>NC_072386.2:7440252-9940252 GCF_028885625.2 Pongo pygmaeus | reverse complement strand
AGTGGCAAATTAAACGAGCAGTCAGTTCAGAGTCAGAGAATCGCTGAGGAAAGTAAAAGCTAAACAGTTTGGGGCCTCTGTCCTGGGGCAGCCTCCAGGCTACTGCAAAACAGATGCGATGAGCAGAAATGTGACAAGATGTAGAACACTCAGTTGAGGGACCGAAAGCACAAGGTGGACAGTCTAAAAAGAGAAAGTGGCAAACATCTTGTTTAGCCAAATCCATTCTTCTCAATATTCCCCAGGGCCTCTAACCCTGTGGGCTTGGCCTCTAATCTGAGTATGATAATAGTGGATAATCATTCTTGCCCACCAGAATGGCTTCACGACTCTAAAAGACAGCCCACTTGCCAGGTGTCAGCTGATTGATTCTGGGTGGATTGTTTTCCTTGGAGTAGGGGTCTTGTCTTGTTGTCCGTTCATGGTGTTGCTGAAAGATGTTGCTGGAAAAGAGGGTCCTGATACAGACCACAAAGTAGGATTCCTAGATCTTCTGCAGGAAAAAATTTGGGGTGAGTTAGAGAGCACAGTGAAAGAAGCAAGTTTATTAGAAATTACTCCATTACAGAGCTGGTCATCCTCAGAAAACAAGAGCAGGAATGCATTGTCTTTGGTTAGTGTCTCTACTTATAAGTAACTATAAAGATAAAGCGTTATAATTAAACTTGGAAGGTGCAGATGTAGTCACTAAAGTCGTGGCTATTCGTTTTAATAATAACCATTAACCCATTGACCTAAGCTCGCTCATTAATAATATCCTTACAAAAAATGCTGCACTCCTAGGACATTTATACATTTTTCAGGCTTGGTGGAAGATGTCTTGTATGACCACAAATATTCTGCAATTGTAATTTGTGGCCAGTTAAAAAATGTGACTATTTTCAGACCATGAACATTAATCTTCTAGATGCCCTGTGAGTACCTAGCTACTCATATTAAGATAGAATATTCTAGTCATGTTTATTAAACTAGAAGCTAGGTTACCATGAGTTCCTCTAACACAGCAAGTCTACTCCTCAAGGAGAAAATGTATTTCTCAGGAATTTTGTGCGTTTTGTTTAATGGCATTTGGTATGTTTACCAAAATGGCAGAAAAGAGTGAAATTACTCCTCAAAGATTTCTCAAGATTGGATATCAAATAAACAAAATGATTGCAGTTAACATGCAATTTGATACAGTTGATATTCAAAAGAAATTTTGTTTGAAACAAAATGAGATTTTTATTGTTACTTATTCTTTATTATTCTTTATTATTATTATTATTATTATTATTATTATTATTATTATTATTATTATTTTGAGACAGAGTCTTGCTCTGTTGCCCAGGCTACAATGCATTGCACTATCTTGGCTCACTGAAACCTGTGCCTCCCTGGTTCAAGCAATTCTTCTGCCTCAGCCTCCCAAGTAGCTGGGATTACAGGCATGAATCACCACACCCAGCTAATATTTGTATCTTTAGTAGAGATGGGGTTTCCCTCTGTTGGCCAGGCTGGTCTCAAACCCGTGACAACAAGCGATCTGCCCACCCTGGCCTCCCAAATAGCTGGGATTACAGGCGAGAGCCACAACTCCCAGCCACAATGAGGTTTT
Source organism: Pongo pygmaeus (assembly GCF_028885625.2). NCBI lineage: Eukaryota > Metazoa > Chordata > Mammalia > Primates > Hominidae > Pongo > Pongo pygmaeus. Next base: position 9,938,658 of record NC_072386.2, on the reverse strand, counting down.
TAAATAATTCTGATTTCCTGCTGTTGAGCAGGGAGCTGAGCAAATTCAACAGATCATGGGCCTATACTAGGGGAAGACGGAGGACAAACTCTAGAACACATGTGATTAAATTAATTACAATGGAAACCAAATCAAATTTAGCAAGGCCACACCTCTTAGTTGCAAGATGTTTCCCCACATTTTGAAATGCGATGTTATTCCATGGAAAAGAAAACTAGTGTTTATCTCCAGAGTAAAGAACAGAGTTCCCTGCAATGATTGATTGACTGAGAACTATGGCTCAAGATTTAAAATCCTTCTTTTTTCCATTTATAAACTAAAAATAAATTTCTAATCCCCTGTTGATTAAATGGACCTCTCTTCTTGGATAAGGACTTTCCAAAGTTAACCTGAAAAGCTAGTTCAAGCCATGGGTTACACATGCCTCATTATACTCTCCTCCCTTTTGTTTTAATTTTAATTTCAATTTCAATTTTTAATTTATTTTTGTGGGTACACAGTTGGTGTATATATTCATGGGGGTACATGACACACTTTGATGCAGTCATGCAATGAGTAATACATAATAAAAAATGGGGTATCTGTCCCCTCTAGCATTTATAGCTTGTGTTATAAACAATCCAATTATACTCTTTTAGTTTTTTTAAATGTGGAATTAAATTATTTTTTACTATAATCACCGTGTTGTGCTATCAAATGCTGTCTTATTCATTCTTTCTAACAATTGTTTTTTTACCCATTTAGCATCCCCACTATCCCCTTGCTACCTCCCTGCCCTTCCCAGCCTCTGGTAACCATCCTTATCCTCTCTACCTCTATGATGCCAATTGTTTTGAATTTTAGCACCCACAAATAGTGAGAACATGTGGCATTTGTCTTTCTGTGCCTGATATTTCACTTAACATAAAGACTTTCAGTTCCATTTATGTTATTGCAAATGGAAGGCTCTCATTCTTTCTTACAGCTGAATAGTACTCCATTGTGTATATGTACCACATTTTCTCTATCCAGTCATCTGTTGATAGACACTTAGGTTACTTCCAAATCTTGGCTATTATAAACCTTGCTGTAGCAAACATGAGAGTGCCAATAGGTCTTTGATTTACTAATTTTTTTTCTTGTAGGCATATAATGAGCAGTGGGATAGCTGGACCATATAGTAGCTCTATTTTTAGTTATATCGGGAACATCCAAACTGTCCTTAAATGTGCTCCCAACAGCAGTGTACAAGGGTTCCCTTCACTCGACATACTCACCAGCATTTGTTTTTGACTGACTTCTGGATAAAAGCCACCTTAACTGGGGTGAAATGATATCTCATTTTGGGTTTGATTTGCATTTCCATGATGATCGGTAATCTGGAGTACCTTTTCATTTGCCTGTTTCACATTTGTATGTCTTCTTTTCATAAATGTCTATTTAAATTTTTTGTCCACTCTTTATTTGGGTTATTATTTTTTTCTATGGAATTTTTTGAACTCAATATATTGTAGTGTATTAGTCTGTTCCTGCACTGCTATAAAAAAATATCTGAGACTGTGTTATCTATTTATTTACTGAGATGTAGTCTTGATCTGTTGCCCAGACTGAAGTGCAGTGGTGCAATCTCGGCTCACTGCAACCTCCACCTTCTGATTCAAGCAATTCTCTGCCTCAGCTCCTGAATAGCTGGGATTACTGGAACCTGCCGCCATGCCTGGCTAATTTTTGTATTTTTAGCGGAGACAGGGTTTCACCATCTTGGCCAGGCTGGTCTTGAACTCCTGACCTGGTGATCCACCCTCCTCAGCCTCCCAAAGTGGTGAGATTACAGGCATGAGCCATGGCAACTGGCAAGACTGGGTAATTTATAAAGGAAATGGGTTTAATTGACTCACAGTTCCACATGGCCGGGGAGGACTCTGGAAACTTCCAATAATGGCAGATGGGGAAGCAGGCACCTCTTACATGACAGCAGGAGAGAGAGCATGTATGTGAAGCAAAGGGGGAAGAGTCCCTTATAAAACCATCAGATTTCATGAGAAATCACTCATTATCAGAAGAACAGCATGGGGGAAACCACCCCCATGATCCAATCGCCTTCTACCAACCTCTCCCTCAACATCTGGGGATTACAATTCAATATGAGATTTGGGTGGGGACACAAATCCTAACCATAACATGTAGCTGTTAATTGCTTTTCAATGGATAATTTACAAATATTTTCTCCCATTCTGTGGATTTTCTCTTCACTTTGTTTCTTGTTTCTTTCACTTTAAAAAGGCTTTCTGACTTTCTGTAATCCGATTTGTCCATGTTTGTTTTAGTTGTCTGTGCTTCTGGGGCATTATTTAAGGAATTTTTGCCCAAACCAATGCCCTAAAGAGTTTCCCCAATGTTTTCTTGTAAAAGTTTGATGGTTTGAGGCGTTAGGTTTAAGTCTTTAATTCATTTTAATTTGATTTTTGTAAGTGGCAAGAAATAGGGTTCTAGTTTTATTCTTCTGCCTATGGCTTGCCAGTTTTCCCAGCCCTATTTGTTACAAAAGCTGTCTCATTTTTTATTGTATGTTCTTGGCACTTTTTTTGAAAATTAATTTAGCTGCCCCTCCCATAGGATTCCAGAACACTGCTATGAGGGTCTGAATGTTTGTCCCTTGCATAGGATTCCAGAACACTGCTGCTGGGTTCCAAACGTTTGTCACATAAGATTCTAGAACACTGCTACGCGGGTCTGAATGTTTGTTCCTCACAGGGGATTCCAGAACACTCCTGCTGTGGTCTGAATGTTTGTCCCTCACATAGGATTCCAGAACACTGCTATGAGCGTCTGAATGTTTGCCCCTCACACAGAATGCCAGTTTTACCAGCCATATTTATTACAAAAACTGTCTTATTTTTTATTGTATGTTCTTGGCACTTTTGTTGAAAATTAATTTAGCTGTATGAGTTTGTTTCTCAGGTCTCTATTTCGTTCCATCTGTCTTTATGTCTGTTTTTATGCTAGTGTCATGTTGTTTTAATTACTACAACTTAGTAGTATAATTTAAAACCAGGTAATGGAATTCCTCCAGTTTTGTTTTATATACTCAGCATAGCTTTGACTATTATGGTGTTTTGTGATGTTTCCATATAAATTTCAGAATTTTTTTTCTATATCTGTGAGGAATGTCTTCTTCTTCTTTCTTTTTTTTTTTTTTGGTGGTGTCTTGCTCTGTCACCCAGACTGGAGTGCAGTGATGTGATCTGGGCACAGTGCAACCTCTGCCTCCTGGGTCCAAGCAATCCTTTGCCTCAGCCTCCTGAATAGCTAGGATTACAGGCACCCGCCACCATACCTGGCTAATTTTTTGTATTATTAGTAGAGGTGGGGTTTCACCAAGTTGGCCAGGCTGGTCTTGAACTCCTGACCTCATGATCCACCAAATTTGGCCTCCCAAAGTGCTGGGATTACAGGCTTGAGCCACTGCCCCTGGCCTGTTATTTTGATAGAGATGGCATGAAATGTATAGATTGCTATGGATCGTACGGACATTTTTTAAAAAATACTGATTCTTCCAGTCTGTGAACATAAAAATATCTTTCCAATTTTGGTGTCGTTTTTCATTTCTTTTATCAGTGTTTTACAGTTTTAATTGTTGAGAACTTTTATTTCTTTGGTAAATTCCCACATATTTTGTTTTATTTGTGGCTACTGCAAATAGTATTAATTTTTGAATTCTTTTTCAGTTTGTTGACTGTTGGCATATAGAAACCCTACTTATTTGTATGTGTTGATTTCGTATTCTGCAAATTTACTCAAGTTATTACCTCTAATAGATTTTGGTGGATGTATTAGGCCATTCTCATATTGCTATAAAAAGTAATCAGTGACTGGTTAATTTATAAAGAAAATAGGTTTATTGGTTCATGTTTCTACAGGCTGTACAGAAAGCATAGCACTGGCTTCTGCTTCTGGGGAAGCCTCTGACAACTGACAAGGTGAAAAATAAATCCAGTGCTTGCACATCACATGGTAAGTGCGAGGGCAGGGGGGAAGTGTTACACACACTTATAGATAACCAGCTCTGATAAAAACTTACTATTGTGGGAATGGCACCAAAGGAAATGATGCCAAACTGTCCGTGGAAATCTTGTCCTCATGATTCAATCACTTCCCCTCTAGGCCCACTTCCAACATTGAGGATTATATTTCAATATAAGATTTTGGTGAGAATACACATCCAAACTGTATCATTTTGCCCCTGGCCGTTCCAAATCTCAAATCCTTCTCATATTTCAAAATACAATCATGACTTCCCAATAATCCCCAAAGTCTTAACTAACTTCAGCCTTAACTCAAAAGTCAAAAGTCTCATCTAAGACAAAGCTAATTTCTTCCTCCTATAAGCCTGTAACATAAAGAAACAAATTAGGTTCTTCCAAGATACAACTGAGGCAGAGACATTGAGTAAATACTCCTCTTCTAAAAGGAAGAAATCAGCCAAAAGAAAGCAGTCACAGGATCTATGAAAGTCTGAAACCCAGAAGGGCAGTTATTGAATTGTAAGGCTCCAAAATAATTATCTTTGACTCTGTGTCCCATTTCCAGGGCATGCCAATGCCTTGGGAAGGTTCTACCTTGTGACTTTGCACGGTTCAGCCCCCACAGCTGTTCTCATGGGCTGGCATACTATGCCTCTGGCTTTTCAAGGTGCAAGGTGCAGGCTGTAGCTAGATCTACCATTCTGGGGTCTGAGGTCTGGAGGACAGTGATCCTCTCCTCACGGATCTACTAGGCCATGACCCAGTGGGGAGCCTTCCTGGGGACTGTCACCCCACATTTCTTTTCTCCATTGTTTTAGTAGAGGATCTCCATGAGGGCTCCACACCTGCAACATGCTTCTGCCTGCACACCCTGTCTTTTTCATACATCCTTTGAAATAAAGGTGGAGGCTCCCAAGTCTCAACTACTCGCATTTGGTAAACCCACAGGCCTAACACCACATGGACGCTACCAAGGTTATGGCTTGCACCCTCTGAAGCAGTGACTGGAGTTGTAACTGGGTCAATATGAGCTACGCCTGGAGCTGAAGCAGTGGCAAGGATGCAGGGAGCCTTGTTCCAAAGCTACCCAGGGCAGCAGGTCCTAGACCTGATCCCAGAAACTATTCTCTTCTTTCAGGCCTCAGGGCCTGTGATGGGTTGCTGATTTTCAGATTTCTAAAATGCCTTCAATTCCTCTTTCCCATTGTCTTGGCTATCAACACTTGCTTTTTTTTAGGTTATACAAATATCTCTAACAAGTGGATGACCCATATGTTGCTTGAGTTCCTCTCTTGTAAAAGCTTTTTATATTTCAGCCACATGACTAGGCTGCAAAGTTTTCAAGCTTTTACACTATGCTTCTTTTGTAAGTATAAGTTACTACTTATTTTATTTTTATTTTTTTGCTAGAACATGTGAGCATAGGTTGTTAGAGGCAGCCAGGTCACATCGCAAATGCTTTGCTGCTTAGACATTTTTCCAACAGAAATCCTAAATCATCAATTTCAAATTCAAACTTTTTTATATCCCTAGTGCATGACAGAAATTCAGCCAACCACTTTGCTAAGACAACATGCATGACCTTTGTTTCAGTCCCAATAAGTTTCTAGTTTTCATCTGAGACCTTCTCAGCCCGGCCTTCACTGTCCAGATCACTATCAGCATTTTGGTCACAGACATTCAATCATTCTCTAAGAAAATCTCAACTTTCCCTCATTTTTCTGTCTTCTGAATCCAACAAATTCTTCCAACTTCTGCCTGTTTACCCAATTACAAAGCTGATTCCACATTGCGGGGTATTCTTATAACTATTTTCCATTCCTTGGTGCCAATTTTTGTATTAAGCTATTTTTGCAACACTATGAGAGTGGGACTGGATAATTAATTTTTTACAAAGTAGGTTTAAGTGGCTTATGATTCTACAGGCTGTTGAGAAAACATAGTACTGGAATATGCTTTTGCAACACTATGAGAGTAGGACTGGATAATTTATTTTTTACAAAGTAGGTTTAAGTGGCTTATGATTCTACAGGCTGTAGAGAAAACATAGTACTGGTATATGCTTCTGGGGAGGTCTCTGGAAGTTTACAGCCATGGCAGAAGTTGAAGCAGAATCTTGCATATCACAGGGCAAAAAGCGAAGCAAAAAACCAGAGGGGCGAGTTGTTACACAGTTTTAAATAACCAGATTTTATGGGAAATCACTCACTAGCATGAGGATAGCACCAAATGGGATGGTGCTAAGCCATTTATAGTAATCTACCCCAATGGTTAAGTCACCTTTCAACAGGCCCATCTCCAACATTGAGAATTACATTTAAATATGAGATTCGGGAGGGAACACACATTCAAACCCTATCAGAGGAGTATTTATGCCTTTTCCAATATAACATTATAACATTGGCAAAAAAAAAAAAAAAAGGTAATTTGACTTCTTTTCCAATTGGGATGCATTTTATTGCTTTCTCCTGTCTGATTGCTCCAGATAGGACTTTCAGCATTATGTTGAATAACAGTGGTAAAAGTGGACATTCTTGTCATCTTCCAGATTTTAGAGAAAACGCTTTTAGTTTTTCCCCACTTAGTGTGATACTAGCTGTGGGTCTGTCATATATGACTTTATTATGTTGAGGTAGGTCCATTCCATACCCAGTTTTCAAAGGGCTTTTTATTATTAAAGAATATTAAATTTTATCAAAATTTTTTAGCATAATTGAAATGATTGTATGGATTTTGTCCTTTTTTTTTTTTTTTTTTTTTGAGATGTAGTCTCCCTCTTTCACCCAGGCTGGAGTGTAATGGCATGATCTCAGCTCAATGCAACCTCTGCCTCCCGGGTTCAAGTGATTCTCCTTCTTCAGCCTCCTGAGTAACTGGGATTACAGGTGCTCACAACCATGCCTTGCTAATTTTTGTATTTTTAGTATAGACATAGCTTCGCCATGTTGGCTAGACTGGTTTCAAACTCCTGACCTCAGGTGATCCACCCACCTCGGCTTCCCAAATTGCTGGGATTGCAGGTGTGAACCACTGTTCCTGGCCCCTTCATTCTCTTTATGTGATCTATCACATTCATTGATTTGTATGTTGAACTATCCTTGCATCCCTGGAATAAATCCCACTTGGTCATTAAGAATTACCTATTTATGTATTGTTTAATTCAGTTTGCTAGGCGTTTTGCAAATTTTTGCACAAATATTCTCCAGTCCACTCTACTTCACTCTACTATTCCACTACATTCCAGTCCATTCCTTCCCACTCCACTCTACTCCACTCCACTCCATTCCATTAAACTCCAACCCTTTCAAATCCACTCCATTCCACTCCATTCCATTCCACTCCATTTCATTTCATTGCACTCCACTCCACTCCATTCCACTCAACTCCATTCCATTACATTCAATTCCACTCCACTCCACTCCATTCCTCTCCACTGCATTCCATTGCACTCCACTCCATTCCATTCCACTCCACTCTACTCCATTCCATTCCACTCCACTCCACTCCATTCCTCTCCTGTACATTCCTTTTCACTCCACCCCATTCTATTCCACTCAACTCTGCTCCATTCCCCTCCACTCCACTCCCTTCCACTCCATTCCATTTCACTCCATTCCAATCCAATCCATTCCATTACACTCCACTCCATTCCATTACACTCCACTCCACTCCATTCCATGCGGCTCCACTCCACTCCACTCCACTCTGCTCCATTCCACTCCACTCCTTTCATTCCATTCAATTCCATTCCTCTACACTCCATTCCACTGCACTTCACTCTACTCCATTCTCCTCCACTCCACTCTATTCTGCTCCACTACAATTCATTCCACTCTACTCCATAACATTCCACTCCATTCCACTCCATTTCATTTTATTCCGTTCCACTCCACTCAACTTTTCTGCACTCCATTGTATTCAACTCCATTCCATTCCATTCCACACCAATCCATTCCATTCCACTCCACTCCACTCCATTCCACTCCACTCCACTCCATTCCACTCCATTCTCTTCCATTCCACTCCACTCCATCCGACTCCACTCCGTTCCATTCCAGTCAATTCAACTCCACTCTACTCCATTCCACTCCTGTCAATTCCATTCCACTCCACTCCATTCCACTCCACTCTATTCGATTCCACTCCACTCCACTCCATTCAGCTCCACTCCATTCCACTCCAATCTACTCAATTCCATCCCACTCTTCTTCATTCCATTCCACTCCACCCCACGCCACCACACTCCAATTCATACCAATCCTCTCCACTCCAGTCCACTCCATTCCACTTAACTCCATTCCATTCCACTCCAATCCATTCCACTCCAATCTACTCCTCTCCACCGCACTCCACTCTGTTCCATTCTATTCCATTCCTTTCCATTCCACTACACTCCATTCCACTCCATTCTATTCCATTCCTTTCCATTCCACTACACTCCATTCCACTCCATTCTATTCCATTCCTTTCCTCTCCACTCCATTCCACTCCAATCCACTCTGTTCCACTCCACTCCATTCCACTACAATCCATTCCATTCTACTCCACTCCATTCCATACAGTTCCATTCCACTGCACTCCACTCAACTCCATTCCACCCCATTCTATTCCATTGCACTCCATTCTATTCCATTCCACTCGAATCCCCTCCATTCCACTCCACTCCATACGATTCCACCCAATTCCACTCTGCTCCACTCCATTCCACTCCACTCCATTCCATTCCATTCCATTCCATCATTTTCCATTCCACTCCACTCCATTCCATTCCTCTGCACTCCACTCCACTACTTTCCACTCCACTCCATTCCACTACACTTCCTTCCATTCCACTCCACTCCACCCCATTCCACTACACTCCATTCCACTCCACTCCATTCCATTCCATTCCACTCAACTCCACTCCACTTCCATTCCACTCCACTCCACTTCATTACACTCCACTCCATTCCATTCCATTCCACTCCATTCCGTTCTACTGCATTCCATTCCACTCCACTCCATTCCATTCCACTCCAATCTGTTCCACTCCACTCCATTCCACTCCATTCCATTCCATTTCACTCCACTCCTTTCCAGTCCACTCTACTCCACTCCACTCAATTCCACTCCATTGCACACCATTCCTCTTGACCCCGTCCCATTCCACTCAACTTCCCTTTATTCTTCTCCACTCCATTCCACTCCACTCCACTCCATTCCACTCTATTCTATTCCATTCCACTCCACTCCAGTCCATTCGATTCAGGTCAATTCCACTCCGCTCCTCTTCATTACACTCCACTCCATTCCATTCCAGCCCACTCCACTCCACCGCACTCCAATCCATTCCACTCCTCTGCCCTCCACTCCACTCCATTCCATTCCATTCAATTCCATTCCACTCCACTATATTGCACTCCATTCTCTTCCATTCCTCTCCACTCCATTCCAATCCACTTCACTCCACTCCATTCCCCTCTACTCCACTCCACTCCACTCAACTCCACTCCACTCCATTCAATTCCACTCCACTCCATTCCACTCCATTCTATTCCGTTGCACTCCACTGCATTCAAATCCACTTCACTTCACTCCATTCCACTCCGTTCTATTCCGTTCCACCCCACTTCATTCCATTCCATACCACTCCATTCAATTCCACTCAATTCCACTGCATTCCACTCCATACCACTCCACTGCATTCCATTCCACTCCACTCCACTCCATTCCAAAACACTTCACTCCATTCCCTTCCCCTCCATTACACTGCACTCCACTCCTCTCCATTCCACTCCATTCCCTATCATTCCACTCAACTGCATTCCATTCCACTCCACTTCACTCCACTCCTTTCCACTATATTCTATTCAGTTCAACTCCACTCCAATCCATTCCACTGCACTCCATTCCATTACACTTAATTCCACTATGCTCCAGTCCATTCCACTATGCTCCACTCCATTACCCTCCACTCCTTTCCATTCGCCTCCACTCCATTCCGTTTCTCTCCACTCTAATTCCATTCCATTCCAATTCATTCCATTCCAATCCACTCCGTTCCACTCCTGTCCATTCCATTCCACTCCACTCCATTCCTTTCCACTCCACTCCATTCCATTCCACACCACTCTGTTCCATTCCATTCCACTCCACTCCAATCCATTTCACTGCTGTCCACTCCTTTCGACTCCACTCCATTACATTCCACTCAACTCCACTCCATTAGACTGCACTCCACTCCACTCCATTCCACTTAACTCCATTCCATTCCACTCCAATCCTTTCCACTCCAATCCATTCCACTCCAATCCACTCCTCTCCACTGCACTCCACTCTGTTCCATTCTATTCCATTCCTTTCCATTCCACTCCACTCCATTCCACTCCATTCTATTCCATTCCATTCCACTCCACTCCATTCCAATCCAGTCCATTCGATGCCACTCAATTCCCCTGCACTCCACTCCATTCCACTGCACTCCATTCCATTCCACTCCACTCCATTCCATTCCAATAAATTTCACTACATTTTATTCAATTCCATTCCATTCCACTGCACTCCACTCCATTCCCCTCCATTCCATACCATTCCACTCCACTCCATTACATTACACTCAACTCCATTCCATGCCCCTCCACTCCATTCCATTCCACTTCACTCCATTCCATTCCACTCCACTCCATTCCACTCCAATCCACTCTGTTCCACTTCACTCCATTCCACTACAATCCATTCCATTCTACTCCACTCCATTCCATACAGTTCCATTCCACTGCACTCCACTCAACTCCATTCCACTCCATTCTATTCCATTCCACACAAATCCACTGCATTCCACTCCACTCCATTCGATTCCACCCAATTCCCCTCTGCTCCACTCCATTCCACTCCACTCCATTCCATTCCATTCCATTCCATTCCATAATTTTCCATTCCATGCCACTCCATTCCATTCCTCTGCATTCCACTCCACTCCACTCCATTCCACTATACTCCCTTCCATTCCACTACACTCCACTCCATTCCACTACACTCCATTCCATTCCACTCCATTCCATTCCACTCCACTGCACTCCACTTCCATTCCACTCCACTCCACTTCATTACACTCCACTCCATTCCATTCCAATCCACTCCATTCCATTCTACTGCATTCCATTCCACTCCACTCCATTCCATTCCACTTCAATCCGTTCCACTCCACTCCATTCGACTCCATTCCATTCAATTTCACTCCACTCCTTTCCAGTCCACTCTACTCCACTCCACTCAATTCCACTCCATTGCACACCATTCCTCTTGACCCCATCCCATTCCACTCAACTTCCCTTTATTCTTCTCCACTCCATTCCACTCCACTCCACTCCATTCCACTCTATTCTTTTTCAATCCACTCCACTCCACTCCATTCGATTCCAGTCAATTCCACTCTGCTCCTCTTTATTACACTCCACTCCATTCCATTCCAGTCCACTCCACTCCACCACACTCCACTCCATTCCACTCCTCTGCCCTCCACTCCACTCCCTTCCATTCCATTCAATTCCATTCCACTCCACTACATTCCACTCCATTCTCTTCCATTCCACTCCACTGCATTCCACTCCACTTCACTCCACTCCATTCCCCTCCAATCCACTCCACTCAACTGCACTCCACTCCATTCAATTCCACTCCACTCCATTCCACTCCATTCTATTCCATTGCACTCCACTCCATTCAACTCCACTTCACTTCACTCCTTTCTACTCCATTCTGTTCTGTTCCACTCCACTTCATTCCATTCCAATCCACTCCATTCAATTCCACTCAATTCCACTGCACTCCACTCCTTTCCACTCCACTGCATTCCATTCCACGCCGCTCCACTCCATTCCAAAACACTTCACTCCATTCCCTTCCCCTCCATTCCACTGCACTCCACTCCACTCCTCTCCATTCCACTCCATTCCCTACCATTCCACTCAACTCCATTCCATTCCACTCCACTTCACTCCACTCCTTTCCACTATATACTATTCCGTTCCACTCCACTCCAATCCATGCCACTGCACTCCATTCCATTACACTTAATTCCACTATGCTCCACTCCATTACCCTCCACTCCTTTCCGTTCCCCTCCACTCCATTCCATTTCTATCCACTCTATTCCACTCCATTCCTATCCACTCTATTCTATTCCACTCCACTCCACTCCATTCCACTCCTGTCCATTCCATTCCACTCCGCTACATTCCTTTCCACTCCACTCCATTCCATTCCACACCACTCTGTTCCATTCCATTACACTGCCTTCCACTCCAATCCATTTCACTGCTGTCCACTCCTTTCCATTCCACTCCATTCCATTCCACTCAACTCCACTCCATTAGACTGCACTCCACTCCACTCCATTCCACTTAACTCCATTCCATTCCACTCCAATCCATTCCACTCCAATCTACTCCACTCCACTCCAATACACTCCTCTCCACTGCACTCCACTCTGTTCCATTCTGTTCCATTCCTTTCCATTCCACTATACTCCATTCCACTCCATTCTATTCCATTCCATTCCTCTCCACTCCATTCCAATCCAGTCCTTTTGATTCCACTCAATTCCACTGCACGCCACTCCATTCCACTCCATTCCATTCCATTCCAATCTTCATTCCATTCCATTCCACTCTTCATTCCATTCCAATAAATTTCACTACATTTTATTCAACTCCATTCCATTCCACTCCACTCCACTCCATTCCCCTCCATTCCATAGCATTCCACTCCACTCCATTCCCCTCCATTCCACAGCATTCCACTCCACTCCATTACATTACACTCAACTCCATTCCATGCCCCTCCACTCCATTCCATTCCACTCCACTCCATTCCATTCCACTCCACTCTATTCCACTCCAATCCACTCTGTTCCACTCCACTCCATTCCACTACAATCCATTTCATTCTACTCCACTCCACTCCACTCCAATCCACTCTGTTCCACTCCACTCCATTCCACTACAATCCATTCCATTGTACTCCTCTCCATTCCATACAGCTCCATTCCACTGCACTCCACTCAACTCCATTCCACTCTATTCTATTCCATTCCACTCCATTCTATTCCATTCCACTCGATTCCACTCCATTACACTCCACTCCATTACATTCCGTTCCGTCATATTCCATTCCACTCCACCCCACTTCCATTCCACTCCACTCCACTTCTTTACAGTCCACTCCATTCCATTCCAATCCACTCCATTCCATTCTACTGCGTTCCAATCCACTCCACTCCATTCCATTCCACTCCAATCCGTTCCACTCCACTCCATTCCACTCCATTCCATTCCATTTCACTCCACTCCTTTCCAGTCCACTCTACTCCACTCCACTCAATTCCACTCCATTCCACACCATTCCTCTTGACCCCGTCCCATTCCACTCAACTTCCCTTTATTCTTCTCCACTCCATTCCACTCCACTCCTTTCCATTCCACTCCACTCCATGCCACTCCACTGCGTTCTATTCCGCTCCACTGCTTTCCACTCCACACCACTCCACTCCATTCCACCCGACTCCATTCCCCTGCTTTCCATACCATTCCACTCCACTCCATTCAATTCCACTCCACTCCATTTCATTCCACTCCACTCCAGTCGTTTCCACTTCACTGTATACCACTCCACTCCATTCCATTCCACTCCACTCCTTTCCATTCCATGCCACTCCATTCCTTTCCATTCCAATCCACTCCATTCCACTCTCCTCCATTCCTCTCCAGTACATTCCACTCCATTTCATTCCATTCCACTCCATTCCGTTCCATTACTTTCTTTTGACAGGATCTCACTCTGTCACCCATGCTGGTGTGGAGTTATAGAGTCTCAGCTCACATTTCATTTCACCATTCCATTTCATTCCATTCCACTGAACTCCTCTCCACTCCACTCAATTCCACTCTACTCCACTCTAATCCATTCCAACCCGTACCTTTCCAGTCTCTCCCATTACACTCCTTTCTTTGACAAGATCTTCCTCTGTCACACAGGCTGAAGCGCAGTGGCACAATCTCAGCACAAATTTCTTCCTTCCATTCCATTCCATTTCGTTCCACTCCACTCAACTCCACTCAAGTCCACTCCACTCCACTCCATGACACTCCAGTCCTCTCCATTCCAATCCATTCCATTGCACTCCACTCCACTCCACTCCATTCCATTCCACTCCACTCCACTCCACTCCATTCCATTCCACTCCACTCCATTCCATTCATCTCCATTCCATTCCATTCCACTTCACTCCCTTCCATTTCACTCCACTCCATTCCACTCCACTCCATTCCATTTCACTCCACTCCATTCCACTGCACTCCTTTCCATTCCAATCCAATCCAATCCATTCCAATCCAATCTAATCCATTCCACTCCACTCCACTCCATTCCACTAAATTCCATTCCACTCCACTCCACTCCATGCTATTCCATTCCACTCCATTCCACTTCATTCCATTCCATTCCAATGCATTCCATTCCAATCCACTCCATTTCATTCCACTCCTTTCCATTCAATACCACTCCATTTCATTCCAATCCACTCCACTCCACTCCACTCCAATGTGTTCCATTTCACTGCATTCCATTCCATTCCTTTCTTTCGAGAGTATCTCACCCTGTCACCCAGCCTGGAGTGCAGTGGCACAACCTCATCTCACATTCCATTCCGTTCCATTCCACTCCACTCCATTGCATTCCACTGCACTCCATTTCATTCCACTCCACTCCACTCCACTCCATTCCACTCCATTCCATTCCACTACATTCCAGTCCATTCCTTCTCACTCCTCTAAATTCAATTCTACTCCACTCCTTTCCACTCCACCTTACTCCACTCCATTTCATTCCATGTCACTCCATTCCGTTCCATGCCACTCCATTCCATTCCATTCCATTCCACTGCACTGCAGTCCATTCCATTCCACTCCACTCCATTCCATTCAACTCCACTTCTTTGCACACCACAGAACTCCAGTCCACTCCATTTCAATCCATTCCACTCCATTCCATCCCATTCCTTTCTTTAGACATGGTCTCATTCTTTCACCCATGCTGGTGTGCATTGGCACAATCTCACTTCACATTCCATTTCACCATACCATTCCATTCTATTCCATTGCACTGCACTCCACTCCAATCCACTGAATTCCATTCCACCCAAATCCATTCCATGCCATTCCATTCCAAATCCCTTCCATTCCACTCCATTCTTTCTACATCATCTCCCTCTGTCACACAGGCTGTAGAGCAGTGGCACAATATCAGCAAACATTTCTTCATTCCATTGCATTCCATTCCATTCCATTCCATTCAACTTCACTCCTCCCCACTCCACTGCACTCACTTCCTCTTCACTCCACTCAATTCCACTCCATTTCATTCTAGTCCACTCCACTGCACTCCATTCCATTTCACTATGCTCCATTCCATTCCACTCCACTCCAATCCTTTCCATAAAGCTCCATTCCATTCCATTCCACTCCACTTCATTCCATTCCTTTCCACTGCTCTCCATTCCATTCCCTCCACTCCACTCCATTCCATTCCATTCCAGTCCATTCCACTCCATTCCATTCCAGTCCACTCCATTCCATTCCACTCCATTCCACTCTATTCCATTCCACTCCACTCCAGTCCACTCCACTCCATTCCACTTCAGTCCAATCCACTCCACTCCACTTCACTCCATTCCATTCCACTCCCCTGCATTTCACTCCACTCCACTCCATTCCATTCCAATACACTCCATTCCATTCCACTCCGCTCAATTCCATTCCACTTCACTCCACTCAATTCCATTCCATTCCAATCCATTCCACTCTTTTCCATTTCAATCTACTCCATTCCATTCCAAACCAGTTGGCTCCATTCCATTCTACTCTACTCCCTTCCTTCCCACTCCACTCCACTCCTCTCCACTCCACTCCAATCCTTTCCATTCCATTCCACCCCATTCCTTTCCATTCCTTTCTTTGCACAGGATCTCATTCTGGTACAAATGCAGCAGTGCAGTGGCACAATCTCATCCCACATTTCTTTTCACCATTCCATTGCAATCCATTCCATCCCATTCCATTCCATTCTATTTCACTCCACTCCATTCCATTCCACTCCATTCCATTCCATTCCTCTCCACTCCATTACTTTCCACTCCATTCCATTCTACTGCACTCCTTTCCATTCCACTCCACTCCACTCCATTCCACTCTACTCCACTCAATCCCATTCCACTCCACTCCATTCCATTCCATTCCACTCCATTCCACTCCACTCCCCTCCATTCCATTCAACTCCACTTCACTCCACTCCTTTCTACACCTTTCCATTCCAGTCCACTCCAGTCCATTTCATTCCACTGCAGTCCAAACCATGCAACTCCACTCCTTTGCACTCCACTCCACTCCTCTCCATTTCATTCCATTCCACTCCATTGCGTTCCATTCCTTTCTTTGGACAGGATCTCACTCTGTAACCAATCCTGGTGTGCAGTGGCACAATCTCAGCTTACATTTCATTTCACCATTCCATTCCATTCCACACCATTCGATTCAATTCCACTGCAAAGCACTCCACTCCACTCAATTCCAATCCACTCCACACTCATCCATTCCATGCCATTCCATTTTAATCCTTTCCATTCGACTCCTTTCTTTCAACAGGATCTTCCTCTGTCACAAAGGCTGAAAAGCAGGGTCAAAATCGAAGCACACATTTCTTCATTCCATTCCATTCCATTCCATTCCATTCCATTCCATTCTAATCTACTACACTCCACCCAACTCCACACCATTCCATTCCACTCGACTCCATTCCACTCCACTTCACTTCCTTCCATTCCATTCTATTCCACTCCACTCCACTCCATTCCATTCCACTCCACTCCTTTCCATTCCACTCCACTCCGTTCAATTCCACTCCACTCCACTCCATTCAATTCCTTTCAACTCCACTGCATTCCATTCCATTCCACTCCACTCCATTCCCTTCCACTCCACTCCATTCCATTCCACTCCTCTCCACTCCATTCCATTCCTTTCCACTCCACTGCATTCCATTGCACTCCACTCCTCTCCATTCGATTCCATTCCAGTCCATTCCACTCCATTCCATTCCACTACACTGCTTTCCATTCCACTCCACTCCACTCCTTTCCATAAAGCCCCATTCCATTCTGTTACAATCCACTCCATTCCATTCCCTTCCACTGCATTCCATTCCATTCCCGCCACTCCAATCCATTCCATTCCATTGCAGTCTATCCCACTCCATTCCATTCCACTCCACTCCATTATATTCCACTCCATTCCACTCCTTTCCATTCCATTCCACTCCACTCCAGCCCACTCCACTCCATTCCACTTCAGTCCAATCCACTCCACTCCACTTCACTCCATTCCACTCCACTCCACTTCACTCCATTCCACTCCACTCCACTTCATTCCATTCCATTCCACTCCACTGCATTTCACTCCACTCCATTGCATTACATTCCACTAAACTCCATTCCATTCCACTCCACTCAATTCCATTCCACTCCACTCCATTCCTTTCCACTCCACTCAATTCCATTCCACTCCACTCCATTCCATTCAACTCCACTCCACTCCATTCCATTCCATAGCAATCCATTCCACTCCTTTCCATTCTACTCCACCCCTTCCACTCCACTCCATTCCATTCCATTCCACTCCACTCCACTCGACTCCATTCCACTCAACTTCATTACTCTCCATTCCATTCCACTCCATTCTATTCCACTCCACTCAACTCCACCCCACTCCAATCCACTCCACTCCTTTTCAATCCACTTCATTCCACTCCACTCCACTCCATTCCCATCCACTCCACTCCACTCAATTCCATTCCACTCCACTCCATTCCATTCCATTCCATTCCACTCCATTCCATTGCATTCCATTCTATTCCACTCCTCACCATTTCATTCCACTCCACTAAATTCCACTCCTTTCCATTCCAATCTGCTCCATTCCATTCCACTCCACTCCATTCCATTCCACTCCACTCCATTCCACTCCACTCCATTCCACTGCACCACAATCCACTCCACTCCACTCCATTCCAATCCATTCCACTCCACTCCATTTCATTCCATTCCACTCCATTCCATTCCATTCCTTTCTTTCCACAGGACCTCAGTCTGTCACAAAGGCTGGAGTGCAGTGGCACAGTCTCAGCCCACATTTGTATTCACCATTCTATTGCAATCCATTCCATCCCATTCCATTCCATTCTATTTCTCTCCACTCCATTCCCTTCAAGTTCATTCCTTTCCATTCCACTCCATTGAATTCCACTCCATTCCATTCCATTCCACTCCACTCCACTCCATTCCATTCCATGCCACTCCACTCCATTCCATTCCATTCCAGTCTATTCCACTCCATTCCATTCCACTGCACTCCATTCGATTACATTCCATTCCACTCCAGTCCAATCCACTCCACTCCACTTCACTCCTTTCCATTCCACTCCATGGCATTCCAATCCATTCCTCTCTACTCCATTCCATTCCACTCCACTCCGCTCCATTCCATGCCATTCCACTCCTCTCCACTCCATTCCATTCCATTCCTGTCCATTCCATTCCACTCCATTCCATTCCACTGCATTCCATTCGATTCCACTCCATTCCACACCAGTCCAATCCACTCCACCCCACTTCACTGCTTTCCATTCCACTCCATGTCATTCCAATCCATTCCACTCCACTCCATTCCATTCCACTCCACTCCACTCCATTCCATTTCAATCCAATCCATTCCACTCCATTCCCTTCCACTCCACTCCATTCCATTCCACTCCTTTCCACTCCATTCCTTTCCATTCCACTCCAGTCCTCTCCATTCCTTTCCACTCCATTCGGTTCCACTCCATTCGATTCCACTCAACTCAACTCCACTCCACTCCACTCGACTCCTTTCCAATCCTTTCCAGTCCACTCCATTCCACTGCACTCCACTACATGGCAATCCACTCCACTCCACACAATTCCATTCGCCTCCAATGCATTCCATTCCATTCCATTCCGTTCCACTCCTCTCCATTTCATTCCACTACACTCCATTCTGCTCCATTCCATTCCAATCCGCTCCATTCCCTTCCACTCCTGTCCATTCCGTTCCACTCCACTACACTCCTTTCCATTCCAATACGTTCCACTCCACTCCTCGTCACTCCAGTCCACTCCACTCCACTCCATTCCACTGCACTCCACTCCAGTCCACTCCACTCCACTCCATTCCTTCCCATTCCACTGCATTACATTCCATTCCTCTCTTTCCACAAGATCTCATTCTGTCAGAATTTCTGAGATGCAGTGGTACAATCTCAGCCCACATTTCTTTTCCCCATTCCGTTTCATTCCGTTCCATCCCATTACATTACATTCTATTTCACTCCACTCCACTCCACTCCATTCCATTCCACTCCTTTCCAGTCCAAATCGACTCCATTCCACTCCACTCCACTCCACTCCATTCCATTCCATTCTATTCCATTCCACACCATTGCATTCCATTCCTGTCTTTCGACAGGTTATCACTGTGAAACTCAGGCTGGAGTGCAGTGGTCCAATTTCAGGTCACATCACATGTCAACTTTTCATTGCATTGCATTCTGTTCCGTTGCATTCCATTGCATTCCATTCCATTCCATGCCATTACTTTCCATTCCAATCCATTCCATTCCATTCCTCTCTGTTTCACTCCACTCCACTTCACTCCACTACGTTCCATTAAGTTCGATTCTATTCCACTCCAGTCCACTTCTCTACACTCCACTGCACTCAACTCCACTCCATTCCACTCCATCCCATTCCATTCCACTCCATTCCACTGCACTCGACTCCACCCCACTCCACTCCAATTCACTCGATTCCATTCCTTCCCATTCCATTCCTCTCTATTCCACTCCACTCCACTTCACTCCACTCCACTCCAGTCCACTCCATTCTATTCCATTCCTTTCCACTTCATTCCATTTCATTCCTTTCTTTCGAGAGTATCTCACTCTGTCATCAAGCCTGTAGCGCAGTGGCACAATCTCAGCTCACATTCCATTCCGTTCCATTCTGTACCATTCCTTTCCATTCCATTCCGCTTCTCTCTAATCTGCTCCATTACATTCCAATCCATTCCATCCCTTTCCAATCCATTCCGTTCCATTCCACTCGATTCCACTCTGATCCCCTGTAATACATTCCATTCCATTTCATTCCCTTCCACTCCTTTCTTTCAAGAGGTCACCCTCTGTCATACAAGCTGTAGAGCAGTGGCACAAACTCAGCACATGATTCTTCATTCCGTTCCGTTATGTTGCATTCTATTCCATTCCGTTCCATTCTGTTCCACTCCACTCCACTACATTCCATTACATCCGATTCCATTCTTCTCTATTCCACTCCTCTCCACTCCACTGTACTCTACTCCACTCCCTTCCATTCTATCCCCTTCCATTCCACTCCGTTCTTCCACACTCCACTCCAACCCACTCCACTCCACTTCATTCCACTCCATTCCATCCCTCTGCTTTCCACTCCACTCCACTTCACTCCACTCCACTCCAGTCCACTCCATTGCATTCCACAGAATTTCATTCCATTCCTTACATTCGAGAATATCTCACTCTTTAACCCAGTCTGGAGTTCAGTGGCACAATCTCAGCTCACATTTCGTTATTCCATTCAATTCAATTCCATTCCATTCCTTTTCATTCCATTCCATTGCATTCCATTACATTGCATTCCATTCCATTCCATTCCAATCCATTGCATTCCATTCCACTCCTTTCCGTTACATTCCACTCCATTCCACTTCATTCCAAACAACTCCACTCCTTTCCACTCCACTCCATTCCTCTCCACTCCACTCCAATGCACTCCACTCCATTCCACTCCACTCTACTCCATTCCACTCCACTCCACTCCTTTCCACTCCACTCCATTCTATACCACTCCACTTCATTCCATTCCACTCCACTCCATTCCATTCTACTCCATTCCATTAAACTCCATTCCACTCCATTCCATTCCACTCCACTCCATTCCATTCCACTCCACTCCATTCCATTTCATTCCACTCCACTCCACTCCATTCCATTGCACTGCATTCCATTCCATTTCATTCTTCTCCATTCCATTCCCCTCCACTCCACTCCATTCCATTCCAGTCCATTTCATTCCATTCCATTCCACTCCACTCCATTCCATTCCTTTCCACTCCACTCCATTCCATTCCATTCCACTCCACTCCATTCCATTCCACTCCACTCCATTCCATTCCACTCCTCTCCACTCCATTCAATTCCATTCCAGTCCATTCCACTCCATTCCATTCCACTGCACTCCATTTGATTCCACTCCATTCCACTCCGGTCCAATCCACTCCACTCCACTTCACTCCATTCCATTCCTCTCCACAGCATTCAAATCCAATCCACTCCATTCCATTCCACTCCACTCTGTTCCATTCCATTCCATTCCATTCCACTCTGTTCCATTCCTTTCCATTCCATTCCACTCCACTCCATTCCATTTCAATCCAATCCATTCCACTCCATTCCCTTCCACTCCACTCCATTTCATTCCGCTTCTTTCCACTGCATTCCATTCCATTCCATTCCACTCCACTCCACTCCATTCCATTCCACTCCATTCCATTCCACTCCACTCCACTCCACTCCTCTCCAATGCTTTCCAGTCCACTGCATTCCACTGCACTCCACTACACGACACTCCACTCCACTCAATTCCATTCCCCTCCACTGCATTCCATTCCGTTCCATTCCCTTTCACTTCTCTCCATTTCATTCCACTCTACTCCATTCCATTCCATTCCATTCCAATCCGCTCCAATCCCTTCCACTCCACTCCATTCCATTCCCCTCCATTCCACTACTTTCCATTCCAATACATTCCACTCCAATCCACTCCACTCCATTCCACTGCACTCCACTCCAGTCCACTCCACTCCATTCCGTTCCATTCCACTCCATTCCATTCCATTCCTTTCTTTCCACAGGATATGACTCTGTCACAAATTCTGGAGTGCAGTGGCACAATCTCAGCCCACATTTCTTTTCCCCATTCCATTGCATTCCGTTCCATCCCATTCCATTCCATTCTATTTCACTCCCCTCCACTCCACTCCATTCTATTCCACTCCATTCCAATCGATTCGACTCCATTCCACTCCACTCCTCTCCACTCTGCTCCACTCCACTCCACTCCACTCCATTCCATTCCATTCTTTTCCATTTCACTCCATTGCATTCCATTTCTTTCTTTCAATAGGTTATCACTGTGAAACTCAGGCTGGAGTGTAGTGGCCCAATTTCAGGTCACATTACATGTCAACTTTTCATTGCATTGCATTCTGTTCCATTGCATTCCATTCCATTCCATTCCATGCCATTCCATTCTATTCCAATCCATTCCATTCCATTCCACTCCGTTCAACTCTACTCCTCTCCACTACATTCCATTAAATCCGATTCTCTTCCACTCCATTCCACTCCATTCCACTCCTTTCCACTCCACTGCACTCAACTCCACTCCATTCCACTCCATCCCATTCCATTCCACTCCATTCCACTGCACTTGACTCCACCCCACTCCACTCCACTTCATTCAATTCCATTCCTTCCCATTGCATTCCTCTCTATTCCACTCCACTCCACTTCACTCCACTCCACTCCACTCCAGTCCACTCCATTCTATTCCATTCCTTTCCACTTCATTCCATTCCATGCCTTTCTTTCGAGAGCATCTCACTCTGTCACCAAGCCTGTAGCACAGTGGCACAATCTCAGCTCACATTCCATTCCGTTGCATTCTGTTCCTTTCCGGTCCATTCCATTCTGCTTCTCTCTAGTCTGCTCCATTCCATTCCAATCCATTCCATTCCATTCCATTCCATCCCATACCATTCCATCCCATCCAATCCCATTCCATTCCATTCCATTCCATTCCATTCCAATCAATTCCACTCTGATCCCCTCTAATACATTCCGTTCCATTCCATTCCATTCCCATCCACTCCTTTCTTTCGACAGGTCACCCCGTGTCATACAAGCTGTAGCGCAGTGGCACAATCTCGGCACATATTTCTCCATTCCGTTTCGTTATGTTGCATTCTATTCCATTCCGTTCCATTATGTTCCACTGCACTCCACTGCACTAAATTCCATTACATCCGATTCCATTCTCCTCCATTCCACTCCTCTCCACTCCACTGCACTCTACTCCACTCCGTTCCACTCCAACTCCTTCCATTCCACTCCATTCTTCCTCACTCCACTCTACCCCACTCCACTCCACTTCATTCCACTCCATTCCATCCGATTCCATTCCTCTCCTTTCCACTCCACCCCAATTCACTCCACTCCACTCCAGTCCACTCCATTCCATTCCATTCAATTCCACTCCACTGAATTTCATTCCATTCCTTACATTCGGGAACATCTTACTCTGTAATCAAGCCTGGAGTTCAGTTTCACAATCTCAGCTCACATTTCGTTATTCCATTCAATTCCATTACATTCCATTCCTTTTCATTTTATTCTTTTGCATTCCATTGCATTCCATTCCATTCCATTCCATTCCATTGCATTCCATTCCATTCCATTCCATTCCATTGCATTCCATTCCATTCCATTCCATTCCATACCATTCCATTCCATTCCATTCTATTCCAATCCATTGCATTCCATTCCACTCCTTTCCATTAATTTCCACTCCACTCCACTCCATTCCAATCCACTCCACTCCTATCTACTCCACTCCATTCCTCTTCACTCCACTGCAATCCACTCTACTCCATTCCACTCCACTCTACTCCATTCCACTCCACTCCACTCATTTCCACTCCACTCCATTCCATTCCACTACACTCCATTCCATTCCATTCCACTCCACACCATTCCTTTCCACTCCACTCTATTCAATTCCATTCTATTCCATTCCATTCCACTCAATCCCACTCCGCTCCACACCAATCCATTCTATTCCATTCCTTTGCATTCCATTCCACTCGTTTCTTTCCCCAGTATCTCCCTCTGTCACAGGGCTGTAGCGCAGTGGCACAATAGCAACACACATTTCTCTGTTCCATTCCATTCCGTTCTGTTCCTTTCTATTCTGTTCCATTCCACTCCATTCCACTGCACTCCACTCCACTGGACTATATTCCATTACATTCGATTCCTTTCCACTACATTCCACTCACCTCCACTCCACTGTACTCCACTCCACTCCATTCCATTCCACTCCACTCCATTCCATTCCACTCCATTCCATTCGATTCCATGCCATTCCACTCCTCTCCATTCCATTCCACTCCATTCCATTCCATTCCATTCCATCCCATTATACTCATCTCCATTCCATTCCACTCCACTCCAATCCATTCTACTCCACTCCATTCCATTCCATCCCATGATTCTCATCTCCATTCCATTCCACTCCACTCCAATCCATTCTACTCCACTCCATTCCATTCCACTCCACTGCATTCCTTTCCCCTCTATTCCATTCCACTCCATTCCACGCCACTCCACTCCAATCCACTCCACTCCTTCCCATTCCACTCAAGTCCACTGCATTCCACTCCACTCCATTCCGTTCCATTCCACTCCATTCCATTCCACTCCAATCCTCTCCATTTGACTCCACTCCAATCCATTCCACTCCACTCCATTCCACTCAAGTCCACTGCATTCCACTCCACTCCATTCCGTTCCATTCCACTCCATTCCATTCCACTCCAATCCTCTCCATTTGACTCCACTCCAATCCATTCCACTCCACTCCATTCCACTCCACTACATTCCATTGCACTCAACTCCACTCCATTCCTCTCCACTCCATTTGATTCTACTCCATTCCATTGCATTCCACTCCATTCCAGTTCATTACTTTCTTTCCACAGGATCCCACTGTGTCACAAATGCTTGAGTGCAGTGATACAGTCTCAGCTCACATTTCTTTTCACCATTCCATTGCATTCCATTCAATCCCATTCCATTCCATTCTATTTCACTCCACTACACTCCACTCCATTCCATTCTACTCCATCCCATTCCATTCGACTCCATTCTACTTTATTCCAATTCACTCCAATCCTATCCACTCCAATTCATTCCATTCCATTCCTATCCATTCCACTCCATCCATTCCAAAGTATTCCACTCCTTTCCATTCCATTCCACTCTATTCCACTCCGTTCCATTCCATTCCACTGAACTCTTCTCCAATCCACTCCACTCCACTCCATTCCATTGCACTGCATTCCATTCCTCTCAACCCCACTCAACTTCACTCCATTCCACTCCACTCCATTCCATTCCACTAGATTCCATTCCATTCCTTTCCGCACCACTCCATTCCACTGAACTCCATTCCAATCCATTTCACTGCACTCCACTCCACTCCATTCCAGTCCACTCCACTCCTTTCTATTCCATCTGATTCCATTCCATTTCACTCCACTCTTTTCCACTCCACTCCACTCAATTCTACTCCACTCCACTCCACTCCTCTCCACTTCTTTCTATTCCATTGCACTCAACTCCACTCCATTCCACTCCACTTCATTCGATTCTACTCCATTTCATTGCATTCCTCTCTATTGCAGTTCATTACTTTCTTTCCACAGGATCTCACTCTGTCACAAATGCTGGAATGCCATGAAACTGTCTCAGCTCTCATTTCTTTTCACCATTCCATTGCATTCCATTCCACCCCATTCTATTCCATTCTATTGCACTCCACTACACTCCACTCCATTCCATTTCACTCCATCCCATTCCATTCGACTCCATTCCAGTTCACTCCAATTCCCTCCACTCCAATCCACCCCAATTCATTCCATTCTATTCCTATCCATTTCACTCCATTCCATTCCACTGTACTGCATTCCATTCCACTTCATTCCATTCCACTCTATTCCACTCAGTTCCATTCCATTCCACTCTGTTACATTCCACTCCACTGCATTCCACTCCAATCCACTCCTCTCCACTTCATTCCACTCCATTCCATTGCACTCCATTCCATTCCACTCCACCCCATTCAACTCCACTCCATTCCACTGCAGTGCATTCCATTCCACTAGACTCCATTCCATTCCTTTCCACTCCATTTTATTCCATTGAACTCCATTCCAATCCATTTCAGTCTTCTCCACTCCATTCCAGTCCACTCCACTCCTTTCAATTCCATCTCATTCCATTCCATTTCTCTCCACTCTTTTCCACTCCACGCCAATCAATTCCACTCCACTCCACTCCACTCCATTCCCCTCCACTCCACTCCATTCCACTCCACCCCACTACCTTCCACTCCATTACATTCCATTCCACTCCACTTCATTATTTTCCACTCCAGTCAATTCCATTCCAGTCCACTCCACTCCACTCCACTCCATTCCACTCCATTCCATTGCACTCCACTCCTGTCCATTCCGTTCCACTCCACTCCATTCTATTCCACTCCACTCTTTTCCACTCCACTCCACTCCACTCCACTCCATTTCAATCCATTCCACTACATTCCATTCCATTCCATTCCATACTTTTTACAGGATCTCCCTCTTTCACCCAGGATTGTGTGAAGTGGCAGAATCTCAGGTCACATTTCTTTTCACCATTCCATTCTATTCCATTCCATTCCATTCCATTCCATTCCATTCCATTCCATTCCATTTGATTCCACTGCACTCCACTCCACTCCACTCCACTCCTATCCATTTTTTTGCCATGCTTTTCCAATCCCTTCTATTCCACTCCTTTCTTTCAACAGGATATCCATCTGTCACACAAGCTGCAGCGCAGTGGAAAAATCTAAGCACACATTTCTTCATTCCATTCCATTCAATTCCATTTCACTCCACTCCACTCCACTCCAATCCATTCCACTCAACTCCACTCCACGCCATTCCATTCCACTCCATTCCACTCCACTCTACTCCACTTCACGCCATTCCACTCCACTGCATTACATTCCACTCCATTCCATTCCGTTCCACTCCTCTCCAATCCATTATTCTCCATTCCATCCCATTCCACTGCATTCGTATCCATTCCACTAAACTCCATTCCATTCCACTGCACTCCACTCTACTCCATTCCATTCCATTCCAATCCATTCCATTCCACTCCACTCTATTCCGTTCTACTCCATTCCACTTCATTCCATTCCATTCCTCTCGACTCCACTTTATTCCACTCCACTCCATACCACTCTATTGCATTCCATTCCATTCCATTTCACTAAAATCCACTCCACTCCACTCCATTTCACTCGCATCCTTTCCACTCCAGTCCAATCCCCTCCACTCCACTCCCTTCTGCTCACCTCGATTACACTGCACTCCACTAAACTCCATTCCATTCCAATCCACTCCAATCTATTCCACTCCATTCCTTTCAATTCCATACCACTCCTCTCCATTCCATTCCATTCTTTTCCTTTCCACTCCTAGCCATTCCATTCCACTCCAATCCACTCCATGCCATTCCATTCCACTCCAATCCACCCCATGCCATTCCATTCCACTCCACTCCACCCCATTCCACTCAACTCCATTCCACTCCATTCCATTCCACTCCATTCCATTAGACTCCATTCCAATCCACTCCACTCCACTCCACTCTAATGCACTCCACTCCACTCCATTCCATTCCACTCCACTTCACTCCACTGATTCCATTCCATCCCATTGCTCTCCATTCCATTCCACTCCACTTCACTCCACTCCTTACTTTCAGTTGCACTCCACTCCATTGCATTCCACTGCACTCAACTCCATTCCATTACATTACATGCCATTCCACTCCTCTCCACTCCATTCCACTCCTCTCCACTCCATTCCACTCTGCTCCATTTCACTCCCCTCCATTCCATTGCATTCCACTCCACTCCATTCCTTTCCACTCCACTTTACGCCACTCCCCTCTACTCCATTGCATAACATTCCATTCCATTTCACTCCATTGCATTCCATTCCTTTCTTTCGACAGGATATCACTGTCACCCAAGCTGGAGTTCAGTGACACAATCTCAGCTCACATTACATGTAAACTTTCCATTGCATTGCATTCTATTCCCTTGCATTCCATTGCATTCCATTCCATTCCATTCCATTCCATTCCATTCCATTCCACTCCATTCCACTCCTCTCCACTACATTCCATTCCATTCCACTCCATTCCATTACACTCCTTTCTTTCAACAGGATCTCCCTGTGTCACACAGGTTGTAGCGCAGTGGCACAATCTCAGCACACATTTCTCATTTCCGTTCCATTCTGTTCGGTTCTGTTCCATTCCATTCCGTTCCGTTACACTCCACTGCAGTCCACTACAGTACATTCCATTAGATCTGAATCTGTTCCACTCCTTTCCACTCCTCTCCACTCCACTGCGCTCCACTCCTCTACATTACATTTCATCACATTCCATTCTTCTCCATTCCACTGCACTCCACTCAACCGCACTACACTCCACTTCATTCCACTTCATCTCGTTCCTTTCCATTCCTCTCCATTCTACTACACTCCACTTCCCTCCACTGCACTCCATTCCATTCCATTCCATTCCATTGCACTGCATTCCATTCCATTCCTTTCCTACAAGAGTATCCCACACTGTCACCAAGCCTGGAGTGCAGTGGCACAATGTCAGCTCACATTTCATTATTCCACTCCATTTCATACCATTCCATTCCATTGCATTGCACTGTATTCCATTCCATTCCATTCCACTCCACTCCACTTATCTCCACTCCACTCCACTGCACTCCACTCCCATCCACTCCACTCCATGCCACTCCTATCCATTCCATTCCATTCCACTACATTACACTCCAATCCATTCCATTCCTCACCACTCTATTCCACTCCATTCCCCTCCACTCCATTCCACTCCACTCCACTCCACTCCACTCCATTCCTTTCTTGTCAATTTCACTCCATTCCATTCCAATCCACTCCATACCATTCCACTGTAGTCCACTCTATTCCATTTCATTCCACTCCACTCCATTCCACTCCATTATACTCCATTCTATTCCACTCCATTCCATTGCACTCCACTCCACTCCATTCCACTCCACTCCATTCCATTCCATTCTACCCCACTCCAATACATTCCACTCCACTCCATTGCATTCCACTCCACTTCATTCTCTTCCACTCCATTCCACTCACATTAAACTCCATTTCTCTTCACTCCACTCCGTTTCACTACATTCCAATCCACTCCACGCCATGCCACTCCATTCCATTCCACTCCTCTCCAGTCCAATACACTCCACTCCATTCCAATCCATTCCACTCCACTCCGTTACATTGCTTTCCAAACCACTCCATTCCATTCCCCTCCACTCCCTTCCATTCCAACCATCTCCATTCCAATCCATTCCATACCATTCCATTACATTCCACTCCACTCCAATCCATTACTTTACAATCCACTCCATTCTGTTCCACTCTGCTTCATTCCACTGCACTCCACTCCACTCCATTCCATTCCAGTCTATTCCACTCCATTCCGTTCCACTCCATTCCATTCCACTCCACTCCACTGCACTCCAATCAACTCCACTCCAATCCATTCCATTCCACTCCATACCATTCCTTTCCACTCTACTCCATTCCATTCCATTAAACTCCTCTTCATCCATTGCACTCCACTCCATCCCATTCCATAGCATTCCACTCCTCTCCATTCCATTCCACTCCACTCTACTCCATCACACTGCTCTCCATTCCATTCCATTCCATTCCACTCAGCTCCACTGCTTTCTACTCTGCCCCAATCCATTCGACTCCACTCCATTCCACTCCACTCCACTCCACTCTATTCCACTCCACTCCACTCCATTACTCTCCACTCCTTTCCATTCCACTTCACTCCACTCCACTCCATTCCATTCCACTCCATTCAGTTACTCTCCATTCCACTCCATTGCACTCTATTCCATTCCATTTCATTCCAATCCACTCCATTAAATTCCATTCCACTCCATTCCAATTCATTCCACTCTATTCCACTCCACTCTGATCTATTCCATTCCATTCCATTCCACTCCACTCCTTTCCATTACACTCCATTCCATTACACTCCATTCCACTCCATTGCACTCTTTTACACTCCATTCCATTCCATCTACTCCATTCTACTCCACTCCACTCCCCTCCAATCCACTCCAATACAATCCATTCCACTCCACTCCACTCCACTTGATTCCACTGCATTCCACTCCATTGCATTCCACTCCATTCCATTGCATTCCACTCCACACCCATACATTCAATTCCACTCCATTTCATTCCATTCCATGCATTTCCATTATGTTCCATTCCACTCAATTCCACTCCACTCCACTCCAATCCATTCCATTCCATTTCACTCCTTTCTTTCGACAGGATCTGCGTCTGTCACATGGCTGTAGCTCAGTGGCACAATCTCAGCACACATTTCTCCGTTCCGTTCCGCTCTGTTCTGTTCCATTCCGCTGCGTTCCTTTCCTGTCCATTCCCCTCCAGTCTGCTCCACTCCACTACATTCCATTATATCCGACTCTGTTCCACTCCATTCCAATCCCCTCAACGCCACTGCACTCCACTCCACTCCATTCCACTCCACTCTATTCCATTCCACTCCATTCCATTCCATTCCATTCCACTGCATTCCACTCCTCTAGATTCCATTCCACTCCACTCCATTCCATTCCCTTCCATTCCACGCCTTTCCATTCCATTCCACTCCACTCCATTCCACTCTGCTCCACTCAATTCCATTCCACTCAACTCCACTCCATTCCACTCCACTCTGTTCCATTCTTCTCCATCTCCTTCCACTCCATTCCGTTCCACTCCAATCCTCTCCATTCCACTCCAATCCTCTCCATTCCACTCCACTCCACTCCACCCCATTCCATTCAACTCCACTCCATTGCATTCCACTCCACTCCATTCCATTCCATCTCTTTCCACACCTCTCCATTCCATTCCACTCCACTCCATTGCATTCCACTCCACTCCATTCCATTCTACTCAACTCCACTCCAGTCCACTCCACTACATTCCATTCCATGCCACTGCATTCCATTCCACTCCAGTCAACTCCTTTCCACTCCACACCAATCCCTTCCACTCCATGCCATTCTGCTCCACTCCATTCCATTGCACTAAACTCCACTCCATTCCACTCCACTATATTCCATTCCCCTCCATTCCATTGCATTAAACTCCATTCCATTCCATTCCTTTCTCTCCAAAGGATCTCAATCTCTCACAAATGCTGGAGTTCAGTGACACAGTCTCAGCTCACCTTTCTTTTCACCATTCCATTGCAATCCATTCCATCCAATTCCATTCCATTCTATTTCACTCCACTACACTCCAATCCATTCCATTCCACTCCATCCCACTCCATTCGACTCCATTCCACTCTACTTCAATCCACACATCTCCACTCCACTCCACTCCATTCCATTCCTATACATTCCACTCCATTCCATTCCACTCACCTCCATTCCATTCCACTCCATTTCATTCCTATCCATTCCATTCCATTCCACTCTACTCCATTCCATTCCACTGCATTCCCCTCCATTCCATTTCATTCCTCTCCACTGCTATCCATTCCACTCCACTCCATTCCACTCCATTCTGTTCCACTCCGTTCCATTCCAATCCACTCCACTCCACTCCACTCCGTTCTACTCCACTCCATTCCATTCCACTCTACTCCACTCCAATGCACTCCACTCCATTACATTGCACTCCACTCCATTACATTCCACTCCATTAAATTCCATTCCACTCCACTCCACTATGCTCCACTCCATTCGACTCCATTCCAATCCACTCCACGTGAAGCCACTCCATTCTATTCCATTCCTCTCCATACCAATGAACTCCATTCCATTCCACTCCACTCCATTCCATTCCTTTCCAATCCACTCCATTCTATTCAATTTCACTCCATTCCCTTCCACTCCTCTCGATTCCAACCCACTCCACTCCATTTCATTCCTTTCTTTCCACACGACATCACTGTGTCACCTAGTCTGGAGTGGAGTGGCACAATCTCAGCTCACATTACACGTCAACTTTCCATTGCATTGCATGCTATTCCGTTGCATTCTGTTGAATTCCATCGCATTTCATTTCATTCCATTTAATACCATTCTATTCCACCTCGTACCGCTCCACACCACTCCACTCCATTACATTCCATTACATCCGATTCCATTCCACT
The DNA here is from genome assembly GCF_028885625.2 of Pongo pygmaeus. Lineage (NCBI taxonomy): Eukaryota > Metazoa > Chordata > Mammalia > Primates > Hominidae > Pongo > Pongo pygmaeus. The sequence continues at coordinate 9,906,352 of NC_072386.2, read as the reverse complement.
CCTTTCCACTCCTGACCCCTCCAATACACTCCACTTCTATCCATTCCACTCCATTCCATTCCACTACGATCCATTCCACCGCACACCACACCACCACACTCCACTCCACTTCATTCCATTCCATTCCATCCCATTCCATTCCTCTCCATTACACTCCACTCCACTTCATTCCACTCCACTCAAGTCCACTCCATTCCAATACATGCCACTGCATTCCATTGCATTCCTTTCTTTCTAGATTATCTCACTCTGTCACCCAGCCTGGAGCACAGTAGCACAATCTCAGCTCATATTTCATCATTCCATTCCCTACCATTCCATACCATTCCATCACATTCCAACCCAGTTCATTCCATTCCATTCCATTCCATTACAGTCCACTCCACTCCACTCCACTTCAGTACTTTCCACTCCAGTACACTTCACTCCACTGCACTCCATTCCACTCCACATCACTCCAATCTATTCAATTCAACTTCACTCCACTCCACTCCATTCCATCCCACTCTATTCCACTCCACTCCGTTCCATTCCACTCCATTCAACTCCACTCCACTCTGTTCCATTCCACTCCATTCCACTCCACTCCACTCGACAGCACTCCACTCCACTTCATTCCACTCCACTCCACTGCACTCCTCTCCACTCCATTCCAGTCAACTCCACTCCACTCCACTCCACTCCAGTCAACTCCACTCCATTCCACTCCACTCCACTTCACTCCTCTCCACTCGATTCCACTCCATTCGATTCCATTCCACTTCCGTCCATTCATTTCCACTCCACTCCATTCCATTCCACTACATTCCATTCCATTCCATTCCACTCCTTTTCATTCCATTCCACACCACTCCTTTCCATTCCACTCCACTCCATTCCATTACATTCCACTCCACTCCATTCCATTCCACTCCATTCCACTTCACTCCACTTCACTCCACTCCACTCCAGTCCACTCCATTCCAATACATGCCACTGCATTCCATTACATTCCTTTGTTTCTAGATTATCTCACTCTGTCACCCAGCCTGGAGCGCAGTAGCACAATCTCAGCTTATATTTCATTATTCCATTCCCTTCCATTCCATTCCATTCCAATCCACTCCAATTCATTCCATTGCATTCCATTCCATTTCAGTCCACTCCCCTCCACTCCACTTCAGTAGTCTCCACTCCACTACACTCCACTGGACTCCATTCTACTCCACACCACTCCACTCTATTCCATTGAACTCTACTCCACTCCATTCCACCCCGCTCCATTCCACTCCACTCCGCTCCATTCCGCTCCATTCCCCTCCATTCCACTCCACTCCACTCGACAGCACTGCACTCCAGTTCACTCCACTCCACTCCACAGCACTCCACTCCACTCCATTCTAGTCAACTCCACTCCATTCCACTCCACTCCACTCCTCTCCACTCGATTCCACTCCATTCAGTTCCATTCCACTCCCGTCCATTCATTTCCACTTCACTACATTCCATTCCACTGCATTCCATTCCATTCTATTCCACTCCATTTCATTCCATTCCTCTCCACTCCTTTCCATTCCACTCCACTCTATTCCATTACATTCCACTCCACTCCATTCCATTCCACTCCATTCCACCTCATTATATTCCATTTCACTCTTCATACCATTGCACTCCACTCCATCCCTTTCCATAGGATTCCACTGCTATCCATTCCATTCCACTCCACTCCATTCCATTCCAATCCACTCCACTCCACTCCACTCTACTCTATTTCATTCAATTAAACTCCATTCCTTTCCATTCCTTTCTTTCCACAGGATCTCACACTGTCACAAAGGCTGGAGTGCAGTGGCACAATCTCAGCTCACATTTCTTTTCATCATTCCATTGCATTCCATGCCATCCCATTCCATTCCATTCCATTCAATTTCACTCCACTACACACCACTCCACACCATTCCATTCCACTCCTTCCATTACCATTCGAGTCCATTCCACTCCACTGGACTCCACTTCATTCCCCTCCATTCCATTCCATTTCTTTTCACTCCATTGCATTCCATTCCTTTCTTTCGAAAGGATATCACTGTGTCAGCCAGGCTTTAGTGCAGTGGCACAATCTCAGCTCACATTAAAAGACAACTTTCCATTGCACTGCATTCTATTCCATTACATTCCAAAGCTTTCCATTCCTTTCCTTTCCTTTCCTTTCAATTCCAATGAATTCCATTCTATTCCACGCTATTCCACTCCACTGCACTCCACTCCATTCCACTCCACTCCACTCGATTCCACTCCAGTCCATTCTATTCCACTCCACTCCATTCAATTCCACTCCACTCCATTCCATTCCACTTCATTCTATTCAATTCCACTCCATTCCATTCCGTTCCACTCCAATCCATTCCATTCCACTACACTCCATTCCATTAGATTCCACTCCACTCCATTCCATTCCACTCCATTCCACCCCATTCCATTCCATTCCACTCCACTCCACTTCACTCCATTTCACTCCACTCCATTCCACTGCACTCCTCTTCACTCCACTCCATTCCATTCCTTTCCACTTCACTCCATTCCATTCCATTCCACTCCTCTTCATTCCATTTCGCTCAACTCCATCCCATTCCATAGCGTTCCACTCCTGTTCATTATATTCCACTCAACTCAATTCCATTCCACTCCACTCCATTCCACTACACTCCACAGCACTTCACTCCACTCCATTCCATTCCACTCCAATCCATTGCACTCCACTCCATTCCACTCCTACTCCACTCCACTCTATTCCACTCCACTCCACTCCATTACACTCCACTCCATTCCATTCCACTTCACTGCAATCCACTCCACTCCCTTCCATTCCACTCCATTCCATTACACTCCATTCCAATCAGTTGCACTCTGTTCCACTCCATTGCATTTCAATCCACTCCATTCAATTCCATTACACTCCACTCCATTCCACTCCCCTCCACTCCACTCCAATCCACTCCAATCCAATCCATTCCACTCCACTCCACTCCACTCAATTACGTTGCATTCCACTCCATTGCTTTCCACTCCATTCCATGACATTCAACTCCACACCCTTCCATTACATTCCACTCCATTCCATTCCATTCCATTCCATTCCATGTCATTCCAATTGATTCCATTCCACTCAATTCTACTACGCTCTACTCCAATCCATTCCATTCCATTTCACTCCGTTCTTTCAACACTATCTCCATCTGTCACAAGGCTGTAGCACAGTGACACAATCTCAGCACACATTTTTCCGTTCTGTTCTGCTCCGTTCTGTTCCACTCTGTTCCATTCCGTTCCAATCCATTCCACTCCACTCTACTCCAACCCACTACTTCTATTTCATCCGATTCGGTTCCACTCCATTCCACTCCCCTCCACACCACTATACTCCATTCCACTCCACTCTATTCCATTCCACTCAATTCCATTCCATTCCATTCCTTTCCATTCCATTCCACTCCTCTAGATTTCATGCCGCTCCACTCCATTCCATTCCATCCCATTCCATGCCTCTCCATTCCATTCCACTCCACTGCATTCCTTTCTGCTCCACGCAATTCCATTCCACTCAACTCCACGCCATTCCCCTCCACTCCATTCCATTCCATCCCATTCCATGCCTCTCCATTCCATTCCACTCCACTCCATTCCTTTCTGCTCCACTCAATTCCATTCCACTCAACTCCACGCCATTCCACTCCACTCCATTCCATTCCATATCATTTCACTCCATTCCATTCCAGTCCACTCCATTCCATTCAACTCCACTCCATTCCATTGCACTCCACTCCATTCCATACCATCCCTTTCCACTCCTCTTCATTCCATTCCACTCCACTCCATTGCATTCCACTCCATTCCATTCCATACTACTCAACTCCACTCCAGTCCACTCCACTCCATTCCATTCCACGCCACTCCATTTCATTACACTTCTGTCAACTCCATTCCACTCCACAACAATCCATTCCACTCCACGACATTCTGCTCCACTCCATTCCATTGCACACAACTCCACTCCATTCCAGTCTATTCCATTCTATTGCATTCCACTCCATTCCATTCCATTCCTTTCTTTCCAAAGGATCTCACTCTGTCACAAATGCTGGAATGCAGTGACACAGTCTCAGCTCACCTTTCTTTCCATCATTCCATTGCATTCCATTCCATCCAGTTCCGTTCTGTTCTATTTCACTCCATTACACTCCACTCCAGTCCATTCGACTCCATTCCACTCCACTTCAATCCACTCCGCTACACTCCACTTAACTCCACCCCATTCCATTCGACTCCATTCCACTCTGTTCCATTCCACTCCACTCCATTCCATTCCACTCCATTCCATTCCTGTCCATTCCACTCCATTCCATTCCACTCCACTCCATTTCATTCCATTCCATTCCACTCCAATCCATTCCATTCCACTGCATTCCACTCCATTCCATTTCATTCCTCTCCACTCCAATCCACTCCACTCCACTCCATTCCACTCCATTCTATTCCACTCCATTCCATTCCAATCCACTCCACTACACTCCACTCCACTGCATTCCTCTCCACTCCCTTATATTCCACTCTATTCCACTCCAATAAACTCCACTCCACTCCATTCCATTCGACTACACTCCATTACATTCCACTCCTTTCCTCTCCATTAAATTCCATTCCTCTCCATTCCACTAGGCTCTACTCCATTAGACTCCATTCCAATCCACTCCACGCCACTCCACTCCATTCCTTTCCACTCCTCTCCATTCCAATACACTCTACTCCATTCCATTCCATTTCACTCCACTCCATTCCATTCCTTTCCAATCCACTCCATTCTCTTCTACTCCACTCCATTCTCTTCCACTCCTCTATATTCCAATCCACTCCATTCTATTCTACTCCACTCTGTTCTCTTCCACTCCTCTATAATCCAATCCACTCTACTCCATTGCATTCCTTTCTTTCTACTTGATATCACTGTGTCACCCAGGCTGAAGTGGGGTGGCACAATCTCAGCGCACATTACACGTCAACTTTCCATTATATTTCATGCTACTCCATTGCATTCCATTGCATTCCCTTTCATTCCATTCCATTCCATTCCATTCCACTTAATTCCATTCCATTCCACTCCGTAGAAATCCACACCACTCCATTCCACTACATTCCATTACTTCCGATTCCATTCCACTCAATTCCACTCCTCTCCTCTCCAACGCACTCCACTATTATCCATTCCACTCCATACCATTCCAATCCGCTCCATTCCACTGGACACCACACCACCACACTCACTCCAATTCATTCCATTCCATTCCAACCCATTCCATTTCTCTAAATTCCACTCTACTCCACTTCATTCCACTCCATTGCAGTCCACTCCATTTGATTCCATTCTATTCCATGCCACTGCATGCCATTTCATTCCTTTCTTTCTAGAGTATCTCCCTCTGTCACCCAGCCTGGAGCACAGTGGCACAATCTCAGCTCACATTTCATTTTTCCATTCCTTTCCATTGCATTCCATTCCAGTCCACTCCACTCCATTGAATACCACTCCACTACACTCCACTGCACTCCATTCCACTCCAGTCCACTCCACTCCATTCCATTCAACTCCACTCCACTCCATTCCATTCAACTCCACTCCACTCCATTCCATTCAACTCCACTCCACTCCATTCCACCACATTCCATTCCACTCCACTCCACTCCATTCAACTACATTCCACTCCACTCCACTCGACTGCACTCCACTCCACTCCACTGCACTCCACTCCACTCCTTTCCACTCCACCCCACTGCCCTCCACTCGATTCCACTCCATTCCATTCCATTCCACTCCCCTCCATTCAATTCCACTCCACTCCACTCCATTCCACTGCATTCCATTTCATTCCATTCCATTCCACTCCATTTCATTCCATTCCACTCCACTGCATTGTATTCCACTCCACTCCATTCCATCACATTCCACTCCACTCCATTCCATTCCACTCCATTCCACCCTATTCCATTCCATTCCACTCCACTCCACTCCATTCCATTCCACTGCATCCCACTCCATTCGAGTCCATTCCACTCCACTCCTTTCCATTCCATTACATTTCACTCCATGGCATTTCAATTGTTCCTTTTCATAGGATATCACTGGGTCAGCCAGGCTGGAGTGCACTGGCACAATCACAGCTCACATTACAGGACATCTTTCCATTTGCACTGCATTCTCTTTAATAACATTCCATTGCTTTCCACTACATTCTATTCCTTTCCATTCCATTCAATTCCATTCCATTCCACACTGTTCCACTTCACTCCACTCCACAACAGTGCACTCCACTCAATTCCACTCCATTCCATTCCATTCCGCTCCACTACACTCAATTCCACTTCACTCCATTCCATTCCACTGCATTCCATTCCATTCCATTCCACTGCATTCCATTCCATTCCATTCCACTTCTTTCCTTTCCATTCCATTAAACTCTATTCCATTCCATTCCATTCAACTCTATTCCATTCCATTCCACTCCATTCCATTCCATCCCACTCCTCTTCATTCCATTTCACTCCACTCCATCCCATTCCATACATTCCAGTCCTTTCCATTCAATTCCACTCAACTCAATTCCCTTCCATTCCACTCCACTGCATTTCACTCACTCCACTCCATTCCACCCCACTCCATTCCACTCTACTTCTCTCCACTCCATTTCATTCCACTTCACTCCACTCCACTGAACTCCACTCTACTCCACACCACTCCATTCCATTCCATTCCATTCCACTCAATTCCATTCCATTCCTTTCTTTCAACAGGGTCTCACACTGTCACAAAGGCTGGAGTGCATTGGCACAATCTCAGCGGAACTTTCTTTTCATCATACCATTGCATTCCATTCCATCCCATTCCATTCTATTCTATTTCACTCCACTCCACTGAACTCATCACAGTTCCATTCCACTCCATCTCATTCCATTCGAGTCCATTCCACTCCACTCTACTCCACTCTACTCCACTCCAGTCCACTCCATTCTACTCCATTCCGTTCAATTCCGCTTCACTCCATTGCATTCCATTCCTTTCTTTCCAATGGATATCACTGTGTCAGCCAGGCTGTAGTGCAATCGCAGCTCACATTACAAGACAACTTTCCGTTACATTGCATTCTATTCCATTACATTCTATTGCATTCCATTCCATTCCGTTCCATTCAAATCCATTCCATTCCACTCCGTTCCACACCACTCCACTCCACAACACTCCACTCCACTCCAGTCCACTCCATTCTATTACATTCCATTGCATTTCACTCCATTGCATTCCATTCATTTCTTTCGACAGTATGTCACTGTGTTAACCTGGCTTGAGTGCAGTGGCACAATCTCAACTCTCATTAAATGTCAACTTTCCATTGCATTGCATTCTATTCCATTGCATTCAATTTCATTAAATTCGATTCCATTCCATTCCATTTCATTCCATTTCAGTCCATTGCATTCATTTCCATTCCATTCCACTCTCTTCCACTCCACTCAACTCCACTACATTCCATTACATCCGATTCCATTCCATTTCATTCCTCTCCTCTCCACTCCAATGGACTCCACTCCACTCCACTCGACTCCATCACATTCCATTTTGCTCCATTCCACTGCACTCCACTCCACCCTAATCCACTCCCCTTCATTCCATTTCATTCAAATTCATTCCCTTCCTATCCATTTCACTCCACTCCACTTCACTCCGCTCCACTCCAGTACACTCCATTCCATTGCATTCCATTCCATTCCACTGCATTACATTCCATTCCTTTCTTTTGAGAGTATCTCACTATGTCTCCCAGCCGGGAGGGCAGTGGCATTATCTCAGCTCACATTTCATTATTCCATTCTGTTCTATTCCACTCCATTCCATTCCATTCCACTCCATTCCATTCCATTCCATTGCAATCCATTCCACTTCCCTCCACCCCACTCCACTCTACTCCATTCCACTCCATTCCGTTCCATTCCATTCTAATATGTTCCATCCCACTATGTTCCATTCCTTTCCTTTCCATTCCATTCCATCCCACTCCACTCCATTCCACTCCCTTCCATTCCACTCCTCTCCACTCCACTCCTCTCCACTCCACTTCATGCAACCTCATTCCACTCCATTCCTTTCCATTACATTGCACTCCATTTCACTACACTCCACTCCATTCCATTCCACTAAACTCCATTGCAATCGACTACACTACACTACATTCCATTAGACTCCACTCTGTTCCACTGCACTCCAATCTACTCCACTCCATTCCATTCCATTCCACTCCAATCCATTCCATTCCACTCCATTCTATTCCACTACATTCCAGTTCTTTCCAATCCACTCCATTCTTTTCCACTCCACTTCATACCAGTCCACTCCACTCCACTTCTTTACACTCCACTCCACTCTACTCCACTCCATTCTACTCCACTCCATTCCATTCCACTCCATGCTATACCATTCTCTTCCATTTCACTCCTTTCCAGTCAAATCCACTCCACTCCATTCCGTCGTTTTCCATTACACTCCTCTGTATCCAATCCACTCCACTCCAATGTATTCAACTCTAGTCCACTCCATTCCACTCCACTTCATCCCATTCCTCTCTACTCCTTTTCATTCCACTCCACATTCCAATCCACTCCATTCCAATACACATTCCTTTCTTCTTTCCATTCAATTTCACATTCCATTCCAGTTCATTCCATTCCATTCCATATTTCATCCATTCCATTCCATCACACATTCCATTCCATTCCACATTCCATTCCATTCCATTCCACATTCCATTCCATTCCATTCCACATTCCATTCATTTCTATTGCACATTCCATACCATTCCATTCCAAATTCCATTCCACTCCATTCCATTCCATTCCACATTTCTTTTCACATTCCATTTCATTCCATTCCTCATTCCATTCCATTCCTTTCCATACCATTCCATTCCATTACACATTCCATTCCCTTCCATTCCACATAATATTCCATTCCATTCCATACCATTCCATTCCATTCCATTCCATTCTACATTCCATTCCACATTTCATTCCACTCCATTCCACTCCATTCCACATTCCGTTCCAGTTTCCATTCCATCTTCCATTCCATTGCATTCCACCTTCCATTCCATTACTTTCGAAATTTGATTCCACATTCCATTCCTCTCCATTCCACATTCCATTTCATTCCATTCCAGGTTACATTCTACCTTCCTGTCCACATTAAATTCCACAATCCATTTCAGTTCCATTCCATTCCATTTCACGTTCCATTCCATTCCATTCCACATTCATTTCCAGTTTCCATTTCTCATTCCATTCCACATTCCATTTCACATTCCATTCCATTCCATTCCTCATTCCATTTCCTTCCATTCCACATTCCATTCCCCATTCCATTCCATTCTTTTCCACATTCCATACCACATTCCATTTCACGTTCCATTCCATTCCATTCCACGTTCCATTCCACTTTCCATTCCACTTCCCATTACATTCCATTCCACGTTAATTCCACATTGAATTCCTTTCCATTTTACGTTCCATTCTACTTTCCATTCCACATTCAATTCCGTTCCATTCCACCTTCCGTTCCACACTCCATTCCACATTCCATTCCACATTCCATTCCACATTCCATTCCATTCAATTCCACATTCCTTTCCCTATTCCATTCCACGTTCCATTCCACATACCTATCCATTCCATTCCACATTCCATTCCACATTCCACTCCATTCCATTCCACATTCCATTCCACGTTCCATTCCACGATCCATTCCTTTCCATTCAATGTTCCATTCCATTACATTCCACGTTCCATTTCATGCCGTTCCACTTTCCCTTCCACATTCCATTTCACATTCCATTCCACATTCCATTTCGCATTCCATTCCATTCCGTTCCATTCCACATTCTATTCCATTGCAATCCACATTCCATTCTATTCCATTCCACGTTCCATTGCATTCCACATTCCATTCCATTCCATTAAACATTCCATTCCATTGCATTCCAAATTCCATTCAATTCCATTCTACAATCCATTCCACATTCCATTCCATTCCATCCTATTCCACATTCCATTCAATTCCATTCCACATTCCATTCCATTCCATTCCACATTCCATTCCACATTCCATTCCACATTCCTTTCCAAGTTCCATTCCATTCCATTCCACATTTCATTCCATTCCATTCCACATTCCATTAAATTCAATTACATATACCACTCCATTCCATTCCATTCCTCATTCCATTGCATTCCGTTCTGCATAACATTCCATTGCATTCCATTCCATTCCACGTTCCATTCCATTCCATTCCAGATAGCATTCCACATTCCATTCCACGTTATATTCCAAGTTCCATTCCAAGTTCCACTCCACGTTCCATTCCACGTTCCATTCCACTTTCTATTCCACATTCCGTTCCTTTCCATTTCACATTCCATACCATTCCATTCCATTTCATTCCACTTTCCATTCCATTCCATTCCACATTCCATTCCTTTCCATTCCACATTCCATTCCGCATTCCATTCCACTGCATTCCACTCCAATTCCACTCCTTTCCATTCCACATTCCCTTCCACTTTCCATTCCACGTTCCATTCCATATTCCATTCCACATTCCATTCCACGTTCCATTCCACTATACATTCCTGCCTTTCCACGTTCAATTCCATGTTCCATTCCATTCCATCCCACGTTCCATTTAACAATCCGTTGCACTTTCCATTCAACGTTCCATTCCACATTCCATTCCATTCCACGATGCATTCCAAAATCCACTGCACTTTCCATTCCATTCCATGTTGCATTCCAAAATCCACTGTACTTTCCATTCCACGTTCAATTCCACATTCCATTCCACGTTCCATTCTACATTCCATTCCATAGGATTGTACGTTCCATTCCACATTCCACTCCAATCCATTCAACGTTCCATTCCACATTCCATTCCACTTTACATTCCTCATTCCATTCCATTCCTTTCCACATTCCATTCCACATTCCATTCCACATTCCATTCCATTCCATTCCACATTCCATATCATATTCCATTTCACATTCCTTTCCTCATTCCTTTCCATTACATTCCACCATCCATTCCATTCCATTCCACATTCCATTCCACATTGCATTCCATTCCATTCCACATTCCATTTCACATTCCCTTCCACATTCCATTCTACATTCCATTTCACATTCCATTCTACATTCCATTCCATTATATTCCACATTGCAGTCCACATTCCATTCCATTCCATCCCACATTCCATTCCACTCCATTCCACGTTCCTTACATTGTTCCATTCCACGTTCCATTCCACGATCCATTCCATTACATTAAGTGTTCCATTCCATTCCATTCGACATTTCTTTCAACTTTTCATCTCACATTCCATTCCACATTCCATTTCATATACCAATACATTCCCTTCCATATTCCATTCCACATTCCATTCCACAATCCATTCCATTCCATTCCACATTCCATTCCATTGCATTCCACATTCCATTCCATGTTCCATTCAATTCCACATTCAATTCCACGTTCCTTTCCACTATCCATATCATTCCATTCCACATTCCATTCCACGTTGCATTTCACATTCCATTTCACATTCCATTCCATTCCATTCCATTCCGCATTCCATTCCATATTTCATTCCACATTACTTTCCCTTCCATTCCATTCCGCATTCCATTCCACATTCGTTTCCATTCCATTCCACATTCCATTCCACATTCCATTCCATTCCATTCCTCATTCCATTCTAAATTCCATTCCATTCCATTCCATTCCACATTCCTTTCCACATACCATTCTATTAAATTCCACATTCCATTCCGCGTTCCATTCCATTCCATTCCACATTAAATTCCACTTTCCATTTCAAATTTCACTCCACATTACTTTTCACATTCCATTCCATTCCATTCCCCATGCCATTCCTTTCCATTCCACATTCCATTCCACATTCCATTCCATTCCTTTCCACATTCCATTTAATTTTCCATTGCATCTAATTCCACGTTCCATTCCACTTCCCATTACATTCCATTCAATGTTGAATTCCACAATCAATTCCATTTCATTTCACGTTCCATTCTACATTCCATTCCACATTCCATTCCGTTCCACACCACATTCCTTCCCACACTCCATTCCGTTCCATTCCACATTCCATTCCACACTCCATTCCACACTCCACTCCACATTCAATTACACAATCCCTTCTGTTCCATTCCACATACCATTCCACAATTCATTCCACATTCCATTCCACTTTCCATTCCGTTCCATTCCACATTCCTTTCCACTTTCCATTCCACATTCCATTCAACATTCCTTTCCTTTCCATTCGTCCATTCCATTCCATTCCACATTACATTCGATTATGTTCCACATTCCTTTCCACATTCCACTCCACGTTCTATTCCACTATCCATCCATTCCATTCCACGTTCCATTTATGCCATTCCACGTTCCATTGCACATTCCATTTCACATTCCATTCCACATTCCATTCCACATTCCATTCCATTCCATTGCACATTCCATTCCATATTCTATTCCATTAGTCATTCCATTCCACAATCCATTCCACATTCCATTCCACATTCCATTCCACATTCCATTTCACTTTCCATTTCACATTCCATTTCGCATTCCATTTCTTTCCGTTCCATTCCACATTCCATTGCATTCCAATCCTTATTCCATTCCATTCCATTCCACATTCCATTCCATTCCACATTCCACTCCATTCCATTTCATTCCATTCCACATTCCATAGCATTCCATTCCATTCCACATTCCATACCATTCCATTACATTCCACATTAAATTATTTCCATTCCACATTCCATTCCATTCCATTCCAGATTCCATTTAATTCCACTCCACTCCACATTGCATTCCACATTCCTTTCGCATCCATTCCACATTCCATACCATTCCATTAGATTCCAATCCAAGTTCAATTCCATGTTCCATTCCACGTTCCATTCCACATTCCATTCCTTTCCATTACACATTCCAGTCCACATTCCATCCCATTCCATTCCACATTCCATTCCATTCAATTCCCCCTTCCATTCCATTCCACATTCTATTCCATTCCATTTCACATTCCTTTCCATTCCATTCCATTCCATTCCATTCCACATTCCATACCATTCCCTTCTATTCCACATTCCATTCCTTTCCGTTCCACATTCCATTGAATTTCATGCCACTTTCCATTCCATTCCACTCCACCTTCCATTCCACATCCATTTCTATCCATTCCAGATTCCATTCCATTCCCTTCCACATTCCATTCCACATTGCATTCCACGTTTCATTACAGTTTCCTTTCCATTCCCTTCTACATTCAATTTCAGATTCCATTCCATTCCTTTCCACATTCCATAACATACCGATCCATTCCATTCTGTTTTCCATTCCATTCCATTCCAGATTCTATTCCACATTCCATTCCATTCCATTGCACATTCCATTCCACATTGCATTAGATTCCATTCCACATTCCATTCCATTCCTTTCCACATTCCATTCCTTTCCATTCCAGATTACATTCCACATTCCAATCCACGTTCCATTCCACATTCCATTCCACGTTCCATTCCATTCTATTCCACTTTCTATTCCACGTTCCATTCCACATTGCTTTCCACATTCCATTCCACGTTCCATTCCACAATCCATTCCACTTTCCATTCCACGTTCCATTCTGTTCCATTCCACTTTCCATTCCACGTTCCATTCCACATTGCATTCCACATTACATTCCACGTTCCATTCCATTCCATTCCACACTGCGTCCCACATTCCAATTCATTCCATTCCACATTCCATTTCTCGCTTCATTCCACATTCCATTCCATTCCTTTCCACATTCTATTCCACTTTCCATTCCACATTTCATTCCATTCCATTCCACATTCCATTCCACGTTCCAGTCCATTCTATTCCACATTCCGTTGCATTCCATTCCACATTCCATTCCATTCCACATTCCATTCCATTCCACATTCCATTCCGTTTCATTCCACAATCCATTCCTTTCCATTCCACATTCCATTCCACATTCCGTTCAACATTCCTTTCCGCATTCCATTCCATTCCATTCCATTCCACATTTCACTGCACATTCCAATCCACATTCCATTCCATTACTTTCCACATTCCATTCCAAGTTCCATTCCTTTCCATTCCACTTTCCATTCCACGTTCCATTCCATTCCATTCCACCTTCCATTCCACGTTCCATTCCACATTCCATTTCACATACCTTTCCACATTCCATTCCATTCCATTCCACAATCCATTCCACGTTTAATTCCATTTCATTCCACATTCCTTTCCACTCCATTCCACATTCTATTCCACGTTCCATTCCATGTTCCATTCCACGTTCCATTCCACATTCCATTCCATTCTATTGCACTTTCCATTTCACATTCCATTCCATATTCCATTCCACATTATATTCCGTTCCATTTCACATTCCATTCCACATTCCTTTCAATTCCATTCAACATTCCATTATACATTCCATTCCACATTCCCTTCCATTCCACATTCCATTCCACATTCCATTCCATTCCATTCCACGTTACATTCCATGTTCCTTTCCATGTTCCATTCCACGTTCCATTCCATTCCATTCCAAGTTTCATTCCACGTTCCATTCCACATTCCAATCCACTTTCTTTTTCATGTTCAATTCCATTCCATTCCCTGAACCATTCCACGTTCTATTCCATTCCATTCCACGTCCCATTCCTTTCCATTCCACGTTCCATTCCATTCCATTTCACATTCCATTTCATTCCATTCCACAATCTATTATACATTCCATTTCACATTCCATTCCCCATTCCATTCCACATTTCATTACACGTTCCATTCCATGTTCCATTCCATTCCATTCCACGATCCATTCTGTTCCCTTCCCCCTTCTATTCCACGTTCCATTCCAAGTTCCATTCCATTTTGTGTTCCATGTTTCATTCCACGTTTCATTCCATTCCATTCCACATTCCATTCCATTCCATTCCATCTTCCTTTCCACATTCCACTCCGCTATTTTCCACATTCCTTTCTATTTTCCATTCCATAACATTACAACTTCAATTCAACATTCCATTCCATTCCATTCCACATTCCATTCCATTCCATTCCACGTTCCACTCCATTCAATTCCATTCCATTCCATATTCCATTCCAATCCATTCTATACCACGTTCTATACCATTCCATTCCATATTCCATTCCATTCCATTCCACATTCCATTCCATTCAATTCCACATTCCATTCTCTTCTATTCCACATGACATTCCGCATTCCATTCCACATTCCACTCCATTCCACGCTATTCCACGTTCTGTTCCATTCTTTCCACATTCCATTAAATTCCATTCCACATTCCATTCCATTCTATTTCTCATTTCATTCCACACCATTGCATTCCACATTCCATTCCAATCCTTTCCCATGCCATCCATTCCTTTCCATACTATTCGACATTCCATTACTTTCCATTCCACATTCCATTCATTGCATTACACATTCCAATCCACATTCGATTCCACATTCTATTCCACTTTAAGTTCCATTTCTTTCCACATTCCATTCCATTCCATTCCACATGCCTTTCCTTTCCATTCCACTTTCCATTCCTCTTTCCATTCCATTCCATTCCACATTCCATTCCTCATTCCATTGCCATCCATTCCACATTCCATTCCATTCCATTTCACATTCCATTCCATTAATTCCACATTCCGTTCCTTTCCATTCCACATTGCATTCCACTTTCCATTCCATTCAATTCCACTTTCCCTTCCACTTTCCATTCCATTCCATTCCACATTCCATTACATATTCCATTCCACATTACAGTCCTTTACATTCCACATTCCATTCCACATTCCATTCCACATTGCATTCCATTCCATTCCACATTCCATTCCACATTCCATTCCACATTCCATTCCACATTGCATTCCATTCCATTCCACATTCCATTCCACATTCCATTCCTTTCCACTCCAAATTACTTTCCCCATATCATTCCATTCTATTGCACATTCCATTACACATTCCATTCCACATTCCTTTCCATTCCATGCTGCATTTCATTCCTCCTTCCATTCTATTCCATTCCACGTTACATTCCACGTTTCATTTCCCATTCCATTCCACATTCTAAATCGTTCAATTCCACATTCCAATCCATATTCCATTTCACATTTCATTCCATATTCCATTCCACATTCCATTCCACGTTCCATTCCACATTACAATCGTTTCCATTCCACATTCCATTCTACATTTCATTCCACATTCCACTACACATTCCATTCAACATTCCATTACACATTCCATTCCACATTCCATTCCATTCCATTCCACATTCCATTTCATTCCATTCCTCTTTCCATTCCAAATTCCGTTTCATTTTCCATTACATTCCCTTCCATTCCACTTTCCGTTGCTTTCCAATCCACTTTCCATTCCACACTCCATTCCATTCTTTTTCACATTCTATTCCATTCCATTCCACATTTCATTCCATTCCACTCCGCGTTCAATTCCATTCCATTCCATTCTATTCCACATTCCATTCCATTCCATTCCACATTCCATTACACTTTCTATTCTAAGTTCCATTCCATTCCATTCCACATTCCATTCCTTTCCACATTCCATTCCATTCCATTATACTTTCAATTCCGTTCAATTCCACATTACATTCCACATTCCATTAAATTCCCATCCACATTCCATTCTCTTCCAATACACATGCCATTCCATTACTTTCCACATTCCTTTCCACATTCCATTCCATTCCATTCCATTCCATTACACATTCCATTCCACATTCCATTCCATTCCATTCCACGTTCCATTAAACGTTCCATTCCACAATCCATACAATTCCATTCCACATGCCATTCCATTACATTCCACGTTACATTCCACATTCTTTCCTTTCCATTGCACATTTATTCCTTTCAATTCCATTCCATTCCATTCCATATTCCATTCCATTCCATTTTACATTCCATTCCACTCCATTTTACATTCCATTCCACATACCACTAAATTCCATAACGCGTTCCATTCAAATTTATTCCACGATTAATTACACTTTCCATTCCACTTTCCTTTCCACGTTCGATTCCACTATCCATTCCATTCCATTCCACGTCCCATTCCACTTCCCATTCTTTTCTATTCCACATTCCATTCCATTCCATTTCACATTCCATTGCACTCCAGTCCTCATTGCATTCCCTTCCATTCCATTCCACATTTCATTCCCTTCCATTCCATTCCACATTCCATTCCATTCAATTTCAATTTCCATTCCACCTTCCATTCCACGTTCCTAGCCAGTCCATTACACATTCCATTCCACATTCAAGTACATTCCATTCCACATTACATTCCACATTCCATTCCATTCCTTTCCATTACAAATTCCATTCCATTGCATTCCATTCCATTCCACATTCCAGTGCACTTCATTCCACATTCCATTCCTCATTCCATTCTATTCCATTCCACATTCCATTCTATTCCATTCCACTTTCCATTCCACATTCCATTCCATTCCATTCCATTCCACATTCCATTCCACATTTCATTGCATTCCATTCAACATTTCATTCCATAACATTCCACATTCCATTGCATTCCATTCAACATTTCATTCCATACCATTCCACGTTCCATTCCTTTCCATTACACGTTCCATTCCACTTTCCATTCCTCGTTCCATTCCGCATTACACTCCACGTTGCATTGCATTCCCTAACATTCCACATTCCATTCCACATTCCATTCCATTCCATTCCACATTCCATTCCATTCCATTAAATTCCAAATTCCATTCCATTCCACATTCCATTCCATGTTCCATTCCACAATCCCTTCCATTCCATTCTACATTCCATTCCACTTTCCATTCCCTTCCATTCCACACTCAATTCCATTCCATTGCATTCCAGTCCAAACTCCATTCATTCTGCAATCCATTCCATTCCATTCTACTTGCTATTCCACCTTCCATTCCATTCCATTCCACATGCAATTCCATTCCATTGCATTCCTGTCCAAACTCCATTCATTTCCACAATCTATTCCATTCCATTCTACATTCCATTCCACTTTCCATACCATTCGATTCCACATTCAACTCTATTCCATTGCATTCCAGTCCACAATCGATTCCATTCCAATCCATTCCACATTCCATTCCACATTTCATTCCATTCCATTTCACATTACATTCCACATTCGTTTCCTTTCCATTCCACGTTCCACCCCATTCCATTCCACATTCCGTTCCATTGCATTCCACATTCCATTCCACGTTCCATTAAATTCCATTTCTCATTGCTTTCCATTCCTTTCCATTACACATTCCATTCCATTCCATTACACATTCCATTCCCCATTATATTCCACTGCATTCCACATTCCAATCCATTTCATTCCACATTCCATGCCGCATCCACGTTCCATTCCTCATTCCATTCCATTCCATTGCACGTTCCATTCCACATTCCATTCCACATTCCATTCCATTCAATTCCACATTCCTTTCCATTCCTTTCCACATTCCAATCCATTCCGTACCACGTTCCATTCATTTCCATTCCACGTTCCATTCCGTTACGTTCCACACTCAATTCCGTTCCATTCCATTCCTCATTCCATTCTAATACATTCCACGTTACATTCCACTTTCCTTTCCACCTTGCATTTCTTTCCATTCCACGTTCCATTCCAATCCATTAAATGTTCCATTCCATTCCATTCCACATTGAACTCCATTCCATTGCATTCCATTCCACTTTATTTACCACCTTCCATTCCACTCCAGTCCACATTGCATTCCACTTTCCATTCCACCTTCAATTCCACGTTCCATTCCATGATCCATTCCACTTTCCATTCCATGTTCCATTCGAAGTTACATTCCTCATTCCATTACACATTCCATTCCACATTCTATTACTCGTTCTCTTCCAATTCATTACACGTTCCATTTCATTCCATTCCACGTTAAATTCCTTTACGTCCCATATTCCATTCAACCTTCCGTTCCTCGTTCCTTTCCACATTCCATTCCATTCCATTCCGCAATCCATTCCACATTCAATTCCATTCCATTGCACATTCCATTCCATTCCATTCCACATTCCATTCCATTCCATTCCACTTTCCATTCCACTTTCCATTCCATTCCATTCAACCTTGCATTACCTTCCATTCCACGTTCCATTCCATTCCATTCCATGTTCCACTCCGATGCATTCCACGTTCCATTCCATGTTCCATTCCAAATTCCATTCCATCACATTCCACTTTCCATTCCACGTTCCTTTGCATTCCATTCCACATTCCATTTCACATTCCACTCCATTCCATTCCACATTCCATTCCACATTGCATTCCATTCCACTCCAAAATTCCATTCCATTCCATTCCATTCCACATTCCATAACTTTCCATTCCAATTTCCATTACACATTCCATTCCACATTCTATTCCATTCCATTCCACCTTTCATTATATTCCATTCCACACTCCATTTCACATTCCATTCCACTCCACTCCACGTTCCATTCCATTCCACTCCATGTTCCATTCCACATTCCATTGCATTTCATTCCACGTTCCACTCCATTCCATTCAACGTTCCACACCAAATTGCATTCAACATTCCATTCCATCCTTCTTTCCATTCCGCATTCCATTCCACATACCATTCAACATTCCGTTCCATACCATTACACATTTCATTGCGCATTTCATTCCACTCCATTACACATTCCAATCCATTCCATTCCACTTTCCATACCACATTATATTCCACTCCATTCCACATTCCATTCCATTCCACATTTCATACCATTCCATTCCTCTTTCCATTCCATATTCCATTCCATTGCTTTCCACATTCGATTCCATTCCATTCCTCGTTTCATTCCATTCCATTCCAAATTCCATTCCACTTTTCATTACATTCCATTTTACGTTCAATTCCACGTCCACATTCCATTCCACATTCCATTCCATTCCATTCCACGTTCCATTCCGCATTCCATTCCATTCCATTCCATTCCACATTTCAATTCAGTCTATTCCACTTTCTATTCCACATTCCATTCCACATTCCATTCCATTCCATTCCACATTTCATTCCATTTCATTCTGCATTCCATTCCACGTTCCTTTCCATTCCCTTCCACAACCACATTCCATTCCATATTCAATTCTATTCCATTCCACTTTCCATTCCACTTGCAATTCCACATTCCATTCCACATTCCAATCCATTCCGTTCCACTTTCCATTCCAGTCCTTTCCACGTTCCATTACATTCCATTCCACATTAAACTCCATTCCATTGCATTCCATTCCACATTACTTTCCACATTCCATTCCGCTTTCCATTCCACGTTCAATTCCTAGTTCCATTCCATGATCCATTCCACTTTCCATTCCATGCTCCATTCCAAGTTCCATTCCTCATTCCATTCCACATTCCAATCCACATTCTATTACTCATTCCATTCCATTCCACGTTCCATTCCACATTCCATTCCATTCCATTCCACAATCCATTCCACATTCCATTCCACTCCATTGCACATTCCAATCCATTCCATTCCACATTGCATTCCATTCAATTCCACCTTCCATTCCACATTCCATTCCATTCCATTGGACATTCCATTTCATTCCATTGCACCTTCCATTCCATTCCATTCCCCATTGTATTCCATTCCATTCCTCATTCCATTCCGTTCCATTCAATTCCACATTCCATTCAATACCATTCCACATTCCATTCCATATTCTATATTTTCCATTCCAAATTCCATTCCTCATTCTATTCCATTTCACATTCCATTCCACATTTCATTCCATTCCATTCCCCATTCTATTCCACTTTCCATTCCACAATCCATTCCACATTCTGTTCCATTGCATGTTCCATTCTACATTCCATTCTTCATTCCATTCCATTCCATGGTCCATTCCACATTCCATTCCACGTTTCATTCCATATTCCATTCCTTTCCATTTCACGTTCCATCCCACGTTCCATTCCATTCCATTCAACATTCCATTCCACATTCCATTCCACATTCCTCTCCATTCCACTTATCTTTCCACATTCCATTCCACATTCCATTAAACACTCCTTTCCATTCCATTGCACATTCCATTGCACATTCCATTCCACTCCATTACACATTGCATTCCATTCCATTCCACATTCCTTTCTATACTGTATTCCAGTCCATTCCACATTGCATTCCATTCCATTCCATTCCACATTCCATTGCATTCCATTCCACTTTCCATTCCACATTCCATTCCATTGCTTTCCACATTCGATTCCATTCCATTCCACGTTCCATTCCACATTCCATTCCATTCTATTCCACATTCCATTCCACATCTGCATTCCATTACGTATTCCATTCTATTCCATTCCACATTCCATTCCATATTCCATTCCACATTCCATTCCATTCCATTAAACTTTCCATTCTACATTTCATTAAATTCCAAAATACGTTCCGTTCCACATTCCGCTACACATTCCAATCCACATTCCACTCCATTCGTTTCCATTCCACATTCCATTCTATTCCATTCCACGTTCTATTCCATTCCATTCCATTCCACATTCCACTTTACATTCCATTCCACTCCATTCCACATTCCATTCCAAATTCCCTTCCATATTCCATTGCATCCCATTCCACATTCCATTCCACATTCCATTATGCATTCCATTCCACATTCCATTCCATTCCATTCTATTCCACATTCCTTTCCAATCCATTTCATATTCCATTCCATTCCACATTCTATTCCACATTCCATTCCTTTCCTTTCCGTTCCATTCCACATTTTATTCCAGGTTCTATACCATTCCATTCTATATTAAATTCCATTCCATTCCACATTCCATTGCATTCAATTCCTTATTTCATTCCATGCCTTTGCATTGCACAGTCCATTCCATTACATTTTCATTGAATTCCATTCCATTCCTTTCTATTCCACATTCCATTCCAGTCCATTGCAGATTGCATTCCATTCCATTCCACATTCCATTCCATATTCCATTCCACTCCATTCCACATTCCATTCCATTCCATTCCACATTCCATTCCACATACCATTCCTCATTACCGTCCTTAAGATTCCACATTCCATTCCAAATTGCATTCCACATTACATTCCACGTTCCATTCAACATTCCATTCCATTCCATTCCACAATTAATTCCACATTCCACTTCATTCCATTCCACATTCCATTCCTTTCCATTCCAAATTACATTCCACATTCTATTCCATTCCATTGCACATTCCACTGCACATTCCGCTCCACAATCCCTTCCATTCCATGCCACATTTCATTCCACGTTCCAATCCATTCCATTCCACGTTCCATTCAACGTATCATTCCACATTCCATTCCACATTCCATTCCACATTCCATTGTGTTCAATTCCACAATACATTCTGTTCCATTCCACATTCCATTCCACATTTCATTCCATATTCCATTCCACATTCCATTCTGCAATCCTTTCCATATTTCATTCCACATTCCAATCCACATTCCTTTCCATTCCACATTCCATTGCTTTCCATTCCACACTCCATTCATTTCCATTCCACATTCCATTCCATATTTCATTCCACATTTCATTAAACATTCCATTCCACATTCAATTCCCCACTCCATTCCACATTCCATTCCTTTCTACATTCCATTCCATTCCACATTCCATTCCATTGCATTTCACTTTTGATTCCACATTCCATTCCACATTCCAATCCATTCCATTGTATTCCACATTCCTTTCCAATCCATTTCACATTCCATTCCATTGCACATTCCATTCCACATTGCATTCCTTTCAGTTCCATGCCATTCCACGTTGCATTACACGTTGTAAACCATTTCATTCTGCATTCCATTCCATTCCACTCCACATTCCATTGCATTCAGTTCCTTACTTCATTCCATTCCTTTGCATTGCACATTCCATTGCTTTACATTTTCATTCCCTTCCATTCCATTCCTTTCTATTCCACATTCCATTCCATTCCATTGCTCATTGCATTCCATTCCATCACACATTCCATTCCATATTCCGTTCCATTCCATTTCACATTTCACTCAACATTCCATTCCAAATGACAGTCCTTTAGATTTCCCATTCCATTCCACATTCCATTCCATGTTACATTGTATTCCATTCCACATTCCATTCAACATTCCATTCAACATTGCATTCCATTCCATTCCACAATTAATTTCACATTCCATTGCATTCCATTCCACATTACATTCCTTTCCATTCCAAATTATATTCCACATTCCATTCCATTACATTGCACATTCCATTGCACCTTCCACTCCACATTCAATTCCATTCCATACCACATTTCATTCCTCGTTCCACTCCGTTTCATTCCACGTTCCATTCCAATTTTCATTCCAGGTTCCATTCCACATTCCATTCCACATTCCATTCCGTTCGATTCCACATTCAATTCCTTTCCATTCCACATTCCATTCCACATTTCCTTCCATATTGCATTCCACATTCCAATCTACATTCCTTTCCACATTCCATTCCACATTGCATTCCACATTCCATTCCATTCCACATTCCATTCGTTTCCATTCCACATTCCATTCCACAATTCATTCCACATTTCATTACACATTCCATTCCACTTTCCATTCCTCATTCCATTCCCCATTCCATTAAACATTCCATTCCACATTTCATTCCATTCCATTCCACATTCCATTCCGTCCCATTAAACATTTCATTCCATTCAATTCCATTCCATTCAACATTCCATTACATTCCTTTCCATTCCATTCAATTCCATATTCTCTTCCATTCCATTCCGCATTCATATTCCATTCCATTCCATTCCTTTAACTTACACGTTCCATTCCATTCCATTCCACATTCCATTCTATTCCATTCCACATACCAGTCCATTGCATTCCATTCCATTCCACTTTCCATTCCATATTCCATTCGTTTCCTTTCCACATTCCATTCCACATTTCATTCCACATATCATTACACATTCCATTCCACTTCCCATTCCACATTCCATTCAACATTCCATTCCATTCCACATTCCATTCCATACCATTACACATTCCATTCCATTCCATTCCACATTCCATTCCGTCCCATTAAACATTTCATTCCATTTCATTCCATTCCATTCAACATTTCATTCCATTCTGCATTCCATTCCATTCCATTCCATTCCATATTCCATTCCACTTCATTAAATGCCACATTCCATTCCATTTCATTCCTCCTTCCATTCCATTCCCTTCCACATTCCATTCCATTCCATTCCATATTCCATACCATTCCACATTCCATACCGTTCCATTCCATCCCACATTCCGTTCCTTTCCATTCCACAATCCATAACATTCCATTCCATTCCACATTCCATTCCTTTCCATTCTACATTCCATTCCATTCCACTCCACATTCAAATCCATTCCATTCCATTCCATTCTACATTCCATTCCCTTTCTTTCCACATTACTTTCCATTCGTTTCCACATTCCATTTCCCTTTACATTCCATTTCACATTCCATTCCACGTTCCATTCCATTGCATTCCACATACCATTGCATTCCATTCCACATTCCATTCCATTCCATTACACATTCCATACCATTTCATTCCGTTCCAGATTCCATTCCACATTCCATTCCATTCCATTTCACATTCTATTCTATTCAATTTTATTCCTTTCCATTACACATTCCATTCCTCATTCCATTCCCTTCCTTTCCACATTCCATTCCACGTTCCATTCCACTTTCCATTCCACTACATTCCATTCCATTCCATTACATTCCAATCCATTCCATTCCATTTTGGATTCCATTCCATTACATTACACATTCCATTCCAATCCACATTCCATTCCATCCCATTCCACCTTCCCTTCCTTTCCGTTTCGCATTGCATTCTATTCCATTCCATTCCACATTCCATTCCAATCCATTCCAATTTCCATTCCATACAACTCCAGTGTATTCCAGACCACCTTCCTTTCCATTCCATTCCATTCCATATTCCGTTCCATTACATTCCACATTACATTCCATTCCATTATACTTTCCATTACATTCCATTCCTTTCGTTTGTACATTCATTGCATTCCATTCCACATTCAATTCCTTTCCATTCAACATTCCCTTCCATCCTATTCCACTTTCCATTCGATTCCATTCCGCAATTCATTCCACATTCCGTTTCATTCCATTCCATTCCATTCCACTTTCCATTCCTCATTCCATTCCACATTCCATTCCATTCAATTTTTTTCCATTCCACATTCCTCTCCATTCCATTACACATTCCATTCAATTCATTTCCACATTCCTTGGTATTCCATTAAACATTCCATTCCAATCCATTCCACATGCCATTCCGCATTCCATTCCATTCCATTCCACATCCCATTCCACATTCCATTCCATTCCGTTCTACATTCCATTCCATACTCCATTCCATTCCATTCTACATTCCATTCCATTTAATTCCAAATTCCATTCCATTCCATTCTACATTCCATTCCATTTCATTCCACATTCCATTCCAGTCCATTCCATTCCATTCCACATTCCATTCCATTCCATTCCACGTTGCATTCCGCCTTAAATTCCATTCCATTCCATTCCTCAGTCTATTCCATTCCATTCCATATTCCATTGCATTCCACTCCATATTCCATTCCACATTGCGTTCCATTCCATTCAACAATCCATTCCACATTCCATTCCATTCCTTTCCACATTCCATTCCACATTCCTTTCCATTTCATTCCACTTTCCGTTCCACATTCCATTCCACATTCCATTCGATTCCATTCCACTTTCCATTCCATTCCATTCAATTGCATTCCACATTGCATTCCATTCCATTCCATATTCCATTCCTTTCCATTCCACATTCCATTCCAATCCATTCCACATTCCATTACATTACATTCCACATTCCACTCCATTCCATTCCACATTCCACTCCAATCCATTCCACATTCCATTGCATTCCACATTCCATTCCATTCCCACCCACATTCCATTCTATTCCATTCCATTCCATTCCACATTCCTTCCCATTCCTTTCCATTCCACGTTCCATTCCATTCCATTCCACATTCCATTCCACAATCCATTCCAGATTTCATCCCATTCCATTCCACATTCCATTCCATTCCATTCCGCGTTTCATTCCACACTCCATTCCATTGCATTCCACATTACATTCCACTGTCGATTCCACATTCCATTTCACGTTTCTTTCCACTTTCCATTCCACGTTACATTCCATGATCCATTCCATGTTCCATTCCATTCCATTTCACATTGAATTCCAAACTCCATTTCACATTTCATTCTATCCCACTCCATTCCATTGCATTCCATTCTACTCCAATGTGCATTACATTCCACATTCCATTCCACATTCCGTTCAATGACTTTCCACATTCCATTCCACATTCCATTCCACGTTCCATTCCACGATCCATTCCACGTTCCTTTCCCAGTTGCATTCCATGTTCTATTCCACGTTCCTTTCCATTCCATTCCACATTCCATTCCACATTCCCTTCCACTCCACTCCACATTCCATTCCACGTTGCATTCCACTTTCCATTCCAGGTTCCTTTCCATTCCATTCAAATCCATTCAACATTCCATTCCACGTTCCACTCCAGGATCCATTGCATGTTCCTTTCTACTTTCCATTACACGTTTCATTCCACGTTCCATTCCATTCCATTCAACTTTCCATTCCGCATTTCATTCCACATTCCATTCTAATTTGCATTCCACGTTCCATACAATTCCATTCCACATTCGATTCCACATTGCCCTCCATTGCATTCCACATTCCATTCCACGTTCCATTCCACTCCATTCCACATTCCAATCCATTCCTTTCCACTTTCCATTCCACATTCCACTCCGTTGCATTCCAGATTCCATTCCATTTCATTCCACATTCCACTAAATTCCATTGGACATTCCATTACACATTGCATTCCATATTCCATTCCAAATTCCATTCCAAATCCATTCCATTCCATTCCACCTTCTATCTCATTCCTTTCCATTCCACATTCCATTCCACTGCATTCCACATTGCATTCTGGCCCATTCCATGCCACATTGCACTCCATTCCATTCCTTTCCACTTTCCATTTAAAGTTCCATTCCACGTTGCATTCCACATTCCATTCCATTCCATTCCACATTCCATTCCATTCCATTCCACATGACATTCCACTCCCTTCCACATCCATTCCATTCCCTTCCATTCCACATTCCATTCCACATTCCATACCATTCCATTTCAAATTCCATTCCATTTCATTTCACATTCCATTCCACATTCCATTCCACGTTCCATTCCACGTTCCATTCCACTTTACATCCCATTCCTTTCCGCCTTCCATTAGACATTCCATTCCTTATCACTGCACATTCCATTTCACTTTGCACTGCTTTCCATTCCACATTCCATTCAATCCATTTGTGCACTCCACTCCATTCCTTTCCACATTCCATTCCACATTCCATTCCATTCCATTCCAAATTCCATTCCATTCCATTACACCTTCCATTCCACATTCCATTACATTCCTTTCAACATCCATTCCATTCCATTCCATTCTGCATTGCATTCTATTCAATTCCTCATTCCGTTCCATTCCATTTCACATTCCACTCCATTCCATTCCAAAATTCCACTCCACATTCCAATCCACGGTCCATTCCACGTTCCATTCCACGTTGCTTTCCACTTTACATTACACGTTCCATTCCACGATCCGTTCCAAGTTCCATTCCATTCCATTGCACATTCCATTCCATTCCATTCAACGTTATATTGCACATTCCATTCCACATTCCATTCCATTCCATTCCACATTCAATTCCACATTCCATTCCATTCAACATTACGTTGTATTCCATTCCATTCCACATTCCTTTCCATTCCATTCCATTCCATTCCACATCCCATTCCACATTCCATTCCAAATTCCGTTACATTCCATTCCATTCCATTCCAATACACATTCAATTTCATTCCATACCACATTCCATTCCATTCCATAACACCTTTCATTCCATTTCATAGCACATTCCGTTCCACATTCCATTCCATTCCATTCCACATTCCATTCTACATTCCATTCCATTCCATTCCACTTTCCATTCCATTCCTTTGCATTGCATTCCATTCCACATTCTATTACACATTCCATTCCACATTACTTTCCATATTCCTTTCCATTCCATTTCACATTCCATTCCGTATATTTTCATCTTCCATTCCATTCCATTCCACATTCCATTCCATTCCGTTTGACAACACATTGCATTCCATTCCATTCAACATTCCTTTCCACATTCCCTTCATTCTATTCCTTTCCATTCCATTACATTCCACATCCATTCTAGATTAGATACCACATTCCATTCCGTTCCATTTCACATTCCATTGCATTCCGATCCTCTTTCCATTCCACAATCTATTCTACTCCATTCCACTTTCCCTTCAATTCCATTGCATTGCATTCCATTCCACATTCCATTCCACTCCATTCCTTTCCATTCCACGTTTCAATCCACATTCCAATCCACATTCCATGATATTCAATTCCATTCCACATTCCGTTCCAATCCATTCCATTCTGCATTCCATTGCATTCCATAGCACACTCCATTCCACATTCCATTCCATATTGCATTCCATTCCATTCAAAATTGCATTCGATTCCATTCCACATTCCATTCCAAATTCCATTCCATTCCATTCCCTTCCAGGACACATTCAATTCCATTCCATTCCACATTCCCTTCCATTCCATTCCTTTCAATTCCATATTCTAATCCACATTCCATTCCATTCCATTCGACATTCCATTCCACATTCCATTTCGCTTTCCTCTCCACTTTCCATTCGACATTCCATTCCACGATCCATTGCCTGTTCCATTCCATTCCTTTCCTCTTTCCATTCCAAATTCCAT
Source organism: Pongo pygmaeus (assembly GCF_028885625.2). NCBI lineage: Eukaryota > Metazoa > Chordata > Mammalia > Primates > Hominidae > Pongo > Pongo pygmaeus. The sequence continues at coordinate 9,877,141 of NC_072386.2, read as the reverse complement.
TCCATTCCATTCCACGTTGCATTCCACATTCCATTCCATTGCATTGCACATTCCATTCCATTCCATTCCACATTCCATTCCATTCCACTCCGTTCCATTGCATTCCATTCCACTCCATTCTATTCCACTTTGCATTCCATTCTGCATTCCATTCCACATTCCATTCCACTTACCTTTCCACAATCTATTCAGTGTTCCTTTCCACGTTGCAGTCCACATTCTATTCCACTCCCCATTCCATTCCACTCCAGATTCCATTCCACCGTCCATTCCACTCCATTCCACATTCCATTCCACGTTCCATTCTTCTTTCCATTCCACATTTCATTCCATTCCATTCAAATCCATTTCACATTCCATTTCACATTCCATTCCATTCCACGTTCAATGGCATTCCATTCCACATTCCATTGCATTCCATTCCCCGTTCCATTCCTTTCCATTCCACTTTCCATTCAATTGCATTCCGCATTCTATTCCACATTCCATTCCATTCCATTCCGCATTCCATTCTACGGTCCATGCCACGTTCCATTAAACGTTCCTTTCCACTTTCCATTCCACGTTCAATTCCACGTTCCGTTCAATGTTCCATTCCATTCCATTCCACGTTCCATTCCATGTTCAATTCCATTGCATTCCACATTCCATTCCATTCCATTTCACATAGGTTTCCATTCATTTCCACTTTCCATTCCACACTCCATTCCAGTCCATTGCACATTCCATTCAATTCCACTGCAATCCATTCCATTCCACATTGCATTCCATTCCATTCCACATTGCATTCCATTCCTTTTCACATTCCTTTCCATTCCATTCTATTTTCCATTCCATTCCTTTTCAGATTCCATTCCATTCCATTCCACATTCCATTCCACTTTCCATTCCACTCCATTTCACATTCCATTCCACCCCATTCCATTCCACATTTCTTTCCATTCCTTTCCAAATTCCATTCTGCATTTCCTTTCATTCCATTCCATTCCATTCCATTCCATTCCATTCCATTCTATTGCATTCGTCATTCTATTCCATTCCATTCCTTTTCATTCCACATTCCGTTACACTCCACTTTCCATTCCATTCCATTCCATTCCATTCCATTCCACATTCGTTTCCATTCCAGTCCACGTTCCATTCTATTCTATTCCGCGTTTCATTCCACATTCCATTACCTTCTATTCCACATACCATTCCATATTCCATTCCATTCCAACCCATTCCATTCCACTTTCCACTCCTCATTCCATTCCACGTTCCATTCCATTCCATAACAAATTCCATTCCACCTTACATTCCATTCCATTCCATTCCATTCCACATTCCATTCCATTCCATTCATTTCCACATTCCATTTCACTCCGTTACACATTCCATTCCTTTCCATTCCACTCCATTCCACATTCCATTCCACATTCCATTCTTCTTTCCATTCCACATTTCATTCCATTCCATTCAAATCCATTTCACATTCCATTCCACATTCCATTCCATTCCTCATTGCATTCCACTTTCCTTTCTACATTCCATTCCACATCATTCCACATTCCATTCCATTCCACATTGCATTCCACATTCCATTCCATTCCATTCCACATTCCTTTCCCCATTCCATTCCATTCCATTCCACATTCCACCCCATTCAATTCCACTTAACACTACATTACATTCCACATTATATTCCAAATTTCACTCCATTACATTCCACATTCCATTGCACATTCTATTCCACATTCCATTCCATATTCCATTCCACTTTCCATTACACATTCATTTCCACTTTCCCTTACATTCCATTCCACATTCCGTTCCACATTCCATTCGATTTCATTCCACATTCCGTTCCACATTCCATTCCATTCCACATTCCACTCCACTCAATTCCACATTCCACTCCATTCCATTCCACATTCCTTTCCATATTTCACTCCATTCCATCCCACATTCCATTGCACATTGCATTCCACATTCAATTCCACATTCCATTCCATTCCCTTCCATATTCCACTCAATTACATTCCATTCCATTCCTCATTCCATTCCATTCCGTTCCATATTCCATCCCGTTTCATTCCGCTTTCCATTCCATTCTTTTCCATTCCACATTCAATTTCCCATACCATTCCACTCCATTCCACATTTCACTGCACTCCTTTCCAAATTCATCTCCATTCCATTCCTTTCCACATTCCACTCCATTACATTCCACATTCCATTCCACATTCCACTTCATTCCTTTCCACATTCCATTCACATTTCATTCCATTCCATTCCACATTCCATTCCATTCGATTCCATTCGAAATTCCATTCCACTCTCTTTCAATTTCCCTTTCATTCCATTACATCCTATTCCACATTCCGTTGCATTCCATTCCACATTCCATTACATTCCATTCCTCGTTCCATTCCATTCCATTCCGCGTTCCATTCCACATTCAATTTCGTTCCATTCCACATTCCTTTCCACATGCCATTCCATTCCATTCCACATTACACTCCATTCCCTTCCATTCCACATTCCACTCCATTCCTTTCAACTTTCCATTCCACATTTCATTCCACGTTACACTCCATTCCATTCCATTCCACATTCCACTCCATTCCTTTCCACTTTCCATTCCACATTTCATTCCACATTCCATTCCTTTCCATTCCACATTGCATTCCACATTCCATTCCATTCCTTTCCTATCCATTCCACATTTCATTCCATTCCATCCCTTTCCACATTCCATTTCATTCCATTACACATTCCATTCCTTTCCATTCCATTCCATTCCACATCCAATTCCATTCCATTCTATTCTATTCCATTCCATTCCACATCCCTTTCAATTCCATTCCATTCCATTCCACATTCCATTCCATTCCACTTTGCATTCCACATTCGATTCTACACTCCATTCCACATCATTCCACAATCCATTCCATTCCACATTGCATTACACATTCCGTTCTACATTCCATTCCTCATTCCACTCCATTCCATTCCATTACACATTCCATTCCATATTCCGTTCAATTCATTCCTCATTCCATTCAAAATTCCATTCCACGATCCATTCCATTCCATTCCACATTCCATTCCATTCCTTTCCACAATCCTCTCCATTCCATACCACTCCACTTTCCACTCCATTCCATTCCACATTCTTTCCACATGTCACTTCATTCCTTTCCGCTTTCCTTTCCACGTTGCTTTCCATTCCATTCCTCATTCCATTACACATTCCATTCCATGCCATTCCAGTTTCCATTCCAGATTCCATTCTATTCCTATCCACATTCCATTCCACTCCATTCCATTCCGGTCCAAATTCCATTCCATTGAATTCCATTCCGCCTTCCGTTCCATTCCAAATTCCATTCCATTCCACATTCCATTTGATAGTAACCCACATTCCGTTCCATTCCATTCCACATTCCATTCCATTCCATTCCACATTCTATTCCATTCCAATCCACTTTCCATTCCATTCCATGCCATTCCATTCTACATTCCATTTCATTTCTTTCCACAATCCTTTCCACATTCCATTCCATTCAATTCCACCTTTCATTCCATTGCATTCCACGTTCCATTCCGCTTTACATTCCACTCTCCATTCCATTCCTTTCCACACTCCATTCTACAATCGATTCCATTCCATTCCACATTCCATTCCATTCCACCTTGATTCCATTCCATTCCACGTTCCATTCCACATTACTTTCCACATTCCATTCCAATCCATTTAACATTCCATTCTATATTCTGTTAGATTCCATTCCACTTTCCATTCCATTCCACTCCATTTATCTTTTCATTTTACATTCTGTTCCATTCCATTCCACATTCCATTCCATTCCATTCCATTCCACCTTCCATTCCACTTTCCTTTCTACATGCTATTCCATTCTATTCCACCTTCCATTCCAGATTCCATTCCATTCATTTCCAGTCCATATTCCATTTCATTGCATTTCATTTCACATTCCATTCCATTCCACTTTGCATGCCATTCCATTCCACATTCCATTCCGTTATGCATTCCATTCCATTCCATTCCCCTGCATTCCACATTCCATTCCAATCCACATTTCAATCCACATTCCACTAATTTCCTCTCCACATTCCATTCCACATTCCATTCCATTCCATTCCATTTCACATTCCATTCCATTCCATTAAACATTCCATTCCACTCCATTCCACATTCCATTCAACTCCATTCCATATTCCATTCTACATTCCATTCCATTCCATTTCATGCTCCTTTCAACATTCCGTTCCATTCCACTCCACTTTCTATTCCATTTGACATTCCATTCCATTCTATTCCACATTCCATTGCTTCCTTTCCACGTTCCATTCCACGTTCCATTCAATTCCATTCCACATTCCATTCCACATTACATTCCATGCCATTCCAAGTTGGTCTCCATTCCTTTCCCTTCCACATTCCATTCCATTCCATTCCACATTCCATTGCATTCTATTCCACATACCATTCAATTCTTTTCCATTTCATTCCATTCCGCATTCCATTCCATTCCATTCCATTCCATTCCATCCCGCAATCAATTCAATTCCTTTCCACTTTCCGTTCCATTCCATTCCACTTTCCATTCCACATTCCTACCATTCCATTCCATATTCCATTCCTTTCCATTCTAAATTCCATTGAATTCCATTCTTCATTCCATTCCATTTCACTTTCCATTCCATTCCATTCCACTCCAGTTCACATTCCCTTCCACTACATTCCACTTTCCATTCCCTTCCATTTCAATCTCCATTCCACATTGCATTCCACATTCCATTCCACATTCCATTACACATTCCATTCCACATTCCATTCCGTTCCATTCCACATTCCATTCCACACTCCATTCCACATTCAATTCCACCTCCCACTCCTTTCCATTCCACATTCCTTTCCACATTCCATTCCACATTCCATTCCGTTCCATTCCACATTCCATTCCACATTCCATTCCATTGCATTCCACGTTCCATTCCTTTCCATTCCGCATTCCATTCCACTCCATTCCACATTCCATTGCACATTCCATTCCATTCCATTCCATTCCATTCACTTCCAGTCCACATTCCATTCCATTCCGTTACACATTCCATTCCACATTCCATTCCATTCCATTCCACATTCTATTTCAAATTTCATTGCATTCCATTCCATTCCACTTTCCATTCCATTCCATTACACATTCCATTTCAAAATCCTTTCCTTTAAATTCCACATTCCGTTACATTCCATTCCACATTGCAGTCCAAATACCATTCCATTCCATTCCACATTCCATTCCACATTCCAATCAATTCCATTGCACATTCAATTCCATTCCATTCCACGTTAAATTCCGTTTCATTCTACATTGCATTGCATTCCTTTCCACGTTCCATTCCACCTTACATTCCACATTCCATTCCGCTTTCCATTCCATGTTCAATTCCATTCCATTTCATATTCCATACCACTTTCCTTTCCATTCCATTCCACTTTCCATCCACATTTCATTGCATTCCATTCCACTTTCAATTCCATTCCATTGCAGAATCCATTCCATTCCATTTCAAATTCCATTCCATTCCATTTCAGTCCATTCCATTGCAAATTCCATTTCAATCCATTCCACATTCCATTCCACATCCCATTCCATTCCATTCCACGTTCCATTCCACGTTCCACTCCACGTTCCATTCCACGTTCCACTCCACGTTCCATTCCACGTTCCATTCCACGTTCCATTCCATTGCAGTCCACGTTCCATTCCATTCCATTCCACCTTCCATTCCACGTTCCACTCCACGTTCCATTCCACGTTCCATTCCATGTTCCACTCCACGTTCCATTCCACGTTCCATTCCATGTTCCATTCCATTCCATTCCACGTTCCATTCCATTCCATTCCACGTTCCATTCCATTCCATTCCACGTTCCATTCCATTCCATTCCACGTTCCATTCCATTCCATTGCACGTTCCATTCCATTCCATTCCACGTTCCATTCCTCATCCTATTCCACATTCCATTCCATTCCATTCCACATTCCTTTCCACATTCCAATCCACATTCAATTCCATTCCATTCCACATTCCATTCCATTCCATTCCACATTCCATTGCAGTCTGATACATTCCATTCCTCATTCCATTCCACATACCATTCCATTCCTTTCCTCATTCCATTCCATGTTCCATTACTTTCCATTCCACATATCATTCCATTCCATTCCTTTGCACATTCGATTCCATTCCATTCCACCTTCCATTCCATTCCCTTCCACATTCCATTCCATTCCACGTTCCATTCCGTTTCTAATTCCATTCCCTTCCATTCCAGATTTCATTCCATTCCAGTCCACATTGCATTCCATTCTAATCCACATTCCATTCCATTCCATTTCACATACCATTCCATTCCATTACATTACACATTTCATTTCATTCCATTCCACATTCCATTCCACGTTTCATTCCACCTTCCATTCCACGTTGCATTCCAAGTTCCTTTCCATGTTCGATTCAATGTTGCATTCCACTTTCCATTCCTCAATCCATTCCACATTCGATTCCACATTCCATTCCCTTCCATTCCACATTCCATTCCTTTCCATTCCACATTCCATTCCTTTCATTCCACATTTCATTCCACCTTCCATTCCACATTCCATTCCATTCCATTACACTTTCCATTTCCTTCCATTCCACATTCCATTCCATTCCATTCCCCATTCCCTTATATTCCTCTCCACATTCCATTCCATTCCACTTTCCATTTCATTCCACATTCCCTTCCACATTCCTTTCTTTTCTATTCCACATTCCATTCCATTCCATTTCACATTGCATTCCATTCCATTCAATTCCGTATTCCATTCCACATTCCCTTCCATTCCATTCGACATTCGATTACATTCCATTCCACATTAAATTCCACATTCCATTCTATTCCTTTGAACATCCCATTCAATTTCATTCCATTCCACATTCCATTCCATTCCACATAACATTCCATTCAATTCCACACTCCTTTCCATTGCATTCTATACCAGTATACATTCCATTCCATTCGATAACATTACGCATTCCATTCCATTCCATTCCACATGCCATTCCATTCTATTTCACATTCCATTCCATGGCATTCCGCATTCCATTACACATTCCATTCCATGCCATTCCAGTTTCCATTCCAGATTCCATTCTATTCCTATCCACATTCCATTCCACTCCATTCCATTCCGGTCCAAATTCCATTCCATTGAATTCCATTCCGCCTTCCGTTCCATTCCAAATTCCATTCCATTCCACATTCCATTTGATAGCAATCCACATTCCATTCCATTCCATTCCACATTCCATTCCATTCCATTCCACATTCCATTCCATTCCAATACACTTTCCATTCCATTCCATGCCATTCCATTCTACATTCCATTTCATTTCTTTCCACAATCCTTTCCACATTCCATTCCATTCAGTTCCACCTTTCATTCCATTGCATTCCACGTTCCATTCCGCTTTACATTCCACTATCCATTCCATTCCTTTCCACACTCCATTCTACAATCGATTCCATTCCATTCCACATTCCATTCCATTCCACCTTGATTCCATTCCTTCCACGTTCCATTCCACATTACTTTCCACATTCCATTCCATTCCATTTAACATTCCATTCTATATTCTGTTAGATTCCATTCCACTTTCCATTCCATTCCATTCCATTTAACTTTTCATTTTACATTCTGTTCCATTCCATTCCACATTCCATTCCATTCCACCTTCCATTCCACTTTCCTTTCTACATGCTATTCCATTCTATTCCACCTTCCATTCCAGATTCCATTCCATTCATTTCCAGTCCATATTCCATTTCATTGCATTTCATTCCACATTCCATTCCATTCCACTTTGCATGCAATTCCATTCCACATTCCATTCCATTATGCATTCCATTCCATTCCATTCCCCTGCATTCCACATTCCATTCCAATCCACATTTCAATCCACATTCCACTACTTTCCTCTCCACATTCCATTCCACATTCCATTCCATTCCATTCCATTTCACATTCCATTCCATTCCATTAAACATTCCATTCCAGTGCATTCCACATTCCATTCAACTCCATTCCACATTCCATTCTACATTCCATTCCATTCCATTTCATGCTCCTTTCAACATTCCATTCCATTCCACTCCACTTTCTATTCCATTTCACATTCCATTCCATTCTATTCCACATTCCATTGCTTTCCATTCCACGTTCCTTTCCACGTTCCATTCAATTCCATTCCACATTCCATTCCATTCCACTTTCCATTCCACATTCTATTCCTTTCCATTCCACGTTCCATGCCATTCCATTCAATTCCATTCCACGTTCCATTTCAGTTTCCATTCTATTCAATTCCACATTCCTTTCCATTCCTTTCCACTTTCGATTCCATTCCATTCCACAATCCATTCCACATTCCATTTCACATAACATTTCAATCCATTCCAAATTCATTCTATTCTATTCCATTCCACATTCTATTCCATTCCAGTCCACATTCCATTCAATTACTTCCACATTCCACTCCATTCCATTCAACATTGCATTCCATTCCATTCCTCATGCCACATTCCATCCCACATTACACTGCGCTTTCCGTTCCACGTTCCATTGTATTCAATTCCACGTTCCATTCCAAGTTCCATTCCATTCCATTCCATGTACCATACTACATTCCATTCCATTCGATTCCACGTTCCGTTTCACTTACTATTCCATTCTGATCCAACGCACATTCCATTCAAATCCTTTCCACATTCCATTACAGTCGACATTCCATTCCATTCCATATTTTATTCCATTTCACGTTCCATTCCAATCCGTTCCATTCCACATTCCATTCCATTCCATTCCCCATGACATTCCTTTCCATTCCACTTTCCTATCCATTCCATTTCACCTTCCATTCCATTCTATTCCACTTTCCATTCCGTTCCATTCCACCTTCCATTCCATTCCATTCTACTTTCCATTCAATTCTATTCCACGTTGCATTCCACTTTCCATTTCATTGAATTCCACGTTGCATTCCATTGCATTCCACATTCCAATCCATTCCATTCCACATTCCTTTCCGCTGCACATTCCATTCCATTCCACATCCCACTCCATTCCATTCCATTCCACTCCACATTCCATTCCATTCAACGTTACACTCCATTCAATTCCATTCTACATTCCATTCCATTCCATTACATTCCACATTCCATTCCATTACATTCCACATTCCATTCCATTCCATTTCATTCCATTCCACATACCATTCCACGTTCCATTCCACGTTCCATTCCACATTCCATTTCACGTTCCATTCCATTAAATTCCAAGTTACATTCCCCTTTCTGTTCCATGTTACATTCCATTACATTCCACGTTCCATTGTACTTTCCATTCCATGTTCCAGTCCATTCTATTCCACCTTCCTTCCTACGTTTCATTCCACATTTCATTCCATTCCACTCCACATTCCATTGCACATTCCATTCCATTCCACATTCCATTGCACATTCCAATCCATTACTTTCCACATTCCACACCATTCCATTCCACGTTACATTCCATTCCATTCCACATTCCATTTCACATTAAATTACATTCCATTCCACATTCCCTTCCACATTCCATTCCATTCCATTCCACCTTTGATTCCACATTCCATTCCATTCCATTCCACTTTGAATTCCACATTCCATTCCCTTCCATTCCACATTCCATTCCACATTCCATTCCATTCCATTACAAATTCCATTCCACATTCCATTCCATTCCATTCCACATTGAATTCCACATTCCTTTCATTTCCCTTCCACATTCCATTCCATTCCACATTCCATTCCACATTCCGTTGCATTCCTTTCCACATTCCATGCCATTCCACTCCACATTCCATTCCATTACATTCCATTCCACATTGCATTCCATTTCATTCTGCATGCCATTCCACTGCTTTCCACATTCCGTTAAACATTCAAATCATTTCCATTTCACATACCATTCCATTCCATTCCACATTCCTTTCCACTCCATTCCATTCTTCATTCCATTCCTTTCCATTCGTCGTTGCATGCCATTCCATTCCACATTTGATTCTAATCCATTCCACATTCTATTCCATTCCATTCCATTCCATTCCACAATCCATTCCACATTCCATTCCATTCCAGTATTCATTCCTCATTCCATTCCACTTTCCATTCCATTCCACGTTCCAGTCTGCTTTCCATTCCACGTTCCATTCCACACTCCATTCTATTCCATTCCACATTCCATTGCACATTCTATTCCATGTTCCATTCCATTCCATGCCAGATTCCATTCCATTCCATTCTGCGTTGAATTCCACTTTCCATTCCACAATCCATTCCACATTCCATTCCGTTTCACGTTCCATTTCACATTCCATTCCCCATTCCATTCCATTTCACGTTCCATTCCACATTCCATTCCACGTTCCATTCCACATTCCATTCCACGTTCCATTACACATTCCATTCCATTCCGTTCCACATTCCATTCCACATTCCATTTCATTCCATTCCATGTTCCATTCCACATTCCATTCCATTCCATTCCACATTCCATTGCATTCTATTCCACGTTTCATTCCACATTGCATTCCATTTCATTCCATATTCCATTACACATTTCATGCCATTGCATGCAACATTCCATTCCATTCCATTTCACTTTCTTTCCACAGTCCATTCCATTCAATTACACATTCCATTCCACATTCCACTCCGTTACATTTCAATTTAATTCCATTCCAATCAATTCCTTTCCATTCCACATTTCATTCAATTTCTTTCCTTTCCAATCCACATTCCATTCCACATTCCATTCAATATTCCATTCCACTCCATTTCCCATTCCCTTAAATTCCATTCCATTCAATTCCACATTCCATTCCAATTCCATTTCACGTTCCATTCCAAGGTCCATTCAACGTTCCATTCCACCTTCCATTCCACGTTCCATTCCAAAATTCATTCCATTCCATTTCATATTCCATTCCACATTACTTTCCATTGAATTCCACATTGCATTCCATTCCATTTCATTCCAAATTGCATTTCATTCCATTCCACGTTCCTTTCCATTCCATTGCACATTCCAATCCGTTCCATTCCACATTCCATTCCATTCCGTCCTATTCCACATTCCATTCATTTCCATTCCACTTTCCATTCCATTGCACATTCCATTCCATCCCATTCCAGATTCCATTCCATTCCACAATCCATTCCACATTCCATTCCATTCCACTTTCCATTCCACATTGCGTTCCACATTCTATTCCATTCCACTTTCCATTCTATGTTCCATTCGATGTTCCATTCAACATTGCATTCCGTACCATTCCACATTTCATTCCATTCCATTCCATTCCACAATCCATTCCACATTCCACTCCGTTTCATGTTCCATTCACCATTCCTTTCCACATTACATTCCATTCCATTACACATTCCATTCCAATCCACATTCAATTCCATTCCATTCCACATTACATTCTTTTCCATTCCATGCCAGTCCACGTTCCATTCCATTGCATACCTTTCTCCGTTCCATTCTACGTTCCATTCCACATTCAATTCCACGTTCCAATCCCTGATATTCCACTTTCCATTCCACGTTCATTCCACGTTTCATTACATTCCATTTCACGTTCCATTCCACGTTCCATTCCACGTTGCATTCCACGTTCCATTGCATTAAATTCCACGTTATATTCTACTTTCCATTCCATGTTACATTCCATTATACTCCACGTTCCATTGCACTTTCCATTTCACATTTCATTCCATTCCTTTCCACTTTCCATTGCACATTCCATTCCATTAAATTCCACATTTCATTGCACATTCCATTCCATTCCATAACACTTGCCTTTCCGTTCCATTCCACATTATATTCCATTCCATTCCACATTCCATTTCACATTCCATTCCGTTGCCTTACACATTCCATTGCTCATTCCATTCCATTCCGTTCCACTTTGCATTCCACACAGCATTCCACTCCATTCCACATTCCATTCCATTCCATTCCACTTTCCTTTCCATTCCATTCCATTTCATTCAACACTGCGTTCCATTCCACTACTCTTTCCATTCCACATTCCATTCCATTCCATTCCACATTCCGTTGCACATTCCATTCCATTCCATTCCATTACACATTCCATTCCATTCCATTCCACTTTCCATTTGTTTCCACGTTCCATTCAACATTCCATTCCACTCCATCCCACATTCCATTCTACGTTACATTCCATTCCATTCCACATTCCATTCCATTACACATTGCATTCCATTCCTTTCCACATTCCATTCTACATTCCTTTCCATTGCATTCCGCATTCCATTACATTCCATTCTACATTCCTTTCCATTCCATTCCTTTCCAACTTCCATTCCATTTCATTCAGCTTTCCATTCCTCATTCCATTCCATTCCATTCCACATTCCATTCCATTCCATTCCACACTCCTTTCCATTCCATTCCACATTCAATTCCATTCCATTCCATTCTATTTTGCATTCCATCCCATTCCATTCCAAATTCCAGTCCATTCCACTGCACATTCCATTCCATTCCATTCCATTCCACAATCCGTTTCACATTCCATTCCATTCCACGTTGGATTCCACATTCCATTCCACATTCCATTCGATTCCACATTCCATTCAATTCCACATTCAATACCACGTTGCAATCCATTCCATTCCACATTCCATTCTACATTCCGTTCCATTCCATTCCACATTCCATTTCATTCATTGCACTTTCCATTCCATTCCACATTCTATTCCACGTTGCATTACATTCCACTCCAAATTCCATTCTATAGTCCATTCCATTCCATTCTGCATTCCATTCCTTTCCATTCCACCTTCCATTCTATTTCACTCGGCATTCCATTCCATTCTAGCATTCCATTCAATGTTCCACTGCATATTTCATTCCAGGTTCTATTCCACATTCCATTCCACGTTCCATTCCAAATTCCATTCCATTAAATTCCACATTCCATTCCATTCCATTCCACGTTCCATTCCACATTCCATTCCATTCCATTCCACATTCCATTCCAGATTACATTTCACAGTCCATTCCGCATTGCATTCCATTCCACATTCCATTCCACATTCCATTTCACATTCCATTCCATTCCACGTTCCATTCCACATTCCATTCAACATTCCATTCCAAATTCCACTCCGCGTTCCGTTCCAATTTCGATTCCACATTCGATTCCATTCCTTTCCACGTTCCATTCCACATTCCATTCCATTGCTTTCCACATTTCATTCAACATTGCGTTCCATTCCATTTCACATTCCATTCCACACCTTTTCAGGTTCTACTCCACATTCCATTCCATTCAATTCCACATTCAATTATGCATTCCATTCCATTGCATTCGACCTTCCATTACACATTCCAATCCATTGCATTCCACCTTGCATTCCACATTCCATTCCATTCCATTCCGCATTCCATTCGACATTCCATTACATTCAATTTCACTTTCCATTCCACTCCATTCCATTCCACATTTCATTCCATTCCATTCCACATTCCATTCCATACCATTCCATATTCCATTCCATTCCATTCCATATTCCGTTCCACATTCCATTCCTTTCCACGTTCCATTCCACATTCCATTGCATATACCTTTCCTCGTTCCATTCCAGTTTCCATTCCACATTCCATTCCACTTTCCATTACACATTCCATTCCACATTCCATTCCACAATCCTTTCCATTCCATTCCACATTCCATTCCATTCCATTTCACATTCCATTCCACATTCCAATCAACATTCCATTCCACAATCCATTCCTTTGCATTCCACATCGCATTCCACATTCCTTTCCATTCCACATTCCATTCCATTCCATTCCACATTGCATTCCAATCCACGCCATTCCATTCCATATTCCATTCCACATTCCATTCTATTCCATTCCAGATTCCATTCCACATTATATTCCATTCCATTCAACATTCCATTCCACATTCCATTCCATTCCATTCCACATTCCATTCAATTCCATTTCACATTCCATTCCCTTCCACATTCTATTCCATTCTATTCCATTCCACTTTCCATTCCACATTCTATTACATATTCCATTCCATACCATATTCCGTTCCATATTCTATTAGGCATTCCATTCCATTTTCCATTCCACATTCCATTCCATTCCACATTGCTTTCGACATTCCTTTCCATTCCTCCATTCCACATTCCATTCCACATTTCATTCCATTTTTTCTTTCCACAATCCATTAAACATTCCATTCCATTCCATTCCACATTACATTCCATTCCATTCCAAATTCCTTTACATTCTATTCCATTTAATAATCCATTCCACATTCCATTGCATTCCATTCCACATTACTTTCCATTCCAATCCACATTCCATTTCATTCAATTCGACCTTCCATTGTTTTCTAATACACATTCCATTCCATTCCATTCCATATTCAATTCCATTCCATTCCACATTCCATTCCCTTGCTTTCCATTGCACATTCCCTTCCATTGCAATCCACATTGCATTCCATTCTACATTTCATTCCACTCCATTCCACTTTCCATTGCATTCCATTACACATTCCATTCCATACCTGTCCACACGGCGTTCCATTCCATTCCAGATTCCATTCCCTTCCATTCCACATTCCATACCATTCCATTCCACATTCCATTCCACTCCATTCCACTTTGCATTCCGCATTCCATTCCACATTCCATTCCATTTCATTTCACTTTCTATTCCATTCCTTTCCACATTGCATTCCACACAACTTTCCATTCGACATTCCATTCCATTCAATTCCACATTCCATTCCACATCACATTCCATTCAATTCCACATTCTATTCTACATTCCATTCCACATGCCATTCCATTCCATTCCGCATTCCATTCCATTCCAGTTGACATTCCATTCCATTCCATTCCACATTCCATTCCATTCCATTTCAGTCAACATTCCATTCCATTCAATTCCACATTCCATTCCATTCCATTCCATATTCCTTTCCACTTTCCATCGCATTTCACATTCCGTTCTATTCCATTACACACTCCATTCCATTCCATTCCACCTTGCATTCCACATTACATTCAATTCCTTTAAATATTCCATTCCATTCCATTCCACCTTCCATTCCATTCCATTCCATTCCAAATTCCATTCCATTCCATTCCATTCCACTCCATTAAACATTCAATTACATTCCATTCCAATCCATTCCACATTCCATTTCACATTCCATTCCATTCCATTTCACATTCCTTTACATTCTTTCCACATTCCATTCCATTCGATTCCATTCCAATTTCCATTGCATTCCTTTCCACATTCCATTCCATTCCATTCCACACTGCATTCCATTCCATTCCATATTCTATTCCATACCATTCCACATTGCATCCAATTCCATTCCACATTCCATTGCATTCCATTCCACATTCCATTCCACATTCCATTGCATTCCACATTCCATTCCATTCCATTACACATTCCATTCTATTCCATCCAACATTCAATTCCACATTCCAATCAATTCCATTACACATTCCATTCCATTGCAGTCCGCATTCCATAACACATTCCATACCATTCCGTTACACATTCCATTGCACATGCCATTCCTGTTCATTCCAAATTGCATTAGATTTCTTCCACTTTCCATGCCATTCCATTTCACATTCCATTCCATTCCATTCCACAATCCATTTCATATTCCATTCCACAATCCATTCCACATTCCATTCCACATTTCTTTCCACATTCCATTCCATTGCTTTCCACATTCCATTCCATTCCATTCCACATTCCATTCATTCCAATCCACTCCACATTCCATTCATTCCAATCCACATTCCACTCCATTCCACTCCACATTCCATTGAACTCCAATCCACATTGCATTACTTTCCGTTCCATATTCGATTCCATTCCATTCCACGTTACATTCCCTTGCATTCCATTCCGCATTCCGTTCCATTCCATTCCACCTTCTATTCCACATTCCATTCCATTCCACATTCCATTCCATTCCATTCCATTCCACTTTCCTTTCCATTCCATTCCACACCACATTCCATTCCATTCCAAATTCCATTCCACTCCATTCTACATTCCATTTCATTCCATTGCATGTTCCATTCCATTCCATTTCATGTTCCATTCCACATTCCATTCCATTCCATTCCACACCGTTTTCCATTCCATTCCAAATTCCATTCCATTCCATTCCATTCCACAGAGTATTCCACACTCCATTTCATTACACATTCCTTTCCATTCCATTCCGCATTCCATTCCATATCGCATTCCATTCAATTCCACATTCTATTCCACATTCCATTTCACATTCTATTCCTTTCCTTTCCGTTCCACATTCCATTGCTTTCTAGTCCACATTCCATTCCATTGCTTTCCACATTGCATTGCATTCCATTCCATTTTCCATTCCATATTCCATTGCATTCCACATTCCATTCCGTTTCATTACACTCTCCATTCCATTCCATTAAACATTCCGTTTCACATTCCAATCAATTCCATTACACATTCCATTCCATTCCATTGCACATTCCATACCACATTCTATTCCATTTCAATACTCATTCCATTCCACATTCCATTCCAGTCTATTCCATATTGCATTCCATTCCATTCCACATTCCTCTTCACATTGCATTCCATTCCATTCTACTTTCCATTCCACACTGCATTCCATTTCATTCCACATTCCATTCCATTCCATTCCACATTCTATTCCCCATCGCATTCCTTTCCATTAAACATTCCATTCCATTCCATTCCACATTGTTTTCCACATCGCATTCCTATACATTCCACATTCCATTCCACAGTTAATTACACTTTCCTTTCCTCATTCCATTACATTCCATTCCACATCGCGTTCCATTATATTCCACATTCTATTCCTCTCCATTCCACATTCCATTCCATTCCATGTTCCATTCCATTCCATTTCACATTCCATTCCACATTCCATTGCATTCCATTCCGTTCCACATTCCATTCCATTCCAGTGCACATTCCATTCAATTCCATTCCACGTTGCATTCCATTCCATTCCATATTCCATTCCACATTCCATTGCATTCCACATTCCTTTCCATTCCATTACACACTCCATTCCATTCCTCTCCACATTCTGTTCCACATTCCAATCAATTCCATTACACATTCCAATCCATTCCATTACACATTCCATACCACATTCCATACAATTCCATTACACATTCCATTCCACATTCCTTTCCAGCCCATTCCATATTGCATTCCTTTCCATTCCACATTCCTTTTCACATTCCATTCCTTTCCATTCTACATTCCATTCCACATTGCATTCCATTCCATTCGACATTCCATTCCATTGCATTCCACATTCCATTCCATTCCATTCCACATTCCATTCCACATTGCATTCCTTTCCATTCCACATTCCATTCCATTCCATTTCACATTCCATTCCATTCCATTCCACTTTCCATTTCATTCATTTCCATTCCACTTTACATTCCATTCCATTCCACTTTCCAATCCGTTTCATTCCACGTTCCATTTGATTCCACTCTGCATTCCATTACGTTCTATTCCACATTGGTTTCCACAACAGTTCCATTGCATTACACTTTCCATTCCACATTCCATTCCACATTCCATTCCATTACACTCTGTATTCAATTCAATGCCATTCCACAGTCCATTTCACATTGCATTCCATTGCAATCCACCTTCCGTTCCATTCCCTTACATTCCAGTCCACATTCGATTGAATTCCATTCCATTCCTCCTTCCATTCCATTCCATTCCACATTCCGTTCCATTCCATTCTGCATTCCAATCCATTGAATTCCACGTTCCATTCCATTCCATGCCACGTTCCATTCCACGTTCCATGCCGCTTTGCATTCCACGTTCCATTCAACATTCCATTCCATTCCATTCCACGTTCCATTCCATGTTCTATTGCATTCCATTTCACGTATCATTCCACGTTCCATGCCACCTTCTATTCCACGTTCCATTCCACGTTCCATTCCATTGCATTCTAAATTCCATTCTATATTCCATTCCATTCCATTGTATTTTCCATTCCATTCCATTCCATTCCACATTACATTCCATATTCCATTCCTTTCCATTCCACATTCCATTCTATGCCATTCCACTTTGCATTCCATTCCATTCCACATTCCATTCCATTCCAGTCCATATTGCATTCCATTTCATTCCATTCCTCGTTCCATTCCATTCCATTGCAAATTCCATTCCATTCCATTCCACATTCCATTCCATTCCCTTCTACATTCCATTCCATGCCGTTTAACCTTCCATTCGATTCCATTCTCTTGCACTTTCCATACCAATTTCCATTCCATTCCATTCCACATTCCATTCCCTGCCATTCCACATTCCATTTCATGCCATTCCGCATTCCACTGGACATTCCATTCCATGCCATTCCAGTTTCCATTCCACTTTCCATTCTATTGAATGCACATTCCATTCCATTCCAGTCCAGTCCAAATTCCATTCCACTCAATTCTGTTCCACATTCCATTCCATTGCAATTTCCATTCCATTCCACATTCCATTCCATTCCATTCCACGTTCCTTTCCATTCCATTCCATAGCAGTCCAAATTCCATTCGATTCCATTCCACATTCCATTCCATTACAATTTCCATTCAATTCCACATTCCATTCCATTCCATTCCACATTCCTTTCTATTCCATTCCATAACAGTCCACATTCCATTCGATTCCATACCATTCCACGTTCCATCCCATTCCATTCCACAATCCATTGCATTGCATTCCACTTTCCATTCATGTTCCATTCCACGTTCCATTCCGCGTTCGATTCTACTTTCCATTCCAAGTTCAATTCCACGTTCCACTCCCTTACATTCCACGTTCCATTCCACTTTCCATTCCATTCCATTCCACGTTCCATTCCACATTCCATTCTACGTTCCATTTCACGTTCCATTGCATTAAATCCCACGTTACATTCCACTTTCTGTTTACATTCCTTAACATTCCACGTTCCATTGTACGTTCCATTCCACGATCCATTCCATTCCATTCCACCTTCCATTCTATATTCCATTCCATTCCACTCCACATTGCATTGCACATTCCATTCCATTCCATTCCACTTTCCATTGCACGTTCTAATCCATTCCATTGCACATTCCATTCCATTCCATTCCATTCCACATTCTATTCCATTCCATTCAACATTCCATTTCACTTTCCATTCCATTCCATTCCACATTCCCCTCCACATTCCATTCCATTCCATTCCACTTAGCACTCCACATAGCATTCCATTTTATTCCACATTCCTTTCCATTCCATTAAACGTTCCTTTCCATTCCACTGCACATTGCATTGCTTTCCAATACACCTTCCATTCCATTCCATTAATCGTTCCTTTCCATTACATTCCATTCCATACCACATTGCATTGCTTTCCACTAAACCTTGCATTCCACATTGCATTCCAATCCATTCCGCATTCCATACCACATTCCATTCCATTCCAATCAATTTCAAATTGCATTCCATTCCATTCCACATTCCATTCGATTACACATTCCATTCCACATTGCCTTCCATTCCATTCCACATTCCATTCTGCATTCCATTCCATTCCATTGCACATTCCATTCCATTCCATTCTACATTCCACTCCATTGCATATTCCATTCCACATTGCATTCCATTCCATTCCACATTTCATTCAACATTCCATTCCATTTCATTCTGTATTCCATTCCATTTCATTCAACATTCCATTCCATTCCTTTCCATTCCACCTTCCATTCCATTGCATTCCACATTCCATTCTAAATTCCTTTCTGTTGCATTCCACCTTCCATTACACATTCCATTCCATTCCACTCCACATTCCATTCCACAATCCATTCCACATTCTATTCCACACTCTATTCCATTTCATCCCGCATTCCATTCCACATTCCACATTCCACATTCCTTTCCATTCCACATTCCCTTACACATTCCCATTTCATTCCACATTCCATTCCCTTCCACTCCACATTCCATTCCACATTCCATTTCATTCCACTCCATATTTCATTCCACATTCCATTCCAATCCATTACATTCCATTCCACAATCCATTTCATTTCATTTCATTCCTTTCCACATTCCATTCCACATTCCATTCCATTGCATTGCACGTTCCATTCCAAATTCCATTCCTCTCCATTTCACATTCCCTTAAATTACATACCATTCCATTCCACATTCCATTCCAATTGCATTTCACTTTCCATTCCAAGTTCCATTCCACATTCCATTCCACGTTCGATTCCGCATTCTGTTCCATATTTCATTCCATTCCATTTCATATTCCATTCCACATTCCATTCCATTGAATTCCACTTTGCATTCCATTCAATTACATTCCACATTGCATTCCATTACATTCCATATTCCATTCCATTCCATTCCTCATTCCATTCCATTCCATTCCATTCCATTCCACATGCCATTCAATTCCATGCCACTTTCCATTCCAATCCATTCCATTGCACAATCCATTCCACATTCCATTCCATTCCATGTTCCATTCCACATTCCATTCAACATTCTATTCCTTTCCACTTTCCATTCCAGTTTCCATTCGACGTTCCATTCAACATTGCATTCCATTCCATTCCACATTCCGTTCCACATTCCATTCCATTCCATTACATTTGACAAACCATTCCACATTCCACTCAATTCCACGTTCCATGCCACATTCCAATCCACATTCCATTCCAGTCCATTACAGATTCCATCCACGCAACATTTGATTCCATTACATTCCACATTGCATTCCATTCCATTCCATACCAGTACAAATTCCATTCTACTCCATACATTTCCAGATTCCATTCCCTACCATTCCCCATTCCATTGCATTCCATTCCACTGCATTCCATTCCACGTTCCATTCTCGTTCCATTCTGTGTTCCATTCTGCGTTCCATTCTACGTTCCATTCCATGTTCAATTCCACGTTCCAATCCCTTACATTCCACTTTCCATTCCACGTTGCATTCCACGTTCCATTACAATCCATTCCGCGTTCCATTCCACAATGCATTCCACCTTGCATTCCACGATCCATTCCATTAAATTCCACGTTACATTCCACTTTCTATTCCATGTTACATTCCATTATATTACACGTTCCATTGCATGTTCCATTCCACTTTACATTCCATTCCATTCCACCTTCCATTCCACGTTCCATTCCACATTCCATTCCATTCCATTCCACATTCCATTGCACGTTCTATTCCATTAAATTCCACATTCCATTCCACATTCCATTCCATTCAATTCCACTCCATTCCACTCCATTTCACTTTTCTTTCCATTCCATTCCACTTTATATTCCATTCCATTCCACATTCCATTTCCTATTCCATTCCATTCCATTCCACATTCCATTCCATTCTACTTTGCATTCCACACAGCATTCCTTTCCATTCCACGTTCCATTCCATTCCATTCCACGTTCCTTTCCATTCCATTCCATTCCATTCCATATTGCATTCCATTCCACTACACCTTCCATTCCATATTCCATTCCTATCCATTCCACATGCCATTCCACAATCCATTCCATTCCATTCCATTTCACATTCCATTCCATTCCATTCCACATTACATACCACATTGCATTCCATTGCTTTCCACATTCCATTATACATTCCATTCCATTCCATTCAGCATTCCATTCCATTCCATTCCACATTCCATTGCATTTCATGCCATTCCACCTTCCATTCCATTTTGTTCAGCATTGCATTCCATTCCAGCATTCCATTCCACATTCCATTCCATTCCGTTCCACATTCCATTCCATTCCATTCCACACTCCATTCCATTCCATTCCATACCATATTCCATTCCATTCCTTTCCATTCGGCATTACCTCCCATTTCATTCCACATTCCATTCCATTCCAATGCACATTCCACTCCGTTACATTCCATTCCACAATCCATTCCACATTCCATTCCACGTTCCTTTCCACATTCCATTCCACGTTCCTTTCCACTTGCCATTCAACGTTCCATTCCACTTTCCATTCCTCATTCCACTCCACATTCCGTACCACATTCCATTCCATTCCCTTCAACTTTCCATTCCCTTCCATAACACATTCCATTCTATTCCACATTCCATTCCACGTTCCATTCCACATTCCATTCCATTCCATTCCACATTCCATTCCCTTCCATAACACATTCCATTCCATTCCACATTACATTCCACATTCCATTCCATTCCATTCCACATTCCATTCACTTCCATTCCACATTCCATTCCACATTCTTTTCCATTCCAATCCACATTCCAAAATATTCAATTCCACATTCCAATCCATTTCATTCGGCATTCCATTCCTCTCCTTTCTACATTCCATTCCACATTCCATTCCATTCCATTCCACTTTCAATTACATTCTATTCCACATTCCTTTCCATTCCATTAAATTCCATATTCCGTTCCATTTCATTTGGCATTCCATTCCATTGCATTCCAGATTCCATTCCAATCTATTCCACATTCTATTCCATTCCATTCCATTCCGCTATCCATTCCACATTCCATTCCATTCCACTTTTCATTCTACTTTCCATTCCACTTTCCAATCCATTCCACGTTCCAGTCCACTTTTCATTCCACATTCCATTCTACATTCCATTCCATTCCAATCCAAGTTCCATTGCACATTCCATTCCATTCCTTTCCACATTCTATTCCATTCCATTCCATTCGACATTGTATTCCATTCCATTCCATATTCCATTCAATTCCCTTCCACATTCAATTCCTTTCCATTCCACATTCCATTCCACATGCCATTCCACTCGATTTCACATTCCATTAAATTCCATTCCATTCCTTTCCACATTCCATTCCATTCCATTCCATTCCACCTTCCATTCCCTTCCATTCCATTACAATCCACATTCCATTCATCATTCCATTCGATTCCATTTCATTCCACATTCCATTCCATTCCATTGCACATTCCACTCCATTCCCCTTTGCATTCCATTCCATTCCACATACCATTTCATTCCATTCCACATTCCATTCCACTCCATTCCACTTTCCATTCCACATTCCATTTCAAATTTCATTCCATTCCATTCCATATTCCATTCCACATTCCATTACACTCCATTCAACATTGCATTCCAAATTCCATTCCATTTCACATTCCATTCCACATTCCGTTACATTCCTTTCCATTCCACATTCCATTCCATTCCACATTCCATTGCAGATTTAATTCCACATTCCATTCCTCATTCCATTCCATTCCACAATCCATTCCATTCCATTCCACTCCACGTTACAACGCATTCCATTCCTTTCCATTCCACTTCCCATTCCACAGTGCATTTCACATTACATTCCTTTCCATTCCACGTTCCATTCCACATTCTATTTCACATTCCATTCCATTAAATTACACATTCCATTCCATTCCTTTAAACACTCCATTCCATTCCATTCTCTTCCACATTGCATTCCATTCCATTCCATTCCTTTGCATTCCACATTCCATTCGATTCCTTTCCATTCTATTATAAGTCCCATTACACAATCCATTCCACATTCCACTCCGTTCAAATAAAATTCCAATTCATTCCATTCCTTTGCATTCCGCATTCCATTACATTCCATTCCACATTGCGTTCCACATTCCAATCCATTGCTTTCCACATTCCGTTGCATTCCATTCCACATTCTGTTTCATTCCATTCCACATTCCATTCCATTCAACATTCCATTCCATTCCATTCCACATTCCATTCCATTCCATTCTGTTCCACATTCCGTTCCATTCCATTCCATTCCATTTCACATTCCGTTCCATTCCATTGCTTTCCACATTCCATTCCATTCCTTTCCACATTCCATTCAATTCCATTTCATTCCATTCCCCTTTCCATTACACATTCTATTCCACATTCCATTCCACATTCCATTCCACATTAATTTCCCTTCCTTTCCGCTTTCCATTCCATTCAATTCCATTCTACCATCCATTCCAATCTTTTCCGAATTCCATTCCGCAATCCATTCCATTCTGTTCCACATTCCATTCCATTCCTTTTCTCATTCCATTCCATTCCATTCTATTCCACAGTCCATTCCATTTCATTCTACATTTCATTCCACATTCCATTACACATTCCTTTCCACTTTCCTTTCAACATCCCATTCCACATTCCATTGCATGATCCTATGCACGTTCCATTCAACGTTCCATTCCACTTTCCATTCCTCACTGCATTCCACATTCCATTCCACGTTACATTCCATTCCACATTCCATTGCCTTCAATTCCACATTCCTTTCCATTCATTCCACGTTCCATTCCACATTCCATTCCTTTCCCGTCCACATTCCATTCCTTTCCCTTCCACATTCCATTCCATTCCATTCCACATTCCATTCCATTACACACTCCACTCCATTCCACATTCCGTTCCCTTCCATTCCATTCCACATTCCATTCCAAATTCCATTCCACATTCCATTCCATTCCATTCCACCTTTCATTTCAAATTCCATTCCTTTCCATTCCATTCCTTTCCACATTCCATTCCACATTCCATTCCACATTACATTCCACATTCCATTCCATTCCATTCCTTTCCATCCCATTCCTTTCCATGCCACATTACATTCTAGATTCCATTTCATTCCAATCCACATTCTATTCCACTCCATTCCATTCCACATTCCATTCCAAATTCCATTCCTTTCCATTCCACATTACATTCCGTTTCATTACACATTCCCTTTCATTCCATTCCAGATTCCATTCTATTCCATTCCACATTCCATTCCAGGTTCCATTCCACTTTCCATTCCACTTTCCATTCCACGTTTCATTGCACATTCCATTACACATTCCATCCCACATACCATTCTATTGCGTTCCACATTCCATTCCACATTCCATTTCATTCCAATCCATGTTCCATTCCATTCCACTCCACATTCCATTCCACATTCCTTTCCATTCCATTCCACATTCCATTCCATTAAATTCCACCTTACATTCCACGTTCCATTCCCCGTCCCATTCCATTCCATTGCACAATGCATTCCACATGCTATTGCATTCCATTCCGCATTCCATTCCACAATCCGTTCCACTTTCCAATCCATTCCATTCCACATTCCATTCGACATTCCACTTCGTTCCATTCCAGATTCCATTATATATTCCATTCCACATTGCATTTGACATTTCATTCAATGCCATTCCACATTCCACTCCAGTCCACATTTCATTCCATTCCGTACCTCATTACATTCCATGCAATTCCGCATTCCATTCCATTCCATTCCGTATCAATCCATTCCGTCTTGCATTCCATTCCACTCCATTCCACAATCCATTCTATGCCATTCCGTTCCAATCCATTCCACATTGCATTCCTTTCCATTCTATTCCACTTTCAATTCCAGTCCATTCCACATTCCTTTCCATTCCATTCCTTTTCATATTCCATTCCACATTCCATTACAATCCATTCCACAATCCATTCCACATTCCATTCCATTCCATTCCAATTCATTCCACTATCCATTCAACATTACATTCCATTCCATTCCACATTCCATTCCATTCAATTTCACATTCCATTCCATTCCAATCCATTTCATTCCATTCCACATTCCATTCCACATTCCTTTCCAGTCCATTCCACATTCCACTCCGTGTTCAATTCCATTCCATTCCACATTCCATTCCTTTCCATTCCACATTCCATTCCGTTCCATTCCACATTCCATTCCACTGCAATCCACATTCCATTCCTTTCCATTCCACATTCCATTCCGTTCCATTCCACATTCCATTCCACTGCAATCCACATTCCATTCCATTCCACTTTCCATTCCACTTTCCTTGCCGTTCCATTCAACATTCCATTCCATTCCATTCCACATTCCGTACCATTCCGTTCCACATTCCATTCCATTCCATTCCACATTCCATTCCATTCCATTCCACTTTCCGTCCCACTTTCCATTCCATTCCATTCTACATTCCTTTCCATGTAAATTCCTTTCCATTCCACATTCCTTTCTGCTTTCCATTCGATTCCATTCCACATTCCATTCCACATTCCATTCCATTCCATTCCAACTTCCATTCCATTCCATTCTACATTCCTTTCCATTCCATTCCACATTCCATTCCATTCCATTCTACATTCCTTTCCATTCCATTCCACATTCCATTCCATTCCATTCCGTTCCATTCCATTACACATTCCATTCCTTTGCATTCCATATTCCATTCCATTCCATTCCACATTCCATTCCATTCCATTCCCCATTCCATTCCATTCCACATTCCAATCCAGTCCATTCCACATTCCATTCCACATTCCATTCCTCATTCCCTTCCACATTCCATTCCATTCCATTCCACATTCCATTCCACATTCCCTACCACATTCCCTACCACATTCCATTCCATTCCATTCCACAATCCATTCCAATCCATTCCACATTCCATTACACTTTACTTTCCAATTTCCATTCCATTCCCTTCCACGTTACATTCAACGTTCCATTGAACGTTCTATTCCGCATTACTTTCCATTTTATTCCTCTTTCCATTCCAGTTTCCAATCCATTCCATTCAACTTTCCATTCCATTTTATTGCACATTCCATTCCATTCCTTTCCACCTTCCATTCATTCTATTCCACGTTCCATTCTATTCCATTCCACGTTCCATTTCATTCCATTCGACGTTCCATTCCACATTGAATTTCACATTCCATTCCACTTTCCATTGCAATCCATTCCATTCCATTCCACATTCCAGCACATTCCTTTCCACTTCCCATTCCATTCAATTCCCCATTCCATTCCATTCCATTCCATTCCAAATTCCATTTCATAGCATTCCGCATTCCTTTCCATTCCACATTCCATTAGACATTCCATTCTATTCGAATCCACATTCCATTCCATTCCATTCCTTTTCATTCCATATTCCATAGCATTCTTTCCATTCCACATTGCCTTCCTTTCCATTCCTCATACCATTCCATTCCATATAGCATTCCTTTCCATTCCAGATTCCTTTCCATTCCATTCCATATTCCATTGCGTTTCATTCCTTTCCATTCCACATTCCATTCCTCTTTCCATCAAATCTTCCATCCCATGATCCATTCCATTCCATTCCATTCCTTTCCACATTCCTTACCTTTCCGTTCCATTCTTTCCGGATTCCATTCCATTCCATTCCACATTCTATTCCACATTCCATTCCTTTCCATTACACATTTCATTCCTCATTCCATTCCATTCCAGATTCCATTTGTTTCCATTCCATATTTCATTCCAAATTCCATTCCACATTACATTCTACATTAAATTCCATGTTCCATTCCACATTCCTTTAAATATTCCATTCCATTCCATTCCACATTCCATACCACATTCCTTTCCATTCCATTACACATTCCATTACAATACATTCCACGTTCCATACCACTTACAATTGTACGTTCCGCTAAAAATTGCATTCCATTCCATTAAAAGTTCCATTCCATTCCATTCCACATTGCATTCCATTACATTCCACCTTACATTTCACGTTCAATTCCATTCCAATCCACTTTCCATTCCATTCCATTCCACGTTCCATTTCTTTCCATTCCACATTCCATTTCACATTCCATTCCACCTTCCATTCCATTCCATTCTTTCCGTTTCACATTCCATTCCATTCCATTCCACATTCCATTCCGTTCCATTTGGCATTCCGTTCCATTCCATTCTGCATTCCGTTCCATTCCATTCCACATTGCATTCCATTCCATTCAATTCCACATTCCATTCCATACCTTTCCACTGCATTCCATTCCATTCCACATTCCATTCCACATTCAATTCCATTCCATTCCACTCCATTCCATTCCATTCCACATTCCATTCCACATTCCATTCCACATTCCATTCCAATCCATTCCATTCCACATTCCTTTCAAATCCATCCAACATTACATTCCATATTCGATTCCATTCCCTTCACATTCCCATCCATTCCATTACATTTTGCATTCCATTCCATTCCACATTCTATTCCATTTCATTCCACATTCCATTCCATTCCAATCCACATTCCATTCCATTCAACATTCCATTCCAAATTCCATTCCATCTCATTGCACATTCCATTCCATTCCGTTTCACATTGCATTCCATTCCATTACACATTCCATTCCATTCCATATTCCTTTCAATTCCATTCCATTCAACATTCCATTCCAAATTCCATTCCATTTCATTGCACATTCCATTCCATTCCGTTTCACATTGCATTCCATTCCATTACACATTCCATTCCATTCCATATTCCTTTCAATTCCATTCCATTCCTTTCCAAATTCCATTCCATTCCATTCCATTCCATTCCACATTCTATTCCACTTTCCATTACATTTCATTCCACATTTCATTCCACATTCTATTCCATTCAATTCCGCATTCCATTTCTTTCCATTCCCTTCATTTCCATTTCGCATTCCATTCCATTCCATTCTGCATTCCATTCCATTCCATTCTTCATTCCATTCCATTCCATTCCGCAGTCCATTCCATTCCATTCCGCATTACATTGCATTCCATTCCGTTTCCATTCATTCCACATTGCTCTCCATTCCATTCCATTCCACATTCCATTCCATTCCACATTCCATTCCATTCCACATTCCATTCCATTCTATTCCATTTCAATCCATTCCACAATGCATTTCATTATGTTCCATTCCATTCCATTCCACATTCCATTCCATTACATTCCATTCCATATTCCATTCCATTCCATTCCACATTCCATCACATTCCATTCCGCTTTCCATTGCTTTCCATTCCGCATTCCATTCCATTCCATTCCGCATTCCATTCCATTCCGCATTCCGTTACATTTCATTCCATTCCATGCCATTCCATTCCACACTGCATTCCACCCCATTCCATTCCACTTTCCCTTCCATTCCATTCCATTACACATTCCATTCCACGTTCCATTTAACGTTCTATTCCTCTCCTTTCCACTTTACACCCCATTCCATTCCACGTTCCATTTCATTGCATTACACATTCCATTCCCCATTCCATTTCACATTCCATTCCACATTCCATTTCACATTCCTATCTATTCCATTCCTTTACATTCCACATTATATTCCATTCCATGTTTCATTCCATTCCACATTCCATTCGATTCCACTTCCCGTTCCTTTCCATTCCACATTCCACTACATTCGATTCCACATTCCATTCCACATTCCATTCCATTCCATTCCACATTCCACTCCACATTCCATTCCACATTCCATTCCATACCATTCCACATTCCATTCCATTCCATTCCACATTCCATTACAAATTCCATTGCATACCGTTCCACATTCCATTAGACTATCCACTCCATTCCACATCTCATTCCACATTCCTTTCCATTCCATTTCACATTGCTTTGCACATTCCATTCTATTCCATTCCACATTCACTTCCATTCTATTCCATTCCTCATTACATTGCACATTCCATTCCATTCCATTCCACATTCCATTCCATTCCATTCCACATGCCATTCCATTCCATTCCACATGCCATTCCACATTCCATTCCATTGCACATTCAATTCAATTCCATTTCACATTCCATTCCATTCCGTTTCATTTCAGATTGCATTCAATTCCACTCCACATTCCATTCCATTCCATTCCATTCCAGATTCAATTCCTTTCCATTCCACTATCCATTCCATTCCTTTCCATCTCATTACATTCCATATTCCATTCAATTCCATTCCCCTTTCCATTTCATTCCATACTATTCCTTTACTCATTCCATTCAACATTCCATTCCATTCCATGCCACATTCCATTCCATTCCATTATGCAGTAAATTCCGTTCCATTCCACATTGCATTCCATTCCTTTCCACATTCAATTCAATTCCATTCCACCTTCCATTCCATTCCATTCCACATTCCAACACATTCCTTTCCACATTCCATTCCATTCCATTCCATTCCATTCCATTCTACGTTCCATTACATTCCATTCTACATTTCATTGTATTCTGTTCCACATTGCCTACCGTTCCATTCCATTCCACATTCCATTCCATTCCATTCCATTCCATTGCACGTTCCATTCCACATTCCATTACATTCAATTCCACATTCAATTCCATTCCATTTCACATTCCATTCCACCCCACTTTCCATTCCGTTCCACATTCCTTTCCATTCCTTTCCATTCAAATCCAAATTCCATTCCACATTCCATTATTATCCATTCCACATTTGATTTCATTCCATTCCACATTCAATTTCATTCCATTCCTTTCCTTATTCCATTCCATTCCATGGCAAATTCCATTCCATTCCATTCCACATTCCTTTCCATTCCATTCCATTGCATTCCATTCCACTTTCCATTCCATTCCATTCCATTCCAATCTATTCCAATCCACATTACTTTCCATTCCATTCCACATTCCATTCCACTTTCCATTCCATTCCATTCCACATTTCATTCCACATTCCATTCCATTCCATTCCACATTCCATTCCATTCCATTTCATTCCACATTCCATTCCATTCCATTCCACATTCCATTCCATTGCATTCCACATTCCATTCCATTCCATTCCGTTTTCCATTGAATTCCATTCTGCATTCCTTTCCCCTTCATTACATTACATTCCACATTCCATTCCACATTCCATTCCATTCCATTCCATTCCATATTCCATTCCACATTCCATTCCACATTCCCTTCCACTTTCCATTGCATTCCATTCCACATTCCATTCCATTCCATTCCGTATTACATTCCACATTTTTTACACATTACCTTCCGCATTCCATTCTATTTCATTACACATTCCTTTCCACACTTCATTCCATTCCTTTCCACATTATATTCCACAATCAATTCCTCACTCCTTTCCACATACCATTCCATTCCATTCCACATTCCCTTCCACATTGCATTCCATTCCATTCCACATTAAATTCCACAATCCATTCCATTCCTTTCCACATTACATTCCACAATCCATTCCTCATTCCCTTCCACATTCCATTCCATTCCTTTCCACAATCCATTCCATTCCATTCCACCTTCCATTCCACTTTACATTCAACATTCCATTCCACAATCCAATCCATTCCACTCCACATTCCATTGCACATTCCAGTACATTCCTTTCGAGAATCCATTCCATTCCATTCCACATTCCATTCCAGTTTACTTTTCACTTTCCATTACATTCCATTCCACCTTGCATTCCACGTTCTATTGGACGTTCCATTCCACGTTCCATTCGACTTTCCTTTCCATTCGATTCCGCTTTCCATTCCAGGTTCTAATCCATTCCATTCAACTTTCCTTTCCATTCCATTTCACATTCCCTTCCATTCCTTTCCACGTTCCATTCCACATTCCATTTCACATTCCATTCCACCTTTCATTGCATTCCATTCCAATCCATTCCACATTCCATTCCATTCCATTCCACTTCCCATTCCATTCAATTCCACATTCGTTTGCATTCCATTACATTCCATTCCAAATTCCATTCTATACCATTCTGCATTCCATTCCTTTCCACATTTCATTGCATTCCATTACACATTCCTTTCTATTCCATTCCACTTTACATTCCATTACATTTCTTTTCGTTCCGTACTCCATACCATTCCATTCCATTCCACATTGCATTCCTTTCCATTCCACATACCATTAGAATCCATTTCACATTGCATTCCTTTCCATTCCACATTCCTTTCTATTCCATTCCACAGTCCATTCCATTTCATTCCTTTCCATTCTACATTCCATTCCACCTTCTATTGCCTTGCATTCCACATTCCATTCAATTCCATTCCACATTTCATTCCACTTTCCTTTCCACCTTCCATTCCATTCCATTCCTTTCCACATTCCATACCATTCCGTTTGATTCCTTTCCAGATTCCATTCGATTCCATTCCACATTCTATTCCACATTCCATTCCATTCCATTCCATTTCGCATTCCATTCCACATTCCATTCCATTCCATTCCTTCGCAGATTCCATTGGTTTACATTCCGCATTTCATTCCACTTTCCATTCCACTTTCCTTTCCAGATTCCATTCCACATTCCCTTCCACATTCCATTCCATTCCATTCCACATTCCATTCCACATTGCATACCACATTCCTTTCCATTCCATTACACATTCCATTGCATTACTTTCCATGTTCCATTCCATTCCATTCCACGTTCCTTACCATTGGACATTCCATTCCACTTTCCATTCCACGTTCCATTCCATTAAATTCCATTTCACATTCCCCTCCAAATTGCATTCCATTCCATTAAAAATTCCATTCCATTGCATTCCACGTTGCATTCCCTTCCATTCCACGTTCCATTCTACATTCCATTCCACATTCCATTCCAATCCATTCCACTTCCCATTCTATTCCATTAAACGTTCCATTTCATTCCATTGCACGTTCCATTCCACATTGCATTTTACATTCCATTCCACCTTCCATTCTATTCCATTACACATTCCATTTCTCTTTCCATACTACCTTCCATTCCCTTCCATTCTTTCCAATCCGCATTCCATTCCATTCAATTCCTCTTCCCATTCCATTCAATTCCTCATTCCATTCCATTCCCATACATTCTATTCCGTTCCATTCCATATTCCATTCCATTCCATTCCTTTCCATATTCCATTCCATTCCATTCCACTTTCCATTGCATTCAATCCCATTCCATGTTCCATTCCATTCCATTCCATTCCACATTCCATAGCATTCCATTGCATTCCATATTCCGTTCAATTCCATTCCACATTCCATTCCATTCCGTTCCACATTCCATTCCACGTTCCTTTCCATTCCATTCCGAATTCCATACCACTCCAATCAATTCCCTTCCTGATTCCTTTCCATTCTGTTACACATTCTATTCCACATTCCATTCCATTCCATTCCACATTCCATTCCACTTTCCATTCCATTCCATTCCACGTTCGATTCCATTCTATGTTTCTTTCCACTTTCCATTCCACATTCCATTCCACGTTCCATTCCATTCAATTCCACGTTCCATTCCACATTTCATTCCACGTTTGATTCCAGGTTCCATTCCAGGTTCCATTCGAAGTTCCATTCCATGTTCAATTCCATTCCATTCCACGTTCCATTCCACAATGCACTCCACTTACCATTCCACATTCCATTGCACATTCCATTCCATATTCCATTGTGTTCCATTCCACATTCCATTCCACATTCCATTCCTCATTCTATTCCGCATTCCATTCAATTCCATTCCACATTCCATTCCACTTTGCATTCCATTCCACTCCACATTCTGATTGACTTTCCGGTCCATTCGTTTCCACATTCCATTGCATTGCTGTCCACATTCCATTCCACTTTCCATTCCACGATCAATTCTATTGCATTGCACCTACCATTCCAGATTCCATTCCAGAATCGATTCCACATTCCATTCCATTCCATCCCACATTCCATTCCACATTGCATTCCATTCCAGTCCACCTTCTATTCCATTCCATTCCATTCCAAATTCAATTCCATTCCATTCCACATTCCATTCCACATTGCATTCCATTCCATTCCACGTAGCATTCCACATTCCATTCCACAATCCATTCCACTTTCCATTCCATTCCTTTCCACATTATATTCCACGTTCCGTTCTACATTCCATTCTACGTTCCATTACACGTTCCATTCCTTTCCATTCCACGTTCTATTGCACATTCCATTCCTTTCCATTACGCGTTCTATTCCACATATCATTCAACGTTGTATTCCATTCCACGTTCCATTCCACATTCCATTCCATTCCATTCCACATTGCATTCCACATTCCATTCCATTCCATTCCACATTCTATTCCACTTTCCATTCCACGTTCTATTCCATTACACGTTCCATTCCACATTACATTCCACATTCCATTCCACTTTCCATTCCATTCCATTCCATTCAAGTCTACATTCCATTCCACGTTCCATTCCATACCATTCCACCTTCTATTCCATTCCATTCCATGTTCAATTCCACGTTCCATTCCATTCCATTCCACATTCTATTCCACTTTCCATTCCATTTCATTCCACCTTCCATTCCATTCCATTCCATGTTCCATTGCATGTTCCATTCTGCGTTCCATTACATTCCATTCCACCTTCCATTCCACATTCCATTCCTTTCCACGTTGCTTTCCACATTCCATTTCACATTCCGTTCCACATTCCATTACACATTAAATTGCATTCCATTCCATAGTCCATTCCATTCCATTTCGCTTTCTATTCCATTCCTTGGGACATTCCATTCCATTCCACATTCCATTCCAAATTCCATTCCTTTACATTCCTCATTCCATGCCACATTCCATTCCAGCTTCCATTCCATTCATTCCTCATTCCTTTCCACATTCCATTCTATTCCATTCCATATACCGTTCCATGTTCCATTACTTTCCTTTCCACCTTTCATTCCACGTTCCATTCCATGATCCATTTCATACCTTTCCACATTCCATTCCACTTTCCACTGCACTTTCCATTCCACATTCCATTGTATTCCATTCCACATTGCATTCCACATTGCATTCTATACCTGTCCACATTCCATTACACATTCCATTGCATTCCCTTTAAAAATTCCTTTCCATTCCATTCCACATTCCATTCTACATTCCATTCCATTCCATTCCATTGCACATTCCATTCCACATTCCTTTCCATTCCACGTTCCATTCCGGGTTCCTTTCCGCATTCAATTCCACATTCCATTCCACTTTCCATTCCATTCCATTCCACATTCCATTACAGATTCCATTCCATTGCATTCCACATACAATTCCTCTTTCCATTCCACATTCCTTACCATTCTGTTACATTCCATTCCGGATTCCATTCCATTCCATTCCACATTCTATTCCACAGTCCATTCCATTCCATTCCACGTTACATTCCACATTCCATTCCACGTTACATTCCACATTCCATTCCACGTCTTATTCCACATTCCATTCCACTTTCTATTCCACGTTCCATTCCATTCCATTCCACGTTGAATTCCATGTTCCATTCCACGTTCCATTCCATTCCATTCCACGTTGCATTCCATGTTCCATTCCACATTCCATTCCACATTACATTCAACCTTCCATTCCATTTCATTCCACATACTATTCCACTTTCCATTTCACATTCTATTCCAGATTCCATTCCACTTTCCATTGCATTCCATTCCACGTTCCATTCCAAGTTCCATTCCAGTCCATTCCACGTTCCTTTCCACATTCCATTCCACTTTCCATTCCAAACCATTCCACATTCCATTCCATTCCATTCCACATTCCTTTCCATTTAATTCCACATTCAATTCGACATGCCATTTCACATTCCATTCCATTCCTTTCTATTCCACATTCCATTCCATTCCATTCCACATTCCATTCCATTTTATTTAGCATTCCATTCCATTCCATTCCATTCCATTCCAAATTCCACCACATTCCATTCCATTCGACATTCCATTCCATTCAATTCAACATTACATTCGACATTCCATTCCATTCCATTCCACATTCCATTGAATTCCATTCCACATTCCTTTCCAAGTTCCACTCCACGTTGCATTCCACTTTCCATTCCACGTTGCATTCCACGTTCCATTCCCTTCCATTCCACATTCCATTCCATTCCATTCCACTTTCCATTCCACGTTCCATTCCACATTGCTTTCCTCGTTTCATTCCGCATTCCACTCCACATTCCATTTCTTTCCATTCCACATTACATTCCATTGCCTTCTACATTCCATTCCTTTCCATTCCATTCCATTCCACATTCCATTTCACATTCCATTCCCTTCCATTACAGATTCCATTCCATTCCATTCCACATTTCATTCCACGTTCCATTCCACGTTACTTTCCACTTTCCTTTCCATTCCATTGCACATTGCATTCCATTCCATTCTAGTTTACAATCCACGTTCAATTCCACTTTCCATTCCTTTGCAATCCACGTTCCAGTCCATTTCATTACACTTTATATTTCATTGCATTCCACGTTCCATTTTATTCCATTTCACATTCCATTCCACATTCCATTTCACATTCCATTTCACATACCATTCCATTCCATTCCATTGCATTCCACATTCCATTCCATTCCAATCCACATTCCATTCCATTGCATTCCACTTTCCATTCCATTCCAATCTACATTCCATTCCATTCCATTCCACAATGCATTCCATTGTACATTCCATTCCATTCCATTCCACATTCCATTCCATTCCATTCCACAATCCATTCCACATTCCATTCACCCTTCCATTCCATTCGATCCTATTACACATTCCATTCCATTACATTCCACAATCCTTTCCATTACATTCCACATTATATTCCACATTCCATCCCTCATTCCATTCCATTCCATTCCACGTTCCATTCCACGTTCCATTAGGCGTTCCATTCCACGTTCCATGCCATTCTTTCCACATTCCATTCCATATTCCATTCAATTCTGATCCACTTTCCAAAATATTCCATTCCACTTTCCATTCCATTCCATTCCACATTCCATTCCATTCCATTATAGGTTCCTTTCCATTCGATTACACTTTCCATTCTACTCCATTCCTTGATCCATTTCTTTCCCTTCCAATTTCCATTTCACATTCCATTTCACATACCTTTCCACCTTCCATTACATTCCATTACATTCCATTCCACTTTGCATTCCATTCCATTCCCCTTCCCATTCCATTCAATTCCGCACTCAATTCCACACTCAATTCCTTTCCTTTCCACACTCCATTCCATTCCATTACATTCCATTCAAATTTCCATTCTATTCCATTACATTCCATTCCACATTCCATTACATTCCATTCCACATTCCATGCTATACAATTCCGCATTCCATTCCATTCCATTGCATTCTACATTCCATTCCATTGCATTCCACCTTCCATTCCATTGCATTCCATTCCGTTACACATTCCATAAAATTCCCTTCCTTTCCGCATTCAATTCCTTTTCATTGCCCGTTCCTTTCCATTTCATTCCACATTCCATTCCATTCCACATTTCATTCCACATTCCATTCACTTCCATTACACATTCATTTCCATTCCATTCCACATTCCATTCCACGTTCCATTCCAAGTTCCATTCCTCGTTCCATTCCATTCCATTCCACATTCCATACCATTCCATTACGTTCCATTCCAGATAACATTCCATTCCGTTCCACGTTCCATTCAAATTTCCATTCCATTCCTTTCCACTTTCCGTTCCACTCCATTCCATGATCCATTCCATTCCATCCCACGTTGCATTCCACATTCCTTTCCACAATCCATTCTACATTCCGTTCCACTTTCTATTCCATTTCATTCCAGGTTCCGTTCCGCCTTCCATTCCATTCCATTCCACGTTTCATTCCTCATTCCATTTCACTTTCTATTCCACGCTCCATTCCACATTCCATTCCACGTTCCTTTCCTAGTTCCATTCCATGATCCATTCCATTACATTCCACTTTCCATTCGACATTCCATTCCACGTTCCATTCCACGTTCCTTTCCACGTTCCATTCCATTCCAATCCACGTTCCATTCCACGCTGCATTCCTTCCACATTCCATTTCACATTCCAGTCCACATTACACTCCTTTGCATTCCACGTGCCAATCCACATTCCAATCCTCATTCCATTCCACATTCCATTCCATTCCGTTCCACATTGCATACCATTCCAGTCCAAATACCTTTCCAAATTCCATTCCATTCTTTCCACATTTCTTTCCATTCCATTACACATTCCAATCCACATTTCAATCCACATCACATTCCATTGCATTCCACATTCCATTCCACATTCCACTCCGTTCCATTCCACATTCAATTCCATTTTCCATTCCACATTCCATTCCAGATTCCATTCCACTTTCCATTTCATTCCATTCCAAATTCCATTCCACTTTCCATTGCATTACATTCCACGTTGCATTCCAGAATCCATTGCCCTTTCCATTCCACATTCCATTCCATGTTCCATTCCACATTCCATTCCGTTCCATTCCACGTTCCATTCCACGTTCTATTCCATTACATTCCAGGTTACATTCCACAGTGCATTGCACATTCCATTCCCCATTCCTTTCCGTTCCATTCCACATTCTATTCCACATTCAATTTTTCATTACATTGTTCGTTCGATTCCACATTCCATTCCAAGTTCCATTCCAAGTTCCATTCCATTCAATTCCATTTTCCATTCCACAATCCATTCCATTCCATTCCATTCCACTTTCCTTTGCACATTCCATTCCACATTACATTCCACATTCCATTCTGTTCTATTCCACATTCCTTTCCACATTACATTCCACAGTCCCTTCCACATTGCATTCCATTCCATTACATCCCACGTCCCATTCCACTTTCCATTCCATTCCATTCCACGTTCAATTCCACTTTCCATTGCCCATTCCTTTCCACATTCCATTCCACGTTCCATTCCACGTTCCATTCCATTCCATTCTACTTTGCATTCCACGTTCTATTCGATTCAATTCCACATTCAATTCCACATTCCTTTCTATTCCATTCCACTTTCCTTTGAACTTTTCATTATACATTCTATTCCCCATTCCATTTCAATTTCCATTCCATTCCATTCCACATTCCATTAGATTCCATTCCATTCCATTCCACTTTCCATTCCATTCCTTTCCATTCCATTCCACTCCACATTTCATTCCATTTCATTCCGCATTCCATTCCATTCCATTCCATTCCATTCCACATTCCACTCCATTCCATTCCATTCCACATTCCTTTTCATTCTATTCCACATTCCATTCAATTGCATTCCACGTTCCATTCCACTCCACATTCCATTCCACGTTCCATTCCATTCCATTCTACCTTTCATTCCACGTTCCATTCCACATTACATTCCACGTTGCATTCCACATTCTGTTCCATATTCCATTGCACATTCCATTCTGTTCCATTCCACTTTCCATTCCTCTCCATTCCAAATTATATTCCACCTTCTATTCCACGTCCCATTCCTCATTCCATTCCCCATTCCATTCCACGTTCCATTCCATTCCATTCCACATTCCATTCCTCATTTCATTGCATTCCCTTCCATATCCCATACCGCATTACTTTCCACATTCCATTCCATTCCATTCCACATTCCATACCACATTCCATTCCCTTCCATTCCACGTTCCATTCCATTAATTTCCACATTCCGTTCCACATTCCATTCCACGTTACATTCCATTCAATTCCAGTTTCCATTCTAATTTCCGTTAGACTTTCCATTCCATTCCATTCCACGTTCCATTCTACATTGTATTAGATGTTCCATTCCACGTTCCATTCCACGTTCTATTCCATTCCATTCCACATTACGTTCCATAATCCATTCCATTCCATTCCACATTTCATTCCATTCCGTTCAACATTGCATTCCATTCCATTCCAAGTTCCATTCCACGTTTGATTCCACGTTCCTTTCCATGTTCCATTCCACATTCCATTGCATTCCATTCCACGTTCCATTCTATTTTCCATTCCATTCCATTCCACATTTCTTTCCACGTCTCATTCCACATTCAAATCCACATTATAATCCGTTCTATTCCACATTCAATTCCACATTCCATTCCATTCCATTCCACATTCCGTTCCATTACACTCCACGTTCCATTCCACGTTCCATTCCATTCCATTCTACCTTTCCTTCCACCTTCCATTCCACATTCCATTCCACGTTGCATTCCACATTCCTTTCCGTATTCCATTGCACATTCCATTCCGTTGCATTCCACGTTCCATTCCACTTTCCATTCCAGTTTCCAATCCACGTTCCATTCCACATTTCACACCATTCCATTCCATTC
Organism: Pongo pygmaeus; assembly: GCF_028885625.2. Taxonomy (NCBI): domain Eukaryota; kingdom Metazoa; phylum Chordata; class Mammalia; order Primates; family Hominidae; genus Pongo; species Pongo pygmaeus. Next base: position 9,836,902 of record NC_072386.2, on the reverse strand, counting down.
CGGATTCCTATCCATTCCATTCCGCTTTATATTCCACCTTCCATTCCATTCTATTCCACATTCCATTCCACATTCCATTGCATTCCATTACACATTCCATTCCTTTCAATTCCACATTCCATTCCTCTCCATTCCAAATTACATTCCACGTACTATTCCACATCCCATTCCGCATTCCATTCCACATTCCATTCCATTCCATTCCACATTCCATGCCATTCCATTCTATTCCATTCCACTTTCCATTCCATTCCATACCACATTCTATTCCACATTTCAATCCATTCCATTCTCATTCTTTTCCATTCCATTGCCCATTTCATTCCAAGTTCCATTCCACGCTCCATACCACGTTCCATTCCACGTTCCATTTCGCATTTCATTCCATTCCATTCCATTTCATTTCGGATTCCATTCCATTCCATTACACATTCTATTCCAAATTCCATTCCATTCCGTTACACTTTCCATTCCACATTCCATTCCATTCCAAATTCCACCCCATTATATTCCACATTCCATTCCTTTCCATTCCACTTTACATTGTACAATCCCTTCCACCTTCCATTCAACATTCCATTCCACTCCACTTCAAATTCCATTCCATTCCATTCCACATTCCTTTCCACATTCCATTACATTGCTTTCCACATTCCATTCCACATTCCAATCCACATTCCATTGCACATTCCATTCCATTCCATTCCACGTTGCATTCCACGTTCCATTCCACGTTCCATTCCAGATTCCATTCAACGTTCCATTCCATTCCATTCCACTTTCCATTCCACATTCCATTGTACATTCCATTCCAAGTTCCATTCCACATTCCATTCCTAGTTCCATTCCACTTTTCATTCCATTCAATTTCCATTCCACATTCCATTCAATTCCATTGCACTTTCCATTCCACATTCTATTCCACATTCTATTCCACGTTCCATTCCACTTTCCATTCCATGTTCCTTTCCATTCCATTCCACGTTCCGTTCCACATTCCATTCCACTCCATTCCACGTTCCATTCCACATTCCATTCCACATTCCATTCCATTGCAATCCACATTCCATTCCACATTCCTTTCCGTTCCATTCCACATTCCTTTCCACATTCCATTCCATTCCATTCCACATTCTTTTCCACATTCCATTCCATTTCCTTCCACATTTCATTCCACATTCCATTACACATTGCATTCCACCTTCCCTTTCACATTCTGTTCCATTCCCTTCCACATTCCATTCCACATTCCATTGCATTCCATTCCACATACCATAGGGCATTCCATTCCACATTCCATTCCATTCCATTCCACATTCCATACCAGATTCCATTCCATTCCATTCCACAGTCCTTTCCATTAATTTCCACATTCCGTTCCACATTCCATTCCAGTTCCATTCCATTCCATTCCATTTTCCATTCTAATTTCCATTAGACTTTCCATTCCATTCCATTCCACGTTCCGTTCTACATTGTATTAGATGTTCCATCCCATGTTCTGTTCCACGATCCATTCCATTCCATTCCACGTTACATTCCATAATCCATTCCATTCCATTCCACATTGCATTCCATTCCATTCAACATTGCATTCCATTCCATTCCATGTTCTATTCCATGTTTGATTCCCTGTTCCATTCCAGGTTCCATTCCATTCCATTCCACGTTGCATTCCACGTTCCATTGCATTCTACTCCACGTTCCATTCCACTTTCCATTCCATTCCATTCCACTTTACTTTCCATGTTGCATTCCACATTCAATTCCACATTATATTCCATTCTACTCCACATTCCATTCCACATTCCATGCCATTCCATTCCACATTCCATTCCACGTTCCATTCAACATTCCATTCCACATTCCCTTCCATTCCATTCCACATTACATTCCACATGGAATTCCTTTCCATTTCACATTCCATTCCCTTCAATTGCTTATTTCATTCCATTCCTTTGCATTGCACATTCCATTGCATTCCATTCCCATTCCATTCCATTCCATTCCTTTCTATTCCACATTCCATTCCAGTGCATTGTACATTGCATTCCATTCCATTCCACATTGCATTCCACATTCCATTCAAAGTTGCATTCCATTTCATTCCACGTCACATTCCACAATCCATTCCACAATGCGTTCCACGTTCCATTCCATTCTATCCAATGTTCCTTTCATTTACATTCCACGTTCCATTCCACTTTCCATTCCATTTCATTCCACGTGGCATTCCACATTCTATTCCACATTCTATTCCACGTTCCATTCCACTTTCCATTCCATTCAATTCGACATTCCATCCATTTTCCTTTCCATTCCATTCCATGTTCCATTCCAAATTCCATTGCAAGTTTCATTCCACATTCCATTCCACATTCCATTCTTCGTTCCATTCCATATTCTACTCAACATTCCATTCCACATTCTGTTCCATTCCATCCCACTTTCCATTCCATTCCACATTCCATTCCACATTCCATTGCATTCCATTCTACATACAATTCCATGCCATTCCACATTCCATTCCACATTCCATTCCATTCCATTCCACATTCCATTCCATTCCATTCCACTTTCCAATCCATTCAATTCCACGTTCCCTTTCATTCCATTCCATGTTCCATTCCATTCCATTCCACTTTCCCTTCCATTCCATTCCACTTTCCAATCCATTCAATTCCACGTTCCCTTTCATTCCATTCCATGTTCCATTCCACGTTCCATTCCACGTTCCATTCCACGTTCCATTCCACGTTCCATTCCATTCCCTTCCACTTTCCATTCCATGTTCTATTCCATTCCATTTCACGTACCATTCCACGTTCCATGCCACCTTCAATTCCACGTTCCATTCCACGTTCTATTAAATTACATTCCAAATTGCATTCTATGTTCCATTCCATTCCATTGTACATTCCATTCCATTCCATTTCACATTCCATTCCATATTCCATTCCTTTCCATTCCACATTCCATTCCATGCCATTCCAATTTCCATTACATTTCATTCCACATTCTGTTCAATTCCAATCCAGTCCACATTCCATTCCATTTCATTCCATTCCACATTCCATTCCATTTCACATTCCATTCCATTCCACATTCCATTCCATTCCATTGCAAATTACATTCCATTCCATTCCACATTCCATTCCATTCTATTCTACATTCCATTCCATTCTGTTTCACAGTGCATTCCATTCCATTCCATTGCACTTTCCATTCCACATTTCATTCCATTCCATTCCACATTCCATTCCATGCCATTCCACATTCCATTACATTTTCCATTCCATGCCATTCCAGTTTCCATTCCACATTCCATTCTTTTGAATCCACATTCCATTCCATTCCATTACATTCCAGTCCAAATTCCATTCCATTACATTCCATTCCAAGTTCCTTTCCATTCAATTCCATAACACATTCCATTCCATTCCAAATTCCATTCCATTCCACATTCCATTCCATTCCGTTTCACATTTCATTCATTTCCAAATTCCATTCCATTCAACATTCCATTCCATTCCTTTCCACATTCCATTCCTTTCCACATTCCATTCCACATTCCATTCCATTCCACGTCCCATTCAACTTTCCATTCCACGTTCCATTTCACATTCCATTCCATTCCATTCCACAATTCATTCCATTTACACATTCGTTTACACAATCCATTCCAATTGATTCCACATTCCATTAGATTCCACATTCCATTCGATTCCACATTCCATTCCATTTCATTCCGCTTTCCAATCGACTTTCCATTCCATTCCATTCCATTCCACTATCCATTCCATTCCACTACCCATTCTATTCCATTCAATTTCACAATCCATTCCGTATTCCATTCTATTCCATTCCAAATTTCATTTCACATTCCATTCCACATTCCATTCCATTGCGTTCCACTTTCCATTCCACGTTCCACTCTACTTTCCATTCCACGTGCCATTCCACGTTCCCTTCCATGTTCTATTCCATTCCATTACACATTCCGTTCCTTTCCATTCCTCATTCATTTCCTTTTCATTCCACATTCCATTCCGTTTCATTCCACTTTCCATTCCACATTCCATTCCATTCCATTCCACATTCTTTCCACATTTCACTACACATTCCATTCCATTCCAAGTCCCATTCCACATTCCATTCCACGTTCCATTCCGCGTTCCATTCCACGCTCTATTCCAAATTTTATTCCATTCCATTATCCATTCTATTCCATTCCACATTCAATACTAAGTTCCATTCCATTCCATTCCACATTCCATTTCACATTCCATTTCGTTCCATTCTACTTTCCATTCCATTCCACATTCCATTCCATTCCATTCCACGTTCCATTCCATTCCAGTCCACATTCCATTCCATTCAATTCCATTCCACATTGCATTGCATTCCACTTTCCATTCGATTCCATTCCATTCCACTCCACATTACATTCCATTCCACTTTCCATTCCATGCAATTGCTTTCCACAATCCATTCCTTTCCATTCCACATTCAATTCCGTTCCACATTCCATTCCATTCCACATTCTTTTCCACTTTCTATTCCATTTCATTCCACATTCCATTCCATTCCATTCCATTCCACATTCCATTCCATTACATTCCAGTCCATATTCCATTCCATTCCATTCCATTCCACATTTAATTTAATTCCAATCCACATTCTATTCCAATCCATTCCACATTGCAGTCCTTTCAGTTCCACATTCCATTCCATTCCACATTCCATTCCATTCCACATTCCATTTCATTCCACTCCATTTCATATACCATTCCATTCCATTCTACATTCCATTTCATTCCATTCCTTTCCATTCCTTTCCTTTCCATTCCATTCAATTCCACATTCCATTCCATTCCATTCCATTCCACTTTCTGTTCCATTCCATTCCATTCCACATTCCATTCCATTCCATTCCACATTCCATGCTATTCCATTACTTTCCATTCCACACTGCATTGCACATTCCATTCCACATTCCATACCACATTCCATTCCATATTCCATTGCATTCCATTCCACATTCTATTCCATTCCAGTCCACATCCCATTCCATTCCACTCCACATTCCATTCCATTCCATTCCACATTGCATTCTGCATTCCATTCCACGTTCCATTCGATGTTCCAGTCCATGTTCCATTCGATGTTCCATTCCACGTTACATTTCACTTTGCATTCCACATTCCAATCCACGTTCTATTCCACGTTCCATTCCATTCCATTCCATTAAACATTCCATTCCACATTCCATTCCACATTCCATTCCATTTCATTTCACATTCCATTCCACATTCCATTCCATTTCATTCCACCTTCCATTCAACATTCCATTCCACAGTCCATTCCACATTGCATTCCATTCCACTCCACATTCCTTTCCACATTCCATTCCACTCCTTTCCACGTTCCTTTCCATTCACTTCCATACCAGTCCACATTCTATTCCATTCCATACCATTTAAGTTTCCTTTACATTCCATTCCACATTCCATTCCATTCCACTCCACTTTCCATTCACGTTCCATTCCATGTTCTTTTCCACGTTCCATTCTATGTTCCATTCCATGTTCAATTCCATGTTCCACTCCCTTACATTCCACGTTCCATTCCACGTTCCATTACATTCCATTCCACAATACATTCCACATTCCATTCTACGTTCCATTTCACTTTCCATTCCATTAAATCCCACGTTACATTCCACTTTCTGTTCCACGTTACATTCCTTTACATTCCACGTTCCATTGTACGTTCCATTCAACGTTCCATTCCATTCCATTACACATTCCATTCCACATTCCATTCCACATTCCATTGCACTCCATTCCATTCCACATTCCATTCCATTCCATATTCCATTCCATTCCATTCCACATTATATTACACATTCTATTCCATTCCATTCCACATTGCATTCCACTTTCCATTCCAACTTCCATTCCACGTTCCATTCCACGTTCCATTCCAATATACATTCCACGTTCCATTCCAGTTTCCATTCCACATACCATTCCATTGCATTCCCCATTCCATTCCACATTACTTTCCATTCCATTTCACATTCCATTACACATTCCATTCCATTCCATTCCACATTCCATTCCACATTCCAGTCCACAATTCATTCCACATTCTATTCCACATTTCATTGTATTCCATTCCACATTCCATTATACATTCCTTTCTCTTACATTCCACATTGCATTCCACTTTCCATTCCATTCCATTCCATATTCCATTCCACATTCCATTTCATTCCATTCCACATTGCATTCCACTTTCCTTTCATTTCCATTCCACATTCCATTTCATATTCCATTCCATTCCATACCACATTACCTTCCACATTCCATTCCATTCCATTCCATTCCACTTTACATTCCTCACAGCATTCCATTCCATTCCACATTCCATTCCATTCCATTCCACGTTAGTTTCCATTGCATTCCAACCCATTCCACTTTCCATTCCAAATTCTATTCCATTCCTTTCCATTACACATTCCATTCCCTTCCATTCCACATTGCATTCCACTTTCCGTTACATTCTATTCCATAATCCATTCCACATTCCATTCCACATTCCATTTCATTCTGTTCCACATTGCATTCCACATTCCTTTCATTTCCATTCCACATTCCATTCCATTCCACATTCCATTGCATTCCATTCCACATTCCCTTCCACATTCCTTTCCACATTCCATTCCACTCCATTCCATTCCACATTCCATTCCATTTCATTCGGTATTCCATTCCACTGCTTTCCACATTCCATTCGACATTCCATTCCATTCCATTCCACATTCCATTCCACTCCATTCCATTCCACATTCCATTCCATTCCTTTCGGCATTACATTCCTTTCCATTCCACATTCAATTCCAATCCATTCCACATTCTATTCCATTCCATTCCATTCTATAATCCATTCCATTCCACTTTCCATTCCACATTCAATTCCACATTCCATTTGATTCCACATTACATTCCACTTTCCATTTGACGTTCCAATCCACATTCCATTTCATTCCATTCAATGTTCCATTGCACATTCCATTCCATTCCATTCCACATTGCATTGCACATTCCATTTCATTCCATTCCGTGTTGATTTCCACATTCCTTTCCACAATGCATTCCACATTCCATTCCATTCCACTTTCCATTTCACATTCTATTCCCCATTCCATTCCATTCCACGTTCCATTCCACGTTCCCTTCCACGTTCCATTCCACATTCCATTTCATTCCATTCCACGTTCCATTCTATATTCCATTCCGTTGCATTCCACATTCCGTTGCATTCTATTCCGCTTTCTCGTCCACCTTGCATTCCATTTCATTCCACGTTCCATTCCACATTTCATTCCATTGCATTCCATATTCCAATCCAATCCATTCCACATTCATTCCACATTCCATTCCATTCTATTCCAGATTCCATTCCACATTGCACTAAATTATATTTCACTTTCATTCCATTCCAGTCCATTCCATTATATTCCACATTAAATTCCATTCCATTCCATTCCATTCCACATTCCATTCCACATTCCATTCCATTCCGTTCCACATTCCATTCCACATTCCATTCCTCTCCATTTCACATTCCCCTAAATTCCATTCCATTCCATGCCACATTCCATTCGAATTGCATTTTACTTTCCATTGCAATTTCCATTCCACGTTCCATTCCGCGTTCCATTCGACGTTCCATTCCACATTTCCTTCCATTCCATTTCATATTCCATTCCACTTTCCGTTACATTGAATTCCACTTTGCATTCCATTCCATTCCGTTCCACCTTGGGTTACATTCCATTCCATATTCCATTCCACATTCCATTCCATTCCACATTCCATTCCATTGCATTCCACATTTCATTCCATTCCATTCCATTCCACGTTCCATTCAATTCCATTCCACTTTCCATTTCATTGTACATTCCATTCCATTCCATTCCACATTCCATCCCAATCCATTCCATTCCACAATCCATTCCACGTTCCATTCCGTTCCATGTTCCATTCCATATTCCATTCCACATTCTATTCCATTCCAAGTTCCATTACATTTTCCATTTGATGTTCCGTTCAACAGTGCATTCCATTCCATTCCACGTTCCATTCCACATTCCATTCCGTTCTATTTCATTCCACAATACATTCCACGTTACACTCTATTCCACATTCCATTCCACATTCCATTCCATTCCATTGCAGATTCCTTTCCACTCCACACTCGATTCCATTAAATTGCACATTCCATTCCATTCCATTCCAGTCCACATTCCGTTCCATTCCACACATTTCCAGATTCCTTTCCTTACTATTCCATATTCCATTGCATTCCATTCCACTTTCCGTTCTTGTTCCATTCCACATTCCATTCCGCGTTCCTTTCCACGTTCAATTCCACGTTCAATTCCACATTCCAATACCTTACATTCTACTTTCCATTCCACGTTACATTCCACGTTCCATTACATTCAATATCACTTTCCATTCCACGTTGCATTCCATCTTCCAGCTCCTGCTTGTACCTCTGGTAGAATTCGGCTGTGAACCCATCTGGTCCTGGACTTTTTTTGGTTGGTAAGCTATTGATTATTGCCACAATTTCAGCTCCTGTTATTGGTCTATTCAGAGATTCAACTTCTTCCTGGTTTAGTCTTGGAAGGGTGTATGTGTTGAGGAATTTATCCATTTCTTCTAGATTTTCTAGTTTATTTGCTTAGAGGTGTTTGTAATATTCTCTGATGGTAGTTTGTATTTCTGTGGGAGCAGTGATGATATCCCCTTTATCATTTTTTATTACATCTATTTGATTCTTCTCTATTTTTTTCTTTATTAATCTTGCTAGCAGTCTATCAATTTTGTTGATCCTTTCAAAAAACCAGCTCCTGGATTCATTGATTTTTTGAAGGGTTTTTTGTGTCTCTATTTCCTTCAGTTCTGCTCTGATTTTAGTTATTTCTTGCCTTCTGCTAGCTTTTGAATGTGTTTGCTCTTGCTTTTCTAGTTCTTTTAATTGTGATGTTAGGGTGTCAATTTTGGATCTTTCCTGCTTTCTCTTGTGGGCATTTAGTGCTATAAATTTCCCTCTACACACTGCTTTGAATGCATCCCAGAGATTCTGGTATGTTGTGTCTTGGTTCTCGTTGGTTTCAAAGAACATCTTTATTTCTGCCTTCATTTTGTGATGTACCCAGTAGTCATTCAGGAGCAGGTTGTTCAGTTTCCACGTAGTTGAGCGGTTTTGAGTGAGATTCTTAATCCTGAGTTCTAGCTTGATTGCACTGTGATCTGAGAGATAGTTTGTTATAATTTCTGTTCTTTTACATTTATTGAGGAGAGCTTTACTTCCAAGGATATGGTCAATTTTGGAATAGGTGTGGTGTGGTGCTGAAAAAAATGTATAATCTGTTGATTTGGGGTGGAGAGTTCTGTAGATGTCTATTAGGTCTGCTTGGTGCAGAGCTGAGTTCCATTCCTGGGTATCCTTGTTGATTTTCTCTCTCGTTGATCTGTCTAATGTTGACAGTGGGGTGTTAAAGTCTCCCATTATTAATGTGTGGGAGTCTAAGTCTCTTTGTAGGTCACTCAGGACTTGCTTTATGAATCTGGGTGCTCCTGTATTGGGTGCATATATATTTAGGATAGTTAGCTCTTCTTGTTGAATTAATCCCTTTACCATTATGTAATGGCCTTCTTTGTCTCTTTTGATCTTTGTTGGTTTAAAGTCTGTTTTATCAGAGACTAGGATTGCAACCCCTGCCTTTTTTTGTTTTCCATTTTCTTGGTAGATCTTCCTCCATCCTTTTATTTTGAGCCTATATGTGTCTCTGCATGTGAGATGGGTTTCCTGAATACAGCACACTGATGGGTCTTGAGTCTTTATCCAATTTGCCAGTCTGTGTCTTTTGATTGGAGCATTTAGACCATTTACATTTAAAGTTAATATTGTTCTGTGTGAATCTGATCCTGTCATTATGATGTTAGCTGGTTATTTTGCTCGTTAGTTGATGCAGTTTCTTCCTAGTCTTGATGGTCTTTACATTTCGGTATGATTTTGCAGTGGCTGGTACCGGTTGTGCCTTTCCATGTTTAGCGCTTCCTTCAGGAGCTCTTTTAGGGTAGGCCTGGTGGTGACAAAACTGCATAGTGCAGGTTTGAACTACTCTTTCAGTACCTTCTGAAGGTGGATATTTGGAGCGCTTTTAGGTGAAGGTTCGAAAACAAAATATCATCACAGAAAAAGTAGACAGAAGCATTTTCAGAAACCTCTTTGGGATGAGTGCATAAAACTCACAGAGTTGAACCTACCAATTCATAGAGAAGATTTGAAACACTTTTTTTGTAGAATCTGCAAGTGTTTATTGGGAGCGCTTTGAGGCCTATGTTGGAAAAGGAAATATCCTCACATAAAAACTAGGCAGAAGCATTCTCAGAAACTTCTTGGTGATGAGTGCATTCAACTCACAGAGTTGAACCTACCAATTGAAAGAGAAGTTTTGAAACACCCTTTTCGTAGAATCTGCAAGTGAATATTTGGAGTGATTTGAGGCCTATGCTTTAAAAGGAAACATCTTCACATGAAAACTAGACAGAATAATTCTCAGAAACTTCTTTGTGATGAGTGCATTCTACTCACAGAGTTGAACCTTCTTTTTCATAGAACTGTTTTGAAACACTCTTTTTGTAGAATCTGCAAGTGTTTATTTGGAGCGCTTTGAGGTCTATGTTGGAAAAGGAAATATCTTCACGTAAAAACTAGACAGAAGCATTCTCAGAAACTTCTTTGTGATGAGTGCATTCTACTCACAGAGTTGAACTTTCGTTTTGATAGAGCAGTTTTGAAACACTCTTTTTCTGGAATCTGCAAGTGTTTATTTGGAGCTATTTGAGGCCTATGTTGGAAAAGGAAATATCGTCATATAAAAACTGGACAGAAGGATTCTCAGAAACTTCTTTGTGATGAGTGCATTCTCCTCCGGTGTTGAACCTTCCTTTAGATAGAACAGTTTTGAAACACTCTTTTTGTAGAAACTGCAAGTGGATATTTGGAGCACTTTGAGGTCTATGCTGGAAAAGGAATTACCTTCACATAAAAACTAGACAGAAGAATTCTGAGATAATTTTTCTGATATGCGCATTCAAATCACCAAATTGAATCTTCCTTTTGATAGAGCAGTTTTGAAACACTCTTCTTTTAGAATCTGCAAGTGGATATTTGCAGTGCTAAGAGGCCAACCCTGTAAAAGGAAATATCTTCACATGAGATCTATACGGAAGCATTCTCAGAATCTTCCATGTGCTTTATGCATTCAACTCTCATAGTGGAATCTTCTGTTAATAGCGCAGCTTTGAAACACTCCTTTTGTAGAATTTTCTAGTGGATGTTTGGAGAGATTTGAGGCCTGTGATTGAAAAGGAAGTATCTTCACATAGAAACTAGACAGAAGCATTCTCAGAAACTTCTTTGTATATGAGTGCATTCAACTTGAGACTTAAACTTTCGTTTTGAAAGAGCAGTTTTAAAACACTCTTTTTGTAGAATGTGTAAGTGGATATTTGGAGTGCTTTGAGGCCTGTGCTGGGAAAGGAAATATCTTCACCAAAAAACTACACAGAAACATTCTCAGAAACTTCTTCAGGAAGCGTGCATTCAACTCACAGAGTCGAACATGCCTTTTGATAGAGCAGTTTGGAAACACTCTTTTTGTCAAATCTGCAAGTGGATATTTGGAGCGATTTGAGGCCTATGCAAGGAAAAGGAAATATCTTCATATAAAAACTAGACAGAAGCATTCTCAGAACCTTCTGTGTGATGAGTGCATTCAAGTAACAGATTTAAACCTTACTTTTGATAGTGCAGTTTTCAAACACTCTTTCAGTACCATCTGAAGGTGAATATTTGGAGGGATTTTAGGCCAATGCTGTAAAAGGATATATCATCACATAAAAACTAGACACAAGCATTCTCAGAAACTTCTTTGTGATGAGTGCACACAACTCACAGACTTGAACGTTCATTTTGATAGAACAGTTTTGAAACACTCCATTTGTAGAATCTGCAAGTGTTTATTCGGAGCGCTTTGAGGCCTGTGTTGGAAAAGGAAATATCTTCACATAAAAACTAGACAGAAGAAATCTCAGAAACTTCATTGTGATACGTGCATTCAACTCACTCCCTTTAAGCGTCCTTTTCAAAGAGCAGTTTTGAAACACTCTTTTTGTAGAAACCGCAAGTGGATAATTGGAGCACATTGAGACCTATGCTGCAAAAGGAATTACCTTCACATAAAAACTAGACAGAAGCATTCTCAGAAACTTTTTCTGATATGCACATTCTACTCACCAAGATGAACCTTCCTTTTGATAGAGCAGTTTTGAAACACTCTTTTTCTAGAATCTGCAAGTGGATATTTGCCGTGCTAAGAGGCCAACACTGCAGAAAGAAGTCTCTTCACCAGATATCTATACGGAAGCATTCTCAGAATCTTCCATGTGCTTTATGCATTCAACTCACATAGTGTAATCTTCCATTGATAGCGCAGTTTTGAACCACTCCTTTTGTAGAATTTGCTAGTGGATGTTTGGAGTGATTTGAGACCTATGATGGAAAAGGAAATATCTTCACATAGAAACTAGACAGAAGCATTCTCAGAAACTTCTTTGGGATGAGTTCATTCAACTCACAGACTTAAACCTTCCTTTGAAAGAGCAGTTTTAAAACACTCTTTTTGTAGAATGTGCAAGTGGATATTTGAAGCACTTTGAGGCCTATGCTGGGAAAGGAAATATCTTCATTTAAAAACTAGACAGAAGCATTCTCAGAACCTTCTGTGGATGAGTGCATTCAAGTCACAGACTTGAACCTTCCTTTTGATACTGCAGTTTTGAAACACTCTTTCAGTACCATCTGAAGGTCTATATTTGGAGGGCTTTTAGGCCAGTGATGGAAAACGAAATATCATGACATGAAATCTAGACAGAAGCATTCTCAGAAACCTCTTTGTGATCAGTGCATTCAGCTCAGAGACTTGAAAGTTCCTTTTGACAGAACAGTTTTGAAACACTCCTTTTGTAGAATCTGCAAGTGATTATTTGGAGCGCTTTGAGGCCTATGTTGAAAAAGGAAATATTTTCTCATAAAAACTAGACAGAAGAATTCTCAGAAACTGCTTTGTGATGTGCGCATTGAACTCACAGAGTTAAACCTTTCTTTTGATAGAGAAGTTTTGAAACACTCTTTTTGTAGGATCTTCAAGTAGATGGATGGAGTGCTTTGAGACCTCTGCTGGAAAAGGAAATATCTTCACGTAGAAACTAGAAAAAAGCATTTTCAGAAAGATACTGTGCTTTGTGCATTGAACTCACAGAGTTGAAACTGCCTTTTGATAAGCAGTTTTGAAACACTCTTTCTGTAGAATCTGCAAGTGGATATTTGGAGCCCTTTGAGGTCTATACTGCAAAAGGAAATATCATTGCATAAAAGCTAGAAGGCAGCATTCTCAGAAACTTCTTTGTGATGAGTGCATTCGACTCACAGGGTTGAACGTTCCTTTTGAAAGACCAGTTTTGAAACACTGTTTTTGTTGAATCCGCAATTGGATATTTGGAGCTCTTTGAGGCTTATGCAGGAAAACGAAATATCTTCACCTAAAATCTAGACAGAAGCAATCTTAGAAACTTCTATGTCATGTGGGGATTGAACTCATGGAGTTGAACATTTCTTTTCATGGAGCAGTTCTGCAACGCTCTTTTTGTGGAAACTGCAAGTGGATATTTGGTGCGATTGCAGCATCCAGAGGAAAAGGAAATATATGCAGAGGAAAATTAGGTATAAGCATTCTCACAAACTTCTTTCTGATGAGTGCATTCAACACACAGAGCTGATCCTTCCTTTTCTAGTAGTAGTTTTGAAACAATCTTTTTGTAGAATCTGCAAGTCGATATTTGGAGAGCTTTGAGACGTATGCTGGAAAAGAAAATATCTTCACCTAAAAACTAGACAGATGCATTCTCAGAAACTTCTTAGCGATATGTGCATTCAACTCACAGAGTTGAACATTTCTTTTCATAGGGCAGTTTTGAAACACACTTTTTGTAGAATCTGCAAGTGGCTATTCAGAGCGCTTTGAGACCTATGCTGGGAAATGAAATATCTTCACCTAAAAACTAGATAGAAGGATTCTCAGAAACTTCTTTGTGATGCGTGCATTCAACTCACAGAGATGAACCTGCCTTTTGATAGAGCAGTTTGGAAGCACTATTTTTTTCAAATCTGCAAGTGGATATTTGGAGCGATTTGCGGCCTTTGCAAGGAAAAGGAAATATCTTCACATAAAAACTAGAGAGAAGCGTTCTCAGAATCTTCTGTGTGATGAGTGCATTCAACCCATAGACTTGAACCTTCCTTTTCATAGTGCAGTTTTGAAACACTCTTTGGGTACCATCTGAATGTGGATATTTGGAGCGATTTTATTCCAATGCTGGAAAACGAAATATCATCACTTAAAAACTAGACAGAAGCATTCTCAAAAACCTCTTTGTGATGAGTGCATTCAACTCACACACTTGAACGTTCCTTTAGATAGAAGAGTTTTGAACCACTCCTTTTGTAGAATCTGAAAGTGTTTATTCGGAGCATTTTCAGGCATATGTTGGAAAAGGAAATATCTTCCAATAAAAAATTGAAAGAAGCATTCTCAGAAAGTTCTTTGTGATGAGTTCATTCAACTCACTGAGTTGAACCTACCAATTGATAGAGAAGTTTAGAAACAACCTTTTCTTAGAATCTGCAAGTGAATATTTGGAGCGATTTGAGGCCTATGCTTTAACTGGAAACATCTTCACATGAAAACTAGACAGAAGAATTCTCAGAAACTTATTTGTGATGAGTGCTTTCTACTCACAGAGTTGAACCTTCCTTCTGATAGAACAGTTTTGAAACACTCTTTTTGCAGAATCTGCAAGTGTTTATTTGGAGCTATTTGAGGCCTATGTTGGAAAAGGAAATATCTTCGCATAAAAACTAGACAGAAGCATTCGCAGAAACTTCTTTGTGATGAGCGCATTCTACACACAGAGTTGAACCTTCGTTTTGATACAACAGTTTTGAGACACTCTTTTTGTAGAAATTGCAAATAATATTTTGAGCACTTGGAGGCCTGTGCTGGAAAGGAATTACTTTCACATAAAAAATAGTCAGAAGCATTCTCAGACAATTTTTCTTATATGCGCATTCAACTCACCGAGTTGAACCTTCCTTTTCATAGAGCAGTTTTGAATCACTCTTTTTCCAGGATCTGCATATGGATATTCGCAGTGCTAAGAGGCCAACATTGGAAAAGGAAATATCTTCACATGAGAACTAGACGGAAGCATTCTCAGAATCTTCCGAGTGCATTATGCATTCAACTCACATAGTGGAATCTTACTTTTGGCACCGCAGTTTTGAAACTCTCCTTTTGTAGAATTCCCTAGTGGATGTTTGGAGCGATTTGAGGCATATGCTGGAAAAGGGAATATCTTCACATAGAAACTAGACAGAAGCAATCTGAGAAACTTCTTTGGATGAGTCCATTCAAGTCACAGACTTGAATTGTCCTTTTGAAAGAGCAGTTTTGAAATACTGTTTTTGTAGACTCTGCAACTGGATACTTTGAGAGTTTTGAGGCCTTTGCTGGGAAATGAAATATCTTCACCTGAAAACTACACAGAAGCATACTCAGAAACTTCTTTGTGATGTGTGCATTCAACTCACAGAGTTGAACCTGCCTTTTGATAGAGCAGTTTGGAAGCAGCCTTTTTGTAAACCTGCAAGTGGATATTTGGAGCGATTTGAGGCCCATGCTGCAAAAGGAAATATCTTCACAGAAACCGTAGACAGAAGCATTCTCAGGAAATTATGTGTGATGAGTGCATTCACCTCACAGACTTGAAACTTCCTTTTGATAGAACAGTTTTGAAAAACTACTTTTGTAGAATCTGCAAGTGTTTATTTGGAGCGATTTGAGGCCTATGATGGAAAAGGAAATATCATCAGAGAAAAACGAGACAGAAACATTCTCAGAAACTTTTGTGTGATGAGTGCATTCAACACACAGACTTGAACATTCCTTTTGATAGAGCACTTTTGAAACACTCTTTTAGTAGCATCTGTAAGTAGATATTTGGAGGGATTTTACGCCAATGCTGGAAAATTAAATGTCATCACATAAAAGCAAGGCAGAAGCATTCTCAGAATCTTCTTCATGATAAGTGCATTCAACTCACAGAGTCGAACGTTCCTTTTGAAAGAACAGTTTTGAAACACTGGTTTTGTAGGATCTGCAACTGTTTATTTGGAGTGCTTTGAGGCCGATGTTGGAAAAAGAAACGTCTTCCGTTAAAACTAGACAGAAGCCTTCTCAGAGACTTCCTTGTGCTTTCTGCATTCATCCCACATAGTTGAACCTTCGTTTTGAAAGCGCAGTCTTGAAACACTCTTTTGTAGAATTTGCTAGCGGATGATTGGAGCTATTTGAGGCCTGTGCTGGAAAAAGAAATATCTTCCCATAAAAACTAGACAGAAGCATTCTCAGAAACTTCTTGTGATGAGGGCATTCGACTCACAGACTTCAACCTTCATTTTGAAAGAGCAGTTTTGAAACACTCTCTTGGGGAATCTGCAAGTGGATATTTTGAGCGTTTTGAGGCCTTTGCCTGGAAATGAAATATCTTCACCTGAAAAGTACACAGAAGCATTCTCAGAATCTTCTTCATGATGTGTGCATTCAACTCACAGAACTGAACCTGCCTTTTGATAGAACACTTTTGAAACACTCCTTTTGTAGGATCTGCAACTGATTATTTGGAGCGCTTTGAGGCCTATGTTGGAAAAGGAAATATCTTCACATAAAAACTAGAAAGAAGCATTCTCAGAGAGTTCCCTGTGCTTTCTGCATTCAACCCACATAGTTGAACCTTCCTTTTGAAAGCGCAGTTTTGAAACACTCTTTTTGTAGTATTCCCTAGTGGATGTTTGGAGCGATTTGAGGCCTATGCTGGAAAATGAAATATCTTCCCATAAAAACAGGACAGAAGTATTCACAGAAACTTCTTTGTGATGAGTGCATTCAACCCAGAGACTTGAACATTCATTTTGAAAGAGCAGTTTTGAAACACACTTTTTGTAGAATCTACAAGTGGATATTTGGAGGGTTTTGAGGCCTTTGCTGGGAAATGAAATATCTTCACCTGAAAACTACACAGAAGCATTCTCAGAAACTTCTTTGTGATGTGTGCATTGAACACACAGAGTTGAGCCTGCCTTTTGATAGAGCAGTTTGGAAACTGCCTTTTTGTAAAATCTGCAAGTGCATATTTGGAGCGCCTTGAAGCCTATGGTGGAAAATGAAATATCTTCATTTAAATACTAGACACAAGCATTCTCAGAAACTTCTTTGTGATGTGTGCGTTCAACTCACAGAGTTGAACCATTGTTTTGACACACAAGTTCTGAAACACTCTTTGTGTAGAGTCTGCAAGTGGATATTTGGAGCAATTTGAGACCTATGGTGGAGAAGGAAATATGTTTACCTAAAAATTAGGCAGAAGCATTTTCAGAAACTTCTTTATGATGTTTGCATTCAACACAGAGTTGAACGTTTCTTTTGATACAGCAGATTTGAAACACTCTTTTGGTAGAATCTGCAAGTGGATACTTCTAGGGCTTTTTGGCCTACGGTGGAAAAGGTAATATCTTCACATAAAAACTAGACAGAAGCATTCTCAGAAACTCCTTTGTGGTGTGTGCATCCAACTCACATAGTTGAATCTTTCTTTTGGTAGAGCAGTTTTGAAACACACTTTTTGTTGAAAGTGCAAGTGTATATATGGAGAGCTTTGTGGAATGGAATGGAATGGAATGGAATGAAGAAATGTGCGCTGAGATTGTGCCACTGTGCTACAGCCTGTGTGACAGAGGGAGATCTGGTAGAAAGAAAGGAGTGGAATGGAAGGGATTGGAATGAAATGGAATAGAAAGAATTGGAGTAGAGTGGAGTGGAATTGAGTGGTGTGGAGTGCAGTAGAATGGAATGGAATGGAATGGAAAGGAATGGAATGGAATGGAATGGAATGGAACGTTGAAATGAAATGTGAGCTGAGATTGTGCCACTGCACAACAGCATGGGTGATAGAGTGAGATCCTTTCAAAAGAAAGCAATGGAATGGAATGAAATGGAATGGAATGGAATGGAGTGGTGTGCAGTGGAATGGAGTGGAGTGAGGTGGAAAGGAGTGGAAAGGAATAGGATGGAATGGAAAGGAGTGGAGTGGACATTAATGGAATGGAGTATAGTGGAATGGACTGGAGAGGAGTGGAGTGGAATGCATTTCAGTGGAGTGGAGTGGAGTGGAATGGAATGGAAAGGAATGGAATGGAATGGTGAAATGAAATGTGAGCTGAGATTGTGCCACTGCACTCCTGGCTGGGTGATATTGTGATATCCTGTTGAAAGAAAGGAATGTAATGCAATGGATTGAACTGGAATGGAATGGAATGGTATGGACGGGAGTGGAGAGGAGTGAAGTGGAATGCAGGGGAAAGGAATGGTATGTAGTTGAATGGAGTGGAGTGGAGGGCAGTGGAGTGGATTGGTGTGGAATGGATTGGAATGGAACCGAATGTAATGGAATTTAGCGGAGTGGAGGGGAGTGGAGTGCAGTGGAACTCAGTGGAATGGAATGGAATGGAATGGAATGGAATGCAATGGAGTAGACTACAATGCAATGGAAAGTTGACAAGTAATGTGAGCTGAGATTGTGCCACTGCATTCCAGGGTGGGTGACACAGTGATAACCTGTTGAATGAAAGGAATGGAATGCAATGGACTGAAATGGAAAGGAATGGAGTGGAATGGAGTGCAGTGCAGTGGAGAGGACTGGAATGGAGTGGAGTGGAATGGATTCTAATGGAATGGGATGGAGTGAAATAGAATGTAGCGGAGTGGAGTGGAGTGAAACAGAATGGAATGGAATGGGATGGAATGGAATGCAATAGAATGGTGAAAAGAAATGTGAGTTGTGATTTCGCCACTGCACTCTAGCCTTTGTGAAAGAATGAGATCGTGTGGAAAGAAAAGAATGTAATGGAAAGTAGTGGAAAGGAGTGGAGTGAAGTGGAGTGGAGTGGAGTGGAGTGGAGTGGAATGAATTGGAGTGGAGTCTAATGGAGTGGAATGAAGAAGAGTGGAAAGGAGTGGAGTGGAGTGGAATGGAGTGGAATGGAATGGTATGGAGTGGAATGGAATGAAATGGAGTGCAGTCGGGAGGAATGGAGTGGATTGGAGTGAAATAGAGTGTAATGGAGTGGATTGAAATGGAGTGAAATGGAATGTGGTGGATTCAACTCGAATGTAGTGGAGTGGAATGGAGTGGAGAGGAGTGGAGCAGAGTGGAATGGATTGGAGTGGAGTGGAATGGAGTGGAAAGGAATGGAGTGGAGATGAGTGGAGTGGAGTGCAGTGGAATGGAGCTGAATGGAAAGGTATGGAGTGTAATGGAATGGAATGGAATGGTGTGCAGTCGAACGGAATGGAGTGGAGTGGTGTGGAATAGACTGGAGTGGAGTGGAATGGAGTGAAATGGAATGTAGTTGATTGGAGTCGAATGTACTGGAGTGGAATGGAATGGAGTGGATTCGAGTGGAAAGGAATGGAATGGAATGGAATGGAATGGAATGGAATGGAATGGAATGGAATGGAATGGAGTGGATTGGAATGGAGTGGCGTGGATTGGAGTGGATCAGAGTGGAATGGAATGGAATGTAATGAGTGGAGTGAAATGGAGTGGAGTGGAATGTAGTGGAGTGGAGTGGAGTGGAGTGGAATGGAATGAACTGGAGCAGAATGGAGTGGAATGTAATGGAGTGGAGTGGAGAGGAATGGAATGGAGTGGAGTGCAGTGGAATGCAGTGGAATGGAGTGGAGTGGAATGGAGTGCAAAGGAATGGAATAGAATGGAGTGGATTGTAATGGAACGGAGTGTAAAGTAATGGAAAGGAATGGCATGGAATGAAATGGAATAGAATATAAAGGAGTGGAGTGGGGTGTAGTAGAGTGGAGTGAAATGGAATGGAGTGGAGTGGAATGGAATGGAATTCAGTGAAAGGAATGTAATAGAATAGAGTACTATAGAGTGGAGTGGAGTGTAATGGAGTGGAATGGAATGGAGTAAAGTGCAGTGGAGTGGAATAGAAAGGAATGGAGTGGAAAGGAATGGATTGGAATAGAATGGAGTGGAATGGAAGGGAGTGGAGTGATGCGGAATGACGTGGATTGGAGAGGAATGGAGTAGAGTGGAATGGAGTGGAGGGTAATGGAATGGAATGGGGTAGAGTGGAAAGGAGTGGAGTGGAATGGAATGGAGAGGAGTGGAATGCAATCTAATGGAGTGGAATGGAATTTAATGGAATGGAATGGAATGGAATGGAAGGTGAGACTCTGGCACAGTGCTCCAGATTGGATGACAGTGAGATACTCTCAAAAGCAATGAATGGAATGGAATGCACTGGAATGGAATGGAATGGAATGGAGTGGACGTGAGAGGAATCGAATTGAGTGCAGTGGAATGAAATGGAATGGAATGGAATGGAATAGAATGAAATGGAATGGAATGGTGAAAAGAAATATGAGCTGAGATCTTGCCACTGCACACTAACTTGGGTGACAGAGAGAACCTATTAAAATAAAGGAATAGAATGGAATGGAGTGGCATGGAATGGAATGGATTCGAGTGGAGAGGAGTGGAGTGGATTGCAGTGGAAAAGAGTGAAATGGAATGGGATGGAATGAAAAGCTGTGAAGTGGACTGGAATGGAGTGGACTGGAGTGGAATGGATTGGAGTGGAATGGACTGGAGTTCAATGGAATGGAAAGGACTGGAGTGGAGAAGAGAGGAGTGGAGGGTAGTGGAATAGAGTGGAGTGGAATTCAGTGAGGTGGAATGGAGTCGAGTGGAAAGGTACGGAATGGAGCGCAAAAGACAGGAATGGAATGGTATGGAATGGAATGGATTTGAGAGGAATGGAATGAAGTGGAGTGGAATGGAATGCAGTGGAGTGGAATAGTTTGGAGTGGAGTGGAATGGAATGGAGTGGTTTGGAATGGAGAGGACAGGAGTGGTATGGAGTCGAGTGGAGTGGACAGGAATGGAGTGGAGTAGACAGGAGTGGAGTGGAGTGGAATAGAGTGGAGTGGAGTTGAATAGAGTGGAGTGGAATGGAGTGGAATGGAGTGGAATGGAATGGAATGCAGTGGAATGGAATGGAATGGAGTGGAGTGGAGTAGAAAAGAGTGAAATGGAAGGGGATGGAATGGAAAGGAGTGGAGTGGACTAGAATGGAATGCAGTTGACTGGAGTGCAATGGATTGGAATGGAGTAGAATGGAATGGAAAGGTATGGAATGGAATGGTGAAATGAAATGTGAGCTGAGATTCTGCCACTGCACTCCAGGCTGGGTGGCACTGTGATATCCTGTCAAAAGAAAGGAATGGAATGCAATGGAGTGAAATGGAATGGAATGAAATGGAATTTACCGGAGTGGAGTGGAGTGGATTGGAGTGGAATGGAGGGGAAAGGAATGGGATGGAGGAGTATGGAGTGGAGTCGACTGAAGTGGACTGGAGTGAAGTGGAATGGAGTGGAATGGAATCGGATGTAATGGAATTTAGTGGAGTGGAGTGGAGTGGAGGGCAGTGGAACTGAGTTGAATGGAATGGAATTGAATGGAATGGAGTGGAATGGAAGGCAATGGAAAGCAATGGAATACAATGCTATGAAATGGAAAGTTAAGAAGTAAAGTGAGCTGAGATGGTGCCACTGCACTCCAGCATGGGTGACACAGTGATATCCTGTTGAATGAAAGGAATGGAATGCAATGGAGTGAAATGGCATGTAATGGAATGGAATGGAGTGGAGTGAAGTGGAGGTGAGGAGAGTAGAGTGGAGTGGATTGGAGGTGAATGGAATGAGAAGGAATGGAATGGAATGGGAATGGAGTGAAATAGAATGGAATGCAATGGAACGGAATGGAATGCAAAGGAATGGTGAAAAGAAATGTGAGTTGTGATTGTGCCAATGCACTCCAGCCTTTGTGACAGAGTGAGAACCTGTGAAAATAAAGGAATGGAATGGAAAGTAGTGGAATGGAATGGAGTGTAGTGTAGTGTAGTGCAGTGGTGTGGAGTGGGGTGGAGTGGAAAGGAATGGATTGGAATAGCGTGGAGTGCAGTGGAATGGAATGGAATGGAATGCAATGAAATGAAACGGAATGCAGAGGAGTGGAATTGACTGGAGTGTAGTGGAGTGGATTGGAAAGGAGGAGAATGGAATGGAATGAAGTTGAAAGGAGTATAAAGGAGTGGAGTGGAGTGTAATAGCGTGAAGTGGAGTGGAATGGAGTGGAATGGAATGGAGTGGAATGGAATGGAATGGAAAGGAATGGAATGGAATGGACAGGAATGGAGTGGAATGGAATGTAGTGGAGTGGAATGGAGTGTAATGGAATGGAGTGGAGTGGAGTACAGTGGAATGGAATTTCATGGAGTGGAGTGGAATGGAGTGGAGTGGAGTGGAATGGAGTGGAATGGAGTGGAATGGAATGGAGTGGAATGGAGTGGAGTGGAGTAGAGTGCAGTGTAATGCATTGGAATGTAAGGGAATGGAATGAAATGGAATGGAGTGGAATGGAGTGAAGTGGAATGGAATGGAATGGAATGGAGTTGAGTGTAGTGTAGTGGAATGGAATAGAATGCACTGGAGTGGACAGGAATGGATTGGGGTGGAATGGAATGCAGTGGAATGGAATGGAATGGAGATGAGTGCAGTGGAATGGAGTGGAGTGGAGTAGAATGGAGTGCTGTGGAATAGAATGGAATGGGATGGAGTGGAGTAGACTTGAATGGGCTGCAGTGGAGAGGAATAGAGTTTAATTGGTTGGAATGGAATGAAGTGGAGAGGATTGGAGTGGAGTGGAATGGAATGGAAAGGACTGGAGGGGAGAGGAGTGGAGTCGAGTGGAATGGAATGGAGTGGAGTGCAAAGGAATGGAATGGAATGGAATTTAGTGGAATTTAGTGGACTGGAGTGGAATGGAATGGAATGGATTGCAGTGGAATGCAATTTAATGGAGTGGAGTGGAATGGAAAGACATGGAATGGAGTGCAGTGTAGTGGTGTGGAGTGGAGTCGAGTGGAATGGAGTGCAGTGGACTGCAAAGGAGTGGAATGGAATGGAAAGTTGTGGAATGTAAGGGAATTGAATGGTTGGAAGTGGAGTGTAGGGGAACTGAGTGGAGTGGAGTGGAATGGAATGGAAAGGATTGGAATGGAGTGGAGTGGAATTGAATGGAGTAGAGTGGAGAAGACTGGAATGGAATGGAATGGAATGGAGTGCAGTTGAGTGGAATGGAGGGGAGTGCAGTGTAATGGAGTTGAATGCAACTGAATGGAATGGAGTGGAGCGTAATGCACTGGGGGGCAATGGAGAACAGTGGAATGGAATGGAATGTAGTGGAATGGAAGGGAAAGAAATGGAATGGAATGGAATGGAATGGTATGGAGTAGAGTGGGGTGGAATGGAGTGGAGTGGAGGGGAGTGGAGTGGAGGGGAGTGGAGTGGAGTGAAGTGGAGTGGTGTGGAGTACAATGGAGTAGAGTGGAGTGCGGTGGAATAGAATGGAGTACAATGGAATGGAATGGAGTGGAATGGAATGGAATTGAGTGGAATGGAATGGAATTGAGTGGAATGGAATGGAATGGAATGGAGTGGAATGCAATGGAACAAAATAGAGTGGAATGGAAAAGAATGGCGTGGATTTGAGTGGAATGGAGTGGCGTGGAGTGGAATTTAGTGGAGTGGCATGGAATTGGAAAATAATGGAGGGAAGTGGAATGGTGTGGAGAGGAAAGGAATGGAGTGGAATGGAGTGGAGTGAAATTCAATGGCATGAAGTGGAGTGGAATGCAATGGAATGGATTGGAGTTGAATGGAATGGAATGGAGTGGAGTGGAGTGGATTGGAATGGAGTAGAATGGAAAGGAATGGAGTTTAATGATATCAAAAGGAATGGAATTGAATGGAGTGGAGTGGAGTGGAATGGAATGGAATGCAGCGGAATGGAGTGGAATGGAATGGAATTGAATGAAATGGACTGGAGTGGAAAAGAGTGAGGTAGAGTGGATTGCTGTGGATTGGAATGGAACGGATAGGAGTGGAGCGGGGTGGAGTAGAGTTGAGTGGAATGTAATGGAATGCAAGGGATTGGAGTGTAGTGGGATGGAGTGGAGTGGAGAGGAATGGTGTGGAATTAAATGGAGAAGAATGGAATGGTGTAGAATGGAGTGTAATGGAGTGGAGTGGAGTAAAGTGGAATCCAGTGTAATGTACTGGAATGGAGTGGAACTAAATGGAATGGAGTGAAATGGAATAGAATGAAATGTAATGGAGTGAATTGGAGGGGAATGGAATGGAATGGCAAGCAATGGAGAGGAATGGAATAAAGTGAAGTGCAGTGGGATGGAGTGAAATTTTATAGAAAAGATTGGGATGGAATGGAATGCAATGGAATGTTGAAAAGAAATGTGAGTTGAGATTGTGCCACTGTACAAGGGAATGGAATGGAATAGAATGAAATGGAATAGAATGGAGTGGAATGGAATGGAATGGAGTGGAGTGGAATCGAATGGAATGGAGTGGAGTGGAGTGGAGTGGAGTGGAATGGAATGGAATGGAATGGAGTGGAGCAGATTTGCATGAAGTGCAGTGGAGAGAAATGGAGTTTAATGGAATGGGAAGGAATGAGGTGGAGTGGATTGAAGTGGAGGGTAATGGAGAGGAGTGGAGTGGAATGGAGTAGAGTGGAATGGAATGGAAGGCAGTGGAGTGGAGGGGGTGGAGAGGAGTAGAATGGAATGGAGTGAAGTGGAAAGGAATGGAATGGAATGGAGAATAATTGATTGTAATGGAGTGGAGTGGAGTGGACCACAATGTATGGGAATGGATGGAGTGGAATGGAATGGAGTGGTGTGGAGTGGAGTCGAGTGGATTGGAATGGAGTGGACTGGAATGGAGTGGTGTGGAGTGGAGTCGAGTGGATTGGAATGGAGTGGAATGGAATGGAGTGGATTGGAATGGAATGGAATGGAATGTATTGGAGTGGTGTGGAATGGAAGGGAATGGATTGGAGTGGAATGGAGTGGAATGGAATGGAGTGGAGTGGAGTGGAGTGCAGTGGAGTACAATGCAGTGGAGAAGAGTGGAGTGGAATAGAATGGAGGGGAATGGAATGGAATGGAGAGGAATAGAATGGAATGGAATGGAGTGGAATGGAATGGAACAAAACAGAGTGGAATGGAAAATAATGGCGTGGAGTGGAGTGGAATGGAGTGGCGTGGAGTGGAATTTAGTGAAGTGTCATGGAATGGATTGGAATAGAATGGAGTGAAGTGGAAGGGTGTGGAGTGGAAAGGGAATGGAGTGGAATCGAGTGGCATGGAATGCAATGGCATGGATTGGAGTGGAATGCAATAGAATGGAATGGAGTGGAATGGAGTGGAGTGGAGTGGACGGGAAAGGAGTGGAATGGAATGGATTGGATTGTAATGAAATGGAAAGGAATGGAATTGAATGGAGTGCAGTGGATTGGAATGGAGTGGAATGTAGAGGAGTGCAGTGTAATGGGATGGAATGGGATGGAATGAAATGGAATGGAGACGATTGGAGAGGAGAGGAGAGGAGTGGAGTGGAATGTGGAGGAATAGATTTGGAAGGAGAGGGAAGGAGAGAATTGGAGAGGAGTGGAGTGGAGTGGAGTGATGTGGAATAGAGTTGAATGGAATGGGATGAGATGGAATGGAGTGGAGTGGAGTGGACTGCAGTGGAGTGCAGTAGAATTGAATGGAATGCAATGGAGTAGAATGGAGTGGAATGGAATGGAGGTTAGTTGAGTGGAGTGCAATTAAATGGAATGGAATGAGATGGAAAGTAGCGGAGTGGAATGTAGCATAATGGAGAGGAATGGACTGGAATGGAGTGGAGTGCAATCGACTGAAATGGAGTGGAATTGAA
This sequence comes from Pongo pygmaeus, assembly GCF_028885625.2. Classification (NCBI taxonomy): domain Eukaryota; kingdom Metazoa; phylum Chordata; class Mammalia; order Primates; family Hominidae; genus Pongo; species Pongo pygmaeus. Next base: position 9,810,758 of record NC_072386.2, on the reverse strand, counting down.
GGGAATGGAGTGGAATGGAATGGAATGGAATGCAGAGGAGTGGAGTGGAGTGTAATGGAGTGGAGTGGAGTGGAGTGGAATGGAGTGGAATTTAAAGGAATGCTATGGAATGGAATGGAATGCAATGGAATGGAATGCAATGGAGTACAGTGGAGAGGAATTGAGTGGAGTGGAGTGGAATTGAGGGCAGTGGAATGGAGTGGAATGCAGTGGAATGGAATGGAATAGAGCAGTGTGGAAAAAGGGGAGTTGATTGGAATAGAATGGAGTGGAATGGAATGGAAAGTGAAGAGTGTTATAGAGTGGATTGGAGTAGAATGGAGGGGAGTGGAGAGGAGTTTAATGGAATGGAATAGAGTGGAGTGGAATGGAGTGGAGTGGAATGGAGTGGAGTGGAATGGAATGGAATGGAATGAAGTGGAGTGGAATGGAGTGGAGTGGAGTGGAGTGGAGTGGAGTGGACTTAAATGGAATGGAATGGAGTGGAGTGGAATGGAGTGGAATGAAGGGGAGTGGAGTGGATTGGAATCGAATGGAATGGAGTGGAGTGAACTGGATTGGAGTGCACTGAAGTGAAGTGGAATGGAATTGAGAGGAATGGAATAGCGTGGAATGGAATGGAATGAAGTGGAAAGGAGTAGGGTGGAGAGGAGTACAGTGGAATGGAGCGGAATGGAATGAGAGTGAGTGCAATGTAGTGTAGTGGAATGCAGTAGAGCGGAGAGCAGTGAAGTGGAGTGGAATGAAATCAGATGTACTGGAATGTAGTGGTATGGAGTGGAGTGAAAGGGAGTTAGATGAAATGGAATGGATTTGAATAGAATGGAGTGGAATGGAATGGAATGGAATGGGATGGAATGGAATGGAATGGAATGGAGAGGAGAGGAAAGGAGGAGAGGAGTGGAATGGAATGCGGAGGAATATAATTGGATGGAATGGGATGGGGAGGCTTGGAGTGGAGTGGAATAGAGTTGGAGGGAATGTGATGAGATGGAAAGGACTGGAGGGGAGTGGAGTAGAACGGAATGGAATGGATTGGAGAGGAATGGAGTGTAGTGGAATGGAGTGGAATGGATTGGACTTAAATGGAATGGAATGGAGTAGAGGTGAAAGGAGTTCAGAGGATTGGAGAGGAATGGAGTGGAATGGAATGGTATGGAGAGGAGTGGAATTCAGGGGAAAGGAGTGGAAAGAACGGGAGTGGAGTGGGTTGGAATTGAATGGAATGGAGTGGAGAAGAATAGAATGGAGTGGAATGGAGTGGAGTGGAATGAAGTGGAATGTATTGTAGGGGAGTTGAGTGGAATGTACTGGAATGGAATGGAGCGGAATGGGGAAGATAGGAGTGGAATGGAGTGGAGTGGATTGGAGTGGAATAGAGTGAAATTGACTGGAATGGAGTGGAAGGGAATGGAATAGAGTGGAATGGAATGGAATGGAATCGAATGTAGTGGAATTTTGGGGAATGGAATGGAATGGATTGGAGTGAAGTAGAGTGGTATGGAGTGTAATGGAACGGAATGGAATGGAATGGAGGGTAGTGGAGTGGAATGGAATGGAATGAAATGAAATGAAGTGGACTGGAGTGGAATGGAATGGAGTGGAGTGGAGTGGAGTGGAATGGAATGCAGTGGAATTGTATTGAATGGAATGGAGTGGAATGGAATGGAGAGGAGTGGAGTGGAGTGGAATGGAGTGGAATTGACTTGAATGGAATGGAATAGATTGGAATGGAATTAAATGGAAAGGAATCGAATGTAGTGGAATTTTGGGAACGGAATGGAACAGATTGGAGTGGAGCGGAGTGCTACGGAGTGTAATGGAATGGAAGAGAATGGAACGGGTGGAGTGGAGTGGAATAGAATGGAATCGAAAGGAATGGAGTGGAATGGAATGGAGAGGAGTGGAGTGGAGTGGAATGGAATGGACTGGTGTGGAAGGGAATGGAGTGGCATGGAATGGACTGGTGTGGAGTACATTGGAGTGGCATGGGATGGACTGGAATGGAGGGGAATGGAGTGGAGTGCAGTGGATGGGAATGTTGTGGAATGGACAGGAATGGAGGGGAATGGAATGGATTGGAAGAGAATGGAATGGAATGGAAAGGAATGGAATGGAATGGAATGGAATGAGTGGAGTGGAGTGGAATGGAGCGAAGTTGAGTGGAGTGGAATGGAAAGGAGTTGAGTGGAGTGGAGTGGAATGGAGTGGAGTGGACTGGAATGGAGTGGAGTGGAATAGAATGGAGTGGAATGGAATGAGTGGAGTGGACTGGTGTGGAGTGGAATGAAGTAGAGTGGAATGGAATGGAAAGGAAAGGAGAAGATTGGAATGGAATAGAACGGAATGGGATGGAGTGGAGAGGAGTGGATTGGAATCGAGTGCAGTGTAGTGGAATGGATTGGACAAGAGTGGAATGGAATGGAATGGAGTGGAGTGGAATGGAGTGGAGTGGAATGGAGAGGAGTGCAGTGCAGTGGCGATGAATAGAATGGAGTAGGCTTAAGTGGAGTGTCATGGAGTGGAACTAAATCGAATGGAATAGAATGGAGTTGAGTGGAATGGAGTAGATTGGAATGGAGAAGACTGGAATGGAGTGGAATGGAATGGAGTGGAGTGGAGTGGAATTCAGTAGAGTGGCATGGGGTGGAATGGAATGGAGTGGAATGGAGTGGAGTTTAATGGAATGGAATGGAGTGGAGTGTAACGGAGTGTGATGGCATGGAATGGAATGGAGGGGAATAGAGTGGAATGGAGTGGAGTGGAGTGGAATGGAAGGGAATGTAGTGGAGGGGATTGGAGTGGAATAGGAAGGAATAGAGTGTATTGGAATGGAGTGGACGGTAATGGACTGGAATGGAGTGGGATGGAAAGGAGTGGAATGGAAAGGAATGGAATGGAATGGAATGGAGTGGAGTGGAGTGTAGCGGAATGGAGTGGAGTGGAGTGGCATGGAATAGATTGGATGTGAGTGGACAGGAATGGAATGAAGTGGAATGGAATGGAAGGGAATGGAGAGGAATTGCATGTAATGGAGTGCAGTGGAATAGAATGGAGTGGAGTGGACCACAAAGTATTGGAATGGACGGAGTAGAATGGAATGTAGTAGTATGGAATGGAGTGGAATGGACTGGAATTGAGTGGAGTGGAGTGAAGTCTAATGGAGTGGAATGGACTGAAATGTATTGGAATGGAATGTATAAGAATGGAATGGAATAAAACAGAGTGGAAAGGAATGGAATGGAGTGCAGTTGACTGGAATGGAAAGGAGTGTAATTCAATGGATTAGGGTTGAAAAGAGTGGAGTGGAGTGGAATTTACTTGAGTGGCATGGAATGGATTGGAATAGAATGGAGTGGAGTGGAATGGAGTGGAGTGGAATGTAGTTGAGTGCAATGGAGGGGAGTGGAATGAAGTGTCATGGAATGGAGTGGAATGCAGTGGAATGGAGTGGAATGGAATGGAAAGGAATGGAGTGGGGTGGAGTGGAGTGGACTGGAATGGAGTCGAATGAAATGGAATGAAGTGGAATGGAATGGAAAGGAAAGCAATTGAAAGGACTGGAGTTGGTGAGAATGGAATGGAATGGAATGGAATGGAATGGAGTGGAAAGGAGTGGAGTGGAGTGCAGTGGAGTGGAATTGAACACAGAAAAGGGGAGTGGCTTGGAGTGGAGTGGTATGGAATGGAAGGGAATTGAGTGGAGTCGAAAGGAGGTGAGTGGAGTGGAGTGCAGTGGAGTGGAATGGAACGGCGAGGAGTGGAGTGGAGTGGAATGGAATGGAATGCAATGGAGTGTGGTGGAATAGAGTGTAGTGGGTTGTAATGGTGTGGATTGGAATGGAGTGGAATGGAAGACAGTGGAATGGAGAGGAATGGAGTGGAGTGGAGTAGAGTGGAATGGATTGGAAAGGACGGCAATAGAGTGGAATAGAATGGAATAGAGTGGACTGGAATGGAATAGAATGGACTGGAATGGAATAGAGTGGAGTGGAATGGATTGGAGTGGAGTGGAGAGGAATGGAGTGGAATGGAATGGAATGGAATGAGGTAGAGTGGAGTGGAATGGAATGGAGTGGACTGGAATGGAATGGAAGGTAGTGGAGAGGAGTGGCGTAGAAAGAATAGTATGGAGTGGATTAGGACGGAATGGAAGGTAGTTGAGGGGAGTGGCGTAGAAAGAATGGTATAGAGTGGATTAGGACGGAATGGACTGGAATGGAGTGCAATGGAGTGGCATGGAAATGAGTGGAATAGAATGGAATTGAACGGTATGTAATGGAGCGTAGTGGATTGGAGTGGAATGGAGAGAAGAGAAACGGAGTGGAATGGAAGGGAGTGGATTTGAGTGGAATAGAATAGAAAGGAGGGGAATGGAATGGAATGGAACTGAAAGGAATGTAATGCATTGGATTGGAGTGGAATGGAGTGGAGTGGAGTGGAATGGAATGGAGTTGACTGGAGTGGAATGGAGTAGAATGGAGTGGAATGGAATGGAGTGGTGTGGAGTGGAGTGGAATGGAGTGGAATGGAGGGGAAAGGAATGGAGTGGAGTGGAATGGAATAGAATGGAAAGTAGTGGAGTGGAGTTCAGTGGATTGGAATGGAGTGGAGTAGAGTGGAATGGAATGGAGTGTAATGGAAAGGAATGTAAAGGAATCTGAGATTGTGCCACTGTGCTCCAGGCGGAGTGACAGACTTAGATACTCTCGAAAGAAAAGTATAGAATGTAATGCAGTGGAATGGAATGGAATGGAATAGAATGGATTGGAGTGGAGTGCAGTGTAGTGGACTGAAGTGGAGTGGAGCGGAATTGAGAGGAAAGGAATGGCATGGAATGGAATGGAATGCATTGGATTTGAGATGGGTGGAGAGGTGTACATTTGAATGGAGTGGAACGGAATGAGATGGAGTGGAATGGAGTGGAGTGGATTGCAGTGGAGTAGAGAGGAGTGGTATGCTGTGGAAGGGTATCGGATGTAATGGAATTTAGTGGAGTGGGGTGGATTGAAATGGTGTTGAATGGAATGGTAAGGATTGGAATGGAATGGAATGGAGTAGAGTGGAGAGTAATGGAATGGAATGGAATGGAATGTAACGGAATGGAGAGGAGTGGAGAGATGTGGAGTGGAGTGGAGTGCGGAGGAAGAGAATGGGACAGAATAGGATAGAGAGGATTAGAATGGAGTGGAGTGGAATAGACTGCAATGCAACGGAATGGAGTGGAATGGAGTGGAATGGAATGGAGGGCAATGGAATGGAGTTGAATGGAATGGAATGGAGTGAGGTGGAATGGAGTAGACTGGAATGTAGCGAAATGCAGTGGAATGGAGTAGAAGGGAGTGGAATGGAGTGGAGTGGAATGGACTGGAATGGAGGGGAAAGGAAAGGAAAGGAGTGGAATGGAATGGAATGGAATGGAGAGGAGTGGAGTGGAGTGGAACAGAATGGAGTGGATTGGAATGGAGTGGAATGGAATGGAATGGAATGGAATGGAATGGAGAGCAAGGGATTGGAATAGATTGGAGTGGACTGCAATGGAGTGGTGTGGAATGTATTGGAATATAGTGGAATTGTGTGGAGTGGAAAGAAGTGGAGTGGATTGGAGAGAATGAAGTGGAGTGGAATGGAATGGATTGTAGTGGACTGCAGTGTAGTGGACTGAAGTGGAGTGGAGTGGAATTGAGAGGAAAGGAATGACATGGAATAGAATGGAATGAAGTGGATTGGAGAGGGGTGGAGAGGAGTACAGTTGAATGGAGTGGAATGGAATGAGATGGAGTGGAATGGAGTGGAGTGGAGTGCAGGGGAGAGGAATGGAATGGATTGGGGTTTAGTGGAGTGGAGTGGGAAGAAATGGAATGGAATGGAATGGGATGTAGTTTAATGGAGTAGAGTGGAATGGAATGGAATGGAGTGGAATGGAATGGAATGGACTGGAATGGAATGAAGCATAGTGGAACGGAATGGAATGGAGTGAAATGGAATGGAGTGGAGTGTAGAGGAGGGCAGAGTATTGGAATGGAGTGGAGTGGCCTGGAACACAGTGGAATGGAATGGAGTGGAGTAGATTAGAATGGAGTTGAATGAAATGGAATTGAATGGAGTGGAGTGGAAAGGAGTAGAGTGGAATCAAATGGAATTTAATGGAGTGAGGTTGAGTGGAATAGAGTGGAATGGAATGGAGTGGAGTGGAATGTAATGCAATGGAATGGAAAGGAGTGGAGTGCAGTGGAAAAGAATGAAATAGAGGGGAATGGAGTGGCGTGGATTGGAGTGGAATCGAATGGAATAGATTGGAGTGGAATGGAGAGGAATGAAATGGAGAGGAAAGGAGTGGAGTGGAGTGGAGTGCAGTGGACTGGAATGGAGTTGAGTGGAAGGAATGGACTGGAAAGGAATGCAATGTAATGTAATGGAGTGGGGTGTAGTGGAATGGAGTGGAGCTGAGTTGCATGGAGTGGAGTGAAATGGAATGGAATGGAACAGAGTGGAGTTGAGTGGAATGGAGTGAAATGGAGTGGAATAGAGTTGAATGGAATGGAATGGAATGAAGTGGAGTGCAATAGAGTGGAGTGGAATGCAGTAGAGTGGAAAGAAATGGAATGCAGTGGAATAAAATGGAATGGAAAGGAAAGAAATGGAGTGGTACGGAGTGGAGTGAAGGTTCATGGAGTTGAGTGGGTTGAAAAGGAGAGGAGTGGAATGGAATACATAGGAATGGAATGGAATGGAGTTCATTGGAATTGTGTGGAGTGGAAAGGAGTGGAGTGGAATGGAATAGAATGGAATGGAATCTAATAGAATGGAGTGGAGTGAAGTGGGATGGAGTGGAATGGATCGGAAATGAGTAAAGTGGAATGGAATGGAATGGAAAGGAGTGGAATGGAGTGGAATGGAGTGGCGGGGAATGGAGAGATGTGTAGTGGAATCGAATGGAGAGGAGTCGAATGGATTGGAATGGAGTGGAGTGGAATGGAGTGTATTGGAGTGCAGTGCACTGAAATGGAGTGGAGTGGAATGGAGTGTATTGGAGTGCAGTACACTGAAATGGAGTGGAGTGCAGTGGAATGGAGTGCGGTGGAATGGAATGGATTGGTATGGAATGTACTGTCGTGGAGTGGAGTGGAATGGAGTGGAGTGGACTTGAATTGCACGGAGTGGAATGGAAAAGTCTGGAATGGAATGGAATATAATGGAATCGAGCAGAGTGGAGTGGATTGCAGTGGAGTGGAGTGCAAAGGATTGAAATGGAGTGGAATGGAATGGAATGGTATGGAATGGAATTGAATGGAATTTATTGGATTGGAGTGAAAAGGAGTGGAATGGATTGGAAAAGAGTGGAGAGTAGTGAAATCGAATGGAATAAATTGGAGTGGAGTGGAAAGGAGTTGAGTGGAGTGGAATGAAGTGGAGTGGAATGAAGTCGAATGGAATGAAGTGGAATGGACTTGAGTGGAATTAAATGGAATGGAGTGGAGTGGAGTGGATTGGAATGGAATGGAGTGGAGTGGAGTGGATTGGAATGTAATGGAGGGGAGTAAAATTGTTTGGAATTGAATGGAGTTCAGTGCAGTGGATTGGAGTGGAATAGAATGGAGTGCAGTGAACAAGAATGTAGTGGAATGGGCTGGAATGGAGTGGAATGGAATGGAGTGGAATGCAGTGGAATGGAACAGTATGGAATAGAATGGATTTGGGTGTAGTGGCATGGAGTAGAATGGACTGGAAATGAGTAGAGTGGAATGGAATGGAATGGAGTGGAGGGGAGTGGAATGGAGTGGAGGGGAATGGAGTGAACTGGAGTGGAATCGAATGGATGGAGTGGTGTGGAAAGGAGTGGAATGGAATGGAGTGGAATGGGGTGGAGTGCAGTGGAGTGCAGTGGAATGAAATGTAGTCAAATGGAGTGGAATGGAGTGGAGTGGAGTTTAATGGAGTGGAGTGAAATGGAATGGAATAGAACAGAGAGAAGTGGAGTGGAATCGAGTGGAGTGGACTGGAATGGAGTTGAATGGAGTGGAATGGAATGAAGTGGAGGGGAGAGAAGTGCAGTGGAATGGAGTAGAGTGGAATGGAATGGAATGCAAAGGAAAGGAATGGAATGGAATGGAATTGAATGGAATGGAATGGATTGGAGGGAAGTGGCATGAAGTGGAGTTGAGTGGAATGGAGAAGAGTGGAATGGAATTGAAAGGAATGGAAAGGAAAGGAGTGGAGTAGAATGGAGTGGAAGGGAATGGAGTTGATTGGAGTGACGAGGAGTGGAACGGAATTTAATGGAGTGGAGTGGAGTGGACTGAAGTGGAGGGGAATGGAGTGGAGTTCAGGGGAGTAGAATGGAATTTAATGGATAGGAGTGGAGTGGAGTGGAATGAAATGAAATAAAATGGAATGGGATGGTGTGGAATGGAGTGGAGTGGAATGTATAGGAATGGAATTTAGTGGAAAGGAATGGAGTGGAGTGGAGTGGAGTGGAATGGGATGGAGTCAAATGTAGTGGAGTGTAGTGTAGTAGAATGAAATGGAATGGAGTCAAGTGGAATCGAATGGAATGGAGTGGAGTGGAATGGAGTGGAATGCAATGGAGTGGAATGGAGTTGCGTGGACTGGAGTGGAGTGGAGTGGACTGGAATAGAGTGGAGTGGAAGGAATTGAGTGGGATGGAACGGAATGTAATGGAAAGGAGTGGAGTAGAGTGGTATGGAGTGGAGTGCAGTGGAACAGAGCTGAATGGAATGGTATGGAATGCTGTGGAGTGCAATGAAGTGCAATGGAATGGAGTAGAGTGGAATGAAATAGAATGAATGGAATGGAATGGTATGGAGTTGTTCAAAGGGGTACAGAGTGGAGTGTAGTGGAAAGGTGAGGATTGGAACGCAATGGAAAGGAATGAAATGGAATAGAGTTCAGTGGAATGGATTGGAGTGGAATGCAGTGATGTGGTGTGCAATGGAGTGGAATGGAATGGAATGCGGTAGAGTGGAGTGGAATGAAATGGAATGGAATGGAGTGTGATGAAGGGGAATGGAGTGGAGTGGACTGGAATGGAATGGAGTGGAGTGCATTGGAATGGAGTGGAATGGAGTAGGGAGGAGTGGAGTGGACTGGAATGGATTGCAATGGACTGTAATGGAGTGGAATGGAGAGGAGAGAAATGGAGTGGAGTGGAGTGCAGTGGACTGAAATGGAGTGGAGTCGAGTGGAATGGAGTGGGGTGGAATGGAGTGGGGTGGAATGGAGTGGGGTGGAACGGAGTGGAGTGGCAAGGAATGTAGTGAAGTGGAGTGGAGTGGAATAGAGTGGAGTGGACTTGAATGGCGTGGAGTGGAATGGAAAGGTATGTAATGGAATGGAATGGAATGGATTCGAGTGGAGTGGAGTGGATTGGAGTGGACTAGAGTGGAATGGGTTGGAATGGAATGGAATGGAATGGGATGGAATATAGTGGATTGGAGTGCAAAGGAGTTGAATGGATTGGAAAAGAGTGGAGAGGAGTGGAATCAAATGGAATGGACTGGAGTGGAGTGGAGTGGAATGGAGTGGAGTGGAGTGGAATGAAGTGGAATGGTAGGAATGAAGTGGAATGGAATGGAGTGGAATTATTTTGAATGGAGTGGAGTGGAGTAGAATGGAATGGAGGGGAGTAAAATGGTTTGGAATTGAATGGAGTGGAGTGCAGTGGATAGGAATGGTATAGAGTGGAGTGGAGTGAACAAGAACGGAGTGCAATGGACTGGGTTGGAGTGGAATGGAATGGAGTGCAATGGAGTGGAATGGAATAGAATGGAATAAAATGTAGTTGGGTGAAGTGGCATGGAGTGGAATGGATTGGAAATGAGTAGAGTGGAATGCAATGGAATGCAGTGGAGTGGAGTGGAATGGAGTAGAGGGGAATGGAGTGAAGTGGAGTGGAATCAAATGGATGGAGTGGTGTGGAATGGAGTGGAATGGAATGGAGTGGAATGGGGTGTGGTGGAGTGGAGTGAAGTGGACTGAAATGTAATCAGGTGGAGTGGAATGGAGTGGAGTTGAGTTTAATGGAGTGGAGTGAAATGAAATGGAATGGAACGGAGAGGAGAGAAGTGGAACAGAGTGGAGTGGACTGGAATAGAGATGAATGGAGTGGAATGGAATGGAGTGGAGTGGAGACTAGTGGAGTGGAATGGAGTAGAGTGGAATGGAATGGAATGCAATGGAAAGGAATGGAGTGGAATGGAATGGAAAGCAATGGAGTGGATTGGAGGGGAGTGGCATGAAGTGGAGTTGAGTGGAATGGAGAAGATTGTAATGGAATGGAAAGGAATGGAATAGAATGGGTGGAGGAGAATGCAGTGGAGGGGAATGGAGTGGATTGGAGTGACGTGTACTGGAATGGAATTTCATGGAGTGGAGTGGAGTGGATTGGATTGGAGGGGAATGGAGTGGAGTGTAGGGGAGTGTAATGGAATTTAATGGATTGGAGTGGAGTGGAGCAGAATGAAATGGAATATAATGGAATGGGATGGAGTGGAATGGAGTGGAGTGGAGTGGAATGAAATGGAAGGGAATGGAAAGGAATGGAGTGGAGTGGAGTAGAGTGGAGTGGAATGGAATGGAGTTGAACATAGTGGAGTAGAGTGGAGTAGAATGAAATGGAATGGAATGGTGTGCAGTGGAATCGAATGGAATGGAGTGGAGTGGAATGGAGAGGAATGGAATGGAGTGGAATGGAGTTGAGTGGACTGGAGTGGAGTGGAGTGGACTGGAATGGAGTGGAGTGGAAGGATTTGAGTGGAATGGAAGGGAATGTAATGCAATGGAGTAGAGAGTTGTGGAATGGAGTGGAATAGAGCTAAATGGAATGGAATGGAAGGCAGTGGAGTGGAATGAACTGGAGAGGAATGGAGTAGAGTGCAATGAAAAAGAATGCAGTGGAATGGAATGGAATGGAATGGAATGGAATGCAATGCAATCGTACGGATTTGAGAGAAAAGGCACAGAGTGGAGTGGAGTGGAAAGGATAGTAGTGGAATGCAATGGAAAGGAATGAAATGGAATTGAGTTCAGTGGAGTGGACTGGAGTGGAATGGAGTGATGTTGTATGCATGGGAGTGGAATGGAATGGAATGGGGTGGAGTGGAGTGGAGTGGAATGAAATGGAATGGAATGCAGTGGGATGGAGTGGAATGGAGTGGAGTGGAGTGGAAGGGAATGGAGCATAGTGGAAATTAATGGAGTGGAGTGGAGTGGAGTGGAATCTCACAGAATCGAGTGTACTGGAATGGAATGGAATGGAATGGAAAGTAGTGGAATGGAGTGTAGTGGTATGGAGTTGAGTGGAGTGGAATGGAATGGAGTGGAAAGGAATGAATGGAGTGGAATGGAATGGAATGGAACGGAGTGGAGTGGAGTGGAATGAAGTGGAGTGTAGTGGAAGGCAGTGGACTGAAATGGAATGGAATGGAAAGGAGTGGAGTGGAGTGGAATGAATGCAGTGTAGTGGAATGGAGTGGAGTCAAATGGAATGTAATGGAACACAGTGGAGTGGAGTGGAACTGAGAGGAGTGTATTCGAATAGAGTTGAATGAATAGAATAGAATGGAGTGGAGTAGAATGGATTTGAGTGGAATGGAGTACAGTGGAATGGAATGGAATGCCGTCGATTGGAATGCAGTGGAATGGAATATAGTGGAGTGGACTGGAATGGAGAGGAATGGAATGCACTGGAATGGAATGTAGTGGAGTGGAGTGGAGAGGAGTTGAGTGGAGTGGAGTGGTATGGAAAGGAATGGAATAGAGGAGTGGAGTGGAATGCAGTGGGATGGAATGGAATGGAATGGAGCAGAGGTGTATGGAGTTTAGTGGAGTGGAATGTAGATAATGGAATGGAGTGGAATAAAACCCAATGGAGTGGAATGTCGTGGACTGGAATGGAATGGAGTGGAGTGGAATGGATTGGAAGGGAATGGAGTGGAGTGCAGTGGAATGGATTGGAATGGAGTGGGGTGGAGTGGAGTCGACTGGTTTTGATTTCAATGGAGTGTAAAGGAGTGGAGTGCAATCGAGGGAAATGGAATGGAAAGTAATGGATTAGAGTGCAATGGAATGGAATGCAGTGGAGTGGATTGGATTGGCGTTGAGTGGAATGGAAAGGAATGTGTCGAATGGAAAGGAAAGGAATACAGTGGAACATAATGCAGTGGAGTGAAATGGAGTGCAATGGAAAGGAGTGGAGTGGAGTGGAGAGGAATGCAATGGAGTGGAATGGAATGGAATGTAAACAAATGGAGTGTGGTGCAGAGGAATGGAGTAGAATGGTGGGGAATGGAGTGGAGCGGAAAGGAATAAAATGGAATGCAGTGGAGTGAAGTGGAAACGAGTGGAATGGAGTGGAATGGAGTTGAATGGAATGGGATGGTAAGGATTGGAGTGGATTGGAGTGGAGTGGACTGGAGAAGAATGAAATGGAATGGAATGGAGTGGAATGGTATGGAGTGGTTGGAATGAATGGAGTGGAGTGAATTGAAGTGGAATACAGAGGATTGGAGTGGAATGGAGTGGTATGGAGTGGAGTGGAGTTGAATGGAGTGTAGTGTAGTGGAATGGAGTGGTGTGGAATGGGGTAGAGAGGAATGGAATGGAGTGGAGTGGAATGGAATGGAGTGGAATGGAGTCGAGTGGAGTGGTGTGCAGTGGAGTGGAATGGAATGGACTGGAGTGGAGTTGACTGGAGTGGTGAGCAGTGGAGTGGAATGAAATGGAATGGAATGGATGGGAGTGGTTTGGATTGGAGTGGAGGGAATTGGAATGGAGAGAAAAGGAAGGAGCGAAACAGAATGGAGTGGAGTGGGATGGAGTTTAATGGAATGTCGTGGAGTGGATTGGAGTATAATGGAATGTTATGGAGTGCAGTGGAGTGCAATGGAGTGGAGTGTAGTGGAAATGAGTGCAATGGAACGGAATAGAATGGAATGGAGTGGAGAGGAGTGGAATGGAGTGGGGTGGAATGGAGTGGAGTGGAGTGGAATGGAATGGAGGGGAATGGAGTGAAATGGAATGGAGAAGGAATGGTGTGGAGCGGAAACGAGTGGAGTGCTGTAGAATGGATTGGAGTGGAAAGGAGTGGAGTGGAATGGAATAGAGTGGAATGGAATGGAATGTAGTGGAATGGAATAGAGTGGAAAGGAATGGAATGTAGTGGAAAGGAGTGTTGTGGAATGGAATGGAGTGGAGTGGAATGGAATGGAGTGGACTGTACAGTAGTAGAGTGTATTGGAATGGATTGGAGTGGACGGCAATGGAGAGGAGTGTAACGGAGTGGAGTGGAGAGGAATGGAGTTGAATGGAAAGCTGTGGAATGGAGTGGAATGGAATGGAATGGAATGGAGTAGACTGGAAAGGAGTGGAGAGGAGTGGAAAAAGTGGAATGGAGTGGAGTTTACTGGAGTGGAATGAAATGGTGTGGAGTTCAGCGGAATGGAATGGAATGGAGTCGAATGGAAAGGAAAGGAATGGAGTGGAATGGAATGGAGTTTAGTGGAATGGAGTGCAATATAATGGAGTGAGGTGGACTGGAATTGATTGGAGGTGAATGGAATGCAATGTAAAGGAATGTAGTGCAGTGGAGTGGAATGGAGTAGAGTGGAGTGGAATGGAGTGGAGTGGAATGGGAAGGAATGGAATGGGGTGTAGTGGAGTAGAATTGATTAGAGTGGAATGGAATGGAATAGAGTGGAATGGAGTGGAGTACATTGGAGTGGAGTGGAATGAAATGTAAAGGTATAGAATGGAGAGCAGTGAAATGCAGTGGCGTGGAGTGGAAAGGAAAGGAATTTAATAGAGTGGAATGGAACGGAGTGGCGTGGATTGGAATGGAGTGTAGTGGTATGGAATGGAGAAGAGTGGAATGGAGTGCAGTTGAGTGGAGTAGAGTGGAATGGAATGGAATGGAGTGGAATGTAAATGAATGAAATGGAATGCAGCGGAGTGGAGTGCAATCGAGTGGAATGTATTGGAATGGAGTGGAATGGAATGGAGTGAAATGGAGTGGAACGGAATGGAGTGGAATGGGAGTGGAATGGAGTGTAGTAGATTGGAAAATAGTGGAATGGACTGGAATGGAGTGTAATGGTATGGAATGCAATGGAATGGAATGGAGTGGATTTGGAGTGGAATGGAGTGGAATGGATTGGAATGAATTGGAGTGGAGTGGAGTGGAATTGAATGGAAGGGAATGGAGTGGAGTGGAATGCAGTGGAGTGGAATGGAGTTGATTGGAGTGGAATCAACTGGAATGGAATGGAATGGAATGGATTGTAGAGGAGTGGAATGGAGTGGAATGGAATGGAGTCGAATAAAAAAATGGAGTAGAGTGGAGTGGAGTGCAATGTAATGGAGTGGAGTGGAGTGGAATAGAAACCAGTGGAATGGAATGGAATGGTATGAAATGGAATGGAGTGGAGTGGAGTGGAGTGGAACGAATTGGAGTGGAAATTAGAGGAGTACAGTTGAATGGAGTGGAGTGGAAGGGAAGGGAATGGAGTGGAGAAGAGTGAAATGGAGTGGAATGGAGTGGAATGGAGATGAATGGAATGAAATGGAATTGAGTGGAGTGGAATGCAGTGGGGTGGAATAGAGTAGAGTGGAATGAAATGGAATGGAGTGGAATGGAATAGAATGGAATTGAATGTAATGGAATGGAAGTTAGTGGAGTGGAGTGGTATGGAGGGGTGTGGAGTGGTATGGAGAGGTATGTAGTGGAATGGAATAGAATGGATTCGAATGCAGTGAAGTGGAAGGTAGTGGAGTGGCATGCAGTGGAGAGGAATCGAATGGACTTCAGTGGACTGGAGTGGAGTGGAGTGGAATGAAATGGAATGGAATGCAATGGAGTGGAGTGGAATGGAGTGGAGTGGAGTAGAATGGAGAGGAAAGTAATGGAGTGGAAGGAAATGGAGTGGAGTAGAGTGGAGTCGACTGGAATGGAATGGAATGAAGCACAGTGGGATGGAGTGGAATGGAATCTGGTGGAGTGGATTGTAGTGTAATGGAATGGAAGGGGGTGGAGTGGAATGGACTGTAAAGGAATGTAGTGAAAGGACGGGAATGGAGTGGAATGGAGTGGAGTGGAATGGACTTGAATGGGGTGAAATGGAATGGAATGGAATGTGGTGTAGTGGAGTGTAATGTACTGGAATGGAGTGGAATGGAATGGAATGTAGAGGAATGGAATGGAATGGATTTGCATAGAAGTGAGTGGAGTGGAGTTGAATGGAGCGGAGTGGAGGGGAAAGGACTGGAATGAACTGGAATGGAATGGAGTGGATTGGAATGTAGTAGAGTGTAATGGACTGGAATGGAGTGGAATGGAATGGAATGTACTGGAGAGCAGTGGAGTGGCGAGGAATGGAGTGGAGAAGAGTGGAATGGAGTGGAGAAGAGTGGAATGTAGTGGACTGGAATGGAGTGGAGTGGACTGGTGTGGAATTGAACAGAATGGAATGGAGAGGATTGGAGTGGACTGGAGTGGAGTGGAACAAAATAGAATGGAATTGAATGGAGTGGTGTTAAATGGAGTGCAGTGGAGTGGAATGGAGAGGAATGGAATGGAGTGGAAAGGTATGGAGTAGAGTGGAGTGGACTGGAGTGGAGTGGAAGGGAGGGAAATGGAGTGGAATGGAGTGTAGTGCAGGGGAATGTAGAGGAATGGTTTGGAATGTAGTGGAATAGAGCGGAATGGAATGGAAGGGAATGGCATGGAATGGAATGGAATGGAATGGTTCGGAGTGGAGTGGAATGGAATGGAATGGCACGGAATGCAGTAGATTGGAGTAGAATGGAGTGCAATGGAATGGAATGGAAGGGATTGGAGTGGAATGGAATGATGTGGAAAGGACTGGAATGAAATGGAATGGAGAAGAGTGGAATGGAATGGAATGGAAAGGAGCGGATTGGAGTGGAGTAGAATGAAGTGGAGTGCAGGGGAGTGGAATGGAATTTAACGGAGTGGGGTGGAGTGGAGTGGAGTGGAATAAAATGTATTAGAATGGAGTGGGATAGAGTTGAATGAAGTGGAGTGGAATGGAGAGGAATGGAAAGGATTGGAAAGGAATGGAGTGGAGTGGAGTAGAGTGGAATGGAATGGAGTGCAATATAGGGGAGTGGAGTGGAGTAGAATGAAATGGAGAGGAGTGGAGTGGAATCGAACGGAATGGAGGTGAGTGGAATGGAGTGGAATTGAATGGAGTGGAATTGAGTTGAGTGTAGTGGGGTGCAGTGGAGTGGAAGGGAATGGAGTGGATTCGAAGGAATTGAGTGGAATGGAACAGAATTGAATTTTATGGAGAGGAGTAGAGTGGAATTGAGTGGATTGGAGTGGAATAGAGCTGAATGGAATGGAATGGATTGGAATGGAATGGAATGGAATGGAATGGAATGGAGTGGAGTAGAATGAAGTGGAGTGGAATGGAGTAGAGTGGAAAGAAATAGAATGCAGTGGAATGGAATGGAATAGAATGGAGTGGAGTGGAGTGGATTAGATCTGAATGGAATGGAATGGAGTGGAGCGGAGTGGAAGGAAGTGGTGTGGAATGGTGTAGAGTGGAATGAAATAGAATGCAGTGGAACGGAATGGAATGAAATGGTATGGAGTTCAGTGAAGGGGCACGGAGTGGAGTGGAGAGGAGAGGAGTGGAATGCAATGGAAAGGAATGAAGTGGAATTGAGCTCAGGGGAATGGACTAGAGTGGAACACAGTGAACTTGTGTGCATGGGAGTGGAATGGAATGCAATCGGGTGGAGTGGAGTGGAGTGGAATGAAATTGAATGGAATGGAGTGGGATGAAGTGGAATGGAGTGGAGTAGAGTGGAATGGAATGGAGCATAGTGGAAAATAATGGAGTTGAGTGGAATGGAGTGTAGTGGAATGAAATTGAATGGAATGGAGTGGGATGAAGTGGAATGGAGTGGAGTAGAGTGGAATGGAATGGAGCATAGTGGAAAATAATGGAGTTGAGTGGAATGGAGTGGAGTGGAATCTCATATAATGGAGGGTAGTAGAATGGAACGGAATGGAAAGGAGTGGAATATAGTGGAGTGGTATGGAGTGCAGTGTAGAGGACTGGAATGGAGTGGATTGGAATGAATGAAGTGGAATAGAATGGAATGGAACGGAGTGGAGTGGAGTGAAATGAAGTGGAGTATAGTGGAAGGGAGTGGAGTGAAATGGAATGGAATGGAACGGAGTGGAGTGGAGTGGAATGAATGGAGTGTAGTGGAATGGAGTGGAGTCAAATGGAATGGAATGGAACAGAGTGGAATGGAGAAGAACGGAGTGGAGTGTGGTGGAATACAGCTGAATGAATGGAATTGAATGGAGTGGAGTGGAATGGACTGGAGTGGAATGAAGTAGAGTGGAATGGAATGCAATGGAGTGGAAAGGAGTGGAGTGGAATGGACAGGAGTGGAATGGAGTAGAGTGGAATGGAATTCAATGGAGTGGAGTGGAGTGGAAAGGAGAGGAATGAAATGGAGTGGAAAGGAATGCTGTGGAGTGGAGTGGAATGAAAAGTAATGGAATGGAGTGGAATGTAGTGGAGTGGAGTGGAATGGAATGGAATGGAATGGAGTGGAGGGGCATGGAGATTAGTGGAGTGGAATGGAGACGAATGGAATGGAGTGGAATTAAATGGAATAGAGTGGAGTTGAGTTGAAGGGAATGGAATAGAGGGGAATGGAAAGGAAAGAAATGGAGTGCAATGGAATGGAGTGTAGTGGAATGCAGTGTAATATAATGGAGTGGAGTGGAGTGGAGGGGAATGGAACGCAATGTAAAAGAATGGAGTGGAGTGGAGTGGAATGGAGTGGAGTGGAATGGAGTAGAGTGGAGAGGCATAGAGTGGAGGGGAATAGAAAGAATGGAATGAAGTGGAGTGGAGTGGAGTGGAGTGGAATGGAGTGGAGTGGAATGGAATGGAGCATAGGGGCTTGAAGTTTAGTGGAGTGGAATGGAGTGGAATGGAATGGCGTGGAATTAAATGGAATGGAGTGGACTGGACTGGAATGGAATGGAGTGGAGTGGAATGGATTGGAATGGAATGGAGTGCAGTGCAGTGGAATGGTGTGGAATGGAGTGCAGTGGAGTAGAGTGGACTGGAATGGATTGCACTGGAGTGTAAAGAAAGGAATGGAGAGGATTGCAATGAAGGGGAATGGAATGGAAGGGAATGGAGTAGTGTGATATGGAATGGATTTGGGTAGAGTATATTGGAGTGGGGTTGAGTGGTATGGAATGGAATGGGGTCGAACGGAATGGAAAAGAATGCAGTGGAATGGAAGGCATTGGAGTGGAATGGACTGCAATGGAATGGAATGTAGTGGAGTGGAGTGGAATGGAATGGAATGTAAAGAAATGGAGTGTGGTGGAGAGGAATGGAGTAGAATGGAGGGAAATGGAGTTGAGTGGAGTGGAATAGAATGGAATGGAGTGCAGTGCAGTGGCAAGGAGTGGAATAGAGCTGATGGAGTTGAAAGGAATGGAATGGAAAGGTGTGGAGTGGAATGGAGTGGAGTGGAATGCAGTGGAGTGGAATGGAATGGAATGGACTGGAATGGTATGGAGTGGTTTCGAATGAAAGGATTGGAGTGGATAGAAGTGGAAAGGAGTGGATTGGAGTGGAATGGAGTGGAACAGAGTGGAGTGGAGTGGAAAGGAGTGGAGTGGAGTGGAACGGAGTGGAGTGGAATGGGATAGAGAGGAATTGAATGGAGTGGCGTGGAATGGAGGAGAGTGGAATGAGTAGAGTGGAGTGTAGTGGAGTGGAATTGAATGGACTGGAGTGGAGTGGATTGCAGTGGTAAGGTGTGGAGTGGAATGAAATGGACTCGAATGGAATGGAGTGGAGTGGAATGGAGTGGAGTGGACTGGAATGGAAAGGTATGGAAGGATTGAAATAGAATGGAGTGAAGTGGATTGGAATTTAATGGAATTTCGTAGAGTGTAGTGGAGTATAATGGAATGGAATGGAGTGCAGTGGAGGGGAGTGGAGATGAATTGAGTGGAATGGAATGGAATGGAATGGAGTGCAGTGGAGAGGAGTGGAGATGAAATGAGTGGAATGGGATGGAATGGAACGGAATGGAATGGAATGGAGTGTAGTGGAGTGGAGTGGATTGGAATGGAGTGGAATGGAGTGGAGTGGAGTGGAGTGGAATGGAGTGGAAAGGAATGGAGTGGAAAGGTGTGCAGCAGAGTGGAGTGGAGTGCTGTTGAATGCAATGGAGTGGAAAGGAATGGAGTGTAATGGAATAGAGTGGAGAGAAATGGATTGTACTGGAAAAGAGTGTTGTGGAATCGAATAGAGTGGAGTGAAATGGAACGGAGAGGAGTGTAAAGTAATGGAGTGTATTGGAATGGAGTGGAGTGGACTGGAATGCAGAGGAGTGGAATGGAGTGGAGTGGAGTGGAAAAGAGTTGAATGGAATGGAGTGGAATGTAGTGGATTTGAATGGAGTGGAATGGAATGGAATGGAGTAGAGTGGAATGGAATGGAGTGGAATGGAGTGGAGTGGAGTGAAGTGGAATGGAGTGGAGTGGAGTGGATTGGAATGAAATGGTGTGGAGTTGAGTGGAATTGAATGAAATGCAGTTGAATGGAAAGGAAAGAAATGCAGTGGAATGGAATGGAGTGGAGTGGAATGGAGTGTAGTATAATGGAGTGGAGTGGAGTTGAGTGGACTGGAATGAAGGGGAATGGAATGGAATGTAAAGTAATGGAGTGTAGTGGAATGGAATGGAGTAGACTGGAGTGGAATGGAGTGGATTGGGATGGAAAGGAATGGAATGAAGTGTAGTGGAGGGTAATGGGGTAGAGTGGAATGAAATTGTATGGAGTGGAATGGATTGGCGTAGAGTGGAGTGGAGTGGAATGAAGTGGAATGGTATGGAATGGAGTGGAGTGGAAGGGAGTGGATTGGAGTGGAGTGGATATGAGAGGAATTTAATAGATTGGAATGGAATGGAGTGGCATGGATTGGAGTGGAGTGCAGTGGAATGGAATGCAGAAGAGTGGAATTGAGTGGAGTTGAATGGAGTAGAGTGGAATGGAATGGAATGGAGTGGAGTGTAATGGAATGAAACGGAATGCAGTGGAGTATAGTGCAATGCAGTGGAATGGATTGGAATGCTGTGGAATGGTATGGAGTGGAAAGGAGTGGAACGGAAAGGACTACACTGGTAGGCATGGGATTGCAACGGATTGTAGTGGAGTAGAAAATAGTGGAATGGACTGGAGTGGAGTGTAATGTAATGGAATTCAATGGAATGGAATGGAGTGGATTGGAGTGGAATGGAGTGGAATGGAATGGAATGGAGTGGAGTGGACTGGAATTGAATGGAATGGAATGGAGTGGAACGGAAGGGAATGAAATGGAGTAGAGTGGAATAGAATGGAGTGGAGTGGAGTGGAATGGAGAGAAGTGGAATGGACTGGAGTAGAGTGAAATGGAATAGAATGTGATTAAGTGGAATGGAATACAATAGAGTCGAATATAATGGAAAGGAATGGAGTGGAATGGAGTGGAGTAGAGTTTAATGGAGTGCAATGGAATGGACTGGAGTAGAGTGGAATAGAAAGGAGGGGAAAGGAATGGAATGGAATTGAATGGAATGGAATGGATTCTAATGGAATGCAATGGAGTGGAATGGAATGGAATGGAGTGGAGTAGAGTGGAACGAAATGGAGTGGAAATTAGTGGAGTAGAGTTAAATGGAGTGGAATGGAATGGAAGGGAATGGAATGGAGAGGAGTGAAATGGAGGGAGTGGAGTGGAATGGAGTTGAATGGAATGAAGTGGAATGGAGTGGAGTGGAATGGAGTGGGGTGGAATTTAGAAGGGTGGAATGAAATGGAATGGAATAGAATGGAATTGAATGTAATGTAATAGAACGGAGTGGAGTGGCATGGAGTGGAGTGTAGTGGAATGGAGTGGAGTGCATTCCAACGCAGTGAAGTGGAATGGAGTGGAGTGGTGTGCAGTGGAGAGGAATGGAATGTATTTGAGTGGACTGGAGTGGAGTGGAGTGGAATGAAATGGAATGGAATGCAATGGAGTGTAGTGGAATAGAGTACAGTGGAGAGAAATGGAAAGGAATGGAATGGAGTGGAATGGAATGGAGTGGAGTGGATTGTACTCGAGTGGACTGGAACGCAATGAAGCAGAGTGGGATGGAGTGGAGAGGAATCGGGTGTTGTGGATTGCAGTGTAATGGAATGGAATGGAGAGGAATGGAATGGAGTGGAACGGAATGTAGAGGAATGGAAGGTAATGGAGAGGAATGGAGTGGAGTGGAATGGAATGGAGTCGAATGGACCAGAATTTCGTGGAATGGAATGGAATGGAGGGGACTGTAGTGGAATGGACTGGAATGGAGTGGAATGGAAATGAATGGAGAGGAATGGAATGTAATGGAATGGACTGTAGTGGACTGGAGTTCAATGGAGCGGAGTGGAGAGGAAAGGAGTGGAATGGAATGGAATGGAATGGAATGGAGTGGATTGGAATGAAGTGGAGTAGAATGTAGTAGAGTGTAATGGAATGGAATGGAGTGGAATGGAATGGAATGGAGTGGAGAGGAGTGGAATGGAGAGAAGTGGAATGTAGTCGAGTATAATGGAGTGGAATGGACTGGTGTAGAATAGAATGGAATGGATTGGAGTGGATTGGAGAGGACTGGAGTGGAGTGGAATAAAATGGATTGGAATGGAATGGAATGGAGTTAAATGGAGTGGAGTGGAATGGAGAGGGATGGAATGCACTGGAATAGAACGGAGTTGAGTGGAGTGGACTAGAGTGGAGTAAAATGGAGGGAAATGGAGTGGAATGGAGTGTAGCGCAGTGGAATGTAGTGGAATTAATTGGAATGGAGTGTAATGGAGTGGAAAGGAATGGAATGGACTGCAATGGAATGGATTGCAATGGAGTGGAATGGAATGGAATGGAACGTATTGTTATGGAGTGGAATGGAATGGAATGGCAGAGAATGGCGTGGATTGGAGTAGAATGAGGTGGAATGGAGTGGAATGGAATGGCATGGAAGGGAATGGAAGGGAGTGGAGTGGGGTGGAATGGAGTGGAGTGGGGTGGAATGGAATGGAATGGAGTGGGGTGGAATGGAATGGAATGGAATGGAGTGGAATGGAATGGAATGGAATGGAATGGAAAGGAGTGGAATTGAGTGGTGTTGAGTGGAGTGGAGTAGAGTGAAGTGGAATGGAATGGAATGGAATGCAGTGGAATGAAATGGAATGGAGTCGAGTGGTATGCAATGGCATGGAATGGAGTGGAGTTGAGGGATGTGGAGTGGAGTGGAGCGCAGTGGATTGGAGTGTAGTGGACTGTAATGGATTGGAATGGAATGGAATGGAGTAAAATGGAAAGTAATGTTATTGAATAGATTGGAGTAGAGTAGAATGCAGTGTTGTGGAGTTGAATGGAATGGAGTGGTGTGGAATGGTTTGGAGTGGAATGGAATGGAGTGCTGTTTAGTGGAATGTCATGGAATGCAATGGAGTGTAGAGGACAGGAGTGGAGAGGAGTGGCGTGGAGTGGAGTGGAATGTAGTTGAGTGGAATGCAGTGGACTGGCGTGGAAGGGAATGGGATGCAGTGGAGTGGATTGGAGTGTACTGGAGTGGATTGCATTAAAATATAATGGAATGGGATGGAGTGGAGTGGAATGGAGTGGAGTGGAGTGGAATAGAGAAGAACGGAATGGAGTGGGATGGAATGGAGTGGAGTGGAGTGGACTGGAGTGTAGTGGAATGGAGGGAAATACAGGGGAATGGAGTGTAGTGCAGTGGAATGTAGTGGAGTGAATTGGAGGGGAGGGGAATGGAGTGGAATGGAATGGAAAAGAATGGAACGGAATGGAAAGGAATGGATTGGAGTGGAATGGAATGGAATGGAATGGAATGGAGTGGAATGGAATGGAATGGAATGGAGTGGAGTGGAATGGAATGGAATGGAATGGAGTGGAATGGAATGGAGTGGAATGGAATGGAATGGAGTGGAATGGAGTAGAATTGAGTGGATTGGATTGGGAAGTAGTGGAAGGGAATGGAATGGAAGGGAGTGGTGTGGAATGGAGTGGAATGGAGTGAAAGGGAATGTAATGGAGTGGAATGGAATGGATGGGAATGCAGTGGACTGCAGTGGAGAAGAGTGTAGTGTAGTGGAGTGGAGTGCAATGGAATGGAATGTGATGCAGTGGAATGGAATGGAGTGGACTGCAGTGGAATGCAATGGCATGGAATGGAGTGGAGTGAAGGGAAGTGAAGTATAGTGGAGTTTAGTGCAGTTTAATGCAGTGTAGTGGACTGTAATGGATTGGAATGGAATGGAATAATGTAAAATGTAATGGAATATAACAGAATGGATTTGAGTGGAGTGGAATGGAGTGTTGTGGGGTAGAATGGAGTGGAGTGGAATTGTGTGGAGTTAAATGGAATGGATTGGAGTGGAATGGAATGGAATGGAGTGGAGTAGAATGGAGTGGAATGGAGTGGAGTGGAGTGCAGTGGAATGGCGTGGAGTGGAGTGGAGTGAATGGGTATGGAATGGATTTGAATGGAATTGAATGGAATGGAGTAGAATGGAGTGGAGTGGAGTAGAACAGAAGGGAATGCAATGGAATGGAATAGAATGGAATGGAGGGGAGTGGAGTGGAATGGATTGGAGTAGATTGGAATGGAATGGAGTGGAGTGGAATGGAATGGAGTGGAGTGGAATGGAATGGAATGCAGTGGATTGGAAAGGAGTGGAATGGAATGGAGTGGATTGGAATTGAATTGCGTGGACTGGAGTGGAGTGGAATGGAGTGGAACGGAATTGAATGGAGTGGAAAGGAATGGAATGGAATGGAATGGAATGGAGTGGAATGGAGTGGAATGCAGTGGACTGGATGGAAGTGTAATGGAGTGGAATGGACTGGAATGGAGTGGAATGGAATGGAATGGAATGGAATGGAATGGAATGAAATGGAGTGGAAGGGAATGGAATGGAGTGAAGAGGAATAGAATGGATTGGAACGAAATGTAGTGGAGTGGAAAGGAGTTGAGTGGAGTGGATTGGACTGAAGTGGAATGAAATGGAGTGGAGAGTAGAGGAGTTTAGTGGAGTGTCATTGAATGGACTGGAAAAGAATGAAGGGGAGTGGAATTGAATGGAGTGGAATAGAGTGGAGTGAAATGGACTAAATGTACTGGAGTGGAACAGAAAGGCTTGGAATGGTGTAGAGTGGATTGGAGTAGAATAGAGTGGATTGGAGTAGAATGGAGTGGATTGGAGTGCAAAGGAATGGAATGGAATGGAAATGAGTGCATTGTAGTGGAATGGAGTGGAAAGGAGTGGAATGGAACGAAATGGAGTGCAGTGGAAAGGAATGGAATGAAATGGAATGGAATGGAGTGGAATTGTGTCAAGCTGAGTGGAGTGGAGTGGAATGGAATGGAATGGAATGCAGTGGAATTGAATGGAATGTAGTTGATTGGAACGCAATGGCAAGGAAAGAAGTGGAGTGGAGGGAAGTGGAGTGCAGTGGAATGGAGTGCAGTGGACGGGAATGGATTGGAATGGAATGAAATGGAGTAAAATTGAATGGAATGGAGTGGAATGGACTGGAATGGCGTAGAATGGACTGGAATGGAGTGCAACGTAATGGAATAGAAAGGAGTGGAAAGGAACAGAATGCATTGGAGTGAAGTGGAATGGAATGGAGTGGAATGAAATGTAGTGGAGGGGAATGGAGTTGAGTGGAGTGGAGTGGAATGAAATGTAGTGGAGGGGAATGGAGTTGAGTGGAGTGGATTGGACTGAAGTGGAATGAAATGGAGTGTTGTGGAGTGGAGTTTAGTGGAGTGTCACGGAATGGATTGGAAAAGAATGAAGGGGAGTGGAATTGAGTGGAGTGGAATAGTGTAGTGAAATGGGCTAGAGTGGAATGGAAAGGCATGGAATGGTGCAGAGTGGAATGGAATGCAGTGGGGTGGAATGGAATGCAATGGAGTGGAGAGGAATGGAATGGACTAGAATGGAGTGGATTGGAGTGGAGTGGAGTGGAGTTCCGTGGAATGGAATGGAATGGAATGGAGTTGAGTGGAGTGGAGTTGAGTGGAGTGGACTGAAATTGAGTGGTGTAGAGTGGAATGGAATGGAGTGCATTAGAATTAATTGGAATGGAATGCAGTGGAGTGCAGCAGAATGGAAGGGAAAGGAGTGGAGTGGAATGGAGTGGACTGAAATGGAGTGGAATGGAGTGGAATGGTGTGGAATGGGTTGGAGTGGAATGGAGTGGAAAAGAATGGAATGGAAAGAAGTTGAGTGGAGAGGTGTGGAGTGGAATGGAGTGGAGTAGACTGAAATGGAGTGGAGTGGAATGGAATGGAGTGAAGTGGAATGTATTGGAGAGGAATTGAGTAGAGTGGAATGGAATGGAGTGGAATGGAATGGAGACGAATGGAGTGGAGTGGAGAGGAATGGAACGGATCAGAGTGGAGTGGAGTGGAATGGAGTAGAGTGGAAGAAATGGAATGGAGTCGTGAGGAATGGAATGGAGCAGAGTGGAGAGGAATAGAGGAATGGAATTCTGTGGAGTGGAATGGAATGAATGGAATGGAGTGAAGTGAAATGGAGTGGAATGGAATGGAGTAGAATGGAGTGGAGTGGAGTAGAAGGAGTGGAGAGCAATGGAAAGAAATGGAATGGAATGGAGTTAAGTGCAATGGAATGGATTGGATTTGAATGGAATGCAGTGGAGAGGAGTGGAGTAGAATGGAGTGGAGAGGACTGGAATGGAGTAGAGTGGAATGGAATTGAATGAAGTTGAGTGGAGTGGAGTGGAAAGGAGTGGAGTGTAATGGAACGGAATGGAATGGAATGGAGTAGAGAGGAGTGGAGTGGAGAGGATTGGAGTGGAGAGGAGTGGAACGTACTGGTGTGGAAAGGAGTGGAGTGGACAGGTGTGGAATGGAAAGGAATGCAGTGGAGTGGACGGCAATGGAGTGGAATAAAATGGAATGGAATGGAGTGGAGTGGACTGGAGGGGAGTGGAATGGAATAGAGAGGAATGGAATGCAGTGGAATAGAATGGAATGGAGCAGAGAGGACTGCAGTGGAGTGGAATGGAGGGAAATGGAATGGAATGGAGTTTAATGCAGTGGAATGGAAAGGAATGGATTGGAATGGAGCGGAATGGAATGGAATGGCTAGGAATGGAGTGGATTGGAGCGAACTGGAATACAAAGGAGTGGAATGGAATGGAATGGAAGGGAATGGAATGGAATGGAATGGAATGGAATGGAATGGAATGGAATGGAAGGGAGTGGAGTGGAGTGGAATGGAGTGGAATGGAGTGGAATGGAGTGGAATGGAATGGAATGGAGTTGAGTGGAATGGACTGGAATGGAATGCAGTGGAATTGAGTGGAGTGGAGTGGACTGCAATGGCACGGAATGGAGTGGAGTGGAAAGAAATGAAGTGGAGTGGAGTTCAGTGCTGTGGAATTGAGTTTAGTGGACTGGAATGCAAAGGAATGGAATGCAATGGAGTAAAATGGAATGGAATACAATAGAATGCATTGGAGTGAGTAGAATGGAGTGTTGCAGCGCTGAATGCAATGGAGTGCTGTGGAATGGTGTGGAGTGAAACGGAATGGAGTGGAGAGCAATGGAATGGAACGGAATGGAGTGGAGTATAATGGAGAAGAATGGAGTGGAGTGGAGTGCAGTGGAATGGAGTGGAGAACAGTGGAGTGGAATGGAATGGAATTGAATGGAATGGAAGGGAGTGGAGTAGAATGGAAGGGAATGCAATGGAGGGGAATGGAATGGAATGCAGTGGAGTGGAGTGGACTGGATTGGAGTAGAGAGGAATGAAATGGAGTGGAGTGGAATGGAGTGGAATGGAATTGAGTGGAATGGAGTGCAATGGAGTGGAATGGAATGGAGTGGAATGGCGTGGAATGGAGTGGACAGGAGTGGAGTGGAATGGAGTAGAATGGACTCGAATGGAGTGGAAAGGAATTGGAATGGAGTGGACTAGATGGAAGTAGAATGGAGTGGAATTGACTGGAATGAAGTGGAATGGAATGGCACTGAATGGAATGAAGTGGAAGGTAACAGAATGGAGTTGAGCGAAGTTGAATGGAATGAAGTGGAATGATATGTAGTGTAGTGGAATGGAGTTGCGTGGAGTGGATAGGAGTGAAGTGGAATGAAATAGAGTGGAGTACAGTGGAGTTTAGTACAGTGACATGGAATCGATTAGAATAGAATGAATGGGAGTGGAATCGAGTGGAGTGGAATGGAGTGGAGTGAAATGGACTGGAGTGGAATGGAAGGGCAGGGAATGGTGTAGAGTGGATTGGAGTAGAATGGAGAGGACTGGAGTGGAAAGGAGAGGAACTGAATGGAAAGGAAGGAAATGGAGTGGAGTGGAATGGATTGGATTGGAGTGGAATGGAATGGAGAGTAGTGGATTGAAGTGGAGTGGAGTGGATTGGAGTGGAATGGAATGGAAAGGAATGGAGTGGAATTGAGTGGAGTTGAGTGTAGTGTAGCATAGTGGAGTGGAATGGAATGGAATGCAGTGGAACTGAATGAAATGTATTTGCGTGAAATGCTATGGCATGGAATGGAGTGTAGTGGAGGGAATTGAAGTGTAGAGGAGTGGAATGCAGTGGAATGGAGTGCAATGGAATGGAATGGAATGGAGTAAAATGCAATGGAATGGAGTGGAATGGAATGGAAAGAAATGGAATGTAATGGACTAAAATCGAGTGCAATGGAATGGAATGGAGTGGAATGGAATAGAGTGGAAGGGAACAGAATGTAGAGGACCGGAATTGAAAGAAATGTAACGGAATGGAGTGGGATGGAGTGGAATGTAGAGGAGTGGCTTAGAAAGGAGATAAAGGAAATGAATGGAAAGGAGTGGAGTGGAATGGAGTGGACTGGAGTGGATTGGAGTAGAATGGAATGGAATGGAGGGGAATTAAATGGTGTGGAGTTTAGTGGACTGGAGAGGAATGGAATGGAGTGGAGTGGAATGGTTTGGAATGTAATGTTGTGGAGGGCAGTGAATTCGAATGGAATGGAGGGGAGTGGAGTAAGAGCAGAATGGAATGAAGTGGAATGGAGTGGAATAGAATGAAAAATAAGGGAGTAGAGTGGAGTGGAATGGAGAGCCCAGGACTGTCATGTACTGGAGAGGAATGGATTGGATTAGAGTGGAATGGAATGGAGTGGAGTGAAATGGATTCGAATGGAATGGAGAGGAGTGCACTTGAATGGAATGGAATGGAGTGGAGTGGAGTGGACTGGAATGCAGTGGAAAGGAGTGGAATGGAGTGGAGAGGAATAGTGTGGAATGGAATGGAATGGAAAGAAGTTGAGTGGAGGGGCGTGGAGTGCAATGGAGTGGAGTAGACTGGAAAGGAGTGGAGTGGAATGGAATGGAGTGGAATGGAAAGGAATGTAATGGAGTGGAATGGATTGGAATGGAGTGTAGTGGATTTGAAAGTAATGGAATGGAATGAAGAAGAGTGGAGTGGCATGCAGTGGAATTGAATGGAGAGGTTTGGAGTGGAATAGAAAGGAGTGGAGTGGAATGCAGTGGAGGAGAGACAAATGGAGTGGAATGGAATGGAGTGGAGTGGAATGGAGTGGAACAGAGACAAATGGAGTGGAATGGAATGGAGTGGAGTGGACTGCAGTGGAATGGAGTGGAATGGAGTGGAATGGAGTGGAAAGGAGTGGAGTGGAGTGGAATGGAATGGAATGGAATGGAGTGTGGTGGAGTGGAGTGGATAGGAGTGGAATGGAAAGGAGTGGATTGGAGTGGAATGGAATGTAGTAGAGTGGAGTGGAATGGAATGGAACTGAATGGAATGAAATGGAATGCAATGGAATGCGATGGAATGGAGTGTAATGGAATGAAGTGGAGTGCAGTGGAATGGAATGGAGTGCAGTGGAGTGGAATGGAAAGTAATGGAGTTGAAAGGAATGGAATGGAGTGGAATGGAGTGCAATGGAAAGGAGTGGATTGGAATTGAGTGGAATGAAATGGAGTGGAATGGATTGGAATGGAGTGCAATGGAATGGACTGGAAAGGACTGGAGTGGAATGGAGTCTAGCGCACTGGAATGAAGTGGAATGGAATGGAGTGGAGTGGAATGGAATGGAGTGAAATGGAATGGAATGGAGTTCAGTGGAGTCGAGTGTAGTGGAGTCGAATGGAGTGGAGTGGACTGAAATGGAGTGGAGAGGAATGGAATGGTGTGGAATAAAATGGAATGCAGGGGAATGGAGAGGCATGGAGTTGAGTTGAATGGAGTAGAATTGAATGGAATGGAATAGAGTAGAAAGGAATGGAATGAAATGGAAAATAGTGGAGTGAAGAGCAAAGGATTGGAATGGACTGGAAAGGAGTTGATTGGACTTGAATGGAAAGGAATGGAGTAGAGTGGAGTGGAATGCAGTGGAGTGGATTAGAGTAGAATGGAATGGAATGGAATGGAATGGAATGGAGTGGAATGGAGTGGAGTGGAGTGGATGGAGTGGAGAGATGTGGAATGGAATGGAATGGAAAGGAGTGGAGTGGAATGGAATGTAGTAGAGTGGAGTGGAATGGAGGGGAGTAGAGTTGAATGGATTTCAGTGGAATGGAATGGAGTGCAATGGAATGGAATGGAATGGAAAGGAGTGGAGTGTAATGGAATGGAGTACAGGGGAGTGGAAGAATTGGAAAGGAATGGAATGGAATGGAATGGAATGGATGGAGGGGATTGCAATGGCATGGAATGGATTGGAGTGGAGGGGATTGGACTGGAGTGGAGTGGAGTGAAGTGGAATGGAGTGTAGGGGATTGCAATGGATTGGAATGGAAAGGAATGGAGTAAAATGTAATGTAAAGTAATAGAATGGATTAGAGTACATGAGAATGGAGTGGAGTGGAATGGAATGGAAAGGAGTGGAGTGGAATTGTGTGAAGTGGAATGCAATGGAGAAGAGTGGAATGGAATGGAATGGAATGGAATGAAGTGTAGTAGAATGGAGTGGAATAGAGTGGAGTGGAGTGCAGTGAAATGGAGGGTAGTGGAGTGGACTGGACTGGAAAGGAATGGAATAGAATGGAATAGAATGGAATGCAGTGGCGTAGAATGTGGTGGAGTGGAGTAGAATGGAAGGGAATGCAATGGAGCGGAATGGAATGGAATGTAGTGGAGTGGAGTGCAATGGATTGGAGTAGAGCGGAATAGAATGGAACAGAGTGGAATCGAATGGAATGGAGTGGAGTGGAGTGGAGTGGAGTGGAATGGAGTGGAATGCAGTGGAATCAAGTCGACTGGAGTGGAGTGCCATGAAGTGGAATGGACTGGGCTGGAGTGGAATGGAAAGAAATGGAGTGGAATGGAATGGAATGGAGTGGAATGGAATGGAATGGAATGTAGCACAAGTGAATAGAATGGAGTGGAGTGAAGTGGAATGGAATTGAGTGAAATGGAATGTAGTGGAGTGGAATGGAATTGAGTGGAGTGGATTGGAGTGAAGTGGAATGAAATGGAGTGGAGTGGAGTGGAGTTTAGTGGAATGTCATGGAATGCATTGGAATAGAATGAAGGGGAGTGGAAATAAGCGGAGTGGAATGGAGTGGAGTGAAATTGACTGGAGTGGAATGGAATGCAATAGAATGGTGTAGAGTGGAACGGAATGGAGTGGGAAGGAATGGCATGGGATGGAGCGGAATGGAATGGAGTGGAAAGGAATGGAGTGTAATGGAGTGGTGTAGAGTGGAGTGCAGTGGGTTGGAAAGCAATGGATTGGAGTTGAGTGGAGTGGAGTTCAGTGGAGTGGACTGGAATGGAGTGCAGTGGAGTGGAATGGAATGCAGTGGATTGGAATGGATTGGAATGTAATGGAGTGGAGCGCAACAGAATGGATGGGAATGGGGTGGAGTGGAGTGGAGTGGACCAGAATGGAATGGAATGGAGTGGAATAGTGTGGAATGGGGAGGAGTGGAGTGGATTGGAATAGAATGGAATGGAATGGAAAGAAGTAGATTGCAGTGTAGAGGAGTGGAATGGAGTGGAGTAAACTGGAATGGAGTGGCGTAAACTGGAATGGAGTGGAGTGGAATGGAATGGAGTGGAATGGAAAGGAAAAGAATGGAGTGGAGTGGAATGGAGTAGAGTGGAATGGAATAGTGTGGAATGGAACGGAATGGAGTGTAATGGAAGGGAATGGAATGGAATGCAGTGGAGTGGAGTGGAATGGAGTGGAATGGATTGGAATGGAGAGAAGTGGAGAGGAATGGAATGGATCGGATCGAAGTGGAGTTTAACGAAGTAGAGTGGAATGGAATGGAATGGAGTGGAGAGGAATGGAATGGAACGGAATGGAGAGGAGTGGAGTGGAATGGAGTGAAGTGGAATGCAGTGGAGAGGTGTAGAATGGAATGGAATGGAGGGGAGTGGAATGGAATGGAGTGAAGTGGAGTGGAAGGGTAGGATTGCAGTCGAATTGAATGAAATGGAATGCAGTTAAGTACAGTGGAATGGAGTGGTGTGAAATGGAATGCTTTCTTGTGGAGTGGTGTAGAATGGAGTGGAGTGGACTGCAATGGAATTGAGTGGAAAGGAATGGAGTGAAATGCAGTGGAATGTAATAGAATGGAGTGGAAAGTAATGGAATGGTGTGGAGTAGAGTGATAGGGAATGGAATGGAATAGAATGGAATGGAATGGAGTTTCATGGAGTATAATGCAGTGGAATGGATTTGAATGGAGTGCAGTGGAGTGGAATGGAATGGAACGAAATGAAGTGGAGTGGAGTGGAATGGAGTGGAATGGAATGGAGTGGAGTCGAATGGACTGGAATGGAATGCAGTGGAGTGGAATGGAGTGGAGAGGAGTGGAATAGAGTGGAATGAAATGAAGATGAATTAAATGGAATGGAGTTGAGTGGAGTGGAGTTGAGTCGAACGGAATGAAGTGGAGGGGAATGTATTGGAATCGAATGGAGTGGAGTGCAATCGAATGGAATGGAATGTAGTGGAGGGGAGCTGAGTGGACTGGAATGTAGTTGAAAGGACTGGTATGGAGGGGAAAGGAGTGGAATGTAATGGAGTGCAATGGAATGGAATGGAATGGAGTGGAGTCGAATGGAGTGGTGTGGAATGGAGTGTAGGGGAGTGCAGGGTGGCGGAATGGAATGGAATGGAGTCAAGGGGATTGGAGTGGAAAGAAATGGAATGGAAAGGAATGGGATAGAATGGAATGGATAGGAGTGCAGTGGAATGTAGAGAAATGGAATGGAGTGTAATACAAGGGAGTGGAGTGGACTGGAGTGGAGTGGAGTTGAGTGGTATGGAGTGGAGTGGAGTGGAATGCAGTGCAATGGATTGGAATGGAGTGGATTGGAGTGGAAGGGGTGGAGTGCAGAGGAATGGAATGAAATGGAATGGAGTTAAGTACAGTGGAATGGAGTGGTGATAAATGGAATATATTCGAGTGGTGTGGAGTGGAATGGAGTGGAGTGGACTGTGATCTAGTGGAGTGGAATGGAATGGAGTGAAATGGATTGGAATGTAACAGAATGGAGTGGAGTGGAATGGAATGGTGTGGAGTAGAGTGGTAAGTAATTGAACGGAATGGAATGGAGCATCTTGGAGTAGAATGGAGTGGAATGGATTGGAATAGAGTGGAGTGGAGTGGAATGGAATGGAATGAAATGGAGTGGAGTAGAGTGTAATGGAGTGGAATGGAATGGAGTGGAGTGGAATGGACTGGAAGGGAATGCAGTGGAGAGGAATGGAGAGGATAGGAATGGAATATAGTGGAATGAAATGAAGTCGAATTAAATGGAATGTAGTTGAGTGGAGTGGAGTTGAGTCAAACGGAATGAAGTGGAGTGGAATGGATTGGAATCGAATGGAGTGGACTCCAGTCGAATGGAATGGAATGGAGTGGAGGAGAGTTGAGTGGACTGGAATGGAGTTGAGTGGACTGGAATGGAGGGGAATGGAGTGGAGTATAATGTAGTTCAATGGAATGGAATGGAATAGAATACAGCGAAGTGGAATGGAGTGGTGTGGAATGGAGTCTAGTGGAGTGCAGGGTGGGGGAATGGAATGGAATGGAGTCGAGGGGATTGGAGTGGAAAGAAATGGAATGGAATGTATTGGGTTAAAGTGGAAAGGAGTGGAATACAGTGGAATGAAGAGGAATGGAATGAAGTGTAAGAAAAGGAGTGGAGTGTATTGGAATGGAGTGGAGTTGAATGGAATGGAATAGAGAGGAGTGGAGTAGAATGCAATGGAATGGAGTGGAGTGGAAAGGAGTGGATTGGATCGGAATGGATTGGAATGGAATGGAGTGGAATTCAATGGTTTGTTGTGGAGTGCAGTGCAATGGAATGGAATGGATTGGAGTGGAGTGGAGTGGACTGGAATGCACTGGAATGTAGTGGAATGGCATGGAATGGAATGGAGGGAAATGGAGTGGAATGGAATGGAATGGAAAGGAATGGAGTGGAGTGCAGAGGAGATGAGTGGCCTCGAATGCATTGGAATAGAGTGGAATGCAGTGGAACGGAACAAAGTGGAATGGAGTGGAATGGAATTGAATAGAATGGAGAGGAGTGGAGTGGAATGCAGTGGAATGGAATGGAATGGAGTGGAGTGGAGAGGAATGGAATGGAATGGAGTAGACTGGAGTGGAATGGAGTGGAGTGGAATGGAGTGGAGTGGAGTAGAATGGAATGGAATGCAGTGGAGTGGATTGTAATGGAATGGACTGGAATGGAGTGGAATGGAGTGGAATGGAGTTGAATGGAATGGAATGGAGTGGAGAGGAAAGGAAAGGAGTGGAATTGGGTGGAGTTGAGAGTACTGGATTGGAGTGGAGTGGAATGGAATGCAGTGGAATGGAATTGAATGGATTGGAGTGAAATGCAATGGCATGGAATGGAGTGGAGTGGAGGGGATTGGAGTGGAGTGGAGTGGAGTGCAATGGAATGGAGTATAGTGGATTGGCATATATTGGAATGAATGGAATGGAGTAAAAAAGAATTTTATGTAATAGAATGGATTGGAGTGGAGTATAATGGAGTGGTGTGGAATGGAATGGAACGGAGTGTAGTGGAAAGGTCTGCAGTGGAATGCAATGGAGTGGAGTGGAATGGAATGGAATGGAAAGGAATGGACTGAAGTGGAGTGCAATGGAGTGGAATGCAGTGGAGTGGAGTGCAGTGAAACGGAGGGATTGGAGTGGACAGGAATGTAATGGAATGGAGTGGAGTAGAGTAGAATCTGGAGGAGTGGAGTAGAATGGAAGGGAAAACAATGGAGCAGAATGAAATGGAATGGAGTGGAGTGGAGTGGAATGGAAAGGATTGGAGTAGAGAGGAATGGATTGGAGTAGAGTGGAATGGAATGGAGCGGAGTGGAAAGGAGTGGAATGGAATAGAGTGGAATGGAGTGGAATTAAATGGACAGGAGTGGACTGGAAATGAGTGGAATGGAATGGAGTAGAAATGAATGGAGTGGAGTGGAATTGAATGGAATGTAATGGAGTGGAATGGAGTGGACAGGAGTGGAGTGGAATGGACTGGAATGGAAGGTATGGATTGGAATGGAGTTGAAAGGAATGGAATTGGAAGGAGTGGAAGGGAACGGAATGGAGTGAAGTGAAGTGGAATATAATGGAATGGAATGTAGTGGAGTGGAATGGAGTGGAGTGGAGTGGATAGGAGAGAAGTGGAATGAAATGGATTCGAGTGGAGTGGAGTGGGCTTCAGTGGAGTGTCATTCATTTGATTGGAATAGAAGGAAAGGGACTGGAATTGAGTGGAGTGAAATGGAGTTGAGTGAAATGGACTGGAATGGAATGGAACGACAAGGAATGGTTTAGAGAGTAATGGAATGGAGTGAGGTGGAATGGACTGGAATGGAATGGATTGGAATGGAGTGGAAGGGAGTGGAGTGCAGTGGAATGGAAGGGAATGGAATGCAGTAGAGTTTAGTGGAGTTCAGTGGAGTGGACTGGAATGGAGTGGAGTGGAGTGGAATGGAATGCAGTGGATTGGAAAGGATTGGAATGGAATGGAGTAAAGTGGAGCAGAAAGGAAGTTCTTGGAGTGAAGTGGAGTGGAGTGGACAGGAATAGAGTGGAATGGAGTGGAATGGAGTGGAATGGGGTGTAGAGGAATGTAGTGGAATGGAATGGAATGGAATGGAAAGAAGTTGAGTGGAGTGGGGTGGAGTGGAATGGGGTGGAGTGGAATTGAGTGGAATGGAATGGAATGGAATGGAATGGAAAGAAGTTGAGTGGAGTGGAGTGGAGTGGAGTAGACTGGAATGGAGAGGAGTGGAATGGAATGCAGGGGAATGGAACGGAATGGAAAAGAATGGATTGGAGTGTAGTAGAATGGAATGAAGTGGAAAGGAGTGGAACGGAGTGGAGTGTAATGGAGTGGAGTGGAATGGAGCAGAGTAGAATGGACTGGAATGGAATGCAGTGGAGGGGAATGGAGTGGAGTGGATTGGAAAGGAATGGAATGGAATTGAGTGGAATGGAGTGGAGTGGAGACAAATGAGGTGGAGCGGAATGGAGAGGATTGTAGTGCAGTGTAGTGGAATTGAATGGAGTGGAATGGAGTAGAGCGGAATGGAATGGAGTGTGGTGCAGTGGAGTGGATAGGAGTGGAGTCAATTGGTCAATTGAAGTAGAATGGAATGGAGCAGAATGGAGTGGAATGGAATGGAATGGAGTGGAATGGAATGGAATGGAATGGAATGGAGTGGATTTGAATGGAGTGCAATAAAATGGAGTAGAGTAGAGTGAAGAGGAATGGAATGGAATGGAGTGGAGTGGAATGGAGTAGAATGGAGTGGAGTGGACTGCAGTCCAGTGGAATGGAGTGGAATGTAATGGAGTGGAGTGGAAAGAAATGGAATTGAGTGGAGTGAAGTGGAATGGAGTGGAGTGGAATGAAATGAAGTGGAGTGGAATGGAATTGTGTGGAGTGGAATTGAATTGAGTGGAATCGAGTGGAATGGAGTGGAGTTGAATGGAGTAGAGTAGGGAGGAATGAAATGG
This sequence comes from Pongo pygmaeus, assembly GCF_028885625.2. Lineage (NCBI taxonomy): Eukaryota > Metazoa > Chordata > Mammalia > Primates > Hominidae > Pongo > Pongo pygmaeus. Next base: position 9,774,627 of record NC_072386.2, on the reverse strand, counting down.
GATGGTAAGGAGTGGATTGGAGTGGAGTGGACTCGAGTGGAGTGGAATGGAATGGAATGCATTGAGGTGGATTGGAGTTGGGTGGATTTTAATGCAGTGGGATGGAATGAAATGAAATTGAATGGAATGGAAAGGAATGGTGAAATGAAATGGGAACTGAGATTGTGTCACTGCACTCTGGACTGTTTGACTAAGTGATATCCTGTCAAAATAAAAGTATGGGGTGGAATAAATTTGAATGGAATGGAATGGAATGGAATGGAATGGAGTGGAGTGGAGTGGAGTGGAGTGGATTAGAGTGTAGAGGTTTGGAGTGGAATGCAGTGGAATGGAACGACATTGAATGGAATTCAATGGAGTGGAGTAGAGTGGAGTGGAGTGGAATGGATTGTGATTGAATCTAATGGAGTGGAGTGGACAGTAGTGGAGTGGAGTGGAGTGGACAGGAATGGAGTGGAATGGAATGGAAGGGAATGGAATGGAGTGGAGTGGAGTGGAATGGAATGAAGTGTAATGGAATGGATTGGAGTGGAATGGAATGGAATGGAGTTGAGTGGAGAGGAGTGGAGTGGAATGGAGTGAAATGGAGTAGAGTGGAATGGAATGGAGTGGAGTGGAATGGAATCGAATGTAATGGAATGGATTGGAGTTGAATGGAGTGGAGTCCAGTAGAATGGAGTGGAGTGGAAAAGAATGGAATGGAATGGTGGCGACTGGAGTTGAACTGAGTGGAGTGGAGAGGAATGGAGTTGAAAGGAAAGAAATGGAATGTAGTGGAATGGATTTGACTGGAGTAGAATAGAGAAGAGTGGAATGGAATGGAATGGAGTGGAGTGGAAAGGAATGGAAAGGAATGGAGGGGATATGAGTGAAGTAGAATGGAACGGATTGGAATGAAGGGGAATGGAATAGAATGGAGTAGAGTGGAATGCAATGACATGGAATGGAGTGAAGTGGGGTGGAGTGGAGTGGAGTAGAGTGGAAAGGAGTGTTGCGGACAGGAATGCAGTGGAATGGAATTTAATGCAGAGGAATGCAGTGGAATGGAACAGAATGGAATAGAATGGACTGCATTGGAGTTTAGTGGAGTGGAATGAATCTGAGTGGAGTGGAATGGAATGGAATGAAAGAGAATGGAGTGCAGAAGAATGGATTGGAGTGGTGTGGATTGGAACGAAATGGAATGGAGTCGAGTGGAATACAGTGGAGGGGAATGCAGTGGAATGGAGTGGAATATAATTGAGTGGAGTTAAGTGGAATGGAGTGCAATGTACGGGAACGGTGGGGAATGGAATTGAATGAACTGAAATGGAATGGAATGGAATGGAGTTGAATGGAATGGAATGGAGTGGACTGGAGTGGAATCTAATGGAGTGGAATGGAATGGAGTGGGGTGTAATGGAGTGGAGTTGAGTGGATTGGAGTAAAGTGGAAAGAAATGGAGTAGAATGGAGTAGAATGGAATGGAGTGAAATTAGAAATGGAATCTGGAATGCAATGTGGAATGGAGTGCAATGTAATGTGGAATGGAATGGAATGGAAAGTGGAATGGAATGTGGAATGGGATGGAATGTGGAATGGAACAAGGAATGGAATGGAATGGAATAGAATGTGGAATGGAACGTGGAAAGGAACGGAATGAAATGTGATATGGTATAGAATGGAATGCAATGTGGAATTGAATGGAATGGAATGGAATGCAATTTGGAATGGAATATTGAATGGAATAGAAAGGAATGTGGAAAGGAATATGGAATGTGGAAATTTGAAATGGAATGTGGAATGGAATGTGGAATGGAGTGGAATGTAATGTGGAATGGAATGGAATGGAAAGTGGAACGGAATGGAATGTGGAATGGAATGGAATGCAATGTGGAAAGGAATGTGGAACGGAATGGAATGGAATAGAATGGAATGTGTAATGGAACGTGGAATGTAATGTGGAATGGAACGGGGAATGGAATGGAATGGGGAATGGAATCTGTAATGGAACGTGGAATGCAATGGAATGCGGAATGGATTGTGGAATGGAATCTGGAAATCAACGCAGAATGGACTGAAAAGGAATTTGCAATGGAACGTGGAATGGAATGGAATACAATGTGCAATCGAAAGTTGAATGGAAAGAGAAGGAATGTGGATTTGAACGTGGAATGGAAAGTGGATTGGAATGCGGAATGGAATGGAATGTGGAATGGAATGTGGAAAGAAAAGTAGAAGGGAATGGAATGTGGAATGGAAAGTGGAATGGACTGTGAAATGGAATGGAATGGAATAGAATGTGGAATGGATTGGAATTGAATGTGGAATGGAAAGGAATGGAATGCAGAATGGAATGGAATGGAATGTGGAATGGAATGGAATGTCGAATGGAATGTGGAAAGAAGCGGAGTGGAATGCCGAATGAAATGGAATGGAATGTGGAATGGAATGGAGAGGAATGGAATGTGGAATTGAATGTGGAATGGAATGGAATGGAATGATCAATGGAATGTAACGGAACTTGGAATGGAATATGGAATGGAATGGAATGAAATTTGAAATGGATTCTGGAATGCAATGTGGAATGGAATGGAATGGAATGTGTCATAGTATATGGAATGGAATGGAATGGAATGTGGAATGGAATGTGGAATGGAAGGGAATGACATGTGTAATGGAATGTGGAATGGAATGGAATGTGGTATGGAATGGGGAATGGAATTGAATGGAATGTAGAATAGAATGTGGAATTAATTGTAGAATGGAATGTGGAATGGAATGGAATTGAATGTGAAATGGAATGTGGAATGGATTGGAACGGAATGTGGAATGCAATGGAAAGGAAAGTGGAATGGAACGTGGACTGGAATGGAATGGAATGAGGAATGGAATATAGAAAGGAAAGGAATGGAAAGCAGTATGAAATGGAATGGAATGTGGAATGGAATTAAATGGAATGGAATATGGAATGAAATGGAATGGAATGGAATGGAATGTGGAATGGAACGTTGAATGGAATGGAATGGAATGTGGAATGGAATGGAATGGAATGGGGAATGGAACGTGGACTGCAACGTAGAATGGAAGGGAATGTCCAATGGAACCTGGAATGCAAAGAAGAATGGAATGGAATGGAATGTGAAATGCAATGTGGAAAGGATGGGAATGGCATGTGGAATTGAATGGAATGGAATATGTAATGCAATGCAATGGAATGGAATGAAATGTGGAACAGAATGGAATGCAATGCGGAATGGAATGCAATGGAATGTGGAGTGGAATGCAATATAATGTGGAATGGAGTTGAATGGAAAGTGAAATGGAAATAGAATTTAATGTGCAATGGTATGGAACTTAATGTGGAATGAAACGAAATTGAATGTGGAATGGAACGTGGAATGGAATGGAATGGAATGTGAAATAGAATGTAGAACAGAATGGAATGTGGAATGTAATGGAATGCAATGTGGAATGGAATGGAATGGAATGCAATATGGAACGCAATGGAATGGAGTGGAGTGGAATTTTGAATGGAGTGGAATGTGGAATCTAATGAGCAATGGAATGGAAAGGGATGTGGAATAGAATGTGAAATGGAATGGAATGGAATGTGGAATGGAATGTGGGATGGAAGGTGGAATGGAATGGAATGGAACAGAATGGAATGTGCAATGGAATGTGGAATGTAACGTTGAATGGAATGGAATGGAATGAAATGTGGAATGGAATGGAATGGAATTGAATGTGGAATGGAATGTGGAATGGAATCGAATGGAATGTGGAATGGAATTGAATGGGATGTGGAATGCAATGGAATGGAATGTAATGTGGATTGGAATGGAAAGGAATGTGGAATGCAATGGAATGGAATGGAATGTGGAATGGTAGGGAATGGAATGTGGAATGGAATGGAATGGAATGTGGAATGGAATGGAATGGAATGGCGAATGGAATGGAACGGAATGTGGAATGGAATGGAATTTCACGTGGAATGGAAAGGAATGGAATGTGGAATGGAATATGGAATGGATTGGAATGGAATGGAAGGTGGAATGGCATGGGAAGAAATATGGAATCGAATGGAATGGAATATAATGTGGAATGGAAGAGAATGGAATGTGGAATGGAATGTAATGGAATGTGGAATGGAAGGGAATTTTAATGGGATGGAAAGTGGAATGGAGGGGAATGGAATGGAATGGAATGTGGAATCTAATGGAATAGAATGTGGAATAGAAGGGAATTGAATGGAATGGAATATGGAATCTAACGTCGAAAGGAATGGAGTGGTATGTGGAATGGAACAAGGAATAGAATGGAATGGAAAGTGGAATGGAATGGAATGCAATGTTTAATAGAATGAGTAATGGAAAGGTATAGAATGGAATGGAATGTGGAATGGAATGGAATGTTATGTGTAATAGAATGAGGAATGGAATAGTATAGAATGGAATGGAATGTGGAACGAAATGGAATGCAATGTGGAATGGAATTGAATGGAATGTGGAATGGAATGTTTACTGAAATGTGGAATGGAATGGAATGGAATGTGGAATGGACTAAGAAATGGAAAGTGGAATGGAATGGAATGGAACGTGAAATGGAAAGTGGAATGCAAAGTGGAATGGAACGTGGAATGGATCGTGGAATGCAATAGAATCGAACTTGGAATGGAATTGAATGGAACGTGGAATGGAATGGAATGGAAAGTGGATTCTAACGGAACGTGGAATGGTGAGGAATGGAACGTGGAATGTAATGGAATGTTGACTGGCGTGGAATGGAAAGTGGAATGGAATGTGGAATGGAATGGAATGGAATGTGGAATGGAATGAGGAATGGAACGATGAATGGAATGGAATGGATCATGGAAAAGAACGAGGAATAGAATGTTTAATGGAATGGAATGGATCATGGAATAGAACGAGGAATGGAACGTGGAAGGGAATGGAAAGGAAAGCGGAATGGAATGGAACGTGGAATGGAATGGAGTGGAACATGGAATGGAGTGGAATGGAACGTGGAGTGGAAGAGTTTTGAAAGTGGAATGGAGTGGGATGGAATGTGGAATGGAATGTGGAATGTAATAGAACGTAATGGAATGCAAAGTGGAATGGAATGGAAAGTGGAAAGTAAAGGAATTGAATTTGGAATGGAATGTGGAATGTAATGGAATGGAATGTGGAATGGAATGTGGAATGGAATGCAATGTGAAATGGAAATAGAATGGAATGTGAAATGGAAATAGAATGGAATGTGTAATGGAATGGAATGGAATGTGCAATGGAATGGAATGTGGACTGAAATGGAATTGAACGGAACGGAATGGAATGGAATGTGGAATGCAATGTGGAAAGCAATGGAATGAAATGGAATGGAATGTGGAAAGAAATGGGGAATGGAATCTGGAATGGAATGTGTAATGGAATGGAAGAGAATGCAACGTGGAATGGAAGGTGAAATGGAATGTGGAATGTAATGGGGAATGAAATCTGGAATGGAATGTGTAACGGAATGGAAGAGAATGCAACGTGGAATGGAAGGTGGAATGGAATGTGGAATGGAATAGATCGTCAAATGGAATGGAATGGAATGTGGAATGGAATGGAGTGGAATGTGGAATGGAATGGAATGGAATGGAAAGTGGTATGGAATGGACTGGAATGGAATGGACTGTGGAATGGAATGGAATGGAATGTGCAATAGAATGGAATGGAATGTGGAATGGAATGTGGAATAGAGTGGAATGGAATGTGGAATGGGATGTGGAAAGATTTCCAATGAAATCTGGAATGGAATGTTTAAAGGAATAGAATGGAAGGCAATGTGGAAAGGAATGGAATGGAATGGAATGTGAAATGGAACGGAATGAAATGGAATGTGGAATGCAATGGAATGGAATGTGCAACGGAATGGAATGGAATGTGGAATAGAATGGAATGGAATGTGGAATGGAATGGAATGGAATATGGATTGGAATGGAATTGAATGTGGAATGGAATGTAATGGAAAGTAAAATGGAACATGGAATGTGTAAAGGAATGGAATGGAATGTGGAATGGAATGGAATGTAATGTCAAATGGAATGGACTGGAATGGAATATGGAATGCAATGGAATGGAATGGAATGGAATGGAATGGAATGGAATGGAATATGGAATGGATTGTGGAAAGGAATGGAATGGTATATGGAATGGAACGTGGAATTGAATGGAAGGAACATGGAATGGAATTGAATGGAACGTGGACTGGAAAGTGGAATGGAACGTGGAATGAAATGGAATGGAACGTGGAATGGAATGAGTTATGGAATGTGGAATTGAATGGAGTGGAACGTGGAATGGAATGAGGAAAGGAACGTGGAATGGAATGGAATGAAACGTGGAATGGAACATGGAATGGAAAGTGGAATGGAATGGAATGGAATGTGGAAATGAATTGATTGGGACGTGGAACGGAATGGCCTGGAATGTGGAATGCAATGGAATGGAATGTGGAACAGAATGTGGAATGGAATGTGGAATAGAATGGAATGGAATGGTATGTGGAATGGAATGGAATGGAATGTGGAATGGATTGGAATGTTCAATGGAATGGAATGGAATGGAATAGAATGTGGAATGGAATGTTTAATGGAATGGAATGGAAAGTGGAATGGAACGTGGAAAGGAATGTGGGATGGAATGTGGAAACGAACGTGGAATGCAATCGAATGTGGAATGGAATGGAATGGAATGTGGAATGGAATGGAATGGTATGTGAAATGCAATGCAATGGAATGTGGATTAGAATGCAATAGAAAGTGGATTGAAAAAGAATGGAATGGAATTGAATGTGGAATGGACTGGAATGGAATGGAATGTGGAAAGGAATGTGTAACGCAACGTGGAATAGAATGGAAGTTTATGTGGAATGGAATGTGTAATTGAATGGAGTGGAATTTGGAAGGCAATGGAATGTGGAATGCAATGTAATGGAATGGAATATGGAATGGAATGAGGAATGGAATGGAATGTGGAATGGAAAGTGGAAATGAAAGGAATGGACTGTGGACTGGTATGAAGTGGAACGTGGAATGGAATTTGGAATGTAGTGCAATGGAATGTGGAATGGAGTGTGGAACGGAATGGAAAGTAATTTGGAATAGAATGCGTTGGAATGTGGAATAGAATGTGAAATGGAATGGGATGGAAATGAATGTGGACTGGAATGTGGAATGGAAACTGGAATGAAAGTGCAATAGAATGGAATAGAATGGAATGCAGTCAAATGGAATGTGGAAAGGAATGGAATGCAATGTGGAAATTAATGGAATGGAATGTGGAAAGGGGTAGAATGTGCAATGGAATGTATTGTATTGGAATGTAATGGAACAGAATGTGGAATGGAACGTGGAATGGAAAGTGGAATGGATTGGAATGGAGAGGAATGGAATGTGGAATGGAAAGTGGAATGGAATGTGGAAAGGAATAGAATGGAATGGGGAATGGAATGTGCAATGGAATGGAAGGTGATGTGGAATGGAATGTGGAATGGGATGGAATGGAATGGAATGTGGAATGGAAAGGAATGGAACGGAATTGAATGTTGAATGGAGTGGAATTGAATGTGGAATGAAATGGAATGGAAAATCGAATGGATCGTGAAATGTAATGGAATGGAATGTGGAATGGAATGTGGAACAGAGTGTGGAATGGAACGTGGAATGGAATGGAATGGAGTGGAAAAGAATGGAATGTGGAATGGAACGTGGAATGGAATGGAAAGGAATGTGGAATGGAATGTGGTATGAATTGGAATGGAATCTGGAATGAAATGGAATGGAAAATAGAATGGATCGTGGAATGGAATGGAATGGAATATGGAATGGAATGGAATGGAATATGCAGTGGAATGGAATGGAATGTTTAATGGAATGGAAGGGAATGGAAAATGGAATGCAACGGAATGGAATGTAATGGAATTGTATGTAATGTGAAATTGAAAGTGGAATGGAATGGAATGAAATGTGCAACGGAATGTGGAAAGGAATGGAATGGAAAGTGGAATGGAATGGAAAGGAATGTGGAATGGAATGAAATGGAATGGAAGATGGAATGCAATGGAATGGAATGAAATGGAATGGAACGCGGAATGGAATGGAATTGAATGGAGAATGATATGTGGAATGGAACGTGGAGTGGAATGGAATGGAAGGCAATGGAATGTGCCATGGAATGTGGAACGGAAAGTGGAAACGAATTTAATGGAATGTGGTATGCAATGCTGAATGGATTGGAATGGAATGTGGAATGGAATGAAATGGAATGGAGTGTGGAATGGAATGGAATGGAAAGTGCAATGGAATGGAATGCAAATTGGAATGGAATGGAATGGAATGTGTAACGGAATGCAAAGAATGTGTAGTGGAAAGTGGAATAGAATGGAATTAAATGGAACGGAATGTGGAATGGAATGCAATGGAATGTGGAATGTAATGGAATGGAACGAGAAATGGAAATAGAAGGGAATGTGGAATGGTATGGAATGGAGTGTGGAATTGAATTGAATTGAATGTGGAATGGAACGTCGAATGGAATGGAATGGAATGTGAAATAAAATGTTGAATGGAATGGTACATATAATGGATTTGAATGGGATGTCGAATTGAATGGAATGGAATGTGGAATGGAATGTGGAATGGAACATGGAATGCAATAGAATGGAACAGAATGGAATGTGGAATGGAAAGTGGAATGGAACGTGGAATGGAATGGAATGGAATATAATGGAATGTGGAATGGAATTTGGAATGGAAAGTGGAATGGAATGCTGTTGAATGCAATGTGTAATGAAATGGAACGGATTGTGGAATGGAATGCAATGGAATGTGGAATTGAATGAAATGCAATGTGGAATGAAATGGAATGGAAAGTGGAATGGAACTTGGAATGGACTGGAATACAGAATGGAACGTGGAATCGAATGGAATGGAATGGAATGCAATGTGGAATGCAATGGAACGGAAAGGAATGTGAAATGGAATGGAATGGACTGTGGAATGGATTGGAAGTAAAAGGAATGTGAAATGGAATGGAATGGAATGGCATGGAATGAAATGAGGAATGGAAATAAATGGAATGCAATGGAATGTGGAATGGAATGGAATGGAATGGGGAATGGAATGGAGTGGAATGTGGAATGGAATGGAATGGAATGTGGAATGGAATGGAATTTAATGTGGAATGGAACTGAATTGAATGTGGAATGGAAAGGAATGGAATGCGAATGAAATGGAAAGGAATGGAAGTTGAAAGGAATGGAGTGAAATTTAATGTGGAATGGAATGCGATTGAATCTTGAATGGAAAGGAATGGAATGTGAATGAAATGGAAATGAATGGAAGGTGAATGGAATGGAAAGTGGAATGGAATGGAATGGAAAGTGGAATGGAATGGAATGGAAAGTGGAATGGAATGGGATGTGGAATACAGTGGAATGGAAAGGAATGGAATGTGGAATGGAATGGTATGGAACTTGGAATGGAATTTAATGTGGAATGGAATGGAATGGAATTTGGAAAGCATTGGAATGGTATAGAATGTGAAATGGAATGGAATGGAATGTGGAATGGAAGGGAATGGAATGCATTGGAATGTGGAAAGCAATGGAAGGGAATGTGGAATGGAAGGGAATGGAATGGAATAGAATGTGGAATGGAATGCAATGTAATATGGAATGGAATGTGGAATGGAATTGAATGGAATGGAAAGACGAATGGAACGTTGAATGGAATGGAATGGAAAGTGGAATGGAATGGAATGGAATGTGAAATGGAATGAGGAATGCAATGAATAAGAATGGAATGGAATGTGGAATATAATGGAATCGAACATGAAATACAATGGAATGTAATGTGAAATTGAACGAGGAATGGAATGCAAAGGAATGGAATGTGGATTGTACTGGAATTGAATGTGGATTGTACTGGAATGGAAGGCAGAGTGGATTGTGGAATGGAAAGGAACGGAACATGGAATAGAATGTGGAATGAAATGGAATGGAATGTGGAATGGAACGTGGAATGGAATTGAATGGAACGCGGAATGGAATGGAATGTGGAATGGAATGCAATGGTAAGTGAAATGGAATGGAATGGAAGGTGGAATGGAATGGATCGTTGAATGTAGTGGAATGTAACGTGAAATGGAAATTTGAATGGAATGTAATGGAATGTGGAATCTAATGGAGTAGAATGTGGAATGAAAAGTGGAATGGCATGTGGAATGGAACGTGGAATGGAAAGTGGAATGGCATGTGGAATGGAACGTGGAATGGAATGGAATGGAATGTGAAATGGAACGAGGAATGTAATTTAATGGAATGTGGAATGGAATGTGCAAAGCAATGGAATCGAATGCGTAATGGAAAGGAATGGAATGGAATGAGGACTGGAATGGAATGCAATGGAATGGAATGTGCAATTGAACGGAATTGAATGCAGAATGGAACGTGGAATGTAATGGAATGGAATGTGAAATAGAATGCGGAATTGAATGGAATGGAATGCGGAATAAAATGGATTGGAATGCAATGAGGAAAGGGAAGGAAATGAATGGAATGTGGAAAGGAATGGAACGGAATGGAATCGAATGTGGAATGAAATGGAATGGAATGGAATGTGGAATGGAACGGAAGGGAAAAGAATGGAATGTCGAATGGAATGGAAGGGAATGTGGAAAGGACTGTGAAATGCTATGGAATGGAATGTGGAATGGAAAGGAGTGGATAGGAATTGATTGGAACGGAATGTCTAATTGAATGGAATTTAATGTGGAATGCAATGGAATGGAATGTGAAATGGAATGCAATGGAATGTGGAATGGAAAGTGGAATGGAATGCAATGGAATGTAGAATGAAACGGAATGAAATGTGTAGTGGAACGTGGAATGGAATGTGGAATGGAACGTGGAATGGAATGGAATGGAAAGTGAAATCCACTAAGAAATGTAATGGAATAGAATGGAATGTAATGTGGAATGTAATAGAATTAAAGGTGTAATGGAATGTGGAATGGAATGGAATGGAATGTGGAATGGAATGGAATGGAATGTTAAATGGAAGGGAATGGAACGCGGAATGGAATGTGCAATGGAATGTGGAATGGAATGGAATGGAATGTGAAATGGTATGAGGAATGGAACATGGAATGGAATGGAATGGAACATGGAGTGGAATGTGGAATGAAACATGGAGTGGAACGTGTAATGGAAATTGGAATGGAACGTGGAATGGAATATGGAATGGAAAGTGGAGTGGAATGGAATGGAATGGAATGAGGAATAGAATGGAATGTATTGAGAAAAGGAGTGGAAAGGAATGTAGAATCAAATGAAATGGAATGGGGAATGGAAAGGATTGGAAGGGAAAGGATTGGAATATGGAATGCAATGGAGTGGAAAGTGGAATGCAATGTGGAATGGAATGGAATGGACTGTGGAATGGAATGGAAAGGAATGAAATGTGAAATAAATTGGAATGGATTGTGGAATGGAATGGTATGGAACGGAATGTGGCAAGGAATGGAATGGAATGGAATGGAATGTGGAATTAAATGGAATGAAATGTGGAATGGAACGTGGAACGGAATGGAAAGGAACGTGGAATGGAAAGGAATGGAATGTGAAATGGAATCAGGAATGGAATGGAAAAGAATTGAATGGAATGTGGAATGTAATGGGATGGAATATGCAATGGAATGAAGAATGGAATGCAATTGAATGAAGAATGGAATGGAATGGAATGTGGAATGGAATGCGGAAATGAATGGAATGGAATGTGGAATGGAATGGAATGGGATGTGGAATGTTATATTTAATGCAATTTGGAATGATCCGTAATGGAATGTGGAATGGAAAGTGGAAAGGAATGGAATGGAAGGTAGAATGGAATGGAATGCAAGGTGGAATGGAATGTATAATGGAATGGGATGGAACATGGAATGGAAAGTTGAATGGAGTGTGGAATAGAATGTGGAATGCAATGCAATGGAATGGAATGTGGAATGGAATGGAATGGAATGTGCAATGGAATGGAATGTAATGGAATGGAATGAGAAACGAAGTTAAATGCAATGTGGAATGGAATGGAATGTGGAATGGAACATGGAGTGGAATGGAATGGACAGTGGAATGGAATATGTAATGGAATGTAATGAAATTTAGAATGGAACATGGAATGGACAGTAAAAGAAATGTGTAATGGAACGTGGAATGGAACGTGGAATGGAACGTAGAAAGGAAAGTGGAATGGAACGTGGAATGGAACGTGGAATGGAATGGAATGCAAATTGGAATGCAATCTGCAATGGAATGGAATGGAGTTCGCAACGAAATGTGGAATGGAATGGAATGGAATGGAATTTGCAATGGAATGTGGAAAGGAATGGAATGGAATGTGGAATGCAACGCAAACGAATGTGAAATGGAATGGATTGGAAGGTACAAAGGAGGAATGGAATGGAATGGATTGGAAAGTAGAATGAAGGAAAGGAATGGAAAGGAAAGTGGAGTGGAATGAAAGTGAATGGAAAGTGGAATGGAATGTTCAATGGAATGGAATGAAATATGGAATGGAATCTGAAATGGAATGGAATGGAATGAGGAATGGAATGTGTAATTGAAGGTAATGGAATGCAATTGAATGGAATGGAATATAATGTGCAATGTAATGGAGAGGATTGTGGAATGGAATTTGGAATGGAATGGAATGGAAAGTGGAAGATAATATGTAATGGAATGGAATGGAATAGGGATTGGAATGGAAAGGAATATGGAATACAATGTGGAATGGAATGGATTGACGAATGGAATGTGGAATGGAATGGAATGTGGAAAAAAATGTTTAATGGAATGGAATGGAATGTGGAATGGAATGCAATGGAATGGTATGTGGAATCGAATGGATTGGAATGTGGATTGGAATGGAATAGAATTTGAAATGGAATGGAATGGAATATGGAATGGAATGGAATGGAATGTGGAATGGAACGTGGAGTGAAATGGAAGGTAATGTGGAATGGAGTATGAAATGGAATGGAATGAAATGGAAAGAAAAGGAAGGGAATGGAATGTGGAATGGAATGGAATGGAATGTGGAATGGAATGTGATGGAATGTGGAATGGAATGTGAAATGGAAAGTGGAATGGAAGGTAATGAATGTGGAATGGAATGTGTAACGTAATGGAATTGAAAGTGTAATGGAATGGAATGGAATGGAATGTGGACTTGAATGGATTGGAATCGAATGAAGTGTGGAATGGAATGGAATTGAATGTGGAATAGAACGTGGAATGGAATGGAAAGGAATGTAAAATAGAATGTGATATGCAATGGAATAGAACGTGAAATGCCACGGAATGGAATGTGGAATGGAATGGAATGGAATGGAATGTGGAATGCAATGGAATTGAACGGAATGGAATGTGGAATGGAATGGAATGGAATGTGAAATGGAATGGAATGGAATGTGGAATGGAATGTGGAATGGAATGGAATGGAACAGAATGGAATGTTGAATGGAATGTGGAATGGAACTTGGAATGAAATGGAGTGGAATGGAATGGAAAATGGAATTGAATGGAGTGGAATGGAATGTGGAATGGAATTTGGATAGGAATGGAATGTGGAATGGAATGGAATGTAATGTCGAATGGAATGCGGAATGGAATGGAATGGAATGCAGTGTGGAATGGAATGGAACGGAATGGATTGTGGAATGCAATTGAATGGAATGTGGAATGGAATGGAAAGGAATGTGGAATGGAATTGAACGGAATATGGAATGGAATATGTAATGGAATGGAATGGAATGTTTAAAGTAACCTGAAATGGAATGGAAAGGAAGGTGGAATGGAATGAGGAATGTGGAATGGAATGGAATGGAATGTGGAATGGAATGGAATGGAATGTGGAATGTAATGGAATGGAATATGGAATGCAATGGAATGGAACGAGCAATGGAATGGAATGGAATGTGGAATGGAATGGAATGGAATGTGGAATGCAGTGGAATGTAACGTGGAATGGAATGGAATGGAATGTGGAAAGGAAAGGAACGGAATTTGGAATGGAAGGGCATTGAATTGAATGGAATGTGGAATAGAATGGAATGGAATGTGCAATGGAATGGAATGGAATGGATTGTGGAATGGAATGTGGAATGGAATATGGAATGGAATGAAATACCTAAAGGAATTGAAAGCAAAGAGGAATGGAATGTGGAAGCGAATGTGGAAAGGAATGCAATGTGGAATGGAATTGAATGGAATGTGGAACGGAATGTGGAACGGAATTTGGAATGGAATGGAATGGGCAATGGAATGCAATGGAATGGAATGTGGAATATAATGGAATGGAATGGAATAGAATTTGAAATTGAATGGAATGAAATTTGGAATGGAATGCGGAATGGATCGTACAATGACACGTAGAATGGAAAGTGGAGTGGAACGTGGAATGGAACTTGGAAATGAATGTGGAATTGAATGTGGAATGGAATGTAAGGGAATGCGGAATGTAAGGGAATGGAATGTGGAATTGAAGGAAATAGAATGCTATGCAATGTCGAATGGAATGGAGTTGAATGGATTGTGGAATGGTATGTGGAATGGAAAGAAACGGACTGTGGAGTGGAATGGAATCGAATATGGAATGGAACGTGCAATGGAATGGAATGGAATGTAGAATGGAAAGTGGAAAGGAACAGAATGGAAAGTGGAAGGGAATGGAACGGAATGTGGAATGGAATGGAATAGAAGGAGAAATGGAATGGAATGAAATCTGGAATGGAATGGAAACAATATTGGAATGGAATGGAATGTGGAATGCAATGGAATGGAATGTGGAATGGAATGGAATTGAACGTGCAACTGAACTTGGCATGAAAAGTGGAATGGAATGTGCAATGGGGAGGAATGTGGAATGGAATGGAATGGAATCCGGAATGTAACGTGCAATGGAATGGAATGGAATGGAATGGAATGGAATGGAATGGAATGTGGAATGGAAAGTGGAATGGAATGGAATGGAATGGAAAGGAATGTAATGCAATGGAATGTGGAATAGAATGTAATGGAATGTGGATTGGAATGTGGAATGGTACGGAATGGAATGGAATGTGGAATGGAATTTTGAAAGGAATGGAAATGAATGGAATGGAATTTGAAATGAAATGTGGAATGGAATGGAATGGAAAGTGGAATGAAATGGAATGGAATGGAATGTGAAATGGAATCTGTAATGGAATGGAATGTGAAATGGAATGTGTAATGGAATGGAATGGAACGTGGAATGGATCGTGGAATGCTTCGTGGAATGGAATGGAATGGAATGGAAAGGAATTTGGAATGGAATGGAATGGAATGGAATGTGGAATGGAACGGAATGGAATGCGGAATGGCACATAAAATGTGATGGAATGAAAGGGGAATGGAGCGTCGAATGGAACGTCAAATGAATCGTGAAATATATTGTGGCGTGGAATGGAATTGAACGTGGAATGGAACGTGCAATGGAACGCGGGATGGAAGGTCGAAAGGAATGGAATGCAATGTGGAATGGAATGGAATGTGGAATATAAAGGAATGGAATGTTAAATGGAATGTGGAATGCAGTGGAATTTGGAATGGTGTGTGCAATGGAATGTAATCGAATGTGGAATGGAATGGAATGGAATGGAATGTGGAATGGAATGTGCAATGGAATGGAATGGAATGGAAAGTGGAATGGAATGGAATGGAATGTGGAATGGAACACAATGGAATGTGGAATGGAATGGAAACGAATTTGAATGCACTCTGGAATGGAATGGAATGGAATATGGACTGTATTGTGGAATGGAATGGAGTGGAATGGATTGTGAAATGGAACGTGGAATGGAATGGAATGGAATGTGGAATGGAATGCTTTCGAATGTAGAGTGGAATGCAATGGAATCGAATGGAAATTGAAATGGAATGGAATGGAATGTGGAATGGAATGGAATGAAACGTGAAATTGAATATGGAATTGAATGGAATGGAATGTGGAATGGTATATGAAATGCAATGGAATGTAAAGTGGAATGGAATGTGGAATGGAATGGAATGGAACATTGAATGAAATGTGGAATGGAATGGAATGGAATGTGGAAAGCAATGCGGAATGGAAAGGAATGGAATGTGGAAAGGAATGTGGAATGGATTGGAATGGAATGTGGAATGGAACGTGCAAAGGAACGTGGAATGGAACGGTGAATGGAATGCGGAATGGAATGGAATGGAATGGAATGGAATGTGGAATGCAATGGAATCGAATGGAATGTGGAATGTGGAATGAAATGTGGAATGAAACGTGGAATAGAAAGGATCGGAATGGAATGTGGGTTGCAAGGCAATGGAATGTAAATTGGAATAGAATGCAACGTAATGGAATATGGAAAGGAACTGAATGCAATGGAATGGAATGTGGAATGGAATGGAATTGAACGTGGAATGGAATGGAATGGAATGTGGAATGGAACGTGGAATGGAATGGAATGGAATGTGGAATGGAAAGCAATGGAACGTGAAACGCAATGGACTGGAAATTGGAATGGAATGGAACGGAACATGGAATGGAATGGAACGGAAAGTGGAATGTGATGGAATTGAAAGAGGAATGCAATGGAATGGAATATGGAATAGAATGGAAGGGAATGGAATGTTGAATGGAATGTGGAATGGACTGACATGCAATGCGGAATGGAATGGAATTGAATGTGGAATGGAGTGGAAAGAAATGTGGAATCTAATGTGGAATGCAATGGAATGGAATGGAATGGAATGTTGAATGGAATGGAATGGAACTTGGAATGGAATGTGCAATATAACGTGGAATGGAACGTGAAATGGAACGTGCAATGGAATGCGGAATGGAAAGGAATGGAACGTGGAATGAAATGTGGAATGGAATGGAATGGAATAGAATGGAATGGAATGGAATGAAATTTGAAATGGAATGGAATGGAATGTGGAATGGAATGGAAATTAATGTGGAATGGAATGCAATGTGGAATGGAATAGAATGGAATGTGTAATGGAACGTGAATTGGAATTGAATGTGGAATGGAATGGAATGGAATGAAATACGGATTGGTATGGAATGTGGAATGGAATGGAATGGAATGTGGAATGGAATGGAATGGAATGTGGAATGGAATGGAATGGAATGTGAACTGCAATGGAATGTAATGTGGAAAGGAATGTAATGCAATTTGGAATGGAATGAGCAATGGAATGTAAAGGATTGTGGAATGGAATGGAATGTGCAATTGAATGTAAAGGATTGTGGAATGGAATGGAATGTGGAATGGAATGTGAATGGAATTGAATGGAATGTGGATGGAATGGAAAGTAATGTGGAATGGCATGGAATGGAATGTGGAATGGAACGTGGAATGAAATGGAAAGGAATATGGAATGGAATGTGGACTGGAAAGAAATGGAATGTGGAATTGAATATGGAATGGACAGGAATGGAATGTGGAATGCAATGAAATGGAATGTGGAATGGAATGCAATGGAATGTGGAATGGAATGTGGAACGGAATGGAATGGTATGTGGAATGGAATGTGGAATGCGTGGAATGGAATGTGGAATGGAATGGAATGGAATGGTAATGCAAAGTGGAATGCAATTTAATGGAAACTGGAATGGAACGTGGAATGGGATGGAATTGAATGTGGAATGGGATGGAATGTAATTTTCACTGGAATGTGGAATGGAATGGAATGGATTGCAGAATGGAATGTGGAATGAAATAGAATGGAATGTGCAATGGAATGTGGAATGGAATGGAATGGAATGTGGAATGGTATGTGGAATTCAAAGTGGAATGGAATATAATGGGATGTGTAATGGCATGTAATGGAAAGTGGAATGGAATGGAATGGAATGTGTAATGGAATTGAATGGAATGTGGAATGGAACTTGGAATGGAATGCAATGGAACATGTAATGGAATGGAATGAAAGGTGAAATGGAATGGAACTTGGAATGCAATGGAACGGAACGTGAAATGGAATGGAATGGAATTGAATGTGGAATGTCATGGAATGGAATGTGGAATTCAATGGAATAGAATGTGGAATGGAATGACATGGAATATGGAATGGAATGGAGTGGAATGTGGAATGGAATGTGGAATGAAATGGAATGGAATATTGATCTAATTTAATGGAATGTGGAATTAATTGGAAAGGAATGTGTAATGGAATGTGGAATGGAATGAAATGGAATGTGGAATGGAATGAAATGGAGTGTGGAATGGAATGTCTAATGCTTGGAATGGAATGTGGAATGGAATGGAATGGAATCTGGAATGGAATGTGAAATGGAAGTGGAGTGCAATGTAATGGAAAGTGGAATGGTATGTGGAATGAGATGGAATGGATTGTGTAATGAAACGTGAAATGGAATGTAATGGAATGCAGAATGGAATGTGGAATGGAATGGTATGGAATGTGGAATTGTTTGGAATGGAATATGGAATGGAATGTGGAATGCAATGGAATGGTATGTGGAATGGTATGCGGAATGGAACTTGGAATGGAATGGAATAGAAGGTGGAATGGAATAGAATGGAAATTTGAATGGAATGTGGAATGGAATGGAATGGAATGCATTGTGGAATGGAATGGAATGGAAAGGAATGCAATGTGGAATGGAATGGAATGGAATGGAATGGAATGGAATGCAATGTGGAATGGAATGGAATGGAATGTGGAATGTAATGGAATCCAATGTGGAATGGAATGGAATGGAACGTGGAATGGAATGGAATGTGGAATGGAATGGAATGGAATGTGGAATGGAAGGAAATGGAAGTGAATGGAATGTGGAATGGAATTGAATGAAATGTGTAATGGAAGAGAATGGAATGGAATGATATGTGGAATGGAACGGAAAGGAATATGGAATGGAATGTGGAAATGAATGGAATGGTAAGTGGAATAGAACGTGGAACATAATGTAATAACACGTTGAATGGAATGGAAAGGAATGTGTAATGGAATTAGGAATGGAACGTGGAATAGTATGGAGTGGAATGTGGAATGGAATGGAAAGGAATGGAATGTGGAATGGAAGGGAATGGAATGTGGAATGGAATGGAATGCAATGAGGAATGGAATGGAATGAGGAAAGGAATTGAATGGAATGGAATGTGAAATGGAATGGAATGGAATGGAATACAATGTGGAGTGGAATAGATTGGAATAGAATGGAATGTGGAATGGAATTGTATGCAATGTGGAATGGAATGGAAAGGAATGTGGAAAGGAATGTGGAATGGAATAGAATGGAATGTGGAAAGGAACGTAATGAAATTTGGAAAGTAATGTGGAATGGAATGGAATGGAATGTGGAATGGAATGGAAAGGAATGTGGAATGGAATGGAATGTGCAATGGAAGTTAATGGAATGTGGAAAAGAATGGATTGCAACGTGGAATGGAATGTAATGTCGAAGGGAATATAATGTAATGGAATATCAAAAGAAGTGGAGAGGAATGTGGAATGGAATGTGTAAAGGAATGGAATGGAATTTGGAATGGAATGGAATGGAATGTGGAATGGAATGGAATGGAATATGGAATTGAATGGAATGGAAAGGAATGTGGCATGCAATGGAAAGAATTGGAATGAAATGAGGAACGGAATGGAATGCAATGTGGAATGGAATGGAATGGAAGGAGGAGTGGAATGGTATGGAATTTGGAATGGAATGGAGTGGAATGGGGAATGGAATGTGGAATTGAATGGATTGGAATGCAATGGATTGTGGAATGCAATTTGGAATGGAATGTGGAATGGAATGTGGAATTCAATGGAATGGACTGTGAAATGGAATGGAGTGGAGTTGAATTTGAAAAGGAATGTAATGTAAAGTGGAATGGAAAGTGGAATGGAATATGCAATGGAATGAAATGTAATTGAATGGATTGTGGAATGGAATAGAATGGAATGTGGAATGCAATAGAATGGAATGGAATGTGAAATGGAAAGGAATGGAATTTGAAATGGAATGGGAAGGTATGTGGAAAGGAATGGAATGGAACGTGGAATTGAATGTGAAATGGAATGGAATGGAACGTGGAATGGTATATGAAATGCAATGGAATGAAATGTGGAATGGAACGTGGAATGGAACGTCTAATGGAAGGAGGAATGAAACGCGGAATGTAATTTGGATTGTAATGTGGAATGGAATGTGGGATGGAATGGAATGGAATGTGTAATGGAACGTGGAATGGAATGGAATGGAACGTGGAGTGGAACGTGGAATGGAATGTGGAATGGAACGTGGAATGGAACTTTGAAAGGAATGTGGAAAGGAATGTGGAATGGAATGTAGAATGGAATGGAATGGAATGTGGAAGGGAATGGAATTGAATCTGGAATGCAAAGGAATGTAAAGTGGAAAGGAATGTGGAATGGAATGGAATGGAATGTGGAATGCAACGGAACGGAATGGAATGTGGAATGGAGTGGAATAGAATGTGGAATGGAATGTGAAATGGAATGGAATGGAATGTGGAATGGAATGTGGAATCGAATGGAATGCATTGGAATGCGGACTGGAATTGAATGGCATGGAATGTACTGTGGAATGTAATGGAATGGGATGGAATTTGGAATGGAACGTGGAATGGAATGAAATTTGGAATGCAATGGAATGGAATGGAATACGGAATGGAACGGAATGTGGAATGGAAAGGAGTGGAATGTGGAATGGAATGGAATGGAATGTGAACTGCAATGGAATGGAACGGTATTTTGAATGGAATGTGGAATGTAATGTGGAATGTAATGGAAAGTATTGTGCAAAGGAATGGAATGGAATGTGGAATGCAATTGAATGGAATACGGAATGGAATGGAAAGGAATATGGAATGGAATGGAATGGAATGTGGAATGGAACATTCCACTCCACATTCCATTCCACATTCCATTCAACCTTCCATTCCTTTCCATTCCACGTTCAATTCCACTTTCCATTCCACATTCCATTCCATGTTCCATTCCACATTCCATTGCATTCCATTCCACATTCCATTGCATTCCATGCCACGTTCCATTCCAAGTTCCATTCCACTCCATTCCACGTTCCTTTCCACATTCCATTCCACTTTCCATTCCAAACCACCCTACGTTCCATTCCATTCCATTCCACATTCCTTTCCATTCAATTCCACATTCAATTCAACATGCCTTTCCACATTCCATTCCATGCCTTTCTATTCCACTTTCCATTCCATTCCATTCCATTCCACATTCCATTCCATTATATTTTGCATTCCATTCCATTCCATTCCAAATTCCACTGCATTCCATTCCATTCGACATTCCATTCCATTCCATTCCACATTCCAAACCATTCCATTCCATTGCACATTCCATACCATTCAATTCCACATTTAATTCTGTTCCATTTCACATTCCATTCCATGCTCCATTCCACGTTGCATTCCACGTTCTATTCCATGTTCCATTCCGCACTTCATTCCTTTCCATTGCACATTCCATTCCATTCCATTACACAGCCCATTCCATTCCATTCCACATTTCATTAAGCATTCCATTCCATTCCATTCCATGTTCCATTACACGTTCCATTCCACATACCATTACATTCCATTCCACATTCCATTCCACGTTCCATTCCACGTTACATTCCACTTTCCATTCCACTTTCCATTCCATATTCAATTCCGCAATCCATTCCATTCCATTCCACCTTCCATTCCACACTCCATTCCACATTCCATTCCACATTCCATTACATTCCATTCCACTTTCCATTCCACATTCCATTCCTTTCTATTCAACGTTCCATTACACAATCCATTCCACATTCTGACACACTCTATTCCACATTCCATTCAGCATTCCATTCCACATTCCATTCTTTTCCATTCCACACTCCATTGCACATTCCATTCCATTCCACATTTCATTCCACATTCCATCCCACATTCCATATCATTCCATTCCGCATTCCATTCCACATTCCACTCCATTCCATTCTGCGTTCCACTCCACATTCCATGCCACATTCCATTAAATTGAATTCCACATTCCGTTCCACTTTCAATTCCACATTCTATTCCACATTCCATTGCATTCCATTCCACTTTCCATTCCACGTTCCATTCCGCATTTCATTCCACATTCCACTCCACATTCCATTCCATTCCATTCCACGTTACATTCCACGTTCCATTCCATTCCATTCCATTCCATGTTCCATTCCTTTCCATTCCACTTTCCATTCCACATTCCATTTCACATTCCATTCTATTCCATTCAATTCCATTCCACCTTCTATTCCATTCCATTCCACATTCCATACCACGTTCCATTCCATTCCATTCCAAGTTGCATTCCACTTTCCATCAGTCATTCCATTGCACTTTCCGTTTCATTCCATTCCACGTTCCATTCCATATTCCATTCCATTACATTTCACATTCCATTCCATTCCTTTCCACTTTCCATTCCGTTCCATTCCACATTCAATTACATTCCCTTATACTATCCATTCCACTTTCCTTAACACGTTCCATTCTACTTTCCTTTCAAAGTTCCATTCCATTCCATTCCACGTTCCATTCCACTCCATTCCAAGATCCATTTCATTCCATTCCACGTTCCATTCCTCATTCCATTTCATATTCCATTCCACCTTCCATTCCATTCCATTCCATTGCATTCCATATTCCATTCCATTATATTCCACTTCCCAATCGATTCAATTCCGCATTCCATTCCATTCCATTTCATTCCTTTTGACATTCCATTGCATTCCATTACATTCCATTCCACCTTCCATTCCAATCCATTACGTTCCATTTCACATTCCATAAAATTGCATTCCATTCCGCCTTCCATTCCTTTCGATTCCACATTCCATTCTATTTCATTCCACATTCCTTTCAATTCCATTCCATTCCATTACATTCCACTTTCCATTACACATTCCATTACACATTCCATTCCATTGCTTTCCATATTCCATTCCATTCCTTTCCATTTCACATTCCATTTCACGTTCCATTTCATGTTCCATTCCACGTTCCATTCCACGTTCCATTCCATTCCATTCCATATTCCACTCCATTCCCTTCAAATCCATTCCGGATTTCATTCTATTCCAATCCACTTTCTATTCCACATTCCATTCCTTTCCATTCCACATTTTATGTCACATTCCATTCCACGCTCCATTCCCTTCCATTCCACGCTCCATTACACATTTCATTCCTGATTAAATTCCACATTCTGTTCCACATTCCATTGCATTCCATTCCACGTTTCATTTCACCTTCCATTCCATTCCATCCCAGGTTCCATTCCACATTCCATTCCACATTCCATTCCATGCTCCATTCCACATTCCATTCCACGTTCCATTCCACCTTCCACAGCAAGTTTCATTCCACGTTTCAATCCATTTCATTCCACGATCTATTCGACATTCCATTCCATTCCATTCCACTTTCCATTCCACATTCCCTTCCACATTCCATTCCACATTCCATTCCGTTACATTCCACGTTCCATTCGACATTCCATTCCATTCAAATCCACTTTCCTTCCACATTCTATTCCACATACCATTCCTCATTCCATTCCGATCCATTCCACATTCCATTCCACATTCCATTCTACATTCCGTTACATTCCATTCCACATTCCATTCCATTCCATTCCACATTCCATTCCACTTTGTATTCCATTCCATTCCACATTCCATTCGACATTGCATTCCATTCCAGTCCATATTCCATTCCACATTCCATTCCATTCCATTACACATTCCATTCCACATTTCATTCTACATCCCATTGAATTCCATTCCACATTCCATTCCACAATCCATTCCGTTCCATTCCACGTTCCATTCCAGATTCCATTCCACATTCCATTCCAGATTCCATTCCAAAATCCATTCCATTCCATTCTAAGTTCCATTCGACTTTCCAATGCATTACATTCCACTTTCCATTCCACATTCCATTGCACATTCCATTCCCCATTCCTTTCCGTTCCATTCCACATTGCATTCCACATTCCATTCTTCATTACATTGCTCGTTCCATTCCATTAAATTCCACGTTCCATTCCACAACCCATTCCATACCATTCCACTTTCCTTTCCACATTCCATTCCACATTCCATTCCACATTCACTTCCGATCCATTCCACATTCCATTCCACAGTCCATTCCACAATCCATTCCACATTCCATTCCATTCTATTACAGTACATTTCACGTCCCATTCCACTTTCCATTTCATTCCATTCCACGTTCAATTCCACGTTCCATTGACCATTCCATTCGACGTTCCATTCCACGTTCGATACCACGTTCCACTCCATTCCATTCTACTTTCCATTCCACTTTCCATTCGATTCAATTCCACTTTCCATTCCACTTTCCATTTCATTCCATTCTACTTTCCTTTGCACTTTCCATTCCACATTCTATTCCACATTCCATTCCACATTGCATTCCATTCCATTCCACCTTCCATTCCATTCTCTTCCAAATTCCATTAGATTCCCTTCCATTGCATGCCTCTTTCAATTCCATTCCATTCCATTCCATTCCATTCCGTTCCCCATTTCATTCCGTTGGATTCCGCATTCCATTCCATTCCATTACATTCCATTTCACATTCCACTTCATTTCATTCCATTCCACATTCCGTTCCATTCTGTTCCCCATTCCATTCCATTCCATTTCACATTACATTCCACATTCCATTCCGCATTGTTTTCCACATTCCATTCCATGTTCCATTCCTCGTTCCATTCCTTTCCATTCCACATTCCATTCCATTCCATTCCACATTCCATTTCATTCCACTCCACATTCCATTCCACATTCCATTCCATTCCATTCCACCTTCCATTCCACCTTCAATTCCACATTCCATTCCACGTTGTATTCCACATTCCATTGCATATTCCATTGCACATTCCATTCCATTCCACGTTCAATTCCACATTCCATTCCAGTTTCAATTCCACGTTCCATTCCACATTATATACCATTCCTTTCCATTCCATTCCGGATTCCTATCCGTTCTATTCCGCCTTCTATTCTGCCTTCCATTCCATTCTATTCCACATTCCATTCCACATTCCATTGCATTCCATTCCACCTTCCATTCCTTTCCTTTCCACATTCCATTCCTTTCCATTCCAAATTACATTGCACATTCTATTCCACGTCCCATTCCACATTCTATTCCACATTACATTGCATTCCATTCCACGTTCCATTCAACGTTCTATTCCTCATTCCATTATGCATTCCATTCCACGTTCCATTCCATTCCATTCCACGATCCATTCCACAATCCTATCCATTCCATTCCAGATTCCATACCATTCCTTTCTATACCATTCAACATTCCATTCCATTCCATACCACATTCTATTCCACATTCCAATCTTTTCCATTCTCATTCCTTTCCATTCCATTCCACATTCCATTCCAAGTTCCATTCCACATTCCATTCCACCTTCCATTCCACTTTCCGTTTCGCATTGCATTCCATTCCATTTCGCATTCCAATCCATTCCATTAAAAATTCTATTCCACATTTCATTCCATTCCATTCCACATTCCATTCCACATTACATTACATTCCATTCCGCATTCCACTGCATTCCATTCCACATTGCATTCCTTTCCATTACACGTTACATTGCACATTGCCTTCCACGTTCCAATCAACATTCCATTCCACACCATTCCAAATTCCAGTTCATTCCATTCCACATTCCATTCCACATTCCATTCCACATTCCTTTCCATTCCGTTACACATTACATTACATTCCATTCCACGTTCCATTCCACGTTCCATTCCAAATTCCCTTCCACATTCCATTCCGCGTTCCATTCCACATTCCAATCCATACCATTCCACATTCCATTCCGTTGCATTCCACGTTCCATTCCACATTCCATTCCACATTCCATTCCACGTTTAATTCCGTTCCATTCCACATTTCATTCCACATTCCTTTCCACATTCCTTTCCACATTCCCTTCCACATTCCATACCACGTTCCATTCCAGTGTCCGTTAAATTCCATTCCACATTCCACTCCATTCCATTCAACATTCCATTCCATTCCAATCCACATTTCATTCCACATTTCATTCCATTCCTTTGCACATTCCATTCCACATTCCATTGCAAATTCCATTCCATCCAATTCCACATTCCATTCCTTTCCATTCCATTCAATTCCACGTTCCATTCCACATTCCATTCCATTCCATTCCACGTTCCATTCCACACTCAATTCCACATTCCTTTCCATATTCCATTCCGTTCCATTCCACACTTGATTCCACAGTATATCCTATGTTCATTTCCACATTCCATTCCACTTTCCATTAGACGTTATATTCCACGTTCAATTCCATTGCATTTCACTTTCCATTCCACATTCCATTACAAGTTCCATTCCACATACCGTTCCACTTTCCATTCCATTCCATTCCACGTTCCATTCCATATTCCATTGCATTCCATTCCAAGTTCTATTCCACACTCCATTCCACATTCCGTTCCACATTCTATTCCGTGCTATTCCACATTCCATTCCACAACCCATCCTACATTGCAATCCACTTTGCATTCCACATTCCATTAAATTCCTTGCCACATTCCATTCCACATTCCATCCCATTCCATTCCACACTCCGTTCCACATTCCATTGCCCATTCAATTCCATTCCATTCCACATTCCATTCCACATTCCATTCCACTTTCCATTCCACGTTCCATTCAATTTCATTCCATGTTCGATTCCACATTCCATTCCATTCCATTAAATATTCCATTCCACTTTCCATTGCACATTCCATTCCACATTTCATTCTGTTCCATTCCGCATTCCATTCCATATTCCTTTCCATTCCGTTCCACATTCCTTTCTATTACACTCCACTCCATTCCATTCCACATTCCATTCCATTCCATTCCACATTCCATTCCATTATATTCCACATTCCATTCCATATTCCATTCTACATTCCATTCCACTCAAATCTATTCCGTATTTCATCACATTACATTCCACATTCCATTCCTTTCCATTCCACATTCCATTCCACTCCATTCCAGTTTACAATACGCGTTCAATTCCACTTTCCATTCCATTCCAATACACGTTACATTCCACATACCATTGCATTCCATTCCACTTTAGTTTCCACATTCCATTCCATGTTATATTACTTTCCATTCCACATTCCATTCCACATTACATTCGACATTCTGTTCCGTTCCATTCCACATTGCATTACATTTCATTACTCACTCCATTCCACATTCCATTCTACATTACATTCCACATTCCACTCCATTCCATTCCACATTCCATTAAACATTCCATTCCACATTGCACTCCATTCCGTTCCACATTCCGTTACACGTTGCATTCCATTCTATTCCACTTTCCATTTCACGATACATTCAACATTCCATTTCTCAATCGATTCCACTGTCCATTCCAGATTCCTTTCCACATTCCAATTGATATTCCATTCCATTCCATTTCACATTCCATTCGACATTCCTTCCATTGCATTCCACATTCCATTCCACATTTTCTGGCACATTCCATTCCGTTCCATTCCACATTCCATTCCACAGTCCATTCCACGGTCCATTCCATTCCATCCCATATTCCATTCCACTTTCCGTTCCATTCTATTTCACGTTGCATTCCACATTCCATTCCACGTTCTATTCCACATTCCATTCCATTCCATTCCATATTCCATACCATTCCATACCATTCCATTCCACCGTCCATTCCATTCCATTCCACTTTTGATTCCACATTCAATTGCAAATTCCATTCTGTTCCATATCACATTCCATTCCGCACTCCATTCCACCTTCCATTCCACATACCATTCCATTCCATTCCATATTCCATTCCACATTCCATTCCACATTCCATTCCGTTCCATTCCACATTCCGTTGCATTCCATTCCAGATTCCTTTCCACATTCCATTTCATTCCTTTCCACTTTCCATTCCATTTAATTCCACATTCCATTCCACATTCTCTTCCACATTCCATTCAATTCCACATTCCATTCCTCAGTCCGTTCTACATTCCCTTCCACATTCCATTCCATGTTCCATTCTCATTCCATTGCATTTCATTTCACATTCTATTCCACAATCTGTTGCATTCCAATTCACATGCCATTCCACATTCCTTTAAATTCCATTCCATTCCATTCCAAATTCCATTCCACATTCCATTCCACGTTCCATTCCAATGTCCTTTACATTCCTTTCCACAATCCATTCCATTCCATTCCACATTGCATTCCATTCCAATAAACATTTCATTCCATTCCATTGCACATTCCATTCCACATTCCATTCCATTCCATTCCATTCCATTCCACTATCCATTCCACATTCCATTCCATTCCATTCCAACTTCCATTCCACACTCAATTACACATTCCTTTCCATATTCCATTCCGTTCCATTCAACACTTGATTCCACATTCTATCCTATGTTCAATTCCACATTCCATTCCACGTTCCATTAGACGTTATATTCCACGATCAATTCCATTGCATTTCACTTTCCATTCCACATTCCATTCCATTCCATTTCAAGTTCCATTCGACATACCATTCCACTTTCCATTCAATTCCATTCCACGTTCCATTCCACTTTGCATTCTATTCCATTCCACGTTCCATTCCACAACCCATACTACATTGCAATCCACTTTCCATTCTACATTCCATTAAATTTCCTTCCACATTCCATTCCACATTCCATTCCACGTTCCGTTCGATTCCATTCCATGTTCAATTCCACATTCCATTCCATTCCATTAAACTTTCAATTCCACATTGCATTGCACATTCCATTCCACATTCCATTCTGTTTCATTCCACATTCCATTCAATATTCCATTCCATTCCGTTACACATTCCTTTCTATTACGCTCCACATTTCATTCCACATTCCCTTTCATTCCATTCCACATTCTATTCCAAGTTTCATTCCATTCACATCCACGTTCCATTCCAAGTTTCATTCCACATTCCATTCCACATTCCATTCCCTACCATTTCGCATTCCATTCCACATTCCATTCCACATTCCAATCCATTCCATACCACATTCCATTAAACATTCCATTCCATACCATTCCGCATTCCATTCTCATTCCATTGCATTACATTCCACATTCCTTTCCACATTCCATTCCATTCCATTTCACATTTCATACCACATTCCATTCCATTGTATTCCACATTTCATTCCACTTTCCATTCCATGCTCCACTCCACCTTCCATTCCACATTCCATTCCATTCCATTCCATTCCACGTTCCATACCATTCCATTCGACATTTCTTTTCATTCTGATCCACATTCCATTCCACATTCCATTACTCATTCCGTTCCTCATTCTATTTCACATACCATTCCATTCCATTACACATTCCATTCCATTTCATTCCACCTTCCGTTCCATTCCATTCCGCATTCCTTTACAAATTCCATTCCACATTCCATTACACTCCATTCTATTCCAGATTCCATTCCATTCCGTTGCGCAATCCATTCCCCATTCCATTCCACATTCCATTCCAAGTTCCATTCCATTGCATTCCACATTCTAATCCATTCCATTCCTCATACCATTGCATTCAATTGCACATTCCATTCCATTCCATTCCTTTCCACATTCCATTCCATCGCATTCTGCCTTCCATTCCATTCTATTCGATTCCAATCCACTTTCCACTCCATTCATTTCCATTCCATATTCCATTCCATTATATTCCACATTCCATTCCATTGCATTGCACATTCCATTCCACGTTCAATTCCACGATGCACTCCTTGTTCCATTCCACGACACATTTCACGTTCCATTCCTTTCCATTAAACATTCCATTCCATTCCATACCACATTGCATTCCATTCCATTACACATTCCATTCCATTCCATTCCACATTACATTCCATTCCACATTCCATTCCATTTCACTCTACTTTCCATTCCACGTTCCATTTCACATTCCATTCCACATTGCATTCCAAGTTCCATCCCATTCCATTCTACATTCCAGTCGATTCCATTCCACGGTCCATTCCACGTTCCATTCCACATTCCATTTCACATTCTAATCTAAGTTCCGTTCCATTCTTTCCAAGTTCCATTCCACTTTCCATTCCATTACATTCCACGTTTCATTCCACATTCCATTCCATTCTATTCCAACTTCCTTTCCAGGTTCCATTCCACGTTCCATTCCATTACATTCCACTTTCCATTCCACATTCCATTCCATTCCACGTTCCATTCAACATTCCATTCCATTCAGTTTCATGTTCCATTCCATATTCCATTCCACATTCCGTTCTACATTCCACATCACGTTCCATTCCACGATACATTCCACACTCAATTCCACGATACATTGCACGTTCCACTCCACATTCTATTCCATTCCATTCCATTCCCCTCCACATTCCCTTCTACATTCCATTCCACATTCCATTCCACGTTCCATTCCACATTCCTTTACATGTTTCATTCCATGTTCTATTCCACATTCCATTCCATTCCTTTCTGCTTTCAATTCCACGTTCCATTCCATTCCATTCAACTTTCCATTCCATATTCCATTGAACATCCCATTCCATGTTCCAGTCCTTGTTCTGTTCCACGTTCCATTCCACATTCCATTCCGTTCCATTCCACATTTCATTCCACATTGCATTCCACATTCCAATCTATTCCATTCCACATTCCATTCAATTCCATTCCAATCCACCTTCCATTCCATTCCATTCCAAATTCAATTCCATTCCTCATTCCATTCCATTCCATTCCACATTCCATTCCACATTCCATTTCACATTCAGTTACACATTCCATTCCATTCCATTCTATTCCACATTCCATTCCATTCCATTCCATTCCACATTCCAATACATTCCATTCCACATTCCATTCCATTCCATTCCACATTCAAATCCACTTTCCATTCCACATTCCTTTCCCCATTCAATTGCATTCAATTCCACGTTCCATTTCATTCCATTGCATTCAACGTTCCTTTCCGTTCCATTCAATTCCAAGTTCCATTCCATTCCATTACATTCCACATTCCATTCCATTCCATTCCATTCCATTCCATTCCAAATTCCATTCCATTCAATTCCAATCCACATTTCATTCCACTCCATTCCAAGCTCAATTCCATTCCTCATTCCATTCCATTCCATTCCACATTCCATTGCACATTCTGTTCCATTCTATTCTATGCCACATTCCATTCCATTTTTCATTCCACGTTCCATTCCACTTTCCATTCCATTCCATTCCATTGCACGTTCCATTTCATTCCATTCCACGTTTCAATTCATTCCGTTCCACATTCCATTCCACATTCCATTTCACATTCCTTTCCAAATTATATTTCACTTTCCATTGCATTCCATTCCATTCCACATTTCGTTGTAGTCCATTCCATTCCATTCCACCTTTCATTCCATTGCACTCCGCTTTCCATTCCATTCCATTCCATTCCATTCCTTTCCATTCCATTCCATTCTATGTTCCACTCCATTCCATTCCATTTCACATTCCATTCCATTCCAATTCACATTCCATTGCATTCCTTTCGACATTCCATTCCACGTCGCATTCCATCTTCCATTCCACGTCCCATTCAACTTCGCATTTCTTTCCATTCCACATTCCATTTCATCCCATTACACGTTCCATTCCATTCCATTCCATGCTCCATTCTAATTTCCATTCCACTTTCCATTCCACGTTGCATTCAAAGTTCCATTCCATTCCATTCCATGTTCCATTCCAAGTTCCATTCCGTTAAATTATACGTTCCATTCCATTCCATTTTACATTCCTTTTCACGTTGCATTCCTTTCCATTACATTCCACATTTCATTCCACGTTCCATTCCATTAAATTCCACTTTCCATTCCACGTTCCATTCCACGTTCCATTACTTTCCATTCATCATTCCTTTCCATTCCACTTCACTTTCAATTCCATTCCATTCGTCGCTCCATTCCACGTTCCGTTCCATGTTGTATTCGACGTTCCATTCCACGTCCCATTCCACGTTCCATTCCATGTTGTATTCCACGTTCCATTCCACGTCCCATTCCACGTTCCATGCCTTTCCATGCCACATTCCATTCCATTCCTTTCCACATTCCATTCCATTACATTCCACATTCCATTACATTCCATTCCACTTTCCATTCCACATTCCATTTCTCATTCCATTCCATTCCATTCCACGTTCCATTCAACATTCCAATCCATTCAATTTCACGTTCCATTCCATATTCCATTCCACATTCCATATCACATTCCCCTCCAGTTCCATTCGGCGATCCATTACACGTTCAATTACAGGAACCATTGCACGTTCCATTCCACATTCCATTCCATTCCATTCCATTCCATGTCACATTGCCTTACACATTCCATTCCACATTCCATTCCACGTTCCATTCCACATTCCTTTCCATGTTCTATTCCACGATCCATTCCATTTTCCATTCCATTTCATTCCACGTTCCATTCCACTTTACATTCCTTTCCGTTCCACTTTTCATTCCACATTCCAAGGCACATTCCATTCCACTTTCCATTCAATATTCCATTCGACGTTGCATTCCACGTTCCATTCCACATTCCATTCCATTCCATTTCACTTTCCATTCCACATTCCATTCTGTTTTCCTTTCCATGATCCATTCCACGTTCCATTCCACCTTCCATTCCACATTCTATTCCATTCTACTCCACATTCCATTCCACATTCCACTGCAAATTCCATTCCACGTTCCAATCCACAATGCATTGCACATTCCATTCCACATTCGATTCCACATTCCATTACTTTCCATTTCACAATCCTTTCCATTCCATTACACTTTCCATTCCAAATTCAATTCCATTCCAATCCACATTCCATTGGACATTCCATTCCATTCCATTAAACATTCCTTTCCATTGCATTCCCCGTTCCATTCTAACCCATTCCATGTTGCATTTGATTTCATTCCGCATTCCATTCCATTCCATTCCATTAGAAATTCTATTGCATTCCACATTGCTTTCCATTCCATTTCACATTCCATTCCATTCCATTCCATTCCATTCCACATTCCATTCCATTCCATTCCACATTCCATTCCATTTCATTCCATTCCTTTTCATTCCATTCCACATTCTATTCCATTCCACATTGCATTCCTATCCACATTCCATTCCACTGTATTCTATTCCATTCCATTCCACATTTCATTCCATTCCATTCCATTCCATATACCATTCCATTCCATTCCACATTCCATTCCATTCATTTATTACATTCCATTCCATTCCATTCCGTATCCCATTCCAATCCATTCATTTATCCTATTCATTTATTCCATTCCATTCCATTCCATTCCGTATTCCGTTCCATTCCATTCCACATACCATTCCATTCCATTCCGTATTCCGTTCCATTCCATTCCACATACCATTCCATTCCACATTCCATTCCACGTTCCATTCCATGTTCCATTCCATGTTCCATTCAGTTCCATTACACATTCCATTCCATTCCATTCCACATTCCATTATATTCCATTCCACATTCCATTCCACATTCTATTCCATTCCATTCCATTTTGCATTCCACATTCCATTCCATTCCATCCCACATTCCTTTCCACATTACATTCCATTTTGTTAAATTGCACATTTCATTTCACACTCCATTGCTTTCCATTTCACATTCCACTCCATCAATTTCACACTCTATTCCACATTCAATTCCATTCCATTCCATTCCACATACCATTCCACATTCCATTCCATTCCATTCCAGATTCCATTACATTGCATTCCACATTCCTTTCCATTCAATTCCACTTTCCATTGCATTCCATTCCACATTCTATTCAAAATTCCATTCCATTCCATTCCACATTCCATTCCATTCCTTTCCACATTCCATTCCATTCCTTTCCACATTCCATTCCATTCCATTCCAATCCACATTCCATTTCACATTCCATTCCATTCCTTTCCACTTTCCATTCCACATTCAGTTTCATTCCTTTCACATTCCATTCCATTCCATTCCATACCACATTGCATTCCACATACCATTTCATTCCAATCCACATTCCATTGCACATTCTATTCCATTTCACGCCACATTCAATTCCACATTCCATTCCATTCCTTTCCATTTCACTTTGAATTCCACATTCCATTCCACATTCCATTCCATTCCACTCCTCTTTCCATTTCACGATCCATTCCACATTCTATTCCACATTCCATTCCACGTTCCCTTCTGTTCCATTCCACATTCAATTCCACATTGCATTCCACATTCCATTCAACGTTCCATATTCCATTCCACATTCCATTCCATTCCATTCCACATTCCAATCCACATTCCATTCTAGTCAATTCCACATTTCATACCATATTCCATTCCACGTTACTTTCCATGTTCCATTCCACGTTCCATTCCATTCAATTCCTTTCCATTCCATTCCATTCCATTCCATGTTCCAATTCATTCTATTTCACATTCCACTTACACTTTCCATTTCACATTCCGTTCCACATTCTATTTCTCTATAAATTCCATTCCATTCCATTCCATTACACATTTCATTCCATTCCATTCCACATTCCATTCCACGTTCCATTCCACGTTCCATTCCACATTCCCTTCCAAATTCCATTCCGTTCCATTCCACATTCCATTGCACATTCCATTCCACATTACATTCCTTTCCATTCCACGTTCCATTGCGCATTACATTCCACATTCCATTCCAGATTCCTTTCCGTTCCATTCCACATTCCATTCCACATTCCATTCGACATTCCATTCCATTGCATTTCACATTCAATTCTCATTCCTTTGCATTACGTTCCAAATTCCATTCCACATTCCATTCCTTTCCATTCCACATTTCATTTAATTCCATTCCACATTCCATTAAACATTCCATTCCATTCCTATCCACATTCCATTCATTTCCACTTTCCATTCCACATTAAATTCAATGTTCCATTCCATTCCATTCCACTTTCCATTCCACGTTGTATTCCATGTTCCACTCCATTCCATTACACGTTCCATTCCAAATTCCATTCCCTTACATTTCAGGTTCCCTTCCACATTCCTTTTCACATTCCATTCGACTTTCCATTGCATTCCATTCCACATGCCATTACACACTCCACTCGACATTGCATTCCACATTCCATTCCACATTGAATTCCAGATTTCATTCTACATCCCATTCCCTTCCATTCCACATTCCATGCCACATTTAATTCTACATCCCATTCCATTCCATTCCACATTCCATTCCACATTCCATTCCACATTCCATTCCACCTTCCATTCCTTTCCATTCCTCTTTTCAGTCCACCTTCCATTCCATTACATTCCACTTTCCTTTCCACATTCCATTACACTGTCCATTTCACATTCCATTCTACATTCCATTGCATTCCATTCCACATTACATTACATTCCATTCCACTTTCCATTCCACATTCCATTCCATATACTTTTCCACATTCTATTCCATTTCATTACACATTCCATTCCTTTCCATTCCACATTCCATTCCATTCCTTCCCACATTCCATTCCATTCCATTCAACGTTCCATTCCACATTCCATTCCATTAAATTCCACTTTTGTTACCACATTCCATTCCACATTACATTCCTTTCCATTCCACTTTCCATTCCACATTCCATTCCACATTACATTGCTTTCCATTCTTCATTCCATTGCACATTCCATTCCGTATTCTGTTCTATTCCATTCAGCATTCCATTCCATTACTTTCCACATTCCATTCCACATTCCATTCCACATTACATTGCTTACCATTCTTCATTCCATTCCACATTCCATTCCATATTCCGTTCCATTCCATTCAGCATTCCATTCCATTCCATTCCACACTCCATTCCACCTTCAATTCCATTCCACACTGCATCCCACATTCCATTCCTTTCCATTCCACATTCCATTCCTCATTACATTACATTCCGTTCCTCATTCCACTGCATTCCATTCCACATTCCTTTCAACATTCTACTCCGTTGCATTCCACATTCCGTTCCATTCCATTCCACGATACATTCCACATTATATTCCACATTCCATTCCACCTTCCATTCCATTACATTTCAGGTTACTTTCCACAATCCATTCCATTCCATTACATATTCCGTTCCATATTCGGTTCAATTTCATTCCACATTCCATTCCACATTCCATTCCATTTCATTCAACATCCTATTCCATTGCATTCCATTCCACATCCCATTCCATTGAACTCCTCGTTCCTTTCTACGTTCCATTCCATTCCATTCCTCTTACATTTCCTCATTTCATTCCACAGTCCATTCCATATTTCATTCCGTTCCATTCCACATTCCATTCCTCATTGCATTCCTCATTCCATTCCATACAATTCCACATTCCATTCCACAATCCATTCTATTCCATTCCACTTTGCATGCCACATTCCATTCCATTCCATTCCATAATCAATTCCACATTGCATTCCATTCCACTCCACATTCCACTCCACATTCCATTCCATTCCATTCAACTTCATTCCACTTTCCTTTTCATTTCATTCCATAATCCATTCAATTCCATTCCACATTCCATTAAACATTCCATTCCATTCCTTTCCACATTCCATTCATTTCCACATTCCATTCCACATTCCATTCGACATTCCATGACATTGCATTTCACATTCAATTCTCATTCCATTGCATTACATTCCAAATTCCATTCCACATTCCATTCCTTTCCATTCCTCATTTCATTCCAAATTCCATTTCATTCCATTCAACATTCCATTCCACATTCCATTCCACGTACCTTTCAATTTTCCATTCCAAGTTCCATTCCAAGTTCCATTCCATTCCATTTTTTTACACGTTCCATTCCATTGCATTCCACGTTCCATTTCATTCTGTTTCCCATTCCACTCCACATTCCATTTCACATTCTGATCCACATTCTATTTTACTTTCCATTCTTTTGCATTACACATTCCTGGCCATTCAATTCCACATTCCATTCCCCATTCCTTTCCACATTCTATTCCATTTCATTTCACCTTCCATTCCATGCCATTCAAAATTCCATTCCACATTCCATTCCATTCCATTTCACTTTTTATTCCATTCCATTCAACATTCCATTCCACATTCCTGTCCACTGCATTCCACTTTCCATTCCACATTCCATTCCATTCCATTCCACATTCCATTCCATACCATTCCACCTTCCATTCCGCATTCAATTCCATTACACATTCTATTCCACATTCCATTCCACTCCACTCCACATTCCATTCCAATCCATTCCACCTTCCATTCCGCATTCCATTCCATTCCCCAATCCATTCCACAATCCATTCAATTCCTTTCAACATTCCATTCCATTTCATTTACATTCCGTTACATTCCATTCCACAATCCCTTCCATTCCATTCGACATTCCTTTCCACATTTCATTCCATTCCATTCCACATTCCATTCCATTCCATTCCACATTCCATTCCATTCCATTCCACATTCCATTCCACAATACACTGCACTCCATTCCATTCCACCTACCATTCCGTGCCATTCCATTCCATTCCACATTCCATTCAACTCCATTCCACTTTCCATTCTATTCCACGTTCCATTCCATATTCCACACCATATTCCATTCCATTCCACTTTCCATTCCACATTCCAAACCACATTCCATTCCATTCCTTTACACATTCCATTCCATTCCAATCCACATTCCATCATCATTCCATCCCATTCCATTCCACATTCCATTCATCATTCCATTCCATTCCATTCCACATTCCATGCCATTCCATTCCACATTCCATTCCCCATTCCATTCCGTTCAATTCCACATTCCTTTACACATTCCATTCCACATTCTATTCCACTTTCCATTCCACATTCCATTCCACAATCCATTCCAGTTCACTCCACATTCCATTCCACATTCTATTCCATTTCATTCCACCTTCCATTCCACATTCCATTCCTTTCCACATTCCATGCTGAATTCCATTACATTCCGTTCCACATTCCATTCCACATTTCTTTCCATTCCATTTCACATTCCATTCCATTCCAATCCACTTTCTGTTTCATTCCATTCCATTTCAGTCCACATTCTATTCAATTCCATTACATTCCACTTTCCATTGGATTCCATTCCATATTCTATTCTATTCCATTCCACATACCATTCCATAATCCATTCCGTATTCCATTCCA
This sequence comes from Pongo pygmaeus, assembly GCF_028885625.2. Classification (NCBI taxonomy): domain Eukaryota; kingdom Metazoa; phylum Chordata; class Mammalia; order Primates; family Hominidae; genus Pongo; species Pongo pygmaeus. The sequence goes on along the minus strand of NC_072386.2, from coordinate 9,736,165 downwards.
CATTTCATTCCATTCCATTCCACAATCCATTCCATTAAATTCCACATTCCATTCCACATTCCATTCCATTGCATTCCATTCCACATTCTGTTACATTCCATTAAATTCCAGTCCAAATTCTATTCCATTCCTTTCCATTCCGCATTCCATTCCATTCCATTCCTCATTCTATTCCATTCAATTCCACATTTAGTTCCATTCCATTCCACATTCCATTCCATTCCATTTCACATTCCATTCCATTCCATTCCACTTTCAATTCCATTTCATTCCATTCCACGTTCCATTCCATTTCATTCCACATTACATTCCACGTTCCATTCAACATTCCATCGCGCATTCCTTTCCCTTTCATTTCACATTCCAGTCCATTCCATTACTCAATCCATTCCAAGTCCCATTCCATGTTCCATTGCATTTTCCATTACATGTTCCATTCCACATTCCTTTACACGTTCTATTCCATTCCATTCCACATTCCATTCCACATTCCATTCCATTCCATTCCATTCCACATTGCATTCCATTCCATTCCGCATTCCATTCCACTTTCCATTCCATTCCATTCAAGATTCCATTCCATTCCATTCCATTCCACATTCCATTCCAATCCTGTCCGAATTCCATTCCAATCTGCAATCCATTCTATTCCATTCCACTTTTCATTCCACGTTTCATTCCATTAAATTCCACGTTCCATTCCATTCCATTCCATGCTCCATTTCATTCCATTCCACATTTCATTCCACATTCCATTTCACATTACATTCCCCATTCCATTTCACATTCCATTCCCCATTCCATTTCGCATTCCATTCCACATTCCAATCCACATGACTTTTAACATTCTATTCCACATTCCATTTCACATTCCACATTCCATTCCATTCCATTTCACGGTCCATTTCATTCCAAGTTCCAATGCATTCCATTCCACCTTCCATTTCTTTCCATTCCACATTCCATTCGATTCAGTTCCATATTCCACTCCGCATTCCATTCCACATTCGATTCCATTCCATTCCATTCCACATTCATTTTCATTGCATTCCACATTCCAATCGATTCCATTCCATTCCATTCCACATTCCATTCCCTTCCATTCCACATTCCATTGCATTCTATTCCATTGTCATTCCATTCCATGTTCCATTCCACGTTCCGTTCCACTTTCCATTGCATGTTCCATTACGTGTTCCATTCCACGTTCCATTCCACGTTCCATTTAATTCCGTTCCACATTCCATTCCATTCCATTCCACATACCATACCATTCGATACCACATTCCATACCATTTCATTAGACATTAAATTCCACATTCCATTCTGTGCCGTTCAACTTTCCATTCCATTCCATTCCCCGTTCCATACCATTCCATTCCACATTCCATTCTTTTCCATTCTACGTTTCTTTCCACATTCTGTTCCACATTGCATTCCGTTCCATTCCACATTACCTACCACATTGCATTCCATTCCTTTCCACCTTCCATTACACATTCCATTCCATTCAATTTCACATTCCATTCCGTTCCATTCTATATTCATTTCCACATTCCATCCCACATTCCTTTCCACATAACGTTTCACATTCCAGTCCGTTCCATTCCTCATCCCATTCCACTCTGCATTGCATTCTACTTTCCATTCCACTTTCCATTCCACATTTCATTCCACGTTCCATTCCATTACATTCCGTGTTCCATTCCCTGTTCCATTCCATTCCATTCCACACTGCATTCCACATTCCATTTCACATTCCATTGCATTCCATTCCACATTCTATTCCACATTCAAATCCACAGTCCATTCCACTTTCCATCACACGTTCCATTCGATTTCTTTCCATGTTTCATTCCACATTCCATTCCATTCTACTTTCCCTTCCACATTCCATTCCACATTCCATTCTTCATTACATTCCGTTCCATTCCACATTCCATTCCACACTCCATTCCATTCCGTTCCACATTCCATTCCATTACACTCCACATTTCATTCCACATTCCCTTCTATTACATTCCACATTCTATACCATGTTCCATTCCAATCAATTCCACGTTCCATTCCACGACTCATTCCACTTTCCGTTCCACAATCCATTTCGCATTCCAATCCATTCCATTCCACATTCCATTCCACATTCCATTCCATATTCCATTCCCTTCCATTCCACATTCCATTCTCATTCCAATGCGTTTCATTCCACATTCCATTCCACATTCCATTCCATTCCATATTTCATACCACATTCCATTCCATTCCATTCCACATTCCATTCCGCATTCCATTCCTCTTTCCTTTCCATGATCCATTCCACGTTCCATTCCACGTTCCATTCCACTCCATTCCACGTTACATTCCATTCCATTCCACGTTCCATTTCATTCCGTTCCACATTCCATTCCTCTTTCCATTTCACATTCCGTTCCACATTCTGTTACATTTTCCTTTCCTTTTCCTTCCATTCCATTACAGTTTCCTTTCTATTCCGTTGCTCATTCCATTCCATTCCACGATCCATTCCACATTCCATTCCACAATTCATTCCATTCCATTCTATTCCACATTCCATTCCGTTCCATTAAACCATCCATTCCACGTACCATTTCACATTCCATTCCACGTTCCATTCCATTCCATTCCACTTTCCAATTCATTCCATTTCACATTACAATCCATTCCATTCCACATTCTACTACATTCCGTTCCAAGTTGCATTCCATTCCGTTCCACGTTGCATACCGCATTCCATTCCATATTACATTCCACGTTAAATTCCAATATATTTCACACTCCATTCCATTCCATTCCACGTTCCATTCCACTTTCCATTCCACATTCCATTCCACTTTCCATTTCACGTTGCATTCCATTTTATTCCACATTCTATTCCACGTTCCATTCCATTCCATTCCATATTCCATTGCATTCCATTCCACATTCCATTCTATTCCACATTGCATTCCATTCCATTCTATTCCATAATCCATTCCATTACATTCAACATTAAATTCCTTTGCATTCCACATTCCATTCCACATTCCATTGCACATTCCGTTGCACATTCCATTCCATTCCATTCCACATTCCATTCTCTTCCATTCCACTTTCCATTCCATTCAATTCCACATTTCACTCTATTGCATTGCATTCCACATTCTATTCCATTCCATTCCGCATTGCATTCCATCCCATTCTGCTTTATTCCACATTCCATTCCATTCCATTCCACTTTCCATTCCACATTCAATTCCACATTCTTTTTCACGTTCCATTCCATTTCATTACATATTACATTGAATTCCATTCCACATTCCATTCCACGTCCTCTTCCATTCCATTGCACATTACATTCCATTCTATTCCACATTCCATTCCTTTCAATTACTCATTTCATTCCATTGCACTGCATTCCATATTCCTTTCCATTGCATTCCTCATTTCATTACATTACAATGCATTCCACATTCCATTCTGTTCCATTCACATTCCATTTCATTATATTCCACATTCCATTCCATTCCATTCCACTTTGCATTCCATTCCATTGCACACTCCATTCCACTTTTCATTCCATTCCATTCCACATTCCATTCCACATTCTCTTCCACATTACCGTCCTTTAAATTCCACATTCCATTCCACATTCCGTTCCATTCCATTCCACATTGCATTCCATATTCCATTCCATTCCATTCCACATCCCATTGCACATTCGATTGCATTCCGTTCCACATTACTTTCCATTCAATTCCACCTTCCATTCCACATTCCTTTCCGTTTCATTCCACATTCCATTGCAGATTCCATTCCACATCCTATTCCAATCCATTCCACATTTCATTCCACGTTCCATTCCATTCCTTGCCACGTTCCATTCCATGTTTCATTCCACATTCCATTCCACATTCCATTCCGCATTTCATTCCATTCCATTCTATTCCTCATTCCATTCCATTCCATTAAACCATCCATTCCACGTACCATTCCACATTCCATTCCACGTTCCATTCCATTCCATTCCACTTTCCAATTCATTCCATTTCACATTACAATCCATTCCATTCCACATTCTACCACATTCCATTCCAAGTTGCATTCCATTCCGTTCCACGTCGCATTCCGCATTCCACTCCATATTACATTCCACATTCCATTCCAATATATCTCACGCTCCATTCCATTCCATTCCACGTTCCATTCCAGTTTCCATTCCACATTCCATTCCACTTTCCATTTCACGTTGCATTCCATTCCATTCCACATTGTATTCCACATTCCATTCCACATTCCATTGCACATTCCATTGCACGTTCCATTCCATTCCATTCCACATTCCGTTCTATTCCATTCCACTTTCCATTCCATTCAATTCCACATTTCACTCTATTCCATTGCATTCCACATTCTATTACATTCCATTCCGCATGGCATTCCATCCCATTCTGCTTTATTCCACATTCCATTCCATTCCATTCCAGTTTCCATTACGTATTCAATTCCACATTCTTTTCCACGTTCCATTCCATTTCATTGCATATTACATTGAATTCCATTCCACGTTCCATTCCACGTCCTCTTCCATTCCATTGCACATTACATTCCATTCTATTCCACATTCCATTCCTTTCAATTCCTCATTTCATTCCATTGCATTGCATTCCATATTCCGTTCCATTCCATTCCTCATTTCATCACATATCTTTGCATTCCACATTCCATTCTGTTCCATTCACATTCCATTCCATTCCATTTCATTATTTTCCACATTCCATTCCATTCCATTCCACTTTCCATTCCATTCCATTGCACATTCCATTCCACTTTCCATTCCATTCCATTCCACGTTCCATTCCACATTCTCTTCCACATTACCGTCCTTTAAATTCCACATTCCATTCCACATTCCGTTCCATTGCATTCCACATTGCATTCCATATTCCATTCCATTCCATTCCACATCCCATTGCACATTCGTTTGCATTCCATTCCACATTCCTTTCTATTCCACTCCACCTTCCATTCCACATTCCTTTCCATCCCATTCCACATTCCATTGCAGATTCCATTCCACGTCCTATTCCATTCCACATTCCTTTCCATTCAACTCCACCTTCCATTCCACATTCCTTTCCATTCTATTCCACATTCCATTGCAGATTCCATTCCACGTCCTATTCCATTCCATTCCACATTTCATTCCACGTTCCATTCCATTCTTTGCCACGTTGCATTCCATGTTTCATTCCACATTCCATTCCACATTATATTCCACATTCCATTCCATTCCATTCCGCATTCCATACTACATTTCATTCCATATTCCATTCCACTTTCCGTTCCACATTTCATTCCACATTCCATTACATATTCCATTCCACATTCCATTACATATTCCATTCCACATTCCATTACACATTCCATTCCACATTCCTTTCCATGTTCCATTCAATTCCACTTTCCATTCCACATTCCATTTAACTCCTTTACACATTCCATTTCATTCCATTGCACGTTCCATTCCAAATTCCATTTCACTTTCCATTCCATTCCATTCCATTCCACATTCCATTTCATTCCATTCCAATCCACATTCCATTCCATTCCATTCCAATCCACATTCCATTCCATTACAATCCAAGTTCAATTCCATTTAGCATTCCATTCCATTCCATTCCACATTCCATTCCACATTCCATTCCACATTCCATTTCACTTTCAATTCCATTCCATTCCATTCCACATTCCATTCCATTCCATTCCACTGTGCATTTCATTCCACTCCACATTCCATTCCAAATTCCATTTCACTTTCCATTCCATTCCATTGCATTCCACATTCCATTCCATTCCATTCCAAGTTCAATTCCATTCCACATTCCATTCCACATTCCATTGCATATTCCTTTCCATTCCATTCTATTCCACATTCCATTCCATTCCATTAAACCATCCATTCCACGTACCATTCCACATTCCATTCCACGTTCCATTCCATTCCATTCCACTTTCCAATTCATTCCATTTCACATTACAATCCATTCCATTCCACATTCTACCACATTCCATTCCAAGTTGCATTCCATTCCATTCCATGTCGCATTCCGCATTCCATTCCATATTACATTCCACATTCCATTCCAATATATCTCACGCTCCATTCCATTCCATTCCACCTTCCATTCCACTTTCCATTCCAAATTCCATTCCACTTTCCATTTCACGTTGCATTCCATTCCATTCCACATTGTATTCCACATTCCATTAAACATTCCATTGCACATTCCTTTGCACGTTCCATTCCATTCCATTCCACATTCCGTTCTATTCCATTCCACTTTCCATTCCATTCAATTCCACATTTCACTCTATTCCATTGCATTCCACATTCTGTTACATTCCATTCCGCATGGCATTCCATCCCATTCTGCTTTATTCCACATTCCATTCCATTCCATTCCAGTTTCCATTACGCATTCAATTCCACATTCTTTTCCACGTTCCATTCCATTTCATTGCCTGTTACGTTGAACTCCATTCCACGTTATATTCCACGTCTTCTTCCATTCCATTGCACATTACATTCCATCCTATTCCACATTCCATTCCATTCTATTCCACATTCCATTCCTTTCAATTCCTCATTTCATTCCATTGCATTGCATTCCATATTCCATTCCATTCCATTCCTCATTTCATCACATAACTTTGCATTCCACATTCCATTCTGTTCCATTCACATTCCATTCCATTCCATTTCATTATATTCCACATTCCATTCCATTCCATTCCACTTTCCATTCCATTCCATTGCACATTCCATTCCACTTTCCATTCCATTCCATTGCACGTTCCATTCCACATTCTCATCCACATTACCGTCCTTTAAATTCCACATTCCATTCCACATTCCGTTCCAATCCATTCCACATTGCATTCCATATTCCATTCCATTCCATTCCACATCCCATTGCACATTCGATTGCATTCCATTCCACATTCCTTTCTATTCATCTCCAACTTCCATTCCACATTCCTTTCCATCCCATTCCACATTCCATTGCAGATTCCATTCCACGTTCTATTCCATTCCACATTCCTTTCCATTCAACTCCACCTTCCATTCCACATTCCTTTCCATTCCATTCCACATTCCATTGCAGATTCCATTCCACGTCCTATTCCATTCCATTCCACATTTCTTTCCACGTTCCATTCCATTCTTTGCCACGTTCCATTCTATGTTTCATTCCACATTCCATTCCACATTATATTCCACATTCCATTCCATTCCATTCCGCATTCCATACTACATTTCATTCCATATTCCATTCCACTTTCCGTTCCACATTTCATTCCACATTCAATTACATATTCCATTCCACATTCCATTACATATTACATTCCACATTCCGTTACACATTCCATTCCACATTCCTTTCCATGTTCCATTCAATTCCACTTTCCATTCCACATTCCATTTAACTCCATTACACATTCCATTTCATTCCATTGCACGTTCCATTCCAAATTCCATTTCAATTTCCATTCCATTCCATTCCATTCCACATTCCATTCCATTCCATTCCAATCCACATTCCATTCCATTCCATTCCAAGTTCAATTCCATTCCTCATTCCATTCCACATTCCATTGCATATTCCATTCCATTCCATTCTATTCCACATTCCATTCCATTCCATTCCACATTTCTTTTCATTCCATTCCACATTCCATTCCACTTTCCATTCCACATTCCTTTCCGTGTTCAATTGCACTCAATTTCACGTTACATTCCTTTCCATTGCATTCAATGTTCCATTCCATTCCATTTAATTCCACTTACCATTCCATTCCATTGCATTCCACATTCCATTCCATTCCATTCCACATTTCATTCTATTCCATTCCACATTCCTTTCCATTCCATTCCATTTCACATTCCATTCCATACCATTCCAATCCACATTCCATTCCATTCCATTGCAAGTTCAATTCCATTCCACATTCCATTCCATTGCATTCCACATTCCATTCCACATTCCATTGCATATTCCTTTCCATTCCATTCTATTCCACATTTCATTCCATTCCATGCCACATTGCATTTCATTCCATTCCACATTCCATTCCACATTCCATTTCACTCTCTCTTGCATTCTATTCTATTCCACATTCCATTCCCTTCCATTCCACATTCCATTCTATTCCATTCCATATTCCATTACACGTTCCATTCCCCGTTCAATTCCATTCAATTCCACGTTCCATTGCATTCCATTGCCTTCCTTTCCATTCAATTCCACATTCCATTCAATTCCATTCCACATTCCATTCCATTCCATTCCACACTCCATTCCATTCCATTCCACATTGCCTTCCACTCCCTTCCCATTCCATTATACATTCCATTCCATTCCATTCAATTTCCATTCGATTCCATTCCATTCCTTTCCACATTCCATTCCACATTGCAACCCATTCCATTCCACATTCCACTCCATTCCATTCCACAATCCATTCCATTCCATTCCACTTTCCAATCCGCATTCCACTATATTCCATTCCTTTGCACATTCCATTCCACTTTCCATTCCATTCCAATTCACACTGAATTCCATTCCATTTCATTCCACATTCCATTCCAAATTCCATTTCTTTCCATTTCACATTCCTTTCCATTCCATTCCACATTCCATTCCACATTCAAATTCATTCCATTCCACATTCCTTTGGACATTCCATTCCTTTCCATTCCGCGTTGAATCCTACATTTCATGTCATATTCCATTCCACATTCCATTTCACTTTCCATTCCACATTCCATTACAAATTGCTTTCCACAATCCATTCCATGTTCCATTGCATTCCTCTTTCCATTCCACATTCCATTCTATTCCATTCCACATTCCATTTCATTCCATTCCACATTCCATTGCAAATTCCATTTCACATTCAATTCCATTCCATTCCATTTCACATTCCGTTCCATTCCATTCCACAGTGCATTTCTTTCCACCCCACATTCCATTCCCAATTCCATTTCACTTTCCATTCCATTCCACATTCCATTCCATTCCATTCCAATCCACATTCCATTGCATTCCATTCCAAGTTCAATTCCATTCCACATTCCATTCCACATTCCATTTCATATTCCTTTCCATTCCATTCTATTCCACATTCCATTCCATTCCATTCCATTCCATTCCATTCCATTCCATTCCACATTTCTGTTCATTCCATTCCACATTCCATTCCACTTTCCATTCCACATTACTTTCTGTGTTCAATTGCGTTCAATTTCACGTTACATTCCATTCCATTGCATTCAATGTTCCATTCCATTCCATTCAATTCCACGTACTGTTCCATTCCATTGCATTTCACATTCCATTCCATTCCATTCCACATTTCATTCTCCTCCATTCCCCTCCATTCCACATTCCTTTCCATTCCATTCCATTCCACATTCCATTCCATTCCATTCCAATCCACATTCTATTTCATTCCATTCCGAGTTCAATTCCATTCCACATTCCATTCCATTGCATTCCACATTCCATTCCGCATTCCATTGCACTTTCACTTCCATTCAATTCTATTAAACATTCCATTCCATTTCATTCCGCATTCTATTCCATTCCATTCCACATTCCACTCCATTACACTCCACAAACCATTCCACATTACATTCCACGTTCCGTTCCACATTTCATACAACATTCCATTCCTTATTCTATTCTGTTGCATTCCGCATTGCATTCCACATTCCATTCAACATTCCATTCAACATTCCATTCCACATTCCATTCAACGTTTCATTCCACATTCCATTCCATTCCATTCTACATTCCGTTCTCATTCCATTGCATTCATTTCCACATTCCATTCCACTTTCCATTCCATTCCATTCCACTTTACATACCACATTCCATTTTACGTTCTATTCCATGCTCCATTCCGTGTTCCATTCCATGTTCCATTCCATTACATTTCATTACTCGTTCCATTCCATTCCATTCCACGTTCCAATTCATTCCATTCCACATTTCATTCCACATTCCATTTCACATTCCTTTCCACATTATATTTCACTTTCCAATCCATTCCATTCCATTCCACATTCCATTCCAGTCCATTCCATTCCATTCTACCTTTCATTCCATTGCATTCCGCATTCTATTCCATTCTATTCCATTCCATTCCACATTCCATTCCACTTTCCATTCCATGTCGCATTCCATGTTCCATTCCACGTCCTATTCCAGGTTGCATTCCTTTCCATTCCACGTCACATTCCATGTTCCATTCCACGTCCCATTCCAGGTTGCATTCCTTTCCATTCCACGTTCCATTCCATTCCACGTTGCATTCCACGATCCATTCCACTTTCCATTCCACATTGCATTCGAAGTTCCATTCCGTTCCATTTCACATTCCATTCCACGTTCTATTCCATTAAATTCCCCGTTCCATTCCATTCCATTCCACATTCAATTCCATGTTGCAGTCCATTTTTTTCCACTTTCCATTCCACGTTCCATTCCACGTTCCATTCCATTCCATTCCACATTCCTTTCCATTCCATTTCACATTCCATTCCATTTGTTTCGACATTCCCTTCCACTCTCCATTCCACATTGAATTCCATGTTGCGTTCCACGTCCCATTCCAAGTTCCATGCCTTTCCTTTCCACATTCCATTCCATTCCATTCCACATTCCATTCCATTCCTTTCCACCTTCCATTCCATTCCATTCCATATTCCATTCCACATTCCATTCCATTCCATTCCACGTTCCATTCAACTTTCCAATCTATTGAATTTCACGTTCCATTCCATATTCCATTCCACATTCCACATTCCCTTCCAGTTCCATTCCATGATCCATTCCACATTCAATTACAGGAACCATTGTAATTTCCATTCCACATTGCATTCGATTCCTTTCCATTCCATGCCACATTCCCTTCCACATTACATTCCATATTCCATTCCACGTTCCATTCCAAATTCCTTTCCATTCCATGCCACATTCCCTTCCACATTACATTCCACATTCCATTCCATGTTCCATTCCACATTCCTTTCCACTTTCTCTTCCACGTTCCATTCCACTTTCCATTCCATTTCATTCAACGTTCCATTCCACGTTACATTTCTTTCCATTCCACTTTCCATTCCACCTTCCATTGCACATGCCATTCCACTTTCCATTCCATATTCCATTCCATGTTCCATTCCACATTCCATTCCACGTTCCATTCCACATTCTATTCCATTCCAATCCACTTTCCATTCCACTTTCCATTCCACGTTCCATTCCACATTCCATTCCACATTATACTGCAAATTCCATTCCACATTCCATTCCACTTTCCATTGCACATTGCATTCCACATTCCATTCCACATTCCATTTCTTTCCATTTCACATTCCATTCCATTCCACTCCACATTCTGTTCCACATTCAATTCCATTCCATTCCACATTCCATTGTACATTCCATTCCACATTCCTTTCCATTGCATTCCAATTTCCATTCTAATCCATTCCATGTTCCATTCCATAACATTCCCCATTCCATTCCATTCCATTCCACATTCTGTTGCATTACACTTTCCATTCTATTCCATTTCACATTCCACTTCATTCCATTATATTCCTTTCCACATTCCATTCCATTCCCTTCCACGTTCCATTCCATTTCATTCCATTCCATTTCATTCCATTCCACATTCCATTACATTCTACATTCCATTCCATTCCACATTCCATTCCCTGCCATTCCATTCCACTTTCCATTCCATTATACATTCCATTCCATTCCATTCCCCATTCCATTCCATTCATTTATTGCATTCCATTCCATTCCATTCCTCATACCATTATATACAACACTCTATTCAACGTTCCATTCCACGTTCCATTCCATTCCATTCCACATTCCATTCCACTTTCCATTCTGTTACAATCCACGTTCCATTCCACATTCCATTGCCCATTCCCTTCCACGTTCCATGACACATTCCATTTCTCGTTCCATTCCACTTTCCATTCCAAGGTCCATTCCTTTACATTCCACGTTCCATTCCACATTCCATTCCACATTCCATTCCACAATCCATTCCATTCCATTCTGTTCCATTCCACATTCTACTCCACATTCCTTTCCTCATTCAATTTCATTCCATTCCAGATTCCATTCCATTCCATTCCACATTCCATTCCACTTTCATTCCAGGTTGCTTTCCACATTCCATTCCACATTCCATTCCAATTTCCATTCAAAATTCCATTCCACTTTCCACTCCATTCCATTCCATGTTCCGTTGCACATTGCATTCCATTCCATTAAACATTCTATTCCGCATTCCATTCCACATTCCATTCCATTCCATTCCACATTCTATTACATTCCATTCCACATTCCATTCCATTCAATTTCACATTCCATTCCAAATTCCATTGCACTCCATTCCACTTTCCATTCCACACTGCCTTGCATTCCATTCCACATTCTATTCCGTTCCATTCCACCTTGCATTCCATTCTTTTCCACATTCCATTCCACATTCCATTCCATTCAATTTCACCTTGCATTCCAAATTCCATTCCATTCCATTCCACTTTCCTTTCCTCATTGCCTTGCATTACATTCCATTAAACATTCTATTAAACATTCTATTAAACATTCCATTAAACATTCTATTAAACATTCTATTAAACATTCCATTCTATTCCGCATTCCACTCCACATTCCAATCCAGTCCATTCAATGTTCTATTTCACGTTCCATTCCACAGTACATTGCACATTCTATTTCACGTTCCATTCCATTCCATTCCACGTTCCACCCCACTTTCTATTCCTTTCCATTCCACTTTCCATTCCACGTTCCATTGCAAATTCCATTCCATGTTCCATTCCATGTTCCATTCCGCGTTCCATTCCATTCCACTCCAAGTTCCATTCCACATTCCATTCCATCCCTTTCCACGTTCCATTCCATTCCATTCCATGTTCCATTCTACGTTCCATTCCACATTCCTTTACACAATCCATTCCATTCAATTGCATTCCATTCCATTCCATGTTCCATTTGGCATTGCATTCCACATTCCATTCCACATTCCATTCCATTCCATTCCACATTCCTTTCAACTTTCCATTCCACTTTCCATTCCATTCCATTCCACATTCCATTCCACGTTCCTTTCCACATTCCATTCCAAATTCCATTCCATTGCATTCCCCATTCGATTCCACATACCATTCTAATCCATTCTGCATTGCATTCCACTGCAGTCCACATTCCATTCAACATTCCTTTCCATTGCATTTAAACTTTCCATTCCATTCCGTTCCGCATTCGACTTCACCTTCCATTCCATTCCAAACTCCATTCCACACTCCATTCCATTCCATTCCACATTCCATTCTACATTCCGTTCCATTCCATTCCACCTTCCATTCCACATTCCACTCCACGTTCCATTCCACTTTCCATTCCACATTTCGTTCCACATTCCCTTTCACATTCCATTCCATTCCATTCCATTACACTTTCCCTTATAGTTTACATTCCACATTGCATTACACATTCCATTCCATTCCATTCCACGTTCCATTCGACATTCCATTCCATGTTCCATTCCACGTTCCATTCCATTCCATTCCGCGTTCCATTCCTCCTTCCATTACATTCCATTCGACGTTCCGTTACACATTCCATTGTACATTCCATTCCACGATCCATTCCACATTCCATTGTACATTCCACTCCACGTTCCATTCCGCATTCCATTCCACGTTAAATTACTTTCTATTCCACAAACCATTCCATTCCTTTCCACATTCCATTCTTTTCCATTCCATTCTACATTCTGTTCCATTCCTTTCCATTCCAGTCCACATTCTATTCAATTCCACTCCATTCCATTCCACATTCAATTCCTTTCCATTGCACGTTCAATTCCATTCAATTCCATTGCATTGCTTGTATAATTCCATTCAATTCCTCATTCCATTGCATTCCATTCCATATTCAATTCCATTCCATTCAGTTCCACATTCCATTCCATTCCTTTGCTCATTCCATTCATTTCCACTCCATTCCACGTTCCATTCTATTCTATTCCACATTCCAGTCCATTCCATTCCACATTCCATTCCACGTTCCATTAAGTTCCATTCCATTCCACATTCCATTCCATTCTATTAGTCATTCCATTCCATATTCCATTCCATATTCCATTCCACTTTCTATTGCACGTTCCATTCCACGTTCCATTCCACGTTCCATTCCATTCCATTCCACATCCCATTCCACTTTCCATTCCATTCCATTCTACATTCCATACGCTAACATTCCATTCCATTCCACATTCCATTCCATTCCATTCCACATTCCATTCCACATTCCATTCCATTCCCTTCCACATTCCATTCCAATCTTTCCATTACATTTCTTTCCACATTACATTCCGTTCCATTCCACATTCCATTCCACATTCCATTCCATTCCATTAAACATTCCATTCTACATTCCATTCTATTCAATTTCACATTCCATTCCATTCCATTCCAGATTCCTTTCCACTTTCCATTTCACATTCCATTCCACATTCCATTCCACGTTCCATTCCACATTCCATTACCTTCCTTTCCACATTCCATTTCTCATTCCATTCGATTCCACTCCTCTTTCAATTCCACATTCCATTCCACATTCCATTCCACGTTCCATTCCACATTCCATTACCTTCCTTTCCACATTCCATTTCTCATTCCATTCGATTCCACTCCTCTTTCCATTCCACATTCCATTCCATTCCATTCCACATTCCATTCCATTCTATTCCATTCCACATTCCTTTCCACATTCCATTCCATTCCATTCCACATTCCATTCCATTCCATTCCACTTTCCTTTCCACATTCCATTCCACATTCCATTCCATTGCATTCCAGATATCATTCCATTCCATTCCACATTCCATTTTACGCTCCATTCCATTGCATTCCATGTCCAATTCCACATTGCAATTCATACTCCATTTCACATTACAATACACTCCCTTTCACATTGCATTCCACATTCCACTACATTCCATTCCACAATCCATTCCACAGTCCATTAGCTTCCATCCCACTTTCCATTCCACGTTCCATTCCATTGCATGCCACGTTCAGTTGAACATTTCATTCCATTGCATGTGAGTTTCTATTGCACTTTCCATTCCACATTATTTTTCACATTCCATTCCGTTCCATTACACATTCCATTCCACACTCCATTCCACATTGCATTCCACATTCCATTCTGTTCCATTCCATGTTTCTTTCCACATTACATTCCACATTCCATTCCACATTCCATTCCACATTCCAATAAATTCCTTTCCACTTTCCATTCCATTTGATGCCACTTTCCATTCCACTTTCCATTCAACGTTCTATTCCAAGCCCCATTCGATATCATTCCACGTTCTATTCCACATTCCATTCCATTCCATTCCACTTTCCTTTACACATTCCATTCCCCATTCCATTCCACATTACGTTCCATTCCATTCCACATTCCCTTCCTCATGCCGTTCCACATTCCATTCCATTCCATTCCACATTCCATTCCATTCCACTGCAAATTCCATTCCACATTCCATTCCTTTCCTTTCCAAATTTCATTCCACATTCCATTCCACATTTCTTTCCACATTTCATTCTATTCCACATTCCAGTACATGTTCAAATGCATTACATTCCTCGTTCCATTCCACGTTACACTCCACTTTCCATTACACATTCCAATCCATTTTCCATTACACATTTCACTCAAATTCCATTCCACAATACATTCCACATTTCATACCACAATCCATTCCACATTCAATTCCATTCCATGCCACATTCCTTTCGACGTTCCATTCCTTTCCATACCACTTTCAATTCCACTTTCCATTCCATTATATTTTACATTCCATTCAACATTAAATTCGAAATTCCTTTTCACATTCCATTGTGTTCCATTACACATTCCATTCCACACTCCATTCCACTTTCTATTCCACATTCCATTGCACGATCCATTCAGTTCCATTCCACATTACGTTTCACCCTCCAGTCCACATTCCATTCCACTCTCCATTCCACATTCCATTTCACATTCCATTCCGTTCAATTCCACATTCCTTTCGACTTTCCATTCCGCATTCCATTCCAAATTCTATTCCACATTCCATTCCACATTCCATTCCACATCCCATTCCACATTCCATTCCGTTCCATTCCACATTCCTTTCCTCCTTCCAATCCACATTCCATTTCATTTCATTCCACATTCAATAAAAAATTCCATTCCATTCCATTTCACATTCCATTCCGTTACATTCCAGATTCCTTTCCACATTTAATTTCACATTCAATTCCACATTCTCTTCCACATTCCATTCCACATTCCATTCCCTTCCTTTCAACGTTCCCTTCCATTCCATTCCACATTGCATTTCACATTCCCTTCCATTCCATTCCACATTCTTTTCCACATTCCATTGCACATTCTATTCCACATTACGTTCAACATTCCATTCCACGTTCTATACCACTCCATTCCACATTCCTTTTCACATTCCATGTCATTCCATTACACATTTCATTCCATTCCAATCCACATTCCATTCCACCTTCCCTTCCATGCCATTCCACATTTAATTCCAATCCTCATTACATACAATTCCATTCCACTTTCCATTGTACGTTCCATTCCAAGTTCGATTTCATTCCATTCCACCCTCCATTACAGATTCCTTTCCATTCCATTCAACTTTCCTTTCCACATTCCATTGCACATTCCATACCTTTCCATTCCACATTCCATTCCACATTCCATTCCTTTCCATTTCACATTCCATTACACTTTCCATTCCATTCCATTCCACTTTCCATTCCAAGTTGCATTCCACTTTCTATTCTAAATTCCAATCCACATTCCATTTCACATTCTATTCCACTCCATTTCACATTCCATTCCACATTCCACTCCATTCCGTTCCACATTCCTTTCTACATTTCATACCACAATCCATTCCACATTCCAACCCACATTCCGTTCCACGTTCCATTCCATTCCATTCCACATTCAATTCCACATTACACTGCATTACATTTTACATTCCATTACACATTCAATTCTACATTCCATTTCACATTCCACTCCGTTCCATTCCACATTCCTTTCCCTTCCCTTCAACGTTTCCTTCCATTCCATTCCACATTGCATTTCACATTCCCTTCCATTCCATTCCACAATCTTTTCCACATTCCATTGCGCATTCTATTCCACATTCCGTTCAACACTCCATTCCACGTTTCATTCCACTCCATTCCACATTCCATTTCACATTACGTTCCACATTCCATTTCACATTCCCTTCAATTCCATTCCCCATTCTATTCCATTCCACTCCACATTCCATTTCACTTTCCCTTCCATTCCATTCCACTTTAAATTCCATTCCTCATTACATTGAATTCCATTCCACTTTCCATTGTACATTCCATTCCAAGGTTGATTCAATTCCATTCCACCTTCCATTATACATTCCATTCCATTCTATTCCACTTTCCTTTCCACATTCCATTGCACATTCCATTCCATTCCATTCCACATTCCATTCCATTCCATTCCATTCCATATTGCATTCCACATTCCATTCCATTCCTTTCCACATTCCATTTAATTCCATTCCATTCAAATGCACGTTCCATTCCAATTTCCATTAAATTCCTTTCCACATTCCATTCAATTCCATTCCACATTCCATTCCATTCCAATCCACGTTTCATTCCACATTTCATTCCATTCCATTCCACATTGCATTCCACATTCCATTCCACTTTCCTTTCCACGTTCCATTCCACATTGAATTCCACATTCCATTCCACATTCAATCCCATTCCATTCCACGTCCCATTCCACTTTCCATTCCATTCCTTTCCAGATTCCCTTCCATTCCATTTCACATTTCATTCCCCCTTCCATTCCACTTTACTTTCCACAGTCCATTCGATTTCATTCCATGTTCCATTCCACATTCCATTCCATTACATTCGACTTTCCACTTCACATTCTGTTTGACATTCCATTCCACACTACATTCCACATTCAATTCTCATTCCATTGCATTTCATTCCACATTCCATACCACATTCCATTGCATTCCAATTCACAATCCATTCCACATTCCATTCCATTCCATTCCATACCACATTCCATTCCACATTCCATTCCGCAGTCCATTCCAAATTCCTTTCCACACTTCTTTCCACATTCCATTTTCATACCACTGCATTTCTTTCCACTTTCCGTTCCACATTCCACTGAATTCCAATTCACATGCTATTCCACATTTCAGTCCATTCCATTCCATTCCATTCCATTCCACATTCCATTCCATATTCCATTCCACAGTCCATTCCATTCCATTCCACATTCCATTCCTTTCCAATAAACATTCCATTTCACAATTCATTCCATTCAATTCCACGTTCCATTCAATTCCATTCCACGTTCCATTTCATTCTCTTACACATTCCATTTCACATTCCATTTCACATTCCGCTCCACATTCTTTTTCAATTTCCTTTCAATTCCATTCCTTTCCATACCACTTTCCATTCCATTTCATTCCGCATTCCTTTGCACATTCCATTCCACATTACATTCCATTCAATTCTATTCCACATTCCATTCCATTTCATTAAACAATCCATTCCACATTCCATTCCACATACCATTCCACGTTCCATTCCGTTGCATTCCATATTCCAATCCATTCCATTCCACATTCCATTCCATTGAAATCCTCATTCCATTCCATTGCATTGCATTCCATTCCACATTCCATTGCATTCCATTCCATTCCATTTCATTCCATTCCATTCCACCTTCCATTCCATTGCATTCTGCACTCCATTCCATTGAATTCAACATTCTAGTCTATTCCATTGCATTCCACATTCCATTCCATTCCATTCCACATTCCACTCCATTCCATTAAACAATCCACTCCACATTCCATTCTACATTCCATTCCTTTGCATTCCACATTTCAGTCCATTCCATTCCACATTCCATTCCACTCCAATCCACATTTCATTCCAATGCATTCGATTCCATTCCACCTTCAATTCCCTTCCATTCCATTCCATTCTACATTCCATTCAATTGCATTCCGCATTCCATTCCATTCCATTCAATTCCACATTCCAGTCCATTCCATTGCATTCCACATTCCATTCCATTCCATTCCACAATCCATTCCATTCCATTCTATTCCACATTCCATTCCACTTTCCATTCCTTGTCACATTCGATGTTTCATTCCATGTCCAATTCCAAGTTCCATTCCTTTCCATTCCACGTTCCATTCTATACCATTCCAAATTGCATTCCATTCCGTTCAACTTTCAATTCCACATTACACTTCACATTCCATTCCACATCACATTCCTCCTTCCATTCTATTCCATTCCACGTTCCATTCCACGTTTCATTCCACATTGCCTTCCTTTCCATTCCACATTCCATTCCATTCCATTCCACATGCCAATCCATTGTATTCCACATTCATTTCCACGGTCCATTCCACGGTGTGTTCCATGTTGCATTCCACATCCCATTCCACGTTGAATTAATTACCATTGCAGATTCCATTCCATTCCATTCCAGATTCCATTCCATTTCATTCCACGTTCAATTCCACCTTCCATTCCACATTCCATTATACATTGAATTCCAAGTTCTATTCCATTCCTTTCCACATTCCATTCCATTTTATTCCCCGTTCCATTCCACGATCCATTCCACATTGCATTCCACATGCCGCTCCTTGTTCCATTCCATGCTTCCAAAGTTCCATTCCACATTCCAATGCACATTCCAATCCTTGTTCCATTCCGTACTTTCCAAGTTCCATTACACTTTCCATTCCGTTCCATTCCACGTTCCATTCCACTTTCCATTGCCCATTCCATTCCACGTTACATTCCTCGTTCCATTCCATTTTCAATTCCACATTCCATTCCACCTTCCATTCCATTCCATTCCACTTTCCATTCCACTTTCCTTTCCACATTCCTTTCCACATTCCATTCCATTACATTCCACAATCCATTGCACATTCCATTCCTCATTCCATTCCATTCCACGTTCCTTTCAACATTCCATTCCATTCAATTTCACGTTCCATTCCATATTCCATTCCACATTCCATTACACATTCCATTTCACTTTCCATTCCCTGATCAATTCCACATTCAATTCCACGATACATTGCACGTTGCATTCCACATTGCATTCGATTCCATTCCTTTCCACGTTCCATTCTGCATTGCATTCCATTCCGTTCCATTCCATTTCACATTCCATTCCACAGTGCATTCCACATTCGAATCCATTGAATTCCACATTCCATTGCACATTCCTTTCCATACCTTTCCACATTTCATTCCACATTCCATTACGCATCTCATTCCACATTCTATTCCATTCCATTCCACATTCCATTCCATTCCATTCCATTCTATATTCTATTCCAGATTCCATTCCATTCAATTCCACATTCTATTCCACATTCCATTCAATTCCATTCTACATTCCATTCCATTCCTTTTCATTCTTGTCAATTCCGCATTCCATTTCTCATTCCATTCCATTCCATTAAACATTCCATTCCACGTTCCATTCCATGTTCCATTACATTCCATTCCACATTGCATTACATTCCATTCCACATTCCATACCATTCCACATTGCATTCCATTCCATACCACATTCAATACAATTCCATTCCATTCCATTCCGCATTCCATTCCATTCCATTCCAGATTCCTTTCCATTCCATTTCAGAAGCAATTCTACATTCCTTTCAATTCGATTCCACTTTCCATTGCACTCCATTCCACATTCCATTCCATTCCACATTCCATTCCATTCCATTCCATTCCGCATTCCATTGCATTGCATTCCTCATTGTATTCCTCATTCCATTGCATTCCATTTTACATTCAATTCCACAATCCATTCCATTCCATTCCACATTCCATTCCATTCCATTGAACATTCCATTCATTTCCACTCCACCTTCCATTCCACTTTCCATTCCACGTTCCATTCCACTTTCAATTCCACGTTCCATTCCACTTTCCAGTCCATTCCATTCCACCTTCCATTCCATGTTCCATTCCACATTCCATTCCACATTCCGTTCCTTTCTTTTCCATATTCCTTACCATTGCATTACATTCCTTTCCGCATTCTATTCCTTACCATTCCACATTCGACTCCGCTTTCCACTCCATTCGATTCCACATTCCATGCCAGATTCCATTCCATTCCATTCCACATACCATTTAATTAATTTCCACATTCCATTCCATTCCATTCCACGTACAATTCCATTCCTTTCCAAACTGTATTCCTTTCCATTACACATTCCATTCCTCTTTGGTTTCCACTTTCTATTCCACATTTCATTCCACATTCCAAACCACATTCCGTTCCATTCCACATTCCACTACACTTTCCATTCCATTCCACAGTCCACTCCACTTTACATTCCACGATCCATTCCACATTCCACTCCACGTTCCATTCCATTCCATTCCATGTTATATTCCACTTTCCATTCCATTCCTTTCCAAGTTCCATTACACATTCCATTCCGCATTCCATTCCATGTTCCATTCCACTTTCCATTCCGTTCTATTCCACATTCCATTCCACATTCCTATCCACATTCCATTACACATTCCATTCCATTCCACATTCCATGCCACATTCCATTCCAAATTCCATTCCACAGTCCATTCCACATTCCATTCCACATTTCATTCCACATTCCATTTTCTTTCCAATGAATTTCATTCCACATTCCATTCCACATTCCATTGCATTTCAATTCACATGCCATTGCACATACTATTCCAATTTAAATTCCATTATATTCCCTATTCCATTAAACATTCCATTCCACATTCCATTCCGATGTCCATTCCGTTCTCTTCCACAATGCATTCCATTCCAATCAACATTCCATTCCACATGTCATTCCATTACCTTCCACTTCCCATTCCACATTCCATTCCACATTCCATTCCATTCCATTCCACATTCCATTTAATTCCATTCCATTCCATTCCACGTTCCATTCCAGTTTCCATTAAATTCTGTTCCACATTCCATTCCACATTCCAGTCCATTCCATTCCACATTCCATTTCATTCCAACCCACATTTCATTCCACATTTCATTCCATTCCATTACACCTTCCATTCCAAATTCCATTCCAGACCATTCCACATTCCATTCCACTTTCCATTCCATTCCATTCCACATTCCATTCCGTTTCATTCCACGTTCGATTCCACATTCCATTCCATTCCATTCCACATTCCATTCCACACTCAATTTCACATTTCATTCCACATTCCATTCCGTTCCATTCCACATTCCATTCCACATTCCACGCCACGTTCAATTCCACATTCCATTCCTCGTTCCATTCCAAGTTACATTCCATGTTCCATTCCATTCCATTTCACGTTCCATTCCACATTCCATTCAATTCCATTCCAAGTTCCATTCCATATTCCACTCCACTTTCCAATCCATTCCATTCCACATTCCATTCCATGTTCCATTCCACGTTCCATTCCAATCGAGTTACATTCCACGTTCTATTCCATTCCATTCCACTTTCCATTCAACATTCCACCCTACATTCCATTCCACTATCCATTCCACGTTCCATTGCACATTGCATTCCACGTAACATTCCACATTCCATTCCACGTTCCATTCCACATTCCATTCCATGTTCTATTCCGTCGAATTCCACGTTCCATTCCACATTCCATTCCACTCCATTCCACCTTCTATTCCACATCTCATTCCACGTTCCGTTCCACATTCCATTCCATTCCATTCCACATTCCATTCCATTTCATTCCACATAACATTCCACATTCCTTTCCATTCCATTCCAGCTATCATTCCACATTCCATTTCATTCCATTCCACATTCCATTCCACATTCCTTTCCAATCCATTCCACCTTCCTTTCCACATTGCATTCCATTTCATTCCACATTCCAATCCACATTCCATTCCACATTGCGTTCCACATTCCCTTTCACACTCCATTCGACATCCCATACCACATTCCATTCCACATTCCATTCCAGTCTATTCCACATTCCATAACACATTCCATTCCATTCCATTCCACGCTACTTTCCATTACATTCAACATTCCATTCCACATTGCATTCCACTTTCCATTCCCTTCCATTCCACGCTCCATTCTATTTTCCATCTCACGTTCCATTCTACGTTCCATTAGAAGTTCCATTCCGCGTTCCATTCCACGTTCCATTCCTTTCCATTCCATGTTACTTTCCATATTCCATTCCATTCCATTCCACATTCCATTCCTTTCCATTCAACATTCAATTCCATTCCATTCCAAGTTCCATTCCATTCCATTGCACGTTCCGTTCCATTCGTTTTCACGTTCCATTTCATTCCATTGCACTTTCCATTCCAGATTCAATTTCACATTCCAATGCGCCTTCCATTCCATTCCATTCCATTCCACATTCCATTTCAATTCCACTTTCCATTCCGTTAAATTCCACATTTCATTCCTTTCCATTCCATTCCATTCCATTCCACATTCCATTGCATAACATTCTGCATTCCATTGCATTCCACTCCATTCCAGATTCGATTCCATTCCATTCTAGATTCCATTCCAATCCATTCCACATTCTATTCCACATTCCATTCCACATTCCATTCCATTCCATTCCACATTCCATTCCACATTCCTTTGCCTTCCATTCCTCATTCCATTCCATTACTTTCCACATTCTATTCAACATTCCATTCAATGTTCCATTCCACTTTCAATTCCATACCATTCCATTCCATATTCCATTCCACGTTCCATTATGTTCCATTCCATATTCCTTTCCACCTTGCATTCCACATTCCATTTCACATTCCATTCAAATCCATTCCACATTCCATTCCTTTCCATTATTCATTCCATTCCACATTCTATTAAATTCCATTACATATACCATTCCCCTTTCCATTGCATTCCATTCCATTCCACACTCCATTCCACTTCCAATTCCACATTCTTTTCCACATTCCATTCCACATTCCATTTCATTACATTACAAATTCCATTACACTTTCCTTTCGATTGTGTTCCACATTCCATTCCATGTTCCATTCCACATTAAATTCTATTCCATTATATTCCATTCCACTTTCCAATCCATTCCATTCCACATCCCATTCCACATTGCATTTCACATTCCTTTCCATATTCCATTTCACATTCCATTCCATTCCACTTCACATTCCATTCCACGTTCCATTCCAAGTTAAATTCCATTCCGATCCATACCTTTCCACTTTCCATTTCATTCCAATCGGTATTCCATTCCACATTCCATTTCACATTCCTTTCCACATTCCATTTCACGTTCCATTCCACATTCCCTTCAACATTCTATTTCACATTCCTTTCCACATTCCATATGACATTTGATTCCCTTCCATTCCATTCCACATTCCATTCCACATTTAATTCCATTCCATTCCACATTCCACCCCACATTCCATTCCTTTCCATTTCACATTCCATTACACGTTCAATTTCATTCCATTCCACTTTCCATTCTACGTTGCATTCCACTTTCCATTCCAAATTCCAATCCACATTCCATTTCACATTTTATTCCACTCCATTTCACTTTCCATTCCACATTCCACTCCATTCCGTTCCACATTCCTTTCTACATTCCATACCACAATCCATTCCACATTCCATCCCACATTCCTTTCCACTTTCCATTCCATTCCATTCCACGTTCAATTCCACATTCCATTGCATTACATTTTACATTCCATTACACAATCAATTCCGTATTCCTTTCCTTTACAGTTCACATTCCCTTCCGTTCCATTCCACATTCCTTTCCACATTCCATTCCACATAATGTTCCACATTCCGTTCCACATTCAATTCCACATTCCATTCCATATTCCATTCCGTTCCATTCCACATTCTTTTCCACATTCCATTCCGCATTCCATTTCACTTTCCATTTCGCATTCCATTCCACAATCTATTCCACCGTCCATTTCACATTCCCTTCCATACCATTCCACATTCCTTTCCACATTGCATTCCACATTCCGTTTTATTCCACATTCCATTCCACATTCCATTCCTTTACATTTCACATTCCCTTCCGTTCCATTCCACATTCCTTTACAAATTCCATTCCACATTGTGTTCCACATTCCGTTCCACATCCCATTCCACGTTCCATTCCTTTCCATTCCACATTCCATTCCATTCCATTCCACATTCCTTTTCACATTCCACTTCACATTCCATTCCACATTCCATTCCATAACTTTCCACATTCCATTTCACATTCCATTTAACGTTCCATTCATTACCATTCCACGTTCCATTCCACGTCCCATTCCATTTCATTCCACCTTCAATTCCACAGTCAATTCCATTCCATTTCAGGTTCCATACTACATTCCGTTCCACATTCCAATCCACATTCCATTCCGTCCATTCCACATTCCATTCCACATTCCATTCCGTTGCATTTCACATTCCAATCCACACTTCATTCCACATTACATTGCACATTCCATTCCATTCCATTCCACATTCCTTTCCACATTCCATTCCTAATTCCATTCCACATTCCAATAAATTCCATTCCACATTGTTTTCCACAACCCACTACATTCCATTCCACATTCCATTCCATTCTATTCCACATTCCTTTCAACATTCCATTCCACATTCCATTCCATTTCAAACTCCATTCCACATTCCATTCCACATTGCATTCCACATTCCATTTCTCATTCCATTCCACATTCCATTCCAATCTATTCCACATTACTTTCCACATTCCATTCCACATTACATTCCCTTCCATTTCCCATTTCAATCCACATTCCATTCCACCTTCCATTCCACGTTCCATACCATGTTCCACTCCACGTTTCATTCCATTCCATTCCATGTTCTATTCCGCGTTCCATTCCATTCAGTGCCACGTTCCATTCCACATTCCATTCCATTCAATACCACATTGCATTTCACATTCCATTCCACATTCCTCTCCATTCCATTCCTCATTCCATTCCACGTTCCATTCCATGTACCATTTCATGTTCCATTCCACATTCCATTACATTCCATTCCACGTTTCATTATATTTTCCATTCCACATTCTGTTCCACATTAAATTCCACTCCATTCCATTCCATTCCATTCCACATTCCATTCAACATTCTTTTCCACATTTCATTCCATTCCATTACAATTTCTTTCCACGTTCCATTCCACGTTCCATTCGACGTTCCTTTCCATTCCACATTGCACTGCATTCCATTCCATCTCACATTCCATTCCACATTCCGTTCCATTTCATTCTATTCCATTTCATTCCGTTCCACATTCCATTCCATTCCAATCCTCTTCACATTCCAAAATATTCCATTTCACTTTCTATTCTTTTCAGTTCCACCTTCCAATCCATTCCATTGCACATTCCATTCCATTCCATTCCATTTCATTCCACTTTCCATACCATTCCATTGCATTACACATTCAATTCATTTAAATTGCACGTTCCATTCCATTACATTCCACAATTCATTCCATTCCATTCCACATTCCATTCCGTGGTCCATTCCACATTCTATTACATTTCATTCTATTCCATTGCATTCCATTCCACATTCCATTCCATTCCATTCCACGTTCCATTGCATTCCAATTTTCATTCCACTTTTCATTCCACTCCATTACACTTTCCATTCCACATTCCAGTCCATTCCATTCCATTCCATTCCTCATTCCATTGCAAATACCGTTCCACTCCATTCCATTCCATATTCAATTCCATTCCATTCCATTTGATTCCACATTCCATTCCACGTACCAAGCCATATCACTCCACATTCCATTTTATTCCATTCCATTGCCCATTCCTTTACATTCCATTCCACTTTCCATTCCATTCAACTCCACATTCCATTCCACATTCTATTACGTTCTATTGCACATTATTTCAATTCCATGCCACATTCCAATCCTTTCCCCTCCACATTCCATTCCATTCCATTCCACTTTCCTTTGCACATTCCACTCCATTCCAATCCACATTCCATTCCACATTCCATTCCTTTCCATTCCACATTGTATTCCATTCCTTTCCAAATTCCTTTCCATTCCATTGCACTTTCCATTCCAAATTCCATTCCATTCCAGTCCGCATTCCATTCCACATTCCTTTCCATTCCATTCCACATTCCATTTCATTCCATTACACATTCAATTCCATTCAACATTCAATTTCACATTCTATTCTTTCCATTCCACATTCTCTTCCATTCCATTCCTCATTCCATTCCATTCTATTCCACATTCCATTCCACATCCCATTCCATTCCGTTCCACATTCCATTCCACATTCAATTAGATTCCATTGCACGTTCCATTCCAAATTCCTTTCTATATTCTATGTGAAATGGAATGGAATGGAAAGTGGAATGGAATGTCGAATGGAAAGGAATGGAATGTGGTTAGGAATGGAATGATATGTGGAATGGAAAGGAATGCAATGGAATGTCGAAAGGATGGGAATTCAATGTGTAATGGAATGCAATGGAATGTGGAATGGAAAGGAATTGAATGTGGAATGGAATGTGGAATGGAATGGAATCGAAAGTCGAATGGAATGGAGTGTGGAATGGAATGTGGAACAGAATGTGGAATGGAATGTGGAATGGAAAGAAATGGAATGTGGAATGGAAAGTGGATTGGAATGGAATGGAAAGGGGATTGCAATGGAATTTGTAGTGGAATGGAATGTGTAATGGAATTTGGAATGGAATGGAATGGAAGGAGGAATGGAAAGGAACGGGATGTGGAATGAAATCTAATGGAATGTGAAATAGAATGCAATGAATTGGAATTGAGTGTAGAATGGAATGAAATAGAATGTGGAATGGAAATTAATGGAATGTGGAATGGAATGGAATGGAATGCAATGTGGAATGGAATGGAATGGAATGTCGAATGGAAAGTGGAATGAAATAGAATGGAATATGGAATGGAATACCTTGGAATGCGGAATGGAATGCAATGAGGAATGGAACGTGGAATGGAATGGAATGGAACATGGAATGGAAAGGCATGGAACATGGAATGGAATGGAAAGGAAGCTGGAAATGAATGGAATGAAATGTGGAATTGAATGAAATTGAATGTGGAATGGAATGTGTAATGGAATGCAAGGGAAAGTGGAATGGAAAGTGTAATGGAACGTGGAATTGAATGTGTAATGGAAAGTGGAATGGAATGGAAGGGAAAGTGGAATGGAATGGAATGGAAAGGAAAATGGAATGGAATGGAATGGAATGGAATGGAATGGAATGGAATGCATTGTGGAATGGAATGTGAAATGGAATGGAATTGAATGTGGAATGGAAGGTCCCATGGAGTGGTATGGAATTGAATGTAATTGAATGTGGAAAGGAATGCAATGGAATGTGGAATATAATGTGGAATGGAATTTGGAATGGAGTGGAATGTAATGTGGATTTGAATGTAGAATGGAATGGTATGGAATGTGCAATCAAATGTGAAGTGGAATGGAATGGAATGTGGAATTGAATGTGGAATGGTATGCAATGGAATGTGCAATGGAAAGGAATGGAATATGGAATGGAATGTGGAATGGAATGGAATGGAATGGAATGTGCAATGGAATGGAATGGAATGTGGAATGGAATTAAATGGAATATGGAATGTAATGCACAATGGAATGGAAGGGAATGGAAAGGAATGTGGAATGGAATGGAATGGAATGTGGAATGGAATAGAATGGAATGTGGAATGGAATGTGGAAACGAATGGAATGGCATGGAATGGAATGTGGAATGGAGTGTGGAATGGAATGCAAAGGAATGGAATGGAATGTGGAATGGAGTAGAAAGGAATGTGGAATGGAATGTGGAATGGAATGGAATGGAATGGCATGGAAAGGGGAATGCAATAGAAAGTGGAATGGAATGCTTTGGAATGTGTAAGGGAATGTAGAATGGAATGGAATGACATGAAATGGAGTTTGGAATGGAATGGAATGTGGAATTGAACGGAATGGAATGTGTAATGGAATGGAATGGAATGTGGAATGAAACGGGGAATGGAAAGTGAAATGGAATGTTGAATGGAATCGAATGAAATAGATTGGAATGTCGAATGGAATGATAAGTAATGTGTACTGGAATGGAATGGAATGTGAAATGGAATGTGGAATGGAATGTGCAATGGAATGTGGAATGGAATGGAATGCAATGCAGAATGAAATGGAATGGAATGGATAGGAATTTGGAATGGAATGGATTTGAATGTGGAATGGAGTGTAATGGAATGTGGAGTGGAATGGAATGGAATGTGCAATGGAATGCAGAATGGAATGGAATGGAATGTGCAATGGAATGTCATGGATTGTGGAATAGAATGCAAAGGAACTGTATGTGGAATTGAATGGTATGGAATGGAATGTGGAAGGGAATGGAAGGCAATGGAATGTGGAATGTTATGGAATGGAACGGAATGGAAAGGAATGGAATGTGGAGTGGAATGGAATGGAATGTGGAATGGAAAACCGTCTGGAATTGAATTCTTGGAACGTGGAATGAAATGGAATGGAATAGAATGGATTGGAATGGAAAGGAATGTGGAATAGAATACAATGGAATGTGGAATGGAATTTGAAAAGGAATAGAATGGAAAGAGGAATGTAATGTGAAATGGATTGGAATGGAAGGTGGATTCGAATGTAGTGGAATGTGGAATCGAATGGAATGGAATGGAATGTGGAATGGATTGGAATGGAATGGAATGTTGAATCGATTGGAATGGAATTTGGAATGGTACGGAATGGAATGGAATTTCAAATGGAATGGAATTGAATGTTCAAAGGAATGTGGAATGGAGTGGAATGGTATGTGAACTGGAATGTGGAATGGAATGGAATGGAATGGAATTGAATGCAATTTGGAATGGAATATAATGGAATGGAATTTGCAATGCAATTTGTAATGGAAAGTAATGGAACATGGAATGGAATGGAATGGAAAGTTGAATGGAATGGAATGGAATTTGGAATAGAATGGAATGGAATGGAATGTGAAATTGAATGGAATGGAATGTGGAATGAAATGGAATGGAATGTGTAATGGAATGTGGAATGGGATAGAACGGAAGATGAAATGTAATGGAATGCACAATGGAATGCAATGGAACGTCGAATAGAATGTGGAATGAAATGGAATGGAATGTGGAATGGAATGTGGAATGGAATGGAATGGATAGTGGAATGGCATGGAATGCAATGTAACGGAGTGGAATGGAATGGAATGGAATGGAATGGAATGTGGAATGGAATGGAATGGAATGAAATGGAATGTAATAGAAGACAAAGGAATATAGAATGAAATGGAATGGAATGTGGAATGGAATTGAATGGAATGTTGAATGGAATTTAATGGAATATGCAATGGAATGTGGAATGGAATGTAGAAAGGAATGTGGTATGGAAAGGAATGGAAAGTAGAATGTAATGTGGAATGGAATGGAATGAAATATAGAATGGTATATGGAATGGAATGGAATGTTGGAAGGAATGGAATGGAAAGTGGAATGGAATGTGGAATGGAATGGAATGGAAAGTGGAATGGAATGTGGAATGGAATGGAATGGAATGGAATATACAATGGAATGTGGAATGGAAAGTGGAATAGAATTGAATTTGGAATGGAATGGGATGGAATGCAGCATGGAATGGGGAATGGAATGGAATGGAATGTGGATTGGAATGGAATGAATAACGGAACAGGAATGGAATGGAATGGAATTTGGAATGGAATGGAATGGAATGTGGAGTGGAATGTAGAATGGAAAGGAATGGAATTTCAAATGTAAACTTGAATTGAATGGAATGGAATGTGAAATGGAATGTGGAATGGAATTGAATGGAAACTAGAAAGGAACCTGGAATGAAATGGAAAGAAATTCGGAATGGAATGGAATATAATGGAATGGGGAAAGGAAAGAAATTGAATGGAATGCGGAATGGAACGTGGAATGGAACGTGGAATATAAAGTGGAATGGAACTTGGAATGGAAAGTGTAATGGAATGAAATGTGAAGTTTAATGGAATGGAATGAATTGCGGAATGGAATGGAAAGGAATGTGGAATGTAATGGAATGGAGTGGAATGTGGACTGAAATGAAATTAAATGGAATGGAATGTGGGATGGAGTGGAATTTAATGTGGAATGCAATGGAGTGGAATGAGGAATGGAATGGAATGTGGACCTGACTGGAATGGAATGGAATGTGGACTGGAATGGTATGGAATGTGGAATGAAATGGAAAGGAATGTGGAATGAAATGGAATGGAATGTGCAATGGAATGTGGAATGGAATGTAATGTAATGTGGAATGGTATGTGGATGGGAAAGTGGAATGGAATGGAATGGAAGTGAATGGAATGCGGAATGGAATTGAATGGAATGTGGATTGGAAGAGAATGTAAAGGAAAGATATGTGGAATGGAACAGAATGGAATATGGAATGGAATGTGGAAAATAATGGAATTGTAAGTGGAATGGAATGTGGAACGGAATGGAATGACACAAGGAATGGAATGGAAAGGAATGTGTAATGGAATTAGGAATGGAACATGGAATAGATGGAGTGGAATGTGGAATGTAATGGAATGGAATGTGGAATGGAATGGAATGTGGAATGGAAGGGGATGGAGTGTGGAATGGAATGGAATGCAATGTGGAATGGAATGGAATGTGGAATGAAATAGAATGGAATGGAATGTGAAAGGGAATGGAATGGAATGGAATGCAATGTGGAGTGGAATAAAATGGAATAGAATGGAATGTGGAATGTAATGGTATGCAAAGTGGAATGGAATGGAAAAGAATGTAGAAAGGAATGTGGAATTGAATGGAATGGAATGTGGAAAGGAAAGGAATGGAATCTGGAAAGGAATGTGGAATGGAATGGAATGGAATGTGGAATGGAATGGAATGGAATGTGGAATGGAATGGAAAGTGCAATGGAAGGGAATGGAATGCGGAAAGGAATGCATTGCAATGTGGAATGGAATGGAATATCGAATGGAATGGGATGTGGAATGGAATGGAAAGTGCAATGGAAGGGAATGGAATGCGGAAAGGAATGCATTGCAATGTGGAATGGAATGGAATATCGAATGGAATCGAATGGAATGGAATGTGAAATGGAAGGGAATGGAATGTGGAATGGAATGGATTGGAATTTGGAATGGAATGGAGTGGAATGTGGAATGGAATGGAATGGAATACGGAATTGAATTGAATGGAATGGAATGTGGCATGCAATGGAAAGAATTGGAATGGAATGTGGAACGGAACATGGAATTGAATGGGGAATTGAATGGAATACATTGTGGAATGTAATGTGCAATGGAATGGTATGGAATATGGAATGGAATGTGGAATGCAATGTGGAATGGAATGGAATGGAATGTGGAATGGAATGTGGAATGGAACGTGGAAAGGAACGTAGAATTCAATGGGGAATTGAATGGAATAGATTGTGGAATGTAATATGCAATGGAATGCTATGGAATATGGAATGGAATGTGGAATGCAATGTGGAATGGAATGGAATGGAATGTGGAATGGAACGTGGAATGGAACGTGGAATGGAACGCGGAATGGAATGGATTGGAATGTGGAATGGAATGTGGGATGGAATGGAATGGAATGTGTAATGGAATGTGGAATGCAGCGTGAAATGGAATGGAATGTGGAATGCAATGTGGAATGGAATGGAATGGAATGGAATGGAATGTTTAAATGGAATGTATGGAATGTGGAATGGAATATGGTCTGGAATGGAATGCAATGTGCAAAGGAATGTGGAATGTATTGGAATGGAACGTGGAATGGAACGTGGAATGGAACGTGGAATGAAATGTGGAATGGAATAGAATGGAATCTGTAATGGAATGGAATGGAATGTGGAATGGAATGTGCAATGGAATGGAATGGAAAGGAATGGAATGTGTAAGGCAATGGAATGGAATGTGGAGTGGAAAGAAATGGAACGTGGAATGGAACGCGGAATGAAACGAGGAATGTAATGTGGAATGGAACCTGTAATGGAAAGTGGAATGCAATAGAATGGAATGTGGAATGGAAGGGAATGGAATGTGGAATGCAACGGGGAATTGAAAGTGGAATGCAACGTGGAGTAGAACTTGGAATGTAATGTGGAATGGAATTGAATGGCATGTGGAATGGAATAGAATGGAATGTCGAATGGAATGGAATGTAGTGTAATTTGGAATGGAATGGAACGTTCCATTCCACATACCATTAAATTCCATTCCACATTCCTTTCCATTGCAGTACACATTCCATTCCATTGCATTCAACATTCCATTCCACATTCCATTCCTTTCCATTCCACATTCTGTTCCATTCCATATTCCATTCCATTCCGCATTTCATACTGTTCCACGTTCCATTCCAAATTCCATCCCATTCCATTCCACATTCCATTCCATTCCATTCCACTGTATACTCCATTCCATTCAATTCCTGTCCGCATTCCATTCCATTCCATTCCATTCCACATTCCATTCCACATTTCATTCCATTCCATTCCACATTCCATTCCATTCCATTCCACATTCCATTCCGTTCCGTTCCATTTCACATTCCATTCCATTCCACATTCCTTTCCACATTCCATTCCATTGCATTCCAGATTCCATTCCATTCCCTTCCAGATTCCATTCCATTCCATTCTACATTCCATTCCACATTCCTTTCCACATTCCTTTCCACGTTCCATTCCACGTTCCATTCCAAGTTCCATTCCACGTTCCATTCCACGTTCCATTCCATTCCATTCCACGTTCCATTCCACGGTCCATTCCATCTCATTCCACATAGCGGTACACATTCCATTCTATTCCCTTGCACATTCCATTACACATTTCATTCCATTCCATCCCACATTCCATTCCACGTTCCATTCAATTCCATTCCACATTCCAATAAAAATTCCATTCCACGTTCCATTCCACCTTCCTTTAGACGTTCCATTCCGTGTTCCATTCCACATTTCATTCCATTCCATTTCATATACCATTCCATGATCCATTCCATTCCATTCCACTTTCAATTCCACGTTCCATTCCATTCCATTCCACATACCTTTCCATTCCATTTAAAATTCCATTCCTTTCCATTTCCCATTCCATTCCATTCCATTGCATTCCACATTCCATTCTATTCCATTCCACGATCCATTCAATTCCATTTCATTCCATTCCATATTCCGTTCCAATTTCCATTTTACATTACATTACATTACTTTTCACATTCCATTCCATTCCACTCCATTCCACAATCCATTCCATTGCATTCCACATTCCATTCCAAATTGGAATCCACATTCCATTGCATTCCATTCCACAATCCATTCCATTCCATTCCATTGCATTCCACATTCCATTCCTTTAATTTCACATTCCATTCCATTGCATTCCACATTCCATTACTTTACTTTTCACATTCCATTCCATTCCATTCCATTCCACAATCCATTCCATTGCATTCCACATTCCATTCCACATTCCATTCCAAATTCCATTCCACATTCCATTGCATTCCATTCCACATTCCATTCCATTCCATTCCATTGCATTCCACATTCCCTTCCATTTCATTCCATTCCACATTCCTTTCCATTCCATTCCACATTCTATTTCACTTTCCATTCCATTCCATTCCATTTCATTCCACATTCTGATCCATTCCATTCCACTTTCCATTCCACATTGCACTCCACATTTCATTCCATTCCATTCTATTACACTTTACATTCCATTCAATTCCACTTTCCATTCCACATTGCATTCCACATTCCATTCCACGTTCCATTCCATTCCATTCCATTCCACATTCTATTCCATTCAATTCCGCATTCCATTAGAGTCCATTCCATTCCATTCCACATTCCGTTCCATTCCATTCCATTCCACATTCCAATACATTCCATTCCATTCCACATTCCATACAATTCAATTCCACATTAAATTCCATTTCATTTCAGTTTGCATTCCACGTTCCATTCCACGTTGCATTCCACGTTCTATTCCATGTTCCATTCCTCGTTTCATTCCTTACCATTGCACACTCCATTCCATGCCATTACACATCCCATTCCATTCCATTCCACATTTAATTAATCGTTCCATTCCATTCCTTTCCCCGTTCCATTCCACGTTCCATTCCACATTCTATTCCATTCCATTCCATATTACATTCCACGTTCCATTCCACGTTACATTCCACTTTCCATTCCAATTTCCATTCCATATTCCATTCCGCAATCCATTCCATTCCATTCCATGTTCCATTCCACATTCCATTCCACATTCCATTCCACATTCCATTGAACATTCCATTCCACATTCCATTCCATTCCATTCCATTCCACATTCCATTCCACATAGTGATCCATTCTAGTACACATTCCATTCCACATTCCATTCCATTCCATTTAAACATTCCATTTCATTGCACATTCCATTCCATTCCACATTCAATTCCATTCCATTCCACATTTCATTTGACATTCCATTCCACATAGTGTTCCATTCCAGTGCACATTCCATTCCACTTTCCTTACCATTCCTTTTAAACATTCCATTCCATTCCACATTCCATTAAATTCCATTCCACATTCCATTCCATTCCATTCCATCTTCCATTGCA
Organism: Pongo pygmaeus; assembly: GCF_028885625.2. Taxonomy (NCBI): domain Eukaryota; kingdom Metazoa; phylum Chordata; class Mammalia; order Primates; family Hominidae; genus Pongo; species Pongo pygmaeus. The sequence goes on along the minus strand of NC_072386.2, from coordinate 9,700,174 downwards.
AGTTCCATTCCGCATTCCTTTGCACATTCCATTCCTCACTGCATTCCATTCCATTCCACATTCCATTCCAAATTACATTTCATTGCATTCCACATTTCATTCCCATTCCATTCCGTTACATTCCACATTACATTCCACGTTCCATTCCATTCCACTTTCCTTTTCATTCCATTGCATTTGAATTGCACATTCCATTCCATTCCATTCCCCACCCCATTCCACATTCAATTCCATTCCATTTCACCTTCCATTCCACGTTCCTTTCCACATTCCATTCCACATTCCATTCCACATTCCATTCCATTCCATTCCACATTCCTTTCTAAATTTCATTCCACATTCCATTCCACTCCATTCTATTCCACTTTCCATTCCATTCCATTGCACAATCCATTCCACATTCCATTCCACATTCCATTCCAATTTCCATTCCATTGCATTCCACATTCCAATCCATTCCTTTCCTCATTCCATTCCATTCAACTGCACATTCCATTCCATTACATTACATTCCATTCCACATTCCATTCCATTCCATTCCATTCCATTCCACATCCCTTTCCATCACATTCCGCCTTCCATTCCATTCTATTCCATTACATTCCACTTTCCACTCCCTTCAATTCCATTCCATATTCCATTCCATTTAATTCCACATTCCATTCCTTTGCATTCCACATTCCATTCCACATTCCATTCCACGATGCATTCCATGTTCCATTCCATTTCACTCCACTTTCAATTCCACGTTCCATTTCATATTCCATTCCACATTGCATTGCACGTTCCATCGCATTCCATTCCACATTCCAATCGATTCCATTCCGCATTCCATTTCACATTCCAATCCAAGTTCCATTCCATTATTTCCAAGTTCCATTCCACTTTCCATTCCATTCCATTCCTCGTTCCATTGCAGTTTCAATTCCACCTTCCATTCCACATTCCTTTCCATTACATTCCACGTTCCATTCCACATTCCATTCTATTCCACTTTCCTTTCCAGATTCCATTCCACATTCGATTCCATTACATTCCACGTTCCATTCCACATTCCATTCCATTCCATTCCACGTTTCATTCAACATTCCATTCCATTTAATTTCACGTTCCATTCCATATTGCATTCCACATTACATTCCACATTCCATTTCACGTTCCATTCCGCGATCCATTCCACACTCAATTCTACGATACATTGCATTTTCCATTCCATATTCTATTCCATTCTATTCCGTTCCCCTCCACATTCCCTTCCACATTCCATTCCACATTCCATTCCACGTTCCATTCCACATTCCTTTACACATTTCATTCTACGTTCAATTCCACATTCCATTCCCTTACTTTCCACGTTCAATTACTCGTTGCATTCCATTCATCTTTCCACTCCATATTCCATTGAACTTCCCATTCTATGTTCCATTCCTTGTTCCATTCCACGTTCCATTCCACATTCCATTCCATTGCATTCCACATTCCATTCCACTTTCCATTCCATTGCATTCCACATTCCATTCTCATTCCATTGCATTCCATTCCACATTCCATTCCATTCCACGTTTCATACAACATTCCATTCCATTCAATTCCACATTCCATTCCACATTCCATTCTTATTCCATTGCATTCCATTCCACATTCCATTCCACATTCCATTCCATTCCACATTTCATAAAACATTCCATTCCACATTCCATTCCATTCCACATTTCATACAACATTCCATTCCATTCCACATTCCATTCCACATTCCATTCCTCATTCCATTCCATGATCCATTCCACTTTCCGTTCCACGTTCCATTCCACATTCCATTTCTCTTTCCATTCGGTGATCCATTCCACGTTCCATTTAACTTTCCATTCCATTCCATACCAAGTTCCATTCCTGTCCATTCCACGTTCCATTTCATTCCGTTCCACAGTCCATTCGACTTTCCATTTCACATTCCGTTCCATATTCTGTTTCACTTTCCATTCCAATCCATACCATTCCAGTACACATTACTTTCCATTCTGTTGCTCATTCCATTCCATTCCAGTCTTCGATCCATTCCACATTCCAATCCACATTCCATTCCGTTCCATTCTATTCCACATTCCATTCCATTCCATTAAACAATCCATTCCACGTACGATTCCACATTCCATTCCACGTTTCATTACATTCCATTGCATTCTATTCCACATTCCATTCCATTCCATTAAACAATCCATTCCACGTACCATTCCACGTTCCATTCCACGTTTCATTCCATTCCATTCCACATTCCAATACATTCCCTTCCACTTTCCATTCCATTCCATTCCACATTCCATTCCATTCCATTCCACATTCTACCACATCCCATTCCAAGTTGCATTCCATTCCATTCCAATTCCCATTCCGCATTCCATTCCACATTACATTCCACGTTCCATTCCAATCTATTTCACCTTCCTTTCCATTCCATTACACGTTCCATTCCACTTTTCATTCCTCATTCCTTTCCACATTGCATTTCACGTTGCATTACATTCCATTCCACATTCTATTCCACGTTCCATTCCACTCCCTTCCAAATTCCACTGCTTTCAATTCCACGTTCCTTTCCATTCCATTCCACATTGCATTCCATTCCATTCTATTACATGTTCCATTACTTTACAGTCAACATTCCATTCCATTGCATTCCACATTCCATTTCACATGACATTCCACATTCCATTCCTCATTCCATTCCACCTTCCATTCCATCCCATTCCTCATTCCATTCCATTCCATTCCACTTTCCATTCCATTCAATTCCACATTTCACTCCATTCCATTGCATTCCATATTCTATTCCATTCCATTCCGCATTCCATTCCTTCCGATTCCGTACTATTCCACATTCCATTCCATTCCACTCAATATTCCATTTCATTCCATTCTACTTTCCATTCCACAATCATTCCACATTCTTTTCCACGTTCTATTCCATTTCAATCATCATTCCATTTTATTCCAATCCACGTTCCATTCCACGTTCTATTCCATTCCATTTCACATTCCATACCATTCCATTCCATTCCACATTCAATTCCTTTCGATTCCTCATTTCATTCCATTGCATTGCATTCCATATTCCATTCCATTCCATTCCTCATTTCATTCCATTCCATTGCATTCCACATTCCATTCTATTCAATTCCCATTCCATTCCATTCCATTCCATTATATTCCACATTCCATTTCATTCCATTCCACATTCCATTCCATAGCATTCCACATTCCATTCCACATTCCATTCCACATTACTGTACTTTCCATTTCACATTCCATTCCACAATCCACTCCATTCTATTTCACATTCCATTCCACATTCCATTCCATTCCATTCGACATTCCAATGCACATTCCATTGCATTCCATTTCACGTTCCTTTCCGTTAAACTGCACCTTCCATTTCACATTCCTTTCCATTTCATTCCACATTCCATTGCACATTCCATTCCACATTTCATTCCACGTTTCATTCCATTCCTATCCTCGTTCCATTCCATGTTTCATTCAACATTCCATTCCACATTTAATTCCATATTGCATTCCGTTCCATTCCACATTCCATTCCTTTCCTTTCCACATTCCATACTACATTTCATTCCATATTCCATTCCATATTCTATTCCACATTGCATTCCACATTCCATTCCACATTCCATTCCACATTCCATTCCATGTTCCATTCCATTCCACTTTCCATTACACGTTCCCTTCTATTCCATTCTAAATTTCATTCCAAATTCCATTTCACTTTCCATTCCATTATATTCCATTCCACATTCCATTCCATTGCATTCCAATCCACATTCCAATCCATTCCATTCCAAGTTCAATTCCATTCCACATTCCTTTCCACATTCCATTGCACATTCCATTCCGTTCTATTCTACATTCCTTTCCATTCCATTCCACATTCCATTCCATTCCATTCCACATTCCATTCCATTCCATTCCAATACACATTCCATTCAATTCCATTCCACATTCCATTCCACATTTCATTGCATATTTACTTCCATTCTATTCTATTCCACATTCCATTCAATGCCATTCCACATTTCATTCCATTCCATTCCACATTCCATTACACATTCCATTCCCCGTTCAATTCTATTCAATTCCACGTTACATTCCATTCAATTCCACGTTTCATTCAATTCCGTTCCACATTGCATTCGTTTCCATTCCCATTGCATTCCACATTCCATTCCATTCCATTCCACTTTCAATTCTATTCCATTCCATTCCATTCCACATTCAATTCCAAATTGCAAACCATTAAATTCCACAATCCATTCCATTCCATTCCATTCCACATTCCAATCCACATTCCACTCCATTCCATTCCTTTGCACATTCCATTCCACATTACATTCCATTCTGTTTCACATTCAATTCCATTCCATCCCCTTCCACATTCCATTCCATATTCCATTTCTTTCCATTTCACCTTTCTTTCCATTCCATTCCACATTCCATTCCGCATTCAGTTTCATTCCATTCCACATTCCATTGGACATTCCATTCCATTCCATTCCTCATTCCATACTACATTTCATTCCATATTCCATCCCACTTTCCATTCCACATACCATTCCTTATTCTATTTCACATTCCATTCCACATTTGATTCCTTGTTCCATTTCATTTCACTTTCCATTCCACATTCCATTCTATTCCATTCCACATTTCATTTCATTACATTAAACATTCCATTCCAAATTCCATTTCACTTTCCATTCCATTCCATTCCACATTCCATTCCATTTCATTCCAATCCACATTCCATTCCATTCCATTCCAAGTTCAATTCCATTCCACAGTCCATTCCACATTCCATTGCACATTCCATTCCATTACATTCTATTCCACATTCCATTCCATTCCATTCCACATTCCTTTCCCCGTTCAATTCCATTCAATTCCATGTTCCTTTCATTCCATTGAAATCAACGTTCCAATCCATTCCATTCAATTCCACATTCGATTCCGTTGCATTGAATTCAACTTTCCATTCCATTCCATTCCACATTCCATTCCATTCCGTTCCATTCCACATTCCATTCCATTCCATTCCATTCCACTCCACATTCCATATCATTCCATTCCAATCCCTATTCCTTTCCATTCCATTCCAAGTTCAATTCCATTCCAAATTCCATTCAATTCCATTCCAGATTCAATTATACTCTCACTTCCATTCTATTCTATTCCCCATTCCATTCCATTCCATTCCACATTCCTTTCCATTCCATTCAACATTCCATAACATATTCCATTCCATGTTCAATTCCCTTCAATTCCACATTCCATTCCATTCAATTCCCCTTTGCACTGAATTCCATTCCACTTCCCATTCCATTCCATTCCACATTCCATTCCAATCCATTCCACATTGCATTCCATTCCATTCCCATTCAATTCCACATCCATTCCATTCCATTCCACTTTCAATTCCATTCCATTCCACATTCAATTCCACATTGCAACCCATTCCATTCCACATTCCATTCCATTCCATTCCACAATCCATTCCATTCCATTCCACATTCCAATCCACATTCCACTACATTCCATTCCTCATTCAATTCCATTCCATTCCTTTGCACATTCCATTCAACTTTCCTTTTCTTTCCATTTCACATTCCTTTCCATTTCATTCCACATTCCATTCCGCATTCAATTCCATTCCATTCCACATTCCATTGGACATTCCACTCCATTCCATTCCACATACCATACTACATTTCATTCCATATTCCATTCCACATTCCATTCCACTTTCCATTACACATTGCATTCCACATTCCATTCCTTGTTCCATTGCGTTTCTCTTTCCATTCCACATTCCATTCTATTCCATTCCACATTCCATTTCATTCCATTCCACATTCCATTCCAAATTTCATTTCACTTTCCATTCCATTCCATTCCATTCCACATTCCATTAAATTCCATTCCAATGCAAATTCCATTCCATTCCATTCCAAATTCAATTCCATTCCATTCCATTCCACATTCCGTTACACATTGACTTCCATTCTATTCTATTCCCCATTCCATTCCATTCCATTCCACATTCCATTCCATTCCATTCAGCATTCCATTACGCATTCCATTCCCCATTGAATTCTCTTCAATTCCATGTTCCAATCCATTCAATTCCACTTTCCACTCATTTCCATTCCACTTTCCATTCCATTCCATTCCAAATTCCATTCCATTTCATTCCGCTTTCATTCCATTCCATTCCCATTCCATTCCACATCCATTCCATTCCATTCCACTTTCAATTCCATTCCATTCCACTTTCAATTCCATATTGAAACCCATTTCATTCCACATTCCATTCCATTCCATTCCACAATCCATTCCATTCCATTCCACATTCCATTCCACATTCCATTCCATTCCATTCCACTTTCAATTCCATTCCATTCCATTCCACATTCCATTCGACATTCCATTTCTTTCCATTTCACATTCCGTTCCATTCCATTCAACATTCCATTCCGCATTCAATTCCATTGCATTTCACATTCCATTGGACATTCCTCTCCATTCCACTCCACATTCCATACTACATTTCATTCCATATTCCATTCCACATTCCATTCCACTTTCCATTACACATTCCATTCCACATTCCATTCCTTGTTCCATTGAATTTCAGTTTCCATTCCACAGTCCATTCTATTCCATTCCACATTCCATTTCATTCCATTCCACATTCCATTCGAAATTTCTTTTCACTTTCCATTCCATTCCATTCCACATTCCATTCCATTCCATTCCAATTCACATTCCATTGCATTTCATTCCACATTGCATTGCACCTTCCATTCCATTCCATTCCACATTCCATTCCATTCCATTCCACATTCCACTGCATTCCATTCCACATTCCATTCAATTCTATTCCACATTCAATTCCATTCCATTCCACATAACACTCCATTCCATTCCACATCCTATTCCGTTGCATTCCGCCTTCCATTCCATTCTATTCTATTACATTCCACATTCCACTCCATTCAATTCCATTCCATATTGCATTCCATTCGATTCCACATTCCATTCCTTTGCATTCCACATTCCATTCCACGTTCCATTCCACGATGCATTCCATGTTCCATTCCATTTCACTCCACTTTCCATTCCACGTTCCATTTCACATTCCATTCCACATTGCATTCCAAGTTCCATCCCTTTCCATTCCACATTCCAATCGATTCCATTCCACGTTCCATTCCACATTCCATTCCACATTCCATTTCACAGTCCAATCCAAGTTCCATTCCATTCTTTCCAAGTTGCATTCCACTTTCCATTCCATTCCGTTCCTCCTTCCATTCCAGTTTCGATTCCACGCTCCATTCCACATTCCATTACATAACATTCCACGTTCCTTTCCACATTGCATTCCATTCCATTCCACTTTCCTTTCCAGATTCAATTCCACATTCGATTCCATTACATTCCTCGTTCCATTCCACGTTCCATTCCATTGCATTGCACGTTTCATTCAACATTCCATTCCATTTAATTTGACGTTCCATTCCATATTCCATTCCACATTACATTCCACATTCCATTCCACATTCCATTTCACGTTCTATTCCACGATCCATTCCACACTCAATTCCACGACACATTGCACGTTCCATTCCGCATTCTATTTCATTCCATTCCGTTCCCCTCCACATTCCCTTCCACATTCCATTCCACATTCCATTCCACGTTCCTTTCCACATTCCTTTACACGTTTCATTCTACGTTCCATTGCACATTCCATTCCATTCCTTTCCACGTTAAATTACACGTTCCATTCCATTCCATTCAACTTTCCATTCCGTATTCCATTGAACATCCCATCCTACGTTCCATTCCTTGTTCCATTCCACGTTCCATTCCACATTCCATTCCGTTCCATTCCACATTTCATTACACATTCCATTCCACATTCCAATCCATTCCATTCCACATTCCATTCCACACTCCATTCCATTGCATTCCACATTCCATTCTCATTCCATTGCATTCCATTCCACATTCCATTCCACACTCCATTCCACTGCATTCCACATTCCATTCTCATTCCTTTGCATTCCATTCCACATTCCATTCCACATTCCATTCCATTCCACGTTTCGTACAACATTCCATTCCATTCCATTCCACATTCCATTGCACATTCCATTCCACATTTCATTCCACGTTCCATTCCATTCTTTTCCTCCTTCCATTCCACGTTTCATTCCACATTCCATTCCATATTGCTTTCCGTTCCATTCCACATTCCTTTCCTTTCCATTCCACATTTCATACTAAATTTCATTCCATATTCCATTCCACATTCCACTCCACATTGCATTCCACATTCCATTACCCATTCCATTTTACACTCCATTCCATGTTGCATTCCATTCCACTTTCCATTACACGTTCCATTCTATTGCATTCTACATTTCATTCCAAATTCCATTTCACTTTCATTCCATTATATTCAATTCCACATTCCAATCCATTCCATTCCCATCCACATTCCATTCCCTTCCATTTCAAGTTCAACTGCATTCCACATTCCATTCCATTTCATTCCACATTCCTTTCCACATTCCATTGCACATTCCATTCTATTCTATTCTATATTCCTTTCCATTCCATTCCACGTTCCATTCCATTCCATTCCACATTCCATTGCACATTCCATTCCACCTTCCATTTTATTCCATTCCACGTTCCATTCCACATTCCATTTCACACCCCATTCCACCTTCCATTCCATTCCATTGCATTCAATGTTCCATTCCATTCCATTCAATTCCACATTCTAGTCCATTCTATTGAATTCCACATTGAATTCCATTCCATTCCACATCCCACTCCATTCCATTCCACATTCCATTCCATTCCATTCCACATTCCATTCCATTCCATTCCAATCCACATTCCATTCAATTCCATTCCACATTCCATTCCACATTCCATTGCATATTTACTTCCATTCTATTCTATTCCACATTCCATTCAAATCCATTCCACATTCCATTCCATTCCATTCCACATTCCATTACACATTCCATTCCCCGTTCATTTCCATTCCATTCCGCTTTCCATTCCATTCAATTCCACGTTCCATTCAATTCTGTTCCACATTCCATTCCATTCCATTCCACATTGCATTCCTTTCCATTCCCATTCCATTCCACATTCCATTCCATTCCATTCTACTTTCAATTCTATTCCATTGCATTCCATTCCGCATTCAATCCCACACTGCAAACCATTAAATTCCACAATGCATTCCATTCCATTCCATTCCACATTCGAATCCAAATTGAACTGCATTCCATTCCTTTGCACATTAAATTAAACATTCCATTCCATTCCATTTCACATTCAATTCCATTCCATTCCCTTCCAAATTCTATTCCTCATTCCGTTTGTTTCCATTTCACATTTGTTTCCATTCCATTCCACCTTCCATTCCGCATTCAAATTCATTCCATTCCACATTCCATTGGACATTACATTCCATTCCATTCCTCATTCCATACTACATTTCATTCCATATTCCATCCCACATTCCGTTCCGCATACCATTCCACATTCTATTACACATTCCATTCCACATTCCATTCCTTGTTCCATTGCATTTCACTCTCCATTCCACTTTCCATTCTATTCCATCCCACATTTCATTTCATTACATTCCACATTCCATTCCAAATTCCTTTTCACTTTCCATTCCATTCCATTACATTTCACATTCCATTCCATTCCATTCCAATCCATATTCCTTTCCATTCCATTCGAAGCTCAATTCCATACCACATTCCATTCCACATTCCATTGCACATTCCATTCCATTCCATTCTATTCCACATTCCATTCCATTCCATTTCACATTCCTTTCCCCGTTCAATCCCATTCAATTCCACGTTCGTTTTCATTCCATTGAATTCAAAGTTCCCTTCCATTCCATTCAATTCCATGTTCCATTCCATTCCATTGCATTCAACTTTCCATTCCATTCCATTCCACTTTCCATTCGATTCCATTCCATTCCACATTCCATTCCATTCCATTCCATTACATTACATTCCATTCCACATTCCATTCCATTCCATTCCACATTGTATTCCATTCCATTCCATTCCCATTCAATTCCACTTTCATTCCATTCCATTCTACTTTCAATTCCATTCCATTCCACATTCAATTCCACATTGCAACCCATTCCATTCCACATTCCATTCCATTCCATTCCACAATCCATTCCATTCCATTCCACATTCCATTCCACATTCCACTCCATTCCATTCCTTTGTAAATTCTATTCCACAATCCATTCCATTCCATTTCACTTTCAATTCCATTCCATTCCATTGCACATTCCATTCCACATTCCATTTCTTTCCATTTCTCATTAGTTTCCATTCCATTCCACATTCCATTGGACATTCCACTCCATTCCATTCCACATTCCATACTACATTTCATTCCATATTCCATTTCACATTCCATTCCACATTCCAATACACTTTCCACTACATATTCCATTCCACATTCCATTCCTTGTTCCATTGCCTTTCACTTTCCATTCGACATTCCTTTCTATTCCCTTCCACATTCCGTTTTATTCCATTCCAATTTCCATTCCAAATTTCATTTCAGTTTCCATTCCATTCTATTCCATTCCACATTCCATTCCAATCCATATTCCATTCCATTACATTCCAAGTTCAATTCCATTCCGCATTCCATTCCAATCCATTCCACATTCCATTACACATTCACTTCCATTGTATTCTATTCCCCATTCCATTCCATTCCATTCGACATCCGTTTCCATTCCATTCCAGATTCCATTCCACTTTCCATTCCACATTCCTTTCCCCGTTCAATTCCATTCAATTCCACGTTCCATTCCATTCCATTGCATTCCACATTCCATTACATTCCGTTCCACATTCCATTCCATTCCATTCCATCCCACGTTACAATCCTTTCCATTTCACATTCCATTCCACATTCCATTCCATTCCCTTCCACATTCCATTCCTTTCCACATTCCATTTCAGAATCCATTCCATTCCATTCTACATTCCTTTCCATTCAACTCCACGTTCCATTCCACATTCCATTCCATTCAATTCCACATTCCATTCCATTCCATTACGTTCCACTTTCCATTCCATTCAATTCCACATTTCATTCCACATTCCATTACATTCCATTCCATTCCACATTACATTGCGCATTACATTGCATTCTATTCGACATTCCTTTCCATTCCACTCCACCTTCCGTTCCACATTCCTTTCTATTCCATTCCACGTTTCATTGCACATTCCATTCCACATTCTCTTCCATTCCATTTCACATTTCGTTCCACGTTCCATTCCATTCCCTTCCACGTTCCATTACAGTTTTCATTCCACATTCAATTCCCCATTTCATTCCACATTCCATTCCGTTTCATTCCACATTCCATTCCATTCCATTCCACATTCCATTCTACATTTCATTCCATATTCCATTCCACATTCCATTCCACATTACATTCCACATTCCATTACACATTCCATTCCACATTCCATTCCATGTTCGATTACATTCTACATATCATTCCATATTCCATTCTATTGCATTACACATTCCATTTCATTCTATTCCACATTCCATTCCAAATTCCATTTTATTTTCCATTCAATTGCATTCCATTCCACATTGCATTCCATTCCATTACAATCCACATTCCATTCCATTCCATTCCAAGTTCAGTTCCATTCCACAATCTATTCCATTCCGTTACACATTGCATTCCACATTCCATTCCACATTGCATTCCATTCCATTACAATCCACATTCCATTCCATTCCATTCCAAGTTCAGTTCCATTCCACAATCTATTCCATTCCGTTACACATTGCATTCCACATTCCATTCCACATTCCGTTTCACATTCCATTCCATTCCATTCTATTCCACATTCCATTCCATTCCATTCCGCATTCTATTCCATTCCATTCCACATTCAATTCCACTTTCCTTTCCACTTTCCTTTCCCCGTTCAATTCCATTCAATTCCACGTTCGGTTCCATTCCATTGCATTCCACCTTCCATTCCATTCCATTCATTTCCAAGTTCCATTCCATTCCACTGCATTCCACATTCCATTCCATTCCGTTCCACTTTCCATTCCATTCCATTCCATTCCAAATTCCCTTCAATTCCATTCCAATCCACATTAGATTCCATTCCATTCCAAGGTCAATTGCCTTCCACATTGCATTCCATTCCATTCCACATTCCATTCTACATTCCACTGCACATTCACGTCCAATCTATTATATACCACATTCCATTCCATTCCCTTCCAATTTCCATTCCCCTTTCATTTCCAATCAATTGCACATTCCATTTCATTCAATTCCATTCAATTCCACGTTCCAGTCATTTCCATTCCACATTCCATTCCACATTCCATTCCATTCCGTTCCCATTAAATTCCACATTCCATTCCATTCCATTCCAATTTCAATTTCAATCCATTCCATTTCATTCCACGTTCCATTCCACATTGCAAACCATTCCATACCCCATTCCATTCCTTTTCATTCCACATTCCATTCCATTCCATTCCAGATTCCAATCCACATTCCACTCCATTCCATTCATTTGCACATTCCATTCCACATTCCATTCCATTCCATTTCACATTCAATTCCATTCCATTCCATTCCACATTTCATTCCATATTCCATTTCTTTCCATTTCAAATTCATTTCCATTCAATTCCACATTCTATTCTGCCTTCAATTCCATTCCATTCCACATTCCATTGAACATTCCATTCCATTCCATAATCCTTTCCATTGCTTTTCACGTTCCATTCTAATCCATTCCACGTTCCTTTCCACGTTCCATTCCAAGTTGCATTCCACTTTGCATTTCACATACCATTTCACATGCCATTCCATTCCATTCCAATTTCCATTCCACATTCCATTCAGTTCCATTCCACTTTCCATTCCATTCCTTTACACATTGCGGTCCACTTTCCATTCCACATTCTAGTCTAGATTAGATTGCGTTCCATTCCACTTTCCTTTCCATTCCATCCCATTCCATTCCTCCTTAAATTCCAGATTTCATTCCTTTCCACTCCATTCCATATTCCATTTCATTCCATTCCGCATTCCATTCCATTCCATTCCACCTTCCATTCCTTTTCTTTCCATTCCCCATTCAATTCCATTCCACTTTCCACTCCATTCCATTCCACATTCCGTTCAGTTCGAATCCATTCCATTCCATTCCATTCCACATTCCATTCCATTCCATTCCGTTAAACATTCCATTCCACTTCATTCCATTCCACATTCTATTCCATTCCAAAATCCTTTCCATTTCATTCCATTCCACATTCTATTCCATTGCACATTTGACTGCATTCCGTTCCACATTCCAGTCAACTCCATTCCATTCCATTCCACATTCCATTCCATTCCATTCCATTCTGCTTTCCATTCCAATTCATTCCATTCCACGTTCTATTCCATTCCACATTCCTTTCCATTCCTTTCTATATTCCATTCAATTCCATTGCATACCATTCCCAATTCCATTCCAATCCTTTCCATTCCACATTCTCTTGCGATCCACATTCCATTCCACACCATTTCACATTCTATTCCATTCCATTCCATTCCATTCCAGTCCACATTCTATTCCATTCCATTCCACATTCCATTCCACATTCCATTCCATTTCTTTCCATTCCATTTCCTTCCATTCCACATTCTATTCCTTTCCACTTTCCATTCCTTTCCTTTCCAGATTCCATTCCACTGCTTTATATTCCATTCCAACCCACATTCCATTGCATTCCATTCCATTGCACATTATATTCCTTTCCATTCAACATTCTTCTCTAATCATTTATTGTATTCTATTGTATTCAATTCCACATATCATTCGATTACACATTCCACTCCACATTCAATTCCTCCTTCCATTCCACCTTCCATTCCATTCCATTCCACATACCATTCCATTCCATTCTACATTCCATTCCATTCTATTCCACATTCCGTTCCTCATTTGATTCCATTCCATTCACCATTCCTTTCCACATTCCATCCCATTCCTTTCCATTCCACAATCCATTCCACATTCCATTGCACATTCCATTCTACCTTCTGTTCCATTCCTTTCCACATTCCATTCCATTCCTTTCCACATTCCGTTCCACATTCCATTGCTCATTCCATTCCACATTCCATTCCATTCAATTTCACAATCCATTTCATCAATTCCACCTTCCATTCCACATTCTATTCCATTCCATTCCATTCCACATTCCATTCCACATTCCATTCCACTTTCCATTAAATTCCATTCCACATTCCAAACCATTCCATTCCACATTCCATTCCATTGCCTTCCACATTCCTTTCCATTCCATCCCACATTCCATTCCACATTCCAGTCCACTCCATTCCATATTCCATTGCATTTCATTCGACATTCCATTCCATTTCATTCTATTCCACATTCAAGTCCACATTCCATTTCATTCCATTTAACATTCCATTCCACATTCCATTCCATTCCATTCCATTCCACATTCCACTCCATTCCATTCGATACCACATTTCATTCCACTTTGCATCCCATTCCGTTCCACCTTCCATTCCACATTCAATTCCATTCCATTCCACTTTCTATTGCATACTGTTTCACATTCCAGTCCACATTCCTTTCCAAATTCCATGCCATTCCCTTTAACATTCCATTCCATTCCATTTCATATGCCATTCCATTCCCCTCCACATTCCATTCCACATTCCATTCCACGTTCCGTTCCACATTCCATTCCACATTCCATTCCTCATTCCATTCCGTTCCATTCCACATTCCATTCCACATTTCATACCACATTCCATTCAATATTCCATTTCACTTTCCATCCATTCCATTCCACATTCCATTCTCAATCCATTGCATTCCTTTCCACATTCTTTTCCACTTTCCATTCCATTCCATTCCATCTTTCATACCACATTCCATTCCACGTTCCATTGCATGTTCCATTCCACGTTCCATTACACTTTCCATTCTATTCCATTCCATTCCACGTTGCATTCCATTCCATTCCACGTTCCAATTACTTCCATTCCACATTCCATTCCACATTCCATTTCACATTCCGTTCCAAATTATATTTCAGTTTCCATTCCATTCCATTCCATTCCACAATTCGTTGTATTCCGTTCCATTCCATTCCACCTTTCATTCCATTGCATTCCGCATTCCATTCCATTCCATTCTATATTCCACTCCATTCCATTCCATTTCACGTTCCATTCCATTCCGTTCCACATTCCTTTCCATTCCTTTCCACATTCCATTCCACGTCCCATTCCATGTTGCATTCCTTTCCATTCCACTTTCCATTTCATTCCATTACACGTTCAATTCCATTCCATTCCATGTTCCATACCATGTTCCATTCCACATTCCATTCCACGTTGCATTTCAAGTTCCATTCCATTCCATTCCATGTTCCATTACACGTTCCATTCCATTAAATTATACATTCCATTCCGTTCCATTTCACTTTCCATTTCACGTTGCATTCCATTCAATTCCAAGTTCCATTCCATTCCATTCCACATTTCATTCCACGTTCCATTCCATTCAATTCCACTTTCCATTCCATGTTACATTCCACGTTCCATTACTTTCCATTCCTCATTCCTTTCCATTCCAGTTCAGATTCAATTCCATTCCATTCGATATTCCATTCCACGTTCCATTCCATGTTGTTTTCCATGTTCCATTCCACATCTCATTCCACGTTCCATGCCTTTCAATTCCACATTCCATTCCATTCCATTCCCCATTATATTCCATTGCATTCCACTTTCCATTCCACATTCCATTTCTCATTCCATTCCATTCCATTCCACCTTCCATTCAACATTCCAATCCATTCATTTTAACATTCCATTCCATATTCCATTGCACATTCCATACCACATTCCCTTCCAGTTCCATTTGATGATCCATTCCACGTTTAATTACAGGAACCATTGCACCTTACATTCCACATTCCATTCCATTCCATTCCATTCCATGGCACATTGCCTTCCACATTCCATTCCACATTCCATTCCGCATTCCATTCCACCCTCCTTTCCATGTTCTTTTCCACGATCCGTTCCACTTTCCATTCCATTTCATTCCACGTTCCATTCCACGTTACATTCTTTTCCATTCCACTTTCCATTCCACAATCCATTGCACATCCAATTCCTCTTTCCATTCCATGTTCCATTCCACGTTCCATTCCACATTCCTTTCCACATTCCATTCCAGTCTTTTTCACTTCCCATTCCACATTCCATTCTACATTCCTTTCCATGTTCCATTCCACGTCCCATTCCATGTTCCATTCCACATTCTATTCCATTCCATTCCACATTCTATTCCACATTCCATTCCACATTCCATTCTACATTCCACTGTAAATTCCACTCCACTTTCCAAACCACATTGCATTGCACATTTCAGTCCATATTCCATTCCACATTCCATTTCTTTCCGTTTCACAATCCTTTCCATTCCATTCAACATTCCATTCCAAATTCAATTCCATTCCAATCTACATTCCATTGGATATTCCATTCCACTCCATTCCACATTCCTCTCCATTGCATTCCACGTTCCATTCTAATCCATTCCACATTCTATTCGATTTCATTCCGCATTCCATTCCATTCCATTCCACATTCTGTTGCATTCCACATTGCATTCCATTCCATTTCACATTCCATTCCATTCCATTCCATTCCATTCCATTCCACATTCCATTCCAATCTATTCCACATTCCATTCCATTTCATTCCATTCCATTTCATTCCATTCCACATTCTATTCCATTCCACATTGCATTCCATTCCACATTCCGTTCCACTGTATTCTATTCCATTCCATTCCACATTTCATTCCATTCCATTTCATTCCATATTCCATTCCATTCCATTCCACACTCCATTCCATTCTTTTATTGCATTCAATTCCATTCCATTTCGCATTCTATTCCATTCCATTCCACATACCATTACATTCCACGTTCCATTCCACATTCCATTCCACGTTCCATTCCGTGTTCCATTCTGTTCCATTCCAAATTCCATTCCATTCCATTCCTCATTCCATTCCATTCCATTCCGCATTCCATTACATTCTATTCCACATTCCATTCCACATTTGATTCCATTCAATTCCACATTCCTTTCCACATTCCATTCCATTCCATTCCACATTCCATTCCACATTCCATTCCACATTCCATTCCTCATTCTATTCCATTCCATTCCATTTTGCATTCCACATTCCATTCCATTCCTTTCCACATTCTGTTCCACATTACATTCCATTTCGTTCCATTGCACATTTCATTGCACACTCCATTCCTTTCCATTACACATTCCACTCCATCAATTCCACACTCTATTCCACATTCCATTCCATTCCATTCCATTCCACATACCGTTCGACATTCCATTCCATTCCATTCCACATTCCATTCCATTGCACTCCACATTCCTTTCCATTCAATTCAACTTTCCATTGCATTCCATTCCACATTCTATTCAAAACTTGATTCCATTCTATTCCACATTCCATTCCATGTTGCATCCCACTTTCCATTCCATTCCATTTCTTTCCATTCCATTCCATTTCTTTCCACATTCCAATTCATTCCATTCCACATTCCCTTCCACATTCCATTTCACTTTAAATTCCATTCCATTCCATTCCATTACACATTCCATTCCATTCCATTCCACCTTCCATTCCACGTTCCATTTCACGTTCCATTCCACATTCCCTTCCAAATTCCATTCCGTTACATTCCACATTCCATTCCATTCCATTCCACATTCCATTGCACATTCCATTCCACATTCCGTTCCAGATTCCTTTCCGTTCCATTCCACATTCCATTCCACATTCCATTCCACTTTCCCTTACATCCCATTTCACATTCAATTCTCAATCCATTGCATTCCATTCCACATTCCATTCCATTCCATTTCACATTGAATTCCATTCCATTCCGCATTCCATTCCGTTTCATTCCATTCCACTTTCCATTCCATTCCATTCCACATTACATGACACATTCTATTCCACATTCTATTCGGCATTCCTTTCCCTTCCATTTCACATTCCATTCCATTCCATTACTCAATCCATTCTACGTCCCATTAAACGTTCCATTGCATTTTCCATTACATGTTCCATTCCACATTCCGTCCCACGTTAAATTCCATTCCATTCCACATTCCATTCCATTCCATTCCATTCCACATTGCATTCCATTCCATTCCGCATTCCATTCAACATTCCATTCCACATTACATTCCATTCCGTTCAACATTCCATTCCACATTCCATTCCCTTCCTTTCCACATTCCATTCCATTCCTTTCCACTTTCCATTCCACGTTTCATTCCATTAAATTCCACGTTCCATTCCATTCAATTCCATGCTCCATTTCTTTCCGCTGAACGTTTCATTCCACATTCAATTTCACATTCCATTCCCCATTCCATTTCACATTCCATTCCACATTCCATTCTACATTCCATTTCACATTCCACATTCAATTCCATTCCATTTCACCGTCCATTCCATTCCACAATCCAATGCATTCCATTCCACATTCCATTCCTTTCCGTTCTACATTCCATTCAATTCCGTTCCATATTCCACTCCACATTGCATTCCACATTCCTTTCCATTCCATTCAATTCCACATTCATTTCCATTCCATTCCATTCCACATTCATTTCCACTGCATTCCACATTGCAATCCATTCCATTCCATTCCATTCCACATCCCATTCCCTTCCATTCCACATTCCATTCCCTTCCATTCCATTGTCATTCCATTCTACGTTCCATTCCACTTTCCTTTCCAATTTCCATTGCACGTTTCATTACGCGTTCCATTCCACGTTCCATTCCACGTTCATTTAATTCCATTCCATTGCACATTCCATTGCATTCCATTCAACATTCCATACCATTCTATTCCACATTCCATTCCACTTTCCATTCCATTCCATTCCACATTCCATTCCATTCCATTTCATATTCCATAGAATTCCACTCCATTCCATTCCACATTCCATTCTATTCCATTTTTACGTTTCATTCCACATTCCGTTCCCCATTGCATTGCGTACCATTCCACATTAAATTGCACATTGCATTCCATTCCATTACACCTTCCATTCCACATTCCATTCCATTCAATTTCACATTCTATTCCGTTCCATTCCATATTAATTTCCACGTTCCATTCCACATTCCTTTCCACATACCGTTCCACATTCCGTTCCACATTCCCTTCCATTCCATTCCACATTCCATTTCACAGTCCATTCCACATTCCTTTTTGCGTTCCATTCCACATTCCATTCCACATTTCGTTCCGCATTGCACTCCACATTGTATTCCATTGTATTCCACATTGCATTCCATTCCATTTTACATTCCTTTCCACATTCCATTTCATATTCTATTCCATTCCATTCCCCATCCCTTTCCATTACATTCCACTATACATTCCACATTCCATTCCATTCCTTTCCACATCCCATTCCCTTCCATTCCACATTCCATTCCCTTCCATTACATTGTCATTCCATTCTACGTTCCATTCCACTTTCCTTTCCAATTTCCATTGCACGTTTCATTACGCGTTCCATTCCACGTTCCATTCCACGTTCATTTAATTCCATTCCATTGCACATTCCATTCCATTCCATTCAACATTCCATACCATTCCATTCCACATTCCATTCCACTTTCCATTCCATTCCATTCCACATTCCATTCCATTCCATTTCATATTCCATAGAATTCCATTGCATTCCATTCCACATTCCATTCTATTCCATTTTTACGTTTCATTCCACATTCCGTTCCCCATTGCATTGCGTACCATTCCACATTAAATTCCACATTGCATTCCATTCCATTACACCTTCCATTCCACATTCCATTCCATTCAATTTCACATTCTATTCCGTTCCATTACATATTAATTTCCACATTCCATTCCACATTCCTTTCCACATACCGTTCCACATTCCATTCCACATTCCCTTCCATTCCATTCCACATTCCATTTCACAGTCCATTCCACATTCCTTTTTGCGTTCCATTCCACATTCCATTCCACATTTCGTTCCGCATTGCACTCCACATTGTATTCCATTGAATTCCACATTGCATTCCATTCCATTTTACATTCCTTTCCACATTCCATTACATATTCTATTCCATTCCATTCCCCATCCCATTCCATTACATTCCACTATACATTCCACATTCCATTCCATTCCTTTCCACATTCCATTCCATTCCATTCCACATTCCATTCCATTCCATTCCACATTGCATTGCATTCCATTCTACTTTCCATTTCACATTCCATTCCGCATTCAATTTAACATTCTTTTCCATTCCATTCCCCATTCCATTCCATCGCATTCCACTTTACATTCCACAATCCATTCCATTCCTTTCCACATTTCATTCCATTCCATTCCACATTCCATTGCATTCCATTCCACATTCCATTCTACGTTCCATTCCAAGGTCCATTCAGTTAAATTCCACGTTCCATTCCCCATTACATTCCATTCCATTCCAGGTTGGACTTCACATTGCATTCCACAATCCTTTCCATTCCATTCCATTCCACATTCCATTCCACATTCCATTGCATTCCATGCCACATTCCTTTCCGCGTTCCATTCCACGATCCATTCTATGTTCCATTCTATTCCTTTCTACGTTCCATTCCATTCCATTCGACATTTCTTTCCACATTCCATTTCACATTCCATTCAGCATTCCTTTTGACATACCACTGCATTCCCTTCCACATTCCATTCCACATTCCTTTGCACATTCCATTCCATTCCATTGCAAATTCCATTCCACATTCCATTCCATTGCACATTCCATTCCACTCTCCATTCCATTTCATTTCATTCCACATTCCATTCCACGTTCCATTCCACGTTCCATTTCATTCCATTCCACATTCCATTCAACGTTCCTTTTCACATTTCATTCCACGTTCCATTTCATATTCCATTCTACATTCCATTTCACATTCCATTCCATTCCATTCCATTCCACAATCCATTCTACATTTCATTCCACATTCCTTTCCATTCCATTCCACATTCCATTCTGCGTTCCTTTCCATTCCATTCCACTTTCCATTCCATTCCTTTCCACTTTCCATTTCACATTCAATTCCACATTCTAGTGCATTCCATTCCACATTCCCTTGCACATTCTCTTCCATATTCCTTTGAACATTCCTTTAAATTCCGTTCCAGATTCCATTCCACGTTGCATTCCTTTCCATTCCACATTCCATTCCTCACTCCATTCCACGTTCCATTCCACCTTCCATTCCATGTTCCATTCCATTCCATTCCACAATCCATTCTATTGCATTCTACGTTCCATTTCACGCCATTAAACTTTCCATTCCACTTTCCATTTCCCATTCCGTTCCATTCCATTCAATTCCACGCTCCATTCCGTTCCATTCCACATTCCATTCCATTCCATTCCACGTTCCGTTCCTCATTCCATTCCATATTCCATTGCATTCCATTCCACATTTGATTCCACATGCCTTCCTCTCCATTCCACATTGCATTTCATTGCATTCCACCTTCCATTCCACTTTGCTGTCCACGTTGCATTGCACGTTCCATTCCTCGTTTCATTCCATTTCATTCCACGTTACATCCATTTTATTCCACGTTCAATTCCCTTTTCCATTTCACATCCCATTCCACATTCCAATTCACATTCCATTCCTTTCCATTCCCTATTCCATTCCATTCTACATTCCATTCCATTGCTTTCCACATTCAATTCCACATTCCATTTCACGTTGCATTCTATTCCATTCCACGTTCCATTCCACTTTCCATTCGATGACTCATTACATTCCATTGCACGTTCAATTCTACATTCAACTCCACTCCATTTCACGTTCCATGCTACATTACATTCCAAATTACATTCCGTTCCATTCCACATTTTTTCCCACACTCCATTCCGTTCCATTCCACATTCCATCCCACACTCCTTTCAACATTCCATTCCACATTCCATTCCACATTCAATTGCACTTTCCATGCCGTTCCATTCCACTTTCCATTCCACACTCCGTTCTACATTCCATTCCGTTCCATTCCACATTCCTTTCCACAATGCATTCCACTTTCGATTCCACATTCCATTCCGCATTCCATTTCACATTCCATTCCAAATTCCAATTCACTTTCCATTCAATCTCACTACATTCAATTACACGTTCCATTCCATTCCAATCCACATTCCATTCCATTTCATTCCATGTTACATTCCGTTTCACATTCCCTTCTGTTCCATTCCACATTCCATTCCATTCCATTCCACATTCCATTCCACATTACATTACTCATTCCATTCCATTCCATTCTATTCCACAATCCTTTACAATCCATTCCACATTCTATTCCATTCCATTCTATTCCACAATCCATTACATTCCATTCCACATCCCATTCCATTCCATTCTAAATACCATTCCACATTACGTTTTACGTTCCATTCCTTTCCATTCCACTTTCCATTCCTTTCCATTCCACAATCCATTCCATTCAATTTCAGATTCCATTCCATTATATTGGTTTCCACATTCCATTCCATTACATTCCGTATTCCATTCCGTTGCTTTCCATTCCATTCCTCATTTCATTCAATTCCATTCTGTTCCACATTCCATTCCACTTTATTCCAAATTCCATTCAATTACATTCCACATTACTTTCCACATTCCATTCCACATTCTATTCCACGTTCCATTCCGTTGCATTCCACATTTTAAACCATTCCATTCCACATTCCATTCCATTCAATTCCTCATTCCGTTCCATTCCATTGCATTACACATTCCATTTTGTTCCATTCCGCATTCCATTCCATTCCCTTCTATTCCACATTCCATGCCATTGCATTCCACTTTCCATTCCATTCCTTTCCACATTCCATTACACATTCTATTCAAGTTCCATTCCATTCTTTTCCACATTCCATTCCATTCCATTCCACATTCCATTGCATTCCATTCCACATTCCATTCCATTCCACATTCCATTCCATTCCATTCAACATTCCATCCCATTCCATTCCACATTCCATCCCATTCCTTTCCACGTTTCCTTCCATTCCATTCCACGTTCCATTCCACATTCCATTCCACATTCCCTTCCACGTACCTTTCCACCTTCCATTCCACATTCCATTGCACATTCCCTTCCATGTTCCTTTAAACATTCCATTCCATGTTCCTTTCCATTTTCCATCCCACGTTCCATTGCGCATTGTTTTCCAAACCATTACAAGTTCCTTTCCACATTCCATTCCATTGCATTCCACGTCCCATTCCATATTTCATTCCACATTGCATTCCACATTCCTTTCCGTTCCATTACATTTTCCATTCCACATTCCATTCCACATTCCATTCCACAATAAATTCCATTGCATTACATTCTATTCCACATTCCATTCAACTTTCCATTCCACATACCATTCCACATTCCATTCCACTTTCCATTCGATTCCATTCCACAGTCCGTTCCACTTTCCATTCCATTGCATTCAACGTTGCATTCCATTCCAACCGACATTCCATTCCTCTTTCCATTCCACATTTCTTTCCACGTTCCATTCCATTCCATTAAACGTTCCATTCCATTCCGTTCCATATTCCATTCCACGTTCCATTTCACTTTCCATTCCCTTCCATTCCACATTCCATTCCATTTCTTTCCAAATTACAAATTTTACACATTTCATTCCACATTCCATTCCATGTTCCATTCCATTCCCTTTGACGTTCTGTTCCGCGTTCCTTTCCGTGTCCCATTCCATTCAATTCCACGTTCCATTCTGCTTTCCCTTCCATGCAATTTATCGTTCAATTCCAATCCATTCCACTTTCCATTCCACATTGCATTCCACATTTCATTCCACGTTCCATTCCACATTCCATTCCATTCCATTCCACATTGCATTGCACAATCCTTTCCACGTTGCATTCCACAATCCATTCTGTTCCATTCCACCTTCCATTCCTCACTCCATTCCACATTCCATTCCACATTGCATTCCATTCCTTTCTACTTTCCATTCCATATCCTACTCCACATTCCATTCCGTTCCATTCCACATTTCATTGCATTCCCTGCCACATTTTTTCCATATTCAAATCCATTCCATTTCTCTTTCCATTCAAATCCATTCCACATCCCATTCCACACAATCTTCCACATTCCTTTCCTCATTCGATTCCGTTCCTTTCCATTCCACATTCCATTCCACATTCTTTTCCCTATTCTATTCCAAATTCCATTCCACTCCATTCCATGTTCACTTCCACATTCCATTCCACATTCCGTTGCATTCCATTCAACATTCCATTCCACATTCAATTTCACTTTCCATTACACATTCCATTCCATTCCATTCCACATTCAATTCCATTCCATTCCATTCCACATTCCATACCACGTTCCAAAGCACATTCCACTAAACTTTCCGTTCCACGTTCCTTTCCGTTCCATTCCACATTCCATTCCATATTCCAAACCCTTGCATTCCACTATACATGCCACATTGCATTCCACGTTCCATTCCCTTACATTCCACATTCCATTCCCCATTCCACCGCATTCCATTCCCCATTCCATTCCACATTCCATTCCATTCCATTCCACAATCCATTCCCTTCCCTTCCACATTCCATTCCACATTTCATTATACATACCATTCCATTCCATTCCACAATCCATTCCCTTCCCTTCCACATTCCAATCCACATTTCATTCTACATACCATTCCATTCCATTCCACAATCCATTCAACATTCCATCCCACATTCCATCCCACATTCCATTCCACATTCCATTCCAAGTTCCATTCCACGTTCCATTCCACCTTCCATTGCATTCCATTCCTCTTTTCAGTCCACCTTCCATTCCACTACATTCCACTTTCCTTTCCACTTTCCATTCCACATTCCATTTCACATTGCATTCCACATTCCATTCCACATTCCATTCCAGATTCCATTTCATTCCATTCCACATTCCAATCCACATTCCATTCCTCGTTGCATTCCACGTTCCATTCCACGTTCCATTCCACCTTCCATTCTATTCCGTTTCTCGTTTCAGTCCACATTCCATTGCATTTCATTCCACTTTCCTTTCTATGTTCCATTCCACATTCCATTCCACACTTCTTTCCGTTCCATTCCCATTCCGTTCCACATTCCATTCCATTCCAATCCATATTCCATTGCACATTCCATTCCACGTTCCTTTCCACATTCCATTCCATTTCATTCCACTTTCCTTTCCAGATCCCATTCCACATTCCATTCCATTATATTCCACATTCCATTCCATTCCATTCCACGTTCCATTCAACATTCCATTCCATTCAATATCACGTTCCATTCCATATTCTGTTCCACATTCCATTCCACATTCCATTTCACGTTCCATTCCACGTTCCATTCCACATTCAATTCCACCATACATTGCACGTTCCATTCTACCTTCCATTCCATTCCATTCCTCGTTTCAGTCCACCTTCCATTCAATTACATTCCACTTTCCTTTCCACATTCCATTACACATTCAATTTCACATACCATTCCACATTCCATTCCACATTCCATTCCAGATTCCATTCCATTCCATTCCCCATTCCATTCCACATTCCATTCCACGTTCCATTCCACAATCCATTCCACGTTCCATTCCACCTTCCGTTCTATTCCATTTCTCGTTTCAGTCCACATTCCATTACATTACATTCCACTTTCCTTTCCACATTCCATTCCACATTCCATTCCACACTACTTTATTTTCCATTCCCATTCCATTCCACATTGCATTCCATTCCAATTCATATTCCGTTGCTCATTCCATTCCACGTTCCATTCCACATTCCATTCCATTTCATTCCACTTTCCTTTCCATATTCCATTCCACATTCCATTCCACATTCCATTTCACATTTCATTCCATTCCATTCCACATCCCATTCCACTTTGCATTCTCCGTTCCATTCCACGTTCCTTTCCACTTAGCATTCTTTTCCATTCCACGTTCTATTCCACATTCCATTCCATTCCATTTCAGTTTCCTTTCCACATTCCATTCCAGATTCCATTAAACACTACTTCCGTTCCATTAAACATTCCATTCCACATTTCATTCCACATTCCATTCGACATTCCATTCCATTTCATTCCCCTTTCCATTAATCATTCCATTCAGCATTCCATTCCACTTTCCTTTCCACATTCCATTCCACATTCCATTCCCCATTCGATTCCATTATATTCCGCATTCCATTCCAGTTTCCATTCCACATTCCATTCCTTTCCATTTTACATTCCATTACATGTTCCATTCCATTCCCTTCCATGTTCAATTCCACATGACATTCCACATTGCGTTCCACATTCCATTTCACATTCCATTTCACATTCTATTCCTTTCCATACCACATTCCATTCCAATCCATTCCACTTTCCTTCTACATTCAATTCTACATTCCATTCCACATTCCATTCAATTCCATGCCACATTGCATTCCACGTTAAATTCCATTCCATTCCACATTACATTTCATGTTCCATTCCACGTTCCATTCCACGTTCCTTTCCACGTTTCATTCCGCATTCAATACTATTCCATTCCATATTCCATTCCATTCCATTAAATTCCACAATCCATTCAGCATTTCATTCCACATTCCATTTGAAATTCCATTCCACATTCCATTCTATTGCATTCCACGTTTCACTACATTACACGTTCCCTTACACGATGCATTCCACGTTGCAGTCCACGATCCATCCATTTCATTCCAATTACCATTACATTCCATTCCACTTTCCATTCCACATTCCATTCCACATTGCATTTCACATTCCATTCTCATTCCATTTCACTTTCCATTCCATTCCATTGTATTCCATTACACATTCCGTTCCATTCCAATCCACATTCAATTGCATTCCATTCCACGTTCCATTCGGTTACACATTCCTTTCCATTCCGTTCCACGTTCCATTGCATTCCATCCCACTTTCCATTCCATTCCATTACACATTCCATTACACATTCCACTGCATTCCATTCTATTCCACGTTCCATTCCATTCCAAACCACATTCCTTTCCATTCCATTCTACATTCCATTCCATTCCATTCCACTTTCCATTCCAAATTCCATTCGACATTGCATTCCACGTTCCATTCTATTCCATTCCACATTCCATTTCATTCAATTTCACATTCCATTCCATTCCATTGCATTCCACATTCCATTCTATTCCATTCCACATTCCATTCAATTACATTTCACATTCCATTCTACATTGCATTCCACATTCTATTCCACGTTCCTTTCCACATTCCATTGCACATTCCATTCCATTCCATCCCACATTCCATTACACTTTCCATTCCATTCCATGCGACATTAAATTACACTTTCCCTTCCATTCAATTCCACCTTTCATTCCAGTTCCCATTCGACGTTCCCTTCCATGTTCCTCCCCACGTTTCATTCCACATTCCATTCCTTTCCATTCCAAACTCCTTACCATTCCATTCCATTCCATTCCACAATCTAGTCCATTCCATTCCACATTTTTTCCACATTCCATTCCACATTCCATTGCTTTCCATTCCACATTTCGTTCCACACTCCGTTCCACCCTCCATTCCACCTTCAATTCCACATTCCATTTCGTCCCATTCCACTTTCCATTCCACCGTGCATTGCACATTCCATTCCACTTTCCTTTCCATTCCACTCCACATTCCATTCCATACTCCATTCCACACTCCATTTCCCATGCCATTCAGTTACATTCCACATTCCATTGCAAACTCCATTCCGTTCCATTCCACTTTCCATTCGACACTCCATTCCACAATCCATTCCACATTGCATTCCACATTCCATTCCACCTTCCATTCCTCATTCTATTCCAATCTATTCCACATTCCATTCCACACTCCATTCCACATTCAATTCCACATTCCATTCTGTTCCATTCCACATTGCATTCCAGATTCCATTCCGTTCCATTCCACATTCCATTCCAGATTCCCTTCCGTTGCATTCCACATTCCATTCCACACTCCATTCCATTCCATTCCACATTCCATTCCATTCTCTTCCAAATTCCCTTCCACATTAAATTCGTCATACCTTTCCATTCCATTCCACATTCCACTCCACATTCCAAAGCACGTTACATTCCAAAATCAATTCAACATTCCATTCCGTTCCATTCCACATTTCATTCGACACTCCATTACACGTTCTATTGCACATTCCAAACCGGTCCATTTGACATTCACTTCCACAGTCCATTCCACAATGCATTCCACATAACATTCCGTTCCATTCCACATTCCATTGTATTCCATTCCGAATTCCATTCCACTTTCCATTTCACATTCCATTCCATTCAATTCTACATTCCATTCCACCTTCCATTACAAGTTCCATTCCATTACATTCCACGTTCCATTTCTCATTCTATTCCACATTCCATTCCACATTCCATTTCACATTCCATTCCACATTCCATTCCATTCCACTCCACATTCTATCCCATTCCATTCCACGTTCCATTCCATTCCATTCCATGTTCCATTCCACATTCCATTCCACGGGGCATTCCATTCTGTTCCACGTTCCATTCCATATTCCATTCCATTCCATTCCACTTTCCATTCCACATTCCATTGCACATTCCTTTCCAACTTCCATTCCACAGTACATTCCACGTTCCATTCCATATTCCATTGCGCGTTCTGTTCCAAACCATTCCAAGATCCATTTCACATTCCATTCCATTCCATCCCACGTTCCATTGCACATTCCATTCCATTCCATTCCACATTTGATTCCAAAGTCCATTCCATTCCATTCCACATTACTTTCCACATTCCATTTCACATTCCATTCCACATTCCATTCCACATTGCATTACACATTCCATTCCACATTCCATTGCATTCCATTCCATTCAATTCGACGTTCCATTCCACATTCCATTCCTCTCCATTCCACAATCCATTCCATTACATTCGACGTTCTATTCCACCTTCCTTTGCACGTTCCATTCCACATTCCATTCCGCTTTCCATTCCATTTCATTCTACATTCCATTCCACATTCCATTCCATTCCATTCCACATTCCATTCCACTTTCCATTCCACGTTCCATTCCAAGTTCCATTCTATTCCATTCAATTCCATTCCATTCCATTCCACATGGCATTCCATTCCATTCCACATTCCATTCCATTCCGTTCCATTTCACATTCCATTCCACATTCCATTCCATATTGTATTCCACGTTCTATTCTGTTTCATTCCACATTCCCTTCCATTCGATTCCACATGGCATTCCAATCGATTACACATTCGTTGCCACATTCCATTCCACATTCCATTCCAATGCACGTTCCATTCCACATTCCATTCTGTTAAATTCCACTTTCCTTTCCACATTCCATTCCACATTACATTCCTTTCCATTCCACATTCCATTCCTCATTCCATTCCACATTGCATTGCTTTCCATTCCAGATTCCATTCCACATTCCATTCCACCTTCCGTTCCATTCCATTCAACATTCCATTCCATTCCATTCCACACTCCATTCCACATTGCATTCCGTTCCATTCCACGTTCCATTTCTCATTCCATTCCACATTACATTATGTTCCATTCCTCATTCCATTGCATTCCATTGCACATTCCTTTCAACATTCTTCTCCATTGCATTCCACATTCCAGTCCATTCCATTCCACATTACATTCCACATTATATTCCACATTCCATTCCACCTTTCATTCCATTCCATTTCATGTTAGTTTCCACGTTCCATTCCATTCCATTACATATTCCATTTCATATTCCGTTCAAATTCATTCCACATTCCTTTCCACATTCCATTCCATTTCATTCAACATCCCATTCCATTGCATTCCTCGTTCCATTCCATGTTCCATTCCATTCCCTTCCACTTACATTTCCGCATTCCATTCCACAGTCCATTGCATGTTACAATACTTTCCATTCCACATTCCATTCCACATTGCATTCCACATTCCATTCCAATCCATTCCACTTTCCATTCCACATTCCATTCCATTCCATTCCACATTCCATGCCACATTCCATTCTATTCCATTCCAAAATCCATTCCAAACTCCATTCCATTCGATTCCACATTCCACTCCACATTCCATTGCACTCCATTCAATTTCATTCCACATTCATTTCTATTTCATTCCACATTCCATTCAATTCCATTTCACATTCCATTCCATTCCATTCCACATTCCAATCCACGTTTCATTCCATTCTATTCCACTTTCCATTCCATTCCATTACACATTCCATTCCTCATTCCATATCACATTCCATTCCATTCCATTCCACATTCCCTTGCATTCCATTAAATTTTCCACTCCATTCTTTTCAACATTCCATTCATTTCCACATTCCATTCCACATTACATTCCAGTTTCCATTCCATTCTGTTCCACGTTCCATTCCACGTTCCTTTCCATGTTCTTCTCCATTCTATTCCACGTTCCATTCCAAATTCCATTCCCTTACCTTTTTAGTTCCGTTCCACATTCCATTCCACGTTCCATTCGACTTTCCATTGCGCTCCATTCCACATTCCATTACACACTCCATGCGACATTCCATTCCACATTCCATTCCACATTCAATTCCACATTTCATTCTACATCCGATTCCCTTCCATTCCACTTTCCATTACACATTTCATTCTACATCCCATTCCATTCCATTCCACATTCCATTCCACATTCCATTACAGATTCTATTCCATTCCATTCCACATCCATTCCACATTCCATTCCATGGTCCATTCCACGTTCCATTCCACCTTCCATTCCTTTCCATTCCTCTTTTCAGTCCACCTTCCATTACATTACATTCCACTTTCCTTTCCACATTCCATTACACATTCCATTTCACATTCCACCCCACATTCCATTCCACATTCCATTCCAGATTCCACTCCATTCCATTCCACATTCCATTCCACTTTCCATTCCACGTTCCTTTCCACATTCCATTACACGTTTCATTCCACCTTCGATTCTATTCCATTTCTCGTTTCAGTCCACATTCCATTGCATTATATTCCACTTTCCTTTCCACATTCCATTCTACATTCCATTCCACATTCAATTCCACCATACATTGCACTTTCCATTACACATTCCATTCCATTCCATTCCACTCTACATTCCATTCCACATTCCATTCCACATTACATTCCACGTTCCAATCCACATTCCTTTCCACGTTCCATTCTAAATTCCATTGCACATTCCATTACATTCCTTTCCACGTTCAATTCCACGTTCCATTCCATTCCATTCAACATTCCATTCCATATTCCATTGAACATCCCATTCCACGTTCCACTCCATGTTCCATTCCACGTTCCATTCCACACTCCACTCGACATTCCATTACGCATTCCATTCCACATTTCAATCTACATCCCATTCCATTCCATTCCACATTCCATTCCACGTTAAATTCCACATTCCATTCCAGATTACATTCCATTCCATTCCACTCCACATTCCATTCCACATTCCATTCCACATTACATTCCACGTTCCAATCCACATTCCATTCCAAGTTCCATTCTACGTTCCATTGCACATTCCATTACATTACTTTCCAGGTTTAATTCCACGATCCATTCCATTCCATTCAACTTTCCATTCCATATTCCATTGAACATCCCATTCCACGTTCCATTCCATGTTCCATTCCATGTTCCGTTCCACACTCCATTCGACATTCCATTACGCATTCAATTCCACATTTCAATCTACATCCCATTCCATTCCATTCCACATTCCATTCCACATTCCATTCCACATTACATTCCATTCCTTTAAACATTCCATTCCACATTACATTACACGTTTCATTCCACTTTCCACTCCATGTTCCATTCCACCTTCCATTCCATTCCATTCCGCGTTTCAGTCCACATTCCATTCCATTGCTATCCACTCTCCTTTCCACATTCCATTCCAATTTCCATTTCACATTCCATACCAGATTCCATTCCATTCCATTCCACACACCATTCCACATTCCATTATACGTTCCATTCCACATTCCATTTCACGTTCCATTCCACGTTCCACTCCCTTCCATTCCTCATTGTAGTCCACACTCCATTCCATTACATTCCACATCCATTCCACATTCCATTCCACATTACATTCCGTTCCATTCCGTTCCATTCCACATTCCATTCCATATTACATTCCATTCCATTCGACATTCCATTGCACATTCCATTCCACGTTCCATTCCACAATCCATTCCATTCCATTAAACTTTCCTTTTCACATTCCATTCCACATTCCATTCCACTTTGTATTCCGTTCCATTCCACATTCCATTCCACATTCCATTCCACATTCCATTCCACATTCCACTCCATGCCTTTCCACTTTCCATTAAACATTCCGTTCCACATTCCTTTCCACATTGCAGTCCATTCCACATTGCAGTTCATTCCACAATCCATTCCAAAGTCCATTCCACTCCATTCCACATTCCTTTCCACATTCCATTCCACATTCCATTCCAAATTGCATTGCACATTCAATTCCACATTCCATTCTCATTCCGTTGCATTTCTTTCCACTTTCCATTCCACATTCCATTGCATTCCAATTCACATGCCATTCCACATTCCATTCCATTCCATTCCACATTCCATTCCACAGTCCATTCCGCAGTCCATTCCGTTAGATTCCAAATTCCACTCCATTCCAATCAGCATTACATTCCACATTTTGTTCCATTCCATTCCACATTCCATTCCATTCCACATTCCATTCCATTCCATTCCATTCCACGTTCAATTCCACTTTGCATTAAATTCTATTCCACATTCCATTCCACATTCCAGTCCTTTCCATTCCACATTCCATTCCATTACAAAACACATGCCTTTCCACAATTCATTCCATTCCATTCCAAGTTCCATTCCACTTTCCATTAAATTCTGTTCCACATTCCATTCCACATTCCAGTCCATTCCATTCCACATTCCATTCCATTACAAAACACATTTCATTCCACAATTCATTTCATTGCATTCCACATTCCATTCCAGATATCATTCCACTTTCCATTCCATTCCATTCCATTCCACTTTCGATTCCACATTCCATTGCATTCCATTCCATGTTCCATTGAATGTTCCTTTCCACATTCCATTCCATTACATTCCACGTTCCATTCCACACTCAATTCCACATTCCTTTCTACATTCTGTTCCGTTCCATTGCACATTCCATTCCACATTCCATGCCACGTTGAATTCAACATTCTTTTCCACTTTCCATTCCAGGTTGCATTCTACGTTCCATTCCATTCCATTCCACTTTCCATTCCACATTCCATTCAAAATTCCATTGCATTCCTTTCCAACTTCCATTCCGCACTCCATTCCACATTCCAATCTGCCTTCCTTTCCGTTCAATTCCACATTCCATTACACAATCCATTCCACATTCCATTCCACTTTCCAGTCCACATTCCGTTAAAGTCCATTCCGCATTCCATTCCACATTCCAATCCATTCCATTCCACATTTCATTCCACATTCCATTCCACATTCCATTCCACCTTCCATTCCGCATTCCATTCCATTCCATTCCTTTCCATTCTATTCCATATTCCAATCCATTTCATTCTACATTTCATTCCACATTCCATTCCATTCCATTCCACATTTCATTCCACTTTCCATTCCACATTCCATTCGACATTCCATTCCACATTCCATTCCACATTCCCTTCCATTCCATTCCTTTCCATTCGACATTAAATTCCACATTAAATTCAACATTCCACATTCCATTCCACGTTCCATTCCATATTCCATTCCACTCCATTCCACATTGCATTCCATTCCATTCCACTTTCCATAGCTTTCCATTCCATTCCATTCCGCATTCCATTCCATTCCATTCCACATTCTGTTCCAGATTTGCTTCCATTCCTCTCCACATTCATTTCCATATTCCATTCCATTTCATTCCACATTTCATTGCATTCCATTAAACGTTCAATTCCACGATCCATTCCACATTCCATTCCAGTGTTCCATTCCACATTCCATACCATTCCATTTTACATTGCATTCCATTTTCCATTCCATTGCCTGCCATATTCCTTACCATTGCATTCATTCCATTCCCCTTTCCATTCCATTGCGTTCCACATTCTACTCCACATTCCATTCCATTCCATTCCACTTTCCATGCCACATTCCATTCCATTCCATTCACAATTCCATTTTACATTCCATTCCACATTCCATTCCGTCCTATTCTACATTCCATAACACATTCCTTTCCACATTCCATTCCAAATTCCATTCCATTCCACTTCATTCCACATTCATTTCACATTCCATTCCATTCCATTCCATTCCACGTTCCCGTCCACATTCCATTCCACATTCCCTTCCACTTTCCTTTCCATTGCATTCCACGATCCATTTCAAATTACATTCTGCAATCCTTTCCACATTCCTTTACTTTCCATTCCACGTTCCATTGCACGTTCCATTGCCCTTTCCATTGCACGTTTCATTCCATTCCATTCCACGTTCCATTCCACATTCCATTCCATTCCACGACACATTCCACATTCCATTCCAAATTTCATTCCTCTTTCCATTTTCTTCCATAGCACTTTCCATTGAACATTCCATTACACATTCTATTCCACATAACAGTCCACATTCCATTCCATTCCATTCCACATTCCATTCCACATTAAATTCCATTCCATACCACTTTCAGTTACACGTTACATTCCACATTCCATTCCACATCCCATTACACACCCCATTCCATATTCCCTTCCACTTTCCATTCCACTCCATTCCACACTCAATTCAAAATTCCATTCCATTCAATTCCGCATTCTATTTCATATTGCATTCCACATTCCATTCCATTCCTTTCCACATTCCATTAGACATTCCATTCCATTCCATTCCACATCCCATTCCACTTTCCATTGCATTCTATTCCACATTACATTCCACATTCCATTCCACATTCCCTTCCTCAGTCCATTCCATTCCATTCCAGATTCCATTCCACATTCCATTCCATTCCATTCGACATTCCATTCCGCAATCCTTTCCAATGCTTTCCACATTACTTTCTGCATTCCATTCCACATTCCCTTTCACATTCCATTCCATTCTATTCCACATTCCATTCCACATAACATTCCACATTCCCTTCCACATTCCATTCCATTCCATTACACATTCCTTTCCACATTCCATTCCATTCCATTCCACATTACATTCCACATTCGATTCCACATTCCCTTCCACATTCCGTTTCATTGCTTTCCAAATTCCATTCCATATTCCAATCCATTCCCTTCCGCATTCCATTCCACCTTCGATTACATTCCTTTCCACATTCCACTCCATTCCATTCCACATTCCATTGCACATTCCATTCCACATTCCTTTCCACCTTCTGTTCCATTCCTTTCCACGTTTCATTCCACCTTCCATTCCACGTTCCATTCGACTTTACTTTCCACTCCATTCCACGTTCCATTCCAACTTCCGTTCCACATTCCATTCCATTGCATAACATTCCGGTCCACTTCCATTCCATTCCATTCCCCATTCCATTCCATTAATTTCCACATTCCATTCTTTTCCATTCAAATTTCCATTTTACATTCCTTTCCACTTTCTATTCCACATTCCGTTCCCTATTCAAATCCACGTTCCATTCAACTTTCCATTCCACGTTCCATTCCACATTTCATTCCAAGTTCCATTATGTTACATTCCATGTTCCATTCCCTATTCCATTCCATTCCATTCCACACTGCATTCCACATCCCATTCCACATTCCATTCCACTTTCCATCCCATGTTCCATTCGATTTCCTTCCATGTTCCATTCCACATTCCATTCCATTCCATTCCACTTTGCCTTCCACATTCCATTCCACATTCCATTCTTCATTACATTCTGTTGTATTTCATATTCCATTCCACATTCCATTCCATTGTCTTCCACGTTCCATTTCATTCGGTTCCACATTCCATTCCACTTTTCATTTCACATTCCGTTCCACATTCTATTTCATTTTCCTTTCCTTTCCCTTCCATACCATTACACTTTCCTTTCCATTCCGTTGCTCATTCCATTCCATTCCATTCCATGATCCATTCCACATTTCATTCCAGTCCATTCTATTCCACATTCCATTCCATTCCTTTAAACGACCCATTCCACATAGCATTCCACATTCCATTCCACATTCCATTCCATTCCATTCCACTTTCCAATTCATTCCGTTTCACAGTCCAATCCATTCCATTCCACATTCTCCCACATTCCATTCCAAGTTGCATTCCATTCCGTTCCACGTCACATTCCGCATTCCATTCCATATTACATTCCAAGTTCCATTCCAATCTATTCCACGTTCCTTTCCATTCCATTCCACGTTCCATTCCACTATCCATTCCACATTCCATTCCACATTCCATTTCACGTTGCATTCCATTCCATTCCACATTCTATTCCGCGTTCCATCCCATTCCATTCCATATTCCTTTGCATTCCATTCTACATTCCATTCCATTCCATTCCACATTCCATTCCATTCCATTCTATTCCATATTCCATTCAATTACAGTCAACATTCCATTCCATTTCATTCCACATTTCATTCCACATGCCATTCCTCATTCCATTCCACATTCCATTGCACGTTCCATTCCATTCCTTCCACATTCCATTCAATTCCATTCCACTTTCCATTCCATTCAATTCCACATTTCACTCCATTCCATTGCATTCCACATTCTATTGCATTCCATTCCGCATTTCATTCCATTCCATTCTGCTTTATTTCACATTCCATTCCATTCCGCTTTCCATTCCACATTCAATTCCACATTCTTTTGCACATTCCATTCCATTCCTCATATCATTCCATTCCATTGCATTCCACATTCCACTCTATTACATTCACATTCCATTCCATTCCATTTCAACATATTCCACAATCAATTCCATTCCATTCCACTTTGCAATCCATTCCATTGCACATTCCATTCCACTTTCCATTCCATTCTATTCCACATTCCATTCCACATTCCGTTCCACATTACAGTCCTTTCCATTCCACAATCCATTCCACATTCCATTCCATTCCATTCCTCATTCCACTCCACATTCCGTTCCATTCCATTCCACATTCCATTGCACATTCCATTGCATTCCATTCCACATTCCTTTGCACCTTCCATTGCATTCCATTCCACATTCCTTTCCATTCATCTCCACCTTCCATTCCACATTCCTTTCCATTCCATTGCAGATTCCGTTCCACATTCTATTCCATTCCATTCCACATTTCATTCCACGTTCCATTCCCTTCCTTTCCACGTTCCATTCCACGTTTCATTCCCCATTCCATTCCACATTACATTCCACATTCCATTCCGTTCCATTCCACATTCCATAGTACATTTCGTTCCATATTCTATTCCATTTTCCATTCCACATTCAATTCCACATTCCATTCCATGTTCCACTCCATTCCACTTTCCATTCCACATTCCATTTTACTCCATTCCACATTCCATATCATTCCATTTCACATTCCATTCCAAATTCCGTTTCACTTTCCATTCCATTCCATTCCATTCCACATTCCTTTCCACTCCATTCCAATCCATATTGCATTCCATTCCATTCCAATCCACATTCCATTCCATTCCAATCCAAGTTCAATTCCATTCCACATTCCATTCCATTCCATTCCACATTCCATTCCACATTCCTTTGAACATTCACTTCCATTCTATTCTATTCCACATTCCATTCCATTCCATTCCATATTCCATTACACATTCGACTCCCCGTTCAATTCCATTCAATTCCACGTTCCATTGCATTCAATTCCATTCAATTCCACGTTCCATTCAATTCCATTCCACATTCCATTCCATTCCATTCCACATTCCTTTCCATTCCATTCCACATTGCCTTCCATTCCATTCCCATTCCAGTATACGTTCCAATACATTCCATTCCACTCTCCATTCCATTCCATTCCATTCCGTTCCACATTCCATTCCACATTGCAATCCATTCCATTCCACATTCCACTACATCCCATTCCTTTGCACATTCCATTCCACATTCCATTCCATTCCATTTCACATTCAATTCCATTCCATTCCATTTCACATTCAATTCCACATTCCATTTCTTTCAATTTCACATTCCTTTCCATTCCATTCCACATTCCATTCCGCATTGAATTCCATTGCATTCCACATTCCATTGGACATTCAATTCCTTTCCATTCCGCATTCCATACTCCACTTCATTCCATATTCCATTCCACATTCCATTTTACATTCCATTCCACATTCCATTACATATTGCTTTCCACATTCCATTCCATGTTCCATTGCATTCTACTTTCCATTCTGCATTCCATTCTATTCCAATCCACATTCCGTTTCATTCCATTCCACATTCCATTGCAAATTCCATTTCACTTTCAATTCCATTCCATTCCATTTAACATTCCATTCCATTCCACAATGCATTTCATTCCACTCCTCATTCCATTCCAAATTCCATTTCACTTTCCATTCCATTCCATTGCATTCCACATTCCATTCCATTCTATTCCAATCCACATTCCATTCCATTCCATTCCAATTTCAATTCCATTCCACGTTCCATTCCATTCCTTTCCACATTCCATTCCACATTCCATTGCATATTCCATTCCATTCCATTCTATAACAAATTCTATTCCATTCCATTCCACATTTCATTTCATTCCATTCCACATTCCATTCCACTTTCCATTCCATATTCCTTTCCCAGTTAAATTGCATTCAATTCCACATTACATTCCCTTCCATTGCATTCAACGTTCCATTCCTTTCCATTCAATTCCACATACCATTCCATTCCATATTCCATTCCATTCCATTCCACATTCCATTATATTCCATTCCACTTTCCATTCCAATCCATTCCATTCCACATTCCATGCTATTCCATTACAATCCACATCCCATTCCAATCCATTCCAAGTTCAATTCCATTCCTCATTCAATTCCATTGCATTCCACAACCCATTCCGCATTCCCTTGCACATTCTCTTCCATTCTATTCTATTCCACATTCCATTCCATTGCAT
The DNA here is from genome assembly GCF_028885625.2 of Pongo pygmaeus. NCBI lineage: Eukaryota > Metazoa > Chordata > Mammalia > Primates > Hominidae > Pongo > Pongo pygmaeus. The sequence goes on along the minus strand of NC_072386.2, from coordinate 9,660,610 downwards.
TCCACATTCCTTTCCATTCTATTCCACATTGCATTCCATTCAACTACACATACCATTCCACATTCCATTCCACGTTCCGTTCCACATTCCATTCAACACCGCATTCCTCATTCTATTCCGTTGCATTCCACATTCCATTCCACATTCCATTCCACTTTCCATTCCACATTCCATTCCATTCCATTGCACATTGCGTTCTCATTCCATTGTATTCATTTCCCATTCCATTCCACATTCCATTCCATCCCATTCCACTTTTCATACCACATTCCATTCCACGTTGCATTCCATGCTCCAATCCACGTTCCATTCCACTTTTCATACCACATTCCATTCCACGTTGCATTCTTTGCTCCATTCCACATCCCATTCCATGTTCCATTCCATTCCATTCCATTCTTCGTTCCACTCCATTCCATTCCACGTTCTAATTCATTCTGTTCCACATTCCATTCCACATTCCATTTCACATTCCGTTCCACATTATATTTCACGTTCCAATCCATTCCATTCCATTCCACATTCTATTCCAATCCATTCCATTGCATTCCACCTTTCATTCCATTGCATTCCACATTCCATTCCATTCTATTCCATTCCATTCCACATTCCATTCCACTTTCCATTCCATGTCGCATTCCATGTTCCATTCCACGTCCCATTCCAGTTTGTATTCCTTTCCATTCCACGACGCATTCCATATCCCATTCCTGGTTGCATTCTTTTCCATTCCACATTCCACTCCATTCCATTCCATTCCACATTCCTTTCCGTTCCATTCCACTTTCCCGTCCATGATCCATGCCACTTTCCTTTCCACGTTGCATCCCAAGTTCCATTACATTCCACATTCCATTCCACGTTCCATTCCATTAAATTTCATGTTGCATTCCATTCCATTCCACATTCCATTCCACGTTCCATTCCATTCAATTCCACGTACCATTCCATTCCATTCCACATTCCGTTCCACGTTCCATTCCATTCCATTCCATTTTCCATTCCACGTTCAATTCCACATTCCATTCCTTTCCATTGCACATTCCTTTCCATTCCATTTCACTTTCCATTCCATTCGATTCGACATTCCATTCCACGTTGAATTCCATGTTCCATTCCACGTCCCATTCCATGTTCCATGCCTTTCCATTCCACATTCCATTCCATTTCATTCCATATTCCATTCCATTCCATTCAACATTCCATTCAATTCCATTCCACGTTCCATTCAACATTCCAATCCATTCAATTTCACGTTCCATTCCATATTCCATTCCACATTCCACATTCCATTCCACATTCCACATTCCCTTCCAGTTCCATTCCACAATCCATTCCACGTTCCATTACAGGAACCATTGCACTTTCCATTGCACATTCCATTCCATGCCATTCCATTCCATGACACTTTCCCTTCCACATTACATTCCACATTCCATTCCACGTTCCATTCCACATTCCTTTCCGTGTTCTCTTACACGTTCCATTCCACTTTCCATTACATTTAATTCACATTCCATTCCACGTTACATTTCTTTCCATTCCACTTTCCATTCCACATTCCATTGCACATCCCATTCCACTTTCCATTGCATGTTCCATTCCATGTTCCATTTCACGTTCCATTCCACGTTCCAATCTACATTCCATTCCATTCCATTCCACTTTCCATTCCACATTTCATTCCACATTGCACTGCAAATTCCATTCCACATTGCATCCCACATTCCATTGCACATTCCATTCCACATTCAATTCCACATTCCATTTGTTTCCATTTCACATTCCTTTCCATTCCATTTCTCATTCCGTTCCACCTTCTATTCCATTCTATTCCACATTCCATTGGACATTCCATTCCATTCCATTCCATTCCACAATCCTTCCCATTGCATTCCAATTTCCATTCTATTCCATTCCATGTTCCATTCAATAACGTTCCCTGTTCCATTCCATTCCATTCGATTCCACATTCTATTGCATTCCACTTTCCATTCTATTCCATTTCACCTTCCACTCCATTCCATTCCATTCTTTTCTGCATTCCATTCAAATCCATTCCACATTCCATTCCATTTCATTCCATTCCACATTTTATTCCATTCCACATTCCATTCCATTCCACATTGCATTCCACTTTATTCTATTCCATTCCATTCCACATTCCATTCCATGCCATTCCATTCCATATTCCATTCCATTACACATTCCTTTCCATTGAATTCCGCATTCCATTCCATTCATTTATTGCTTTCCATTCCATTCCATTCCACATACCATTATATTCGACATTCCATTACACATTCCATTCCACGTTCCATTCCACGTTCCATTCCATTCCATTACACATTCCATTACACTTTCCATTCCGTTACAATCCAAGTTCCATTCCACATTCCATTGCCCATGCCATTCCACGTTCCATGCCACATTCCATTTCATGTTCCATTCCACTTTCCATTCCAAGGTCCATTCCATTACATTCCACGTTCCATTCCACAATCCATTCCACATTCCTTTCCACATTCCATTCCGTTCCATTCTGTTCCATTCCACATTCTATTCCACATTCCATTCCTCATTCAATTTCATTCCATTCCGTATTCCACTCCATTCCATTCCACATTCCATTCCACGTTTCTTTCCATGTTGCATTCCACATTCCATTCCAATTTCCATTTAAAATTCCATCCTACTTTCCACTCCATTCCATTCCACGTTCCGTTGCAGATTCCATTCCATTCCATTAAACTTTCTGTTCCACATTCAATTCCACATTCCATTCCATTCCATTCCACTTTCCATTACATTCCATTCCACATTCCTTTCCACATTCCATTCCTTTGAATTTCACATTCCATTCCAAATTCCATTCCATTCCATTCCACTTTCCATTCCACATTGCCTTGCATTGCATTCCGCATTCCACTCCGTTCCATTCCACATTCCATTATATTCCATTCCACAATCCATTCCATATTCCATTCCATTCAATTTCACATTGCATTCCAAATTCCATATCTTTCCTTTCCACATTGCCTTGCATTACATTCCACTTTCCATTTCACTTTCCAATCCAATCCATTCAAAGATCCATTTCACGTTCCATTCCACAGTCTATTCCACATTCTATTTCACATTCCATTCCTATCCATTCCACATTCCACCCCCACTTTACATTCCTTTCCATTCCACGTGCCATTCCAAATTCCATTGCACATTCCATTCCACGTTCCATTCCATGTTCCATTCCATGTTCCATTCCATTCCACTCCAAGTTCCATTCCACATTCCATTCCATCACTTTCCACGTTCCATTCCATTACATTCCACGTTCCATTCCACATTCCATTCCACAATCCATTCCATTCAATTCCATTCCATTCCATTCCACGTTCCATTCCGCATTCCATTCCACATTCCATTCCACATTACATTCCGTTCCATTCCACATTCCTTTCCACTTTCCATTCAACATTCCATTCCATTCCATTCCACATTCCATTTCACATTACATTCCACATTCCATTTCATGTTCCATTCCACATTCCATTCCAAATTCCATTCCATTGCATTCCCCATTCCATTCCACATTCCATTCCACATTCCATTCCAAATTCCATTCCATTGCATTCCCCATTCCATTCCGCATTCCATTCCAATCCATTCCACATTGCATTTCATTGTAGTCCACATTCCATTCAACATTCCATTTCATTCCATCTAACCTCTCCATTCCATTCCTTTCCACATTCGATTTCAACTTCCATTCCATTCCAAATTCCATTCCACACTCCTTTCCATTCCATTTCACATTACATTCTACATTCCGTTCCATTCCATTCCACCTTCCATTCCACGTTCCATTCCACGTTCCGTTCCACATTCAATTCCACATTTCATTCCACATTCCATTCCATTCCATTCCATTCCACTTTCCATTCCAATTTACATTCCACATTGCATTCCCATTCCTTTCCATTCCATTCCGTGTTCCATTCCATGTTCCATTCCACGTTGCATTCCATTGCATTCCACGTTCCATTCCACATTCCATTCCATTCCATTCCACTTTCCATTCCATGTTCCCTTCCATTGCATTCCACGTTCCATTCCACCTTCCATTCCATTCCATTCCACTTTCCATTACACAATCTGTTGTACATTCCATTCCAAGTTTCATTCCACATTCCATTCCGCTTTCCATTACATATTCGATTCCACGTTCCATTCCATTCCATTCCACATTCTATTCCATTCCATTCCACGTTCCATTCCACATTCAATTCCACGTTCCTTTCCACATTCCATTCCACATTTCGTTCCATTTCATTCCACGTTCCATTCCACACTCCATTCCGCATTTCATTCCACGTTCCATTCCACATTCAATACCACATTTCATTCCACATTCCATTCCATTCCATTCCACATTCCTTTCCACATTCCATTCCTAATTCCATTCCACATTCCATTAAATTCCATTCCACATTGTATTTCACAACCCACTACATTCCATTCCACATTCCATTCCATTCTATTCCACATTCCATTACATTCCACATTCCATTCCACATTCCAGTCCACATTCCTTTCCACAATCCTCTCCGTTCCATTCTCTGCCATTCCACATTCTATTCCACATTCCATCCCTCATTCAATTTCATTCTATTCCATATTCCTTTCCATTCCATTCCACATTCCATTACACATTTCATTCCAGGTTGCATTCCACATTCCATTCCACGATCCATTCCAATTTCCATTCAAAATTCCTTTCCACATTCCTCTCCATTCCATTCCACTTTCCGTTGCACACTCCATTCCATTCCATTAAACTTTCTATTCCACATTCCAATCCACATTCCTTTCTGTTCCATTCCACATTCCATTACATTCCATTCCACATTCCATTCCTTTCAATTTCACATTCCATTCCAAATTCCATTCCATTCCATTTCAATTTCTATTCCACATTGCCTTGCATTGCATTACACATTCCATTCCGTTCCATTTCACATTCCATTACATTCCATTCCACATTCCATTCCATTCAATTTCACATAGCATTCCAAATTCCTTTCCATTCCACTCCACTTTCCTTATCACATTGCCTTGCTTTACACTCCACATTCCATTCCACATTCCAATCCAGTATATTCAATGTTCCATTTAACGTTCCATTCCACTTTCCATTCCACATTCCATTTCACGATCCATTCCATTCCATTCCACGTTACACCACACTTTCCATTCCTTTCCATTCCACGTTCCATTCCACGTTCCATTCCACATTCCATTTCACATTCCATTCCACGTTCCATTCCATGTTCCATTCCATGTTCCATTCCATTCCACCCCAAGTTCCATTCCACATTCCATTCCATCCCTTTCCACGTTCCATTCCATTCCATTCCACGTTCCTTTCCACATTCCATTCCACATTCCATTCCATTCAATTCCATTCCATTCCATTCTATTCAATTCCATTCCATTCCATTCAATTCCATTACATTCCATTCCACCTTCCATTCCGCATTCCATTCCACATTCCATTCCACATTACATTCCGTGCCATTCCACATTCCTTTCCACTTTCCATTCCACGTTCCATTCCATTCCATTCCACGTTCCGTTCCACATTCCATTCCAAATTCCATTCCATTGCATTCCCCATTCCATTCCACATTCCATTCCACGTTCCATTCCACATTGTATTCCACATTCCATTCTATGTTCCAATCCATGTTCCATTGCACATTCCATTCCACTTTACATTCCACATTCCATTCCATGTTCCATTTCACTTTCTTTTCCACTTTACATTTCATTCCATTGCTTTCCACGTTCCATTCCAGGTTCCATTCCACATTCCATTCCACATTCCATTGCATTGCATTCGACATTCCATTCCACATTCCATTCCATTCCATTCCACATTCGATTCCACATTCCATTCCACATTCCATTTAATTGCCTTCCACATTCCATTCCATTCAGTTCCACATTCCCTTCCACATTCCATTCGATTTCATTTCACATTCCATTCAACTTTGCTTTCCACATTCCCTTTCATATTCCATTCCATTCCTTTCCACATTACATTCTACATTCCAATTCCATTTCATTCCACATCCCATACCGCATTCCATTCCACATTCCAATCCATTCCTTTCCCCATTGCATACCACATTCCATTCCATTCGTTTCAACGTACCATTCCATTACAATCCACATTCCATTCCACATTCCATTCCACCTTCCATTCCACATTCCATTCTATTTCATTCCACATTTCATTCCACATTCCCTTTCATATTCCATTCCATTCCATTCCACATTTCATTCCACATTCCATTAAATTCCATTCCACATCCGATAGCACATTCCATTCCACATTCCGTTTCATTCCTTTCCACTTTCCTTACCACATTCCATCCCATTCCATTCCACGTTTATTTCCATTATATTCCACATTCCATTCCACATTCCTTTCCATTCCATTCAACGTTCAATTCTACCTTCCATTTGACGTTCCATTCCATTAATTTCCACGTTCCATTCTACGTTGCATTAGTGGTTCCATTCCATGTTCCATTTCTCCTTCCGTTTCTTTCCATTCCACGTTACATTCCATATTCCATTCTATTCCATTCCTTTCCACGTTCCATTCCATTCCATTTAACATTCCATTCCATTCAACATTCCAGTCAACGTTTCATTCCACCTTCAATTCCACATTCCATTCCAGATTCCATTCCATTCCGTTCCACGTTCCATTCAATTCCATTCCATGTTCCATTTCATTCCATTCCACTTTCCATCCCACATTCCAATTCACATCCATTCAACCTTCCATTCCATTCCATTCCATTCCATTCCATTCCACATTTGATTCCATTCCATTCCAATTTCCATATCTTTCAATTCCACATTCCAATCCATTGCATTCCATTCCAATCCACATTCAATTCCATACCGTTCTGCATTGCATTCCACACCATTCCGCATTCCACTTCATTCCATTCCATTACACATTCAATTCAATTCCATTCCACTTTCCATTCCATTATGTTCCAAATTTCATTATATTCCATTCCATTCCTTTCCACTTTCCATACCATTCCATTCCATTCCACATTCCAACACATTCCATTCCAAATTCCATTCCATTCCATTCCATTCCATTCCATTACACATTCTATTCCACATTCCATTCGCTTCCATTACACATTAGATTCCTTTCCATTCCACATTCCATTCCACGTTGCATTCCACTTTCCATTCCACATTCCATTGCATTCCATTCCGTTCCATTCCATTCCACTCCATCCTGGATTCCTTTCCATTCCCTTCCAAATTATATTCAACATTCCTTTCCATTCTATTCTATTGCACATTGCATTCCATTCCATTCCACATTCGATTACATTCCATTCCACATTCATTTCCAGCTTACATTCCACCTTTCATTCCAGGTTCCATTCCACGTTTCGTTCCATTCCTTTCAACGTTCTTTCTACTTTGCATTCCCCGTTCCATTCCATTTAATTCCACGTTCCTTTCCACGTTTCTTCCCATAACATTCCACATTCCGTTCCATTCCATTCCATTCCATTCCACATTCAGTTCCACATTCCATTACCTTCTATTCCACATTCATTTCCATTTCATTCCTCATTCTATTCCACGTTCCATTTCACGTTGCATTTCACGTTCCATTCCACTCCATTCCATTCCATTCCATTCCAGATTCCATTCCTTTCCATTCCACATTGTATTCCACATTCCATTCCACTCCCTTCCACCCTCCATTCCACATTGCATTCCATTCCATTCCACATTGCACTCCATTGCATTCCACATTCCATTACTTTCCATTCCACAATACATTCGACATTCAATTCGACCTTCCATTCCACATTCCATTCCATTCCAAACAAAATTGCATTCCACTCAATTCCACATTCCATTCCACATTCCAATCCGTTCCATTCCACATTCCATACCATTTCATTCTATTCCACATTCCATTCCTTTCCATTCCACATTCCATACCTTTCCAGCCCACATTCCATTCTTTTCCATTCCACATTCCATACCATTCCATTCCATTCCACATTCGATTCCTTTCCATTCTACATTCCATTCCATTCCATTCCACATTCATATCCCTTCCATTCCATGCCAGTCCACATTACATTCCTTTCCATGCCACATTCCTTTCCAATCCATTCCACATTCCATTTCACATTACTTTCCATTCCACATTCCATTCCACTTTCCATTCCATTCCATTCCACATACCTTTCTATTCATTTCCACATTCCATTCCATTCCTTTCCCTTCCATTCCACATTCCCTTCCACATACCTTTCCATTCATTTCCACATTCCATTCCATTCCTTTCCCTTCTATTCCACATTCCATTCCATTCCGTTCCACATTCCATTCCATTCCATTCGATTCCACATTCCATACCACATTGCATTCCGTTCCATTCCACATTCCTTTACACGTTAAATTCCACTTTCCATTCCTCATTCCATTCCATATTCCATTCCACTCCATTCCATGTTTCATTCCACATTCCTTTCCATTCCATTCCACGTTCCATTGCACGTTCCATTCCACATCCCATTCCTTTCCATTCCGTTCCACGTTCCTTTCCACGTTCCATTCCACATGCCATTCCTTTCCATTCCACATTCCATTCCACGTTCCATTCCATTCCATTCCACGTTCCATTCCATATTAGTTTCCACATTCCATTCCATTCCATTCCACGTTTCATTCCACTTTCCATTCCATTTCATTTCACTTTCTACTCCACATTCCATTCCTCGCTCTATTCCATGATCCATTCTGCGCCCCATTCCATTTCATTCCACGTTCCATTCCACGTTACCTTCCATTCAATTCCCCATTCCATACCATTCCATTCCATTACATTCCGCATTCTATACCACATTGCATTTCATTCCATTCCACATTCAGTTCCACATTCCATTCCACGCTGCATTCGACATTACATTCCACGTTCAATTCCACGTTGCCTTCCAAATTCCATTCCACATTCCATTCCATTCCATACCACGTTCCATTGCACAATCCATTCCATTCCATTCCACGTTCTATTCCGCATTCCAATCCACGTTCCATTCCATTCCATTCCGGTTTCCGTTCCACATTCCATTCCATTCCATTCCATTTTCCTTTCCACATTCTATACCACGTTTCATTCCACGATCCATTCCATGCTCCATTCCATTTCATTCCAAGTTCGATTCCACATTGCATTCCATTCCATTTTCCATTTCACATTCCATTCCACATTCCATTCCACATTGCACTCCCTTCCATTCCACGTGACACACCACATTCCATTCCACATTCCATTCCACTATCCATTCCACATTCCATTCCACTCCATTCCATTCCACGTTCCATTCCTCATTCCATTCCATTCAATTCCACATTCCATTACACGTTTCATTCCATTTCATTCCACTTTCCATTCCCATTCCTTTCCATTCCTTCACACATTCCACTCCACATTCCAATCCATTCCATAACACATTCCATTCGAGATTCCATTTCACATTCCGTTCCATTACATTCCACGTTCCATTCCACATTCCATTCCATTCCATTCCACATTGTATTACACATTCTATTCCACATTCCATTCTATTCCATTACACATTCCATTACACATTCCATTCCATTCCATTTCACATTCCGTTCCAAATTCCCTTTCACATTCTATTCCATTCAGTTCCATTCGATTTCACATTAAATTCCAATCCATTCCACATTCCATTCCATTTTATTCCACATCGATTCCTGATTGCATTCCATTCCATTCTATTCCACATTCCATTCCATTTCATTCCACATTCCATTCCATTTCATACCACATTCCGTTCTGCATTCCGTTCCACATTCCTTTCCATTCCATTCCACATTGCATTCCATTCCATTCCACATTCCATTCCGTTTCTTCCATATACCATTCCATTCAATTTCACATTCAATTCCACTACATTGCATTCCACATTTCATTCCATTCCATTCTGCATTCAATTCCATTCCTTTCCATTTTGTTCCACTTTCTATTCCATTCCATTCTTTTCCACATTCCATTCCATTCCGTTTTATTCCACTTTCCATTCCATACCATTCCACATTCTATTGAATTACATTCCTGATTCCATTCCACCTTCCCTTCCACATTCTATTCCACGTGCCATGCAATTCCATTCCACTTTTCATTCCATTCCCTTGTACATTCCATTCCATTCCATTACACATTCCATCTCATTCCATTCCATGTTCCATTCCATTCCATTAAACTTTCCATTCCATACTCCCTTCCACATTCCATTCCACGTTCCATTCCACATTCCATACCAAGTTCCATTTCGTGTTCTATTCCCTACAATTCCAAGTTCCATTCCACATTCCACTCCATTTCATTCCACGACCCATTCCACGTTCCATTCCACATTCCATTCCACCTTCCATTCCTCACTCCATTCCAATCCCTTCCACATTCCATTCCATTCCATTCCACATTCCATTCGACTTTCCATTTCATATTCCATTCGACATTACATTCCACATTGAATTTCACTTCCCATTCCACATTCTATTACATTCCATTCCACATTCCAATCCACATTCCATTCCCTTCCATTCCACATTCCGTTCCACTCCATTTGACGTTCCATTCCACTTTCCATTCCACGATCCAATCCACATTCCATTCCATTGCATTCCACATTCCATTCCACATTCCATTCCATTCTTTTTCACATTCCATTGCAGATTCCTTTCCATTCCATTCCACATTCCATTGCTCATTCCATTCCATTCCATTCAACATTCCATTCCACTCCATTCGTTTCCACATTCCAATCCTTTGCACTTTCCATTCCACGTTCCATTCCACATTCCATTCCATTCCATTTTACGTTGCATTCCACTTTCCATTCCACATTCCATTCCGTTACGTTCCACATTTCATTAGACACTCTACTCCACATTCCATCCCACATTCCATTCCTTTACACTTCACGTTTCATTCCGCAATCCATTCCACCTTTCATTCCACATTGCAGCCCATTCCATTCCACATTCCATTCCACATTCCATGTGACGTTCCATTCCGTTCCATTTCACATTCCATTCCATTCCATTCCACATTCCCTTCCACATTCCATTCCATTCCTTTCCACATTCCATTCCATTCCATTCCACGTTAAATTCCACGTTATTGTCACTATTCTATTACACGTTCCATTCCACATTCCATTCCATTACTTTCCATTCCATTCCGCATTCCATTCCACGTTCCATTCCACATTGAATTCCAATATATTTCACGTTCCATTCGACATTGAATTCCAATACATTTCACGTTCCATTCTACATTGCATTCCACCTTCCATTCCATTCCATTCCACATTACATTCCACAGTCCATGCCACATTCCATTCCCTTCCATTCCACATACCATTCCACATTCCATTCCGTTCCATTACGCTTTCCATTTCACACTGCATTCCATACTGCATTCCACGTTTCCATCCGTTCCATTCCAAATTTCTTTCCACATTCCTTTCCACATTTCATTCCACATTCCATTCCATTCCATTCCACATTCCATTTCACATTCCCTTCCACTTTCCTTTCCACGTTCCATTCCACATTCCATTCTACTTTCCACATTCCATTCCACATTTCATTCCATATTCCATTCCACTCCATTCCACGTTCCATTCAATCCGTTCCACATTACATTCCACATTCCATTCCATTCCATTCCACTTTCCATTCCACGTTCCATTCTACATTTCATTCTTTACATTCCACATTCCATTCCATTCCATTCCATATGCCACTCCACGTTGCTTTCTGCATTCCATTCCACTTTCCGTTCCAATTTCCATTCCAATCCATTCCGCGTTCCATTCCACGATCCAATCCACTCCACATTTCATTCAACGATCCATTCCATTACATTCCACGTTCCAGTCCACGTTCCATTCCATTCCATGCCATTCTACATTCCCTGCCTTTGCATACCACGTTCAATTACACATTCAATTCCACATTCCATTGCATTCCATTCCACATTCCATTCCATTCCATTTCACATTTCATTCCGTTCCACATTCCATTCCATTCCATTTCACTTTGCATTCCACATTGCATTCAATTCCATTCCACATTGCATTCCACATTCCATTCCACATTCCATTGCACATTCCATTCCATTCCATTGCATATTCCATGCTACATTCCATTGCAATCCATTCCACATTCCATTCCACATTCCATTCCGCATCCCATTCTACCTTCCATTCCTTTCCATTCCACATTCCATACCATTCCATTACATATTCCATTCCGTTCCATTCCACATTCCATTCAATTCCATTGCTCGTTGCATTCCGTGTTGCATTCCACGTACCATTCCATTCCATTCCACTTTCCATTCCATTCAATTCAATGTTCCATTCCACTCAATTCAACGTTCCCTTCCACGTACCATTCCATTCCTTTTCACTTTCCATCCCATTCCACTTTCGATTTCATTCCATTCCACATTCCATTCCACATTCTATTCCACATTCCATGTCACCTTCCATTGCACATTCCATTTCACACTCCATTGCATTCCATTCCATTCCATTCCACATTCCATTCCACTCAACTTTCAATTCCATTCCACATTCCATTCCATCCCACATTCCTTTCCATTCCATCCGCATTCCATTCCATTGCATTCCACATTCCTTTCCATTCCACATTCCATTGCATTACATAACACATTCCATTTAATTCCACATTCCATTCCACATTACATTCCACATTCCATTTCACATTCCATTACACATTCAATTCCTCATTCCATTCCATGATCCATTCAATTTCTTTCCACATTTCACTCCATTCCATTCAGTTCCACTTTCCATTCCATTCCATTCCGCATTCCATTCCATTCCATTCCACATTCCATTCCATTCCACATTGCATTTCATTCCATTCCACGTTCAATTCCATTGCACTCCACATTCCATTCCATATTCTATTGCACATTACATTCTGCATTCCAGTCCCTTCCTTTACACATGCCATTCCATTCCATTACACGTTCCATTCCATTCCATTTCACGTTCATTCCATTCCATTCCACTTTCCATTCCACATTCCATTCCACATTCCATTCCGCATTCCATTCCCTTTCGTTAAACATTCCATTCCATTCCATTACTCATTCCATTCCATGTTCCATTGCACTTTCCATTCCACGTTCCATTCCACTTTCCTTTCCACATTCCTTTCCCTTCCATTTCGCTCCACATTCCCTTCCATTCCATTCCATATTCCCTACCATTCCATTCCATTCCATTGCACATCCCATTACATTACATTCCATTCCACATTGCATTTCACATTCCATTCCAATCCGTTCCACATTCCATTCCATGCCTCTCCACATTCCAGTCCATTCCATTCCACTTTCCATTGCATTCCGTTCCACGTTCTATTCCACGTTCAATGCAATTCCATTCCTCATTACATTCCATTCCCTTCCACTTTCTATTTCATTCCATTCCACAATCCATTCCACATTCCTTTTCACACACCATTCCATATTCAATTCCACATTCCTTTCCATGATCCGTTCCATTCCATTCCACATTCCATTCCTGTCAATTCCACATTCCATTCAATTCCATTCCACATTCCACTGCATTGCCTTCCATTCCACATTCCATTCCATTCCATTCCACATTCCATTCCGCATTCCAGTTCCTCCACTTTTAATTCCACATTCCGTTCCTGTCAATTCCACATTCCATTCTATTCCATTCCACATTCCACTGCACTACGTTCCATTCCACATTCCATTCCACATTCCATTCCATTCCATTCCACATTCCATTCCGCATTCCAGTTCCTTCCATTCCACACTCCATTCCATTCCATTCCACTTTCCATTCCATTCCATTCCACGTTCCATTCCATTCCACTCCACTTTCCATTCCACGTTCCATTCCACATTCCTTTCCGCATTCCGTTCCCTTCCATTCTACAGTCCATTCCATTGCATTACACATTACATTCCACGTTCCCTTTCACGTTCCATTGCACTTTCCATTCCACGTTGCGTTCCACGTTGCAGTCCACGTTCCATTCCATTCCATTCCACATTCCATTAGACTTTCCATTCCATTCCATTCCACATTTCAAGCCATTCAATTCGATTCCATTCTGAATTCCATTCCATTCAATACCACATTCCATTCCATTCCTTTCCACATTCCATTCCAGTCAATCCCACATTCCATTCCATTCCATTCCACTTTCCATTCCATTCTACTGCATGTTCCATTTCATTCCATTCCACAATCGATTCTACATTCTATTTCACATTCCATTCCACATTCCATTTCATATTCCATTCCGCATTCCATTCCACTTTCCATTCCGCATTATGTTTCAGTTTTAATTCCACATTCCATTTCACATTCCACATTCAATTCCATTCCATTTCACATTCCATTCCATTCCATATTCCAGTGCATTCCATTCCAGATTGCATTCCATTACATTCCACATTCCATTCATTTCAATTTCACATTCCATTCCACATTCCGTTCTAATCCCTTCCATTCCACAATCCATTCCAATCCATTCCTCATTCCATTCCATTCCATTCCATTCCATTCCACATTACCTTCCACATTGCATTCCATTGCTTTCTACTTTCCATTCCTTTACACATTTCTTTCCACATTCCTTTCCGTTCTATCCCACATTCCATTCGACATTTTATCCCTTTCCATTACATATTCCATTCCACATTGCATTCCATTACTTTCCACATTCCATTCCATACCATTCCAGTCCATTCCATTCCACAGCTATTCCGTTCCATTGAATTCCACATTCCATTCCATTGCATTCCACATTCCATTCCATTCCGTTCCACATTACAATCCACATTCCAGTCCATTCCTCGTTACATTCTATTCCACCTTCCTTTCCACATTCCGCCCCATTTTCCATTTCATTGCATTCCACATACGATTCCACATTCCAATCCACTTTCCATTCCATTCCATTGCACATTCGATTCCACATTCCATTCCATTCATTCCATTCCATTCCTCATTCCATTCCATTCCATTCAATACCATTCCACATTCCATTTCATTGCATTCCATTCCACGTTATATTCTATTCCACGTTCCATTCCACATTCCACTCCACATTCCATCCCATTGCATTCCACATTCCATTTCACACTAAATTTCATTTAATTGCACATTACGTACCATTCCATTCCACATTGTATTCCACATTCCATTCCGTTCCATTCCAAATTTCATTCCACATTCCATTCCAAGCTCTATTCCTCATTCCATTCCACTTTCCTTTCCTTTCCATTTGACATTCCATTCAACATTCCATTCCACGTTCCTTTCCACATTCCATTCCACATTCCATTCCATTCAATTCCACATTCCATTTCACATTCCATTCCATTCCATTCCAACTTCCATTCCACATTCAAATCCATCCCACATTGCATTCCTCATTGCATTACATTACATTCCGCATTCCATTCCACATTGCTTTGCATTTCATTCCACGTTCCATTCCACATTCCATTTCATTCCATTCCACATTCCTCTCCACATTGCATTCCACATTACCTTCTGTTCCATTCTGTTCCATATTCCATTCCATTCCACATTCCATTCCATTCCATTACACTTTCCTTTCCATTCCATTCCACATTCCATTCCATTCCGATCCACATTGCATTGCAATAACTTCTACATTCCATTCCATATTCCATTCCTTTCCACTCCACATTCCATTCCATTCCATTCCGCATTTCATTACATTCCATTCCATTCCACATTCCATTCCATTCCATACCTTTCCATATTCCACTCCAAATTCCATCCCATTTCATTCCACATTACATTCAACATTCTATTCCCTTCCACATTCCATTACATTCCATTCCATTCCACATTCCATTCCACATTTCAATCCATTCCATTCCACATACCTTTCCACATTCCATTACTTTCCATTTCTCATTCTATTCCACATTGCATTCCACATACCCTTCCACATTCCATTCCATTACTTTCCATTCCACATTCCATTCCTCATTTCAATCCGTTCCATTCCGCATACCATTACACATTCCATTCCTTTCCATTTCTCATTTCATTCCACATTCCTTTCCACGTTCCATTCCACATTCCATTCCATTCCATTCCACATTCCATTCATGTTCCACTCAAAATTCCTTTCCCCCTTCAATTCCAGTCCATTCCACATTCCATTTCACATTTCATTCCATTCCATTCCACATTCTATTCCACATTCCACATTCCTTTGCACATTCCATTCCAAATTCCATTCCATTCAATTCCACATTCCATTACACGTTCACTGCCATTCCATTTGACGTTCCATTCCACGTTCTATTCCATTTCCCGTTCCAGTCCATTCTACATTACATTCCACATTCCATTCCATTGCATTCCACATTCCATTACACATACCATTGCAGATTCCATTTCATTCCTTTCCACATTCCATTACACGTTCCATTCCATTCCATTCGACGTTTGGTTCTACGTTCCATTAAACATTGCGTTCCACATTCCATTCTACATTCCATTTCATATTCCATTACATTCCATTCCACATTCCATTCCATTCCATTCCACTTTCCATTCAACATTCCATTTCACATTCCATTCCACATTCCATTCAATTCCTTTCCATTCCACTTTCCATTCAACATTCCATTACACTTTCCATTCCACATTCCATTCCACATTCCATTCCATTCCTTCCCACATTCCATTGCATGTTCCATTCCATTCCATTTCACATTCCATTCCACGTTCCATTCCATTACATTCCACTTTCCATTCCACTTTCCTTTCCACGTTCCATTCCACATTCCATTCCATTCCATTCTATCTTCTATACCATTCCATTCCATTCCACAATCCATTTAGCATTCCATTCCACATTCCGTCTCCCATTCCATTCCACTTTCCATTCCATTCCATTCCACATTTCATTCCATTCCAAGTTCCCTTCCTCTATGCATTCCACTTTCCACTCCACGTTGGATTCCATTACTTTCCACGTTCCATTCTGCATTCCATTCCATTCCGTTCCACTTTCCATTGCACATTCCATTCCTCATTACATTCTACAGTGCATCCCTTTCCATTCCACATTACATTCCAGATTCCATTCTCCATTGCATTCCATTCCAATCCACATTAAATTCCAAATTGCACTCAACATTCCATTACACATGGCATTGCATTCCATTCCGCATTCCATTCCATTCCACTCCACATTCCATTCGACATTTCATTCTGTTCCATTCCACAATTCATTCCACATTGCATTCCTTCCATTACACATTCTATGATCAATTCCATTCCATTCCACGTTCTATTCCACGTTCCATTCCACATTGTATTCCACATTCCATTCTACATTCCATTCCGTTCCATTACACATTGCATTCCACATTTCATTCCACAAACCATTCCACATTCCATTCCACAATCAAACGACATTCCATTCCATTCCATTCCTCATTCTATTGCAAATTCCATTCCATTCCATTCCAGATTCCATGCCACATTACACTCCATTCCATTCCACATTCCATTGCGCTATTCATTCCACGTTCCATTCCACATTGCATTCCAAGTTGCATTCCATTCCATTGCACAATCCATTCCTTTCCATTCCACATTACATTACATTTAATTACGCCTTCCATTCCACTTTCCATTCCACCTTCCATTTCACATTCCATTAAACATTTCATTTCACTTTCCATTCCATTGCATTCCATTCCATTACATATTTCATTCCATTCCAATCCACATTCCACACCATTTCATTCCACGTTCCTTTCTGATGCACATTCCATTCCATTGCGTTCCACATTCCAATTCATTCCGTTCCACATTCCATTCCACATTCCATTTCACATTCCGTTCCACATTCTATTTCACTTTAAATTCCATTCCATTCCATTCCATTACACATTCCATTCCATTCCTTTCCACATTCCATTCCACGTTCCATTCCAGGTTTCATTCCACATTCCATTCCACATTCATTTCCGTTCCATTCCATTTTCCATTGCACATTCCATTCCACATTCCATTCCGTTCCATTCCACGTTCCATTGCACATTACATTCCACATTCCATTCCAGATTCCTTTCCATTCCATGCCACATTCCATTCCACATTCCATTCCACATTCCATTCCACATTCCATTCCATTCCATTTCACATTCAATTCTCATTCCATTGCATGCCATTCCACATTCCATTCCACATTCCATTCCTTTCCTTTCCACATTGATTTCCAAATTCCATTTCATTCAATTCAATATTCCATTCCATATTCCATTCAATTTTCCATTCCATGTTACATTCCACGTTCCATTCCATACCATTCCTTTAAACGTTTCATTCCATTGCATTCCACGTTGCATTTCATTCTGTTTCACATTCCACTCCACATTCCATTTCACATTATGTTCCACATTCTATTTCACTTTCCATTATATTCCATTAGACATTCCTGTCCATTCAATTCCACATTCCATTCCACATTCCACTCCGCATTCTATTCCATTCCATTTCACCTTCCATTCTATGCCATTCAAAATTCCATTCCTCATTCTTTTCCATTCCATTTCACTTTCAATTCCATTCCATTTTACTTTCCATTCCACATTCCTCTCCATTCCATTCCACATTCCATTCCACATTCCATTCCACATTCCATTCCATTCCATTCCACATTCCATTCCATTTCATTCCACCTTCCATTCCGCATTCCATTCCATTCCACAATCCATTCCACAATCCATTCAATTCCTTTCAACATTCCAATCCATACCATTCATTTTCGGTTACATTCCATTCTACAATCCATTCCATTCCATTCGACATTCCATTCCATTCCATTCCACATTCCATTCCATTGCATTCCAGTTTCCATTCCATTCCATTCCACCTTCCATTCCACAATGCATTCCACTCCATTCCATTCCTCATACCATTCCATGCCATTCCATTCCATTCCACATTCCATTCCATTCCATTCCACTTTCCATTCTATTCCACGTTCCATTCCATATTCCGCACCATATTCCATTCCATTCCATTCCAAGTTTCATTCCACATTCCATTCCATTCCATTCCACATTCCATGCTATTACATTCCACATTCCATTCCATTCCATTCCACATTCCATGCTATTACATTCCACATTCCATTCCATTCAATTCCACATTCTTTTACACTTTCTATTCCACATTCTATTCCACTTTCCATTCCACATTCCATTCCATTTCATTCCACATTCCATTCCACATTCTATTCCATTTCATTCCACCTTCGATTCCACATTCCATTCCATTCCACATTCCATTCGGCATTCCATTACATTCCATTCCACATTCCATTCCACATTCCATTCCATTCCATTTCACGTTCCATTCCATTCCGTTCACATTCCATTCCATTCCATTCCACTTTCTATTTCATTCCATACCATTTCAGTCCACATTCTATTCAATTCCACTATATTCCACTTTCCATGACATTCCATTCCACATTCAATTCCATTCCATTCCAAATACCAATCCGTAATCCATTCCATATTCCATTCCACATTTCATTCCATTCCATTCCACAATCCATTCCATTACATTCCACATTCCATTCCACATTCAATTCCATTGCATTCCATTCCACTTTCCGTTACATTCCACTAAATTCCTGTCCAAATTCTATTCCATTCTATTCCATTACACATTCCATTCCATTCCATTCCACATTCTATTCCATTCAATTCCACATTCAGTTCCATTCCATTCCACATTCCATTCCATTCCATTTCACATTCCATTCCATTCCATTCCAATTTGCATTCCATTTATTTCCTTCCACGTTCCATTCCATTCCATTCCACATTATATTCCACATTCTATTCCACATTCCATTCCGCATTCCTTTGCCTTCCATTTCACATTCCATTCCATTCCATTACACAATCCATTCCCCGTCCCATTCCACGTTCCATTGCGTTTTTCAATAAATGTTCCATTCCACATTCCCTTCCACATTCCATTCCATTCCATGCCACATTCCATTCCATATTCCATTGCATTCCATTGCATTCCACATTGCATTCCACATTCCATTCCATTCCATTCAACATTCCATTCCATTCCATTCCATATTCCATTCCATTCCACAATCCATTCCATTCCATTCCACTTTCCATTCCACGTTTCATTCTATTAAATTCCACATTCCATTCCATTCCATTCCATGCTCCATTTCATTCCATTCCACATTTCATTCCACGTTTCATTTCAAATTCCATTCCCCATTCCATTTCGCATTCCGTTCCACATTCCTTTTAACATTCCATTCCACATTGCATTTCACATTCCACATTCCATTCCATTCCATTTCACGGTCCATTTCATTCCACATTCCAATGCATTCCATTCCAAATTCCATTTCTTTCCCTTTCACATTCCATTCAATTCCGTTCCATATTCCACTCCACATTCCATTCCATTCCATTCCATTCCACATTCATTTCCATTGCATTCCACATTCCAATCCATTCCATTCCATTCCATTCGACATTCCATTCCCTTCCATTCCACATTCCGTTCCATTCCATTCCAATGTCATTCCATTCCATGTTGCATTCCATGTTCCTTTCCACTTTCCATTGCACGGTCCATTACGCATTCCAATGCACGTTCCACTCCACGTTCCATTTAATTCCATTCCACATTCCATACCATTCGATTCCACATTCCATACCATCCCATTCCACATTCCATTCCACTTTCCATTCCATTCCATTCAACTATCCATTCCATTCCATTCCACGTTCCATACCATTCCATTCCATTCCATTCCACATTGCATTCTAATCCATTCTACGTTTCATTCCACATTCCATTCCACATTGCATTCCATTCCTTTCCACATTAAATTCCACATTGCATTCCATACCATTCCACCTTCCATTCCACATTCCATTCCATTCAATTTCACGTTCCATTCTGTTGCATTCCATATTCATTTCCACATTCCATTCGACATTCATTACCACATACCGTTTCACATTCCGTTCCATTCCATTCCACATTCCATTTCACATTCAATTCCACATTGCTTTCCACATTCCATTCTACATTCCGTTCCGCATTGCATTCCACATTCTTTTCCATTCCTTTCCACATTGTATTCCATTCCATTCCACATTCCATTTTACTTTCCATTCCACATTCCATTTCACATTCCATTTCATTCCATTCCTCATCCCTTCCATTACATTTCACATTACATTCCATATTCCATTCCATTCCATTCCACATTCCATTCCATTCCTTTCCATTCCACATTCCATTCCACTCCATTGCACATTCCGTACCACATTCCATTCCACATTCCTTTCTATTCGATTCCACATTGCATTGCATTCCATTCCACATTCCATTTCACATTCCATTCCATTCCATTCCCCATTCCATTCCATTGCATTCCACTTTACTTTCCACTGTCCATTCCATTCCACTCCACATTCCATTTCATTCCATTCCACATTCCATTCCATTCCATTCAATGTTCCATTCTACGTTCCATTCCAAGGTCCATTCAGTTAATTTTTGCCTTCCATTCCCCATTATGTTCCATTCTATTCCAGCTTCCATTTCACAGTGTATTCCACAATCCTTTCCATTCTATTCCATTGCATTCCATTCCATTCCATTCCACATTCCATTCCATATTCCATTCCACATTCCATTCCACATTACATTGCATTCCATTCAAAATTCCTTTCCGAGTTCCATTCCACGATGGATTCCACTTTCCATTCCATTCCTTTCCACGTTCCATTCCATTCCTTTCGACATTACTTTCCACATTCCATTTCACATTCCATTCCACATTCTATTTGACATACCACTGCATTTCCTTCCACATTCCATTTCACATTCCTTTGCACATTCCATAACATTCCATTGCACATTCCATTCCACATTCCTTTCCATTCCACATTCCATTCCAGATTCCATTCCACATTGCATTCCATTCCATTCCATTCCACACTCCATTCCACTTTCCATTCCACGTTCCATTTCATTTCATTCCACATTCCATTCCACGTTCCATTTCACTTTCCATTCCACGTTCCATTTCATATTCCATTCCACATTCCATTTCACATTCCATTGCATTCCATTCCATTTCACATTCCATTCAACATTCCATTCCACATTCCTTTCCATTCCATTCCACATTACGTTCCGCGTTCATTTCCATTCCATTCCACTTTCCATTCCACGTTCCATTCCATATTCCATTCCTCTTTCCATTCCATTCCTTTCCACTTTCCATTCCACTTTCCATTTCACATTCAATTCCACATTCTATTGCATTCCATTCCACATTCCCTTCCACATTCTCTTCCATTTTCCTTTCAACATTCCTTTAAATTCCATTCCACATTCCATTTGACTTTGCATTCCTTTCAATTCCACATTCCATTCCACACTCCATTCTACTTTCCATTCCACCTTCCATTCCATGTTCCATTCCATTCCATTCCACATTCCAATCTATACCATTCTACTTTCCATTTCATGCCATTCCAAGTTCCATATCACATTCCATTTCGCATTCCATTGCATTCCATTCAATTCCACGCTCCATTCTGTTCCATTCCACATTCCATTCCATTCAATTCCACATTCCGTTCCTCATTCCATTCCATATTCCATTCCATTCCATTCCACGTTTGATTCCACATTGCATTCCTCTCCATTCCACATTGCATTTCTTTCCATTCCACCTTCCACTCCACGTTGCTGTCCATGTTCCATTCCACGTTCCATTCCTCCTTCCTTTCCATTTCATTCCACTTCACATACATTCCATTCCACATTCAATTCCTGTTTTCATTTCACATCCCATTCCACATTCCATTTCACATTCCATTCCTTTCCATTCCCTAATCCATTCCATTACACATTCCATTCCATTCCTTTGCACATTCAATTCCACATTCCATTTCACATTTCATTCTATTCAATTCTACGTTCCATTCCACTTTCCATTCGATGTCTCATTACATTCCTTGGCACGTTGAATTCTACATTCAATTCCACTCCATTTCACGTTCCATCCTGCATTCCATTCCAAATTCCATTCCGTTCCACTCGACATTTTTTCCCACACTCCATTCCGTTCCATTCCACATTCCATTCCACACTCCATTCAACAGTCTATTCCACATTCCTTTCCACATTCAATTACACTTTCCATGCCATTCCATACGACTTTCCATTGCACACTACATTTCACATTCCATCCCACATTCCATTCCGTTCCATTCCACATTCCTTTCCACTATCCATTCAACTTTCCATTCCACATTCCTTTCCACTATACATTCATCTTTAAATTCCACATTCCATTATACATTCCATTTCGCATTCCATTCCAAATTGCAATTCACTTTCCATTCCATTCCATTCCATTACACGTTGCCTTCTATTCCAATGCACATTCCACTCCATTTCATTCCGTGTTACATTCCGTTTCACATTTCATTCTGTTCCATTCCACATTCCATTCCATTACATTCCACATTCCATTTCACATTCCATTTCCCGTTGCATTCTATTCCATTCTATTCCACAATCCATTTCATTCCATTCTATTCCAAAATCCATTACATTCCTTTCCACATTCCGTTCCATTCCATTCCATTCCAAATACCATTCCACATTCCCTGTAACCTACCATTCCATTCCATTCCACATTGAATTCCTTTCCATTCCACATTCCATTAAATTCAATTTCACATTCCATTCCATTGTATTTATTTCCACACTCCATTTCATTACATTCCGTACTCCATTCCATTGCATTCCATGCTATTCCACATTTCATTCCATTCCATTCTGTTCCACATTCCATTCGACTTTATTCCACATTCCATTCAATTATATTCCACATTCCATTCCACATTCCATTCCATATTCTATTCCACGTTGCATTCCATTGCATTCCACCTTCTATTACATTCCATTCCACATTCCATTCCATTCAATTCCTCATTCCATTCCACTCCATTGCATTGCACATTCCATTCCATTCCTTTCCGCATTCCAATCCATTCCATTCCCTTCTATTCCACATTCCATGCCATGCCATTCCATTCCACATTCCATTCCATTCCTTTCCACATTCCATTCCACTTTCTATTCCACGTTCCATTCCATTCCATTCCACATTCCATTCCACATTCCATTCCATTCTAAATTCCATTCCATTATATTCCACATTCCATTCCATTCCATTCCACATTCCATTCCATTCCATTCCACATTCCAACCCATTCCATTCCACGTTTCATTCCATTCCATTTCACGTTCCATTCCACATTCCATTCCACATTCCTTTCCACGTACCATTCCACCTTGCATTCCACATTCCGTAGCATATTCCCTTCCATGTTAAATTTCACATTCCATTCCACGTTCCTTCCCACGTTCCATTCCTTGTTCCATTGCGCGTTCTATTCCGTACCATTACAAGTTCCATTCCACATTCCATTCCATTGCATTCCACGTCACATTCCACGTTTCATTCCACATTGCATTCCACATTCCATTCCATTCCATTATATTTTCCATTCCACATTCCATTCCACATTCCATTCCACAGTAAATTCCATTCCATTACATTCTATTCCACATTCCATTCCACATTCCATTCCACATTCCATTCCACATTCCATTCCACATAGTATTTCACACTCCCTTCCACATTCCATTTCATTCCATTCCAAATTCCATTCCATTGCATTCGACGTTACATTCCACATTCCATTCTACATTTCATTTCACATTCCATTCCACGTTCCATTCCATTCCTTTCCACAATCCATTCCATTACATTTGACGTTCTATTCCACCTTCCTTTCCACGTTCCATTCCATATTCCAATCCACTTTCCGTTCCATTACATTCCACATTCCATTCCACATTCCATTAAAGTACATTCCACATACCAGTCCGCATTCCATTCCATTCCCTTCCACATTCCATTCCACATTAAATTCTAATCCATTCCACATTCAGTTCCACGTTTCATTCCATTTCGTTTCACTTTCTATTCCACATAACATTGCACATTCCATTCCACGTTCCATTCCACGTTCCATTCTGTTTTCCATTCCACCTTCAATTCCGCGTTCCATTCCAGGTTCCATTCCATTCCATTACAGATTCCACTACACATTCCATTCAATTCCATTCCACATTCCATACCATTAAATTCCATTGCATTCCACATTCCATTCCATTCCACATTCAATTGCATTCCATACCATTAAA
The DNA here is from genome assembly GCF_028885625.2 of Pongo pygmaeus. Lineage (NCBI taxonomy): Eukaryota > Metazoa > Chordata > Mammalia > Primates > Hominidae > Pongo > Pongo pygmaeus. The sequence goes on along the minus strand of NC_072386.2, from coordinate 9,635,075 downwards.
TTCCATTGCATTCCACATTCTATTCCATTCCACATTACATTGCATTCCATAGCTCATTCCATTCTGCATTCCATTGAATTCCATTCCACATACCATTCCATTCCATTCCACATTCCACGACCTTCCATTCGACATTCCGTTGCACATTCTATTCCATGTTGCATTCCACATTCCATTCCACATTAAATTCCACGTTTCATTCCATTCCATTACACTTTCCATTCCACGTTCCTTTCCATTCCATTCCAAGTTCCATTCCACATTCCATTCCGCAATCCATTCCACGTTCCTTTCCATTCCATTCCACGTTCCATTCCATGATCCATTTCATTCCATTGCACATTCCATTCCACATTCAATTCCGTGTTCCATTCCATTCCATTCCACGTTCCATTCCATGTTTCATTCCATTCTATTCCACTTTCCATTTCACATTCCATTGCACATTCCTTTGCACGATCCATTCCACATTCCATAGCACATTCCATTCCATGTTCCATTCCACGTTCCATTCCACGTTCCTTTCCACGTTCCATTGCACATTGCATTCCACCTTCCATTCCACGTTCCGATCCATTCCATTCCACTTTCCATTCCACCTTCCATTCCACATTCCATTCCACATTACATTATTTTCCATTACACATTCCATTCCACATACCATTCCGCATACCATACCACATTCCATTTCACATTCCATTCCATTCCATTCCACATTCCGTTCCACATTATATTCCATTGCATTCCTCATTCCATTCCACGTTCCATTCCACAATAAATTCAATTTCTCTTCACATTCCATTCCACATCCCATTGCATTCCATTCCACCTTCGGTTCCACATTCCATTCCTTTCCATTCCACATTCCATTCCATTTCAATCCACTTTCCATTCCACATTCCATTGCACTGGATTCCACATTCTATTCCAAATTCCATTCTACATTCCTTTCTATTCCGTTGCACATGCCATTCCACAATCCATTCCATTCCATGCTTCTTTACATTACACAATCCTTTCCACATTCCATTCCACATTCCATTTCATTCCATTCCAGGTTCCATTCCACGTTCCATTACAAATTCCATTTCACATTCGATTCCACGATCTATTCCACATTCCATTCCGCATTCCATTTCATTCCATTCCAGGTTCCATTCCACGTTCCTTTACAAATTCTTTCACATTTGATTCCACAATCCATTCCACATTCCATTCCATGTTCCATTCTACGTTCCATTACACGTTCCATTCCATTCCACATTCCATTCAATTCCATTCCATTGCAAATTCTATTCCACATTCCATTCCATTTCATTCTCTCCCATTGCATTCCATTACGTTCCACTCCACAATCCATTCCATTCCAATCCACCTTCCATTCCACGTTGCATTCCACATTCCATTACATTTCATTCTATTCTATTGCATTCAATTCCACATTCCTTTCCATTCAATTCCACTCCGCATTTCATTCCATTCCATTCCACATTCAATTCTGTTCCATTCCACATTCCACTCCATTCCATTGCACATTCCATTCCATTCCATTCCATTCCATTGCACATTCCATTCCATTCCATTCCATTCCATTCAACTTTGCATACCATGCCAAGCCATTCACATTCCATTCCTTTCCATTCCACGTTCCATTCATTTCCATTCCACGTTCCGTTACATTCCATTCCACAATCCATTCGATTGCATTCCACCTTTCATTCCTCATTGCATTTCAAGTTCCATTCCACGTCCCATTCCACCTTCCATTCCAGGTTTCATTCCATTGCATTCCACATTCCATTCCATTCCATTCCATCTTCCATTACACATTCCACTCCACTACTTTCCGCATTCCTTTCCACATTCCAATCCATTCCATTCCAACTTCAATTTCACATTCCATTCCATTCCATTACATTCCATATTAAACTCCAGTCCATTACACATGCCATTCTATTCCATTCCACATTCCATTGCATTCCATTCCACATTCTATTCAACATTCCATTCCTCTCAATTTCACTTTCCATTCCACGTTCCATTCCATTCCATTCAATTCCACGTTCCATTCCATTCCATTCCACAATCCATTCCACATTCCATTCCACAATTCATACCACATTCCATTCCACATTCTATACCATTCCATTCCACTTTACATTACATTGCATTCCACATTCCATTCTATTCCATTCCATTCCATTCCATTCCATTCCACATTCCATTCTATTCCCTTCCCCATTCTCTTCCATGTTCCATTGCACGTTCCTTTCCACTTTCCATTCTAAATTACATTCCACATTGCATTCCACATAAAATTCAACATTTCAATCCAAATTCCATTCCATTCCGCTCCAGATTCTATTCCCCATTCCATTTAGTTCCATTCCACATTTCATTCCACGTTCCATTACATTCCAATCCACGTTGCATTCTGCGTTCCATTCCACATTGCATTCCACATTCAATTCCAAATTCCATTCCGTTCGGTTCCACATGTCATTCCACATTCCATTATTTTCCATTCAACATTCCACTCCATTCCATTCCACTTTCCATTCCACATTCTATTCCATTCCATTCCATGTTCCATTAAATTCCATTCCACATTACATTCCATTCCATTCCACATTCCATTCTAATCCATTCCACATTTTATTCCACTTTCCATTCCTCGTTGCATTCCACTTTCCATTCCACGTTCCATTCCACATTGCATTCCAGATTAAATTCAACATTCCATTCCTCATTCCATTCCGTTCCGTTCCGCATTCCATTCCAGACTCCATTTCATTACAGTCCACATTCCATTCCATTCCACTCCACGTCCCATTCCACTTTCCATTCCATTCCATTGCATTACACTTTCCATTCCATATTCCCTTCCACGTTCCATTCCATTGCAATCCAAGTTCCATTGCACGTTCCATTCCACATTCCATTCCACACTCAATTCCACATTCCATTCCGTTGTATTCCACATTCCATTCCACATTCCATTCCACATTCCATTCCGCATTTCATTTCATTCCATTGCACATTCCATTCCACATTCTATTCATTCCATCCCACATTGTCTTCCACAATCCATTCCACATTCCATTCCATTCCATTCTACAATCCATTTAACATGCCATTCCTTTCGATTCCACATTCCATTCCATTCCATTTCACATTCCCTTCTCAATTTGATTCCACATTCCTTTCCATTCCATTTCACATTCCATTCCACATTCCATTCCACATTCCTTTCCACGTTCCAATAAACATTCCATTTCGCATTCCATTCCACGTTTCATTCCATTCTGTTCCACTTTACATTCCATTCGATTAGACATTCGATTCCATTCCATTTACTTCCATTCCACTTTCCATATCATTCCCTTCCATTCCACAGTCCATTCCTTTACATTACACATTCCATTCCATTCCATTCCGCATTCCATTCCATTTCATTCCATTCTGTTCCACATTCCATTGCACATTAGATTCCCATCTATTACACATTCCATTAAATTCCATTCCACATTTCATTTCACTTTCAATTCCAAGTTCCATTCCGTGTTCCATTCCACATTCAATTCAAAGTTCCATTCTACGTTCCATTCCATTCCAATCAATATTCCACTGCACATTCCATTCCATTCAATTCCATATTCCATACCATTAAATTCCATTCCATTCCAAATTGCATTCCATTCCTCATACTATTCAACAGTCCATTCCATTCGATTCCACTGTCCATTCCATTCCATTCCACATTCCACAACATTCCATTCCACATTTCATTCCACATTCAATTCCATGTTGCATTCCACATTCCATTCCAAATTCCATTAAACTCCATTCCATTCTATATTCACTTCCATTCCATTCCAATTTATTCCTCATTCCATTCCATGTTCCATTCCATATCACTCCAAATTCCCTTCCATTCCATTCCATTCCACTTTCCATTCCATTCCATTCCAATTTCCATTCCATTCCATTCCACATTCCATTCCATATTCTATTCCATTCCATTCCACATTATTTCAATTCCATGCCACATTCCATTCCATTCCCTTCCACATTCCATTCCATTCTATTGCATTCCACATTCCTTTGCACATTGCACTCCATTCCATTCCACATTCCATTCCACATTCCTTTCCCTTCCATTCCACATTGTATTCCATTCCATTCCACTTTCCATTCCAAATTACATTCCATTCCAGGCCACAATCCATTCCACATTCTTTTCCATTTGATTACACATTCAGTTTCATCCCATTCCACATTCAATTCCATTCAACATTCTATTCCACATTGCATCCCTTTCCATTCCACATTCTCTTCCATTCCATTTCCCATTCCATTACATTCCATTCCACATTCCATTCCACATTCCATTCCATACCATTCCACATTCCATTCCACATTCAATTCCATTCCATTGTACATTCCATTCCACATTCTATGTGAAATGTAATGGAAAGGAAAGTGGAATGGAATGTGGAATGGAATGGAATGGATTGTGGTTAGGAATGGAATGCAATGTGGAGTGGAATGGAATGGAATGGAATGTGGAATGGATTGGAATTCAAGGTGGAATGGAATGGAATTGAACGTGGAAAGGAATGTGGAATGGAATGGCATCGAAAGTCGAATGGAATGGAGTGTGCAATGCAATGTGGGTGGAATGTGGAATAGAGTGTAGAATGGAATGGAATGGAATGTGCAATGGAAGGTGGAATGGAATGCAATGGATAGGGGAATGCAATGGATTTTGTAATGGAATGTAATGTGTAATGGAACCTGGAATGGAATGGAATGGAATGCCAAATGGAATGAAATAGAACGTGGAATGGAAACTAATGGAATGTGTAATGTAATGGAATGGAATGCAATGTGGAATGGAACGGAATGAAATGTGGAATGGAATAGAATGGAATATGGAATGGAATACATTGGAATGCGGAATGGAATGGAATGCGGAATTGAATGAAATTGAAAATGGAATGGAATGTGAAATAGAATGCAAGCAAAAGTGGAAGGGAACGTCTAATGGAACGTGGAATCGAATGTGGAATGGAAAGTGGAACGGAATGGAAGGGAAAGTGGAATGGAATGGAACGGAAAGGAAAATGGAATGGAATGGAATGTGGAATGGAATGGAATTGAATGTGGAATAGAACGTCTAATGGATTGGAATGGAATGGAATGGTATTGAATGTGGAAAGGAATGCAATGGAATGTGGAATATAATGTGGAATGGAATGTGGATTTGAATGTGGAATGGAATGGAATGGAATGTGCAATTAAATGTGAAGTGGAATCGAATGGAATGTGGAATTCAATGGGAATGGTATGCAATGGAATGTGCAATGGAAAAGAATGGAATATGGAATGGAATGTGGAATGGAATGGAATGGAATTGAATAGAAGGTGGAATGGAATTGAATGGAATATGGAATGGAATGCACAATGAAATGCAAGGGAATGGAATGGAATGTGGAATGGAATGTGGAAAGGAATGGAATGGCATGGAATGGAACGTGGAATGGAGTGTGGAATGGAATAGAATGGAATGGAATGGAATGTGTAATTGAATTGAATGGAATGTGGAATGGAATGCGGAATGGAACGGAATGGAAAGGCATGGAAAGGGGAATGGAATAGAAAGTGGAATGGAATGCTGTTGAATGTGAAAGGGAATGTGGAACGGAATGGAATGGCATGGAATGGAGTGTGGAATGGAATGGAATGGAATGTGGAATGGAATTGAATGGAATGTGGAATTAAACGGGGAATGGAATGTGAAATGGATTGTTGAATGTAATCAAATGAAATGGATTGGAATGTCGAACGCAATGATAAGTAATGCGTACTGTAATGGAATGGAATGTGAAATGGAATGTGGAATGGAATGTGCAATGGAATGTGGAATGGAATTAAATGGAATTCAGAAAGTATTGGAATGGATTGGAAAGGAATTTGGAATGGAATGGATTTGAATGTGGAATGGAATATAACGGAATGTGGACTGGAATGGAATGGAATGGAATATGCAATGGAATCCGGAATGGAATGGAATGGAATGTGGAAAGGAATGGCATGTATTGTGGAATAGAATGCAATGGAACTGTATGTGGAATTGAATGGTATCAAACGGAATGTGAAATGGAATTGAATGGAGTGCAATGGAATGTGGAATGTTATGGAATGGAATGGAATGCGATGGAATGGAGGATGGAGTGGAATGAAATAGAATGTGGAATGGAAAATCATATGGAATTGAATGCTTGCAATGTGGAATGAAATGCAATGGAATGAAATAGAATGGAATGGAATGGAAAGGAATGTGGAATGGAATACAACGTAAAGTGGAATGGAATTTGAAATGGAATAGAATGGAAAGTGGAATGGAATGTGGAATGGATTTGAATGAAAGTTGGAATGGAATGTGGAATGGAATGGAATGGAATGGAATCTAGAGTGGATTGGAATAGAATGGAATGTGGAATGGATTGGAATGGAATTTGGAATGGAATGGAATGGAATGGAATTTGAAATGGAATGGAATTGAATGTTCAAAGGAATGTGGAATGGAATGCAATGTGGAATGGAATGTGGAATACTAAAGTGGAATGGAATGTGGAATGGAATGGAAAGTAAAGTTCAATGGAAATGAATGGAAAGTGAAATGGAATGGAATGCAACATGGAATGGAATATGGAATGGAATGTTCAAAGAAATGTGGAATGGAGTGCAATGGAATGTGACATTGAATGTGGAATGGAATGGAATGGAATCGGGAATGGAATGTAATGGAATGGAATTTGCAATGGAACTTGGAATGGAAAGTTATGGAACATGGAATGGAATGGAATGAAATGTGGAATAGAATGGAATGGAATGGAATGTGAAATGGAGTGGAATTGAATGTGGAATGAATTGGGATGGAATGTTGAATGGAACGTGGTATGGAATAGAATGGAAATTGAAATGGAATGGAATGCAGAATGGAATGGAAAGGACCGTCGAATACAATGTGGAATGAAATGGAATGGAATGTTGGATAGAATGTGTAATGGAACAGAATGGATTGTGGAATGGCATGGAATGGAATGTAACAGAGTGGAATGGCATGGAATGGAATGTGGAATGGAATGGAATGGAATGGAATAGAAAGGAATGTAGAATGAAATGGAATGGAATGTGGAAAGGAATTGAATGGAATGTTAAATGGAATGGAAAGGAATATGCAATGGAATGTGGAATGGAATGTAGAAAGGAATGTGGAATGGAAAGGAATGGAAAGTAGAATGGAATGTGGAATGGAATGGAATACAAAGTAGAATGGAATATGGAAAGGAATGGAATTGAATGTGGAAAGGAATGGAATGGAAAGTGGAATGGAATGTGGAAAGGAATGGAATGGAAAGTGGAATGGAATGTGGAATGGAATGGAATGGAAAGTGGAATGGAATGGAATGGAATTTAATGAAATGTGTAAAGCAATGAGGAATGCAATGGAATGAAATTGTATGCAATGTGGTATAGAATGTGGAAAGGAATGTGGAATGGAACATGGAATTGAAAGTGGAATAAATCGGAAGGGAACGTGGAATGGAATTTGAAATGGAATGTAATGGAATGGAATGGAATTTGGAATGGAATCGAAAGGAATGGAATGTGGAATGGAATGCAATAGAAAGTATAATGGAATGTGCAATGGAATAGAATGGAATAAAGATTGGAATTCGGAATAGAATGGAATGGAATGTGGAATGAAAAGTAGAGTGGAATGTTGAATGGAATGTGGAATGGAAAGGAATGGAATGTACAATGGAATGTGGAATTCAATGGAATGGTATTTGGAATGGAAAGGAATGTAGAATTCAATGGAATGGAATTTGGAATGGAATGGAATGTAGAATGGAATGTGGAATAGAACGTCGAATGGAATGTGGAATGGAATGTGGAATGGAATGGAACATAATGCCATGGAATGGAATGGAATGGAATGTGAAATGGAATGGAATGGAATGTGGAATGGAATGGAACGGAATGTGGATTGTAATGCAATGGAGTGGAATGGGGACTGCAATGGAAAGGAATGGAATGTGCAGTGTAATATGGAATTCAAAGGAATGGAATGGAATGTGGAATGGAATGTTGAATGGAAAGGAATGGAATGTAGAATGGAATACGGAATGGAATGGAATGGAATGTGGAATGGAATGGAATGGAATGTGGAATGGAATGTAATGGAATTTGGAAGGCAGTGTGGAATAGAATGAAATGAAATGTAGAATGGAATATGGAATGGAATGGAGTGAAATGTAGAATGGAATGTGTAATGGAATGGAATGGAATGTGGATAGGAAAAAAAAGGAATGTAAGATGGAATGGAACGTGGAATGGAACGTGGAATGTAATGAATTAGAAAGTGGAAAGCAATGCAGTGGAATGCGGAACGGAATGGAATGGAATGTGGAAGGGAAAGTCTAATGGAATGGAATGGAATGTGGAATGGAATGTGGATTGAAATGGAATGGAATGTGGAATAGAATGTGAAATGGAATGGAATGGTTTGTGGAATGGCATGGAATGGAATGTAACAGAGTGGAATGGAATGGAATGGAATGTGGAATGGAATGGAATGGAATGGAAGAGAAAGGAATATAGAATGAAATGGAATGGAATGTGGAATGGAATTGAATGGAATGTTGAATGGAATGGAATGGAATATGCAATGGAATGTGGAATGGAATGGAATGGAATGTAGAAAGGAATGTGGAATGGAAAGGAATGGAAAGTAGAATGGAATGTGGAATGGAATGAAATAGAAATTAGAATGGAATATGGAATGGAATGGAATGGAAAGTGGAAAGGAATGGAATGGAAAGTGGAATGGAATGTGGAATGGAATGGAATGGAAAGTGGAATGGAATGTGGAATGGAATGGAATGGAAAGTGGAATGGAATGTGGAATGGAATGGAATGAAAAGTAGAATGGAATGTGGAATGGAATGGAATATAATGGAATGGAATATACAATAGAATGTGGAATGGAAAGTGGAAGAGAATTGAATTTGGAAAGGAATGGGATGGAATACGGAATGGAATGGGGAATGGAATGGAATGTGGATTGAAATGGAATGCAGAACGGAACGTGGAACGGAATGGAATGGAATTTGGAATGGAATGGAATGGATTGTGGAATGGAACGTTGAATGGAATGTGGAATAGAATGGAATGGAATGTGGAAAGAAATGTGGAATGTAATAGAAAGGAATGTGTGTTGTAATACGTATTTGAATGGAATGGAATGTGGAATGGACTTAGGAATGGAATGGAATGGAATGTGGAGTGGAATGTAGAATGGAAAGGAATGGAATTTCAAATGTAAACTTCAATTGAATGGAATGGAATGTGAAATGGTATGTGGAATGGAATTGAATGGAAACTAGAAAGGAATTTGGAATGAAATGGAAAGAAATTTGGAATGAAATGGAATGTAATGGAAAGGGGAAAGGAAAGAAATTGAATGGAATGCGGAATGGAACATGGAATGGAACGTGGAATATAAAGTGAAATGGAACTTGGAATGGAAATTGGAATGGAATGAAATGTGAAGTGGAATGGAATGGAATGAAATGTGAAACGGAATGGAAAGGAACGTGGAATGGAATGGAATGTGGACTGGAATGAAAATAAATGGAACTGAATGTGGGATGGAACGGAATTTAATGTGGAACGCAATGGAATGGAATGTGGAATGGAATGGAATGTGGACTGGAATACAATGGAGTGGAATGTGGACTGGAATGGTATGGAATGTGGAATGAAAAGGAATGGAATGTGGAATGAAATGTGGAATGTCATGCAATAGAATGCGGAATGGAATGGAATGGAATTTGTAATGGAATGGAAGGAAATTTGGAATGGAATGGAATGGAATGGAATGTGGAATGGAAGGGAAAGGGATGTGGAATTTAATGGAATGGAAAGTGGAATGGACTGGAATGGAATGGAATGTGGACTGGAATGCAATGGAATGTAAAGGAATGTGGACAGGAATGCAATGGAAGGGAATGGAATATGGAAGGGAATGGAATATGGAATGGAATGTGGAAGGGAAAGGAATGGTATGGAATATGGAATGGAATGAGGAATGGAATGGAATGGAACTTGGAATTTAATGGAATGGAAAGTGGAACAGAGTGGAATGGAATGGAATGTGTACTGGAATGAAATGGAAGGGAAAGGAATATGGAATGGAAAGTGGAATGGAGTAAATTGGAATGGAAGAGAATGCAATGTGCAAAGGAATGGAACGGAAAGTGGAATGTAATGGAATGGGATAGATAGGAATGGAAAGGAATGTGTTGGAATGTGGAATGGAATGGAGTTGAAAGTGGAAAGAAATGGAATTGCATGGAATGCCATGTGGAACGGAATGTGGAATGGAATGGAACGCAATGGAATGTGTCATGGAATGGAATGGAATGGAATGTGGAATGCAATGAAATGGAATGGAATGGAATGCGGAATGGAATGGAATGGCATGTGGAATGCAAAGTGGAATGGAATGTGGAATTGAATGGAATGGATTGGAATTTGAACTGGATTGGAATGGAATGGAATGGAATGTGCAATGGAATGGAGTGGAACGTGGAATGGAAAGGATTGAAATGTGGAATGGTACGTGGAATTGAATGGAGTGGAATGGAATGTAGAACGGAATGGAATGGCATACAATGTGTAATGGAATGTGTAATGGAATGTGGAATGGAATGTGGAATGGAATGTGGAATGGAACGTGGAATATAAAGTGGAATGCAACTTGGAATGGAAAGTGGAATGGAATGAAATGTGAAGTGGAATGGAATGGAATGAAATGTGAAATGGAATGGAAAGAAATGTGGAATGTAATGGAATAGAATGGAATATGGACTGGAATGAAATTAAATGGAATAGAATGTGGGATGGAATGGAATTTAATGTGGAACGCAATGGAATGGAATGTGGAATGGAATGGAATGTAGACTGGAATGGAATGGAATGGAATGTGGACTGGAATGTAATGGAATGTGGAATGAAAAGGAATGGAATGCGGAATGAAATGTGGAAGGTCATGCAATAGAACGTGGAATGGAATGGAATGGAATTTGTAATGGAATGGAAGGAAATTTGGAATGGAACAGAATGGAATGGAATGTGGAACGGAACAGAAAGGGATGTGGAATTTAATGGAATGGAAATTGGAATGGAAATTGTAATGGACTGGAATGGAATGGAATGTGGACTGGAATGCAATGGAATGGAATGGAATGTGGACAGGAATGCAATGAAATGCAGTGGAATATGGAATGAAATGTGGAAGGGAAAGGAATGGTATGCAATATGGAATGGAATGTGGAATGGAATGGAATGGAATTTGGAATTTAATGGAATGGAAAGTGGAACAGAGTGGAATGGAATGGAATGTGTACTGGAATGAAATGGAAGGGAATGGAAAATGGAATGGAAAGTGAAATGGAGTAAATTGGAATGGAAGAGAATGCAATGTGCAATGGAATGGAACGGAAAATGGAATGTAATGGAATGGGATAGATTGGAATGGAATGCAATGTGCTGGAATGTGGAATGGAATGGAGTTGAAAGTGGAAAGGAATGGAATGGAATATGGAATGCAACGGAATGTCATGTCGAATGGAATGGAATGGAATGTAGACTGGCATGGAATGAAATTGAATGGAATGTGCAATGGAAAGGAATGGAAAGTGGAATTGCATGGAATGCAATGTGGAATGGAACGTGGAATGGAATGGAACACAATGGAATGTGTTATGGAATGGACTGGAATGGAATGTGGAATGCAATGAAATGGAATGGAATGGAATGCGGAAAGGAATGGAACGGCATGTGGAATGCAAAGTGGAATGGAATGTGGAATTGAATGGAATGGATTGGAATATGGACTGGAATGGAACGGAATGTAATGGAATGGAATGTAATGGAATGTGCAATGGAATGGAGTGGAATGTGGAATGGAAAGGATTGAAATGTGGAATGGGACGTGGAATTGAATGGAGTGGAATGGAATGTAGAACGGAATGGAATGGCATGCAATGTGTAATGGAATGTGTAAAGGAATGTGGAATGGAATGTGGAATGGAATGTGGAATGGAATGGAATGGGATGTGGAATGGAATGGAATGGGATGTGGAATGGAATGGAATTTAATGAAATGTCTAAAGCAATGAGGAATGCAATGGAATGAAATTGTTTGTAATGTGGTATGGAATGTGGAAAGGAACGTGGAATGGAACGTGCAACAGAAAGTGGAATGAATCGGGAGGGAACGTGGAATGGAATTTGAAATGGAAGGTAATGGAATGGAATGGAATTTGGAATGGAATCAAAATGAATGGAATGTGAAATGGAATGCAATGGAAAGTATAATGGAATGTGCAATGGAATAGAACGGAATAAAGATTGGAATTCGGAATACAATGGAATGGAATTTGGAACGATAAGTGGAGTGGAATGTTGAATGGAATGTGGAATGGAAAGGAATGGAATGTGGAATGGAATGTGGAATTCAATGGAATGGAATTTGGAATGGAATGGAATGTAGAATGGAATGTGGAATAGAACGACAAATGGAACGTGGAATGGAATGTGGAATGGAATGGAATAAAATGCCATGGAATGGAATGGAAAGTGAAATGGAATGGAATGGAATGTGGAATGGAATGTGCAATGGAATGGAATGTGGAATGGAATGTGGAATGGAAAGGAATGGAATGTGGAATGGAATGTGGAATGGAATGGAATGGAATGTGGAATGGAATGGAATGGAATGTGGAATGGAATGGAATGGAATGTGAAATGGAATGTGGAATGGAATGTAATGGAATGTGGAAGGCAATGTGGAATGGAATGAAATGAAATGTGGAATGGAATATGGAATAGAATGGAGTGAAATGTAGAATGGAATGTGTAATGGAATGGAATGGAATGTGGATAGGAAAAAAAGGAATGGAAGATGGAATGGAACGTGGAATGGAACGCGGAATGTAATGAAGAGGAAAGTGGAAAGCAATGGAGTGGAATGCGGAATGGAATGGAATGGAAGGTGGAAGGGAACGTGGAATGGAATGGAATGGAATGAGGAATGGAATGTGGAATGAAATGGAATGGAACAGAATGTAGAATCGAATGAGGAATGCAATGGAATGGAATATAGAATTCACTGTGAAATTGAATGGAATGGAATGTGGAAAGGGATGTGGAATGGAATGTGGAATGGAATGTTGGATGGAATGCGATGTGGGATGGAATGCGATTTGGAATGGAATGGAATGGAAAGGAATGTGGAATGGAATGGAATGGAATGGAATCTGGAATGCAAAGTGGAATGGAAAGTGGAATGGAATGGAATGGAATGTGGAATAGTGTGAGGAATGGAACGTGGAATGGAACGTGGAATGGAACGAAATGTATCGTGGAATGGACTCTGGAATAGAGTAGAATGGAATGTCAAATGGAATGGATTGGAAAGTGGAATGAAATGTGGAATGGATTGTGCATTGGAATGGAACTGAATTTAATGTGGAATGGAATGTGGAATGGAATGGAATGGAACGTGGAATGGAATGAAATGGAAAGGAATGGAAACAGTAATGCAATGGAATGGAATTGAACGTGGAATGGAATGGAAGGGAACGTGGAATGGAATGGAATAGAATATGGAATGGAATGTTGAATGGATCGTGGAATGGAACGAAATGCAATGTGCAATAGAATGGAACAGAATGTGGAATGGAATGGAAAGGAATGTGCAATGGAATGTCGAATGGAACGTGGAATGGAATGGAATGGAAAGTGGAATGGAATGGAATGGAATTTGGAATGCAATGGAGAGGAATGTGAAATGGAATGTGGAATGGAATGGAGTGGAGTGTTGAATGGAATGCAACGGAATATGGAATCGCATGGAATGCAATTTGGAATGGAATGTGGAATGGAATGGAATGGAATGTGGAATGGAATGGATTGGAACGTGGAGTGGAAAGTAAAGGAGGGTGTAAAGAAATGGAAAGTAACGTGGAAAGGAATGGAATGGATAGGAATGGAATGGAATGGAAGGTGGAATGGAATGGAATGTGGAATGGCATGGAATGAAATGTGGAATGCAATGTGGAATGATTTGGAATTGAATGAGGAGTGGAATGTGGAATGGAATGGAATGGAACGTGGAATGGTATGTGGAATGGAATGTGGAATGGAACGTCGAATGGAATGTGGAATGGAATTTGGAATGGAATCGAATTGAATGTGGAACGGAAAGGAATGGAATCTGGAATGGAATGCTCAGTGGAATGGAATAGAATGTGGAATGCAGTGAAATGGAAAGTGGAATGGATTGGAATTGTCAGGAATATGGAATGGAATGGAATTGAATGCAGAATGGAATGCAGTGGGACCTGGAATGGAATGGAACGGAATGTGGAATGGAAAGTGGAATGATGTGGAATGGAAAGTGGAATGGAACGGAATGGAATGTGGAATGGAAAGGAATGGAATGTGGAATGGAATGTCGATTGGAATGGAATGGAAAGTGGAATGGAATGTGGAATGGAATGGAATGGAATGTGGAATGGAATGAGGAAAGGAATGGAATGGAATGTGGAATGGAAAGGAATGGAATCTGGAATGGAATGGATTGGAAAGTGGAAACGAAAGGAAACGAGTGTGGAATGAAATGGAAAGGAACGTGGAATGGAATGGAATGGATTGGAATAGAATGGAAAGGAAAGTGGAATGGAATGGTATGTGGAATGGAATGGAATGGAATGTGGAATGGAAAGGAATGGAATGTTGAATGGAATGGAATTCAATGAGGAATCAAATGGAACATGAAATGTAACGGAATGTGCAATGGAATGGAATGGAATGTGTAATGGAGTGGAACCGAATGTGGAATGGAATGGAATGTGGAAGGGAAAGTGGAATGGAATGGAATGTGGAATGGAATGTGTAATGAAACGGAATCGAACGGAATGTAGAATCCATTGAGGAATACAATGGAATATTAGATAAAATTGAATTTGGAATGGAATGGAATGGAATTTGGAATGGTACGTGGAATGGAATGTGGGATAGAATGGAATGTGGAATTGAATGGAATGGAATGGAATGTGGAATGGAATGGAATGGAACGGAATGTGGAAAGGAAAGTGGAATGGAAAGTAGAATGAAATGGAATAGAATGTGGTATCGAAGGTGGTATGGGACGTGGAATGGAACGTGGAATGGAATATGGAATAGAGTGGAATGGAATGTTGAATAGAATGAGGAATGGAACGTTTAATTGAATGGAATGGAAGATGGAACAGGACGTGGAATGGAACGTGGAAAGGAACGTGGAATGGATCGTGGTATGGAATGGAATGGAACGTGGAATGGACTGGAACGTGTAATGGAATGGAAAGGAACGTGGAATGGAATGGAATGGAACGTGAAATGGAATAGTAAAGAAAGTGGAATGAAGTCGAATGGAACGTGGAATGCAATGTGGAATGGGATGGAATGGAATGGAATGTAAACTGGAATGAAATAGATAGTGGAATGGAAAGGAATGGAATGTGGAATGGAATGGAATGTGAAATGGAAATAGAATGGAATGTGGAATGGAACGTACTGTGGAATGGAATGGAATGGAATGAGGAATGTAATTGAATGTGGAATGGAATGGAATGGAATGTGGAATGGAACGTGGAATGGAATGGAATGGAAAGTGGAATGGAAAGGAATGGAATGTGGAATGGAATGGAATGGAATGCGGAATGGACGGAATGGAATGTCGAATGGAATGAACTGAAAAGTAATGTGGAGTGCAATGGAATTTAATGAAGCAGAATGGAATGTGGAATTGAAAGTGGAATGGAATGGAATGGAATGGAATGGAATGAAATGTGGAATGGAATGCGGAATGGAACGTGGAATTTAATGGAATGGAATGGAATGGAATGTGGAGTGGATTGTTTAATGGAACAGGGAATGGAATGGAATGGAATGTGGAATGTAATGTGGAATAGAATGGAAAGGAATGGAATGGAATGGAATGAGGAATGGAATGGAATGGAATGTGTAATGGAATGCAATGTGGAATGGAATAGAATTGAACGGAATGGAATGGAACGGAATGCGGAATGAAATGCGAAATGGAATGGAACGGAATGAAATGTGGAATGGAATGGTGAATGAAATCTGGAATGTAATGTGGAATTGAATGGAATGTGGAATGCAATGGAATGGAATGTGGAATGCAATGGAATGGAATGTGGAATGGAATGTAATGGAATGTGGAATGGTATATGAAATGGAATTGAATTGAATGTGGAATGGCATTTGGAGTGGAATGGAATGGAACTTGGAATGAAATGTGGAATGGAATGGAATGAAATGTGGAAAGCAATGTGGAATGGAAAGGAATGGAACGTGGAATGGAATGTGGAATGGAATGAAATGGAATGCGGAATGGAAAGTGGAAAGGAACGACGAATGGAACAGGGAATGCAATGTGGAATGGAATGGAATGGAATGGAATGGGATGTGGAATGAAACGTGTAATGGAAAGGAATGGAACGGAATGTGGATTGCAAGGCAATGGAATGGAAACTGGAATAGAATGCAACGTAATGGAATATGGAATGGAATGGAATGGAATGGAATGGAAGGTGGAATGGAATGGAATGGAATGTTGAATGGAAGGTGGAATGGAATGCAATGGATTATGGAATGGAATGGAACATGAAAGGGAATGGAATGGAAATTGGAATGGAATGGAACGGAACATGGAATGGAATGGAACAGAATGTGGAATGTGATGGAATTGAAAGAGGAATGCAGTGGAATGGAATATGGAATAGAATGGAATGGAATGGAAAGTGGAATGGAATGGAACAGAATGTTGAATGGAATGGAATGGAACGTGGTATGGAACGTGCAATTTAACGTGGAATGGAACGTGCAATGGAATGCAGAATGGAATGGAATGGACTGTGGAATGAAATGTGGAATACAATAGAATGGAATGGAATGTGGAATGGAATGGAATGGAATAGAACGGAATGCAATGGAACGAAATTTGAAATGGAATGGAATGGAATGTGGAATGGAAGGGAATGTAATGTGGAATGGAATGGAATGTGGAATGGTCTGGAATGTGGAATGGTATAGAATGGAATGTGCAATGGAACGTGGATTGGAATTGAATGTGGAATGGAATGGAATAGAATGGAATACGGAACGTTATGGAATGTGGAATGGAATGTAATGGAATGTGGAATGGAAAGTGGAATGGAATTGAATGGAATGGAATGGAATGCAGAAACGAATGTGCAATGGAATGGAATGGAATGTGGAATGGAATGTGGAATCAAATGGAATGGAATATGGAATGGAATGTCGATTGGAAAGAAATGGAAAGTGGAATTGAATGTGGAAAGGAAAGGAATGGAATGTGCAATGCAATGAAATAGAATGTGGAATGGAAAGCATGGAATGTGGAATGGAATATGTAACGGAATGGAATGGTATGTGGAATGGAATATGGAAAGCTTGGAATGGAATTTGGAATGGAATGGAATGGAATGGGAATGGAATGTGGAATGCAATGTAATGGAAAGTGGGATGGAATGGAATGTGGAATGGGATGGAATGGAATGTTTAATGGAATGTGGAATGGAATGGAATGGAATGCAGAATGGAATGTGGAATGAAATGGAATGGAATGTGGAATGGAATGTGAAATGGAATTGAATGAAATCTGGAACGGTATGTGGAATGGAAAGTGGAATGGAATGGAATGGAAGTGAATGGAATGTGGAAGGGAATTTAATGGAATGTGGAATGGAAGAGAATGGAATGGAATGATATGTGGAATGGAACGGAATGGAATATGGAATGGAATGTGGAAAAGAATGGAATGGTAAGTGGACTGGAACGTGGAAAGGAATGGAATGACACACGAAATGGAATGGAATGGAATGTGTAATGGAATTAGTAATGGAAAGTGGAATGGAATGGAGTGGAATGTGATATGCAATGGAATGGAATGTGGAATGGAATGGAATGTGGAATGGAAGGGAATGGAATGTGGAATGGAATGGAATGCATTGTGGAGTGGAATGGAGTGTGGAATGGAATCGAATGGAATGGAATGGAATATGAAATAGAATGGAATGGAATGGAATGCAATGTGGAGTGGAATAGAGTAGAATAGAATGGAATGTGGAATGCAATGGTATGCAATGTGGAATGGAATGGAAAGGAATGTGGAAAGAAATGTGGAATGGAATGGAATGGAATGTGGAAAAGAATGGAATGGAATGT
Source organism: Pongo pygmaeus (assembly GCF_028885625.2). Taxonomy (NCBI): domain Eukaryota; kingdom Metazoa; phylum Chordata; class Mammalia; order Primates; family Hominidae; genus Pongo; species Pongo pygmaeus. Next base: position 9,616,679 of record NC_072386.2, on the reverse strand, counting down.
GGAAAGGAATGTGGAATGGAATGGAATGGAATGTGGAATGGAACGGAAAGTGCAATGGAATTGAATGGAATGTGGAAAGGAATGGATTGCAACGTGGAATGGAATGGAATGTCGAATGGCATCGAATGGAATGAAATATGAATTGGAATGGAATGGAATGTGGAATGGAATGTGGAATGGAATGGAATGGAATTTGGAATGGAATGGAATGGAATGTGGAATGGAATGGAATGGAATATGGAATTGAATTGAATGGAATCGAATGTGGCATGCAATGGAAAGAATTGGAATGGAATGTGGAACGGAATGGAATGGAATGTGGAATGGAATGGAATGGAAGGAGGAGTGGAATGGTATGGAATGTGGAATGGAATTTAGTGGAATGGGGAGTGGAATGTGGATTTGAATGGAATGGAATGTGGAATGGAATGGAATGGAATGTGGAATGGAATGAAATGGAAGGGAATGTTGAATGCAGTGGAATGGAATGGAATGTGGAATGGAAGGCAATGGAATGTGGAATGGAATTTGGAATGGAATGTGGAATGGAATGTGGAATGCAATGGAAAGGATTGTGGAATCGAATGGAATGGAATGGAATTTGAAAGGGAAAGGAATGGAATGTGGAATGCAATGGAATGGAATGGAATGGATTGTGGAATGGAATGCAATGGAATGCGGATTGCAATTTGGAATGGAATGTGGAATGGAAGGTGGAATGCAATGGAATGGACTGTGTAATGGAGTGGAATGGAATGGAATGTGAAAAGGAATGTAATGTAATGTGGAATGGAATATGGAATTGAATGAAATGGAATTGAATGGATTGTGGAATGGTATAGAAAGGAATGTGGAATGCAATGGAATGGAATGGAATGTGAAATGGAAAAGAAAGGAATTTGAAATGGAATGGAAAGGAAAGTGGAATGGAATGGAATGGAACGTGGAATTGAATGTGGAATGGAATGGAATGGAACATGGAATGGTATATGAAATGGAATGGAATGAGATGTGTAATGGAACGTCTAATGGAAGGTAGAATGCAACGTGGAATGGAATTTGTATTGGAATGTGGAATGGAATGGAATGGAACGTGGAATGGAATGTGGGATGGAATGGAATGAAATGTGTAATGGAATGTGGAATGGAATAGAATGGAATGTGGACTGGAATGTGGAATGAAATGGAATGGACCATGGAATGGAAAGTGGAATGGAATGGAATGGAATGTGTAATGGAAGGTGGAATGGAATGGAATGAAACGTGGAATGGAACGTGGAATGGAACGTGGAATGGAACTTGGAATGGAACGTGGAATGGAACGTGGAAAGGAACGTGGAAAGGAATGTGGAAAGGAATGTGGAATGGAATGTAGAATGGAATGGAATGCAATGTGGAAGGGAATGGAATAGAATCTGGAATTCAATGGAATGGAATGTGGAAAGGAATGTGGAATGAAATGGAATGGAATATGTAATGGAACAGAACGGATATGGAATGTGGAATGGAATGGAATGGAATGTGGAATGGAATGTGGAATGGAATAGAATGGAATGGAATGCGGACTTGAATTAAATGGAACGGAATGTACTGTGGAATGGAATTCAATGGAATGTGGAATGGAATGGGATGGAATTTGGAATGGAATGTGGAATGGAATGAAATGTGGAATGCAATGGAATGGAACGGAATGTGGAATGGAAAGGAACGGAATGTGGAATGGAACATTGAATGGAATGGAATGGAATGTGTACTGCAATGGAATGGAATGTGGAATGGAATTTAATGGTATGTGGAATGGAATGGGGAATGTAATGTGGAATGGAATGGAAAGATTGTGCAATGTAATGGAATGGAATATGGAATGGAATGTGGAATGGAATTGAATGGAATGCAGAATGGAATGGAAAGGAATATGGAATGGACTGGAATGGAATTTGGAATGGAACGTTCCTTTCCACATTCCATTCCACATTCCATTCAAATTTCCATTCCCTTCCATTCCACGTTCAATTGCACTTTCCATTCCACATTCCACTGCATTCCATTTTACATTCCATTCCAAGTTCCATTCCACTCCATTCCACGTTCCTATCCACATTCCATTCCAATTTCCATTCCAAACCATCCTACGTTCCATTTCATTCCATTCCACGTTCCTTTCCTTTCAATTCCACATTCAATATGATATTCCATTCCACCTTACATTCCATTCCTTTCTATTCCACATTCCATTCCATTCCATTCCATTCCACATTCCATTCCATTATATTTTGCATTCCATTCCATTCCATTCCAAATTACACTGCATTCCATTCCATTCGACATTCCATTCCATTCCTTTCCACATTCCATTCAATTCCATTCCACATTCCATTCCAATTTCCACTCCATGTTGCATTCCACTTTCAATTCCACGTTTCATTCCATGTTCCATTCCCTTCCATTCCACATTCCATTCCATTGCATTCCACTTTCCATTACACGTTCCATTCCACATTGCATTCCTCGTTTCATTCCGCGTTCCATTCCACGTTCCTTTTCTTTCCACACCCCATTCCATTCCATTGCCTTAGACATTTCATTCTTTTCCATTCCATTCCATTGCACATTCCATTCCACATTCCATTCCCTTCCATTACAGATTCCATTCTATTCCATTCCACATTTCATTCCACGTTCCATTCCACATTCCATTCCACGTACCATTCCAATACATTCCACATTCCATTCCACATTGCATTCCATTCCAGACCATATTCCATTCCACATTCCATACATTCCATTTACACATTCCATTCCATTCCATTCCCCATTGCATTCAACATTCCATTCCATTTCACACTGCATTACATATTCCATTCCACATTCCATTCCATTCCATCCCACATTCCATTCCACATTCCAATCCATTCCATGTTCCATTCCACGTCCATTCCACATTCCATTCCACATTCCATTCCATTCCATTCCACACTGCATTCCACATTCCATGCCATATTCCATAGCATTCCATTGCACATTACATTCCACAATCTATTACATTGAATTCCTCATTCAATTCCACATTCCTTTCCACGTTTCATTCCACATTCCATTCCACGTTTCTTTCCTTTCCATTCCACATTGCATTCCACATTCCATTCCACATTCCACACCATTCCATTGCACATTCCATTTCACAATACATTCGATTCAATTCCACATTCAATTCCACTTTCCGTTCTACATTCAATTCCACTTTCCATTCCACATTCTATTTCACTTTCCATTCCATTCCATTCCATTTCATTCCACGTTCTGATCCATTCTATTCCACATTCCATTCCATTCCATTCCATTCCTCATTCCATTCCATTCAATTCCTCATTCCATTTCACATTGCATTCCACATTCCATTCCATTCCATTCTATTACACTTTCCATTCCATTCCATTCCACTTTCCATTCCACATTGCATTCCACATTCCATTCCACATTCCATTCTATTGCATTCCATTCCACATTCCAATCCATTCCATTAGATTCCACATTCCATACCATTCAATTCCACATTAAATTCCATTCCATTTCACATTGCATTCCACATTCCATTCCACGTTTCATTCCACGTTCTATTCCATGGTCCATTCCTCGTTTCATTCCTTTCCATTGCACACTCCATTCCATGCCATTACACATCCAATTCCATTCCATTCCACATTTCATTAATCGTTCCATTCCATTCCATTCCTCGTTCCATTCCACGTTCCATTCCACATTCCATTCCATTCCATTCCATATTACATTCCACGTTCCATTCCACGTTACATTCCACTTTCCATTCCACTTTCCATTCCATATTCAATTCCGCAATCCATTCCGTTCCATTCCACTTTCCATTCCACATTCCATTCCACATTCCACTGAACATTCTATTCCACATTCCATTCCATTCCTTTCCATTCCACATTCCATTCCTCATAGTAATCCATTCTAGTACACATTCCATTCCACATTCCTTTTAAACATTCCATTTAACATTCCATTCCATTACACGTTCCATTCCATTCCACATTCAATTCCATTGCATTCCTCATTCCATTCCACATTGCATTCCATTCCATTCCATCTTCCATTCCACGTTCCATTCCGCATTCCTTTGCACATTCCATTCCTCATTCCATTCCATTCCATTCCACATTCCATTCCAAATTGCATTTCATTGCATTCCACATTTCATTGCCATTCCACTCGGTTGCTTTCCACATTCCATTCCACATTCCATTCCACATTCCATTCCACGTTCCATTCCATTCCACATTCCTTTCCATTACATTGCAAATTGAATTGCACATTCCATTCCATTCCATTCCCCACTCCATTCCACATTCTATTCCATTCCATTTCACCTTCCATTCCACGTTCCTTTCCACATTACATTCCACATTCCATTCCATTCCCTTCCACTTCACATTCTACATTCCATTCCACATTCCATACCACATTCCATTCTTTTCCATTCAACGTTCCATTCCACATTCCAATCCACATTCCAACATATTCCATTCTACATTCCATTGAGCATTCCATTCCACATTCCATTCCTTTCCATTCCCCACTCCATTCCACATTCCATTCCATTCCACATTCCATTCCACATTCCATCCTGCATTCCATTCCATTCAATTCCGTATTCCTTTCCGCATTCCACTCCATTGCATTCCAATTTCCACTCCACATTCCATGCCACATTCAATTAGATTGAATTCCACATTTCGTTCCCCATTCAATTCCACATTCCATTCCAATCCATTCCACTTTCGATTCCATGTTCCATTCCACATTCCATTCCATGTTCCACTACACATTCCATTCCATTCCATTCCACTTTCCATTCCACATTCCATTCCACATTCCATTCCATTCCATTCCACATTCCATTCTCTTTCCATTGCATTACATTCCACATTCCTTTCCACATTCCATTCCATCCAATTTCACATTTCATACCACATTACATTCCATTGCATTCCACATTTCATTCCACATTCCATTCCACTTTCCATTACTTGTTCCATTCCACTTTCCATTCCACGTTCCATTCAATTCCATTCCACATTCCATTCCATTCCATGCAACGTTCCTTTTCATTCCATTCCACATTCCATTCCACATTCCATTTTGCATTCCGTTCCACATTCTATTTCACTTTCCATTCCATTCCATTCCATTCCATTACACATTCCATTCCATTTCATCCAACATTCCATTCCATTCCATTCCACATTCCTTTCCAAATTCCATTCCACATTCCATTCCACTCCATTATATTCCACATTCCATTCCATTCTATTGCACAATCCATTCCACATTCCATTCCAATTTCCGTTCCATTGCATTCCACATTCCAATCCATTCCATTCATCTTTCCATTCCATTCAATTGCACATTCCTTTCCATTACATTTCATTACATTCCACATTCCATTCCATTCCATTCCGCATTCCTTTCCAAATTCCATTCCACATTCCATTCCTCTCCATTCAATTCCACATTCCATTCCATTCTATTGCACAATCCATTCCACATTCCATTCCACATTCCATTCCAATTTCCATTCCATTGCATTCCTCATTGCAATCCATTCCATTCATCTTTCCATTCCATTCAATTGCACGTTCCACTCCATTATATTCCATTCCATTCCACATTCCATTCTATTCCATTCCATTCTGCATTGCATTGCATCGCATTCCGCCTTCCATTCCATTCTATTTGATTGCATTCCACATTCCACTCCATTCAATTCCATTCCATATTCCATTCCATTCGATTCCACATTCCATTCCATTGCATTCCACATTCCATTCCATGTTCCATTCCATGATGCATTCCATGTTCCATTACACAATGCATTCCATATTCCATTCCATTTCACTCCATTTTCCATTCCACGTTCCATTTCACATTCCATTCCACATTGCATTCCAAATTCCATCCCATTCCATTCCACATTCCAATTGATTCCATTCCGCGTTCCGTTCCGCGTTCCATTCCACATTCCATTTCACATTCCAATCCAAGTTCAATTCCATTCTTTCTAAGTTCCATTCCACTTTCCATTCCATTCAATTCCTCGTTCCATTCCAGTTTCAATTTCAAGTTCCATTCCACGTTCCATTCCACATTCCATTCCATTCCATTCCACTTTCCTTTCCAGATTCCATTTGATATTCGGTTCCATTACATTCCACGTTCCATTCCACATTCCATTCCATTGCAATCCACGTTTCATTCAACATTCCATTCCATTTAATTTCACGTTACATTCCATTTGCATTCCACATTCCATTCCACATTCCATTTCACGTTCCATTCCACATTCCATTCCGTTCCATTCCACCATTCATTCCACATTTCATCCCACATTCCAATCCATTCCATTCCACGTTCCATTCCACATTCCATTCTCATTCCATTGCATTCCATTCCACATTCCATTCCACATTCCATTCCATTCCACGTTACATACAACATTCCATTCCATTCCATTCCACATTCCATTACACATTCCATTCTCATTCCATTGCATTGCATTCCACAATCCATTCCACATTCCATTCCATTCCACATTTCATTCAACATTCCATTCCATTCCACATTCCATTCCACATTCCATTCCTCATTCCATTCCATGATAAATTCCACGTTCCGTTCCACGTACCATTCCACATTCCATTCCTCTTTCCATTCCATGATCCATTCCACGTTCCATTCCCTTTCCATTCCATTCCATTCCTAGTTCCATTCCTGTCCATTCCAAGTTCCATTTCAATCCGTTCCACATTCCATTCGACTTTCCATTTCACATTGCCTTCCACATTCTATTTCACTTTCCATTCCATTCCATACCATTCCAGTACACATTCCTTTCCATTCCGTTGCTCATTCCATTCCATTTCATTCTTCGATCTATTCCACATTCCATTCCAAATTCCATTCCATTCCATTGTATTCCACATTCCATTCCATTCCATTAAACAATCCATTCCAAGTACCATTCCACATTCCATTCCACGTTTTATTCCATTCCATTCCGCATTCCAATACATTCCCTTCCACATTCCCATCCATTCCATTCCACATTCTACCGATTCCATTGCACATACTACCGCATTCCATTCCAAGTTGCATTCCATTCCATTCCACGTCCAATTCCGCATTCCATTCCACATTACATTCCACGTTCCATTCCAATCTATTTCACGTTCCTTTCCATTCCATTACACGTTCCATTCCACTTTTCATTCCTCATTCCTTTCCACATTGCATTTCAGGTTGCATTCCATTCCATTCCACATTCTATTCCACGTTCCATTCCATTCCCTTCCACGTTCTACTGCATTCAATTTCACGTTCCTTTCCATTCCATTCCACTTTGCATTCCATTCCATTCTATTCCATATTCCATTGCTTTACAGTCAACATTGCATTCCATGACATTTCACATTCCATTCCACATTCCATTCCACATTCCATTCCACATTCTATTGCATGTTCCATTCCATTCCTTCCACATTACATTCTATTCCATTCTACTTTCCATTCCATTCAATTCCACATTTCACTCCATTCTATTGCATTCCACATTATATTCCATTCCATTCCACATTGCATTCCATCCCATTTCGCTTTATTCCACATTCCATTCCATTCCATTCCTCTTCCCATTCCACATTCACTTCCAGTTTCTTTTCCACGTTCCATTCAATTTCATTCCGAATTCCATTGAATTCCATTCCACATTCCATTCCATGTTCTCTTCCATTCCATTGCACATTCCATTCCATTCCATTCCACATTCCATCCCTTTCAATTCCTCATTTCATTCCATTGCATTGCATTCCAGATTCTATTCCACTCCATTCCTTATATCATTCCATTGCATTGCATTCCACATTCCGTTCTATTACATTCACATTCCATTCCATTCCATTTCATTATATTCCACATTCCATTCCATTCCATTCCACTTTGCATTCCATTCCATTGCACATTCCATTCCACTTTCCATTCCATTCCATTCCACATTCCATTCCACATTCTGTTCCACATTACAGTCCTTTCCATTCCACATTCCATTCCGCATTCCATTTCATTTCGTTCCACATTCCATTCCACATTCCCTTCCATTCAATTCCACATTCCATTGCACATTCCATTGCATTCCATTCCACATTCCGTTGCACATTCCATTGCATTCCATTCCACATTCCTTTCCATTCAACTCCTCCTTCCTTTCCACATTCCTTTCCATTCCATTCCGCATTCCGTTGCAGATTCCATTTCAAATTCTATTCCATTCCATTCCACATTTCATTAAAATTTCCATTCCATTCCTTTGCACTTTCCATTCCTCGTTTCATTCCACATTCCATTCCACATTACATTCCACATTCCATTGCGTTCCATTGCACATTCCATAGTACATTTCATTCCATATTCCATTCCACTTTCCATTCCACATTCAATTCCACTTTCCATTACATATTCCATTCCATATTCCATTACAAATTCCATTCCACATTCCATTAAACATTCCATTCCACATTCCATTCCATGTTCCATTTCATTCCACTTTCCATTCCACATTCCATTTTACTCCATTCCGCATTCCATTTCATTCCATTGCACATTTCTTTCCAAATTCCATTTCACTTTCCATTCCATTCCATTCCATTCCACATTCCATTCCATTCCATTCCAATCCACATTCCAATTCATTCCTTTCCAATCCAAATTCCATTCCATTCCAATCCAAGTTCAATTCCATTCCACATTCCATTCCATTCCATTCCACATTCCTTTCCATTCCATTCCACATTGCATTCCATTCCATTCCCATTCCAGTATACATTCCAGTACATTCCATTCCACTTTCCATTCCATTCCATTCCACATTCCATTCCACATTGCAACCCATTCCATTCCACATTCCAGTACATTCCATTCCTTTGCACATTCCATTCCACATTCCATTCATTTCAATTTCACATTCAATTCCATTCCATTCCATTCCGCATTCCATTCCACATTCCATTACTTTACATTTCACATTCATTTCCATTCCATTCCACATTCCATTCCGCATTCATTTCCATTCCATTCCACATTCCATTGGACATTCAATTCCTTTCCATTCCGCATTCCATACTACATTTCATTCCATATTCCATTCCACATTTCATTTCACATTCCATTCCACATTCCATTACACATTCCTTTCCACATTTCATTCCATGTTCCATTGCATTCTACTTTCCATTCCACATTCCATTCTATTCCATTCCACATTCCATTTTATTCCATTCCACATTCCATTGCAAATTCCATTTCACTTTCAATTCCATTCCATTCCATTTCACATTCCGTTCCATTCCATTCCACAGTGCATTTCTTTCCACCCCACATTCCATTCCCAATTCCATTTCACTTTCCATTCCATTCCATTCCATTCCACATTCCATTCCATTCCATTCCATTCCAATCCACTTTCCATTCCATTCCATTCCAAGTTCAATTCTATTCCAAATTCCATTCCATTCCATTCCACATTTCATTTCATTCCATTCCACAATCCATTCCACTTTCCATTCCTCATTCCTTTCCCCATTCAATTGCATTCTATTCCACATTATGGTCCATTCCATTGCATTCAATGTTCCATTCCTTTCCATTCACATCCTCGTACCATTCCATTCCATTGCATTCCATATTCCATTACATTCCATTCCACATTCCATTCTATTCCATTCCACATTCCATTCCATTCCATTCCACATTCCATTCCATTCCACATTCCATTCCATTCCATTACAATCCACATCCCATTACAATCCATTCCAAGTTCAATTCCATTCCACATTCAATTCCATTGCATTCCACGTTCCATTCCACATTCGATTGCACATTCACTTCCATTCTATTCTATTCCACATTCCATTCCATTCCATTCCACATTCCATTCCATTCTATTCCACATTCCATTCCATTCCACTCCACATAACATTCCACATTCCATTCCACGTTCCGTTCAACATTCCATTCAACATTCCATTCCTCATTCTATTCCTTTGCATTCCACATTCCATTCCACATTCCATTCCACATTCCATTCCATTCCATTCCACATTCCATTCTCATTCCACTGCATTCATTTCCCATTCCATTCCACATTCCATTCCATTCCATTCCACTTTTCATACCACATTCCATTCCACGTTCCATTCCATGCTCCATTCCACATTCCATTCCACTTTTCATACCACATTCCATTCCTCGTTCCATTCCATGCTGCATTCCACATTCCATTCCATGTTCCATTCCATTCCATTCCATTCCTCATTCCATTCCAGTCCATTCTACGTTCTAATTCATTCCGTTCCACGTTCCATTCCACATTCCATTTCACATTCCGTTCCACATTCTATTTCCCTTTCCCATCCATTCCATTCCATTCCATTCCACATTCCATTCTAGTCCATTCCATTCCATTCCACCTTTCATCCAATTCCATTCCGCATTCCATTCCATTCTATTCCATTCCTTCCACGTTCCATTCCACTTTCCATTCCACGTCGCATTGCATGTTCCATTCCACTTCCCATTCCAGGTTGCATTCCTTTCAATTCCAGGTCTCATTCCATGTTCCATTCCATATCCCATTCCAGGTTGCATTCTTTCCCATTCCACATTCCATTCCATTCCATTCCATTCCACATTCCATTCCACGATCCATTACACTTTCCTTTCCACATTGCATTCCAAGTTCCATTCCATTCCACATTCAATTCCTCTTTCCATTCCATTAAATTCCACGTTTCTTTCCATTCCATTCCGTATTCCATTCCACGTTCCATTCCTTTCCATTGCACATTGCTTTCCATTCCATTTCACATCCCATTCCATTCGTTTTGACATTCCATTCCACTCTCCATTCCACTTTGAATTCCATATTCCATTCCACATCCGATTCCACTTTCCATGCCTTTTCATTCCACATTCCATTCCATTCCATTCCATATTCCATTCCATTCAATTCCACATTCCATTCAACATTCCATTCCATTCCACATTCAATTCAACATTCCATTACATTCAATTTCACTTTCCATTCCATATTCCATTCCACATTCCACATTCCCTTCCAGTTCCATTCCACGATCCATTCCACGTTCAATTAAAGGAACCATTGCACTTTCCATTCCACATTCCTTTCCATGCCATTCCATTCCATGCCGCATTCCCTTCCACATTACATTCCACATTCCATTCCACGTTCCAGTCCGCATTCCTTTCCATGGACTCTTCCACGTTCCATTCCACTTTCCATTCCATTTCATTCCATGTTCCATTCCACGTTACATTTCTTTCCATTCCACTTTCCATTCCACATTCCATTGCACATCCCATTCCACTTTCCATTGCATGCTCCATTCCGTCTTCCATTCCACGTTCATTCCACATTCCAATCCACATTCCATTCCATTCCATTCCACTTTGCCTTCAAAATTACATTCGACATTCCTTTCCATGTTCCATTCCACGTTCCATTCCACGTTCCACTCCACACTCTATTCCATTCCATTCCATTCCACTTTTCATTCCACTTTCCATTCCACATTCCTTTCCACATTCCATTCCACATTCCACTGCAAATTCCATTCCACATTCCATAACACATTCCATTGCACATTCCATTCCACATTCCATTCCGCATTCCATTTCATTGCATTTCACATTCCTTTGCATTCCATTCCACATTCCGTTCCACATTCAATTCCATTCCATTCCACATTCGGTTGGACATTCCATTCCATTCCATTCCACATTCCTTTCTATTGCATTCCAATTTCCATTTTAATCAACTCCATGTTCCATTTCGTAACATTCTCCGTTCCATTCCATTCCATTCCATTCCACATTCTATTGCATTCCACTTTCCATTCTATTCCATTTCGCATTCCACTCCATTCCATTTCATTCCTTTCCACATTCCATTCAAATCCATTCCACATTCCATTCTATTTCATTCCATTCCTTTTCATTCCATTCCACATTCTATTCCATTTCACATTCCATTCCACTGCATTCTATTCCATTCCATTCCACATTCCACTCCATACCATTCCATTCCACATTCCATTCCATTACACATTACATTCCATTCCATTCCGCATTCCATTCCATTCATTTATTGCATTCCATTAAATTCCATTCCACATACCATTACATTCGACATTCCATTCCACATTCCATTCCATGTTCCATTCCACGTTCCATTCCATTCCATTCCACATTCCATTCCACATTTCATTCCAGGTTGAATTCCACATTCCATTCCACGTTCCGTTCCAGATTCCATTTAAAATTCCATTCCACTTTGCACTCCATTCCATTCCACGTTCCGTTGCACATTCCGTTCCATTCCATTAAACTTTCTATTCCACATTCCATTCCACATTCCATTCCGTTCCATTCCACATTCCATTACATTCCATTACACATTTCATTCCATATTCCATTCCATTCAATTTCACATTCCATTCCAAATTCCATTCCATTCCATTCCACTTTCCATTCCACATTGCCTTGCATTACATTGCACATTCCTTTCTGTTGCATTCCACATTCAATTACATTCCATTCCACAATCCATTCCATATTCCATTCCATTCAATTTCACATTGCATTCCAAATTCCATTCCATTCCATTCAACTTTCCTTTCCACATTGCCTTGCATTACATTCCACATTCCATTACACTTTCCAATACAATCCATTCAGTGTTCCATTTCACGTTCCGTTCTACAGTCTATTCCTCATTCTATTTCACGTTCCACTCCATTCCATTCCACGTTCCAAACCACTTTACATTCCTTTGCATTCCACGTTGCATTCCACATTCCATTGCACATTCCATTCCACGTTCCATTCCATGTTCCATTCCACGTTCCATTCCATTCCACTCCATGTTCCAATCCACATTCCATTCCATCCCTTTCCACGTTCCATTCCATTCCATTCCACGTTCCATTCCATTCCATTCCACGTTCCATTCCACATTCCATTCCACATTCCATTCCACAATCTATTCCATTCAATTCCATTCCATTCCATTCCTCGTTACATTCGGCATTCCATTCCACATTCCATTCCACATTACATTCTGTTCCATTCCACATTCCTTTCCACTTTCCATTCCACATTCCATTCCATTCCATTCCACATTCCATTCCACATTCCATTCCTAATTCCATTCCATTGCATTCCCCATTCCATTCCACATTCCATTCCAATCCATTCCTCATTGTATTCCATTGTAGTCCACATTCCATTCAACTTTCCATTCCATTCCATTTAAACTTTCCACTCCATTCCTTTCCACATTCTATTTCACCTTCCATTCCATTCCAAATTCCATTCCACACTCCATTCCATTCCATTCCACATTCCATTCTACATTCCGTTCCATTCCATTCCACCTTCCATTCCACGTTCCATTCCACGTTCCATTCCACGTTCCGTTCCACATTCAATTCCTCATTTCATTCCACATTCCATTCCATTCCACATTCCTTTCCACTTTACATTCCGTATTGCATTCCACATTCCATTCCATTCCATTCCGCATTCCATTCCACGTTCTATTCCATTCCATTCCATGTTCCATTCCACGTTCCATTACATTGCATTCCACGTTCCATTCCACCTTCCATTCCATTCCATTCCACGTTCCATTACACATTCCATTGTACATTCCATTCCAAGTTTCATTCCACATTCCATTCCACTTTCCATTACACATTCGATTCCACATTCCATTCCATTCCATTCCATTCCAAGTTCCATTCCACATTCTATTCCATTCCATTCGACTTTCCATTCCACTTTCCATTCCACATTCCATTCCACATTCCATTGCACATTCCATTCCACGTTCCGTTCAACATTCCATTCCATGTTGCATTCCACTTTCCATTCCACGTTTCATTCCATTGGATTCCATTCCACGTTCCATTCCATGTTCCTTTCCACATTCCATTCCACATTCCATTGCACTGCATTCCATATTCCATTCCTCATTCCATTCCATTCTTTTCAACATTCGATTCCACATTCTTTTCCACATTTTATTCCATTCAATTCCACCTTCCATTCCGCATTACATTCCACACTCCTTTCCACATTCCATTCCGTTCCATTCCACATTCCTTTTCACTATCCTTTCCACATTCCTTTCCACTTTCCATTCCACATTCCATTCCTTCCATTCCATTACACATTCCATTCCACATTCCTTTCCACTTTCCATTCCAAATTCTATTCCTTTCCATTCCACATTCCATTCAATTCCAATTCATTGCATTCTACAATCCATTTCACATTTTATTCTTTTCCATTCCACATAGCATTCCACATTCCATTCCATTCCATTCCACTTTCCATTTCATTCCATTCCACTTTCCATTCCATTCCATTCCACATTCGATTCCGTTATATTCCCATTCCATTCCATTCCATTCCTTTCCACATTCCATTCAATTCCATTCCACATTCCATTCCATTCCATTCCATTCCACTTTCCATTCCACTTTCCATTCCGTCTTCCATTCCATTCTATTCCACTGTCCATTCCTTTCCATTCCATTTCATTTCACATTCAATTCCATTCCACTACATTCCACATTACGTTCCTTTGCATTCCACATTCCATTCCATTCCACATTCCACTCCACATTCCATTCCATTCCATTCCATTCCATATTGCATTCCATTCAGCATTCCATTCCATTCCATATTCCATTCCATTCCACATTCCATTCCATTCAATTCAACATTCCGTTGCATTCCATTCTATTTCCATTTCACATTCAATTCTATTCCATTTATTTCCACATTCCCTTCCATTTAATTCCACATTCCATTCCAGAAGATTCCATTCCATTCCACATTTCTTTACACATTCCATTCCATTCCATTCCACATTCCATTCCATTCGTTTCCACATTCCATTCCAATCCATTCCATTCCATTCCATTCCACATTCCATTCCATTCCACCTTCCACATTTCATTTCCATTCCCTTTCATTCCACATTCAATTCCATTCCATTCCATTCCACATTCCATTTCATATTCCATTCCGTTCCATTCCACTTTATATTCCATAGCCTTCCGCATTCCATTCCATTCCATTCCACCTTCCATTCCATTGCATTTCACTTTCTATTCCATTATATTTCACCTGCCATTCAATTCCAGACTCCATTCCATTCCATTTGAGAGTGCATTTCATTCCACATTCCATTCCATTCCATTCCACATTCCATGCCTTTCCAATCCACATTCCATTACATTCCGTTCCACATTCCTTTCCATTCTATTCCACATTCCATTCCATTCCATTCTACTTTCCATTTCTTTCCATTCCACCTTCCTTTCCAGATTCCATTCCATTCCATTGTGCCTTCCATTCCATTCCATTCCACATTCCATTCCACTTTACTTTCCACATTCCATTTCATTCCATTGAACATTCCATTCCACCTTCCATTCCATTCCATTCCACATTCTAGTTCACTTTCCATTCCATTCCATTCCACGTTCCATTCCATTCCATTCTATTCCATTCCATTCCACGTTCCATTCCACATTCCATTCCATTCAATTCTACATTCGTTTCCATTCCATTCCACATGGGATTCCATTCCAATCTACATTCCATTGCATTCCATTCCGCATTCCGCTCCACGTAACATTCTATTCCATCCCAAATTCATTTGATTCCATTGCATTCCACGTTCCATTCCACACCATTCTACATTCCGTTCCATTCCATTCCACTTTCCATTCCATTCCATAACACTTTCCGCATTCCAATCCACTTTCCGTTCTGCGTTCCATTCCACGTTCCATTCCATTCTATTCCACATTCCATTCCACCTTCCATTGCATTCCTTTCCATGTTCCATACCACATTCCATTCCTTTCAATTCCACGTTCCATTCCAGTTTCCATTCCATTACAATCCATTCCACGTTTCATTCAATTCTATTCCACTTTGCATTCCAGTCGACATTCCATTCCATTCCACATTCCATTCCAATCCGTTCCATTTCTCATTCCATTCCATTCCATTCCCCATTACATTGCATTCCATTCCACTTTCTTATCCATTCCATTCCACCTTGCATTCCATTCCATTCCCTGTTCCATACATTCGATTCCTCCTTCCATTCCATTCCATTCTACATTCCAATCCATTCCATTCCACATTCCGTTCCACTGCACATTCCTTTCCATTCCACGTCCAATTCCATTCCAATTCTTTCCACTCCACATTCCAATCCATTCCATGTTCCATTCCATTCACTTCCATTCCATATTCCATTCAATTCCATTCCACATTCCATTCCAAGTTCCATTCAATTCAATTCCATTCCACTTTCTATTCTTTTCCTTTCCACATACCATTCCACATTCCATTTCATTCCATTCCATTCCATTGCACATTGCATTGCGCATTCCATTCCACGTTCCATTAGACATTCCATTCCACGTTCCATTTGACGTTTCATTCCATGTAACATTCCAAGTTCCATTCCAGGTTCCAATCCATGTTCCATTCCACATTCGATTCCATTCCACTCCATTCCATTCCACATTTCATTCCACATTCCATTCCGTTTCATTACACATTACATTCAAACTTCCATTCCACAGTCCATTCCTTATTGCATTCCCTTCCATTCCATATTCCATTACATTCCATTCGATATTCCATTCCAAGCCATTCCAAATTCCATCCCATTCCGTTCCACATTCTATTCCATTCCACGTTACATTCCATTCTGTTACATTCCACATTACATTACATTCCATTCCATGTACCATTCCATTCTCCATTCCATTCCACATTCCATTCCATCTCATTTCACATTCCATTCCACATTCCATTCCATTGCATTCCACATTGCATTCCACATTCCATTCCACAATCCGTTCTACATTCCATTCCATTCCACCTTCCATTACACATTCCATTCCACATTCCATTCCATTCCACTTTCCTTGCCACCTCCCACTCCACATTCCATTCCATCCCATTTTGTGTTGCATTCCACATTGCATTGCATTCCATTCCAAATTCCATTCCATTTCTTTCCACATTCCATTCAACATTCCAACACATTCCATTCCACATTCCATTCCTCATTCCACTGCATTCCATTCCATTCCACAGTACATTCCACATTCCATTCCATTGCTTTCCACAATGCATTCCAATTTCCATTCCACGTTCCATTCCACGTTCCATTCCACGTTCCATTACAATTTCCATTCTGCGTTCCGTTCCATTCCATTCCACATTGCATTGCATTCTATTACACATTCCATTCCATTGCATTCCACCTTCCATTCTGCATTCCTTTCCGTTCTATTCCACGTTCGATTCCACATTCCCTTCCATTACATTCCACGTTCCATTCCATTCCATTTCAATTTCCATTCTATGTTCCATGCCACTTTTCATTCCACCTTCCTTTCCATGTTCCATTCCATTCCATTCCATATTCAATTCTATTATACATGCCATTCAATTGCATTCCATTCCATTCCACATTCCATTCCAATCCACATTGCATTCCACATTCCATTCCATTCCACATTCCATTCTATTCCATTCCACATTCCATTCCACTCCATTCCACATTCCATTCCACATTTCATTCCATTACATTCCACTTTCCTTTCAACATTCCATTGCATTCCACTCCACATTCTATTCAATTCCACTTTCCATTCCAGTCCATTTCTTTTCATTCCATTTCGCATACCATTCCACATTTCATTCCACGCCAGATTTCATTCCATTCCTTTCCACATTCCATTCCATTCCATTCCACATCGCTTTCCACTCTTTCCATTCCACATTTCATTCCATTCCATTCCACATTCCATTCCATTCCATTCCATTTTATTCCAGTCCACATTCCAATCCATATTCCATTCCATACCACTCCACTTTCCATTCCATTCCACTCCACATTCCATTCCACTCCACTCCACATTGCATTCCCATTCAACTCTCCATTCCATATTCCATTCCATTGCTTTCCACATTCCATTCAATTCCTTTCCACATTCCATTCCATTCCATTTCTCTTTCCATTCCATTGCATTCAATTCCAGTCCATTTCACATTCCATTCCATTCCACTCCCCATTGCATTCCATTTCATATTCCATTCCATTCAACTCCACATTGTATTCCCTTGCATTCCACATTCCATTCCATTCCATTCCAATCCATTCCACATCCCATTCCATTTCATTCCACATTCAATTCCATATTGCTTTCCATTCCAATTTCCATTCCATATTCCATTCCACTCCATTCCATTACACATTCCATTGAACATTCCATTCCATTGCATTGCAGTCCGCATTCCATTCCATTTCATTCCATTACCTTACATTTGACATCCCATTCCATTCCATTCCAGTCCATATTCCATTCCATTCCACATTACTTTTAATTCCATTCCACGTTCTATTCCAATCCATTCCACATTGCTGTTCATTCCATTCCACATTCCATTCCGTTCCATTCCACATAATTTTCCATTCCACATTCCATTCTGCATTCCATTCCATTCCACATTCCATTTCATTCCACTCCATTGCACATATCATTCCATTCCATTCCACATTCGATTCCATTCCATTCCTTTCCATTCCTTTCCATTCCTTTCCGTTCAATTCCACATTCCTACGCATTCCTTTCCATTCCACATTGCTTGCTATTCCATTCATTTCCATTCCACATTCCATTCCATTCCATTCCACATTCCATTCCATTCCACATCCCATTACATTCCACTCCACATTCCATTCCATTCCATTCCACATTCCATTCTGCATTCCATTCCACGTTCCATTCATCGTTCCGTTGCACGTTGCATTCGATATTCCATTTAACTTTACATTCAGTGTTCCATTTCACGTTCCATTCGTCGTTCCATCTCACTTTCCATTCGATGTTCCATTCAACGTTACATTCCATGTTCCATTCCACTTTCCATTCCATGTTCTATTCCGCATTCTATTCTATTCCTTTCCACATTCCATCCAGATTCCATTCCACATTCCATTTCTTTTCATTCCACTTTCCATTCAACATTACATCTATAGTGCATTCCACATTGCATTCCATTCCACTCCACATTCCATACCACATTCGATTCCATTCCACTTTCCATTCCATGAAATTCTACATTCCATCCCATTCCATTCCACATTCAATTGCATTCCACATTCCATTCCCTTCCGTTCCTTTCTACATTACATTCCAATCCGTTCCAAGTTGCATTCCGTTCGATTCCACGTTATGATCCACTGCATTCCACTTACGATTCTATTCCATTCCACTTTCCATTCCTTTCCATCCAATTCCAATCCACCTTCCATTCCATTCCACATTCCACACAATTTCAAGTTCCATTCCATTCCATTCCATTCCATTCCATTCCATTCTATTCCATTCCACATTCCATTCCATTCCACATTCCATTCCATTCCACATTCAGTTCCATTCCATTCCATTCCATTTTCTGTTCCATTCCCTGCCACATTCCATTCCATTCCATTCCACGTTCATTACATTACATTCCACTATCGTTTGAATTCAATTCCAAGGTCCATGATATTCTATTCATTTCCACATGCCACTACATTCCATTTCACATTCCATTCCATTCCATTCCACGTTCCAATGCAGTCAATTCCACTCCACATTCCATTCCATTCCATTGCACATTCCATTCCATTCCATTCCAAATCCATTCCATTGCTTTCCACATTCCATTCCATTCCATTCCATAGTCCATTCGATTCCACTTCACATTCCCCTCTGCTCCATTCCACATTCCTTTCCATTTTCCGTTCCATTCCATTCTACTTTCCATTCCATTGCCTTCCACATTCCATTCCATACTATTCCAAATTCCTTTCAATTCCATTCGACATTCCATTCCACATTCCATTCCATTCCTGTCCACATTCCATTGAATTCCATTCCATGCCACCTTCCATTCCATTGTATTCCACATTCCCTTCCATTCCATTCCACATTCCAATCCATGCCATTCCAGGTTCCATTCAATTCCATTCCACGTTCCATTCCACGTTGCATGCCACGTTCCCTTCCAAGTTCCATTCCATTCCATTGCACGTTCCATTCCATGTTCTATTCCATTCCCTTCCACCTACCTTTCCAAGTTTCATGCCACCTTATATTCCACTTTCCATTCCAATCTCCTTTCCATTGCATTCCAAATGCAGTTCAATATTACATTCCATTCCATTCCACATTCCATTCCATTCCATTCCGTACCATTCCACATTCCATTCCACATCCCATTCCCTTCCAATCCACATTCCATTCCATACCGTTCAACTTTCCATTCCATTCCATTCCACATTCCATACCATTCCATTCCACCTTCCATTCCATTCCATTCCATTCCACATTCCATTCCATTCCAGTCCCTATTCCATTGCATTTCATTCCAATTCACATTCCATTTCATTTCATTCCATTCCACATTCCATTCCATTCCACATTCCATTGCATTCCGTTGCACATTCCTTTCCATTCCTTCCCACATTCCGTTCCATTCCATTGCACATTCCATTCCACATTCCATTCCGTTCCATTCCATGCCATTCCGCATGCCATTACACATTTCATTCCATGCCATTCCAGTTTCGTTTCCACATTCCTTTCTCTTCCAATTCACATTCCATTCCATTCCATTCCATTCCGTTCCAAATTCCATTCCATTCAATTCCATTCCACATTCCATTTCATTCCAAATTCCATTCCATTCCAAATTCCATTCCATTCCATTCCACATTCCATTCCATTCCATTCCTCATTCCATTCCATTCCATTCCACATTCCATTCCATTCCATTCCATTCCACATTCCATTTCATTCCATACCATTCCACATTCTATTCCATTCCATTCCACATTCCGTTCCTTTCCATTCCACGTTCCATTGATGTTCCATTCCACGTTTCATTCCGCTTTCCATTCTTTGTTTCATTCCACGTTCAATTCCATGTTCCAATCCCTTACATTCCACGTTCCATTCCACGTTGCATTCTACGTTCCATTCCATTCCATTCCACATTCCATTCCACGTTCAATTTCCTGTTCCATTCTATTAAATTCCATGTTACATTCCACTATCTGTTCCATGTTGCATTCCATTATATTCCACCTTCTATTTTACTTTCCATTCCACGTTCCTTTCCATTCCATTCAACCTTCCTTTCTACGTTCCATTCCACATTCCATTCCATTCCACTCAATTCCTTTCCATATTCCATTCCATTCCATTCCACATTCTGTTCCGTTCCATTCCACTTTCCATTTCACATTCCATTCCATTCCATTCCACATTCCATTCCATTCCATTCCACATTCCCTACCATATTCCATTCCATTCCATTCCACTTTGCATTCCACATAGCATTCCATTCCTTTCCACATTCCATTCCATTCCATTCCATGTTCCTTTCCATTATATTCCATTCCATTACACTTTGCATTCCATTCCACTACACCCTCCGTTCCACATTCCTTTCCAATCCATTCCACATTTCATTCCACATTCCATTCCATTCCATTCCACATTCCATTCCATTCCATTCCACATTCCATTCCATTCCACATTCCATTCCATTCCATTCCACATTCCATTCCATTCCATTCCACATTCCATTCCATTCCACATTCCATTCCACATTGCCTTGCATACCATTCCACAGTCCATTGTATATTCCATTCCATTCCATTCCGCATTTCATTCCATTCCATTCTACATTCCACTGCATTCCACAATCCATTCGACATTGCATTCCATCCCTTTCCACATTTCGTTCTACATTCCAATCCATTCCATTCCGCATTCCATTCCGTTCCATTCAGTATTTCATTCCATTCAATTCCATTCCACATTCCATTCCATTCCATTCCACATTCCATTCCATTCCATTAGACATTCTGTACCATTGCATTCCACAATCCATTCCACATTCCATTACATTCCACGTTCCATTACACATTACCTTCCACATTCTACTCCATTCAACATTGCATTCTATTGCACCTTCCTTTCCACATGGAATTCCATTCCATTCCACATTCCACTGTATGTTCCATTCCATTCCATTCCACATTGCATTCCATTCCATTCCACATTCCATTCCATTCCACTTTCCATTCCACATTCCATTCCACGTTCCATTCCACATTGTATTCCATTTCATTCCTTTCCACGTTTCAGTCCAATTTCCATTCCACGTTCCATTCCACATTCCATTCCATGTTCCATTCCATATTCCTTTCCATTGCATTCCAGATTCTATTCCATCACATTTCACTTTCCATTCCACCTTCCATTCCATACCTTTCCACATAGCATTCCACATAGCATTCCACATTTCACTCCACAATCTATTCCACATTCCATTCCGTTCCAAGTTCTGCCCCACATTCCATTCCACATTACATTGCATTCCACATTCCATTCCAGCTTCCTTTCCACCTTCCATTCCACATTCCATTCCATCTCATTCCACGTTGCATTCCACTTTCCACTGCATTCCATTCCAAATTACATTAAATTTCATTCCACATTCCATTCAAGATTCCATTCCATTCCATTCCACATTCAGTTCCACATTCCATTCCACTTTCCATTGCAATCCATTCCATTCCACATTCCATTCCATTCCATTACCCATTCCATTCCATTCCGTTACACATTACATTCCACATTCCATTCCGTTCCATTTCACATTGCATTCCACTTTCCATTCCAATTTCCATTTCACGTTCCATTCCAATCCATTCCACATTCCATTCCATTTCATTCCACATTCCGTTCTGTTCCATTCAACATTTCATTGCACTTTCCTTTCCATTCCATTCCACATTCCATACTACATTCCATTGCACAATCTATTCCGTATTCCATTCCACATTCCATTCCATTCCATTCCACATTGTATCCACATTCCATTCCATTCCATTCCACCATCGATTCCACATTCCATTCTATTCTATTCCACATTCCATTCCACATTCCAATCCCTTCCTTTCCACATTCCATTAAAAATTCCATTCCACATTCCATTCCATTCTATTACATATTCCATTCCACATTCCATTCCATTCCATTCCATTCCACATTGCATTCCACATTCCTTTCATTTCCATTCCATTCTACATTCCCTTCCACATTCCATTGCATTGCTTTCCACATTCCATTCCACATTCCATTCCTTTTCATTCCACATTCCAATCAATTCCATTCCATTCTACATTCCATTCCATTTCATTCGGCATTCAATTCCACTGCTTTCCACTTTCCATTTCACATTCATTCCCAATCTATTCCACATTCCATTCCATTCCATTCCACGTTCCATTCCACTCCATTCCATTCCACATTCCATTCCGTTCCATTTGGCATTGCATTCCATTCCATTCCACATTCTATTCGAATCCATTCCAACTTCTATTCCAGTCCATTCCATTCCACCATCCATTCCACATTCCATTCCATTCCAATTTTCATTCCACATTCCATTCCATTCCACGTTCCAGTCTACTATCCATTCCATGTTCCATTCCACATTTCATACCATTGCATTCCACATTCCATTCCATTCCATTCCACATTCATTCCACATTCTATTCCATTCTTTTCCACATTCCATTCCACATTCCACTCCATTACATTTCACGTTAATACCATTCCATTCTATTCCATTCCATTCCTCATTCCTTTCCATTTCATTCCGTTCCATTCCACATTCCATTCCATTACACATTCCATTACACATTCCATTCCCTTCCATTCCACATTCTTTTCTATATTCCATTCCATTCCATTCCATATTACATTCCACATTCCATTCCAATCCATTCCATTCCACATTGCATTCCAAATTTCTTTCATTTCTATTCCACATTCCATTCCATTCCACATTGCATTCCAAATTTCTTTCATTTCTATCCCACATTCCATTCCATTCTACATTGCATTCCAAATTCCATTGCATTTCATTCCACATTGCATTGCATTCCATTCCACATTCCATTCCACATTTCATTCCATTTCATTCGACATTCCTTTCCTCTCTTTTCCACATTCCATTCCACATTCCATTCCATTCCATTCCACTTTGCATTCCATTCCATTCCACATTCTATTCCACTCCATTCCATTCCACATTCCATTCCATTCCATTCGGCATTCCATTCCAATCCATTCCACATTCGATACCAATCCATTCTACAATCTATTCCATTCCATTCCTTTCCAAAATCAATTCCACATTCCATTTCATTCCAATTTTCATTCCACATTCCATTCCTTATTCCATTCCACTTCACGTTACAGTACACTTTCCATTCCACGTTCCATTCCACATTCTATTCTATTTCTTTCCACGTTCCATTGCACATTCCATTCCATTCCATTCCGCATTGAATTCCACGTTCCATTCCACAATAATTTCCACATTCCATTCAATTACATGTTCCATTTCACATTCCATTCCCCATTCCATTCCATTCCACTTTTCATGCCACATTCCATTTCATTCCATTCCATGTTCAATTACACATTCCATTCCTTTCCATTCCACATTCCAGTGCATTCTGCATTCTATTCCACCTTCCATTCCACATTGCATTCCATTTCATTCCACGATGCATTCCACATTTCATTCCTTTGCATTTCAAATTCCATTCCTTTCCAGTCCACATTCATTCCACTTTCCATTCCATTCTATTCCACATTTCATTGCACATTCCACTCAATTACATTTCACATTCATTCCATTCCAATCCATTCCATTCCATTGCACATTCCTTTCCATTTCATTACATTCCATTCTACATTCCATTCCACAATCATTTCCATTCCATTGCACATTGCATTCCACATTCCATTCCACTGCATTTCACATTCCCTTAAATTCCAGTCCATTCCATTCCACATTCCATTCCAATTGCATTTCACTTTCTATTCCAAATTCCATTCCAAGTTCCATTCCGCGTTCCATTCCGCGTTCCATTCCACATTTCATTCCATTCCATTTCTTATTCCATTACGCCGTGCAGTCCATTGAATTCCACATTGCATTCCATTCCATTACACATTGCATTCCATTCCATTCCATATTCCACTCCATTCCTTTCCACATTCCATTCCATTCTGTTCCATTCAACATTCCATTCAATTCCATTCCACTCTCCATTCCATTTCACATTCCATTCAATTCCATTCCACATTATTTTCCATTCCATTCCATTTCACATTACTTTCCATTCCATTCCATTCCACATTCCATTCCACATTCCATTCCATTCCGTGTTCCATTCCACATTCCATTCCACATTCTATTCCATTCCACGTTCCATTCCTCTTTCCATTTGACGTTCCGTTCAACATTGCATTCCATTGCATTCCACATTCCTTTCCATTCCATTCCACATTCATTCCACATTCTATTCCATTCTATTCCACATTTCATTCCACATTCCACTCCATTACATTTCACGTTAATACCATTCCATTCTATTCCATTCCATTCCTCTTTCCTTTCCATTTCATTCCGTTCCATTCCACATTCCATTCCATTACACATTCCATTACACATTCCATTACACTTTCCATTCCCTTCCATTCCACATTCTATTCTATATTCCATTCCATTCCATTCCATATTACATTCCACATTCCATTCCAATCCATTCCATTCCACATTGCATTCCAAATTTCTTTCATTTCTATTCCACATTCCATTCCATTCTACATTGCATTCCACATTCCATTGCATTTCATTCCACATTGCATTGCATTCCATTCCACATTCCATTCCACATTTCATTCCATTTCATTCGACATTCCGTTCCTCTCCTTTCCACATTCCATTCCACATTCCATTCCATTCCACTTTGCATTCCATTCCATTCCACATTCTATTCCACTCCATTCCATTCCACATTCCATTCCATTCTATTCGGCATTCCATTCCAATCCATTCCACATTTGATACCAATCCATTCCACAATCTATTCCATTCCATTCCTTTCCAAAATCCATTCCACATTCCATTTCATTCCAATTTTCATTCCACATTCCATTCCTTATTCCATTCCACTTCACGTTACAGTACACTTTCCATTCCACGTTCCATTCCACATTCTATTCTATTTCATTCCACGTTCCATTGCACATTCCATTCCATTCCATTCCGCATTGAATTCCACATTCCATTCCACAATAATTTCCACATTCCATTCCATTACATGTTCCTTTTCACATTCCATTCCCCATTCCATTCCATTCCACTTTTCATTCCACATTCCATTTCATTCCATTCCATGTTCAATTACACATTCCATTCCTTTCCATTCCACATTCCAGTGCATTCTATTCCACGTTCCATTCCACATGCATTCTATTCCGTGTTCCATTCCACATTCCATTCCACATTCTATTCCATTCCACGTTCCATTCCTCTTTCCATTTGATGTTCCGTTCAACATTGCATTCCATTCCATTCCACATTCCATTCCATTCCAATCCATTCACACAATACATTCCACATTCCACTCCATTCCACGTTTCATTCCACATTCCCTTCCACATTCCATTCATTTCCATTACACATTCCATTCCACTCCACATTCGATTCCATTCCATCCCACATTCCATTCCATTCCGTTCCACACCAGTCCATATTCCATTCCATTCCATACCATTCCAGATGCCATTCCTCACCATTCCACAATCGATTCCATTCTATTCCATGTTCCTTTCACGTTCCATTACACGTTCCATTCCCCGTTCCATTCAACGTTCCTTTCCATGTTGAATTCCATGTTCCAATCCCTGATATTCCACTTTCCATTCCACGTTCCATTCCACGTTCCATTACATTCCATTCCACGTTGAATTCCACGTTCCATTCCATGTTCCATTCCATTAAATTCCATGTTACATTCCACTTTTGGAATGTAATTGCATTACATCCCACGTTCCATAGCATGCTCCATTCCAACATCTATTCCATTAAATTCCACCTTCCGTTGCACTTTCCATTCCATTAAATTCCACATTCCATTGCACAATCCATTCCATTCCATGACAGTTTCCTTTCCATTCCATTCCACATTATTCCACTCATATTCCACTCATTTCATTTCCATTCATTTCATTTCCATTCCATTCAATTTCATTCCATTATACATTCCATTCCAGATTCCGTTCCATTCCATTTCATTCCATTCCACATTCTGTTCCATTCCATTCCACATTCCATTCCATTCCATTCCATTCCACATTCCATTCCACATTCCTTTACATTCCATTCCACATTTAATTCCACATTCCATTCCATTCCATTCCACATTCCTTTCCACTGCAAATTCCATTTCATTCCATTCCTTTCGATTGCACGTTCCATTCAATTCCATTCCATGTTCCATTCCATTCCACGTTGCATTCCTTTCCATTCCACGATCCATTCCACGTTCCATTCCACGTTCTATTCCACTATCCATTCCACTCCATTCCACTTTCCATTCCATTCCACATTCCATTCCACATTCCATTCCAATCCACATTCCATTCCACATTCAATTAAATTCCATTCTACATCCCATTCCATTCCATTGCATTCCACATTCCATTCAATTCCATTACACAGTCTATTCGATTAGATTCCATTGCAATCCACATTCCGTTCAATTCCACATTACATTCCATATTCCATTCGAATCCATTCTCCTTCCATTGCACATTCCATTAAATTCCATTCCACATTTCATTCCATTCCATTCCACGTTCAATTCCATTCCATTTCTCATTCCATTCCATTCCACATTACATTGCATTCCATTCCATTCCATTCCAAATTCCATTCCACGTTGCATTCCACATTCCATTGAATTCCTTTCCATTCCACAATCCATTCCATTCCATTCCATTCCATATTCCATTCCATTCCATTCCACATTCCATTCCATTCGATTCCATTCCACATTCCATTCCATTCCACATTCCATTGCAGACTCCATTCCGTATTCCATTACACATTCCCTTCCATTACATTCAATTCCATTCCCTTCCATTCCACATTCCATTCCTTTACATTCCATTCAATTCCATTTGATTCCACTTTCCATTCCATTCCACACTCCATTCCGTTACTTTCCATATTCCATTGCAATGCATTCCATTCCTTTGTATTATACATTCCATTCCACATTCCATGCCATTCCACGTTCCATTCCACAATCCATTCCACATTCCATTCCGTTCCATTCCATTCCATTCCACCTTCCATTTCACATTTCATTCCACTTGGCTTTCCTTTCCATTCCATTCCATTGCACGTTCCAATCCACATTCCATTCCATTCCATTCCATTCCATTACACCTTTCAATAAACATTTCATTACACATTCTATTCCATTCCATTCCACTTTCCATTCCGCATTCCACTCCATTCCACATTCCAATGCATTCCATTCTACATTCCATTCTATTTCCATTTCACTTTCCATTCCATTCCATTCTACATTCCATTATATTTCTTATCCACCTTCCATTCCTTCCCATTCCACATTCCATTCCAAATTTCTTTCAACATTCCATTCCATTCCATTCCATATTCATTTCTACATTCCATTCCATTCCATTCCACAATCCATTATATTCCATTCCAGATTCCATTACACGTTCCATTCCATTCCATTCCACATTGCATTGCACATTCCATACCACGTTCCATTCCACATTCCATTCCACTTTCCATTTCAATTTCCATTCCCTTCCATTCCACATTCCATTCCACATTCCATTCCATTCCACTCCACGTTCCATTCTATTCCACTTTGCATTCCATTCCGTTCCATTCCGTTCCACATTCCATTGCACGTTCCATTCCACTCCATTCCACTTTCCATACCATTCCATTCCACGTTCAATTGCATTCAATTCCATGTTCCATTGCATTCCATGTTCCATTCCATTCCATTCCACGATCCATTCCAAGTTACATTTCACGTTCCATTCCACGTTCTATTCTATGACCCATTCCATGTTCTATTCCATGGCTCATTCCACGTTCTATTCCATGTTCCATTCCATTCCATTCCACTTTCCATTCCTCAATCCATTCCACATTCCTTTCCATTCCATTCCACATTTCATTCCAAGTTCCATTCCATTCTATTCCACATTCCATTCCATTCCACGTACCATTCCATTCCATTGAACGATACATTACACCTTCCATTCCATGATGCATTCCACTTACCAGTGCACGTCCCATTCCATTCCATTCCACATTCCATTACTAATTCCATTCCAACATTCCATTCCTTTCCATTCGGCATTCCATTACACATTCCAGTCTACATTCCGTTACATTCCATTCCACATTCCATTCCACATTCCAACACATTCCATTCTCCATTCCATTCCATTCCACATTCCATTCCATATTCCATTCCATTCCATTCCATTTTGCATTCCACATTCCATTCCATTGCATTCCAAATTCCATTCTATTCCATTCCATTCCATTCCATTCCATGTTACATTCCATTCTATTCCACATTCCATTCCATGTTACATTCCATTCCATTTCATTCCACATTCCATTCTATGTTCCATTTGATGTTCCTTTCCATTCCATTCCACATTCCATTCCACGTTGCATTCCAACTCCCATTCCATTACATTCCATGCCATCCCACATTCCATCCCATTCCAATTTCAATTGCAGAATCCATTCCACATTCAACTCCATTCCAGTCCGTTCCATTCCATTCCACAATCTATTCCATTCCATTCCACAATCCATTCCATTACATTCCATTAAACATTCCGTTCCATTCCATTCCACATTCCACTCCGTTACATTCCACATTCGATTTCATTCCATTCCTTTCCATTCCATACCACATTCCATTCCGTTCCCTTTGACTTTGCTTTCCATTCCATTCCATTCCATATTCCATTCCATTCCATTCCAAAATCCATTCCGCTTTCCACTCCACTTTCCATTAAATTCCATTCCACATTCTGTTAGACATTCCATTCCATTCCATTCTACATTCCATTCCATTCAAGATTCCATTCCATTCCATTCCACATTCTATTCCATTTCATTCCACATTCCATCCCCTTAAATTCCACATTCCATTCCATTTCATTCCATTCCACATTCTATTCCATTCCAGTTCGCATTCCATTCCATTCTGTTTTATATTCCATTTAAAATTCCATTCATTTCGATTCCACATTCCATTGCATTCAATTTAACATTCCATTCCATACCATTTCGCTTTCTATTCCCCTCCGTTCCATTCCATTCCACATTCCATTTCATTCCGGGTGACACTATTCTCTATTCCATTCCATTCCATATTCCATTCCATTCCATTCCAACTTCCATTCCAATCCACTCCATTCCATTCCACATTAGATTACATTCCATTCCACATTCCATTCAGCATTCCACTCCATTCCTTTCCATATTCCATTCCATTCCATTCCACATTCCATTCCATTCCATTCCACATTCCATTCCATTCGATTCCATTCCATTCCATTCCATTGCATTCGACATTCCATTCCATTCCATTCCACATTCCATTTCCTTCCATTCCATTCCATTCCGAATGCCATTCCGTTACATTCTGTTTTCCATTCCATTCCACATTCGACATTCCATTCCATTCCAAATCCTGCTCCATTCCATTCGAAATTCCAGTCCATTCCATTCCACGTTCCATTCCATTCTATTCCACGTTCTATTTCACATTGCATTACTCCTTGCATTGCATTCCATTCCATTCCACATTCCATTCCATTCCATTCTATTGCATTCCACTTTTGATTCCATTCCATTCCACATTCCATTGCATTTGATTCCACATTCCCTTCCATTCCATTCCTCATTCCATTCCCTTCCATTCCACATTGAATTGAAATCCATCCCATTCCACATTGCATTCCATTGCATTCCACATTCTATTCAATTCCATTCCACATTGCATTCCATTCCATTACTTTCCCCATTCGATTCCATTCCATTCTACATTCCATTGCATTCCATTCTTCATTCAATTCCATATTCCAATCCCTTCCATTCTTCATTCAATTCCACATTCCATTCCCTTACATTCCACGTTGCATTCCATTCCATTTCGCATTCCATTCCATATTACTTTCCATTCAATTCCATTCCACATTCCCTTCCATTCAATTCCACATTTCATTCCATTCCATTCCATATTCCATTCCATTCCATTACACATTCCGTTAAACATTCCATTTCATTCCACATTCCATTCCATTCCTTTGCATTCCACTTACCATTGCTTTCCATTTCATATTCCATTTCACATTCCATTCCATTCCATTCCACATTCCATTTCATTCCATTCCACATTCCATTCCATTCCATTCCTCATTCCATTCCACATTCTATTTCACATTCTATTATTTTCCATTCCAGATACCTTTCCATTACATTCCACTTTCCATTCCACATTTCATTCAATTCCATTCCACCTTTCATTCCACATTCCATTCCATTGCTTTCCACGTTACATTCCGCATTCTATTCCACTCCATTGCACATTCCATTCAATTCAATTGCACTTTCCATTCAATTCCATTCCACATACCCTACGACATGCCATTCCACATTCCATTACTCATTGCATTCCTTTCCATTCCATTCCACATTCCATTCCATTCCATTAAACAGTCCACTCCATTCCTTTCCATTCCATTCCACATTGCATTCCACATTCCATTCCACATTCCATTCCTTTCCACATTCCGTTCCACATTCCATAACACATTCCTTTCCACATTCCATTCCACATTCCATACCACATTCCTTTCCATTCCATTCCATTCCTTTCCATATTTGTTTCCATTCCATTCCACATTCCTTTCCACATTCTATTACACGTACCATTCCACTTTCCATTCCACATTCCGTTTCATTCCATTCCACATTCCATTCCATATTTCATTCCACATTACATTCCATTATTCAACATTCCATTCCGTTGCATTCCAGATTCCATTCCGTTGCATTCCATTCCACATTCCATTCCATTCCATTCCATTCCACATTACATACCACTCCATTTCACATTACATTCCATTGCATTCCATTCCACATTCCATTCCATTCCATTCCACATTCCATTACATTCGATTCCACATTCCATTCCACGTTCCACTCCACGTTACATTCCATTTTCCATTCCTCGTTCCATTCCACTTTCCTTTCCATCTTCCATTCCATTCCATTGCATTACACATTCCATTCCATTCCATTCCACATTCAATTCCATTTCACTCCAAATTCATTTCCATTCCAGATTCCATTCCACATTCCATTCCACATTCCATTCCATTCCATTCTGTTCCATTCCATTACATTCCACATTGGATTCCTTTCCATTCCACCTTCCCTTCCATTCCATTGCATTCCATTCCACATTCCATGTCGCATTCCATTCAACTTTCCCTTCAACATTCCATTCCATGTTGCATTCCATTCCATTCCTTTCCATTTCATTCCATTCCAGATTCCAATCCACATTCCATTGCATTCCATTCCATTCCACATTCCATTCCACATTCCATTCCATGAAATTCCACCTTCCTTTCTATTCCATTCCACATTCCATTCCGTTCCATTCTATGCAATTACACATTCCATTCCACATTCCATTCCATTTTTCATTTAACATTTCACTCCACATTCCTTTCCGTACCTTTGCATTCCATTCCATTTCATTCCATTGCACTTTCCATTCCACATTCCACTCCATTTTTCATTTCACATTCCATTCCACATTCCATTCCATTCCATTCCATTCCACCTTCCATCCAACATTGCATTCCATTCTATTTCACATTCCATTCCATTCAATTCCATTCCATTCCACATTCCATTCCATTCCATTCCATTCCACATTCCATTCGACTTACCATTCCACTTTCCATTTCCCATTCCATTCCACTATCCATTTCACATTCCATTCCATTCGATGCCACATTCCATTCCATTCTTTCCATTCCATTCCACATTCCATTTCACTTTCCATTACATTCCTTTCCAATTTTCCATTCCAATTTCATTCCATTCCATTCCATTCCACATTCCATTCCATTACTTTCCACATTCCATTCCACATTCCAACCCATTCCATTCCACATTCCAACCCATTCCATTCCACATTGCATTCCATTCCATTCCATTCCACATTGCATTCCATTCCATTCCTCAACCGATTCCACATTCCATTCCACTTTCCATTCCATTCCTTTTCACATTCCTTTCGGCATTCCATTCAATTCCACATTCCACTCCGCATTCCATACCATTCCAGATTCCATTCCATATTCCATTCCACTCCAATCCACATTCAATTCCCTTGCATTCCACGCTCCATTCTAGTCCATTCCACCTTCCATTCCACATTCCATTCCTCGATCCATTCCAGGTTCTAATTCACAAGCCATTCCATTCTGTTCCACGTTTCATTACACGTTCATTTCCAATCCACTCCACATTGGTCTCCACATTCCATTCCACATTCCAGTCCACCTTCCATTCCATTCCACATGCGATTCCAATCCATTCCACATTCCATCCAATTCCATTTCACATTCCATTGCATTTGATTACATTCCACATTCTATTCCATTCCAATTTCCATTCCTTTCCATTCCACATTCCATGCCATTCCATTGCACATTCCATTCCACATTCTATTCCATAACATTCCACTTTCCATTCCATCCACTTCCACGTTCCATTTCATTCTGTTCAACATTCCATTCCACATTCTATTCCACATTCAATTCCATTCAATTCCACATTCCATTCCACACTCCATTCCATTCCACATTGTATTCCACATTCCATTGCCTTCCATTCCACGTTACCTTCCACATTCCATTCCACGTTCCATTCCATAACATTCCACTTTCCATTCCATTCACTTCCACGTTCCATTGCATTCCATTACATTCCATTCCACATTCCATTCCATTCCAATCCACATTCCATTCCATTCCTTTCCAATTTCCACTCCATTCCTCACTCCATTCCATTCCATTCCACATTCCCGTACTTACCATTCCACATTCCATTCTATTCCATTCCGTTCCAGAAAATTCCACATTCCTTTCCACGTTCCATGCCATTCCATTCTACATTCCATTGCACGTTCCATTCCACATTCCATTCCACGTTCCATTCCACTTTCCATTTGAGTTTCCATTCCTTTATATTCCACGTTCCACTCCTTTGCATTCCAAGTTCCATTTCATTCCATTAAACATTACATTTCTCATTCCATTTCACATTCCATTCCACATTCCCTTTCGCATTCCATTCCATTCCATTCCATTCCATTGCAATACACTTTCCATTCCATTCCACTCGACGTTCCATTCCAGTCCTTTCGACGTTCCATTGCATTCGACATTCAATTCTAACCCATTCCATTCCATGTTGCACTGCATTCCATTCCACTTTCCATTCCATTCCATTCCAAGTTCCATTCCATTCCATTCCAATCCATTCCACATTCCATTCCATTTCATTTCATTCCACGTTCCATTCCATTCCATTCCATATTACATTCCATTCCACTTTCCATTCCCTTCCACATTCCATTCCATTCCACTTTCCTTCCCATTAGACGTTCCATTTCGTTCAATTCCACATTCCATCCACGTTCCAGTCCTTTCCACATTCCTTTCCATTCCATTCCATTCCACATTGCATTCCATTCCAGATTCCCTTCCGCATTCCATTCCATTCCTTACCAGATTCCTTTCCATTCCATTCCACTTTACATTCCATTCCATTCCACATTCCATTCCACATTCCATTCCATATTCCATTCCACGTTCTACTCCACGTTTCATTCCACTTTACATTACAGATTCCATTCCATTCCATTTCACTTTCCATTACACATCCGACTCCATTCAATTCCACATTCCATTCCACTTTCCAATCCATTCTATTCCACACTACATTCCACATTCCATTCCCTTCCATTCAACGTTCCATTCCACATCTATACCATTCAATTCCGTTTGATTCCATTCCATTAAATCCCATTCCACATTCCATTCCTTTCCACATTCCTTTCCTCATTCCATTCCATTCCATTCCACATTCCAATCCATTCCATTCCACATTGCATTCCATTCCACATTGCCTTCCTCATTTCATTCCATTCCATTCCACATTCCATTCTATTCCACATACCATTAGATTCCATTCCATTGCACATTCCTTTCCATTCATAATTCCCTTTCTCATTCCATTCCATTACTTTCCACATTCCATTCCATTTTATTCCACGTTCAATTCCATTCCACGTTCCATTGCACATTCCATTCCACATTCAATTCCACGTTTCTGTCCACGTTCCCTTCCACTTTCCATTCCACATTCCTTTCCATTCCAGTCTACATTCCATTCCACGTTCCATTCCTCGTTGCATTCCCCATCCATTGCACTTTCCATTCAACGTTCCATTCCCTTCCATTCCACAATCTATTCCACATTCCATTCCACATTCCATTCCAGTCCATTCCACTTTCCATTCCATTCCATTCCACATTCCATTGCACTCCATTCCAGATTCCATTCCACATTCCTTTCTAATCTGCATTCCTTTACACATTCCACACCATTCCATTCCACATTCCATTCCACTTTCCATTCCATTCCATTCCATTCCACTTTCCATTCCACATTCGTTAAAACATTCCATTCCATTCCATTCCATTCCATTCCACATTCCATTCCACGTTCCTTTCAATTCCATTCCACTTTCAATTCCAACTTCCATTCCATTCCATTCCGCTTTGCATTCCACATTCCATTGCGCATCCTATTGCACATTCCATTCCACATTGCATTCCATTCCATTCCACATTCCATTCCATTCCATTCCAATTTCCTTTGCATTCCATTCCATATTCCATTTCATTTCATTTCACATTCCATTCCATTACATTCCACATTCCATTCCACATTCCATTGCATTCCATTCCACATTCCATTCCACATTCCATTTCACATTCCATTCCAAGTTCCATTCCATTCACTTACATGCTCCATTCCACCTTCCATTCCACGTTCCATTCCACGATCCATTCCATTCCATTCCATGAACCATTCCACGTTCCAGTCCACATTTCATTCCACATTCCATTAAACATTCCATTCCACATTCCATTACATTCCATTTCACATTCCTTTCCATTCCATTCCACATTCCATTCCACCTTTCATTCCATTCAACATTCCATTCAACATTCCATTCCACGTTCCATTCCATCCTCCATTCCATGCATTCCACATTCCATTCCACACTCCATTCCATATCATTCCACATTCAATTCCACATTCCATTCCATTACATTCCACATTCCATTACAGATTGCATTCTATTGCATTCCACATTCCATTCCACATTCCATTCCACATTCCATTCCATTCCATTCCACGTTAAATTCCACGTTCCATTCCACATTCCATTCCACGTTCCATTCCACGTTACATTCCAATTCATTCCACGTTCCATTCCACTTTCCATTGCATTTCATTCCACGTTCCTTTCCAACTTCCGTTGTACATTCCATTCCATGTTCCACTCCACATACCATTCCACGTTCCATTCCACGTTTAATTCCACATTACTTTCCACCTTCCATTCCATTCAAGTTCCATTTCACATTCTATTCCATTCGATTAAACTTTCCTTTCAACATTCCATTACACATTCCCTTCCACGTTGCATTCCACATTCCATTGCACATTCCATTCGACGTAACATTCCACATTCCAATCCAAGTTGCATTCCACATTCCATTCCGCGTTCCATTCCATTCAATTCCACGTGCCATTCCATATTCCATTCCACTCCATTCCATGTTCCATTCCACATCCCATTCCACATTCCATTAAACATTCCACTACACATTCCATTCCATTCCACATTCCGTTCCACATTCCATTCCACTCCACATTCTTTTCCACATTCCCTTCCACATTCCATTCCATTTCATTCCACATAATATTACATATTGCATTCCATTCCATTCCAGATATCATTCCACATTCCATTTCATTCCATTCCACGTTCCATTTAACATTCCTTTCCATTTTATTCCACATTCCAATCCACATTCCATTCCACATTCCATTCCACTTTGCATTCCACATACCCTTTCACATTCCATTCGACATAACATACCACATTCCATTTCACTTTCCATTCCATTTTTTTTCCACATTCCATAACACATTCCATTCCATTCCATTGCACACTATATTCCATTACATTCCACATTACTTTCCACATTGCATTCCTCGTTCCATTTCATTCCATTCCACGTTCCATTCTACTTTCCATTAGAAATTCTATTCCTTTCCATTCCACGTTCCATTCTACGTTCCTTTAGAGGTTCCGTTCCGCGTTCCATTCCACATTCCATTCCATTCCATTCCATGTTACATTCCATGTTGCATTCCAATCCATTCCGCATTGCATTCCTTTCCATTCAACATTCCTTTCAATTCCATTCCACGTTCCATTCCACGTTCCATTCCAAGTTCCATTCCATTCCATTGCACGTTCCATTCCATTCCTTTTCACGTTCCATTTCATTCAATTTCACATTCCATTCCACATTCCAATTCACTCCATTCCACTTTCCATTCCATTCAATACCTCTTTCCATTCCATATCACATTCCATTCCACGTTGCAATCCACGTTCCATTTCGCGTTCCATTCCATTCCATTCCTTTCCTTTCCAGATTCCATTCCATTCCATTCCA
Source organism: Pongo pygmaeus (assembly GCF_028885625.2). NCBI lineage: Eukaryota > Metazoa > Chordata > Mammalia > Primates > Hominidae > Pongo > Pongo pygmaeus. The sequence goes on along the minus strand of NC_072386.2, from coordinate 9,578,631 downwards.
TTCCACATTCTACTCCACATTCCATTCCTTTCAATTCCACATTCCATTCCACATTCCATTCCATTAAATTTCACATTCCACACTATTCCCTTCCACATTCCATTACTTTCCATTCCACATTACATTCCAAATCCCATTCCACCTTCCATTCCACATTCCATTCCATTCCTTTCCACGTTCCACTACACGTTCCATTCCACATTCCATTCCACATTCTCTTCCATTCCATTCCACATTGCGTTCCACATTCCATTCCACATTCCATTCCATTCCACTTTCCATTCCATTCCATTCCACGTTCCCTTAAATTCCATTCCACCTTCCATTCCACGATCCATTCCATTCCATTACACATTCCATTCCGCATTTCTTTCCACACATCATTCCATACCATTCCATTCCACATTCCATTCCATTCCACATTCCATTCCATTCCATTCCACATTCCATTCCATTCCATTCCACATTCCATTCCATTCTATTCCACATTCCATTACACATTCCATTCCTTTCCACATTCAATTCCATTTCACATTCCTTACCATTCCACATTCCATTCCATTCCAATCCATTCCACATTCCATTCCTTAATACATTTCATTCCATTCGATTTGATTCCACTTTCCATTCCATACCACTTTACTTTCCATTGAATTCCACCTTCCTTTCCTTTCCATTCTACATTCCATTCCATTCCATTCCAGATTCCATTCCATTGCATTCCGAATTCCATTCCATTCCATTCCATTCCAAGTTTCATGCCACATTCCATTCCAATTACACTTCCACAATCCACTCCACATTCCATTCCATTCCATTCCACATACCCTTCCTATTCGATTCCATTCCATTCCAGATTCCATTCCATTCCTTTCCACATTCCCTTCCTATTCAATTCCATTCCATTCCACATTCCATTCCGTTCCATTCCACTTTCCATTCCACATTCCATTCCACATTCCATTCAATTCCATTCCATTCCACATTCCATTCCTATTCCATTCCACATTCCTTTCCTATTCCATTCCATTCCTATTCCATTGCACATTCCTTTCCTATTCCATTCCATTCCATTCCATTCCACATTCCATTCCATTCCGTTCCACATTCCTTTCCACATTCCATTCCAATCCATTCCAAATTCCATTCCACAGTCCATTCCATTTCCATTCTATTCCATTCCACCTTCCATTCCACATTCCATACCATTCCAATCCACATGCCATTCCGCATTCCATACAATTTCCATTCCATTCTATTCCACATCCCATTCCAGATTCTATTCCACATTCCATTCCATTCTATTCTGTATTCCACTGCAAATTCCATTCCATTCAATTTCACATTGCATTCCAAATAACTTTCCATTCCATTCCACATTCCATTCAACATTCCTTTCCATTCAGTTTCACTTTGCTTTCCATCCATTCGAAATTACATTCCATTCCATTCCATTTCACATTCCATTCCATTCAATTCCACTTTGCATTCCATTCCATTCCACATTCCATTCAATTCCTTTCCACTTTGCATTCCATTCGATTCCATTCTACATTCCATTCCATTCCACATTCCATTCCATTCCTTTCCTTTCCCTTTCAATTACATTCCATTCCACTCCATTCCACATTCCATTCTATTCCACATTCCATTCCATTCCATTCCCTTTCCACTCCAATCCATTCCACATTCCCATCCATTCCACGTTTCATTCCATTCAATTCCACATTCCATTCTATTCCATTACATTCCTTTTTCCATTCCATTCCACATTCCTTTCCACTCCACATTCCATTCCACGTTCCATTCCACGTTCCATTTCACATTCCATTCCATTCCACGTTCCATTACACGTTCCATTGCACATTCCATTCCATTCTATTAAACATTCCTTTCCATTACTTATCATTCCTCTCTCCAATACATTCCATTACATTCCACGTTACATTCCACGTTCCAATAGACATTTCAATCCACCTTACAATCCACTACATCCCAGGTTCAATTCCCCATTCCATTCCATTCAATTCCACTTTCCATTCCAATCCATTCGACATTCCATTCCACATTCCATTCCATTACATTCCACATTCCTTTCCACATTCCATTCCAATCCATTCCACTTTCCATTACATTCCATTCCACATTCCACTCCACATTCATTTCCATGCCATTCCACATTCCATTCCACGTTCTATTGCATTCCATTCCATTCCACTTTCCATTCCATTATATTTCACATTCCATTCCACATTCCTTTCAATTCCGTTCCACTTTCCATTCCATTCCATTCCACTTTAGATTCCACATTCCATGCCACGTTCTGTTACTTTACATTCCCTTCCAAATTCCATTCCATTCCATTCCACATTCCATTCCATTCTATTCCTCATTCCGTTACATTCCATTCCACATTCCATTCCGTTCCATTCCATTCCAGTTTCCATACCTTCCCATTCCATTCCAAATTCCATTCATTCCATTACTCAATCCATTCCATTGCATTCCACATTTCTTTCCATTCCATTCCCTTCTATTCCACATTCCATTCCATTCCATTCCACATATCATTCCATGTTCCATTCTTCATTCCATTCCACGTTCCATTCGATTCCATTCCACATATCATTCCATCTTCCATTCTTCGTTCCATTCCATGTTCCACTCCACGTTCAATTCAAATTTCCATTCCACGTTCATTTGCATTCCATTCCTCATTCCATTCCACATTCCATTCCATTCCATTCCGCATTCCATACCTCTAAATTCCATTCCATTCCACATTCCTTTCCATTCCATTAAAGATTGCATTCCACATTCCGTTGCATTCCATTCCACATTCCATTCCCTTCTATTCCACATTCCATTACATTCCATTCCACATCCCATAATTTTCCATTCAACATTCCATTCCACATTCAATTCCACGTTCCATTCCACATTCCATATCACATTCCATTCCACGTCCCATTCCATTCTATTCCACTTTCCATTCCATTCCATTACACTTTCCATTCCATTCCATTCAATAGCATTCCACATTCCATATCATTCCATTCCATATTCCATTAAATTCCACTCCACATTCCATTTGACATCCCACTTATTTCCAGTCTACATTCCATTCCACATTCCATTCCATTAAATTCCACATTCCATTACATTCCAATCCACATTCCATTCCATCCTATTGCCCATTCAATTTCACATTCCATTCAGCAATCCATTCCATTCCATTGCACATTCCATTCCACATTCCATTCCACATTCCATTCCATTCCATTCCACGTTACATTCCACGTTTCATTCTACATTCCTTTCCAGGTTCCATTCAATGTTCCATTCCACATTCCATTTCACATTTCGTTTCACGTTCCATTCCGCATTCCATACCATCTTCCATTCCACATTCTATTCCACGTTCCATTCCACTTTCCATTCCATTCAAATCCACCTTCCATTCCAAATTCATTCCTCTCCATTTTATTGCATTTCATTCCATTACACATTCCTTTCCTTTCCATTCCATTCCACATTCAATTGTATTCCATTCCACATTCCACTCCTTTCCATTGCACCTTCCATTCCGTTCCATTCCATTCCATTCCACATTCCATACCATTCCGTTGCATTCCACATTCCATTCCTTTCCATTACACAATCCATTCCTTTCCATTCCACGTTCCATTCCATTCCATTCCACCTTCCACTTCATTCTATTCGACATTACATTACATTCTAATCCACATTCCATTCCACCTCTCATTCGACGTTTCATTCCACCTTCAATTCGAAGTTCCATTCCACTTTCACTTCCATTCCATTCCACCTTCAATTAAACGTTCCATTCCAATTTCCATTCCATGTTCTGTTCCACATTCCATTCCATGTTCTATTCCACGTTTCATTCCATCCCATTGCACATTCCATTCCATTCCACTCCACCTTCCATTCCACATTCCATTCCATTCCATTCCACATTCCTTTCCACATTCCATTCCACTCCATTCCAACTTCCATTCCACATCCCCTTCCATTCCATTCTATTACACATTGCATTCCATTCCATTCCACAATCCATTCAACATTCCACTCCATTCCATTCCACTTTCCATTATATTCCATTCTAACTTCAATTCCTCATTGCACTACATTACATTACATTACACATTCCATGCGACATTCCATTCCATTCAATTCCGCATACCATTCCATTCCGTTCCACATTCCATTCCATTCCATTCCATTCCAACTTCAGCTCCACATTCCATTCCATTCCCTTCTACATTCCATTCTATTCCATTCCAAATTACATTACACGTTCCATTCCACGTTCCATTCCACTTTCCATTCCACGTTCCATTCCAAATTCCATTCCACATTCCATTCAACATTCCATTCCAGATTCCATTCAATTCCGTTCCCCATTCCATTCCACATTCCGTTTCATTCCATTCAACATTCCATTCCATCCCGCTCCACATTCCATTCCACATTCCATTCCATTCCATTCCACATTCCATCCCACGTTCCATTCCATTCCAATTTACGTTCCATTCCACTTTCCATTCCACATTCCATTCCACACTCCATTCCATTCATTCCACATTCCATCCCACGTTCCATTCCATTCCAATTTACTTTCCATTCCACTTTCCATTCCACATTCCATTCCACACTCCATTCCACATTCCATTACTTTCTATTCTACATTGTTTTCCACATGCCATTCTACATCCCATTCCAAATGCCATTCCACATTCCAGTCCATTTCATTCCACATTCCATTCAACATTCCATTAAACTCGATTCCACATTCCATTCCATTCCATTGCACATTCCATTCGGCATTCCATTCCACATTTCTTTCCCCATTGCATTCCATTCCATTCCACATTCCATTATACATTCCATTACACTTTCCTTTCCACATTGCATTCCATTCCATTCCACATACAATTCCACATTCCATTCAACATTCCATTCCCCTTTCCATTCCATTCAGTTCCACATTCCATTCCACTGCATTCCATTCCATTCCACATTCCACTGCATTCCATTCCACATTCCATTCCATTCCATTCCACATTGCATTCTTCCACATTGCATTCCATTCCGTTGCACATTCCATCCCATTCCATTCCACCTTGCATTCCACTTTCCCTTCCATGCCAAATTTCATTCTATTCCTCTCCACATTCCATTCTACATTTCATTCCGTTCCATTCCACTTTCCATTCCACATTCCATTCCATTCGATTCCACATTCCATTCCACTCCATTCCACATTCCATTCCACATTCTTTTCCATTCCATTCCACATTGCTTTCCATTCCATTCCATTTTCCATTCCATTCCATTCCAAATTGCATTTCATTCAATTTCACATTCCATTCAATTACATTGCATTCCACATTCCATTCCATTGTATTCCACTTTCCATTCCATTCTATTATATTCTACTTCCCATTCCGTCCCATTCCACGTTCCATTCAATTACATTCCACATTCCACTCTGCATTCCATTCTACTTTCTATTCCACGATCCATTCAACCTTCCATTACACATTCCATTCCATTTCATCCCACATTTCATTACACGTTCCATTCCATTCCATTTCACATTCCTTTCCATGCCACTTTCCATTCCACGATCCATTGCAAGTTCCAAGCCACGTTCCTTTCCACATTCGATTCCACATTCCATTCCTTTCTATCACATATTCCATACCATTCCATTCCACTCCATTCCACAATTCATTCCATTCCATTTGACATACCATTCACATTCCGTTCCACATTCCATTTCGTTCCTTTCCACATTCCATTCCACACTCCATTCCATATTCCATTTCACATTCCATTCCGTTCCATTCCACATTGCATTCCACACTCCATTCCACATTCCATTTCGCATTCCATTCCATTCCATTTCATTCCACGTTCCATTCCATTTCAATCAGTATTCCATTCCATTCCATTCAACGTTGCATTCCATTCCACATTCCAGTGCATTGCACTTCCGATTACATTCCATTCCATATTCCATTCCACATTACAGTCCAGATTCCATTCCACATTCCATACCCTTCCTTTCTAGATTCCATTCCACATTCCATTCCTTTCCATTACACATTCCATTTAACTTTATATTCCACATTGCATTCCACTTTCCATTCCACAGTCCATTCCACATTCCATTCCATTCCATTTCACTTTGCATTCCATTTCATTCCATTCCACATTCTATTCCATTCCACACTCCATTCCTTTGCATTCCACGTTCCATTCCACATTGCGTTCTATATTCCATTCTACATTACATTCCATTTCTTTGCAAATTCCATTCTACATTCCATTCCACATTCCAGGCCACATTCCACACCATTCCTTTCCACATTCCATTCCACATTCCATTCCTTTCCATTACAACTTCCGTTTCACTTTCCCTTCCACATTGCATTCCACTTTCCATTGCACATTTCATTCCACATTCCATTCCATTCCATTCCACATTCCATTCCACATTCCATTCCACATTCCTTTCCATTACATTCCACATTCCATTCCAAATTCCATTTCATTTCATTCCACATTCCATTCCATATTCCATTGCTCATTCCCTTCCAAATTCCATTCCATTCTATTCCATTCCATTCCACATTATATTCCATTTCATTACACATTCCATTCCTCATTCAATTGCACATTCCCTTCTACATTCCATTACATTACATTCCACATTCTATTCCACATTACTTTCCATTCCATTACATAATCCATACCACATTCGATTCCATTCTGCTCCACATTACATTCTATTACATTCCACGTTCCATTCCACTTTCCATTCCATTCCATTCCACTTTCCATTCCACATTCCATTCCATTCCTTTAATTATTCCATTCCATTCCATTGCATTACACATTTCATTCCATTCCATTCCACATTAAATTCTATTCCATTCCAAATTGCATTCAATTCCATTCCATTCCAGTTTCCATTCAATTTCATTCCATTCAATTGCACATTCCATTCCACATTACATTCCCTTCAATTCCGCATCCCATTCCTTTCAATTCCATTCCTTTCCAAATTCCATTCCCTTCCATTCTGTTCCACATTCCATTCCCTTCCATTCCACATTCCATTCCATTCCATTTCACATTCTATTAAATTCCATTCCACGTTCAATTCCACAATCCATTGATCTCCACTCCACATTCTATTCCATTCCTTTCCACATTCCGTTTCACATTCCATTCCATTCAATTCGACATTTCATTCCAGGTGCCATTCCATTCCATTCCTCATTCCTTTCCACATTCCATTACACGTTCCAATCCATGTTCCATTCCATTTTCCATTCCACTTTCCATTTCATACTATTTCACCTTTCATTCCATTCCATTCCACGTTACATTTCATTCCCTTCCGCATTCCATTCCACATTCCATTCCACATTCACTTTCACCTTCCATTCCATTGCATTCCATTCTATTCCATTCCACATTCCATTCCATTCTATTCCGCATTCCATTGCATAACATTCCACGTTCCATTACATTCCATTCCACATTCCATTCCACGTTCCATTCGACGTTCCATTCCTTTCCATTCTATTCCACATTGCATACCATTCCATTCCACTTTCCATTACATTCCATTCCATATTCCACTTCATATTCCTTTCCATTGCTTTCCATTGCACCTTCCATCCCACATTCCTTTCCATTGCATTCCATATTCCATTCCATATCCCATTCCACATTCCATTCCACATTTCATTCCCCGTAATATTCCACAATACATTCCACATTCCATTCCACATTTCATTCCCTGTAATATTCCACAATACATTCCACATTCCATTCCACATTGCATTCCACGTTCGTTACCATTCCTTTCCACGTTCCATTCCAATCCATTCCACGTTGTGTTTCATTCTATTCCATGTTCCATTCCAGATTCCGTTTCCGCATTCTATTCCCCTTTTCATTCCATTCTATTCCACTTCCAATTGCATTCAATTCCACATTCCTTTCCATTCCATTAAATTCCATTCTACATTCCATTATATTCCATTCCACACTCCATTACATTCCATTCCACATTCAATTCTATTCCATTCCATTCCAATTTCCATTAAGTTCCATGCCATATTACTCTCCGTTGCATTACACATTCCATTCCTTTCCATTCCACATTCCATAACATTGCATTCCATTCCACATTCTATTCCATTTCATTCCACATTCCATTCCCTTCCAATTCATTCCAGTCCATTCCACATTCCGTTCCATTACAATTTCCATTCCATTCCATTCCATTCCATTCAATTCCACATTCCATTCCATTCCACATTTCATTCCCTTCCATTCTGTTACACATTTGATTCAATTCCATTCCTCATTCCATTCCATTTCATTCCACATTCCATTGCATTCCATTCCATTCCATTCCACATTCCATACCATTCCGTTCCATTACACTTTTCATTCCACATTCCATTCCACATTCCATTCCATTCCATTTCACTTTCCATTCTATTCCATTCCATTCCATTCCACATTCCATTCCACATCCCTTTCCCTTCCATTCCACATTCCATTCCATTCCATTCTACATTCCATTCCATGTTCCTTTGCAAGTTCCATTCAACGTTACTTTCCAGTACATTCCATTCCATTCCATTCCATTCCATTCCATTCCATTCTGAATTCCTTTCCATTCCATTCCAAATTATACTCGACATTCCATTCATTGCATTCCACATTCCATTCCATTCCATTCCACTTTCCATTACACATTGCATTCCATTCCATTCCACGTTGCATTCCACACTCAATTACACATTCCATTCCACTTTCCATTCCGTTCCACGACACGTTGCATTCCACATTCCATGCCACGTTCAATTCCACATTCCATTCCACATTCCATTCAACAATCCATTCCACGTTCCATTCCATTCCATTACACGTTCCGTTCCACATTCCATTCCATTCCATTCCATTCCATTCTGAATTCCTTTAAATTCCATTCCAAATTATACTCGGCATTCCATTCATTGCATTCCACATTCCATTCCATTCCGTTCCACATTCCATTACTTTCCATTCCACATTACATTCAACGTTCCATTCCACATTCCATTCCACTTTCCATTCTACGTTCCACTTCACGTTCCATTCTATGTTCCCTTCCATTCCATTCCACGTTGCATTCCATTCCATTCCACATTCCGTTCTACTTTCCATTAGACCTGCCATTCCTTTCCACATTCCTTTCTACGTTGCATTAGTGTTGCCATTCCATGTTCCACTTCATGTTCCATTCCATTCCATTCCACGTTCCGTACCAATCCATTCCAAGTTCCATTTCATTCTACTCCACTTTCCATTCCACATTCCATTTCACATTCCATTCCACATTCCATTCCATTCCTTTCCAATTTCAATTCCATTCCATTCCATTCCATTCTACATTCCATTCCGTTCCTTTCCACTTTCCATTCTTTCATTTCCAAATTCCATTCCATTCCATTGCATTCCACTTTCCTTTCCATACCATTCTGCATTCCATTCCATTCCATTCCACGCCATACTCGAATCCATTCCACGTTCCATTCCACGTTACATTCCAATTTCCATTCCATTCCATTCCATTCCATTCTGGATTCCTTTCCATTCCATTCCGAATTATATTCAACATTCCGTTCCATTCCATTCCACGTACCATTCCACGTTGCATTGCACATTCCCTTCCACGTTCCATTCCACATTCTGTTCTGTGCTACTCCACGGCCCATTCCACCTTCCATTCCATCTTCGATTCCACGTTCCATTCCATAACATTCCACATTACATTACATTCTATTCCATTCCACATTCCATTGCCTTCCTTTCCACATACTTTTCCATTCCATTCCACATTCCATTCCATTGCATTCCAAATTCCATTCCACATTTCATTACCTTCTATTCCACATTCTTTTTTTTTCTTTTATTATTATGATTATTATTATTATTATTATACTTTAGGTTTATGGCACATGTGCCCAATGTGCAGGTAAGTTACATATGTATACATGTGCCATGCTGGTGTGCTGCACCCAGCAACTCGTCATCTAGCATTAGGTATATCTCCCAATGCTATCCCTCCCCCATCCCCCCACCCCACAACAGTCCCCGAAGTATGATGTTCCCGTTCCTGTGTCCATGTGTTCTCATTGTTCAATTCCCACCTATGAGTGAGAATATGCAGTGTTCGGTTTTTTGTTCTTGCGACAGTTTACTGAGAATGATGATTTCCAATTTCATCCATGTCCCTACAAAGACATGAACTCATCATTTTTGGCTGCATAGTATTCCATGGTGTATATGTGCCACATTTTCTTAATCCAGTCTAACATTGTTGGACATTTGGCTTGGTTCCAAGTCTTTGCTGTTGTGAATAATGCGGCAATAAACATACATGTGCATGTGTCTTTATAGCAGCATGATTTATAGTCCTTTGGGTATATACCCAGTAATGGGATGGCTGGGTCGAATGGAATTTCTAGTTCTAGATCCCTGAGGAATCGCCACACTGACTTCCACAAGGGTTGAACTAGTTTACAGTCCCACCAACAGTGTCAAAGTGTTCCTATTTCTCCACATCCTCTCCAGCACCTGTTGTTTCCTGACTTTTTAATGATTGCCATTCTAACTGGTGTGAGATGGTATCTCATTGTGGTTTTGATTTGCATTTCTCTGATGGCCAGTGATGGTGAGCATTTATTCATGTGTTTTTTGGCTGCATAAATGTCTTCTTTGAGAAGTGTCTGTTCATGTCCTTCACCCACTTTTTGATGGGGTTGTTTGTTTTTTTCTTGTAAATTTGTTGGAGTTCATTGTAGATTCTGGATATTAGCCCTTTGTCAGATGAGTAGGTTGCGAAAATTTTCTCCCATTTTGTAGGTTGCCTGTTCACTCTGATGGTAGTTTCCTTTGCTGTGCAGAAGCTCTTTAGTTTAATTAGATCCCATTTGTCAATTTTGGCTTTTGTTTCCATTGCTTTTGGTGTTTTAGACATGAAGTCCTTGCCCATGCCTATGTCCTGAATTGTATTGCCTAGGTTTTCTTTTAGGGTTTTTATGGTTTTAGGTCTAACATTTAAGTCTTTAATCCGTCTTGAATTGATTTTTGTATAAGGTGTAAGGAAGGGATCCAGTTTCAGCTTTCTACATACGGCTAGCCAGTTTTCCCAGCACCATTTATTAAATAGGGAATCCTTTCCCCATTTCTTGTTTTTCTCAGGTTTGTCAAACATCAGATGGTTGTAGACATGCGGCATTATTTCTGACGGCTCTGTTCTGTTCCATTGATCTATATCTCTGTTTTGGTAGCAGTACCATGCGGTTTTGGTTACTGTAGCCTTGTAGTATAGTTTGAAGTCAGGTAGCGTGATGCCTCCACCTTTGTTCTTTTGGCTTAGGATTGACTTGGTGATGCGGGCTCTGTTTTGGTTCCATATGAACTTTAAAGTAGTTTTTTCCAATTCTGTGAAGAAAGTCATTGGTAGCTTGATGGGGATGGCATTGAATCTGTAAATTACCTTGGGAAGGATGGCCATTTTCATGATATTGATTCTTCCTACCCATGAGCATGGAATGTTCTTCCATTTGTTTGCATCCTCTTTTATTTCCTTGAGCAGTGGTTTGTAGTTCTCCTTGAAGAGGTCTTTCACATCCCTTGTAAGTTGGATTCCTAGGTATTTTATTCTCTTTGAAGCAATTGTGAATGGGAGTTCACCCATGATTTGGCTCTCTGTCTATTATTGATGTATGAGAATGCTTGTGATTTTTGCACATTGATTTTGTATCCTGAGACTTTGCTGAAGTTGCTTATCAGCTTAAGGAGATTTTGGGCTGAGACAATGGGGTTTTCTAGATATACTATCATGTCATTTGCAAACAGGGACAATTTGACTTCCTCTTTTCCTAATTGAATACCCTTGATTTCCTTCTCCTGCCTAATTGCCCTGGCCAGAACTTCCAACACTATGTTGAATAGAAGTGGTGAGAGAGGGCATCCCTGTCTTGTGCCAGTTTTCAAAGGGAATGCTTCCAGTTTTTGCCCATTCAGTATGATATTGGCTGTGGGTTTGTCATAAATAGCTCTTATTATTTTGAGATATGTCCCATCAATTCCTAATTTATTGAGAGTTTTTAGCATGAAGGGTTGTTGAATTTTGTCAAAGGCCTTTTCTGCATCTATTGAGATAATCATGTGGTTTTTGTCTTTGGTTCTGTTTATATGCTGGATTACATTTATTGATTTGCGTATATTGAACCAGCCTTGCATCCCAGGGATGAAGTCCACTTGATCATGGTGGATAAGCTTTTTGATGTGCTGCTGGATTCTGTTTGCCAGTATTTTATTGAGGATTTTTGCATCAATGTTCATCAAGGATATTGGTCTAAAATTCTCTTTTTTTGTTGTGTCTCTGCCAGGCTTTGGTATCAGGATGATGGTGGCCTCATAAAATGAGTTAGGGAGGATTTCCTCTTTTTCTATTGATTGGAATAGTTTCAGAAGGAATGGTACCAGCTCCTCCTTGTACCTCTGGTAGAATTCGGCTGTGAACCCATCTGGTCCTGGCCTTTTTTTGGTTGGTAAGCTATTGATTATTGCCACAATTTCAGCTCCTGTTATTGGTCTATTCAGAGATTCAACTTCTTCTTGGTTTAGTCTTGGGAGGGTGTATGTGTTCAGGAATTTATCCATTTCTTCTAGATTTTCTAGTTTATTTGCATAGAGGTGTTTGTAATATTCTCTGATGGTAGTTTGTATTTCTGTGGGATCGGTGGTGATATCCCCTTTAACATTTTTTATTGCATCTATTTGATTCTTCTCTCTTTTTTTCTTTATTAATCTTGCTAGTGGTCTATCAATTTTGTTGATCCTTCCAAAAAACCAGCTCCTGGATTCACTTATTTTTTGAAGGGTTTTTTGCGTATCTATTTCCTTCTGTTCTGCTCTGATTTTAGTTATTTCTTGCCTTCTGCTAGCTTTTGAATGTGTTTGCTCTTGCTTTTCTAGTTCTTTTAATTGTGATGTTAGGGTGTCAATTTTGGATCTTTCCTGCTTTCTCTTGTGGGCATTTAGTGCTATAAATTTCCCTCTACACACTGCTTTGAATGCATCCCAGAGATTCTGGTATGTTGTGTCTTGGTTCTCGTTGGTTTCAAAGAACATCTTTATTTCTGCCTTCATTTCGTTATGTACCCAGTAGTCATTCAGGAGCAGGTTGTTCAGTTTCCATGTAGTTGAGCGGTTTTGAGTGAGATTCTTAATCCTGAGTTCTAGCTTGATTGCACTGTGATCTGAGACAGTTTGTTACAATTTCGGTTCTTTTACATTTATTGAGGAGAGCTTTACTTCCAAGTATATGGTCAATTTTGGAATAGGTGTGGTGTGGTGCTGAAAAAAATGTATATTCTGTTGATTTGGGGTGGAGAGTTCTGTAGATGTCTATTAGGTCCGCTTGGTGCAGAGCTGAGTTCAATTCCTGGGTATCCTTGTTGACTTTCTGTCTCGTTGATCTGTCTAATGTTGACAGTGGGGTGTTAAAGTCTCCCATTATTAATGTGTGGGAGTCTAAGTCTCTTTGTAGGTCACTGAGGACTTGCTTTATGAATTTGGTAAAAAAGAATAAAAAGAAATGAGCAAAGCCTTCAAGAAATGTGGGACTATGTGAAAAGACCAAATCTACGTCTGATTGGTGTACCTGAAAGTGATGGGGAGAATGGAAACAAGTTGGAAAAGACTCTGCAGGATATTATCCAGGAGAACTTCCCCAATCTAGCAAAGCAGGCCAACATTCAGATTCAGGAAATACAGAGAATGCCACAAAGATACTCCTCCAGAAGAGCAACTCCAAGACACATAATTGTCAGATTGACCAAAGTTGAAATGAAGGAAAAAATGTTATGGGCAGCCAGAGAGAAAGGACGGGTTACCATCAAAGGGAAGCCCATCAGACTAACAGCGGATTTCTCAGCAGAATCCCTACAAGCCAGAAGAGAGTGGGGGCCAATATTCAACATTCTTAAAGAAAAGAATTTTCAACCCAGAATTTTATATCCTGCCAAACTAAGCTTCATAAGTGAAGGAGAAATAAAATACTTTACAGACAAGCAAATGCTGAGAGATTTTGTCAACACCAGGCCTGCCCTAAAAGAGCTCTTGAAGGAAGTGCTAAACATGGAAAGGCACAACCGGTACCAGCCACTGCAAAATCATACCGAAATGTAAAGACCATTGAGACTAGGAAGAGACTGCATCAACTATTCCACATTCTTTTCCATTCCATTCTACATGCCTTTCCATGTTCCATTCCACGTTCCATTTCGCGTTCAATTCCATTCCATTCCATTCCATTCCATTCCATTCCATTCCATTCCATTCCATTCCTTTCCGAATTCCGTTCCATTCCATTCCAGATTCTATTCCACAATACATTCCATTCGATTCCACATTACTTTCCACATTCCTTTCCATTCTATTCCATATTCCACTACGTTCAATTCCACGTTCCATTCTTTTCCATTCTATGTTACATTCCACATTCCATTCCACCTTTCATTACACATTCCATTGCAATGCATTCTAAATTCCTTTCCTTTCCATTCCACTTTCCATTCCACTTTCCATTCCATTAAATTCCACTTTCCATTCCAAATTTCATTGCCCATGCCATTTCATGTTCCATGCCACATTCCAATTAATGTTCCATTCCACGTTCCATTAAAAGTTCCATTCCATTCCATTCCACTTTCCATTGCACATGGCATTCCTTTCCATTCCACATTCCATTTCTCATTCCATTCCACGTTCCATTCCATTCTATTCTGCATTCTATTCCACATTCCATTCAATTCCATTCCACATTCCATTCCACATTCCATTCCTTTCCATTCCACATTCCATTCCCTTCCATTTCACTTTCCATTCTACATTCCATTCCACTCTGCAGTCCCCATTCCATTCCACTTTCCATTCCACGTTCCATTCCAAGTTCCATTCTATCTTCCATTCAATTCCATTCAACGTTCCATTGCACATTCCATTCCATTCCACTCCAATTTCTATTTACCATACCATTCTGTGACATTCCAAATTCCATTACATTCCATTCCCCATACCAATACACATTCCATTCCACTCCAATCCACATTCCATTCCACATTGCCTTGCATTCCACTCCACATTCCATTCAACATTCCGTTCCGCATTCCATTCCAATACATTCCACATTCCATTTCACGTTCCATTCCAAGTTCCACTCCACATTGCATTGCACACTCCATTCCATGTACCATTCTGCATACCATTCCACGTTCCTTTCCATGTTCCATTCCACGTTCCATTCCATTCCATTCCACGATCCATTCTGCTTTCCATTCCATTCCATTCCACGTTCCCTTCCACATACCATTCCACATTCCATTATACAATACATTCCATTCCATTCCATTCCACGTTCCATTCAACATTCCATTGCACATTCTATTCCTCATTCGATTCCGTTCCATTCCACATTCCATTCCACATTCCTTTTCTCATTCCATGCCACATTCCATTCCATTCCATTCCTTTCCATTACATTCCATTCCGCATTTCATTCCATTGCATTCCACATTCTATTCCTCATTCCATTCAATTCCAGTCCACATTCCATTCTATTCCATTAAGTTCCATTCCATTCCATTCCACATTCCATGCCACATTCCATTCAACATTCCATTCCACAGTCCTTTCCTCATTCCATTCCATTCCATTCCTCCTTTCATTCCACCATCCATTCCACATTCCATTCCACGATCCTTTCCATTCCATTCAACTTTTCATTCCACTTTCCATTCCATTCCTCTCCACGTTCCATTCCACATTCCATTGCTCATTGCATTCCACATTCCATTGCATTTTCCAGTCCATGTTCCATTCCACGTTCCATTTCATTCTATTTCACAATCCATTCGACATTCCATTCCATTCCATTTCACTTTCCATTCCACATTCCACTCCATGTTCCATGCCACGTTCCATTCCACGTTCCATTCCATTCTCCGTTCCATTTAACATTGCATTCCATTCCACGTTCCATTTCACATTCCATTCCACTTTCAACTCCACATTGCACTCCGCTCCATTCCACCTGCCACTCCACATACCATTCCACTTTACATTCCACATTCCATTCCATTTCATTCGACATTCCATTCCATTTCATTCCACATTCAATTGCATTCCATTCCACATTCCATTCTGTTCCATTCCACATTCCATTCCACATTCCAATCCATTCCATTCCACCTTCTATTCCATTCCATTCCACATTCCATTCCATTCCATTCCAGGCTCCATTCCACCTTCCATTCCACGTTCCATTCCACGTTCCATTCCACGATCCATTCCATTCCATTCCACAATCCTTTCCACGTTCCATTCCAGATTTCATGCCACATTCCATTGAATATTCCATTCCACTTTCCATTCCATTCCATTCCACAATCCACTCCACATTGCATTCCATTCCAGATTCCATTCAACATTCCATTGCACATACCATTCCACAACCCATTCAATACCATTCCACATTCCATTCCGCATTCCATTTCATTCCATTCCACGTTCCTTTCCACATTCCATTCCACATACAATTCCACATTCCATTTCATATTCCATTCCATTAAATTCGATTCCATTCCACTTTCCATTCTACATTCCTTTCCATATTCCATTCCACTCCTTTACACGTTCCATTCCACGTTCCCTTCCGCATTCCATTCCACGTTCCTTTACATTCCATTTCACTTTCCATTCCACTTTCCATTCCATTCCATTCTACGTTGCATTCCACATTCCATTGCACATACCATTCCACATTCCTTTCCGCATTCCATTCAATTCCATTCCACATTCCATTCCATTCCGTTCAACATTCCATTGCATTCCATTCCACTTTCCATTCCAATTTCCATTCTATTTCATTGCGCATTCCATTACCCATTCCATTCCATTCCATTCCACATTTCATTCCGCATTCCATTCCAAGTTCCATTCCATTCCATTCCATTCCACATTTCATTCCGCATTCCATTCCACGTTCCATTCCATTCCATTCCATGTTCTATTCCACGATACATTCCACTCCATTCCGTGATACATTCCACTTTACAGTCCAGATTTCATTCCACATTCCATTAAACATTCCGTTCCACTTTCCATTACATTCCATTCCACATTGTATTCCATTGCAGCCCACATTCCATTCCACAATCTATTCCATTCCATTTAAACATTCCATTCCACTAAATTCCACATTCCATTCCAGCTTCCATTCCATTCCACATTCCATTCCACATTCCATTCCACATTCCATTCCACTACATTCCACTTTCCATTTCATATTCCATTCCACATTCCATTCCACGTTCCACTACACGTTATATTCCATTCCATTCCAGGTTCCATTCCACTTTCCATTCCATTCCAATCCACTTTCCATTCCACATTCCGTTGTACATTCCATTCCAAGTTCCATCCCTCATTGCATTCCACCTTCCATTCCACGTTCTATTCCACGTTCCATTCCACGTACCATTCCATTCAAGTTCCATTCCACATTCCGTTCCATTCCATTACACATTCCATTAAACATTTCATTGCACATTCAGTTCCACGTTCCATTCCACATTCCATTCCGGGTTCCATTCAACTTTCGATTCCACTCCATTCCACGTTCCATTCCACATCTCATTCCACAATCCATTCCACATTCCATTCCACATTCCATTGCATTGCATTCCATTTCACATTCCGTTCCACAATCCATTCCATTCCATTCCAATTTCCATTTCACATTCCATTCCATTCAATTCCACATAACATTCCACATTCCATTCCATCTCATTCGAGATATCACTCAACATTCCATTCCATTCATTCTACTTTCCATTCCACATTCCTTTCTAATCAATTCCACCTTTCATTCCACATTCCATTGCATTTCATTCCACGTTCCAATCCACATTCCATTCCACACTGCATTCCACATTCCCTTTCACGTTCCATTCCACATTCCATACCACATTCGATTCCACATTCCATTCCATTCCATTCCACATTCCATAACGTATTCCATTCCATTCCATTCCACGTTCCATTCCATTCCATTCCACATTCCATTCCACGTTCCATTCCATTCCATTCCACGTTCCATTCTAGTTTGCATTAGACATTCCATTCCATTCCATTCCACTTTCCAATCTACGTTCCATTAGAGGTTCCATTCCGCATTCCATTCCAAGTTTCATTCCATTCTATTCAACGTTCCATTCCATACTCCATTCCATTCCATTCCCCAAGCCATTCCATTCAATTCAACATTCCGTTTCATTCAATTCCACGTTCCATTCCATGTTACTTTCCACGTTCCATTCCAAGTTCCATTCCACGTTCCATTCCTTTCCATTGCACGTTCCATTCCTTTCCATTTCACGTTCCATTTCATTCCATTTCACGTTCCATTCCTCATTCAATTTCACATTCCTTTCCACCTTACATTCCATTCCATTACTTTCTACATTGCAGTCCAGCCCATTCCACTTTCCATTCCATTCAATTCGACCTTAAATTCCATTCCATTCCATTCTGCATTCCATTGCATACCATTCTGCTTTCTATTGCATTCCATTCCATTCCACATTCGATTCCATTCCATTCCACATTCCATTCCATTCCATTCCACGTTCCATTCCACATTCCATTCCACTATCCATTCCACTTTCCATTCCATTCCATTCCACATTCCCTTCCCTTCCATTCCTCATTCCATTCCATTCCTTTCCACATTCAGTTCCGCGTTCCATTCAACGTTCCAGTACACTTTCCATTCCATTCCATTCCACGTTCTATTCAACGTTCCATTCCATGTCCCATTCCATTCCATTCCATTCCATTCCATATTCCATTCCTTTCCATTCCACATTCCGTTCCACACTGCATTCCATTCAATTCCACATTGCATTCCACTCAATTCCAAATTCCATGTTCCTTTCCATGTTCCATTCCACGTTCAATTCCACATTCATTTCCTTTCCATTTCACATTGAATTCCACATTCCATTCCAGATTCCATTCATCATTGCATTCCACATTCCATTCCATATTCCATTTCGTTCCTTTCCACATTCCATTCCATTCAACGTTCCATTCCATTCCATATTCCATTCCATTCCACATTCCATTCCATTCCATTCCACATTCCATTGCACATTCCTTTCCATTTCGCATTCCATTCTGTTCCACTTTCCATTCCATTTCATTCCACATTCCATCCCGTTCCATTTCACTTTCCATTCCGTTCCACTCCACTTTCCATTCCATTCCAGATTCCATTGCGTTGCATTCCACATTCCATTCCATTCCATTCCAAATTCCATTCCATTAAATTGCACATTCCATTCAACATTCCATTCCAAATTCCATTCCATTAAATTGCACGTTCCATTCCACATTCCATTCCATTCATTTGCACATTGAATTCCACATTCCATTCCCTTCCATTCCACATTAGATTCCATTTCAATCCATTCCATACCATATTCCATTCTATAACCACAAATTCCACATTCCGTTCCATTCCATTTCACATTCCATTTTATTCCATTCGTTTCCATTCAATTGCACATTCCATGGCATTCCACATTCCATTCGTTTCCTTTCCATTCCACTTTCCATTCCACATTCCATTCCATTCCATTCCACATTCCACTCCAGATTTCAGTCTACATTCCCTTTCATTCCACTCCACATTGCTTCCACATTGCATTCTATTCAATTACACATTCCATTCCACATTCCCTTCCACATTCCATTCCATTGCATTCCACATTCCTTCCACAATCCATTCCATTCCCTTCCACATTCTGTACCACATTCCATTCCATTCCATTCCACATTCCATTCCACATTCCACATTCCATTCCATTCTGTTCCACATTCCATGCTCCATTCCACATTTCGTTCCATTCCATTTCACATTGAATACTACTTTCCGTTCCCCGTTCCATTCCAGATTGCATTCAGCATTGCATTCCACATTCCATTCCATATTCCAATTCTTTCCATTCCACATCCCATTCCACATTCAATTCCATTCCAGGTTCCACTCCAGTCCATATTCCATTCCATTCCACATTCCATTCCACTCCTTTCCACATTCCATTGCACATTCCTTTCCATTGCACATTCCATTCCATTCCACATTCCATTCCATTCCATTCCACTTTCCATCCCATTCCATTTCACATTCCATTCCATTCCACTCCACTTTCCATTCTATTCCAGATTCCATTGCATTGCATTCCACATTACATTGCATTCCTTTCCACATTCCATTCCATTCAATTGCAAGTTGAATTCCACATTCCTTTCCCTTCGATTCCACATTAGATTCCGTTTGTATGCATTCCGTACCGCATTCCATTCTCTACCAACAAATTCCACATTACATTCCATTACATTTCACATTCCAATCCATTCCATTCGATTCCATTCCATTCCACATTCAATTGCATTCCACATTCCATTGCATTCCACCTTACATTCCTTTCCATTCCATTCCATATTCCATTCCACATTCCGTTCCATTGCATTACACATTCCACTCCAGATTCCAGTCAACATTCCATTTCATTCCACTCCACATTGCTTCCACATTCCATTCCATTCAATTACACATTCCATTCCACATTCCCTTCCACATTCCATTCCATTCCATTCCACATTCCTTCCACAATCCATTCCATTCCCTTCCACATTCTGTACCACAATCCATTCAATTCCATTGCACATTCCGTTACATTACATTCCACATTCCATTTCACATTCCACATTACATTCCATTCCACTCCACATTCCATTCCACTTTCCATTCCTCATTCCATTCCATGATCCATTCTGTTCCTTTCCACATTCCTTACCATTCGATTCCATTCCATTCCGGATTCCATTCCATTCCATTCGACATACTATTCACATTCCATTCCATTCCAGTCCATATTCCATTCCATTCCAGTGCACATTCCATTCCATTCCATTCCATATTCCATTGTATTCCATTCCACATTTCATTCCACATTCCTTTCCACGTGCCATTCCATCCCATTCCACCTCAAATCCACTTTCCATTGGACGTTCCATTCCACTTTCCATTCCACGTTTCGTTCCATTCCATTCCACGTTCCATTCCACAATCCTTTCCATTCCATTCAACGTTCCATTCTTTTCCATTCCACATTCCATTCCACGGTCCATTCCATGTTCCATTCCACGTTCCATTCCATGCCATTCCACGTTCCATTCCATTCCTTTCCACGTTCCATTTCATTCTATTCCACATTCCATTTGACATTCCATTTCACATTCCATTCCACCTTCCATCCCATTCCATTCCTTCCATTCCACTATCCATTGCATTCCATTCCACTTCCCATTCCATTCAAATCCACCTTCCATTCCATTCAATTCCGTTCCATTCCATTCCACTATATTCCATTCCATATTGAATTCCTTAGCATTCCGCATTCCATTCAATTCCATTCCATTCAATATTCCATTCCATTCCAATCCGTTCCATATTCAATCCCATTCCTTTCTGAATTCCATTCCATTCAATTTCTCATTCCATTCTATTCCATTCCTTTCCATTCCACATTCGATACCTTTCCATTCCATTCCACATTCCATTCCACATCCCATTCCACATTCCACTCCCTTCCATTGCACATTCCATTCCATTCGATTCCAAATTCCATTCCACTTTCCATTCCACTTTCCATTCCATTTCTTTCCACGTTTCATTCCACATTCCATTCCTCATTCCTTTCCATTCCATTCCACATACCATTCCACATTCCATTCTATTCCATTCCATTCCATTCCACATTCCAATCCACATTCTATTCCACATTTCATTCCAAATTCTCTTCCACATTCCATTCCACATTCAAGCCACTCTATTCCACATTCCATTCCATTCCCTTCCACATTACATACCATCCCATTCCATGTTGCATTCCACCTTCCAAACCACTTTCCACTCCGTTCCATTCCGCATTCCTTTCCACATTCCATTCCACATTCCATTTCACATTCTTGTCCATTCCATTCCACATTCCAGTACATTCAAATCCACATTTCATTCCATTCTTTTCCACGTTATAGTCCACATTCCATTACACATTCCATTCACATTCCCTTCCACATTCCTTTCCATTCCATTCCACATTCCTTTCCACATTCCATTCGATTCAATTCCACATTCCATTCCTTTCCATTCCATTCCATTCCACGTTCCATTCCACGTTCCATTCCACACACAGTTCCACATTCCATTCCACATTCCATTCCATTCCATTACACATTCCATTCCACATTCGTTTCCATTCCACTCCAGATTAGATTACCCATTCCATTCCTCATTCCCCTCCACATTCCATTCCATTCCATTCCACATTACATTGCAATCTACTACAGATTCCATTCCATTCCACATAACATTCCTTTCCACATTCCATTCCATTCCATTTCACATTCCCTTCCATTCCTTTCCACATTCCATTCCATTCCAATCCAGATTCCATTCCATTCCACATTCCATTCCGTTCCACTCCAGATGCCATTCCATTCCACATTCCATTCCACGATCCATTCCACATTCCATTCCACGTTCCATTTCTCTTTCCATTGCACGTTCCATTTCATTCCATTTCATGATCCATTCCTCATTCCCTTCCATTCCATTCCACTTTTCATTCTACATACCATTCCACGTTTCATTCCATGTTCCATTCCACGTTCCATTCCATTCCATTCCACGGTCCATTCCTCTTTGCATTCTATTCCACGTTCCATTGTACATTCCATTCCACATTCCATTCCATTCCATTCCACGTTTCATTCCACATTCCATTCCACATTCCTTTCCACATTCCTTTCCATATTCCATTCCACATTCCTTTCCATTCCATTCCACATGCCATTCCACATTCCATTCCATTCCACATTCCATTCCTCATTCCATTCCACTGTATTCCACGTTTTATTCCACATTGCATTCCACATTGCATTCGACATTCCCTTTCACATTCCATTCCACATCCCATTCCACATTGCATTTCATATTTCATTCCACATTCCATTCCACGTTCCATTCCATTCCATTCCACGTTCCATTCTACATTCCACTAGACGTTTCATTCCATTCCATTCCCATTTCCATTCTACGTTCAGTTAGAGGTTCCATTCCGCATTCCATTCCACGTTCCATTCCATTAAATTCCACGTCACATTCCATATTCTATTCCATTCCATTCCACATTCCAATCCACTATATTCAACATTCCATTCCATTGCATTCCACGTTCCATTCCACTTTCCATTCCTCGTTCCATTCCAGGTTTCATTCCGTTCCATTATACGTTCCGTTGCATTCCATTCCAAGTTCAATTTCATTGTATTACAGGTTTCATTCCACATTATATTTCACGTTCCATTCCACCTTACATTCCATTACATTCCATTGCACATTCCATTCCACATTCCATTCCCTTCCATTCCATATTCCATTCCATTCCATTCCACATTCCATTCCAGTCCATTCCACATTCCATTCCACGTTCCTTTCCACGTTCCATTCCATTCCATTCCATTCTATTCCATTCTGTTTTCCTTTTCATTCCATTTTAAATTATATTCCACTTTCCATTCGATTCCATTCCACTTTCCATTCCATTCGATTCCACATTCCATTCCTTTTCATTCCACATTCCATTCCACGGTCCATTCTACGTTCCATTCCATTCCATTCCACGTTCTGTTACCTTCCATTTCATTTCCATTACCTTCCTTTCCACATTTTTTCCATTCCATTCCACATTCCATTCCACATTCCATTCCACATTCCCTGGCCTTCCATTCCACATTCTTTTCCATTCCATTACACATTGCATTCCATTCCATTCCACTTTCCATTCTTCATTCCTTTACCTTATCTTCTCATTCCTTTCCATTCCATTTCACATTCCATTCCACATTCCATTCCACGTTGCAAATCACGTTGCATTTAATTCCATTCCATTCCGTTCCATTCCGGATTCCATTACATTCCATTCCAGATCCTATTCCACATTCCATTCCATTCCACATTCCATTTCACATTCCATTCAATCCATTCCACATTGCATTCCACTTCCCATTCCATTCCATTCCAAGTTGCATTCCACTTTTCATTCCATTCCATTTCACATTCCATTATACATAGGATTCCACTCCATTCCGCGTTCCATTCCATGTTCCATTCCACATTCCATTCCACATTCAATTCCACATTCCATTCAATCCATTCCACATTCCTCTGCATTCCATTCCACAATTCATTCCATTCCATTCAACATTCCATTTAACATTCCATTTCATTCCATTCCACATGGCATTCCACTTCCCATTCCATTCCATTCCAAGTTGCATTCCACATTTCATTCCATTCCATTTCACTTTCCATTACACATAGGATTCCACTCCATTCTGCGTTCCATTCCATGTTCCATTCCACATTCCATTCCAAATTCCATTCCACTTTCCATTGCATTCCATTCCATTCCACGTTGCATTTCTTTCCGTTCTACATTCAATTCCACATTCCATTTCACAGTCCAATTCACATTCCATTTCACATTCCATTCCATTTCATTCCACATTCCATTCCATTCCATTCCACATTCCATTCCGCATTCTATTCCACAATCCATTCCATTCCATTCTGTTCTACATTCCATTCCATTACATTCCACATTGCTTTGCTTTCCATTTCACATTCCATTGGACATTCCATTCCACGTTCCATTCCACATTCCATTCCACATTCCTTTCCATTCCATTCCACATTCCATTGTACATTCCATTTCACTCCATTCCGTTCTGCATTCAATTCCACATTTCATTCCTTTCCATTCCACATTCCGTTTCACATTCCATTCCATATTCAATTTCACTTTACATTGTAAGATCCATTCCACATGGCATTCCACTTTCCATTCCATGTTCTATTCCATGTTCCACCTCATTCCATTTCATCTTCTATTGCAGATTCCATTTCACATTCCATTCCACCTTCCATTCTTTCCATTCCCCATTCTAATCACCATTCCATTCCATTCCATTCCACTTCCCGTTCCACTCAATTTTGCATTCTTTCCATTCAATTACATTCCATTACACATTAGATTCCATTCCATTCCGCATACCATTCCATTCCACATTCAGTTAAGTTACATTCCACATTCCATTCCATTCCATTACAGAATCCATTCCATTCAATTCCATTGCACATTCCTTTCCCTTCCATTATACATTCAATTTCATTCCATTCCACATTCCATTCCATTGCACATTCCATTCCTTTCCATTCCATTCCACATTCCTTTCAACATTCTTTTCCATTCTATTACACATTCCATTCCACATTCCATTCCATTCAATTCCAGACTGCGTTCCATATTCCATTCCATTCCATTCCATTCCATTCCATTCCATTCCACATTCCATTCCACTTTCCCTTCCATTCTATTCCACATTCCATTCCATTCCACATTCCATTCCACATTATATTCCATTCTATTCCATTCCACATTCCATTCCATTCCATTCCATTCCACTTTCCATTGGATTCCATTCCTCATACCATTCCATTCCATTCCACTTTTCATGCCATTCCATTCCATTCCACATTTCATTTCATTCCAGTCCATTCCACATTCCATTCCATTCCATTCCATGTTCCATTCCATTCCATTCCACATTGCTTTCCTTTCCATTCCATTACACATTCCTTTCCACAATCCATTCCATTCCACATTCCATTCCACATACCTTTCCATTCCATTCCACAGTCCATTCCACTTTCCATTCCATTCCATTCCAGTTTCCATTCCATTTCATTCCATTCCATATTCCATTCTATCTGATTCCACATTCAACTCCATTCCATTAAATATTCCATTCCATTCCATTCCATTCCTCATTCCATTCCATTCCACATTACATTGCATGCCATTCCATTCCACATTGCATTCCATTCCATTCAATCCACATTCCATTCCATTGCATTCAACATTCCATTCCATTCCATCCCATTCCACATTGCATTCCACTCCATCCACATTCCATTCCATTCCATTCCATATTCAATTCCATTACATTCCACATTCCATTCCATTCCATTCCATTCAACATTCCATTGCATTCCATTCCACATTGCATTCAATTCAATTACATTCCTCATTTCTTTCCATCCAATTTCATTCCATTGCACATTTCATTCCACATTCCTTTCCATTCCATTCCACATTCCATTCCATTCCATTCCACATTCCATTCCATTAAACAATCCATTTCATTCCTTTCAATTGAATTCCAAATTCCATTCCAGATTCCATTCTACATTCCATTCCATTCCACCTTCCATTCCATTCAATTCCAAATTTATTCCCCATTCCATTCCTTTCCATTCCACATTCCATTCCATACAATTCCAAATTCATTCCCCATTCCATTCCCCATTCCATTCCACATTCCATTCCATTGCATTCCACATTACCCTCCACAATCCATTCCACATTCCATTTCATTCAATTCCACTTTCCACTCCACATTGCATTCCACTTTCCATTCCACATTCCATTCCATTCTATTCCACATTCCTCTTCACAATCCATTCCACATTGCACTCCATTCCGTTCCACATTCCATTCTACTTTCCATTCCGTTCCATTCCATTCCATTCCACATTCCATTCCACAATCCATTCCATTCCATTCCAGACTGCGTTCCATATTTCATTCCATTCCATTCCATTCCATTCCACATTCCTTTCCACTTTCCCTTCCATTCTATTCCACATTCCATTCCATTCCACATTCCATTCCACATTATATTCCATACTATTCCATTGCACATTCCATTCCATTCCATTCCATTCCATTCCACTTTCCATTGGATTCCATTCCACATACCATTCCATTCCATTCCACTTTGCCTGACATTCCATTCCATTCCACATTTCATTTCATTCCAGTCCTTTCCACATTCCATTCCATTCCATTCCACGTTCCATTCCATTCCATTCCACATTGCTTTCCTTTCCATTCCATTACCCATTCCTTTCCACATTCATTTGCATTCTATTCCACATTCCATTCCACCTTCCATTCCATTCCATTCCACATTCCATTACACATTCATTTTCATTCCATTCCAAATTCCATTGCACATTCCAATCCATTCATGACAGATTCCATTCCAAATTCCATCCCATTCCATTCCATATTCCATTCCACGATCCATTCCATTCCACATTCCATTCCACATACCTTTCCATTCCATTCCACATTCCATTCCACATTCCATTCCGTTCCATTCCATTCCACATTCAATTCCACATTCCATTCCACATTCCTTTCCAAGTTCCTTTCCTTTCCATTACACATTAAATTCCACATTCCATTCCATTCCATTCCAGAATGCGTTCCACATTCCATTCCATTCCATTCCATTCCATTCCATTCCATTCCATTCCATTCCACTCCATTCCATTCCATTCCATTCCACATTCCATTCCAATTTCCTTTTCATTCCATTCCACATTCCATTCCATTCCACATTCCATTCCATTCCACATTCCTTTCCATATTATATTCCATTCTGTTCGATTGCACATTCCATTCCATTCCATTCCACATTCCATTGGATTCCATTCCACGTTCCATTCCATTCTTTCCACTTTGCATGCCATTCCGTTCCTCATTTCATTTCATTTCAGTCCATACCACATTCTATTCCATTCCATCCCACGTTCCATTACATTCCATTCCACATTGCTTTCCATTCCATTCCATTACACATTCCTTTCCACATTCATTTCCATTCTATTCCCATTCCTTTCCACCTTCCATTGCATTCCATTCCACATTCCATTCCACATTCATTTCCATTCCATTCCAGATTCCATTGCACATTACAATCCATTTCATGCCACATTCCATTCCAAATTCCATCCCATTCCATTCCACATTCCTTTCCATGATCCATTCCGTTCCACATTCCATTCCACAGTCCATTCCACTTTCCATTCCATTCCATTCCAGTTTCCATTCCATTCCATTCCACATTCCATTCCATCTGATTCCACATTCAACTCAATTCCATTAAACTTTCCATCCCATTCCATACCATACCTCATTGCATTCCATTCCATTGCACATTGCATTCCATTCCATTCCATTCCACATTGCATTCCATTCCATTCCATTCCACATTGCATTCCATTCCCTTCCATCCTCATTCCATTCCATTCCATTCCACATTCCTTTCCATTCCATCCCATTCCACATTGCATTCCATTCCATCCACATTCCATTCCGTTCCATTCCACATTCAATTCCTTTCCATTCCACATTCCATTCCATTCCATTCAACATTGCATTGCATTCCATTACACATTGCATTCAATTCAATTACATTCCTCATTTCATTCCATCCTATTTCATTCCTTTGCACATTCCATTCCACATTCCATTCCATTCCACATTCCATTCCATTAAACATTCCATTTCATTCCTTTCCATTGAATTCCAAATTCCATTCCACATTCCATTCTACATTCCATTCCATTCCATTCCTTTCCATTACACATTCCATTCCATTCAATTCCAAATTCATTACCCATTCCATTCCTTTCCTTTCCACATTCCATTCCATTCAATTCCAAATTCATTACCCATTCCATTCCTTTCCTTTCCACATTCCATTCCTTTCAATTCCGAATTCATTCCGCATTCCATTCCACATTCCATTCCACTTTCCATTCCATTCTATTCCACATTCCACTCCACAATCCATTCCACATTCCATTCCATTCCAATCCACATTCCATTCCATTCCATTCCACATTCCATTCTACTTTCCATTCCGTTCCCATTCCATTCCATTCCACATTCCATTCCACGTTCCATTCCGTGTTCCTTTCCAGTTTCCATTGCACGTTCCATTCCACATTTCATTGCATTCCATTCCACTTTCCATTCAACATTACATTCCACCTTCCATTCCTTTCAATTCCACATTCCATTGCACTTCCATTCAATAATCCATTCCACATTCCATTTCATTCCGTTCCACATTCCATTCCTCATTCCATTTCATTTCATTCCGCGGTCCATGCCATTCCACTGCACATTGGATTCCACATTCCGTTCCATTCCATTCCACATTCCATTCCAAATTGCATTGCACATTCCATTCTATTCCATTCAACATACCATTCCATGTTCCATTCCATTCCTTTTCACGTTCCATTTCACGTTCCATTCCACATTCCATTAATCTTTACATTCCGTTCTATTCCACCTTCCATTCCGTAGTCCATTCCACATTCTGTTCCACATTACATTCCATTCCATTCCATAGTCCATTCTATTCCATTCTGCATTCCATTCCACATTCCATTCCATTCCATTCCCTATTTCTTCCACATTACATTCCACGTTCCATTCCAAGTTCCATTCCACCTTCCATTATATTTTCCTTTCCCTTGCATTCCGTGTTCCATTCCATTCAATTCCATATTCCTTTCCATTCAATTCCATATTCCATTCCATTCTGTTTCACATTCCATTCCACTTTCCATTTATCATTCCATTCCACATTCCATTGCACATTCCCTTCCATTCCATTCCATTGCATTCCACATTCCATTACATTCCAATCCACATTCCATTCCATTCCATTCCACACTCCATCCCATTCCATTCCATTCTATTCCGCATTCCATTCCATTGCATTCCACATTCCAATCCACATCCCTTTCCATTCCATTCCACATTCCATTCTGCATTCCACTCTACTTTCCATTTCACATTCCGTTCTACGTTCCTTTCCAGATTCCCTTTCATATTCCATTCCATTCCATTACACACTACATACCATTCCATTGTGTTCTATTCCAATTTCCATTCCATTCCATTCCACATTCCATTCCACATTCCATTCCATTCTCTTCCACATTCCATTCGATTCCATTCCACATTCGATTCCCCTGAATTCCACATTCCATTCCATTCCATTCCACATTCCATTCCATTCCATTCCACATTCCATTCTATTCCACATTCCTTTCCATTCTTTCCATTGAAAACCAAATTCCATTCAACACATCATTCCATTCCATTCCACAATCCATTCCATTCCAATCCACGTTCCATTGTATTCCATTGCTAATTCCATTCCATTGCATTAAATTCCACATTCCATTTCATTTAATCCACATTGCATTCCGTTACATTGCACAATGCATTTCATTCCATTCTATTCCACATTCAATTCCATTCCATTCCACGTTCCTTTCCACATTCCATTGCATTCCATTCTACGTTCCATTCCATTCCACATTACCTTCCTCATTCCATTCCATTCCATTCAACATTCCATTCCTTTCCACTTTCCATTCCACATTCCCTTGCATTCCATTTCACATTGAATTCAAACTTCCTTTCCACATACCAGTCCATGCAATTCCACATTACATTCCCCATTCCATTCCATTCAATTCCACATTCCACTCCCCATTCTATTCCACATTCCATTCCCCATTCCATTCCATGCCATTCCACATTACATTCCACAGTCCATTCCATTAAATTTCACATTCCATTCCCCATTCCATTACACATTCCATTCCCCTTTCATTCCATTACTTTCCACATTCCATTCCACAATCCATTCCACAATCCTTTCCATTCCACTACACGTTCAATTCCACATTTCATTGCACATTCCATTCCGTTCTATTCCACGTTCCTTTCCACATTCCATTCCACATTCCATTTCACTTTCCATTACACATTCCTTTCCATTCCATTCCATTTTCCATTCCAATCCATAACACATTCCTTTCCACTTTCCTTTCCATTCCATTCCACGTTCCATTCCTCATTCCATTCCACTTTCCATTCCATTCAATTCCACTCCATTCCATTCCATTCCTTTCCATGTTCCATTCCACATTCCGTTCCACATTCAATTCCATTCCATTCCATATCATTCCAGGTTAAATTCCACATTCCATTTCACATTCTATTCCACATTCCATTACATTCCATTCCACTTTCAACTCCACATTACATTTTATTCCATTCCATTCCATTGCATTGCACATTCCATTCCATTGCATTGCATATTCCATTCCATTCCATTCCACATTCCATTCCACATTCAATTCCATTGCATTCAACTTTGCATTCCACATTAAATTCCATTCCATTCCACATTACATTCCAATCCATACCACATTCCATTCCACATACCTTTCCATTCCATTCCACGATACATTCCATGTTCCATTCCACGTTTTATTCCACAATCCTTTCCATTCCATTCCACGTTTCATTCCTCATTCCATTCCACATTCCATTCCACATTCCATTCCACTTTGCATTCCACTCCATTCCACGTTCCATTCCATGTAAGTTTCCATTCCTTTCCATTCCATGCCCTGTTCCATTCCATTGCACAATCCATTCCATGTTCCATTCCACGTTCCATTCCATTCCATTCCACGTTCCATTACTTATTCCATTCCACGTTCCATTACATAGTATTCCACATTTCATTCCACATTTCCTTCCACATTCCATTCCATTCTTTCCATTCAAAATTCCAGTCAATGGCATTCCACATTCCATTCCACATTACATTCCAATCCACATTCCATTCCACATACCATCCCATTCCATTATTCATTCCATTCCATTCTATTCCATTCCACATTGCATTCCATTCCATTCCACATTTTTTCCATTCCATTGCATTGAAATCCACATTCCATTCCATTCCACATTCCATTCTATATTCCATTCCATTGCATTCCACATTCCATTCCACAATCCATTCCATTATATTCAACCTTCCATTGCATAATATTTCACTTTCAATTCCTTTCCATTGCACATTCCATTTCATTCCAATTTGCATTCCACATTCCATTCCACATTCCATTCCATTCCATTCCATTCCATTCCATTCCAGTATAAATTACATTCCCTTCCATTCCACATTCCATTCCATTCCATTCCACATTCCATTCCATTCCACATTCTATTACACATTCCATTCCACTCCTTTCCCTTCCATTCCACATTGCATACCATTCCATTCCATTCCACATTCTACTCCATTCCATTCAACTTTCCATTCCAATCAATCTCACATTCCATTCCAACTTCCATTCCATTCAATTCCAAGGTGCATTCCACACTCCAAGCCACATTCCATTCCGTTCCTTTCCATGCCATTCCATGTTCCATTCCACCTTCCATTCCACATTCCATGCCATTCCATTTCACATTCCATTCCACATTCCATTCGATTCCTTTCCAGTTTCCATTCCACATTCCATTCCACATTCCACTGCATTCCATTCCATGCCATTCCACGTTCCATTCCACAATCCATTCCTTTCCAGTCCATTCCATTGCACTTTCCATTTCTCATTCCATTCCATTGCATTCCACATTTCATTCCATTCCATTCCACATTCCATTTCATTCCATTCTGTTTCATTTCACTTTCCATTCCATTCCATTTCATTGCACACTCCGTTACATTCCATTCCACATTCCTTTCCATTTCACATTCCATTCCACATTCCATTCCATTTCATTCCACTTTCCATTCCACATTCCATTCCACATTCCATTCCATTCAATTCCATTTCAAGTTATTTCCCCATTCCATTACATTCAATTCCGTTCCACTCCACTCCATTCCACATTCCGTTCAACATTCCATTCAACATTCAGTTCCTTTCCATTCCACACTCCATTCCATACCATTCCACATTCCATTCTATTTCCATTTCAGATTCCATTCCATTCCATTCCACATTCCATTCCGTTCCATTACACATTCCTTTCCATTCCACATTCCATTCCATTTCATTCGACTTTCCATTCCACATTCCATTCCATATTCCATTCCATTCCATTCCATTTCAAGTTACTTTCCCCATTTCATTCCATTCAATTCCGTTCCACTCCATTCCTTTCCACAATCCGTTCAACATTCCATTCAACTTTCAATTTCTTTCCATTCCACCCTCCATTTCATACCTTTCCACATTCCATTCTATTTCCATTTCACATTCCATTCCACATTCCATTCCATTCCATTCCACATTAAATTCCATTTAATTCCATTCTATTCCACATTGTACTACATATTCCATTGCATTCTTTTCCACATTCCATTCCATTCCATTCCACTTTGCTATCCATTCCATTCTACCTTCCATTCCATTATATTCCATATTCCATTCCATTCCATTCCACATGCCATTCCCATTCACTCCACATGGCATTCCACATTCCATTACCTTCCAATCCACCTTCCAATCCACATTCCATTGCACATTACATTTTATTCCGTTCCATTCCATTCTACATGATGTTCCACTCTCCATTCCTCTTCCATTCCATTTCATTACACATTCCATTTCATTCCATTCCATTCCATTGCATTTCACATTCCATTCCATTCCATTCTATTCCACATTACATTACATTCCATTCCACATTCCATTCCATTCCATTCCACATTCCATTACATTCTGTTCCAAATTGCATTGCACATTCCATTCCATTCCATTCCACTTTCCATTCCACTTATCATTCCGTTCCATTCTATTCAATTCCATTGCATTCCACATTCCATTACGTTCTATTCCACATTGTGTTCCATTCTATTCCACTTTCCGTTCCAATCTAAATTCCATTCAATTCCATGCCATTCCATTCCACATTCCATTCTATTCCATTCCACTTTCCATTCCACATTCCATTCCATTCCATTCCATTCCAATTTTCAATTCCACATTCCATTCCATTCCATTCCGTTCCTTTCCTGATTCCATTTCAAATTCCATTCCACTTTTCATTCCACATTCCCTTCCATTTCATTCAATTCATTTCCATTCCAGTCAATTACATTCCATAATACATTCCATTCCACATTCCATTCCATTCCATTCCATTCCACAATCCATTCCACATTCCTTTACATTCCTTTCCACATTTCATTCCGCATTCCATTCCATTCCATTCCACATTCCTTTCCGTTGCAAATTCCATTCCATTCCATTCCATTCTGTTACACGTTCCATTCAATTCCATTCCACGTTCCATTCCATTCCACGTTCCATTACATTCCATTCCGTGATTAATTCCACGTTCCATTCCACGTACTCTTCCACTATACCTTCCACTTTCCATTCCATTCCACATTCCATTCCATTCCATTGCACATTCCATTCCACATTCCATTCCAATCCACATTCCATTCCACATTCCATCAAATTCCATTCTACATTCCATTCCGTTCCATTGCATTCCACATTCCTTTCCATTCCACATTCCTTTCCATTCCATTACACATTCCATTCAATTACATTCCATTGCAATCCACATTCCGTTCCATTCCCCATTCCATTCCGTATTCCATTCCATTCCATTCTCCTTACATTGCACATTCCATTAAATTCCATTCCACATTTCATTCCATTCCATTCCACATTCCATTCCATTCCATTCTATTGCATTCCACTTTTGATTCTATTCCATTCCACATTCCATTGCATTTGATTCCACATTCACTTCCATTCCATTCACCATTCCATTCCCTTCCATTCCACATTAAATTGAATTCCATTCCATTCCACATTGCATTCCATTGCATTCCACATTCCATTCAATTCCATTCCACATTGCATTCCATTCCATTACTTTCCCCATTCCATTCCATTCTACATTCCATTGCATTTCATTCTTCCTTCAATTCCACATTCCATTGCATTCCATTCCACATTCAATTCCATTCCAGTTTCCATTCCACATTCCATTCCATTCCACATTCCATTCCGAATTCCATTCCATAACATTATATATACAACTGCACATTCCTTTCCATTTCATACCACATTCCATTCCATTCCATTCCATACCATTCCATTAAATTCCGTTACACATTCCATTCCATTCCACAGTCCATTCCATTCAATTCCACGTTCCATTCATCATTCCATGAAACTCCATTCTATGTTCCATTCCACATTCCATTCCATTCTGTTCCACATCCCATTCCACATTCCATTCCATTCCATTCCACATTATATTCCACATGCCATTCCACATTCCATTCCACAAAGTGGAATGTAATGGAATGGGATGGGGAATGGAACTAAGTGGAATGTGAAACAGAATGTGGAATGGAAAATAAAATGGAATGTGGAATGGAATGGAATGCAATGTGGAAGGGAATTGAATAGAATGTGGAATGCAATGCGGAGTGGAATGTGGAATGGAATGAGGAATGGAATGTGGAAAGGAATGTGGAATGGAATGTGGAAATGAATATGGGATGGAACGGAATGGAATGTGAAATGGAATGGAATGGAATGTGTAATGGAAAGTGGAATGAAATGGAATGCAATGTGGAATTTAATGTGGAATGGAACGGAATGCAATGTGGAACGGAATGTGGAATCAACCGCAGAATGGAATAGAATGGAATGTGGAATGGAATGGAATGGAATGGTATGGAACGTGGAATGGAATGGAACGGAAAGTTGAATGGAATGGAATGGAAAGTGGAATGGAAGTGGAATGGAATTGTATGGAATGTGGAATCGAATGGTATGGAATGTGGAATGGAATTGAATGGAATGCGGAATGGAACGTGCAATGGAAGTCGTAGTAGAACGTGCAATGGAAACTGGAATCGAACGTGGAATGGAACATGGAATGCAATGTCAATGGAATGGAATGTAGAATTGAGGGGAATGGAATGTGGAATGGAATGGAATGGATGGATTGGTATGTGGAATGCAGTGGAAATAATGTGGAATGGAATGGAATGGAAGGGAATGTGGTGTGGAATATGGAACGCAATTGAATTGAATGCGGAATGGAAAGAAATGGAATTTGGAATGGAATGCATAGGAATGTGGAATGAAATGGACCGTGCAATGGAATGGAATGGAATGTGGAAAGTGAAATGCAATGTGGAATGGAATGTTAAAAGGAATGTGGAAAGGAATGTGGCAATGGAATGCGAAATGGAATGGGTAATGGAATTTGAAATGGAACGCAGAATGAAATGTGGAATGGAATGAAATGGAGCATGGAATGGAATGGAATGGAAAGTGGAACTTAATAGGAGGAAACGTGGAATGGAAAGTGGAATGGAATGGAATGGATTGCGGAATGGAATGGAATGTGGAAAGGAATGGAATGGAATTTTCAATGGAATGGAATGGAAAGTTGAATGGAATGGAATGGAATGTGGAATGGAATGTGGCTTGGAATGGAATGGAATGTGGAACGGAATGTGGAATGGAACATTTAAGGGCAAATGCAATGGAATGTGGAATGGGACGTGGAATGGATTGAGTAATGGAATGGAATGGAATGTGAAATTGAAGGCAAAGGAATGCGGAATGGAATGTGGAATAGAATGTGGAATGTAATGTGGAATGGAACGGAATGGCACATGGAATGGAATAAATGGAATGCAATGTGGAATGGAACGGAATGGAATGTGAAATGGAATGGAATGGGATGTGGAATGGACTGGAACTGAATGTGGAATTGAATGGAATTGAATGTGGAATGGAATGGAATGGAATGTGGAATGGAAGGGAATGGAATAGAATTTGGACTGGAATTTAACGGAATGTAACGGAATGTGCAATGGAATGCAATGGAATGGAATGCGGAATGAAATGTGGAATGTAATGGAATGGATTGTGGAATGGAATGGAATGAAATGTGGAATGGAATATGGAATGGATTATGGAATGGTATGTGGAACGGAATGGAATGGAATGTGTAATGGAATCCAATGGAAAGTGGAATGTAACGGAATTGAATATAATGTGGACTGAAATGGAATGGAATGAAACAGAAAGTGTATTGGAATGGAATGGAATGTGAACCGAATGGAATGGAGTGTGAAATGGAATGGAATGGAATGTGGAATTGAATGTGGAATGGAAAGGAATGGAATGCCGATTGGAATGTGGAATGGAATGGAATGTGGAATGGAATGCGGAATGAAATGGAATAGAATGTGTAATGGAGTGTGGAATGAAATGGATTGGAACGTGGAATGGAATGTGGAATGGAAAGTGGAATAGAATTTGGAATGGAATGTGTAAAGGTATGTGGAATTGAATGGAATGGAATGGAATGGAATGTGGAATGGAATTTGGAATGGAATGGAATGGAATGTGGTTTTGAATGTGGAATGGAACGTGGAATGGAATGGAATACGGTGTGGAATATGAAATGGAACGTGGAATAGAATGGAAAGTGGAATGGAATGGAATGGAATATAATGGAATGGAATGGCATGGAATGGTATGAGGAATGGAATGGAGTGAAGTGTATTGCGGAATGGAAGGTGGAATGCAATAGAATGGAAAGTGGATGGCAATGGAATGGAATGTGGAATGGAATGGATTGTGGATTGGAATGTAACCAAAATTAAATGATATGGAATGGAATATTGAAAGGAAATGAATGGATTGTGGAATGGAATGGAATGCAGAATGGAAGGTGTAATGAAATGGAATGGAATGTGGAATGGAATGGAATGGAAAGTGGAATGGAATGGAAAGTAAAATGGAATGGAATTGAAAGTGAAATGGGATGGAAAGGAATGTGGAATGGAATTTTGAATGGCATAGAATGGAAGGTGAAATGGAATGGAATAGAATGTGGAGTGGAATGTGGAATGGAAAGTGGAATTGAATGGACAGGAATGTGTAATGGAATATAATGGAAAGTGAAACAGAATGTGGAACAGAATGTGAAATGGAAAGGGGAGTGGAATGTGAAATAAAATGAAATGGAACGTGGAATGCAATGGAATGGAACGTTTAAAGGAATGGAATGGAATGGAACGTGGAATGCAAAGTGGAATGGAAAATTGAATGGAACGTGTTATGGAATGTGGAATGGAATGTTGAATGGAAAGTAATGGAATTTGGAAATAAATGTGGAAAGGAAAGGAATGTAATGTGGAATGGAATGTGGAATGGAATGCAATGGAATAAGAACGGAATGTGAAATGAAATGGAATGGAATGTGGAATGGAATGTGGAATGGAATGTGGAATGGAATGCAATGGAATGAGAATGGAATGTGAAATGAAATGGAATGGAATGTGGAATGGAATGTGGAATGGGATGTGGAACGGAATGTGGAATGGAACGGAAAGGAATCTGGAATGGAATGCTACATGTAACGTGCAATGGATGGAACGGAAATGGAATGTGGAATGGAACGGAATGGAATGTGGAATGGAATGTGGAATGGAACGGAATGGAATGTGGAAGGGAATGTGGAATGAAACGTGGAATGTAACGTGGAATGGAATGTGGAAAGTAATGGAATGGAATGTGGAATGGAATGTGGAATGGAACGGAATGGAATGTGGAAGGGAATGTGGAATGAAACGTGGAATGTAACGTGGAATGGAATGTGGAAAGTAATGGAATGGAATGTGTAATATAATGGAATGGAATGGAATTTAAAGTGAAATAGAAAGTGGAACGGAATGTGAAATGGAATGTGGAATGGAATGTGGAAAGGAATGATTTGGAACATGGAATGGATCGGAATGGAATGGAAAGGAATGGAATGGAATGGAAGGTGGAATGGAAAATGGAATGGAACGTGGAATGGAATGTAGTATGAATTGTGGAATTGAATAGAATGGAATGTGGATTGGAAAGCGGAATTGAACGGAATGGTATGTGGAATGGAATATGGAACGTTGAATAGAATGTGGAATGGAATGTGGAATGGAATGTGGAATGGAACAGAATGGAATGTGGAATGGAATGTGGAATGGATCGTGGAAAGAAAAGTGGAGTGGAATGGAATGGAATGTGGAATGGAATGTGGAATGCAAAGTGAACTGGAAAGGAATGGAATGGAATGTCGAATGGAATGTGGAGAGGACTGGAATGGAATGTGCAATGGAATTTGGATTGGAACGAAATGGAATGTGGAATGCAATGTGGTATCGAATGGAATGGAATGGAATGTGGAATGGAATGGAATTGAATGTGGAATGGAAAGTGGAATGGAATGGAATGGAATGTGGAATGGAATGTGGAATGGAATGGAATGGAATGGAATGTGGCATGGAATGGAATGGAATGCGGAATGGAATGGAATGAAATTTCGAATAGAATGTGGAATGCAATGCAATGAAAATTGGAATTGAATGGAAAGGAAAGTGGAAAGCAATGGAATGGAAAGTGGAATAGAATGGAATGGAATGTGCAATGGTATGTGGAATGGAATGTAATGGAATGGAATGTAGAATAGAGTGTGGAATTGATGGAGTGCAAGGTGCAATTGAAAGGAATGTAGTGTGCAATGAAATGTGCAATGGAACGAAATGGAATGTAAAGTGGAACGGAAAGTGGAAAGGAATGGAGTGGAATGTGTAATGCAAAATCGAATTTAATGGAATAGAATGTGGAATGGAATGTGGAATGGAATGTGGAATGTAATGTGGAATGGAATGTGGAATGGAATGAAATGGAATGTGGAATGTTATGGAATGGCATGTGGAATGGAAAGGATTGCAATGTGGAATGGAACGGAATGAAATGTGGAATGGAAGGTGGAATGGAATGTGGAATGGAATGTGCAATGTAATGGTATGGGGAACAGAATGGAATGGAATACGGAATGGAATGGAATGGAATGGAATTAATGAATGGAATGGAATGTGGAATAGAATGGAATGCAATATGGAATGTAATGGAATGGAATGAAATGTGGAATGGAATGGAATAGAATACAGTGGAATGGAATGTGGAATGGAATGCAATGTGGAATGGAATAGAATGTGGAATGGAATGATATGGAATGGAATGAAATGGAATGGAATGATAAAAGGATTGGAATGGAATGTGGAATGGAATGGAATGGAATGGAATGGAACGGAATGTGAAATGGAATGGAATGGAATGGAATGTCGAATGGAATGCGGAATGGAATGGAATGGAATGCAATGTGGAATGGAATGGAACGGAATGTGAAATGGAATGGAATGCAATGAGGAATGCAATAGATTGTGGAATTGAATGGAATGGAATGCAGAATGGAATCGAATGGAACGTGGAATGGATTAGAAAGGAACGGGGAATGCACTGGAAAGGAATGTGGAATGGAATGGAATGGATTGTCCAATGGAATGTGAATAGGAATGGAATTGAATTAGGAATGGAAAGTGGAATGGAATGGAAAGGAATGTGAAATGGAAAGCAATGGAATGTGGAATGGAATGTGGAATGGAATGTGCAATGCAATGTGGATTGGAACGTGGAATGGAATTTGCAGTGGAATGTGGAATGGAACGTGGAATGGAATGTGGAATGGAATCTGGAATGGAATGGAGTAGAATGTGGAATGGAACGTGGAATGGAAAGTGGAATGGAACATGGAAAGGAAGGTAGAATGGAATGTGGAATGGAATGTAAAATGGAGTGGAATGGAATGTGGAATGGAACGTGGAGTGGAACATGGAATGGAACATGGAATAGAAAGTAGAATGGGATGTGCAATGGAATGTAGAATGAAAAGTGGAATGGAAAGGAATGTAACGAGGAATGGAACGTGGAATGAAATGGAATGGAAAGTGGAATGGATCGTGGAATAGAACATGGAAAGGAATGCGGAATGGAACGTGGAATGGAATGTGGAATGGAATGTGGAAGGCAACGTGGCATTGAATGTAATGGAATTGAATGGAATGTGGAATGGAACGTGCAATGGTTCCTGTAATTGAAGACGGAATGGATCGTCGAATGGAACTGCAAGGGAATGTGATATGGAATGTGGAATGGAATATGGAATGGAACGTGAAACTGAATGGATTTGAATGTTGAATGGAACATAGAATGGAATGGAATGGAATCAGAAATTGAATGTGGAATGGAATGTGGAATGGAATGGAGTGGAATGTGGAATGCAATGGAATGTGGAATGAAAAGGCATGGAACGTGGAATGGGACGTAGAATGGAACATGGAATACAACATGGAATGGAATGTGGAATTTAGAGTCGAATGGAATGGAATGGAATGTGAAGTGGAATGGAAAGGAATGATGAATGGAAAGTAATGGAACGTGGAATGGA
This sequence comes from Pongo pygmaeus, assembly GCF_028885625.2. Lineage (NCBI taxonomy): Eukaryota > Metazoa > Chordata > Mammalia > Primates > Hominidae > Pongo > Pongo pygmaeus. Next base: position 9,537,253 of record NC_072386.2, on the reverse strand, counting down.
ACGTGGAATGGAAAGTGGAATTGAATGGAATGGAACGTGAAATGAAATGTGGAATGGAACGTGAAATGAAATGTGGAATGGAATGGAATGGAATGTGGAATTGAATGGAATGCAACGAGAAATGGAATGTGAAATGGAATGGAATGGAACATATAATTTTATGGAATGGAACGTGGAATGGAACATGGAATTGAATGCAATGGAACTTGGAATGCAACGTGGAATGGAAAGTGGAATGGAACGTGGAATGGAACATGGAATGGAATGGAATGGAACGTGTAATAGACTGAAATGGAATGTGGAATGGAAAGGAATGCAACGTTGAATGGGACGTGGAATGGAACATTGAATGTGACGCGAAATTGAAAGTGGAATTGAATGTGGAAAGGAATGGAACGGAATGTGGAATGGAATGGAATGGAATGTGAAATGGAATGGAATGGAGTGGAATATAGAATGGAATGGAATGGAATGGAAAGCAGAATGCAATGGAATGAAAGGTGGAATGGAATGGAATGGACTACAATGAAATGTGGAAAGGAATGGAATGGAATGGAAATTGAAATATAATTTGGAAAGGAATGTGAAATGGAATGTGGAATGGAGTGTGGAACGTAATGAATTGGAACGTGGAATGGAATGAAATGGAATGTGAAATGGAATGGAATGCAATGGAAAGTGGAATGGAACATGGAATGGAACATGGAATGGAATGTGGAATGGAATGTAGTATGAAATGTAGAATGGAATGTAATGGAAATTGGAAAAGAATGTGGAAAGCAATGCAATGGATTGAGAACGGAATGTGGAATGGAATGGAATGGATTGTGAAATGGAATGTGGAATGGAATGTGGAATGGAATCTGGAAAGGAAAGTGGAATGGAACGGAATGGAATGTGGAATGGAAAGTGGAATTGAAACTGGAATGGAAGGAGGAATGTAATGGAATGGAAATTGGAATGGAACTTGGAAAGAATGGAAAGGAACTTGGATTGGAATGTGAAATGGAATGTGGAATGGAACGTGGAATGGTACGTGGAATGGAATCAATTGCAATGTAGAATGGAATGGGAAGGAACTTGGAATGTAATGTGGAATGGAATGTGAAATGGAACGTGGAATGGAAAGTAGAGTGAAATGGAATGTAATGTGGAATGGAATGGAATGTGGAATGGAATGGAATGGAATGTGGAATGGAAGTGAATGGAAAGTGAAATGTGTCGTGGAATGGAACAAGGAATGCATCGTGGAATGGAACGTGGAATTGAATGTGGAATGCAATGGAATGGAATGGAATGCAATATGGAATGGAATTGAAAGGAGTGGAATGTGGAATGTAATCGAATAGAAGGGAATGGAAGGCGGAATGCGAAGGAACGGAATCTGGAATGGAATGGAATGGAATGCAATGTGGAATGGAATGGAATGGAATGTGCAATTGAATGGAATGGACTGAGGAATGGAATGGATTGGAATGTGGAATTCAATGGAATGGAACTTGTAATGGAATGAGGAATGGAATGTGGAATGTATTGTGTAATGGAATGGAATGGAATGGGGAATAGAATGGAGTGTAATGGAATGTGGAATGGAATTTGGAAAGGAATGCGGAATGGAATGGAATGGAATGAGGAACGAAATGGAATTGAATGTGTAATGGAATGGAATGGAATGGAATGGATGGTGGAATGGAAAGTGCAATGGAACATTTAAGGTAATGCGATGTAACATGATATAGAAAGTGGAATGTAAAGTGGAATTTAATGGTATGGAACGTGGAATGGAAAGTGGAATGTAATGTAATAGAATGTGGAATGGAAAGTGGAATGTCAGGGATTGGAACGTGGAATTCAACGTGGAAAAGAAGTTTGAATGGAATGGGGAATGGAACGTGGAATGGAACGTGAAATGAACATGGAATAGAATGGAATCGATGGTGGAATGGTGAGGAATGGCATCTGGAATGGTATGGAATGGAATGGAATGTGGACTGGTATGGAATGGAATGGAATGGAATGTGGAATGGAATGGAATCGAATGTGGAGTGGAATGGAATGTGCAATAGAATTGAATGGAATGTGGAAGGGAATGTGGAATGAAACGTGGAATGGAGTGCAATGTGGAATGTATTGTGTGAATGGATTGGAATGGAATGGAATGTGGAATGGAATGGAATGCAATGTTAAACAGAACGTCAAACGGAAAGAGGAATGGAACGTGGAATGGAATAGAATGTGGAATGGATTGTGGAATTGAAAGGAATGGAAAGTAATATGCATGGAATGGAATGGAAAATAATGTGGAATGGAATTGAATGGAATGTGAAATGGAATGGAAAGTGGAATGGAATTGAATGGAATGTTGAATGGAATGGAATGGAAAGGAATGGGGAATGGAATGGAATGGAATGTGGAATGGAATGGAATATGGAAAGGAATGAAATGCAATGTGCAATGGAACCGAATGGAATGCAGTGTGGAATGGAACGGAATGGAATGCAATGTGGAATGGAACAGAATGGAATGCAATGTGGAATTCAAAGGAATGGAATGTGGAATGGAATATTAAATGGAATGGGATGAAATGTGGAATGGAACGTGGAATGGAACGTGGAATGGAAAGAGGAATGGAACTTGGAATGGAAAGTGAAATGCAACTGGAATGCAATGTGGAATGGAATGGAATGGAATTTAAGGGAATGTGAAATGGAGTGGAATGGAATGTAGAATGGAATGTGGAATGGAATGGAAAGGAATGTGGAATTGAATGTAGAATGGATTGTAATTAAATGGAATGGAATGTTGAATGGAATGGAATGGATTGGAATGGAACGAATGTGAAATGTAATGGAGTGGAATGTGGAATGAAATGTGTAAAAGAATGGAATGGAAAGTGGAATGAATGTGGAAAGGAATGGAATGGAATGTGAAATGCAAAGGAATGAAATGTGGAATGGAAGGTGGAATGAAATAGAATGCAATGTGGAATGGAACGTGGAATAGAATGCAATGGGATGTGGAATGGAATGGAATGGAATGTGTAATGGAACATGGAATGGAATCAAATGGAATGTGGAATGAAAAGTGGAATGGAATGGAATGCAGAAAGGAATGTGAAATGGAACATGTAATGGAAAGGAATGTGGAAGTTATTATGGAATGGAATGTGGAAATTAATGCGAAATGGAATGGAATGGAATGTGCGATGGAACGTGGAATGAAATGGAATGGAATGTGGAATAAAACGTGGAGTGGAAAGTGTACCATAACGTGAAGTGGAATGGAAAATGGAATGGAATGTGGAATGAAAATTGGAATGAAATGGAATGTGGAATGGATTTTGGAAAGGAATGGAATGGAATGGATTGTGGAATAGATTAGAATCGAATGTGGAATGGATTGGAATGGAATGCCGAATGGGATGGAATGGAATTTGGAATGGAATGGAGTGGAATAGAATGTGGAATGGAATGGAATGCAAAGTGGAATGGAATGGAATTGAAAGTTGAATGGAATGTGGAAAGGAGAGGAACGGAACGTCGAACGAAATGGAATGAAATGTAATAGAATGGAATGGAATGTAGAATGGAATTTGGAATGGAATATGGAAAGGATGGGATTTGAATGTGGAATGGAATGTGGAAGAGAATGGAATGGAATGTGGAATCGAAGGCGGAATGGAATGGAATGTGGAATGGAATGTGGAATGGAATGGAATGGAATGTGGAATGGAATATGGAATGGATTGTGGAATGGAATGTCTTATGGAATATGAAATGGAATGGAAAGGAAAGCGCAATGAAATGTGGAATGGAACGGAAAGGAATGTGGAATCGAATGTGCAATGCAATGGAATGGAATGTGGAATGAAATGGAATGGAATGTGGAATGGATTGTAATGGAACATGAAATGGAAATTGGAATGGATCGTGGAATGGAACATGGAAAGGAACTTGGAATGGAAAGTGGAATGCAATGTGACATGGAACAGAATGGAATGTGGAATGTAATGTGTAATGCAATGGAATGTAATGTGTAATGGAATGGAATGGAATATGGAATGGAAAGGTTTGCAACGGAAAGTGGAATGGTATGTGGAATTGAATGTGGAATGGAATGGAATGGAATCTTGAAAGGAATGTGGAATGAAATGGAATGGAATTTGGAATGGAATGCAATGGAAAGTGGAATGCAACGTGGAATGGTATGGAATGGAATGTGGAATGGAAGGTAGAATGGAATGTGGAATGGAATGGAAAGTTTAATGGAATGTGGAGCGGAACTTGGAATGGAATGGAATGTGGAATAGATTGTGGACTGAAATGTGGAATGCTATGTGGAATGGAATGGAATGGAATGTGGAACGGAAAGTGAAATGTGATGGAATAGAATATGGAATGGAATGGAAAGGTATGTGGAACGGAACGTGGAATGGAATGTGGAACGGAGCGTGGACTGGAAAGCGGAGTGAAACGTGGAAATTAAAGAAATGGAATGCAATGTGGAATGGAACGTGGAATGGATTGTGGAATAAAAAGTGGAATGGAATGGAATGTGGAATAGAATGGAATGCAATGTGGAATGGAATGGAACGTACTGTGCAATGTGGAATGGAATGGAATGCCATGTGGAAAGGAAGGTGCATTAGAATGGAATGTGGAATGGAGTAGAATGTGGAAGGGAATGTGTAATGAAATGTTCAATGTTATGGAATGTGGAATGTATTGTGGAATGGAATGGTATAGAATGCCTAATAGAATGGAATGCAATGGAATGGAAAGGAATGGAATGGAATATTGAATGGAACGGAATAGAATGTGGAATGGAATGGAATGGAATGTAGAATGAAATGTGGAATTGGATGGAATGCAATGTCGAATGGAATGTGGAATGGAGTGGAATGTAGAATGGAATGGAATGGAATGCGGAATGGAATGGAATGGAATGTAGAATGGAATGTGGAATGGTATGCAAGGCAATGTGGAATGGAATGTGGAATTGAATGGAATGTGGAATGGAATGGAATGGAATGTGGAATGGAATGGAATGGAATGGAATGTGGAATGGAATGTGGAATGGATTGGAAAGGAATGAGGAATGGAAGGTGGAGTGGAATGGAATGCAAAGTGGAATGGAATGGAATATAATGGAAAGGAACGTGGAATGGAATGGAATGGAATGTGGAAAGGAATGGAATGCTATGTGAGATGCAAAGTGGAATGGAATGGAATGGAATATGGTAGGGAATGTGGAATTGAATGGAATGGAATGTGAAATGGAATGTGGAACGGAACGGAACAGAATGTGGAATGGAATGGAATGGAATGTGCAATGGAATGTAGAGAGGAATGGAATTGAATGCGGAATGGAACGTAGAAAGGAAGGTTGAATGGAATGGAAAGGAACGTGGAATGGAAAGTAAAATGGAAGGTGGAATATAATGGAATGCAGCATGGAACAGAAAGTGGAATGTAACATGGAATTTAATAGAATGGAAGGTGAAATGGAACGTGGTATGGAACATGGAATGGAATGTAATGGAACGCAGTCTGGAATGTTGAATGGAACATGCAATGTAAGGGATTGGAAAGTGGAATTGAACGTGGAATGAAACAAAGAATGCATCGCACAATGGAACGTGGAATTTAAGGGATTGGAAAGTGGAATAGAACGTGGAATGAAACAAAGAATGCATCGCACAATGCAACGTGGAATGGAACGTGAATGGAACGTGGAATGGAATGGAGTGGAATGTGGAATGGAATCAAATGGAATGTTGAACGAAATGGAATGGAATGTGGAATGGAATGGAATGGAATGTGGAATGGAATGGAATGGAAGGTGGAATGGAACGGAATTTGGAAAGGAATGGAATGTGGAATGGAATTGAATGGAATGGAATTTGGACCGGAAAGGAATGGAATGGAATGGAATGTGGATTGGAATAGAAAGGAATGTGGAATGGAAACTGGAATGGCATGGACAGGAATGTGTAATGGCATGCGGAATGGCATGGAATGGAATGTGGAATGGAATGGAATGGAATGTGGAATGGAATGTGCAATTGAATGTGGAACGGAATGTGCAATGGAATGGAATGGAATGTGGAATGGAATGAAATGAAATGCAATGTGGATTGGAATGAAATGGAATGGAATATGGACTGGAATGGAATGGAATGTGGAATGGAATGGAATGGAATGTGGAATGGAATGGAATGGAAAGTTGAATGGCATGGAATGGAATGTGGAATGGAAGGGAATGGAATGTGGAATGGAATGTGGAATGGTACGGAATGGAATGGAATGGAATGGAATATAGAATGGCATTTGGAATGCAATGGAAATGAAATTGGAATGGAAGGTGGAATGTAAGGTGGCATGGAACGTTGAATGGTACGTGGAAGGGAATGGAATAGAACATGCAATGGAAAGTGGAACGGAATGGAACGGAACGAGGAATGGAACATCGAATGGAACGTCAGATGGAACGACGAATGGAATGTGGAATGGAACATTGAATGTAAAGTTTAATGGAATACCGAATGGAACGTGCGATGGAACGATGAATGGAACGTGGAATGTAATGCAGAATAGAATGTGGAATGGAATGGAATGTAATGTGGAGAGGAATGTAATGGGATGTGGAATGGAATGGAATGTGGAATGGAATGGAATGGAATGTGGAATGGAATGGTATGTGGAATGGAATGTCGAATGGAATGTGGAATGGAAATGAATGGAATGGCAAGCAATGTGGAATGGAAAGGAAAGGAATGGAAATTGGAATTGAATGGAACGGAATGGAAAGGAATGGAAAGGAATGGAATGGAAGGTGGAATGGAATGGAATGATATGTGCAATGGAGTGGAATGAAATGGAATGTGTAAGGGAAAGCAATGTGGAATGGAATGTGGAATGGAACATTATGTGGAATGGAATGGAATGGAGTGTGGAATGGAATGGAGTTTGGAATGGAATGCACTGCAATGTGGAATGGATTGGAATAGAATATGGAATGGAATTAAATGTAATGTGGAATGGAATGGAATGGAATGGAATATGGACTGGAATGGAATGGAATGGGATGTCGAATGGAATGTAATGAAATGGAATGGAAAGGAACGCGGATTGCAATGAATGGAATGGAATGTTCAATGGAATGTGGCATGGAATGGAATGGAATGTGGAATTCAATGTAATGGAATGTGGAATGGAAAATGGAAAGGAATGGAAGGTGGAATGGAATGGAATGTAATGTGGAATGGAATTGAATGGAATGGAAAGTGGAATGGAATGGAATGTGGAGTGGAATGGAATGGAATGTAACGAAATGTGGAATGGAATATAAAAGGGAATGGAATGGAATGGAAAGGAAAGTGAAATGCAATTGAATGTTGAATGAAATGGAATGGAATGGAATGGGATGTGGAATGGAATGGAATGGACTGCAATGGAATGTGGAATGCAATGGAATGGAATGTGGAGTGGAATGGAATGGAATACAAAATTGAATGGAATTGAATGTGGAATGCAATGGAATGGAATGTGGAGTGGAATGGAATGGAATATGAAATGGAATGGAATGTGGAGTGGAATGGAATGGAATGTGAAATGGGCTGGAATTGAATGGAATGGAATGGAAAGAGAAATGGAATAGAATGGAATGTGGAATGGAATTGAATGGAATGTGGAAAACAATGGAATGGAATACGGAATGGAAGGTTGAATGGGAATGCAATGTGGACTGGAGTGGAATGGAATGTGGAGAGGAATGGAACGGAATGAGGTGTGGTATAGAATGGAATATGGAATGGAAAGTGGACTGGAATAAAATGGAATGGAATGGAATGGAATGTGGAATGGAATGGAATGAAATGTGGAATGGAATGGAATGGAATGCAATGTGGAATGGAATGGAATGGAATGTGGAAAGGAATGGAATGAAATGTGGCGTGGAATGAAATGTGGAATGGTATGCGAAATGGAAAGAAATGGAATGGAATGGAATGCAATGTGGAATGGAATGGAATGGAATGTGGAAAGGAATGGAATGAAATGTGGCATGGAATGAAATGTGGAATTTTCTGAGAAATGGAATGAAATGGAATGGACTGGAATGGAATGTGGAATGGAATAGAATGTTGAGTGGAATGGAATGGAAAGTTGAAAGGAAAGTCGAATGTAATGGAATGGAATGTGGAATGGAATGTGGAATGGAGTGGAATGGAATGTGGAATGGAATAGAATGGAATGTGGAATGGAATGGAATGGAATGTGGAATGGAATATGGAATGGAATGCTTTGGAATGTGGAATGGAATGTGGATTGGAATGGAATGAGGAATGGAATGGAATTCAATTGAATGGAATGTGTAATTGAATGTGGAATGGAATGGAACGGAACATGGAAAGGAAGGTGGAAAGGAACCCGACATGGATCACAGAATGGAACTTGGAGTGGAATGGAATGGAACGTGGAATGTAATGGAAGGGAATGTGGAATCAAACGTGGAATGGAACGGAAAGCAATGTGGAATGTAATATGGAATGCAATGGAATGGAATGTGTAATATAATGCAATGCAATGTGAAACGGAATGGAACGGAACTTGGAATGGAAATTGTAATGGAACGTGGAATGGAACGTGGAATGGAACGTGGAATGGAAATTGGAATGCATTGTAGAATGCAATGGAATGGAATGTGGAATGAAATGTAGAATGGAATGGAATGCAGTGGAATGTGGAATGGAATGTGGAAAGGAATGTGAAATGGAATGTAATGGAATGTCAAATGGAATGTGGAAAGGAATGGAATGGAATTTGGAATGGAATGCAATGGAATGTGGAATGCAACACGGAATGGGATGGAATGGAATGTGGAATGGGAGGTGGAAATGAATGTGGAATGGAACGTGGAATGGAATGGAATGGAATGTAGATTGGAATGCAGAATGGATTGTGGAATGCAATGTGGAATGCTATGTGGAATGCAATGGAATGGAATGTGAAATGAGATGGAATGGAATGTTGAATGGAGTGGAATGGAACGTGGAATGGAAAGGAATGTAACGTGGAATGGAAAGGAATGGAATATAATGTGAAATGGAATAGAATGTGGAATGAAATGGGATGGAATTTGGAATGGCTTGGAATGGAATATCGAATAGAATGGAATGGAATGTGGAATGGAATGTGGAATGGAATGGAATGCAATAAGGAATGGACTGTGGAATGGAAGGTTGAATGTAATGTGTAATGAAATGGAATGGAATGAGGAATGAAATGTGGAATGCAAAGGAGTGGAATGGAATCGAATGTGGAAGGGAACGTGGATTGGAACCTGGAATAGAACTTGGAATGTTACGTGGAATGAAACGTCTAATGGAACGTGGAATGGAATGTCTAATGGAACGTGGAATGGAAACCGCAATAGAATGTGCAATGGAATGGAATGGAATGAAATGGAATGTGGAATGGTATGTGGAATGGAAAAGAATGGAAAGTGGAATGGAATTGAATTGAATGGAACTTGGAATGGAATGGAATGCAATGTGGAATGGAATTGAATGGAATGTGGAATGGAAGTGAATGGAATGGAACATGGAATGGATTGGAATGTGGAGTGGAATGGAATGGAATGGAATTGGACATGGAATGGAAAGGAATGTGCAGTGGAATGGAATGTGGAATGGAATGGATTGGAAAGCAGAATGGAGTTGAATGGAAGGAGGAATCGAATGTATGGATCAGGGAATGGAATGGAATGCAAGGTGGAATGGAATGGATAAGAACGTGGAATGGAATGGAATGTCAAGGGGAATGAAATAGAATGGAATGTGGAATGGAAGGGATTGGAATGGAATGTGGAATGCAATAGAATGTGGAAAAGAATGGAAAGTCGACTGGAATGGAAAGAGGAATGGATTTGAATGAAACGTGGAACGGATTGGAATGGAATGGAAAGAGGAATGGAAAGTGGAATCGAAAGGAATGGAATGTGGTATGGAACATGGAATGGAATTCAATGGAAGGTGGAATGGAGTGTGGAATAGAAAGCGAAACAGAAAGTGGAATGGAATGTGGCATGTGGAGTGGAATGGAATGGAATGGAAAGTGGAATGGAATGGAATGGAATGTGGAATGGTATGGAATGGAACGTGGAATTTAATGGAATCGAATGAATTTGGAATGGAATAGAATGTTACATGGAATGGAATGTGGAATGGAATGCAATGGAATGTAGATTGGAATGGAATCCCAAGTGGAATGGAATGGAAAGGATTGTAGAATTGAATAGAATGGAATATGGAATGGAACGTGGAAAGGAATGGAATAGAATGGAGTGGAATGGAACGTGGAATTGAATGGAATGGAATGTGGAATAGAATGTGGAATGGAATGGAATGGAAGGTGGAATGCAATGCTGAATTGAATGAAATGGAATGTGGAAAGTAAAGTGGAATGGAACACGGAATGGAATGGAATGGAAGGTGCAATGGAATGGAATGGAATCTGGAAAGGAATGTGGAATGGAAAGAAACGGAAAGTAGAATGGAATGGAATGGAATGTGGAATACAATGGAATGGAATGTGGAACGGTATGGAATGAAATGTGGATTAGAATGGCATGTAATGTGGAATGGAATGGAATGGAATATGGAATGAAATGCACTCTCAAATGGAATGGAAAGGAATGTGGAATTGAATGGCATGTGAAATATAATGGAATGCAAAGTGAAATGCAATGGAATGGAATGTGGAATGGAATGGAATGGAATGTTCAATGGAATGTGGAATGGAATGGAATGGAATGCGGAATGCTATGGAATGGAAAGTAGAATGGAATGGAATGGAATATGAAATGGAATGTGGAACGGAATGGAATGTGGAATGGAAGGGAATGGAATGTGGAATGGAATGAAATGAAATGTGGAATGTGGAACAGAATGGAATGTGGAGTGGAATGGAATGGAATGGATTGGAATGGAATTTGGAAAGGAAAGGAATGGAATGTGGAACGGAATGGAATGGAATGTGTAAAGAAATGTGGAATGGAATGGAAACTTATGGAATGGAATGTGGAATTAAATGGAAGGGAATGTGGAAATAAATGGAATAGAATGGAATGTGAAATGGAAATAGAATGGAATGTGGAATTGAATGGAATGGAATGTGGAATTGAATGGAATGGAATGTGGAATGGAATGGAATATGGAATGAAATGGAATGTTGAACGGAATGGAATATGGAATGGAAAGGATTGGAATGTGGAGTGGAATGTGGAATGGAATGGAATGGAATGTGGAATGCAATGGAACGTAATGTGGAATGCAGTGGAATGGAATGGAATGTACAATGCAATGGAATGGAACTGAATGGAAGGTGGAATAGAATGGAATGGAAGACGGAATGGAATGTGGAATGGAATGTGGAATGGAATGGAATGGAATGTGGAATGGAATTGAATGGAATGTGGAAAAGAATGGAATGGAATTGAATGGGAATATAACGGAATGGAATGTGGAATGGATTGTGGAAAGGAATATGGAATGGAATGTGGAATGGAATGCAATCGAACTGAAAGGATTGTGGAATGGAATGGAATGGAATTTGGAATGCAATGGAATTGAATGGAATGTCAGATGGAATGGAAAGAAATGTGGAATGGGATGCAATGGAATGTGTAATGGAATGGAATGGAAAGTGTAATGGAATGGAAAGGAATGTGGAATGCAATGCTGAATGGTATGGAATAGAATGTGGAATGGAATGGAATGGAATATGCAATGCAATGTGGAATGGAAAGGAATGTGGAGTGGAATGTGGAAGCGAATGGAATGGAACCTGGAATGCAATGGAAAGTAATGGAATGTGGAATGGAGTGGAATGGAATGGAACGAAATTTGGAATGGAATGGAATGGAATGGAATGTGGTATGGAATGGAATGGAAAGGAATGTGGAATACAATATGGAATGGAACGTGGAATGGAAGGAGGAATGGAATGGAATGAAATGTGGAATGAAACGGAATGGAAGGTGGAAAGGAACGTGAAATTGAATGTGGAATTGAATGTGGAATGGAATCGAAAGGCATGGAGTATGGAATGGAATGTGGAATGTAATGGAATGGCATGGAATATGGAATGGAAAGTGGAATGGAATGGAATGGAAGCTGTAATGGAATGGAATGGAATGGAATGTGGAACGCAATGGAATGGAATGTTATGTGGAAAGCAATGGAATGGAATGTGGAATGGAATGGAATGGAATGGAATGGAAAGTGGAAAGGAACGTGGAATGGAAAGGAATGGAATGTGGAATGGAATGGAGTGGAATGTGGAATGGAATGGTATGCAATGGATTGGATTGTGAAATGGAACGGAATGTGGACTGGAATGGAATGGAATGGAATGTAGAATGGAACGAAATTGGAATGGAATGGAATGGAATTTGGAATGGAATGGAATAAAATGTGGAAACTAACGGAATGCAGAATGGAATGGAATGGAATGTGGAATGGAAAGGACTGGAATGTGGAATGGAATGGAATGGAATTTCGAAAGGACTTGAAGGGAATGTGGAATGGAACATGGAATGGAATGTGTAATGGAATCGAATGGAATGTGGAATGGAATGGAATGGAGGGTGGAAAGGAATATTAAATGGAATGCAATCAAATGTGGAATGGAATGGAATGGAATGGAACATGGAATGGAATGGAAGGGGATGTGGAATGTAATGGAATGGAAAGTGGAATGGAATGTTGAATGGAATGGAATGGCATGTGGAATGGAATGTGCATTGAAATGCAATGGAATTGAATGGATTGTGGAATATAATGGAATGCAATGTGTAATGGAATGGAATGGAACGTGAAATGGAATTGAATGGAATGTGGAATGGAATTTAATGGAAGGTGGAATGGAATGGAATGGAATGTGGAATGCAATGTGTAATGGAATGTGGAATGGAATAGAATCGAATGTGGAATGGAGTGGAATGTAATGTGGAATGGAATGGAATCGTATGTGGAATGGAACGGATTGAAAGGTGGATTGGAATGTAGAATGGAATGGAATGGAATATGGAATGGAATGGAATATGGAATGGAATGGAATATGGAATGGAATGGAATGTGGAATGGAATGGAATGGAACATAGAATGAAATGCAATGGAATGTGGAATGGAACGTGGAATGGAGTGGAGTGAAATGTGAAAAGAACGTGTAATGGAATGGAATGGAACCTGGAATGGAACGTGGAACGGAATGTGGAATGCAACGTGGAGTGGAACGTGGAATGGATCGTGGAATGGAAAGTGGAATGGAAGGGAATGGAATGTGGAACAGAATGAAATGTAAAGTGTAATGGAATGTGTAAAGGAATGGAATGTAATGTGGAATGGAATGTAGAATTTAATGGAGTGGAATGAGGAATGGAAAGTGAAATGGAACGAGGATTGGAAAGTGGAGTGGAATGGAAAGGAAAGTGGAATGGAAGGTGGAATGGAACGTGGAAAACAACGTGGAATGGAATGTGGAAGGGAATGTGGAATGGGAGGGAATGGAATGTGGAATTGAATGGAATTGAATGAGGAATGGAACATGGAATGGAATGGAATGTGGTATGGAATAGAATGGAATGGAATATGGACTTGTATGGAGTGGAATAGAATGTGGAATGGAATGTGGACCTCAATGGAATGGAATACAATGGAAAGTGGAATTGAATGGAATTGAATGTGGAATTGAATGGAATGAAGTGTTGAATGGAATAGAACGGAATGTGGAATAGAATGTGGAACGAAAAGGAAAGGAAAGTGGAATGGAAGGGAATGGAATGGAATTCATTTCGGACTGGAAAGGAATAGAATGTGGAATGGAATGGAATGCAATGGAATGTTGAAGGAAATGTTATGAAATGAGGAATGGAATGGTGTGGAATGTGGAATGGAATCTGTAATGGAATGTGGAATGGAATGGAATGAAATGTGGATGGAATGGAATGGAATGTGGAATGGAATTTAATGGAAAGTGGAATGGAATTAAATGGAATGTGGAATGGTATGTGCAATGGAATGGAATGGAATATAATGTGGAATGGAATGTAGAATGCAATGAATAGGAATTGAATGGAATGTGGAATGGAATGTGGAATGGAATGTGGAAAGTAATATGGAATGGAATGTGGAATTAAATGGAATGGAATGTGGAGTGGAATGAGGAATATAAAGTGGAAAGAATGGAAAGGAAGTTGGAATGGAAAGTGGAATGGAACGTGGAATGGAACGTGGAATGGACTTGAATACAACGTGGAATTTAATGGAATGTGGAATAAAGTGGAAAGGAGCGTGGAATGGATTGTGGAATGGAATAGAATGTGGAATGGAATGGAATGAAATGTGGAATGGAATGTGGAATGGAATGGAATGGAATGGAATGGAATGTGGAATGCAATGGAAAGGAATGGAACGAAATGGAAAGTTTATTGGAATGGAATGGAATGTGGAATGGAATGGAATGGAATGTGAAATGGAACGTGGAAAGGAACGTGGAATGGAATGGAATGGATTGGAATGTGGAATGGATTGTGGAATGGGAAGTGGAATGGAATGGAATGGAAGCCAAAGGAATGTGGAAAGGAACGGAAAGGAATGGAATGGAATGTGGAATGGAATGGAATAGAATGGAATGCGGAATGCAATGGACTGGAATGGAGTGTTTAATGGAATGGAATGGAATGTGGAATGGAATGGAATGGAAAGTTTCTTGGAATGGAATGGAATGTGGAATGTAATGGAAAGGAATGTGAAATGGAATGTGCAAAGGAACATGGAATGGAATGGAATGGAATGTGGAATGTAATGGAATGGAAATTGGAATGGAATGTTGAATGGATTATGGAATGGGACGTGGAATGGAAACGAATGGAAGGGATTGGAATGTGGAATGGAATGGAATGGAATGTGGAATGAAATGAAATGGAATGACTAATGGAATGTGGAACGGAATGGAATGAAGTGAGTAATGGAATGGAATGGATCGCGGAATGGAATGGGGAATGGAATGTGGAATGGAAGGGAATAGAATGTGGAATGGAATGAGGAATGGCACGTGTAATGGAATGAAATAGAACGTGGAATGGAACTTGGAATGGAAGGTGGAGTGGAACGTGGAATAGAACTTGGAATCAAATGGAGTGGAAAGTGGAATGGAATGGAAAGTGGGATGGAATGGAATGGAATGTCAAATGAAATGTAACGCAGAATGGTGTGGAATGGAACGTGGAATGGAATGTGGAATGGGATGGAAGGGAATGTAGAAAGGAATGGATTGGAATGTGGAATGGAAGGTGGAATGGAATGGATAGGAACGTGGAAAGGAATGAGGAATGGAAGGTGGAATGGAATGGAATGGAACGTGGAATGAAACATGGAATGGAAAGTGAATGGAACGTGGAATGGAACGGAACGTGAAATGAAATGGAATGGAAAGTGGAATGCGTTATGGATTGCAATGGAATGGAATGTTGAATGGAATGGAATGGAAAAGAATGGAATGTGGAAAGGAATGTGTAATGGAACGTGCAATAGAATGGAATGAAATCTGGAACAGAACGTGGAATGGAAGGGAAAGGAATGTGGAATGGAATCTGGAATGGAATAGAATGAAATGGAATGGAATGTGGAATGCAATGCAATGGAATGTGGAATGGAATGCTATGGAATGTGGAATGGAATGTGGAATGGAATAGAATGAAATGTTGAATGAAATGGAATGGAATGGAATGTGAAATGGATTGTAATGCAATGTGGAATGGCATGGAATAGGATGTGGAATGGATTGGAATGTAATGGAAAGAAATGTGGAGTGGAATTGAGTGTTGAATGGAATTGAATGTGGAATGGATTGGAATGGAAGGTGGAGTGTAATGGAGTGCAAAGAGGAATGTAATGGAAAGTAATGTGGAATGGAACGTGGAATGTAATGGATTGAAACGTGGAATGTAACGTGGAATTGAAAGTGCAATGGAACGTGGAGTGGAATGGAGTGTGGAATAGAAGGTGGAGTGGAATGGAATGGTATGTGGAATGGAAGATTGAATGGAAAGTAATGGAACGTTTAATGGAACGTGCAATGGAACGTGGAATGGAACGTGCAGTGGAACGTGGAATGGAATGTGGAATGGAAAGTGGAATGGAAGGGAATGGAATGTGGAATGGACTGGAATGTGGAATGGAAAATGGAATGGAATGGAATGTGTTATGGAAGGGAATGGAATGTGGTATGGTAGGGAATGGAATGTGGAATGGAATGGAATACAATGTGGAATTGAATGTGGAATGGACTGAGGAATGGAAAGTGGAATGAAATTTGAAAGAAACGTGGAAAGGAACGGGGAGTGGAATGTGGAATGGAACATGGAATGCAAGGTGGAATGGAACGTTGAATGGAATGTGGAATGGAATGGAATGGAATGCGGAATGGAATGGAATGGAGTGGAATGGAATGGAATGGAGTCTGAAATGGAGTGGAAACCAATGTGGATTAGAATGGAATGGAATGAAGAATGGAATGGAATGGAATGTGGAATGGAATGTGGAAAGGAAGGGAATGGAATGTGGAATGTGGAATGGAATGGAATGGAATGTGGAATGCACTGTAGTATGAATGGAATGGAATGTGAAATGGAAGGGACTGGAAAGTGGAATGGAATGGAACGGAATGTGGAATGGAATGGAATGGAATTTGGAATGGAATAGAATACAGTGTGGGATGGAATGGAATGGAATGTGGAATGGAATGAGGAATGGAATGGAATGGAATGTGAAATGCAATGGAAGGGAATGAAATGTGGAATGGAATGTAAAGGAATCTGTAGTGGAAAGTGGAATGCAATGAAAAGGAATGGAATGGAATGTGGAATGGCATGAAATGCAATGTGGAATAGAATGTGGAATGGAACGTGGAATGAAATGTAGAATGGAATGAAATGAAATGTGGAATGGAAGGGAATGCAATGGAATGGAATGGTATGTGAAATGGAATGGAATGGAATGTGGATTGGAATGGAATGCAATGAAATGTGGAATGGAATGTGGAACGGAATATGGAATTGAATGGAATGAGGACAGGATTGGAATGGAAAGTGGAATTGAATGGAATCCAAAGGAATCTGGAATGGAATGGGGAATGGAATTGAACGTGGAATGGAATATAATGTGGAATGGAAAGGAACGGAATCTGCAAAGGAATGGAATGGAATGTGGAATGGAATGGAATAGAATGGAATGTGGAATGGAATGGAATGGAATGCGGAATGGAACGTGGAATGGAACGTGGAATGTAACGTGGAATGGAATGTGGAAAGTAACGTGGAATGGAAGGGTATGGAAAGTGAAATGGAATGGAAGGTAAAGTGGAATGGAATGTAATGGAATGGAATGGAATATGGAATTGAATGGAATGGAATGAAATTGAATGGACTGGAATGTGGAATGTAATGAGGAATGGAACGTGAAACGGAATGGAATGGACTGTGGAATGGAATGGAATGGAATGTGGAATGGAATGCGGAATGGTATGTGGAATGGAATGGAATGTGGAATGCAATGGAAGGAAATGAGGAATGGAATGCGGAATGCAATGTGGAATGGAATGGAATATGGAATGGAATTGAATGCAGTGTGGAATGAAATCTGGAATGGAATGTGAAATGGAATGGAATGGAATGTGGAGTGGAATGTAGAAAGGAATGTGGAATGGAATGGAATGGAATGTGGAATGGAATCTGGAATAGAATGTGGAATGCAATGTGGAATGGAAAGGAATGTGGAATGGAATTGAATGGAATGTGGAATGAAATGTGGAATGGAATGTCGAATGGAATGGAATGCGGAATGTAACGCAATGGAACGGAATGTGGAATGAAGTGGATTCGAATGTGGAATGGTAAGTGGAATGGAACGTAGATTGGAATGGAATGTTGAATGGGATGGAATGGAATGTGTAATGGAATGTGGAATGGAATGGGATGGAATGCAGAAAGGAATGTGGAATGGAATGGAATGGAATGTTGAAAGGTAAGATAAATGGAACGTGGAATGGAATGCAATGGAATGTGTAGTGGAATGGAATGGAAAGTTGAATGGAATGTGGAAAGGAATGGAATGGAATGCAATGTGGAGTGGAATAGAATGCAAAGTAGAAAGCAGTGGAATGGAAAGGAATGTGGAATTTAATGGAAGGGAATGTGAAATGGAACGTGAAATGGATTACAATGGTACATGGAATGGAATGGAATGTAACCGGAAATGGAAGGGAATGCAACTTGGAATGGAATGGAACAGAACGTGCAAAGAAATGGAATGGATTGTGGAATGTAATGGAATTGAAATTGGAATTCAATGGAATTGAAAGCGGAATGGAATGGAATGGAATGTGGAATGGAATTGAATGTAATGTGAAATGGAATGGAATGGAATGTGAAATGGAATGGAATGAAAAGTGGAAAGGAATGGAAAAGAATGGAATGGAATGTGGAATGGAATGGAATCAAATTTGGAATATAAGAGAATGCAGTGTGGGATGGAATGGAATGGAATATGGAATGGAATGCAATGGAAGGCGGAATGGAATTTAATTCAATGTGGAATGGAATGGAATGTGGAATTGAATGTGGAATGGAATGTAATGGAAGGTGGAAGGGAATGGAAGGGTATGGAATGTGGAATGGAATGGAACGGAATCTGTAATGGAAAGTGGAATGCAATGGACTGGAATGGAATGGAAAGTGGAAGAGAATGCAATGTGGAATTTAATGGAATGGAATGTGGAATGGCATGAAATGCAACGTGGAATGGACTGGAATGGAATGTGGAGTGGAATGTGTAAAGGAATGGAATGGATTGTGGCATGGAATGTGGAATGGAATGGAATGGGTAAGGGTATTGAATGGAATGTGGAATGGAAATTGCAATGGAATGGAATGGATTGTCTAATGGAATGGAATGGTATGTGGTATGGAATGTGGAATGGAATGGAATGGAATGTGGTATGGAAGGTGGAATGGAATGTGGAATGGAATGTGTAATGTAATTGAATGGTATGTGGGAAGGAATGTGGAATTGAACATGGAATGGAATGTGGAATGGAATTGAATGGAATCTGGAATGGTATGAGAAAGGAATGGTATGGTATGTAGAATGGAAATTGGAATGCAATATCGAATGGAATGTGGAAAGAAATGTAATGTAATGTGGAATGGAATGTGGATTGGAATGGAATGGAACATGGAATGGGATTGAATGGAATGTGAAACAGAATGCAATATAATGTGGAATGGAATCTGGAATGGAAAGGAATGGAAAGTGGAATGGAATATGGAATGGAATAGAGTGGAATGGAATGGAATAGAGTGGCATGGAATGGGATGTGGAATGGAATTTATTGGAATGGAATGGAATGTTGAATTGCAATTGGAATGGAAAGGAGAGGAATTGAATGGAATGTGGAATGGAATGTGGAGTGGAATGGAATGTGGAATGGAATGTGTAATGGAACGTGGAATGCAATGTGGAATGGAATGGGGAATGGAATGTGGACAGGAATGGAACGGGATTTGGAATGGAATGCAATGGAATGTGGAATGAAAATGAATGGAATGTGGAATGGAATGGAATTTAATGGAGTGGAATGTGGAATGGAATGTAATGGAATGTGTAATGAAACTTAGAATGGAATGAAATGGAATGCGGAATTGAATGGAATGGAGTGTGGAATAGAACGTGTATTGGAATGGAATGGAATGAGGAATTTAACGTAGAATGGAATGTGGAATGGGACGTGTAATGGGTTGGAATGTCGAAAGGAATGTGAAATGGAATGTGGAATATAATGGAATGGAGTGTGGAATGGAACGTAAAATGGAAACACGAATGGAACTTGGAATGGAATGGAATATGGAATTCAATGAAATGGAATATGCAATGGATTGTAATTCAATGTGGAATGGAATGGAATGAAATGGAATGTGGAACGAAATGTAGAATGGAATGGATTGTAATGTGGAATGGACTGTGGAATGGAATGTTTAATGGAACGTGGAATGTTATGTGGAATGGAATGTGGAATGGAATGTGCAAAGGAATGGAATGTGGAAAGGAATATGTAATGGAATTGAATGCAATGCTGTATGGAATGGAATGGAATTTAAGGCGGAATTGAATGGAATGGAATCTGGAATGGAAAAAAGTGGAAAGGAATGTGAAATAGAATGTAAAGGAATGTGAAATGGAAAGTGGAATGCAATGTAATGGAATGTAGAATGGAATGTGGAATGGAATGGAATGGAATGTGAAATGGAATGGAGTGGAATGGAATGTTTAATGGAAAGTGGAATGGAGTGGAATTGAATGTGGAATGCAGTGGAATGCAATGTCGAATGGATTGGAATGGAATGAAGAATGGAGTGCGGAATGGAATGGAATGGAATTTGGAATGCAATGCGGAATGTAATGGAATGGAATGTGTAATGGAATGCAATGGAATGTAGATCGGAAGAGGCAATGGAATAGAATGGAATTTGGAATAGAATGCGGAATGGAATGGAAATTAAGGTGGAAAGGAATTTTGAATAAAATGCGGAATGGAATGGAAATTAAAGTGGAAAGGAATGTGGAATGGAATGGAATGGAATGCATAATAGATTGCGGAATGCAACGGAAAGGAATGTGGAACGGAATGTGGAATGGAACGGAATGCAATGTGGAATGGAAAGGGGAATGGAATGGAATGGAACTTGGAATGGAAAGGAATGGAATGTGGAATTGAAAGTGAAATGGAAAGGAATGGAATTCCTAATGGAATGTGGAATCAAATAGAATGGATTGTGGAATGGAATGGAAAGTGGAATTCAACATGGAATGGAATGGATTGGAATGTCACATGGAAAGTGGAATGGAATATGGAATAGAATGTTTAATGGAACATGGAATGGAATGGAAATTGGAATGGAATGGAATGGAATGGAATATGGAATGGAACGTGCAATGCAAAGTAGAATGAAACGTGGAATGAAGTGGAATGTGGAATGGATTGTGGAAAGTAACTTGGAATGGAATAGAATGTGGAATGAATTGTGCAATGTAATTTGGAATGGAAAGAGTAATGGAATGGAATGGAAGGTGGAATGGAATTTCGAAGGGGAATGAAAGGAATTTGGAATGGAATGGATAGCAATGTGGAATGGAACGTGGAATCTCACGGAGTGGAATGTGGAATGGAATGTAGAATGGAATGTGGAAGGGAACGTGGAATGGAATGAACTGCGGAATGGAAAGTGGAATGGATCGTGGAATGGAATGGAATGTGGCACGGATTGTGGAATTGAATGTGGTATGGAATGTGGAATGGAATGCAATGGAATGTGGAATGGAATGTGGAAAGAAAAGGAATGGAATGTGGAATGGAATGTGGAATGAAATGGAATGGAATGTGGAATGTAATGGAATGGAATCTTGAATTCAACGTTAAATGGAATGGAATGGATGTGAAATGGATTGTGGAATGGATTGTGGAAAGGAACTTGTAATGGAATCGAAAGTGGAATGGAATGTGGAATGAAACATGGAATGGAACTTATTGTGGAATGGAATGGAATGGAAAGTGGAATGGAACGTGCAATAGAATGTGGAATAGAAAGTGTAATGGATTGGAATATGGAATGGATCGTGGAATGGAACGTGGAATGGAATTGAATGTGGATTGTATTGTGGAATGTAATTTGGATTGCAACGTGAAATTGAATGGAATGGAATGTGGAATGGAATGTGGAATGAGACGGAATGAAATGTGGAATGGAATGGACTGGAATGTGGAATAGAACGTGAAATCGACTGGAATGGAAGGTGGAATAGAACGTGGAATGCAATGTGGAAAGGAACGTGGAATGGAATGGAATGGAATGCGGAATGTAGTGGAAGAGAACGTGAACTGGAATGGAATGGAATGGAATGGAACGTGAAATGCAATGAAATGTGGAATGGAATTCAATTCAATTTTGGAATGGAATGGAAAGGAATCTGGAATGGAATGGAAAGGAAAGTGGAATGGAAAGTGGAATGGAATGGAATTGAATGTGGAATGGAATGGAATGGATTGCGGAATGGAAAGGAATGGAATGGAATGTCGAATGGAATAGAATGGAAATGAATGGAATGGAAGGTGGAATGTAATGTAATGGAAACTGGAATGGTATTTAATGGAAGGTGGAATGGTATTTAACGGAAAGTGCAAAGGAATGGAAAGAAAAGTAGAATGTAACACAATGGAAAGTTGAATGAAATGGAATGGAACATGGAATTGGATGGAATGGAATGGAATGTGGAATGTAATGAAATGGAAAGGAAAGGAATGTGGAATGGAATGTGGACTGGAAGGGAAAGGAATGTGGAATGGAAAGGAAAGTGGATTGGAATGTGGACAGGAAAGGAATGGAATGTGTAATGGAATGGAATGGAATGGAATGTGGAATGGAATGTGGAATGGAATGGAATGGATTGTGGAATGGAATGGAATGGAATATGGAATACTATCTGGACTGGTAAGGAGTGGAATATGGAATGGTAAGGAATGGGATGTGGAATGGAATGGAATGGATTGTGGCATGGAATGGGGAATGGAATGTGGATTGGGAAGGAATGGAATGTGGAATGGAGTGGAATGGAATGTGGAATGCAATGGAATGGATTGTGGAATGGAATGAAATGAAATGTAGAATGGTATGGGGAGTGGAAAGGAATGGAATTTAGAATGCAGTGGAATGGAATGTGGATTGCAGTGGAATGAAATGTGGAATGGAATGTCGAAGGGAAGGGAATGGAATGGAATGTGGAATGGAATGGAATGGAATGCAATGCGGAATGGAAAGGAATAGAATGTGGAATGAAATGTGGAATTGAATGGAATGGAATGTGGAATGGAATGTGGAATGGAATGGAACTGAATGTGGAATGGAATGGAATGGAATGTGGAATGGAATGGAATGCAATGTGGAATGGAATAGAAAGGAATGTGGAATGGAATGTGTAATGGAATGGAATTGAATGAGGTTTGCAATGGAATGCAATGGAATGTGTAATGGAACGTAGAATGGAATGGAATAGAATGTGGGATGGAAAGTCGAATGGAATGTGTAATGGGACGTGGAATGGAATGGAATGTGTAATGGAATGTGTAATGGAATGTGGAATTGAACGGAATGGAACGTAGAATTCAATGTGGCATGGAAAGGTCTGGAAAGTAGAGTGGATCGTGGAATGGATTCTGGAATATAACGTGGAACGTAATCGAATGTGGAATGGAATGGAATGGAATGTGGAAGGGAATGGAAAAGAATATGGAATGGAATGGAATGGAATGTAATATGGAATGGAATGGAATGGAATGTGGATTGGAATGCAATGGAAAGGAATGTGGAAACGAATGTAATGGAATGTGGAATGAAAAGGAATGCAATGTGGAATGTATTGGAAAGAAACGGAATGTGGCCTACAATGGAAAGTGGAATGGAATGGAATGAAATGTAGAAGGGAAAGTGGAATGGAATGGAATGGAATGTGGAATGGAACGGATTAGATTGTGGAATGGAATGTGGACTGGAAGTGAAAGGAATATGGAATGGAATGGAATGGATTTAAATGGAATGTGGAATGGAAAGTGGAAGGGGAAGGAATGGATTGTTTAATGGAATGGATGGGAATGTGGAACGGAATGTCAACTGGAAAGGCATGGAATGTGGAATGGAATGGAAAGAAATGTAGAATGCAACGGAATGGAAAGTGGAATGGATCTTGGAATGAAATGGAAATTAATGTGAAATGGAATGTGGAATGGAATGTGGAAAGGGAAGGAATGGAATGTGAAACAGAATGGAATGGAATGTGGAATGGAATGTGAAACAGAATGGAGTGGAATGTGGAATGGAATGGAATGGAAAGTGGAATGCAATGGAATGGAATTTGGAATGCATTGGAATGGAATGGAATGTGGAATGGAATGGAGTGAAATTGAATGTGTAATGGAATGGAATGGAATGTGGAATGGAAAGGAATGGAATGTGGAGTGGAATGGAATGAAATATGGACTACAATGGAATGGAATGGAATGGAATGGAATGTGTAATGGCATGGAATGGAATGTTGAATGGAAAGTTGAATTTAATGGAATGCAATGGAATGTGCAATGGAATGTAATGGAACGGAATACGGAATGGAGAGGAACGTGGAATGGAATTTAAAGTAATGCGTAATGGAATGTTGAATGGAATGAAAGGGAAAGTGGAATGGTATGGAATGGAATGTGGAATGGAACGTGGAAACAAATATAATGGAATGTGGAATGGAATTGGGAATGGAATGTGGAATGGATTGGAATGGAATGTGGAAAATAATTTGAAATGAAACGGAATGGAAAGTGGAATGGAAAGGAATGGAAAGTGGAATGGAATGGAGTGGAGTGGAATGTGAAATGGAAGGAATGGAATGGAATGTGAAATGCTTTGCAAAATGGAATGTGGAATGGAAAGTGGAATGGAATGGAATTGAATGTGGAATGCATTGTAAAATGGAATGTGGAATGGATCGTGGAATGGAAAGTGGAATGGAATGGAAAGGAATTTGGAATATAATAGAATGAAATGTGGACTGGAATGGAATGGAATGGAACGTGAAATGGAATGGAATGGAATTTGGAAAGGATTTCAATCTAATTTGGAATGGAATGGAATGGAATGTGTTCTGGAATGGAAAGGAATGTGGAATGGAAAGTGGAAAGGAATGGAATGAAATGTGGAATGGAAAGGAATGGATTACGGAATGGTTAGGAATGGAATGGGATTTGGAATTTAATTCAATGGAAATGAATGGAATGGAATGTGGAATGGAATGCAATGGAAAGTGGAATGGAATGGAATGGAATGGAATGTGGAAAGGAATGGAATGGAATGTGGAATGGAAAGGAATGGAATGGAATATTGAATGGAATGCAATGTGGAATGGAATGGAATGGAATGTGGAATGAATGAGGAATGAAAGGTGAAGGAATGTGGAATATAATGTGGAAAGGAATTTAATGGAAAGTGGAATGGAACGTGGAACGGAATGTGGAATGGAACGTGGAATGGAACGTGGAATGGAAAATGAAATGGAGTGTGGAATGGAATATGGAATGGAATGGAATGCAACGTGGAATGGAATGTGGAATGGAACGTGGAATGGAATGTGGAATGGAATGTAGAATGCAATATGGAATGGAATGAAATGGATTGGAATGTGGAATGGAACGGAATGGAGTGGCATGCGGAATGTCATGAAATGGTATGTGGAATAGAATGTGGAATGGAAAATGGAATGGAAAGTGAAATGGAATGAAGTGGAATGTGGAGTGGAATGTGGAATGGAATGGAGTGGAATGGGGAATCGAATGTAATGGAATGTGGAAAGTAATGTGGCAGGGAATCGAATGGAATGTGGAATGGAATGGAATGCAATGTGGAATGGAATTTGGCATGGAATGTGGAATAGAACGTTTAAAGTAATGGAATGGATCGTGGTATGGAATGGAATGAAATATGGAATTGAATGCTACTGAATGTGGAATGGAATGGAATAGGATGAAATGGAAATTGAAATAGAATGGAATGGAATGTGGAATGGAATGGAAAGTAATGTGGAATGGAAACAGGAATGGAATGGAATGGAATGGAATGGAATGGATTGTGGAATGGAATGGAAAGGAATGGAATGTGGAATGCAATGGAATGGAAACGAATGGAATGAAATGTGGAATGATACGCAACGGAATGTGGAATGGAATGGAATGGAATGGAATGTGAAATGGAATGGAATGGAATTGAATGTGGAATGGAAAGGAATGGAATGGAATGGAATGCGGAATGGAATAGAATGGAATGTGGAATGAAATGGAATGGAATTTGGACTGAGATGGAAAGGAATGGAATGGAATGTGGAATGGAATGGAAGAAGGAATGGAATTTTGTGGAATGTGGAATCGAATTGAATGGAGTGTAGAGTGGAAAGTGAAATGGAATGTGGGGAGGAATTGAATGGAGTGTCGAATGGAATGGACTGGAATGTACAATGGTATGCGGAATGGAATGGAATGGAATGTGGAATGGAAAGTGGTATGAATGGAATGGAAAGTGGAATGAAATGGAATGGATAGTGGAATCGAGTGGAAAGGAATGGAATCGAATAGGTAATGGAATGGAATGGAATAGAATGAATGTGGAATGCAATGGAATGGAATGGAATGTGGAATGCAATGGATTTGAATGCAATGGAATGGTTTGGAAACGAATGGAATACTTTTAAATTGAATGGAAGGGAATGCGAAATGGTACATGGAATTGATTGGAAAGATATGTGGAATGGATTGCAAAGGAATAGAATGTGGACTGGAATGGAATGGAATGTGGAATGGAATGTGGAATGGAATGGAATAGAATGTGAAAAGGAATGGAATGGAATGTGGAATGGAATGGAATGTGAAAAGGTATGGAATGGAAAGTGGAATGCATTGTGAAATGGAATGGAATGGAATGTGAAATGGAAAGGAATGATATATGAAATGTAAAGTTGAATGGAGTTGACTGTGAAATGGAATGAAATGGAAGGTGGAATGGAATGGAATGAAGTGGAAGGTGGAATGGAATGGAATGGAATGTGGAATGGAATGTAGAACGGAATGTGGAATGGAATGTGGAATGCAAGATGGAATCGAATGGAATGGAATGTGGATTCTAATGGAATGGATTCTGGACTGGAATTTAATGGAATGGAATGGAACGTGAAATGGAATGGAATGGAATGTAAACTGGAATTAAATGGAACTTGGAATCGAATGGAATAGAATGTGGAACGGAATGGAAAGTAATGTGTAATGGAAACTGGAATGGCATGGAATGGCATGGAATGTGGAATGGAATGGAACAAAGCGGATGGTGGCATGGATTGGAATGCAATGTGGACTTGAATATGAGATGGAATGTGGAATGGAATGCGGAATATAATGTTGTGGAATGTGGAATGGAACGGAATTGAATGGAATGTGGAATGGAATGGAATGGAATGCGGAATGAAATGTGCATTGGAATGGAAAGGAATGTGAAATGGAATGCAATGGAATGTGGACTGGAATGGAAAGATGCGGATGGTGGAATGGATTGGAATGGAATATGGACTGGAATATGGAATGGAATTTGGAATGGAATGTGGAATGTAATGGAGTAGAATGTGGAATGGGATGGAATGCAAAGAAATGGAATGGGAAGTGAAATGGAATACTATGGAAGGTGGACTGGAATGGAATGGAGTGGAAATTGGAATGAAATGGAATGCAATGTGGAATGGAATGTGGAACGGAATGTGGATTGGAATGTGCAATAGAATGTGAAATGCTTGGAATGAAACTGGAATGGAACGTGGAATGGATGGTGGAATGGAAGGTGGAATGGAAGATGGAATGGAATGTGGAATGGAATGGAATGGAATGTGAAACAAAACATGGAATGGAATGGAATAGAACGTGGAATGGAATGAAATGGAAAGTGGAATGCAATGGAATGGAATGTGGAATGGAATGGAATGGAATGTGGAATGGAATGTGGAATGGAATGGAATGGAACGTGGAATGGATCGTGAAGTCTAACGTGTAATGGAGAGTGGAAAGGAATGTGGAATGTAACGTGGAAAGGACCGTGGATTAGAATGTTTAATTCAACGGAATGGAATCAAATGGAATGTGGAATGGAACGGAATGGAATGTGGAATGGAATGGAATGCAATTTGTAATGGAATGTGGAAGGGAATGGAATGCAATGTGAAACGGAATGGAATGGAATGTGCAAAGCATTGTGAAATGGAATGGAATGGTATGTGGAATGGAATGGAATGATATATGAAATGTAAAGGGGAATGGAATGGAATGTGAAATGGAATGGAAAGGAATTCAATGGCATGTGGATTGGAATGGAATGGGATGAGAAATGGGATGGAACGGAAGGTGGAATGGAATGGAATGCAGTGGAAATTGGAATGGAATGGAATGGAATGTGGAATGGAATGCAGAATGTAATGTGGAATGGAATGTGGAATGCAATGTGGAATGCAATGGAATGGAATGTGAATTCTACTGGAATGGATTCTTGACTGGAATTTGATAGAATGGAATGGAATGTGAAATGGAATGGAATGGAAAGTGGACTGGAATGGAATGGAATGTTGAATGGAACGTGAAATGGAAAGTGGAATGGAATGGAATGGAACGTTGAGTGGAAAGTGGAATGGAATGTGGAACTGAACGTGTAATACAATGGAATGCAATGTGGAATGCAATGGAATGGAAGGTGGAACGGAGTGGAATGCAATGTGGAATGTAAAGGAATGGAATGTGGAAATGAATGGTATGGAATTTGGAATGGAATGTGGAAATGAATGGTATGGAATTTGGAATGGAATGTGGAAAGTAGTGGAATGGAAAGAGGAATGGAATGTGGAATGGAATCGAATGGAATGCGGAATGGAATTTGGAATGGAAAGGAATGGAAAGTGCAATGAAATGTGGAATGGAATTTGGAAATTAAAGTGGATGGGAATTTGCAATGGGACGGAAAGGAATGTAGAATAGAATGTAATTTATTATCGAATGGAATGGAATGGGGTGCAATGTAAAATGGCATGGAATGGAATGTTTATTGGAATGTGGAATGCAATGTGGAATGGAATGAAGTGGAATGCGGCGTGGAATGTGGATCGGAATGTGGAACGGAATGGAGAGGAATTTGGAATG
Organism: Pongo pygmaeus; assembly: GCF_028885625.2. Taxonomy (NCBI): domain Eukaryota; kingdom Metazoa; phylum Chordata; class Mammalia; order Primates; family Hominidae; genus Pongo; species Pongo pygmaeus. Next base: position 9,508,382 of record NC_072386.2, on the reverse strand, counting down.
GAATCGAAATGAGTGGAAAATGAAATGGAGTGGAATGTGTAAGAGAATGGAATGTAGAATGGAATGTGGAAAGGAGTGAAATGGAATGTGGAATGGAATGTGTAGTGGAATGGAATGGAGTATGGTATGGAATGTGAAATTGAATGTGGAATGGAACGTGGAATGGAATGGAATGGAACGTGGAATGGAAAGTAAGGGAATGTAGACTGCAATGCAACAGAATGTGGAATGGAATGGAATGAAATGGAAATTGAAATGGCATGGAATTGAGTGTGGTATGGAATGGAATGGAATTGACTGTGGAAAGGAATGTAGTGCAATGGAATGGATTGGACTGGAATGTGGAATGGAATGGAATACGAAGAGGAATGGAATGGAAATTGGAATGTAATGGAATGTGAAAATGTATGGAATGGAATGTGGAAAAGAATGGAATGGAATGTGGAATGCAATGGAATGGAATATGGAATGGAAATTGGAATGGAATCGAATGTGAAAATGTATGGAATGGAATGTGGAAAGAATGGAATGGAATGTGGAATGCAATGGAATGGAATGTGGAAAGGAATGTGGAATGGAACAGAGTGGAACGTGGAATGGATCGTGAAATCTAACGTGGAATGGAGAGGTTAAAGCAACGTGGAAACTAACTTTTAATGGACCGTGGAATAGAATGTTTATTTCAACGGAATGGAATCGAATGGAATGTGGAATGGAACGGAATGGAATGTGGAATGGAATGGATTGCAATTTGTAATGGAATGTGGAAGGGAATGGAATGCAATGTGAAATGGAATGGAAAGGAATGTGGAATGCATTGTGAAAAAGACTGGAATGGAATGTGGAATGGAATGGAATGATATATGAAATGTAAAGTGGAATGGAATGGAATGTGAAATGGAATGGAAAGGAATGGAATGGAATGTGGAATGGAATGGAATAGGATGTGAAATGGAACACTGTGGAAGGTGGAATGGAATGGAATGGAGAAGAAATTGGAATGGAATGGAATGGAATGTGGAATGGAATGTACAATGGAATGTGGAATGGAATGTAGAATGGAATGTGGAATGGATTGTAGAATGGAGTGTGGAAAGTAATGTAGAATGGAATGTGGAATGCAATGGAATGGATCAGGAATGGAACGTGCAATGGATGTTGGAATACAAGGTGGAAAGGAATGGAATGGAATGTGGAATGGAATGGAATGGAAATTGGAATGGAACGTGAAATGCAACGTCGAAAGAAAAGTTGAATGGAACATGGAAAGGAACGTGGAGAGGAAGGGAAAGCAATGTGGAATAGAATGGAAAGGATGGTGAAATGGAATGGAATGTGAAATGGAATGGAAAGGAATGGAATGGAATGAAATGTGAAATGGAATGGAATGGAATGGAAAGTGGATTGGAATGGAATGGGATGTGAAATGGAATGGAATGGAAGGTGGAATGAAATGTAAAAGTGGAAAGTGGAAAGGAATGGAATGTGGAATGGACTGTAGAATGAAATGTGGAATGGAATCTGGAATGGAAAGCGGAATGGAACGTAAAATGGAAAGGAATGGAACCTGGAATGGATAGTGGAATGGAATGTAACGGAACGTGTTATGGAATGTGGAATTCGTCATGGAATGGAACATGGAATGGAATGGAATGGAATGTGGAATTCAATGTGGAATGGAATGGAATGGAATGTGGAATGGATGTGCAATGGAATCGAATGGAATGTGGAATGGAATGTAGACTGGAATGGAGGGGAATGTGGAATGGAATGGAATGGAAAAATTGAATGGAATGTGGACAGGAATGCAATGGAATTTGGAATGGAATGTGGAATGGAATGGAAAGTGGAATGGAATGTGGAATCGAAAGCGGAATGGAATGGAAAGAATGTGGAATGTAATGTGGAATGGAACGAAATGGTATGTGGAATGGAACGTAATGGTATGTGGAATTGAATGTGGAATGGAAAATGGAATTGAAACTGGAATGGAATGGAATGGAATGGAATGGAATGGAATGGAATGTTGAATGCAATGAGGAATGGAATGGGGAATGGAATGATGAATGGAATGGAATGGAATGTGGAATGGAATGTGCAATGGAATGGAAGGGAATGTGGAATGGAATGAAATGAAATGGAATGTGGATTGGAATGGAATATGGACTGGAATGGAATGGAATGTGGAATGGAATGGAATGGAATTGAATGGAAAACTGAATGGCATGGAGTTTAATGTGGAATGGAAGGGAATGGAATGTGGAATGGAAAGTGGAATGGTACGGAATGGAATGGAATGGAATGGAATATAGAACGGCATTTGGAATGCAATGGAAAGGAAATTGGAATGGAAGGTGGAATATAATGTGGCATGGAAAGTGGAATGCTACGTGGAAGGGAATGGAATAGAACATGGAATAGAAAGTGGAACGGAATGGAATGGAACGTGCAATGGAACATTGAATGGAATGTAAGATGGAACGACGAATGGAACGTGGAATGGAACATTGAATGTAAAGTTGAATGGAATATCGATTGGAACGTGCGATGGAACGACGAATGGAACGTGGAATGGAATGCAGAATGGAATGTGGAATGGAACGGAAAGTAATGTGGAGAGGAATGTAATGGGATGTGGAATGGAATGGAATGTGGAATGGAATGGAATGGAATGTGGAATGGAGTGGAATGGAATGCGGAATGGAACGGAATGGAATGTGGAATGGAATGGAGTGGTATGGAATGTAGAATAGAAATAAAATGAATGGAATGGAATGTGGAATGAAATGGAATGGATTGAGGAATGCAATGAATTGGAATGTGGAATGGAAAGGAATGAACTGTGGGACGGAATAGAATGGAACGGAATTTGGAATGCAATGGAATGGAATGGAGTGGAATGCGGAATGGAATGGAATGGAATGTGGAATGGAATGGAATGGAAGGGAATGGAATGTGGAATTCAATGAAATGGAATGTGGGATGGAATGGAATGGAATGTGGAATGCAATGGAGTGGAATGTAAAGGATTTGAATATTAAATGGAATGTAATTCAATGCAGAATTGAATGGAATGGAATGCGGAATATAATGGAATGGAACGCAAAAAGGAATGGAATGGAATGGAATGTTGAATGGAATGAAAAGTGGATTGGAATGGAGTGGAATATGGAATGGAACGTGGAAGGGAAAGTGGAATGGAGTTCCCAATGAAATGGAAAGGAATTGAATGTGGAATTGTATAAAACAGAATGTGGAATTGAATGGAATGGAATGTAGAGAGGAATGGAAAGGGAAGTGGAATGGAATGTGAAATGGAATGTGGATTGGAATGTGGAATAGAATGGAATGGAAAGTGGAATGGAACGGAATTGAATGTGGAATAGAATGGAATGGAATGGAATGTGTAATGGAATGTGGAAAGGAATGGAATGCAATATGAAATGTAATGTGGAGTGGAATGGAATGGAATGTGGAATGGAGTGTGCAATGGAATGGAAAGGCATGTGGAATGAAATGGAATGGAACGTGGAATGTATTGTGGAATGCAACGTGGAATGGAATATGGAATGGAACGTGGAATGGAATGTGCACAGGCAGGTGGAAGTGAAAGTGGAATGGAATGTGGAATGAAACGTGGAATGGAATGTGGTATGCAATGCAATTGAATGTGGAATGGAATGTGGAATGCAATGTGGAATGGAATGGATTGGAATGTGGAATGGAATGTGGAATGGAATGTAATGCAATGTGTAATGCATTGGAATTGAATTGTATTGAATGTGGAATGCAATGGAATTGAACGTGGAATGGAATGGAATTAAACGCGAAATGGAACGTGGAATGGAACATGGAATGGAACGTGGAATGGAACGTGGAATGGAATGGAAGGGAATGTGGATTGGAAGGGAATGGAAAGCGGAATGGAATGTGTAATGGAATGGATTGGAATGGAATTGAATGTGAAATGGAATGGAATGGAATGTGGAATGGAAAGGAACGGAATGTGGAATGTAATGGTATGGAATGTGGAATGGAATGGAATTGAAGGAAATGTTGAATGGAATGGAGTGGTAAGTGGAATGGAATGAAAAGGAATGTGGTGTGGAAAGGAAAGGAATGTGGAATGGAATAGTATGTAGTGGAATGTGGACTGGAATGGGACGGAATAGAATGGAATGTGTAATGGAATGCAACGGAAAGTGGAATGGAATGGAATAGAAGGGAAGGTGGAAAGGAAAGTGGCATGGAATGTGACAAGTAATGCAGAATGGAATGTGGAATTGAAGGAAATGGAACGTGGGATGGAACGGGATGGAACATGGAATGGAATGGACAGGGAGGTGGAATGGAAGGAGGAATGGAATGTGAAATGGATTGTTCAATGGAATACGGAATGGAACGTGAAATGGAATTGAATGGAACGTAGAATGGAATGGAATGGAAAGTGTAATGGAATTTGGAATGTATCGTGGAATGAAACGTGGAATGGAATGGAATTGAATGTGGAATATAACGTGGAATGGAATGGAATGGGATGTGGAATGGAATGTGCAATGGAATAGAATGGAGTGTGTAATGGAATGTGGACTGGAATGTGGAATGGAATTCGGAATTGAATGGAGTGGAATGTGGAATGGAACTTGGATTCGTATGGAATGGAACATGGAATGGAACGTGGAATGGAATGTGGAATGGAACGTGGAATGGAAAGTGCAATGGATTGTGGAATGCGACATGGATTGGAATCGAAAGGAACATGGAATGGAACGTAGAATGGTAGGAATGGAACATGGAATGGAAAGTGGAATGGAATTTGGAATGGAATGTGGAATGGAACTTGGAATGGCAATTGGAATGGAAGGTGGAATGGAATGGACTGGAATGTGGAATGGAAAGTGGAATGGAACGGAATTGAACGTGAAGTGGAACGTGGAATGCATCGTGGAAGGGAACGTGGAATGGAATGAAATGTGGAATGGAAGGGAATGGTATGTGGAATGGAATGTGAAATGGAATGTGGAATGGAATGCTGAATGAATTGTGGCATGAAAAGGAATAGTATAAAATATGGAATGGAATGGAATGGAATGTGGAAAGGAACGTGGAAAGGAACGTGGAATGGAAAGTGGAAAGTAACGTGGAATGTAATGGAATAGAACGTGGAATGGAATATGGAATGGAATGGAATTGAACATGGAATGGAAGGTGGAATAGAATGTGGAAAGAATGTGGAATGTAACTTGGAATGGAAAGTCGAATGGAATGGAAAGGAACTTGTAATGGAATGTAAAATGGAATGGAATTGAATGTGGAATAGAATGTAGAATGGAAAGTGGAATCTTAGGGAATGGAAGGTGGAATGGAATGTGCAATGGAATGGAATGGAATGTGGAATGGAATGTGGAATGGAATGTGGAATGGAATGATTAATGGAACGTGGAATGGAATGGGATGGAATGTGGAATGAGATGTGGAATGGAATGTGCAATGGAACGGAAGAAATGTGGAATGGAATGTGGAAAGGAAACTGGAACGGAATTGAATAGATTATGGAACGTAACGTTTAATGGAATGGAATGGAACGTGGAATGGAATGTGGAGAGGAACGGGTAATGCAAAGTGGAATAGAAAGTGGAGTGCAATGGAAAGGAATGTGGAGTGGAATGGAATGCAATATGGAATGATATGTGGAATCGAATGTGGAATGGAATGTGGAATGGAGTGGAAGGAAATGTGGAATGGAATGTGGAGTGGAGAGTTGAATCGAATGTGGAATGGAACAGAACTGAAAGTGGAGTGGAATTTGTAATGGAATTGTGGAACGGAACGTGAAAAGAAATCAAATGGAATGTGGAGCAGAACGTGGAATGGAATGGAATGGAACATAAAATGGAAGGTGGAATGGAAAGGAATGGAACGTTGAAAGGAATCTGGACTGGAAAGGGGAAAGGATTGGAATGCGGAAAGGAATGGAATGGAATGTGGAATGGAAAGGAATGGAAAGTGGAATGGAGTGGTAAGGAATGTGTAATGGAATGTGTAATGGAATATGGAATGGAATGGAAAAGAATGTGGAATGGAATGGAGAATGGAATGTGTAATGGAACGTGGAATGCAATGGAATGCAAGGTGGAAAGGAACGTGGAATGGAAAGTGGAATGGAACATGGAATGGAATGTTTAATGCATTGTGGAATGTAAAGTGGAATGTAATGGAATGGAACATGTAATGGAATATGGAATGGAATGTAATGGAAAGTGGAATGGAAAGGAATGGAATGTGGAATGGAATGGAATGGAATGTGGAAAGGAATGGAATGGAATGGAATGTGAAATGGAATGTGGAATAGAATGTGGAATGGAATGTGGAATTGAATGGAATAGAATGTGGAATGGAATGAAATGGAATGTGGAAAGGAATCTGGAATGGAATGCAAAGGAATGTGGAATGGAACAGAATGGAAAGTGGAATGGAATATGGAATGGAATGGAATGGTATGTGGAATGGAATGTGGAATCAAAAGTGGAATGGAATGGAATGGATTGTGGAATGGAATGGTATGGAATGGTATTTAATGTGGAATGGAATGGAATGGAATGTGGAATGGAACGAGGAATGGAACGTGGAATGGAATGTGGAATGAAAGGTGGAATGGAATGGAATGGATGGTGAAATGGGATGTGGAATGCAATGGCATACAACGTGGACTGGAATGGAATGTGGAACTTGATTCAATGGAATGGAATGTAATTTGGAATGGAACGGAATGGAATGGAATGTAAAATGGCATGCAAAGTGGAATGGACAGTGCAATGGAATGGAAGGAAGGTGGAATGGAATGTAAAATGGAATGGAATGGAATGTCAAATGGAATGTGGAAAGGAATCTGTAATAGAAAGTGGAATGGAATGTGGAATGGAATGTGGAATGTATCCTGGAGTGGAATGTGGAATATGTCGTGGAATGGAAAGTGGAATAGAATGGAATGCAACGTGTAACGAAAAGTGGAATGGAATGCGGAATGGAATGTTTAATGGAATGTGGGATGGAATGCAGTGGAATGTGGAACGGAATGTGGAAGAGAATGTGGAATGGAATGGAATGGAATGTGGAATGGAGTGTGGAATGAAATGAAATGGAATGTGGAATGGAATGGAACAGAATTTGGAATGGAATGTGGAATAGAAAGTGGAATGGAAAGCAATGTAATATGGAATGGAATGTGGAAACGAAAGTGAAAGGAATGCAATGGAATGTTGAATGGAAAGTGGACTGGAATGTAATGGAAAGTGGAATTGAACGTGGATTGTAAACTGGAATGGAATGGACTGGAATGTGGAATGGAATGGAATGGAATTTTGAATGTAATGTAATGTAATATGGAATAGAATAGAGTGGAATGGAATGTAGAATGGAATATGGAATGGAATGTGGAATTGAATGTAATGGAATGTGGAATGGAATGGAATGTGGAATGGAAGGGAATGGAATGGAACGTGGAATGTAATGTGGAATGGAATGGAATTGTATGTAAAATGGAATGCAAAGGAATGTGGATTGGAATGTACAACTGAATGAGGAATGGAACGTGGAATGGAACTTGGAAAGGAATGGAACGGAATGAGGAATGGAATATGGAATGGTGTGGAATGGAATATGAAATAGTATGGAATGGTGAGTGGAATGGAGTGTGGAATGGAATGTGGAACTGAATGTGGACTGGAATGGACGGTGGAATGGAATTTCGAATGGAATAGATTGGAATGTTTAAGTGGAATGGAATGGAATGTGGATTGGAAGGTCGACTGCAATGGAATGCAATGTGGAATGGAATGGAATGGAACGTGGAATGTAATTTTCAATGGATTGTGGCATGAAATATGGAGTGGAACGTGGAATGGAAAGTGGAATGGAATGGAATGGATCGCGGAATGGATCCTGGAATGGAACGTGCAATTGAAGGTGGAATGGAGCGTGGAATGGAATTGAAAGGAACGTGGAATGGAATGTGGAAGGGAATGTGGAATGGAATGGAATGGAATGTGGAATGGAATGGATTGGAATGTGGAATGGAATGTGGAATGGAATGGACTGGAATGTGGAATGGAATGTGGAATGCAACGCAACGGAATGTGGAATGGAAATTAATGGAATGTGGAATGTATAGGAATGGAATGTGGAATGGAATGAGGAATGGAATGTGGAGTGGCACTTGGAATGGAACGGAGTGCAATGTGGAATGGATTGTGGAATGGAATGTGAAATGGAATGTGGAAGGAATGCAGTGTGGAATGGAACGGGGATTGGAATGGAATGGAATGTTTAATGGATCGTGGAATGGAATGTGGAATGTAAAGTGGAATGGAATGGAATGGAATGTGGAACGGATCGTGTAGTGGAATGGAATGGAGTGAGGAATGGAATGTGGAATGGAACGTGCAATGGAATATGCAATTGAATCTGAAATGGAACGTAGAAAGGAATGGAATGCAAAGTGGAATGGTGCGTGGAATGGAATGGAAAGGAACGAGGAATGGAATGTGGAATGGAATGTGGAAAGGAACGTGGAATGGAATGGAATTGAATGTGGAATGGAACATAGAATGGAATGTGGAATTTAATGTGAAACAGAATGTGGAATGGAATTGAATGTAATGGAATGGAATGTCGAATGGAATATGGAAAGGAATGTGGAATGGAATGTGGAATGGAACGGAATTAAACGTGGAATGGAATGTGGAATGGAATGTGGAAAGGAACGTGGAATGCAATGGAACGGAAAGTGGAATGGGATGGACTGGAATGAGGAATGGAACGTGGAATGGAATGTGGAAGGGAATTTGGAATGGAACGTTGAATGGAAGGTGGAATGGAATGGAATGCAATGTGTAACGGAATGGACTGTAATGTGGAATGGAATGTGGAATAGATTGGAATCGAATTTGGAATGGAGTGGAATGGAATGTTGATTGCAAGGTGGAAGGGAATGTGCAATGTAACGTGAAATGGAAAGGAATGGAATGTGGAATGGAATGCAGTGGAATGTGGAATGGAATGGAATATAATGTGGAATGGAATGTTGAATGGAATGGAATGGAATGTGGAATAGAATGTGTAATGGAATGGAATGGAATGCAAAATGGAATGCATAGCAATGTGAAATGGAACGTGGAATGGAAAGTGGAATGGAACACGGAATGGAAGTTGGAATGGAATGTGGAATGGAATGGAAAAGAATGAGAATGGAATGGATTGGAATGTGGAACAGAATGTGGTATGGAATGGAATGGAATGTTGAATGGAATGGAATGGAATATTGAATGGAATAGAATGGAATGGTATGGAATGTGGAATGGAATGGAAACTAATGTGGAATGGAACGTGGAATGGAATGGAATGGAACGTGGAATGGAATGAGTAATGGAATGAGGAATGGAATGCTGAATGGAACGTGGAACGGAATGGAATGGAACGTGGAATGGAATGAGGAATGGAATGTGGAATGGGACGTGGAAAAGAATGTGGAATGTAATTTGGAATGGAAAGGAATGGAATGTGGAATGGACTGGAATGGAAAGTGGAATGGAGTGTGTAATCAAATGAAATGGAATGTGGAATGGAATGGAACGGAATGTGGAATGGAATGTGGAATGGAAGGTGGAATGGAAAGGAATGTAATATGGAATGGAATGTGGAAACGAAAGTGGAATGGAATGCAATGGAATGTGGAATGGAACGTGGATTGGAATGGAACTTAAAGTGGAATTGAACATAGATTGTAAACTGGAATGGAATGGAATGGAATGTGGAATGGATTGAAATGGAATGTTGAATGTAATGTAGTGGAATATGGCATAGAGTGGAGTGGAATGGAATGTAGAAAGGAATGTGCAATGGAATGTGAAATGAAATGGAATGGAAAGTGGAGTGGAATGGAATGGAGTGGAATGTGCAATGGAATGTGGAATGGAATGGAATTGTATGTAGAATGGAATGGAATGGAATGTGGAATGGAATGTACAACTGAATGAGGAATGGAACGTGGAATGGAACGTGGAATGCAATGCAACGGAATGTGGAATGGAATATGGAATGGTATGGAATGGAGTGTGGAATGGAGTGTGGAAAGGAATGTGGAATGGAATGGAAGGTGGAATGGAATGTGGAATGGAATAGATTGGAATGTTAAAAGGGAATGGAAGGGAATGTGGATTGGAATGTGGACTGCAAAGGAATGCAACGTGGAATGGAATGGAATGGAATGTGGAGTGTAATTTTCAATGGAATGTGGCATGAAATATGCAGTGGAAAGTGGAATGCAAAGTGGAATGGAATGGAATGGATCGTGGAAAAGAACCTGGAATGGAACGTGGAATGGAAGGTGGAATAGAGCGTGGAATGGAATCGAAAGGAATGTGGAATGAAATGTGGAATGGAATGTGGAATGAAATGTGGAATGGAATGTGGAATGGAATGTGGAATGGAACAGATTGGAATGAGGAATGGAATGTGGAAAGAAACGGACTGGAATGTGGAATGGAATGTGGAATGCAATGCAAAGGAATGTGGAATTGAATACAATGGAAGGTGGAATGGAAGGGAATGGAATGTGGAATGGAATGAGGAATGGAACGTGGAGTGGCACTTGGAATGGAACGGAGTACAATGTGGAATGGAATGTGGAATGGAATATGAAATGGAATATGGATGGAATACAGTCTGGAATGGATCGTGGATTGGAATGGAATGGAACATGGAATGGAACGTGGAATGGAATGTGGAATGGAAAGTGGAATGGAAAGGTATGGAATGTGGAATGGATCGTGTAATGGAATGGAATGAAATCTGCAATGGAATGTGAAATGGAACGTGGAAAGGAATGGAATGAAAAGTGGAATGGTACGTGGAATGGAATGGAAAGGAACGTGGAATGGAATGTGGAATGGAGTGTGGAATGGAACGTGGAATGGAATGGAATGGAATGTGGAATGGAATGTAGAATGGAATGTGGAATATAACGTGGAAGAGAATATGGAATGGAATTCAATGGAATGGAATGGATTGTGGAATTGAATGTAGAAAGGAATGTGGAATGAAATGTGGAATAGAACGGAATTAAACGTGGAATGGAATGTGGAATTGAATGTGGAATGGAAAGTGGAATGCAATGGAATGGAAAGTGGAAAGGGATGGACTGGAATGTGGAATGGAACGTGGAATGGAATCTGGAAGGGAATTTGGAATGGAACGTGGAATGGAACGTGGAATGGAATGGAATGGAATGTGTAACGGAATGGAATGGAATGTGGAATGGAATGTGAAATGGAATGGAACGTGAAATGGAATGGAATGGAATTTGGATTGGAATGGAATGGAATCTGCAAAGGAATGGAGTGGAATGGAATGGAAAGTTAAATGGAATGCAGAATGCAATGTGAAATGGAATGTGGAATGGAATGTGGAATGGAAAGTGGAATGGAATGAAAAGGAACGTGGAAAGAAATGGAATGGAATGTGGAATGAAACATGAAACGGAAATTGGAAAGGAATGTGGAATGGAATGGATTGGAATGTGGAATAGAATGTGAAATCGAATGTGGAATGGAATGTGGAATGGAATGGATTGAAATGTGCAGTGGAATGTGGAATGGAATACAATGGAACGTGGAATGGACCGAGAAAGGAACGTGGAATGTAACGTGGAATGGAAAGTGGAATGAAATGTGGAATGGAATGGAATGGAATGTGGAATGGAATGTTGAAAGGAAAGCAATGAAATGAACAGTGGGATGTGGAATAGAATGGAATGGAATGGAATGTAGAATGGAATGCAATGGAACGTTGAAAAGAATGTGGAAGGGAATGTGGAATGGAATGGAATGGAATGGAATGTGGAGTGGAATGGAATGGAATGTGGAATAGAATGGAATGGAAAGGAATAGGATGCGGAATTGAGTGGAATGGAATGCGGAATGCAATGGAATGGAATGGAATGTATAATTGAATGGAATGGAATGTAGAAAGTAATGGAATAGAATGTGGAATAGTATGGAATACAATGTGGAATAGAAAGTGGAATGGAATGTGGAATGGAATGTGGAAAGTAATTGAATGGAATGTGGAATGTAATAGAATGGAATGTGGAATAGAATGGAATGGAATGGAATGGGGAATAGAATCGAAGGCAATGGAATGGAATGCGGAATGGAATGGAATGGAATGTGGAATGCAACGGAATGGAATGAAATGTGGAATTAAATTGAATGGAATGTCGAATGGAATGGAATAGATTGTCGAATGGAATGGAATGGAATAGAATGTGCAATGGAATGGAATGGAACGTTGATTAGAATGTGGAATGGCATGTGGAATGGAATGTGGAATGGAATTTGGAATGTAATGGAATGGAATGTGGAATGGAATGGAATGCAATGGAATGGAATGTAGAATGGAATGGAATAGAATGTAGAATGCAATCTTGATTGGAATGTGGAATGGAATGTGAAATGAAAGGTGGAATGGAAAGCAATGTAATATGGAATGAAATGTGGAATGGAAAGTGGAATGGAAAGTGAAATGGAATGGAATGGAAAGTGGAAAGGAACATGGAATGGAATGAAATGGAACGCGGAGTGGAACGTGGAATGGATCGTGGAAGGGAAAATGGAATGCAATGAAAAGTGGAATGGAATGGAATGGAATGTGGAATGGAATGTGAAATGGAATGTGGAACGGATAGTGGAATGGAATGTTGAATGGAATGTAAAGAAATGTGGAATGAAATGTGGAATGGAATCTGGAAAGGAATTTGGAATGGAATGTCAAAGTGAACATGAAATGGAATGAAATGGATTGTGGAGGGGAATGTGGAATAGAATGTGGAATGTAAAGCGGAATGGAATGGATTGGAATGTGGAATAGAATTTGGAAAGTAATGTGGAATGGAATGGAAAGTGGAATGGAATGGATTGGAATGTGGAAAGGAATGTGGAACGGAATGAAAAGGAATATGGAACGGAATGTAAAATGCAAAATGCAACGGAATGGAATGGAATGGAATGTGAAAAGGAATGTGAAATGGAATGTGAAATGGAACGTGGAATGGAATGTGGAATGGAATGAAATGGAACTTGGAAAGGAACGTGGAAGGGAATGTGAAATCAAATGGAATGGAATGTAGAATGGAATGTGGAATGTAATGGAATGGAATGTGGAACGGAATGTGCAATGGAATGGAATGGAATGTTCAACGGAATGTAGAATGGAATGTGTAAGGGAATGCAATGGTGCGTCAAATGGAATGTGGAATGGAATGTGAAATGGAATATGGAAAGAAATGTCGAATGGAATGGATAGGAACTTCGAATGGAATCGAAGGTGGAATGGAACGTGGAATGGAACGTGGAAAGGAAATTGGAATGGAATTGAATGAAACGTGGAAACGAATGTTGAATGGAATGCGGAATGGAATGGAAAGGAATGGAATGGAATGTAGAACGGAATGTGGAATGGAACGTTTAATGGAAAGTGGAACGGAATATAATGTAACGTGGAATGGAACGTGGAAAGGTACATGGAATGGGACGTGGAATGGAATGAGGAATTGAATGGAAAGGAATGTGGAGGGGAATGATGCATGGAATGTGAAATATAACGTGGAATTGAATGGAGTGGAATGTGGAATGGAACATGGAATGGAATGGAATGAAACGTGGAATGGAACGTGGGAAGGAATGTGGAATGGAATGTGGAATGGAATGTGGAATGTAAAGGGGAAATGGAATGGAATGGAATGTTGAATGGAAAGTGGAAAGGAATGTGGAATAAAATGGAACGGAATGTGGAATGGAATGTTGAATGGATTGTGGAATGCAATGTGGAATGGAATGTGGACTGGAATCTGACATTGAATGGAATGGAATGTGGAATGGAATGTGGAAGGAATGTGGAACAGAATGGAATGGAATGTGGAATGGAATGTAGTGTGTTGTGGAATGCAATGTGGAACGGAATTTAGTGGAATGTGGAATGGAATGAGGAATGTAATGAAGAAAGGAATATGGAATGGAACGGAATGGAATGTGCAATGGAATGTGGAATGGAATGTGGATTCGAATGTGTGATGGAACAGAATGGAATGTGGAAAGTAATGTGGAATGGAGTGAGGAATGGACAGAATGGAACGTGGATTGGAATGTGGAGTGGAATGGAATGGAAAGTGGAATGGAATGGAATGGAATGTGGAATGGAATGTTGAGCAGAATGTGGAATGGAATGTGCAATTTAAAGAAATGGAATGTGGAATGGAATGTGGAATGGAAAGGAATCAAATGTGAAATGTAATGTGGAATGGTATGTGGAATGGAAAATGGAATGGAATAGAGTGCAATGTTGAATGGAATCTGGAATGGAATGGGAAATGGAATGGAATGCAATGTGGTATGGAATGTGGAAAGGAATGTGGAATAGAATGGAAGGGAATGTGGAATGGAAAGTGGAATGCAATGTGGAATGGAATGTGGAATGGAATGGAATGTCGAATGGAATAATAAACGGAAGGTTGAATGGAATATGGAATGGTGTGGAATGGAACATGGAATTCAATGGAATGGAATGTGGATGGGAATGTGTAGTGAAATGGAATAGATTGTCGAATGGAATGGAATGGATTGAGTAATGGAATGTGAAATGGAACGTGAAATGCAATGTGGAATGTAATGGAATGGAACGTGGAATGGAATGGAAAGGGATGTGGAACGGAATAGGGAATGTAATGTGGAATGGACCGTGAAACGGAAAGGAATGGAATGTGGAATAGAACGTGGAATGGTATGGAATGGAACGTGGAATGGAACGTTGAATGGAAAGTGGAATGGAACGTGGAATGTAATGTGGAATGGAAGGTACAATGGAATGTGCAATGGAAAGTGTAATGGAACGAGGAATTGTAAGAAATGGAACCTGGAATGCAACATAGAACAGAATGAAAGGCAACGTGGAATGGAATGTGGAATGGAATGTGGAATGGAACGTGGAATGGAATGCGGAATGGAATGGAATGGAATGTGGAATGGATTGTGGAATGGAATTTAATGGAACATGGAAAGGAATGTGGAATGGAATGTGGAATGGAACAGAATGAAACGTGGAATGGAATGTGGATTGGTATTGAATGGAATGAGGAATGGAACGGAATGCAATGTGGAATGGAATGATTACTGGAATGAATTGGAATGTGGAACGGATTGTGGAAAGCAATGGAAAGGAAGGGAATATTAAATGGAACGTGGAATGGAATGTGGAATGGAATGTGGAATGGAATGTCGACAGGAATGCAATGGAATTTGGAATAGAATGTGGAATGGAGTAGAATGTAATGTGGAATGGAAAGTGGATCTGAATATGAACAGGAAAGCGATGGAATGTGGAACGGAATGTGGAATGGAGTGCAATGGAATAGAATGAAATGTAAGGTAATGTTGAATGGACCGTGGAAAGGAAGGTGGTATGGATGGGAATGGAATGTGGAATGGAATGGAATGGAATGTGAAATGGAATGGAATGGAATGTGTAATGGAAAGGAATGTAATGTGGAATGCAGTGGAATTGTATGGGATGTGGAATAGAATGGCATGGAATGGAATGGAATGTGCAATGAAATGGATTGGAATGTGGAATGGAATAGAATAGAAGGTGGAATGGAATGTTGAGAGGATTGAAAGGGTTTCGAATGTGGAATGGAATGCAATTTAATAGAATGTAATGGAATGCAATGTGGAATGGAACGTGGAATGGAATGGAATGCAATGGAATGTGGAATGGAATAGAAGGTGGTATGGAATGTGGAATGGAATGTGGAGTGGAACCGGCAATGGAAACCGGAATGGAATGGAATGGAATGTGCGAAAGAATGTGGCATGGAACGTGGAATAGAACGAGGAATGGAACGGAATGGATTGTGGAATACAACGTGCAATGGAATGGAATGGAATGTGGAAAGGAATGTGGAATAGAATATGGAAGAGAATGGAATGGAATGTGGAATGCGAAGTGGATTGAAATGGAATGGAATTTGGAGTGGAATGGAGTGGAATGTGGAATCGAAAGTGGACTGGAATGCAATGTGATGTGGAATGGATTGTGGAATGGAATGTGGAATGGTATGTGGAATGGAATGTGGAATGGAACATAATGTAATGTGAAATGGAACGTGGAATAGAATGGAATGGTACGTGGAATGGAACGTGGAATGATATGGAATGGTAAGCGGAATTGAATGTGGAATGGAATGTGGAATGGAATGGAACGTGGAATGGAATGGAAAGGAACGTGGGATGGAATGTGGAATGAAATGTGGAATGCAACGTGGAATTGAATGAGGAATGGAATGTGGAATGGAAAGTTATGGAATGTGGAATGGAATGGAATAGAATGTGGAATGGAATTTAATGGAATGCAGAATGGAAAGTGGAATGGAATGGAATGGAAGGTGGAATGGAATGTGGAATGGAATGTAAGTTAATGGTATGGAATGGAGTGTAATGTGCAGTGGAATCTGGAATGGAATGGAAGGGAACATGGAAAGTAACGTGGAATTGAACGAGGAATGGAACAAGGAATGGAACGTGGAATGGAACGTGGAATGAAATGTGGAATGGAATGCAATGGAATATGGAATGGAAGGGAATGTAATGTGCAATGGAATGTGGAATGGAATGGACTGAAATGGAATGGAATGTCGAAAGGAATTCAATGGAATGTGTCAAGGAAAGGAATGGAATACGGAATGGAACGGAATGTTATGAAATGTGGAATGGAATTGAATGCTATGAAATGGAACGTGGAATGGAATGGAATGGAATGTGGAATAGAATGGAATGAAACGTGCAATGGAAAGTGAAATGGAATGTAGAATGGGACGTGGATTTGAATGCTGAATGGAATGTGGCATGGAAAGTTATCGGATGTGTAATGGAATGGAATGGAATGTGTAATGGAATGGAATGGAACGTGGAATGGAATGAAATGAAATGTGGAATGGAATGTGGAATGGAATGGAACTGAATGTGGAATGGAATGGAATGGAATCTCGAAAGGAATGGAATGGAAAGTGGAATGCAATGTCGAATGCAATGTGGAATGGAATGGAATTGAATGTGGAATGGAAAGGAATGAAATTTGGAAAGGCAGAGAATAGTATGGAATGCGGAATGGAATGGAATGGAACGGGGAATGGAATGTGGAATGGAATGTGGAATGGAAAGTGGAATGGAATGGACTGTAATGCAATGTGGAATGGAATGTGGAATGCAATGAAATGGAATGTGGAATGGAATGTAATGGAGTGTGGAACGGAAGGGAACGTGGAATGGAAAGGAATGCAATGTGGATTAGAATGGAATGGAATATGGAATGGAATGTGAAATGGAATGTATAATGGAATGTGGATTGGAAAGAAATGGATCATGGAATGAAAGGAAATGGAACGTGGAATGGAAAGGAATGGAATGTGGAATGGATCGCAGACTGGAACGGAA
The DNA here is from genome assembly GCF_028885625.2 of Pongo pygmaeus. NCBI lineage: Eukaryota > Metazoa > Chordata > Mammalia > Primates > Hominidae > Pongo > Pongo pygmaeus. The sequence goes on along the minus strand of NC_072386.2, from coordinate 9,490,842 downwards.
TGGAACGTGTAATGGAATGTGAATTGGAATGTGGAATGGAACATGGAATGGAACGTGTAATGCAATGGAATGCAACGTGGAATGGAACTTGGAAAGGAACGGGGACAGGAACGTGGAATGTAAAGTGGAATGGAAAGGAAAGGAATGTGGAATGAAATGAAATAGAATGGAATGTGGAATGGAATGTGGAATGGAATGTGGAATGGAATGTGCAATGGAATGTGGAATGGAATGTGGAAAGGAATGTGGAATGGAGAGGAATGGAAAGTGAAATGGAATGGATTGGAATGTGGAATGGAATGCGGATTGGAATGTGTAATGGTCGGTGGAATGCAATGTGGAAACGAATGTGGAATGGAATGGAATGGAATGTGAAATGGAATGTATTGGAATGTGGAACCGAGTGGAATGGAATGTGGAATGGAATGTGGAATGAATTGGAATGGAGTGTGGAATGGAATGGAATGGAATGTAGAACTGACCGTGGGACAGAATGTGGAATGGAATGTGTAATTTAATGTGGCACGGAATGTGGAATTCAACGGCATGGAACGTGAAATGGAATGGAATGGAAAGTGGAATGGTATGTGGAATGAAACGGAATGGAATGTGGAATGAAATGTGGAAATGAATGTGGAATGGAAAGGAATGGAACGTGGAATTGAATGTGGAAAGGATTGTGGAATGTAATGTGGAATGGAATGTGAAACTGAATGTGGAATGGAATGTGGAATGGAATGTGAAACGTAATGGAATGGAAAGTGGAATGGAATGGAATGGAACATGGAATGGAATGGAATGGAACATGGAATGGAATGGAATGGAACGTGGTATGGAACGTGGAATGAAACGTGGACAAGAACATGGAATTTAGCGTGGAATGGAATGGAACGGAATGTGGAATGGAATGGATTGGAATGTGGAAAAGAAAGTGGAATGGAATGGAATGGAATGTGGAATGGAATGAAATGCAATGTGGAATGGAATGGGGGACGGAATCTGGAAAGGTATTTGGAATGGAAAGAATCAAATGGAATGTGGAATGGAATGTGGAATGGAGTGTGGAATCGAATGTGGAATTGACGGAAAGCAACGTGGAATAGAATGTGGAATGGAATGTAGCAAGGAAAGTGAAATGGAATAGAATGGACTGTGGAACTCAACGTGGAATGAAAAGAAATGGGACGTGGAATGGAACGTGGGATGGAACGTGGAATGGAGAGGAATGGAACGTATAATGGAATGTGGAATGCAATGTGGAAAGGAATGGAATGGAATGTGTAATGGAATGTGAAATGGAATGTGGAATGGAATGGAATGGAATGTGGAATGGAATGTGGAATGGAATGTGGAATGGAATGTGGAAAGAATGTGGAATAGAACGGAATGGAATGTGAAATGTAATATGGAATGGAATGGAATGGAATGTGGAATGAATGTGAAATGGAACGGAATGGAATGTGAAATGGAATGTGGAATTTAATGGAATGGAACGTGGAAGTGAACGTGGAAAGGAAACTGGAATGGAATGGAATGAAATGTGGGAAGGAATGTTGAATGAAATGTGGAATGGAATGGAATGGAAAGTGGAATGGAATGTGGAATGGAAAGTGGAATGGAATGTGGAATGGAGTGGAATGGAATGTCGAATGGAAAGTTAAGCGGAATGTGGAATGGAATGGAAATGACTGTGGAATAGAACGTGGAGTGAAAGGGAATGGCACGTGGAATGGAACATGGAATGGAAACGAATGGAACGTTAAATGGAATGGCGAATGGAATGTGGAAAGGAATGGAATGGAATGTGGAATGGAAAGTGAAATGGAATGTTGAATGGAATGTGGAATGGAATGAAACTGAATGTGGAATGGAATGGAATGGAATGCGGAATGGAATGGAATGGAATGTGGAATGCAACATCGAATTCAATGTGGAATGGAATGGAATGGAATGTGGAATGGAATGGAATGCAATGTGGAATGGCAGGGAATAATATGGAATGTGGAGTGGAATGAAATGGAATGGGGAAAGGCTTGTGGAAAGGAATGAGGAATGGAAATTGGAATGGAATGGATTGTAATGAAATGTGGAATGTAATGTGGAAAGCAACGAAATGGAATGTGGAATGCAATGTAATGGAATGTGGAACGGAATGTAACGTGGAATGGAAAGGAATGCAATGTGGATGGGAATGCAATGGAATGTGGAATGAAATGTGTAATTGAAAGTATAATGGAATGTGGAATGGAATGAAATGGATCATGGAATGGAATGAAACGGAACGTGGAATGAAAAGGAATGGGAAGTGAAATGGAATGTGGAATGGGAAGTGGAATGGAACGTGGAATGGAATGTGCAATGGGATGCTTAATGGAACGTGGAATGGAGTGGAACGGAACGTGTAATGGAATGTGAATTGGAATGTGGAATGGAACATGGAATGGAATGTGGAATGGAATGGAATGCAACATGGAATGGAACTTGGAAAGAAACGTGGACAGGAATGTGGAATGTAAGGTGCAATTTAAAGGAATGCAATGTGGAATGAAATGAAATCAAATGGAATGTGGAATGGAATGTGGAATGGACTGTGGAACGGAATGTGGAATGGAATGTGGAATGAAATTTTTAATGGAATGAGGAAAGGAAAGTGGAATGGAGGGGAATGGAATATGAAATGCAAAGAATTGGAATGTGGAATGTAATGTGAAATGGAATGTGGAATGGAATGGAATGTGAATGGAATAGAAGGGAATGTGGAATGCAATGGAATGGAATGAAATGAGGAATGGAATGGAATGGAATCTGCTATAGAATGGAATGAAACATGGAAAACAATGTGAAATGGAATGAGGAATGGCATGGAATGGAATGTGGAATGGAGTGGAATGGAATGGAATGTGCAATGGAATGGAAGAGAACGTGGAATGGAATGCGGAATGGAATTCAATGGAATGTGGAATGAAATGGAATGGAACGTGGAAAAGAATGTGGAATTGAATGTGGAATGGAAAGAGGAAAGGAATGGAATGGAATGTGGAATAAAACGGAATGGGATGGAATGCAATTCGGAATGTAATGGAATAGAATGTGGAATGCAATGGAATGGAGTGAAATGTGGAATTGAATGGAATGTAAAGTGGAATGGAATAGAATGGAAAGTGGAATGGAATGGAATGGAAAGTGCAATGGAATGTGGAATGGAATGTGGAATGGCATGTGGAATGGAATGTGGAATGGAATGGAATGTTGACTGTAATGGAATGGAATATGGAATAGTAGGTAAAGGAATGGAATGTGAAATGGGATAGAATGGAATGTGGAATGGAATGCAATGCAATGCGGAATGGAATGGAATGGAACGTGGAATACCATGTGGAATGGAATGGAAAGCAACGTGAAATGGAATGTGGAATGGAATGTGGAATGGAAATTGGAATGGAACGTGGAATGGAATGGAAAGGAACGTGGAATAGATTGGAATGGAACGTCGAATGTAATATGGAATGGAATGCGGAATGTGACGTGGAACGGAATGGAAAGCAACTTGGAATGGAATGTGGTAGAATGTGGAATGGAATGGATTGGAATTTGAAATGGAATAATTTGGAAAGTGGAATGGAATGGAATGGAACGTGGAATGGAATGTGGAATGGTACGCGGAATGGATAGTTTAATGGAATAGAATGGAATGTAGAATAGAATGGAATGGAATGAAAAGTGGAATGGAATGTGGAATGGATCACGGAATGGAATGGAATGGAATGAGCAATGGAATGGAAAGGAATGTGTAATGGAATGGAAGGGAAAGGAAAGGAAAATGAAATGGAATGTGATAGGGAATGTGAAATGGAAAGTGGAATGGAATGTGGAACGGAATGAAATGGAACGTGGAATGGAATGGAATGGAACATTAAATGGAATGGAATGGAACGTGGAATGGAACGTGGAATGGATCATGGAATGGAAAGAGGAATGGAATGTGGAATGGAGTGTGGAATGGAATGGAATGGAATGTGGTATGAAATGTGGAATGGAATGGAATGTGGAATAGAATATGGAATGAAATGCATTGAAATGAGAATGCAATGTGGAATGGAATGGAATGGAATATGGAATGGATTGTGGAATGGAATGGATTGGAATGCGAAATGGATTGTGGAACGGAATGTGGAATGAAACGTGGAATGGAATGTATAATTGATTGGAATGGAACTTGGTATAGAATGTGTAATGTAATGGAAGGGAATGTGGAATGAAACGTGGAGTGTAATGGAATGGAATGTGGAACGGAATGGATTGGAATGTGGAATGGAATGTGGAATGGAACTGAATGAAATGAAGAATGGAATGTGGAATGGAATGTGGAAGGGAAAGTGGAATGGAATGGAATGGAATGTGGAATCGAACATGGAAGGAAATCGAATGGATCGTGGGATGAAAAGTGGAATGGAACGTGGAATGGAATGCAATGGAATGTGGAATGGAATGTGTAATGCAGTGTGGAATGGAATGGAATGGAACAGGGAATGGAACATGAAATCTAATGGAATGGAATGTGGAATGAAATGTGGAAGGGAACATCGAATGGAAAGTAGAATGCAATTGAATGGAAAGTGGATTTGAATGGGGAACGGAATGTGGAATAGAAAGTGGAATGGAATGTGAAATGGAATGTTGAATGGAAAAGGAAGGAATGAGAAAAGTAATGGAATGGAATGGGGAATGGAATGGAATGGAATGAGGACTGGAATGTTAGGCATTGGAAAGGAATTTGGAATGGAAGTTGGAATGGAACGTGGAATGGAGTGGAAAGGAAAGTCGAATGGAAAGTGGAATGGAAGGTGGAATGAAACGTGGAAAGGAACGGAATAGAAGGTGGAATGGAATGTGGAAAGGAATGTGGAATGGAATGGAGTGGAATGTGGAAAGGAATGTAATCGAATGTAGAATGGAAGGTGGAAGGTAATGGATTGTAATGTTGTAGGGAATTTGGAAAGGAATGGAATGGAATGTGGAAGGGAAATTGGAATCGAATGTGGAATGGAATGTGGAATGGAATGTAATGGAATGTGGAACGGAATGTGTAATGGAATGGAATGGAATGTGGAAGGGAATGTGGAATGTTATGTGGAATGGAATGTGGAAAGGAATGGAATGGAATGTGGAAGGGAATGTGGAATGGAATGCAGAAAGTAATGTGGAAAGCATTGGAATGGATTGTGGAATGGAATGTGGAATGGAATGGAATGGAAGGTGGAATGGAATCTGGAATGGAATGTAATGGACTGAGGAAGGGAATGTGGAATGGAATGTGGAATATAATGTGGAATAGAATGCAATGGAAAGTGGAATGGGATGTGGAATGGAATGGAATGGAATGTCTAATGGAATGTGGAAAGGAATGGAATGGAATGTGGAATGCAATGTGCAATAGAATGTGGAATTGAATGGAATGGAATTTTGAATTGAGTGTGGAATGGAATGGAATGGAATGTGGAAGGGAATATGGAATGGGATGTGTAACGGGATGTGGAAGGGAATGCCGAATGCAACGTGGAACTAAATGTGGTATGCAATGGAATTTAATGTGGAATGGAATGTGGAATGGAATGGAATGCAAAGTGGACTGTTATGTGGAATAGAATGTGGAATGGAATGTGCAGTGGAACGTGTTATGGAACAGAATGCTATGTGGAATGAAATTTGGAATGGAAGGTGGAATGGGTCATGGAATGCAATGGAATGGAATGTGGAATGAAACGTGGAATGGAAAGGAATGAAACGTGGAATGGAACGTGCAATGGAACATGGAATGAAATTTGGAATGGAACGTGGAATGGAAAATGCAATGGAAAGTGGAATGGAATGGAATGGAAAGTAGAGTGGAACGTGGAATGGAATGTAAAGAAATGTGGAAAGGATTGTCGAATGGAACGTGAAATGGATCGTGGAATGCAATGAAAAGGAACGTAGAATGGAATGTAGAATGGAATGTGGACTGAAACGTGGAATGGAATGGAATGGAATGTGGAATGGATGTGGAATGGAATGGAATGGAATGGAATGTGGAATGGAATGTGGAAAGGAATGTGTTTTGGAATGTGCAATAGAAAGGAATGGAAAGTGGAATGGAATGTGAAATGGAATTTTGAATGGAATGGAACGGAATGTGGCATGGAATGTGGAATGGAATGGAATGGTATGAGGAATAGAATGTGGAATGGAATGCAATTGAATGCGAAATGGTATGAGTGCAATGGTAATGAATATGGCATGCAATGGAATGGAAAATGGAATGCAATGTAGAATGGATTGGTATGGAATGTGGAATGGAACATGGAATGGAACGTGGAATGGATCGTGGAATGGAACGTGGAATGGAATGGAAACAAATTTGGAATGGAATGGAAAGGAATATAGAATTGAATGTGGAGAGGAATGGAATGGAATCTGGAATAGAATGTGGAAAAAATGGAATGGAATGTGGAATGGAATGGAATGGTATGCTATGGAAAGTGGAATGGAATGGAATGGAATGCTATGAAAAGTGGAATGGCATGGAATGCAAGGTGGAATGAAATGGAATGGAACATGGAATGGAACGTGGAATGGAATGTGGAATGTGGAATTTAATGTGGAATGGACAGGAATGGAATGGAAGGGAATGTGGACTGGAAAGTGGAATGGAATGTGCAATGGAATGTGGAATGAAATGTGGAATGGAATGGAATGGAATGTGGAATGAAATGTGGAATGGAATGGATTGGAAAGTGGAATAGAATGGAATGGAATGGAATGGAATGGAATGCGGAATGGAAGGTGGAATTCAATGTGGAATGGACTTTAATGGAATGTGGAATGGAACGTGGAATGGAATGTGGAATGGATTGTGTAATGGAATGTGGACTGGACCGGATTGGAAGGCGGAATGGAATGTGGAATGGAGTGCGGAATGGAAGTTGGAATGGAATGCAAAGGAATATTGAATGGAACGTGGAATGGAAAGTGGAATGGAATGGAATGGAATGGATCGTTTAATAGAATGTAGAATGGAATGTGAAATGGAATGGAATGGAACATAGACTGGAACCTGGAATGGAATATAGAAAGTAATGTGGAATTCAACGTGGCATGGAATGTGGAATGGAATGTGCAATGGAACGGAATGAAAGGTAGAATGGAATGTGGTATTGAGTGTGGAATGGAACGTGGAATGGAATGGAATGGAATGTGGAAGGGAACGTGCAATGCAACGTGGAATGGAATGGAATGGAGTGGAATGTGGAATGGAATGAAATGGAATGTGGAATGGAATGTGGAATGGAACGTGGAATGGAATGGAATGGAATGGAATGTGGAATGGAACGGAATGAATTGTGGAATGAAATGTGTTTTGGAATGGAAAGGAATGTGGAATGGAATGGACTGGAATGTGGAATGGAATGTGGAATAGAAATTAATGGAAAGGGGAATGGAACGTGGAATGGAATGGAATGGAATGGAATGGAATGGAATGGAATGTGGAATGGAATGGAATGGACTGCGGAATGGAATGTAGAATGGAATGGAAAGAAATTTGGAATGGAATGTTGATTGGAATGGAATGGAATTTGGGACGGAATGGAATGGACTGCGGAATGGAATGTGGAATGGAATGTTGAATGGAATGTGGAATGGAATGGAATGGAATGGAATGGAATTTGGAGTGGCATGTGAATTGGAATGCAATGGAATGTGGAATAGAAAGTGGAAAGAAATACAATGGAATGAGAATGGAATGTGGAATTGAATGTGTAATGCAATTTGGAATGGACTGTGGAAAGGAATGTGGAATGGAATGTGGAAATGTATGTCGAATGGAATGGAATGGACTTTGGAATGGATTGTGGAATGGAATCGAATGCAATGTGGAATGGAATGTTGAAAGGAATTTTTAATGGAAAGTGGAAAGGAATGGAGTGGAAGGTCGAATGGAATGTGGAATGGAATGTGGAATGGAATATGGAATGGAACGGAATATAATGTGGAATGGAATGTCGAATGGAATGTGGAAGGGAAAGTGGAAAGGAATGGAATGGAATGTGGAATGGAACGTGGAATGGAACATGAAATGGATTGTGGAACGTGATGTTCAAAGGAATATGGAATGGAAAGTTGAATGGAATGGAATTGAACGAGTAATTGAACGTCGAAAGGAATTGAAACCAATGTTCAATGGAAGTTAGAATGGAACGTGGAAAGGAATGTGGAGTGCTGCGTGAAATCGAATGTGGAATGGAATGTGGAAGGGAATGTGGAGTGAAATGGAATGGAATGGAATGGAATGTGGATTGGAACGTGCAATGTATCGTAGAATTGAATGTGGAATGGATTGTGGAATGGAATGTGAAATGGAATGTGGAATGGAATGTGGAATGGAATATGGAATGGAAAGTGAAATTGAATGCAATGGAATGTTGAATGGAACGTAGAATGAAATAGAATAGAATGTGGAATGGAATGTGGAATGTAATGGAATGCAAAGTGGAAAGGAATCTGGAAAGGAAAGTTGAATGGAATGTGGAATGGAACGTGGAATGGAATGTGCAACAGAATGTGGAATGGAATGGAATGTAATATGGAATGGAATGTGGAATGGAACGGAATGGAATGTGGAATGGAATGTGGAATGGAATGCGGAATGGAATGGAATGGAAAGTGGACTAAAACGAGGAATGGAATGGAATGGAAGGTGGAATGGAATGTGGAATGGAATGTGAAATATTATTTGGAATGGAATATAATGGAATCTGGTATGCAATGTGGAATGGAATGTGGAATGGAATGTGGAAAGGAGAGTGAAATGCAATGGAATGGAATGTGGACTGAAACGAGGAATGGAATGGAATGGATGGTGGAATGGAACATGGAATGTAATGTGGACTGCAACGTGTAATGTAATGTGGAATGGAATGTTTAATGGAATGGAATGGAATCTGGAAAGGAATGTGGAAAGGAATGTGGAATGGACTGTGGAATGGACTGTGGAATGGATTGTGGAAGGGAACATTGAATGGAATAGAATATAATGTGGAATGGAAAATGGAATGGAACATGGAATGGAATGCAGAATGTGATGTTCAATGGAATATGGAATGCAAAGTTGAATGGAATGGAATGGAACGTGGAATTGAACGTGGAAAGGAATGGAATGGAATGTGGAATGCAAAGTAGAATGGAACATGGAAAGGAATGTGGAATGGAACGTGGAATGAAATGTGGAATGGAATGTGGAAGGGAATGTGGAGTGGAATGGAATGGAATGAAATGGAATGGAATGTGAAATGGAACGTGCAATGTATGGTGGAATTTAATGTGGAATGGAACGTGGAATGGAACATGAAATGGAATGTGGAATGGAATATGGAATGGAACGTGAAATTTAATGTAATGGAATGTTGAATGGAACGTGGAATGGAATGGAATGGAATGTGGAATGGAATGTGGAATATAATGAAATGGAACGTGGAATGAAATTTGGAAAGGAAAGTGGAATGAAATGGAATGGAATGTGGAATGGAACGTGGAATGGAATGTGCAACGGAATATGGATTGGAATGGAATGGAATGTGGTATGGAATGTGGAATGGAAAGGAAGGTAGTGTGGAATGGAATGTGGAATGGAATGTGGAAAGGAAAGTGGAATGTAATGCAATGGAATGTGGACTGAAACAAGAAATGGAATAGAATGGAAGGTGGAATGGAAGGTGCAATGGAACGTGGAATGGAATGTGGAATGGGATGGAATAGAATCTGGAATGGAATGTGGAATGGAATGTGGATTGGAACTTGGAATGTAATTGAATGGAATGTGAAATGAATTTGGAATGGAATGCAATGGAATGGAATTTGGAATGGAATGTGGAAAGGAATGTGTATGGAATGTGGAATAGAACGGAATGGAATGTGCAATGGAATGTAAAATGGAATTTTCAACGGAATGGAATGGAATGTGGCATGCAAAGTGGAATGGAATGGAATGGAATGTGGAGTAGAATGTGGAATGCAATAGAATGGAAAGCGGAATGGAATGAATGCTATGGTAAGGAATATGGAATGCAATGGAATGGAAAATGGAATGCAATGTAGAATGGAATGGTATGGAATGTGGAAAAGAACGTGGAATGGAATGTGGAATGGATCGTGGAATGGAACGTGGAATGGAATGAAATGTGGAATGGAATGGAATGGAATATGGAATTGAATGTGGAGAGGAATGGAAGGGAATCTGGAAAAGAATGTGGAATGGAATGGAATGGAAAGCAGAATGGAATGGAATGGAATGCAATGTGGAATGGAAAGGAATGGAACATGGAATGGAAAGTGGAATGTGGAATTTAATGTGGAATTTAATGTGGTATGGACAGGAATGGAATGGAAGGGAATGTGGAATGGAAAGTGGAATGGAATGTGGAATGGAATGTAGAATGAAATGTGGAATGGAATGGAATGGAATGTGGAATGAAATGTGGAATGGAATGGAACGAAATGTGGAATGTAATGTTGATTGGAATGGAAAGGAATTTGGAATGGAATGGAATGGACTGCGGAATGGAATGAGGAATAGAATGTTTAATGGAATGTGGAATGGAATGGAATGGAATGGAATGTGGAATGACATGTGAATTGGAATGCAATGGAATGTGGAATGGAAAGTAGAAAGAAATGCAATGGAATGAGAATGGAATGTGGAATTGAATGTGTAATGCAATTTGGAATGGACTGTGGAATATAATGTGGAATGGAGTGTGGAAATGAATGTGGAATGGAGTAGAATGGACCTTGGAATGGATTGTGGAATGGAATGAAATGCAATGTGGAATGGAATTTGGAACGAAATGTTTAATGGAAAGTGGAATGGAACGGAATATAATGTGGAATGGAATGTGGAATGGAATGTGGAAGAGAAAGTTGAATGGAATGGAATGGAATCTGGAATGGAACGTGGAATGGAACATGGAATGGAACGTGGAATGTGATGTTCAATGGAATATGGAATGGAAAGTTGAATGGAATGGAATGGAATGTGGAATTGAACGTCGAAAGGAATGGAATGGAATGTGGAATGGAAGGCAGAAAGGAACGTAGAAAGGAATGTGGAATGGAACGTGAAATCGAATGAGGAATGGAATGTGGAAGGGAATGCGGAGTGGAATGGCTGGAATGGAATGGAATTTGGAATGGAACGTGCAACGAACCGTGGAATTGAATGTGGAATAGATCGTGAAATGGAACGTGAAATGGAATGTGGAATGGAATGTGGAATGGAATATGGAATGGAACATGAAATTGAATTGAATGGAATGTTGAACGGAACGTACAATGTAACGGACTGGAATGTGGAATGGAATGTGGAATGGAATGGAATGCAAAGTGAAATGGAATCTGGAAAGGAAAGTGGAATGGAATGGAATGGAATGTGGAATGGAACGTGGAATGGAATGTGCAACGGAATGTCGAATGGAATGGAATGTAATATGGAATGGAATGTGGAATGGAAGGGAATGTAATTTGGAATGGAATGTGGAATGTAATGTGGAATGGAATGGAATGGAATGTGGACTAAAACGAGGAATGGAAGGGAATGGGACGTGGAATGGAACGTGAAATGGAATGTGGAATGTAACGTATAATGGAATGTGGAATGGTGTGTGGAATGGAATGGAATGGAACGTGAAATGGAATGTGGAATGTAACGTATAATGGAATGTGGAATGGTGTGTGGAATGGAATGGAATGGAATCTGGCATGGAATGTGGAATGGAAAGTGGAATGGAATGTGGAAAGGAGAGTGGATAGCAATGGAATGGAATGTGGACTGAAACGAGGAATGGAAAGGAATGGAAGGTGGAATGGAACATGGAATGGAAAGTGGAAGGAAACGTGTAATGTAATGTGGAATGGAATGTTTAATGGAATGGAATGGAATCTGGCATGGAATGTGGAATGGAATTTGGAATGGACTGTGGAATGTAATGGAATGGGATATAGAATGAAATGCGGAATGGAATGTGTAAAGGAATGTCGAGTGGAGTGTAGAATGGAACGTGGAATGGAAAATGGAATGGAACATGGAATGGGATGTTCAATGGAATATGGAAAGGAAAGTTGAATGGAATGGAATGGAACGTGGAACTGAACGAGGAAACGAATGCAATGGAATGTGCAATGGAACGTAAAAAGGAACGTGGAAAGGAATGAGGATTGGCACGCGGAATGGAATGTGGAATGTAAAGTGGAATGGAATGTGGAGTGGAATCGAATGTAATGGAATGGAATGTGGAACGGAAAGTGGAATGTATGGTGGAATTTAATGTGGAATGGAACGCTGAATGGAACGTAAAATGGAATGTGGAATGGAATGTGGAATGGAATATGGAATGGAACGTGAAATTTAATGGAATGGAATGTTGAATGAAACGTGGAAGGGAATGGAATGGAATGTGGAATGGAATGTGGAATATAATGGAATGAAATGTGGAATGGAATCTGGAAATGTTAGTGGAATGAAATGGAATGGAATGTGGAATGGAACGTGGAATGGAATGTGCAACGGAATATGGATTGGAATGGAATGGAATGTGGAATGGAATGTGGAATGAAACGGAAAGAAGTGTGGAATGGAATGTGGAATGGAATGTGGAAAGGAAAGTGGAATGTAATGCAATGGAATGCAGACTGAAACGAGAAATGGAATAGAATCGAAGGTGGAATGGAACGTGGAATGGAACGTGGAATGGAACGTGGAATGGAAAGTGGAATGGAATGTGGAATGGAATGGAATGGAATCTGGAAAGGAATGTGGAATGGAATGTGGAATGGAATGTGGAATGGAATGTGAAATGGAATGTGGATTGGAATGTGGAAAGTAAAGTTGAATGTAATGTAATGGAAGGTGGACTGAATCGAGGAATGGAAAGGAATGGAAGGTAGAATGGAACGCGGAAGGGCACGTGGAATGGAATGTGGAATGGATGAGGAATGGAATGGAATAGAATCTGTAATGGAATGTGGAATGGAATGGAATGGCATGTAGAATGAAATGTGGAATGGAATGTGGAATGGAAGGGAATGGTATGTAGAATGAAATGTGGAATTGAATGTGGAATGGAATGTGGAATGGAATGTCGAGTGGAGTGTCTAATGGAATGTGGAATGGAGCGTAATGGAAAGTCGAATGGAACGTGGAATGGAATGTGGAAGGGAACTTGATATATAAGGGAATGGAATTTGGAATGGAAAGTGGAATGGAATGGAGTGGAACATGGAATGGAAAGTGGAATGGAACATGGAATAGAATGGAATGGCACCTGGAATGTAATGTGGAATGGAATGTGGAAATGAGTGGAATGTGGAACGGAATGGATTGGAGAGTTTAATGGAAGGCAAGGGAATGTGGAATGGAATGGAATGGAATGTGATATGTAATGAGGAATGGAATGTGTAATGGAATGGAATGGAAAGTGGAATGGAATGGAATGAAACGTAGATTGGAATGTGGAAGGGAATGTGGAGTGCAATGGAATGGAATTGAATGGAATGTGGAATGAAATAGAAAGGAATGTGGAATGAAATTGAATGGAATGGAATGGAATGTGGAGAGGAATTTGGAATGCAGTGGAATTTGATGTTCAATGAAATGGAATGGAATGTGGAATGGAATGTGGAATGATATTGAACGGAATATGGAATGGAATATGTAATGGAATGGAATGGAATGTGGAAAGTAACATGAAATTGAATGGAATGAAAGGTGGAATGGAATGTGGAATATAATGTGGAAAGAAATGTTGAATGGAATGGACTGGAATGTGGAATGCAATGGAGACGAATGTTGAAAGGAATGTGGAATGGAATGCAATGGAATGAGGAATGGAAAGTAAGGTAATGTGGAATGGAATGTGGAATGGAACGGAATACAATGTGGAATGAAATGTGGAATGGAATGGAATGGAATGCTGAATGGAATGGAAAGGAATGTGGAATGGAATGTGGAATGGAAAGCAATGTAATGTGGAATGGAATGTGGAATGGAATGTGGAATGGAAAGCAATGTAATGTGGAATGGAATGTGGAAAGGAAAGTGGAATTTAATGGAATGGAATGTGGAATGGAACGTGGAAGGGAATGGAAAGGTATGTGGAATGGAATGTGGCAAGGAATGTGGAATCAAATGGAATGGCAGGTGGAATGGAATGTAATGGAATGTGGAATGAAACGTAATAGAACGTGGAATAGAATATGGAATGGAATGTGGAAAGGAATGTGGAATGGAATGGAATGGAATGTGGAATGGAATGGAATTCAATGTGGAATGGAATGGAATGGAATGGAATAGAATGGAACTTGGAATGGAATGTGGAATGGAACGTGTAATGGAAAGGAATGGAATGTGGAATGGAATGTAGAATGAAATGGAATGGAAAGTGGATTGGAATGTGGAATGGAACGTGGAAAGAAGGTGAAATGGAACATCGAATGTAATGGAATGGATTGTGGAATGTTGTGGAATGGAAAGTGGAAAAGAATGTGAAATGAAATGTAGAATGGAATGTGGAATGGAACGTCTAATTGAATGGAATGGAATTTGGAATGGAATGAAATGGAATGTGGAATGGAATGTGAAATGCAATGTGGAATGGAATGTGGAATGGAATGTGAAATGGAATGTGGAAAGAAATGTGGAATGTAATGGAATGGACTTTGGAATGGAATTTGGAATGGAATGGAAAGGAATGTGGAATGGAATGTGCAATGGGACGTGGAATGGAATGGAATGGAATGTGAAATGGATCTTGGAATGGTATGGAAAAGAATGTGCAATGGAATATGGAATGGAACTTGGAATGTAGTGTGGAAAGGAAGTTGGAAAGGAATGTGCAATGGAAAGTGGAATGGAAAGTGGAATGGAATGGAATGGAACGTGGGATGGAACGTGGAACGGAATGGAATGCCACGTGGAATGGAATGGGGAGTGGAATGTAGAATAGAACACCAAATGAAATGGAATGGAACGTAGAATGGAAAGTGGAATGGAATGTGGAATGGAACGGAATGGAATGTGGTATGCAATGGAATGAAATGTGGAAAGCACTGTGGAGTGGAATGGAATGGAATGTGTAATGGAATGCGGAATGGAATTTGAAATGGAATTTGGAATGGAATGTGGAATAGAATGAGAAACGGATCGTGGAATGGAATGGAATGGAACTTGTAATGGAACGTGTAATGGAATGTAGAATTGAATGGAACGGAATGTGAAATGGAAAGTGGAATGGAATGTGGAATGGAATGCAATGGAATGTGGAATGGAATGGAAGGTTATGTGGAATGCATTGTGGCATGGAATGTGGAAATGAATGTCAAATGGAACGGTTTGATATGTGCAATGGAATGTGTAATGGAGTGTCAAATGGAATGTGGAAGGAACGGAATGGAATGTTGAATTGAATGTGGAATGTAACGTATTTTGTAATGTGGTGTGGAATGTGGAATAGAATGGATAGTTATGAGGAATTGTATGTGGAAGGCAATTTGGAATAGAATGCAATGGAATGTGGAATGGAATGGAATAGAGTGTGGAATGGATTGTGGAATGGAACGGAATGGAATCTGGAATGGAATGTGGAATGGAACGGAATGGAATCTGGAATGGAATGTGGAATGGAACAGAAAAGAATGTGGAATTGAATGTGGAATGGAGTGTGGAATGGAGTGTGGAATGGAGTGTGGAATGGAGTGTGGAATGGAATGTGGAATGGAAAGGAATGGAATGTGGAATGGATTGGAATGGAATGAGGAATGGAAGGTGGAATGGAATGTGGAATGGAATGTGGAAAGCAACGTGGAAAGGAGGGTGGAATGAAATGTGGAATGGAGGGTGGAATGGAAAGTGGAATGGAAAGGAATGGAATGTGCCATGGAATGTGGAATGTAACTGAATGGCATAGGAAATGGAGTGTGGAATGGAGTGTGGAATGGAATGTGGAATGGAATGGAAAGGAAAGTGGAATGGAATTTGCAATGCACTGTGGAATGGAAAGTGGAATGAGACGGAATGGAATGTGGAATGGAAAGTGGAATGGATTATAGAATGAAATGTGAAATTGAAAGTAATGGAATGTGGAATGGAAAGTGGAAAGAAATGTGGAATGGAATGGAATAGATTGTGGAATGGAATGTAATGCAATGGTAAGGAGTGTGGAATGGAAAGGAATGGAATGTGGAATGTATCGTGGAGAGGAACATGGAATGGAACATGGAATAGGAAGTGGAATGAAAGGTGGAATTGAATGGAATGGAAAGTGTAATGAAATGTTGGATAGAATGGAATTTAAAGTGTAATGGAATGTGGGATGGAATGGAATGGAATGAGCAATGGAATGTGGAAAGTAACGTCGAATAGAATGTGGAATGCAATGTGGAATGGAATGTAAAATGTAATTGAATGCAATGTGGAATGGAATTGAATGGAATGTGGAATGCAATGGAATGGAATGGAATGTGAAATTGAATGAAATGGAATGTGGAATGAAAGGCAATGGAATGTGGAATGGAATGGAATGGAATGTGGAATGGAATAGAATGGAACGTCAAATGGAATGTGGAATGGAATTTGGAATGGAATGTGGAATGGAATGCAATGGAATGTGGAATGGAATGGAAAGGAATGTGGTTTGGAATGGAATGGAACATGGAATAGAATGGAATGCAGTGGAATGTGTAATGGAATGTGGCATGTAATGGAATGGAAAGTGGGATGGAATGCAACGGAACGTGGAACGGAAAGGAATGGAATGTGTAACCGAATGGAAAGTGCAATGAAATGCAATGGAATGTGGATTGGAATGGAAAGGAATGTATAATGGAATAGAATGGAATGAAATGGATAGTGAAATGTAATGAGAATGGAATGTGAAATGGAATGTGGAATGGAATGTGGAAGGGAAAGTCGAATGCAATGTAATGGTACTTAGAATGAAATGGAATGGATCATGGACTGCAACGTGGAATGCATCGTGTAAGGGAACGTGTAATGTAGTGAAACGTGGAATGGAATGGAATGGAATGTGGAATGGAATGTGAAATGGAATGTGGAATGAAATGCTGAATGGAATGTGGAATTTAATGGAATGGAGTGGAATAAGGAATGGAATAGAATTGAATTTGGAATGTAATGTGGAAAGGAAGGTGGAAAGTAACGTGGAATGGAACGTGGAATGTAATGGAATGGAAGGTGGTATGGAATGTGGAATGGAATGGAATTGAATATGGAATGGAATGTGGGATGGAATGGAATGGCATGTGGAATGGATTGTAGAATTGAAAGTGGAAGGAAAGTGGAATGGATTGGAAAGGAATGTGGTATGGAACGGAATAGAATGTGAAATGGAATGTGCAATGGAATGTGGAACGCAATGTGGAATGGCATGTGGAATTGAACGTCGAATGGAATGGAGCGGAACGTGTAATGGAATGTAAAATGGAACGGAATGGAATGAGGAATGGAATGCGGAATATAATGTAATCGAATGTGGAATGGAATGTGTAATGGAATGCAATGGAATGTGGAAAGGAATGTGGAATGGAATGCTGAATGTAATGACTAATGGAATGTGGAATGGAATGTGGAAGGGAATGTGGAATGGAATGTTTAATGGAACAGAAGTAATGTTTCATGGAATCTGGAATGGAATATGGAAAGGAAACTGAAACGGAATGGAATGGACTGTGGAATAGAACGTGGAATGGAAAAGAATGGTAAGTGGAAAGGAACGTGGAATGGAACAGAGAATGCAAAGTGGAATGGAATGTGGAATGGAATGGAATGGAATGTGGAATGGAATGCAATGTGGAATGAAATGTGGAATGGAAAGTGGAATGGAATGTGGATTGGAACGAAGCGGAATGCGGAGTATAATGTGGAGTAGAGAGTGGAATCGAATGTGGAATGCAATGGAATTGAAAGTGGAATGGAATTTGTAATGGAATTATGGAATAGAACGTGAAATGGAGTGGATCGGAATGTTGAGCGGAACACGGAATGGAATATAATGGAACATGGAATGGATCGTGGAATGGAACGTGGAATGGAATGGAATGGAAGGTGGAATGGAATGTAGAATGGAATGTGGAAAAAACTGGAATGTGGAAAAGAACGGAATGGAATGTGGAATGGAATGGAATGGAATGTGGAATGGAATGGAATGGAATGTGGAATGGAATGGAAAGAAATGTGTAATGGAATGTGGAATGGAATGTGAACTGTAAGCTGGAATGAAATCTGAAATGGAAAAAAATGGAACAAAGAAGGGATTGAATGGAACGTGGAATCGAACGTGGAATGGAAAGTCGAATGGAATTTCGGATGGAATAGAATGGAATGTGGAATGGCATGGAATAGAAGGTGGAATGGAATGTGGAATGGAATGTGGAAAGGATTATGGAATGGAATGGAATGGAAAGTGGAATGGAATGGGGAATGGAATGCAGTGGGATGGGTAATGGAAAGTGGAATGGAATGTAGAATGTAAAGGAATGGATTGTGGAATGCAATGTGGCATGAAAAGTGGGATGCAATGGATTGGAATGTGGAACGGTATTTGGAATGGAATGGAAGGGAACATGGAATGGAAAGTTTAGTGAAACGTATTTTGGAACATGGTATGGAATATGGAATGGAATGCAATGGAATTGAATGTGGAATGGAACGTGCAATATATCGTGGAACTGAATGTGGAATGGATCGTGGAATGGAATGTGAAATGGAATGTGGAATGGAATGCGGAATGGAATATGGAATGCAACGTGAAGTTGAATGGAATGGAATGTGGAATGGAATGTGGAATGTAATGGAATGCAAAGTGTAGTGGAATCTGAAAAGGAAAGTGGAACGGAATGGAATGGAAGGTGGAATGGAATGTGGAATGGAATGTGCAACAGAATGTGGAATAGAATGGAATGTAATATGCAATGTAATGTGGAATGGAACGGAATGTAATAAGGAATGCAATGTGGAATGGAATGTGGAAAGGAATGGAATGGAATCTGGATTAAAACGAGGAATGGAATTTAATGGAAGGTAGAATGGAACGTGGAATGGAATGTGGAATGGAACATATAATGGAATATGGAATGTTATGTGGAATGGAATTGAATGGTATCTTGTATGGAATGTGGAATGGAAAGTGGAATGGAATGTGGAAAGGAGAGTGGAATGCAATGGAATGGAATGTGGACTGAAACGAGGAATGGAATGGAATGGAAGGTGGAATGGAACATGGAATGGAATGTGGAATGAAACGTGTAATGTAATGTGGAACGGAATGTTTAATGGAATGGAATGGAATGTGGAATGGAATGTGGAATGGACTGTGGAATGGAATGGAATGGGATGTAGAATGAAATGTGGAATGGAATGTGTAATGGAATGTCGAGTGGAGTGTGGAAAGGAACGTGTAACGGAACATGCAATGGAACATGGAAAGGGAAGTTCAATGGAATACAGAATGAAAAGATGAATGCAATGGAATGGAACCTGGAATTGAACGTGGAAAGGAATGTAACGGAATGTGGAATGTAACGTAGAATGGAACGTGGAAAGGAATGTGGAATGGAACGTGGAATGGAATGTGGAATGGATAGTGGAAGGCAATGTGGATTGGAATGGAATGGAATGGAATGGAATGTGGAATGGAATGGAATGGAATCGAATGTGGAAAGGAATATGGAACATTCTGTGGAATGGGAAGTGGAATGGAATTGAATGGAAAGTGAAATGGAATGGATTTGAATATGGAAAGAATGTGGCAGGGAATGCAATGGAATGTGGAATGGAACGGAATGGAATGTGGAGTAGGATGTGGAATGGAATGTAGAAAGGAATGGAATGGAATGTGAAATGGAATATGGAATGGAACGTGGAATGGAACTTGAAATGGAACAGAATGGATTGTGGAATGCAACGTGGAATGGACTGTGGAATGAAATGTGGAATGGAATGGAATGAAATGTTGAATGGAACGTGGAATGGAATGTGGAATGCAATGTGGAATGGAAAGTGGAATGGATTGGAATGTAACGTTAAATTGCATTGAACGGAAAGAGGAATGGAACGTGGAATGTAATGGAATGGGACATGCAATGGAACGCGGAACAGAATGTCGAAGGGAATGGAATGGAACGTGGAATGGAATGTGCAATGAAATGTGGAAAATTTGTAATTTTGAAAGGAATGGAATGGAATGTGGAATGGAAGGGAAAGGAAAGTGAAATGGAATGTGGAATGGAATGGAATGCAACCTGGAATGGAATGGAATGGTACGTGGAATGGAATGGAACGTGGAATGAAATGTGGAATGGAATGAGGAATGGAATGTCGGTTGGAATGGAATGCAACGTTGAATGCAATGGAATGGAATGTGGAATAGAATGTGGAATGGAATCGAATGGAAAGTGGAATGGAATGTGGAATGGAATGTGGAATGGAATGTGGAGTGGAATGGAAAGGAATGTGCAATGGATGGTGGAATGGATTCTATTGCAATGTGGAATGGAATGTGGAATGGAATGTGGAAAGGAAAGTTGAGTGGAATGTGGAGTAGAATGTAATGGAATGGAATTTATGGTGGAATGGAAAGTGGAATAGAATGTGGAATGGAAAAAGAAATGGAACTGAATGGAATGGGGAATGCAATGTGGAATGAAATATGGAATGGTACGTGGAATGCAATGGAATGGAATGTGGAATGGATCTTGTAATGGTATGGAAAACAACGTGCAATGGAATGTGGAAAGGAACATGGAAAGGAATTTATAATGGAATGTGGAGTGGAATATGGAACAGAATTGAATGGAATGTGGAATGGAATGCATTGGAATGTGGAATGAAATGGACGGTGAAATGGAATGGAATGGAATGTGGAATGTGGAATGGAATGTGGAATGGAATGTTAAAAGGAACATGGAATGGAATGCAATAAAAAGTGGAATTGAATGGAAAGGAATGTGGAATGCAATGGAAAGGAATGTGGAATGGAATGGAATGGAATGTCGAATGAAACGTGGAATGTAACGGAATGGAATGTGGAATGGAATGTCGAAGGGAATGTGAAATGGAAAGTGGAATGGAATGGAATGGAATGTCGAATAGATCATGGAATGAAATGGATTGGAACGTGGCATGAAACTTGAAGTGGAAGGTAGAACGGAACGTGGAATGGAATGTGGAATGGAACATGGAATGGAACGTGGAATGGAATGTGGAATGTAACCTGGGATGGAATGGAATGGAAGGTGAAATGAAACGTGGAATGGAATGCAATGGAACATGGAACGGAAAGTGGAATGGAATGAGGAATGAAATGTGGAATGGAGAGTGGAATGGAAGGGAATGGAACGTGGAATGGAATGTGGCATGAAATGTCGAATGGAAAGGAGTGGAATGTGGAATAGAATGTGGACGGGAATAGAATGAAATCCGGAACGGAATGGAATGGAACGTGGAAAAGAACGTGGAATGGAAGATGAAATGGAATGTGGAATGGAAAGGAATGGAAGGAAATATGGAAAGGAATGGAATGGAATGCGTAATGGAATGTGTAATGTAAAGTGGAATGGAATGGAATGGAATGGAATTGAAAGGAATGAGGAATGAAATGGAATGGAATGTGGAATGGAAAGGAATGGAATGCGGAATAGAAGGGAATTTTATAGAATTTGAATTGGAATGTAATGGAATGGAAAGGAATGTGGAACGTAATGTAATGGAATGCAATGGAATGTCGAAAGGAATGCAATGGAATGGAATGGAATGCGGAACTGAATCAATTGGGAAGTGGAATGTAATTGAACGGAATATGGAATGCAATGGAATGGAATGGAATGGAAGGTTGAATGGAATATGAAATTCCATTCCATTCCATATTCCTTTCCATTCAATTCCGCATTCCATTCAATTGCATTCCACATTTCATTCCACATTCCATTCCATTACATTGCACAATCCTTTCCATTCCATTCCACATTCCATTCCACCTTACATTCCACATACCATTCCATTCCATTCCACATTCCATTCCATTGCAGCTCACATTCCATTCCATTCCATTCAACATTCCATTCCACATTCCATTCCTTTCCATTCCACATTCCATTCAATTCCATATTCCATTCCATTCCATTGCATTCCACATTTCATTCCATTCCACGTTCCATTCCCTTCCATTCCACATTGCATTCCATTCCATTCCATTCGACATTCCATTCCATTACATTCCACATTCCACTCCATTCTATTCCACGTTCCATTCCTAATTCCATTACACATTACTTTCCATTCCATTCCACGTGTCTTTACATTCCGTTACAAGTTCCATTCCACTTACCATTCCATTCATTTCCACTTTCCATTACATATTCCATTCCGTTCCATTTCACATATCATTCCATTCCATTATCTTCCATTCCACATTCCATTCAAATCCATTCCACATTCCATTCACTTCCATTCACTTCCATTCCACATTCCATTCCATTCCATTCCACATTGCATTCCATTCCATTCCACGTTCCATTCCATTCCATTCCACGTTCCATTGCATTCCATTCCACATTCCAATCCATTCCATTCCACATTGCATTCCATTCCATTCCACATTCCATTCAATTCCATATTCCATTCCATTCCATTGCATTCCACATTTCATTCCATTCCACGTTCCATTCCCTTCCATTCCACATTGCATTCCATTTCATTCCGTTCCACATTCCATTACACATTCCATCCCAATCCATTCCACATTCCATTCGATTGCATCAATATTCCATTCCATTTCATTCCACATTCCATTCTGAATTCCACTCCATTCCATTCCACGTTCCATGCCATTCCAGTCCACATTCTATTCCATTGAATTCCACATTCCATTCCATTACACTCCACATTCCATTCCATTCAATTCCACGTTCCGTTCTATTCCATTCCAAGTTCCATTCCATTTAACCTTCCATTCCATTCCATTACATGATCCATTCCATTCCATTCCAAGTTCCATTTCGCATTCCATTCCATTCCATTACACATTCCATTCCATTCAATTCCATATTGCATTCCACAGTAAATTACCATTCCATTCCATTCCATTCCATATTCCATTCCAAGCATTCCACATTCCATTCCACATACAATTCCATTCCGTTCCACATTCCATTCCACATTCCATTGCATTCCATTCCACATTCCATTTCACTGCATTTAACATTCCATTCCTTTCCATTGCACACTCAATTCCACATTCCATTTCTTTCCATTCCACATTCCATTCCACATTCCATTCCATTTCATTCCACGTTCCATTCCAAATTCCATTCCATTCCATTCCACATTCCTTTCCATTCCATTCCACTCCACATTCCTTTCCATTCCACTCCACATTTCATTCAATTCCATTCACTTTCCATTCCACATTCCATTCCATTCCACAATCTATTACATTCCATTGCACATTCCATTCCAAATTCCATTACATTCCTTTCCACATTCCATTCCAATGCAGTTCACTTTCCATTCTATTCCATTCCACATTCCATTCCATTCCATTCCACATTCCATACCATTTCGTATTCCATTCCATTCCATTCCACATTCAATTCCAATCCACGTTCCATTACACATTCCATTCTATTCCATTCCACATTCCATTCCACTCCACATTCCTTTCCATTCCATTCCACATTTCATTCAATTCCATTCACTTTCCATTCCACATTCCATTCCATTCCACAATCTATTACATTCCATTGCATATTCCATTCCAAATTCCATTACATTCCTTTCCACATTCCATTCCACATTCCATTCCATTCCATTCCATTCCATTCCACATTCCATTCCTTTCCATTCCGCATTCCATTGTACGTTCCATTTCACGTTCCATTCCACGTTAAATGGCACGTTCCATTCCACATTCCATTCCATTCCATTCAACATTCCATTCCATTCAATTAGACATTTCATTCCATTCCATTCCATTCCATTCCACGTAGAATTCCACAATCCATTCCAGGTTCCATTCCATTACATTCCAAATTCCATTGCACATTCCATTCCATTCCATTGCATTCCACATTCCATTCCTTTCCATTCCACATTTTATTTCAAATTCCATTCCATTCCTTTGCATTCCTTACCAAATTCCATTGAACATTCCATTCCATTCAGTACAATTCCACATTCCAATCCACATTCCATTAAATACCATTCCACATTCCATTCCACATTCCATTGCATTCCATTCCATTCCATTCCATTGCATTCAATTCCACATTCCATTCCACATTCCATTCCGCATTCCATTGCACAGTCCATTCTACATTCCATTCCACGTTCTATAATTTTTCATTCCATGTTCCGTTCCACATTCCATTCCATTCCATTCCAATTTCCATTTCATATTCCATTGCACATTCCTTTCCACATTTCATTCCATTCCATTCCTCATTCCTTTCAAAATTCCATTCCATTCCTTTCCACATTCAATTCCATTACACTTCACATTTCATTTCTCATTTCCTTGCATTCCATTCCACATTCTATTCCAAGATCCATTCCATTCAGTTCCACGTTCCTTTCCACGTTTCATTCCACATTTCATTCCACAATTCATTCCGTTCCATTCCACAATCAATTCAATATTCCATTCCACATTCCAATCCGTTGTATTCCTCATTCCATTGCACACTGCATTCCGTTCCATTTCACCTTCCATTCTCATTCCATTGAATTACGTTCCACATTCCATTCCACATTCCATTACATTCCATTCCACATTTCATACCACATTCCATTAGATTGCATTCCACATTCCATTCCACATTCCATTCCACTTTCCATTCCTTTTTGCATTCCATGCTCCATTCCTCCTTCCTTTGCATTCTATTCCATGTTCCATTCCATTCCATTCCACGTTTCATTTCTTTCCGTTCCGCATTCCATTCCACATTCCATTTCACAATTCTCTCCATTACATTCCATTCCATTTCATTCCACGTTCCATTCCATTCCATACCACATTCCATTCCATTCCATTGCACATTCCTTTCAACATGCCATTCCTCATTCAATTCCGTTCCATTCTATTCCAGATTCCATTCATTTCCATTGCAAAATCCATTCCACATTACACTCCAGGTTCCATTCTACTGCATTCCACATTCCAATCCATTTCATTCCTCATTCCATTCCATTAAATTCCACATTCCATTCCATAACATTCCACTCCATTTAATTCCACATTCCTTTCCTTTCCATTCTATTCCAGATTCCCTTCCATTCCATTAAATTCCACATTCCATTCCATTCCGTTTCATTCCATTGCATTCCACATTCCATTCCATTCCATTCCATTCCATTCCATTCCACATTCCATTCAATTGCATTCCGAATTCCATTCCATTCCATTCCATTCCACATCCACTCCATTCAATTCCATTCCACATTCCTTTCCATTACATTCCACATTCCATTCCGTTGCAATCCACATTCAATTCCACGTTCCATTCCACGTTGTGTTCCATGTTCCAATCCATGTACCATTTCACATTCAATTCTTTTCCAATCCTCATTCCATTCCATTGCATTCCACATTCCATTCCATTCTATTCCACATTCCATTCCATGTTCCATTCCATTACATTCAACGTTCCATTCCACGTTCCATTCCACATTCCATTCCACATTCCAATGCATTAAATTCCACATTCCATTCAATTCAATTTCATTTTCCATTCCATATTCCATTCCACATTCCATTCCGCATTCCATTTCACGTTCCATTCCATGATCCATTCCATATTCAATTCCACGATACATTGCAGGTTCCATTCCACATTCTATTCCATTCCATTCCATTCCACTCCACATTCCCTTCCACATTCCTTTCCACGTTCCATTCTACGTTCTGTTCCACATTCCATTCAATTCCATTCCACGTTCAATTCCAAGTTCCATTCCATTCCATTCAACTTTCCATTCTGTATTCCATTGCACATCCCATTCCACATTCCATTCCATGTTCCATTCCACGTTCCATTCCATGTTCCATTTCACATTCCATTCCATTCCTTTCCACTTTCCATTCCACATTCCATTCCACATTACATTGCATTCCATTCCACATAACATTCCACATTCCATTCCACATTCCATTCCACATTCCATTCCATTCCATTCCACTTTCCATTCGACATTCCATTCCATTTTCCAATCCACTTTCCATTCCATTACATTCCACATTACATTCTCATTGCATTGCATTTCATTACACATTGCATTCCACATTCCATTGCATTCAAATTCGCAATCCATTCCACATTCAATTCCATTCCAGATTACATTCCGCATTCCATTCCACATTCAATTCCATTCCAGATTACATTCCGCATTCCATTCCACAATCCATTCCATTCCTTTGCAAATTCCATTCCATTCCATTCCATTTCATGTTCCATTCCACTTTCCTTTAAGTTCTATTCCACATTCCATTCCACATTCCTGTCCATTCCATTACACATTCCATTCCATTACAATCCAAATTTCATTCCACAAATCATTCCATTCCATTCCACATTCCATTCCACATTCCATTCCCTTCCATTCCACATTCAATTCCATTGCATTCAATTCCATTCCACGTTCAATTGCTTGTTCCATTCCTCATTCCATTCTATTCCACTCCACGTTCCAATTCACACTCAATTCCACAATCCATTCCACATTCCATTCTTTTCCATTGCACGTTCCATTCCACATTCCATGCCACATTCAATTCCACATTCCTTTCCGCGTTCCATTGCATGTTCCATTCCACATTCCATTCCATTCCATTGCACTTTCCATTCCATTCCATTACACATTCCTTTCCATTCAGTTGCTTATTCCTTTCCAGCCCATTGCATTCCACTTTCCATTCCATTTCATTCCACATTCCTTTCCATTCCTCTCCACATGCCATTACATTCGATTCCACATTCCTTTCCACATTCCATTCCACATTCCATTCCACATTCCATTCCACATTCCATTCCATTCCATTCCACATTCCATTCCACATTCCGTTCCATTCCACATTCGTTTAGACATTCCATTCCACATTACATTCCTTTCCATTCCACTTTCCCTTCCACATTCCATTCCACTTTCCGTTCCAAACCATTCCACATTCCACTCCGTTCCATTGCACATTCCATTCCACATTCCTTTCCACATTCCATTTCGTTCCATTACTCTGTCCATTGCATTTCATTCCACATTCCTTTCCACATTCTACTCCATTCCATTCCACGTTCCATTCCATTCCATTCCACATTACATTCCACATTTTATTCCACATTACATTCCCCCTTCCATTCCATTGCATTTCAGGTTCCCCTCCCCATTCCATTCCATTACAAATTCCATTTCATATTCCATTCCATTTCATTGTACATTCCATTTCACTTTCCATTCCATTCCATTCAACATTCCTTTCTATTGCATTCCACGGTCCATTCCACGTTCCATTTCATTCCATACCACTTACATTTCCGCCTTGCAGTCCACAGTCCATTTCACATTACATTCCTTTCCATTCCACATTCCATTCCACATTTCATTCCATACCATTCCACATTGCTTTCCACATTACATTCCATTGCATTCCACATTTCATGCCACATTCCATTCCATTCCATACCACAATCCATTACACATTCCATTCCATTCCATTCAAAATTCCACTCCACATTCCATTCCATTCCATTCAATTTCATTCCACATTCATTTCCATTTCATTCCACATTTGATTCCGTTTCATTGCACGTTCCTTTCCATTTCATTCCACATTCCATTCCATTCCATTCCACTTTCCATTCCATTCCATTCCACTTTCCATTCCATTCCATTCCACATTCCATTCCACATTCCATATCACAAACCATTCCATTTCATTCCACTTTCCATTGCATTCTATTCTACTTTCCATTCCATTAATTTTCACATTCCATTCCTTTCCACATTCCATTCCACATTTCATTCCACGTTCCATTCCATTCCACGTACCATTCCACGTTCAATTCCATCTTCCACTCTATTCCATTCCACGTTCCATTCCACATTCCATTGCCTTTCATTTCAAGTTCCCTTCCACATTCCTTAGCACATTCCATTCGATTTTCCATTGCAATCCATTGCACATTCCATTCCATACTACACTCGGCATTCCATTCCACATTCCATTCCACATTCCATTCCACATTTCATTCCACAACACATTCCATTCCATTGCACATTCTATTCCACATTCCATTCCACATTCCATTCCATTTCATTCCACATTCCATTCCACATTCCATTACACGTTCCATTCCACTTTCCTTTCCTCATTCCATTCCAACTTCCATTCCATTCCATTCCTCATTTCAGTCCACTTTCCTTTCCATTACTTTCCACTTTCCTTTCCATATTTCATTCCACCCTCCATTCCACGTTGCATTCCGTTCCATTCCACCATTCTTTCCACACTCCATTTCACATTCCATTCCATTACATTCCACATTCCGTTGCACATTCCATTCAAAATTCCATTCTACATTCCATTCTATTCGTTTCCACATTCAATTCCTTTCCATTAGTTTCCACATTCCATTCCGCATTTCCCTCCTTTCCATTCCACATTCCATTAAGCATTCCATTCCACATTCCATTCCATTCCATTCCACATTCAATTACGCGTTGCATTCTATTTTATATCATGTTCCATTCCACGATTCATTCCACATTCCGTTTCACATTCCATTCCAAATTCCATTTCACATTCCATTCCTCATTCCATTTGGTATTCCATTCCATTGCAATTCACATTCAATTCCACATTCCATTCCATTCCATTCCACATTCCATTCCACATTTCATGCCACATTCCATTGCATTCCATTTCATATTCCTTTCCACTTTCCATTCCATTGCATTCCGCATCCCATTCCATTCCATTCGATTCCATTCCACATTCCACCACATTCAATACCATTCCATATTCCATTCCATTCCATTCTACACTCCATTCCATTGCATTCCACATTCCATTCCACGTTGCATTCCATGTTCCATTCCACTACCCATTTCACGTTCCATTCTTTTCTATTCCACATTCCATTCCATTCAATTCCACATTCCATTTCACGTTCCATTCCATTTCATTCCACTTTCCATTCCACATTGCATTCCACATTCCAATCCAAGTTCCATTCCATTCTTTCCATGTTCCATTCCACTTTCCATTCCATTCCATTCCACGTTCCATTCCACATTCCATGGACCATTCCCTTCCACATTCCATTCCTCATTCCATTCCAATTTCAACCCCACTTTCCATTCTACATTCCATTCCATTATATTCCACGTTCCATTTCATATTCCATTTCATTCCATTCCACTTTCCTTTCCAGATTCCATTTCACATTCCATTCCATTACATTTGGCATTCCACTTCACATTCCATTCCATTGCACCCCACGTTCCATTGAACATTCCATTCCATTCAATTCCACTTTTCATTCAATATTCCATTCCACATTCCATTCCACAATCCATTTAAAGTGGAATGTAACGGAATGGAAGGTGGACTGAAACGAGGAATCCAATGGAATGGAAGGTGGAATGGAACCTGGAATGGAACGCGGATTGGAATGTAGAACGGAATGTGGAATGGAATGGAATAGAATCTGGAATGGAATGTGGAATGGAATGTGGAAAGGAATGTGGAATGGAATGGAATGGGTTGTAGAATGAAATGTGGAATGGAATGTGGAATGGAAGGGAATGGGATGTAGAATGAAATGTGCAGTTGAATGTGGAATGGAATGTGGAATGGAATGTCGATTGGAGTGTGTAATTGAATGTGGAATGGAACGCAATGGAATGTCGAATGGAATGTGGAATGGAATGTGGAAGGGATCTTGAATTGTAAGGGAATGGAAATTGGAATGGAACGTGGAATGGAATGGAGTGGAACATGGAATGGGACGTGGAAAGGAATGCGGAATGGAATGGAATGGAACGCGGAATGTAATGTGGAATGGAATGTGGAAATGAACGGAATGTGGAAAGGAATGGAATAGAATGTTTAATGGAATGCAATGGAATGTAGAATGGAATGGAATGGCATGTGATATGGAATGAGGAATGGAATTCGGAATGGAATGGAAAGGAAAGTGGAATGGAACGGAATGGAATGTGGATTGGAATGTGGAATGGAATGGAATGGAAAGTGGAATGGAATTGAATGGAATGTGGAATGAAATGGAAAGGAATGTGGAATGAAATTTGAATGGAATGGAACGGAATCTGGAGTGGAATGTGGAATGGATTGGCATGGAATGGAATGGAATGGAAAGTGGAATTGAATGGAATGGAATGTGGAATGCAATGGAATGGAATTGAATGTAGAATTCAATGGAATGGAATGTAGAAACTAATGGAATAGAATGTGGACTAGTATGGAATACAATGTGGAATAGAATGTGGAATGGAATGTGGAATGGGATGTAGAAAGTAATTGAATGGAACGTGGAATGTAACAGAATGGAAAGTGGAATAGAATGCAACGGAATGGAATGTGGAATAGAATGGAAGGCAATGGAATGGAATGTGGAATGGAATGTAATGGAATGTGGAATGCAACGGAATGGAATGAAATGTGGAATTAAATGGAAAGGAATATCGAAAGGAATGGAATAGAATGTGAAATGTAATGGAATGGAACGTGGATTAGAATGTGGAATGGCATGTGGAATGGAATGTGGAATGTAATTGAATGGAATGTGGAATATAATGGAATGGAATGTGGAATGGAATGGAATGGAATGAAATGTGGAATAGAATGGAATGCAAAGGAATGCAACGTGGAATGGAATGGAAAAGAATGTAGAATGGAATCTTGATTGGAATGTGGAATGGAATGTGGAATGAAATGTGAAATGGAATGTGGAATGATATGTGGAATGGAAAGGAATGTAATGTGGCATGCAATGTGGAATGGAATGTGGAATGGAAAGTCTAAAGGAATGGAATGGAAAGTGGAATGGCACATGCAATGGAATGAAATGGAACGTGGAGTGGAAAGTGGAATGGAACGTGGAAGGGAATTTGGAATGGAGTGAAATGTGGAATGGAATGGAATGTGGAATGGATAGTTGAATGGAATGTTGAATGGAATGGAAAGGAATGTGGAATGGAATGTGGAATGGAATCTGGAATCAAATGTGGAATGGAATGTCGAAGTGAACATAAAAGGGAATTGAATGGAATGTGGAATGGAATGTGGAATAGAATGTGGAATGGAATGTGGAATGGAATGGAATGGAATGTGGAATGTAATGTGGAATAGAATTTGGAAAGTAATGTGGAATGGAATGGAATGTGGAATGGAATGGATTGGAATGTGGAATGGAATGTGAAATGGAATGTGTAATGGAATGTGGAATGGAATGGATTGAAATGTGCAGTGGAATGTGTAATGTAATACAATGGAACGTGGAATGGACCATGGAACGGAACGTAGAATGGAACGTGGAATGGAACGTGGATTGAAATGTGGAATGGAATGGAATGGAATGTGGAATGGAATGTTGAAAAGAAAGCAATGAAATGAGGAATGGAATGTGGAAAGGAAAGGAATGGAATGTTAAATGGAATGGAGTGGAACTTGGAAAAGAATGTGGAATGGAATGTGGAAGGGAATGTGCAATGGAATGGAATGGAATGTGAAATGGAAACAGAATGGAATGTGATATTCAAATAGAATGGGATATGGAATGGAATGGAATGGAATGTGGAATGGAACGTGGAATGAAACGGAGTGGAACGTGCAATGGAATGTGGAATGGAAAGGAATGGAATGTGGAATGGAAAGGAATGGAATGGAACGGAAAGGATTATTCCACATTCCATTGCATTGCATTCCGTTCCACATTCCATTCCATTCCATTCCACCTTCCATTCCACATTCCATTCCACTCCATTCCACGTTCCATTCCACATTCCATTCTATTGCATTCCACATTGCATTCCATTTTTTTCCACATTCCATTCCATTCCACCTTCCATTCCACATTGCATTCCATTTCATTCCACATTAAATTCCATTCCAAATTCCATTATATTCCACGTTCCATTATACATTGCTTTCCACATTCCATTCCATTCCATTCCATATTCAATTTCGTGTTCCATTCCACTACATTCCATGTTCCATTTCACTCCATTCCACTTTCCATTACTTTCCACTTTCCATTCCATTCAATTCCACTTTCCATGCCATTCCATTTCACGACCCATTCAACTTTACATTCTACGTTGCATTCCACTTTCCATTCCACGTTCCAGTCCATTCCATTCCACGTTTCACTACTTATTCCATTTCACATTCCATTCCATTCCATTCCAGATTCCATTTCACATTGCATTCCATTCCATTCCACGTTCCATTCCATTCGATACCATTCCATTCTATTCCACATTGCATTCCATTCCATTCCACGTTCCATTCCATTCGATACCATTCCATTCTATTCCACATTGCATTCCATTCCATTCCATGTTATATTTCACATTCCATTCGCCATTGCAGTTTGTCCCATTCCATTCCTTTCCACGTTCCATTCCACATTCCATTCCACATTCCATTCCACTCCATTCCACATTCAATTCCACATTCCATTCCATTCAATTCCACCTTCCATTCCTTTCCATTCCATTTCATTGCATTCCACATTCCATTCCACTCCATTCCATTCGACATTCCATTCCTTTCCATTCCACATTCCATTACTTTCCGTTCCACATTCCATTGCATGTTCCAATCCGTTTCATTCCACGTTCCATTCCACATTCCATTTCATTCCATTACATATCCAATTCTATTTGAATATCACATTCCATTCTGTTTCCATTTCACATTCCTTTCAATTCAATTCCACATTCTTTTCCATTCCATTCCACTTTCCATTCCATTCCATTCCACATTCCATTGCATTGCATTCCATTCCACATTCCATTCCATTCCATTCCACCTTCCATTCCACATTCCATTCTATTCCATTCCACATTGCATTCCATTTCATTCCACATTCCATTCCATTCCACCTTCCATTCCACATTGCATTCCATTTCATTCCACATTCCATTCAATTTCAAATTCCATTCTACATTACAGTACATTCCCTTCCACATTCCATTCCACATTCCATTCTATTGCATTCTATTCCATTCCATATTCCAATCCATTCCATTCCACATTCCATTCAAGTTCCATTCCACGTTCACTTCCATTCCATTCTATTCCACATTCCATTCCATTCCATTACACATTCCATTCCACATTCCATTCCACATTCCATTCCATTCCTTTCCGTTCCTCATTCTATTCCATTCCATTCCAAGTTCCATTCACCGTTCCTTTGCATTGCATTCCATATTCCCTTCCACATTCCATTCCAATTTTTATTTCATTCCATTCCCTTCCACATTCCATTCCATTCCATTACACGTTCTATTCCAAATTCCACTCCATTCCATTCCACATACTATTGCATTCCACATTCCATTCCATTCCATTCCATTCATCATTCAATTCCCTTCCATTGCACTTTCCATTCCGTTCCATTCCACGTTCCATTCCTTTCCATTCCACTTTCCATTCCACGTTCCATTCCATGTTCCTTTCCACATTCCATACTACATTACATACAATTTCATTCCATTGCATTCCTCATTCCTTTCCACATTTCATTAAATTCCATTCAATTCCACATCCCATTCCATTCCATTCCACATTCCATTCCACATTCCATTACACATTCCTTTATACATTCTATTACACATTCCATTGCACATTCCATTCCAAATTCCATGCCATTCCATTACATTCCACATTCCATTCCATTCCAATCCATTGTACATTAAATTCCATCCCATTCAATTCCATGTCCCATTCCACATTCCATTCCTTGCCATTCCACATTCCACTCCATTCCATTGCACATTACATTCCATTCCACACCGTTCCGGTCCAAATTCCAATCCATTCCATTCAATTCCACATTCCATTCCACTTTCCATTCCGCATTCCGTTCCATTCCATTCCGCATTCCATTCAATTCCATTCCATTTCATTCCACATTCCATTCCATTCCACATTCCATTGCATTCCATTCCAATCCACGTTCCATTCCACATTGCATTCCAAGCCATTCCACATTCCATTCCTTTCCATTGCACATTCCATTCCATTCCAGTTCAAATTCCAATCCATTCCGTTCAATTCCACATTCCATTCCACTTTCCATTCCGCATTAAGTTCCATTCAATTCCACATTCCATTCCATTCCATTTCATTCCACATTCCATTCCATTCCATTCCATTCCACATTCCATTGCATTCCATTCCAATCCACCTTCCATTCCACATTGCATTCCAAGCCATTCCACATTCCATTCCTTTCCATTGCACATTCCATTCCATTCCAATCCAGTCTACGTTCCATTCCATTCCATTCGACATTACATTCCATTGAATTCCACATTCCATTCCATCCCTTTCCACTTTCAACTCCTTGCCATTCCACATTCCATTACACATTCCGTACCATTATATTACAGATTCCATTCCATTCCAATCTATCCCATTCCATTTGATTCCACTTCCCATTCCAATCCATTGCACATTCCATTCCCTTCCTTTCCATTCCACATTCCATTACATTCCATTCCGAATTCCATTCCAACCGATTACACATTCCATTCCAATTTCCATTCTATTCCATTTCAAATTCCATTCCACATTCCATTCTATTCCATTCCCCTTTCCTTTCCATTCCAATCCATTCTTTTCCATTCCATACCATTCCATTCCACTTCATTCCACATTCCAAGCATCCCATTCCATACGGTTTCCAATCCCACATTCCCTTCAATTCCACTTCAAATTCCATTCCATTCCATTCTATTCCATTCCATAACATTCCACACTCCATTTCATATTCCATTCCATTCCATTCCACATTCCATTCAATTCCATTCCACATTCCATTCCATTCCATTCCATTGCACACTCCATTCCACATTCAGTTCCGTGCCATTCCATTCCTTTCCCCATTCCATTCCACATTCCATTCCATTCCATTCCACATTCCATTCCATTCCATTCCACATTCCATTCCATTCCATTCCACATTCCATTCCATTCCATTCCACATTCCATTCCATTCCATTCGTCATTCCATTCCATTGTATTCCACATTCCGTTCCATTCCCTTCCATTCCATTCTGCATTCCATTCCATATTCCATTCAATTCCATTCCACATTCCATTCCTTTCCATTGCACATTCCATTGCATACCATTCCACATTGAATTCCACATTCCTTTCCAATCCACTTCATATTCCATTGCACATTCCATTCCATTCCACATTCAATTCCACATTCCATTACACTCCATTCCAAATTCCATTCCACATTATATTCAACATACCATTTCATTCCATTCCACATTCAATTCCATTCCATTCCATTTCACTCCATTAGACATTCCATTCCACATTCAATTTCATTCCATTCCACATTGCATTCCACATTCCATTCCACTACATTAGACATTCCATTCCACATTCAATTCCATTCCATTCCACATTCCATTCCACATTCCATTCCACATTCCATTCCACATTCCATTTCATTCCACATTCCATTCCATTCCAAACCATTCCATTCCATTTCCCTTTCCTTTCCATTCCATTCCACTATCCCTTCCATTCCATTCCACTTTCCATTTCAAATTCCATTCCACGTTCCATTACATGTTCCAATTCACATTCCATTGCATTCTATTCCACATTCTATTCCACATTGAATTTCATTCAATTCTCCCTTTCATTCCATCCCACATTCCATTCCACATTAAATTTCATTCAATTCCACCTTTCATTCCATTCCATTCCAACTTCAATTACATTCCATTCCACGTTCCAAGCCCTTCCATTAGATGTTCCATTCCATTCCATTCAATGTTCCATTCCATATTCCATTCCATTCCACATTCCTATCTATTCCATCCCATATTCCATTCTATTCCATTCCACTTTCCTTTGGAATTCAACGGAATGTGTAATGGAAAGGAAGGGATTATGGAATGAAATGGAATGTTATGAAATGTGGAATGGAATTGAATGCTATGGAATGGAAAGTGGGATTGAATGGAATGGAATGTGGAGTAGAGTGGAATGAAACATGCAATGGAAGGTGAAATGGAATGTAGAATGGGACGTGGAATGGAATGCTGAATGGAATGTGGAAAGGAAAATTATGGGATGTGGAATTGAATGGAATGGAATGTATAATGGAATGGAAAGTAATGTGGAATGGAACAAAATGGAAATTTGAATGGAATGTGGAATGGAATGGAACTGAATGTGGAATGGAATTGAAAGGAATGTGGAAAGGAATGGAATGGAATGTGGAATGCAATGTCGAATGCAATGTGGAGTGGAGTGGAATTGAATGGAATGTGACATGGAATGGAATGCAATGTGGAATGGCAGAGAATACTATCGAATGCGGAATGGAATGGAATGGAATGGGGAATGCAATTGAATAGAATGGCATGGAAGGTGGAATGGATTGGAATGGAATATGGAATGGAGTGTAATTGAATATGGAATGGAATGGAAAGGAATGGAATGTTTAATGGAATGGAATGGAATGAAATGGAATGGAATGTGGAATTGAATGGAATGTCGAATGGAATGTGAGATGGAATGTGGAAAGGAATGGAATGGGGAAAGAAATGGAAGGTGGAATGTAACATGGAATGCAATGTCGAATGGAATAAGAAATGGAAAGGAATGGAATGTGTAATGGTACATGGAATGGATCGGATTGAAATGTGGAATGGAATGTGGAATGGAAAGGAATGGAATGGAATGTGGAATGGTATGTGGAATGGAATATGTAATGGAATGAGAAATATAATGGAATGGAATGTGGAATGGTATGTGGAATGGAATGGATTGAAATGTGGAAAGGAATGTTTAATGGAATGGAATGTAAAGTAATGAGGAATGAAATTGAATGGAACGTGAAAAGGAAAGAGGAACAGAACGTGGAAGAGAATGTGGAATGTGGAATTATATGGAATGGAAAGTAGAATGGAATCGAATGAAATCTGGAATGGAATGGAACGGATTGCAATGTGGAATGGAATGGAATGTGCAATGGAATGGAATGGAATGTGGAATGGAATGGAATGGAATGGAATGGAATGTGGTATTTAATGGAATGATATGTGGAATGGAATGGAATGGAAACTGGAATGGAATGTGGAATGGAAAGTAATGAGAAATTGAATGGGGAATGGAGAGGAAAGGAATGTGGAATGGAAGGGAATGTATTGTGTAATGGCATGCAATGTAATGGATTTGAATGTGGAATGGAATGGAATGGAATGTAGAATGGAAAGGAATCGAATGTGGAATGTAATGGAATGGTGTGGAATG
This sequence comes from Pongo pygmaeus, assembly GCF_028885625.2. NCBI lineage: Eukaryota > Metazoa > Chordata > Mammalia > Primates > Hominidae > Pongo > Pongo pygmaeus. Next base: position 9,453,214 of record NC_072386.2, on the reverse strand, counting down.
TGGAATGGAAAGGAATGGAATGTGGGATGGAATGCTGTGGAATGTGGAAAGGAAAGAAATGGAAAGTGGAATAGAATGAAATGGAATGGAATGTGGAAAGGAAAGGAATAGAATGTGGAATGGAACGTGGAATGGAATGGAACTGAATGTGGAATGGAAATTGGAATGGAATGAAATGGAACCTGGAATGGAATGTAGAATGGAAAGTGGAAAGCAATGTGCAATGGAACTTGGAATGGAATGTACAATAGAAAGTGGAATGGAACGTGCAATCGAATGGAGTGGAGGTTGGAATGGAACGTGGAATGGAATGCAACGGAACGTGGAATGGATCATGGAATGGAATGTGGAATGGAACGTGAAATTAAACGTGGAATGGAATGGAACGTGGAAAGGAATGTGGAATGGAATGTGGAATGGAACGTGAAATTAAAACTGGAATGGAATGCAATGGAATGTGGAATGCAATGTGGAATGGAATGTGGAATGGAATGGAATGGAATGGAATGTGGAATGGAATGGAATGGAATGGAATGTGGAAGGAAATGTGGAATTGAATGTGGAATGGAACGTGGAATGGAACGCGGAATGGAACGTGGAGTGGAATGAGGAATGAAATGGAACAGAATGTGGAATGAAATGTGGAATTGAACGTGGAATGGAATGGAATTGAATGTGGAATGGAACTTGGAATGGAATGGAATGGAATGTGGAATGGAATTAGGAATGGAAAGGGGAATGGAATGTGGAATGGAAATTGAAATGGAATGTACAATGGAACGTGGAATGGAACGTGGAATAGAATGGAATGAAAGGGGGAATGTAAAGTGTAATGGAATGGAACGGAACGTGGAATGGAACGTGCAACGGAAAGTGGAAAGGAATGTGAAATGCAAAGTGGAATGGAATGGAATGGAATGTGGAATGCTATGGGGAATGGAATGTGGAATGGAATGTGGAATGGAATGTAATGGAATGGAATGTGGAATGAAATGTGGAATTGAATGTGGAATGGAACGTGGAACGTAAAGTGGAATGGAACATGGAATGGAACGTGGAAGGAAATGGAACAGAATGTGGAATGGAATGTGGAATGGAGTGGAATGGAATGTGGAATTGAATGGAATGGAATTTGGAATGGAATTTGGAACGGAATGCAAGGTGAAATCGAACGTGGAACAGAATGGAATGGAAAGTTTAACTGGAATGGAATGCAATGTTGAATGGAATGTGGACTACAATGTAATGCAATGTGGAATGCAGTGGAATGGAATGGAATGGAAAGTGGAATGGATGGGGAATAAAATGGAATGCAATTTGGGATGGAATATGGAAAGCCATGTGGAATGGAATGTGGAATGGAATGGAATGCAATGGAATGTGGAATTGAAAGTGGAAAGGAATGTGGAATGGAAGGGAATGGAATGTGGAATGGAGTGTGGAATGGATTGCGGAATGGAACGTTAAATGGAATGGAATGAAATGTGGAATGGAATGTGGAATCGAATGGGGAAAGGAATGGAATGGAATGCAGAATGGAAGGTGGAATGCAGTGCAATGGAATGTGGAACAGAATGCGGAATGGAAAGCAGAATGGAATGTGGAATGGAACCTGGAATGGAACGTAGAATGAAATCGAATGGAATGGAACGTGGAATGGAAAGTGGAATGGAACATGAAATGGAATGTGGAATGGAATGTGGAACGGAATGTGCAATGGAACGTGGAATGGAACGTGGAATGGAATGTGGAATGGAACGTCGAAAGGAATGGAATAGAATGTGGAAAGGAGCTTGGAATGGAATGGAGTGGAACGTGGAATCAAATATGGAATGGAAAGTGGAATGGAATATGGAATGAAACTTGGAATGGAATGTACAATGGAATGTGTAAAGGAAGGTGGAATGGAATGGAATGGAAGGTAGAATGGAATGTGGAATGGAACGTGGAATGGAATGGAAAGGAACGTGGAATGAAACGTGGAATGGAACGTGGAATGGAATGCGGAATTGAATGGAATGGAATGTGGAATGCAATGTGGAATGTAAAGTGGAATAGAATGTGGAATGGAATGGAATGGAATGTGGAACGGAACGTGGAATGGAACGCGGAATGAAATGGAATGGAATGTGGAATGCAATATGGAATGTAAAGTGAAATGGAATGTGGAATGGAATGGAATGGAATGGAATGTGGAATGGAATGTGGAACTGAATGTCGAACAGAACCTGGAATGGAACGTGGATTGCAACGTGGAATGGAATTTGGTTTGGAATGGACCGGAATGTAGAATGGAACGTGGAATGGAATGGAATGGAGTGTGGAATGGAATTTGGAACGGAATGGAAGGTGAAATCGAATGTGGAATGAAATGGAATGGAAAGTTTAAATGAAATGGAATGGAAAGTTGAATGGAATGTTGACTGCAATGGAATGCAATGTGGAATGGATTGGAATGCAATGTGGAATGGAATGGGGAATGCAATGGAATAGAATTTGGAAAGGAATGTGGAATAGAATGTGGAATGGAATGTGGAATGGAATGGAATGGAATGTGGAATGGAAAGTTTAAAGGAATATAGAATGGAACGAAATGAAATGTGGAATGTTATGTGGAATGGAATGCGCAATGGAATGTGGAAAGGAATGGAATGGAATTGAATGGAATGGATTGTGGAATGGAATGTGGAATGGAATGTGGAATGGAACGTGGAATGGAACGTGGAATGGAATGGAATGGAACGTGGAAAGGGATGGAATGGAATGTGGAATGGAACTTGGAGTGGAATGGAATGGAACTTGGAATGGAACGTGGAATGGAATGTGCAATGGAATGTGGAATGGAACGTGGAATGGAAAGGAATGGAAAGTGTGGTGGAACGTGGAATGGAATGGAATGGAACGTGAAATAGAATGTGGAATGGACTGTGGAATGGAACGTGAAATGGAGCACTGAATGGATTGTATTGGAATGTGTAATGGAATGTGCAATGTAACGCAAGGCAATGTGGAAAGGAAAGTGGAATGGAATTTGGAATGCAATGTGAAATTGAATGGAATGGGATGTGGAATGGAATGGAATGGAATGTTGAATGGAACGGAATTGAATGTGGAATGGAAAGTGGAATGGAATGGAATGGAATTTGGAATGGAATGTGAAATTGAATGGAATGGAATGTGGAATGGAATGTATTGGAATGTGGAGTGGAACGGAATGGAATATGGAATGGAATGTGGAATAGAAAGTTTAATGGAATGGAATGGAATCTGCAATGGAATGTGGAATGGAATAGAGAGGAAAGTGGAACGGAACTTTGAATGGAAATTGGAATGGAAAGTGGAATGGAATGTTTAAGGCAACCTGGAATGAAATGTGGAATGGAAAGGGGAATGGAATGGAATGTTGAATGGAATGAAATTGAATGAGGAATGGAATGTGAAATAGAATGTGGAATGGAACAGAATGGAACGGAAAGGATTGTGGAATGGAATGTGGAATGCAATGTCGAATGGAAGGTGGAATGTAATGGAATGGACCTTGGAATGGAAAGTGTAATGGAAGGTGGAATGTAATGGAATGGACCTTGGAATGGAAAGTGTAATGGAATGTGAAATGGAATGTGGTATGGAACGAAGAATGGCATGGGCAATGAAATGTGGAAAGGAACATGGAATGTAACGGAATGGAAACTGGAATGGAATGTGGAATGGAATGGAATGGAACGTGAAATGGAACGTGGAATAGAATGTGGAATGGAATGTCCAATATAATGGAATGTGGAATGGAATGGAATGGAATGCAATAAATGAATGGAATGGAATGTGGAACAGAATGGAATGGAATGTGCAATGGAATGGAATGTGGAATGGAATGGCATGGAATGGAATGTGGATTGGAATGGAATAGAATACAGTAGAATGCAATGTGGAATAGAATGGAATGTGGAATGGAGTAGAATGTGGAATGAAATGAAATGGAGTGGAATGAAATGGAATGTAAAGTGGAATGGAATGGAATGGGATGTGGAAAGGAAGGGAATGGAATGGAGTGGAATGAGAAATGGAATAGAATGGAATGTGGAATGCAATAGAATGTGGAATGGAATGGAATGGAATGGAATGGGGAATGTTATGGAATGGAACACGGAATGGATTAGAATGGAAATTGGAATGCGATGGAAAGGAATGTGGAATGGCATGGAATGGAATGTCCAATGGAATGTGGAATGGATTGGAATTGAAAGTGGAATGGAATGAGGAATGGAATGGAAAGGAAGGTGAAATGGAAAGGAATGGAATGTGGATTGGACTCTGGAATGGAATGTGCATTGGAATGTGGAATGGAATGTGGAATGAAATTTGCAGTGGAATGTGGAATGGAATGTGGAATGGAAAGTGGAATGGAATGGAATAGAATGTGGAATGGAACATGGAATGGAACGTGGAATGGAACATGGAAAGGAATGTAGAATGTAATGTGGAAGGGAAAGTGGTATGCAATGGAATGGAATGTGGATTGGAACGTGGAATGTAACGCGGAATGGAAGAAGGAATGTAACATGGAATGGAAAGTGGAATGGGATATGCAATGGAATGTGGAATGGAAAGTGGAATGGAGAGTAATGGAACGTGGAATGGAACGTGGAATGAAACGGAATGGGAAGTGGAATGGAACGTGGAAGAGAAAATGGAAAGGAATGTGGAATGGAACATGGAATGGAATGTGGAATGTAATGTGGAAAGAAATGTGGCATGGAATGGAATGGAATGGAATGTGGAATGGAAAGTGCAATGGTTCCTGTAATTGAACGTGGAATGTATCGTGGAATGGAACTGGAAGGGAATGTGGAATGTGGAATGGAATATGGAATGGAACATGAAATTGAATGGATTCGAAGGTTGAATGGAACGTGGAATGGAATGGAATGGAATGTGCAATGGAATGTAGAATGGAATGGAATGGAATATGGAAAGGAAAGGAATTGAATGTGGAGTGGAAAGGCATGGAACGTGGAATGGGACGTGGAATGGGAGGTGGAATGGGACGTGGAATGGAACATGGAATTCAATGTGGAATGGAGAGTGCAATGGAATGTCGAATTGAATGGAATGGAATGTGAAATGGAATGGATAGGAATGGAATGTGGAATGGAACGTAGAATGGAAAGTGGAATAGAATGGAATGGAACGTGCAATGGAATGTGGAATGGAATGGAATGGAACGTGGAAGTGAATGGAATGGAATGTGGAATGGAATGGAATGGATCGTGGAATTTAATGTACTGGAATGTGGAATGGAATGTGGAATGCAATGGAATGGAACTTGGAATGCAACGTGGAATGGAAAGTGGAATGGATAATGGAATGGAACATGGAATGGAATGGAATGGAACGTGGAATGGAATGGAATGGAATGTGGAAAGGAAAGGAATGCAACCTGGAATGGGACGTGGAATGGAACATGGAATGCGACGTGCTTTGGAAAGTGGAATGTAATGTGGAATGGAATGGAATGGAATGGAATGCAGAATAGAGTGGAATGGATTGGAACGGGAAATATAATGTGGAACGGAATGTGAACGGGAATGTGGAATGGAATGTGGATTGGAATGAATTGGAACGCGTTTGTAATGGAAAGGAACGAGGAATGGAATGGAATGGAATGGCACATGGAATGGAACGTGGAATGGAACGTGTAATGGAGCATGGAATGGAATTTGTAATGGAATGTGGTATGAAAAGTGGAATGGAATGGAATGGAATGCAGAATGGAATGTGGAAATGAATGCAACGGAATGAGAACAGAATGTGGAATGGAATGGAATGGAATGTGGAATAGAATGTTGAATGGAATGTTGAATGGAATGTGGAATGGAATACGGAATGGAATGTGGAATGCAACGGAATAGAATGTGGAATGGAATGTTGAATGGACTGTGGAAAGGAACGTGGAATGGAATCTGGAATGGTATGTGGAGTGGAATGGAATGCAATGTGGAATGGAATGGAATGGAATGTGGAATAGAATAGAATGGAAGTGAATATGCAAGGGAATGTGGAATGCAATGTTGAATGCAATGGAATGGAATATGGAATGCAATTGAACTTTGAATGGAATGGAATGGAATGTGGATTGGAATGGAATGGAATGTGGAATGGAATGGAATGGAATGTGGAACGCAATGGAATGGAATGGCATGTGTAATTGAATGGAATGGAATGGAACCTTGAATGCAATGCAATGGAAGGGAATGTAACGTGGAATTGAATGCAAATGAATGGGGAAAGGAATGTGGAATTGAAAGTGGAATGGAATGTGGAATGGAATGAAATGAAATGTTGAATTGAATGGAATGGAATGTGGAATAGAATGGAATGGAATGGAATATGCAATGGAATGTGCAATGGAAGATGGAAAGGATTGGAATGGAACGTGGAATGGAATTGAACTTGGAATGGAATGGATGGAATGTGGATTGGAATGGATTGGAATGGAATGTGGAATGAAATGGATTGGAATGGAAAGGGAAATGGAATTTGGAATGGAATGTGGAGAGGAATGAAATGCACTGTGGAATGGAATGGAATGGAATGTGGAACGGAATGGAATGGAATTCAAAGTGAAATGGAATTTGCAATGGAATGAGGAATGGAATGAAATGGAATGTGGAACGGAATAGAATGGAATGTGGAATGTAAAGTGGAATCCAATGGAACATGGAATGGAATGTGGAAAGAAATGTGTATTGGAATGTGGAATGGAATGTGAAATGAAATGTGGAATAGAATATGGAATGAAATGTAATATGGAATGCAGAATGGAAAGGAATGAAATGTCCAAAGGAATGTGGAATGGAATGGATTTGAATGCGGAATGGAATGAGGAATGGAAAGGAAAGGAATGTGAAATGGAAAGAAATAGAACGTGGAATGGAATGAGGAATGGAATGGAATGGAATTGAAATTGAAATGGAATGGATTGGAATGTGGAATGGAATGTGCAAAGGAATGCAATGTAGTGGAAAGTGGATTGGAATCTGGAATGGAATGGAATGTGGAATGGAATGGGTTGCAATGTGGAATGGAAAGTGGAATGGAATGGAATGGAATGGAATGGAAAGTGGAATGGAATGGATTGGAATATATAATGGAATGGAAATTGAATGGAATGCAATGTGGAATGGAATGGAATGGAATGTGGAATGGAATTGAATTGAACGTGGAATTGAATGGAATGGAATGAAATGGAACGTGGAATTGAATGGAATTGAAAGGGGAATGGAATGTGTAATGGAATATGGAATGGAATGGAATGGAGTGGAATGTGGAAAGGAATGGAATGCTATGTGGAGTAGAATAGAATGGAAGTGAATGTGCAATTGAATGTGGAATGGAATGTGGAATGCAGTGGAATGCAATGTGGAATGGAATTGAAATTGGATTGGAATGGAATGGAATGTGGATTGGAATGGGGATTGGAATGGAATGGAATGGAAAGTGGATTGGAATGGAATGGAATGGAATGTGGATTGGAATGGAATGGAATGGAATGTGGAGGGGAATGGAATGGAATGGAAACTGGAATGGAATTTGGAAAGGAATGTGCAATAGAATGAAATGGAATGTGGAATGGAGTAAAATGGAATGTGAAATGGAAAGTTGAATGGAATGGAACATGGAATGGAATGTGCAATGGAATGTGTAATGGAAAGTGGAAGGGAATATGGAATGAAATGTAGGATGCAATGTGGAATGGAACGGAATGGAATGTGGAATGGAATGTGGAATGGAATGTGGAATGAAACGTGGAATGGAACGTGGAAAGAAATGGAATGGAAAGTGGAATGAAATGTGGAATGGAATGGAATAGAATGTGGAATGGAATCTGCAAAGGAATGTGGAATGGAATGGAATGGAATGTGGAATGGAAGCTGGAGTTGAATGGAAAGAAATGTGGAATGGAATGCAATGAAAAGTGCAATGGAATTTGGAATGTAATGGAATGTGGAAAGTAATGTGGAATGGAATGGAACGTGGAATGGAATGTGAAATGGAAAGGACTGTAATGTGGAATGGAATGTGGAATTGAATGTGGAATGGAATGGAATGGAAAGTGGAAAGGATAGTGGAATGGAATGGAATGGATAGTGTAATGGAAATTATTGGAATGTGGAATATAATGAAAAGGAATGGAATGGAATGTCAATGGAATAGAATGGAAAGTGGAATGCAATGGATTGGAATGAAATGAGGAATGGAATGGAACGGAATATGGAATGCAATGCAATGGAATGAAATGAGGAACTGAAATGAATGGAATGTGGAATGGAATGGACTGGAATGTGCAATGGAATGGAAGAGAAAGTGGAATGGAATCTGTAATGGCATTCAATGGAATTTGGAATGAAATGGAATGGAACGTGGAAAAGAATGTGGAATTGAATGTGGAATGGAAAGTGGAATGGAATGGAATGGAATAAGGATTAAAGCGGAATGGTATGGAATGCAATACGGAATGGAATGGAAAAGAATGTGGAATGCAATGGAATGGAGTGAAATGTGGAATTGAATGGAATGGAAAGTGGAATGGAATAGAATGGAATGTGTAATGGAATGGAATGGGACATGCAGTGGAATGTAGAATGGAATGTGGAATTCCATGTGGAATGGAATGTGGAATGGAATGGTATGGAATGTTGACTGTAATGGAATGGAATATGGAATAGAATGGTATTGAATGGAATGTGGAATGGAAAGGAATGGAATGTGGAATGGATTTCAATGGAATGTGGAATGAAAGGTAATGGAACATGGAATAGAATTTGGAATTGAATGTGGAATGGAAAGTGGAATGGAATGGAATGGAATGTGGAATAAAGCGGAATGGGATGGAATGCAATGTGGAATGGAATGGAATGGAATATGGAATTGAATGTGGACTGGAATGCGGAATGGAATGGATTGGAATGCTATAGAAAGTGAAATGGAATTTAATGCAATGTGGAATGGAATGGAATGGAACATGGAATGGAACATGGAATAGAATGTGGAATGTGGAATTTAATGTGGAATTTAAAGTGGAATAGACAGGAATGGAATGGAAGGGAATGCGGAATGTAAAGTGGAATGGAATGTAGAATGCAGTGGAATGGAATGTGGAATGGAATGGAATGTAAAAGAATGTGGAATAGAATGGAATGGAATGGAATGCGGAATGGAAGGTGGAATGGAATATGGAATGGAATGTGGAATGAAATGTGGAATGGAATGGAATTGAATGTGGAATGAAATGTGGAAAGGAATGGATTGGAATGTGGAATGGAATGTGGAATGGAATTTAATAGAATGTGGAGTGGAAAGTGGAATGGAATGTGGAAAGGATTGTGTAATGGAATGTGGAATGGAAGGCGGAATGGAATGTGGAATGGAGTGTGGAATGGAAGTTGGAATGGAATGCAATGGAATTTACAATGGAACGAGGAATGGAAAGTGGAATAGAATGGATTGGAATGGATCGTGGAATAGAATGTGGAATGGAACCTGGAACGGAACATGGAAAATAATGTGGAATTCAAAGTGGCATGGAATGTGGAATGGAAAGTGCAATGGAACGGAATGGAATGTAGAATGAAATGTGGAAAATTTGTAATGTGGAAAGGAAAAGAATGGAATGTGGAATGGAAGGGAATGGAAAGTGAAAGGGAATGTAGATTGGAATATGGAAGGGAATGGCAGGGAACGTGGAATGGAATGGAATGGAACGTGGAATGAAATGTGGAATGGAACGTGCAATGGAATGTCAGTTGGAATGGAATGCAACATTGAAGGCAATGGAACGGAATGTGGAATGGAATCGAATGGAAAGTGGAATGGAAAGTGTAATGGAATGTGGAATGGAATGTGGAGTGGAATGGAAAGGAATGTGGAATGGACGGTGGAATGGAATCTATTGAAATGTGGAATGGAATGTGGAATGGAATGTGGAATGGAATGTTGAATGGAATATGGAATAGACTGCAATGGAATGGAACTTATAGTGGAATGGAATGTGGAATGGAATGTGGAATGGAAAATGTAATGGAATGGAATGGAATGTGGAATGCAATGTGGAATGAAATGTGCAATGGGACGTGGAATGCAATGGAATGGAATGTGGAATGGAACTTGTAATGGCATGGAATAGGACGTGCAATGGAATGTGTAATGGAACGTGGACAGGAAGGTGGAATGGAAGGGGGAATGGAACATGGAAGGGAATGTGCATTGGAATGTGGAATGGAAGGTGGAATAGTACATGTAAGGGAATGTGGAATGGAACGTGGAATGGAAAGTGGAATGGAATGGAATGAAACGTGGAATGGAATGGAATGGAATGTGGAATGGAATGAAATGTAATGTGTAATGGAATGCAATGTAATGTGTAATGGAATGGAATGGAATGTGGAATGGAATGGAATGGAATATGGAATGGAATGGAACGGAACGTGGAATAGAGTGTGGAATGGAATGTGGAAAGAAATTGAAAGGAATGTGGAATGGAATGGCATGGAATGTGGAATAGAAGGGAATGGAATGGAATTGAATGTGGAATGGAATGGAATGGAATGTGTAATGCAATGGAATTGAATGGAATGGAATAGAATGTGGAATGCAATGGAATGGAACATGGAAAACAATGTGGAATGCAATGTGGAATGGAATGTGGAATGTAATTGAATGGAATGTAGAATGAAGTGGAATGGAATGTGGAAGAGAATGGAATGGAATGAAATGTGGAATAGAACGGAATGCAATGGATTGGAATACGGAGAGTAATGGAATGGAATGTGGAAAGCAATATAATGGAATGGAAAGTGAAATTGAATGGAAAGGAATGTGGAATGGAAAGGAAGGGAATGTGGAAAGCAATATAATGGAATGGAATGTGAAATTGAGTGGAATGGAATGTGGAATGGAAAGGAATGGAATGTGGAAGTGAATAGAGTGGAAAGTAAAAGGGAATGTGGAATGGTATTTGGAATGGAATGGAATCGAATGGAATTGGAATGGAATGTAATGGATTATGGAATAGAATGGAATGTAATGGAATGTGGAATGGAATGTAATGGTTTGTGGAATAGAATGGAATGGAATGGAATGAAAAATGGAATGTGGAATGGAATGTGGAATGCAATGGAATAGATTGTGGAATGGAATGGAATGGAATGTGAAACGGAATGTAACGTGGAATGGAATGGAAAAACAAATTGAATGTGGAATGGAATGTGGAATGTAATGGAAAGGAACGTGGAATGGAATTGAATGGAATGTGAAACGGAATGTAAGCTGGAATGAAATGGAATGGAATGTGAATTGGAATGGAATGGAACGTGTAATGGAATAGAATGGAAAATGAATTGGAATGTGGAATGGAATGTGAAATGGAATGTGGAATGGAATTTGGAATGGAAAGTGGACTGGATTGTGGAAAGGAATGTGGAATGGAATGGAATGGAAGGTGGAATGGAATGTGCAATGGAGCGTGGAATGGAAAGTGGAATGGATAGGCATGGAAAGTGTAATTGAATGTGGAATGGAATGTTGAAAGGAGTGTGGAATGGAATGTGGAATGGAATGTGGAATGGAATGTAGTGTAGTGTGGAAAGGATTGGAGTGGAATGTGGAATGGAAGGGAATGGAATGTGGTAAAGAATGGAATGGAAGGGAACGTGGAATGGAATATGGAATGGAACGTGCAACGTAATTGAGTGGAAAGTGGAATGGAATGGAATGGAATGTGAAACGGAATGGAAATTGGAATGGAATGGAATGGAAAGTGGATTGGGATGGAATGGAACGTGGAATGGAATGGAATGGAATGGAATAGAATAGAACATGGAGAGTAATGGGATGGAATGTGGAATGGAACATGGAATGGAATGTAATGGAATGGAATGCAATGTGGAATGTAATGGAATGGAATGTAGAATAGAATGGAATGGAATGGAATGGAATGCAAAATGGAATGGAATGGAATGTGGAATGCAATGGAATTGAAACGAATGTGGAATTGAATGGAATGGAATGTGGTACGGAATGGAATAGTATATGGAATGGAATGGAATGAAACGTAGAAAAGAATGTGGAATGGAATGAGGAATGGAATGGAATGGAATGTGTAGAATGTGTAACAGAATGGAATGAAATGGAATGTGGAATAGAATGTAATAAAATTGAATGCAATGCGGAATCGAATGGAATGGAATGTGGAATACAATGTAATGGAATGGAATGTCAAATTCAATGGAATGGAATGTGGCACGGAACGGAATAGAATATTTAATAGAATGTAATGTTATGTGGAAAGGAATGGAGTGGAATGTGGAATGGAATGGAATGGAACTTGGAAAAGAATGGACTGGAAGTGAATGTGGAAAGGAATGTGGAATGGAACCTGCAATTTAAATGAATGGAAGGCGGAATGGAGTGGAATGGAATGTGAAATGGAATGGAAATTGGAATATAATGGAAGGGAACGTGGATTGGGATGGAATGGAATGTGGAATGGAATGAAATGGAATGTGGAATGGAATGGAATGGAATGTGGAATGGAATATGGAATGGAATGGAATGTAAAAGAATGTGGAATTTAAGTTGTATTGGAATACAATGGAATATAATGGAGTGTGGAATGGAATGGAATGGTATGCGGAAAGGAATGGAATGGAATATGGAATGGAATGTGCAATGAAATGTAATGTAGTGGACGGTGGAATTGAAGTTGGAATGGAATATAACGGAAAGTGGAATGGAATTGAATGGAATGAGGAATGGAATGTCGAAAGGAATGGAATGGAATTCAATGTGGAATGGAATGAAATGGAATGTGCAATGGAATGTGGAATGGAATTCAATGGAATGAGGAATGAAATGTGGAATGAAATGGAATGTAGAATGGATTGGAATGGAATGCAATGTGTTATGGAATGGAATTGAATGGAATGAAATTGTAATGGAATGTGGAATGGAATGGAGAGGAATGTGTAATGGAATGTGCAATTGAATAGAATTGAGGGTGGAATGGAACCTGGAATGGAAAGTGGACTATACCGTGTATTGGAGTGTGGAATGGAATGCAATGGAAGGGAATGTGGAATGGAAAGTGGAATGCAATGGAGTGGAATGAGAAATGGAATGTGGAATGGAATGGAATGTGGAATTGAGTGGAAAGGAATGGAATGTTGAATGGAATGGAATATGGAATGGAATGTGGAATGGAATGCAATGGAATGTGGAATGGAATGTGGAATGGAATGGAATGGAATGTGGAATAGAATGTGGAATGGAATTGAATGGAATGTGGAATGGAATTGAATGGAATGAGGTAACAAATGAGAAATTGGATGCAATGGAATGTGGAATGGAATGTGGAATAGAATAGATTGGAATGTGGAATGGAATGGAATGGAATGGAATGTGAAATGGAATGAAATGGAATGTGAAATTCAATGGAATGGAATGGAATGTGGAATGGAATGGAATGAAATGGAATGTGGAAAGAATGGATAGAATTGTGGAATGGAATATGTAATGGAAAGGGAGGCAATGTGGAATGGAATGTGGAATGGGATGGAATGGAATGTGGAATGGAATGTGGAATGGAATGAGAAACTGAATGTAATGAAATGTGTAATGGAAAGTGGAATGGAATGGAATGAGGAATGAAATTCAATGAAATGGAATGTTGAATGGTATGGAATGGAATGTGGAATTCCATGGAATGGAATGTGGAAAGGAATGGAATAGAAAGGAATGGCATGTGCAATGGAATGTTGAATGGAATGTGGAATGGAATGGAAATGAAAGTGGAATGGAATGGAATGAAGAATGGAATGTGGAATGGAATGAGGAATGCAATGGATTGTGGAATACAGTGGAATGGAATAGAATGTGGAATGGAATGGAATGGAATTTGGAATTGAATTGAATGGAATGTTGAATGGAATGGAATAGAATGGAATGGGAAATGGAATGTGGAATGGAATTTGGAATGGAATGCAATGTGGAATGCAATGGAATGGAATGTGGACGGAAAGGAATGGAATGGAGAATGGAATGGAATTTCAAATGCAATGTGGAATGCAATGTGAAACGGAATGTGGAATGGAATTTTAAATGGAATATGGAATGGAAAGTGAAATGGAATGTGGAATGGAATGTAAAATGGAATGTGGAATGGGATGTGCAATGGAACGTGGAATGGAATAGAATGGAATGTGGAATTGAATGGAATGGAATGCCGAATGAAATGCAATGGAATGTGGAATGGAATGGATGGTAGCACGCAATGGAATGGAACCCAGAATGGAATGGAATGGAACGTGGAATGGAATGGAATGGAATGCGGAAAGGAATGGAATGGAATGTGGAATGGAATGAAATGGAATGCGCAATGGAATGTGGAATGGAATTGAATGGAATGAGGAATGGAATATGGAATGGAATGGAATCTGGAATGGAATGGAAAGAATGCAATGTGTTATGGAATGGTGGTGAATGGAATGGAATTTGCAATGGAATGTGGAATGGAATGGAGTGGAATTTCTCATGGAATGTGGAATGGAATGGGGAATGAAATGTAGAATGGAATGGATTGTGGAATGAAATGTAGAATGGAATGGAATGGAGTGTGGAATGCAACGTGGAATGAAAAGTGGACTAGAACGGGGAATGAAATGTAGAATGAAATAGAATAGAAGGGAATGTGGAATGGAAAGTGGAATGACATGGAGTGTAATGATAAATGGAATATGGAATGGATTGGAATGCGGAATGGAATGGAAAGGAATGGAATGTGGAATGGAATGGAATGGAATGGAATGGAATGTGGAATGGAATGCAATGGAAATTGAAATGGAAGTGAATGGAAGGGAATGGAATAGAATGTGAAAAGGAATGGAATGGAATGGGATGTGGAATGGAATGCAATGGAAAGTGGAATGGAAGGGAATGGAATGGGATGTGGAATGGGATGGAATGGAAAGTGGAATGGAAGGGAATGAAATGAAGTGTGGAATGGAATGGAATTTAACGTAGAATGGAATGGAATGGAATGTGGAAGGGAATGGAACAGAAAGTGAAATGGAATATCGAATGGAACGTGGAATGGAACGTGCAATGAAAAGTGGAATGGAACGGAATGGTATGTGGAAAGGAACACGGAATGGAATTGCATGGAATGTGGAATGGAATGGAATGTGGAATGGAATGTGGAATACAATGGAATAGAATGTGGAGTGGAATGTGGAATGCAACTTGGAATGAAACCTGGAATATAATATAACGTGGAATGGAATGGAATGGAATGGAATGTGGAATGGAATTGAATTTAATGGAATGCAATGTGGAATGGAATGTGGAATGGACAGGAAAAGAAAGGAATGGAAAGTGGAATGGAAAGGAATGGAATGTGGAATGGCATGTGGAATGGAAAGGTTTGGAATGCGAAATACAATGTGGAATGGAATGGAATGGAATGTGGAATGGAATGGAACAGAATGTGGAATTCAAAGGAAGGGAATGCAATGTGGAATTGAATGGGATGGAATGGAATGTAATAGAATGTTTAATGGAATGGAATGCAATGTGGAATGGAAAAAGGAATGAAATGTGATGGAATATGTAATGGAAAGTGATGCAATGTGGAATGGAATGTGGAATAGAATAGAATGGAATGTGGAATAGAATGGAAAGGATTGTGGAATGAAATGGAATGGAATGTGTAATGTAATGGAATGGAATGTGGAATGCAATGGAATGGAATTTTATGGAATGTGGAATGGAATGCAATGGAATGTGGAATGCAATGTGAAATGGAATGGAATGGAAAATGGAATGGAACGAGGAATGGAAACTGTAATGGCACGTGCAAAGGAACGTGGAATGGAAGATGTAATGGAATGAGTAATGGAATGGAATGGAATAAGGAAAGAAATGGAGTGGAATGTGGAATTCAATGGAACGGAAGGGAAAGTGGAAGGGAATGGACTGGAATGGGATGGAATGGAATGTGGAATGGACAGGAATGGAAGGTGGAATAGAATGGAATGGAATATGGAATGGAATGTGGAGTAGAAGGAAATGTGGAATGTAATGGAATGGAATGTAGAAAGGAATGGAATGGGTTGGAATGTGGAATGGAGTAGAATGGAATGGAGTGGAATGTGGAATGCAGTTGAATGGAACGGTATGGAAGGTGGAATGCAATGTGGAATTTAACGGAATGAAACGTGGAATGGAATGGAACGGAATGGAATGTGGAATGGAATGGAACTCAATCTGGGATGTGATGTAATGGAATGTGGAATGGAATGTGGAATGGAAAGTGGAGTGGAATGGAATGGTATGTGGAACGGAAGGTGGAATGAAATGGATTAGAATGTAGAATGGAATGTGGAATGCAAAGGAATGTGGAACAGAGTGGAATGTAATGTGGAATGGAATGTGGAATGGAATGGGATGGAATGTGGAATAGAATGTGGAATGGAATGGAATTAAAAGTGGAATGGAATGTGGAATCGAATTGGCTGAAATGTGGAATGGAATGCGGAATGGAATGTTGAATGGAATTGAATGCAGTGAGGAATGGAATGGAATGGAATGCGGAATGGAATGTAATGGAATGTGCAATTAAAAGAAAGTAATGTGGAATGTAATGGAAAGGCATGTAGCATGAAATTGAATCGAAAGTAATGGAATGTGGAGTGGAATTGAATGGAACATGGTATGGAATGTGGAAGAGAAATTGGAATGGAATTGAACGGAATCTGGAATGGAATTCATAATGGAATGGAAAAGAATGTGGAATGGAATGGAATGGAATGTGGAATGCAATGGAATAGAATCACATGGAAGGTGGAATGGATTGGAATGGAATATGGAATGGAGTGGAATCTAATATGGAATGGAATGCAAAGGAATGGAATGTTTAATGGAATGGAAAGGAATGGAATGGAATGGAATGGAATGGAATGTGGAATGGAATGTGGAATGGAATGGAATGGAATGTGGAATGGAATGTGTAATGGAATGGAATGGAATGGATTGGAATGTGGAATGGAATTGAATGGAATGTGAAATGGAAAGAGGAACGGAACGTGGATGAGAATGTGGAATGTGGAATTAAATGGAATGGAAAGTGGAAAGGAATCGAATGAACTCTGGAATGGAATGGAACGTATTGCAATATGGAATGGAATGGAATGTGAAATGGAATGGAATGGAACGTGGAATGGAAAGGAATGGAATGGAATGGAATGGAACATATTGCAAAATGGAATGGAATGGAATGTTGAATGGAATGGAATGGAACGTGGAATGGAAAGGAATGGAATGGAATGGAATGTGGAATTGAATGGAATGTTATCTGGAATGGAATGGAATGGAAACTGGAATGGAATGTGGAATGGAAAGTAATGTGAAATGGAATGGGGAATGGATAGGAAAGGAATGCGGAATAGAAGGGAATGTAATGTGGAATGGCATGCAATGGAATGGATGTGAATGTGGAACGGAATGGAATGGAATGCAGAATGGAAAGGAATCGAATGTGGAATGGAATGGAATGCTGTGGAATGTGGAATGGAAAGGAATGGAATGTGGGATGGAATGCTATGGAATGTGGAATAGAATGAAATGGAATGGAATGTGGAATGGAAAGGAATGGAATATGGAATGGAATGTGGAATTGAGTGGAATGGAATTTGGTTTGGAATGGAATGGAATGTGGAATGCAATTTCGAATGGAATGTCAAAAGTAAAGTTTAATGGAAAATAATGGAATGTGGAATGGAATGGAGTGGAATATGGAATGGAATGGAATGTAATGTGGAATGGAGGGTGGAACGGAATGGAATGGAATGTGGAATAGAATGTGGAATTGAAAGGAATGGAATATGGAATGGAATGGAATGGAATGGGGTGGAATGGAACGTGAAATGCAACGCGGAATGGAACGTGGAATGGAATGAGGAATGAAATGGAAATGAATGTGGAATGGAAGCTAATGGAATGTGGAATTGAATGTGGAATGGAATGCAAAGAAATGTGGAATTGAATGGAACGGATGTGTAATTTAATGTAACGGAAAGTGGATTGGAATGTGGAATGGAATGAAATGGAATGGAACGGAACGTGAAATGTTATGGAAAGAAACGTGGAATGGAACGTGCAATGGAATGGAATGGAATGTGGAATGCAAAGTAGAGAGGAACGTGGAAGGGAATGGAACGGAAGTTGGAATGGAACGTGGAATGGAAGGTGGAATATAAGGTGGAAAGTAAAGTGGAATGGAATGGAATCGAATGTGGAATGGAATGGAATGCAATGTGCAATAGAATAGAATGGAATAGAATGTTGAATATAATGTGGAATGGAATGCAAAGGAATCCAGAATGGAGTGGAATGGAATGCAATGGAATGGAATGCAATGGAAAGTTGAAAGGAACGTGGAATGCAACGTGGAATAGAATGTGGAATGGAAAGGAATCGAATGTGGGATGGAAGGGAATGGAATGTGTAATGGAATGGAATGGAATGGAATGGAATTTGGAATGGAATGTAATGGAATGTGGAATGGAATGGAATGTTATGGAAAGCGGAAAGGAATGGAATGGAATGTTATGGAAAGGGGAAAGGAATGGAATGGAATAGAAAGAAACTTGGAAGGTAATGGAATGGACTGTGGAATGGAATGGAATCGAATGTATAATGGAAAGGAATGAAATGGAATATGAAATGGTATGGAATGGAATGCAGTATGGTGTAGAATTGAATGTGGATTGGAATGGAATGCAATGGAATGGAATTTGGAAATGAATGAAATGGAAAGTGGAATGGAATGGAATTGAATGTGGAATGGAATGGAATGGAATGGAAGGTGGAATGGAATGTGAATTGGAATGTGGAATGGAAAGGGAAATGGAATGAAATGGAACATGGAATGGAATGGAATGGAACTTGGAATGGAATGGATTGGAACATGCAATGGAATGTGGAATTGAAAGTGGAATTAAACGTTGACTGGAATGTTGAATGGAATGGAATGTGGAATGGAATGTAATGGAATATGGAATGTAACGTGGAATGGAAAGAAACGGAAGGTAGAATGGAACACTGAGTGGAACCACTAATGCAACGTAGAATGGAACGTGGAATGGAATGGAATGGAACGTCAAATGGAAAGTAGAATGGAACGTGGAATGGAATGTGGAATACAATGGAAATGAAAGTTGAATGGAATGGGATGGAATGTGGTAAGGAATGTGGAAAGTAATGGAATGGAATGTGGAATGGAATGTGGTAACAGATGTGGAATGGAATTTAATGGAGTGTGGAATGGAATGTGAAATGCAATGGAATGGAATGTGAAAGGGAATGTGTCATGAAATGTGGAATGGAATGTGGAATGAAATGTGGAATGAAATAGAATGGAATGTGGAATGGAAGGTGGAATGGAATGTCGAATGGAATGTGCATTGTAATGGAATGGAATGTGGAATGGAATGTGGAATGGAATGGAAAGGAATGTGGAATGGACGCTGGAATGGAATCTATTGAAATGTGGAATGGAATGTGGAATGGAATGTGGAATAGAATACAATGGAATGGAATTTATTGTGGAATGGAATGTGGAATGGAAAATGTAATGGAACGGAATGGAATGTGGAATGCAATGTGGAATGAAATGTGCAATGGGACGTGGAATGCAATGGAATGGAATGTGGAATGGAACTTGTAATGGTATGGAATAGGATGCGCACTGGAATGTGGAATGGAACGTGGAAAGGAAGGTGGAATGGAAGGGGGAATGGAACATGGAAGGGAAAGTGCAATGGAATGTGGAATATAAGGTGGAATAGTATGCGGGAGGGAACGTGGAATGGAACGTGGAATGGAACGTGGAATGGAATGGAATGAAACGTGGAATGTAATGGGATGGAATGTGGAATGGAATGCAATGGAATGTGGATTGGAATGGAATGGAATGCGGAATTGAATGGAATGGAATATTGAATGGAATGTAATGGAACGTGGAATAGAATGTGGAATGGAATGTGGAAAGAAATGGAAAGGAATGTGGAATGGAATGGCATGGAATGTGGATTAGAAGGGAATGGCATGGAACTGAATGCGGAATGGAATGGAATGGAAAGTGTAATGCAATGGAATGGAATGGAATGAGAAATTGAACGAAATGGAACGTGGAATGGAATGCAATAGAATGCGGAATGCAATGCAAGGGAACATGGAATAGAATGTGGAACGGAATATGGAATGGAATGTGGAATGTAATTGAACGGAATGTGGAATAAAGTGGAATGGAATGTGGAACAGAATGGAATGGAATGAAATGTGGAAAAGAATGGAATGCAATGGAATGGAATATGGAAAGTAATGGAATGGAATGTGGAAAGCAATATAATGGAATGGAATGTGAAATTGAATGGGGAGGAATGTGGAATGGAAAGGAATGGAATGTGGAAGGGAATGGAATGGAAAGTAAAAGGGAATGTGGAATTGTATTTGGAATGGAATGGAATGGAATGGAATGTGGAATGGAATGAAATGGATTGTGGAATAGAATGGAATGGAATGGAATGAGAAATGGAATGTGGAATGAAATGTGGAATGGAATGGAATAGAATGTGAAATGGAATGGAATGGAATGTGAAATGCAATGTAACGTGGAATGGAAAGGAATGAGAAATGGAATGTGGAATGGAATGTGGAATGTAATGGAATGGAATGTGGAATGGAATGGAATGGAATGTGAAATGGAATGGAATGGAATGTGAAATGGAATGTAACGTGGAATGAAATGGAACGGAATGTGGATTGGAATGGTATGGAACGTGTAATGGAATGAAATAGAAAATGAATTGGAATTTGGAATGGAATGTGAAATGGAATGTGGAATGGAATGTGCAAAGGAAAGTGGAATGGATTGTGGAAAGGAATGTGGAATGGAACGGAATGGAATGTGGAATGGAATGTGCAATGGAGTGTGGAATGGAAAGTGGAATGGATCGGCATGGAAAGTGTAATTGAATGCGGAATGGAATGTGGAATGGAATGTTGACTGGACAGTGGAATGGAATGTGGAATGGAACGGAATACAGTGTGGGAAAAAGTGTCGAATGGAACGGAATGGAATTTGGAATGGAATGTAGAATGGAATGTGAAATAGAGTGGAATTGAATGTAGAAATGAACGTGCAATGGAATGTAATGAGACATCGAATGGAAAGTGGAATGGAACGTGGAATAGAATAGAATGCAACGTGAAATAGAACGTGGAATTGAATGTGTAAAGGAATGGAATGGAATGTGGAATTGAATGTGTAAAGGAATGGAATGGAATGTGGAATGCAACGGAATAGGGAATGGAAAGGAATGGAATGTGAAATGGACTGGGGAATGGGATGTGAAATGGAAACAGGAATTGAATGTGGAATGGAATGGATGTAACGTGGAAAGAAATGGAATGGAACGAGGAATGGAACGTGGAATGGAACGTGGACAGCGACGTGGAATGGAAGGTGTAATTGAATGAAATGCCATATGGAATGGAGAGGAATGCAATGTGGAATCAAATGTGGAATGGAATGGAATGGAATATGGAATGGAATGAGGAATGGAATGTTGAATGGAATGGAATGGAGGGTGGAATTGAATGGAATGGAATGAAATGCGAAATGCAATGTGGAATGGAACGTGGAACGGCAGGAAATGGAATGGAGAATGGAATAGAATGGAATGTGGAAAGGAATGGAACGGAACATGGAATGGAAGGTGGAACAGAACGTGGAATGGAGAGTGGAATGGAATGTGGAATGGAAAGGAATGCAATGTGGAATGGAATGTGGAATGGAATTTAAAGGAATGTTCAAAGGAATATGGAAGAGAATGTGGAAGGGAATGTGGAATGGAACGCAATAGAATGTGGAATTGAATGTCAAATGGAAAGTGGAATGGAAAGTGGAAAGGAATGGAATGGAAAGTGGAATGGAATGTGGAATGGAACGTGGAATGGAATATGAAATGGAACGTGGAATGGAATGTGAAATGGAACGTGGAATGGAATGTGAAATGGAATGAAATTGAACATGGAATGTAACGTGGAATGGAATGTGGAATGCAATGGAATGGAATGTGGAATGGAATGTTGAACGGAATGGAATGTGGAATGGAATATGCAACTGAATGGAATGGAATGTGCAAAGGAATGTGGAATGGAATGTGGAAGGGAATGCAGTGGTATGTCAAATGGAATGCTCAATGGAATGTGAAATGGAAAGTGCAAAGAAATGTCGAAGGGAATGGAATGGAACATGGAAAGGAATGGAATGGAACGTGTAATGGGTCGTGGAATGGAATGCAGAAAGCTATGTGGAAAGGAATGCAATGGAATGAGGAATGGAATGTGAAATGGAATGTGGAATGGAATGGAATGGAAAGGATTGTGGAATGCAATGTGAAATGAAACCCAGAATAGAATTTAATATAATGGGGAATGGAACGTGGAATTTAACTGAATGGACTTTGGAATGGAACGTAGAATAGAACGTTGAATGGAATGTGGAAAGGAATGGAATGTGGAATGGAATGGAATGGACTGTGGAATCTAAAGTGGAACTCAATGGAATGGAATGGGGAATGGAATGGAATGGAATGTGAAACAGAATGCTGAATGGAACATGAAATGGAATGTAGAATGGAATGCAATGCAATGTGGAATGGTATGGTATGGAATGAGTAATGGAATGTGGAACGGAATGTGGAACGGAATGGAATGAAATGTGGAATGGAATGGAATGGAATGTGGAATGGAATGGAATGGAAAGTGGAATGTAAAGTAGAATGCAATGGAATGGGATGGGGAATGGAATGGAATGGAATGTGAAATGCAATATGGAATGGAATGTAAAGTGGAATGTGGAATGGAGTGGAATGCAATGAGGAATAGAATCGAATAGAATGTGGAATGCAATGCGGAACGGAAAGTGGAATGCAATGTGGAAAGGAAAGTGGAATGGAATGTGAAACGGAATGTGGAATTGAATGGAATGGAATTTGAAATTGAATGAAATGGAATGTGGAAGGGAATTTGGAATGGAATGGAATGCAACGTGGAATTTAATGTGGAATGGAAAGGAATGCAATGTGGAATGGAATGTGGAATGAAACAGAGAATGGATTAGAATGGAATGTGGAATGGAATGGAAGGGAATGGTATGGAATGATTAATGGAATGGAATGGAAAGTGGAATGGAATGGAATGGAATGTGGAATGGAATGTGGAATGGAATGGAATGGAATGTGGAATGGAATGAAATGGAAGGTGGAATGGAATGTGGAATGGAATGGAATGAATTGTGGAATGAAATGTGTTTTGGAATGTAATGAAATGTGGAATGGAATGGACTGGAATGTGGAATGGAATGTGGAATAGAATTTAATGGAAAGTGGAATGGAACGTGGAATGGAAGGGAATGGAATGGAGTGGAATGTGGAAAGGAATGGAATGGAATGTGGAATGGAATGTGGAAAGGAATGTGGAATGGAATGGAATGAAATGTGGAATGGAATGTTGTTTGGAATAGAATGGATATGGAGTAGAATGGAATGGACTGCGGAATGGAATTTGGAATGGAATGTTGAATGGAATGTGGAATGGAATGGAATGGAAGGAATGTGGAATGTCATGTGAACTGGCTTCCAATGGAATGTGGAATGGAAAGTGGAAAGAAATGCAATGGAATGAGAATGGAATGTGGAATTGAAAGTGTAATGCAAATTGGAATGGACTGTGAAATGGAATGTGGAATGGAATGTGGAAAGGAATGTGGAATGGAATGGAATGGACTTTGGAATGGATTGTGGAATAGAATGGAATGCAATGTGGAATGGAATGTGGAACAGAATGTTTAATGGAAAGTGGAAAGGAATGGAGTGGAATGTCGAATGGAATGTGGAATGGAAAGTGGAATGTAATGTGGCATGGAGCGGAATATAATGTGGAATAGAATGTGGAATGGAATGTGGAAGGGAAAGTGGAATAGAATGGAATGGAATGTGGAATGGAACGTGAAATGCAATGTGGAATGGAACGCAATATACTGTGGAATGGAATGTGGAATGGAATGTGGAAGGGAAACTGGAATAGAATGGAATGGAATGTGGAATGGAACGTGGAACGGAACATGGAATGGGACATGGAATGGAACTTGGAACGGAACATGGAATGGAACGTGGAATGGAACATGGAATGGAAAGTGGAATGTGCTGTTCAATGGCATATGGAACGGAAAGTTGAATGGAATGGAATGGAACGTGGAATTGAATGTCAAAAGGAATTGAATGGAAACTGGAATTGAAGGGAGAATGCAACGTGGAAAGGAATGTGGAATGGAAGGTGAAATCGAATGTGGAATGGAATGTGGAAGGGAATGTGGAGTGGAATGTAATGGAATGGAATGGAATGTGGAATGGAACGTGCAATGTATCGTGGAATTGAATGTGGAATGGATCGTGGAATGGAATGTGAAATGGAATGTGGAAAGGAACGTGGAATGGAATACGGAAAGGAACGTGAAATTGAATGGAATGGAATGTGGAATGGAACGTAGAATGTAATGGAATGGAATGTGGAATGGAATGGAATGCAAAGTGAAATGGAATCTGGAAAAGAAAGTGGAATGGAATGGAATGGAATGTAGAATGGAACGTGGAATGGAATGTGCAACGGAATGTGGAATGGAATGGAATGTAATATGGAATGGAATGTGGAATGGAACGGAATGTAATGTGGAATGTAATGTGAAATGGAATGTGGAATGGAATGGAATGGAATGTGGACTAAAACGAGGAATGGAATGGAATGGAAGGTGGAATGGAACTTGGAATGGAATGTGGAATGGAACGTATAATGGAAAGTGGAATGGTATGTGGAATGGAATGGAATGGAATCTGGTATGGAATCGGGAATGGAATGTGGAACGGAATGTGGAATGGAATGTGGATAGGATAGTGGAATGCAATGGAATGGAATGCGGACTGAAACGAGGAATGGAATTGAATGGGAGGTGGAATGGAACATAGAATGGAATGTGGAATGAAATGTGTAATGTAATGTGGAATGGAATGTTTAAAGGAATGGAATGTAATCTGCAATGGAATATGGAATGGAATGTGGAATGGACTGTGTAATGGAATGGAATGGGATATAGAATGAAATGGGGAATGGAAAGTCTAATTGAATGTCGAGTGGAGTGTGGAATAGAACGTGGAATGGAACAAGGGTTGGAACGTGGAATATGATGTTCAATGGAATATGGATTTGAAAGTTGAATGGAATGGAATGGAACGTGGAATTGAACGTGGAAAGAATGTAATGTGATGTGGAATGGATCGTAGAATGGAACATGGAAAGGAATGTGGAATGGAACGTGGAATGGAATGCGGAATGCAATGTGGAAGGAAATGTGGACTGGAATGGAGTGGAATGGAATGGAATGTGGAATGGAACGTGCAATGTATGGTGCAATTGAATGTGGAATGGAACGTGGAAAGGAACGTGAAATGGAATGCAGAATGGAATGTGGAATGGATTATGGAATGGAACATGAAATTGAATGGAATCGAATGTTGAATGGAGCATGGAATGGAATGGAATGGAATGTGGAATGGAACGTGGAATAGAATGTGTAACGGAATATGGATTGGAATGGAATGGAATGTGGAATGCAATGTGGAATGGAACGGAATGTGGAATGGAATGTGGAAAGTAAAGTGGAATGTAATGCAATGGAATGTGGACTGAAACGAGAAACGGAATAGAATGGAAGGTGGAATGGAACTTGGAATGGAACATGGAATGGAATGTGGAATGGAATGTGAAAAGGAATTTGTAATGGAATGTGGAAAGGAAAGTGGAATGTAACGGAATGGAAGGTGGACTGAAACGACGAATCCAATGGAATGGAAGGTGGAATGGAAACTGGAATGGAACATGGATTGCAAAGTACAATGGAATGTGAAAAGGAATGGAATAGAATCTGGAATGGAATGTGGCAAGGAATGAGGAATGGAAAGTGGAATGGAATGGAATGGGATGTAGAATGAAAAGTGGAATGGAATGTGGAATGGAAGGGAATGGGATGTAGAATGAAATGTGCAATTGAATGTGGAATGGAATGTGGAATGGGATGTCGAGTGGACTGTGTAATTGAATGTGGAATGGAATGCAATGGAATGTCGAATGGAATGTGGAATGGAAGGTGGAAGGCAACTTGAAATGTAAGGGAAAGGAAATTGGAATGGAACGTGGAATGGAATGGAGTGGAACATGGTATGGGACATGGAATGGAACGTGGAATGGAATGGAATGGAACGTGGAATGTAATGTGGAGTGGAATGTGAAAATGAATGGAATGTGGAAAGAAATGGAATGGAATGTTTAATGGAATGCAAACGAATGTAGAATGGAATGGAATGGCATGTGATATGGAATGAGGAATGGAATGCGGAATGGAATGGAAAGGAAAATGGAATGGAATGGAAAGGAATTGAACGTGGATTGGAATGTGGAAAGGAATGGAATGGAAAATGGAATGGAATTGAATGGAATGTGGAATGAAATTTAATGGAATGGAACGGAATCTGGAGTGGAATGTGGAATGGAATGGAATGGAATGTGGAATGGAATGGAATGGAATGTGGAATGTATTTTGGAATGGAATGGAATGCAATGTGGCATGGAATGAGGAATGGAATGGAATGGAATGTGGAACGGAACGTCGAATTTTATGGAATGGAATGTGGAATGGAATGTGGAATGGAATGTTGAAAGGAAAGCAATGAAATGAGGAATGGAATGTGGAAAGGAAAGGAATGGAATGTTAAATGGAATGGAGTGGAACTTCGAAAAGAATGTGGAATGGAATGTGGAAGGGAATGTGGAATGGAATGGAATGGAATGTGGAGTGGAATGGAATGGAATATGGAATAGAATGGACTGGAATGGAATGGAATGCGGAATTGAATGGGATGGAATGTGGAATGCAATGGAATGGGATTAAATGTAGAATTCAATGGAATGGAATGTAGAAAGTAATGGAATAGAATGTGGAATTTTATGAAATGCAAAGTGGAATAGAATGTGGAATAGAATGTGGAATGGAATGTGGAAAGTAATTCCATGAAATGTGGAATGTAACAGAATGGAAAGTGGAATAGAATGCAATGGAATGGAATGTGGAATAGAATGGAAGGCAATGGAATGGAATGCGGAATGGAATGGAATGGAATGTGTAATGCAACGGAATGGAATGAAATGTGGAATTAAATGGAATGGAATGTCGAACGGAATGGAATAAAATGTGAAAAGGAATGGAATGGAAGGTGGATTAGAATGTGGAATGGCATGTGGAATGGAATGTGGAATGTAATTGAATGAAATGTGGAATATAATGGAATGGAATGTGGAATGGAATTGAATGGAATGGAATGTGGAATAGAATGGAATGCAAAGGAATGGTATGTGGAATGGAATGTAATAGAATGTAGAATGGAATCTTGATTGGAATGTAGAATGGAATGTGGAATGAAATGTGGAATGGAAAGGAATGTAATGTGGAATGCAATGTGGAATGGAATGTGGAATGGAAAGTGGAAAGGAATGGAATGGAAAGTGGAATGGCACATGCATTGGAATGAAATGGAACGTGGAGTGGAAAGTGGAATTGAACGTGGAAGGGAACGTGGAATGGAATGTAATGTGGAATGGAATGTAATGTGGAATGGAATTTGAAATGGAAAGTGGAAAGGATAGTTGAATGGAATGTTGAATGGAATGGAAAGGAATGTGTAATGGAATGTGGAATGGAATCTGGAATGGAATGTGGAATGGAAAGTCAAAGTGAAAATGAAAGGGAATGGAATGGAATGTGGAATGGAATGTGGAATAGAATGTGGAATTGAATGTGCAATGGAAAGGAATGGAATGTGGAATGCAATGTGGAATAGAATTTGGAAAGTAATGTGGAATGGCATTGAAGGTGGAATGGAATGGATTGGAATGTGGAAAGAATTGTGGAAAGGAATGAAAAGGAATGCGGAATGGAAAGGAAAGGAATTTGGAATGGAATGTGGAATGGAAAGGAATGGAATGTGGAATGGCATGTGGAAAAGAGTGTGGAATGGAATGTGGAATGGAAAGTAAAAATATGTGGAAAGAAATGTGGACTGGAGTGTGGAATGTAATGGGGAATGGAATGGAAAGGAATGTGGAATGGAATTTGGAATGGAATGTGCAATGGAATCGAGTGGATTGTGGAATGGAATTGAATGGAATGCTGTGGAATATGAAATGGAATGTGGAATGGAATGTGAAATGGAATGTGGAAACGAAGGTGGAAAGCAATGGAATGGAAAGCGGAATGGAATGTGAAATGGAATGGAGTGGAACGTATAATGCAGTGTGTGGTGCAATGGAATGGAATTTGGAATGGATTGTGGAATGGAACGTGGAAAAGAATTTGGATTGGAATGTGGAATGGAATGTGGAATGTAGTTGAAAGGAATGTGGAATGGAATGGAATGCAACGTGGAATATATTTTGGATTGGAATGTGGAATGGAATGTGGAATGTAGTTGAATGGAATGTGGAATGGAATGCAATGGAATGTAGAATTGAATGGAATGGAATGGAACGCAGAAAAGAATGGAATGGAATGGAATGCGGAATGGAATGGAATGGAATGTGGAATGCATTGAAATGGAATATGGAAACCATGTAATGGAATGGAATGTAAAAAGGAATGGAATGGAATGCAGCATGTACTGGAGTGGAATGTGGAATTGAATGGAATGGAAAGTGGAATGGAATGTGGAATGGAATGTGGAATGGAATGGAATGGAATGTGGAATGGAATGGAATGGAATCTGGAATAGAATGGAATGAAATGGAATATGGAATGGAATTCAATGGAATGCGGAATCGATTAGAATGGAATGCGGAATGCAATGTAATGTAATGGATTGTGAAATTAGATGGAATGGAATGGGGAATGGAATGGAATGTAATGTGGCAAGGAATGGAATGTGGAATGGAATGGAATGGAATGTGGAATAGAATGGAATAGAATGGAATGTGGAATGGAAAGTGGAATTGATTGTGGAATGCAATGGAATGGAATGTGGATTGGAATGGAATGGAATGTGTAATGGAATGCAATGGAACGGAATGGAAATTGAGATGGAATGTGGCATGGACTGTGAAATGGAATGTGGAATGGAATGTGGAATGGAAAGTGGAATGGAATGAAATGGAACGTGGAATGGAATGGAATTGATGGTAGAATGGAATGGAATGGAAAGTGGAATGGATCGTGGAATGGAACGTGGAATGGAATGTGGAGTGGAATGTAATGTGGAGTGGAATGGAATGGAAAGTGGAATGGAATGTGGAATGGAATGTTGAGCAGAATGGGGAATGGAATGTGGAATCTAACATATTGGAATGTGGAATGGAATGTGGAATGGAAAGGAATGTAATGTGAAATGTAATGTGGAATGGAATGTTAAATGGAAAATGGAATGGAATAGAATGCAATGTGGAATGGAAAGTGGTAAGTAATGGAATGGAACGTTCAGTGGAACGTGGAATGCATTATGGAATGGAAAGTGGAATGGAATGAAATGTGGAATGGACGTAATGGAATGTGGAATGGAACGTGAAATGGAACGTGGAATTGAAGGTTGAATGGAATGGAAAGGATTGTGGAATGGAAGGTGGAATGGAATGTGGAAGGGAACATGGAATGCAATGCAATGGAATGTGGAATGGAATGTGGAACAGAATGAGGAAGGGAATGTTGAATGCAATTCAATGGAATGTGTAATGGAATGTGGAATAGAATGTGAAATGGAATGTGCAGTGGAATGGAATGTGTAATGGAATACATTGGAATGTGGAAAGGAATGTTGAATGGAATGCAATGGAATGTGGCATGGAAAGGAATGGAATGTGGAATGCAACGTGGAATGTAATGTGGAATGAAATGGAATGGAATGTGGATTGCAATCTGGAATGGAGTGTGGAAAGGAATGAGGAATGGAAAGGAACTGAATGTGGAATGGAAAGGAATTGAATGAGGAATGGAATGTGGAATGCAATGAGCAATGGAATGGAATGCATTGTGGAATGGAAAGGAATGAAATAGTATGGAATATGGAATGTAGTGGAATGGAATGTGGAATGGAACGTGGAAAGGAGCGTGGGAGTGAACGAGGAATGCAACATGGAATAGAAGGTGGAATGGAATGCAATGGAACGTGGAATGGAACGTGGAATGGAGTGGAATGGTATGTGCAATGGATTGGAATGTGGAATGGTATGGAATGGTATGTGGAATGGATTGGAATGTGGAATGGAATGGAATGGAATGGAGTGTGGAATTGAAGTTGGAATGGTATGGAATGGAATGTGGAATGGAATGTGGAAAGGAGTGTAGTGGAATGTGGAAAGGAAGGTGGAATGGAATAGAATGTGGAATGGAATGGAATGAAACGTGGAATGGAACGTGGAATGCAATGTGAAATGCAACGTGGAATAGAATGGAATGGAATGTGGAATGGAACGTGGAATGCAATGGAATGGAAAGCGGAATTGAAAGTGGAATGAAATGTGTAATGGAATGTATTTGATCATGGAATGAAATGTGCAAAGTAATGGAAAGGAACGTACAATGGAATGTGGAATGGAATATGGAATGGAAGGTGGAATGGTACATGGAATTGAATGGGATGTGGAATGGAATGTTGAATGGAATGGAATTGAATGGGGAAAGAAATGTGAAATGGAACGGAATGGAATGCGGTACCGAATGGAATGGAAAGTTGAATGGGATATGGAATGGAATGGAATGGAACGTGGCATGGAAAGTGGAATGCAATGGAACGGAATGTGGAATGCAATGTGCAATGAAATGTGGAATGGAATGTGGAATGGAATGTGGAATAGAACGGAATGGAATGTGGAATTGAATGTGGAATGCAATGTGGAATGGAAAGTGGAATTGAACGTGGATTGGAATGGATGGAACGTGGAATAGAATGTGGAATGGAATGGAATGGAATGTGGAATGGAATGTGGAGCAGAAAGCAATGGAATGTAGAATGGAATGGAATGGAACATGGAATGGAATGTGAGATGTAATTGAATGCAATCAAATGGAATGTGGAATGGAATGTTGAATGGAATGGAATGGAAGGTGGAATGGAATGTGCAAGGTAACGTGGAATGGAATGCAATGGAATGTGGAATGGAATATGAAATGGAAAGTTGAATGGAAAGTGGAATGGAACATGGAATGGATTGGAATGAAATATGGAATTGAATGGAATGTAATGTGGAGTGGAATGTGGAAAGAAATGGAATTGATTGTCGAATGGAATGGAATGGCTTCAGGAATCGAAAGTGAAATGGAATGTGAAATGGAATGTGAAATGTAATGGAATGGAATGTTTAATTGAATGGAAAGGAATGTGGAATGGAATGGGGAATGTAATGTGGAATGGACCGAGGAACGGAAAGCAATGGAATGTGGAATAGAACGTGGAATGGTATGGAATGGAACGTGGAATGGAACATTGAATGGAACGTGGAATGGAACGTGGAATGTAATGTGGAATGGAAGGTACAATGGAATGTGCAATGGAAAGTGTATTGGAACGATGAATTGAAAGAAATGGAACCTGGAATGCAACATGGAACAGAATGAAATGCAACGTGGAATGGAATGTGGAATGGAATGCGGAATGGAACGTGGAATGGAATGTTATGTAATGTGGAATGGAATGTGGAATGGATTTCAATGGAATATGGAACGGAATGTGAAAAGGAATGTGGAATAGAAGGGAAAGTTATGTGGAATGGAATGTGGATTGGAATTGAATGGAATGAGGAATGGAAAGGAATGGAATGTGGAATGGAATGTGGACAGGAATGCATTGAAATGTGGAAAGGATTGTGGGAAGGAATGGAATGGAATGGAATATGGAATGGAATGTGGAATGGAATGTGGAACGGAATGTGGAATGGAATGTCGACAGGAATGCAATGGAATGTGGAATGGAATGTGGAATGGAGTAGAATGGAATGTGTAATGGAATGTGGATCGGAATGTGGATCGGAATATGGACAGGAAAGCAATGGAATGTGGAAGGGAATGTGGAATGGAATGTAATGCAACGTGGAATGGAATAGATTGGAATGGAATGTGGAATTGAGTGCAATGGAATAGAATGAAATGTAAGGTAATGTGGAATGGACCATGGAATGGAAGGTGGAATTGATTGGAATGAAATCTGGAATGGAATGGAATGGAACATTGAATGGAAAGGAATGAAATGTGTAATGGAAAGGAATATAATGTGGAATGCAATGGAATGGTATGGAATGTGGAATAGAATGGAATGGAATGGAATGCAATGTGCAATGGAATGGATTGGAATGTGGAACGGAATAGAAGAGAATGTGGACTGCAATTGAATGGAATGCGGACTGGAATGTGAAATGGAATGTGGTATGGAGTGGAATGGAATGTGGAATGGAATGTTGAACAGAATGTGGAAGGGAATGTGCAATGAAATGTGGAAAGGAATGTGGAATTGAACGGAATGGAATGTGAAATGGAATGCGGAATTGAATGTGTAAAGGAATGTAAAATGTAATGCAATGGAATGAGGAATTGAACGTCGAATTGAATGGAATGGAAAGTGGAACGGAATGTGGGATGGAATGTGTAGTGGATTGTGGTATGGAATGTAGAAAGGAATGTTGAATGGAATGGAGTGGAATGTGCGATGGAATGTGAAATACAGTGCAAAAGAATCTGAAATGGAATGTGGATTGGAATTTGGAATAGAAAGTGGAATGCAACTTGGAATGGAAAGTGGAATGGGATGGAATGGAACGTGTAACGGAATGCGAAATGGAAAGGGATGGAATGTGGAATGGAATGGAATGGAATGTGGAATGGAATGGAATGGAATGTGCAATGGAATATGGAAAGGAAAGTGGAATGGAATGGAATGGATCGTGTAATGGAAGGTGGAGTGTAATTGAATCGACCTTGGAATGGAAAGTACAATGGACAGTGGAATGGAATGGAATGGAATGTGGAATGGAATTAAATGTTGAATGGAATGGAAGGGAAAGTGGAATGGAATGTGGAATGGAATGGAATGAAATGGTGAATGCAATGGAATGGAATGTGTAATGGAATGTGGAATGGAGTGGAAGAGAACGTGGAAAGGAATGTTGAACAAAATGTGGAATGGAATGTGGAATGGAATGTGCAATGGAACGTGGAATAGAATGGAATGGAATGTGAAATGGAATGTGGAATGGAATGGAATGGAACGTTAAGTGGAAGGGAATGGAATGTGGAACGGAAAGTGGAATGGAATGTGGAAGTGAATGTGGAATGAAATGTGGAATGGAATCTGGAATTTAATGGAATGGAATGTGAATAGGAATGGAATGGAACGCAATGGAATGTGGAATGGAGTGTGGAATAGAATGTGGAATGGAATGTGAAACGTAATGTGGAATGGAACGGAATGAAACATGGAATGGATTGTGGAATGGAATGTGGAATGGAGTGTGGAATGGAACGTGTAATGGTACGCAATGGATAGTGAAATGGAATTTGGAATGGAATGTGGAATGGAATGTCAAATATAATAGAATTGAAAGTGGTAAGGAAAGGAATGGAACGTGGAATGGAATGTGGCATGGAAAAGAATGGAATGCGGAATGCATTGTGGAATGGAATGTGGAATGGAATTTGCAGTGGAATGTGTAATGGAATGTGGATAGGAATGTGTAATGCAAAGTGGATGGGAACGTGGAATGGAACGCAGAATGTAATGGAATTGAACGTGTATTGGAATGTGGAATAGAATGGAATGTGTAATGAAATGTGGAATGGAATGTGGAAAAATGTGGAAAGGAAAGGAGTGGAATGTGGAATGGAATGTGCAATGGAATGGAATGGAATGCAATGTGGAACGGCATGCAGAATGGAATGTGGAATGGAACGCAATGTAATCTGGAATGGAATGGCGAATGGAATGTTGAAAGGAAAGTGGAATGGAATGGAATATAACGTTGAGTGGAACGTGGAATGATATCAAATGGGACTTGGAATAGAACGTTGAATGGAACGTGGAATGGAATGTGGAATGGAATGGAATGGAAAGGGGAAAGGAATGTAATGGAATGTGGAATGGAATGCGAAATGTAATGTGGAACGAAATATGGAATGGAAGAGAATGGAATGTGGAATGCAATGTGGAATGGAGTGTGGAATGGAACGTGTAATGGAACAGAATGGAATGTTAAAAGGAATGTGGAATGGAAAGTGGAATAGAAAATCAAACGCAATGGAATGGAATGTTTAATTTAATGTGGAATGCAATGGAATGGAATGTGGAATGGAATGTGAGATGGAACCTAATGGACTGTGGAATGGATTGTAGAATGGAATGTAGTGGAATGAGGAATGCAATGTGAAATAGAGTGTAAGGGAATGTGAAATGGAGTATGGATTGCAATGTGGAATTGGGCATGGACTGGAATGGAATGGGGCGTAAAATGCAATGTGGAATGGAATGGAATGGAATGTGAAATGCAAAAGAATGGAATATGGAAAGGAATGTGGAAAGGAAAGAAATGGAATGTAATGTAATGGCAAATGGAACGTGGAATTTAATTGAATGGACCTTAGAATGGAACGTAGAATGGAACGTTGAATGGAATGTGGAATGGAATGGAATGGAAAGTGGAATGGAAAGGAATGGAATGTGGAATGGAAAGTGCAATGGAATGGAATGGAATGAGAACTGGAATGTGGAATGGAATGGAAAGCAATGTGAAATGGAATGGAGAGAAAAGTGGAATGCAATGCAGAAATGAATGTGGAATGGAATGTTGAATGGAATGTTGAAAGGAATGTGTAATGGAACAGAATGGAATGTGAAATGGAATGTGGAATGGAAAGTAATGGAATGTGGAATGGAATGTGGAACAGAATGTGGAATGGAATGCGGAATGGAATGTGGAAATAATCTGGAATGGAACGGAATGGGATGTGAAATTGAATACAATGGAATGTGGAATGGAATGTTTAATGGAATGGAATGGAATGTCAAATGGAATGTGGAATGGAACGGAATGGAATGTGGAAAGAAATGGAATGGAATGGTATGAAATACGGAACGGAATGGAATGGAATGTGGAATGGAATGGAATGAAATGTGGAATGGAATGGGAATGGAATGGAATGGAATGTGGAATGGAATGGAATGTTATCGTATACAATGTGGAATGGAATGCAATGGAATGTGGAATGGAATGTGGAATGGAATGGAATAGAATGTGGAATGGGACGTGGAATGGAATGGAATGAAACATGGAATGGAACGTGTAATGGAACTTGCAATGGAAAGTGGAGTGGAACGTGGAATGGAATGACTAATAAAATGGAATGGAATGTGGAATGGAATGGAATTTAATGGAATGTGGAATAGAATGTGGAATGGAATGGACTGGAAAGTGGAACAGAATGGAATGGAACGTGGAATGGAATGGAAACGAATGCAATGTGTAATGGAATGAAATGGAATGTGGAATTGAATGGAAAGGAATGTGGGATGGAATGGAATGGAATATGGAAAGGAATGGAATGGAATGGAATGGAAAGGAATGACGAATTGAATGGAACTCAACGGGCAATTGAATGGAATGGAATGTGGAATGGAATGGAGTGGAATTGAATAGAATGTGGACTGGAATGGAATGGAATGAGAACTCGAATGTGGAATGGAATGGAATGCAATGTGCAATGGAATGGAGTGAAAAGTGGAATGCAATGCAGAACGGAATGAGGAATGGAATGTTGAATGGAATGTTGAAAGTAATGTGGAAGGGGACAGAATGGAATGTGAAATGGAATGTGGAATGGAATTTATTGGAATGTGGAATGGAATGTGGAGCTGAATGTGGAATGGAATGTGGAAAGGAATCTGGAATGGAACGGAATGGAATGTGAAATTGAATAGAATGGAATGTGTAAGGGAATGTTTAATGGAATGGAAGGGAATGTGGAATGGAATGTGGAATGGAACGGAATGGAGTGTGGAAAGAAATGGAATGGAATGCTGTTGAATGTGGAATGTAATGGAATGGAATGTGGAATGGAATGGAATTAAATGTGGAATGGAATGTGGAATGGAATGGAATGGAATGTGGAATGGAATGGATTGTTATTGTATGGAATGGGGAATGGAATGGAAGGGAATGTGGAATGGAATGTGGAATGGATCGGAATGGAGTGCGGAAAGAAATGGAATGGAATGGTGTTGAATGTGGAATGTAATGGAATGGAATGGAATGAAATGTGGAATGGAATGTGGAATGGAATGGAATGGAATGTGGAATGGAATGGATTGTTATCGTATGGAATGTGGAATGGAATGGAATGGAATGTGGAATGGGAAGTGGAATGGAATGGAATGAAACGTGGAACAGAACGTGGAATGGAACGTGTGAAGGAACTTGCAATGGAAAGTGAAATGTAACGTGGAACGGAATGACTAATACAATGGAATGGAAAGTGGAATGGAATGGAATTTAATGGAAGGTGGAATGGAATGTGGAATGGAACGGACTGGAAAGTGGAATAGAATGGAATGAAACGTGGAATGGAATGGAAACGAATGCAATGGGCAATGGAATGGAATGTGGAATTGAATGGAATGGAATGTGGGATGGAATGGAGTGGAATTGAATAGAATGTGGACTGGAATGGAAAGGAATAGAACGGAATGTGAAATGGAATGAAATGGAATGGAATGTGGAATGGAATGGAATGATTTGTGGAATAGAAAGTAATGGAAAGTGGAATGGAATACGGAATGGAATGTGGAAATATATGTTGAATGGAACGGAATGGAATGTGTA
Organism: Pongo pygmaeus; assembly: GCF_028885625.2. NCBI lineage: Eukaryota > Metazoa > Chordata > Mammalia > Primates > Hominidae > Pongo > Pongo pygmaeus. The sequence goes on along the minus strand of NC_072386.2, from coordinate 9,416,146 downwards.
ATAAATTGGAATGGCAGGTAGACCGGAATGGAATGGAAAAGAATGTGGAATACAAGGGAATGGAATGGATCTGAATGTGGATTGGAATGGAATGGAATGTGTAATGGAATGTGGGATGAAATGAAAGGACTGTGGAATGGAATCAAATGGAATGTGGAATGGAATTGAAAGGAATATGGACTGGAATTTGGAATGGAATGTGGAATGGAATGGAATGGAATGGAATGTGGAATGTAATTGAATATAATGTGGAATGCAACATGAAATGGAATGGAACTGAATGTAGAATTCAAAGTGGAATGGAAAGGAAAGGGACGTGGAATGGAACGTGGAATGGAATGGAATGCAATGTGGAATGGAATGGAATGGAATGTGGAATGTAATGCGGAATACAATGTGGAAAGGAATGGAATGAAATGTGGAATGGAATGTGGAATGGAATGGAATGGAATGCGGAATACAATGCGGAAAGGAATGGAATGCAATGTGTAAAGAAATGTGGAATTGAATGGAATGGAATGGGGAATGGATTGGAATAAATTATGGAATGGAACGTGGAATGGAACGTCGAATGTAATGTAATGGAAAATATAATGGAATGTGGAATGGAATGAAGTGGAACGTGGAATGGAATATGGAAAGGAATGGAATGGAATGTGGAATGGAATGGAATGGAATGTGGAATGGAAATTTGAATGGAAGGTGGAATGGAATGTGGAATGGAATGGAATAGAATGTGGAATGGTAGCTGGAATGGAAAGTAATTAATGGGAAAGGTATGTGTAATGGAATGTGCAAAGGAAAGTGGAACGGAATTTAAGGGAATGTGGAATGGAACGTGGAATGGAATGGAAAGGAAAATTGAAAGTAACGTGGAATGCAACATGGAATGGAATGTTTAATCGAATGGAATAGAGTGTGAAATGGAATGAAATGGAATGTGGAATGGAAAGGAATGGAATGTGGAATAGAATGAAATGCAATGTGGAATGGAATGGAATGTAGAATGGAATCTGCAATTCAATGTGGAATGGAATGAGGAATGGAAAGTGGAATGGAAAGTGGAATGGAAAGTGGAATATAACTCAGAATGGAACATGGAATGGAAAGTGGAATGGAATAGAAAGGAATGTAGAAAGGAATGGAATGGTATATGGAATGGAATAGAATCGAATGTGGAATGGAATGTGGAATGGAATGGAATCGAAAGGAATGTGGAATGGAAAGTAATGGAATGAAATGTGGAATGGAAAGTCATGGAATGGAATGTGGAATTGAAGATGGAATGGAATGTAATGGAATGTGGAGAGGAATTGGGAATGGAACGTGGAATGGTAGGAATGGAACATGGGATGGAACGTGGAATGGAATGTGGAATGGAATGTAGAATGGAACGTGGAATGGAATGTGGAGAGGAAAGTGGAATGGAATGGAAATGAATGTGGAATGGAATCGGAATGGAAAGGAATGCAACGTGGAATGGAATGGAATGGAATGTGGAACGGAATTGAATGCAACATGGAATGGAATGTGGAATTGAATGGAATTGAACGGGGAATGGAATGTGTTATGGAATGTGGAATGGATTGGAATGGAATGTGGAATGGATTTGAATGGAATGTGGAATAGAATAGAATGGAAGTAAATATGCAATGGAATGTGGAGTGGATTGTGGAATGGAATTGCATGGACTGTGGATTGGAATGGAATGGAATGGAATGTGGAATGCAATGGAATGGAATGTGGAATGGAATGGAATGCAATGTGGAATGGAATGGACTGGAATGTGGAATGGAATGGAATGGAATGTGGAATAGAATGGAATGGAATGTGCAATGGAATGTGGAAAGGAAAGTGGAATGAAATGGAATGGAATGTGGAATGCAATTGAACTTGGAATGGAAGGGAATGGAATGTGGATTGGAATGGAATGGAATGGAATGTGGAATTGAATATAATGGAATGGAAACTGAAATGGAATTTGGAATGAAATGTAGAATGGAATAGAATGGAACGTGTAATGGAAACTGGAATGGAATGCAACATGGAATGGAATGTGGAATGGAATGTGGAGTGGAATGTGGAATGGAATATGGAATGAAATGCAGTGTGGAACGTGGAATGGAAAGCAATGGAATGTGGAATGGAGCGGAATGCAATATGGAATGAAATGTGGAGTGGAATGTGGAATGAAACGTGGAATGGAACGAGGATAGGAATGGAATGGAACGTGGAATGAAATGTGGAATGGAATGTGCAATGGAATGTGGAATGAAATGGAAAGGAATGTGAAATGGAAGGTGGAGTTTTACGGAAAGGAACGTGGAATGGAATGCAGTGGAATGTGCAATGGAATGTCGAATGTAATGGAATGGAATGTGGAATGGAATGAGAAATGGAATGGAATGGAATGTGGAATGGAATGTGAAATGGAAAGTCCAATTATGTGAAATGGAATGTGGAATGCAATGGATTGGAATGTGATATGTAATTCAATGGAATGTGGAATATAATGGAATGGAATGGAATGGAATGGGAATGGAATAGAAAGGAATGTGGAATGCAATGGAATGGAATGAAATGACGAATGGAATGTAATGGAATATGGAATGAAATGCAATGGAATGAAATGAGGAATTGAAAGGAATGGAATGTGGAATGGAATGAAATGGAATGTGAAATGGAATGGAATAGAACGTGGAATGGAACGTGGATTGGAATAGAATGGAATGATGAATGAAATGGAATGGATCGTGGAAAAGAATGTGGAATGAATGTGGAATGGAAAGATGAATGGAATGGAATGGAATGTTGAATGGAATGGAATGGAATGTGGAATAGAATGGAATCGGATGGAATGGAATGCGGAATGGAAAGGAATAGAATGTGGAATGCAATGGAATGGAGTGAAATGTGGAATTGAATGGAATGGAAAGTGGAATAGAATGGAATGGAATGTGGAATGGGGTGGAATGGAACGTGGAATGGAATGTGGAATGGAATGTGGAATGGCATGTGGAATGGAATGTGGAATGCAATGGAATGGAATGTTGACTGTAAACGAATGGAAGATGGAATAGAATGGTATGGAATGCAATGTGGAATGGAATGGAAAGGAACGTGGAATTGAAAGCAGAGGAATGTAGAAGGGAATGGAATGGAACGTGGAATAGAATGTGGAATGGAATGGAATGCAACGTGAAATGTAATGTGCAAAGGAATGAGGAATGAAAAGTGGAATGGAACGTGTAATGGAATGGAAAGGAATGTGAAATAGATTGGAAAGGAAGGTGGAATGTAATGTGGAATGGAATGCGGAATGGGACGTGGAACGGAATGGAATGCAACTTGGAATGGGATTTGGTAGAATGTGGAATGGAATGGAATGGAATGTGGAAGGGAATGCATTGGAATGTGGAATGGAATGGAATGAAACGTGGAAAGGAATGTGGAATGGTACGTGGAATGGATTGTTTAATGGAATGGAATGCAAGGCGGAATAGAATGCAATGGAATGTAATGAAAAGTGGAATGGAATGTGGAATGGTACGTGGAATGGATTGTTTAATGGAATGGAATGGAATGAGGAATAGAATGGAATGGAATGGAATGTGGAATGGAATGTGGAATGGATCGAAGAATGGAATGGAATGCAATGAGCAATGGAATGGAAAGGAATGTGTACTGGAATGGTATGGAATGGAATGGAAAGTGAAATAGAATGTGGAACGGAATGTGAACTGGAAAGTCGAACGGAATGTGGAACGGAATGAAATGGAACGTGGAATGGACAGGAATGGAACTTGGAATAGAATGGAATGGAAAGTGGAATGGAACGTGGAATGGATCATTGAATGGAAAGTGGAATGGAATGTGGAATGGAACTTGGAACGGAACGTGGACTGGATCATGGAATGAAATGAGGAATGGAATGGAATGTTGTATGAAATGTGGAATGGAATGGAATGTGGAATGGAATGTTGTATGAAATGTGGAATGGAATGGAACGTGGAATGGAATGTTGTATGAAATGTGGATTGGAATGGAATGTGGAATGGAATGTGGAATGGAATGTGGAATGGAATGGATTGGAATGTGGAATGGAATGGGAATGAAATGTGGAATGGAACGGAATGGAATGTGGAATGGAACGTGGAATGGAACAAGGAATGGAACGTAGAATGGGATGTTCAATGGAAAATGGAATGCAAAGTTGAATGGAATGGAATGGAACGTGTAATTGAACGTGGAAAGGAATGGAATGGAATGTGCAATGGAACGTAGAATGAAACGTGTAAAGGAATGTGGAAAGGCACGTGCAATGGAATGTGGAATGGAATGTGGAAGGGAATGTGGAGGGGAACGGAATGGAATGAAATAGAATGTGGAATGGAACGTGCAATGTGTCGTGGAATTGAGTGTGGAATGGATCGTGGAATGGAACGTGAAATGGAATGTGGAATATAATATGGAATGGAATACGGAATGGAACGTGAAATTAAATGGAATGGAATGTTGAATGAAACGTGGAATGGAATGGGACGTGGAATGGAACGTGGAATGTAATGGAATCAAATGTGGAATGGAATTTGGAAAGGAAAGTGGAATGGAATGGAATGAAATGTGGAATGGAGTGTGGAATGTAATGGAATGGAATGTGGAATGGAACGTGGAATTGAAACTGGAATGGAAGGAGGAATGGAATGGAATAGACAGTGGAATGGAATTTGGAAAGAGTGGAATGGAATTTGGAAAGAGTGGAATGGAATTTGGAAATAATGGAATGGAACTTGGACTGGACTGGGAAATGGAAAGTGGAATGGAACGAGGAATGGAACGTGGAATGGAATCGATTAGAATGTGGAATGGAATGGGATGGAACTTGGAATACAATGTGGAATGCAATGTGAAATGGAACGTGGAATGGAAAGTGGAGTGAAATGGAATGGAACATGGAATGCATCGTGCAATGGAACGTGGAATAGAATATGGAATGGAAAGGAATGGAATGTGGAATCGAATGGAATGCAATATGGAATGGAATTGAAAGGAGTGGAATGTGGAATGTAATCGAATAGAATGGAATTGAAGGCGGAATGCGATGGAATGGAATGTGGAATGGAATGGAGGGTTATGTGGAATGGAATGGAATGGAATGTGGAATGGAAGGAAATGGAATGTGGAATGGAATGGGATGGAATGGAATGTGCAATGGAATGTGGAATGAAATGTTGAATGGAATTGAACTTGGAATGGAATGGAACGGAATGTGGATTGGAATGGAATGGAATGGAATGTGGAATGAAATGCAATGGAATGGAAAGTGAAAGGAAATTTGGAATGGAATGTGGAATGGAATAGAATGGACTGTGGAATGGAAAGTGAAATGCAATGGAACAAGGAATGGAATGTGAAATGGAATGTGTAATGGAAAGTGGAATGGAATGTGGAATGGAATATGGAATGAAATGTAGTATTGAATGTGGAAGGGAATGGAGTGGAATGTCCAACGGAATGTGAAATGGAATGGAATTGAATGCGGAATGGAATGTGGAATGGAATGGAAAGGAATGTGAAATGGAAAGAAATGGAATGTCGAATGGAATGTGGAATGGAATGGAATGTGGAATGAAATGGGTTGCAATATGGAATTGAATGGGGAATGGAATGGAATTGAAGTGGAGTGGAATGGAATGGATGTGGAATGGCATGGGAATGGAATGGAATGCAATGTGGAATGGAATGGAATAGAATTTGGAATGGAATGGAATGCAATGTGGAATGGAATGGAATGGAATTTGGAATGGAATGGAATGGAAAGTGGAATGGAATTGAGTGGAAAGTGGAATTGAATGGAAGGGAACGTGGAATCCCATGGAATGGTATGGAATGTTAAATGGAATGCTTTGGAATTTAATGGAATGTGCAATGAAATGGAATGGAATGGAATGTGGAATGGAATAGAATGCAATGTGGAACAGAATGGAATGGAATGTGTAGTGGAATGGAATGCAATGGAATGTGGAATGGAATGCAACGGAACAGAATGAAATGTAATGGAATATGGAATGGACCGCGGAATGGAAGGTGGAATGGAATGGAATGAATTGTGGAATGGAATGGACTGGAACGTGCAATTTAAATGAATTGAATGTGTAATGCAATGGAATGGTATGGAAAGTGGAATGAAATGGAATGTGCAATGGAATGGATTGGAAGGTGGAATTGAATAGAATAGAAAGAGGAATGGAATATTTTGGAATGTGGAGAGGATTGGAATGGAATGGAATGAGGAACGGAATGCAATGGAATAGAATGAAATAGAAGGGATTGTGGAATGGAATGTGAAATGGAATGGAATGCAATGCAATGTGGAATGGAATGGAACGTGAAATGGAACGTGGAATGGAACGTGGAAAGAAATTGGAATGGAATGGAATGGAATGAAATGTGGAAAGGAATGTTGAAATGAATGTGGAATGTAATGTAATGGAATGGAATGGAATGGAATTTAATGTGGAGCGGAATGTTTAATGGAAAATTTAATGGAACATGGAATGGAACGTAATGGAACGTGGAATGGAACGTGGAATGGAATGAGGACTGGAATGGAAAGGAATGTGGAATGGAATGTGAAATGTAATGTGGAATTGAATCGAATGGAATGTGGAATGGAACGTGGAATTGAATGGAATGGAACGTGGAATAGAAAATGGAATGGAATGGAAAGAAACGTGGAACGGAACGTGGTATGGAAAGTGGAATGGAAAGTGGAATGGAATGTGGAATGGAATGGGAAATGGAATGGAATGGGAAATGGAATGGAATGGGAAATGGAATGGAATGGGAAATGGAATGGAATGGAATGTGGAAGGGACTGTGGAAAGGAATGAGGAATAGAATGGAATGGAATGTGGAATGGAACATGGAATGGAATGTGGAATGCAATGTGGAATGTAATGTGGAATGGAATGTGGAATGGACGGAATAGAACGTGGATTGGAATGTGGATTTGGAATGTAGCATGGAACCTGAAATGGAATGGAATTGACTGTGGAATTGAAGGTGGAATGAAATGGAATGGAACGTGGAATGTAAATGAATGTAACGTTAAATGGAATGTGAAATGGAATGTGGAAAGTAATGGAATGGAATGTGGAATGGAATGTGAAGGGGAATGTGAAATGGAATGTGGAATGGGATGGAATGGAATGTGGAATGGGATGGAATGGAATGTGGAATGGAATGGAATGGAATGTGGAATGGAACGTGGAACGGAATGTGGAACATAATGTGGAATGGAATGTGGAAAGGAAAGTGGAATGGAACGGAAAGGAATGTGAAAGGTAAAGGAATGGAATGTGGAATGGAATGTGGAATGAAACGGAATGTGGAATGCAATGTGGAAAGGAATGTGTAATGCTATGGAATGGAATGTGAAATGTAGTGTGGAATGGATTGTGGAATGGAATGTGAAATGGAATGTGAAAGGGAATGTGGAAAGGAATGTGTAAAAGAATGTGGAATGGAACGGAATGGAATATGGAATGGAATGTGGAATGGAATGTGGAACGGAATGTGGAACATAATGTTGAATAGAATGTGGAAAGGAATGTGGATTGGAACCGAAGGGAATGTGAAATGTAAAGGAATGGAATATGGAATTGAATGTGTAATGGAATGTAAAATGTAATGCAATGGAATGTGAAATTGAACATGTAATGGAATGAAATGGAAAGTGGAATGGAATGGGGGATGGAATGTGGAATGGATTGAGGTACGGAATGTAGACAGGAATGTGGAACGGAATGGAGTGGAATGTGGAATGGAAAGTGAAATGGAGTGGAATAGAATGTGAAATGGAATGTGGATTGGAATTTGTAATGGAAAGTGGAAAGCAACGTAGGATGGAATGTGGAATGGAATGAAATGGAACGTGTAATGGAATGTGAAATTGAAAGGAATGGAATGTGGAATGGAATGGAATGGAATGTGGAATGGAAAGGAATGGAATGTGCAATGGAATGTGGAAAGGAAAGTGGAATAGAATGGAATGGAATCTGTAATGGAAGGTGGAATGGAATTGAATCGACCTTGGAATGGAACGTACAATGGAAAGTGGAATGGAATGCAAGGTAATGAGGATTGGAATTAAAACTGGAATGGAATGGAAGGGAAGGTGGAATGGAATGTGGAATGGAATGGAATAGAATGGGGAAACGAATGGAAGGGAATATGAAATGGAATGTGGAACGGAATGTGAAATGGAATGTGGAATAGAGTGGAATGGAACGTGGAATGGAATATTGAACGGAATGTGGAATATAATGTGCAATGGAATGTGGAAAGGAATGTGGAATGGAATGGAGTGGAATGTGAAATGGAATGTAGAATTGAATGTGTAATGGAATGTAAAATGTAATGCAATGGAATGAGGAATTGAACGTGGAAAGAAATGGAATGGAACGTGGAATGGAATGTGAGTTGGAATGTGGAATGGATTGTGGTATGGAATGTAGAAAGAAATGTGTAACGGAATGGAGTGGAATGTGGAATGGAATGTGGAATTGAAGGTGGAATGGAATATGGAAAGGAATCTGGAATTTAATGGAATGGAATGTGAAATGGAATGGAATGGAATTTTTTATTTAATGTGGAATGAAATGGAATGGAATGTGGATAGGGATGTGGAATGGAATGTGGAATGGAATGTGGAATAGAATGTGGAATGGAATGCGGAATGGAAAATGGAAAGTAATGTGGAATGGAATGGAAAGGAATGTGGAATGGAATGTGGAATGGAGTGTGGAATGGAATGTAGAATGGAGTGTGAAACGTAATGTGGAATGGAACGGAATGGAACGTGGAATGGAATGTGGAATGGAAAGTGGAATAGAGTGTGGAATGGAAAGTGGAATGGAGTGTGGAATGGAGTGTGGAATGGAATGTGAAATGGAACGCAATAGAATGTGAAATGGAATTTCTAATTTAATGTGGAATGGAATGTAAAGTATAATGGAATGGAAAGTGGAATTGAAAGTGGTATGGAAAGGAATGGAACGTAAAATGGAATGTGGCATGGAATGGAATGGAATGTGGAATGGATTGTGGAACGGAATGTGGAATGAATTTTGGAATGGAATTTGAAGTGGAATGTGTAATGGAAATTGGAATGGAATGTGTAATGGAAAGTGGAGTGTAACGTGGAATGGAACGAGGAATGTAATGGATTTGAACGTGTGTTGGAATGTGGAATAGAATGAAATGTGGAATGAAATGTGGAATGGAATGTGGAATGAAATGTGGAAAGGAAAGGAATGGAATGAAGAATGGAATTTGCAGTGGAATGGAATGGAATGGAATGTGGAATGGAATGGAATGGAATGTGGAATGGCATGTGGAATGGAATGTGGAATGGAACGGAATGCAATGTGGAATGGAATGGGGAATGGAATGTTGAAAGGAAAGTGGAATGGAATGGAATGGAAGGTGGAATGGAACGTGGAATGATATCAAATGGGGCTTGGAATAGATCGTTGAATGGAAAGTGGAATGGAAAGTGGAATGGAATGGAATGGAAAGTGGGAAGGAATTTATTGGAATGTGGAATGGAATGTGGAATGGAATGCGGAATGTAATGTGGAACGAACCATGGAATGGAACCAAATGGAATGTGGAATGGAATGTGGAATGGAGTGTGGAATGGAATGTAGAATGGAGTGTGAAACGTAATGTGGAATGGAACGGAATGGAACGTGGAATGGAATGTGGAATGGAAAGTGGAATAGAGTGTGGAATGGAAAGTGGAATGGAGTGTGGAATGGAGTGTGGAATGGAATGTGAAATGGAACGCAATAGAATGTGAAATGGAATTTCTAATTTAATGTGGAATGGAATGTAAAGTATAATGGAATGGAAAGTGGAATTGAAAGTGGTATGGAAAGGAATGGAACGTAAAATGGAATGTGGCATGGAATGGAATGGAATGTGGAATGGATTGTGGAACGGAATGTGGAATGAATTTTGGAATGGAATTTGAAGTGGAATGTGTAATGGAAATTGGAATGGAATGTGTAATGGAAAGTGGAGTGTAACGTGGAATGGAACGAGGAATGTAATGGATTTGAACGTGTGTTGGAATGTGGAATAGAATGAAATGTGGAATGAAATGTGGAATGGAATGTGGAATGAAATGTGGAAAGGAAAGGAATGGAATGAAGAATGGAATTTGCAATGGAATGGAATGGAATGGAATGTGGAATGGAATGGAATGGAATGTGGAATGGCATGTGGAATGGAATGTGGAATGGAACGGAATGCAATGTGGAATGGAATGGGGAATGGAATGTTGAAAGGAAAGTGGAATGGAATGGAATGGAAGGTGGAATGGAACGTGGAATGATATCAAATGGGGCTTGGAATAGATCGTTGAATGGAAAGTGGAATGGAAAGTGGAATGGAATGGAATGGAAAGTGGGAAGGAATTTATTGGAATGTGGAATGGAATGTGGAATGGAATGCGGAATGTAATGTGGAACGAACCATGGAATGGAACCAAATGGATTGTGGAATGCAATGTGGAATGCAGTGTGGAATGGAATGTGTAATGGAACGGAATTGAATGTGAAAAGGAATGTGGAATGGAAAGTGGAATAGAAAGTCAAATGCAATGGAATGAAATGTTTAACTGAACGTGGCATGCAATGGAATGGAACGTGGAATGGAATGTGGGATGGAATCAAATGGACTGTGGAATGGGTTGTGGAATGAAATGTAGTGGAATGCGGAATGCAATGTGAAAGAGAGTTTAATGGAATGTGAAATGGAGTATGGATTGCAATGTGGTATTGGACATGGAATGCAAACGAACGGAGAGTAAAATGGAATGTGGAATTGAACGGAATGGAATCTGGAATGCAATGGAATGGAATGTGGAATGGAATGTGGAAAGGAAAGTGGAATGGAATGTGGAAAGGAAAGAGGAATGGAATGGAATGGAATGTGGAATGGAATGGAATGGAATGTGGAATGGAAAGTGGAATGGAATGGAATGGAATGAGAAATGGAATGTGGAATGGAAAGTAATGGAATGTGGAATGGAACGTGGAACGGAATGTGGAATGGAATGTGGAATGGAATGTGGAAAGGAATCTGGAATGGAACGGAATGGAATGTGAAATTGAATAGAATGGAAAGTGGAATGGAATGTTTAATGGAATGGAATGGAATGTGGAATGGAATGTGGAAAGGAATGGAATGGAATGTGGAAAGAAATGGAATGGAATGATATGGAGTGTGGAATTGAATATAATGGAATATGGAATGGAATGGAATGGAATGGAATGTGGAATGGAATGTGGAATGGAATGAAATGGAATATGGAATAGAATGGAATGTTATCGCATGGAATGTCGAATGGAATGGAATGGAATGGAATGTGTAATGGGATGTGGAATGGAATGGAATGGAATGTGGAATGCAACGTGGAATGGAACGTGTAAAGGAACGTGCAATAGAAAGTGGAATGGAACATGGAATGGAATGAATAATAGAATGGAATGGAATGTGGAAAGTATTGGAATTTAATGGAATGTGGAATGTAATGTGGAATGGAATGCACTGGAAAGTGGAATAGAATAGAATGGAACGTGGAATGGAATGTAAATGAATGGAATGTGCAAAGGAATGGAATGGAATGTGGAATTGAATTGAATGAAATGTGGGATGGAATGGAATGGAATATGGAAGGGAATGGAAAGGAATGAGGAATTGAATGGAATTGAACATGTGGACTGGAATGGAAAGTAATTGAATGGAATGTGGAATGGAATGGAATGGAATGGAATGTGGAAAAGAATGGAATGGTTTTTGGAATAGAACGTAATTTAACGTGGAATGGAATAAGGAATGGTATGTGGAAATTTATGTTCAATGGAACGGAATGGAATGTGTAATAAATTGATATGGAATGTGGAATGGAATGGAATGAAAAAGAATGTGGAATAGAATGGAATGGAATGGAACTGAATGTGGACTGGAATGGAATGGAATGTGGAATGGAATGTGCGATGAAATGGAAAGGAATGCGGAATGGAATCGAATGGAAAGTGGAATGGAATTCAATGGAATATGGACAGGAATGTGGAATGGAATGTGGAACGGAATGGAATGGAATGGAATGGAATGGAATGGAATGGAATGGAATGTGGAATGCAACGTGAAATGGAAGAAATTGAATGTAGAATTCAACGTGGAATGGAATGGAATGGAAAGTGGAATGGACCGTGGAATGGAATGGAATGGAAGGATGAATGGAATGTGGAAGGCAATGTGGAAGGGAATGGAATGCAATGTGGAATGAGATGTGGAATGGAATGGAATGGAATGGGGAATGCAATGGAATGGAAAATGGAATGGAACGTGGAATGGATCGTCGAATGTAATGGAACAGAACATATAATGGAATGTGGAATGGAATGAAATGGAACGTGGAATAGAATGTGGAATGGAATGAGGAATGGAATGGAATGGAATGTGGAATGGAATGGAATGGAATGTGGAACGGAATTTTTAATGGAAGGTGGAATGGAATGTGGAATGGAAGGTGGAATGGAACGTGGAATGGAACGAAAGTAATGGGGAAAGGCACATGTAATGGAATGTGGAAAGGAAATTGGAACAGAATTTAAAGGAACATGGAAAAGAACGTGGAATGGAATGGAATGGAACGTCAAAAGTAACGTGGATTGCAACGTGGAATGCAATGTTTAATGGAATGCAATGGAATGTGGAATGGAATGGAATGGAATGTGGAGTGGAATGAAATAGATTGTGGAATGCAATGGAATGTAGAATGGAATGTGGAATGCAATGTGGAATGGAATGTGGAATGGAAAGTGGAATGGAAAGCAGAATATAACGTAGAATGGAACGTGGAATTGAAAGTGGAATGGAATAGAAAGGAATGTGGAAAGGAGTGGAATGGAATATGGAATGGAATAGAAGAGAATGTGGAATGGAATGTTGAATGGAATGGAAAGGAAAGGAATGTGGAATGGAAAATAATGGAATAGAATGTGCAATGGAAAGTCATGGAATGGAAAGTGATATTGAAGATGGAATGGAATGTAATGTAATGTGGAGTGGAATGGGGAATGGTACGTGGAATGGTAGGAATGAAACATGGAACGGAACGTGGAATGGAATGTGGAATGGAATGTGGAATGCAAGGTGGAATGGAATGTGGAAGGGAATGTGGAATGGAAAGGAATGGAATGTGGAGTGGAATGGAAAGGAAAGGAATATGGAGTGGAATGGAATGGAATGGAATGTGGAATGGAATGAAATGGAATGTGGAATGGAATGGAATGGAATGGAATGTTGAATGAAATGGAATGGAATGGTGTGGAATGCGGAATGGAATTGAATCGTATTTGGAATGAAATTGAATAGAAAGCTATGGAATGTGAAATGGAATGGAATGCAATGTGGAATGGAACGTGGAATGGAACGAGGAATGGAACATGGAATGGAATGTGGATTATAACGTGGAAAGGAATATGGAATAGAATCTGGAATGGAATGGTATGGAATCAGTAATAGAATAGAATGCAATGGAATGGAATGCCGAATGGGATGGAATTGAATGAGGAAATGAATGGAATGGAATGGAATGTGGAATAGAATGGAATGGAATGTGGAATGGAATGGAATGGAATGTGGAATGGAATGGAATGGAATGTGGAATAGAATGGAATGGAATGGAATGTGGAAGGGAATATGTAATGGAATGGAATGGAATGTGTAATGGAATGGAAGGCAATGTGGGGTGCAATGGAATGGAATCTGGAATGGAATTGAAGGTGCAATGGGAAGGAATGTGGAATGGAATGGACTGGAATGTGGATTGGAATGGAATGGAATGTGGAATGGAATTCAATGGAATGGAATGGAATGTGAAATGGAATATACAAAGTAAAGTGTAATGGAATGGACCGGAATGTGAAATGGAATGTGGAGTGGAATGGAATGGAATGTGGAAAGGAATGTGGAATGGATAGTGGATTGGAACGTGGAAAGGAACGTGGAATGGAATGGAATGGAACGTGGAATGGAATGTGGAATGGAATGGAGTGCAATGGATTGTGTAATGGAATGTGGAATGGAATGTGTAGAATAATGGAATGAAATGAGGAACGGAATATGGAGATTAATGGAATGGTATGTGTAACGGAATGTGGAGTGGAATGGAATGGAATGTGGAATGGAATGCAATGGAATGTGAAGTGGAATGTGGAATGGAATGGAATGGAATGTGGAATGGAAAGTAGAATGGAATGTGGAATGGAATGCAATAGAATGTGGAGTGGAGTGGAATGGAATGTAGAAAGGAATGTGAAATGCAATGGAATGGAATGTGGAATTCAATGTGGAATGGAATGGCATGGATCGTGGAATGGAATTTGTGATGGAATGGAGTGGAATGGATTGTGGAACGGATTCTGGAATGGAATGGAGTGGATTGTGGAATGGACTCTGAAATGGAATGTATTGGAATGTTAAATGGAATGTGGATTGGAATGTGGAAAGCAAGGTGGAATGGAAAGTGGAATGGAAACTGCAATGGAATGGAAAGTAACGTGTAATGGAATGTGGAACAGAATGGAATGGAAAGAGGAAAGGAATGTGAAATGTAATGGAACGGATTGTGGAGTGGAATGGAATGGAATGTGGAACGTAAAGTGGAATGGAATGTGGAATGGAACGGAATGTAATTTGGAATGGAATGTGAAAAAGAACGTGGAATGGCATGTAATGGAATGTGGAAAGGAATGTGGAATGGAATACAATGGAAGTTGGAATGGAACGTGGATTTTAACGTGGATTGTAATATGGAATGGAATGTAATGGAATGGGGAATAGAATGGAATGGAATGGAATGTGGAATGGAAGGGACTGCAATGTGGAATGAAATTTGGAAAGGAATGTGGAATGGAATGTGGAGTGGAACGGAAAGAATTGTGGAATGGAACATAGAGCGAAGTGTGGAATGGAATGTAGAATGGAAGGGAATGAAAAGTGGAATGGAATGTGGAAAGGAATGTGGAATGGAATGTAAAATGGAATGGAAAGGAATGTGGAATGGAATGCGGAATGGAATGTGGAATGGAATGTGGAATGGAATGTGGAAGGGAACACAGCATGAAATGGAATGGAATGTGGAATGGAATGTGGAATAGAATGAGGAATGGAATATGGAATGGAATGGAATGCTATCTGCAAAGTAAAGGAAGGGAACGTGGAATAGAATGTGGAATTGAATGTGGAATGGAAAGGTATTGAATGTGGAATGGAATGGATTGGAATGCAGAAAGGAATGTGGAATGGAAAGCAATGGAAAGTGGAATGCAATGGAATGGAATGTGGAAAGGTGTGTGGAATGGAATGTGGAACGGAAAGGAATGGAATGTGGAATGGAATGTGGAAAGAAAGTGGAATGGAATGGAATGGATTGTGGAATGAAATGGAATGGGATGGTATGGAGTATGGAATGGAATGGAATGGAATGTGGAATGGAAAGTGGAAAGGAACGTGGAATGTAACGTAGAATGTAACGTGAAATGGAAAGTGGAATTGAATGTAATGGAAATTGTAAGGGAATGAGGGATGGAATGGAATGTAATGTTGAATTGAGGGTGGAATGCAACGTGGAATAGAATGTGGAATGGAATGTGGAATGGAATGGGGAATGTAATTGAATGGAATGTGGAATGGTATGGAATGGACTGTGGAATAGAATGCAATGGAAAAGAATGTGGTACAGAATGTGGAATGGAATGTATAATGGAATGCGGAATGGAATTGTATGCAATGTGGAATGCAATGTTTTGGAATGTAATGTGGAATGGAATGGAATGAAATGTGGAATGAAACGTTGAATAGGATGATTAATGGAATGTGGAATGGAATGGAATTGAATGTGGAATGGAATGTGGAATGGAACAGAAGTAATGTGGAATGGAATGTGAAATGGAATGTGGAAAGGAAACTGCAACGGAATGGAATGGAACATGAAACGGAACGTGGAATGGAACGAGTAATACAAAGTGGAATGGATTGTGGAGTGGAATGGAATGGAATGTGCAATGTAATGTGGAGTGGAGATTGGAATCCAAAGTGGAATGGAACAGAATGGAAAGTGGAATGGAGTTTGTAATATAATTGTGGAATGGAACGTGAAGTGAAATGGAATGGAATCTGGAGAGGAACGTGGATTTTAATGGAATGGAACACAGAATGGATCATGGAATGCAACGTGGAATGGAATGGAATGGAACGTGGAAAGGAATGTGGAATGGAACGCAGAAAGGATTGGAATATAGAAGGGAATGGAATGGAAGGTGGAATGGAAGGGAATGGAATGGAAGGTGGAATGGAATGGAATGGAATGGAATGGGGAATGGAATGCAAATGAATGTGTAACGGAATGTCGAATGGAATGCGAAATGGAAGGCGGAATGAAATGTGGAATGGAACAGAATGGATAATGGAATGGAATGGAATGGAACGTGGAATGGAAAGTGAAATGGAACTTGGAATTGAATGTCGGATGGAATGGAATGGAATGTGGAATGGAATGGAATGGAATGTGGAATGGAAGGTGGAATTGAATGGAATGGAAAGTAGAATGCAATGTGGAACAGAATGCAATGGAACGTGGAATTGAGCGGAATAGAATGTGGAATGAAATTGAATGCAAATTGGAGTGGAATGGAATGGAATTGAATGGAATATGCAATGGAATGGAATGGAATGTGGAATGGTTTTGAATAGTAAGTGGAATGGAATGGAATGGTATGGGGAATGGAATAGAATGGAATGTGGAATGGAATGTGTAATTGAATGTAAACGATGTGGAATGGATTGTGGAATGGAATAGAATTGAATGTGGAATGGAATGGAAAGAAACGTGGAATGGAAGGAAAAATGGAACGAGGAATGGAACGTGGAATGGATAGTGGAATGGAAGATGGAATGGAATGGAATGGAATGTGGAATGGAATGGAATGGAACGTGAAATGCAATGGAATGGAACGTGGAATGGAAAGGAATGGAAAGTGTAATGGAAAGGAATAAAATGTGGAATGCAATGGAATGGCATGGAATGCGGTATGTAATTGAATGGAGTGGAACGGAATGTGCAATGGAATGGAATGGAATGTGGAATGGAATAGAATGGAATGTGAATTGGAATGTGGAATGGAAAGTGGAATGGAATGAAATGGAACATGAAATGGAAAGGAATGGAACATAGAATGGAAAGGAATGGAACGTGGAATGGAATGTGGAATTGAACGTGGAATGAAACGTTCACTGGAAGGTTGAATATAGTGGAATGTTAAATGGAATGGAATGGAATGTGGAATGGAATGGAATGGAAGATGGAATGTAACATGGAATGGAAATAAACGGAAGGTGGAATGGAACATGGAATGGAACCACTAATGCAACGTAGAATGGAATGTGTAATGGAATGGAATGGAACGCCAAATGGAAAGTAGAATGGAATGTACAATGGAATGGAACGGAACGTGGAATGCAATGTGGTATATATTGGAAATGAAGTGGAATGGAATTGGATGGAATGTGGTAAGGAAAGTGGAAAGAAAGGAATGGAATGTGGAATGGAATGTGGTATCGGAGGTGGAATGGAATTTAATGGAATGTGGAATGGAATGTAGAATGGAAAAAATGGAATGTGAAAGGGAATGTGGAATGAAACATGGAATGGAATGTGGAATGAAATGTTGAATGAAATAGAATGGAATGTGAAATGGAAGGTGAAATGGAATGTGGAGTTGAATGTGGATTGTAATGGAATGGAACGTTGAAAGGAATGGAATGGAAAGATGTATGCAATGGGGAAAGGAATGGAATGGAATGTGGAATGGAATGTAGTATGGGATGTGGAATGAAATTTAATGGAATGTAGAATATAAAGTGGAAAGAAATGGAATGGAATATGAAAGGGAATGTGGATTGCAAAGTGGAATGGAATGTGGAATGAAATCGAATGGAACGTGGAATGGAATGTGGAACTGAATGGAATGTAATGTGGAATGGAATGGAATGGAATTGGATGTGGAAAGGAATGTGGACTCGAATGTGGAATGGAAAGGAATGCAATGTGGAATAGAATGTGGAATGCAATGCAATCGAATGTGGAATGGAATGTGGAATGGAATGTGGAATGGAACCTGGAATGGAACGTGGAATGGAATGGAATGGAATGGAATGGAATGTGGAAATGAAAGTGGAATGGAACATGGACTGGAATGTGGAATGTAAAGTGGAATGGAATGTGCAATGGAAGCTGGAATGGAACTTGGAATGGAATGTGGAATGGAGTGGAATGGAGGGTGGAATGGAATGTACAATGGAATGGAAAGGAACGTGGAACGGAAGGTGGAATGCAATGTGGAATGGAATGTGGAATGGAATGGAATGGAATGGAATGTGGAATGAAATGTGGACATGAATGTGGAATGGAACGTGGAATGGAATGCAGAATGGAAAGTGGAATGGAACGTGCAATGAAATGGAAAGGAATGTGGAATGGAATGTGGAATGGAACGTGGAATGGAATGGAATTGAACGTGAAATGGATCTTGAAATGGAGTGGATTGGAACGTGGAATGGAATGTGGAATGCAAAGGGGAGTGGAATGCAAAGGGGAATGGAATGTGGAATGGAACTTGGAAAGGGATGTACAATGTAAACTGGAATGGAACGTGGAATGGAATGGAATGGAAGTAATAATGGAACGTGCAATGGAATGGAACGGAACATGGAATGGAACGTGGAATGGGATGTGGAATGGAACGTGAAATGGAACGTGGAATGGAATGGAATGGAATGTGGAATGCAATGTGGAATGGAATGTGGAATGGACAGTGGAAAGGAATGGAATGGAATGGGGAACGAAATGTGGAATTGAATGTGCAATGGAACATGGAATGGAACGTGGAATGGAACGTGGAAGGGAACGTGGAAGGAAATGGAACGGAATGTTGAATGGAATGTGGAAGGGAATGGAATGGAATTTGGAAAGGAATTTGTATTGGAATGGTAGGTGAAATCGAATGTGGTACAGAATGGAATGGAAAGTTTAAATGGAATGGAATGCAATGTTGAATGGAATGTGGACTGCAATGAAATGCAATGTGAAATGGAATGGAATGGAATGTGGAATGGAACGGGGAATGGAATGGAATGGAATTTGGAATGGAATGTGGAAAGGAATGTGGAATGGAATGTGGAATGGAATGGAATGGAATGGAATGTGGAATGGAAAGTGGAAAGGAATGTGGAATGGAACGGAATGGAATGTGGAATGGAGTGTGGAATGGAATGTGGAATGGAACGTGGAATGGAATGTAATGAAATGAGAAATGGAAAGTGGAATCGAATGTGGAAAGGAATGGAATGGAATGCGGAAAGAAATTTGGAATGCAGTGCAATGGAATGAGGAACGGAATGTGGAATGGAATGAGGAACGGAATGTGGAATGGAACCTGGAATGGAACGCAGAATGGAATCGAATGTGCAATGGAACGTAGAATGCAATGTGAAATGGAATGTGGAATGGAACGTGGAATGGAATGTGGAATGGAACGTCGAAAGGAATGGAATAGAATGTGGAATGGAGCTTGGAATGGAATTGAATGGAACTTGGAATCGAATGTGGAATGGAAAGTGGAATGGAAGGTGGAATGGAAGGTGGAATGGAATGTACAATGGAATGTGTAAGGGAACGTCGAATGGAATGTAATGGAAGGAGGAATGGAACGTGGAATGGAATGGAATGGAACGTGGAATGGAAAATGGAATGGAATGTCGAATGGAACGTGGAATGGAACGCGGAATGGAATGGAATGGAATGTGTAATGCAATGTGGAATGTAAATTGGAAGGGAATGTGTAATGGAATGGAATGGAATGGAATGTGAACGGGAATGTGCAATGAAATGTAGAATGGAAAGTGGAATGGAAGGTGGAATGGAATGTGGAATGGAAGGTGGAATTGAAAGGAACGGAATGTAGAATGGAATGTGGAGTGGCATGGAATGGAGTGTGGAATGGAACTTGGAATGGAATGGAAGGTGAAGTCGAATGCGGAACGGAATGGAATGGAAAGTTTAAATGTAATGGAATGGAATGTTGAATGCAATGTGGACTGCAGTGGAATGCAATGGAAAGGAATTTGGAATGGAATGTGGAAAGGAATGTGGAATGGAATGTGGAATGGAATGGAATGGAATGTGGAATGGAAAGAGGAAAGGAATGTGGAATGGAAAGGAATGTAACGTGGACTGGAATGTGGAATGGAATACAGAATGGAACGTGGAATGGAATGGAATGAAATGGAATTGAATGGAATGGATTGTGTAACGGAATGTGGAATGGAACGTAGAATGGAACGTGGAATGGAATGGAATGTAACGTGGAAAGGGATGGAATGGAATGTGGAATGGAATGGAATGGAATGTACAATGGAATGTGGAATGGAAAGGAATGGAATGTACAATGGAATGTGGAATGGAATGGAATTGAAAGTGGAAAAGAATGTGCAATGGAATGGAAAGGAATGTGAAATGGAAAGAAACGGAATGTGGAATGGAATGTGGAATGCAATGTGTAATGGAATGTGGAAAGGAAAGTGGAATGAAATTTGCAGTTTAATGTGGAATGGAACGTTGAATGAAATGGAATGGAAAGTGGAATGGAACGTGGAAGAGAACATGGAAAGGAATGTGGAATGGAACGTGGAATGGAATGTGGAATGTAACGTGGAAGGGAATGTGGCATGGAATGCAAAGGAATGGAATGGAATGTGGAATGGAAAGAACAATGGTTCCTGTAATTGAACGTGGAATGGATCATGGAATGGAACTGGAAGGGAATGTGGAATGTGGAATGGAATATGGAATGGAACGTGAAATTGAATGGCCTGGAATGTTGAATAAAACGTGGAATGGAATGGAATGGAATGTGGAATGGAATGTTGAATGGAATGGAATGGAATATGGAATGGAATGGAATGGAATGTGGAATGGAATGAAATGGAATGTGGAATGGAAAGGCATGGAACTTGGAATGGGACGTGGAATGGAACATGTAATTCAAAGTGGAATGGAGAGTGGAATGGAATGTTGAAACGAATGGAATGGAATGTGAAATGGAACGGAAAGGAATGTGGAATGGAAAGGAATGGAACGTGGAATAGAACATGGAATGGAAAGTGGAATAAAATGGAATGGAACATGGAAGGGAATGTGGAATGGAATGGAATGGAACGTGGAATTTAAAGGAATGGAACATGGAATGGAATGTGTAATGGATTGGAATGGAACTTAGAATGCAATGTGGAATGGAAAGTGGAATGGATGGTGGAATGCAACGTGGAATGGAATGGAATGGAATGGGAAATGGAAAGGAATGCCACCTGGAATGGGACATGGAATGGAACATGGAATGTGACGTGGAATGGAAAGGAATGCAACGTGGAATGGGACGTGGAATGGAACACGGAATGCGACGTGGAATGGAAAGTGGAATGGAATGTGGAATGGAATGGAATAGAATGGAATGGAATGCCGAAAGCAATGGAATGAAAGGTAGAATGGAATGGAATGGACTGGAATGGAATGTGGAATGGAATGGAATGGATTGGAAACTGAAATATAATGTGGAACGGAATGTAAACGGAATGTGGATGGAATGTGGAACGGAATGAATTGGAACGTGGAATGGAATGGAATGGAATGAGGAATGAAACGGAATGGAATGGAAAATGGAATGGAATGTGGAATGGAGCATGGAATCGAACGTAAAATGGAATGTGGTATGAAAAGTGGAATTCAACGGAATGGAATGTGGAATGGAATGTGGAAATGAATGCAATGGAATGAGAACGGAATGTAGAAAGGAATGGAATGGAATGTGGAATGAAATGTTGAAAGCAATGTTGAATGGAATGTGGAATGCAATGTGGAATGCAATGGAATAAAATGAGGAATGGAATGTTGTATGGAATGTGGAAAGGAACGTGGAATGTAATGTGGAACGGTATGTGGAGTGTAATGGAGTGGAATGTGGAATGGAATGGAATAGAATGCAGAACGGAATGGAATGGAATGTTTAATAGAATTGAATGGAAGTGAAAGTGCAATGCAATGTGGAATGGAATGTGGAATGCAATGGAATGGAATGTGGAATGGAATTGAACTTGGAATGGAATGGAATGGAATGTGGATTGGAATGGAATGGAATGGAATGTGGAATGGAATGAAATGGAAAGGAATGTGGACTGGAATAGAATGAAATGTGGAATGGAATGGAATGGAATGTGGAATGCAATGGAATGGAATGGTACTTGGAATAGAATGGAATGGAATGGAACATTGAATGCAATGGAATGGAATGTAACGTGAAATTGAACGTAACTGAATGGGGAAAGGAATATGGAATGGAAAGTGGAATGGAATGTGGAATGGAATGAAATGAAATGTGGAATGGAATGGAATGGAATGTGGAATAGAATGGAATGGAATGGAATATGCAATGGAATGTGGAATGGAATGGAATGGAATGGAATGGAATGGAATGTGGAATAGAATGGAATGGAATGGAATATGCAATGGAATGTGGAATGGAATGTGGAATGGAATGAAATGCAATGTGGAATGGAATGGAATGAAATGTGGAATAGAATGGAATGGAATGGAATATGCAATGGAATGTGGAATGGAATGTGGAATGGAATTGAACTTGGAATGGAATGGAATGGACTGTGAATTGGAATGGAATGGAATGGAATGTGGAATGGAATGGAAAGTGAAATGGAATTTGGAATGGAATATGGAGTGGAACGAAATGCACAGTGGAATGGAATGGAATGGAATGCGGAATGGAATGGAATGGAATTGAAAGTGAAATGGAATTCGCAATGGAATGTGAAATGGAATGAAATGTAATGTGGAATGGAATAGAATGGAATGTGGAATGGAAATTGGAAAGCAATGGAACATGGAATGGAATGTGGAAAGCAATCTGTAATGGAATGTGAAATGGAATATGAAATGGAATGTGGAATGGAATATGGAATAAAATGTAGCATGGAACACGGAATGGAAAGGAATGGAATGTCCAATGGAACGTGGAATGCAATGAAATTGAATGCGGAATGGAATGTGGAATGGAATGGAAAGGAATGAGAAATGGAAAGAAATGCAATGTGGAATAGAATGTGGAATGAAATGGAATGGAAATGAAGGTGAATTGGAACGGAATGGAAAGTGGAATGGAATGTGCAAAGCAATGGAATGTAGTGGAATGTGTATTGGATAGTGGAATGGAATGTGCAAAGGAATGGAATTTAGTGGAATGTGGATTGGATTGTGGAATGGAATGGAATGGATTGTGGAATGGAATGGAGTGCAAAGTGGAATGGAATGGGTTGCAATGTGGAATGGAATGTGGAAAGGAATGGAATGGAATCTAATGGAAAGTGGAATGGAATGGATTGGAATGTAAAATGGAATGGGAATGGAGTGGAATGCAATGTGGAATGGAATGGAATGGAATGTGGAATGGAATTCATTGAAACGTGGAATTGAATGGAATTGAACGAGGAATGGAATGTGTAATGGAATATGGAATGGAATGGAATGGAATGTGGAATAGAAGGGAATAGAATGTGGAATAGAATAGAATGCAAGTGAAAGTGCAATGGAATGTGGAATGGAATGTGGAATGGAATGAAATGCAATGTGGAATGGAATGGAATGAAATGTGGAATAGAATGGAATGGAATGGAATATGCAATGGAATGTGGAATGGAATGTGGAATGGAATTGAACTTGGAATGGAATGGAATGGAATGTGAAATGGAATGGAATGGAATCGAATGGAATGGAAAGTGAAATGGAATTTGGAATGGAACATGCAATGGAATGAAATGGAACGTGGAATGGAGTAAAATGGAATGTGGAATGGAAAGTGGAATGGAATATGTAATGGAATGTGGAATGAAATGCATTGGAATGAGAATGGAATGTGGAATGGAATGGAATGGAATATGGAATGGAATGTGGAACGGAATGGATTGGAATGCGAAATGGATTGTGGAACGGAATGTGGAATGAATCGTGGAAAGGAACGTGGAATTGATTGGAATGGAACTTGGTATAGAATGTGGAATGTAATGGAAGGGAATGTGGAATGAAATGTGGAGTGTAATGGAATGGAATGTGGAGTGGAATGGAATGGAGTGTGGAATGGAATGTGGAATGGAATGGAAGGTAATGAAGAATGGAATGTGGAATGGAAGGTGGAAGGGAAAGTAGAATGGAATGGAGTGGAATGTGGAATGAAACATGGAAAGAAATTGAATGGAACGTGGGATGGAAAGTGGAATGGAATGTGGATTGGAATGTGGAATGGAATGCAATGGAATGTGGAATGGAATGTGGAATGCAGTGTGGAATGGAATGCAATGGAACAGGGAATGGAACAAGGAATGTAATGGAATGGAACGTGGAATGAAATGTGGAATGGAAAATGGAATGGAAAGTAGAATGCAATGCAGAGAGGAATGGGATGTGGAATGGAACGGAATGGAATGTGGAATGCAATGTGCAATAGAATGTGGAATTGAATGGAATGGAATTTTGAATGGAGTTTGGAGTGGAAAGGAATGGAAGGTGGAATGTAATGTGGAACTGAATGTGGTATGGAATGGAATTTAATGTGGATTAGAATGTATCATAGAACTGAATGTGGTATGGAATGGAATTTAATGTGGAATGGAATGTGGAATGGAATGGAATGGTATGTGGACAGTTATGTGGAACAGAATGTGGAATGGAATGTGCAATGGAACAGAATGGAATGTGGAATGAAATTTGGATTCAAATGTGGAATGGGTCGTTGAATGGAATGGAACGGAATGTGCAATGAAACGTGGAATGGAATGGAATGAAACGTGGAATGGAACGTGCAATGCAACGTGCAATGAAATGTGGAATGGAACGTGGAATGGAATATGCAATGGAATGTGGAATGGGATGTGGACTGGAACGGGGAATGGAATGGAATGGAATGTGGAATGGAAGTGAAATGGAACGGAATGGAATGGAATGTGGAATGGAATGTGGAAAGGAATGTGTTAAGGAACGTGGAATATAACAGAAGGGAATGTGGTATGGAATGTGAAATGGAAATTTGAATGGAATGGAATGGAATGTGGCATGGAATGTGGAATGGAATGGAATGGAATGTGGAGTAGAATGTGGAATGGAATGGAATGGAAAGTGGAATGGAATGAATGCAGTGGTAAGGAATATGGCAGGCAATGGAATGGAAAATGGAATGCAATGTAGAATGGAATGGTATGGAATGTGGAATGGAACGTGGAATGGAACGTGGAATACATCGTGGAATGGAACGTGGAAAGGAATGGAATGAAACGTGGAATGGAATGGAATGGAATATGGAATTGAATGTGGAGAGGAATGTAATGGAATCTGGAATAGAATGTGGAATGGATTGGAATGGAATGCGGAATGGAATGCAATGGAATGCTAAGGAAAGTGGAATGGAATGGAATGCAATGTGGAATGGAATGGAATAGAACATGGAATGGAATGTGGAATGGAATGTAGAATGAGGAATTTAATGTGGAATTTAAGGCGGAATGGACAGGAATAGAACGGAAGGCAATGTGGAAGGTAAAGTGGAATGGAATGTCGAATGGAATGTGGAATGGAATGTAGAATGAAATGTGGAATGGAATATAATGGAATGTGGAATGAAATGTGCAATGGAATGAATTGGAATGTGGAATAGAATGGAATGGAATGGAATGGAATGCGGAATGGAAGGTGGAATGGAATGTGGAATGGAATGTGGAATGAAATGTGGAATGAAATGTTGAATGGAATTGAATGGAATGTGGAATGAAATGTGGAATGGAATGGGTTGGAATGTGGAATGGAATGTGGAATGGAGCGGAATGCAAGGATGAATGGAATGTGGAATGGAGTGTGGAATCGAAGTTGGAATGGAATGCAACGGAATTTTGAATGGAACGTGGAATGGAAAGTGGAATGGAATGGAATGGAATGGATCGTGGAATAGAATGTGGAATGGAGCGTGAAATGGAATGGAATGTAACGTAGAATGGAACCTGGAATGGAACATGGAAAATAATGTGGAATTCAACGTGGCATGGAATGTGGAATGGAATGTGCATTGGAAAGGAATGGAATGTAGAATGGAATGTGGAATTGAGTGTGGAATGGAACGTGAAATTGAATGGAATGGAATGTTGAATGCAACGTGGAATGGAATGTGGAATGCAACATGGAATGGAATGTGGAATGGAATGTGGAATATAATGGAATGGAAAGTGGAATGGACTCTGGAAAGGAAAGTGGAATGAAATGGAATGGAATGCGGAATGGAACGTGGAATGGAATGTGCAACGGAATATGGATTGGAATGGAATGGAAAGTGGAATGGAATGTGGAATGGCACGGAATGTAGTGTGGAATGGAATGTGGAAAGGAAAGTGGAACGTAATGCAATGGAATGTGGACTGAAACGAGAAATGGAATGGAATGCGGAATGGAATCTGGAATGGAATGTGAAATGGACTGTGGAATGGAATGTGGAAAGGAAAGTGGAATGGAATGGAATGGAAGGTGAACTGAAATGAGAAATGGAATGGAATGGAAGGTGGAATGGAACGTGGAATGGAACGTGGAATGGAATGTGGAATGGAATGGAATGGAATAGAATCTGGAATGGAATGTGGAATTGAATGTGGAATGGAATGTGGAAAGGAATGTGGAATGGAATGGAATGGGATATAGAATGAAATGTGGAATTCAATGTGGAATGGAAAGTGGAATGGAATGTCGAGTGGAGTGTTTAATGGCATGTGGAATGGAACGGAATGGAAAGTAGAATGGAACGTGGAATGGAATGTGGAAGGGAACTTGAAATGTAAGGGAATGGAATTTGGAATGGAACATGGAATGGAATGGAGTGGAACATGGAATAGAACGTGGAATGGAACATGGAATGGAATGGAATGGAACGGGGAATGTAATGTGGAATGGAATGTGGAAATGAATGGAATGTGGAAAGGAATGGAATGGAATGTTTAATGGAATGTGGAATGGAATTGAATGGAATGTGGTGTGAAATGGAAAGGAATGTGGAATGAAGTTGAATGGAATTGAATGGAATGTGGAGTGGAATGTGGAGTGGAATGGAAAGGAATGTGGAATGGATTATGGAATGTAATGGAATGGAATGTGGCATGGAATGTGGAATGGAATAGAATGGATTGTTAAATGGAACGTGGAATGGTATGGAATGGAATGTGGAATGCAATGAGGAATGGAATGTGGAATGGAACGGAATGATATAAGGAATGTACTGTGGAAAGGAATGAGGAAATGTAAGTGGAATAGAACGGAATGGAACATAGAATGGAACGAGGAGTGCATTGGAATGGGATGTAGAATGGAATGCAATGGAATGGGATGTTGAATGAAATGGAATGGAATGTGGAATGAAATTGAACGGAATATGGAATGGAATATGTAATGGAATGGAATGGATTTTGGAAAGTAACCTGAAATGGAATGGAATGGAAGGTGGAATGGAATGTGGAATATAATGTGCAATGTAACATGGAATGGAATGGAATGGAATGTGGAATGCAACGGAGTAGAATGTTGAAAGGAATGTGGAATGGAATGCAATGGAATGAGGAATGGAATGTAATGTAATGTGGAATGGAATGTGGAATGGAATGTGGAATGGAATGGAATGGAATGTGGAATGGAGGATGGAATGGAATGGAATGTGGAATGGAGTGTGGAAAGGAATGGAATGGAATGCTGAATGGAATGGAACGGAAAATGGAATGGAATGTGGAACGGAATGAAGCATGGAAAGCAATGTAATGTGGAATGGAATGTGGAATGGAATGTGGAATTGAAAGGAATGTAATGTGGAATGGAATGTGGAAACAAAAGTGGAATTTAATGGAATGGAATGTGGAATGGAACGTGGAATGGAATGGAATGGAATGTGGGATGGAATGTTGGAAGGAATGCAATGGAATGTGGAATGGAATGGAATGGAATGTGTAATGAAATGGAATAGAACGTGGAATAGAATATGGAATGGAATGTGGAATGGAATGTTGAAAGGAATGGAATGGAATTTGGAAAGGAAAGTGGAATGTAATGGAATGGAAGGTGGACTGAAACGAGGAATGGAATGGAATGGAGGGTGGAACGGAACGTGGAATGGAACGCAGAATGGAATGTGGAATGGAATGTGGAATGGAATGGAATAGAATCTGGAATGGAATGTGGAAAGAAATGTGGAATGGATTGTGGAATGGAATGGAAAGGGATGTAGAATGAAATGTGGACTTCAATGTGGAATGGAAGGGAATGGGATGTAGAATGAAATGTGGAATTGAATGTGGAATGGAATGTGGAGTGGAGTGTGTAATGGCATGTGGAATAGAACGCAATGGAAAGTCAAATGGAATGTGGAATGGAATGTGGAAGGGAACTTGAAATGTAAGGCAATGGAATTTGGAATGGAGCGTGGAATGGAATGGAGTGGAACATGGAATAGAACGTGGAATGGAACGTGGAATGGAATGGAATGGAACGTGGAATGGAATGTGGAATGGAATGTGGAAATGAATGGAATGTGGAACGGACTGGAATGGAATGTTTAAAGGAATGTGGAATGGAATTGAATGGAATGTGGAATGAAATGGAAAGGAATGTGGAATGAAGTTGAAGGGAATGGAATGAAATGTGGAGAGGAATGTGGAGTGGAATGGAATGGAATGTGGAATGGATTATGGAATGGAATGGAAAGGAATGAAATGTGGAGAGGAATCTGGAGTGGAATGGAATGGAATGTGGAATGGATTATGGAATGCAATGGAATGTGGCATGGAATGTGGAATGGAAGAGAATGGATTGTGGAATGGAACGTGGAATGGTATGGAATGGAATGTGGAATGCAATGACTGATGGAATGTGAAATGGAACGGAAAGAAATAAGGAATGGACTGTGGAATGGAATGAGGAAATATAAGTGAAATGGAATGGAATGGAACGTAGAATGGAACAAGGAGTGCAATGCAATGGGATGTGGAATGGAATGCAATGGAATGGGATGTTGAAAGAAGTGGAATGGAATGTGGAATGGAATGTGGAATGAAATTGTTCGGAATATGGAATGGAAGATGTAATGGAATGGAATGGAATGTGGAAAGTAACCTGAAAAGGAATGGAATGTAAGGTGGAATGGAACGTGGAATATAACGTGGAATGTAACGTGGAATGGAATGGAATGGAATGTCGAATGCAATGGAGAAGAATGTTGAAAGGAATGTGGAGTGGAATGCAATAGATTCAGGAATGAAACGTAATGTAATGTGGAATGCAATGCGGAACGGAATGTGGAACGGAACGTGGAATGGAATGTGGAAAGGAATGGTGAATGGAATGTGAAATGGAACGTGGAATGGAAGGGAATGGAATGTGAAACGCTATGTGGAAAGGAATGTGGAATGGAATGGGGAAATAAATATGGAATGGAACGGAATGGAATGTGAAATTGAATGGAATGCAATGTGGAATGGAAGGTGGAATGGAATAGAATGCAATGTGGTATTTAATGTGTTATGGAACGGAATGAAATGTCGAACGGAATGTGGAATGAAAGGTAGAATGGAAAAGAATGCAATGTGGAATGGAATGGGATGGAATGGAATGGAACGTGGAATGGAATGGAATGGAAAGTTGAATGGCATGGAATGGAATGTGGAATGGAATGTCTAATGGAATGGTACGGAATGTGGTATCGAATGGTATGGTATGTGGAATGGAATGGAATGGAATGTGGAATGGAATTAAATGGAACATGGAATGGAACGTGGAATGGAACACGTAACGGAACGTGCAATGGAAAGTGGAACGGAACGTGGAATGGAACATGGAATGGAATGACAATGGAATAGAATGCAATGGAATGTGGAATGAAGGGAATGGAATGTGGAATGGAATGGAATGGAATCGATTTGAATGTGGAATGCAATGGAAATCAATGAGGAATTGAAAGGAATGGAATGGAAAGTGGAATGGAATGTGGAGTGGAATATGGAACGGAATTCAATGGAATGTGGAATGGAAAGAAATGGAATGTTGATTGGAATGCATTGGAACGTGGAATGAAATGGACCATGAAATGGAATGGAATGGAATGTGGAATGTGAAATGGAATGTGGAATAGAATGTTAAAAGGAATGTGGATTGGAATGTGGAATGGAATGCGAAATGGAATGGGGAATGGAATGTGAAATGGAATGTGGAATGAAATGTGGAATTGAATGAAATGGAGCATGGAATGGAATGGAACGGGACGTGGAATTTAATGAAATAAAACGTGGAATGAAAAGTGGAATGGAATGGAATGGATTGCAGAATGGAATGGAATTCAGAGAGGAATGGAATTTAATGTGGAATGGAATGGAATGGAACGTTGAATGGAATGGAATGGAATGTGGAATGGAAAGCGGAATGGAATGGAATGTGGAAAGGAATGTGGAATGGAACGTGTAATGGAAAATGCAATGGAACGTGGAATGGGACGTGGAATGGATTTAGTAATGGAATGGACTGGAATGTGAAATGGAAGGGAAAGGAATGCGGGATGGAATGTGGAATGGAATGTGGAATGGAATGGAATGGAACGTGGAATGGAATGAAATGGAAAGGAATGTGGAATGGAATGGAATGGAATGTTAAATGGAATGGAATGGAATGTGGAATGGAATGGAATTGAATGAGGAATGCAATGGAATGGAAGGCGGAATGGAATGGAATGGAATAGAATTTTGACTGGAATTTAATGGAATGTAACGGAACGTGGAATGGAATGCAATGGAGTGGAATGTGGAATGGAATCTGGAATTTAACGGAATGGATTGTGGAATGGAATGGAATGAAATGTGGAATGGAATATGGAATGGATTATTGAATGATATGTGGAATGGAATATTATAGAATGTGGAATGGAATCCAAAGGAAAGTGGAATGTAATGGATTTGAATAGAATGTGGTCTGAAATGGAATGGAATGAAACAGAAAGTGGATTGGAATGGAATGGAATGTGAATGGAATGGAATGGAATGTGAAATGGAATGGAATGGAATGTGGAATGGAATGTGGAACGGAATGTAATGGAATTCAGAATGGAATGTGGAATGGAATGGAATGCGGAATGGAAGGTGGAATGAAATGGAATAGAATGTGGAATGGAATGTGGAATGAAATGGAATGGAATGTGGAATGAAATGTGGAATGGAATGTGGAATGGAATGTGGAATGGAAAGTGGAAAAGAATGTTGAATGGAATGTGAAAAGGAATGTGGAATTGAACGGAATGGAATGTGGAATGGAATGTGGAATGGAATTGCATGGAATGTGGAATGGAATGGAATGGAATGATGAATGGAATGTGGAAAGGAATGGAATGGAATGATGAATGGAATGTGGAATGGAATGGAATGGAATGTGTAAAGGAATGGAATGGAATGTGGTTTGGAATGTGTAATGGAAAGTGGAATGGAATGGAATATGGTGTGGAATATAGAATGGAAAGTGGAATGGAATGGAATGGAATGTGGAATGGAACGGAAGGGCACGGAATGGTAGGTGGAATGGAATGCAGTGCAGTGTATTGTGGAATGGAATGTGGAATGGAATGGAATGGAATGTGGAATGGAATGGAATGGAATGTGGAATGGAATGGAATGGAATGTGGAATGGAATGTCGAATGGAATGGAAGGGATTGTGGAATGGAATGTAACGGAATGTAAGTGAAATGGAATGGAATGATGAAAGGAATTGAATGGATTGTGGAATGGATTGGGGAATGGAATGGAAAGCAGAATGGAAGGTGGAATGGATTGGAATGGAATGTGGAGTGGAGTGGAGTGGAATGTGGAATGAAATGTGGAATGGAATTGAATGCGGAATGGAAGGTGGAATGGAATGGAATGTAATGTGGAATGGAAAGGAATGGAATGTGGAATGGAATGGAATGGAATGTGGAAAGGTATGTGGAATGCAATGGAGAGGAATGTGGAATGGAATGTTGAATGGAATGGAATAGAAAGTGAAATGGAATGGAAAGGAATGTGGAATGGAATTTTGAATGGCATGGAATGGAAGGTGAAATGGAATGGAATAGAATGTGGAATGGAATGTGGAATGGAATGTGGAATTGAATGGACAGGAATGTGTAAAGGAATAGAATGGAAAGTGAAATAGAATGTGGATCAGAATGTGAAATGGAATGTGGAGTGGAATGTGAAACAGAATGAAATGGAACGTGGAATGCAATGGAATGGAACGTGTAAAAAAATGGAATGGAATGGAACGTGGAATGGAACGTGGAATGGAAAATTGAATGGTACGTGGAATGGAATGTGGAATGGAACTGAATGGAACGTGGAATGGAACGTGGAATGGAACGTGGAATGGAAGGTGGAATGTAATGGTACGTGGAATGTAATGGAATGCGTAACGGAATGGAATGCAATGTGGCATATAATGGAATGGAATGTGGAATGGAATGGTATGGAATGTGGAATGGAACTGAATGAAACGTGGAATGGAACGTGGAATGGAACGTGGAATGGAACGTGGAATGGAATGTGGAATGTAATAGTATGTGGAATGGAATAGAATGTAATACGGAATGGATTGGAATGGAATGTAATAAATGAATGGAATGGAATGGGATGCGGAATGGAATGGAATGGAATGAAATATGGAATGTAATGGAATGGAATGAAATGTGTAATGGAATGGAATAGAATACAGTGTAATGGAATGTGGAATGGAATGTGGAATGGAATGCAATGTGGAATGGAATAGAATGAGGAATGGAATGAAAAGGAATGGAATGAAATGGACTGGAATGTCGAATGGAATGGAATGGAATGTGGAATGGAATGGAATGGAATGGAATGGAATGTTAAATGGAATGGAAAGCAATGTGGAATGCAATAGAATGTCTAATGGAATGGAATGCGGAATGGAATCGAATGCAACATGGAATGGATTACAATATAATGAGGAATGCAATGGAAAGGAATGTGGAATGGATTGGAAAGGAATGTCCAATGGAATGTGTACTAGAATGGAATTGAATTTGGAATGGAAAGTGGAATGGAATGGAAAGGAATGTGAAATGGAAAGCAATGGAATGTGGAATCGAATGTGGAATGGAATGTGCAATGCATTCTGGATTGGAATGTGGAATGGAATTTGCAGTGGAATGTGGAATGGAATGTGGAATAGAATGGAATAGAATGTGGAATGGAAAGTGGAATGCAACGTGGAATGGAACATGGAATGGAAGGTGGAATGGAATGTGCCCTGGAATGTGGAATGAAAAGAGGAATGGAAAGGAATGTAAAGTGAAATGGATCGTGGAATAGAACTTGGAAAGGAATGTGGAATGGAAGGTGGAATGGAATGGAATGGAATGTGGAATTTAATGGAATGGAATGTGGAATGGAATGGAATGGAAAGTGGAATGGAATGGAATGGAATGTGGAATGGAATGGAATGGGATGTCGAATGGAAAGGCATGGAACGTGGAATGGGACGTGGAATGGAACGTGGAATACAACATGGAACGGAACGTGGAATGGAGCGTCGAATGGAATGGAATGGAAAGTGAAGTGGAATGGAAAGGAATGAAGAATGGAAAGTATTGGAATGTGGAATGGAACGTGGAATGGAAAGTGGAATTTAATGGAATGGAACGTGGAATGAAATGTGGAATGGAATGGAATGGAACGTGGAATTGAATGGAATGCAATGTGAAATGGAATGGAATGGAACGTATAATTTAATGGAATGGAAAGTGGAATGGAACATGGAATGGAATTGAATGGAACTTGGAATGCAACGTGGAATGGAAAGTGGAATGGAACGTGGAATGGAGCATGGAATGGAATGGAATGGAACGTGGAATGGAATGAAACGGAATGTGGAATAGAAAGGAATACAACGTTGAATGGGACGTGGAATGGAACATGGAATGCGACGTGGAATGGAAAGTGGAATGGAATGTGGAAAGGAATGGAATGGAATGTGGAATGGAATGGAATGGAAAGTGAAATGGAATAGAATGGAGTGGAATATAAAATGGAATGGATTGGAATGGAATGGAATGGAATGGAATGGAAAGTGGAATGCAATGGAATGAAAGGTGGAATGGAATGGAACGGACTAAAACGAAGTGTGGAATGGAATGGAATGGAATGGAAATTGAAATATAATTTGGAATGGAATGTGGAATGGAATGTGGAACGGAATGTGGAACGGAATGAATTGGAACGTGGAATGGAATGTGGAAAGGAATGCAATGGATTGAGAACGGAATGTGGAATGGAATGGAATGGAATGTGAATAGGAATGTTGAATGGAATGTGGAATGGAACATGGAATGGAAAGTGGAATGGAACGGAATGAAATGAGGGACGGAATGTGGAATGGAATGTGGAAAGGAACTTGGAAAGGAATGTGGAATGGAATGTGGATTGGAATGGAATGGAATGGAATGGCATATGGAATGAAATGGAATGGAATGTTAAATGGAATGGCATGGAATTTGGAATGGAATGTGGACTGGAATGTGAAACG
The DNA here is from genome assembly GCF_028885625.2 of Pongo pygmaeus. Lineage (NCBI taxonomy): Eukaryota > Metazoa > Chordata > Mammalia > Primates > Hominidae > Pongo > Pongo pygmaeus. Next base: position 9,381,314 of record NC_072386.2, on the reverse strand, counting down.
GAATGCAATGGAAAGTGGAATGGAATGGAATGGAAAGTGGAATGGAACGTAGAATGGAATGGAATGGAAAGTGGAATGAAATGTGGTATCGAAAGTAGTGGAGTGGAATGTGGAAGGGAATGTGGAATGGAATGGAATGGAATGTGGAATGAAATGCAATGGAATATGGAATTGTGTTGAGTGGAATGTGGAATGGAATGTGGAATGGAATGGAAAGGAACGTGGAAAGGAATGGAAAGCAATGTGGAATGCAATGGAATGGAATGTGGTATGGAATGGATTGGAATGTGGAATGGAATTTAATGGAATGCGGAATTGAATGTGGAATAGAATGTGGAATGGAATGGAATGGAGTGGAATGTGGAATGGAATGTGGAATTCATGGAATGGAATTTGAAATTGAATGGAATGGAATGTGGAATGAATGAGCAATGGAATGGAATAGAATGTGGAACAGAATGTGGAAAGGAAAGGAATGGAATGTGGAATGGAATGAAACAGAATGTGGAATGGAATCTACAATGGTATGTGGAATGGATTGTGGAATGGAATGGAATGTGATGGAATGTGGAAAGGAATGGTGAATGGAATGGAATAAAATGTGGAATAGAATGTGGAATAGAATGGAATGGAATGTGGAATGGAAGGGAATTCAATGCGGAATGGAATGTAATGGAAATTGGAATGGAATGTGGAATGGAATGGAAAGGAATGTGAAATGGAAAGCAATGGAATGTGGAATCGAATGTGGAATGGAATGTGCCATGCATTGTGGATTGGAACGTGGAATGGAATTTGCAGTAGAATGTGGAATGGAATGTGGAATAGAATGGAATAGAACGTGGAATGGAAAGTGGAATGGAACGTGGAATGGATCGTGGAATGGAACATGGAAAGGAAAATAGAAAGGAATGTGGAATGGAAAGTGAAGTGGAATGGAATGGAATGTGGAATGGAAAGTGGAATGCAACGTCGAATGGATCAAGGAATGGAAAGTGGAATGGAATGTGCCCTGGAATGTGGAATGAAAATTGGAATGCAAAGGAATGTAAAGTGAAATGGATCGTGGAATAGAACATGGAAAGGAATGTGGAATGGAACGTGGAATGGAATGTGAAATGGAATGTGGAAGGCAATGTGGAATGGAATGGAATGTGGAATGGAACGTGCAATGATTCCTGTAATTGAACGTGGAATGGATCATCAAATGGAACTGGAGTGGAAATTGATATGGATTCTGGAAAGGAATGTGGAATGGAACGTGAAATTAAATGGATTGGAATGTTGAATGGAACGTGGAATGGAATGGAATGGAATGAGAAATGGAATGTGGAATGGAATATGGAATTGAATGGAATGGAATGTGGAATGGAATGGAATGGAATGTGGAATGTAATGGAATGGAAAGTGGAATGAAATGGAATGTGGAATGGAAAGGCATGGAACATGGAATGGGACGTGGAATGGAACGTGGAATACAACATGGAACAGAATATGGAATGGAGCGTCGAATGGAATGGAATGGTAAGTGAAGTGGAATGAAAAGGAATGATGAATGGAAAGTAATGGAACGTGGAATGGAACGTGGAATGGAAAGTGAAATTGAATGGAATGAAACGTGGAATGAAATGTGGAATGGAATGGAAGGGAACGTGGAATTGAATGGAATGCAACGTGAAATGGAATGTGAAATGGAATGGAATGGAACGTATAATTTAATGGAATGGAACGTGGAATGGAACATGGAATGGAATTGAATGGAACTTGGAATGCAACAGAATGTGGAATGCAAAGTAATGGAATGGAATTGGGAATGGTATGGAATGGAATTGAATGGGATGTAGAAAGTAATGGAATGGAATGTGGAATGGAATCGAATGTGTAATGGAATGAAGAGGAATGGAATGCGGAATGGAATGGAATGGAATGTGGAAAGGAATGGAATAGAATTGATTGGAATGTGGAACGGAATGCAGTCAAATGTGGAATTGAATAGAATGTGGAATGGAATGCAATGGAATGGATTGTGTAATGGAATAGAATGTGGAAAGGAATGAACTGGAATGGAAAGTTTAACGGAAAAGAATGGAATGGAATGCGGAATGGAATGGAACGGAACTGAACAGAATGTGGAATGGAATGGAGGGGAAAGTTGAATGGAATAGAATGGGGAATGGAAAGAAATGGAATGGAATGTGGAACGGAATTGAATGGAATGTGGAATGGAAAGAAATGGAATATGGAATGGAGTGGAAAGGAAAGGAATCTGGAATGGAATGTGCAATGGAATGGGATGGAATGGAAAGGAAAGTGGAAAGGAATGGAATCTAATCTGGACAGGACTGTGGAACGGAATGTGGACAGCAATGTGTAAAGGAATGGAATGGAATGTGGAATGGAACTGAAAGGAATGTGGAATGGAAATTGGAATGGAATGGATTGGCATGTGAAATGTCATGTGAAATGGAAAGTGGAATGGAACGCGGAATGGAACACGGAAAGTAACGTGGAATGGATTAGAATGGAACGTGAAATGCAATGGAAACGAATGTGGAATGGAATGGAATGTCCAATGGAATGTGGAATGGAATGGAATTGAAGGCGGAATGGAATGAGGAATGGAATGGAAAGGAATGTGAAATGGAAAGAAACGGAATGTGGAATGGAATGGAATGGAATTGAAGGTGAAATGGAACGGAATGAAATGTGGAATGGAATGTGCAAAGGAATGGAATGGAGTGGAATGCGGATTGGAATGTGGAATGGAATGGAATGGAATGTGGATTGAAACGGAATGGAATGGGGAATGGAATGGTTTGCAATGTGGAATTGAATGTGGAATGAAATGGAATGGAATGAAACTGAAAATGGAATGGAATGGAATGGAATGTGGAATGGAATAGGAATGGAATGGAATGGTATGTGGAAAGGAATGGAATGGAATGTGGAATGGAATGGAATGTGGAATGGAAATGACTGGAACTTGGAATTGAATGGAATGGAATGAAATGGAATCTGCAATTGAATGGAATTGAACGGGGAATGGAATGTGGAATGGAATGGAATGGAATGTGGATTGGAATTGAATGGAATGGAATTTGGAATGGAATGGAATGGAATGGAATGTGGAATGGAATGGAATGGAATGGAATGGAATGGAATGTGGAATGCAATGGAATGGAATGGAACTTGGAATTCAATGGAAAGGAAAGGAACGTTGAATGCAATGGAATGGAAAGGAACGTGGAATTGAATGGAATTGAATGGGGAAAGGAATGTGGAATGGAAAGTGGATTTGAACGTGGAGTGGAGTGGAATGGAATGTGGAATGTAATGGAATGGAATGTGGAATAGAATGGAATGGAATGGAATGTGTAATGGAATGTGAAAAGGAATGTGGAATGTAATGGAAGGGAAGGTTGAGTGGATTGGAACGGAATGTGGAATAGAATGGAATGGAAAGGAATGTGTAATGGAATGTGATATGGAATGTGGAATGGAATGTGGAATGGAATGTAATGGAATGAGCAATGGAATTGAATTTGGAATGGAATGGAATGGATTGTGGATTGGAATGGAATGGAATGGAATGTGGAATGGAATAGATTGGAATGTGGAATGGAAAGTGGAATGAAATGTGGAATGGAACAGAATGGAATGTGGAATGCAACGTGGAACGGAACAAGAAATGGAACATGGAATGCGATGTTCATTGGAATATGGAATGGAAATTTGAATGGAATGGAATGGAACGTGGAATTGAAAGTGGAAATAATGGAATGGAATGTGGAATGGAACATAGTATGGAACGTGTAAAGGAATGTGGAATGGAACATGGAATGGAATGTGGAATGTAATGTAGAAGGGAATGTGGAGGGGAATGGAAAGGAATGGAATAGAATGTGAAGTGGAACGTGCAATGAATCAAGGAATTGAGTGTGTAATGTAAAGTGGAATGGAAAGTGAAATAGAATGTGGAATAGAATGTGGAATGGAATATGGAATGGAACATGAAATTGAATGGAATGGAATGTTGAATGGAACGTGGAATGGAATGGAATGGAATGTGGAATCGAAAGTGGAATGTAATGGAATGGAACGTGGAATGGAACCTGGAAAGGAAGTTGGAATGGAATGGAATGGAATGTGGAATGAAATGCGGAATGTAATGGAATGGAATGTGCAATGGAACGTGGAATTGAAGCTGGAATGGAACGAGGAATGTAATGGAATGGAAAGTGGAATGGATCTTGGAAAGAATGGAATGGAACTTGGATTAGAATGTGAAATGGAATGTGGAATGGAACGTGGAATGGAACGTGGAATGGAATCGACTGGAATGTAGAATGGAGTGGGATGGAACATGGAATGCAATGTGCAATGGAATGTGAAATGGAAGGTGGAATGGAAAGTGGAGTGAAATGGAATAGAATGTGGAATGGAATGGAATGTGGAATGGAATGGAATGGAATGTGGTATGGAATGGAATGGAATGTTTAATCGAAAGGAATGGAACGTGAAATGGGTCGTGGAATGGAACAAGGAGTGCATCGTGGAATGGAACGTGGAATGGAATGTGCAATGCAAAGGAATGGAATGTGAAATCTAATGGAATGGAATATGGAATGGAATTGAATGGAGTGGAATGTGGATTGGAATCGAATAGAATGGAATGAAAGGCGGAATGCGATGGAATGGAATGTGGAAAGGAATGGAATGGAATGGAATGGAATGTGCAACTGAATTTTAATGGAATGAGGAATGGAATGGATTAGAATGTGGAATGCAATGGAATGGAACTTGGAATGGAATGTGGAATGCAATGTGGAATGGATTGCACAATGGAATGGAATGGAATTTGGAATAGAATGGAGTATAATGGAATGTGGAATAGAATTTGTAAAGGAATGTGGAATGGAATGGAATGTGGAATGAAATGGAATGGAATGTGTAATTGAGTGGAATGGTAAGTGAAATAGAATGTGGAACGGAATGAGAAATGGAATGTGGAATGGAATGTGGATCGGAATGAAAAGGAACGTCAAATGGAATGGTATGGAACGTGGAATGGAATGGAATGGAACGTCGAATGGAACGTGGAGTGGAACATGGAATGGAAAGTGGAATGGAATGTGGAATGGAATGTGGAATGCAATGGAATGGAATGTGGTATGAAATGTGAAATGGAATGGAATTGAATGTGGAAAGGAATGTGGAATATAATGCAATGGAATGAGAATGGAATGTGGAATGGTATGGAATGGAATGTTTAATGGAATGTGGTATGGAATGGATTGGAATGTGGAATGGAATGTGGAATGGAATGCGAAATGGTAGGGAATTGAATGTGGAATGGAATGTTGAATGAAATGTGGAATGGAACGTGGATGTGAATGGAATGGAACTTGGAATAGAATGTGGAATGGAATGGAAGGGAATGTGGAATGAAATGTGGAGTGTATTAGAAAGGAATGTGGAACGGAATGGAATGGAATATTGAATGGAATGTGGAATGGAACAGAATGGAATGTGGAATGGAATGTGCAATGCAATGTGGAATTGAAAGTTTAATGGAATGGAATGGAATGTGCATCGGACATGGAATGAAACCGAACGGAATGTGGAATGGAAAGTAGAATGGAACGTGGAATGGAATGGAATGGAATGTGGAATGGAAAGTGGAACGGAGTGTGGAATGGAATGGAATGGAAAGTGGACTGGAATGTGGCAGGAAATTTAATGGAATGTTGAATGGAAAGTGGATTGCAATGTAGAATGGGTTGTGGTATGAAACGTGGAATGGAATGGAATGGAAAGTGGAATGGTATGTGGAATGGAACTTGCAATGGAATGGAATGGAATGTGGAATGGAAAGTGAAATGCAATGGAATTGATCATGGAATATAACGTCTAATGGAACGTGGAATGGAATGTGGAATTGAACATAGGATAGAATGTGGAATCAAGTGTGGAATGGAACGGAATGGAACATGGAAAGGAAGGTGGAATTGAATGTGGAATGGAATGGAATGGAAGGTAGAATGGATTGTGGAATTGAATGGAATGGAATGGAATGGAATGTGAAATGGAATGTGGAATGAAATGTGGAATGGAATGTGCAATGGAATGGAATGAAATGTTTATTGGAATGGAATGGAATGTGGGATGGAATGGAATGGAATGTGGAAAGGAATTTAAAGGACATTGGAATGGAACATGGAATGGAAAGTGGAATGGAATGTGGAATGGAATGGAATGGAATTTAAAGGAAAGTGTAATGGCATGTGAATTGCAATGCAAGAGATTGTGGAATACAATGTGAAATGAAACGCAAAGGAATGAGAATGGAACGTGGAATGGAATGTGGAATTGAATAGAATGTGGAAGAGAATGTGGAATGGAATATGGAATTAAATGGAATGGAATGTGGAAAGGAATGAAATGGAATGTGGAAAGGAATCTGGAATGGAATGCAATGGAATGTGGAATGGAACGGAATGGAATGTGGAATGGAATGTGGAATGGAATATGGAATGGAATGGAATGGTATTTGGAATGGAATGTGGAATGGAGTGCGGAATGGAATGTGAAATGGAACAGAATGGAATTTGCAATTGAATGTGGAATCAAAAGGGGAATGGAATGGAATGGACGGTGGAATGCAATGGTATGGCATGGTATGGAATGTGGAATGGATTGGAATGGAATGTGGAATGGAACGTGGAATGGAATGTGGAATGCAACACGGAATAGAGTGAAATGGAAAGTGGAATGGAATGTGGGATGGAATGGAATGGACCGTGGAATGGAATGTGGAATGGAATGTGGAATGGAATGGAATGGAATGTGCCAGGCAATGTGGAATGGAATGTGGAATGCAATGGAAGGAATGTCGAATGGAATGTGAAATGGAATGGAATGGAATGTCAAATGGAATGTGGAAAGGAATCTGGAATGGACAGTGGAACGGAATGTAAAATGGAATGTGGAATGTATCGTGAAATGGAAAGTGGAATAGAAAGGAATGCAACGTGTAACGGAATGTGGAATGGAATGGAATGGAATGCAGAATGGAATGTTTAATGGAATGTGGAATGGAATGGAGTGGAATGTGGAATGTAATGTAGAATGGAATGTGGAATGGAACGGAATGGAATGTGGAATGGAGTGTGTAATGAAATATAATGGAATGTGGAATGGAACGGAACAGAATGTGGAATGAAATGTGGAATGGAAAGTAATATAAGATGGAATGGAATGTGGAAACGAAATTGGAAGGGAATGCAAAGGAATGTGGAATGTAACGTGGATTGGAATGGAATGGAAAGTGGAATTGAACATGTATTGTAAACTGGAATGGAATGGAATGGAATGTGGAATGGAATGGAATGGAATGTGGAATGGAATGTGATGGAATATGGGAGAGAATGGAGTGGAATGGAATGTAGAATGGAATATGGAATGGAATGTGGAATATAATGGAATGGAATGTGGAATGGAAAGGAATTTAATGTAGAATGGAATGGAATGAACTGTAATAGAAAGGAATGTGGAACGGAATGGAAAGGAATATGGAATGGAATGCGGAATAGAACAGAATGGAATGTGGAATGGAATATTCAATGGAATGTGGAATGGAAAATTTAATGGAATGGAATGGAATGTGGAATCGAACATGGAATGAAATTGAAGGGAACGTGGAATGGAAAGTGGAATGGAATGTGGAATGGAATGTGGAATGGAGTGGAATTGAATGTGCAATGGAATGTGGAACGGACTGTGGAATGGAATGTGATGGAATGTGGAATGGAATGTGCAAGGAATTTAATGGAATGTGGAATGGAAAGTGGATTGCAATGTAGGAAGGGTTGTGTAATGGAACGGAATAGAATGTGGAACGGAATGTGGAATGGAGTGTGGAATAGAACTTGGAATGGAATGCAATGGAATATGGAATGGAACGTGGAATGGAATGGAATGGAAAGTGGAATGGTATGTGTAATGGAACTTGTAATAGAAAGGAATGGAATGTGGAATGGAAAGTGAAATGCAATGGAATTGAAGGTGGAATATAATGTATAATGGAAAGTGGAATGGAATGTGGAAACGAACATAGGATATAATGTGGAATCAAGTGTGGAATGGAACTGAATGGAATATGGAAAGGAATGTGGAATTGAGTGTGGAATGGAACGTGGAATGGAATGGAATGGAATGTGGAATGGAACGTGGAATTGAATGGAATGGAATGGAATGGAATGTGGAATGGAATGGAATGGAATGTGGAATGGAATGGAGTGGAATGTGGAATGGAATTTAACGGACACTGGAATGGAACGTGGTATGGAATGTGGAATGCATTGTGGAAAGGTATGTGGAATGAAATCTGGAATGGAACGGAATTAAACGTGGAATGGAATGTGGAATGGAATGTGGAATGGAACGTGGAATGCAATGGAATGGAATATGGAAGGGAAAGGATTGGAATGTGGAATGGAATGTGGAAGGGAATTTGGAATGGAACGTGGAATGGAACGTGGAATGGAATGAAATGTAATGTGTAACGGAATGGAATGGAATGTGGAATGGAATGTGGAATGGAATGGACTGGAATTTGGAATGGTGTGGAATGGAAAGTTGACTGGAACGTGGAAGGCAATTTGCAATGTAACGTGGAATGGAAAGGAATGCAATGTGGAATGGAATGCAGTGGAATGTGGAATGGAATGTAATGTAATATGGAATGGAATGTTAAATGGAATGGAATGGAATGTGGAATAGAATTTGGAAAGGAATGGACTGTGGAATAGAATTTGTAATGGAATGAAATGGAATGCGAAATGGAATGGAATGCAATGCGAAAGGGAACGTGGAATGGAACGTGGAATGGAACTTGGAATGGTTTGTGGAATGGAATGGAAAAGAATGAGAATGGAATGGATTGGAATGTCGAATAGAATGTTCTATGGAATGGAATGGAATGTTGAATGGTATAGAATGGAATGGTATGGAATCTGGAATGGAATTGAAAGGAATGTGGGATGGAACGTGGAATGGAATGGAATGGAAAGTGGAATGGAATGCGTAATGGAATGAGGAATAGAAAGTTCAATGTACGTGGAATGGAATGGAATTGAACGTGGAATGGAACGTGGAAAGCAATGTGGAACGGAACGTGGAATGTAAGGTGAAATGGAATGGAATGGAATGGGGAATTGAATGCAACGCAATGTGGAATGGAATAAAATGGAGTGGAATGTGGAATGGAATGGAATGCAGAATGCAACGGAATGAAATGTGGAATGGAATGGAATGGAATGGAATTGAAAGAGGCATGCAATGGAAAGGAATCTAATGGAATTTGGAATAGAATGGAATGGAATGCAATGTGGAATGGAATGTGGAATAGAATGTGGAATGGAAAGTGCAAAGAAAAGTAGAATGGAATGGAATGGAATGTGGAAAGGAAAGTGGAATTGAATCGAATGGAACGTGGAATGGAAAGTAGAATGCAATGGAGTGGAACGTGGAATCGAACGTGGAATGGAACGTCAAATGGAATCGTCAATGGAATGTGGAATTGAACATGGAATGGAATGAAACAGAAAGTGGAATGGGACGTGAAATGTTCTGTAATAGAATGGAATGGAATGTGGAATGGAATGTGGAATGGATCGGAACGGAATGTGGAATGGAATGTGGAATGGAATGTGCAAAGGTAAGTGGAATGGTATGGAATGGGTTGTGGAATGGAACGTGGAATTCAATGGAATGCAACATAGAATGGAACGAGCAATGTAATGAAGAATGAAATGTGGAATGGAATGTGGAATGGAACGGAAAGGAATGGTGAATGGAATGTGAAATCGAATGTGGAATGGAACGTGGAATTTAATGGAATGCAACATAGAATGGAACGAGCAATGTAATGAAGAATGAAATGTGGAATGGAATGTGGAATGGAACGGAAAGGAATGGGGAATGGAATGTGCAATGGAATGTGGAATGGAAAGTGGAATGTAATGAAATGGAAAGTCGAATGGAACTTACAATGGAATGGAATGGATTGTGGAATGGAATCTGGAATGGAATGTGGAATGGAATCTGGAATGGATCGTGGAACGGAACGGAATGGATGGTGGAATGGAATGTGGAAAGGAATGGAATGGGATATGGAATGAAATGTGGAATGGAATGTGTAACGGAATGGAATGGAATGTGGAAAGAATGGAATGGAAAGTGGAATGGGATATGGAATGCAATGTCGAATGGAATGTGGAATGGAATGGAATGCAAAGTGGAATGGAATGGAATGGAATGTGGAATGGAATGTCAGGGAATGTAGAATGGAATGTGGAATGGAATGTGGAAAGGAATGTGGAATGGAACGGAATGGAATGCGGAATGTTATGTGGAATGGAATGTGGAATGGAAAGTGGATTTGAATGGAATGGAATGTCGAATGGAACGTGGAATGTAACAGAATGCAATGTGGAATGGAATGTGGAAGGGAATGTGGAATGGAAAGTGGAATGGAATGGAATGTCGAAAAGATCGTGGAATGAAATGGATTGGAAGGTGGAATGAATCTTGCAGCGGAAGGTGGAATGGAAAGTGGAATGGAATGTGGAATGTAGCATGGAATGGAATGTGGAATGGAATGTGGAATGGAACCTGGGATGGAATGGAATGGAAGGTGAAATGAAACGTGGAATGGAATGCAATGGAACTTGGAACAGAATGTGGAAGTTAATCAGGAATGAAATGTGGAATGGAGAGTGGAATGGAAGGGAACGGAACATGGAATGGAATGTGGCATGAAATGTGGAATGGAAAGGAAAGGAATGTGGAATAGAACGTGGATTGGAATAGAATGAAATCCGGAATGGAATTGGAATGGAATGGAGTGGAATATGGAATGGAATGGAATGGAACGTGGAATGGAACATGAAATGGAATGTGAAATGGAAAGGAATGGAATGGAATATGGATAGCAATGGAATGGAATGTGTAATGGAATCTGTAATGGAAAGAGGAATGGAATGGAATGGAATGGAATGGATGTGAAAGGAATGTGGAATGAAATAGAATGGAATGTGGAATGGAAAGGAAGGGAATGCGGAATGGAATGGTATTTTATGGAATGTGAAATGGAACGTAACGGATTGGAATGGAAGGTGGAACGGAATGTAATGGAATGCAATGAAATGTCGAAAGGAATGAAATGGAATGGAATGTAATGCGGAATTAAATCGATTGGGAAGTGGAATACAATAGAATGGAATATGGAATGCAATGGAATGGAATGTAATTGAAGGTGGAACGGAATATGAAATGGAATGAGGATTGGAACGTGGAATGGAATGAAATGGATCTCAGAATGGAGTGTAATGGAACGTGGAATGGAGTGGAATGGAACGTGGAATGGAATGTAATGGAATGTTGAAAGGAACATGAAATGGAAAGTTGAAAGGAAAGTGGAATGGATAGTATAATGGAATGTAATGGAATGTGGAGTGGAATGGAATGGAAAGTGGAAAGGAATGGAATGGAATGTGAAATGGAATGGAATGGAATATGGAATGGAACGTGGAATGGAATGAAACGGAAAGTGGAATGGAACGACTAATGGAAAGTGGAATTTAACGTGGAATGGAATGGAATGGAACATGGTATGGAATGTGGAATGGAATATGGAATGGAATGGAATAGAAGGTGGAATGCAATTGAATGGAATGGAATGGAATGTGAAATGGAATGTGGAATGGAAAGTGGAATGGAAAGAATGGAACGTGGAATGGAATGGAATGGAATGGAATGTAACGTGGAATGTAACGTGGAATGGAATGGAATGGAATGTGGAGTGGAACGTGGAATGGAATGTGGAATGGAACGTGGAATGGAAAGTGGAATGGAATGCAATGGAATGTGGAATGGAATGTGGAATTGAATGTGGAACGGAATGTGGAATTCAATCTAATGGAATGTGGCATGGAATGTGGAGTGGAACGCAGAAGAGAATGGAGTGGAATGTGGAATGGAATGCGGAATGGAATGGAATGGAATGCGGGATGGAATGTGGAATGAAATGTGGAATGGAATGGAGTGTGCAATGGAGTGTGTAATGGAGAGGAATGGAATGTGGAATGGAATGCTGAATGGAATGTGGAATAGAATATGGCGGAACGTGGAATGGAATGTGGAATGGAACGTTGAATAGAAAGGAATAGAATGTGGAATGGAATTTGGAATGGAATGTAGAATGGAATGTGGAATGGAATGGATTGAAATGTGGAATGGAATGTGGAATTAACATGGAATGGAAGGTGGAATGGAATGGAATCAAATGTGGAATGGAGTGGGGAATGGAATGGAATGGAATGTGCAATTCAATTTGCAATGGAATGGAAAGGAAAGTGGAGTGGAATGGAACGTGGAATGGAATGTGGAATGCAATGGAACGGAATGTGGAATGAAATGTAGAATGCAATGAAATGCAATTTGGAATGGAATGTGGAGTGGAATGGAATGCAATGAGGAATGGAATGTGCAAAGGAATGTGGAATGGAGCGTGGAATGGAAGATGGAATGGAATGCAATGGAATGTGGAAGGGAATGTGGAATGGAATGGAATGGAATCTGGAATGGAATGGAATGTGGAATGGAATGGAGTATTTAAATGGAATGGAATGGAATGTGGAATGGAATGTGTACTGGAATGGAACACTTTGTGGAATGGAATGTGATATGGAATGAGGAAAGGAATGGAATTGAATATGGAATGGAATGGAATGTGGAATGGAATGCAATGGAATGTGGAATGGAATGGAATGTGGAATGGAATGGAGTATTTAAATGGAATGGAATGGAATGTGGAATGGAATGTGTACTGGAATGGAACACTTTGTGGAATGGAATGTGGTATGGAATGAGGAATGGAAAGGAATTGAATGTGGAATGGAATGGAATGTGGAATGGAATGGAAAGTTTAAATGGAATGGAATGGAATGTGGAAATGGAATGTGTACTGGAATGGAACACTATGTGGAATGGAATGTGGAATGGAATAGAATGGAATGGAATGTGGAATGGAATGTAATGGAATGTGGAATGGAATGTGGAATGGAAAGGAATGGATTGCGGAATTGAATATGGAATGGAAAGTGGAATGGAAAGTGAAATGTAAAGTGGAATGGAATGTGGAATGGAATGTAACGGTATGTGGAATGGAACGTGGAATGGAATGGAATGGAACCCTTAATGAAATGTGGAATGGAATGGAATGGGCTGTGTAATGGAATGGAATGTGCAATGGAAAGGAATGAAGTGCGGAATGGAACATGGAATAGAACGTGGAATGCAACGTGGAATGGAGCGTGGAATGGAAAGTGAAATGGAACAGAATTAAATGTGGAATTGAATGGTATGGAATGTGCAATGGAATGGAATGGATTGGAATGTGGAATGGAATGGAATGGAATGTGGAATGGAATGTAATGGAATGTCAAATGGAATGGAATGGATTGGAATGTGGAATGGAATGGAATGGAATGTGGAATGGAAAGGAATGGAATGTCGAATGGAATGGAACGTAGTGGAATTTGGAATGGAATTGAATGGAATGCAAAATATAATGGAATGGAATGTGGAATGGAATGGAATTGAATGGAAAGTGGAATAGAAAGGAATGGAATGGAGTGTGGAATGGAATGGAATGGAATGGAATGCAATGTGGAATGGAATGGAATGGAATGTGGAAGGGAATGGAATGGAATGTGGAATGGAACTTGGAATGGAATGGAATGGAACATGTAATGGAATGGAATGGAAGATGGAATGGAATGGAACATGTAATGGAATGGAATGGAAGATGAAATGGAATGGAAGTTGGAATGCAATGGAACGGAACGTGGAATGGAATGGAATGGAATTTAATGTGGAATGGAATGGAATGGAAAGTGAAATTCAATGGAATGGAATGTGGAATGAAATGGAATGGAATATTGATCTAATTTAATGGAATATGGAATTAATTGGAATGGAATGTGGAATGCAATGTGGAATGGAATGAAATGGAATGTGTAATGGAATGTCTAACGCTTGGAATGGAATGTGGAATGGAATGTGGAGTGCAATGTAATGGAAAGTGGAATGGAATGTGGAATTACATGGAATGGAATGCGTAATGAAACGTGAAATGGAATGGAATTGAATGCAGAATGGAATGTGGAATGGAATGGTATGGAATGTGGAATGGTATGGAATGGAAAGTGGAATGGAATGTGGAATGGAATGGAATGGAATGTGGAATGGAAGGGAATGGAATGTGGAATGGAATGGAATGCAATGAGGAATGGAATGGAATGAGGAATGGAATCGAATGGAATGGAATGTGAAATGGAATGGAATGGAATGGAATGCAATGTGGAGTGGAATAGATTGGAATAGAATGGAATGTGGAATGGAATGGTATGCAGTGTGGAATGGAATGGAAAGGAATGTGGAAACTAATGTGGAATGGAATGGAATGGAATGTGGAAATGAACGTAATGAAATTTGGAAAGTAATGTGTAATGGAATGGAATGGAATGTGGAATGGAATGGAATGGAATGTGGAATGGAATGGAATGGAATGTGGAATGGAATGGAATGTGCAATGGAAGGTAATGGAATGTGGTGAAGAATGGATTGCAACGCGGAATGGAATGTAATGTCTAAGGGAATATAATTTAATGGAATATCAATAGAAATGGAATGTAATGTGGAATGGAATGTGTAATGCAATGGAATGAAGTTTGGAATGGAATGGAATGGAATGTGAAATGGAATGGAATGGAATATGGAATAGAATGGAATGGAATGGAATGTGGCATGCAATGGAAAGAATTGGAATGAAATGTGGAACGGAATGGAGTGAAATGTGGAATGGAATGGAATGGAAGGAGGAGTGGAATGGTATGGAATTTGGAATGGAATGGAGTGGAATGGGGAATGGAATGTGGAATTGAATGGAATGGAATGCAATGAATTGTGGATTGCAATTTGGAATGGAACGTGGAATTCAATGGAATGGACTGTGAAATGGAGTGGAATGGAATTGAATTTGAAAAGAAATGTAATGAAAAGTGGAATGGAAAGTGGAATGGAATATGGAATGGAATGAAATGTAATTGAATGGATTGTGGAATGGAGTAGAATGGAATGTGGAATGCAATGGAATGGAATGGAATGTGAAATGGAAAGGAATGGAATTTGAAATGGAATGTGAAGGAATGTGGGATGGAATGGAATGGAACGTGGAATTGAATGTGGAATGGAATGGAATGGAACGTGGAATGGTATATGAAATGGAATGGAATGAAATGTGGAATGGAACGTGGAATGGAACGTATAATTGAAGGAGGAATGAAACGCAGATTGGAATTTGGATTGGAATGTGGAACAGAATAGAATGGAACATGGAATGGAATGTGGGATGGAATGGAATGGAATGTGTAATGGAACGTGGAATGGAATGGAATGGAACGTGGAGTGGAACGTGGAATGGAACGTGGAATGGAACTTGGAAAAGAATGTGGAAAGGAATGTGGAATGGAATGTAGAATGGAATGGAATGGAATGTGGAAGGGAATGGAATTGAATCTGGAATGCAAAGGAATGTAAAGTGGAAAGAATGTGGAATGGAATGGAATGGAATGTGGAATGGAATGTGAAATGGAATGGAATGGAATGTGGAATGGAATGTGGAATCGAATGGAGTGCATTGGAATGCAGACTGGAAATGAATGGCATGGAATGTACTGTGGAATGTACATTCCACATTGCATTCCTTTCCATGTCATTCCATTCCACATTGCATTCCATTCCATTCCATTCTACATTCCATTCAAATTTCTATCCTTTTTCATTCCACATTCTATTCCATTCCATTCCACGTTCCATTCCGCATACCATTCCACATTCCATTCCATTCCATTCCACATTCCATTCCATTCCATTCCACATTCCATTCCATACTATTCCACATTCCATACAATTCCATTCCACATTCCATTCTGCATTCCATTCCATTCCATTTCCCGTTTCATTACACATTCCATTCCATCTCATTCCACATTCCATTCCACTTTCCATTACATTGCACTCCACATTCCATTCCACATTCCATTCCAGATTCCATTCCACATTCCATTCCAAGCATTAGATATTCCATTACACATTCCATTTCATTCCATTCCACATTCCATTGCACATTCATTCCAATTAATTCCACATTCCATTAAATTAGATCAATATTCCATTCCATTTCATTCCACATTCCACTACATTCCACTCCATTCCATTCCACATTCCATGCCATTGCATTCCACATTCTATTCCATTGAATTTCACATTCCATTCTTTTACATTCCACATTCAATTCCATTCCATTCCATTGCAAGTTCCATTCCACATTCCATTCCATTCCATTACACATCCCAATCCATTCCATTCCACTTTCCATTCAACTTTCCATTACATTCCATTACACATCCCATTCCATTTCATTCCACTTTCAATTCCACATACCGTTCCACATTCCATTCCATTCCGTTCCACATTCCATTGCACATTCCATTCCATTTCATTCCACATTCCATTCTGCAATCCATTCCATTCCATTCCACATTCCATTAAAAATTACATTCCATCCCATTCCACATTCAATTCCATCCCATTCCACGTTCCATTCCAGTTTCCATTACATTGCATTCCACTTTCCATTACCATTCCATGCCATTCCATTCCACATTCCATTCCAAGCATTCCGCATTCCATTCTACATACCATTCCATTCCGTTCCACATTCCATTCCACATTCCGTTGCATTCCATTCCGCATTCCTTTTCATTGCATTCCACATTCCATTCCTGTCCATTCCATATTCAATTCCAAATTCCATTTCTTTCCAGTCCACATTCTATTCCATATTCCATTCCATTTCATTCCACGTTCCATTCCACATTCCATTCCATTCCATTCCACATTCCTTTCCATTCCATTCCACATTCCATTCAATTCCATTCACATTCCATTCCACATTCCATTCCATTCCACAGTCATTTACATTCCATTGCACATTCCATTCCAAATTCCATTACATTCCTTTCCACATTACATTCCATTGCAGTTCACATTCCATTCCATTCCATTCCACATTCCATTCCATTCCATTCCACATTCCGTACCATTCCGTATTTCACTCCATTCCATTCCATTCCACATTCAATTCCAATCCACATCCCGATACACATTCCATTCTATTCCATTCCACATTTCATTCCGTTCCACATTCCTTTCCATTCAATTCCACATTCTATTCCATTCCATTTCTAAATTCATTCCATTCCATTCCATTCTATTCCATTCCATTCCATTCCACGTTTCATTCCACTTTCCATTCCTTTCCATTCCGCATTCCATTGCACGTTCCATTTCACGTTCCAATCCACGTTATATTGCATGTTCCATTCCATGGTCCATTCCATTCCATTCAACATTCCATTCCATTCCATTCCACATTCCATTCCATTCCATTCCATTCCACATTAGATTCCAAATTCCTTTCCATTCCATTCCACATTCCATTCCATTGCATTCCGCATTGCATGTCAGTCCATTCCACATTCGATTCCACTTTCCATTCCATTCCATTCTATTCCATATTCCATTCCATTTCATTCCTCTTTCAATTCCATCACATTCCACGTTCCTTTCCATTCCATTCCATGTTCCGTTCCATTCCATTCCAATTTCCATTCCATTCCGTTTCACGTTCCATTCCATTCCATTCCACATTCCATTCCATTCCATTCCACGTTCCATTCCACATTCCATTCCATTCCATTCAGTTCCTTTCCATATTCAATTACGTTGCATTCTATTCCACTTTACATTCCATTGCCTTGCAACCCACACTCTATTCCGTTCCTTTCCATTCCACGTTTCACTCTACATTCCATTCCACATTCCACATTCCATTCCATTACACATTCCACATTCCATTCCATTCCACATTCCACATTCCATTCCATTCCATTGCATTCCACATTCCATTCCATTCCATTCCATTCCACATTCCATTCCCCTTTCCATTCCTCATTCCTTTCCACGTTTCATTCCACATTCCACTCCATGTTCCACTCAATTCCATTCTATGTTCCATTCCTCATACCTTTTCAGTTTTCAATTTATTACATTCCACATTCCATTGCACATTCCATTCCGCATTCCATTCCCTTCCATTTAACATTCCATTCCGTTGCATTCCACATTCCATTCCAGATTCCATTCCTTTCCATTCCACATTCCATTACACCTTCAATTCTATTACATTCCACATTACATTCCATTCTATTCCATTACATTCCTCATTCCATTTCAATTTCCATTCCATTCTATTCCATGTTCCATTCCATTCCATTCCATTCCATGTTCCATTCCATTCCATTCCATTCCACATTCCATTACACATTCCATTCCACGTTCCATTCCACATTCCATTCCACGTTCCACTCCACATTTAATTGCGTTTCATTCTACATTTCTTTCCATTCCATTCCACATTCCATTCCACATTCGATTCCACATTCCATTCTATTTCATTCCATATTCCTTTCCATTCCATTCCAAATTCCATTGCATTTCATTTCACATTCCATTCCATTGCATTCAACATTCCATTCCAATCAATTCCAATCCATTCCTTTCCATTCCACATTCCATTTCATAGCATTTCACAGTCCTTTCCACATTCCCTTCCATTACATTTGACATTCCATTCTTTTCCATTCTGTTCCATTCCACATTCGATTCCATTCCATTTCATTCCACACTCTATTCCATTCCATTCCATTCCTTTCCACATTCCATTCATTTCCATTCCTTTCCTCATTGCATTCCAATCCATTTTATTCCGCATTCCATTCCATTCAATTCCTCATTCTATTTCACATTCCATTCCATTACATTCCACGTTCCATTCTGCATTCAATTCCATTCCATTACACATTGCATTCCATTCCATTCCATTCCAGTCCTCATTCAATTCCGTTCCTCTCCATTACACATTCGATTCCATTGCATTGCACATTCCATTCCACATTCCATTAAATTACATTCCTTGTTCCATTTCACATTCCATTCCATTCCATTCCACGTTCCATTCCACATGCCATTCCACTTTCCATTCCACATTCCACTCCATTAGATTCCACATTCCATTCCATTCCATTCAAATTTCCATTTCACATTACATTCCACTCCATTCAACGATCCATTCCATTCCACTTTACATTCCATTCCATTTCACTTACCATTCCATTCCACTTTCCATTCCATTCCATGTTCCATTCAATTCCATTCCACGTTCCATTCCTCCTTCCATTCCACATTCCCTTCCATTCCATTCCACAATCCATTCCACTTTCCATTCCACATTCCATTCCACATTCCATTCCACATTCCATTCCATTCCACATTCCATTCCACATTCCATTCCACATTCCTTTCCATTCCATTCTACATTCCATATCATTCCATTCCACTTTCCATTTCTTTTTCCATTTCACTCCATTCCACGTTCCATTCCATTCCACGTTCCATTCCATACAACTCCACGTTCCATTCCATTCCATTCCACTTTCCAGTCCTCTACAATACACTTTCAATTTCACGTTCCATTCCATGTTGCATTCCACGTTCCATTCCATTCCATTCCACGTTCCATTCGTTATTGCTTTCCACGTTTCATTCTATTGCATTCCACATTCCATTCCACATTGCATTCCATTCCATTCCACTTTCCATTCCGTTCAATTCCTCATTCCATTCCACATTCCTTTCCATTCCATTCCACATTCCATTACAGGTTCCATTCCAGTCCTCTTTCCTTTCCATTGCATTCCACGTTCCATTCCAATCCTTTCCATTTTCCATTCTATTCCATTCCACCTTCCATTCCATTCCACGTTCCATTCCATTCCATTCCACTTTCCATTCCACGTTCCACGCCATGTTCCATTCCATGTTCCATTTCACGTTCCATTCCACTTTCCATTCCATGTTCCACTCCACGTTCCATTCCACGTTGCATTCCACGTTCCATTCCATTCCATTCGAAGTTCCATTCCTTATTCAATTCACATTCCATTCCGTCATATGACACATTCTATTCCACATTCCATTCCACGTTCCATTCCACATTCCATTACATTCCGTTCCACATTCTATTCCATGTTCCGTTCCTATCCATTCCACAATCCACTCTGCCTTCCATTCTAGTAAAATCCACATTCCATTCCATTCCATTCCATTCCATTCCTCATTCGATTTCACATTACATTCCATTGCATTTCACGTTCGATTCCATTATATTCCACATTCCATTTCATTCTTATCCATTGCATTCCTCATTCCATTTCACATTCCATTCCATTCCATTCCACGTTCCATTCCATTCCATTCAACGTTCCATTCTTCTTTCCATTCCATTCAATTCCATTCCACATTCCATTCCATATTACATTGCAATCCATGCCACATTCTATTCCATTCCATTCCATTCCCTTCCATTCCACATTCCATTCCATTGCTTTCCACATTCCAATGCTTTCCATTCCCTTCCATTCCACATTCATTTCCTTTCCATTTCACATTCTATTCCATTCCATTGCTTTCCAAATTCGATTCCATTCCATTCCACATTCAATTCCATACCAAATTCCATTCCTTTCCATTCCACATTACATTCCGTTCCATTCCACTGCATTCCACATTCCATTCCATTCCACTTTCCATTACATTCCATTCCACTTTCCACTCCATTCCATTCCACTTTCCATTCCATTCACCTTCCATTCGTTTCCATTTCATTCACATTCCATTCCTTTAGATTCCAGATTCAATCCCTTTCCATTCCGCATTAAATTCCAATCCATTCCATTCCACTTTCCATTCCATTCACCTTCCATTCGTTTCCATTTCATTCACATTCCATTCCTTTAGATTCCAGATTCAATCCCTTTCCATTCCGCATTAATTTCCACTCCATTCCTTTCAACTTCCATTCCTTTCCATTTCATTCGCATTCCATTCCTTTCCATTCCACATTCAATTCAATTCCATTCCACATTAAATTCCATTCCATTCCACATTCCATTCCATTCCATTCCACATTCCATTCCATTCCATTCCACATTCCATTGCATTCCATTTATTTCCATTCCACATTGCGTTCCATGCCATTCCTTTCCATTCCATTTCACTTTCCTTTTACTTGCAATCCATTCCAGACTCCATTCCATTCCATTTCACATTCCTTTCCATTCCATTGCATTCCACAGTGCATTCCATTCCATTCCATTCCATTCCACGTTCCATTCTGTATTCCAGTCAATTCCAAATTCCATTCCACTTTCCATTCCATTCCATTCCACATTGCATTGCATTCAATTCCACATTCCATTGCATTCCATTCCACAATCCGTTCCATTCCATTACGCATTCCATTCCATAGCATTCCATTCTACTTTCCATTCCAAATTCCATTCCACATTCCATTATATTCCATTCCATTCCACATTCCCTTCCATTCCATTCCATTCCACGTTCCATTCCACTTTCCATTCCAAATTCCATTCTGTTCCATTCCGTTGCATTCCATGTTCCATTCCACATTCCTTTCCACATTCCATTCCATTCCATTCGACATCCCATTCCAATCCATTACACGTTCCATTCCATTCCACATTTTATTTCACATTCCATTCCATTCCATTCGACGTTCCATTCCACATTCAATTGAATTCCATTCCACACTCCATTCCATACCATTCCACATTCCCTTCTATTTCCATTTCTCGTTCCATTCCATTCCATTCCACATTCCATTGCATTCCATTCCACATTCCATTCCATTTAATTCCATTCTATTCCACTTTCCACTACACATTGTTTGCATTCCGTTACACATTCCATTCCATTCCATTCCAATTTGCATTCCGTTCCATTCCACTTTCCATTTCATTCCACTTTCCATTCCATTCCATACTCCATTCCATTTCATTCCATTCCACATGCCATTCCCATTCATTCAACATTGCATACCACATTCCATTTAATTCCATCCCACTTACCGTTCCACATTCCATGGCACATTCCATTGTCTTACGTTCCATTCCACTCCACGTTCCATTCCACATTTCCTTCCCCATTCAATTCCATTCCATTCCGTGTTCCATTCCATTTCATTCCATTCCATTGCATTCCAAATTCCATTCCATTTCATTCAATTCCAGATTCCTTTCCATTTCATTCCACTTTCCATTCCATTCCTTCCCACATTCCGTTTCACATTTCATTCCTTTCCATTCCACATTCAATTTCACATTCCATAGAATTCCATTCCATTCTATTCCGTTGCATTCCATTTTCCATTCCCTTCCATTCCGTTAAACATTCCATTCCATTCCACTGCACATTCCATTCCATTCCATTCCACATTCCATTCCACATTCCATTCCATTCCATTCCACGATCCATTCCGTATTCCATTGCATTCGATTCCACATTCCATTCCAATTCATACCACATTCCATTCCACATTCCTTTCCATTCCATTCCACGTTCCATTCCACATTCCATTCCACTATCCATTCCTTTCCACTCCATTCAATTCCATTAAACGTTCCATTCCACATTCCGTTCCACATTCCATTCCACATTCCATTCCATTCCTCTCCATTCCATTCCATTCCACTTTCCATTCCACATTCCATTCCACATTTCGTTCCATTACATTCCATTACAATACATTCCATTGCACATTCTACTCCATTCCACATTCCATTCCATTAATTTCCACATTCCATTCCATTCCTTTCCACATTCCATTCCATTGCATTCCATTCTATTCCATTCTGTTGCACCTTGAATTCCAGTTTCCGTTCCACATTCCATTCCACATTCCTTTCCATCCCATTCCATTCCACATTCCATTCCACATTCCAACCCATTCTATTCCAAATTACTTTCCATTCCATTCCACACTCCATTCCACATTCCATTCCACTACTTTCCAAATTCCATTCCACGTTCCACTTCATACCATTCCACAGTCCTTTCCTTTCCATTCCACTTTCCATTCCACATTCCATTCCATTCCACATTCCATTCCATATTCCATTCCATTACATTGCATACCACATTCCATTCCATTCCATTCCAAATTCCACTCCATTCAATTACACATTCCATTCCACATAACTTCCATTCTATTCCACGTTGCATTACACATTCCTTTCCTCATTCCATTCCATTCCATTCCATTTCACATTCATTTCCATTCCATTCTTTTTCAATCCATTTTCTATTGCATTCCATTCCACATTCCATTGCATTGCATTCCACATTGCATTCCATTCCATTCCTCATTCCATTCCATTCCATTCCACCTTCCATTCCACTTTCCATTGCACATTCCATTCCATTCCATTCCACATTCTATTCCACATTCCTTTCCGTTCCATTCCACATTACATTCCACTTTCCATTCCATTCAAAATTCCACTCCACTTCATTCCATTGCATTCCACGTTGCATTCCATTCCATTCCATGCCACATTCCTTTCTGTTCTACATTCTAATTCACATCCCATTCCATTCCATTCCACGTTCCATTCCACATTCAATTCCGTTTCATTCCACATTAAGTTTCATACCATTCCACATTAAATTCTGTTTCCATTTCACTTTCCATTCAACTCCATTCCACATTATATTGCATTCCACTCTACATTCCATTGCATTCCGTTGCGCATTGCATTCCATTCTGTTCCACATTTCATTCCATTGCATTGCATTGCATTACATTTTCCTTTCCATTCGATTCCACATGCCATTCCCATCCTTTCCACATTGCATTTCACATTCCATTCCATTCCATTGCACTTCGCATTCCAGGTTCCATTGCAAATTCCCTTCCATTCCACGTCGCAGTCCACATTCCGTTTCCCATTCCATTCCCTTCCATTCCACATTCCATTCCATTCCATTCCATTCCATGGCATTTCTCATTACAGTACGTTCCAATCAATTTCACATATCATTACATTCTATTCCACATTCCATTTCACATTCCATTACATTCCATTCAACGTTCCATTCCACATTGCATTCCATTCTATTCCATTCCACATTCCATTCCATTTCACATTCCATTCCATTTCATACCGCTTTCCATTCCATTCCTTACGATATTCCATTCCTCCTTCCATTCCATTCCATTCCACGTTCCATTCCACTTTCCTTTCCATTCCATTCCACATTCTGTTCCAATCCGTTCCACTTTCCATTCCACATTCAATTCCATTACATTCCTCTTTGCATTCCACAATGCATTCCACATTCCATTCCATTCCATTCCACCTTCCATTCCACATTCCTTTGCACATTCCATTCCATTCCACATTCCATTCCATTCCACGTACCGTTTCACATTCCTACCCACATTCCATTCCGTTCCATTCCATTCCATTCCAAGTTCCATTCCACATTCCATTCAACATTCCATTCCATTCCATTCCACATTCGAATCCATTCAGTTCCACATTCCACTTCATTCCACATTCCATTCCATATTGCATTCCATTCCATTCCACATTTCATTCTACATTCCATTCCATTCCATTCCGCATTCCATTCCATTCTATTCAACATTCCATACCATTCCGTTTCATTCCACATTCCATTCCATTTCATAGGGCATTCCATTCCATTCCAGCATTCCATTCCACTTACCATTCCATTCCATTCCACATTCCATGTCATTCCATTCCACAATCCATTCCATTATGTTCCATTCCATTCCGATCCATTTGGCATTCCATCCCATTCCATTCCACTTTCCACTCCATTCCACTTCACATTGCATTCCATTGCATTCCCTTCCACAATCCACACCGCATTCCATTCAATTCCACGTTCGATTACACATTCCTTTCCACATTCCACTCCATTCCCCATTCCATTCGATTCCTCCTTCTATTCCACATTGCATTCCATTCCATTCCACATTCCATTCTATATTCCATTCCATTCTATTCCTTTCCACATTCCATTCCATTCCACATTCCATTCAAAGTTCCATTTCCTATTCCATTCCACTTCATTCCATTACACTTTTCCGTTACGTTTCATTCCACGTTCCATTCCACATTCCATTCCACGTTCCATTCCACATTGCATTCCTTTCCAGTCTACCTTCCATTCCTTCTCACTTCCCAATCCATTGCACTTTCCATTCCATTACATTCCATATAGCATTCCACTTTCAATTCCACAACCTAATGAACATTCCATCCCATTCCACTTTCTATTCCACATTCCGTCCCACAATCCATTCCATTCCACATAACATTCCACCTTCCATTCCACATTCCATTCTAACACTTTCCACGTTGCATTCCACATTGCATTGCATTCCATTTCATTATACATTCCATTCAACATTCCATTCTACTCCACTTTCCATTCCACATTCCATTCCACATTGCATTCCTTTCCAGTCTACCTTCCATTCCTTCTCACTTCCCAATCCATTGCACTTTCCATTCCATTACATTCCATATAGCATTCCACTTTCAATTCCACAACCTAATGAACATTCCATCCCATTCCACTTTCTATTCCACATTCAGTCCCACAATCCATTCCATTCCACATAACATTCCACCTTCCATTCCACATTCCATTCTGACACTTTCCACGTTGCATTCCACATTGCATTGCATTCCATTTCATTATACATTCCATTCAACATTCCATTCTACTCCACATTCCATTCCACATTCCATTCCACATTCCATTGCATTCCATTCCATTCCATTCCACATTCCATTCCATTCCATTCCATTCCACATTATATTCCACTTTCCATTCCATTCCATTCATCATTGCATTCCACTTTCCACTCCAAGGTGCATTCCACGTTTCCATTCCCCGTTCCATTCCAATTTCCATTCAACATTCCATTCCGTTCCATTCCATTCGCATTCCATTCCTTTCCATTCCACATTCCATTCCATTGCATTCCACATTCCATTCTACTTTCCTTTCCATTCTATTTCACATTCCATTACCAATTCCATTCCATTCCATTCCAAATTCCATTCCACATTCCATTCCACAATCAATTCCACATTCTATTCTACATTCCATTCAATTCCATTCCCCATTCCATACCGCTTTCCTTTCCATTCCACATTCCATTACAAATGCCATTCCCTTCCATTCCACATTCCATTCCATTCCATTCCATGTGCTATTACACATTCCATTCCATTGCATTCCACATTTTATTCCACAATCCATTTCAAATTTCATTCCATTCCATTCCATATTCCATTCCAATTTCCATTACATTCCATTGAACATTCCACTCCATTCCATTCCACATTCCATTCCATTTCATTCGGCATTCCATTCCACTCCTTTTCACATTCCATTCGACATTCCATTCCATTCCATTCCATTCCATATTCCATTCCATTGCATTCCATTCCATTCCACATTCCATTCTACTCCATTCCATTCCACATTCCATTGCATTCCATTCTGCATTCCATTCCTTTCCATTCCACATTCAATTCAAATCCATTCCACATTCTATTCCATTCCATTCCATTTCAGTGTCCATTCCACATCCCATTCCCTTCCACATTTCATTCCACATTCCATTCCACATTCCATTCCATTCCGCATTACAATCCAATTTCCATTCCACGTTCAAATCCACATTCCATATCATTCCATTCAAAGTTCGATTGCAAATTCTATTCCATTCCATTCCACGTTCCATTGCAAATTCCGATTCATTCCATTCCGCCTTCATTTCCATATTCCATTCCACCATCCAGTCCACATTCCATTCCATTCCACATTCCATTACACATTCCATTCCCCATTCCATTCCATTCCACGTTCCATTCCACATTACATTCCACGTTCCATTCCACATTCTGTTCTATTCCATTCTATTTCCATTTGACATTCTTTTCCACATTCCATTCCATTCCATTGCACATTAAATTCCACTCCATTCCACATTCCATTCCATTCCAATCCACATTCCATTCCACTCCATTCCACATTCCATTCCACATTCCATTTCAAATGTCCACATTCCATATTCCTTTCCACATTCCTTTCCATTCCATTCAATATTCCATTCCAAATTCCATTCCATTCCATTCCATTCAATTCCACATTCCATTCCAATCTATACCATATCACATTTCATTCCATTCCTTTCCACGTTCCATTCCACATTCTATTCCATTCCATTCCATTCCATGTTCCATTCCACATTCCATTCTATTCCACATTCCATTCCACATTCCATTCCACTTTCCATTCCATTCCATTCCACATTACATTCCACTCCATTCCACATTCCATTCCACATTCCATTTCAAATTTCATTCCATTCCATCCAATTTTCCTTTCCAAGTTCCATTACATTCCATTCAACATTCCAATCCATTCCACATTCCATTACACATTCCATTCTATTCAATTCCGTTCCACGTTCCATTCCAACTTCCATGCTATTCCATTCCACATTCCATTCCATTCCATTCCACATTCTATTCCACTTTCCATTCCACATTCCATTCCACATTCCATTCCATTCCATTGCACATTCCATTCCATTCCATTCCACATTCCATTCCATTCCATTTCAAATTCCATTCCATTCTATTCCATTCCATCTCATTCCATTCCACATTCCATTCCACTGTCAAATACATTGCATTCCATTCCATTCCATTCCACATTTCATTCCACATTCCATTCCATTCCATTTCGCATTCCATTGCACGTTCAATTTCACGTTCTATTGCACGTTAAATTCGACGTTCCATTCCACGTTCCATTAAATTCCTTTCAACATTCCATTCCATTCCATTCCACATTTCATTCCATTCCATTCCATGTTCCATTCCAAATTCCATTCTATTCTATTCCACATTCCATTCTACATTCCATTCCACATTCCATTCCATTCCATTCCATTCCAAATTTGATTCCACATTCCTTTCCTCTCCATTCCACGTTCCATTCCATTCCATTCCGCATTGCATTCCAATCCATTCCACATTCCATTCCACATTCCATGCCATTCCATTCCATTCCACATTCCACTCCATTGAATTCCTCTTTCAATTCCATCATATTCCACATTCCATTCAATTACTTTCCATGTTCCTTCCATTCCATTCAAATTTCCACTCCATTCCCTTTCACTTTCCAATCCATTCCAAGTTCCAATTCGTTCCATTCCACGTTCAATTTCACATCTCATTTCATTCCATTCCACGTTACATTCCATTCCTTTCCATTCCATTCCATATTCCGTTACATTTCATTATATTCCACATTCCGTTCCATTACCTTCCAATCCACATTCAATTCCGTTCTTTTCCATACTATATTCCATTACACATTCCATTCCATTCCTTTCCACATTCCATTCCATTCGATTCCATTTCATTATATTCCACATTCCGTTCCATTACCTTCCAATCCACATTCAATTCCGTTCTTTTCCAAACTATATTCCATTACACATTCCATTCCATTCCTTTCCACATTCCTTTCCATTCCATTCCATTGCATTACACATTCCATTACATTCCATTCCATTTCTTTCCACATTTTATTCCCTTCTGTTTCACTTTCCAACCCATTCTGTTCCACCTTTCTTTCCACTTTTCATTACTTTCCATTCCACATTTCATTCCATTCCATTCAACATTTCATTCAATTCCATTCCACTCTAAATTTCATTCCATTCCATTCCACATTCCATTCCATTCCATTAAACATTCAATTCTATTTCCATTTAACATTACATTACCTTCCATTACATTCCACATTCCACTCCATTCCTTTCCATTACATTCCACGTTCCATCCCACTTTCCCCTCCATTCCATTTCGCATTCCATTACATTCCATTCCACTTTCCATTCCACATTCCATTCCATTAAATTACACATTCCATTCAATTCCATTTGGCATTCAATTCCATTCCACATTCCATTCCATTCCATTCCATATTCCATTCCATTCCATTAAACATTCCATTCAACTTTTCATTCTATTTCCTCTTCACATTCCATTCCATTCCATACCATTCCAAATTCCGTTCCATTCCATTCCATTCCTTCCCACATTCCATTCCATTCCATTCCACATTGCTTCCCACATTCCAATCCCTTGAATTCCACATTCCATTCGATTCCATTCCGCATTCCATTCCTTTCCATTCCACCTTCCATTCCATTCAAATCCATTACACATTCCGTTTTATTCCATTCCATTCCATTCCACATTTCATTAAATTCAATTGCTTTCCTCATTCCATTCCATTCCCTTCCACATTCCAGTAAACTTTACATTCCATTCTTTTCCACATTGAATTGCAGAGTCCTTTGCAATCCCTTCCACATTGCGTTCCACATTCCATTCCATTCCACATTCCATTGCATTCCATTTCACATTCCATTCCACATTCCTTTCTATTCCATTCCGCTTTCCATTCCACATTCCAATCCACATTCCATTCGTTTCCACTCTGCATTCAATTCCACGTTCCACTCCACGTTACATTCCTTTTTCCATTCCAAGTTCCGTTCCACGTTCTATTCCAATCCATTCCACATTCCATTCCATTCCAATCCACATTCCATTCATTTCTATTCCACATTCTATTCCACATTCCACTCCGGTTCATTTCACGTTCCATTCCACATTCCATTTCATTCCATTCCATATTCCTTTCCATTCCATTCCACATTCCATTCACTTCCATTCCACATTCCATTCCACATTCCATTCCATTCCATTGCACAATCCTTTCCATTCCATTCCACATTCCATTCCACATTCCATTCCACATACCATTCCAATCCATTCCACATTCCATTCCATTGCAGTACACATTCCATTCCATTCCATTCAACATTTCATTCCACATTCCATTCCTTTCCATTCCACATTACATTCCATTCCATATTCCATTCCATTACATTGCATTCCACATTTCATTCCATTGCACGTTGCATTCCAAATTCCATTGCATTCCACATTCCATTCCATTCCATTCCACAGTACATTCCATTCCATTCAATTCCAGTTCACATTCCATTCCATTCCACATTCCATTCCACATTCTATTCTATTCCATTCCACGTTCCATTCCATTCCTTTCCACTTTCCATTCCACATTATATTTCATTCCATTCCACATTCCATTCCATTCCGTTCCTTTCCGCATTCCATTCCATTCCATTCCACATTCCTTTCCACATTCCGTTCCGTTCCACATTCCATTCCTCATTCCATTCCATTCCCTTCCACATTCCATTCCATTCCATTCTACATTCCATCCCGCATTGCTTTCCACTTTCCTTTCCACGTTCCATTCCACGTTCCATTCCAAGTTCCATTCCACGTTCCATTCCACATTCCAATCCATTCCATTCCACGTTCCATTACACATTCCATTCCATTCCATTCCACTTTCTATTCCACGGTCTATTCCATTTCATTCCACATTCCAGTCCACATTACGTTCTATTCCATTCCACATACCATTACACATTTCATTCCATTCCATCCCACATTACATTAGACGTTCCATTCCACGTTCCATTCCAAATTTAATTCCATTCCATTTCATATACCATTCCACGTTACGTTCCATTCCATTCCACATTCAATTCCACGTTCCATTCCATTCCATTCCACATTCCTTTCCATTCCATTCCATTGCAAATTCCATTCGTTTCCATTTCACATTGAATTCCATTCCTTTGTATTCCACATTCCATTCTGTTCCATTCCACAATCCATTCAATTCCATTCATTGCATACCATATTCTATTTAACTTTCCTTTCCACATTACATTACATTCCTTTTCACATTCCATTCCATTCCACTCAATTCCACAGTCTATTCCATTGCATTCCAAATTCCATTCCACATTCCATTCCAAATTCCAATCCACATTCCATTGCATTTCATTCCACAATCCATTCCATTCCATTCCATTGAATTCCACATTCCATTCCTTTCCTTTTCACATTCCATTAGTTTCCATTCCATTCCACAGTCCATCCCATTGCATTCCACATTCCGTTCCACATTGCATTCCATTCCATTCCAGATTCCATTCCTTTCCATTGCATTCTACATTCCATTCCATTCCATTCCAGATTCCGTTCCCCGTTCCTTTCCACATTCCATTCCACATTCCATTCCATTCCATTCCACGTTCCATTCCACGTTCCATTCCTTTCCATTCCGCATTGCTTTCCACATTCCATTCCATTCCATTCCACATTTCATTCAACATTCCATTCCATTCCATTTCACATTCCATTCCACATTACATTCCATTCCATTTCATATACCATTCCACATTCCTTTCCATTCCATTCTACATTCAATTCCACGTTTCATTACATTTCATTCTACATTCCATTCCATTCCATTTCAAATTCCATTCGATTCCATTGCGTTCCAATCTACATTCCATTGCAATCCATTCCACTTTCCATTCCATTCCATTGCACGTTCCATTCCACATTCCATTCCACTTCATTCCTTTCCACGTTCCATTCCACTTTCCATTCCATTCCATTCCAGAGTGCATTCCAAATTCGTTTCCATTCCATTCCACATTCCATTCCATTCCACATTCCATTCCACGTTCCACTCCACGTTCCAGTCCATGTTCCTTTCCACGTTCCGTTCCACGTTCTATTCCAATCCATTCCACATTCCATTCTTTTCCATTCTACATTCCATTCCACATTCCATTCCAGGTCATTTCACTTTCCATTTCACATTCCATTCCATTCCACATTCCATTCCATTCCACAAATCATTTCATTCCATTCCACATTCCTTTCCATTCCATCCCACATTCCATTCCATTGCCCTTCACATTCCATTCCATTCCATTCAACATTGCATTCCACGTTCCATTCCATTCCATTCCACTTTCCATTCCATACCATATTCCATTCGATGCCATTCCTTTCCACCTTCCACTCCACTCCACGTTCCATTCCAAATTCCATTCCATTCCATTCCACTTTCCATTCCATTCCATTCCAGTGTCCATTGCATTCTACTCAATTCCTGTCCGCATTCCATTCCATTCCATTCCATTCCACATTCCATTCCACTTTCCATTCGACATTCCATTCTGTTCCATTCCACATTCCACACCACATTCCATTCCACGTTCCTTTCCACATTTCATTCCATTCCATTCCACTTTCCATTCCACATTATATTATATTCCATTCCACATTACATTCCTTTCCTTTGCATTCCACATTCCATTCCATTTAATTCCACCTTCCTTTCCGCATTCCATTCCATTGCATTCCAGATTCCATTCCATTCCATTCCACATTCCATTGCTTTCCATTCCACATTACATTCCACATTCCTTTCCACATTTCTTTCCACGTTCCATTCAATTTTCCTTTCCAAGTTCCATTCCACGGTCCATTCCATTCCATTCCACATTCCATTCCATTCTGTTCCACTTTCCATTGCAATTCTTTCCACTGAAAGCCACGTTCCATTGCATGACATTCCATTCCATATTCCATTCCATTCCATTTCACATTCCATTCCATTCCATTCCACATTCCATTCCATTCCATTGTGTTCCACATTCCATTCCATTACACTCCACATTCCATTCCATTCCATTCCACATTCCATTCCTCATTCCATTACATATTCCGTTCCATTCCATTCCACGTGGCATTCCATTCCATTCCATTCCACTTTCCATTCCACTTACCGTTCCATTCTTTTCAACACTCCATTCCATTTTCCATTCCATTCCACACATCATTCCATTCCATTCTCTTTCATTCCACATTGCATTCCATTGAATTCCAAATTCCATTCAATTCCATTCCATTCCTTTCCACATTCCAATCCATTTCATTCCAAATTCCGTTCCATTCCATTCCACGTTCGTTTACATTCCATTCAATTCCGTTCCATTCCGTTCCCCATTACATTCCATTCCATTCCACATTCCATTCCATTCCATTACATTCCACCTTGCATTCCATTCCATTCCATTCCACATTCCATTAAACTTTCCATTCCATTCCAATCCACGTTCCCTTACATTCCATTCCATTCCACATTCTATTCCAAGTTCTTGTCCACTTTCCATTCTCCGTTCCATTGCACACTCCATTCCATTCCATTCCACATTTAATTCCATTCCATTCCACATTCCATTCCATTCTATTCCACATTCCATTAGACTTTCCTTTCCATTCCATTCCACATTGCTTTCCATTCCATTCCATGTTCCATTCCACTTACAATTCCACATTCCATTCCATTCCATTCCACATTGCATTCTGCATTCAATTCCATTCCCTTCCACATTCCATTACACTTTCTTTTTCATCCAATTTCGCATTCCATTCCAAGTTCCATTACACTGCATTCCACATTCCATTTCCATTCCATCCCTTTCCACATTCCATTTCAAGCATTCCACTTTCAATTACTTTCCGTTCCACATTCCATTACAGATTCCCTTCCATTCCATTCCACATTCGATTTCATTACATTCCAAGTTCCATTCCACTTTCCATTCCTTTCCATGCCATCAACATTCCATTCCATTTCATTCCACATTCCATACCACATTCCACTCCATTCCATTGCAAATTCCATTCCATTCCCTTTCACATTCCATTCAATTGCATTTCACTTTGAATTCCGTTACATTCCACTCTCGATTCTATTCCATTCCCCTTTCCATTCCGTTCCATTCCAAGTTCCATTCCATTCCATTTAACGTTCCACTGCATTCCATTCCATCTACCATTCCATTCCAATCCACGTTCCATTTCACTTTGCATTGTATTCCATTCTGCTTTCCATTCCATTCCATTACACTTTCCAGTCCACATTCCAGTCCATTCCATTATTCTTTCCATTTCATTCCAGATTCCATTCCAGTCCATTTCTCATTCTATTCCATTCCATTCCACGTTCCATTCCACATTCCGTTCCATTCCATTCGACATTCCATTCCTTCCGTTCCACTTTCCATTCCTCATTCCATTCCATTCCATTCCACGTTACATTCCATATTAGATTCCATTCCACTACACATTCCATTCGTTTCCATTCCACATTCCATTCCACAATCCATTCCACTCCATTGCATTCGACATTGCATCCCATTCCATTGCCTCCCATTCCACATTTCATTTCCTTACATTCCACATTCCCTTCCAATCCATTCCGCATTCTATTCCAAGTTCCATTCCACCTTCCATTCCCCTTTCCATTCCACGTTCCAATGTATGTTGCATTCCGCGTTCCATTCCAAATTTCAATCCATTCCATTTCAAATTCCATTCCATTCCATTCCATTCCACATTCCATTACATTGCATTCCATTGCCCATTCCATTCCATTCCACATTCCATTCCACATTGCGGTCCACATTCCTTTCAATTCCATTCCACATTGCAGTCCTTTCCAGATTCAATTCCACAATCCATTCCTCATTGCATTCCAATCCATTCCGCATTTCATTCCATTCCATATTCCATTCCACATTCCATTCCACATTCCATTCCATTCCATTCCATTCCACATTCCATTCCATTCAATTCCCTTCCGTTCCAAATTCCATTCCTTTCCATTCCACATTCCATTCCATTTCGTTGCACATTCCATTCCACTCCATTCTACATTCCATTCCATTCCACTCCACATTTCATTCCATTCCATTGCACATTCCATTCCTTTTCATTCCACATTCCATTCCATTCCATTCCACATTCCATTCCATTCCATTCCACAATCCATTCCATTCCATTCCACATTCCATTCCATTCCATTCCATTCCACACTGCATTCCATTCCATTCTATTCCACATTCCATTCAACATTCCATTCCATTCCATTCCACATTCCATTCCATTCCATTGCACATTCCATTCCTTTTCATTCCACATTCCATTCCATTCCATTCCACATTCCATTCCATTCCATTCCACATTCCATTCCATTCCATTCTACATTCCATTCCATTCCATTCCATTCCATTGCACACTGCATTCCATTCCATTCTATTCCACATTCCATTCAACATTCCATTCCATTCCATTCCATTCCACATTCCATTCCATTCCCTTCTTCGTTCAATTCCACATACCATTCCACATTTCATTCCATTCCGTTCCACGTTCCATTCCACATTCCATTCCCTTCCATTCCGCATTCTATTCTGCATTCCCTTGCATCCCATTCCACATTCCATTACACATTCCTTTCCATCCCATTCAACATTACTTTCCACATTCCATTACATTTCTTTCCAAATTCCTTTCCTCATTCCATTGCACATTCCATTGCATTGCTTTCCATTCCACATTCCTTTCCATTACACGATCCATTCCACATTCCATTCTATCTTCTATTCCATTCCATTCCACTTTGCATTCCATTCCATTCCACATTCCATTCCATTCCATTCTGATGCCTTCCACATTACCTTCCATTCCATTCCACTTTCCATTCCCTTCCTTTCCACATTCTGTTCCACATTCCATTCCAAGATGCATTCCACTCCATTCCACCTTCCATTGCTTCCACGTTCCATTCCATTCCATTCCATGTCCCATTCCATTCCATGTTCCTTTCCATTCCATTCCATGCTCCTTTCCATTCCATTCCACGTTCCATTCCACATTCCACTCCACTTTCCATTCCACATTCAATTCCACGTTCCATTCCATTCCATTCCACTTTCCAATCCTCATTCCATTCCATATTCCATTTCATTCCGTCACACATTTCTTTCCACATTCCAATCCAGATTCAATTACATTTCATTCCACATTCCATTGCATTACATTCCACATTCCATTCCAATCTATTCCATTCTATTTCTCATTCCATTACACATTCCTTTCCCTTGCATTCCACGTTCCATTCCATTCCATTCCATGTTCCATTACACATACCATTCCATTCCTTTCAACATTCCAATCCATATTACATTCCTTTCCATTCCACATATCATTCCTTTTCATTCCCTTCAATTCCATATTCATTTCCATTCCATTTCTCATTCCATTCCATTCAATTCACCTCCATTTGAAATTCCATTCCATTCCATTCCACATTCAATTCCATTCCATTGCATTCCATTCCACATTCCATTCCATTCCTTTCCACGTTCCATTCCCTTCCATTGCACGTTCCATTACTTTCCTTTCCACATTCCATTCTATTCCATTCCACATTCAATTCCAGTCCATTGCATTCCATTCAACATTGCATTTCATTGATTCCATTTCACATTCCATTCAACATTCCATTCCATTCCATTCCACATTCCATTCCATTCCATTCCTTGTTGATTTCCACATACCATTCCACATTCCTTTACATTCCAATGAATGTTCCATTCCACATTCTATTCCGTTTCATTCCACATTCCATTCCGCATCCCATTCTCTTCCATTCCGCATTCCATTACACATACCTTTCCATCACATTCAACGTTCCATTCCACATTCCTTTACATTCCGTTCCACATTCCATTCCACTGTCCATTCTATTCCATTCCACATTCCATTCCATTCCACGTTCCATTACAGGTTCCATTCCACGTTCCATTCCATGTTCCATTCCATTCCATTCCAGATTCCTTTCCCTTCCATTCCTCATTCGATTTCACACTTCATTTCATTCGATTCCACATTCCAATCCAGATTCCATTCCAGATAACATTCCTTTCCATTCCATTGCATTCCATATTCCATTCCATTCCACTTTCCATTCCAGATTCCATTCCGCATGCGATTACATTCCATTCCACATTCCATACGACATTCCATTCCACATTCCATTCCCCTCCATTCCACATTCCACTTTCCATTCCACATTCCAGTCCACTTTCCATTCCAATCCATTCCACATTCCATTCCACATTCCATTCTATTCCATTCCACTTTCCATTCCACATTCCATTCTTCATTCCCTTCCATTCCAGTCCACATTCCATTCCATTCCACATTCCATTCCACATTCCATTTCGCATTCCATTCCTTTCCATTCTATTCCATTCCACTTTCCATTCCATTTTATTCCATGTTCCATTCCACATTATATTCCACATTCCAATGCATTCCATTTCATTCCA
Organism: Pongo pygmaeus; assembly: GCF_028885625.2. Lineage (NCBI taxonomy): Eukaryota > Metazoa > Chordata > Mammalia > Primates > Hominidae > Pongo > Pongo pygmaeus. The sequence continues at coordinate 9,343,990 of NC_072386.2, read as the reverse complement.
TTCCATTCCATTACACATTCCATTCCATTCCATTCCGTAAAATTCCAAATAACCTTCCATTCCTTCCTACTTTCTATTCCCTTCCATTCCACATTCTGTTCCATGTTCCATTCCACTTTGCATTAAACCTTCCATTCCATGTTCCATTCCATAATCCTTTCCATTCCATTCCACATTCCATTTCACTTTCAATTGCATTGCATTCCACATTCCATTCCATTCCATTCCACATTCCATTTCATTCCATCCAATTCCACTTTCCATTCCAGTCCTTTCCACATTCCATTCCATTCCATTCCATTCCACATTCCATTCCACATTCAATTCCACATTTCATTGCATTCCCTTCCGCATTCGTTTCATTCTAATTCCCATTCCATTCCTTTCCATTTCACATACCATTCCATTCCATGGCATTCCCTTCCACTCCACGTTTCATTTTATTCCATTCAACATTTCATTCCACGTTCCATTCCACGTTTTATTCCACTTTCCATTCCACATTCCATTCCATGTTCCTTTCCACCTTCCTTTCAACGTTCCATTCCACTTTCCATTCCTCATTCCATTCCACATTCCATTCCATATTCCATTCCGTTCATTCCACATTCCATTCCCTTCCATTAAACATTCCAATCCCTTCCTTTCCACATTCCAATCCCTTCCCTTCCACATTCCATTCCTCACTCCATTCCATTCCATCCTACATTCTATTCCCTTTTATTCCACATTCCTTTCTATTCCACATTCAATTCTGTTGCATTCCATTCCAGATTGCATTCCATTCCTTTCCACATTGCATGCCATTCCATTCCACATTACATTCCATTCCACATTGAATTCTATTACTTTCCATTCCCCATTCCATTATATTCCATTCCATTCCACTCCACTTTCCAATCCAATCCTTTCCACATTCCATTCCATTCCATTGCATTCCAATCCACATTCCTTTCCAGATTCCATTCCACATTCCATTCCATTCCATTCCACATTCCTTTCCATTCTAATCCACTTTCCTTTCAATTCCATTTCACATTCCATTATATTCCATTCCATTCCATTCCATTCCATTCCGCATTCCAATCCATTCCATTTCACATTCCATTCCACGTTCCATTCCACTTTCCATTCCACATTCCATTCCACGTTCATTTCCACGTTCCATTCAACTTTCCATTCCACTTTCCATTCCCCATTCCATTCCACATTCAATTCCACATTCCATTCCATTCCATTCCACATTCCATTACTTTCCATTCCACATTCCATTACACATTACATTGCACGTTCCATTACTCGTTCCATTGCATGATCCCCTCCACGTTCCATTCCACGTTCTATCCCACTTTCCATTAAATATTCCATTCCATTCCATTCCACGTTCCATTCCACATTCCATTCCATTCTATCTCATCTTCCATTCCACACTCCATTGCACTCAACGTTCCATTCCACTTTCCATTCCATGTTCCATTCCACGTTCCAATCCATTACATTACACGTTCCTTTCCAAATTACTTTCTATTCCATTACACATTCCATAACACTTTCTTTTCCTTTCCATTCCACATTCCATTGTCTTCCATTCCACATTCCGTTCCACATTCCATTCCACGTTCCATTCCACATTCAATTCCAAGTTCCACTTCACTTTCTACTGCACGTTCTATTCCTTGTTAAGTTCAATGTTCCATTCCATTCCATTCCACTTTCCATTCCGCATTAAATTTCATTCCATTCCACGTTCCATTCCATATTCCATTCCATTTCATTCCACATTCCATTCAACTCCATTCCAAATTCCATTCCACATGCCATTCCTTTCCATTCCACATTCCATTCCATTCCATTCCATTCCACATTCCATCTCATTCCACTCCATTCCTCATTCCATTCCTTTCCATTGCATTCCATTCCACATTCCATTCCATTCCATTCGTTTCCATTCCACATTCCTTTCTATCCCATTCCACCTTCCATTCCACATTCCATTCCACATTCCATTCCTTTCCTTTCCTCTTTCAATTCCATTTCATTCCACATTCCATTCCATTCCATTCCACATTCCATTCCACATTCCATTCTATGCCATTCCAGTTTCCAATCCACATTGCATTTCATTCAAATCCACATTCCATTCCATTTAATTCCATTCCAGTCCACATTCCATTCCATTCCATTCAAATTCAATTCAAATTCCATTCCATTCCATTCCACATCCCATTCCATTCCATTCCACATTCCTTTCCATTCCATTCCACTTTCCATTCCATTCTATTCCATAACACTCCAAATACCACTCCATTCCATTCTATTACTAATTCCTTCCCATTCAATTCCACATTCCATTCCATTCCATTCCACGTTACATTCCAGTTTCCGTTCCACTATCCATTCCTTTACATTCCACTTTCAACTCTACGTTCCATTCCACATTCCATTTCACGTTACTTTCCATTCCATTCCACTTTCCATTCCACGTTTCATTCCATGTTCCATTCAATTTCATTCCACCTTCCTTTCCACGTTCCATTCCACATTCCATTCCATGCCATTACACATTTTTTTCCATCACATTCGACATTCCATTTCACATTCCATTCCACATTCCATTCAAAATTCCATTCTACTCCCTTCCACATTTCTTTCCCGATAGCATTCCATTCCTTTCCACCTTCCATTTCTTTCTATTCCATATCCCATTCCATTCAATTCCATTCCACATTCTTTTCCATTCCATTCCACATTGCATTCCATTCATTGCATTACACATTCCATTCCAAATTGCATTCCACATTCCATTTGATTCCATTCCACATTCCATTCCATTCCATTCCATTCCATTCCACTCCATTCCACATTCCATTCCATTCCATTCCATTTCAAATTCCATTCCACATTGCTTTCCATTCCATTACATGTTTCATTCCACATTGGCTTCCATTCGATTCCACATTACATTACATTCCATTCCACGTTCCAATGCACATTCCATTCCTCTCCATTCCACATTCCATTCCACTCCATTCCACATTCCATTCCACTCCATTGCAAGTTCCATTCCACATTCCATTTCATTCCATTCCACATTCCATTTCATTCCATTCCACATTCCATTTCATTGCATTCCATTCCATTCCATTCCACATTCCTTTCCATTCCATTCCACATTGCATTCCGTTCTTTGCATTACACATTACATTCCAAAATCCATTCCACATTACATAAGATTCCATTCCTCATTCTAATCAATTTCATTTCACACTCCATTCCATTCCATTCAACATTCCATACCACACTCCTTTCCATTCCATTCCATATTCCATTCCACTTTCCATTCTATTCCACATTCCATTCCATTCCATTCCACATTCCTTTCCATTCCATATTCCATTCCATTCCAATCCACATCGCATTCCATTCCATTCCATTCCAAGTTCCATTCCACATTCAATGCCATTCCACTTTCCATTCCACTCTCCATACCATTCCATTCTACATTTCATTCCTCATTCTATTCCATTCCATATTCCATTCCAATTCATTCCACATTACATTACATTCCATTCCCTTCCACATTACATTCCACATTCTATTCCATTCCATTCCACATTCCATTGCACATTCCATTCCACGTTCCATTCCACATTCCATTCCATTCCATTCCATTCCAAATTATATTCCACATTCTATTCCATTCCATTCCACATTGCATTGCACCTTTCAATCCACGTTCCATTCCACATTCCTTTGCAATTCATTCCATATACCATTCCACATTCCATTCAATTCCATTCCACATTCCATTGCACATTCCATTCCATTTCATGTTCCATTCCAAATTCGATTCCACGTTATATCCCACGTTCAGTTCCATTCCATATTCCATTCTACTGTCCATTACATTCCACTCCACATTCCGTTTCACATTCCATTCCATTCCATTCCACATTCCATTCCACATTCCATCCCATTCCATTAAACATTCCATTCAACATTCCATTCCATTCCTTTCCACATTCCATTCAATTCCATTACGAGTTCCATTCCACATTTCATTCCACTTCCATCCCATTCCTTTCCATTCCACAATCAATTCCACATTCCATTCCACGTTCCATTCCACATTCCATTCCATTCCATTCCACATTCCATTCCACGTTCCACTCCATTCCATTCCGCATTCCATCCCACTTTCCATTCCATTCCATTCCACATTCCATTCCATCTTCCATTCTACATTCCATTCTCTTTCCATTGCCTTTCATTCCACATTCCATTACACATTCCATCGCATTCCAATTTACATTCCGTTCCACATTCCATTCCATTCCATTCCACATTCCTTTCCGCAGTCCATTCCACATTCCATTGCACATTCCATTCCATGTTCCATTCTCATTCCATTGCAATTCTTTCCACATTCCATTCCACAATCCATTGCATTCCAATTCACATGACTTTCCACATTCCATTCCATTCAACATTCCATTACGCATTCCATTCCACATTCCATTACGCAGTCCACTCCATTCCATTCCTCTTTCCATTTCATTCCAATCCACTTCCATTCCACATTTCATTGTATTCCATTCCACTTTTCATTCCACATCCCATTCCCCATTGCATTCCATTCCATTCCACATTCTATTCGATTCCATTCAATTCCATTTTCTGTTCCATTCCAATTTCCATTAAATTCCATTCTACATTCCATTCCATTCCATTCCACATTCCATTCCTTTCCAATCCACATTTCTTTCCATATTTCAATCCACTCCGTTCCATTACACACTCCATTCAACATTCCATTCCACATTCCATTCCATTACATTCCATTCAATTCCACGTTCGATTCCACACTGAATTCCAGATTCCATTCCATATTCCATTCCTTTCCATTCCACATTCCATTCCACATTCTATACCACGTCCAATTCCATATTCCATTCCACCTTCCATTCCATGATACATAGCACTTTCAATTCTATTGCATTTCACTTTCCATTACACATTCCATTCCATTTCTTTCCAAGTTCCATTCCACATTGAATTCCACTTTCCATTCCATTCCAATCCACGTTCCTTTCCACATTCCATTGCATTTCATTCCAAATTCCATTCCACACTCCATTCCACATTCCATTCCACATTCCATTCCACATTCCATTCCACATTCCATTCCACATTCTATTCCGTTCATTCCACATTCGATTCCATTCCATTCCACATTCCATTCCACAATCCATTCCACATTGCAATCCACTTTGCTTTCACATTCCATTGAATTCTTTTCCACATTCCATTCCACATTCCATTCCATGCCATTCCACCCTGCATTCAACATTCCATTCCACATTCCATTATATTCCATTCCACATTCCATTTCACATTACATTCCACTTTCCATTCCACGTTCCATTCGATTTCATTCCATGTTCCATTCCACATTCGATTCCATTCCATTCCACATTCCATTCCACATTCCTTTGCATACCATTTCACAATACATTCCACATTAATTTCCATTCCATTCCGTTCCACATTCCATTCAACATTCCATTTTGCAGTCCATTCCAAATTCCATTCCACATTCCAGTCCACATTCCATTCTCATTCCATTGCATTTCTTTCCACTTTCCATTACATATTCCATTGCAATCCAATTCACATGCCTTCCCACATTCCAATGCATTCCATTCCATTGCATTCCACATTCTCTTCCACATTCCATTCCACATTCCATTCCACTGTCCATTCCATTCCATTCCACATTCCATTCCATTTCTATCAACATTCCATTTCACATTTCATTCCGTTCTATTTCACATTCTATTCCACATTGCATTCCACATTCCATTCCATTCCATTTGAGATTCCATTCCCTTCCATTCCATTCCATCACACGTTCCATACCACTTTCCATTAAATTCTATTCCACATTCGAGTCCATTCCATTGCACATTCTATTCCATTCCAATCCACTTTTCATTCCAGAATTCATTCCATTCCATTCCACATTCCATTCCACATTCCATTCCACATTCCATTCCATTGCATTTCACATTCAATTCCGCTTACCATTCCACATTCCTTACCATTCCGATCCATTCCATTATGGATTCCATTCCATTCCATTCAACATTCTATTCCACACTCCATTCCATTCCATTCCACATTCCATTCCATATTCCATTGCATTCCGTTCCTCATTCTATTCTTTCTATTCCGTATTCCATTCCTTTCCAATCCACATTACATTCCACATTCGATTCCACGTGCAATTCCACATTCCACTCCAAGGTTCCATTCCACGTTCCATTCCGTTACATTCCACGTTCCATTCCACGTTCCATTCCACACTCCATTCCACATTCCATTCAACCTTCCATTCCATTCCATTCCACGTTGAATTCTACTTTCCTTTCAACATTCGATTCTATTTACCATTCCACATTCCATTGCATTCCATTCCACGTTCCATTCCAAGTTCCATTCCACTCCATTCCACGTTCCTTTCCACATTCCATTCCACTTTCTATTCCAAACCATTCCACGTTCCATTCCATTCCATTCCACATTCCTTTCCATTCAATTCCGCATTCAATTCGACATTCCATTCCACATTCCATTCCATTCTTTTCTATTCCACATTTCATTCCACTCCATTAAATTCCATTCCACATTCCATTCCATTAGATTTCGCATTCCATTCCATTGCATTCCATTTAATTCCGAATTCCACTAAATTCCATTCCATTCGACATTCCATTACATTCCATTCCACATTCCATTCAATTCCTTTCCACATTAATTGCAAATTTCACTCCACGTTGCATTCCACTTTCCATTCCACGTTGCTTTCCATGTTCCATTCCCTCCCATTCCAAATTGCATTCCATTCCATTGCACTTTCCCTTTCACTATCTGTTCCAGATTGCATTCCGCGTTTCGTTCCGCGTTCCATTCCACGTTACATTTCTTTCCCCTCCAATTTCCCTTCCTTTGCCTTCCACATTCCATTCCTTTCTATTCCATTTCATTTCACATTGCTTTCCACATTCCATTTGCTTCCATTACAGATTCCATTCTATACAATTCCACATTTCATTCCACGTTCCATTCCACGTTGCATTCCCCATTCCATTGCATTCCATTCCACATTCCATTCCACATTCCATTCCACATTCCATTCCATTCCAGACCATATTCAATTCCACATTCCATACCATTCCATTTAAACATTCCATTCCATTCCATTCCACATTGCATTCCTCATTCCGTTCCATTTCACACTGCATTCCATGTGGCGTTCCACATGCCATTCCATTCCTTCCCACAATCCATTCCACATTCCAATCCATTCCATTCCACTTTCCATTGTACATTCCATTCCATTACATTCCACGTTGCATTCCACATTCCATTCCACATTCCATACCATTCCTTTCCACATTACATTCCAGAATCCATTCCTTTCAATTCCCCATTCAATTCCGCGTTCCATTCCACGTTCCATTCCACATACCATTCCACGTTCCATTCCATTCCATTCCACATTGCATTCCACATTCCATTAGACATTCCATACCGTTCAATTTCACATTCCATTCCACAATCCATTCCATTCAATTCCACATTAAATTCCACTTTCCCTTCCACATTCCATTCCACTTTCCATTCCACATTCTATTTCACTTTCCATTCCACATTCTATTTCACTTTCCATTCCATTCCATTCCATTAAATTTCATTCCATATTCCAACTCATTCCATTCCACATGGCATTCCATTCCATTCCACATTCCATTCCATTCCATTCCACTTTCCATTCCATTCAATTCCACATTCCATTCCACATTCCATTCCACATGCCATTCCACATTCCATTCCATTCCACATTGCATTCCACATTCCATTCCACATTCCATACCATTCAATTGCACATTCCATTCCACTATCCATTCCATTCAATTCCACATTAAATGCCACTTTCCTTTCCACATTCTATTATTTCATTTTCCATTCCACATTCTATTTCACTTTCCATTCCATTCCATTCCATTACATTTCATTCCATATTCCAACCCATTCCATTCCACATTACATTCCATTCCATTCCACATTCCATTCCATTCCATCCCACATTCCATTCCATTCCATCCCACATTCCATTCCATTCCATCCCACATTCCATTCCATTCAATTCCACATTCCATTCCACATTCCATTCCACATTCCATTGCATTCCACATTGCATTCCATTCCATTCCACATTCCATTCCATTCCATTCCACATTCCATTCCATTCAATTCCACATTCAATTCCACATTCCATTCCATTCCTTTCTATTACACTTTCCATTCCCTTCCATTCCACATTCCATTCCACATTGCATTCCACATTCCTTTACACGTTCCATTCCATTCCATCCGACATTCCATTCCATTCCATTCCACATTCTATTCCATTCAATTCCACATTCCGTTAGATTCCCTTCCATTCCATTCCACATTCCATTCCTTCCACATTCAAATCCATTCCATTCCATGCCACATTCCATAGCATTCCATTTCACATTGAATTCCAATCCATTTCACATTCCATTCCACATTGCATTCCACGTTCTATTCCATGTTCCATTCCACATTCCATTCCTTTCCATTGCACATTCCATTCCATTCCATTCCAATTCACATTCCATTCCATTCCATTCCATTCCACTTCCCATTCCATTCTATTCCACATTCCGTTAAACTTTCCATTTCATTCCATTCCATGTTCCATTCCAAATTCCATCCCATTCCATTCCACATTCCATTCCACATTCCATTGTTTTCCATTCCACGTCCTATTCCACGTTCCATTCCACAATCCATTCCACTTTCAATTTCATATTCCATTCCACATTCCATTCCGTTCAATTCCACATTCCATTACACATTCCATTACACATTCCATTACATTTATTCCACATTCCATTGAACATTCCATTGAACATTCCTTTCCACATTCCATTCCATTCCACATTCCATTCTAGAGAGTTTTCCATTCCAGTACACATTCAATTCCACTTTCCTTTCCATTCCATTTAAGCATTCCATTCCATCCCACATTCCATTCCACATTCCATTCCTTTCCACAATCACATTGCATTCCACATTTCGTTTAACATTCCATTCCATTCCATTCCATCTTCCAGTCTACGCTACATTCCACATTCCTTTGCACAATCCATTCCTTATTGCATTCCATTCCATTCCACATTAAATTCCAAATTGCATTCCATTGCATTCCACATTTCATTCTACATTCCATTCCATTGCATTCCACATTCCATTCCACCTTGCATTCCATTCCAAATCCCATTCCGTTCCATTGCAAATTCAATTGCAAATTCCATTCCATTCCATTTGCCACTCCATTCCAAATTCGATTCCAGTCCCTTCCACTTTCCATTCCATGTTAGTTTCCACATTCCATTCCACATTTCATTCCACATTCCATTCCTTTCCATTCCACACTCTATTCCACATTCCATTCCATTCCACATTCCATTCCACATTCCATCCTGCATTCCATTCCATTCCCTTCCGTATTCCATTCCACATTCCACTCTATTCCGTTCTACGTTCCATTCCACATTCCATTAGATTGCATTCGAAATTCCGTATCACATTCAATTCCTCATTCCATTCCACCTTCCTTTACATTCCATTCCACATTCCATTCCACGTTCCATTCCACATTCCATTCCACGTTCCACTCCACTTTTCATTCCATTCCATTCCATGTTACATTCCACGTTCCATTCCATTCCATTACACGTTCCATTCCATTCCATTCCAGTTTCCATTCCGCATTCCATTTCACATTCCATTCCATTTCATTCTATTCCATCCCACCTTCTATTCTATTCCATTCCACATTCCATACCATATTCCATTCCATTCCATTCCACATTGCATTCCACGTTCCATTAGGTGTTCCCATCCACTTTCCGTTTCATTCAATTCCAAGTTCCATTCCATATTCCATTCCATACCTTTCCACTTTCCATTCCATTCTTTTCCACATTCCATTACATTCCGTTATACTATCCCTTCCACTTTCCTTTCCACTTTCCATTCCACGTTCCATTCCTCCTTCCATTCCATTGCATTCCACATTTCATAACATTTCATTCTATTCCATTCCACATTCCATTCCATTCCACACCACATTCTATTCCACATTCCAATCCATTCCATTCTCATTCTTTTCCATTCCATTCAACATTCCATTAAAAGTTCCATTGCACGTTCCATTGCACGTTCCGTTTCGCATTTCATTCCATTCCGTTCCATCCCATTTGAGATTCCATTCCATTCCATTACACATTCTATTCAGCATTCCAATCTATTCCATTGTACATTCCATTCCACATTCCACTCCATTCAATTCCACATTCCATTCATTTCCATTCCACGTTACATTGCACGTTCCCTTCCACCTTGCATTCAATATTCCATTCCACTACATTCCAAATTCCACATTCCTTTCCACATTCCATTCCACATTACATTCCATTCCATTACACATTCCATCCCATTCCATTCCACATTCCATTCCACGTTCAATTCCAAATTCCCTTCTACATTTCATTCCACGTTCCATTCCACATTGCTGTCCATCCTGTTACACGTTCCATTCCATTGCTTTCCACGTTCCATTCCACATCCTATTTCACATTCCATTCCACAATTCATTCCGCTCCATTCCTTTCAATTCCACCTTCCATTCCACATTCCATTCAACATTAAATTCCGTTACAGCCCACATTCCATTCCACAATACTTTCCACATTCCGTTCCACATTCCTTTCCATGCCATTCAGTTCCATTCCACATTCTCTTCCACATTCCATTCCACATTCCATTCCACATTCCGTGACACATTCCATTCCATTCCATTCCAAGTTCCATTCCACATTCCAGTCCACATTCCATTCCAGATTCCATTCCACGTTCCTTTCCATTCCATTCCACGTAACTTTCCACATTCCTTTCCATTCCTTTGCACGTTCCATTCCACATTCCACTGGACATTCCATTCCACTTTCCATTCCACATTCCATTCCACGTTCCATTCCATTCCATTACACGATCCATTCCACATTCCATTCCATTCCATTCCACTTTCCATTCCACATTCCATTCCACGTTCCATTCCACGTTCCTTTCCACATTCCATTCCATTCCAATCCATGTTCCATTCCACACTGCTCTCCTTCAATGTTCCATTTCACATTCTATTCCACATTTCATTCCTCATTGCACTCTGTTGCATTCCACCTGCCACTCCACATTCCATTCTTCATTCCATTCCACATTCCTTTCCATTCGATTCCACATTCCATTCCATTCCATTCAACATTCCATTGCATTCCATTCCACATTCCATTCCACATTTCATTCTGTTCCATTCCACATTCCATTCCACATTCCAATCCATTCCATTCCACATTCCATTCCATTCCATTCCACTTTCCGTTCCACATTCCATTCCACATTCCTTTCCATTCAATTCCACGCTCCATTCCACCTTCCATTCCAGGTTCCATTCCACGTTCCATTCCATGATCCATTCCATTCCATTCCACTTTCCATTCCATGTTCCACTCCATATTTCATGCCACAGTCCACTCAAAATTCCATTCCGCATTCCATTCCATTCCATTCCACGTTGCATTACATTGCACTCCACATTCCAATCCACTTTCCATTCCATTCCATTTAACCATTCCTATCTATTCCATTCCACATTCCATTCCACCTTCCATTCCATTCCATATTCCATTCCACATTCCTTTCCATGCCAGTCCACGTTCCATTCCACATTCAGTTGTACATTCCTTTCCACATTCCATTACATTCCATTACGTTCCACGTTCCATTCCACATTCCATTACATTGCTTTCCACATTCCTTTCCACATTCCTTTCCACATTTCATTGCACATTCCATTCCTTTCCATTGCACGTTCCATTCCACACTCTATTCCTCATTCCATTCCACATTCCTTTCGACCATCCATTCCATTCCATTCCATTTTCCATTGCACATTCCATTGTACATTCCATTACAAGTTCCATTCCACATTCCATTCCACGTTCCTTTACACTTTCCATTCCATTCAGGTTCCATTGCACATTCGATTTCATTCCTTTCCACGTTGTATTCCGCATTCCATTCCATGTTCCATTCCACATTCCATTCCATTTTCCATTCTATGTTCCATTCCATTCCATTCCACTTCCCATTCCACATTCCATTCCATATTCCATTCCACATTTCCTTCGGCTGCAATCCACATTCCATTCCACATTCCGTTCCATTCCATTCCACATTCCTTTCCACATTCCATTCCATTGCCTTCCTCATTACATTCCACATTCTATTACACATTGCATTCCACATTGCCTTCTACATTCCATTCTGTTCTATTCCACATTCCATTCCACATTCCATTTCATTCCATTCCACATTTCATGCCACTTTCCATTCCACGTTCCATTCCATTCCATTCCACATTCCATACCACATTCCATTCCTTTGCATTCCACGTTCCATTCCATTAATTTCCACGTTCCGTTCCACATTCCATTCAACATTCCATTCCATTCCATTCCACTTTCCATTGTAATTTCCATTAGACGTTCCATTCCATTCCATTCCACGTTCCATTATACATTCCGTTTGATGTTCCATTCTACGTTCCATTCCACGTCACATTCCACAATCCATTCCACATTCCATTCTACGTTCCATTCCACATTCAATTTAACATTCCATTCCACATTCTATTCCATTCCATCCCACCTTCCATTGCATTCCACAATCCATTCCACATTCCTTTCCATTCCTTTCTACATACAATTCCATTCCATTCCGCATTCCATTCCACATTCCTTTCCATTCCATTCCACTTTTCATTCCATTACTTTCCACATTCCATTTCATTCCATTCCACATTCAATTCCATTCCATTCCATTCCACATTCCTTTCCATTCCATTCCACATTCCATTCCATTCCATTCCATTCCACATTCCATTCCACATTCCATTCTCCATTCCATTCCATTCCATTCTTTTCCATATTCTGTTAGACTACATTCAACTTTCCATTCCATTCTATTCCACATTCCATTCCATTCCATTCCAGTTTGCAATCCACGTTCAATTCCACTTTCCATTCCATTCCAATCTGCATTCCACTCCATTCCATTCCATGTTACATTTCATTTCATTCCACCTTCCATTTTATTCCTTTTCACATTCCATTCCACATTCCATTTCACATTTCATTCCTTTCCATTCCATTCCATTCCACATTCCATTCCATTCCAAACCATATTCCATTTTATTGCATTCCACATTACATTCCATACCAATCCACATTCCATTCCATTCCATTCCACATTCCATTCCATTCCATTGCACATTCCATTCCTTTCCATTCCACAATCCATTCCACATTTCATTCACCCTTCCATTCCATTCGACCCTATTACACATTCCATTCCATTACATTCCACAATCCATTCCATTACATTCCATATTCCTTTCCACATTCCATCCCACGTTCTTTCCATTCCATGCCACGATCCATTCCACGTTCCATTAGGCATTCCATTCCATGTTCTGTGCCATTCATTCCACGTTCCATTCCATATTCCATTCCAGTCCGATTCACATTCCAATATATTCCATTCCACCTTCCATTACATTACATTCCACATTCCACTCCATAACATTATAAGTTCCATTCCATTCCATTCCACTTTCCATTGCACATTCCATTTCACATTGCATTCCACCTTCCATTCCATTCCTTTAGAGTTTGCATTCCATTCCTTTCCACTTCCCAATCATTTCAATTTCACACTCAATTCCATTCCATTCCACACTCCATTACATTCCATTACATTCCATTCCACATTCCATTCTTCCATTCCATTCCATTCCACATTCCATTCCCTTCCATTCCATTCCACATTCCATTCCATTGCATTAAACTCCATTCCACATTTCATAAAATTCCCTTCCATTCCGCATTTGATTCCTTTCCACTCCATGTTCCTTTACATTTCATTCCACATTCCATTCCATTCCATTCCATTCCACATTCCATTACATTCCATTAAATTCGTTTCCATTCCACATTCCATTCCACATTCCATTCCCTTCCATTCCACATTCTTTTCCATTCCATTCCACATTCCATTCCACGTTCCATTCCACGTTCCAGTCCTCATTCCATTCCATTCCGTTACACCCTCCATACCATTCCATTCCATTCCATTCCAGATTAAATTACGTTCCATTCCACGTTCCATTCAACGTTTCATTCCATTCCATTCCACTTCCATTCCACTCCATTCCACGATCCATTCCATTCCATTCCACATTCCATTCCAGATTCCATTCCACATTCTTTTCACTTTACATTCCATTCCATTCCACATTCCATTCCACATTCCATTACACGCTCCATTACACATTCCATTCCACGTTACATTCCAAGTTCCATTCCAGGTTCCATTCCATTCCATTACACTTTCCATTCCATTCCATTCCACTTTCCATTCCACATTCCATTCCACATTTCATTCCCTTCCATTCCACATCTCATTCGACATTACATGCCATTCCATTCCCCTTTCCATTCCACATTTCATTCCACATTCCATTCCGTTCCATTCCAAATTGCATTCTGCTTTCCATTGCTCATTCCATTCTACATTTCATTCCATTCCACATTCCATTACACATTCCATTCCATTCTACATTCCATTCCACTTTCCATTCCATTCCATTCCACATTCCATTTCACATTGCATTCCATTCCTGTCCGCATCCCATTCCACTTTACTTTCCATTCTTTCCGTATTCCATTTCAATACATTACACATTCCATTCAACATTTCATTCCACATCCCATTGCATTCCATTCCACATACCATTCCGTTTCATTCCATGTTCCATTCCAGTATCCATTCCTTATTCCATTCCAGATTCCATTCCACTTTCCGTTCCATTCCATTACACGTTCCATTCCATGTTCCATTCAATTACATTCCACCTTCCGTTCTTCATTCCTTTCCATATTCCATTCCACATTCCATTCCGTTCCATTCCACATTTCTTTCCACATTGTACCCAACGTTCAATTCCACATTCCATTCCACGTTCCATTCCATGTTACATTACACATTCAGTTCCTTTGAATTTCACGTTCCATTCCACAGTCCATTCCGTTCCATTCCAAGTTCCATTCCACATTCCATTCCACTTTCCATTCAATTCCATTCCACTTTCCATTCCACGATCCATTTCATTCCATTCCACATTCCATTCCACGTTCCATTTCATTCCATTTCACGTTCCATTCCAAATTCCATTGCATTACGTTCCAAGTTAAATTGCACAATGCAATCCACTTTCCAATCCATATTCTATTGCGTTCCATTCCACATTCCATTCCACAATCCATTCCACATTCCAATCCACTTTCCATTCCACATTCCATTAAACTACCTGCCACGTTCCATTCCACATTCCATTACATTCCATTCCTCACTCCATTCCACATTCCATTCCACATTCCGTTCCATTCCATTTCACATTCCATTCCACATTCCATTCCTCTTTCCATTCTGCGTTCCATTCGATTTCATTCCATGTTCCATTCCACATTCCTTTCCATTCCTTTCCACTTTGCATTCCACATTCCATTGCACTTTCCATTCCTCTTTACATTCCGTTCCATCCCACATTGCATTCCACATTCCATTCCATTCCATACCACATTCCATTACATTACACTCCACATTTCATTCCACATTCCCTTCCTTTTCATTCCACCTTCTATTCCAAGTTCCATTCCATTGAATTCCACGTTCCATTACACGTTTCATTCCACATTTCTTTACACATTCCATTCCACATTCCATTCCACATTCCATTCCGTTACATTCTGCATTCCATTCCACATTCCATTCCACATTCCAATCCATTCGATTCCACATTCCATTGCACATTCCATTACATTCCATTCCACATTCCATTCTCATTCCATTGCATTCCATTCCACATTCCATTCCATTCAATTCCACATTTCATAAAACATTCCATTCCATTGCATTCCACATTCCATTCCACATTCCGTTCCACTTTCCATTCCATGTTCCTTTCCACGTTCCATTCCACGTTCCACTCCATTCCATTCCACGTTCCACTCCATTCTATTCCACGTTGCATTTCATTACGTTCCACATTCCATTTCACAAACCGTTCCACATTCTATTTCACTTTCCATTCCATTCCATTACACATTCCATTCCATTAAATTCCAAATTTCATTCGATTCAATTGCACATTCCTTTCCACGTTCCATTCCACATTCCATTCCATTCCATTCTATTCCACTTTCCATTACATTCCATTGCACAATCCATTCCACATTCCATTTCATATTCCATTCCACTTTACATTCCATTGCATTACACATTCCAATCCATTCTATTATTCATTTCATTCCATTCAATTCCACATCCCATTCCACTCCATTCCATCTCATTTCATTCCACATTCCACTCCATTCCATTCCATTCCACATTCCATTCCATTCCATTCCGTTGCAATCCACATTCCATTATACGTTCCATTCCACGTTGCATTCCATGTTCCATTCCACGTCCCATTTCACTTT
This sequence comes from Pongo pygmaeus, assembly GCF_028885625.2. Classification (NCBI taxonomy): domain Eukaryota; kingdom Metazoa; phylum Chordata; class Mammalia; order Primates; family Hominidae; genus Pongo; species Pongo pygmaeus. The sequence continues at coordinate 9,327,233 of NC_072386.2, read as the reverse complement.
CCAATCCTTTCCATTCCACATTCCATTCCATTCCATTCCACATTCCATTCCATTCTATTCCACATTCCATTCCACGTTCCATTCCATTCCATTCCAAGTTCCTTTCCACGTTCTGTTCCACATTCCTATCCATTCAATTCCACATTGCATTCAGTTCAATTTCATGTTTCATTCCATATTCCATTCTACATTCCATTCCACTTTCTACTTCACTTTCCATTCCACAATCCATTCTACATTCAATTCCACGATAGATTGCACGTACCATTCCACATTCCATTCCATTCCATTCCACTCCACATTCCATTCCACTTTCCATTCCACAGTCCTTTCCAAGTTCCATTCTACGTACCATTCCACATTCCATTCCATTCCATTCAACTTTACATTCTACATTGCATTGGACATCACATTCCACGTTGCATTCCATGTTCCATTCCACGTTACATTCCATGTTCCATTCCACGTTCCATTCCACATTCCATTCCATTCTATTTCACTTTCCATTCCACTTTCCATTCCACATTACATTCCACATTACATTCCACATTACATTCCACATTACATTACATTCCGTTCCAGATATCATTCCACGTTCCATTCCACATTGCATTCCGTTCCATTCCACTTTCCATTCCACATTCCATTCCATATTCCATTCCACATTCCATTCCACATTCCATTCCATATTCCATTCCACATTTGTTTCCAATCCTTTCCACTTTCCATTCCACAATCCATTCTCTTTCCATTGCATTTCATTCCAAGTTGAATTCCACATTCCATTGCATTCCAATTCACAATCCATTCCACATTCCATTCCATTACATTCCACTTTCCATTCAACATTCCATTCCACATTCCATTCCAGAGTCCATTCCATATTCCATTCCACATTCCATTCCACATTCCATTCTCATTCCATTGCATTACTTTCCTCTTTCCATTCCACATTTCATTCTACATTCCATTCCATTCCATTCCACATTCCATTCCATTCCAATCAACATTCCATTCCACATTTCATTCTACATTCCATTCCATTCCATTCCACATTCCATTCCATTCCAATCAACATTCCATTCCACAATTCATTCCATTCCACATTCCATTCCCCATTCAATTCCATTCCATTACAAAATCCATTCCATTCCTTTCCATTCCACATTCTATTCCACATTCCATTCCATATTTCATTCCACATTCCATTAAATTCTATTCCACATTCCATTCTCATTCCATTGCATTACTTTCCTCTTTCCATTCCACATTTCATTCTACATTCCATTCCATTCCATTCCACATTCCATTCCATTCCAATCAACATTCCATTCCACAATTCATTCCATTCCATTCCACATTCCTTTCCACATTCCATTCGCCATTCAATTCCATTCCATTACAAAATCCATTCCATTCCATTCCATTCCATTCCATATTCCATTCCACATTCCATTCCATATTCCATTCCTCATTCCATTAAATTCTATTCCACATTCCATTCCACATTCCAGTCCATTCCATTCCACATTCCATTCCGTTTGAATGCACATTTCATTCCACAATTCATTCCATTCCATTACACTTTCTATCCCACATTCCTTTCCATGTTCCATTCCATTCCACTCCACAGTCCATTCCACATTCTGTTCAATAATCCATTCCACATTCCATTCAATTCCATTCCACATTCCATTGCATTCCATTCCACATTCCATTGCATTCTATTCCACATTCCATTCAATTCCATTCCACATTCCATTCTACGTTCCTGTCCATTCCAATCTACGTTCCTTTCCACGTTCCATTCCACCGTCCATTTCACATTCCATTCCAAATTCCATTCCATTCGATGCAACATTACATTCCACATTACTTTCTACATTTAATTCTACATTTCATTCCACATTGCCGTGCATTCCATTCCACATTCCATTCGACATTAATTTGCACATTCCATTCCACATTCCATTCCAGATTCCATTTCGTTCGGCATTCCATTCCATTCCATTTCATACTCCATTCCGTTATATTCCACATTCCTTTAAACATTCCATACAGCATTACATTCCTCATTCCATTCAATTCCATTCCACTTTCCATTCCATTTCATTTCACATTCCATTCTGTTCAATTCCACATTCATTTCCACATTTCATTCCACATTCCTTTCCATTCCATTCCACTTTCCATTCCACGTTCCATTCCACGTTCCATTCAAGGTTCTATTAAACGTTCCATTCCATTCCATTCCACCTTCCATTCCACGTTCCACTAAATTCAATTCCACGTTCCATTCCACGTTCAGTTCCACGTACCATTCCAATCCATTCCATGTTCCATTAAATTCCATTCTACGTTCCATTCCACATTACATTCCATTCAATTCCACATTCTATTTCACATTCCATTCCACATTACATTTCACATTCCATTCCACATTCCACTTCACATTCCATTCCATTCCATTACACATTCCATTTCCCATTGCATTCCAGATTCCATTCAACATTCCATTTCACATTCCATTCCACCTTCCATTTCATTTCCATCCAAATTTCATTCCAGTCCACGTTCCCTTCCACTTTCCATTTCACATTACACCCCACTTCCCATTCCATTCCATTCCACGTTCCATTACACATTCCACTGCATTCCATTCCACTTTCCATTCCACATTCCAATCTACGTTCCATTCCACCTTCCATTCCACGTTCCATTCCATTCCATTCCACATTCCATTCCAAGTTGCATTGCACGTTCCTTTCCACGTTCCTTTCCACGTTCCATTCCATTCTATTCCATTCCACTTTCCATTCCACGTTCCATTCCACGTTCCATTGCTCGTGCCATTCCACGTTCCTTTCCACATTAAATTCCATTCCATTCTATATTCCCTACCGTTAATTTCCATTCCTCTGCACACTCCATTCCATTACATTCCACATGCCATTCCATATTCCACTCCACATTCCATTCCACATTCCATTCCATTCCTTTCCACATTGCATTCCACATTCCATTGCATTAAATTCCTCATTCCATTACATTCCACTCCACATTACATTCCGTTACATTGTACATTCCATTGCACATTCCATTCCACATTCCATTCCACCTTCCATTCCATTCCATTTCACGTTCCATTCCAAGTTCTATTCAATTCCATTCCACGTTCCATTCAACGTTCCATTCCACATTCCTTTCCACGTTCCATTAAATTCCATTCCGCATTCCATTCCTCGTTCCATTAAATTCCATTCCACATTCCATTCAACTTTCCAGTCCATTCCAATCCATGTTCCATTCCTCATTCCATTCCACCATGCATTCCACATTCCATTCCACATTCCATTCCATTCGATTCCACATTCCATTCCATTCCGTTCCACATTCAATTCCACATTTCATTCCACATTGCAGTCCATTCCATTCCACATTCCATTCCACATTACTTTCCACATTCCATTCCACATTTCATTCCATTTGCAGTTCATTCCATTTTACATTCCATTCCTATTTACTTTCCACTTTCCTTTCCACATTCCATTCCACATTCCATTCCATTCCGCATTCCATTCCATTTCACATTCCATTATGTTATATTCCACATTCCATTCCACATTCCATTCAATATTCCATTCCACATTCTGTTCCATAATCCTTACCACATTCCATTGCATTCCATTCCTCCTTCCATTCCATTCCACATTCCATTCCACTTCATTTCACATTCCATTCTGTTCCATTCCACATTCATTTGCACATTCCATTCCACATTACATTCCACCTTCCGTTCAATTCCGCATTCCATTCCATTTCACATTCCATTATGTTATATTCCACTTTCCATTCCACATTCCATTCAATATTCCATTCCACATTCTGTTCCATAATCCTTACCACATTCCATTGCATTCCATTCCTCCTTCCATTCCATTCCATTCCACATTCCATTCCACTTCATTTCACATTCCATTCTGTTCCATTCCACATTCATTTGCACATTCCATTCCACATTACATTCCACATTCCGTTCTATTCCATTCCACATTCCATTCCACATTGCTTTCCATTCCATTCCACGTTCCATTCCACATTCCATTCAATGTTCTATTCCATGTTCCATAGCATTCCATTCCACGTCCATTCCAAGTTCCATTAAATTCAATTCCATGTTCCATTCCACATTCTATTCCATTCAATTCCACATTGCATTTCACAATCCATTCCACATTCCATTCCACATTCCATTTCACATTCCATTGCATTCCATTACACATTCCGTTTTCCATTCCATTCCAGATTCCATTGAACATTCCATTTCACATTCCATTCCATTCCCTTCCAAATTTCATTCTATTCTACGTTCCCTTCCACATTCTATTGCACATTCCGCTCCATGTCCCATTCCATTCTATTCCACGTTCCATTACACATTCCATTCCATTCCATTCCACTTTCCATTCCACATTCCAATCTACATTCCATTCCACATTCCATTCCACATTCCATTCCATTCCATTCTACTTTCTACATTCCACATTCCAAATTACAATCTTTCAACATTGCATTCAAACATTCCATTCCACTTTCCATTCCATTCTATTCCACATTCCATTTCACATTCCATTCCATTCCATTCCACATTCCATTACACATTCCATTCCCCAATTCACTCCATTCCATTCCACTTTCCATTCCACATTCCATTACATTCCATTAAACATTTCATTCTACTTTCCATTCCATTCCATTCCACATTCCATTCCATTCCATTACACATTCCATTCCATTCCATCCGACAATTCATTCCATGTTCCGTTCCAATTTGCTTTCCACTTTCAATTCCACTTTCCATTGTACGTTTCTTTCAACGTTCCTTTCCATGTTCCTTTCCAATCCATTCTATATGCCCTACCATTCCTTTCCATTACACTCCACAATCCATTCCATTCCATTCCACATTCCATGCCACATTGCATTCCATTCCATGCCACATTCCATTCAACATTCCACTGAACAGCCCATTCCACATTCTATTCCATTCCTTCCCACATTCGATTAAACAGCCCTTTGCTTTGCATTCCACTTTCCATTGCATTCCACCTCAGATTCCATTCCACATTCCATTCCATTGCCTTCCAAATTCCATTCCATTCCATTCCATTCCATTCCATTGCGTTGCATTCCATATTCCATTCCATTCCATTCCACATTCCATTCATTTCCATTCCATTCCACATTGTATTCCATTCCACATTCCATTCCTTTCCATTGCATTCCCCGTTCCATTCCATTCCTTTCCATTCCGTTCATTTCATTCCATATGCCATTCCATTCCATTCCACATAACTTTCCATTCCATTCCACTTTCCATTCAATTCCATTCCACATTCCATTCCTTTCGATTCCACATAACATTCAATTCCATTCCATTCCATTCCATTCCACATTCCATTCCACATTCCATTCCATGCCATTCTGCATTCCATTACATTCCATTACACTTTCCATTCCATACCGTTCCGCATTCCATTCCATTCCATTCCACATTCAATTAAATTCCTTCCACATTCCATTCCATTAAATTCCACATTCCACATTTCATTTCAGGTTTCAATCCACGTTCTATTGTGAGTTCCATTCCATTCCATTCCATTCCACGTTCGATTCCACATTCCATTCCACATTCCATTCATTCCATTGCACTTTTCATTCCATTACATTCCACATTAAATTCCTTTCCATTCCATTGCATTCCAAATTCCATTCCATTCCATTCCCTTCGATTCCACATTCCGTTCCATTCCATTCCTCATTTCTTTCCATTCCATTGCACATTCCATTCCATTCAATTCCATTACACATTTCATTCCATTCCGTTACACATTCCATTCTGTTCCATTCCATTCCCAATTCCATTCCATTCCATCCCTCATTCCATTACACATTGACTACCATTCCACATTCCATTCCATTCCATTCCACTTTCTGTTCCTTTACCTTCCATTCCATTCCACATTCCATTACACATTCCATTCCATTACACATTCCATGATATTTCATTCCATTCCATTGCACATTCCTTTCCAAATTGCATTCCATTCCATTACACATTCCATGCCATTTCATTCCATTCCATTGCACATTCCTTTCCAAATTGCGTTAGATTCCATTACAAATTCCATACCATTCCATTCCCCACTACTTTCCATTCGATTCCAAAATCCATTCCATTCCTTTGAACGTTACATTCTGCTCTTTTCCACTATCAACTCCATTCCTTTCCACATTCCTTTCCATTCCATTCCACATTCCATTTCATTCCATTCCATTCGATTCCACATTCCATTACATTCCATTCCACATTGCATACCATTCCATTCCACATTCCATTCCGATCCATTCCACATTGCATTCCATTCCATTCCACATTCCATTCTGTTACTTTTCACATTCCTGTCCATTCAAATCCACATTCGATTTCATTCCATTCAATTCCATTCCATTCCATTCCTTTCCAATCCGTTCCACATTCCTTTACACATTGCATTCTATTCCACATTCCACTCCATTCCATTTCATTCCATTCCACATTCCATTCAATTCCATTCCATACCACATTCCATTCCATTCCATTCCACTTTCCATTCCATTCAATTCCATTCCACATTCCATTCCACATTGCCTTCCATTCCATTCCACTTTCCATTCAATTCCATTTCACTTTCTATTACATTCCATTCCATTCACTTCCTTTCCAAATTCCCTTCCAAATTTTATTCCATTCCATTCCACTTTCCATTCCATTCCATTTCACTTTCCATTCCGTTCCATTCCATTCCACATTCCATTCCATGCCATTCCGCATTCCATTCTGTTCTAATCCATTCCATATTCAATTACATTCCAATCCAAATTCCATTGCATTCCATTCCACATTCCACATTCCATTCCACGTTCAATTCAACCTTCCATTCCACTTTCCATTCCACGTTCCATTCCATTTCATTTCACGTTCCATTCCACATTGCATTCCACATTCTATTCCTTTCCGTTCTACATTTCAGTCAATTACATTACACATTGCATTCCATTCCATTCGATTCCATTCCGCATTCCATTCCATTCCATTTCATATTCCATTCAATTCCATTCCGTTACACATTCCATTCCTCTTTCCATTCTATTTCACTTTCCATTCCATTCCATTCCTTTCCATTGCACATTCCACTCCATTCCATTCCATTCCATACCCCATTCCATTCCATTCCAAATTCCATTTCATTCCATTCCAATCCATTCCACATTCCATTCCATTCCTTTCCACATAACATTCCATTCCATTCCACATTGCATTCCATTCCATTCCATTCCACATTCCATTCAAATCTATTCCACATTCCTTTCCTTCCAATTCCACATTCCATTCCATTCCATTTCAAATTTAATTCCGTATTCTAGTCCATTCCATTCCACACTCCATTCCATTCCATTCCATTCCGCATTCCATTCAATTTCATTGCATTCCACTTTCCCTACCATTCCACTCAACATTCCATTCCGAATGGCTTCACACTTTCCATTCCATTCCATTCCACATTCCATTCCATTCCATTCCACGTTCCATTCCAATCCATTCCACATTCCATTGTAAATTAAATGCCACATCAAATTCCTTTCCATTCCACGTTCCATTCCACATTCCATTCCATTCCATTTCACATTCCATTCCATTCCATTTCACATTCCATTCCATTGCATTCCACATTCCATTCCACGTTCCATTCCAATGCATTCCACGATCCATTCCACATTCCATTCAACATTCCATTCATCATTCCATTCCATTCCATTCCACGTTCCATTCGAACCCATTCCACCTTCCAATTCACATTCCATTCCTTTGCATTTCACTTTCCATTCCACAGTGAATTCCACATTCCATTCCACATTCCATTCCGTTTCGTTCCACATTGCACTCCACATTGCATTCCACATTCCATTCAACATTCCATTCCATTCCATTCCACATTCCATTCCACATTACATTCCATTACATTCCACATTGCATTCCACATTCCACTCCACATTCCATTGCATTCCATTTCATATTCCTTTCCATTCTTTTCCAGTTTAAATTCTATTCCTTTCCATATTCCATTCCATTCCATTCCACATTCCTTTCCACATTCCATTCCACATTCCAGTCCTTTCCATTTCACATTCCATTCCACATTAAATACCATTTCATTCCACATTCCATTCCATATTCCATTCCATTCCATTCCACATTCCATTCAACTTTCCATTCCACGTTCCATTAAATTCCATTGCATTGCATTCCATGCTCCATTTCATACCATTCCACATTTCATTCCATGTTCCATTTCACATTCCATTCCTCATTGGGTTTCACCCTCCATTCCATTCCATTCCACTCCACATTCCATTCTGCATTTCATTCCACTTTCCATTCCATTCCATTCCACATTCCATTCAATGTTCCATTCCATGTTCCATTAAATTCCATTGCATTCCACTCCAAGTTCCATTACATACCATTCCACATTACATTCCATGTTCCATTTCACATTCCATTCCTCATTCCTTTTCCCACTCCATTCCATTCCATTCCACATTCCATTCTACATTTCATTCCATTCCATTCCACGTTCAATTACATTCCATTCCAGGTTCCATTCCAAATTCCTTTCAACATTCCATTGCACATTCCATTACTTTGCATTCCATATTCCATTGCAAATTCCGTTCCACATTCCTTTACACGTTCTATTGCATTCCATTCCACATTCCATTCCATTCCTTTCCACATTCCATTCCATTCCATTCCATTACACATTGCATTGCACATTCCGTTCTACATTCCTTTCCATTCCATTGTACGTTCCATTACATATTCCATTCCATTCCATTCCACATTCAATTCCACCTTCCATTCCATTCCATTCCATATTCCATTCCACATTCCACTCCACGTTGCTTTCCACATTCCATTCCGTACCATTCCACCTCCCATTCGACATTCTATTCCACATTACATTCCACATTCCTTTCCACATTCCATTCCATTCCATTCCAAATTACATACCACATTCCATTTGTTTCGATTCCACTTTCCATTCCATTCCATTACACGTTCAATTCCATTGCTTTCCCCATTCCATTTTATTCCTTTCCACATTGCATTCTATTCCATTCCATGCAACATTTCATTCCATTCCATTCCATTCCACATTGCATTACATTCCATTCAAAATTGCATTCTATTCCATTGCACATTGCATTCCATTCCATTCCATTCCATTCCACATTCCATTCCAGTCCATTCCATTCTACATTCCATTGAATTCCATTCCACATTGCATTCCATTCCATTCCACATTCCATTACATTCCACATTCCTTTGCATTCAATTCCATTCCATTTCATTACAAATTCCATTACATTCCTTTCAACATTTCATTCCATTCCACATTCCTTTGCATTCCATTCCATTCCATTCCACTTTCCATTCCATTCCATTCCATTCCATTCCACATTCCATTCCTTACCATTCCACATTCCATTGAACTTTTCATTCCATTTAATTCCACACTTCATTCCACATTTCATTCCATTTCATTCCACATTCCATTCCAATCCATTCTATTCCATTCCATTCTATACCACATCCAATTCCATTCCATTCTGCATTGCATTTCTTACCATTCCACATTCCATTCAACTTTGCATTCCATTTAATCCCACACTTCATTCCACATTCCTTTCTATTCCATTCAAAATTTCACTCCATTCCATTCCATTCCATTTCACATTCCTTTCCGCTTTCCATTCAAATCCATTCCACAGTCCGTTCCACATTCCACTCAATTCCATTCCTTATTCCATTCCACTCCACATTCCATTCCATTCCTTTCCATTCCATTCCACTCCATTCCACATTCCAATCCATTCCATTCGAAATTCCATTGCATTAAATTCTAAACTCCATTTCATTCCATGTCGCATTCCAATCCATTCCATTCCATATTCCAATCCATTCCATGCCACAATCCATTCCTTTCCTTTCCACATTCCATTCCATTGCATTCCACATTCCATTCGATTCAACATTCCATTACCTTCTATTCAACATATCCTTCCGTTCCATTACATATTCCATTCCATTCCAAATTTCATTGCATTCCACATTCCGTTCCCTTCCATCCATTACATATTTCATTCCACTTTCCATTCCATTCCACATTCCATTTCATTAAACAATCCATTCCATTCCATTCCACATTCCGTTCCATTTCAAATTCCGCTCAATTTCATTCCACATGCCATTCCATTCCATTCCACATTCCATTCCATTCCACTCCCTTCCGTTACACACTCCATTCCTCTTTCCTTTCAATTTCACATTCCATTACATTCCATTCCACATTCCATTCCATTCCGTTCCATTCCACATTCCATTCCAATCCATTCTACATTCCTTTCCATACCGTTCCATTCCACATTCCATTCCATTCCATTCTACATTCCATTCCATTCCTATCTACGCTTCATCACATTCCATTACATTCTATTCCACATTGCATTCCATTCCATTCCATTCCACATTCCATTGAATAATATTCCGCATTCCATTGCATTCCATTCCTTGTTCCATTTCATATTCCTTTCCACATTCCTTTCATTCCATTGCACACTTCTTTCTAATATATTCCACATTAAATTCCTCTCCATTCCATTTGATTCCACATTCCATTCCATTCCATTCCACATTCTGTTGCATTCCATTCCACATTCCATTCCATTGCATTCCACACTCCATTAAATTCCATGCCCCATTCCATACCATTACACAGTCCATTCCATTCCACATTCCATTCCGTTCCTTTCCATTCTGGATTCCATTCCATTCTATTCCAATCCATTCCACATTCCATTCCATATTACATTCCATTCCACATTCCTTTCCATTCCATTCCATTACATTCCAATCCTTTCCACATTCCATTACACATTCCTGTTCATTCCACATACCATTCCATTCCATTCCACATTCCATTCCATTTAATTTCATTCCATTACACATTCCTTTCCACATTACATTCCATTCCACTTTCCATACCATTACATTCCACATTTGATTCCATTCCATTCCACATTCCTTTCCGTTGCATTCCACAATACGTTCCGTTCCATTCCACATTCCACTCTATTCCTTTCCACTTTGCTTTCCATTCCCTTCCACATTCCATTCCATTCCATATCATTCCATTCCACATTCCAATACATTACATTCCACATTCCATACCATTCCATTCCACATTCCATTCCATTCTATTCCACATTACATTAATTCCATTCCACATTCCATTGCGTTACTTTCCACATTCCTGATCATTCCTTTCCACATTCCAATCCATTCCATTCCATTACATTCCCTTCCACATTCCATTCCATTCCATTTCATTGCATTCCACAATCCATTACACATTCCATTCCTTTCCACATTCCGTTCCATTCCACTTCGTTCCATTCCACATTCCATTCCATTCCATTCCAATACATTTCATTCAACATTCCGTTCCATTCCATTCCACATTCCGTTGCATTCCTTTCCACATTCCATTCCATTGCATTCCACGTTTTATTCCGTTCCTTTCCATTACACTTTCCATTCCATTCTACATTTCAGTGCGTTCCATCCCATTCCTGATTCCATTCCATTCCATTTCATTCCTTTCCATTTTCCATTACACATTGCATTTCATTCCGCATTCCTTTCCATTCAATTCCACATTTCATTCCATTTCATTACAATCCTTTCCACACTCCATCACACATTTCTTTTCATTCCACATTCCATTCCATTCAATTCCACTTTCCATTCCACTTTATTCCATTCCATTGCACATTCCTTTATACATTGCATTCCATTGCATTCCACTTGCCATACCATTCCATTCCACGTTCCATTCCATTCCATTCCACATTCCATTCCATTGCATTCCACATTACATTCCATTCCGTTCCACATTCCACTACAATCTTTTCCACGTTCCTTTCCATTCCGTTCCACATTCCATTCCATTCCATTCAATTCCACATTCCATTCCATTATATTCCACATTCAACACCATTCCATTCCACATTCCAATCCTTTCCATTCCACATTACATTCCATTCCATTCCACATTCCATTCCATTAATTTCCACATTCCTGTCCATTCCATTCCACTTTCAATTCCATTCCATTCCATTCCTTTCAAAATTCCATTCCACTCCATTCCATTCCTTTCTATTCCACATTCCATTCCATTTCACTTCATTCCTTTCCACATTTCATTCCATTCCAAATTTCTTTCCATTCCTTTCCAAATTCCATTCCATTCCATTCCACATTCCATTCCATTCTTTTCCACATTCCTGTCCATTCCATTCCATATTCCATTCCATTCCACATTCCATTCCATTCCACATTCCATTCCATTCCTTTCCACATTCCTGTACATTCAATTCCACATTCCATTCCATTCCATTCCTTTCCATATTCCATTCCATTCCATTCCATTGCATTCCAGATTCCATTACAGATTCCATTCCATTCACATTTCATTCCATTCCACTTCATTCCTTTCTTCATTCCATTCCATTGCATTCCATTCCATTCCACATACCGTTCCATTCCATTCCACATTCCATTCCATTGCATGCCACGTTCCATTCCATTCCATTCCATTCTACTTTTCATTCCATTCGACATTCCATTCCATTCTCGATTCCATTCCAATCCATTCCATTTCATTCCACTTTCCATTACACATTTCTTTCCCTTACACTTTCCTTTCCATTCAATTCCACATTCCATTCCTGTACATTCAACTCCTTTCCACATTCCATTACACATTTCTTTTCATTCCACATTCCATTCCATTACATTCCACATTCCATTCCATTTCATTCCATTCCATTGCACATTCCTTTATACATTCCATTCCATTCCATTCCACATTCCACACCGTTCCATTCCACATTCCATTGCATTCCATTCCACATTCCATTCCATTGCATTCCACATTACATTCCATTCCATTCCACATTCCACTCCATTCCTTACCACGTTCCTTTCCATTCCATTTCAATTTCCATTCCTTTATATTCCATTCCACATTCCATTCCATTACTTTCCACATTCCATGCCATTTAATTCCACATTCCATTCCTTTACTTTCCAAATTCCTGTCCATTCCATTCCACATTCCATTTTATTCCATTCCATTCCATTCCTTTCCATATTCCATTCCATTCAATTCCATTGCATATTCCAATCCATTCCACATTACATTCCATTCCACTTCATTCCATTGCACATTCCATTTCATTCAATTCCATTCAGCATTCCATTCCATTCCACTTCATTCCATTCCACATTCCATTCCATTCCATTCCACATTCCATTCCATTCCTTTCCACATTCCATTCCATTCCATTCCATTCCATTCTGCATTCCATTCCAATCCGTAATCCATTCCTTTCCGTTCCATTCAACTTTCCATTCCATTCCTTTCCACGTTCCATTCCAGTCCATTCCATTCCATTCCACATTCCATTCCATTTCACATTGCATTCCATTCCACTTCATATTTCATTCCATACCATTCCACATTCCATTCAATTCCATTCCACGTTCCATTCCATTCCTTTCCACATTCCATTCTATTCCACATTCCATTCTATTCCATTCCATTACACATTCCATTCCATTCCACATTCCATTATATTCCATTCCAAATTGTATTTCATTCCATTCCATATTCCATTCCATTCCATTACACATTCGATTCCACATTCGATTCCTCTTTCCATTCCATTTCAAATTTCATTCAATTCCATTGAATTCCACTTTCCATTCAATTCCTTTCCATTCCACACTCCTTTCTCTTTCATTCCATATTCCAATCAATTCCATTCCATTCCATTCCCCATTCCATTTCATTCCATTTCCCCTTCCATTCCATTCCGTTCTACATTCCATTCCATTGCATTGCATTCTATTTCCCTTTTCATTCCCTTGCATTCCATTCCACATTCCATTCCAATCCATTCCACTTTCCATTCCACATTCCATTCCAATTTGCATTCCATTCCATTCCATTTTCCATACAATTCCATTTCACTTTCCATTTCATTACATTCCATTCCACATTCCATTCCATGCCATTTCGCTTTCCATTCCATTCCATTCCATTCCACATTCAATTCCATTCCAATTCACTTTCCATTCCATTCAATTCCACATTCCACACTCCATTCCAGTTTCCATTCTACGTTCCATTCCACGTTGCATTCCACGTTCCATTCCATTCCATTCCGTGTTCCATTCCGCATTGCATTCCACATTGCATTCCATTCGATTCCACATTTCATTCGATTCCATTGCACATTCCATTCCATTAAATTCCAGTCCGTTCCATTCCACATTCCATTCCATTCCATATTCATTTCGATTCCATTCCACATTCCATTCTATTCCATTCCATTCCATATTGTATTCCATTCCACATTCTATTCCATTCCTCTCCACATTGCATTCCACTTCATTCCATTCCATTGCACATTCCTTTCCACATTGCACTCCATTCCATTCCACATTGCATACCATTCCATTCCACATTCAATTCCTTTCCATTCCACATTCCATTCCATTGCATACGACATTGCATTCCATTCCATTCCACATTCCACTCCATTTTTTTCACGTTCCGTCCCATTCCATTCCACATTCATTCCATTCCATTCCATGCCATTCCACATTCCATTCCATTCCATTCCGCATTCCATACCATTCCATTACACGTTCCTTTCCATTCCATTCCACATTCCATTCCAACGATTTTCCCATTCCTTTCCATACCGTTCCACATTCCATTCCATTCCATTCCATTCCATTCCACATTCCATACCATTCCATTGCACATTTCATTCCATTCCATTCCACATTCCATTCCGTTGCTTTCCACATTGCATTCCATTCCATTCCATTCCATTCCATTCCATTCCATTCCACATTCCATTCCATTCCATTCCATTCCATTCCACATTCCATTCCATTCCATTCCTTTCCACATTCCATTTCATTTCACATTGCATTCCATTCTACTCCACATTTAATTCCATACCATTCCACATTTCATTCAGTTCCATTCCACATTCCATTCCATTGCATTCCACTTTCCATTCCATTCCACATTCCATTCCATTCCATTCCATTAAACATTCTATTCCATTCCATTAAACATTCCATTCCACAATCCATTCCATTCCACTTTGCACTCCATTCCATTCCATTCCACTAAACATTCCATTCCACATTGCATTCCACATTCCATTCCATTCCACTTTGCAGTCCATTCCTTTCCAAATTCTATTCCATTCCATTCCATATTCCACTCCATTCCATTCCGCTTTCCATTCCATATTCCACTCCATTCCATTCCACATTCCACTCCATTCCATTCCACACTCCATTCCATTTCACACTCCATTCCATTTCATTCCACATTCCATTCCACGTTCTATTCCACGTTCCATTCCATTCCATTCCACAATCCATTCCACATTCTATTCCACGTTCCATTCTATTTCATGCCACATTCCATTCCACCTTCCATTCCGTTCCATTCCACATTCCTTTTCACATTCAACTCAATTCCATTCCACAGTCCATTGTATTTCATTCCATTCCATTTCACTTTCCTGTCCATTCCTGTGCACTTTCCCTTCCTTTCCCTTCCAGAATGCATTCCATTCCATTCCACTTTCGATTACACTTTCCATTCCACGTTCCATTACACTTTCCACTGCACATTACGTTCCATTACATTCCACGATGCATTCCACCTTCCATTCATCATTCCATTCCATGTTCCTCTCCACCTTCCATTCCATTTCTTTCCACGTTTCATGCAACGTTCCAATTCACATTCCATTCGATTCCATTAACCATTCCATTCCACATTCCATTCCATATTCCATTACACAATCCATTCCACGTTTCTTTACTTGTTGCATTCCACCTTCCATACCACGTTCCATTCCATTCCATTCCACATTCCATTCCACATTCCATTGCAATACATTCCACTTTCCATTCCACGTGCCATTCCACGTTCCATTCTACTTTACTTTCCAGTCCATTCCACATTCCATTCCACGTTCCATTGCATAACATTCAACATTCCATTCCACATTCCATGCCATTTCATTCCACATTCCATTTCTCATTCCATTCCATTCGATTCCACATTCCCCTCCATTCCATTCAAAATTCCATTCCACATTCCACTCCATTCCATTCCACACTCCTTTCCAAATTCCATTCCACATTCCATTCCACATTCCATTCCACATTCCATTCCTTTCCCTTACGCATTCCACTCAATTCCATTCCACTCCGCCTTCCATTCCATTCCATTCCCCTTTCCATTCCATTCCATTTCAAATTTCATTCCATTCCTCATTCCATTCCGTATCACATTAGATTCAATGCCATTCCACACTCCATTCAATTCCATTCCATTCCACGCTGCATTCCACTTTCCTTTCCACAAACCATTCCATTCAATTCCACACTCCTTTCCACATTCCATTCCACATTCCATTCCAATCCATTCCACTTTGCATTCCACATTCCATTCCATTCCATTCCATTCCACAATCCACTTCATTCCAGTCCACATTCCATTCCACATTCCATTCAATATTCCATTCCATTCCAATACACCTTCCACT
Organism: Pongo pygmaeus; assembly: GCF_028885625.2. Taxonomy (NCBI): domain Eukaryota; kingdom Metazoa; phylum Chordata; class Mammalia; order Primates; family Hominidae; genus Pongo; species Pongo pygmaeus. The sequence continues at coordinate 9,310,418 of NC_072386.2, read as the reverse complement.
TCATCCCATTCCATTCCACATTCTATTCCATTCCATTTGAAATTCAATTACATTCCATTCAATTCCATTTCACATTCCATTCCATTCCATTCCTCATTACATTCCATTCCAATCCATTCCACATTCCATTCCGTTGTATTGCAGATTGCATTCCTCAACATTGCATTCCACATTCCATTTCACATTCCATTCCACGTTGCATTCAATTCCATTCCACATTTCATTCCATTCCTTTCCACATTCCATTCCACATTCCATCCCTTTATATTCCATTCCACATTCCATTCCATTGCATTCTATTCCATTCCATTCCATTCCATTCCAATTCACATTCCATCCCATTCCAATCCATTCCATTCCATTCCATTCTTTCCATTCCACATTCCAGTCCATTTGATTCCATTCCACATTCGATTCCATTCCATTCCATTCCATTGCATTCCATTCCACATTCCATTCCACATTCCCTTCCATTTCATTCCACCTTCCATTCCTTTCCATTCCATTCCATTCCATTCCATTCCACATTGCATTCCATTGCATTCCATTCCACATACCATTCCATTACAACCTACCTTCCACTCCATTCCATTCCATATTCCATTCCACATTCCCTTCCATTTCATTCCACCCTCCATTCCTTTCCATTCCATTCCATTCCACATTCCATTACACATTCCCTTCCCTTCCACTCCACATTCCTTTCCTTTCCATTCCATTGCAGTCGAATTTCCTTTCCATTGCATTCCATTCTGCAATCACTTCCACTCCATTCCACTTTCCATTCGATTCCATTCCACTTTCCATTCGACATTCCTTTCCATTCCTTTCCACAATCTGTTCCATTCCATTGCAACTTCCATTGAATTCCATTTCACATTCCATTCCGTTGCATTTCACCTTCCATTTCAGTCCATTCTAGACTATTCCACTTTCCATTCCATTTCTTTCCACATTCCATTCCATTACATTCCTCCTGCAATTCCATTCCATTCCATTCCATTCCATATTGAATTCCATTCCATTCCACATTGTATTCCATTCCATTCCATTCCATTCCTCATTCCGTTCCATTCCATTCCATTCCACATTCCTTTCCCTTCCACATTCCATTCCCTTCGATTCCATTCAACCTTTCATTCCATTCCAATCAAAATTGAATTTCATTCCATTCCGTGTTCCATTCCACGTTCCATTCAACTTTCTATTCCATGTTTTATTCCACGTTCCACTCCACGTTATATTCCATTCCATTCCACGTTCCATACCACGTTCCATTCCATGTACCATTCCAGTTTTCATTCCACGTTCCATTGCATATTGCATTCCACATTTCATTCCACATTCCCTTCCATTGCATTCCACATTCCATTCCATTCCATTCCACTTTCCATTCCACGTTGCTTTCCACGTTCCATTTGACGTTCCATTCCACATTCTTTCCCATTCAATTCCACATTCCATTCCACATTGCATTCCTTTGTATTCCACATTGCATTCCACATTCCATTCCTTTCCATTCCACATTACATTCCACATTCCATTACAGATTCTATTCCACTTTCCGTTCCAGATTTCAGTCCACATTCCATTCCATTTCATTCCACATTCTGTTGCATTACATTCCAAATTCCATTCCAAATTCCATTCCATTCCATTCCACATTCCATTCTACATTCCATTCTACTTTCCATTCTACTTTCCATTCCATGTTGCATTCTTTTTCATTCCATGTTCCATTCCACATTCCATTCCATTCCATTCCAATTTCCATTCCACATTCCATTGCACATTCCTTTCCACATTACATTCCGTTGCATTCCTCATTCCTTTCAACATTCCATTCCATTCCTTTCCACATTAAATTCCATTACACTCCACATTTCATTCCACATTTCCTTGCGTTCCATTCTACATTCTATTCCAAGTTCCATTCCATTCAATTCCATGTTCCATTCCACGTTTCATTCCACATTCCATTCCACAATCCATTCCGTTCCATTCCACAATCAATTCCACATTCCATTCCACATTCCAATCCATTGTATTCCACTTTCCATTGCACATTGCATTCCATTCCATTTCACCTTCCATTCTCATTCCATTGAATTACATTCCACATTCCATTCCTCATTCCATTACATTCCATTCTACATTTCATACCACTTTCCATTCCATTGCATTCCACATTGCATTCAACATTCCATTCCACTTTCCATTCCATGTTGCATTCCACGCTCCATTCCACGTTCCATTGCATTCTATTCCATGTTCCATTCTACTCCATTCCACGTTTCATTTCTTTCCATTCCGCATTCCATTCCACATTCCATTCACAATCCTTTCCACATTCTATTTCACTTTGCATTACATTCCATTCCATTTCATTCCACATTCCATTCCATTCCATTCCATTGCAAAATCCATTCCACATTCCACTCCAGGTTCCATTCTACTGCATTCCACATTCCAATCCATTTCATTCCTCATTCCATTCCATTAAATTCCACATTCCATTCCATTCCATTTCGTTTCACATTCCATTCCATTCCATTGCATTCCATTCAATCCCACAATCCATTCCATTGCATTCCGAATTCCATTCCATTCCATTCCATTCCACATTCCACTCCAAATCCATTCCACATTCCTTTCCATTACATTCCACATTCCATTCCGTTGCAATCCACATTCCATTCCACGTTCCATTCCACGTTGCATTCCATGTTCCAGTCCACGTCCCATTTCACATTCAAATCCTTTCCATTCCACATTCCATTCCATTGCATTCCACATGCCATTCCATTCTATTCCACATTCCATTCCACGTTCCATTCCATTAAATTTCACTTTCCATTCCACGTTCCTTTCCACATTCCTTTCCACTTCCCAATGCATTCCATTCCACATTCCATTCCATTCAATTTCACTTTCCATTCCATACTCCAATACACATTCCATTCCACATTCCATTTCACGTTGCATTCCACTATCCATTCCACATTCAATTCCACGATACATTGCAGGTTCCATTCCACATTCTGTTCCATTCCATTCCATTCAACTCCAAATTCCCTTCCACTTTCCTTTCCACGTTCCATCCTACGTGCCCTTCCACATTCCATTCCACTCCAATCCACGTTCAATTCCATGTTCCATTCCATTCGATTCAACTTTCCATTCCGTATTCCATTGCACATCCCATTCCACATTAAATTCCATGTTCCATTCCACGATCCATTCCATGTTCCATTCCACATTCCCTTCCATTCCATTCAACTTTCCATTCCACATTCCATTCCACATCCATTAGAAATTACATTCCGTTCCATTCCGCATAGCATTCCACATTCCATTCCAGATTTCATTCTGCATTCCATTCTCATTCCATTGCATTTCATTCCATATTGCATTCCACATTCGATTGCATTCCAATTCACAATCCATTCCACATTCCATTCCATTCCACATTCCATTCCTCATTCCATTCCATATTCCATTCCATTCCTTTGCAAATTCCATTCCATTCCATTCCACTTCACCTTCCATTCCACTTTCCATTAAATTCTTTTCCACATTCCATTCCACATTCCAGTCCATTCCATTACACATTCCATTCCATTACAATCCAAATTTCATTCCACAAATCCTTCCATTCCATTCCACATTCCATTCCACATTGCATTCCACATTCCATTCCCTTCCATTCCACATTCCATTCCACATTCCATTCCCTTCCATTCCACATTCCATTCCATTGCATTCAATTCCATTCCACTTTCCATTCCACATTCCATTGCATTCCATTCCATGTTCAATTGCATGTTCCATTCCACATTCCATTCCATTCTACTCCACGTTCCAATTCACACTCAATTCCACATTCCATTCCACATTCCATTCTGTTTCATTGCAGATTCCGTTCCACATTCCATGCCACGTTCAATTCCACATTCCTTTCCATGTTCCATTGCATGTTCCATTCCACATTCCATTGCATTCCATTCCCCTTTCCATTCCATTCCATTCCACATTCCTATCTTTTCAATTTCTTCTTTCTTTCCATCCCATGGCATTCCACTTTCCATTCCATTTCATTCCAAATCCTTTCAATTCCATTCCATTCCATTCCACATTCCATTCCATTCCATTCCATATTCCATTCCATGTTCTATTCCACGTTCCTTTCCATTTCATACCGCATTCCATTCCATTCCATTTCACATGCCATTACTTTCGATTCCACATTCCTTCCCACATTCCTTTCCACATTCCATTACACATTCCATTCCATTCCATTTCACGTTCCATTCCACATTCCGTTCCATTCCACATTCGTTTACACATTCCATCCCACATTACATTCTTTTCCACTCCACATTCCATTCCACATTCCATTCCACTTTCTGTTCCATTCCACTCCACATTCCATTCCATTCCATTCCACGCTCCATTCCACAATCCACTCCGTTCCTTTGCACATTCCATTCAACATTCCATTCCACATTCCATTTCGTTCCATTACACTTTCAATTGCATTTCATTCCGCATTCCTTTCCACCTTCTTCTCCATTACCTTCCACGTTCCATTCCATTCCATTCCACATTACATTCCACATTATATTCCACTTTCCATTCCACCTTCAATTCCATTGCATTTCACGTTCCTTTCCACATTCCATTGCTTTTCATTACACATTCCATACCATATTCCATTCGATTTCATTGCACATTCCATTCTACATTCCATTCCATTCCATTCCTCATTCCTTTCCATTGCATGCCACGTTCCATTCCACTTTCGATTTCATTCCATACCACTTATATTTCCGCATTCCATTCCACAGTCCATTCCACATTCCTTTCCATTCCATTCCACATTCCATTCCATTCCACATTCCATTCTATAACATTCCACATATCATTCCACATTCGATTCCATTGCATTCCACATTTCATTCCACATTCCATTCCATTCCATTCCACACTCCGTTCCACATTCCATTCCATTCCCATCCAAATTCCACTCCACATTCCATTGCATTCCATTTCATTCCACATTACTTTCCATTTCATTCCACATTCGAAACAATTTCATTCCATCTTTCTTTCCATTTCATTCCACATTCCATTCCATTCCATTCCACGTTCCATTTCTTTCCATTCCACATTCCATTCCATTCCATTCCACATTCCATTCCACATTCCATAACACAAACCATTCCATTTCATTCCACATTCCATTGCATTCCATTTTAGTTTCCATTCCATTCCTTTCTACAGTCCATTCTTTCCACATTCCTTTCCACATTCCATTCCACGTTGCATTCCGTCCCATTCCACGTTCCATTCCACGTTCCATTCCGTCATCCACTCCATTACATTCCACGTTCCATTCCACATTCTATTGCCTTCCATTTCAAGTTCCCTTCCTCATTGCTTTCCACATTCCATTCGATTTTCCATTGCATTCCATTGCACATTCCATTCAACACTCCACTTGGCATTCCATTCCAAATTCCTTTCCACATTTCATTCCACAGCCCGTTCCATTCCATTCCACATTCTATTCCACATTCCATACCACATTCCATTCCACATTCCATTCCACATTCCATTACACGTTCCATTCCACTTTCCATTCCACGTTCCTTTCCACCTTCCATTCCACGTTCCTTTCCACCTTCCATTCCGTTCCATTCCTCATTTCAGTCCACTTTCCTTTCCATTTCATTCCACTTTCCTTTCCACATTCCATTCCACATTCCATTCCACATTGCATTCCGTTCCATTCCACATTATTTTCCATGTTCCTTTCCACATTCCATTCCTTTACATTCCACATTCCCTTGTACATTCCATTCAACATTCCATTCCACATTCCGTTCCATTTGATTCCAAATTCCATTCCGCATTCCCCTCCATTCAGTTCCACATTCCATTAAGCATTCCTTTCCACTTTCCATTCCATTCCATTCCACATTCCATTACACGTTGAGTTCTATTCTATATTACGTTCCATTCCATGATTCACTCCACATTCCATTCCACATTCCATTCCACATTCCATTTCACATTCCATTCCATTCCATTCCACATTCCATTCCACATTGCATGCCAGATTCCATTCGATTCCATTCCACATTCTTTTCCACATTCCATTCCATTGCTTTCCACATCCCTTTCCATTCCATTGCACATTCCATTTCACATTCCATTCCACATTCCACCCCATTCAATAACATTCAATATTCCATTCCATTGCATTCTACATTACATTCCATTGCATTCCACATTCCATTCCATTGCATTCCACATTCCATTCCACGTTCCATTCCACGTTGCATTCCATGTTCCATTCCATGACCCATTTCATGTTCCATTCCTTTCCATTCCACATTCCATTCCATTCCTTTCCACATTCCTTTCCATTCAATTCCACATTCCATTCCTCGTTCCATTCCATTTCATTCCACTTTCCATTCCACGTTGCTTTCCACATTCCATTCTACATTGAATTCCAAGTTCCATCCCATTCCATTTCAAATTCCAATCCATTCCATTTCACATTCTATTCCACATCCCATTCCACATTCCATTCCACATTCCAATCCAATTTCCATTCCATACTTTCATGTTCCATTCCACTTTCCATTCCATTAAATTCCACGTTCCATTCCATATTCCATTGCCCATTCCATTCCACATTCCATTCTTGTTTCCGTCCCAGTTTCAACTCCATGTTCCATTCCATATTCCATTCCATTATATTCCACGTTCCATTTCACATTCCATTCCATTCCATTCCACTTTCCTTTCCAGATTCCATTTCACATTCCATTCCATTACATTCTGCATTCCATTTCACATTCCATTGCATTCCACTCCACGTTCCAATCAACATTCCATTCCATTCAATTTCACTTTCCATTCTATATTCCATTCCACATTCCATTCCACAATCCATTTCATGTTCCATTCCATGAGCCATTCCTCATTCAATTCCATGAGGCATTGCACGTTCCATTCCACTTTCCATTCCATTCCATGCCATAGCACTCCACAAACCCTTCCACATTCCATTCAACATTGCATTCCACCTTCCATTCCACACTCCCTTCCACGTTCCATTCTACTTTCCATTCTACATTCCATTCCAGTCCTTTCCACGTTCATTTCCAGGTTCCATTCCATTCCAATCAACTTTCCATTCCATATTCCATTGAACATCCCATTCCACGTTCCATTCCATGTTCCATTCCACGTTCCATTCCAGATTCCATTCCATTCCATTCCACTTTGCCTTCCACATTACATTCCACATTACATTCCAGATTATATTCCGTTCCATTCCACATTACATTTCACATTCCATTCCACATTCCATTCCACATTCCATTCCATTCTGTTCCACGTTCCATTCCACATTCCATTCTCATTGCATTGCATTTCATTCCATATTGCATTCCACATTCCTTTGCATTCCAATTCAAAATCCATTCCACATTCCATTCCATTACATTGAATTCCACTTTCCATTCCACATTCCATTCCACATTCCATTATGCAATACATTCCAAATTGCATTCCACATTCAATTCCACATTCCTTTCTCATTGCATTGCATTTCTTTCCACTTTCCTTTCCACATTTCATTGCATTCCAATTCACATGCCTTTTCACATTACAGTCCACTCAATTCCATTCTATTCCACATTCCATTCCACATTCCATTCTGCAGTCCATTCCAATCCATTCCAATCAACATTCCATTCCACTCAACATTCCATTCCACATTTCATTTCGTTCCATTCCACATTCCTTTCCACATTCCATTCCATTCCATTCCACATTCCATTCCCTTCCATTCCATTCCACCTTCCATTCCACTTTCCATTAAATTCTATTCCACTTCCCATTCCACATTCCAGTCCACTCCAATCCACATTTCTTTCCACAGTTCATTCCATTCCATTACACATTCCATTACACATTCCATTACACATTCCATTCCATTCCATTCCACATTCCATTCCATTCCATTCCACGTTCCAGTCCACACTGAATTCCATATTCAATTCCACATTCCATTCCATTCCTTTGCACTTTCCTTTCCACATCCCATGCCACGTTGAATTCCACATTCCTTTCCAAGTTCCATTCCATGTTCCATTCTACGTTTCATTCCATTCCATTTCACGTTCCATTCCACATTCTATTCCACGATCCATTCCACATTCCATTCCACGTTCCATTCCACATTCCATTCAACATTCCAGTCCACGTTCCATTCCATTCCATTCCACGTTCCCTTTCACGTCCCATTAAATTCAAGTCCACGTTCCATTTCACATTCCATTCCATTCCATTCCACATTCCTTTTCACTTTCCATTCCACATTCCATTCCACATTATATTTAAGTCCATTTCACATTCCATTTCCCATTCCATTCCGCATTCCATTCCATTCCATTGCAAATTTCATTCCATTCCACGTTCCCTTCCACATTCCATTCCACTCCCCACTCCACTTTCCTTTCCATTCCATTCCACTTTCCATTAAACATTCCATTCCTTTCCATTCCACTTTCCATTCCACATTCCATTCTACATTCCATTCAACTTTCCATTCCATTCCATTCCACATTCCATTGTACAATCCATTGCATTCCAATCCACATTCCATTACACTCTGTATTCCATTCCACATTCCATCACATTGCATTCCACATTCCATTGCACATTCCATTGCACATTCTATTCTGTTCCTTTACACATTCAATTCCACGTTACATTCCATTCCATTCCGCATTCCAATCCACATTCCATTCCCCATTCCATGCCGTTCCTTTGCGCATTCCATTGCACATTTCATTCTACAATCCATTCCACATTCCATTCCACATTCCAACCAAATTCCATTCCTTTCCACATTCCATTCCACAATCCAAGTACATTCCATTCCATTCCATTCCACATTCCATTCAATTAGATTCCGTAATCCATTCCATATTGCATTCCATTGCATTTCACACACCATTCCACGTTCCATTCCTCGTTCCACTCCACTTTCCTTTCCACGTTTCATTCCATTCCATTCCACTTTCCATTCCACATTCCATTTCACATTCCATTTCACATTCCATTCCATTCCATTCCACATTCCATTCCATTACTTTCCACATTCCATTCCTGATTGCATTCCATTCCATTCTATTCCACATTCCATTCCACATTCCTTTCCACCTTCCATTCCTCATTCCATTCCATTCCACATTCCATTCCGCAATACATTCCACATTCCATTTCATGTCCCATCCCATTCCACATTCCATTCCATTCCTTTCCACATACCTCTCCATTCAGATTCACATTTAATTCCCCTTCATTGCATTCCACATTCCAATCCATTCCATTCAGATTCACATTTAATTCCTCTTCATTGCATTCCACATTCCAATCCATTCCATTCCACATACATTTCTATTCCATTCCATTTTATTCCACATTCCATTCCATTCCATTCTCTTCTACATTCCATTCCATTCCATTCTATTCCACATTCCATTCCATATCATTCCACATTCCATTCAATTACATTCCAGATTCCATTCCACATTGCTTTCCAGATTCTATTCCACATTCCATTCTCTTCCATTCCACATTCCATCCCATTCCATTCCACGTTCCATTCCATTCCATTGCACTTTCCATTCCATACTCCCTTCCACATTGAATTCCAAGTTCCATTCTACGTTCCATTCCGTGTTACATTGCGCGTACTATTCCCTACCATTCCAAGTTCCATGGCACATTCCACGCCAATCCATTCCGCGTCACATTGCACATTGTATTCCACATTTAATTCCATTCAGTTACATTATATTTCACTTTACATTCCACATTCCATTCCACCTTCCATTCCACTTTCCATTCCATTTCATTCCACATTCCATGACACATTTCATTCCATTCCATTCCACATTCCATTCGACATTCCATTTCATATTCCATTCCACATTTCATTCCACATTGCTATTCACATCCCATTCCACATTCCATTATATTCCATTCCACATTTAATTGCATATTCCAATCCATTCCATTCCACATTCCATTCCGTTGAATTTGACGTTCCATTCCACGATCCATTCCACATTCCATTCCATTCAATTCCACATTTCTTTGCAAATTCCATTCCATTCCATTCAACTTTCTATTCCACATTCCATTCCATTGCTTTCCACATTCCAATCCTTTCCACACTCCATTACACGTTACATTCCACCTTCCATTCCATTCCATTTTACGTTCCATTAGACATTGCATTCCACTTTCCATTCCGTTCCTTTCCACATTCCATTCCACACTCTACTCCACATGCTTTTCCACATTCCATTCCGCTCCACTCCACGTTTCATTACACATTCCCTGCTACATTTCATTCCACATTGCAGTCCATTCCATTCCACATTGCATTCCACATTATCTTCCACATTCCATTCCAGGTTCCATTCCATTCCACATTACATTCAATTGTATTCCACATTCCATTCCATTGCAATTCACATTCTAATCCACATTTCATTCCATTCAATTTCACATTCCATTCCGTTACGTTCCACATTCCTTTCCACATTCCATTCAATATTCCATTCCACTTTCCGTCCCATAAACCATTCCACATTCCTTTGCATTCCATTCCTCATTCCATTCCATTCCATTCCACATTCCATTCCACTTAATTTCACATTCCATTCTGTTCCATTGCACTTTCCTTTCCACTTTCCATTCCACATTTCATTGCACATTCCGTTCCACACTCCATTCCAAATTCCGTTCCACATTCCATTTCACATTCCATTCTGTTCCATTTCACATTCCATTACACATTCCACTCTACATTCCATTCCATTCTATCCCACATTCCATTGGATTCCATTACACATTCCTTTCCACTTTCCATTCCCTTACATTCCACATTCCATTCCATTCCATTCCATGTTCACTTCCACATTCCTTTCTACTTTCCATTCCACATTCAATTCCTTTCCATTCCACATTCCATTCGACATTCCATTCCACATTCCATTCGACATTCCATTCCACATTCCATTCCACATTCCATTCCATTAAACATTCCATTCCATTACATTCCACATTACCTTCCACATTCCGTTAAACGTTAAATTCCACGTTCCATTCATCGTTCCATTCCGTTCCATTCCACTTTCCATTCCACATTCCTTTCCATTCCATTCCATTTTCTATTGCACTTTCCATTCTGCATTCTTTTCCACATTACATTCCTTTCCATTCTACATTCCATTCCATATTCCATACTTCATTCCATTTTTCATTCCATTCCACATTCGATTCCACATTCCATTCTACCTTCCAATCCACATTCCATTTCACATTTCACTCTATTCCATTTCACATTCCATTCCACATTCCATTCTTTACAATTTCACATTCCATTCCACATTGCATGCCACATTCTATTCCATTCCATTCCACATTCCATTCAACTTTGCATTCCACAATTCATTCCATTCCATTCCACATTCCATTCCAAATTCCATTCCATTTCCTTACGCATTTCATTCCACCTTCCATTCCATTCCACATTCCATTCCACATATCGGTCCACATTCCAATCCATGTTCCATTCGATGTTCCATTCCATGTTCCATTCCATTCCATTCAACGTTCCATTTCATTCCATTCCACTTTCCATTCCAGATTCCATTCCACTTAGCAAGTCACATTCCATTCCACTTTCCATTTCACTTTCCAATCCATTCCATTCCATTCTAGTCCTTTCCATTCCATTACACATTCCATTCCAATCCTCATTCCCTTCCATTACATTCCACTTTGCATTCCGTTTCACATTCCATTCCATTCCATTCCACATTCCCTTCCATTCTATTCCACATTCCAGTCCATATTCCATTCCACATTCCATTCCATTCCATTCAATTCCACCATTCATTACATTCCATTCCACATTGCATTCCATTGCATTCCACATTCCATTCTACTTTCCATTCCACATTCCATTCCACGTTCCATTCCACATTCCATTCTTTTCCATTCCACATTCCATTACATACCATTCCACATTCCATTGCATTCAATTTCACTTTCCATTCCATTACATTCCATTCCACATTCCATTCCATTCCATTCCACATTCCATTCCATTCCATTCCGCATTCCATTCCACTCCATTCCATTCTATTCCACCTTCCATTCCATTCCGTTATACTCCACTATACATTCTATTCAACTCCACATTCCTTTCCATTCAATTTCACATTCCATTCCATTACATTGCATTGCACATTCCATTCCATTTCATTCCGCATTCCATTCCGCTCCTTTCCATTCTATTCCACATTCCATTCCTTTCCATTATATTTCACAGTCCATTGCATTCCACTCCATCTTCCATTCCACGTTCCATTCCATTCCATTATATTTCACATTCCATTGCATTCCACTCCATCTTCCATTCCACATTCCATTCCAGATTCCATTCCACATTCCAGTCCTTTACATTCCACATTCCATTCCACAATCCATTACATTCCATTCAACATTCCATTCCATTCGAATGCATTCCTGTCTGCGCTCCATTCCATTCCATTCCTTTCCACATTCCATTCTGTTCCATTGCATTCCTGTTTGCATTCCACTTTATTACATTCAATTCCACATACCATTCCATTTCATTCCCCATTTCATTCCATTCCAATCCACATTCAGTTCCACTCCATTCCCTATTCCATTCCACGTTCCATTCCACGTTCTATTCCATGATCCTTTCCAAGTTGCTTTCCACGTTCTATTCTACTTTTCATTCCACATTCCATTCCACGTTCCATCCCATTTCATTCCACATACAATTCCAGATATCATTCCATTCCATTCCACATTTCACTCCATTCCATTCCCTTCAAAATTCTATTCCGCATTCCATTCCATTCCTTTCCAGATTCCATTCCAAAATCCACTCCATTACATCCCACATTCCACTACACATTCCATTCCATTCCATTCTACATTCCATTCCACATTCCATTTCATTCCATTCTATTCCTCATTCGATTCCATTCCATACCACATTCCATTCCACTTTCCATTCCATTCCATTCCACATTCCATTCCATTCCATTCAATTCTATATCATTTTCCATTCCATTCCACTTTCCTTTCCATTCCATTCCATTCCACTTTCTTTTCCATTCCATTCCATCCCATTCCATTCCACTTTCCTTTCCATTCCATTCCATCCCATTCCATACCATTCCAGATTCCATTACATTCCATTACATTCCATTGCATTCCACATTCCATTCCATTTCAATCCACATTCCATTCCATTCTTTTCCATTCCACTTTCCATTCCACATTCCATTACATTCCATTGAACTTTCCATTCCACATTCCATTCCATTCCATTCCACATTCCATTACCTGTTACATTACATTCTATTTCACATTTCATTCCACTTTCCATTTCACATTCCATTCAACATTCCATCCCATTCCTTTTGAACTTCCATTTCAAAATCCACTCTATCCCATTCCACATTTTATTCCTTTCAATTACATTCCATTCCACATTACATTCCATTCAATTCCATTCCACTTTCCATTTCACAATCGATTTCACTCCATTCCACATTCCATTCCATTCCATTCCATTCCAGTCCACATTCCGTTCCATTTCATTTGATTCCACATTCCATTCCATTCCATTTCACATTCCATTGCGTTCCACATTCAATTCCATTCCATTACTTTCCACGTTCCATTCCATGTTCCTTTGCACTTTACCTTCCACGTCCCATTCCACGTTCCACACCATGTTCCATTCTATTCCATTCCAAATTCCATTCCATTCCTTTCCACATTCCATTCCACATTCCATTCCACGTTCCATTCCATTCAATTCCACATTCCATTAGATTCCTTTCCACATTAAATTCCATATTCCATTCCTTTCCATTACACATTCTATTAAACATTGCATTGCATTTCATTCTACATTCCGTTCCAATTTACATTCCATTCCATTCCATTCCTCATTCTATTCTTTTCCATTCCACATTCCATTCTATAATCCATTGCATTCCATTCCATTCCTACTTCTATTCCATTCCCTCCCACATTCCATTTCACCTTCCGTTCCATTCCATCTTCCGTTCCATTCCATTCAAGTCCACAGTCCATTCCATTCCATTTCATTCCACGTTCATCTTCCACATTCCATTCCATTCCATTGCACATTCCATTCCACATTCCATTCCATTTCATTCTGCATTCAATTCCACATTCCATTCCATTTTATTCCACGTTCCATTCCACTTTCCATTCCACTTACCATTCCACATTCTATCTCATTCCATTCCAAATTCCACTCCACATTCCATTCATTCCTATTCCACATTTCATTCCTTTCCATTCTATTCCACTCCACATTTCATTCCATTCCAATCCATTCCACAATCCATTTCACAATTGATTATATTCCATTACACATTACATTCCTTTCCATTGCAGTCCAAATTCCATTCCATTCCATTCCATTGCATTCCACACTCGATTCCATTCCATTCTGTTCCATTCCATTCAACATTCCAGCCCATTCCTTTCCACAGTCAGTTCCATTACATTCCACATTCCATTCCATTCATTTCCTCATTCCATTCCATTCCATTCAACACTCCAATCCTTTCCATTTCACATTCCATTCCTTTCCATTCCACATTCCATTCCACATTCCATTAAATATTCCATCCCTCTTTCCATTCAATGTTGCATTCCACATTCCATTCCACGTTCCATTCCACATTCCATTACATTCAAGTCCACATTCCATTACATTCCCTTCCACATTCCATTGCATTCCTTTTCATTCAACTTCCATTCCATTCCATTCCATTCCACGTTCCATTCCTTTCCTTTCCACGTTCCATTCCATTCCACTTTTCATTCCATTCCATTCCACTTTCCATTCCACATTCCACTCCATTCCATTCAATTCCTTTCCATTCCAAATTCTGTTCCATTCCATTCCATTGTATATTTAATTCCATTTCATTCCATTTCATTCCACATTCCATTCAACATTCCATTCCATATCACTCCACATTCCTTTCCATTCCATTCCATTCCATTACATATTCCGTTCCATTCCCCTCCACTTTCCATTCCATTCCACATTCCTTTGCACATTCCACTCCATTTCATTCCAGATTCCATTCCACATTCCATTCCTTTCCATTTCACATTGTATTCTCTTCCATTCCACATTCCTTTCCATTTCATTCGACTTTCCTTTCCAAATTCCATTCCATTCTATTGCACATTCCATTCCACATTCCTTTCCATTCGATTCCACAATTCATTTCATTCCATTCCACATTCAATCCCATTCCACATTCCTTTCTGCATTCCATTCAAATCTATTCCTCATTCCATTCCATTCCATTACACATTCCATTCCTCATTCCAGTCCATTCCATTCCACATTCCATTCCACATTCCATTCCATTCCATTCGACATTCCATTCCACATTCAATTATATTCCATTGCAGATTCCATTCCAAATTCCATTCTATATTATGTGTGAAATGGAATGGAATGGAAAGTGCAATGGAATGTGGAAAGGAATGGAACTGAATGTGGTAGGGAATGGAATGCAATGTGCAATGGAACGGAATGGAATGGAATGTGGAATGGATTGGAATGCAATGTGGAATGGAATGCAATGGATTGTGGAATGGAATGGAATTTAACGTGGAATGGAATCAAAAGTGGAATGAAATGGAATGGAGTTTGGAATGGAATTGGAATGTAGAAAGGAATGTGGAATGGAATGTGGAATGGAATGGAATCGAATGTGGAATGGAAAGTTGAATGGAATGGAATGGAAAGTGGAATTCAACGGAATTTGGGATGGAATGGAATGTGGAATGGAACATGGAATGGAATGGAATGGAACACGGAATGGAATAAAATAGAACATGGAATGGAAATTAATGGAATGTGGAATGGAATGCAATGGAATGCAATGTGGAATGCTACGGAATATGATGTGGAATGGAAAGAGGAATGGAATACAAGGCAATATGGAATGGAATAGATTGGAATGTGGAATGGAATGGAATGGGGAAAGGAACGTGGAATGGCATGGAATGGTACGCAGAATGGAATGTTATGGAACGTGGAATTGAATGGAATGGATGGTAGAATGGAATGGAATGAAAGGTGGAATTGAATGAAATTGAATGTGGAATGGAATGTGGAATGGAATGCAATGGAAAGTGGAATGGAACGTGAAATGGAACATGGATTTCAGTGTGGAATGTAGGATGGAATGGAATGGAATGGGGAATGGAATGGATTGCAATGTGGAATGCAATGGAAGGGAATGTGGAATGGAATGTGTAATGGAATGGAAAGTGGGAAAGAATGCATTGTGTAAAGGAATGGAATGCAATGTGGATTGGAATATAATGGAATGAAGAATGGAAAGTAATGGAATGTGGAATGGAATGGAATGGAATGGAATACGGACAGAAATGGAAAGGAATGGAAAGTGGAAAGGAACGTGGAATGGAACGGAATGGAATGTCAAATGGAAAGTGTAATGGATTGGAATGGAATGTGGAATGGTATGTTTAATGGAATGGAATGGAATGTTGAATGAAAGGCACAATGTAAAGTGGAAAGTAACGTGGAATGGAACGCGGAATGGAACATGGAAAGAAATGTGGAATGGAACATGGAATGGAACATGGAATGGAATATGAAGTGGAATGGAATCGAATAGAATGTGCAATGCAATCTGGAATAGCATGGAATGGAATGGAATGTGGAATAGAATGGTATGGAATAGAACATCGAATGGAACGTGGAAAGGAGCGTGGAATGGAACGCGGAATGGAAACTTGGAATGGAATGGAATGGAAAGTGGAATAGAATGTAATGGAATGTTGAATGGAAAGGATAGGAAGATGTTATGCAATTGAATGGAATGTGGAATGGAATGGATTGGAATGGAATGGAATGCGGACTGGAATAGAATGGAATGGAATGGAATGTGGAAGAGAATGGAAAACGCAATGTAACGCAGTGGAATGTGGAATGGAATGAAATGTGGTCTGGAGTGCAATGGCATCAAATGGAATGTGGAATGAAATGGAATTGAATGTTGAATGAAATGTGGAATGACATGGAATAGAATACGGAATGGAAGGGAATGGAATGTGTAATTGAATGGAACGGAATATAGAATGGAATGCAGAATGTAATGTGGAATGGAACGGAATCGAATGAGGAATTGAATGGAATGTCGAATGGAATGTGGAATGGAATGGAGTTGAATGCAGAATGGAAAGGAATGGAATGGAATGTGGACTGGAATGGAATGAAATGGAATGTGTAAAGGAATGTGGAACGGAGTGTGGAATGGAATGCAATGCAATGTGGAATGCAATGGAATGGAATTTGGAATGGAATGTAGAACGGAATGGAGTGGAAATTGGAATGAAATGTGGAATTGAATGGAATGGAATGTGGAATGGAACGGAATGGAATGTGGAATGGATAGGAATGGAAAGTGGAATGGAATTGAGCGGAAAGTGGAATGGAATGGATTGAAATGGAATGGTATGGAATGGAAAGTGGAATGGAATGGAATGGGGAATGGAATGCAATGTGGAAAGGAATGAAAAGGAATGTGGAATGGAATTTGCAAGGGAATGGAATGCAATGGAATGGAATGTGAAATGGAATGCATTGGAATGTGGAATGGCGTGTGGAATTGAATGGAATATAATGGAATGTGGAATGGAAAGGAATGGAATGTGGAATGGAATGGCATAGAATATGGATTGGAATGGAATGTAATTTGGAATGGAATGGAATAGAATTGAATGTGGAATGCAATGTGGAATGTAATGGAGTGTGATGCAATGGAATGTGAAATGTGACGGAATGGAATAGGGAATGGAATGGAATGGAATGTGGAATGGAATGCGTAATGGAATTGAATGGAATGTAGAATGGAACGGAATGTAATGACGAATGGAATGTGGGATGTAGTGTAATGGAAAGTGGAATGGAATAGAATGGAATGTGTAATGGAAGGTGAATGGGATGAAATGCAATTTGGAAAGGAATGGAATGGAACGTGGAATGGAATGCAGGCTGGAATGGAAGGGAACATGGAATGGGACGTGGAATGGACCATGGAATGGAAAGTGGAATGGAACGTGAAATGGAATGTTTAATGTGGACTGGATAGGAATGGAATGTGGAAAGGGATGTGGAATGGAATGGAACTTGGAATGAATGGAATGGAACGCGGAATGTAACTTGGAAGTGAATGGAATCGAAAGGAATGGAATTTGGAAATGAATGGAATGGAATGTGGAATGGAAAGGAATGCAATTTGGAATTCAATGGAATGGAATGTGGAATGGAATGTGGAAATGAATGGAGTGTAATGGAATGTGGAATGGAAAGCGAATTGGAACGTGGATTGGAAAGAGGAACGGAAGGTGGAATGTAACGTGTGATGGAATGGAATGTAAAGGGGAATGGAATGGAATGGATTGCGGAATGAAATGGAATGTAATGTGGAATGCAAAGAAATGGAATGGAATATGGCCTGGAAATGAATGGAATGTTATGAAATCTGGAATGGAATGGAATGGAAAGTGGAAAAGGATATGGAATGGCATGGAAAGGAAAGTGGAATGGAATGGAATGGAAAGTGGTATGGAATGTGGAATGCCATGGAAAGGAATGTGGAATGGAATAGGATGGAATGTGGAGTGGAATGGAATGGAATGTGGAATGGAATGGAATCGAATGTGGAATGGAATAGAATGGAATATGGAATGGAATGTGGAATGGAAAGTTGAATGGAATGGAAAGGAATGTGGAATGGAATGGAATGTGGAATGGAATGTGGAATGGAATGTGGAATGGAATGCAATTGAACGTGGAATGGAATCTGGAATGGAATGTGAAATGGAATGTGTTGGATTGTGAAATGGAATGGAATGGAATGTGGAATGCAATGGAATGGAATGTGAAAAGGATTGGAATGGAATGTGAAATGGAATGGAATGGATGTGGAATGGAAAGGATTGGAATGTGGAAATGAATGGGATAGAATGGGGAACGCAAAGTGGAATGGAAATTGGAATGGAACGTGGAATGAAACGTGGAATGGAACGTGTAATGGAATGGACTGGAAAGTGTAGTGGAAAGTGGAATGGAACGTGGAATGGAATGTGGAATGAAAAGTGGAATGGAACGTGGAATGGAATGGAATGCAATGTGGAATGCAATGGAAAGAAAGGTGGAATGAATTGGAATGGAATGTGGAATGGAAAGGAATGAAATGGAATGTGGAACGGATTGCAATGCAATCTGGAATGGAAAGTGGAATGGAATGGAATGTAATTTGGAAAGGAACGTGGAGTGGAATGTGGAATGGAATGTGCATCACAATGGAATGCACTGTGGAATGGAATGTGGAATGGAATGGAATGTGGAATGGAATGTGGAATGCAATGTGGAACGGAATGGAATGGATGGTGGAATGGAATGTAACATGGAAAGTGGAACGGAACGTTTAATGGAACGTGGAATGGAATGTGCAATGGAAAGTGGAATGCTATATGGAATGGAATGGAATGGAATGCAGCATAGAATGGAATGGAATGGGGAATGGAATGTGGAATGGAAAGAAATGGAATGAGGAATGCATTGTGGAGCACAATGGAATGGAAACTGGAATGGAAACTGGAATGGAACATGGAAGGGAAGTGGAATGGTATATGGAATGGAACGTGGAATGGAATACAGAATGGAATAGAATGGAATGTGGTCTGGAATGTAATGAAGTGGACGGTGGAATGGATTGGAATGGAATGTGGAATGGAATATGGACTGGAATGTGGAATGGAATGCTGAGTGGAATGGAGTGGACAGTGAAATGGAAATGAATGGAATGGAATGTGGAATCAAAACTTTAAAGGAAGGGAATAGTATGTGGAAAGGAGGGTGGAATGGAATGCAATGGAATGTGGTATGGAATCTCGAATGGAATGTGGAATGGGATGGATTGGATTGCAAAATGGAATGGAATGGAATGTGGAATGGAATGGAATGTGAAATGGAATGGAATGGAATGTGAAATGGAATGGAAAGGAAAGTGGAATGGAAAGAATTGGAATGTGGAAAGGAATGGGATAAAATGAGGAACCTAAAGTGGAATGGAACGTGGAATGAAACATGGAATGGAACGTGTAATGGAATGGACTGGAATGTGTAGAGGAAAGTGGAGTGGAACGTGGAACGGAATGGCGAATGCAATGTGGAATGGAACGTCGAATGCAATGGAATGAAATGTGGAATGCAATGGGAGGAAAGGTGGAATGAAACGGAATGGAATGTGGAATGGAATGGAATGAAATGGAATGTAGAATGGAAAGTAACGGAATGTGGAATGCAATGTGGAATGGAATGAAATGGAATGTAGAATGCAATGTGGAATGCAGTGAAATGGAATGTGGAATGGAATGGAATGGAATTTGGAATGGAACATGGAGTGGAATATGGAATGGAATGTGGAACAGAATGGAATGCAATGTGGAAAGGAATGTGGAATGGAATGAAATGGAACGTGGAATGGAACGTGGAATGGAATGTGGAATGGAATTAAGAGTAATGTGGAGTGGAATGTGGAATGGAATGTGGAATGGATTGGAATGGAAGGTGGAATGGAATGGAAAGGAAAGTGGAAAGGAATGGAATGAAGTGCAACATGGAATGACATGGAATGGAATGTGGAATGGAATGTGCAATGGAATGTGGAATTCAATGAAGGGGAATGTGGAATGATATGAAATGGAATGTGCAATGGAATTTGGAATGGAATGGAATATGGAATGGAAAGGAATGGAATGTGGAAGGGAAAGGAATGGAATGTGGAATGGAATGGAATATGGAACGAAGTGGAATATTGAATGGAATACAATGCAATGTGGAATGGAAGGGAATGGAATGCAATGTGGAATTCACTGGAATGGATTGTGGAATGGAATGAAATGTGGAATGAAACGTGGAATGGAATGTGCAATGGAAATTGGAATGGAACGTGAAATGCAATTGGAATGGAATGTGGAATGGAATGGAATGGAATTTAAGGAAATGTGAAACGGAGTGGAATGGAATGTGGAATGGAATGGAATGGAATGTGTAATGGAATGCGGAATGGAATGCAATGAAATGGAATGGAATGGATTGGAGTGGAATGAATGTGAAATGTAATGGAGTTGAAAGTGGAATGAAATGTATACTAGAATGCCATGGAATGTGGAAAGAATGTGGAATGGAATGGAATGGAATGTGGAATGCAATGAAATGAATTGTGGAAGGGAAAGTGCAATGAAATGGAATGCAATGTGGAATGGAACATGGAATAGAATGCAATGGAATTTGGAATGGAATGGAGTGGAATGTGGAATGGAACGTGGAATGGAATGAAAGGGAATGTGGAATAGAACGTAGAATGGAATGTGGAATGGAACGTGGAATGGAATGGAATGTGAAATGGAACGTGGAATGCAATGGAATGTGGAATGGATTGTGGAATGGAATGTGGAATTCAACGCGGAATGGAATGGAATGGAATGTGTAATGCAACATTGAATGGAATGGAATGCAATGGAACGTTGAGTGGAATGGAATGGAATGTGGAAAGAAACGAGGAATGGAAAGTGTACTGGAACGTGAAATGGAATGGAATGCGGAATGGAATGTGGAATGAAAAGTGGAATGGAATGGAATATGGAATGGATCATGGAATGGAATGGAATGGAATAGAATGTGGAATGGTTTGGAATCGAACGTGGAATGGAATGTAGTGGAATAGAATGTGGAATGGAATGGAATGTGGAATGGAATGTGGAAAGGAGAGGAATGGAATGTCGAATGAAATGGAATGGAATGTGGAATGGAATGTGGAATGGAATACAATGGAATGTGGAATGGAATGTGGAATGGAATGTAATGTGGAATGGAAATGAAGGGAATGTGGAATGCAATGTGGAATGGAATGGAATGTGGAATGGAATTTGAAATGCAATGGAATGGAAGGTGGAATGGAATGAGGAATGGCGGGGAATGGAATGTTTGGGAATGTGGAATGGAATGGAAAGGAATGTGGAATCGAGGTGGAATGAAATGGAATGGAATGTGGAATGGAATGGAATGACATGTGCAATGTAGTGGAATGAAAGGGAATGTGGAATGGAATGGAATGGAATGTGGAATGGAATGTGGAATGGAATGTGGAATGGAAATGAATGGAATGGCAAGCAATGTGGAATGGAAAGGAATGGAAAGGAATTTGGAATTGAATGGAACGGAATGGAAAGGAATGGAATGTAATGGAATGTGGATTGGAATGGAATTACATGTGCAATGGAGTGGAATGAAATGGAATGTGGAATGGAATGGAATGTGGAATGGATTGTTGAATGGAATATTATGTGGAATGGAATAGAATGGAATGTGGATTGGAAGGCACTGCAATGTGTAATGGATTGGATCAGAATGTGGAATGGAATTAAATGTAATGTGGAATGGAATGGAAAGGAATGAAATATGGACTGGAATGGAACTCCAATGCAATGGAATGGAATGTACAATAGAATGTGGAATGGAATGGAATGGAATGGAATATGGAATGGAATGTGGAAAGAAATGGAATGGAATGTGGAATGGAATGTGAAAAGGAATGGAATGTGGAATGGCATGGAATGTAATGTGGAATGGAATGGAATGTGGACTGGAATGGAATGGAATGTAACGAAATGTTGAATGGAATATGAAATGGAATGGAATGGAATGGAAAGGAAAGTGAAATGGAATGGAATGTTGAATGAAATGGAATGGAATGGAATGGGATGTGGAATGATGTGGAATGGAATGGAATGGAATGTGGAATGCAATGCAATGGAATGTGGAGTGGAATGGAATGGAATATGAAATGGAATGGAACGTGGAGTGGAATGGAATGGAATGTGAAATGGACGGGAATTGAATGGAATGGAATTGAAAGAGAAATGGAATGGAACGGAATGTGGAATGGAATTGAATGGAAAGTAGAAAGTAACGGAATGGAATATGGAATGGAAAGTTGAGTGGGAATGCAATGTGGAGTGGAGTGGAATGGATTGTGGACTGGAATGGAATGGAATGTGGAGTGGTATGGAATGGAATATGGAATGGAATGTGGACTGGAATAAAATGGAATGGAAAGGAATGGAATGGAATGGAATGCAATGTGGAATGGAATGGAATGAAATGTGGAAAGGAATGGAATGAAATTTGGCGTGGAATGAAATGTGGAATGGTATGCGAAATGGAATGAATTGGAATGGACTGGAATGGAATGTGGAATGGAATAGAATGTGGAGTGGAATGGAATGGAATGTTGAAATGAAAGTGGAATGCAATGGAATGGAATGTGGAAGGGAATGTGCAATGGAGTGAAATGGAATGTGGAATGGAATAGAATGGAAAGTGGAATGGAATGGAATGGAATGGAATGTGGAATGGAATGCAATGGAATGTGGTATGGAATGTGGATTGGAATGGAATGTGGAATGGAATGGAATGCAGTGGAATGGAATGTATAATGGAATTGAATTTGCAATGGAATGGAACGAAACATGGAAAGGAAGGAAGAATGGAACGTGGCATGGAATATAGAATGGAACTTAAAACGGAATGGAATGGAACGCGGAATGTAATGGAGGGGAATATGGAATCGAACATGGAATGGAATGGAAAGGATTGTGAAATGGAATGTGGAATGCAATGGAATGGAATGTGTAATATAATGCAATGCAATGAGGAACGGAATGGAATGGAACGTGGAATTGTAATTGTAATGGAACGTGGAATGGAAAGTGGAACAGAACGTGGAATGGAACTTGGAATGCATTGTGGAATGCAATGGAATGAAATGTGGAATGTAATGTGGAATGGAATGGAATGCAGTGGAATGTGGAAAGGAATTTGGAATGGAATGTGAAATGGAATGTAATGGAATGTTGAATGGAATGTGGAAAGAAATGGAATGGATTTTGGAATGGAATGCAATTTAATGTGGAATGCAACGCGGAATGGGATGGAATGGAATGTGGAATGGGAGGTGGAAAGGAATATGGAATGGAAAGTGGAATGCAACGTGGAATGGAATGGAAGGTAGAATGGATTGTGCAATGGAATGTGGAATGCAATGTGGAATGCAATGGAATGGAATGTGGAATGGAATATGAAATGAGATGGAATTGAACGTGGTATGGAATGGAATCGAATGAGGAATGGAATGGAATGGAATGTGGAATGGAAAAGAAAGTGGAATGGAATGGGACGGAATTTGGAATGGCTTTGAATGGAATATCGAATGGAATGGAATGGAATGTGGAATGGAATGTGGAATGGAATGGAAGGCAATATGGAATGGACTGTGGAATGGAAGGTTGAATGTAATGTGTAATGAAATGGAATGGAATGTGAAATGAAATGTGGAATGGAATGGAGTAGAATGGAATCGAATGTGGAATGGAACGTGGATTGGAACATGGAATGGAACTTGGAATGTTACGTGGAATGAAACATCAAATGGAACGTGGAATGGAATGTCTAATGGAACGTGGAATGGAATGCGCAATGGAATGTGCAATGGAATGGAATGGAATGAAATGCAATGTGGAATAGTATGTGGAATGGAAAAGAATGGAAAGTGGAATGGAATTGAATTGAATGGAACTTTCAATGGAATGGAATGGAATGGAATGTGGAATGGAATTGAATGGAATGTGGAATGGAAGTGAATGGAATGAAACACGGAATGGATTGGAATGTGGAGTGGAATGGAATGGAATGGAATTGGACGTGGAATGGAAAGGATTGTGCAGTGGAATGGAATGTGGAATGGAATGGATCGGAAAGTAGAATGGAATGGAATGGAAGGAGGAATCGAATGTATGGAACAGGGAATGGAATAGAACGCAAGGTGGAATGGAATGGATAAGAACGTGGAATGGAATGGAATGTCATGGAGAATGGAAAGTAATGGAATGTGGAATGGAAAAGATTGGAATTGAATCCCATGTGGAATGGAATGGAAAGGAATGCAGAATTGAATGGGATGGAATGTGGAAAGGAACGTGGAATGGAATGGAATGGAATGTGGAATAGAATGTTTAATTGAATGGAATGGAAGGCGGAATGGAATGTTGAATGGAATGAAATGGAATGTGGAAAGTAAAGTGGAATGGAACGTCGAATGGAATGGAATGGAAGGTGCAATGGAATGGAATTGAATCTGGAAACGAATGTGGAATGGAAAGAAATGGAAAGTAGAATGGAATGGAATGGAATGTGGAATGGAATAGAATGGAAATTGCAATGGAATGGAATGAGAAATGGAATGAAATGGAATGTGAATGTGATGTGGAATGGAACGTGGAATGGAATGGAATGGAATAGAAAGTGAAATGGAATAGAATGGAATGTGCAATGGAATGGAATGGAAAGGAATGTGAAGTGGAATGGAATGGAATGTGAAATGGAATCTGTAATGGAAAGTGGAATGGAATGGAATGGAATGTGGGTGGAATGGAATGGAAACTGGAATGGAATGGAAGGGAATGTGGAATGGAATGGAATGGAAAGTGGAGTGGAATGGAAAGCAATGTGGAACAGAATGGAATGGCATGGAATCTGGAATGGAATAGAATGAAATGGAATGGAATGTGCAATGCAAAGCAATGGAATGTGGAATGGAACGGTATAGAAGGTGTAATGGAATATGGAATGGAATGGGATGAAATGTTGAATGAAATGGAATGGAATGCAATGTGAAATGGATTGCAATGCAGTGTGGAATATCATGGAATGGGATGTGGAATGGATTGGAATGAAATGGAAAGAAATGTGGAGTGGAATAGAGTGATGAATGGATTTGAATGTGGAATGGATAGGAATGGAACGTGGAGTGTAATGGAATGGAATGTGGAATGGAATGGAACGTAATGAGGAAGGGATCATGGAATGTAATGGATTGGAACGTAGTATGTAACGTGGAATGGATAGCGGAATGGAAGATGGAGTGGAATGTAGTGTGGAATGGGAGGTGGAATGGACAGGAATGGTTTGTGGAATGGAACGTGGACGGGAATGTAATGGAATGCTTAATGGAACGTGGAATGGAACATGGAATGGAACGAGGAGTGGAACGTTGAATAGAAAGAGTAATGGAACGTGGAATGGAAAGTGGAATGGAAGGGAATGGAATCTGGAATGGATTGCAATGGAATGAGGAATGGAATGTGGAATGGAATGGAATGTGGTATCGAAGGGAATGGAATGTGGTATGGTAGGGAATGGAATGTGGAATGGAAAGGAATAGAATGTGGAATTGAATGTGGAAAGGACTGAGGAATGGAATGTGGAAAAGAAAGTTGAATGAAACGTGGAAAGGAACGTGGAATGGAATGTGGAATGGAACGTGGAATGGAACGTGGAATGGAATGTGGATTAGAATGGAATGGAATTCGGAATGGAATGGAACGGAGTGGAATGTGGAATGGAATGTGGAAAGGAAGGGAATGGAATGTGGAATGGAATGGAATGGAATGTGGAATGCAATGTCGTATGAATGGAATGGAATGTGAAATGGAAGGGAAAGGAAAGTGGAATGGAATGGAACAGAATGTGGAATGGAATGGAACGGAATTTGGAATGGAATAGAATGCAGTGTGGGATGGAATGGAATGGAACCTGGAATGGAATGCAAAGGAATGTGGAATGTAATGGAATTGAATGTGGAATGGAATGGAATGTGAAATGGAATGCGGAATGGAATGGAATGGAAGGTGGAATAGAATGGAAGGGAATAAAATGTGGAATGGAATGGAACGAAATCTGTAATGGAAAGTGGAATGCAATGGAATGCAATGGAATGGAACGTGGAGTGGCATGAAATGTAATGTGGTATGGAACGTGGAATGGAACGTTAAATGGAATGTTGAATGGAATGAAATGAAATGTGGAATGGAAGGGAATGCAATGGAATGGAATTGTATGTGAAATGGAATGGAATGGAATGTGGATTGGAATGGAATGGAATGTGGAATGGAATGCAATGAAATGTGGAATGGAATGTGGAATGGAATGTGGAATGGAATGGAGTGGAAGGGAAAGTGGAATTGAATGGCATCCAAAGGAATGTGGAATGGAATGGGGAATGGAATTGAATGTGGAATGGAATAAAATGTAGAATGGAAAGGAATGGAATCTGCAAAGGAATGGAATGGAATGTGGAATGGAATGGAATCGAATGGAATTTGTAATGGAATGGAACGGAATGGAATGTGGAATGGAATGGAATGGAATGTGGAATGCAATGGAATGGAATGTGGAATGGAATGGAATGGAATGTGGAATGGAATGTGGAATGGAACGTGGAATGTAATGTGGAACGGAATGTGGAACGTAATGTGGAATGGAACGGTATGGAAAGTGAAATGGAATGGAAGGTAAAGTAGAATGGAACGTAATGCAAATGAATGCAAAGTGGAATGGAATGTAATGGAATGAAATTGAATGGCCTGGAAGGTGGAATGTAATGAGGAATGGAACATGGAAAGGAATGGAATGGACTGTGGAACGGAATGGAAAGGAATGGAATGGAAGGCGGAATGGTGTGTGGAAAGGAATGTGGAATGGAATGGAAGGAAATGAGGAATGGAATGTGGAATGGAATGTGGAATGGAATGGAATGCAATGTGGAATGAAAGGTGGAATGGAATGTGGAATGGATAGGAATGCAATGTGGAAAGGAATGTGGAAAGCAAAGTGGAATGTAATGTAATGTGTAATGGAATGTAGAAAGGAATCTGGAATGGACTCTGGAAAGGAATGTGGAATGCAATATGGAATGGAATAGAATGTGGAATGGAATTGAATGGAATGTGGAATGGAATGTGGAATGAAATGTGGAATGGAATGTGGAATGGAATGGAATGCGGAATGGAATGCAATGGAATGGAATGTGGAATGGAATGGAATGGAATTTGGAATGGTAAGTGGAATTGAACGTGGAATGGAATGGAATGTTGAAGGTGATGGAATGGAATGTGTAATGGAAAGTGGAATGGAAAGGAAAGGAATACAGAATGGAATGTGGAATGGAATGGAATGGAAAGTTGAATGGAATGTGGAATGGAATGGAATGGAAAGTGGAATGGAATGGAATGGAACATGGAATGGAATGGAATGGAACGCGGAACTGAAGGGAATGCAACTTGGAATGGAATGGAACGGAACGTGGAATGCAATGGAATGGAATGTGGAATGTAACGGAATTGAAATTGGAATTCAATGGAATTGAATGTGGAATGGAGTGGAATGGAATGTGGAATGGAACGGAATGGAATGTGAAATGGAATGGAATGAAAAGTGGAAAGGGATGGAAAGGAATGGAATGGAATGTGAAATGGAACGGAATGGAATTTGGAATGTAAGAGAATGCAGTGTGGGATGGAATGGAATGGAATATGGAATGGAATGCAATGGAATGTGGAATGGAATTTAATTGAATGTGGAATGGAATGGAATGTGGAATGGAAGGCGGAATGGAATGTAATGGAAGGTGGAATGGAATGGAATGGAATGGAATATGGAATGGAATGGAACGGAATCTGTAATTGAAAATGGAATGCCATGGACTGGAATGGAAGGGAATGTGGAATAGAATGCAATGTGGAATGGAATGGAATGTTGAATGGAATGGAATGGAATAGAATGGAATGTCGAATGGAATGTGTAATGGAACGTGTAATAGAATAGAATGAAATGTGGAACAGAACGTGGAATGGAAGGAAAAGGAATGTGGAATGGAATGTGGAATGGAATGGAAGGGAATCTGGAATGGAATAGAATGAAATGGAATGGAATGTGGAATGCAATGCAATGGAACGTGGAATGGAATGCTATGGAATGTGGAATGGATTGTGGAATGGAATCGGATGAAATGTTGAATGAAATGGAATGGAATGGAATGTGAAATGGAATGTAATGCAATGTGGAATGGCAAGGAATGGGATGTGGAATGGATGGGAATGTAATGGAAAGAAATTTGGAGTGGAATTGAGTGTTGAATGAATTTGAATGTGGAATGGATTGGAATTGAATGTGGAGTGTAATGGAATGGAATGTGGAATGGAATGCAAAGAAATGTGGAAGGTATCATGGAATTTACTGGATTGGAACGTGGAATATAACATAGAATGGAAGGTGGAATGGAACCTGGAGTGGAATGGAGTGTGGAATGGGAGGTGGAATGGAATGAAATGTGGATTGGAACGTGCAATGGAATATAATGGAACATTTAATGGAAGGTGGAATGGAACGTGGAATGGAACGTGGAGTGGAACGTGGAATGGAACGAGTAATGGAACGTGGAAAGGAAAGTGGAACGGAAAGTGGAATGGAAGGGAATGGAATGTGGAATGGAATGGAATGCAATGTGGAATGGAATGTGGAAAGCAAAGTGGAATGTAATGTAATGTGGAATGGAAGGGAATGGAATGTGGAATGGAGTGTAGAACGGTATGTGGAATGAAATTTGGAATGGAAAGTGGAATGGAATGGAATGCAGAATGGAATGCAATGGAATGGAATGTGGAAAGGAATGGAAACGAATGTGGAATGGTAAGTGGAATGGAACGTGGAATGGAAAGGAATGTTGAATGTGATGGAATGGAATGTGTAATGGAAAGTGGAATGGAATGTAAAGTAATGCAGAAAGGAATGTGGAATGGAATGGAATGGAATGTTCAGTGGTAAGAGGAATGGAACGTGGAATGGAAAGCAATGGAATGTGGAATGGAATGGAATGGAAAGTTGAATGGAATGTGGAAAGGAATGGAATGGAATGCAATGTGGAGTGGAATGGAATGCAATGTGGACAGGAGTGGAATGGAATGGAATGGAATGTGGAATTTAATGGAATGGAATGTGAAATGGAACGTGGAATGGAATGGAATGCAACATGGAATGGAATGGAATGGAATAGGAAATGGAAGGCAATGCAAGTTGGAATGGAATGGAAAGGAACGTGGAATGCAATGGAATGGAATGTGGAATGTAATGGAATTGAATTTGGAATTCAAGGAAATTGAATGTGGAATGGAATGGAATGGAATGTGGAATGGAACGGAATGGAATGTGAAATGGAATGGAATGGAATGTGAAATGGAATGCAATGAAAATTGGAAAGGAATGGAAAGGAATGGAATGTGGAATGGAATGGAACGGAATTTGGAATTCAATGGAATTGAATGTGGAATGGAAGGGAATGGAATGTGGAATGCAATTCAATGAAATGTGAAATGGAATGGAAAGGAATGTGAAATGGAATGCAATTAAAAGTAGAAAAGAATGGAAAGGAATGGAATGGAATGTGGAATGGAATGGAATGGAATTTGGAATGTAAGAGAATGCAGTGTGGGTTGGAATGGAATGGAATATGGAATGGAATGCAATGGAATGTGGAATGGAAATTAATTGAATGTGGAATGGAATGGAATGTGAAATGGAATGTGGAATGGAATGTAATGGAAGGTGGAATGGAATGGAAGGGAATGGAATGTGGAATGGAATCGAATGGAATCTGTAATGGAAAGTGGAATGCCGTGGACTGGAATGGAATGCAATGTGGAATAGAATGCAATGTGGAATGGAATGGAATGGAATGTGGAATGGCATGAAATGCAATTTGAAATGGAATGGAATGGAATGTGAAATGGAATGTGTAAAGGAATGGAATGCAATGTGGTATGGAATGTGGAACGGAATGAAATGGAATTGGTAACAGGATTCAATGGAATGTGGAATGGAAATTGGAATGGAATGGAGTGGATTGTCTACTGGAATGGCATGGAATGTGTTATGGAATGTGGAATGGAATGGAAGGGAATGTGGTATGGAAGGTGGAATGGATTGTGGAATGGAATGTGTAATGTAATTGAATGGGATGTGGGAAGGAATGTGGAACTGAACGTGGAATGGAATGTGGAATGGAATTGAATGGAATGTGGAATGGTATGAGAATGGAATGGAATGGTATGTAGAATGGAACATGGAATGAAATATCGAATGGAATGTGGAATGGAATGGAATGGAATGTGGAATGGAATGGAAAGGAATGGAATGTGGAATGGAATGGAATGGAACATGGAATGGAATTGAATGGAATGTGCAATGGAATGGAATATAATCTGGAATGGAATCTGGAAAGGAAAGGAATGGAAAGTGGAATGGAATATGGAATGGAATACATTGGAATGGAATGCAATGTGGAATGGACTTTAGTGGAATGGAATGGAAAGTTGAATGGAAATTGGAATGGAATGGAGTGGAATGGAATGGAATGTGGAATGGAATGGAATGGAATGTGGAATGGAATGTGAAATGGAATGTGGAATGGAACGTGGAATGCTACGTGGAATGGAATGTAGAATGGAATGTGGACAGGAATGGAATGGGATTTGGAATGGAATGCAATGCAATGTGGAATGAAAAGGAATGGAATGTGGAATGGAATGGAATTGAATGGAGTGGAATGTGGAATGGAATGTAATGGAATGAGTAATGAAACAAAATAGAATGAAATGGAATGCGGAATTGAATGGAATGGAGTGTGGAATAGAACGTGGATTGGAATGAAAAGGAATGTGGAATTTAACGTGGAATGCAATGTGGAACGGAACGTGTAATGGGTTGGAAAGTCAGAAGGTATGTGAAATGGAAAGTGGAATGAAATGGAATGGAATGTGGAAAGGAACGTGGAATGGAAACACGAATGGAACATGGAATGGAAGTGAATGTAGAATGGAATATGGAACATGGAATGGAAGTGAATGTAGAATGGAATATGCAATGGAACGTAATTCAATGTGGAATGGAATGGAATGGAATGGAATGTGGAAAGAAATTTAGAATGGAATGGATTGGAATGTGGAAAGGAATGTGGAATGGAATGCGGAATGGATTGTTTAATGGAACGTGGAATGGTATGTGGAATGGAATGTGGAATGGAACGTGGAAAGGAATGGAATGTGGAAAGGAATATGTAATGGAATTGAATGCAATGCTATATGGAATGGAATGGAATTGAATGAGGAATGGAATGGAATGGAATCTGGAAGGGAAAAAAGTGGAAAGGAATGTGAAATAGAATGTAATCGAATGTGAAATGGAAAGTGGAATGGAATGTAATGGAATGTAGAATTGGATGTGGAATGCAATGGAATGGAATGTGAAATGGAATGGAATGGAATGGAATGTGGAATGGAAAGTGGAATGGAGTAGAATTGAATGTGGAATGCAGTGGAATGCAATGTGTAATTGAATGGAATGGAATGAATAATGGAGTGCAGAATGAAATGGAATGGAATGTGGAATGGAATGCAGAATGCAATGGAATGGAATTTGGACTGGATTGGAATGAAATGTGGAATGGAATGGGCAATGGAATGGAATGGAATTTCGAATGGTATGCAGAATGGAAAGGAAAGGAAAGTGGAATGGAAAGTGGAATGGAATGGAATGGAATGAATAATAGAATGTGGAAAGGAAAGGAAAGGAATGTGGAACGAAATGCGGAATGGAACGGAATGGAATGTGGAATGGAATGGGGAATGGAATGGAATGTGGAATTGAAAGCTAAATGGAAAGGAATGGAATTCCTAATGGAATGTGGAATCAAATGGAATGGATTGTGGAATGGAATGGAATGGCATGTGGAATTCAACGTGGAATGGAATGGATGGGAATGTGAAATGGAACGTGGAATGAAATATGGAATAGAATGTTTAATGGAACATGCAATGGAATGGAAAGTGGAATGGAATGGAATGGAATGGAATATGGAATGGTACCTGCAATGCAAAGTGGAAAGAAACGTGGAATGGAGTGGAATGTGGAATGGATTGTGGAATGTAACTTGGAATGGAATAGAATGTGGAATGGATTTTGGAATGTAATTTGGAATGGACAGTGGAATGGAATGGAATGGAAGGTGGAACGGAATTTGGAAGGGGATCAAAAGTAATTTGGAATGGAATGGATAGCAATGTGGAATGGAACGTGGAATTGCATGGAGTGGAATGTGGAATGCAATGTAAAATGGAATGTGGAAGAGAACGTAGAATGGAATGAAATGCGAAATGGAAAGTGGAATGGATCGTGGAATGGAATGGAATGTGCCACGGATTGTGGAATGGAATGTGGTATGGAATGTGCAATGGAATGCAATGGAATGTGGAATGGAATTTGGAAAGAAATGGAATGGAATGTGGAATGAAATGTGGAATGTAATGAAATGGAATGTGGAATGGAATGGAATGGAATCTTGAATTCAACGTTAAATGGAATGGAATGGAATGTGAAATGGAACATGGAATGGATTGTGGAATGGAACTTGTAATGCAATGGAAAGTGGAATGGAATGTTTAATGGAACATGGAATGGAATGTATTGTGGAATGGAATGGAATGTGGAATGGAATGTGGAATGAGGTGGAATGAAATGTGGAATGGAATGGACTGGAATGTGGAATGGAATGTGAAATCGACTGGAATGGAATGTGCAATACAACGTGGAATGCAATGTGGAAAGGAACGTGGAATGGAATGGAATGCGGAATGGAAAGTGGAATGGATCGTGGAATGAAATGGAATTCGGAAAGTATTGTGGAATGGGAAGTGGTATAGAATGTGGAATGGAAAGGAATGGAATGTGGAATGGAATATGGAATGAAATGGAAGGGAGTGTGGAATGGAATGTGGAATGAAATGGAATGGAATATGTAATGGAATGGAATGGAATGGAATGTGGAATGGTATATGGAATAGAATGCAATGGAATGGAATGGAATGCAGAATGGGAAGTGGAATGGAACGGAATGGAATGTGGAATGGAATGAAAAGGAATGTGGAATGAAATGTGGAATGGAATGTGGAATGTAATGGAGTGGAATGTGGAATGGGATGGAATGCAATGGAATGGAATGTGGAATGGAATGTAAAGGGAAGTGAAATGGAATAATATCGAAGGTGGAATGGAACGGAACGGAGTGGAAATTGGAATGGAATGGAATGGAATGTGGAATGGAATGTAGAAAGGAATCTGGAATGGAATGTGGAATGGAATGTGGAACGTAATGTGCAATGGAAAGTGGAATGCAATGGAATGAAACTGGAATGGAACGTGGAATAGATGGTAGAATGGAACGTGGAATGGAAGATGGAATGGAAAGTGGAGTGGAATGGAATGGAATGTTAAATGGAACATGGAATGGAATGGAACGGAACGTGGAATGGAATGGAATGGAAAGTTGAATGGAATCTAATGGAATGTAGAAAGGAATGGAAAGGAATGTAGTACGGAATGGAAAGGAAAGTGGAATGGAAAATGGAATGGAATTGAATGGAATGTGGAAAGGAATGGAATGGAATGAGGAATGGAATGGATTGGAATGTGGAATGGAAGGTGGAATGGAATGGAATGTGGAATGGAATGGAATGGAGTAGAATGTGGAAAGGAATTTAATGGAATGTGGAATGGAATGTAGAATGGAATGTGGAATGCAATGCGGATGGAATGTGGAATGGAATGAAATGGAATGTGGAATGTAGTGGAATAGAAAGTGAACTGGAAAGGAATGGAATGGAATGAAACGTGAAATGCAATGAAAGGTGGAATGGAATTCAATTCAATTTTGGAATGGAAAGGAAAGGAATGTGGAATGGAATGAAAGGAAAGTGGAATGGAAAGTGGAATGGAGTGGAATGGAATGTTGAATAGAATGCAATGGAAAGTGGAATGGAA
Organism: Pongo pygmaeus; assembly: GCF_028885625.2. Lineage (NCBI taxonomy): Eukaryota > Metazoa > Chordata > Mammalia > Primates > Hominidae > Pongo > Pongo pygmaeus. Next base: position 9,275,407 of record NC_072386.2, on the reverse strand, counting down.
TGAGGAATGTAATGGAATGGAATGTGGTATGGAATGAAATGAAATGTGGAAAGGAATGGGGAGTGGAAAGGAATGGAATTTCGAATGCAGTGGAATGGAATGTGGATTACAGTGGAATGAAATGTGGAATGAAATGTGGAATGGAATGTCGAATGGAATGGAATGGAATGGAATGGAATGGAATGGAATGCGGAATGGAAAGGAATAGAATGTGGAATGGAAAGTGGAATGGAAAGGAAAGGAACGTGGAATGGAATGTGGAATTGAATGGAAGTGAATGTGAAATGGAATGGAACGGAATGTGGAATGGAATGTGTAATGGAATATAATGCAATGTGGAATGGAATGGAAAGGAATGTGGAATGGAACGTGTAGTGGAATTTGGAATGAAACGGAATGGAAAGTGGAATGGAAATGAACGGAAAGTGGAACGGAATGGAGTGGAGTGGAATGTGGAATGGAAAGGAATGGAATGTGAAATGCATTGTATAATGGAACGTGGAATAGAACGTGGAATGGAATGGAATTGAATGTGGAATGCATTGTAAAATGGAACGTGGAATGGAACGTGGAATGCAATGAGGAATGGAATGGAAAGGAATTTGGATTATAATAGATTGGAATGTGGACTGGAATGGAATGGAATGGAACGTGAAATGTAATGGAATGGAATTTGGAAAGGAATTCAATCTAATTTGGAATGTAATGGAATGGAATGTGTTCTGCAATGGAAAGGAATGTGGAATGTAAAGTGGAATGGAATGGAGTGAAATGTGGAATGAAATAGAATGGATTATGGAATGGAATGGAATGGAATGGGATTTGGAATTTATTGCAATGGAAATGAATGGAATAGAATGTGGAATGGAGTGCAATGGAAAGTGGAATGGAATGGAATTGAATGTGAAACGGAAAGGAATGGAATGTGGAATGGAATGGAATGGAATGGAATGTAGAATGGAATGCAATGTGGAATGGAATGGAATGGAACGTGTAATGGAACGTGGAATGGAATGTGGAATGGAATGGAATGGAATGTGGAATGAATGAGGAATGGAATGGGAAGGAATGTGGAATCTAATGTGGAATGGAATGGAATGGAAAATGGAATGGAACGTGGAAAGGAATGTGGAATGGAACATGTAATGGAAGGTGGAACGTAAAAAGAAATGGAATATGGAATGGAACATGGAATGGAATGGAATGGAGCGTGGAATTGAATGTGGAATGGAATGTGGAATGGAATATGGAATGGAACGGAATGGAGTGGAATGTGGAATGTCATGAAATGGTATGAGGAATAGAATGTGGAATGCAAAATGTAACGGAATGTGGAATGGAATGAAGTGGAATGTGTATTGCAATGTGCAATGGAATGGAGAGGAATGTGGAATTGAATGTAATGGAATGTGGAATGTAATGTGGAAGGGAATGGAATGGAATGTGGAATGTAATGGAATGCAAAGTGGAATGGAGTTTGGCATGGAATGTGGAACGGAACGTTTAAAGGAGTGGAATGGAACGTGGAAGGGAATGGAATGAAATATGGAATTGAATGAAACCGAATGTGGAATGGAATGGAATAGAATGTAATAGAAATTGAAACGGAATGGAATGGAATGTGGAATGGAATGGAAAGTAATGTGGAATGGAAACAGGAATGGAATGGAATGGAATGGAATGTGTAATGGAAAAGAATGGATTGCGGAATGGAATGCAATGGAATGGAATGTGGAATGCAATGGAATGGAAATGAATAGAATGAAATGTGGAATGATATGCAACGGAATGTGGAATGAAATGGAATGGAATGTGGAATGGAATGGAATTGAATTGAACGTGGAATGGAAAGGAATGGAATGGAATGGAATGTGGAATGGAATAGAATGGAAAGAGCAATGAAATAGAATGGAATTTGGACTGGAATGGAAAGGAATGGAATGGAACGGAATGTGGAATGGAATGGAAGGCGGAATGGAATTTTATGGAATGTGGAATGGAATGGAATGGAATGTAGAGTCGAAAGTGAAATGGAATGTAGAGTGGAATTCAACGGAATGTGGAATGGAATGGACTGGAATGTAGAATGGAATGCGGAATGGAATGGAATGGAATGTGGAATGGAATGTGGTATGTAATGGAATGGAAAGTGGAATGAAATGGAATGGATTGTGGAATGGAATGGAATGGAATCGAATATGTAATGGAATGTAATGGAATAGAATGAATGTGGAATGAAATGGAATGGAATGGAATGTGGAATGAAATGGATTGGAATGCTATGGAATGGTATGGAAAGGAATGGAATTCAATTAAATGGAATGGAAGGGAAAGCAGAATGGTTCATGGAATTGATTGGAAAGGAATGTGGACTGGATTGGAAAGGAATAGAATGTGGACTGGAATGGAATGTTATGTGGAATGGAATGTGGAGTGGAATGGAATGGAATGTGAAAAGGATTGCAATAGAATGTGAAATGGAATGGAATGTGAAAAGGTATGGAATGGAATGTGGAATGCATTGTGAAATGGAAGGGAATGGAATGTGAAATGGAAAGGAATGATATGAAATGTAAAGTGGAATGGAATGGAATGTGAAATGGAATGAAATGGAATGGAATGGAATGTGGTTTGGAATGGAATTGGATGTGAAATGGAATGGAATGGAAGGTGGAATGGAATGGAATGGAGTGGAAATTGGAATGGAATGGAATAAAATGTGGAAAGGAATGTAGACTGGAATGTGAAATGGAACGTGGAATGCAAGTTGGAATAGAATGGAATGCAATGTGGATTCCAATGGAATGGATTCTGGACGATAATTTAATGGAATGGAATGGAACGTGAAATGGAATGGAATGGAATGTAAACTGGAATTCAAAGGAACTTGGAATGGAATGGAATAGAATGTGGAATTGAATGGAAAGTAATGTGAAATGGAAACTGGAATGGCATGCAATGGCATGGAATGTGGAATGGAATGGAATAAAGCGGATGGTGGAATGGAGTGGAATGCAATGTGGACTGGAATATGTGATGGAATGCGGAACGGAATGCCGAATATAATGGAGTGGAATGTGGAATGGAATGGAATGGAATGGAATGTGGAATGGAATGGAATGGAATGCAGAATGAAACGTGCATTGGAATGGAAAGGAAAGTGAAATGGAATGCAATGGAATGTGGACTGGAATGGAATGAAGCGGATGGTGGAATGGATTGGAATGGAATGTGCACTGGTATATGGAATGGATTGAGGAATGGAATGCGGAATGTAATGGAGTGGAATGTGGAATAGGATGGATTAGAATAGAATGGAAAGTGGAATGGAATGGAATGAGAAGTGAAATGGAATACTATGGAAGGCGGAATCGAATGGAATGGAGTGGAAATTGGAATGGAATGGAATGGAATGTGGAATGGAATGTAGAATGGAATGTGGAATGGAATGTGGAATGGAATGTGGAATGGAATGTGGAATGCATTGGAATTAAACTGGAATGGATCATGGAATGGATGGTGGAATGGAACATGGAATGGATGGTGGAATGCAACGTGCAATGGAAGATGGAATGGAATGTGGAATGCAATGGAATGGAAAGGGAAACGGAACATGGAATGGAATGGAATGGAACGTGGAATGGAATGTAATGGAAAATGGAATGGAATCTATTGGAATGTGGAATGCATTGGAATTAATCTGGAATGGAACGTGGAATGGATGGTGGAATGGAACGTGGAATGGATGGTGGACTGCGACGTGGAATGGAAGATGGAATGGAATGTGGAATGGAATGGAATGGAAAGGGAAACGGAATATGGAATGGAATGAAACAGAACGTGGAATGGAATGTAATGGAAAGTGGAATGGAATGTAAAGGAATGTGGAATGCAATGGAGTAGAATATAGTATAGAATGGAATGGAAAGTGGAATGGAACATGGAATGGAGTGGAATGGAATGTGGAAAGGAATGGAATGGAATATGGAATGGAATGGAGTGGAATGTGGAATTGAATGTGGAATGGAATGGAATGGAATGTGGAATGGAATGGAATGGAGTGGAATGTGGAATGGAATGGAAAGGATTGTGGAATGGAATGTAGAATGCAATGTGGAATGCAGTGTGGAACGGAATATGGAATGGAATGGAATGGAATGTGGAGTGTTGTCGAATAGAAAGTGAACCTGAATGGAATGGAATGGAATGGAATGGAACGTGAAATACAATGGAATGTGGTATGGAATTCAATGCAATTTTGGAATGGAATGGAAAGTTTTTTGGAATGGAATGGAAAGTTTTGTGGAATGGAATGGAAAGGAAAGTGGAATGGAAAGTGGAATGGAATGGAATGGAATGTGGAATGGAATGGAATGGATTGCGGTATGGAATGGAATTGAATGGAATGGAATGTGGAATGGAATGTGGAATGGAATGTAATGGAAAGAAGAATGGAATTAAATGGAAAGTGCAAAGCAATGGAAGAAATGTAGAATGTAACGCAAGGGAAAGTGGAATGCAGTGGAATGGAACGTGGAATGGGAAGGAATGGAATGGAAAGTGGAATGGAATGAAATGGAAAGGAATGGAATGTGGAATGGAATGTGGAATGGAAATGAGTGGAACGTGGAATGGAATGTGGAACGGAATGCAATGGAATGTGGAATGCAAGGGAATGGAATATGAAATGGAATGGAATTAAATGTGCAATGGAATTAAATGTGCAATTGAATGGATTGCAATGGGATGTGGAAAGGAATGGAATGGAATGGACTGTGGAAAGAATGTAATGGAATGGAATGGATTGGAATGGATTGTGGAATGGAATGGAATGCAATGTATAATGGAAGGAGAAATGGAATGGAATGGAGTGGAATGTGAAATGGAATTTAACGGAGGGAAATGTGAAATGGAATGCAAAGGAATGGAATGTGGAATGGAATGGAATGGAATGTTAAATGGAACATGAAATGCAACGTGGAATGGAATGGAATGGAACGTTGAGTGGAAAGTGGAATGGAAAGTGGAATGCAATGGAATGCAATGTGGAATGGAATCTAATGGAAGGTGGAATGGAGTGGAATGGAAGGCGGAATGTAATGGAATGGAATGTGGAAATGAATGGTATGGAATTTGGAATGGAATCTGCAATGTAACGGAACAGAAAGTGGAATGAAATGTGGAATGGAAAGGAATGGAATGTGGAATGGAAAGGAATGGAATGCGAAAAGGAATGGAATGGAATGTGGAATGGAATGGAATGTGAAAATGTGTAGAATAGAATGTGGAAAAGAATGGAATCTAATGTGGAATGCAATGGAATGGAATCTGGAATGGAATGTGGAATGGAATGGAATGGAATGTGGAATGCAATGGAATGAAATGTGGAATGGAAAGTGAAATGGAATGGAATGGAACGTGGAATGGATAGTGAAATCTAAAGTGGAATGGAGAGTGGAAAGGAACGTGGAATGTAACGTGGAATGGACCGTGGAATGGAATGTTTAATTCAATGTAATGGAATCGAATGGAATGTGGAATTGAAAGAAATGGAATGTGGAATGGAATGGAATGATATATGAAATGTAAAGTGGAATGGAGTGGAATGTGAAATGGAATGGATTGGAATGGAGTGGAAAGTGGATTGGAATCGAATGGGATGTGAAATGTAAAGGAATGGCAGGTGGAATGGAATGGAATGGAGTGGAAAGTGGAATGGAATGGAATGGAAAGTGGAATGGAATGGAATGGAATGTGGAATGGAATGCAGAATGGAATGTGGAATGGAATGTGGAATGCAATGTGGAATGGAATGGAATGGAATGTGGATTCTAATGGAATGGATTCTGGACTGCAATTTAATGGAATGGAATGGAATGTGAAATGGAATGGAATGGAAAGTGGACTGGAATGGAATGGAATGTGGAATGGAAAGTGAAATGGAACCTGGAATGGAATGGAATGGAAAGTTGAGTGGAAAGTGGAATGTAACGTGGAATGCAATGGAATGCAATGTGGAATGGAATAGAATGGAAGGTGGAATGGTGTGGAATGGAATGTGGACTGCAATGGAAAGCAATGTGGAAATGAATGGTATGGAATTTTGAATGGAACGTGGAATGTAGTGGAATGGAAAGTGGACTGGAATGTGGAAAGGAATGGAATGGAATGTGGAAAGGAATGTGGAATGGAAAGGAATGGAACGTGGAATGAAATGTGGATTGGAATGTGGAAAGGAATGTGGAATGGAAAGGAATGGAACGTGGAATGAAATGTGGATTGGAATGTGGAAATTAAAGTGGATTGGAATTTGTAATGGGATGGAAAGGAAGATGGAGTAGATTCCAATGTAGTGTGGAATGGAAAGGAATGTAGTGCAATGTAAAATGGAATGTTTATTGCCATGTGGAATGCAGTGTGGAATGGAATGAATTGCAATGTGGCATTCAATGTGGAACAGAATGTGGAACGGAATGGAGTGGAATGTGGAATGGAAACGAAATGAGTGGAAAATGGAATGGAGTAGAATGTGGAATGTAATGGAATGTAGAATGGAATGTGGAATGCAATGAAATGGAATTTGGAATGGATTGTGGAATTGAATGGAATGGAATATGGTATGGAATGTGGAATTGAATGTGGAAAGGAATGTGGAATGGACTGGAATGGAAAGTGGAAGGGAAAGTAAGGGAATGTAGAATGCAATGCAAAAGAATGTGGAATGGAATGGAATGGAGTGAAATGGAAATTGAAATGTCATGGAATTGAATATGCCATGGAATGGAATGGAATGGACTGTGGAAAGGAATGTAATGCAATGGATTGGATTGGAATGGAATGTGGAATGGAATGGAATGGAATGTGGAATGGAAGGTGAAATGGAATGGAATGGAGTGGAAAGTGAAATGGAATTCAATGGAGTGAAATGTGAAAAGCAATGGAATGGAAAGGAATGTGGAATGGAATGGAATGTGAAATGGAACGTGGAATGGAATGGAATGGAATGTTGAGTGAAAACTGGAGTGGAACGTGGAATGGAACGTGGAGTGCAATGGAATGCAATGTGGAATGGAATGGAGTGGAAGGTGGAATGGAGTGGAATGAAACGTCGAATGTAATGGAATGGAATGTGCAAATGAATGGTACGCAATTTGGAATGGAATGTGGAATGTAGTGGAATGGAAAGTGGAATGGAATGTGGAATGGAATGGAATGGAATGTGGAAAGGAATGTGGAATGGAAAGGAATGGAATGTGAAAAGGAATGGAATGGAAAGTAACATGGAATCAAATGTGAAAATGTATGTAATGGAATGTGGAAAAGAATGGAATGGAATGTGGAATGCAATGGAATGGAATGTGGAATGGAATGTGGAATGGAATATAATGGGATGTGAAATGGAACACTATGGAAGGTGGAATGGAATGGAATGGAGTGGAAATTGGAATGGAATGGAATGGAATGTGGAATGGAATGTAGAATGTAATGTGGAATGGAATGTTCAATGGAATGGAATGGAAATTGGAATGGAACGTGAAATGCAACGTGGAAAGAAAAGTTGAATGGAACATGGAATGGAACTTGGGGAGGAATGGAAAGTAATTTGAAATGGAATGGAAAGGACGCTGGAATGAAATGGAATGGGAAATGTAATGGAAAGGAATGGAATGGAATGTTGAATGGAATGGAATGGGATGTGAAATGGAACACTATGGAAGGTGGAATGGAATGGAATGGAGTGGAAATTGGAATGGAATTCAGAAAGGAATGTGGAATGGAATGTAGAATGGAATGTGGAATGCAATGGAATGAATCTGGAATGGAAGGTGGAAAGGATGGTGGAATGGAAGGTGGAAAGGAATGGAATGGAATGTGGAATGAAATGTGGAATGGAATGGAATGGAACTTGGAATGGAACGTGAAATGCAACGTGGAAAGAAAAGTCTAATGGAACGTGGAATGGAACGTGGAGAGGAATGGAAAGCAAAGTGGAATGGAATGGAAAGGAAGGTGGAATGGAATGGAATGTGAAATGGAATGCAATGGAATGTGGAATGCATTGTGAAATGAAATGGAATGGAATGTGGAATGGAATGGAATGATATATGGAATGGAAGGTGGAATGGAATGCAATGGAATGTGAAATGGAATGGAATGGAATGGAATGGAATGGAAAGGAATGTGGATTGGAATGGAATAGGATGTGAAATGGAATGGAACGGAAGGTGGAATGGTATGTAAGAGTGGAAAGTGGAATGGAATGGAATGTGGAATGAACTATAGAATGAATGGAGGAATGGAATGCGGAATGGAACGTGGAATGGAATAGAATAGAACCTGGAATGGATAGTGAAATGGAATGTAATGGAACGTGTAATGGAATGTGGAGTTGGTCATGGAATGGAACGTGGAATGGAATGGAATGGAATGTGGAATTCAATGTGGAATGGAATGGAATGGACTGTGGAACGGATGTGCAATGGAATTGAATGGAATGTGGATTGGAATGGAGTGGAATGTAGAATGGAACGGAATGGAAAAATTGAATGGAATGTGAGCACGAATGCAATGGAATTTGGAATGGAATGTGGAATCGAAAGTGGAATGGAATGGAAAGGAACGAAATGGTATGTGGAATGGAACGTAATGGTATGTGGAATGGAATGTGGAATGGAAAGTGGAATAGATACTGGAATGGAATGGAATGGAATGGAATGTTGAATGCAATGAGGAATGGAATGTGGAATGGAATGTGGAATGGAATGTTGAATGGAATGGAATAGAATGTGGAATGGAATGTGGAAGGGAATTTGGAATGGAATGTGCAATGGAATGGAATGGAATGTGAAATGGAACGTGGAATGAAACATGGAAGGGAACGTGGAAAGGAACGTGGAAAGGAAAGTGAAATGGAACGTGGAATGGAATGTTGAATGGAATCTGGAATGCAATGGAATGAAATGGAAGATGGAATGGAACGTGGAATGAAATGTAGTGGAATGGAACGTGGAATGCAAACTGGAATACAACGCGGAATGGAATGTGGAATGGAACATGGATTGGAATGGAATGGAACGTGGAATGGAATGGAATGGAACATGGAATGGAATGTGCAATGAAATATGGAATGGAATGTTAAATGGAATGTGGAATGGAATGAGGAATGGAAAGGAATGGAATGTGGAATGAAATGGAAAGGAATGGAATGGAATTTGGAGTGGAAATGAATGGAATGGAATGTGGAATGAAATGGAATGGTATGGTATGGAATGTGGAATGGAATGGAATGGAATGTGGAATGAAACGTGGAATGGAAAGTGCAATGGAATGTGGACAGTAACGTGGAATGGAATGTGGAGTGGAATGGAATGGAATGCAGAAAAGAATGGAATGGAATGTGGAATGAAAAGGAATGGAATGTGGAATGGAATGGAATGGTATGGAAGATACGATAGAAATAAAATGAATGGAATGGGATAAGGAATGAAATGGAATGGATTGTGGAATGGAAAGGAATGGAACGGAATTTGGAACGGAATGGAATGGAATGGCGTGGAATGCGGAATGGAATGGAGTGGAATGCGGAATGGAATGGAATGGAAGGGAATGGAATGTGGCATTCAATGGAGTGGAGTGTGAAATGGAATGGAATGGAATGTGGAATGCAATGGAGGGGAATGGAAAGGATTTCAATACTGAGTGGAGTGGAATTCAAGGCAGAATGGAATGGAATGTGGAATGCAATGGAGTGGAATGGAAAGGATTTGAATATTGAATGGAATGGAATTCAATGCAGATTGGAATGGAATGGAATGCGGAATGGAATGGAATGGAATGCGGAATGGAATGGAATGGAATGTGAAATGGAATGGAATGGAATGTGGAATAGAATGGAGTGGAATATGGAATGAAATGGAATGGAACGTGGAAAGGAAAGTGGAATGGAATTCGGAATGAAATGGAAAGGAATCGAAAGTGGAATTGCATTGAATGGAATGTGGAATTGAATGGAATGGAATGTAGAATGGAATGGAAAGGGAAGTGCAATGGAATGTGAAATGGAATGTGGATTGGAATGTGGAATAGATTGGAACGGAAAGTGGAATGGAACGAAATGGAATGTGGAGTAGAATGGAATGGAATGGAATGTGGAACGGAATGTGGAAAGGAATGGAATGGAATATGAAATGTAATGTGGAGTGGAATGGAATGGAATGTGGAATGGAGTGTGCAATGGAATGGAATGGAATGTGGAATGAAATGGAGTGGAACGTGGAGTGGAATGTGGAATGCAACGTGGAATGGAACGTGGAATGGAACGTGGAATGGAATGTGCAATGGCAGGTGGAATTGAAAGTGGAAAGGATTGTGGAATGAAACGTGGAATGGAATGTGGTGTGGAATGGAATTGAATGTGGAATGGAATGTGGAATGCAATGTGGAATGCAATGGATTGGAATGTGGAATGGAATGTGGAATGGAATGTGGAATGGAATGTAATGCAATGTGGAATCCATTGGAATTGAATTGTATTGAATGTGGAATGGAATGGAAATGAACCTAGAATGGAATGTGGAATGGAATGGAATTGAACGTGAAATGGAACGTGGAAAGGAACGTGGACTGGAACGTGGAATGGAACGTGGAAAGGAATGGAAGGGAATGTGGATTGGAAGGTAATGGAAAGCGGAATGAAATGTGTAATGGAATGGAATGGAATGGAATGTGAAACAGAATGGAACGGAATGTGGAATGGAAAGCAATGGAATGTGAAATGTAATGGTATGGAAAGTGGAATGGAATGGAATTGAAGGAAATGTTGAATGGAAAGGAGTGGTATGTGGAATGGAATGAAAAGGAATGTGGTGTGGAAATGAAAGGAATGTGGAATGGAATAGTATGTAGTGGAATGTGGACTGGAATGGGACAGAATGGAATGGAATGTGGAACGGAATGAAATAGAATGGAATGTGGAATGGAAAGTGGAATGGAATGTGACAAGGAATGTAGAATGGAATGTGGAATTGAATGAAATGGAACGTGGGATGGAACGGGATGGAACATGGAATGGAATGGACAGGGACGTGGAATGGAAGGAGGAATGGAACGTGAAATGGAATGTGCAATGGAATGCGGAATGGAACGTGAAATGGAATTGAAAGGAACGTGGAATGGAAAGGAATGGAAAGTGTAAAGGAATGTGGAACGGATCGTGGAATGAAAAGTGGAATAGAATGGAATGGAACGTGGAATATAACGTGGAATGGAATGGAATGTGATGTGGAATGGAATGTGCAATGGAATGGAATGGAATGTGGAATGGAATGTGGAATGGAATGTGGAATGGAACGTGGAATTGGTATGGAATGGAACGTGGAATCGAACGTGGAATGGAATGTGGAATGGAAATTTTAATGGAAAGTGCAATGGAGTGTGGAAAGAGACTTGGATTGGAATGGAATGGAACATGGAATGGAACATGGAATGGAATGTGGAATGGAAAGAGGAATGGAATGTGGACTGGTAATTGGAAGGGAAAGTGGAATGGAATGGAATGGAATGTGGAATGCAACGTGAAATGGAACGGAATGGAACGTGAAGTGTAACGTGGAATGCATCGTGGAAGGGAACATGGATTGGAATGAAATGTGGAATGGAATTGAATGGTATGTGGATTGCAATGTGAAATGGAAACCGGAATGGAATGCTGAATGAATTGTGGCATGAAATGTAATGGTATAAAATATGGAATGGAATGGAATGTGGAATGGAACGTGGAATGTAATGGAATAGAACGTGGAATGGAATATGGAATGCAATGGAATAGAACATGTAATGGAAGTTGGAATAGAATGTGGAAAGGAATGTGGAATGGAACGTGCAAACGAACGTCGAATGGAATGGAAAGGAACTTGTAATGGAATGTAAAATGGAATGGAATAGAACGTGGAATGGAATGTAGAATGGAAAGTGGAATGTTACGGAATGGAATGTGGAATGAAATGTGCAATGGAATGGAAAGGAATGTGGAACGGAATGTGGAATGGAATGTTGAATGGAATGATTAATGGAATATGGAATTGAAAGGAATGTGGAATGGGATGTGAAATGGAATGTGGAATGGAACGGAAGTAATGTGGAATGGAATGCGGAAAGGAAACTGGAACGGAATGGAATAGAATATGGCAAGTAACGTTTAATGGAATGGAATGGAACGTGGAATGGAAAGTGGAATGGAACGGGTAATGCAATGTGGAATAGAAAGGGGAGTGGAATGGAAAGGAATGTGGAATGGAATGGAATGCAATATGGAATGAAATGTGGAATAGAACGTGGAATGGATTGTGGAATGGAACGGAATGGAATGTGGAATGGAATAAGGAGTGGAGAGTGGAAGCGAATGTGGAATGGAATGAAATGCATACTGGAGTGGAATTTGTAATGGAATTGTGGAATGGAACGTGAAATGAAATCGAATGGAATGTGGAGCAGAACATGGAATGGAATGAAATGGAATAGGACAGGGAGTGGAACGTGGAATGGAAAGTGTAATGGAATGGAATGCAACGTTGAAAGGAATCTGCACTGGAAAGCGGAAAGGATTGGAATGTGGAAAGGAATGGAATGGAATGTGGAATAGAATGAAATGGAAAGTGGAATTGAATGGAGAATGGAATGTGTAATGGAACGTATAATGGCATGGAACGCAACGTGGAATGGAACGTGGAATGGAAAGTGGAATGGAATATGTAATGGAATGTGCAATGCATTGTGGAATGGAACGTGTAATGGAACAACGAATTGAATGGATGGAACGTGGAGTGGAACATGGAACGTAATGTGGAATGTAATGTGGAATGGAACATGGAATGGAATGTAATGGAATGTGAAATGGAACGTGAAATGGAATGGAATGGAATGTGGAATAGAATGAGGAATGGAACTTAATGGAACGTGGAAAGGATCATGGAATGGAACGTGGAATGGAAGGTAGAATGGAAGGGAATGGAATGTGGAATGAAAGGGAATGGAATGTGGAATGGAATGTGGAATGGAATGTAATCGAATGGAATGTGGAAAGGAATGGAATGTAATGAGTAATGGAAAGAATGGAATTTGGAATGGAATAAAATGGTATGGAATGTAGAATGGAATGGAATAGAATGGAATGGAATGTGGAATGGAATGGAATTTAGTGTGGAAAGCAAAGGAATGGAATGTGCATTGGAAAGGAATAGAACGTCGAATTGAATGGAATGGAATAGAATGGAATGTGAAATGGAATGTGGAATTGAATGTTAAATGGAATGTGGAATGGAATGTGGAATGGAGTAAAATGGAACGTGGAAAAGAATGGAATGGAATGTGGAGTGGAATGGAATGGAAGCTGGAATGGAACGAGGAATAGAACTTGGAATGGAATGTCGAATGGAATGTGGAAATAATGTAGAATGGAACGGAATGGATTGTGGAATAGAATTTCATGGAATGCAGAATGGAATGTGGAATGGAAAGGAATGGAATGTGAAACGGAATGTGGAATGGAATCGACTGTGCAGTGGAATTTAATTTAATGCTATGGAATAGGGATTGGAATGGAATGTAAAGTGCAGTGGAATCTGGAAAGGAATAGAATGGAACGTCGAATGGAACGCAGAATTGAATGTGGAAAGGAACGCGGAATGGAACGTGGAATGGAAAGTGGAATGAAATGTGGAATGGAATGTAATGGAATGTGGAATGGACGGGAAAGTAATGTGTAATGGAATGTGGAATGGAAGTAAATGTAATGGGTAATGGAATGTGGAATGGAATAGAACGAAATGTAATGGAAAGTGGAATGAAATGAAATGGAATGTGTAATGGAAAGGAATGGAAAGTGGAATGGAATGTAATGATATGGAATGTGGAATGGAACTGAGTGGAATGGAATGGAATGTGGAATATAATGGGATGAAATGTGGAATGCAATGTGAAACGGAATATGGAATGGAACGTCGAATGGAATGTGGAATGTAATGTGGAATTTAAAGGAATGGAATGGGGACTGGAATGTGGAATTGAATGGGGAATGGAATGAGGAATGGACTGGAATGGAATATGAAATCGGATGGAATGGAATGCTGAATGGAATGGAATGGAACAGAATGTGGAACGGATTGTGAAATGGAAGGTAGAGTGCAATGGAATAGAATGTGGAATGGAATGTGCAATGGAATGGAATGGAATGTGGAATGGAAAGTGGAATTGAATGTGGAATGGAATGTGGAATGGAACGTGGAATGGAACGCGGATTGGAAAGGAATGGAACCTGGAATGGAATGTGGAATGGAATGGAATGGAATATGTAATGGATCATGGAGTGGAGTGGAATGGAATGTGGAATGGAATGAAATGGAATGTGGAATGGTATCTGGAATGGAATGGAATGGAATGGAATGTACTGGAATGTGGAATGGAATTGAATAGAAAGTGGAATGGAATTTTGAAAGGAATTGAATGTAATGGAATGGATTGTGGAATTGAAGATGGAATGGAATGGAATGGAATGTGGAATGGAATGTGGAATGGAATGTGGACTGGAATGGAATGGAATGGAATGTGGATTGGAATGTGGAATTGAATGGAGTGGAATGGAATGTGGAATTAAATGGAATGGAATGTGGAATAGAATGTGGAATGGAATGGAATGGACTGTGAAATGGAATGGAATGGAATGTGGAAATAAATGGAATGGAAACTGGAATGGAATCGAATGGAATAAGGAATGGAATGGAATGGAACTGAATGGAATGTGGAATGGTATGGAATGGAATGGAGTGGAATTTGAATGGAATGGAATGGTATGTGGAATGGAATGGAATCTGGAATTGAAGATGAGATGGAATGGAATGGAATGTGGAAAGGAATGTGGAAAGGAGTAGAGTGAAATGAGGAATGGAAGGTGGAATTGAATGGAATGGAATGTGGATTGGAATGGAATAAAACGTGGAATGGAACGTGGAATGGAACATGGAATGGAACGTTGAAAGGAAGGTGGAATGGAATGGAATGGATTGTGGAATGTAATGGAATGCAAGGTGGAATGGAATGTGGAATGGAACGTGGATTGGGATGTGGAATGGAATGTGGAATGGAATGTAATGGAATGTGGAATGGAATGGAATGGAACGTGGAAAGGAATGGAATTTAATGTGGAATGGAACGGAATGGAACATGGAATGGAAAAGAATGGAATGTGGAATGCAATGGAATGGTATGGAATGTTGAATGGAATGGAATTGAAAGGAAAGGAAAGTTTAATGGATTGGAATGGAATGCGGAATTGGATAGAATGGAATGTGGAAAGGAATGTGGAACGGAATGTGGAATGGAATGGAATGGAATCTGGAATGGAATGTGGGATGGAATGTGGAATGGAATGTGGAATGGAATGTGGAATGGAAAGAAATGTGGAATGGAATGTGGAATGGAATGTGAAATGCAATGTGGAATAGAATGGAATGGAATGTGGAACGGAACGTGGAATTGAATGGAATGGAATGTGGAATGGCACATAGAATGGAATGGAATGAAACGTGGAATGGAATGTAGGATGGAATGTGGAGTGGAATGTGGAATGGCATGTGGAATGGAATGGGAAATAGAATGGAATGGAAGGTGGAATGGAATGTGGAAAGCAATGTGAAATCGAATGGAATGGAATGTGCAATGGAATGTGGAATGGAATGTGGAATGAAATATGGAATGGAATGTGGAATGGAATCTCAAATTTAATGGAATGGAATGTGGAATGGAATGTGGAAAGGACTGTGGAATAGAATGGAATGGAATGTGGAATGGAATGTAGTGGGTTGTGGAATGCAATGTGGAAAGGAATTTAATGGAATGTGGAGTGGAATGAGGAATGGAATGTGGAAAGGAACGTGGAATGGAACGGAATGGAATGTGCAAAGGAATGTGGAATGGAGTGTGTATTGGAATGTGAAATGGAACGATAAGGAATGTGGAATGTAATGTGGAATGGAATGTGAAATGGACGGAATGGATCGTGGATGGGAATGTGGAATGGATTGTAGCATGGAACGTGAAATGGAATGGAATTGACTGTGGAATTAAACGTGGAGAGAAATGGAATGGGACGTGCAATGGAACGTGAAATGGAAACAAATGGAACTTTAAATGCAATGTGGAATGGAATGTGGAAAGGAATGGAATGGAATGTGGAATCGAATGTGAAATGGATTGTTGAATGGAATGTGGAATTGCATGGAACTGAATGTGGAATGGAATGAAATGGAATGTGGAATGGAATGGAATGGAATGTGGAGTGCTATATCGAATGCAATGTGGAATGGAAGGTAATGGAATGTGGAATGGAATGGAATGCAATGTGGAATGGCTGGGAATAATATGGAATGTGGAATGAAATGGAATGGAATGGGGAATGGAATGTGGAATTGAATGTGGAATGGAAAGTGGAATGGAATGGACTGTAATGCAATGTGGAATGGAATGTTTAATGCAATGAAATGGAACGTGGAATGGAATGTATTGGAATGTGGAACGGAATGGAACGTAGAATGGAAAGGAATGCAATGTGGATTGGAATAGAATGCAATGTGGAATGAAATGTGAAATTGAATGTATAATGGAATGTGGAATGGAATGAAATGGATCATGGAAGGGAATGAAAGGGAACGTGGAATGGAAAGGAATGGGAAGTGGAATGGAATGTGGAATGGAACGTGGAATGGAATGTACAATGGAATGCTTAATGGAACGAGGAATGGAATGGAATGGAACGTGTAAAGGAATGTGAATTGAAATGTGGAATCGAATATGGAATGGAACATGGAACGGAATGGATTGCAACCTGGAATGGAACTTGGAAAGGAACGTGGACAGGAACGTGGAATGTAACGTGGAATGGAAAGGAATGGAATGTGGAATGAAAGGAAATGGAATGGATTGTGGAATGGAATGTGGAACGGAATGTGGAATGGAATGTGGAATGGAATGTGGAAAGGAATGTGGAATGGAGGGGAATTGAATAAGAAAAGTAATGGATTGGAATGTGGAATGGAATGTGGGTTGGAATGTGTAATGGACGGTGGAATGGAATGTGGAAACGAATGTGGAAGGGAACGGAATGGAGTGTGAAATGGAATGGATTGGAATGTGGAACGGAATGAAATGGAATGTGGAATTGAAAGTGGAATGAAATGGAATCGAGTGTGGAATGGATTGGAACGGAATGTAGAATTGAATGTGGGACAGAATGTGGAAAGGAATGTGGAATGGAATGTGGGATTGAACGGAATGGTATGTGAAATGGAATGGAATGGAAAGTGGAATGGGATGTGGAAAGGAATGGAATGGGATATGGAATGGGATGTGGAAATGAATGTGGAATGGAAAGGAATGGAATGTGAAATTGAATGTGGAATGTAGTGTGGAATGTAATGTGGAATGGACAGTGAAATGGAATGTGAAATGGAATGGAATGGAATGTGGAATGCAATGTGAAATGGAAAGGAAAGTAAAGTGGAATGGAATGAAATGGGACGTGGTATGGAACGTGGAATGAAACGTGGACAAGAACATGGAATGTAGCATGGAATGGAATGGAATGGAATGTGGAATAGAATGTAAAGGAACGTGGAAAGGAAAGTGGATTGGAATGGAATGGAATGTGGAATGTTATGAAATGGAATGTGTAATGGAATGGGGAATGGAATCTGGAAAGGTTTGTGGAATGGAAAGTAATGGAATGTGTAATGGAATGTGGAATGGCGTGTGCAATGGAATGTGGAATGTATTGTGGAATGGAATGTGAAATGGAATCTGGAATGGAATGGAATGGAATGTGGAATGATTGCGGAATTGAATGTGAAGTGGAATCTGGAATGGAATTGAATGGAATGTGGAATGGACGTGGAATTTAATCTGGAAAGGAATGTGGAATGGAACGGAATGGAATGTGCAATGGAATGTGTAATGGCTAGTGGAAAGGAATGTGGAATGGAACGGAATAGAATGTGGAATGGAATGTGGAATGGAGTGTGGAATGGAATGGGGAATGGACGGAATAGAATGTGGAATAGAATGTGGAATGTAATGTAGGATGGAACGTGAAATTGAATGTAACTCACTGTGGAATTGAATGTGAAATGAAATGGAATAGGACATGGAATGGAAAGGGCAATGCAACGTGGAATGGAGAGGAATGAAACGTTAAATGGAATGTGGAATGGAATGTGGAAAGGAATGGAATGGAATGTGGAATGGAATGTGAAATGGAATGTGCAATGGAATGGAATGGAATGTGGAATGGAATGGTATGGAATGTGGAATGGAATGTGGAACGGAATGTGGAATGGAATGTCCAATGAATGTGGAATGGAACAGAATGGAATGTGAAATGGAAAGTGGAAAGGAATGGATTGGAATGTGGAATGAATGTGGAATGGAATGGAATGGAATGTGAAACGGAATGAGGAATGGAATGGAATGTGGAATGGGATGTGAAACGGAATGTGGAACGGAATGTGGAAAGGAATGTGGAAAGGAAGTTGGAATATAACGGGATGGAATGTGAAATGCAATGGAAAGAAATGTGGAATGGAATGTGGAATGGATTGAAATGGAATGTGGAATGGAATGTGGAAAGGAATGTGGAATGGTACGGAAAGGATCGTGGAATGGAATGTGGAATGGAGTGTGGATTGGAATGTGGAATGGAATGTGGAAAGCAATGAGGAAAGGAATGTGGAAAGGAATGTGGAATGGAACGAAATGGAATGTGGAATGGAATGTGGAATGGATTGTGGAATGGAATGTGTAATGGAACGGAATGCAATATGAAATGGAATGTGGAATGGAATGTCAAATATAATGCAATGGAATGTGTAATTTTATGTCGAATGGAATGGAAGGGAACGTGGAATGGAATGTAGGATGGACTGTGGAATGACATGTGGAATGGAAAGTAAACGAATGTGCAAAGGACTATGGAATGGAATGTGGAATGGAATGTGGAATGGAACGCAATGGATTGTGGAATGGAATGTGGAAGGGAACGTGCAACGGAATGAAATGGAACGTGGAATTGAATGGAATAGAATGTGGAATGGAATGGAATGGAACGAGGAATGGAAAGTGGAATAGAACGTGGAATGGAAGGTTGAATGGAACGGGGAATGGAAATGAAAGGAATGTGCAATGGAATGTGGAAAGGAATTGAAAGGAATGTGCCAAGAAATAGGGAATGGAATGTGGAATGAAATGTGGAATGGAACGCAGTGGAATGTGGAATGGAACGTGGAATGAAAAGGGGAATGGAATGGAATGGAAAGCGGAATGGAATGTGGAAATGAACGTAGAATGGAAAGTGGAATGTAATGTGAAATGGAATGGAAAGGAATGTGGAATGGAATGTAGAATGCAAAATGGAATGGAATGGAATGGAATGGAACCGGAAACGGAATGTGGAATGGAATGTGAAATGAAACGTGGAATGGAATGTGGAATGGAATGAAATGGAGCTTGGAATGGAACGTTGAATGGAATGTGGAATCGAATGGATTGGAATGTAGAATGGAATATGGAATGTAATGGAATGGAATGTGGAATGGAATGTGCAATGGAATGGAATGGAATGCGCAAAGGAATGTAGAATGCAATGCGGAATGGAATGCAATGCCATTTCAAATGGAATGTGGAATGTAATGTGAAATGGAATATGGAAAGAAATGTGGAATGGAATGTAATGGAACGTGGAATTGAATGAAATCGAAAGGAACATAGAATTTAACATGGAATGGAACGTGGAAAGGAAATTGGAATGCAATGGAATGAAATGTGGAAAGGAATTTTGAATGGAATGTAGAATGGAATGGAATGGAATGGAGTGGAATGGAAAGTGGAACGGAATGTGGAATGGAATGTTTAACGGAACGTGCAATGGAATGTAATGGAACGTGGAATGGAACGTGCAATGGTGCGTGGAATAAAACGTGGAATTTAATGAGGAATGGAACGGAAAGGAATTTGGAATGGAATGTGGAATGGAATGTGAAATGCAATAAGGAATTGAATGCAATGGAATGTGGAACGGAACGTGGAATTGACTGGAATGGAACGTGGAATGGAACATGCAATGGAATGGAATGAAACGTGGAATGGAAAGTGGAATGGAATGGAATGGAATTTGGAATGGAATGTGAAATTGAATGGAATGGAATGTGCAATGGAATCTGGAATGGAATGTAATGGAATGTGGAATGGAACAAAAAGGAATGTGGAATAGAAAGTTTAATGGAATGGAATGGAATGTGCAACGGAAGATGGAATGGAATGGAGTGGAACGTGGAATGGAATTTTGAAGGGAAATTGGAGTGGAACGTGGAATGGAATCTGGAATGCAACCTGGAATGAAATGTGGAATGGAAAGTGGAATGGAATGAAATTGAATGAGGAATGGAATGTGGAATAGGATGTGGAATGGAACAGAATGGAACGGAATGGATTGTGGAATGGAATGTGGAATGGAATGTGGAATGGAAAGTGGAATGTAATGGAATGGAACTTGTAATGGAAAGTGGAATGGAACGTGAAATGGAATGTGGCACTGAATGTGGAATGGCACAGGCAATGGAATGTGGAATGCAACGTGTAATGTAACGGAATGGAAAGTGGAATGGAATGGAATGGAATGGAATGGAACGTGGAATGGAACGTGGAATGGAATGTGGAATGGAATGTCGAATATAATGGTATGTGGAATGGAATGGAGTGGAATGCAATAAATGAATGGAATGGAAAGAGCAATTGAATGGAATGGAATGTGTAATGGAATCGAATGTGGAATGGCGTGGCATGGAATGGAATGTGGAATGGAATGGAATAGAATACAGTGGAATGGTATGTGGAATGGAATGGAATGTGGAATGGAATAGAATGTGGAATGGAATGAAATTGAATGGAATGAAATGGAATGGAATGTGCAATGGAATGTAATGGAATGTGGAATGGAATGGAATGTGTAATGGAATGTTGAATGGAATGGAAGGTGCAATGGAACGTGCAGTGTAACGGAATGGAATGTGCAGTGGAATGGAATGGAATGTGCAAAGGAATGTGGAACGGAATGTGGAAGTTTATGAAGTGGTATGTCAAAGGGAAAGAGGTATGGAATGTGAAATGGAATGTGGAAAGAAAGGTCGAATATAATGGAATGGAACGTAGAAAGGAATGGAATGGAACGTTTAATGGATCATGGAATGGAACGTGGAAAGGAATGTGGTATGGAATGCAATGGAATGTGGAATGGAATGTGGAATGGAATGGAATGGAATGGAATGGAATGGAAAGGATTGTGGAATGTAATGTGAAATGGAACCTTGTATAGAATGGAGTATAATGTGGAATGGAACGTGGAATTTAACTGAATATACCTTGGAATGGAACGTAGAATGGAATGTTGAAAGGAATGTGGAATGGAATGGAATGGAATGTGGAATGGAATGGAATGGAATTGACTGGAATGTGGAATGGAATGCAGTGAAATGTGGAATGGAATAGAATATGGAATGGAATGAAATGGAATGCATTGCAGAATGGAATAGAATGTTGAATGGAATGAAGTGGAACGGAACGTTTAACGGAATGGAATGGAATGGAATGTGGAATATAATGGAATGGAATGGAACTGAACGGAATTTGCAATTGAATGGAGTGGGAAGTGGAATGGAATAGAATGGTGAATGCAAAGAAATGGAATGGAATGTGGAATGGAATGGAATGGAATGTGGAACTGAATGAAATTGAATATGGAATGGAGTGGAAAATAATGGAATCTGGAATGGAATGTGGAATGGAATGGGATGGAATGGAATGGAAAGTGGAATGGAATGGAATCGAATCTGGACAGGAATGTGGAATGCAATGTGGACTGCAGTGTGTAAAGGAATGGAATGGAATGTGGAATGGAACTGAATTGAATGTGGAATGGAAATTGGAATGGAATGGAATGCCAAGTGAAATGGCATGTGAAATGGAAACTGGAATGGAACGTGGAAAGGTACGTGGAATGGATTAGAATGGAATGAGATATGCAACGGAAAGAAATGTGGAATGGAATAGAATGGAATGTCCAATGCAATGTGGAATGGAATGGAATTGAAGGCGGAATGGAATGTGGAAAGGAATGCAAAGGAATGTGAAATGGAAAGAAATGGAATGTGGAATGGAATGTGGAATGGAATGGAATGAAATTGAATTTCAAATGGAATGAAATGGAATGTGGAATGGAATGTGCAAAGGAATGGAATAGAGTGGAATGGGGATTGGAATGTGGACTGGAATAGAATCTAAGGTGGAATGAAATGGAATGGAATGGTTTGCCATGTGGAATGCAATGTGGAATGAATTGGAATGGAATGAAATTGAAAGTGGAATGGAATGGAATGCAATGTGGAATGGAATGGGAATGGAATGGAATGGAATGTGGAATTGAATGGAATGGAATGTGGAATGGAAGGGAATGGAATGTGGAATGGAAATGACTGGAACGTGGAATTCAATGGAATGGAATGAAATGCAATGTGCAATTGAATAGAATTGAACAGGGAATGGAATGTGGAATGGAATGAAATGGAATGTGCAATTGAATGGAATTGAACGGGGAATAGAATGTAGAATGGAATGGCATGGATTGTGGCATAGAACCGAAAGGAAGTGAATGTGTAATGGAATGTGGAATGGAACATAGAATGGAATTGAATGGAATGTGGAATGGAATAGAGCTTGGAATGGAATGGAATGGAATGTGGATTGGAATGGAATGGAATGGAATTTGGAATGGAATGGAATGGAAGGGAATGTGGAATGTAACGGAAGGGAATGTGGAATGCAATGGAATGGAATGGAACTTGGAATTGAATGGAATGGAAGGGAATGTTGAATGCAATGGAAGGGAATGTTGAATGCAATGGAATTGAATGGAACGTGGAATTGAATGGAATTGAATGGGGAAAGGAATGAGGAATGGAAAGTGGAATTGAATGTGAAATGGAATGGAATGGAAGGGAAAGGAATGTGGAATAGAATGGAATGGAACGGAATGTGCAATGGAATGTTGAATGGAATGTGGAATGGAATGTGGAATGGAATGGAATGGAATGAGGAATGGAATGGAAGATGGAATGGAATGGAATGTGGATTGGAATACAATTGAATGGAATGTGGAATGGAATGGAATGGAATGGAAGGTGAAACGGAATTTGGAATGGAATGTTGAATGGAATGAAATGGAATGTGGAATGCAACAGAATTGAATGTGGAATGGTAAGTGGAAAGTAATGGAACATGGAATGGAATGTGGAATGGAATGGGGAATGCAATGTGGAATGGAATGTGGAATGGAATGTGGAGTGGAATATGGAAAGAAATGTAGCATGGAATGTGGAATGGAACGGAATTGAATGTGGAATGGAACGGAATGGTATGTGGAATGAAACGTGGAATGGAATGTGGCAAGTAACGTAGAATGGAACGTGGAAACAATGGAATGGAACGTGGAATAAAATGTCGAATGGAATGGAATAGAATGTGGAATAGAATGTGCAATGAAATGTGGAATGGAATGGAAAGAAATGTGGAATGGAAGGTGGAGTTGAATGGAAAGGAATGTTGAATGGAAGGTGAAGTTGAATGGAAAGAATGTCGAATAGAATGCAATGTAATGTGGAATAGAATGTGGAATGGAATGGAAAGGAAAGTGGAATGGAATGTGGAATGGAATGGAATGGAAAGTGGAAAGGAATGTGGAATGGAAAGGACTGTAATATGGAATGGAATGTGGAATGGAAAGTGGAATGGAATGGAATGGAAAGTGGAACGGAATGGAATGGAGTGGAAAGTGGAACGGAATGGAATGGAAAGGGAAGTGGAATGGAATGGAATGGAATGTGGAATGGAAGGCGGAGTTGAATAGAAAGGAATGTGGAATGGAATTTAAAGGAATGTGCAATGGAATGTGAAATGGAATGGAATGGAATGGAATATGGAATCGATTGTGGAATGGAAAGGACTGTAATAAGGAAGGGAACGGAAAGGAATGGAATGTGGAATGGAATGGAATGGAATGTGGAAAGCAATGCAATGGAATGGAATGTGGAATTGAACGGAATGGAATGGAACGTTGAATGCAATGGAATGGAATGGAACGTGGAATTGAATGGAATTGAACAGTGAAAGAAATGTGGAATGGAAAGTGGAATGGAATGTGGAATGGCATGGAATGTAATGTGGAATGGAATGGAATGGAATGTGGAATAGAATGGAATGGAATGTGTAATGGAATGTGGAATGAAATGTTGAATGGAATTGAACTTGGAATGGAATGGAATGGAATGGAATGTGGACTGGAATGGAAAGGAATGGAATGTGGAATGGAATGGAATGGAAAGGAAAGTGAAATGAAATTTGGAATGGAATGTGGAATGGAATGAAATGGAATGCAGAATGGAATAGAATGGAATGTGTAATGGAAAGTGGAATGGAATGTGGAATGGAATGTGGAATGAAATGTAGTATTGAATGTGGAATGGAATGGAGTGGAATGTCCAATGGGATGTGGAATGGAATGGAATTGAATGCGGAATGGAATGTGGAATGAAATGGAAATGAATGTGTAATGGAAAGAAATGAAATGTGGAAGGGAATGTTGAATGGAATGGAATGGAATTGAAGGTGAAATGGAATGGAATGGAATGTGGAATGGAATGTGCAAAGGAATTGAATGGAGTGGAATGTGGAATAGAATGTGGAATGGAATGGAATAGATTGTGTAATGTAATGTAGTGGAAAGTGGAATGCAATGGGTTGCAATGTGTAATTTAATGTGGAATGGAATGGAATTGAAAGCAGAATGGAATGGAATGGAATGTGGAATGGAATGGGAATGGAATGGAGTGTAATGTGGAATGGAATGGAATGGAATGTGGAATGGAATGGAATGCAATCTGGAATACAATGGAATGGAATGGAATGGAATGGAAAGTGGAATGGAATGGAATGCAATCTGGAATAGAATGGAATGGAATGGAATGTGCAAAGGAATGTGGAATGGAATGTGGAAAGGAATGTGGAATGGAATGTGGAATGGAATTGAATTGGAATGGAATGGATTGGTATGTGGATTGGAATGGAATGAAATGGAATGTGGAATGAAATTAAATGGAATGGAATGTGAAATGGAATTTGGAATGGAATGTGGAATGGAATGAAATGGAATGTGGAATGCAATAGAAAGGAATGTGGAATGGTAAGTGGAAACTAATGGAACATGGAAAGGAATATGGAATGGAATATGGAATGGAATGTGGAATGGAATGTGGAATGGAATGTGGAATGGAATATGGAAAGAAATGTAGCATGGAATGTGGAATGGAACGGAATTGAATGTGGAAAGGAACGGAAAAGAATGTGGAACGAAATGTGCAATGGAAAGTGGAATGAAACTTAGAATGGAACGTGGAAAGGAATGGAATGGAACGTGGAAAGAAATGTAGAATGGAATGAAATAGAATGCGGAATGGAATGTGCCATCAAATGTGGAATGGATTGGAAAAGAATGTGGAATGGAAGGTGGAGTTGAACGGAAAGAAATGTCGAATAGAATGCAATGTAAAGCACAATAGAATGCGGAATGGAATGGAATGGAATGTGGAATGGAATGCGGAAAGGAATGGAATGGAAAGTAGAATGGAATGTGGAATGGTAAGGACTGTAATATGGAATGGAATGTGGAATGGAAAGTGGAAGGGAATGGAATGGAAAATGGAACGGAATGGAATGGAATTGAATGTTGAATGGAATGGAATGCAATGTGGAATGGAAGTTGCGGTTGAATGGAAAGGAATGTGGAGTGGAATGTAATGGAAAGTGCAATGGAATGTGGAGTGGAATGGAATGTGGAATGGAATGGAATGGAATGTGGAATGGAATGTGGAATGGAAAGGACTGTAATGTGGAATGGAACGGAATGGAATGGAATGTGGAATGGAATGGAATGGAATGTGGAATGCAATGGAATGGAATGGAAAGTGGAATGGAATGTGGAATGGAATGGAATTGTATGTAAAATGGAATTGAATGGAACGTGTAATTGAATTGAATTGAACGGGGAAAGGAATGTGGAGTGGAAAGTGGAATGGAATGTGGAATGGAATGAAATGGAATGTGGACTGGAATGGGATTTAATGTGGAATGGAATGGAATGGAATGTGCAATGGAATGTGGAATGAAATGTTGAATGGAACTGAACTTGGAATGGAATGGAATGGAATGTGCACTGGAATGGAATGGAATCGAATGTGGAATGGAATGGAATGGAATGGGGAATAGAATAGAATGGAATTGAATGTGCAAGGGAATATGGAATGGAATGAAATGGAATGTGGAATGGAATTGAACTTGGAATGGAATGGAATGGAAAATGGATTGGAATAGAATGGAATGGAACGTGGAATGGAATGGAATGGAATGGAATGTGGAATGGAACGGAATGCAATGGAATGTGGAATGGAATGGAATGGAATGTGGAAAGCAATGGAATGAAATGGAATGAGGAATTGAATGCAATTGAACGGGGAAAGGAATGTGGAATGGAAAGTGGAATGGAATGTGTAATGGAATGCAATGGAATGTGGAAAGGAATAGAATGGAATGTGGAATAGAATGGAAGGAATGGAATGTACAATGGAATGTGAAATGGAATGTGGAATGGAATTGAACTTGGAATGGAATGGAATGGAATGTGGACTGGAATGGAATGGAATGTGGAATGTAATGGAATGGAATGGAAAGTGAAATGGAATTTGGAATGAAATGTGGAATGCAATGAAACGGAATGTGGAATGGAATAAAATGGAATGTGATATGGAAAGCGAAATGCAATGGAACAAGGAGTGGAATGTGGAGTGGAATGTGTAATGGAATGTGGAATGGTATGTGGAATGGAAATTGGGATGGAATATGGATTGAAATGTAGTATGGAATGAGGAATGGAATGGAATGGAATGTCCAAAGGAATGTGGAATGGAATGAAATTGAATGGGGAATGGAATGTGGAATGAAATGGAAAAAATGTGAAATGGAAAGAAATGGAATGTGGAATGTAATGTGGAAGGGAATGGAATGAAATTGAATGAGAAATGGAGTGGAATGGAATGTGGAATGTAACGTGCAAAGGAATGGATTGGAGTGGAATGTGGATTTGAATGTGGAATGGAATGGAAAGGGTTGTGGAATGCAAAGGGTTGCAATGTGGAATTGAATGCGGAATGGAATGGAAGGGAATAGAATTGAAAGTGGAATGGAATGGAATGGAATGTGGAATGGAATGGGAATGGAATGGAATGCAATGTGGAATGGAAAGGAATGGAATTGAATGTGGAACGGAATTGAAAGGAACATGGAATGGAATGGAATGGAACGTGGAAATGAATAAAATTGAATGAGGAATGGAATGTGTAATGGAATGTGGAATGGAATGGAATGGAATGTGGAAAGGAATGTGGAATAGAATAGAATAGAAGTAAATGTGCAATAGAATGTGGAATGAAATGTGGAATGGAATTGAACGGGATGTGGATTGGAATGGAATGGAATGGAATATGGAATGAAGTAGAATGGAATGGAACGTAGAATTGAGTGGAATGGAATGGAACATTGAATGCAATGGAATGGAATGGAAGGTGGAATGGTGTGTGAAATGGAATGTGGAATGGAACGTGGAATGGAATGAAATGGAAGGAGGAATGGAATCTGGAATGGAAAGTGGAATGGAATGTGGAATGGAAAGGAATGGAATGTGGAATGGAATGGAAAGGAATACGGAATAGAATGGAATGGAATGTGCAGTGGAATGTGGAAAGGAATGTGGAATGGAATGGAATGGAATGTGGAATGGAATGTGGATTGGAATGGAAGGGAATGGATTGTGGAATGGATTCGAATGGAATGGAAAGTGAAATAGAATGTAAAGGAACGTTGAATGGAATGGAATCGAATGTGGAATGGAGTGGAAAGAAACGTGGAATGGAACGGAATGGAAGGTGGAATGGAACGTGGAATGGAACTAGGAATGGAACGTGGAATTGGATGTTCAATGGAATATCTTATGGAAAGTTTAATGGAATGCAATGGAACGTGGAATTGAACGTGGAAAGGAATGGAATTGAACGTGGAATGGAAAGTAGAATGAAACATGTAAAGGAAAGTGGAATGGAACGTGGAATGGAATGTGGAACGGAATGTGGAAGGGAATGTGGAGGGGAATGGAATGGAATGGAATAGAATGTGGAATGGAACGTGCAGTGTTTCGTGTAATTGAGTGTGGAATGGATCGTGGAAAGGAATGTGAAATGGAATGTGGAATGGAATGTGGTATGGAATGGATTGGAATGTGGAATGGGATGGAAAGGAATGTGGAATGGAATGCAATGGAATGTGGAATGGAATGGAATGGAACGTGGAATAGAATGTGGAATGGAATGGAATGCAACGTGAAATGGAATGTGGAATGGAATGTGGAATGGAAATTGGAATGGAACGTGGAATGGAATGGAAAGGAAAGTGAGATAGATTGGAATGGAACGTTTAATGTAATATGGAATGGAATGAGGAATGTGACGTGGAACGGAATGGAATGCAACTTGGAATGGTATGTGGTAAAATGTGGAATGGAATGGATGGGAATGTTAAATGGAATGAATTGGAAAGTGGAATGGAATGGAATGAAACGTGGAATGGAATGTGGAATAGTAGGTGGAATGGATTTTTTAATGGAATTGAATGGAATGTGGAATAGAATGGAACGGAATGAAATGTGGAATGGATCGTGGAATGGAGTGGAATGGAATGAGCAACGGAATGGAAAGGAATGTGTAATGGAATGGAAGGGAAAGGAAAGGAAAATGAAATAGTATTTGGAAGGGAATGTGAAATGGAAATTGGAATGGAATGTGGAATGGAATGAAATGGAACGTGGAATGGAATGGAATGGAAGGTGGAATGGAATGGAATGGAACGTGGAATGGATCATGGAATGGAAAGAGGAATGGAATGAGGAATGTTATGTGGAATGGAATGGAATGGAATGGAATGTGGTATGAAAAGTGGAATGGAATGGAATGTGGAATGGAATGTGGAATGAAATGCATTGAAATGAGAATGGAATGTGGAATGGAATGGCATGGAATATGGAATGGAATGTGGAATGGAATGGATTGGAATGCGAAATGGATTGTGGAATGGAATGTGGAATGAAAAGTGTAATGGAATGGAATACGGAATGGAATGTGGAATGGAATGGATTGGAATGCGAAATGGATTGTGGAATGGAATGTGGAATGAAACGTGGAATGGAACCTGGAATTCATTGGAATGGAACTTGGTATAGAATGTGGAAAATAATGGAAGGGAATGTGGAATGAAATGTGGAGTGTAATGGAATGGAATGTGGAATGGAATGGAATGGAATGTGGAATGGAATGTGGAATGGAAAGGAAAGTAATGAAGAATGGAATGTGGAGTGGAATGTGGAAGGGAAAGTGGAATGGAGTGGAATGGAAAGTGGAATGGAACATGGAATGGAATGTAAATAAATGTGGAAAGAACTGTGGAATGGAATTTGGAATGTATCGTGGAATGCAATGAAAAGGAACGTGGAATGGAATGTAAAATGGAATGTGGACTGGAACGCGAAATGGAATGGAATGGAATGTGGAAGGGATGTGGAATGAAATGGAATGGAATGGAATGTGGAATAGAATGTGGAAAGGAATGTGTTATGGAATATGGAATAGAACGGAATGGAATGTGGAATGGATTGTGAAATGGAATTTTGAATGGAATGGAAAGGAATGTGGCATGGAATGTGGAATGGAATGGAATGGAATGTGGAATAGAATGTGGAATGGAATGGAATGGAAAGCCGAATGGAATGAATGCAATGGTAATGAATATGGCATGCAATGGAATGGAAAAGGGAATCCAATATAGAATGGAATGGTATGGAATGTGGAATGGAACGTGGAATGGAATATGGAAAGGATCATGGAATGGAATGTGGAATGGAACAGAAAGAAATGTGGAATGGAATGGAAAAGAATATGGAATTGAATGTGGAGAAGAATGGAATGGAATCTGGAATAGAATGTGGAATGGAATGGAATGGAATGCGGAATGGAATGGAATGGAATGCTATGGAGAGTGGAATGGAATGGAATGCAATGTGGAATGGAATGGATCAGAACATGGAATGTAACGTGGAATGGAATGTGGAATATGGAATTTAATGTGGAATTTAATGTGGAATGCACAGGAATGGAATGGAAGGGAATGTGGAATGCAAAGTAGAGTGGAATGTGGAATGGAATGTGCAATGGAATGTGGAATGAAATGTGGAATGAAACGGAAGGGAATGTGGAATGAAATGTGGAATGGAATGAATTGGAATGTGGAATAGAATGGAATGGAATGGAATGGAATGTGGAATGGAAGGTGGAAAGGAATGTGGAATGGAATGTGGAATGGACTTTAATGGAATGTGGAATGGAAAGTGGAATGGAATGTGGAATGGATTGTGTAATGGAATGTGGAATGGAATGGAATGGAATGCAATGTGGAATGGGAAGTGCAATGGAAAGTGGAACAGAATGGTATGGAAAGTGGAATGGAAATTGGAATGGAATGGAATGGAATGGAATGTGGAATGGAATGAAATGGAATGTGGAATGGAATGTGGAATGGAACGTGGAATGGAAGGAAATGGAATGGAACGGAATGTGGAATGCAATGAAACGGAAAGTGGAATGGAATGTGCAAAGGAATGTGGAATGCAACGGAATGAATTGTGGAATGAAATGTGTTTTGGAATGGAATGGAATGTAGAATGTAATGTAGTGGAATGTGGAATGGAATGTGGAATAGAACTTAATGAAAAGTGGAATGGAACGTGGAATGGAATGAAATGGAAGGGAATGGAATGTGGAATGGAATGGAAAGAAATGAGGAATGGAATGTTGATTGAAATGGAATGGAATTTGGAACGGAATGGAACGGACTGCGGAATGAAATGTGGAATGGAATGTTGAACGGAATGGAATGGAGTGGAATGTGGAGTGGCATGTGAATTGGAATGCAATGTAATGTGGAATGGAAAGTGGAAAGAAATGCAATGGAATGAGAATGGAATTTGGAATTGAATGGGTAATGCAATTTGAAATGGACTGTGGAACGGAATGTGGAATCATATGTGGAAACGAATGAGGAATGGAATGGAATGGACTTTGGAATGGATTGTGGAATGGAATGGAATGCAATGTGGAATGGAATGTGGAAAGGAATGTTTAATGGAAAGTGGAAACGAATGGATTGGAATGTGGAATGGAATGTGGAATGGAATGTGGAATGGAACGGAATATAATGTGGAATGTAACGTGTAATGCAATGCGGAATTGAAAGTGGAATGGAATGGAACGGAATGTGGAAAGGAAGGTAGAATGGAACGTGGAAAGGAAGGTAGAATGGAACGTGGAAAGGAATGTGGAATGGTACGTGAAATCGAATGTGGAATGGAATGTGGAAGGGAATGTGGAGTGGAATGGAAGGGAATGGAATGGAATGAGGAATGGACCATGCAATGTATCGTAGAATTGAATGTGGAATGGATCGTGGAATGGAATGTGAAATGGAACGTGGAATGGAATATGGAATGGAAAGTGAAATTGAATGGAATGGAATGTTGAATGGAATGTAGAATGAAATGGAATAGAATGTAGAATGGAATGTGGAATGTAATGGAATGCAAAGTGAAATGGAATCTGGAAAGCAAAGTGGAATGTAATGGAATGGAATGTGGAATGGAACGTGGAATGGAATGTGCAACGGAATGTGGAATGGAATGGAATGGAATATGGAATGGAATGTGGAATGGAACGGAATGTAATGTGGAATGGAATGTGAAATGGAATGCGGAATGTAATGGAATGGAATGTGGACTAAAACGAGGAATGGAATGGAATGGAGGGTGGAATGGAACGTGGAATGGAATGTGGAATGGATCGCATAATGGAATGTGGAATAGTATTTGGAATGGAATGGAATGGAATCTGGTTTGGAATGTGGAATGGAATGTGGAATGGAAGGTGCAATGGAATGTGGAAAATAGAGTGAAATGCAATGGAATGGAATGTGGACTGAAACGATGAATGGAATGGAACGGAGGGTGGAATGGAACATGGAATGCAATTTGGAAAGAAACGTGTAATATAATGTGGAATGGAATGTTTAATGGAATGGAATGGAATCTAGAAAAGGAATGTGGAATGGAATGTGGAATGGACTGTGGAATGGAATGGAATGGGATGTAGAATGAAATGTGGAATGGAATGTGTAATGGAATGTCGAGTGGAGTGTGGCATGGAACCTAGAATGGAACATGGAAAGGAACGTGGAATGGGATGTTCAATAGAATATGGAATGGAAAGTTGAATGGAACGGAATGGAACGTGGAATTGAACGTGGAAAGGAATGTAATGGAATGTGGAATGGAAAGTAGAATGGAACGTGGAAAGGAATGTGGAATGGAACGTGGAATGGAACGTGGAAGGGAATGTGGAGTGGAATGGAACAGAATGGAATGGGATGTGCAATGGAACGTGCAATGTATGGTGGAATTGAATGTGGAATGGAACGTGGAATGGAACATGAAATGGAATGTGGAATGGAATATGGAATGGAACCTGAAATTTAATGGAATGGAATGTTGAAAGGAACGTGGAATGGAATGGAATGGAATGTGGAATGGAATGTGGAATATAATGGAATGGAACGTGGAATAGAATTTGGAAAGGAAAGAGGAATGAAATGGAATGGAATGTGGAATGGAAAGTGGAATGGAATGTGCAACGGAATATGGATTGGAATGGAATGGAATGTGGAATGGAATGTGGAATGAAATGGAAAGCTGTGTGAAAAGGAATGTGGAATGGAATGTGGAAAGGAAAGTGGAATGTCATGCAATGGAATGTGGACTGAAACGAGAAATGGAATAGAATGGATGGTGGAATGGAACGTGGAATTGAACGTGGAATGGAACGTGGAAAGGAATGTGGAATTGAATATGGAATGGAACAGAATGGAATCTGGAATGGAATGTGGAATGGAATGAGGAATGGAATGTGGAAAGAAAGTGGAATGGAATGGAATGGAAAGTGGACTGAAACGAGGAATGGAATGGAATGGTAGGTGGAATGGAACGTGGAATGGAACGTGGAATGGAATGTGGAATGGATTGTGCAATGGAATGGAATAGAATCTGGAATGGAATGTGGAATGGAATGTGGAAAGGAATGTGGAATTTAATGGAATGGGATGTGGAATGAAAGGTGGAATTGAATGTGTAATGGAAGGGAATGGGATGTAGAATGAAATGTGCAGTTGAATGTGGAATGGAATGTGGAATAGAATATCGAGTGGAGTGTGTAATGGAATGTGGAATGGAACGCAATGGAAAGTCGAATGGAAAGTGGAATGGAATGTGGAAGGGAACTTGAAATGCAAGGGAATGGAATTTGTAATGGAACGTGGAATGAAATGGAGTGGAACATGGAATGGAACGTGGAATGGAACGTGGAATGGAATGGAATGGAACGTGGAATGTAATGTGAAATGGAATGTGGAAGTGAATGGAAAATGGAAAGGAATAGAATGGAATGTTTAATGGAATGCAATGGAATGTGGAATGGAATGGAATGGCATGTGATATGGAATGAAGAATGGAATGTGGAATGGAATGGAATGGAAATTGGAATGGAATGCAATGGAACGTGGATTGAAATGTGGAATTGAATGGAATGGAATGTGGAATGGAATTGAATGGAATGTGGAATGAAATGGAAAGGAGTGTGGAATGAAATTGAATGGAATGGAATGGAATTTGGAGTGGAATATGGAATGGAATGGAATGGAATGTGGAATGGATTTTGGAATGGAATGGAATGGAATGGAATGTGGCATGGAATGTGGAATGGAATGGAATGGAATGTGGAATGGAACAGGGAATGGTATGGAATGGAAAGTGGAATGCAATGTGGAATGGAATGTGGAATGGAACGGAATGTAATATGGAATGGACTGTGGAATGGAATGCAGAAATGTAAGTGGAAGAGAAAGGAATGGAACGTGGAATGGAACGAGAAATGCAATGGAGTGGGATGTGGAATGGAATGCAATGGAATGGGATGTTGAATGGAATGGAATGGAATGTGGAATGGATTGTGGAGTGAAATTGAACGGAATATGGAAAGGAATATGTAATGGAATGGAATGGAAATTGGAAAGTAACCTGAAATGGAATGGAATGGAAGGAGGAATGGAAAGTGGAATATAATGTGGAATGCAATGTAGAATATAATGGAAGGGAATGCAGAATGCAATGGAGAACAATGTTGAAAGGAATCTGGAATGGAATGCAATGGCATTAGGAATGGAATGTAATGTAATGTGGAACGGAATGTGGAATGGAATGTGGAATGGAATGGAATGGAATGTTGAATGGAGTGTGGAAAGGAATGGAATGGAATGCTGAAAGGAATGGAACGGAATGTGGAATGGAATGTGGAATGGAAAGCAATGTAAAGTGGAATTGAATGTGGAATGTAATGTGGTATGGAAAGGAATGTAACGTGGAATGGAATGTGGAAACGAAAGTGGAATTTAATGGAATGGAATGTGGAATGGAACGTGGAATGGAATGGAAAGGAAGGTTGAATGGAATGTGGGAAGGAATGTGGAATCAAACGAAATGGCATGTGGAATGGAATGGAATGGAATGTGGAATGAAATGGAATAGAACATGGAATAGAATATGGAATGGACTGTGGAATGGAATGTGGAATGGAATGGAATGGAATGTGGAATGGAATGAAATGGAATGTGGAATGGAATGTGGAAGGAAATGCAATGGAAAGTGGATTGGAATAAGGAATGGAACGTGGAAACGAAGGTGAAATAGAACGTCAAATGTAATGGAATGGATTGTGGAATGGAGTGGAATGGAATGTGGAATGGAATGTGAAATGAAATGTAGAATGGAATGTGGAATGGAACGTGGAATGGAATGGAATGGAATTTGGAATGGAATGCGATGGAATGTGGAATGGAATGTGAAATGCAATGTTGAAAGGAATGGAATGGGATGTGGAAAGGAATGGAATGGAATCTGGAATGGAATGTGGAATGGAATGTGAACTGGAACTTGGAATTGAATAGAAGGGAATGTGGAATGGAATGGAATGGAATGTGGAAAGGAATGTGGAATGGAATGTGGATTGCAATGTGGAATGGAATGTGGAATGAATGTGGAATGGAAGGGAATGGAATGTGAAAGGTAATGTGGAATGTAAAGGAATGGATTGTGGAATGGAATGGAATGGAATACGGAATGGAATGTGGAACGGAGTGTGGAATGGAATGTGGAAAGGTATGTGGAATGGAATGGAATGTAATGTGAAATGGAACGGAATGAAATGTGGAATGGAATGTGAAATGGAATGGAATGGAATGTGGAATGGAATGTGGAAAATAAGGTGGAAAGGAATGTGGAATGCTACGGAATGGAACGTGGAATGGAATGTGGAAAGGAGTGTGGAATGGAATGTGGAATGGAATGCGGAAAGGAATGTGAAAAGGAATGTGTAATGCAACGGAATGCGATGTGGAATGGAATGTGGAATGGAGTGTGGAATGGAGTGTGGAATGGAGTGTGGAATGAAACGGAATGGTATGTGGAAAGGAATGTGGAATGGAATGTGGATTGGAGTGTGGAATGGAATGTGTAATGCAACAGAATGCAATGTGTAATTGAATGTGGAATGGAATGTGTAATGCAATGTCAAATGTAATGCACTGGAAAGTGTAA
Source organism: Pongo pygmaeus (assembly GCF_028885625.2). NCBI lineage: Eukaryota > Metazoa > Chordata > Mammalia > Primates > Hominidae > Pongo > Pongo pygmaeus. The sequence goes on along the minus strand of NC_072386.2, from coordinate 9,239,412 downwards.
TTGAACGTGAAACGGAATGGAATGATACATGCAATGGAAAGTGAAATTGAATGTGGAATGGACTGTGGAATGTAATGTGGAATGGAATGTGGAAGGGAATGGATTTGAATGTGGAATGAAATGTGAAAAGGATTGGAATAGAATGTGAAATGGAATGTGGTTTGGATCTTGGAGTGGAACATGCAATGCAACGTGGAATGGAATGGAATGGAATGTGTAATTGAATGTGGAATTGAATGGAATGGAATGTGGAATGGACTGGAATTGAAAGTGGAATGGAATCGAATGGAATATGTAATGAAATGTGGAAAAGAAAGGGTAATGCAAAGGAATGCAATGTGGAATGGGACGTGGAAAGGAATTGATTGGACCTTGGAATGGAGAGTAGAAAGGAAAGTGCAATTGAATGGAATATAACGGGGAATGGAACGGAATGGAATGTGGAATGGAATGGAATGGAATGTGGAATGGAATGTGGAACGGAACATGGAAAAGAATGTGGAATGAAACGGAATGGAATGTGGAATGGAGTGTGAAATGGAATGTGGAATGGATTGTGGAATCAATGTAAATTGGAATCTGGGAGAGAATGTAATGGAATGTGGAAAGGAACGTGAAATGGAATGGAATTCAATGTGGAATTGAACGTGAAATGGAATGAAATCTTAAGTGTAATGCAACATGGAAAGGAACGTGCAATGGAATGGAAAGGAACATGGAACGGAATGTGGAATGGAATGTGGAAAGAATGGAATGGAATGTGGAATGGAATAGAAAGGTATGGGGAATGGAATGGAATGGAATATGGAAGGGAATGTGGAACGGAACGTGGAATGGAGTGTGGAACGTAATGTGGAAAGAAATGTGTAATGGAACGGAATGGAGTGTGAAATGGAATGGAATGGAATGTGGAATGGAATGGAATGGAATGTGGAATGGAATGGAATGGAAATTGGATTGGAATGTGTAATGGATCGCGGAATGGAACGTTGAATAGAATGCCGAATGGATTGGAATGGAATGTGGAATGGAATAGAATGGAATGTGGAATGGAATGGAATGCAATGTGGAATAGAATACGAAAAGCAATGCGGAATTAAATCTGGAATGGAATGTGAAATTGAATGTGAAATGGAAAGTGGAATGGAATGGTATGGAATGTGAATGGAAATGAGGAATGGAATGGAGTGAAATGTGGAATGGAATGTGGAATGGAAAGTGGAATGGAATGTGGAAAAGAATGTAATGGAGTGGAATTTATTGTGGAATGGAATGTGGATTGGGATGTGGAATGGAGTACGGAATGGAACGTGGAATGGAACGTGGAATAGAATCGAATGGAACGTGTAATGGAATGTGGAATGGAATGGAATGTGGAATGAAAAGTGGAATGTAATATGGAATGAAATGTGGAATGCAATGGAATGGAATGTGGAATGGAATGTGGAATGGAATGGAATGGAAATTGGATTGGAATGTGTAATGGATCGCGGAATGGAACGTTGAATAGAATGCCGAATGGATTGGAATGGAATGTGGAATGGAATAGAATGGAATGTGGAATGGAATGTGGAATGGAATGGAATGCAATGTGGAATAGAATACGAAAAGCAATGCGGAATTAAATCTGGAATGGAATGTGAAATTGAATGTGAAATGGAAAGTGGAATGGAATGGAATGGAATGTGAATGGAAATGAGGAATGGAATGGAGTGAAATGTGGAATGGAATGTGGAATGGAAAGTGGAATGGAATGTGGAAAAGAATGTAATGGAGTGGAATTTATTGTGGAATGGAATGTGGATTGGGATGTGGAATGGAGTACGGAATGGAACGTGGAATGGAACGTGGAATAGAATCGAATGGAACGTGTAATGGAATGTGGAATGTAATGGAATGTGGAATGAAAAGTGGAATGTAATATGGAATGAAATGTGGAATGCAATGGAATGGAATGTGGAATGGAATGTGTAATGGAATGGAATGGAATGTGGCATAGAATGGAATGAAACGTGGAATTGAATGTGAAATGGAATGTGGACTGGAACGTGGAATGGAATGTGAAATGGAATGTGGAATTTAATGGAATGCAATACGGAATGCAATGTGGAATGTAATGGGTAATGGAATGAGGAATGTAATGGAATGGAAAGTGGAATCGAACGGAATGGAATGTTGAATGAAATGTGGAATGGAACGGAATGGAATGTGGAATGGAATGGAATGTGGAATGGATTGTTTAATGGAATGGGGAATGCAAAGGAAAGGAATGTGGAATGGAATGTGCAATGGAATGGAATGGTATGTGGAATGGAATGTGGAATGGAATGTGGAATGGAATATGGAATGGAGTGTGGAATGGAATGTGGAATGGAATGTGGAATGGAATATGGAATGGAGTGTGGAATGGAAAGTGCAATGGATTGAAATGGATTACAGAATCGAATGCAATGCAATAGTATGGAATATGGCATGGATTGTGGATTGGAATGGAATGGAATGGTATGGAATATGGAATGGAATGTGGAATTTAACGTGTAAAGGAACAGGGAATGGAACATGGAATGGAACATGGAATGGACGGTGGAATGGAATGGAATGGAACGTGGAATGGAATGTGGAAAGGAATGGAATGGAAAGTGAAACAGAATGTGAGATGGAATTGAGTGGAGTATGGAATGGAATGTGGAATGGAAAGTGGAATAGAATGTGGAATGGTAAGTGGAAAGGAATGTGGAATGGAATTGTATGGAATGTGTAATGGAATGGATTGGAATGTGGAATAGAGTGGAATGGAATGGAATGCAATGGGGAATAGAATGAAATGGAATGGAATGTGGATTACAATGGAATGGAATGGAATTTGGAATGCAATGTAATGGAATGGAATGAGAAATTGAATGAAATGGAATGTGGAAAGAACGGAATGGAATGGGGAATGGAATGTGGAATGTAATGGAATGGATTGTGGAATGGAATGGAATGGAATGTCGAATATAATGGAATGGAATGGAATGTGGAATGGAATGAGGAATGCAATGAAAAGGAATGTGGAATGGAATGGAATGGAAAGTGGAACGGAATGGAATGGAATGTGAAACGTAATGGAACATGGAATGGAATGGAATGGAATGTGGATAGGAATGGATTGGAACATGTAATGGAATGGAATGAAATGGAATGGAATGTGAAAAGGAATGTTTAATGGAAAGTGAAATGGAAGGTGGAATGGAAAGCCGAATGGAATGAAATGGAAAGAGGAAAGGGAAGGAATGGATCATGCAACGGAATGGAATGGAACTTGGAATGGAACGTGGAATGGAATGTGGAATGAAACATGGAATGTAATGGCGTGGAATGTGGAATGGAATGTGGAATGGAATGGAATGGAATTTGGAATAGAATTAGGAATGGAATGGAATGGAAGGTGGCAGGAATGTGGAATGGAATAGGGAATGGATTATGGAATGAAATGTGGAATGGAACATGTAATGGAAAGGAATGAAATGTAGAATGTAAGGTGGAGTGGAATGTGGAATGGAACGTGGAATGTAACGTGGAATGGAATGGAATGGAGGTTGGAATGGAATGTAGAATTGAAAGGAATGGAATGTGAAATGGAATGTGCAATGGAATGTGGAAAGGAATGGAATGAAATGTCGAATGGAATGTGGAGTGAAATGGAACGGAATGTGGAATGGAATGCAATGGAATGTTTAATGGAATGTTGAGTGGAATGTGGAATTGAATGTGGATAGGAATGGAATGGAATGGGGAATGGAATGCGGAATGTAAAGTGGAATGGAAAGGAATGCACTTTCGAATGTAATGAGGAATGGAATGTGGAATTGAAAGTGGAATGGAATGGAATGGAATGCAGAATGGAATGTGGAATGGAATGGAATGGAACGTGGAGTGGAACGTGGAATGCATCGCGGAAGGGAACGTGCAATGGCATGAAATGTGGAATGGAATGGAATGGAATGCAGAATGGAATGTGAAATGGAATGCGGAATGGAATGCTGAATGGATAGTGGAATGGAAAGGAATGGTATAGAAAATGGAATGGAATGGAATGGAATGTGTAATGGAATGTGGAAAGGAACGTGAAATCGAACTTGGAAATTAATGGAATGCAACGTGGAATGGAATGGAAGGGAAGGTGCAATGGAATGTGGGATGGAATGGAATGGAATGTGGAAGGGAATGTTGAATGAAAAGTGGAATGGATTGGAATGGAATGTGGAATGGAATGGAATGGAATGTGAAATGGAATATGGAAGGAAATGTGAAAAGGAATGTGGAATGGAACGTAGAATGGAACGTCGAATGCAATGGAATTTAATATGTAATGGAAGGTGGAATGGAACGTCAAATGAAACGGAATGGAACGTGTAATGGAATGTGAAATGGAATGGAATGGAATTTGGAATGGAACGTGGAATTGAATGTGGAATGTGAATGGAATGTGGAATGTGCAATAGAATGTGGAATGGAAGGGATTGGAATGTGGAATAGAATGTGGAATGGACTGGAATGAAATGTGGAGTGGAATTTTGAATGGAAGGCGGAGTGGAATGCGGAATGTAATGGAATGGAATGTGGAATGGAAAGGAATTGAATGTGGAATGGAATATGGAATGGAATGTGCAATGGAATGGAATGGATTGTGAAATGGAATTGAATGGAATGGTATGGAATGTGGCATGGATTGTGGATTGGAATGGAATGGAATTGTATGGTATATGGAAAGGAATGGAATCGAATATGGAATGGAACGTGGAAAGAATGGGGAATGGAACTTGGAATGGAACATGGAATGGAAGGTGGAATGGAATGGAATCTAACTTGGAATGGAATGTTGAATAGAATGGAATGGAAAGTGTAAGGGAATGTGGGATGGAATGGAATGGAATGTGGAATGGAATGTGGAATGGAAAGTGGAATGGAATTTGAAATGGATTGTGGAATGAAATGTGGAATGGAACGTGTAACGGAACGGAATGGAATGCGGAAAGGAATGTGGAATGGAATGGAATGCAACATGGAATTTAATGGACTGGAACGTGGAATGGAATGTGGAATGGAATGGAAATTGGAATGAAACGTGGAATGGATCGTGGAAAGGAACATGGAATGGAATGGAATGGAATGTGGAATCGAAAAGAATGCAACCTGGAATGGGATATGGAATGGAACATGGAATGTGACATGGAAAGGAAAGGAATGCAAACTGGAATGGGACGTGGAATGGAACATGGAATGCGATGTGGATGGAAAGTGGAATGGAATGTGGAATGGAATGGAATAGAATGGAATGGAATGTGGAATGCGATGGAATGAAAGGTGGAATGTAATGGAATGGACTGGAATGGAATGTGGAAAGGAATGGAATGGATTGGAAAGTGAAATATAGTGTGGAACGGAATGTGAAATGGAATGTGGAATGGAATGTGGAACGGAATGAATTGGAACGTGGAATGGAATGGAATGGAACGAGGAATGGAATGGTATGGAATGGAACATGGAATGGAATGTGGAATGGAGCATGGAATGGAACGTGGAATGGAATGTGATATGAAAAGTGGAATGGAACGTGGAATGGAGCATTTAATGGAATGTGGAATGGAATGTGGTATGAAAAGTGGAATAGAATGTAATGGAATGTGGAATAGAATGGGAAACGAATGCAATGCAATGAGAACGGAATGTGGAATGGAATGCAATGGGATGTGGAATGGAATGTGGAATGCAACGGAATAGAAAGAGGAATGGAATGTTTAATGGTATGTGGAACGGAACATGGAATGGAATGTGGAATGGTATGTGGAGTGGAATGGAATGGAATGTGGAAGAGAATGGAATGGAAAGTGGAATGGAATGGAAAGTAATGTGAAATAGAATAGAATAGAAGTGAATGTGCAATGGAATGTGGAATGGAATGTGGAAAGCAATGGAATTGAATTTGGAATGGAATTGAACTTGGAATGGATTGGAATGGGATGTGGATTGTAATGGAATGGAATGGAATGTGGAATGGAATGGAATGGAATTGAATAGAATGTGGAATGGAATAGAATGGAATGTGGAATGGAATGGAATGGAATGTGGAATGCAATGGAATGGAACGGTACGTGGAATTGAATGGAAAGGAATGTAAGGTTGAATGCAATGGAATGGAATGTAACGTAGAATGGAATTCAATTTAATGGGCAAAGAAATGTGGAATGGAAAGTGGAATGGAACGTGGAATGGAATGAAATGAAATGTGGAATGGAATGGAATGGAATGTGGAATAGAATGGAATGGAATGGATTATGCAATGGAATGTGAAATGGATTGTGAAAAGCAATGGAATGGAATGTGGAACGGAATTGAACTTGGAATGGAATGGAATGGAATGTGGATTGGAATGGAATGGAATGGAATGGAAAGTGAAATGGAATTTGGAATGGAATGTGGAGTGGAATGAAATGCACTGTGGAATGGAATGGAATGGAATGTGAAATGGAATGGAATGTAATTGAAAAGTGAAATGGAATTTGCAATGGAATGTGGAATGGAATGAATTGGAATGTGGAATGGAATAGAATGGAATGTGGAATGCAAAGTAGAATGCAATGGAACTTGGAATGGAATGTGGAAAGTAATATGTAATGGAAAGTGGAATGGATTTTGAAATGGAATGTGGAAAGGAATATGGAATGAAATGTAGTATGGAATGCGGAAGGGAAAGGAATTGAATGTCCGAAGGAATGTGGAATGGAATGGAATTGACTGCGGAATGGAATGTGAAATGGACTGGAAAGAACGTGAAATGGAAAGAAATGGAATGTGGAATGGAATGTGGAATGGAATGGAATGGAATTTAATGTTAAATGGAGTGGAATGGAAAGAGGAATGGAATGTGCAAAGAAATGGAATGTAGTGGAATGTGGAATGGAACGGATTGCAATGTGGAATGGAATGTGGAATGGAATGGAATGGAATGGAATGGAAAGTGGAATGGAATGTATTGAAATGTATACTGGAATGGGAATGAAATGGAATGCAATGTGGAATGGAATGTAAAGGAATGTGGAATGGAATGGCATGCAATGTGGAATGGAATGTAAAGGAATGTGGAATGGAATGGAATGGAATGTGGAATGGAATTTAATGGAACGTGGAATTGAATGGAATTGAATGCAATGGAACGTGGATTTGAATGGAATGGAATGCAATGGATCGTGGAAATGAATGGAATTGAACGGGGAGTGGAATGTGTAACGGAATATGTAATGGAATGGAATGGAATGTTAAATAGAATAGAATGGAAGTGAATGTGCAATGGAATGTGGAATGGAATGTGGAATGGAATGGAATGGAATGGAATGTGGAATGGAATTGAACTTGGATTGGAATGGAATGGAATGTGGATTGGAATGGAATGGAATGGAATATGGATTGGAATGGAATGGCATGTAATGTGGAATGGAATGGAATGGAATGGAAACTGAAATCGAATTTGGAATGGAAGGTGCAATGGAATGAAATGGAATGAGGAATGGAGTAAAATGGAATGTGGAAAGGAAAGTGAAATGGAATGGAACATGGAATGGAACATGTAATGGAATGTGGAATGGAATTTGTAATAAAATATGGAATGGAATATGTAATGGAATGTGGAATTGAATGTGGAAAGGAAAGTGGAATGTAATATGTAATGAAATGTACTATGGAATGTGGAATGAAACGGAATGGAATGTGGAATGGAATGTGGAATGGAATGTGGAATGAAACGTTGAATGGAACGTGGAAAGGAATGGAATGGAACGTGGAATGAAATGTAGAATGGAATGGAATAGAATGCGGAATGGAATCTGCAATCGAATGTGGAATGGAATGGAAAGGAACGTGGAATGGAATGTGGAGGTGAATGGAAAGGAATGTGGAATGGAATGCAATGGAATGTGCAAAGGAATGTGGAATGGAATGGAACGGAATGTGGAATGGAATGTGGAATGGAATGGGATGTGGAATGGAATGTTGAAGGGAAAGGACTGTAATGTGGAATGGAATGTGGAATGGAATGTGAAATGGAGTGGAAAGGAAAGTGGAATGGAATGTTGAATGGAATGGAATGTAAAGTGGAATGGAATGGAATGGAATGTGGAATATAATGAAATGTAATAGAACGGAATGTGGAATGCAATGGAATGGAATGATATGAGGAATGGAATGGAACGGAATATGGAATGCAATGCAATGGAATGAAATGAGGTATTGAAAGAAATGGAATGTGTAATGGAATGGAATGTGCAATGGAATGTAAGAGAACATGGAATGGAATGTGGAATGCTATTCAATGGAATGTGGAATGTAATGGAATGGAACCTGGAAAAGAATGTGGAATTGAATGTGGAATGGAAAGTGGAATGGATGGAATGGAATGTGGAATAAAGCAGAATGGGATGGAATGCAATGCGGAATGGAATGTAATAGAATGTGGAATGCAATGGAATTTAGCGAAACGTGGAATTGAATGGAATGGAAAGTGGAATATAATAGAATGGAATGTGGAAAGAATGGAATGGAACGTGCAATGGAATGTGGAATGGAATATGGAATGGCATGTGGAATGGAATGTCGAATATAATGGAATGGAATGTTGACTGTAATGCAATGGAATATGGAATAGAATGTAATGGAATGGAATGTGGAATGGAATGGAATGGAACGTGGAATGCAATGCAATGGAATGTTGAATGAAATGGAATGGAACCTGGAATAGGATGTGGAATGGAATGGAATGCAACGTGAAATGGAATGTAGAATGGAATGTGGAATGGAAAGGGGAATTTATCGTGTAATGGAACGGAAAGGAACGTGGAATAGATTGGAATGGAACGTGGAATGTAATATGGAATGGAATGCGGAATGTGATGTGGAACGGAATGTATTGCAACTTGGAATGGAATGTGGTAGAATGTGCAATGGAATGGATTGGAACGTGAAATGGAATGAATTGGAAAGTGGAATGGAATGGAACATGGAATGGAATGTGGAATGGTACGGGGAATGGATTGTTTAAAGGAATGGAATGGAATGTGGAATAGAATGGACTGGAAGGAAATGTGGAATGGAATGTGGAATGGATCATGGAATGGAATGGAATGGAATGAGCAACGGAATGGAAATGAATGTGAAATGGAATGGAAGGGAAAGGAAAGGAAAATGAAATAGAATGTGGAACGGAATGTGAAATGGAAAGTGGAATGGAAAGTGGAACAGAATGAAATGGAACGTGGAAGGGAATGGAATGGGATGTGCAATGGAATATGGAATGGAACGGAATGTCATGAAGAATGGAATGTGGAATGGAAAGTGGAAGGTAAAGTGGAATGGAAAGGAATGGAATGTGGAATGGAACATGGAAGGAAATCGAACGGAACGTGGGATGGAAAGTGGAATGGAATGTGGAATGGATTGTGGAATGGAATGCAATGGAATGTGGAATGGAATGTGGAATGCAGTGTGGAATGGAATGGAATGCAACAAGGAATGCAATATGGAATGTAATGGAATGGAACTTGGAAGGAAATGTGGAATGGAACGTGGAAAGGAAAGTAGAATGCAATTGAATGGAACGTGGATTTGAATGGGGAACGGAAAGTGGAATAGAAAGTGAAATGGAATGTGAAATGGAATGCTGAATGTAAAAGAATCGAATGTGGAAAGTAATGGAATGGAATGGGGAATGGATTGGAATGGAATTTGGACTGGAATGTTATGCAATGGAATGGAATGTGGAATGGAAGTTGGAATAGAACGTGGAATGGAGTGAAAAGGAAACTCGAATGGAACGTGCAATGGAAGGTGGAATGAAACGTGGAAAGGCATGGAATAGAAGGTGGAATGGAATGTGGAATGGAATGTGGAATGGAATGGAGTGAAATGTGGAAAGGAATGTAATCGAATGTGGAATTGAATGCGGAAGGGAATGGATTGGAATGTGGAATGGAATTAGGAAAACAATGAAATGGAATGTGGAAGGGAATGTGGAATCGAATGTGGAATGTAATGTGGAATGGAATGGAAAGGAATGTGGAAAGAATGTGTAATGGAATGGAATGGAATGTGGAAGGGAATGTGGAATGTTATGTGGAATGGAATGTGGAAAAGAATGGAATGGAATATGGAAGGGAATGTGGAATGAAATGTAGAAAGAAATGTGGAAAGCATTGGAATGGATTGAGGAATGGAATGTGGAATTGAATGTGGAATGGAATTGAATGGAATGTGGAATGCAATGTGGAATGGAATGGAATGGACTGAGGAAAGGAATGTGGAATGGAATGTGGAACATAATGTGGAATATAATGCAATGGAAAGTGGAATGGGATGCGGAATGGAATGGAATGGAATGTCTAATGGAATGTTTAAAGGAATGGAATGGAATGTGGAATGCAATATGCAATAGAATGTGGAATTGAATGGAATGGAATTTTTAATTGAGTGTGGAATGGAATGGAATGGCATGTGGAAGGGAATATGGAATGGGATGTGTAATGGGATGTGGAATGGAATGTGGAATGTAACGTGGAACTGAATGTGGTATAGAATGGAATTTAATGTGCAATAGAATATGGAATGGAATGGAATGGAATGTGGACTGTTATGTGGAATAGAATGTGGAATGCAATCTGCAATGGAACGTGTTATGGAACAGAAGGGAATTTGGAATCAAATTTGGAACGGAATGTGGAATGTGTCGTGCAATGGAATGGAATGGTTTTTGGAATGGAACGTGGAATGGAATGGAATGAAACGTGGAATGGAACGTGCAATGGAATGTGGAATGAAATGTGGAATGGAAAGTGTAATGAAATATGCAATGGAATGTGGAATGGAAATTGGAATGGAATGGAATGGAAAGTGGAATGGAATGTGGAATGGAATGTAAAGGAAAGTGGAAAGGATTGTGGAATGGAATTTGAAATGGATTGTGGAATGCAATGGAAAGGAAAGTGGAATGGAATGTGGAATAGAATGTGGACTGGAACGTGGAATGGAATGGAATGGAATGTGAAATGAATGTGGAATGGAATGGAATGTGGAATGGAATGTGGAATGGAATGTGTTATGGAATCTGGAATAGAATGGAATGGAATGTGGAATGGAATGTAAAATGGAATTTGGAATGGAATGGTATGGATCATGGCATGGAATGTGGAATGGAATGGAATGGAATGTGGAGTAGAATGTGGAATGCAATGGAATGGAAAGTGGAATGGAATGAATGCAATGGTAAGGAATGTGGCATGAAATGGAATGGAAAATGGAATGCAATGTAGAATGGAATGGTATGGGATGTGGAATGGAACGTGGAATGGAACATGGAATGGAATGGAATGAAACGTGGATTGGAATGCAATGGAATATGGAATTGAATGTGGAGAGGAATGGAAGGGAATCTGGAATAGAATGTGGAATGGAATGGCATGGAATGCGGGATGGAATGGAATGCAATGCTATGGAAAGTGGAATGGAATGGAATGCAATGTGGAATGGAATGGAATGGAACATGGAATGGAACGTGGAATGGAATATGGAACGTGGAATTTAATGTGGAATTTGATCTGGAATGGACAGGAATGGAATGGAAGGGAATGTGGAATGAAAAGTGGAATGGAATGTGTAATGGAATGTGGAATGGAATGTGGAATGAAATGTGGAATGGAATGTGGAATGAAATCTGGAATGCAGTGGAATGGAAAGTGGAAGGGAATGTGGGAAGGAATGGATTGGAAAGTGGAATAGAATGGAATGGAATGGAATGGAATACGGAATGGAAGGTGGAATGGTATGTGGAATGGAATGTGGAATGGAATGTGGAATGAAATGTGGAATGGAATGGAATGGAACGTGGAATGAAATGTGGAATGGAATGGATTGGAATGTGGAATGGAATGTGGAATGGACTTTAATGGAATGTGGACTGGAAAGTGGAGTGGAATGTGGAATGGAACAGAATGGAAGGCGGAATGGAATACGGAATGGAGTTTGGAATGCAAGTTGGAATGGAATGCAATGGAATTTTGAACGGAACGTGGAATGGAAAGTGGAATAGAATGGAATGGAATGGATGGTGAAATAGAATGAGGAATGGAACTTGAAATGGAAAGGAATGGAAGGTGGAATGGAACCTAGAATGGAACATGGAAAAGAATACAGAAATCAACGTGGCATGGAATGTGGAATGGAATGTGCAATGGAATGGAATTGAATGTAGAATGGAATGTGGAATTGAGTGTGTAATGGAACGTGGAATGGAATGGAATGTGGAAAGGAACGTGCAATGGAAGAAGGAATGGAATGGAATTGAATGTGCAATGGAACGTGGAATGGAATGGAATGGAATGGAATGTTGAATGGAATGTGGAAGGGAATGTGGAATGGAATGGAATGAATTGTGGAATGAAATGTGTTTTGCAATGGAATGCAATGTGGAATGGAATGGACAGGAATGTGGAATGCAATGGACTGGAATGTGGAATGGAATGTGGAATAGAATTTAATGGAAAGTGGAATGGAACGTGGAATGGAATGGAAAGGAATGGAATGGAATGGAATGTGGAATGGAATGTGGAATGGAATGTGGAATGGAATGGAACGAAAAGTGGAATGTAATGATGATTGGAATGGAATGGAATTTGGAATGGAATGGAATGGACTGCAGAATCGAATGTGGAATGGAATGTTGAATGGAATGTGGAATAGAATGGAATGGAATGTGGAATTGTATGTGAATTGGAATGGAATGTGTAATTTCATGTGAACTGGAATGCAATGGAATGAGGAATGGAAAGTGGAAAGAAATGCAATGGAATGAGAATGGAATGTGGGATTGAATGTGTAACGCAATTTGGAACGGACTGTGGAATGGAAGGTGGAATGGAGTGGTAGGGACTTTGGAATGGATTGTGGAATGGAATGGAATGCAAAGTGGAATGCAATGTGGAACGGAGTGTTTAATGGAAAGTGGAAAGGCATGGAGTGGAATGTGCAATGGAATGTGGAATAGAATGTCGAATGGAATGTGGAATGGAACGTGGAATACAACGGAATATTATGTGGAAGGGAATGTGGAATGAAATGTGGAAGGGAAAGTTGAATGGAATCAATGGAATGTGGAATGGAACGTGGAATGGAACATGGAATGGAACGTGGAATGTGATGTTCAATGGAATATGGAATGGAAAGTTGAATGGAATGGAATGGAACGTGGAATTGAACGTCGAAAGGAATGGAATGGAATGTGGAATGGAAGGTAGAATGGAATGTGGAAAGGAATGTGGAATGGAACGTGAAATTGATTGTGGAAAGGAATGTGGAATGGAATGTGGAGGTGAATGGAATGGAATGGAATGGAATGTGGAATGGAACATGCAATGTATCATGGAATTGAATGTGGAATAGATAGTGGAATGGAATGTGAAATGGAAAGTGGAAAGGAATGTGGAATGGAATATGGAATGGAACGTGAAATTGAATGGAATGGAATGTGGAATTGAACGTAGAACGTAATGGAATGGAATGTGGAATGGAATGTGGAATGTAATGGAATGCAAAGTGAAATGGAATCTGGAAAGGAAAGTGGAATGGAATAGAATGGAATGTGGAATGGAACGTGGAATGAAATGTGCAATGGAATGTCGAATGGAATGGAATGTAATATGGAATGAAATGTGGAATGTGAAGCAATGTAATGTGGAATGGAATGTGGAATGGAATGTGCAAGGGAATGGAATGGAATGTGGACTAAAACGAGGAATGGAAGGGAATGGAACATGGATTGGAACATGAAATGTAATGTGGAACGGAACATATAATGGAATGTGGAATTGTGTGTGGAATGGAACGGAATGGAATCTGGTATGGAATGTGGAATGGAAAGTGGAATGGAATGTGGAAGGGAGAGTGGATTGCAATGGAATGGAATGTGGACTGAAACGAGGAATGGAATGGAATGGAAGGTGGAATGGAACATGGAATGGAATGTGGAATGAAACGTGTAATGTAATGCGGAGTGGAATGTTTAACGGAATGGAAAGTAATCTGGAATGTAATGTGGAATGGAATGTGAAATGGATTGTGGGATGGAATGGAATGGGATGTAGAATGAAATGTGGAATGGAATGTGTAATGGAATGTCGAGTGGAGTGTGGAATGGAACGTGGAATGGAACATGGAATGGAACGTGGAATGGGATGTTCAATGGAATATGGAACGGAAAGTTGAATGGAATGGAATGGAACATGGAATTGAACGTGGAAAGGAATATAATGGAATGTGGAAAGGATCGAATAATGGAACGTGGAAAGGAATGTGGATTTGAACGTGGAATGGAATGCGGAATGGAATGTGGAATGGAATGTAGAATGGAATGTGCAATGGAATGTGGAGTGGAATGGAATGGAATGGAATGGAATGTGGAATGGAACGTGCAATGTATGGTGGAATTGAACGTGGAATGGAACGTGGAATGAAACGTGAAATGGAATGTGGAATGGAATGTGGAATGGAAAATGGAATGGAACGTGAAATTTAATGGAATAGAATGTTGAATGGAACATGGAATGGAATGGAATGGAAAGTGGAATGGATTGTGGAATATAATGGAATGGAATGTGGAATGGAATCTGGAAAGGAAACTGGAATGAAATGGAATGGAATGTGGAATGGAACGTGTAACGGAATGTGCAACAGATTATGGATTGGAATGGAATGAAATGTGGAATGGAATGTGGAATGAAATGGAAAGCTGTGTGAAAAGGAATGTGGAATGGAATGTGGAAAGGAAAGTGAAATTTAATGCAATGGAATGTGGACTGAAAGGAGAAATGGAATAGAAAGGAAGGTGGAATCGATCGTGGAATGGAACTTGGAATGGAACGTGGAATGGAATGTGGAATGGAATGTGGAATGGAATGGAATGGAATCTGGAATGGAATGTGGAATGGAATGTATAATGGAATCTGTAATGGAAAGCGGAAAGGAAAGTGGAGTGGAATGGAACGGAAGGTGGACTGAAACGAGGAATGCAATGGAATGGAAGGTGCAATGGAACATGGAATGGAACGTGGAATGGAATGTGGAATGGAATGTGGAATGGAATGGAATAGAATCTGGAATGGAACGTTTAATGGAACGTGGAATGGAATGTGGAATGGAATGGAATGTGATGTAGAATGAAATGTGGAATGGAATGTTTAAGGGAAGGGAATGGATTGTGGAATGGAATGGAATGGAATGTGGAATGGAATGGGGAATGGAGTGTGAAATGGAACGTGTAATGGAATGTGGAAAGGAATGTGGAATGTAATGGAATGGAGGGTGGACTGAAACGAGGAATGGAACAGAATGGAAGGTGGAATGGAACGTGGAATGGAACGTGGAATGGAATGGGGAATGCAATGTGGAATGGAATGGAAGAGAATCTGGAATAGAATGTTTAAAGGAATGTGGAATGGAATGTGGAATGGAATGGAATGGGATGTAGAATGAAATGTGGAATGGAATGTGGAAGGGAAGGGAATGGATTGTGGAATGGAATGGAATGGAATGTGGAATGGAATGGGGAATGTAATGCAGTGCAATGGGGAATGGAATGTGGAATGGTAAGTGGAATATAATGGAATGGAACGTGGAATGCAATGTGGCATGTATAGTGAAATGCAATGGATTGAACTGTGGAACGGAATGTGGAATGGAACGGAATGGAACGTGGAATGGAAAGTTTACTGGAACGTGATTTGGAACATGGTATGTAATGTGGAATGGAATGGAATGGAATTGAATGTGGAATGGAATGGAATGGAATGTGTAATGGAATGTGAAATTGAATGTGGAATGGAATGTTGAATGGAATGCAAAATAATATGGAATGGAATGTGGAAGGGAACAAGGAATGGAGTGGAATGGAATTTGAAATAGAATGTGGAATAGAATGTGGAATGGAATGTGGAATGGAATGGAATGGAATCGAATGTGGAAAGGAATGTGGAAGATTCGGTGGAATGGGATGTGGAATGGAATTGAATGGAATGTGGAATGGAATGGATTTGAATATGGAAAGGAATGTGGCAGGGAATGCAATGGAATGTGGAATGGAACGGAATGGAATATGGAGTAGGATGTGGAATGGAATGTAGAAAGGAATGGAACGGAATGTGGAATGGAATGTGGAATGGAGTGTGGAATGGAACGTGGAATGGAACAGAGTGGATTGTGGAATGGAATGTTGAATGGACTCTGGAATGCAATGTGGAATGGAAGGGAATGGAATGTGGAATGGAACGTGGAATGGAATGTGGAATACAATGTGGAATGGAAAGTGGAATGGATTGGAATGGAACGTTAAAATGCATTAAATGGAAAGCGGAATGGAACGTGGAATGGAATGGAATAGGACATGGAATGGAACGCGGAACAGAACGTCAAAAGTAATGGAATGGAACGTGGAATGAAATGTGGAATGAAATGTGGAAAATTTGTAAGGTGGAAAGGAATGGAATGGAATGTGGAATGGAAGGGAATGGAAAGTGAAATGGAATTTGGATTGGAATACAGAATGGAATGGAATGGGACGTGTAATGTAATGGAATGGAAGGTGGAATGACATCTGGAATGGAACGTGGAATGCAATGTCGGTTGGAATGGAATGCAATGTTGAATGTAATGGAATGGAATGTGGAATGGAATGTGGAAAGGAATCGAATGGAAACGAATGGAATGTGGAATGGAATGTGGAATGGAATGTGGAGTGGAAATTTGAATGGAATGTGGAATAGAATGATATAGAATGGAATTTATTGTGGAATGGAATGTGGAATGGAACGTGGAATGTAAAATGTAATGGAACGGAATGGAATGTGGAATGCAATGTGGAATGAAATATGGAATGGGACGCGGAATGCAATGGAATGGAATGTGGAATGGAATTTGTATTGTTATGGAATAGAACGCGCAATGCAACGTGGAATGGAAAATGGAAATGAACGGGGAATGGAAAGTGGAATGGAACATGGAACGGAATGTGCAATGGAATGTGGAATGGAAGGTGGAATGGTACGTTAAAGGGAATGTGGAATGGAATGTGGACTGGAACGTGGAATGGAATGGTATGAAACGTGGAAAGGAATGGGATGGAATGTGGAATGGAATGGAATGGAATGTGGAATGGAATGCAATGGAAAGTGGAATAGAATGGAATGTGTAATGCAATGGAATGGAATGGAATGAGGAATTGAATGGAATGGAATATGGAATGGAATGGAATAGAATGTGGAATGCAACAGAATGGAACGTGGAATAGAATGTGGAATGGAATGTGGAATGGAATGTGGAATGTAATTGAATGGAATGTGGAATGAAGTGGAATGGAATGTGGAACAGAGTGGAATAGAATGAAATATGGAATAGAATGGAATGCAATGGAATGGAATACGGAATGTAATGGAAAGGACTGTGGAAAGCAATATAGTGGAATGCAATGTTAAATTGAATGGAATGGA
This sequence comes from Pongo pygmaeus, assembly GCF_028885625.2. Taxonomy (NCBI): domain Eukaryota; kingdom Metazoa; phylum Chordata; class Mammalia; order Primates; family Hominidae; genus Pongo; species Pongo pygmaeus. The sequence goes on along the minus strand of NC_072386.2, from coordinate 9,221,854 downwards.
TTGTAGAATGGAAAGGAATGGAATGTGGAATGGAATGGAATGGAACGTAAAAGAGAATGTGGCATGGTATTTGGAATGGAAAGGAATGGAATGTGGAATGGAATGTAATGGATTTTGGAATAGAATGGAATGGAACGGAATGTGGAATGGAATGTAAAGGATTGTGGAATAGAATGGAATGGCATGGAATGTAAAGGATTGTGGAATAGAATGGAATGGAATGGAATGAGAAATGGAATGTGGAATGGAATGTGGAATGGAATGTGGAATGGAATGGAATGGAATGTGGAATGGAACAGAATGGAATGTGAAATGGAATGTAACGTGTAATGAAATGGAATTCAATGTGGATTGGTTTGGAATGGAACGTGTAATTGAATGGAGTGGAATGGAATGGAAAGTGAATTGGAATTTGGAATGGAATGTGAAATGGAATGCGAAATGGAATGTGGAATGGAAAGTGGAATGAATTGTGGAAAGGAATGTGGAATGGAACGGCATGGAATGTGGAATGGAATGTGGAATGGAGTGTGGAATGGAAAGTGGAATGGAACGGCATGGAAAGTGTAATTGAAACTGGAATGGAATGTGGAATGGAGTATTGAATGCAGTGTGGAATGGAATGTGGAATGGAAAGGAACGGAGTGTGGGGAAAAATGACGAATGGAACGGAAAGGAATTTGGAATAGAATGTAGAATGGAACGTGAAATGGAGTGGAATTGAATGTAGAATTGAACGTGCAAGGGAAAGTAATGAGACATTGAATTGAAAGTGGAATGGAACGTGGAATGGAATAGAATGCAACATGAAATGGAATGTGGAATTTAATGTGTAAAGGAATGGAATGGAATGTAGAATGGAATGGAATAGGGAATGGAAAGGAAAGGAGTATGAATTGGAATGTGGAATGGGATGCAAAATGGAAACAGGAATTGAATGTGGAATGGAATGGATGTAACGTGGAATGAAATGGAATGGAAGGAGGAATGGAAGTTGGAATGGAACGTTGACAGCAACGTGGAATGGAAGGTGTAATGCAATGAAATGCAATGTGGAATGGAGAGGAAGGCAACGTCTAACCAAATGTGGAATGGAAAGGAATGGAACATTTAATGGAATGAGGAACAGAATGTGGAATGGAATTTAATGGAATGTGGAATGGAATGGAATGGAGCGTGGAATTGAATGGAATGGAACGGAATGTGAAATGGAATGTGCAATGGAACGCGGAACGGCATGAAATGGGATGCAGAAAGGAATAGAATGGAATGTGGAATGGAATGGAATGGAACATGGAATGGAAGGTGGAATGGAACGTGGAATGGAGTGTGGAATGGAATGTGGAATGGAAAGGAAGGCAATGTGGAACGGAATGTGAAATGTACGTTAAAACAATATTCAAAGGAATATGGAAGAGAATGTGGAAGGGAAAGTGGAAAGGAACGCAATAGAATGTGGAATTGAATGTGAAATAGAAAGTGGAAAGGAAGGGAATGGAAAGTGAAATGGAATGTGGAATGGAACGTGGAATGGAAAGTGGAATGGAAAGGAAGGGAACGTGGAATGGAATGTGGAATGGAATGGAAAGGAATGTGAAATGGAATGTAGAATGGAATGTGGAATGGAATGGAATGGAATGGAATGTGAAATGGAACGTGGAATAGAACATGAAATGGAACGTGGAATGGAATGTGAAATGGAACGTGGAATGGAATGTGGAATGGAATGAACTGGAGAAAGGAATGGAATGGAATGGAACATAGAATTTAATGGAATGAAAATTGGAATGGAAATTGGAATGGAATGGAATAGAATGTGGAAAGGAATGGAATGGAATGTGGAAAGGAATGGAATGGAATGTTGAATGGAATGAAATGTAATGTGGAAAAGAATGTTAAATGGAATGTGGAATGGAAATGAATGCAATGTGGAATGGAATGGAATGTGGAATGGAATGGAATGGAAAGTGGAACGGAATGTGGAATGAAACATGTAATGGAAAATGCAAAGGAACATGGAATGGGACGTGGAAGGGATTGAGTAATGGAATGGAATGGAATGTTAAATGGAAGGGAAAGGAATGCGGAATGGAATGTGGAATGGAATGTGGAATGTAATGTGGAATGGAATGGAATGGAACGTGGAATGGAAAGAAATGGAATGTAATACGGAATGGAATGGAATGGAATGTGAAATGTAATGGAATGGAATTTGGAATGCAATGGAACTGAATGTGGAATTGAATGGAATTGAATGCGGAATGGAATGGATGGAATGTGGAATGGAATTATATGAAATATAATTTGGACTGGAATTTAGTGGAATGGAAGGGAATGTGGAACGGTATGCAATGGAATGGAATGTGGAACGGTACGTGGAATGTAAAGGAAAGAAATGTGGAATGGAATATGGAATGGATTATTGAATGTTATGTGGAATGGAATGGAATGGAATGTGGAATGGAATGCAATGGAATGTGGAATGTAATAGAATTGAATAGAATGTGGAATGAAATGGAAAGGAATGAAACAGAAAGTGGATTGGAATGGAATGGAATGTGAACGGAATGGAATGTGAAATGTAATGGAATGTGTAATGGAGTGTGGAATTGAAATGAATGGAATGTGGAATGGAATGCTCAATGGAATGTGGAATGGAATATTTTGGAATGTGGATTGGAATGTGGAATGGAACGTTGAATGGAAAGGAATGGAATGTGGAATGGAATGTAGAATGGAAAGTGGAATGGAATGGAATGGAATTTGGAATGGAATGTGGAATGGAATGTGGAAAGGAACGTGGAATGAAAGGTGAAATGGAATGGAATCGAATGTGGAATGGAATGCAGAATGGAATGGAATGGAATGTGCAATTCGATTTGGAATGGAATGGAAAGGAATGTGGAATGGAATGGAACGTGGAATGGAATGTGGAATGCAACGGAATGGAATGGGAATGAAATGTGGAATGCAATGAATTGCAATTTGGAATGGAATGTGGAATGGAATGGAATGCAATGAGGAATGGAATGTGCAAAGGAACGCGGAATGGAACGTGGAATGGAAGATGGAATGCAATGGAATGGAACGTGGAATGGAACGTGGAATGGAAGATGGAATGCAATGGAATGGAATGTGGAATGGAATGTGGAATGGAATGGAATGTGGAATGGAATGTAATGTTTAAATGGAATGGAATGGAACGTGGAATTTAATGTGTACCGGAATGGAACACTATTTTGAATGGAATGTGGAATGGAATGTGGAATTGAATGGAATTGAATGTGGAATGGAATGGAATGTGCAATGGAAAGGAATGTTTAAATGGAATGGAATGGAATGTGGAATGGAATGTGTACTGGAATGGAGCACTATGTGGAATGGAATGAGGAATGGAATGGAATGGAATGGAATGTTTAATGGAATGTACAATGGAATGTGGAATGGAATGTGGAATGGAAAGTTCAGTGGAATGTGGAATGGAATGTTTAATGGAATGTTCAATGGAATGTGGAAAGGAATGTGGAAAGGAATGTGGAATGGAATGTGCAATGGAATGTGGAATGGAACGTGGAATGGAACGGAATGGATTGCAGAATGGAATATGGAATGGAAAGTGGAATGGAAAGTGGAAAGGATTGTGGAATGGAACGTGGAATGGAATATGGAATGGAATGGAATGGAATGTGGAATGGAACAAGGAATGGAACGTGGAATGGAATGGAATGGAACGAATAATGGAATGTGGAATGGAATGGAACAGGATTTGTAAGGGCATGGAATGGAGTGTGCAATGCAAAGGAATGAAATGAAGAATGGAACATGGAATAGAACGTGGAATGCAACGTGGAATGCAATGTGAAATGGAATGGAATTTAATGTGAAATAGAATGGTATGAAATGTGGAAATGCATGATGTGGATTGGAATGTGGAATGGAATGGAATGGAATGGAATGTGGAATGGAATGGAATGGACTCTAATGGAATGTGGAATTGAATGGAATAGAATGCGTAATGGAATGGAATGGACTGGAACGTGGAATGGAATGTGGAATGCAATGTTGAATAGAAAGTGGAATGGAATGGAATGGAAAGTGTAATAGAATGGAACGGATTGGAATGTGGAATGCTATGTGGAATGGAATGTGGAATTGAATGGAATGGAATGTGGAATGGAATGGAATGTGCAATGGAATGGAATGTTTAAATGGAATGGAATGGAATGTGGAATGAAATGTGTACCGAAATGGATCACTATGTGGAATGGAATGGAATGGAATGTTTAAAGGAATGTTCAACGGAATGTGGAATGGAATGTTGAATTGAATGTGCAATGGAATGTGGAATGGAACGTTGAATGGAACGGAATGGATTGCGGAAGGGAATATGGAATGGAAAGTGGAATGGATAGTGGAATGTAACGTGGAATGTAACGTGGAATGGAACGTGGAATGGAACGTGGAATGTAATATGGAAGGGAATGGAATGGAATGTGAAATGGAACGTGGAATGGAACGTGGAATGGAATGGAATCGAATGATTAATGAAATGTGCAATGGAATGGCATGGGATGTGTAATGGCATGGAATGGAGTGTGCAATGCAAAGGAATGAAATGAAGAATGGAACATGGAAAAGAACGTGGAATGCAACGTGGAATGCAATGTGAAATGGAATGGAGTTTAATGTGAAATACAATGGTATGGAATGTGTAATGGAAAGGAATGGATTGGAATGTGGAATGGAATGAAATGGAATGGAATGGAATGTGGAATGGAATGGAATGGACTCTAATGGAATACGGAATTGAATGGAATAGAATGTGGAATGGAATGGAATGGAACGGAACGTGAAATGGAATGTGGAATGCAATGTGGAATGGAAAGTGGAATGGAATGGAATGGAAAGTGAAATAGAATGGAAAGGAATGGAATGTGGAATGTAATGTGGAATGGAATGTGGAATTGAACGGAATGGAATGTGGAATGGAATGGAATGGAATGTGGAATGGAATGGATCAGAATGTGAAATGAAATGGAATGGAATGGAATGGAATGGAAAGTGAAATAGAATATGGAATGGAAAGTGGAATTGAATGTGGAAAGGAACGTGGAATTGAATGAGGAATTGAATCGAATGGATTGTGAAATGGAATGTGCAATGGAATGGTATGGAATGTGGAATGGAATGTGGAATGCAATGTGGAATGGAAAGGAAAGAAACATGAAATGGAATGTGAAATAGAACGTGGAAAGTAACGTGGAATAGAATGGGGAATTGAATGGAATAGATTGTGAAATGTAATGTGCAATGGAATGGTATGGAATATGGAATGGAAGTTGGAATGCAATGTGGAATGGAATGGAATGGAATGTGGAATGGAATGTGGAATGGAACATGGAATGGAACGTGGAATGGAATGGATTGGAATGTGGAATGGAATCCGGGATGGAAAGGAATGGAATGTGGAAAGGAATGTGTAATGCAGTGTGAAATGGAATGGAATGCGGAATGCAATGTGGAATGGAATGGAGTGGAATGTTTAAATGGAATGTATGGAATGTGGAATGGAAAACGGTCTGGAATGGAATGCAATGTGGAATGGAATGTGGAATGCATTGGAATGGAACGTGCAATGGAACGTGGAATGTAACATGGAATGAAATGTGGAATGGAATAGAATGGAATCTGTAATGGAAGGGAATGGAATGTGGAATGGAATGTGCAATGGAATGGAATGGAAAGGAATGGAATGTGTAAGGCAATGGAATGGAATGTGGAGTGGAAAGAAATGGAACGTGGGATGGAACGCGGAATGAAACGAGGAATGTAATGTGGAATCGCACGTGTAATGGAAAGTAGAATGCAATGGAATGGAATGTGGAATGGAAGGGAATGGAAAGTGGAATGCAACGTGGAATTGAAAGTGGAATGTAAAGTGGAGTGGAACTTGGAATGGAATGTGGAATGGAATTGAATGGAATGTGGAATGGAATGGAATGGAATGTCGAATGGAATGGAATGGAATGTAGTGTAATTTGGAATGGAATGGAATGGAATGCGAAATATAATGGAATGGAAAGTGGAATGGAATGTAGTGTAATTTGGAATGGAATGGAATGGAATGTGAAATATAATGGAATGGAAAGTGGAATGGAATGGAATGGAATGTGGAATAGAAAGGAATGGAATGGAAGATGGAATGGAATGTCGAATTGAATGTGGAATTGAATGGAAAGGAATGTGGAATGGAATGGAATGGAACGTAGGATGGTTTGGAATGGAAAGAGGAATGGAATGTGGAAAGGAACGTGGAATGGAGTGGAATGGAACTTGGAATGGAACGTGGAATGGAGTGGAAAGGAACTTGGAATGGAACGTGGTATGGAATGCAATGGAATGTGGAATGGAAACTGGAATTGAACGTGGAACGGAAGGGAAAGGAAGGTTGAATGGAATGTGGAATGGAATGTGGAAAGGAACGTTCCATTCCAAATTCCATTCCATTCAATTCCATATTCCATTCCATTCCATTCCGCATTCCATTCAATTCCATTCCACATTCCACTCCACATTGCAATCCATTCCATTCCACATTCCATTCCATTCCATTCCACATTCCATTCCATTCCATATTCCTTTCCATTACATTCCACATTCCACTCCATTCTATTCCATGTTCCATTTCTAATTCCATTACACATTCCGTTCCATTCCATTCCACTTCCATTCCATTCCATTCCATTCCGTTTCACGTTCCATTCCACTTACCATTCCATTCTTTTCCACGTTCCACTCCATATTCCATTCCGTTTAATTCCTCATATCATTCCATTCCATTCTCTTCCATTCCACATTCCATTCAATTCCATTCCACATTCCATTCAATTCCATTCCATTCCATTCCACTTTCCATTCCGCATACCATTTCACATTCCATTGCATTCCATTCCACATTCCATTGCACATTCCATTCCATTTCATCCCACATTCCATTCTGCATTCCATTCCATTCCATTCCACATTCAATTAAACATTATATTCCATCCCATTCCACATTCCATTCCATCCCATTCCACATTCCATTCCACTTTCCATTACATTGCATTCCACATTCCATTCCCATTGCTTTCCATTCCATTCCACATTCCATTCAAAGCCTTCCAAATTCCATTCCACATACCATTCCATTCCTTTCTACATTCCATTCCACATTCCATTGGTTTCCATTCCACATTCCATTTCATTGCATTCCACATTCCATTCCTTTCCTTTCCACATTTAATTCCACTTTCAATTTCTTCCCATTCCACATTCCATTCCACATTCCATTGCATTTCATTGCACATTCCATTCCACATTCCATTCCATTCCATTCCAGATTCCTTTCCATTCCATTCCACATTCCTTTCAAATCCATTCCACATTCCATTCCACATTCCATTCCATTCCATTCCACATTCCATAAAATTCTGTATTCCATTCTATTTCATTCCATTCCACATTCAATTCACATCCACGTTCCATTACACAATCCATTCTATTCCATTCCACATTCCAGACAATTTCACATTCCATTCCATTCCATTCCATTCCACGTTACATTCCATTCCATTACACATGCCATTCCATTCCATTTCAAATTTCATTCCATTCCATTCCATTCTATTCCATTCCATTCCATTCCACATTCCATTCCACATTCCATTCCATTCCATTCCATTCCATTCCATTCCATTCCACATTTCATTGCACATTCCATTCCATTCCATTCTGCATTCCATTGCACGTTCCATTCCACGTTCCATTCAATTCTATTCAACCTTCCGTTCCATTCCATTCCAATTTCCTTTCCATTCCATTCCATTCCACTTCACTTTAGATTCCACATTCCTTTCCATTCCATTCCACATTCCATTCCATTCCATACTGCATTGCATGTCAATCCATTCCACATTCCATTCCACATTCCATTCCATTCCATTCCATTCTATATTCCATTCCACTTCATTCCACTTCCAATTCCATCACATTCCACATTCTGTTCCATTCCACTCCATGTTCGGTTCCATTCTGTTCCAATTTCCATTCCATTCCATTTCCCATTCCCTCCCATTCCATTCCACATTCCATTCCATTGCATTCCACGTTACATTCAACATTCCATTCCATTCCATTCCACATTCCATTCCTCATTCCATTCCACATTCCATTCCATTCCATTCCATTCCTTTCCATTCCCTTCCATTCCATATTCCATTACACTACATTCTATTCCAGTTTCCATTCCATTGCCTTGCAATCCGCATTCCATTCCGTTCCTTTCCATTCCACGTTTCATTCCACATTCCATTCCACATTCCATTCCATTCCATTCCACATTCCATTCCATTCCACATTCCATACCATTCCATTGCATTCCACATTCCATTCCATTCCATTCCATTCCGCATTCCATTCCCCGTTCCATTCCACGTTCCTTTCCACGTTCCATTCCACATTCCATTTTATTCCATTCCACATTCCATTCCATGTTCCATTCTTTTCCATTCCGCATTGCTTTCCACATTCCCTTCCATTCCATTCCACATTTCATTCAACGTTCCATTCCATTCCACATTCCATTACACATTCCATTCCATTCCATTTCATATACCATTCCACATTCCATTCCATTCCATTCCACATTCTGTTCCATTCCAGCATTGCTTTCCACATTCTATTCCATTCCATTCCTCTCCACATTCCATTCCATTCCATACCACATTCCTTTCCATTGCATTCCTCATTCCATTCCATTCCACATTCCATTCCAGATTTCATTCGTCTTTCCATTCCATATTTCATTCCATTCTATTCCATTCCACATTTCATTTCACATTCCGTTCCATTCCGTTCCTTTCAATTCTATTCAGTTCCACATTGCATTCCATTACACTTTCCATTCCATTCTATTCCTCATTCCATTCCATTCCCCTCCTTTCCATTCTATTCCACATTACATTCCACATTCCAGTCCATTCCATACCATTCCATTCCACGTTCCATTCCGCATTCCATTCCACTTTCCATTCCATTCCATTCCACTTTCCATTCCACATCCCTTTCTTCTCCATTCCATTCCATTGCATTCCACATTCCATTTAAGTGCTTTCCATTCGACATTCCATTTCTTCCATTCCGCATTCCATTCCATTCCATTCCACATTCCATTCCACATTCCATTCCGTTCCATTCCACTTTCCATTCCATTCCTTTCCATGTTCCATTCCACGTTCCATTCCATTCCATTCCACATTCAATTCCATTCCACTTTTCATTCCATTCCATTCCACATTCTGTTCCTTTCCACATTCCATTCTATTTCCATTTCACAGTCCATTCTATTTCCATTTCACGTTCCTTTCCATTCCACTTTCCATTCCTTTCCATTCCACGATCTATTTCATTCCACTTTACACTCCGTTCCATTCCATTCCATTCCACATTCCATTCCACGTTCCATTCGACTGCATTCCACTTTCCATACTCTTCCATTTCACGCTCCATTCCATTTCATTCCTCGTTCCATTCCATTCCATTACACGTTCCAGTCCATTCCACGTTCCATTCCATTCCATTCCACGATCCATTCCACGTTCCTTTCCATGTTCCGTTCCACGATCTGTCCCATTTTCCATTCCATTCCATTAAACGTTCCATTCCACATTGCATTCCACATTCCTTTCCATTCTATTCCATATTCCATTCCACGATCCATTCTGTTCCATTCGACGTTCCATATCACTTTTGCTTCCACATTCCATTCCATTCCACTTTCCATTCCACATTCCGTTCCATTCCATTCCATTCCACATTCCTTTCCATTCCATTCCATTACACATTACATTCTATCCTACATTCCATTCCACATTCCATTCCACCTCCCATTCCATATTCCATTCCATTCCATTCCAAATTCAATTTTACATTCCATTCCATTGTATTCCTCATTTGATTCTACATTCCGTTCGATTCCATTTCATTCCACATTCCATTCCACATTCCATTCCATTCCACGTTCCTTTCCACATTCCATTCCATTCCATTCCACATTCCATTCCACTCCATTCCACATTCCATTCCATTCCATTGCACATTCCATTACATTCAATATTGCTTTTGATTCCACATTGAATTCCACTCCATTCCACATTCCATTCCATTCCATTCAACTTTCCATTCCACTCCATTCCACATTCCATTCCATTTCACTTTCCTTTCCATTCTATTCCTAGCCATTCCATTCCATTCCACGTTCCTTTCCATTTCATTCCACCCTCCTTTGCATTCCATTCTACGTTCTAATCCATTCCATTCCACATTCCATTACATTCCATTCCACATTCCAAACCATTCCTTTCCTCATTCCATTCCACCTTACATTCCATTACATTCCTCATTCCATTCCACTTTCCATTCCTTTCCATTCCACATTCCATTCCACATTCCATTCCAATCCATTGAATTCCACATTTTATTCCACATTCCTTTCCATTCCATTCCACATTCCATTCCATTCCATTCCACTTTCCATTCCATTCAATTCGACTTTCCATTCCACATCATTCCGCTTTCCATTCTTCATTCTGTTCCATTCCATTCCAGATTCCACTCGATTCGATTCTGCATTCAATTCCATTCCATTCCATATTCCAGACAATTCCAATCCATTCCATTTTCCATTTCACTCCATTCCACATTCTATTCTATTTCACTGCACATCCCATTCCAGATTCCTTTCCATTCCATTCCACATTCCATTCGATTCCATTCCAAATTCCATTCCACTTTCCATTCCACGTTCCATTCCACATTCCATTCCACGTACCATTCCACGTTCCATTCCATTCCATTCCACATTGCTTTCCTCATTCCATTTAATATCATTCCACATTCCATTCCACATTTCATTCCATGCCATTCTACATTCCATTCCATTCCACTTTCCTTTCCATTCCATTCCAATCCATTCCATTCCATTCCACATTCCTTTCCATTTCATTACACCCTCCTTTCCATTGCATTCCACGTTCCAATCCCTTCCATTCCACATTCCATTCCATTCCATTCCACGTTCCATTCCGAATTGCATTCCATGCCATTCCACATTCCGTTGCATTCCATTCAACTCTCCACTCCATTCAATCCAACATTCAATTCCACATTCCACTCAATTGCATTCCAAATTCTATTCCATTCCATTCCACATTCCATTCCGTTCCATTCCACGTTCCATTCCACATTCCATTGCACATTCCTTTCCATTCCATTCCACATTCCGATCCATTACATTGCACATTGCGTTCCATTCTATTCCTCGTTCCATTCAACATTCCATTCCACATTCAATTCCATTCCATTCCGCGTTCCCTTGGATTCCATTCCACGTTCAATTCCATTCCATTGCAATACACTTTCCATTCCTTTCCATTTCATTCCATTCCACGTTCCATTCCATTCCATTCCACATTCCATTCCACATTCCGTTCCATTCCATTCCACGTTCCATTCCATTCCACGTTCCATTCCATTCCATTCCACGTTCCATTCCATTCCATTCCACGTTCCATTCCATTCCATTCCACATTCTGTTCCATTCCATTCCACGTTCCATTCCATTAAATTCCACATTCCATTCCACATTCCATTCCATTCCATTCCACATTCCATTCCACATTCCATTCCATTCCTTTCCAATGCGCAATCCATGCCACAGTTCATTCCACATTCCATTCCGTTCCATTCGACATTCCATTCCATTCTATTCCATAGTCCATTCCGCGATCCATTTCGTTCCATTCCACATTCCATTCCACGTTCCTTTCCACATTCGATTCCACATTCCGTTCCATTCCACTTTCCATTCCACTTTGCATTCCACATTCCGTTCCATTCCATTCCATTCCACATTCCATTCCATTCCATTCCACATTGCATTCCATCCAACATTCTATTCCACAATCCATTCAACATCCCATTCATCATTCCATTCCATTCCATTTCACATTCAGTTCTATATTCCATTCCATTGCATTCATCATTCGATTCTACATTCTGTTCCATTCCATTTCATTCCACATTCCATTCCACATTCCATTCCATTCCAATCCAAGTTCCCTTCCACGTTCCATTCCATTCCATTCCACATTCCAATACATTGCTATCCACTTTCCATTTCATTACATTCCATGTTCCATTCCACGTTCCATTCCATCTTCCATTCCACATTCCAGTACATTGCTTTACACTTTCCATTTCATTACTTTCCACGTTCCATTCCACGTTCCATTCCATCTTCCATTCCTGTTTTTCCTATCCACATTCCATTCCATTCCATTACACATTCCATTCTACGATTCATTCCATTCCATTCCACATTCCATTCCATTCCACATTCCATTCCACATTGCATTGCATTCCATTTCACATTCCATTCCATTACATGGCATTATATTCCATTCCATTCCATTTCGCATTCCATTCCACGTTCCATTCAATGTTCTATTCCGCATTCCATTCTACATTCCGTTCCATTCCAAATTCAATTCCATTAAATTCCACATTCCATTCAATGTTCTATTCCACATTCCATTCTACATTCCGTTCCATTCCAAATTCAATTCCATTCAATTCCACATTCCATTCTACATTCCGTTCTTTTCCATTCCACATTCCATTCAACATTCCACTCCACTTTTCATTCCACATTCCATTCCATTCTATTCCGAATTCCAATCTTTATTCCATTCTATTAAATTACACATTCCATTATACTTTCCAATGCATTCCATTCCACATTCCATTCCTTTCGATTGCATTCCAAATTCCATTCCATTCCATTACATTCCATTTCAAAATCCATTCCACGTTCCTTTCCGTTTCATTCCACTTTCCATTCCACGTTCCATTCCACGTTCCTTTCCACATTCTATACCTCATTACATACAATTTCATTCCAATGCATTCCTCATTGCTTTCCACATTTCATTAAATTCCATTCAATTCCACATCCCATTCCATTCCATTCCACATTCCATTCCACATTCCATTCCACATTCCATTGCACATTCCATTGCACTTTCCATTCCACATTGCATGCCATTCCATTCCATTCCAGATTCCATTACATTCCATTCCATTCTACATTCTATTCCATTCCATTCCATTCCACGTCCCATTCCACATTTCATTCCTTGCCATTCCTCGTTCCACTCCATTCCATTGCACATTCCATTCCATTCCATTCCATTCCAGTCCAAATTCCAAACCATTCCATTCAATTCCACATTCCATTCCACTTTCCATTCCAGATGCCGTTCCATTCCATTCCACATTCCATTCTATTCCATTTCATTGCATTCCACTTTCCATTCCATTCCATTCCATATCACATTCCATTGCATTCCATTCTATTCCATGTTCCATTCCACATTGCATTCCATGCAATTCCACATTCCATTCCTTTCCATGGCACATTCCATTCCATTCCATTCCATTCCAGTCTACATTCCATTCCATTCCATTCCATTCCAGTCTACATTCCATTCCATTCCATTCAACATTACATTCCGTTTCATTCCACATTCCATTCCATTCCTTTCCACTTTCCACTCCATTCCATTCCATATTCCAACACACTCCATTCAATTTCAATCTATCCCCTTACTTTACATTTAACTTTCCATTCCATTACATTGCACATGGCATTCCCTTCCATTCCAATTTATTCCATTCCACTTTCTATTCCATATTCCATTCCCTTCCATTTCATTCCAGTACACATTCCATTAAATTCCATTCCATTCCACTTTCCATTCCATTAAATTCCAAATTCCATTCCATTCCATTCCACTTTCCATTCCATATTCCATTCCATTCCATTCACTTCCACATTCCATTCCATTTTCCATTCCATTCCATTGCATACCAGTCCACATTCCATTCCATTCCAGTACATTCCACTTTCCATACCATTAAATTCCACATTCCTTTCCATTGCATTCCACATTCCATTCCATTCCATTCCGTATTTCCTTCCATTCCATTACACGTTCCATTCCATTCCTTCCCACGTTCTATTGCATGACATTCCACATTTTATTCCACATTCCATTCCTTTTCATTCCACATTCCATACCATTCCAGTACACATTCCATTCCATTCCACTTTCCATTCCATTAAATTCCAAATTCCATTCCATTCCATTCCACATTCCATTCCATATTCCATTCCATTCCATTCTCTTCCACATTCCATTCCATATTCCATTCCATTCCATTGCATACCAGTCCACATTCCATTCCATTCCAGTACATTCCACTTCCCATTCCATTAAATTCCACATTCCTTTCCATTCCATTCCACATTCCATTACAATCCATTCCATTCCATATTTCCTTCCATTCCATTACACGTTCCATTCCATTCCATCCCACGTTCTATTGCATGACATTCCACATTTTATTCCACATTCCATTCCTTTTCCTTCCACATTCCATACCATTCCAGTCCACATTCCATTCCATTCCATTCCAGTCCACATTCCATTCCATTCCATCCCAGTCCACATTCCATTCCATTCCACATTTCATTCCATTGCGTTCCACATTAAATTCCATTCCATCCCAAATCCCATTCCATTTCATTTCATTAAAGTCCACATTCCATTCCATTCCATTCCATTCCACATTCCTTTCCATTCCATTAAAAATTTCATTCCATTCCATTACAGTTCACATTTCATTCCATTCCACTTTCCATTCCAATTTCCATTCCACTTTATATTCCACTTTCCATTCCACATTCCATTCCGCATTCCACTCAATTCCTTTCCTTTCACCATTCCATTCCATTCCATTCCATTCCGAATTTCTTTCCATTTCATTCCAGATTCCTTTCTAGTTTCCTTTCAATTCCATTCCACATTCCATTTTACGTTCCATTGCATTCAATTCCAGTTTACATTGGAAATTCCATTCCTTTCCATTCTGAATTGCACTCCACGTTCCATTCCATTCCATTCTTAACTCCATTCCACATTCCATTCCATTCCAATCCGTATTACAATACACATTCCTTTCTATTCCATTCCACATTTCATTCCACATTCTATTCCATTCTATTCCCCATTCCATTCAACGTTCCATTCCACAATCCTTTCCATTCCACTCCAAATTCCATTCCATTCCATTGCACGTTCCGTTCTGCATTCAATTCCAATCCACATTCCATTCCATTCCATTCCCCATTCCATTCCAAATTCCATCCCATTCCATTGTAAATTCAATTCTATTCCACTTTCCATTCCACATTCCATTGTATATTCCATTCCAATCCATTCCATTCCACATTCCATTCTACTTTCCATTCCATTCCATTCCACATTCCATTCCACTTTCCATTCCATTCCTTTCCACATTCCATTCCATTCCATTCCAAATTCCATTCTACATTCGATTCCATTCCATTCCACATTCCATTCTACTTTCCATTCCTTTCCATTCCACATTACTTTCCACATTCCATTCCATTGCATTCCACATTCCATTGCATATTCCATTTCATTCCATTCAAATTTCCATTCAATTCTATTCCACATTCCAAACATTTCATTCTATATTCCTTTCTATTACATTACATTCCATTTCATTCCATTACATTCCATTCAAGATTCCATTCCATTCAATTCCACTCCATTACATTCCATTCCATGCCATTCCACAATCCATTCCATTCCATTCCACATTCCATTCCATTTCATTCCACATTCCATTCGATGGTCCATTCCATTACATTCTGCATTACATTCCATTTCACTTACTGTTCTATTCCATTCCACGTTCCATTCCACATTCCATTCCATTTCATTCCACATACTATTCCATTCTATTTCACATGCCATTCCATTCCATTCTATTCCTCATTCCATTCCATTCCATTCAAAGTTCCATTCCATTCCGTTCCATGTTCCATTACATTACATTTCAGGTTCCATTGCAAATTCCATTCCATTTTATTCCATTTCAGATTCCATTCAATTCTATTCCATTCCATTCCATTCCACAATCCATTTCACATTCCTTTCCAATCCATTCCACATTCCTTTCAACATTCAAATCCATATTCCATTCCACGTTGCATTCCATTCCATTCCACTTTCCATTCATTTCCATTCCACTTTACTTGCCATTCCTATCCACATTCCATTCCCTTTCCATTCCACATTCCATTCCATTCCATTCCACATTCCTTTGAACATTCAATTCCATTCCATTTCAAATTCCATTCTATTCCATTCCATTAAAAATTCCATTCCAATCCATTCCACATTCCATTCCACTTTCCATTCTATTCCATTTCTAATTTCATTCCACATTCCACTGTATTCCTTTCCACATTCCTTTCCATTCCAATCCATGATATTCCATTCCATTCCATTCCATTCCATTTCATTCCACATTCCAAGCATTCAATTCCATACGGTTTTCCATTCCACATTCCAATCCATTCCACTCCACATTCCATTCCACTCCATTCTGTTCCATTTCATAACATTCCATATTCCATTGCATTCCATTCCATTCCACATTCCATTCCATACGATTCAATTCTACATATAGTTCCATTGCATTCTATTCAAAAATGCATGCCATTCAATTCCACATTCTGTTCCATTCCATTCCGCATTCCATTGCACAATGCATTCCATTCCAGACCACATTCCATTACATTACATTCCACCTTCAAAACCATTCCTTTCCAAATTCCTTTCCATTCCATTCGATTTCATTCTGCATTCCATTCCATTCCATTCCACATTCCATTGCATATTCCATTCCACATTTCATTTCACAATCCTTTACATTCCAGTACACATTCCTTATCATTCCTTTCGACATTCCAATCAATTTCATTCGGTTCCTTTCAACATTCCATTCCCCGTTTCATTCCACAGTAGTTTCCATTTCATTCCACATTACATTCCATTCTGTTCCACACCCCATTCCATGCCATTCCATTGCATTCCACATTCCCTTACACAATCCAAAGCATTCCATTCCACTTTCTATTCCATTCCCCTTTCCGTGCCATACAATTCCATTCCATTCCATTCCACACTCCATGCCACATTCCATTCCAAGCCATTCCATTCCTTTCCACATTCCATTCCACATTCCATTCCATTCCATTCCACATTCAATTCCATTCCACATTCCATTTCATTCCATTCCACATTCCATTCCATACCCTTCCATTCCCTTCCGCATTCCATTCCATATGACATTAAATTCCATTGCACATTCCATTCCATTCCATTCCATTCCATTCCATTCCACATTCCATTCCATATTCCATTCCTTTCCTTTGCAAATTCCATTGCATAATATTCCACATTCAATTCCGCATTCCATTCCATTCCACTTCACATTCCATTGCACATTCCATTCCATTCCATTCCACACTCAATTCCACAGTCCATTCCACTCCATTCCAAATTCCATTCCCATTATATTCCACATTCCATTGCATTCATTTCCACATTCAATTCCACTCCATTCCATTCCACTCCATTTGACATTCCATTCCACATTCAATTCCATTACATTCCACACTCCATTCCATTCCATTCTATTCCATTCCATTTTCCTTTCCATTCCATTCCATTCCACTTTCCCTCCCATTCCATTTCACTTTCCATTCCACATTCGATTCCACATTCTTTTACATGTTCCATTCCCCTTTCCCTTGCATTCCATTCCACATTCCTTTCCACATTCAATTTCTTTCAATTCCACGTTTCATTCCATTGCATTCCAACATCCATTCCATTCAATTCCACATTCCATGCCATTCCTTTCCATGTTCCTTTCCATTCCGTTCCACTTTCCTTTCCGCATTCCATTCCATTCCGCATTCCAATCTATTTCATTCCATATTCCATTCTATTCCAATCCACTTTCCATTCCACATTCCATTCCATTCCATTCCACATGGCATTCGATTCCATTCCATTCCACATTCCATTAATTTCCATTCCACTTTCTATTTCATCCCATTCTGAATTCCAATCCATTCCATTTCACGTTCCATTACACATTCCATTCTATTGCAAAATCCATTGTATTTCCCTTTCCATTCGATTCCTTTCCATTTTCCACTCCACGTTCCATTCCATTCCATATTACATTCCACATTCCGTTCCTCATTCCATTCCACACTCCATTACAGTCGAATTTCGATTCCATTCCATTCCACATTCCATACCACGTCCAATTCCATTCCATTCCACATTCCATTGCATTCCTTTACACAATGAATTCCAATCAATTCCACATTCCATTCCATTCCTTTCCATTCCATATTGCATTCCATTCTTAACCACATTCCATTCCATTCCATTCCACATTCCATTCCACTTTCCATTCCATTCCATTTAACATAGAATATGGAATGGAATATGGAATCGAATGTGCAATGGAATGTAATAGAATGTGAAATGGAATGTGGAATGGAATGGAATGGAATGTGGAATGTAATGTGGAATGGAATGGAATGGAGTGAGGAATGTATTTTAAGAGAATGTGGAATGGAAAGGAATGGAATGTAGAATAGAATGTTGAATGGAATTAAATGTGGAATGGAATGAAATGGAATGTGGAATCGAATTGAAAGGACTGTGGAATGGAATGTGGACTGGAATGTAATGGAATGTGGAGTGAAATGGAATGGAATTTGGAATGGAAAGTGGAACGCAATGGAAAGGAATGTGGAATGGATTGGAATACAATGTGCAATGGAAAGGAATGAAATTTCGAATGGAACATGGAATGGAATGGATTGGAATGTGCAAAAGAAAGTGGATTGGAATGGAATGGAATGGAATATGGAGGGGAATGGAATGGAATGTGGCATGGAATTGAAATAATGCAGAATGGAATGGAATAAAATGTGGAATGTAATGGAAAGTGGAATGGAATGGAATGAAATGTGGAATGGAATGTGGAATGGACTTGAATGGAAAGTGGAATGGAATGGAATGAAATGTGGAATGGAATGTGGAATGGAATGGAATTGAAAGTGGAACGGAACGGAATGGTATGTGGAAAGGAATGGAACGTGGAATGGAATGTGGATTTGAATGGAATGGAATGTGCAACGGAATGGAGAGGAATGGAATGGAAAGAGAAATGGAATGCGGAATGCAATGTGAAATGGAATGCGGAACGGAATGTGGAATGGAAAGTGGAATGGAATGAAATGGATCATGGAAAGAAATGGAATGGAACGTGGAATGGAAAGTGGAATGGAAATTGGTAAGGAATGTGGAATGGAATGGATTGGAATGTGGAATGGAATGTGCAGTGGAATGTGGGATTTAATACAATGGAACGTGGAATGGACTGTGGAATGGAACGTGGAATGGAACGTGGAATAGAACGTTGAATGAAATGTGGAATTCAATGGAATGGAATGTGGAATGGAATGTTGAAATGAAAGCAATGAAATGAGGAATGAAATGTGGAATGCAATGGAAGGGAATGTTGAATGGAATGGGGTGGAACGTGGAAAAGAATGTGGAATGGAATGTTGAAGGGAATGTGGAATGGAAGGGAATGGAATGTGGAGTCCAATGGAAAGGAATGTGGTTTGGAATGGAATGGAATGGAATGTGGAATAGAATGGAATGGAATGGAATGCAATGTGGAATTGAATGGAAAGGAATGTGGAATGCAATGGAATGGAATGGAATGTAGAATTGAATGGAATGGAATGAAGAAAGTAATGGAATATAATGTTTAATAGTATGGAATGCGACATGGAATAGAACGTGGAATGGAATGTGGAATGGAATGTGGAAAGTAATTGAATGGAATGTGGAATATAATAGAGTGGAATGTGGAACAGAATGGAATGGAATGATACGTGGAATAGAATGGAAGGCAATGGAATGGAATGCGGAATGGAATGCAATGGAATGTGGAATGCAAGTGAATTGAATGAAATATGGAATTAAATGGAATGGAATATGGAATGGAATGGAATAGAATGTGCAATGGAATGGAATGGAACGTGGATTAGAACATGGAATGGCATGTGGAATGGAATGTGGGATGTAATTGAATGGAATGTGGAATATAATGGAATGGGATGTGGAATGTAATGTAATGGAATGTGGAATAGAATGGAATGCAATGGATTGGAATGTCGAATGGAATGGAATAGTATGTAGAATGGAATCTTGATTGGAATGTGCAATTGAATGTGGAATGAAATGTAGAATGGAAAGGAATGTAATGTGGAATGCAATGTGGAATGGAATGTGGAATGAAAAGTGGAATGGAATGGAATGGAAAGTGGACTGGAACATGGAATAGAATGAAATGGAACATCGAGTGGAATATGGAATGAAACGTGGAAGGGAACGTGGAATGGAATAGAATGGAATGTGGAATGGTATGTGGAATGGAATGTAGAAAGGTTAGTTGAATGGATTGTTGAATGGAATGGAAAGGAAAGAGGAATGGAATGTGGAATGGAATATGGAATTTAATGTGGAATGGAATGTCGAAGTGAACATGAATTGGAATGGAGTGGAATGTGGAATGGAATGTGGAATAGAATGTGAAATGGAATGTGGAATAGAATGTGGAATGGAATGTGGAATGGAATGTGGAATGGAATGGAATGGAATGTGGAATGGAATGTGGAATAGAATTTGGAAAGTAATGTGGAATGGAATGGAATGAGGAATGGAGTGGATTGGAACATGGAAATGGATGTACAATGGAATTAAGAAGAATATGGAATGGAAAGGAAAGGAATGTGGAATGGAATGTGGAATGGAACAGAATAGAATGTGGAATGGCATGTGAAATAGAGTGTGGAACGGAATGTGGAATGCAAAGTAATAAAATGTTGAAAGGAATGTGGAATGGAGTGTGAAATGGAATGGGGAATGGAATGGAAAGGAATGTGGGATGGAATGTGGAATGGAATGTGCAATGGAATGCGGTGGATTGTGGAATGGAATTGAATGGAATGGTGTGGAATATGGAATGGAATGCAATGGAAAGTGGAATGGAACGTGGAAAGGAATGTGGAATGGAACGTGGAATGCAACGTGGAAACGAAGGTGGAATGGAATGGAATGGAAAGTGGAATGGAATGGAATGGATCGTGTAATGGATTGTGGGATGCAATGAAATGGAATGTGGAATGGAATGTGGAATGGAACGTGGAATAAAATTCAGATTGAAATATGGGATGGAATGTAGAATGTAGTTGAATGGAATGTGGAATGGAATTGAATGGAATGTGGAATAGAATGGAATGGAATGGAATGTGGAAAGGAAAGTGGAATTGAATGTGGAATGTAAGGGAATGGAATGTGGATTGGAATGGAATCGAATGTGGATTGGAATGGAATGGAATGTGAAAGGGATTGGAACATGGAAAGGAATGGTTTGGAATGTGGATTGGAATGGAATGGAATGTGTAATTGAATGGAATGGAACGGAATGGAAATTGAAATGGAAAGTGGAATGGACTGTGAAATGGAATGTGGAATGGAATGTGGAATGGAAAGTGGAATGGAAAGAAATGGAATGTGTAATGGAATATAATGGATCGTACAATGAAAGGGAATGGAAAGTGGAATGGATCGTGCAATGGAACGTGCAATGGAATGTGGAGTGGAATGGAATGGAAAGTGGAATGGAATGTGGAATGGAATGTTGAGCGGAATGTGGAATGGAATGTGTAATGGAATGAAATGGAATGTGGAATGGAATGTGGAATGGAATGTGGAATGGAAAGGAATGTAACGTGAAATGTAAAGTGGAATGGAATGTGGAATGGAAAATGGAATGGAATAGAATGCAATGTGGTATGGAACATGGTATAGAATGGAATGGAACGTGGAGTGCAACGTGGAATGCATCATGGCACGGAAAGTGGAATGGAATGAAATACGGAATGGACATAAAGGAATGTGGAATGGACAGAGAAATGGAACGTGGAATTGAAGGTTGAATGGAATGGAAAGGAAAGTGGAAAGAAATGTGGAAGGGAACATGGAATGAAATACAATGTAATGTGGAATGGAAAGTGGAATAGTATGAGTAATGGAATGTGGAATGGACTGCAATGGAATGTGTACTGGAATGTGGAATAGAATGTGAAATGGAATGAGCAGTGGAATGGAATAGATGGGAATGTGGAAAGGAATGCTGAATGGAATGCAATTGAATGTGGCATGGAATGGAATGGAATCTGGAATGAAATGTGGAATGTAATGTGGAATGAAACAGAATGGAATGTGGATTGCAATGTGGACTGGAGTGTGGAAAGGAATGTGGAATGGAAAGGAGTTGAATGTGGAATGCAAAGGAATTGAAGGTTGTATGGAATGTGGATTGGAATGAGCAATGGAATGGAAAGAATTGTGGAATAGAAAAGAACGGAATAGTATGGAATATGGAATGCAGAGGAATTGAATGTGGAATGGACCGTGGAATGCAACATGGAATGGAACATGTAATGGAAGGCGGAATGGAATGCAATGGAAGGAGGAATGCAATGTGGAATGGAATGGAAAGCTACGTGGAATGGATTGGAATGTGGAATGGAATGGATTTGAATGGAATGTGGATTTGAAGTTGGAATTGAATGGAATCGAATGTGGAAAGGAATGTTTAAAGGAGTGGAGTGGTATGTGGAAAGGAAGGTGCAATGGAATAGAATGTGGAATGGAATGGAATGAAACGTGGAATGGAACGTGGAATGCAATATGGAATGGAATGTGGAATAGAATGGAATGGAATGTGGAATGTAATGTGGAATGCAATGGAATGGAACACGGAATTGAAAGTGGAATGGAATGTGTAATGGAATGTATTTGATCATAGAATGGAACGTGGAAAGGAATGGAAAGGAACGTGGAACGGAATGTGGAATGGAATGTGGAAGGGAACGTGGAATGGTACGTGGAATGGAATGGAATGTGGAATGGAATGGAATGGAATGGGGAATGAAATGTGAAACGGAATGGAATGGAATGCGGCATCGAATGGAATGGAATGTTGAAAGAGATGTTGAATGGAATGAAATGGAATGTGGAATGGTTTGTGGAATGGAAAGTGGAATGGAATGGAACAGAATGCGGAATGGAAAGTGCAATAGAATGTTTAAGGGAATGTGGAATGGAATGTGGAATAGAACGGAATGAAATGTGGAATTGAATGTGGAATGCAATGTGCAATGGAACGTGGTATTGAAAGTGGATTGGAATGGAATGGAACGTGAAATAGAATGTGGAATGGAATGGAATAGAATGTGTAATGGAAGGTGGAATGGAATGGAATGGAATGTGGAATGGAACGAAATGGAATGTTGAATGGAATGTGGAACAGAATGGAATGGAACGTGGAATGAAATGGAATGGAATATGGAATGGAATGTGAGACGGAATGGAATGCAATGTTGAATGCAATGGAATGGAATGTGGAATGGATTGTGGAATGTAATGGAATGGAATGTGGAATGGAATGGAAAGGAATGTGGAATAGAATGGGGAATGTAATGTGGAATGGACAGTGTAACGGAAGGGTATGGAACGTGGAATAGAACGTGGAATGGTATGGAATGGAATGTGGAATGGAACGTGGAATGGAATATGTTATGTAATGTGGAATGGAAGGTACAATGGAATGTGCAACGGAAAGTTTAATGGAACGAGGAATTTAAAGAAATGGAACCTGGAATGCAACATGGAACGGAATTAAATGCAATCTGGAATGGAATGTGGAATGGAATGCGGAACGGAACGTGGAATGGAATGTGGAATGGAATGGAATGGAATGGGGAATGGAATTGAATGGAATATGGAATGGAATGTGGAATGGAATGTGGAATGGAATGGAATGAAATGTGGAATGGAATGCGAATTGCAATTGAATGGAATGAGGAATGGAATGGAATGGAATGTGTAATGGAATTTTGACTGGAATGCATTGGAATGTGGAATGGATTGTGGAAATAAACGGAATGGAATGCAATATGGAATGGAATGTGGAAAAGAATGTGGAACGGAATGTGGAATGGAATGTCGAGAGGAATGCAATGGAATGTGGAATGGAATGTGGAATGGAGCAGAATGGAATATGGAATGGAATGTGTATCGGAATGTGGACAGGAAAGCAATGGATTGTGGAATGGAATGTGAATGGCATGCAATGGAATGTGGAATCGAAAGTGTAATGGAACAGAATGGAATGGAATGTGGAATGGAGTGCAATGGAATAGAATGAAATCTAAGGTAATGTGAAAGGGACCGTGTAATGGAAGGTGGAATGGATGGGAATGGAATGTGGAATGGAATGGAATGGAACGTGGAACAGAAAGGAATGGAATGTGTAATGGAAAGGAATGTAATGTGGAATGCAATGGAATGGTATGGAATGTGGAATAGAATGGAATGGAATGGAATGGAATGTGTAATGGAATGGATTGGAATGTGGAATGGAATACAATAGAATGTGGAATTGAATGGAATGGAATGTGGAGAGGATTCGAATGAATTGTAATATGGAATGGAATGCAATTTAATAGAATGAAACGGAATGCAATGTGGAATGGAATGTGGAATGGAATGGAATGCCATCGAATGTGGAATGGAATGGAACATGGAACGGAATGTGGAATGGAATGTGGAATGGAACGTGCAATGGAAACCAGAATGGAATGGAGTGGTGTGTGGAATGGAATGTGGAATGGAACATGGAATAGGACGAGGAATGGAATGGAATAGATTGTGGAATGGAATGTGAAATGGAGTGGAATGGAATGTGAAACGGAATGTGGAATAGAATATGGAATAGAATGGAATGGAATGTGGAATGCGAAGTGGATTGGAATGGAACGCAATGTGGAATGTAATGCAGTCGAATGTCGAGTCGAAAGAGGACTGGAATGCAACGGTATGTGGAACGGAATGAGGAATGGAATGTGGAATGGTATGTGGAATGGAAAGTGGAATGGAACATAATGTAATGTGAAATGGAACGTGGAATGGAGCGTGGAATGAAGTGGAATGGTATGCGGGATTGAATGTGGAATGGAACGTGGAATGCAATGTGGAATGAAATGTGGAATGCAAAGTGGAATGGAATGAGGAATGGAATGTGGAATGGAAAGTTATGGAATGTAGAATGGAATGGAAAGGAATGTGGAATGGAATTTAATGGAAAGCAAAATGGAATGTGTAATGGAATGGAATGGAAGGTGGAATGGAATGGAATGTCGAATGGAATGGAAGTTAATGGTATGGAATTTGGAATGGAATAGAATGTAATGTGCAGTGGAATCAGGAATGGAATGGAATGGAATGGAATGTGGAATGGAAAGTGGAATTGAACGAGGAATGGAACACGGAATGGAACGTGGAATGGAACGTGGAATGAAATGTGGAAAGGAATGTAATGGAATGTGGAATGGAAGGGAATGTAACGTGCAATGGAATGTGGAATGGAATGGAATGGAATGTGGAATTGAATTCAATGGAATGTGTAACGGAAAGGAATGGAATTTCGAATGAAATGGAATGTTATGATATGTGGAATGGAATTGAAAGGTATGGAATAGAACGTGGAATGCAAGGAAGGTAATGTGGAATAGAATGGAATGAAACGTGCAATGGAAAGTGAAATAGAATGTAGAATGGGACGTGGAATGGAATGCTGAATGGAATGGGTAATGGAAAGTTATGGGATGCGGAATGGAATGGAATGTGTAATGGAATGGAATGGAATGTGTAATGGAATGAATAGGAATGTTGAATGGAATGTGGAATGGAATGGAACTGAATGTGGAATGCAATGGAATGGAATGTGGAAAGGATTGGAATGGAATGTGGAATGCAATGTCGAATGCAATATGGAATGGATTGGAATGGAAAGTGGAATGGAATGGAATGGAACGTGGATTGGAATGGAATGGAACGTGGTATGGAATGTGGAAACAAACGTGACAAGAACATTGAATGTAGCGTGGAATGGAATGGAATGGAATGTGGAAAGGAAAGTGAAATAGAATGGAATGGAATGCGGAATGAAATGAAATGGAATGTGGAATGGAATGGGGAATGGAATCTGGAAAGGTATGTGGAATGGAATGGAAAGGAATGTATAATGGACTGTGGATAGGAGTGAGCAATTGAATGTTGAATGGATTGTGGAAAGGAATGTGAAATGGAATATGGAATGGAATGGAATGGAATGTGAAATTGAATGGAATGGAAAGTGGAATGGTATGTGGAATGTAATCTGGAAAGGAATGTGTAATGGAATGGAATGGAATGTGTAATGGAACGTGGAATGGAGTGTGGAATGGAATGTGGAATGGAATGGAACAGAATGTGGAATGGAATGTGGAATGGAGTTTGTAATGGGAAGTGGAATGGACCGAATGGAACGTGGAATAGAATGTGGAATGGAATGTAGCAAGGAACGTGAAATGGAATGGAATTGACTGTGGAATTGAACGTGGAATGAAATGAAATGGGACGTGGAATGGAAAGTGGAATGGAACGTGGAAAGGAGAGGAATGGAACGTTAAATGGAACGTGGAATGGAATGTGGAAAGGAATGGAATGCAATGTGGAATGGAATGTGAATTGGAATGTAGAATAGAATAGAATGGAATGTGGAATGGAATGGAACGGAATGTGGAATGGAATGTGGAATGGAATGTGGAATTAATGTAGAATGGAACGGAATGGAATGTAAAATGGAATGTGGAATGGAATGGAATGGAATGTGGAATGAATGTGGAATGGAAAGGTACGGAATGTGAAATGGAATGTGGAATGGAATGCAATGGAATGTGGAATGGGACGTGGAACGCAATGTAGAAAGGAATGTGGAAAGCAATGTGGAAAGGCATGTGGAATGGAACGGAATGGAATGTGAAATGCAATGGAATGGAAAGTGGAATGCAATGTGGAATGTAATGGAATGGACTGTGGAATTGAATGTGGAAAGGAATGTGTAATGGTACGGAATGGAATGTGGAATGGAATGTGGAATGGAGTGTGGATTGGAATGTGGAATGGAATGTGGAATGCAATGAGGAAAGGAATGTGCAAAGGAATGTGGAATGGAACGGAATGGAATGTGGAATGGAATGGGTAATGGAAGCGAATGCAATGTCAAATGGAATGTGGAATGGAATGTGTAAAGGAAAGTCAAATATAATGCAAAGGAATGTGGAATTTAACGTGGAATGGAGTGGAATGGAACGTGGAATGGAATGTGGGATGGAATGTGGAATGAAATGTGGAATGGAATGGGAGTGTGCAAAGGAGTATGGAATGTAATGAGGAATGGAATGTGGAAAGGAAAGCAATGGATTGTGGAATAGAATGTGGAAGGGAACGTGGAACGGCATGAAATGGAAGGTGGAACTGAATGGAATGGAATGTGGAATGGAATGGAAAGGAACGCAGAAAGGAAAGTGGAATAGAGCATGGAATGGAAGGTGGAATGGAATGTGGAATGGAATGGAATGGAAAGTGCAATGGAATGTGGAAAGGAATTGAAAGGAATGCGACAAGGAACATGGAATGGAATGTGGAATGCAATGTTGAATGGAACGCACTGGAATGTGGATTGGAATGTGGAATGCACCGTGCAATGGAACGTGGATTGAAAAGAAGAATGGAATGGAATGGAAAGCAGAATGGAACGTGGAATTGAACGTGGAATGGAAAGTGGAATGTAATGTGGATTGGAATGGAAAGGAATGTGGAATGGAATGTAGAATGCAAAAGGGAATGCAATGGAATGGAATGGAATGGGAAAAGGAATGTGGAATGGAATGTGAAATGGAACGTGGAGTGGAATGTGGAGTGGAATGAAATGGAACTTGGAATGGAACGTGGAATGGAATGTGGAATCGAATGGAATGGAATGTAGAATAGAATGTGGAATGAAATGGAATGGAATGTGGAATGAAACGTGCAATGAAATGGAAAGGAATTTGCAAAGGAATGCAGAATTGAATGTGTAAGGGAATGCAATGGTATGTCAAATGGAATGTGGAATGGAATGTGAAATGGAATATGGAAAGAAATGTCGAATGGAATGGAATGGAACGTGGAATGGAACGTGGAAAGGAAATTGGAATGGAATGGAATGAAATGTGGAAAGGAATGTTGAATGGAATGTGTAATGGAATGGAATGGAATGGAATGTGGAACGGAATGTGGAATGGAACGTTTAATGGAACATGGAATGGAATGGAATGGAACGTGGAATGGAACTTGGAATGGTACGTGGAATGGAAGGTGGAATGGAATGAGGAATGGAATGGAAAGGAATGTGAAAGGGAATGTGGAATGGAATGTGAAATGCAATGTGGAGTTGAATGGAATGGAATGTGGAATGGAACGTGGAATTGAATGGAATGGAACACGGAATTGAACGTGGAATAGAATGGAATGAAACGTGGAAAGGAACATGGTATGGAACGTGGAATGGAAAGATGAATGATATGTAGAATGCAATGGGAAATGGAATGGAATGGAATGTGGAAGGGAATGTGGAAAGGAATGTGGAGTAGAATGCAAAGGATTCTGTAGTGGATCATGGAATGGAATGTGGAATGCAATGTGGAGTGGAATGTGGAATGGAATCTGAAATGCAATGGAATGGATTGTGGAATGGAATGAGGAAAGGAATGTGGAATAGAATGGAATGGAATTTGGAATGGAATGTAGTGGGTTGTGTAATGCAATGTGGAATGGAATTTAATTGAATGTGGAATAGAATGAGGAATGGAATGTGGAAAGGAATGTGGAATGGTAGGGAATGGAATGTGCAATGGAATGTGGAATGAAGTGTGGATTGGAATGTGAAATGGAACGGAATGGAATGTGGAATGTAATGTCGAATGGAATGTTTAATGGACGGAATGGGACTTGGATTGGAATGTGGAAAGGAATGTAGCATGGAACGTGAAATGGAAAGGAATTGACTGTGTAATTGAAGGTGGAATGAAAGGGAATGGGACGTGCAATGGAACGTGGAATGGAAAAGAATGGAACGTTAAATGGAATGTGAAATGAAATGCGAAAAGTAATGGAATGGAATGTGGAATGGAATTTGAAATGGAATGTGGAATAGAATGGAATGGAATGTGGAATGGAATGGAATGGAATGTGCATTGGAATGTGGAAGGGAATGTGGAACATAATGTGGAATGGAATGTGGAAACGAATGTGGAATGGAATGGAAGGGAATGTGAAATGTAAAGGAATGGAAAGTGGAATGGAATGTGGAATGAAATGGAATGTGGAATGGAATGTGGAAAGGAACGTGGAATGGACTGTGGAATGGATTGTGTAATTGACTGTGAAATGAAATGTGAAATGGAATGCGGAAAGGAATGTGTAAAATAAAGTGGAAGGGAAAGGAATTGAATATGGAATGGAATGTGGAATGGAACGGAATGGAATATGGAATGGAATGTAGAATGGAATGTGGAATGGAGTGTGGAATAGAATGTGTAGTGGAACTGAATGCAATGTGAAAAGGAATATGGAATTGCATGTGTAACGGAATGTAAAATGTAATGCAATGGAATGTGGAATTGAACGTGGAATGGAATGGAATGGAAAGTGGAATGGAATGTGGGATGGAATATGGAATGGATTGTGGTATGGAATGTCAAAAGGAAAGTGGAACGGAATGGAGAGGAATGTGGAATGGAATGTGTAATGGAGTGGAATAGAATGTGAAATGGAATGCGGATTGGAATTTGGAATGGAAAGTGGAATGCAATGTAGAATGGAATGTGGAATGGAATGAAATGGAACGTGTAAAGGAATGTGAAATGGAAAGCAATGGAATGTGGAATGGAATGGAATGGAATGTGTAATGGAAGGTGGAATGGAATTGAATCGACCTTGGAATGTAACGTACAATGGAAAGTGGAATGGAATGGAATGGAATGAGGAATGGAGTTAAATGTGGAATGGAATCGAAGGGAAGGAGGAATGGAATGTGGAATGGAATGGAATAGAATGGGGAATGGAATGGAATGGAATGTGAAATTGAATGTGGAACGGAATGTGTAATGTAATGTGGAATGGAGTGGAATGGAATGTTGAACGGAATGTGGAATTGAAAGTGCAATGGAATGTGGAAAGGAATGGGGAATGGAACAGAATCGAATGTGAAATGGAATGTGTAATGGAATGTAAAATGTAATGCCATGGAATGTGGAATTGAACGTTGAATGGAATGGAATGGAACATGGAATGGAATGTGGGATGGAATGTGGAATGGATTGTGGAATGGAATGTAGAAAGGAATGTGGAACGGAATGGAGTGGAATGTGGAATGGAATGTGAAATGGAGTGGAATAGAATGTGCAATGGAATGTGGAAAGGAATGTGGAATGGAACGGAAGGGAATGTGAAATGCAATGTGGAATGGAATGGAATGAAATGTTGAATGGAAGGGAATGGAATGTGGAATGGAATGTGGAACGGAATGTGTAATTGAATGTGTAAAGGAATCTGGAATTTAACGGAATGGAATGTGAAATGGAATGGAATGGAATGTTTAATTGAATGTGGAATTAAATGGAATGGAATGTGGATTGGAAGGAGAAAAGGAATGTGGAATGGAATGGAATTGGATGTGGAAGGGGATGTGGAATGGAATGTGGAATAGAATGTGGAATGGAATGCGGAATGGAAAGCATAAAGGAATGTGGAATGGAATGGAAGAGAATGTGGAATGGAATGTGTAAAGGAGTGTGGAATGGAATGTGGAATGGAGTGTGAAACTTAAAGTGGAATGGAACTGAATGGAACGTGGAATGGAATGTGGAATGGAAAGTGGAATGGAGTGAGGGTTGGAATGTGTAATAAAACGTAATGGAATGTGAAATGGATTTTGGAAATTAATGTGGAATGGAATGTAAAATATAGGGGAATGGAATGTGGAATTGAAAGTGGTATGGAAAGGAATGGAACGTGGAATGGAATGTGGCATGGAATGGAGTGGAATGTGGAATGGATTGTGGAATGTAATGTGGAATGTATTGTGGAATGGAAATTGGAGCGGAATGTGTAATGGAATGTGGATTGGAATGTGTAACGGAAAGTGGAGTGTAACGTGGAATGGAACGTGGAATGTAATGGAATTGAACGTAAAATGGAATGTGGAATAGAATGGAATGTGGAATGAAATGTGGAATGGAATGTGGAATGAAATGTGGAAAGGAAAGGAATGGAATGCGGAATGGAATGTGCAATGGAACAGAATGGAATGTGGAATGGAATGGAATGTGGAACGGCATGTGGAATAGAATGTGGAATGGAATGGAATGTAATGTGGAATGGAATGGGGAATGGAAAGTTGAACGGAAAGTGGAATGGAATGGAATGGACTGTGGAATGGAATGTGGAATGGAATTTAATGGAATGTGGAATGGAATGTGGAATGGAATGCGGAATGAAATGTGGAACGAAATTTGGAATGGAACAGAATGGAATGTGGAATGCCATGTGCAATGGAGTGTGGAATGGAATGTGTAATGGAACGGAATGGAATGTGAAAAGGAATGTGGAATGGAAAGTGGAATAGAAAGTCAAACGCAACGGAATGAAATGTTTAATTGAACGTGGCACGCAATGGAATGGAACGTGGAATGGAATGTGGGATGGAATCTAATGGACTGTGGAATGGATTGTGGAATGTAATGTAGTGGAATGTGGAATGCAATGTGAAACAGAGTGTAATGGAATGTGAAATGAAGTATGGAGTGCAATGTGGCATTGGACATGGAATGGAATGGAATGGAGCGTAAAATGGAATGTGGAACAGAATGGAATGGAATGTGGAATGCAATGGAATGGAATGTGGAATAGAATGTGTAAAGGAAAGTGGAATGGAACGGAATGGAATGGGGAATGGAACGTGGAATTTAATTGAATGGAACGTAGAATGGAACCGTGAATGGAATGTGGAATGGAATGGAATGTAATGTGGAATGGAATGGAATGTAATGTGGAATGGAATGGAATGTAATGTGGAATGGAATGGAATGTAATGTGGAATGGAATGGAATGGAATGTGGAATGGAAAGTGGAATGGAATGGAATGGAATGAGAAATGGAATGTGGAATGGAATGGAATGCAATGTGGAATGGAAGGGAGTGAAATGTAGGATGGAATGTGGAACGGAATGTGGAATGGAATGTGCAATGGAATGTGGATAGGAATCTGGAATGGAAAGGAATGGAGAGTGAAATTGAATAGAATGGAATGTGGAATGGAATGTTTAATGGAATGCAATGGAATGTGGAATGGAATGTGGAATGGAACAGAATTGAATGTGGAAAGAAATGGAATGGAATGATAGGGAAAATGGAATGCAATGGAATGGAATGGAATGGAATGTGGAATGGATTGTGGAATGGAATGGAATGGAATGTGGAATGGAATGGAATGTTATCGTTTGTAATGTGGAATGGAATGAAATGGCGTGTGGAATGGGATGTGGAATGGAATGGAATGGAACGTGGAAAGGAACGTGGAATGGAACGTGTAAAGAACGTGCAATGGAAAGTGGAATGGAACATGGAATGGAATGACTAATACAATGGAATCGAATGTGGAATGGAAAGGAATTTAATGGAATGTGGAATGGAATGGACTGGAAAGTGGAATAGAATGGAATGGAACGAGGAATGGAAAGGAAATGAATGGAATGTGCAAAGGAATGGAACGGAATGTAGAATTGAATTGAATGGAATGTTGGATAGAATGGAATGGAATATGGAATGTAATGGAATGGAATTAGGAAACGAATGGAATTTAACATGCAATGGAATGGAATTGAATGTGGAATGGAATACAGTGGAATTGAATAGAATGTGGACTGTAATGGAAAGGAATGGAAAGAAATGTGGAATGGAATGGAATGGAATGGAAAGTGGAAAGGAATGGCATCGTTGGTGGAATAGAACGTAATGGAACTTGGAATGGAATACGGAATAGAATGTGGAAATTTATGTTCAATGCAACGGAACGGAATGTGTAATAAATTGGAATGGACTGCTGAATGGAATGGAATGGAAAAGAATGTTGAATAGATTGGAATGGAATGGAACTGAATGTGGATTGGAAAGGAATGGAATGTGGAATGGAATGCGCGATGAAATGGAAAGGAATGTGGAATGGAATCGAACGGAATGTGGAATGGAATTGAATGGAATATGGACTGCAAAGTGGAAAGGAATGTGGAAAATAATGGAATGGAATGGAATTGAATGGAATGTGGAATGCAACGTGAAATGGAATGGAATTGAATGTAGAATTCAACGTGGAATGGAATGGAATGGGAATTGAAATGGAACGTGGAATGGAATGGAATGGAATGTGAAATGCAATGTGGAAAGGAATGGAATGCAATGTGGAATGAAATGTGGAATGGAATGGAATGTAATGGGGAAAGGAATGGAATGGAATTTGGAATGGAACGTGCAATGGATCGTCGAATGTAATGGAATGGAACATATAATGGAATGTGGAATGGAATGAAATGGAGCGTGGAATGGAATGTGGAATGGAATGTGCAATGGAATGGAATGGAATGTGGAATGGAATGGAATGGAATGTGGAATGGAATGGAATAGAATGTGGAATGGAATGTGGAATGGAATCTTTAATGAAAGGTGGAATGGAATGTATAATGGAATGGAATAAAATGTGGAATGGAAAGTGGAATGAAATGAGGAATGAAAAGGAAATAATGGGGAAAAGTATGTGTAATGGAATGTGGAAAGGAACGTGCAACGGAATTTAATGGAACATGGAAAGGAACGTGGAATGGAATGGAATGGAACATTGAAAGTAACGTGGAATGCAATGTGGAATGCAATGTTTAATGGAATGCAATGGAATGTGGCATGAAATGGAATGGAATGTGGAATGGAATGAAATGGAATGTGGAATGGGATGGAATGTAGAATGGAATGTGGAATGCAATGTGTTATGGTAGGAGGAATGGAAATTGGAATGGAAAGCGGAATATAATGTAGAATGGAACGTGGAATGGAAAGTGGAAAGGAAGAGAAAGGAATGTGGAAATGTATGGAATGGAATATGGAATGGAATATAATAGAATGTGGAATGGAATGTCGAATGGAATGGAATGGAAAGGAATGTGGAATGGAAAGTAGTGGAATAGAATGTGAAATGGAAAGTCACGGAATGGAAAGTGGAATTGAAGATGGTATGGAATGTAATGGAATGTGGAGAGGAATGGGGAATGGAACGTGGAATGGTAGGAATGGAACTTGGAACGGAACGTGGAATGGAATGAGGAATGGAATGTGGAATGCAAGGTGGAATGGAGTGTGGAAGGGAAAGTGGAATGGAAAGGAATGGAACGTGGAGTGGAATGGAATGGAATGGAATGCGGAATGGAATGTGGAATGGAATGGAATGGAATGTGGAATGAAGTGGAATGGAATGGTATGGAATGCCGAATGGAAACGAATCGAATTTGGAATGAAATAGAATGGAAAGCTATGGAATGTGAAATGGAATGGAATGCAATGTGGAATGGAACGTGGAATGGAATGTGGAATGGAACGAGGAATGGAACCTGGAATGGAATGTGGAATATAACGTGGAAGGGAATGTGGAATAGAATCTGGAATGGAATGGAATGGATTTAGTAACGGAATGGAATGCAACGGAATGGAATGCGGAATGGGACAGAAAGGAATATGGAAAGGAATGGAATGGAATGGAATGTGGAATGGAATGTAATGTGGAATGGAATGGAATGTAATGTGGAATGGAATGGAATGGAATGTGGAATGGAATGGAATGGAATGTGGAATGGAATGGAATGGAATGTGGAATGGAATGGAATGGAATGTGGAATAGAATGGAATGGAATGGAATGTGGAATGGAATGTGGAATGGAATGGAATGGAATGTGTAATGGAATGGAACGGAATGTGTGGTGAAATGGAATGGAAGCTGGAATGGAATTGAACGTGGAATGGAAAGAAATGTGGAATGGAATGGAATGGAATGTGGATTGGAATGGAATGGAATGTGGAACGGAATTTAATGGAATGGAATGGAATGTGAAATGGAATATACAAAGGAATGTGGAATGGAATGTGGAGTGGAATGGAATGGAATGTGGTATGGAATGTGGAATGGAGAGTGGAAGGGAACGTGGAATGGAATGGAACGTGGAATGGAATGTGGAATGGAATGGAGTGCAATGGATTGTGTAATGGAATGTGGAATGGAATGTGTAATGGAATGGAATGAAATGAGGACTTGAATATGGAGATTAATGGACTGGTATGTGTAATGGAATGTTGGCTGGAATGGAATGGAATGTGGAATGGAATGCAATGGAATGGGGAATGGAATGTGGAATGGAACGGAATGGAATGTGGAATGGAAACTTTAATGGAATGTGGAATGGAAAGCAATAAAATGTTGAGTAGAGTGGAATGGAAATTAGAATGGAATGTCAAATGTAATGGAATGGAAAGTGGAATTCAACGTGGAATGGAATGGCATGGAACGTGGAATAGAATTTGCGATGGAATGGAATGGAATGGATTGTGGAAGGGAATGTGGAATGGAATGGAGTGAAATGTGGAATGGACTCTGAAATGGAATGTAATGGAATGATAAATTTAATGTGGATTGGAATGTGGAATGGAATGTGGAATGGAAAGTGGAATGGAAAGTGCAATGGAATGGAATGTAACGTGTAATGGAATGTGGAATGGAATGGAATGGAAAGAGGAATGGAATGTGGAATGTAATGGAATGGATTGTGGAGTGGAATGGAATGGAATTTGGAACATAATGTGGGATGGAATGTGGAATGGAACGGAATGCAATGTGGAATGGAATGTGAAAAAGAATGTGGAATGGCATGTAATGTAATGTGGAATGGAATGTAGAATGGAATAAAATGGAACTTGGAATGGAACGTGGCATGTAACATGGAATGTAATTTGGAATAGAATGGAATTGAATGTGGAATGGAATGTAATGGAATGTGGAATGGAACTTAGAGTGAAGTATGGAATGGAATGTAGACTGGAAGGGAATGAAAAGTGGAACGGAATGTGGAATGGAATGTGGAATGAAATTTAAAATGGAATGGAAAGGTATGTGGAATGGAAGGTGGAATGGAATGTGGAATGGAATGTGGAAGAGAACACGACATGAAATGGAATGGAATGTTTAATGGACTGTGGAATAGAATGTGGAATGGAATGTGAAATCAAAAGGAATAGAATGTGGAATGGAATGGATTGGAATGCAGAAAGGAATGTGGAATGGAAAGCAATGGAATGTGGAATGGAACGGAATGGAATGTGGAATGGAGTGTGGAATGGAATGTGGAATGAAACTGAATGGAACATGGAATGGAACGTGGAATGGAGTGTGGAATGCAATGTGGAATGGAAAGGAATGGAATGTGGAATGGAATGTGGACAAGAAACTGCAAAGGAATGGAATGGATTGTGGAATGCAATGGAATGGAATGGTATGGAATAAGGAATGGAATGGAATGGAATGTGGAATGGAAGGTGGAAAGGAACGTGGAATGTAACGTGGAATGGAACATGAAATGGAAGGTGGAATTAAATGGAATGTAAATTGTAATGGAATGAGGGATGGATTGGAAGGGAATGTGGAATTGAATGTGGAATGCAACGTGGAACAGAATGTGGAATGCAATGTAGAATGGAATGTGGAATGTAACTGAATGCAATGTGGAATGGAATGGAATGGAAAGTGGAATAGAATGCAATGGAAAAGAATGTGGAAAAGAATGTGGAATGGAATGTAGAATGGAATGCGGAATGGAATGGAACGCAATGTGGAATGCAATGTGATGGAATGGAATGTGGAATGGAATGGAATAGAATGTCGAATGGAATGTGGAATGCAATGTTGAATGGAATGATTAATGGAATGTGGAATGGAATGGAATGGAATGTGGAATGGAATGTGGAATGGAATTGAAGTAATGTGTAATGGAATGTGGAATGGAATGTGGAAAGGAAACTGGAACGGAATGGAATGGAACGTGAAAGGGAAAGTGGAATGGAACGTGTAATACAAAGTGGAATGGAATGTGGAGTGGAATGGAATGGAATATGAAATGGAATGGAATGCATTGTGGAATGAAATGTGGAATGGAATGCGGAATGGAATGTGGAATGGAACGGATTGGAATGTGGAATGTAATGTGGAGTGGAGAGTGGAAACAAATGTGGAATGGAACGGAATGGAAAGTGGATTGGAATTTGTAATGGAATACTGGAATGGAACGTGAAATGGAATGGAATGGAATGTGGAGAAGAAAGTGGATTTTAATGTAGTGGAACACAGAATGGATCGTGGAATGCCACAAGGAAGGGAATGGAATGGAACTTGGAAAGGAATGTGGAATGGAATTTGGAAAGCATTGGAATATGGAAGCGAATGGAATGGAAGGTGGAATGGAATGGAATGGAATGGGAATGGAATGCAAAGGAATCTGTAACGGAATATCGAATGGAATGCGAACTGTAAAGTGGAATGAAATGTGGAATAGAACAGAATGGAACATGGAATGGAATGGAATGGATCGTGGAATGAAAAGTGGAATGGAACATGGAATTGAAAGTCGGATGGAATGGAATGAAATTTGGAATGGAATGGAATGTGGAATGGAATGTGGAATGGAATGTGGAATGGATTCTGGAATAGAATGGAATGGAATGTGGAATGGAATGCAGAGGAATGGGGAATGGAATGTAGAATGAAATGTGGAGTGTAAAGGAATGGATTGTGGAATGCAGTGGGGCATGAAAAGTTGAATGCAATGGATTGGAATGTGGAAACGAATGTAGAAATGAATGGAAAGGAAAGTGGAATGGAAGGTTTAAAGGAAAGTGAATGGAATGTGGAATGGAATGTGGAATGAAATGGAATTGAATGTGGAATGGAGTGGATTGGAATGTGTAATGGAAAGTGGAATGGAATTTTGAATGGAAAGGAATGGATTGCGGAATGGAATGTGGAATGCAAAGTGGAATGGAAAGTGGAATGGAATAGAATTGAATGTGCAATGGAATGGATTTTAATGCGGAAAGGAATGTGGAAGGGAATGCAATGCAATGTGGAATGTAACGCAATGGAATGTGGAATAGTATGTGGAATGGAATTTGAAAAGGAATGGAACAGAATACGGAATTGAATGTGAAATGGAGTGTGGAATGGAATGGGGAATGGAATGGAATGAAATGTCGAATGGAACGTGGAAAGGAGTGTGGAGTGGAATGAGGCATGGAACAGAATGGAATGTGGAATGGAATGTGGAATGGAAAGCAGAATGGATTCGAATGGAATGCTAAAAGAAATGGAATGGAATGTGGAATTGAATGTGGAATGGAATGGAATG
Source organism: Pongo pygmaeus (assembly GCF_028885625.2). Classification (NCBI taxonomy): domain Eukaryota; kingdom Metazoa; phylum Chordata; class Mammalia; order Primates; family Hominidae; genus Pongo; species Pongo pygmaeus. The sequence goes on along the minus strand of NC_072386.2, from coordinate 9,183,297 downwards.
GAACATGAAATGGAATGTGGAATGGAACGTGGAATGCAATGTAATGGCACGTGGAATTTAATTTGGAATGGAATGTGGAAAGGAACGGAATGTGCAAAGGAATGGAATGTAAAGGGAAATGGAAGGGAAGGGAAGGTGAAATGGAATGTGGTTTGGAATGTGGAAAGGAATGTGGAATGGAATGGAATGGAATGTGGATTGGAATGTGGAATGGGAAGGAAAGGAATGTGGAATGGAATGTGAAACAGAATGTGGAATGGAATGTGGAATGCAATATAGAATGGTGTGAAATGGAATATGGAATTCAATGGAATGCAATGTGGAATGGAATGTGGAATGGGATGGAATTGAATGTCTAATGGAATGGAACGGATTGAAGAATCGAATGTTTAATGGAATATGGAAAGGAATCTGGAATGGCATGGAATGGAATGTGGAATTGAATGTGGAATGGAATGTGGAATGGAATGGAAAGCAATGTGGAATGGAATGTGGAATGGAATGTGGAATGGAATGGAATGCAATGTGGAATTGTATGGAATGGAATGTGGAATGCAATCGAATGGAATGTGGAATGGAATGGAAAGTAATTGAAAGGAATGTGGAAAGGAATGGAATGGAATGCGGAAAGCAATGGAATGGAATGTGGAATGGAAAGGAATGGAATGTGGAATTGAAGTTGGAATGGAATGGAATGGAATGTGGTAAGGAAGGTGAAAAGGAGTGGACTAGAAAGTGGAATTGAAGATGGAATGGAATTTAATGGAACGTGAAATGGAATTTGGAATGGAACGTGGAATGAGAGGTGGAATGGAATCGAATGCATTGTGGAATTCAATGCTATGGAATATGGAATGGAATGGAATTGGAAGTGGAATGGAATGGAGTGGGATGTGGAATGGAATGTAGTGTAATTGAATGTGGAATGGAATGCAATGCAAAGTGGAATGGAATGTGGATTGGAAGGGAATGGAATGTGGAATGGAATGTGAAATGGAATGCAATGGAATGTGAAATGGATCCTGGAATGGAACGTGGAATGGGATGTGGAATGGAATGTGGAATGGAATGCAATGGAATGTAGAATGCAATGGAATGCAATGTGGAAGGGAATGGAATGGAACTTGGAATGGAAAGGAATGGAAAGTGTAATGGAAAGGAAGGGAATGTGGAATGCCATGGAAAGTTATGTAATTTTCAATGGAATAGAATGGAATGGAATGGAAAATGCAATGGAATGGAATGGAATGTGGAATGGAGTAGGATGGAATGTGGAATGGAGTAGAATGGAATGTGGAGTGGAATGGAATGGAATATGGAATGGAATGCAATTGAATGGAATATGGTATGCGTTGCAATGGAATAGAATGAAATGTAATGGAATGTGGAATGGACTGTGGAATTGAATGGAATGCATTGAGAATGGAATGCAATGTGGAATTGAATGTGGAATGGAATGGCATGCAGTGTGGAATGGAACTTGATTGGAAGGGAATGTGGAATGTATGGTGGAATGTAACATGAAATGGAATGTGGAATGGAAGTTGGAATGGAATATACAATGGAATGTGGAATGTAACGTGGAATGGAATGGAATGGAAAGTGGAATGGAAAGTGGAATGGAATGGAATGGAACGTGGAATGGAATGTGGAATGGAATAGAATGGAATGTGGAATGGAATGTGGAATGGAATGTGGAATGCATTGGAATGGAATGTGGAATGGAATTGAATTTAGAATAGAACGGAATGGAATGTGGATTGGAATGGAATGGAATGGAATGTGGAATGGAATGGAATGTGGAATGGAATAGAATGAAATATGGAATGGAATGGAAAGGAATGTGGAATGCAATGTAATGGAATGGTACGTGGAATTGAATGAAATGCAATGGAACGTTGAATGCAATGGAATGGAATGTAACGTGGAATTGAATGCAATTGAATGGGGAAAGGAATGTGGAATGGAAAGAGGAATGGAATGTGGAATGGAATGAAATAAAATATGGACTGAAATGGAATGGAATGTGGAATAGAATGGAATGGAATGGAATATGCCATGGAATGTGGAATGGAATGTGGAATGGAATTGAACTTGGAATGGAATGGAATGGAATGTGGATTGGAATGGAATGGAATGGAATGGAAAGTGAAATGGAATTTGGAATGGAATGTGGAGTGGAATGAAATGAACAGTGGAATGGAATGTAATGGAATGCAGAATGGAATGTGCAATGGAATGGAATGGAATGAGGAATGGAATGGAATGTGGAATGGAATGTGGAATGCAATGGAATTGAAAGCAGAATGGAATTGAATGGAATGTGGACTGGAATGGAATGAAATGGAATGTGGAACGGCATGTGGAATGGAATGCAATGGAATGTGGAATGGAATGCAATAGAATTTGGAATGAAATGTAGAACGGAATGAAGTAGAATGAGGAATAGAATGTGGAATGGAATGGAATGGAATGTGGAATGGATAGGAATGGAACGTGGAATGGAATGGAGCGGAAATTTGATTGGAATTTAATGAAATGGAATGGTATGGAATGGAAAGTGGAATGGAATGGAATGTGGAATGGAATGGAATGTGGAATGGAATGAAAAGGAATGTGGAATGGAATTTGCAAAGGAATGGAATGCAATGGAATGGAATTTGAAATGGAATGCATTGGAATGTGGAATGACATGTGGAATTGAATGGAATGTAATGGAATGTTTAATGGAAAGGAATGGAATGTGCAATAGAATGGCATGGAATATGGATTGGAACGGAATGTAATGTGGAATGGAATGGAGTAGAATTGAATGTGAAATGCAATGTGGAATGTAATGGAGTGTGATGGAATGGAATGTGGAATGTGATGTAAGGGAATATGGAATGGAATGTAATGGAATGTGGATAGGAATGTGTAATGGAATGGAATGGAATGTAGAATGGAAATGAATGGAATGTGGAATGGAACGTGGGATGTAATGGAATGGAATGTGGAATGGAATAGATTGGAAGGTGGAATGGAAAGTGTAATGGAATGGAATGGAATTTGGAATGGAATGCAAAGGAGAGTGGAATGGAACGTGGGATGGAATGGAACGGAACATGGAATGGGACGTGGAATGGACCGTGGAATGGAAAGTGGAATGGAACTTGAAATGCAATGTGTAATGTGGACAGGATTGGAATGGAATGTTGAATGGAATGTGGAATGGAATGGAAAGTGGAATTTAATGGAGTGGAATGTGGAATGTAACTTGGAAGGGAATGGAATGGAATGGAATGAAATTTGGAAAGGAATGGAATGGAATGTGGAATAGAATGGAAAGGAATTTGGAATTCTATGGAATGGAATGTGGAATGGAAAGCGAAATGGAACTTGCATTTGAAAGAGGAATGGACGGTGGAATGTAATGTGTGATGGAATTTAATGGAAGGTGGAATGGAATGGAATGGAAAGGAATGTGGAATGAAATGGAATGTAATGTGGAATGCAAAGCAATGGAATGGAATATAGCCTGGAAATGAATGGAATGGAATGGAATGGAATGTGGAATGTATTGAAATGGAAAGTGGAAAACAATGTGGAATGGCATGGAAAGGAAAGTGGCATGGAATGGAATGGAAAGTGGTATGGAATGTGGAATGGCATGGAAAGGAATGTGGAATGGAATAGAATGGAATGTGGAGTGGAAAGGAATGGAATGTGGAATGGAATGGAATCCAAAGTGGAATGGAATGGAATGGAATATTGAATGGAATGTGGAATGGAAAGTGGAATGGAATGGAATGGAATGTGGAATGGAATGTGGAATGAAATGCAATGAAATGTGGAATGGAATGTGGAATGGAATGGAAAGGAATGTGGAATGGAATGGAAAGGGATGAGGAATGGAACGCAAAGAATTTGGAAATGAATGGAATGTGGAACGGAATGGAATGTGGAATGGAATAGAATGAAATGTAGAATGGAATGCAATGGAATGTGGAATGCAATGGAATGGAATGGTACATGGAATTCAATGGAATGTAATGGAACATTGAATGCAATGGAATGGAATGTAACGTGGAATTGAATGCAATTGAACGGGGAAAGGAATGTGGAATGGAAAGTGGAATGGAATGTGGAATGGAATGAAATGGAATGGGGAATGGAATGGAATGGAAAATGGAATGGAACGCGGAATGGATCGTTGAATGTAATGTAATGGAACATATAATGGAACGTGGAATGGAATGAAATGGAACGTGGAATGAAATGTGGAATGGAATGTCGAATGGAATGGAATGGAATGTGGAATGAAATGCAATGGAATGTGGAATGGATTGTGGAAAGGAATTTTTACTGGAAGGTGGAATGGAATGTGGAATGGAATGGAATGGAATGTGGAATGGATAGTGGAATGGAACGTGGAATGGAACTGAAGTAATGGGGAAAGCTACGTGTTGGAATGTGGAAAGAAAAGTGGAAAGGAATTTAAAGGAACATGGAAAGGAACGAGGAATGGAATGGAATGTTGAAAGTAACGTGGAATGCAATGTGGAATGCAATGTTTAATGGAATGCAAAAGAATGTGGAATGGAAAGGAAGGGAATGTGGAATGGAATGAAATGGAATGCGGAATGGAATGGAATGAAGAATGGAATGTGGAATGCAATCTGGAATGGAATGTGGAATGGAAAGAGGAAAGGAAAGCAGTATATAACGTAGAATGGAACGTGGAATGGAAAGTGGAATGGAATAGAAAGGAATGTGGAAAGGAATACAATGGAATATGGAATTGAATAGAATAGAATGTGGAATGGAATGTTGAATGGAAAGGAATGGAAAGGAATGTGGAATGGAAAGAAATGGAATAGAATGTGGAATGGAAAGTCATGGAATGGAATGTGATATTGAAGACGGAATGGAATGTAGTGGAATGTGGAGAGGATTGGGGAATGGAACGCGGAATGGTAGGAATGGAACGTGGAACGGAACGTGGAATGGAATGTGGAATGGAATGTGGAATGCAACGTGGAATGGAATGTGCAAGGGAAAGTGGAATGGAAAGGAATGGAATGTGGAGTGGAATGGAATGGAATGGAATGCGGAATGGAATGTGGAATGAAATGAAATGGAATGTGGAATGGAATGGAATGGAATGTGGAATGAAATGGAATGGATTGGTGTGGAATGCGGAACGGAATCGAAACGAATTTGGAATAAAATTGAATAAAAATCCATGGAATGTGAAATGGAATGGAATGCAATGCAGAATGGAACGTGGAATGGAACGAGGAATGGAGCATGGAAAGGAAAGTGGATTACAACGTGGAAAGGAATGTGGAATAGAATCTGGAATGGAATGGAATGGAATTAGTAATGGAATGGAATGCATTGGAATGGAATGCCGAATGGGATGGAAAGGAATGAGGAAAGAATGGAATGGAATGGCATGTGGAATTGAATGCAATGGAATGTGGAATGGAATGGAATGGAATGAGGAATGGAATGGAATGGAATGCGGAATAGAATGGAATGAAATGGAATGTGGAATGGAATGTGTAATGGAATGGAATGGAATGTGTAATGGAATGGAAGGGAATGAGGGTGCAATGGAATGGAACCTGGAATGGAATTGAAAGTGGAATGGAAAGGAATGTGGAATGGAATGGAATGGAATATGGATTGGAATGGAATGGAATGTGGAATGGAATTCAATTGAATGGAATGGAATGTGAAATGGAATATACAAAGGAATTTGGAATGGAATGGATTGGAATGTGAAATGGATTGCGGAGTGGAATGGAATGGAATGTGGAATGGAAAGTAGAATGGAAAGTGGAATGGAACGTGGAAAGGAACGTGGAATGGAATGGAGTGGAATGTGGAATGGAATGTGGAATGGAATGGAGTGCAATGGATTGTGTAATGGAATGTGGAATGGAATGTGAAATGGAATGGAATGAAATGAGGAATGAAATATGGAGATTAATGGAATGGAATGTGTAATGGAATAGAAAGAAATGAGGAATGGAATCTGGAGATTAATGGAATGGAATGGAACATGGAATGGAACGTTGAATGGAATGTGGAATGGAATGTTGAATATAATCGTATGTGGAATGGAATGGAATGGAATGCAATAAGTGAATGGAATGGAATGCGGAATGGAATGGAATGGAATGTGTAATAGAAAGAACTTGGAATGGAATGGCATGGAATGGAATGGAATACAATACAGTGGAATGGAATGTGGAATGGAATGGAATGTGGAATGGAATGGAATGTAGAATGGAATGAAATGGAATGCAATGAAATGGAATGGAATGTGGAATGGAATGGAATGGAATGTGGAAAGGAATGGAATGGAATGAAGTGGAATGTGAAATGGAATAGAATGGAATGTGGAATGTGATAGAATGTGGAATGGAGTGAAATGGAATGGGGAATATTAAGGAATGGAACATGGAATGTTTTAGAATGGAAATTGGAATGCAAAGGAAAGGAACGCGGAATGGAATGGAATGGAATGTCCAATGGAATGTGTAATGGAATGGAATGGAATGTGGAACGGAATGTGGAATGGAATGGAAAGCAAAGTGAAATGGAAAGAAATGGAATGTGGAATGGAATGTGGAAAGCAATGTGCAATGGAATGTGGAATGGAATGTGGAATGGAAGGTGGAATGGAAAGTGGATTGTAATGGAATAGAATGTGGAATGGAACGTGGAATGGAACGTGGAATGGAACACGGAAGGGAATGTAGAATGTAATGTGGAAGGAATGTGGAAAGGAATGGAATGGAATGTGTGTTGGAACGTGGAATGGAATATGGAATGGAATATGGAATAGAAATTGGAACGGGATGTGCAATGGAAAGTGGAATGGAATGTGGAATGGAAAGAAATGTAACGTGGAATGGAACGTTGAATGAAATGGAATGGAAAGTGGAATGGAACGTGGAAGAGAACATGGAAAGGAATGTGGAATGGAACGTGGAATAGAATGTGGAATGAAAGGTGGAAGGGAATGTGGTATGGAATGGAAAGGAATGGAATGGAATGTGGAATGGAAAGTGCAATGGATCGTGTAATTGAACGTGGAATGGATCGTGGAATGGAACTGGAAGGGAAAGTGGAATGTGGAATGGAATATGGAATGGAACGTGAAATTGAATGGATTGGAAAGTTGAATGGAACGTGGAATGGAATGGAATGGAATGTGGAAAGGAATGTGGAATGGAATGGAATGGAATATGGAATGGAATGGAATGGAATGTGGAATGGAAAGGAATGGAACTTGGAATGGGACGTGGAATGGAACATGGAATTCAATGTGGAATGGAGAGTGGAATGGAATGTCGAAACGAATGGAATGGAATGTGAAATGGAATGGAAAGGAATGTGGAATGGAAAGGAATGGAACGTGGAATGGAAAGTGGAATAAAATGGAATGGAAAGTGGAATGGAAAGTGGAATGGAAAGAAATGTAACGTGGAATGGAACGTTGAATGTAATGGAATGGAAAGTGGCATGGAACGTGGAAGAGAACATGGAAAGGAATGTGGAATAGAATGTGGAATGTAATGTGGAAGGGAATGTGGTATGGAATGGAAAGGAATGGAATGGAATGTGGAATGGAAAGTGCAATGGATCGTGTAATTGACGTGGAATGGATCGTGGAATGGTCCTGGAAGGGAATGTGGAATGTGGAATGGAATAATGAATGGAACGTGAAATTGAATGGATTGGAAAGTTGAATGGAAAGTGGAATGGAATGGAATGGAACGTGGAATGGAATGTGGAATGGAATGGAATGGAATATGGAATGGAATGGAATGGAATGTGGAATGGAAAGGAATGGAACTTGGAACGGGACGTGGAATGGAACATGGAATTCAATGTGGAATGGAGAGTGGAATGGAATGTCGAAACGAATGGAATGGAATGTGAAATGGAATGGAAAGGAATGTGGAATGGAAAGGAATGGAACGTGGAATGGAAAGTGGAATAAAATGGAATGGAACATGGAATGGAATGTGGAATGGAATGTGGAATAGGATGTGGAATTTAATGGAATGGAATGTGGAATTTAATGGAATGGAACGTGGAACGGAATGTGGAATGGAATGGAATGGAACTTAGAATGCAATATGGAAAGGAAAGTGGAATGGATCATGGAATGGAACGTGGAATGGAATGGAAGGGAATGTGGAATGGAATGGAATGGAATGGAATGTGGAGTGGAAAGGAATGCAACCTGGAATGGGACATGGAATGGAACATGGAATGTGATGTGGAATGGAAAGGAATGCGACCTGGAATGGGAAGTGGAATGGAACACTGAATGCGACGTGGAAAGGAAAGTGGAATGGAAGGTGGAACGGAATGGAATAGAATGGAGTGGAATGCGGAATGCAATGGAATGATAAGTGGAATGGAATGGAAAGTAATGGAATGGAATGTGGAATGGAATGGATTGGAAAGTGAAAGGTAATGTGGGACGGAAAGTGAAATGGAATGTGGAATGTAATGTGGAAGGGAATGAATTGGAACGTGGAATGGAATGGAATGGAACGAGGAATGAAACGGAATGGAATGGAACATGGAAGGGAACATGGAATGGATCATGGAAAGGAACGTAAAATGGAATGTGGTATGAAAAGTGGAATGGAATGGAATGGAATGTGGAATGGAATGTGGAAATGAATGCAATGGAATGAGAACGGAATGTAGAATGGAATGGAATGGAATGTGGAATGAAATGTTGAATGCAATTTGGAATGGAATGTGGAATGCAATGTGGAACGCAAAGGAATAGAATGAGGAATGGAATGTATGGAATGTGGAACGGAATGTGGAATGTAATGTGGAATGGTATGTGGAGGGTAATGGAGTGGAACGTGGAATGGAACGGAATACAATGTTGAATTGAATGGAATGGAATGTGGAATAGAATAGAATAGAAGTGAATGTACAATGGAATGTGGAATGGAATGTGGAATGCAATGGAATGGAATGAGGAATGGAATTGAAATTGGAATGGAATGGAATAGAATGTGGATTGGAATGGAATGGAATGGAATTTGGAATGGAAAGGAATGGAATGGAAAGTGAAATGGAATTTGGAATGGAATGTGGAGTGGAATGAAATGCACAGTGGATTGGAATAGAATGGTATGTGGAAGGGAATGGAATGGAATTGAAAGTGAAATGGAATTTGCTATGGAATGTGAAATGGTTTGAAATGGAATGTGGAATGGAATAGAATGGAATGTGGAATGGAAAGTGGAATGTAATGGAACATGGAATGGAATGTGGAAAGGAATGTGTAATGGAATATGGAATGGAATGTGAAATGGAATGTGGAATGGAATATGGAATGAAATGTAGTATGGAACGCGGAATGGAAAGGAATGGAATGCCCAATGGAATGTGGAAAGGAATGAAATTGAATGCGGAATGGAATGTGGAATGGAATGGAAAGGAATGTGAAATGGAAAGAAATGGAATGTGGAATGGAATGTGGAATGAAATGGAATGGAATTGAATGTGAAATGGAATGGAATGGAATGTGCAAAGGAAGGGAATTTAGTGGAATGTGGATAGGAATGTGGAATGGAATGAAATGGATTGTGGAATGGAATGGAGTGGAATGTGGAATGGAATGGGTTACAATGTGGAATGGAATGTGTAAAGGAGTGGAATGGAATGGAATGGAAAATGGAATGGAATGGATTGGAATGTATAATGGAATGAGAATAGAGTGGAAAACAATGTGGAATGGAATGGAATGGAAGGTGGAATGGAATGGAATGGAATGTGGAATGGATTTGAATGGAACGTGGAACTGAATGGAATGGAATGCAATGGAAAGTGGAATTGAATGGAATTGAACGGGGAATGGAATGTGTAATGGAATATGGAATGGAATGGAATGGAATGTGGAATGGAATGGAATGGAATTTGGAATAGAATAGAATGGAAGTGAAACTGCAATGGAATGTGGAATGGAATGTGGAATGGAATGTGGAATGGAATGGAATGGAACGTGAAATGGAATTGAACTTGGATTGCAATGGAACGGAATGTGGATAGTAATGTAATAGAATGGTATGTGGATTGGAATGGAATGGAATGTGGAATGGAATGGAATGGAAAGTAAAGTGGAATTTGGAATGGAACGTGCAATGGAATGAAATGGAATGTGGAATGTAGTAAAATTGAATATGGAATGGAACATGGAATGGAATGTGGAATGGAATGTGTAATAGAATCTGGAAAGGAATATGCAATGGAATGTGGAATGAAATGTGGAATGGAAAGTGGAATGGAATATGGAATGAAATGTAGTATGGGATGTGGAATGGAAAGGAATGGAATGTGGAATGTAATGTGGAATGGAATGTGGAATGAAACATGGAATGGAACGTGGCAAGGAATGGAATGGAAAGTGAAATAAAATGTGGAATTTAATGGAATAGGATGTGGAATGGAATCTGCAATGGAATGTGGAATGGAATGGAAAGGAATGTGGAATGTGGAATGGAAAGGAATGTGGAATGCAATGGAATGTGCAATGGGATGTGGAATGGAATGTGGAATGGAATGGAATGGAATGTGGAATGGAATGTGGAATTTAAAGGACAGGAATGTGGAAGGGAATGTGGAATGGAATGTGGAATGGAATGGAATGGAAAGTGGAATAGAATGTGGAATGGAATGGAATGGAAAGTGGAATGGAATGGAATGGAATGTGGAACATAATGAAATGGAATGGAATGGAATGTGAACGGAACAGAATGGAATGTGGAATGCTATGGAATGTAATGAAATGAGGAATGGAATGGAACGGAATATGGAATGCAAAGCAATGGAATGAAATGAGGAATTGAAAGGAATGGAATGTGGAATAGAATGGAATGGAATGTGCAATGGAATGGAACAGGACGTGGAATGGAACGTGGAATGGAATTCAATGTAATGTGCAATGAAATGGAATGGAACGTGGAAAAGAATGTGGAATTGAATCTGTAATGGAAAGTGGAATGGAATGGAATGGAATGTGGAATACAGTGGAATGGGATGGAATGAAATGCGGAATGGAATGGAATAGAATGTGGAATGCAATGGAATAGAGTGAAATGTGGAATTGAATGGAATGGAAAGTGGAATGGAATACAATGGAATGTGGAATGGAATGGAATGGAACGTGCAATGGAATGTGCAATGGAATGTGGTATGGCATGTGGAATGGAATGTGGAATGTACAGGAATTTAATGTTGACTGTAATGGAATGGAATATGGAATAGAATGCAATGGAATGGAATGTGGAATGGAATCGAATATGGAATGGAATGCAAAGGAATATGGAATGGAATGGAATGGAACGTGGAATGCAATGTGGAATGGAATGGAATGCAAGGTGAAATGGAATGTGGAATGGAATGTGGATTGGAAAGTGGAATGGAAGGTGGAATGGAATGGAAAGGAACGTCGAATAGATTGGAATGGGACGTGGAATGTAATATGGAATGGAATGCGGAATGTGACGTGTAACGGAATGGAATGCAACTTGGAATGGAATGTGGTAGAATGTGGAATGGAATGGATTCTAATGTGAAATGGAATGAATTGGAAAGTGGAATGGAATGGAATGGAACGTGGAATGGAATGTGGAATGGTATGTGGAATGGATTGTTTAATGGAACGGAATGGAATGTGGAATAGAATGGAATGGAATGAAATGTGGAATGGAATGTTTAATGGATCGTGGAATGGAATGGAATGGAATGAGAAACGGAATCGAAAGGAAAGTGCAATGGAAAGGAAGGAAAAGGAAAGGAAAATGAAATAGAATGTGGAAAGGAATGTGAAATGGAAAGTGGAATGGAATGTGGAACGGAATGAAATGGAACGTGGAATGGAATGGAATGTAACGTGGAATGGAATTGAATGGAAAGTGGAATGGAACGTGGAATGGATCATGGAATGGAAAGAGGAATGGAATGCGGAATGGAATGTGGAATGGAAAGGAATGGAATGTGGTATGAAATGTGGAAAGGAATGGAATGTGGAATGGAATGTGGAATGAAATGCATTGGAATGAGAATGGAATGTGGAATGGAATGGAATGGAATATGGAAGGGAATGTGGAATGGAATGGATTGGATTGCGAAATGGATTGTGGAACAGAATGTGGAATGAAACGTGGAATGGAACGTGGAATTGATTGGAATTGTACTTGGTATAGAATGTGGAATGTAATGGAAGGGAATATGGAATGAAATGTAGAGTGTAATGGAACGGAATGTGGAACAGAATGGAATGGAATGTGGAATGGGATGTGGAATGGAACGGAAAGTAATGAAGAATGGAATGTGGAATGGAATGTGGAAGGAAAAGTGGAATGGAATGGAATGGAATGTGGAATGAAACATGGAAAGTAATTGAATGGAACGTGGGATGGAAAGTGGAATGGAATGTGAAATGGAGTGCAATGGATTGTGGAATGCAATGTCGAATGGAATGGAATGGAACAGGGAATGGAACATGGAATATAGTGGAATGGAACGTGGAATGTAATGTGGAATGGAAAGTGGAATGGAAAGTAGAATGTAACTGAATGGAATGTGGTTTTGAATGGTGAACGGAATGTGGAATAGAAAGTAGAATGGAATGTGAAATGGAATGTTGAATGGAAAAGAATGGAAAGTGGAAAGTAATGGAATGGAATGGGGAATGGAATGGAATGGAATGTGGACTGGAATGTTATGCAATGGAATGGAAAGTGGAATGGATGTTGGAATGGAACGTGGAATGGAGTGGAAAGGAAAGTCGAATGGAACGTGGGAAGAAAGGTGGAATGAAACGTGGAAAGGAATGTAATAGAAGGTGGAATGGAATGTGGAATGGAATGGAGTGGAATGTGGAAAGAAATGTAATCAAATATGGAATGGAATGCGTAAGGGAATGGATTGGAATGTGGAATGGAATTTGGAAAGCAATGATATGGAATGTGGAATGCAATGGAGAGGAATGTGGAAAGGAATGTAATCGAATGTGGAATGGAATGCGGAAGGGAATGGATTGGAATGTGGAATGGAATTTGGAAAGGAATGGAATGGAATGTGGAAGGGAATGTGAAAAAGAATGTAGAATGTAATGTGGAATGGAATGGAATGGAATGTGGAATGGAATGTGTAATAGAATGGATTGGAATGTGGAAGGGAATGTGGAATGTTACGTGGAATGGAATGTGGAATGGAATGGAATGGAATGTGGAAAGGAATATGGAATGGAATGCAGAAAGTAATGTGGAAAGCATTGGAATGGATTGTGGAATGGAATGTGGAATGGAATAGAATGGAATGTGAAATTGAATGGAATGGAATTTTGAATTGAGTGTGGAATGGAAAGGAATGGAATGTGGAATGTAAAGTGGAACAGAATGTGGTATGGAATGGAATTTAATGTGGAGTGGAATGTGTCGTGGAACTGAATGTGGTATGGAGTGGAATTTAAAGTGGAATGCAATATGGAATGGAATGGAATGTGGACTGTTATGTGGAATAGAATGTGGAATGGAGGGTGCAATGGAACAGAATGGAATGTGGAAAGAAATTTGGAATGGAATGTGGAATGGGTCGTGGAATGGAATGGAATGGAATGTGCAATGAAACGTGGAATGGAATGGAATGAAACGAGGAATGTAACGTACAATGGAACGGGCAATGCAATGTGGAATAGAAAGTGGAATGGAATATGCAATGGAATGTGGAATGGAAAGTGGAAGGGAACGTAAATGAATGTGTAAAGTATTGTGGAATGGAATTTGAAATGGATCGTGGAATGCAATGGAAAGGAAAATGGAATGGATTCTGGAATGGAATGTGGACTGGAACGTGGAATGGAATGGACTGGAATGTGGAATGGAAGTGGAATGGAATGGAATGGAATGTGGAATGGAATGTGGAAAGGAATGTGTTATGGAATGTGGAATAGAACGGAATGGAATGAGGTATGGAATGTGAAATGGAATTTTGAATGGAATGGAATGGAATGTGGCATGGAATGTGGAATGGAACGGAATGGAATGTGAAGTAGAGTGTGGAATGTAATAGAATGGAAAGCGGAATGGAATGAATGCAATGGTAAGGAATATGGCATGCAATGGAAAGGAAAATGGAATGCAATGTAGAATGGAATGGTATGGAATGTGGAATGGAACGTGGAATGGAATGTGGAATGCATCGTGGAATGGAACGTGGAATGGAATGGAATGAAATGTGGAATGGAATGGAATGGAATATGGAATTGAATCTGGAGAGGAATGCAATGGAATCTGGAATAGAATGTGGAATGTAATGGAATAGAATGCGGAATGGAATGGAACGGAATGCTATGGAAAGTGGAATGGAATTTAATGCAATATGGAATGGAATGGAATGGAACATGGAATGGAACGTGAAAGGGAATGTGGAATGTGGAATTTAATGTGGAATTTAATGTGGAATGGACAGGAATGGAATGGAAGGGAATGTGGAATGTAAAGTGGAATGGAGTGTGGAATGGAATGTGGAATGAAATGTGGAATGGAATGGAATGGAATGTGGAATGAAACGTGGAATGGAATGGAATGTGGAATGAAACGTGGAATGGAATGAATTGGAATGTGGAATAGAATGGAATGGTATGGAATGGAATGCGGATTGGAAGGTGGAATGGAATGTGGAATGGAATGTGGAATGAAATGTAGAATGGAATGGAAAGGAAGGTGGAATGAAATGTGGAATGGAATGGATTGGAATGTGGAATGGAATGTGGAATGGACTTTAATGGAATGTGTAATGGAAAGTGGAATGGAATGTGGAATGGATTGTGGAATGGAATGTGGAATGGAACGGAATGGAAGGCTGAATGGAATGTGGAATGTACTGTGGAATTGAAGTTGGAATTGAATGCAATGGAATTTTGAATGGAAAGTGGAATGGAAAGTGGAATGGAATGGAATGGAATGGATCGTGGAATAGAATGTGGAATGGAAAGTGAAATGGAATGGAATGTAACGTAGAATTGAACCTGGAATGGAATATGGAAAAAATGTGGAATTCAACATGGTATGGAATGTGGAATGGAATGTGCAATGGAAAGGAATGTAAAGTAGAATGGAGTGTGGAATTGAGTGTGGAATGGAACGTGGAATGGAATGGAAAGGAATGTGGAATGCAACGTGCAATGGAACGTGGAATGAAATGGAAAGGAATGTGGAATGGAATATGGAATTGAATGGAATGGAATGGAATGGAATGGAATGGGAATGGAATGAAACGGAATGTGGAATGGATTTTGGAATGGAATGGAATGAATTGTGGAATGAAATGTGTTTTGGAATGAAATGGAACGTGGAATGGAATGGACTGGAATGTGGAATGGAATGTGGGATAGAATTTAATGGAAAGTGGAATGGAACGTGGAATGGAATGGAAGGGAATGGAAAGGAATGTGGAATGGAATGGAATGGAATGGAATGGAAAGGAATGTGGAATGGAATGGAATGGAATGCGGAATGGAATGTGGAATGGAATACAACGAAATGGGGAATGGAATGTTGATTGGAATGGAATGGAATTTAGAATGGAATGGAATGGACTGCGGAATGGAATGTGGAATGGAATGTGGAATGGAAAGGAATGGAATGGAATGTGGAATGACATGTGAATTGGAATGCAATGGAATGTGGAATGGAAAGTGGAAAGAAATGCAATGGAATGACAATGGAATGTGGTATTGAAAGTGTAATGCAATTTGGAATGGACTGTGGAATGGAATGTTGAATGGAATGTGGAAAGGAATGTGGAATGGAATGGAATGGACTTTGGACTGGATTGTGGAATGGAATGTAATGCAATATGGAATGGAATGTGGAACGGAATGTTTAATGGAAAGTGGAAAAGAATGGAGTGGAATGTGGTATGTAATGTGGAATGTAATGTGGAATGTAATGTGGAATGGAATGTGGAAGGGAAAGTGGAATGTAATGGAATGGAATGTGGAATGGAAAGTGGAATGTGATGTTCAATGGAATATGGAATTGAAAGTTGAATGGAATGTAATGGAACGTGGAATAGAACGTCGAAAGGAATGGAATGGAATGTGGAATGTAAGGTAGAATGGAACGTGGAAAGGAATGTGGAATGTAACATGAAATTGAATGTGGAATGGAATGTGAAAGGGAATGTGGATTGGAATGGAATGGAATGGAATGTGGAATGAAACCTGCAATGTATCGTGGAATTGAATGTGGAATGGATCGTGGAATGGAATGTGAAATGGAATGTGTAAAGGAATGTGGAATGGAATATGGAATGGAATGTGAAATTGACTGGAAGAGAATGTTGAATGGAACATAGAATGTAGAGGAATGGAATGTGGAATGGAATGTTGAATGGAATGGAATGGAAAGTGAAATGGAATCTGGAAAGGAAAGTGGAATGGAATGGAATGGAATGTGGAATGGAACGTGGAATGGAATGTGCAACGGAATGTGGAATGGAATGGAATGTAATATGGAATGCAATGCGGAATGGAACAGAATATAATGTGGAATGTAATGTGGAATGTAATGGAATGGAATGTGGACTAAAACGAGAAATGGAATGGAATGTAATATGGAATGCAATGTGGAATGGAACAGAATGTAATGTGGAATGTAATGTGGAATGTAATGGAATGGAATGTGGAGTAAAACGAGAAATGGAATGGAATGGAAGGTGGAACGGAACTTGGAATGGAATGTGGAATGGAACAAATAATGGAATGTGGAATGGTATGTGGAATGGAATGGAATGGAATCTGCTATGGAATGTGGAATGGAATGTGGAAAGGAGAGTGGAATGCAATGGAATGGAATGTGGACTGAAACGGGGAATGGAATGGAATGGAAGGTGTAATGGAACATGGAATGGAATGTGGAATGAAACGTGTAATGAAATGTGGAATGGAATATTTAATGGAATGGAATGTAATCTGGAATTTAATGTGGAATTGAATGAGGAATGGACTGTGGAATGTAATGGAATGGGATGCCGAATGAAATGTGGAATTGAATGTGTAATGTAATGTTGAGTGGAGTGTGGAATGGAACATGGAATGAAACATGGAAAGGAACGTGGAATGGGATGTTCAATGGAATATGGAATGGAAAGTTGAATGGAATGGAATGGAATGTGGAATTGAACGTGCAAAGGAATGTAATTTAATGTGGAATGGAATGTAGATTGGAACGTGGAAAGGAATGTGGAATGGAACGTGGAATGGAATGTGGAACGGAATGTGGAGTGGAATGGAATGGAATGGAATGGAAAGTGGAATTGAACGTGCAATGTATGGTGGAATTGAATGTGGAATGGAACTTGGAATGGAACGTGAAATTGAATGTGGAATGGAATGTGGAATGGAATATGGAATAGAACGAGAAATTGAATGGAAAGGAATGTTGAATGCAACGTGGAATGGAATGGAATGGAATGTAGAATGGAATGTGGAATATAATGGAATGGAACGTGGAATGGAATCTGGAAAGGAAAGTGGAAAGAAATGGAATGGAATGTGAAATGAAACGTGGAATGGAATGTACAACGGAATATGGATTGGAATGGAATGGAAAGTGGAATGGAATGTGCAATGGAACGGAATGTACTGTGGAATGGAATGTGGAGTGTAATGTGGAAAGGAAAGTGGAATGTAACGCAATGGAATGTGGACTGAAACCAGAAACGGAATAGAATGGAAGGTTGAATGGAACGCGGAATGGAACGTAGAATGGAACGTGTAATGGAAAGTGGAATGGAATGTGGAATGGAATGGAATGGAATCTGGAATGGAATGTGGAATGGAATGTGAAATGGACTGTGTAATGGAATGTGGAAAGGAAAGAGGAATGTATTGGAATGGAAGGCGAACTGAAACGAGGAATGGAATGGAATGGAATGTGGAATGGAATGTGGAATGGAATGGAATGAAATGGAATGTGGAATGGAATGTAATGGAATGTGGAATGGAATGTGGAATGGAATGGAATTTGGAATGGAACGTGGAGTGGAATGTGGAAGGGAATGTGGAACACAATGGAATGCCAAGAGGAATGGAATGTGGAATGCAATGGAATGGAATGTGGAATTGAATGTGGAATGCAATGTTGAATGGAATGGAATGGATGGTGGAATGGAATGTGAAATAGAAAGTGGAAAGGAACGTGGAATGGAACTTGGAATGGAATGTGCAATGGAAAGTGGAATGGAATGTGGAATGGAATGGAATGGAATGCGGCATAGAATGGAATGGAATGTGGAATGGAATGGAATTGAATTTGGAATGGAATGTGAAATGGTAAGGAAAGCAACATGGAATGGAATGGAATGCAATGTGGAAAGGAATGCAATGGGATGTGGAAAGAAATGAAACATAATGTGGAATCGAATGTGGAATGGAATGGAATGCAATGTTGAATAGAATGCGGAATTGAATGGAATTTGGAATGGAAAGGAATGGAATGGAATGGAATGTGAAATGGAATGGAATGTGGAACGGAATGGAATGGAATGTGGAATGGAATGGAATGGAATCGAATCGAATGGAATGGAATGTGGGATGCAATGTGGAATGGAATGGAATGGAAAGTGGAATGGTTTCTGGAATGGAATGTGGAATGGAATGGATTGGAATGCGTATTGGAATTGAATGGAAAGTGGCATGGAATGGAATGCAACGTAAAATGGAATGGAATGGATTGTGGAATGGAATGGAATAGAATGTGCAATGGAAAGGAGTGGAATGGAATGTGGAGTGGAATGGAATGGAATGCAATATAGAGTGGAATTGAATGGATTGGAATGTGGAATGGAACGTAATGGAACGTGGAATGGAATGGAATTGAATGCGAAAAGCGACGTGGAACGCAATGGAATGCAAAGTGGAAAGGAATGTGGAATGGAATGGAAATTAACGTGGAATGGATCCTGGAAAGGACCATGGAATGGAATGTGGAATGTAATGTGCAATGGAAAGAAATGCAATATGCAATGGGAAGGAATGGAATTAAAGGGAATTTGGAATGGAATTGAATGGAATGGAAAGTGGAATGGAATGTGGAATGGAAAGAAACGGAATGAGGAATGCAATGTGGAGTGCAATGAATTCGAAACTGGAATGGAAACTATAATGGAACATGGAAGGGAAGTGGAATGGTATATGGAATGGAATGTGGAATGGAATATGGAATGGAATAGAATGGAAGGTGGTCTGGGATATAATGAATTGGAGGGTCGAATGGATTGGAATCGAATGTGGAATGGAAAATGGATTGGAATGTGGAATGGAATGCTGAGTGGAATGGAGTGGACAGTGAAATGGAAAGGAATGGAATGGAATGTGGAATCAAAAGTGTAAAGGAAGGGAATGGAATGTGGAACGGAGAGTGGAATGGAATGCAATGGAACGTGGAATGGAATCTGGAATGGAATGTGGAATGGAATGGATTGGATTGCAAAATGGAATGGAATGGAATGTGGAATGGAATGGAAAGGAATGTGAAAAGAAATGGAATGGAATGTGAAATGGAATGGAAAGGAGTGTGGAATGGAAAGGATTGGAATGTGGAAAGGAATGGAATAGAATGAGGAAAGTAAAGTTGAATGGAAAGTTGAATGGAACGTGGAATGAAACGTGGAATGGAACGTGGAATGGAATGGACTGTAACGTGTAGTGGAAAGTGGAATGGAACGTGGAATGGAATGTGGAATGCAAAGTGGAATGGAACGTGGAATGTAATGGAATGCAACGTGGAATGCAATGGGAGGAAAGGTGGAATGAAATGGAATGGAATGTGGAATGGAATAGAATGAAATGGAATGCGGAATGGAATGTAATGGAATGTGGAATGCAATGTGGAATGGAATGAAATGGAATGTGGAATGCAATGAAATGGAATGTGGAATGGAATGTGGAATAGAATGGAATGCAATGTGGAAAGGAATATGGAATGGAATGAAAAGGAACGTGGAATGGAATGTGGAATGAAATATGTAATGGAATTAAGTGTAATGCGGAGTGGAATGTGGAATGGAATGGAATGGAAGGTGGAATGAAATGGAAAGGTATGTGGAAAGGAATGGAATGAAGTGCAATATGGAATGGCATGGAATGGAATGTGGAATGGAATGTGGAATTCAATGAAGTGGAATGTGGAATTGAATGAAATGCAATGTGCAATGGAATTTGGAATGGAATGGAATTTGGAATGGAAAGGATTGGAATGTGGAATGGAAAAGAATGGAATGTGGAATGGAAAGGAATATGGAATGGAATGGAATATTGAATGGAATGGATTTCAATGTGGAATGGAACGGAGTGGAACGGAATGTGGAATTCAATGGAATGGTGTGTGGAATGGAATGAAATGCGGAATGGAACGTGGAATGGAACGTGGAATGGAAACTGGAATGGAACGTGAAATGCAATTGGAAAGGAATGTGGAATGGAATGGAGTGGAATTTCAGGGAATGAGAAATGGAGTGGAATGGAATGTGGAATGGAATGTGGAATGGAATGGAACGGAATGTGGAATGGAATGTGGAATGGAATGCAATGAAATGGACTGGAATGGATTGGAATTGAATGAATGTGAAATGTAATGGAGTTGAATGTGGAATGAAATGTATACTAGAAAGGCATGCAATGTGGAAAGAATGTGGAATGGAATGGAATGGAATGTGGAATGCAATGAAATGAAATGTGGAATGAAACGTGGAATGAAATGGAATGCAAAGTGGAAAGGAAAGTGGAATAGAATGCAATGGAATGTGGAATGGAATGCAATGGAATGTGGAATGGAATGCAATGGAATGTGGAATGGAACGTGGAATGGAACAAAATGGAATGTGGAATAGAATGTGGAATGGAATGTGTAATGGAACGTGGAATGGAACGGAATGGGAGATGGAATGTGAAATGGAACGTGGAATGCAATGGAATGTGGAATGGATTGTGGAATGGAATGTGGAGTTCAACGCGGAATGGAATGGAGTGGAATGTGTAATGCAACATTCAATGGAATGGCATGGAATATGCAGTGGAACGTGGAGTGGAATGGAATGGAAGGTGGAAAGAAACGTGGAATGGAAAGAGTACTGGAACGTGAAATGGAATGGAGTGCGGAATGGAATGTGGAATGAAAAGTCGAATGGAATGGAATATGGAATGGATTGTGGAATGGAATGGAATGGAATAGAATGTGGAATGGATAGGTATCGAATGTGGAATGGAATGTAGTGGAATAGAATGTGGAATGGAATGGAATGCAATGTGGAATGGAATGGAATGGAATGTGGAAAGGAGAGGAATGGAATGTCGAATGAAATGGAATGGAATGTGGAATGCAATGCAATGGAATGTAGAATGGAATGAGGAATGGAATGGAATGTGGAAAAGAAATGAAAGGAATGTGGAATGTAATGTGGAATGGAATGGAATGTGGAATGGAATATGAAATGCAATGGAATGGAATGTGGAATGGAATGTGGAATGGCAGGGAATGGAATATGTAATGGATTGTGGACTGGTAATAGAATGTGGAATGGAACGGAAAGGAATGTGGAATGGAATGTAGACTGCAATGGAAAGGAATGTGGAACGGAATGGAATGGAATGTGGAATGGAATGGAATTGAGTGTGGAATGGAAATTGGAATGGAATGTGGAATGGAACGTGGAATGGAATGTTGAATGGGATGTGCAACGGAATGTGGAATGGAAGGGAATGTGGAATGAAATGTGGAATGGATTATGGAATATAATGTGGAATGGAATGTGGAATAGAATGGAATGGAATGTGGAAAATAACGTGGAATGGAATGGAATGGCATGTGGAATGGAACCTGGAACGTAATGTGGAATGGAACTTTGAATGGAATGCAGGAACGGAATGGAATGCCGAGTGAAATGGAATGGAAGGTGGAATGGAACAGAAAGGGATGCGGACTGGAATGGAACGGAATGTGGAATGGAATTTGGAATGGAATGGAATGCAATGTGGAATGGAATGTGGAATGGAATGATACGTGGAATGGAAAGAAATGAAATGTGGAAGGGAATTGAATGTAATGTACAATTTACTGTGGAATGGAATGGAATGCTATGTGGAATGGAATGTGGAATCGAATGGAATGTGGAATCGAATGGAATGTGGAATGGAATGTTGAATCGAACATGGAATGGAATGGAATGTTGAATGGATTGTGGAATGGAATGGAATGGAATGTGCAGTGGAATGGAATAGAATTTGGAATGGAATGGAATGGAATGTGGAATGGAATATGGAATGGATTGTGGAATCGAATATAGTATGGAATGTGGAATGGAATGGAAAGGAAAGTGCAGTGAAAATGTGGAATGGAACGGAAAGGAATGTGGAATGGAATGTGGAATGCAATAGAATGGAATGTGGAATGGAATGGAATGGAATATGCAATGCATTGGAATGGAACGTGAAATGGAAATTGGAATGGATCGTGGAATGCAACGTGGAATGGAACTTGGAATGGAAAGTGGAATGCAATGTGAAATGGAACGGAATGGAAAGTGGAATGTAATGTGTAATGGAATGGAATGTAAAGTGTAATGGACGGGAATGGAATGTGGAATGGAATGGATTGCAATGGAAAGTGGAATGGAATGTGGAATTGAATATGGAATGGAGTGGAATGGAATCTTGAATGGAATGTGGAATGAAATGGAATGGAATTTGGAATGGAATGCAATGGAAAGTGGAATGCAACGTGGAATAGGATGGAATGGAATGTGGAATGGAATGTGGAATGGAATGGAATGTGGAATGGAATGTGGAATGGAATGGAATGTGGAATGGAATGTGGAGCGGAACTTGGAATGGAATGGAATGTGCAATAGATTGTAGAGTGAAATGTGGAATGCTATGTGGAATGCTATGTGGAAAGGAGTGGATTGGAATGTAGAATGGAATGGAATTTGGAATGGAATGGAATGTGGAATGGAATTGAATGGAATAGTATTTGGACCGGAATGGAATGGAATGTGGATTGGAATAGAAAGAAATGTGGAATTGAAACTGGATTGGCATGGAAAAGAATGTGTAATGGCATGCGTAATGGCATGGAATGGAATGTGGAATGGAATGGAATGCATTGTGGAACGAAATGTGCAGTGGAATGGAAAGGAATGTGGAATGTCATGGAATGGAATGTAGAATGCAATGGAATGGAATGTGGGAAGGTATGGAATGTAATGTGCAACGGAATGGAATGCAATGTAGAATGCAATGGAAAGAGGAATGGAATGAAATGAAATGGAATAGGGATTGGAATGAAATAGAATGGAATATGGACTGGAATGGATTGGAATGTTAAATGGAATGGGATGGAATGTGGAATGGAATGGAATGCAAAGTGGAATGGCATGGAATGGAATGTGTAATGGAAGGGAATGGAATGTAGAATGGAATGTGGAATGGTACGGAATGGAATGGAATGAAATGTGGAATGGAATGGAATGGAATATAGAACGGCATTTGGAATAAAATGGAAAGAAAACTGGAATGGAAGGTGGAATGTAAGGTGGCATGGAATGTGGAATGTTACGTAGAAGGGAATGGAATATAACATGGAATGGAACGTGGAATGGAACGTGGCATGGAACGTGGAATGGAACGTGGAATGGAATTGAATGGAACCTGGAATGGCATGGATCGAAATGTGGAATGGAATGGAAGGGAATGTGGAATAGAATGGTATAGAAGGTGGAATGGAATGGAATTCAATGGAATGTGGACAGGAATGGAATGGAAAGTGGAATGGAATTTCAAATGGAATTGAAAGGAATTTGGAATAGTATGGAATGGAATGTGGAACGCAATGGAATGGCAAGCAGAATGGAATGGAACTGGATGTGGAAATGAATGTGCAATGGAGCAGAATGGAATGTGGAGTGGAATCGAATGCAACATGGAATGGAATGGAATGGAATGTGGAAAGGAATGGAATGGATTTGGAATGGAATGGAATGGAATGTGCAATGGAGTGGAATGGAATGTGGAGTGGAATTGACTGCATTGCAACGTGGAATGGAATGGAATGGAATGTGAAATGGAATGTAGTGGAATGTGGAATTGAATTGAATATAATGGACCTTGGAATTGAATTCAAACAATCGTGGATTGGAATGTAATGAACGTGGAAAGGAATGGAATGGAATGTGGTAGGGAATGGAACGGAAGGTGGATTGTAATGGAATGGAATCGAAAGTGGAATGGAATGGAATGTGGAATGGAATGGAATGGAATGGAACTTGGAATGGAGTGGAATGTGGAATGGAATGGAATGTGGATTTGAAGTGGATGGAAGTGAATGGAAATCGGAATGGAATGGAATGGTACGTGGAATGGAATGGATCGTAACGTGGAATCGAATGGAATGAAATTTGGAATGGATTGGAATGTAATGTAGAATGGAATGGAAGGAAATGGAATGTGGAATGGAATAGAATGTGGAATGGAATGGGATGGAATGTAGAATGGCATGGAATGGAATGTGTAATGGAATGGAATGTGGTATGGAATGTGGAGTGGAATGGAATACAATGTGGAATGCACTATGGATGGAATGTTGAATGGAATGTGGAATGAAATGGAATGGAATTTGGAATGGAATCTGGAATGGAATGTGGAATGGAATAGAATGGAATGCGGAATGGAAAATGGACTGGAAAGTGGAATGGAACATGGAATGTAACGTTGAATGGAACATCGAATGGAACGTGAGATGGAACGACGAATGGAACGTGGAATGGAATGCAGAATGGAATGTGGAATGGAATATCGAATGGAACAAGTGATGGAACGACGAATGGAAAGTGGAATGGAATGCAGAATGGAATGTGGAATGGAACGGAATGGAATGTGGAGTGGAATGTAATGGGATGTGGAATGGAATGGAATGGAATGGAATGTGGAATGGAAAGTGGAATGGAATGAGGAATGGAAATGAATGGAATGGGAAGCTATGTGGAATGGAAAGGAATGGAATGGAATGTGGAATTGAATGGAACGGAATGGAAAGGAATGGAAAGGAATGGAATGGAATGGAATGTGGAATGGAATGGAATGACATGTGCAATGGAGTGGAATTAAAAGGAATGTGGAATGGAATGGAATGTGGAATGGAATGTGGAATGGAATATTACGTGGAATGGAATGGAATGGAATGGAATGTGGAATGGAATGCACTGCAATGTGGAATGGAATGGAACAGAATGTGGAATGGAATTAAATGTAATGTGGAATGGAATGGAAAGGAACGGAATATGGACTGGAATGGATTGGAATGGGGTGTTGAATGGAATGGAATGGAATGGAATGGAATGGAATGCGAACTGCAATGGAATGGAATGGAATGTTAAATGGAAGGTGGAATGGAATGGAATATGGAATGGAATGTGGAATGAAATGGAATGGAATGTGGAATGGAATGTGGAAAGGAATGGAATGTGGAATGGGATGAAATGTAATGTGGAATGGAATTGAATAGAATGGAAAGTGGATTGCAATGGAATGTGGACTGGAATGGAATGGAATGTAACGAAATGTGGAATGGAATAAGAAATGGACTGGAATGGAATGGAGAGGAACGTGAAATGGAATGGAATGTTGAATGAAATGGAATGGAATGGAATGGGATGTCAAATGGAGTGGAATGGAATGGAATGGAATGTGGAATGCAATGGAATGGAATGTGGAGTGTAATGGAATGGAATATGAAATGGAATGGAATTGACTGGAATGGAATGGAAAGAGAAATGGAATGGAATCGAATGTGGAATGGAATTGAATTTAATGTGGAAAACAATGGAATGGAATATGGAATGGAAAGTTGAATGGGAATGCAATGTGGAGTGGAGAGGAATGGAATATGGAGTGGAATGGAATGGAATGTGGAGTGGTATGGAATGGAATATGGAATGGAATGTGTACTGGAATAAAATGGAATGGAATGGAATGGAATGTGGAATGGAAGGGAATGAAATGTGGAATGGAATGGAATGGAATGGAATTCAATGCGGAATGGAATGGAATGGAATGGAATGTGGAAAGGAATGGAACGAAATGTGGTGTGGAATGAAATGTGGAATGGTAAGCAAAATGGAATGAAATGGAATGGACTGGAATGGAATGTGGAATGGAATGGAATGTGGAGTAGAATGGAATGGAATGTTGAAAGCAAAGTGGAATGTAATGGAATGGAATGTGGAATGGAATGTGGAATGGAGTGGAATGGAAAGTGGAATGGAATAGAATGGAATGTGGAAAGGAATGCAATGGAACATGGAAAGGAAAGTGGATTGGAGTGGAAAGTGGAATGGAATAGAATGAAATGGAATGGCATGTATAATGGAATTGAATGTGGAATGGAAAGAAACGAAACATCGAAAGGAAGGAGGAATGGAACGTGGCATGGAACATAGAATGGAACTTGGAATGGAATGGAATGGAAAGTGGAATGTAATGGAAGGGAAAGTGGAATCGAACGTGGAATGGAATGGAAAGGATTGTGGAATGGAATGTGGAATGCAATGCAATGCAATGTGGAATGGAATGGAACGGAAAGTGGAATGGAAATTGTAATGGAACGTGGAATGGAACGTGGAATGGAACGTGGAATTGAATGTGGAATGAATTGTGGAATGGAATGGAGTGGAATGGAATCGAATGTGGAATGGAAAGTGGATTGGAACCTGGAATGGAACTTGGAATGTTACGTGCAATGAAAAGTCAAAAGGAACGTGGAATGGAATGTCTAATGGAACGTGGAATGGAATGCGCAATGGAATGTGCAAAGGAACAGAATGGAATGAAATGCAATATGGAATGATACGGGGAATGGAAAAGAAAGGAAAGTGCAATGGAATAGAATTGAATGGAACTTGGAATGGAATGGAATGGAATGGAATGTGGATTGGAATTGAATGGAATGTGGAAATGAATGGAATGGAATGGAATGGGAATATAACGGAATGGAATGTGGAATGGATTGTGGAAAGGAATATGGAATGGAATGTGGAATGGAATGCAATCGAACTGAAAGGATTGTGGAATGAAATGGAATGGAATTTTGAATGCAATGGAATTGAATGGAATGTCAGATGGAATGGGAAGGAATGAGGAATGGGATGCAATGGAATGTGTAATGGAATGGAATGGAATGTGTAATGGAAAGGAAAGGAATGCAATGCTGAATGGTATGGAAAGGAATGTGGAATGGAATGGAATGGAATGTGCAATGCAATGGGGAATGGAAAAGAATGTGGAGTGGTATGTGGAAGGGAAAGAAATGGAACCTGGAATGCAATGGAAAGTAATGGAATGTGGAATGGAATGGAATGGAATGTGGATTGGAATGGAACGGAATGGTATGTGGATTGGAAAGGAATGGAATGTGGAAGGGAATCGAATGTGGAATGGAATGTGGAATGAAATGCACTCTCAAATGGAATGGAATGGAATGTGGAATTGAATGGCATGTGAAATGGAATGGAATGGAAAGTAAAAAGGAAAGGAATTAAATGTGCAATGGAATGGAATGGAATGTGGAATGGAATGTGGAATGGAATGGAATGGACTGTGGAATGCTATGGAATGGAATGTGGAATGGAATGGAATGGATTGGAATGGAAAGGGAAAATAAAGGAATGGAATGTGTAATTGAATGTGGAAAGCAATATGGAATGGAATGTGGAATGGAATGCAATCGAACAGAGAGGATTGTGAAATGGAATGGAATGGAATTTGGAATACAATGGAATTGAAAGGAATGTGAGATGGAATGGAAAAGAATGTGGAATGGAATGGAATGGAATGGAATTTGTAATGGAATGGAATGGAATGTGTAATGGAATGAAATGGAATGTGTAATGGAAGGGAAAGGAATGTAGAATGCAATGTGGAATAGTATGGAATGGAATGTGGAATGGAATGGAATGGTATGTGCAATGCAATGTGGAATGGAAAGGAATGGGGAGTGGAATGTGGAAGGGAATTGAATGGAATCAGAAATGCAATGCAATGGAAGGGAATGTGGAATGGAATGGAATGGAAAGGAACGAAATGTGGAATGGAATGGAATGGAATGGAATGTGGAATGGAATGGAATGGAATGTGGAAAGAAATGGATTAGAATGTGGAATGCAATGTGGAATGGAATGGAATGGAATGTGGAACGGAATGTGGAATGTAATGCAATCTGGAATGGAATGGAATGGAATGGAATGGAATGTGTAATGGAAAGGCATGGAATGGAACGTGAATTGGAAATAGAATGTAATGTTTAATGGAATGGCATGGAATGTGGAATGAAATGAAATGGAAAGTGGAATGGAATGTGAATGGAATGGAATGGAATGTCAAATGGAATGGAATAGAAAGTGGGATGGAATCTGAAATGGAATATAACGGAATGGAGTTTAATGTGGAATTGAATGGAATGCAAAGGAATGTGAAATGGAAATAGAATCGAATGTTACATAGAATGGAATGGAGTGTGGAACTTATTTGAATGGAATGTGGAATGGAATGTAATGGAACGTGGAATGGCATTTGGAATGGAATGAAATGGAATGTGGAATGGAATAGAACGGAAGGTGGATGGAACGGAATGGAATGGAATGGAATGGAATGTGGAAAGCAAAGGAATGGAATGGAATGGAATGTGGAAAGGAACGGAATGTGGAATGGAATGGATTGGAATAGAACAAAATGTGGAATTGAATGGAATGGAATGGAATGTGAAATGGAAATAGAATGGAATGTTTAATGGAATGGAATGGAATGTGGAAAGTAATGGAATGAAATGTGAAATAGAATGTGGAATGGAATGGAATGGAATGTGGAATGGAATGGAATGGAAAGCGGAATGGAATGTAATGGAATCTGCAATGGAATTTAATGGAACGGAATTGAATGTGGAATGCAATGGAATTGAATGGAATGGAAAGAGGAATAGAATGGAATGGAGTGGAAAGAGGAATAGAATGGAATGGAATGTGTAATGGAATGGAATGGAATGTTGAATGTAATGGAACGGAACGTGGAATGGAACGTAATGGAATGTGGAATGGATTCTGGAAAGGATCGTGGAATGGAATGAAATGGAATGGAATGGAATGTGGAATGGATTGGAATGGAATGGAATGGAATGAGGAATAGAATGGAAAGTAATTGAATATGGAACAGAATGGAAAGGAATGGAATGTGGAATGAAATTTGGAATGGAATGGAACGGAATGTGGAATGGAATTGAATGGAATGGAATATGGAAAGGAATCGAATGGAATCGAATAAAATCTAATGTGGAATGGAAGGGAATGGAATGTGGAATGGAAAGGAATGGAATATGGAATGGAATGGAATGGAAAGTGGAATAAAACGGAATCTAATGGGGAACGGAATGTGGAATGGAATGGAATGGGATGTGGATTGGAATGTGGCATGGAAAGAATGGAATGTGGAATGGAATGGAATGGAATGTGGAATGGAATAGGTTGGAAATTGGAATGGAATGGAATGAGACATTGAATGAAATGGAATGTGAATGTGATGTGGAATGGAACGTGGAATGGAATGGAATGGAATGGAATGTGGAATGGAAAAGAATGGAATGAGGAATGGAATGGAATGGAATGTGGAATGGAATAGAATGGAATGAGGAATGGAATGGAATGGAATGTGGAATGGAATTTGTAATGGAAAGTGGAATGGAATGGAATGGAATTTGGATGGAATGGAATGTAATCTGGAATGGAATGGAAGGGAATGTGGAATGGAATGGAATGGAAAGTGGAATGGAATGGAATGGAATGTGGAATGGGATGTGGAATGGAATGGAATAGAATGTGGAATGGAATGTGGAAGGCAAAGAATTGGAATTGAATGGAATGTGGAATTGAAAGGAATGGAATTTGGAATCGTATTCAATGGAATGGAATGGAATGTGGAATGGAATGTTTAATGGAATGGAATGGAATGTAGAGTGCAATGAGGAATTTAACGTGGAATGGAATGGAATGGAAAGTGAAATGGAAAGTGGAATGGAATGTGGAATGGAACGTGGAATGGATTTGAATACAACATGGAATTTAATGGAACTTGCAATGGAGTGGAAAGCAGCGTGAAATGGATTGTGGAATGGAATGCAATGGAATGTGGAATGGAATAGAAAGGAATGAGGAATACAATGTGGAGTGGAACGTGGAATGGAATGAGGAGAGGAATGGAATGAAATGCGGAATGGAATGGAATGGAAGGTGGAAAGGAATGTGTAATCGAGTGTGGAATTGAACATGCAATGTAATGGAATGGCATGGAATATGGAATGGAATGTGTAATGGAATGGAATGGAAGCTTAATGGAATGGAATGGAATGGAATGTTTAACGCAATGGAATGGAATGGTATGTGGAAAGAAATGGAATGGAATGTGGAATGGAATGGAATGGAAAGTGGAAAGGAATGTGGAATGGAAAGGAATGGAATGTGGCATGGAATAGAGTGGAAACTGGAATGGAATGGTATGCAATCGATTGGATTGTGGAATGGAACGGAATGTGGAATGAAATTGAATGGAATGGAATGTAGAATGGAACGGAATTGGAATAGAATGGAATAGACTGTGGAATGGAATGAAATAAAATGTGGAAAGTAACGGAATGTGGAATGGAATGGAATGGAATGTGGAATGGAAAGGACTGCAATGTGGAATGGAATGGAATGGAAAGGACTGCAATGTGGAATGGAATGGAATGGAATTTCGAATGGAACGGAACAGGATGTGGAATGGAATGTGGAATGGAATGTTTAATGGAATCGAATGGAATGTGGAATGGAATGGAATGGAGGGTGGAATGGAAACTTAAATGTAATGCAATCAAATGTGGAATTGAATGAAATGGAAAGGAACATGGAATGGAATGGAAAGGGATGTGGAATGCAATGGAATGGAATGTGGAATGGAATGTTGAATGGAATGGAATGGCATGTGGAATGGAATGTGGATTGAAATGGAATGGAATTGAATGGAATGTGGAATATAATGGAATGCAATGTGGAATGGAATGGAATGTGAAATGGAATTGAATGGAATGTGGAATGGAATTTAATGGAAGGTGGAATGGAATGGAATTGAATGTGGAATGCAATGTGGAATGGAATGTGGAATGGAATGGTATGGAATGGAATGCGGAATGGAATGGAAAGGAATGTGGAATGGAATGGAATGTAATGGAATGTGGAATGGAATGGAATTTGGAATGGAATGGAATGCAATGTAATCTGGAATGGAATGAAATGTAATATGGAAAGGAAGGGAATGAAATGTGGAATGAAATAGAATGTAATGTGGAATGGAATGGAATGGAAGTTGGAATGGGATGTAATGGAAGGTTGAATGGAATGGAATCGAATGTGGAATGGAGTGGAATGCAAACAGGAATGGAATGGAATGGTATGTGGAATGGAGTGGAAAGGAAAGTGGATTGGAATGTAGAATGGAATGGAATCGAATGGAATATGGAATGGAGTGGAATGGAATGGAATGTGGAGTGGAATGTGGAATTGAATGGAATGGAAAGTAGAATGAATTGGAATGGAATGTGGAATGGAACGTGGAATGGAGTGGAGTGAAATTCGGAAAAGAACATGGAATGTAATGGAATGGAACCTGGAATGGAACGTGGAATGGAACGTGGAATGGAACATGGAGTGGAATGTGGAATGGATCGTGGAACGGAAAGTGGAATGGAAAGTGGAATGGAAGGGAATGGAACGTGGAACGGAATGAAATGGAATGTGTAATGGAATGTGTAACGGAATGAAATGGAATGTGGAATGGAATGTGTAATTGAAAGCCTTGGAACGAGGAATCGAAAGTGAAATGGAACGAGGACAGGAAAGTGGAGTGGAATGGAAAGGAACATGGAATGGAACGTGGAATGCAACACGGAGTGTAACGTGGAATGGAACGTGGAATGCAACACGGAGTGTAACGTGGAATGGAACGTGGAATACACTGTGGAGTGGAATGTTCAGCGGAATGTGGAATGTAATGTGGAATGGAAAGAAATGGAATGTGGAATGGAATGTGGAATGGAATGTGGAATGGAATGTGGAATGGAAAGTAATTTAATGTGAAATGTAATGTGGAATGAATTGTGGAATGGAAAATGGAATGGAATAGAGTGCAATGTGGAATGGAGCGTGGTGTGGAATGGAATGGAAGTTGGAATGCATCATGGAATGGAAAGTGGAATGGAATGAAATGTGAAATTGACGTAACGGAATGTGGAATGGAATGTGAAATGGAACGTGGAATTGAAGGGTGAATGGAATGGAAAGGAATGTGGAATAGAAAGTGGAATGGAATGTGGAAGGGAACATGGAATGCAATGCAATAGAATGTGGAATGGAATGTGGAATAGAATTAGGAATGGAATGTGGAATGGATTGCAATGGAATGTGTAATGGAATGTGGAATGGAATGTGAAATGGAATCTGCAGTGGAATGGAATGTGGAATGGAATAGATTGGAATGTGGAAAGGAATGCTGAATGGAATGCAATGTAATGTGGTATGGAACAGAGTGGAATGTGGAATGCAACCTGGAATGTAATGTGCATTGAAACGGAATGGAATGTGGATTACAATGTGGAATGGAGTGTGCAATGGAATGCGGAATGGAAAGGAATTCAATGTGGAATGTAAAGGAATTGAATGTGGAATGGAATGTGGAATGGAACGAGCAATGGAATGGAATGCATTGTGGAATGGAAAGCAATGGAATAGTATGGAATATGGAATAGAGTGGAATGGAATGTGGAATGGACCGTGGAAAGGAACGTGGAATGCAACATGGAATGGAAGGTGGCATGGAATGCAATGGAACGAGGAATGGAATGTGGAGTGGAATGGAATGGTATGTGGAATGGATTGCAATGTGGAATGGAATGGAAAGGAATGTGGAATTGAAGATGGAATGGAATGGAATGGAATGTGGAAAGGAATGTGGAAAGGAGTGGAGTGGAACGTGGAAAGGAAGGTGGAATGGAATACAATGCGGAATGGAATGGAATGAAACGTGGAATGGAAAGTGGAATGCAATGTGAAATGGAAAGTGCAATAGAATGGAATGGAATGTGGAATGAAAAGTGGAATGCAATTGAATGGAATGCGGAATTGAAAGGGGAATGGAATGTGTAATGGAATGCATTTGATCATGGAATGAAACGTGGAAAGGAATGGAAAGCAACGTGGAATGGAATGTGGAATGGAATGTGCAATGGAATAGAATGGAATGGGGAATGAAATGTGAAATGGAATGTAATGCAATGCGGCATCGAATGGAATGGTATGTTGAATGGGATGTGGAATGGAATGGAATGGAATGTGGAATGGAATGTGGAATGGAAAGTGGAATGGAATGGAACAGAATGTGGAATGCAAAGTGCAATGTAATGTGGAATGGAATGTGGAATGGAATTTGGAATAGAACGGAATGGAATGTGGAATTGAACGTGGAATGCAATGTGGAATGGAACATAAAATTGAACATGGATTTGAATGGAATGCAACATGGAATAGAATGTGGAATGGAATGGAATGGAATGTGGAATGGAACGTGGAGTGGAATGGTATGGAATGTGGAATGGAATGAAATGGAATGTGGAATGGAATGTGGAACAGAATGGAATGAAATGTGGAATGGAATGGAATGGGACATGGAATGGAATGTGAGATGGAATGGAATGCAATGTAGAATGCAATGGAATGGAATGTGGAATGGAATGGAATGGAATGTGGAATGGAATGTGAAATGGAATGTGCAAAGGAATGTGGAATGGAATGGAATGAAATGTAAAATAGAATGTAGAATGGAATGCAATGGAAAGAGGAATGGAATGTGAAATGGAATGTACAAAGGAATGTGGAATGGAATGGAATGAAATGTAAAATAGAATGTGGAATGGAATGGAATGGAATGGAACGTGGAATGGAATATGAAATTGAATGTTGAATGGAATGTGGAATGGAATATGGAATGGTGTGGAATGGAATATGGAATTGAATGGAATGGAATGTGATGGAATGGTGTGGAATGGAATATGGAATTGAATGGAATGGAATGTGGAGAGGAATGTGGAATGAAATGGAATTGATTGTCGAATGGAATGAAATGGATTGAGGAATGGAACGTGAAATGGAATTTGAAATGCAATGTGGAATGTAATGGAATGGAATGTGGAATGGAATGGAAAGGAATGTGGAATGGAATGGGGAATGAAATGTGGAATGGACCGTGGAATGGAAAGGAATGGAATGTGGAATAGAATGCGGAGTGGTATGGAATGGATCGTGGAATGGAACGTTGAATGGAACGTGGAATGGAACGTGGAATGTAATGTGGAATGGAATGTGGAATGGAATTCAATGGAATATGGAACGGAATGTGGAATGGAATGGAATGAAATGTGGAATGGGATGTGGATTGGAATTGAATGGAAAGAGGAATGGAGTTGAATGGAATGTGGAATGGAATGTGGACTGGAATGCATTGGAATGTGGAACGGATTGTGGAAAGGAATGGAAGGGAGGGGAATAAGGAATGGAACGTGGAATGGAATGTGTAATGGAATGTGGAATGGAGTAGAATGGAAAGTGGAATGGAATGTGGATCTGAATGTGTAGAGGAAAGCAATGGAATGTGGAACGGAATGTGAAACGGAGTGCAATAGAATAGAATGAAATGTAAGGTAATGTGGAATGGACCGTGGAATGAAATGTAGGATGCATTGGAATGGAATGTGGAATGCAATGGAATGGAACGTGGAATGGAAAGGAATGGAATGTGTAATGGAAAGGAATGTAATGTGGAATGCAATGGAATGGTACGGAATGTGGAATAGAATGGAATGGAATGGAATGGAATGTGCAATGGAATGGATTGGAATGTGGAATGGAATAGAATAGAATGTGGAATGGAATGGAATGGAATGTGGAGAGGATTGGAATGAATTGGAATGTGGAATGGAATGCAATGTAATTGAATGAAATGGAATGCAATGTGGAATGGAATGTGGAATGGAATGGAATGCAATGGAATGTGGAATGGAATGGAACGTGGAATGGAATGTGGAATGGAATGTGGAATGGAACCTGCAATGGAAACCGGAATGGAATGGAATGGAATGTGGAAAAGAATGTGCAATGGAACGTGGAATAGAACGAGGAATGTAATGGAATGGATTGTAGAATGGAATGTGCAATGGAATGGAATGGAATGTGGAACGGAATGTGGAATAGAATATGGAATAGAATGGAAAGGAATGTGGAATGGGAAGTGGATTGAAATGGAATGGAATTTGGAATGGAATGGAGTGGAATGTGGAATCGAAAGTGGACTGGAATGCAATGGGATGTGGAATGGAATGTGGAATGGAATGTGGAATGTCATGTGGAATGGAATGTGGAATGGAACATAATGTAATGTGAAGTGGAACGTGGAATAGAATTGAATGGAACGTGGAATGGAACGTGGAATGAAATGGAATGGTACGCGGAATTGAATTTCGAATGTAACATGGAATGGCATAGAACGTGGAATGGAATGGAAAGGAACGTGGAATGGAATGTGGAATGAAATGTGGACTGCAACGTGGAATTGAAAGAAGAATGGAAAATGGAATGGAAAGTTATGGAATATGGAATGGAATGGAATGGAATGTGGAATGGAATTTAATGGAATGCAGAATGGAATGTGGAATGGAATGGAATGGAAGGTGGAATGGAATGTGGAATGGAATGGAATGTGGAAAGTAATGGAAGTTAATGGAATGGAATGTGGAATGGAATGGAGTGTAATGTGCAGTGGAATCTGGAATTGAATGGAACGGAACATGGAATGGAACGTGGAATTGAACGAGGAATGTAACACGGAATGGAACGTGGAATGGAGTGTGGAATGAAATGTGGAATGTAATGGAATGGAATATGGAATGGAAGGGAATGTAATGTGCAATGGATTGTGGAATGGAATGGAATGAAATGGAATGGAATGTGGAATGGAATTCAAAGGAATATGTATAGGAAAGGAATGGATTATGGAATGTAATGGAATATTATGAAATGTGGAATGGAATTGAATGGTATGGAATGGAACGTACAATGCAATGGAACGTGGAATGGAATGGAATGGAATGTGGAATAGAATGGAATGAAACATGCAATGGGAAGTGAAATTGAATGTAGAATGGGACGTAGAATTGAATGCTGAATGGAAAGTGGAATGGAAAGTTATGGGATTTGGAATGGAATGGAATGGAATGTGTAATGGAATGGAATGGAATGTGGAATGGAATGAAATGGAATGTTGAATGGAATGTGGAATGGAATGGAGCTGAATATGGAATGGAATGGAATGGAATGTGGAAAGGAATGGAATGGGATGTGGAATGCAATGTCGAATGCAATGTGGAATGGAATGCAATGGAATTTGAAATGGAGTGGAATGCAATGTGGAATGGCAGAGAATAGTATGGAATGTGGAATGGAATGGAATGGAAAGGGGAATGGAATGTGGAATGGAAAGTTGAATGGAATGGATTGTAAAGCTTTGTGGAATGGAATGTGGAATGCAATGAAATGGAAAGTGGAATGTAATGTAATGGAGTGTGGAACGGAATGGAACGTGGAATGGAAAGGAATGCAATGTGAATTGGAATGGAATGGAATGTGGAATATAATGTGAAATGTAATGTACAATGGAATGTGGAATGGAATGAAATTGATCATGGAATTGAATGAAATGGAACGTGGAATGGAAAGGAATGTAATGTGGAATGGATCGTGGAATGGAATGGAGTGGAACGTCTAATGGAATGTGAGTTGGAATGTGGAATGGAACATGGAACGCAACGTGGAATGGAATGGAATGCAACGTGGAATGGAACTTGGAAAGGAACGTGGAATGTAACGTGGAATTGAAAGGAATGGAATGTGGAATGAAATGAAATGGAATGGAATGTGGAATGGAATGTGGAATGGAATGCGGAACGGAATGTGGAATGCAATGTGGAATGGAATGTGGAAAGGAATGTGGAATGGAGCAGAATGGAATGTGAAATGGAATGGATTGGAATGTGGAATGGAAAGTGGATTGGAATGTGTAATGGTCGGTGGAATGGAATGTGGAAACGAGTGTGGAATGGTACGGAATAGAATGTGAAATGGAATGGATTGGAATGTGGAACCGAATGGAATGGTATGTGAAATAGAATGTGGAATGAATTGGAATGGAGTGTGGAATGGAATGGAATGAAATTTAGAACTGAATGTTGGGCAGAACGTCGAATGGAATGTGGAATGTAATGTGGAATGGAATGTGGAATTGAACGGAAAGGAATGTGAAATGGAATGGAATGGAAAGTGGAATCTGATGTGCAATGAAACGGAATGGAATGTGGAATGAAATGTGGAAATGAATGTGGAAGTGAAAGGAATGGAATGTGGAATTGAATGTGGAAAGGAGTGTGGAATGTTATGTGGAATGGAATGTGGAATGGAAAGGAAAGGAATGTGGAATTGAATGTGAAATGGAATGGAATGGAAAGTGGAATGGAATGGAATGGAATGTGGAATGGAATGGAATGGTACGTGGTATGGAACGTGGAACGAAACATGGACTAGAACATGGAATGTAGCGTGGAATTGAATGGAATGGAATGCGGAATGGAATGGAGTGGAATGTGGAAATGAAAGTGGAATGGAATGGAATGGAATGTGAAATGGAATGAAACGGAATGTGGAATGGAATGGGGAATGGAATCTGGAAAGGCATGTGGAATGGAATGGAATGAAATGGAATGGGGAATGGAATTTGGAATGGAGTGAGCAATTGAATATGGAATGGATTGTGGAATGGAATGTGAAATGGAATCTGGAATGGAACGGAATGGAATGAGGAATGGAATGGAATGCAATGTGGAAAGGAATGTGGAATGTAATCTGGAAAAGAATGTGGAATGGAACGGAATGGGATGTGCAATGGAATGTGGAATGGAGTGTGGAATGGAATGTGGAATGGAATGGAATAGAATGTGGAATCGAATGTGGAACGGAGTGTGGAATGGAATGTGGAATTGACGAAATGGAACGTGGAATAGAATGGGGAATGGAATGTAGCAAGGAACGTGAAATGGAATGGAATTGACTGTGGAATTGAACGTGGAATGAAAAGAAATGGGACGTGGAATGGAATGTGGAGTGGAACGTGGAATGGAGAGGAATGGAACGTTAAATGGAATGTGTAAAGGAATGTGCAAAGGAATGGAAAGGAATGTGGAAGGGAATGTGAAATGGAATGTGGAATGGAAAGGAATGGAATGTGGAATGAATGTGGAATGGAACGGAATGGAATGTGAAATGGAATGTGGAATGGAATGGAATGGAATGGAGTGGAATGGAAATTGGAACGGAATGTATAATGGAACATTTAATGCAACGTGGAATGGAACGTGGAATCGAATGCTGACAGGAATGGAAAGGAATGTGGAATGGAATGAGGAATGGAATGTGGAATTGAATGGAATGGAATGGAAATTGGAACGGAATGTATAATGGAACATTTAATGGAACGTGGAATGGAACGTGGAATCGAATGCTGACTGGAATGGAAAGGAATGTGGAATGGAATGTGAAATGCAATGTGGAATTGAATGGAATGGAATGTGCAATGGAACGTGGAATTGAATGGAATGGAACGTCGAATGGAACATGGAATGGAATGGAATGAAACGTGGAATGGAATGTAGGATGGAACGTGGAGTGGAATGTGGAATGGAATGTGGAATGGAATGGGAAATGGAATGGAATGGAATGTGGAATGGAATGTGGAAAGGAAAGTGGAATCGAATGGAATGTAATGTGCAATAGAATGTGGAATGGAATGTGGAATGCAATGTGGAATGGAATGTGGAATGTAATCTCAAATTGAATGGAATGGAATGTGGAATGGAATGTGGGAAGGAATGTGGAATAGAATGCAATGGAATGTGGAATGCAATGTAGTGGGTTGTGGAATGCAATGTGGAAAGGAATTTAAAGGAATGTGGAATGGAATGAGGAATGGGATGTGGAAAGGAATGTGGAATTGAATGTGGAATGGAACATGGAATGGAATGTAATGGAAAGTGAAACGGAAAGGGATGGAATGTGGAATGGAATGGAATGGAATGTGGAATGTAATGGAATAAAATGTGGAAAGCAGTGTTGAGTGGAATGGAATGGAATGTTGCATGGAATGTGGAATGGAATGTGAAATGGAATGTGGAATGGAGTGTGGAATAGAACGAGAAACGGAATGTTGAATGGAACGGAATGGAACTTGTAATGGAACGTGGAATGGAATGCAGAATGGAATGGAACAGAATGTGAAATGGAAAGTGGAATGGAATATGTGATGGAATGCAATGGAATGTGGAATGGAATGTGAAATACAGTGTGGAATGGAAAGTGGAATGGAATGTGAAATGGAAAGTGGAAAGGAATGTGGAATGGAATGGAAAGGACTTTGGAATGGAATGTGGAATGGAATGGAATGGAATGGAATGTGGACTGGAATGAGCAATGGGACTTGGAATGGACAAGAATGGAATGTGAAATGGATCTTGGAATGGAATGGAACAGAAGAGCGCAGCAGAATATGGAATGGAACATGCAATGGAACGGGGATTGTAGAGTGGAGTGCAAGTTGGAAAGGAATGTGCAATGGAATGTGTAATGGAATGTGGCATGGAATGGAATGGAACGTGTAATGGAACCTGGAATGGAATAGAATGCCACGTGGAATGGAATGTGGAATGGAATGTGGAATGGGACATGGAATGGAATGGAAATGAACGTAGAATGGAAAGGGATGGAATGTGGAATGGAATGGAATGGAATGTGGAATGCAATGGAATGGAATGTGGAATGCAATGGAATGAAATGTGGAATGCAATCTGGAGTGGAATGGAATGGAATGTGGAATGGAATGTGGAATAGAATGTGAAATGTAATGTGGAATGAAATGTGGAATAGAACTTGAAACGGAACGAGGAATGGAATGGAATGGAACATGAAATGGAACGTGGAAAGGAATGTTGAATGGAAAGGAATGGAATGTGAAATGGAAAGTGGAATGGAATGTGGAATGGAATGCAATGGAATGTGGAATGAAACGGAATGTTATGTGAAATGCATTGTGGAATGGAAGGTGGAAAGTAATGTCAAATGGAACGGTTTGGAATGTGCAATGGAATGTGTAATGGAGTGTCGAATGGAATGTGGAATGGAACGGAATGGAATGTGGAATTGAATGTGGAATGTAACGTGTTTTGGAATGTGGAGTGAAATGTGGAATGGAATGGAAAAGTATGAGGAATTGAATGTGGAAGGGAATTTGGAAGAGAATGGAATGGAATGTAGAATGTATCAGAATGGAATCTGGAATGGAATGTGGAATGGAGTGTTAAATGGAATGTGGAATGGAAAGGAAATGTGGAATGGAGTGTTAAATGGAATGTGGAATGGAAAGGAATGGAATGTGGAATGGAATGTGGAATGGATTGGAATGGAATGAGGAATGGAAGGTGGAATGGAATGTGGAATGGAATGTGGAATGCAATGTGGAATGAAGTATGGAATGGAATGCGGAATGGAGTTTGAAATGGAAAGTGCGATGGAACGGAATGGAGTGTACAATGGATTGTGAATGTAACTGAATGGCATGGGAAATGGAGGGTGGAATGTAGAGTGGAATGGAATGTGGAGTGGAATGGAAAAGGAACTGGAATGGAATGTGGAATGCACTGTGGAATGGAAAGTGGAATGGGACAGAATGGAATGTGGAATGGAAAGTGGAAAGGAGTGTGGAACGAAAAGTGGAATGGAAAGTAATGGAATGTGGAATGGAATGTGGAAAGAAATGTGGAATGGAATGGAATAGATTGTGGAATGGAATGGAATGGAATGGTAAGGAGTGTGGAATGGAAAGGAATGGAATGTGGAATGAAACGTAGAGAGGAACGTGGAATGGAACGTGGAATGGGAACTGGAATGAAAGGTGGAATTGATTGGAATGGAAAGTAATGGAAGATGGATGGAATGGAATGGAAAGTGTAATGGAATGTGGGATGGAATGGAATGGAATGTTCAATGGAATGTGGAAGGGAACATGGAATAGAATGTGGAATGCAACTTGGAAAGGAATGTGAAATGTAATTGAATGGAAAGTGGAATGGAATGTAATGGAATGTGGAATAGAAACAAATGGAATGGAATGTGGAATAGAATGGAATGGATTCGAATGGAATGCGGAGTGGAATTGAATGGAATGTGGAATGCAATATAATGGAATGGAATGTGAAATAGAATGAAATGGAATGTGGAATGAAATCCAATGGTATGCGGAATGGAATGGAATGGAATGTGGAACAGAATGAAATGGAATGGAATGTGGAATACAATGCAATGGATTCGAAGGGAATGCGGAGTGGAATTGAATGGAAAGAGGAATGCCATGTAATTGAATGGAATGTGAAAATGAATTAAGTGGAATGTGGAATGAAATG
Organism: Pongo pygmaeus; assembly: GCF_028885625.2. Lineage (NCBI taxonomy): Eukaryota > Metazoa > Chordata > Mammalia > Primates > Hominidae > Pongo > Pongo pygmaeus. The sequence goes on along the minus strand of NC_072386.2, from coordinate 9,141,577 downwards.
CAATGGAATGTGGAATGGAATGGAATGGAATGTGGAATGGAATAGAAAGGAACGTGGAATGGAATGTGGAATGGAATAGAATGGAACGTGGAATGGAATGTGGAAGGGAATTTGGAATGGAATGTGGAATGGAAAGGAATGGAATGTGGAATGGAATGGAATTGAATGTGGTTTGGAAAGGAATGGAATGTGGAATAGAATGGAATGCAGTGGAATGTGTAATGGAATGTGGAATGGAATGGAATGGAAAATTGGATGGAATGCAATGGAACGTGGAACGGAATGGAATGGAATGTGGAACCGTACTGAACGTAGAATGGAATACAATGGAATGTGGATTGGAATGGAATGGAATGTGGAATGGAATACAATGGAATGGAATGGAAAGTGAAATGGAAAGAGAATGGAATGTGAAATGGAATGTGGAATGGAATGTGGAATGGAAAGTGGAATGGAATGAAATGGAACGGATCGTGTACTGCAACGTGGAATGCATGGTGTAAGAAAACGTGTAATGTAATAAAACATGGAATGGAATGGAATGGAATGGAATGTGGAATGGAATGTGAAATGGAATATGGAATGGAATGATGAATGGAATGTGGAATTTAATAGAATGGAATGGAATATGGAATGGAATGGAATTGAATGTGGAATGGAACGTGGAAAGAAATGTGGAATGGAACGTGGAATGGAACGTGGAATGTAAGGTAATGGAAGGTGGAATGGAATGTGGAATGGAATGGAATTGAACGTGGAATGGAATGTGGGATGGATTGGAGTGGAAAGTGGAATGGAATGTAGAATTGAATGTGGAATGGAAAGTGGAATGGATTGGAATGCAATGTGGTATGGAAAGGAATGGAATGTGAAATGGAATGTGCATTGGAATGTGGAACATAATCAGGAATGGCACGTGGAAATGAACATCAAATGGAATGGAATGGAACATGTAATGGAATGTAAAATGGAATGAAATGGAATGTGGACTGGAATGTGGAATGGAATGCAGGATATAATGGAGTCAAAAGTGGAACGGAATGTGAAATGGAATGGAATGGAATGTGGAAACGAATGTGGAATGGAATGTTGAATGGAATCATTAATGGAATGTGGAATGGAATGGAAAGGAATGCGGAATGGAAAGTGGAATCGAATCTGCAATGGAATGTGGAATGCAACGGAAGTAATGGTTAATGGAATGTGGAATGGAATGTCGAAAGGAAACAGGAATGGAATGGAATGGAATGTAGAATACAACGTGGAATGGAAAAGAATGGTAAGTGGAAAGGAAAGTGGAATGGAACGGGGAATACAAAGTGGAATGGAAAGTGGAATGGAATGGAATGGAATGTGCAGTGGAATGTGGAGTGGACTGGAAAGGAATGTGGAATGGACGGTGGAATGGAATCTATTGAATTGTGGAATGGAATGTGGAATGGAATGTTCAATGGAATGTGGAATAGAATGTAATGGAATGGAATTTATTGTCGAATGGAATGTGGAATGAAAAATATAATAGAACGGAATGGAATGTGGAATGTAATGTGGAATGAAATGTGGAATGGAACGTGGAAAGCAATGGAATGGAATGTGGAATGGAACTTGTAATGGTATAGAATAGAACATGCAATGGAACGTGGAATGGAATGTGGAAAGGAACGTGGAATGGAATGTGGAATAGAACATGGAAGGGAATGTGAAATGCAATGAGGAATGAAATGTTGAATGGTACGTGGAAGGGAATGTGTAACGGAATATTGAATGGAACGTGGAAAGGAATGGAATGGAAGGTGGAATGGAACGGATTGGAATGTGGAATGGAATTTAATGGAATGTGGAATGGAATGTGGAATGGAATGGGGAATGGAACGTGGAATGGAATGGAATGGAACGGAATGTGGAATGGAATGTGGAATTGAAGGAATGGAATGTGAAATTGAATGGAATGCAATGTGGAATGGAATGTGGAATTTAAGGGAACAGAATGTGGAATAGAATGTGCAAAGGAATGTGGAATGTATTGTGGAATGTAATGGAATGGGATGGAATGTGGAAACGAATGGTGAATGGAATGGTATCAACTGTGGACTGGAATAAGGAATAGAATGGAATGGAAGGTGGAATAGAAGGGAATGGAAAGTGGAATGGAATGTAATGGAAAGGGGAATGGAATGTGGAATGGATTGGAATGGTATGTGGAATGGAATGGAATGGAAGGTGAAATGGAACGTGGAATTGAATGTGGAAAGGAATGTGGAATGGAATGGTATGGGGAATTGAATGGAATAGAATGCAATAAATGAATGGAATGGAATGGAGTAGAATGTGCAATGGAATGAAATGGAATGGGATGTGGATTGTAATGGAATACAATGCAGTGGAATGGAATGTGAAAACGAATGGAATGGAATGTGGAAAGGAATAGAATGTGGAAAGGAGGGAAATGGAATGGAAAGAAATGGAATGGAATGTGGAATGGAATGGAATGGAATGCAGTGGAATGGAATGGAATGGAATGCAACAGAATGGAATGGAATGGAATTTGAAATGGAGTGGAATGGAATGTGGAACGGAATTGAATGTGGAATGGAAAGGAATGGAATGGAATTGAGAATGGTATGGAATGGAATTGAAAGGAATGTAGAAAGGAATAGAATGTGGAATGGAATAGACTGTGGAATGGAATGCGGAATGGAATGGCATGGAATTGAATGGAATGTGGAATGGAATGCAGTGAAATGTGGAATGGAATAGAATGTGGAATGGAATGAAATGGAAAGGATTGCGGAATGGAAAAGAATTTTGAATGGAATGAACTGGAATGGAATGTTTAACGGAATGGAATGGAATGGAATGCATAATGGAAAGGAATGGAACTGAACGGAATTTGGAATGGAATGGAGTGGAAAGTGGAATGGAATAGAATGGTGAATGGAAAGAAATGGAATGGAATGGAATGTGGAATGGAATGGAATGGAATGTGGAATTGAATGAAATGGAATATGGAATGAAGTGGAAAGGAATGGAATCTGGAATGGAATGTGGAACGGAATGGGATGGAATGGAATGGAAAGTGGAATGGAATGGAAACTAATCTGGACTGGAATGTGGAATGGAGTGTGGACTGCAATGTGTAAAGGAATGCAATGGAATGTGGAATGGAACTGAATGGAATGTGGAATGGAAATTGGAATGGAATGGAATGGCATGTGAAAAGGCATGTGAAATGGAAAGTGGAATGGAACGTGGAATGGAAAGTGGAGAGGGATGTGGAATGGATTATAATGGAACGAGAAATGCAATGGAAAGTAATGTGGAATGGAATAGAAAGAAATGTCCAATGGAATGTGGAATGGAATGGAATTGAAGGTGGAATGGAATGTGGAATGGAATGGAAACGAATGTGAAATGGAAAGAAATGCAATGTGGAATGGAATGTGGAATGGAATCGAATGGAATTGAATGTGAAATTGAATGGAATGGAATGTGGAATGGAATGTGCAAAGGAATGGAAAGGAGTGGAATATGGATTGGAATGTGGAATGGAATAGAACGGAATTTGGAATCAATGAAATGGAATGGAATGGTTTGCAATGTGGAATGCAATGTTGAATGAATTGGAATGGAATGAAATTGAAAGTGGAATGGAATGGAATGGAATGTGGATTTGAATGGAATGGAATGGAATTTGGAATGGAATGGAATGGAAGGGAATGTGGAATGGAATGGAATGGAATGTGGAATGGAATTTAACGGACATTGGATTGGAACGTTGAATGGAATTTGGAACGGAATGTGGAATGGAATGGAATGGAATGGAAAGGAATGTGGAATGGCATGTGAATTGGAATGCATCGGATTGTGGAATAGAATGTGCAACGAAACGCAATGGAATGAGAATGGAACGTGGAATGGAATGTGGAATGGGATGTGTAACGGACTGCAGAATGGAATGTGGAATGGAATGTGGAATGGAATGGAATGTAGAATGGAATGTGGAATGGAATGGAAATGGATATGGAATGAAATGTGGAATGGAAGGTGTAATAAAATGGAATGGAGTGTTGATAGGAATGGAATGGAATGTGGAATGGGATATAGACTGTAATGGAATGCAATGTGGAATGCAATGAGGAATGGAATGGAATGGAATGTGGAATGGAACGTGGAATGGAATGTGGAATGGAATGTGGAATGGAATGTGTATTGGAATGTGAAATGGAAAGTGGAATGGAAAGCAATGGAATGTGTAATGTAATGTGGAATTGAATATGCAATGGAACGGAATGGAATGTGGAATTGGAATTTGAATGAAATGCGGAATGGAACCTGGAATGTAATGGAATGGAACGTGCAATGGAACACGGAATGGAATGGAATGGAAAGTGTAATGGAAAGGAATGGAATGTGGAAAGGAATGCAATGGAATGTGGAATGGAATGTGGAATAGAATGTGGAATTGAATGGAATGGAATGTGGAATGGAATGAAATGGAATGTGGAAAGGAATCTGGAATGGAATGCAATGGAATGTGGAATAGAATGGAATGGAATTTGGAATGGAGTGTGGAATGGAATCTGGAATGGAACGGAATGCTATTTGGAATGGAATGTGGAATGGAGTGCAGAATGGATTGTGCAATGGAACAGAATGGAATGTGCAATGGAATGTGGAATCAAAAGTGGAAAGGAACTGAATGGATTGTGGAATGCAATGGTAAGGAATGGTATGTAATATGGAATGGAATGGAATGGAATGTGGAATGGAATATGGTATGGAACGTGGAAAGGAATGTGGAATGCAACTCGGAATAGAATGGAATGGAAAATGGAATGGACTGTGGGATGGAATGGAATGGACTGTGGAATGGATTCTGGAATGGAATGTAGAATGCAATGGAATGGAATGTGGCAGGCAATGTGGAATGGAATGTGGAAAGGAATGGAAGGAATGTGGAATGCAATGTGAAATGGAATGGAATGGAATGTCAAATGGAACGTGGAAAGGAATCTGAAATGGAATGTGGAACGGAACGGAATGGAATGTGGAATGGAGTGTGGAAGGAAATGAAATGGGATGTGGAATGGAATGGAATGGAATGTGAAATGGGATTCGGAATGGAAAGGAATGTAATATGGAATGGAATGTGAAAACGAAAGTGGAATGGAATGCAATGGATTGTGGAAAGGAAGGTGGATTTGAATGGAATGGAAAGTGGAATTGAACGTGGATTCTAAACTGGAACGCAATGGAATGGAATGTGGAATATAATGGAATGGAATGTTGAATGTAATGGAATGGAATATGGAATAGAATGGAGTGGAATGGAAGGTAGAATGGAATGTGGAATGGTAAGTGGAATGGAATGGAATGGGATGTGGAATGGAATGTGGAATAGAATTCAATGGAAAGTGGAAGGGATTGTGGAATATAATGTGAAATGGAATGTGGAATGGAATGGAATGGAATGTGGAATGGAATGTGGAATGGAATGTGGAATGGAATGGAATGAAATGGAATGGAAAGAGGAATGGAATGCAATGAAAGGGGGAATGGCTTGGAATGGAATGTGGAATGGAATGGAACGGAAATTGAAATAGAAAGTGGAATGGAATGAAATGAAATGTGGAATGGAATGGAAAGTGGAATGGAATGGAATGGAAAGGAAAGTGGAATGTCATTTAATGCGGAAAGGAATGGAATGCAATGTGGAATGGAATGGAATGGAATGTGGAATGGAACGGAATGGAAAATGGAATGGAATGGAATAGAATATGGAAAGGAATGGAATGGAATTGAATGTGGAATGGAATGAAATAGAAAGTGGAATGGAGAATAATGAAATGTGGAATGGAATTTGGATTTGAACGGAAAGGAAAGGACAAGAATGTGGAACTGAATGGAAAGTGGTGTGGAATGGAATGTGAAATGGAATGTAATGTAATGTGGAATTGAATGTAATGGAATGTGGAATGGAAATGAATTGAATGTGGAATGGAATGGAATGGAATGTGAAATGGAATGGAATGAAATGCAAAGTGGAATGGAATGGAAGTTACTGCGGAATGTAATATAATGGAATGTGGCATGAAATGGAATTTGAATGCTGAATGGCATGTGTAATGGACTGGTATGGAATGGAATGGAATTGAAAGGAAAATGGAATGGAACGGAATGGAATGTGGAATGGAATGGAATTGAATCTGGAATAGAATAAATTGAATGTGGAATGGAATGGAATGGAATGTGGAATGGAATTGAATTGAATGTGGAATGGAATGGAATGAAATGTGAAATGTAATGGAATGGAATGCAATGGGGAATGGAATGGAATTTACTGCGGAAGGGAATATAATGGAATGTTTCATGGAATGGAATGGAATGAAATTTTGAATGGAATGCGTAATGGAATGGTATGGAATGGAATGGAATGTGGAATGGAATTGAACGGAATATGGAATGGAATGGAATGGAATGGAATGTGGAATGGAATGGAATTGAATCTGGAATGGAATGGAAAGGAATGTGGAATTGAATGGAATGGAATGCAATGGAATGCAATGTGGAGCGGAATGGAATGCAATGTGAAATGGAGTGGAATGGAATGTAAAATGGAATTGAATTGAATGTACAATGGAATGTAATGTAATGTGCAATGGAATGTGGAATGGAATTGAATGGAATATGGAATGGAATGGAATGGAATGTGGAATGGAATGGAATGGGATGTGGAATGGAATGTGGAATGGAACGGAATGGAATTGAAAGTGGATTGGAATAGAATTCAACGTGCAAAAGGAATGTGGAATGGAATGGAAAGGAATGTGGAATGGAATGTGGAATGGAATGTGGAATGGAATGGAATGGAAATTGTAAAGGAATGTGAAATGGAATATAATGGAAATTGGAATGGAATGGAATGGAATGTGGAATGCAATGTGGAATGGAATGTGGAATGGAATGGAATGGAATGTGGAATGGAAAGTGGAATCCAATGTAATGGAATGTGGAATGGAATGCAATGGGAAGTGGAATGGAATGGAATGTGGAATGGAATGAAACGTGGAATGGAATGGAATGGAATATGGTTTGGAATGGAATATAATGTGGAAAGGAAAGGAATGGAATGGAATGCAATGCGAAATGGAATGTGGAATGGAATGTGAAATGGAATGGGAAATGGAATGTGTAATGGAATGAAATGGAACGTGGAATGGAATGGAGTGGAAAGTGGAAAGGACTGGAATGGAACGTCAAATGGAACGTGGAATGGAACGTGGAATGGAAAGTGCAATGGAACCTGGAATGGAATGTGCAATGGAATGGAATGGAATGGAAGGGATAGGAGTGGAATGGAATGGAATGTGGAATGGAATGGAGTGGAATGCAATGTGGAATGAAATGGCATGGGATGGAATGAAGTGTAATGGGACGTAGAATGGAATATAAAGGAATGTGAAATGGAATGGAAGGGAATGCGGAATGGAATGGAATGGAAAGTGGAATGGAATGGAAAGGAATGTGAAATGTAATGGAATGGAATGGAAGGGAATATGGAATGTAATGGAATGTGGAATAGAATGGAATGCAATGGAATGGAACGTGGAATTGAATGTGGAATGTAATGGAATGGAAAGTGGGATGGAATGTGGAATGGAATGGAATGGAATGTGGAATGTAATGGAATGGAATATAGAACGGAATGGAACGGAATGTGGAATGCAATGGATTCGATTGAAATAGAAGTTGGAAAGGAAAGTGGAATGGAACATGGGATGGAACTTGAAAAAGAATGGAATGGAATGTGGAATGTAATGCAATAGCATGTGGACTGCAATGTGGAATGGATTCGAAAGGAATGTGGAATGGAATTTGGAATGTAATGTGCAATAGAACTGAATGGAATGTGGAATGGAATGTGGAATGGAATCGAATGGAAAGTGGAATTGAATGTGGAATGGAATGGAAAGGAATGTTGAAAGGAATGTGGAGTGGAATGGAATGGAATATGGAATGAAATGAAATGGAATGTGGCATGGAATGTGGAACGGAATGGAATGCAATGCGGGATGGAATGTGTAAAGGAATGTGGAATGGAAAGTGGAATGGAACGTGGAATGGAAAGTGGAATGGAACTTGGAATGGAATGGAATGGAATGTGTAACGGAACAGAATGGAATGTGGAATGGAATGGAACGGAATGTGGAATGGAATATAATGGAATGTGGAATGGAATGGAATGGAATGTGTAACGGAACGGAATGGAATGTGGAATGGAATGGAACGGAATGTGGACTGGAATTTGGAATGGAATGGAATGGAATGGAATGGAATCTGGAATTGTGGTTAGAATAGAATAGAATGGAATGTGTAATGGTACGTGGAATGGAATGGAATGGAAATTGGAATAGAATGGAAAGGAAGGTGGAATTGAAGGGAATGGAATGTGGAACGGAATAGAATGGAATGTGGAATGGAATGGAATTGAATTGAATAGAATGTGGAATGGAATGGAATGGAATGTGGAATGGAATGGAATGGAACGTGGAATGGAATGTGGAATTTAATGGAATGGAGTGGGGAATGGAATGTGGAATGGAATGTGTAATGGAAGGTGGAATGGACTGGAATGGAATGTGGCATGAAATTCAATGGAATGTGGAATGGAAAGGAATGGTGTGTGGAATTGAAGGGAATGGTATGGAATATGGAATGGAGTGGAATGGAATGGAAACGAATGTGGAAAGGAATGGCATGGAATGTGGAATGGAATGGAATGTGGAATGGAATGGAATGTGGAAAGGTGTGGAATGGAAAGTGGAATGGAATGCAATGGAATGTGGAATGGAATGTGGAATGGAGTGGAATGGAATGTGGAATGGAATGTGCAATGGAATGGAATGGAATGCGGAATGGAATGTGGAAAGGAATGTGGAATTGAATGGATTGTAATGCCGAATGGAATGTGGAATGGAATGTGGAATTGAATGGAATGGAACGTGGAATGGACTGTTGAATGGAAGGTGGAATGGAACGTGGAATGGAACTTGGAATGGAATGGAAAGGAACGTGGAATGGAAAGTGGAATGGAATGTGGAAAGTAATGTGTAATGATAAGGAATGGAATGGGGAATGGAATGGAAAGGAATGTGGAATGGAATTGAATGGAATGATAAATGGAATGTGGAATGGAATGGAATGTGGAATGGAGTGGAATGGAATGGAATGGATTGTGGAATGGAAGGTGGAATGGAATGGAATGGAAAGTGTAATCGAATGCGAAATGTAATGGAATGGAATATTTAATGGAAAGTGGAATGGAACATGGACTAGAATGCGGAATGGAATACAGAATGTAATGTGGAATGGAACGTGGAATGGAATGGAATGGAAAGAGGAATGCAATGGAATGGAATATAGTAAGGAATGGAATGGAATGAGGAAGGGAATGTGGAATGGAATGGAATGTGGAATGGAATGGAATGGAAAGGAATGTGGAATGGAATAGATTGTGGAATGGAATGGAATGTGGAATGCAATGTGGAATTGAATGGAATGGAACGTGAAATGGAATGGAAAGTGGAATGGAACTGAATGTGGAATGGAATGGAATGGAACATGGAATGGAATGAAATTGAACGTGATATTGAATGGAATTGAATGGAATGGAATGTGGAATGGAACGTGGAATGGAACGTGGAAAGGAATGGAATGGAAAGGAATGTAATGTGGAATGGAATTGAATGGAATGGAAAGGAATGTGGAATGGAATGGAATGTAGTATTGAATGGAATGGAAGGCAATGAAATGGAATGTGGAATGGAATGGAATTGAATGTGGAATGGAATGGAATTGAATGTGGAATAGAAAGGAATGGAATGCAATGTGGAAAGTAATGGAATGCAATGTGGAAAGTAATGGAATGCAATGTGGAATGTAATGGAATGCAATGTGGAATAAATGAAATGGAATGTGGAATGGAATGGAATGGAAACGAAGGGAATGCTGTGGAATGGAATGGAATGTGGAATGGAATCTAATGTGCAATGGAAAGGAAAGTGGAATGGAATGGAATATGGAATGGAATGTGGAATAGAATGAGGAAAGGAATGGAGTGGAATGTAGAATGGAATGTGGAATTGAATGGAATGGAATGTGGAATGGAATGGAATGGAGTGGAAAGGGAATGTGGAATGTAATGCAGTGAAATGTGGAATGGAATAGAAACTGGAATGGAATAGAATGGAGTTCAATGGAATGTGGAATGGAATGCAGTTAAATATGAAATGGAATACAATGTAGAATGTAATGAAATGGAATGGATTGTGGAATGGAATAGAATGTGGAATGCAATGAAGTGGAATGGAATGTGGAATGGAATGGAATGTGGAATGGAATGGAATGGAACTGAATGGAATGTGGAATGGAATGGAGCGGAAAGTGGAAGGGAATAGAATGTGGAATGGAATGAAATGGAATGGAATGTGGAATGGAATGGAATGGAATGTGGAATGGAATGGAATGGAATATGGAAAGGAATGGAAAGGAAAGGAATCCCTAATGGAATCTGGAATGGAATGGGATGGAATGGAATGGAAAGTGGAATGGAATCGAATCTAATCTGGACTGGAATGTGGAATGGAATGTGGACTGCAATGTAGAATGGAATGGAATGGAATGTGGAATGGAATGGAATGGAATGTGGAATGGACATTGGAATGGAATGGAAGGGCAAGTGAAATGGCATGTGAATTGGAAAGTGAAATGGAACCTGAAATGGAACGTGGTAAGGAAAGTGGAATGGATTAGAATGGAACGTGGAATGCAATGGAAAGGAATGTGGAGTGGAATGCAATGGAAAGGCATGTGGAATGGAATGCAATGGAATGTCCAATGGAATGTGAAATGGAATGGAATTGAATGCGGAATGGAATGTGGAATGGAATGGAAAGGAATAGAGTTTCCAATAGGTTGAATTGAACAGAACGGAATGTGGAATAGAATGTGTAATGGAATGGAATGGAATGTGGTATTAAATGGAAAGGTAAGGGGAATGGAATCCAATGGAACGTGGAATGGAAAGTGGAATGGAATTGAATGTAATATGGAACCTATTCCAACCATTATATTCCAGTCGATTCCACATTCCATTCCACATTCCATTCCACTCCTCTTTCCATTGCATTCAGTTCCATTCCATTCCATTCTACTTTCCATTCCATGTTCCATTCCACGTTCCATTCCATTCCATTGCACATTCCATTCCACATTCCATTCAATTCCATTCCACTTTCCATTCCACTTTCAATTCCATTCCATTCCATTCCATTCCACATTCCATTCCACATTCCATTCCATTCCATTCCATTCCATTCCACATTCCATTCCACTTTCCATTCCATTCCATTACACATTCTATTCCAATCCATAGTATTGCAGTCCACACTCCATTCCATTCAATTCCATTCCACATTCCATTACAAGCAAATTCGCATTACAATCCATTTCTAGCCACATCCTTTTCCATTCAATTTCACGTTCCATTCCATTCCTCATTGCATTCCTTTCCGCTCCACATTCCATTCCATTCCATTCTATGTTCCATTCCATTCCGTTCCACATTTCATTCCATTCCATTCCGTTGCAGTCCACATTCCATTCCATTCCATTCCATTCCACATTCCATACCATTGCATTCCACATTCCTTTCCATTCCATTCCACATTCCATTTCATTCCATTCCACGTTCCGTTCCATTCCACTTTCCATTCTAAAGTTTCATTCCACGTTCCATTGAACGTTCCATTCCACTCCATTCCACATTCCATTCTATATTCCTTTCCATTCCATTACACAATCCATTCCACAATCCATTGCATTTGATTCCACATTCCATTCCACATTCCAGTAAATTCCATTCCAGTTCATATTCCTTTCAGTTACATTCCATTCCACATTCCATTCCATTCCATGCTACATTCCATTCCATTCCATTCCACATTCCATTCCATTCCACATTCCATTCCATTAATTTCCATTCCACATTCCATTCCACTTTGCATTCTATTCCATTCCACATTCAATAGCACATTTTATTCCATTCCACGTTCCATTCCATTCCACATCCCATTCCATGTTTCATTCCATTCCACATTCCATTCATTCCATTTCAAATTCCATTCCTTTCCATTCCACATTCCTTTCCATTCTATTCCACATTCCATTCCACATTCCTTTCCTTTCCATTCTGCATTCCATTTCATTCCATTCCATTCCATTCCACATTGCATTCCATTCGATTCCATTCCAATCCAATCCATTACATTCCATTCCGCATTCCATTCCATGCCATTCCATTCCATACCATTCCATTCCATTCTACATTTCATTCCCCTCCATTCCACATTCCATTCCGTATTCCTCTATTCATTCCATTCCATGTTCCATTCCTCATTATATTGCATTCCATTTCATATTACATTCCATTCAATTCCACATTGCATTTCACATTCCTTTCCATTCGATTCCACTTTATATTTCACAGTCCATTCCATTCCATTCCAAATTCTATTCCTTTCCATTCCACCTTCCATTCCATTCCATTCCATTCCATTCCACATTCCATTCCTTTCCTTTCCCCATTCCATTCCATTTGATTCCACATTCCATTCCATTCCATTCCACGTACCACTCCACATTGCATTCCATTTCATTCGACATTCAATTCCACATTTCATTCCATTCAATACAACAATCCTTTCCACATTCCATTGCATTCAATTCCATTCCATTTCTTTCCACATTCCATTCGACATTCCATTCCATTCAATTCCACATTCCATTCCACATTCCCTTCCATTCCATTCCACATTCACTTCCATTCCACATTCCACTCCATTCCATTCCATTCCATTCCACAATCCATGCCATTCCATTCCACAATCCATTCCATTCCATTCCATTCCACAATCCATGCCATTCCATTCCACATTCCATTCCATTCCATTCCATTCCATTCCAGATTCCATTCCATTCCATTCCATTCCACAGTCCTTCCCATTCTATTCCACATTTCATTCCAATCCATTCCACATTCTGTTTCATTCCATCTCATATTCCATTCCATTTCATTCCATTCCAGATTACATTCTATTCAATTCCATATTACATTCCATTCCTTTCGAAATTCAAGTCCATTCCATTGCACATTCCATTCCAATCCATTCCATTCCAGATTCCATTCCATTCCATTCCATTCCACAGTCCTTCCCATTCTATTCCACATTCCATTCCAATCCATTCCATATTCTATTTCATTCCATCCCATAATCCATTCCATTTCATTCCATTCCAGATTACATTCTATTCAATTCCACATTCCATTCCATTCCTTTCCAAATTCAAGTCCATTCCATTGCACGTTCCATTCCATTCCAATCTGTTCCATTCCATTCCACATTCTATTCCACATTCCATTCCATTCCATGCCAATCCATTCCATTCCATTCCATTCTATTCCACATTCCATTAATTTCCATTCCATTGCATTCAACATTCCATTGCATTCCATTCCCCATTACATTCCTCTCCAATCTGCATTCCTTAACATTCCATTCCGTAGTACATTTCATTCCATTCCATTCTACATTCCATTCCTCATTCCTATATTCTTTCCATTCGACGTTCTATTCCACAAACCATTCCTTTCCATTTCACTTTGCATTCCACATTCCCTTCCATTCCACTCCACATTCCATTGCATTCCATTCCATTCCATTCCATGAAATTCCACATTCCAATCTATTACATTCCATTCCATATTCCATTCAATTCCATTCCATTCCACATTAAATTCCATTGCATTCCATTCCACAATCCATGCCATTCCATTCCGCATTCCATTCTATTCCATTCCACATTCCATTGCACATTCCATTCCATTTCTGTCCAAATTCCATTCCATTCCATTCCACACTCCAATCCATTAAATTCCATATTCCTTTTGATTCCATTCCAGTCCATTCCACATTCCATTCCATTCCACATTCCATTCCACATTCGAAACGTTCCATTCCACATTCCATTGCATTTTGCCTTCCATTCACGTACACATTCCTTTCCATTCCACATTCCATTCCATTCCATTCCATTGCACGTTCCAATGCACTTTATTTGATTCCATTCCACATTCCATTCCACATTCCATTTCCTATTTCATTCCGCGTTCCATTCCATTCCATTCCACATTTCATTCATTCCATTCCATTCAATTCCACATTCCATTCCACATTCCATTCCACTGCATTCCACATTCCATTCCATTCCATTCCACATTCCACTCCATTCCATTCCATTCCATTCCGCGTTCCATTCCACATTCCATTCCATTCCATTCTGCATTCCATTCCATTCCATTCCATTCCACATTCCATTCCTTTCCATTCCACGTTCCGTTGCATTCCATTCCATGTTCCATTCCATTCCATTCCACGTTCCATTCCATTCCATTCCACTTTCCATTCCACGTTCCATTGCATTCCATTCCACATTCCATTCATTTCCATTCCATTCCATTCCATTCCACATTCAATTCCAGATTCTATTCCACATTCCATTCCACATTCCATTCCATTCCACTCTACTTTCCTTTTCTTTCCATTCCACATTTCATTCCATGTTCCATTCCGCATTCCATTGCATTCCATTCCACTTTCCATTCCACATTCAATTCCATACAATTCCACATTCCATTCCATTCCATTCCACTTTCCATTCCATCACATTCCAGGTTCCACTCCATTCCAATCCACGTTCCATGACATTCAATTGCACGTACCATTCCATTCCGTTCGACGTTCCATTCTGCATTCCATTCCATTCCACATACCAATCTTTTCCATTCCTCATTCAATTCCATTCCCTTCCACATTCCATTCTCTTCCATTCCACTTTCCATTCCACTTTCCATTCCATTGCATTCCACATTGCATTCCATTCCATTCCATTCCACATTCCATTCCTTTCCATGCCACGTTCCATTCCTTCCCATTCCGCATTCCATTCCTTTACATACCAGGTTGCATTCCACATTCCATTCCATTCCAAATTCCATTGCATTCCCCTTTCCATTCCATTCCATTCCACATCCCATCCCACATTCCATTCCATTCCATTTGACATTAAATTCCACATTCCATTCCAAATTCCATTGCATTCCCCTTTCCATTCCATTTCATTCCACATTCCATCCCACATTCCATTGCATTCCATTCCACATTCCATTCCACATTGCATTCATTTCCATTCCATTCCACATTCCATTCCATTCCACTCAACATTCCATTCCATGACATTCCACATTCCATTCCATTCCTATGCACATTCCATTCCATTCCTATGCACATTCCATTCCATTCCATTACATTCCACATTCCATTCCATTCCATTCCATTCCAGTCCACATTCCATTCCTTTCCATTCTGCATTCCTTTATACATTCCATTCCACATTCCATTACTCTCCTTTCCATTCCGTATTCCATTCCCTTCTTTTCACGTTCTATTCCATTCCATTCCACTTTCCATTCCATTCCATTCCATTCCATTCCACAATCCACGCCATTCCTTTCCACGTTCCATTCCAATCCATTCCACATTCCATTGCAATTTCCATTCCATTCCATTTCACTTTCCATTCCACATTCCATTCCATTTTGCATTCCATTCCATTCCATTTCACATTCCATTCCTTTCAATTCTTCATTTCATTCCATTGCATTGCATTCCATATTCCACTCCATTCCATTCCTCATTTCATTCCATTCCATTGCATTCCACATTCCATTCCATTCCATTCCCATTCCAGTTCATTCCATTCCATTATAGTCCACATTCCATTCCATTCCATTCCTTTCCACATTCCATTCCATTCCATTCCGCATTCCACTCCACATTCCTTTCCACGTTACTGTCCTTTCCATTTCACATTCCATTTCCCATTCCATTCCATTCCATTCCACATTCCAATACATTCCCTTCCACATTCCAATCCATTCCATTCCACATTCCGTTCCATTCCATTCCACATTCTACCACATTCCATTCCAAGTTGCATTGCATTCTGTTCCACGTCCCATTCCACATTCCATTCCATATTACATTCCACTTTCCATTCCAATCTTTTTCACGTTCCTTTCCATTCCATTACACGTTCCATTCCACTTTTCATTCCTTATTCCTTTCCACATTGCATTTCACGTTGCATTCCTTTCCATTCCACTTTCTATTCCATGTTCCATTCCATTCCATTCCATATTCCATTGCATTCAATTCCACATTCCTTTCCATTCCATTCCACATTCCATTCCATTCCATTCTGTTCCATATTCCATTCCATTACAGTCAACATGCCATACCATTACATTCCATATTTCATTCCACATGCCATTCCACATTCGATTCCACATTCCATTCCACATTCCATTCCATCCCATTCCACATTCTATTCCACTCCATTCCACTTTCCATTCCATTCAATTCTAAATATCACTCCATTCCATTGCATTCCACATTCTATTCCATTCCATTCTGCTTTCCATTGCGTCCCATTCCGTTCTATTCCACATTCCATTCCATTCCATTCCATTCCACATTCCATTCCATTCCATTCCACTTTCCATTCCACATCCAATTCTAGTTTCTTTTCCACATTCCATTCCATTTCATTCCACATTCCATTCTTTTCCAATCCACATTCCATTCCACGTTCTATTCCATTCCATTCCACATTCCTTTCCATTCCATTTCACATTCCATTCCTTTCAATTCTTCATTTCATTCCATTGCATTGCATTCCATATTCCACTCCATTCCATTCCTCATTTCATTCCATTCCATTGCATTCCACATTCCATTCCATTCCATTCCCATTCCAGTTCATTCCATTCCATTATAGTCCACATTCCATTCCATTCCATTCCTTTCCACATTCCATTCCATTCCATTCCGCATTCCACTCCACATTCCTTTCCACGTTACTGTCCTTTCCATTTCACATTCCATTTCCCATTCCTTTCCATTCCGTTCGACATTCCGTTTCAGATTCCATTCCATTCCATTCGACATTCCATTGCACATTCCTTTGCTTTCCATTCCACATTCCTTTCCACTCAACTCCACTTTCCATTCCACATTCATTTCCATTCCATTCCACATTCCATTGCACATTCCATTCCACATTTCATTCCACATTGCATTCCGTTCCTTTGCACGTTCCATTCCGTTCCATTCCACATTCCATTCCATTCCGTTCCATTCCATTCCATTCCATTCTGCATTCCACATTCCAATCCATTCCGTTCCGCATTCCATTCCATTCCATTCCATTCCACATTTCTTACTATTCCATTCCACATTCAATTTCATTCCATTCCACATTGCATCCCATTCCATTCCACGTTCCATTCCATTCCATTCCACTTACCATTCCACATTTCATTCCACTTTCCATTCCATGTTGCATTCCTTTCTGTTCCAAGTTCCATTCCACGTTCCATTCCATTCCATTTCACGTTCCATTCTACATTCCATTGCACATTTCCTTCCACGTTCAATTCCACATTCCATTCCACGTTCCTTCCATGTTCCATTCCATGTTCCATTGCGCGTTCTATTCCTTACAATTCCAAGTTCCATTCCGCATTCCATTCCATTGCATTATACTTCCCATTCCACATTCCATTCCACATTGCATTCCACATTCCATTCTCTTCCATTATACTTTCCATTCCGCATTCCATTCCACAATAATTTCCATTCCATTACATTCCGTTCCACATTCCATTCCACATAACATTCCTTCGCATTTCACATTCCATTCCGCATTCCATTCCACATTCCATTCCATTCCATTCCACATTCCATTCCACATTCAGTTTCACATTACATTCCATATTACATTCCACATTGCATTTCATATTTCTTTCCACATTGCATTCCATTCCATTCCACATTCCATTCCACATTCCATTCCACGTTCCATTAAAATCCGTTCCACTTTCCTTTCCACATTCCATTACACATACCTTTCCACATTACTTACGTTCTGTTCCACATTCCATTTCACAGTCCTTTCTACTTTCCATTCCATTCCATTCCACATTCCATTCCACCTTCCATTCAAAATTCCATTCCATATTCCATTCCATTCCATTCCATTCCACATTCCATTCCATTCCATTCCACATTCCATTCCATTACATTCCGCATTCCATTCCACATTCCATTCCACGTTCCATTTCATTCCATTCCACCTTCCATTATACCTTCCATTCCATTCCATTCGATGTTCCACTCCACGTTCCATTCCATATTTCATTCCATGCCTTTCCATTCCATTCCACATTCCATTCCACATTGCATTCCATTCCTTTCCACACTGCATTCTACATTCCATTCTACATTCCATTCCATTCCATTCCACGTTACATTCCACGTTCCATTCTTCGTCCCATTCCATTCCATTCCATGATGAATTCCGCATTCAATTCCATTCCATTTCACGTTGCATTCCACATTCCACTCCACTCCATTCCATTCCACATTCCGTTACACTTCTTCCCACATTCCATTCCATGTTCCATTCCATTCCAATCCACATTCAGTTCCATTCCATTCCATTCTTGTCCACATTCTTTTCCATTCCCTTCCATTCCACATTCCATTCCAATTTTTTCCACTTTCCATTTCATCCCATTCATTATAAATTTCCATACTGCAGTCCGTGTTCCATTCCACATTCCATTACATTGTGTTCCATAAACCATTCCATTCCATTCCACATTCCATCCCATTGAATTCCATTCCACATTCCATTCCATTTCTTTCAATTGCAGTCCACATTCTATTCAATTCCACTCCATTCCATTCTACATTCCATTTCATTCCATTGCACATTCAATTCCAATCAATTCCTCATTCCATTTCATTCCATTCCATATTCCACTCCAATCCATTCCACATTCCATTCCATTCAATTCCACATTCAATTCCATTCCATTGCACATTCCATTCATTTCCATTCCATTCCACATTCCATTCCACAGTCCATTCCATTCTGTTCCACTTTAGATTCCATTCCATTCCACATTCCATTAAAATCCATTCCTTTCCACATTCCATTCCGTTCTATTAGTCATTCCATTCCACGTTCCATTCCACTTTCCATTGCACTTTCCAGTCCACGTTCCATTCCACGTTCCATTACACGTTCCATTCCATTCAATTCCACATCCCATTCCACATTCCATTCCATTCCATTCCACATTCCATTCCATTCCAATCCACATTCCATACCACTCCATTCCATTTCTTTCCACATTCCATTCCGTTCCATTCCACATTCCATTCCATTCC
Organism: Pongo pygmaeus; assembly: GCF_028885625.2. Classification (NCBI taxonomy): domain Eukaryota; kingdom Metazoa; phylum Chordata; class Mammalia; order Primates; family Hominidae; genus Pongo; species Pongo pygmaeus. The sequence goes on along the minus strand of NC_072386.2, from coordinate 9,122,162 downwards.
ATTAAACATTCCATTCCACATTCCATTCTATTCAATTTCATATTCCTTTCCGTTCCATTCCATTCAATTTCACATTCCATTCTCTTCCATTCCTGATTCCTTTCCCCTTTCCATTCCACATTCCATTACACATTCCGTTCCCCAGTCCATTCCACATTGCATTACTTTGCATTCCACATTCCATTTCACATTCCATTCTGTTCCATTCCACATTCCTTTCCACATTCCATTCCACATTCCATTCCACGTTCCGTTCCTCATTTCATTCCACATTCCACTCCATTCCATTCCACATTGCATTCCATTGCATTCCACATTCCATTTCACATTCCTTTCCATTCCATTCCACATTCCACTCCATTCCATTCCACTTTCCATTCCACATTCCATTACTTTCCATTCCATATTCCATTCCATTCCATTCCACATTTCTATTACATTCCATTCAACGTTCCATTCTACATTCCATTCCAAGGTCCATTTAATTAAATTCCTCGTTCGATTCCCCATTCCATTCCATTCCATTCCACTTTCCTTTCCACATTCCATTCCACATTCCATTCCACTGCATTCCACATTCCATTCCGTTCCATTCCACTTTCCATTACTCGTTCCATTCCATTCAAGTCGATGTCCAATTCCACATTGCAATCCAAACTCCATTTCCCATTCAATTACACTCTATTTCACATTGCATTGCACATTCCACTACATTCCATTCCACAATCCATTCCACAGTCCACTATATTCCATCCCCCATTCCATGCCACGTTCCAATCCATTCCTTTCCACCTTCAATTAAACATTCCTTTACATTACATTTGACTTTCTACTCCACATTCCATTCCACATTCCGTTTCAGATTCCATTCTGTTCCGTTACACCCTCCATTCCACACTCCATTCCACATTCCTTTCAACATTCCATTCCGTTCCATTCCATGTTCCGTTCCACATTCCATTCCGCATTCCATTCCACATTCCATTCCACATTCCATTAAATTCCATTCCACTTTCCAATCTATTCCATTCCACATTCCTTTCCACGTTCCATTCAACGTTCTATTCCAAGTTCCCTTCGATAGCATTTCACGTTCCATTCCGCATTCCATTACATTCCATTCCACTTTCCTTTCAACATTCCAATACCCATTCCATTGCACATTACATTCCGTTCCATTCCACATTCCATTCCACATGCCGTTCCACATTCTATTCCATTAGATTCCACATTCCATTCCATTCCATTGCACATTCCATTCCAAATTCCATTCCTTTCCTTTCCACATTTCATTCCACATTCCATTCCACATTTCATTCCACATTCCATTCTATTCCACATTCCAATACGCGTTCCAATAAATTACATTCCACGCTCCATTCCACGTTACATTCCACTTTCCATTCCACATTCCAATCCACATTCCATTCCACAATCCATTCCAAATTCCATTCCACAATACGTTCCACATTCGATTCCACAATCCATTCCGCATTCCATTCCATTCTGTGCCACATTCCATTCCACGTTCCATTCCTTTCCATACCACTTTCAATTCCACATTCCATTACATTACATTTCACATTCCATTCCACATTCCATTCCAAATTCCATTTCACATTCCATTGCGTTCCATTCCACATTCCATTCCACACTCCATTCCACATTCCATTCCACATTCCATTCCACGTTCCATTCCATTCCATTCCACGTTACATTTCACACTCCATTCCACATTCCATTCCAAGTTCCATTCCATTCCATTCCACGTTACATTTCACACTCCATTCCACATTCCATTCCAAATTCCATTCCACGTTCAGTTCTGTTCCATTTCACATTCCATTCCACACTCCATTCCACATTCCATTCCACATTTCATTCCATTAAATTCCACATTCCTTTCCACTTTTCATTTTGCATTCCTTTCCACATTCCTTCCCACATTCCATTCCACATCCCATTTCACATTCCATTCCATTCCGTTCCACATTCCTTTCCCCATTCCAATCCTCGTTCCATTCCATTTCATTCCACATTTAATTAAACATTCCATTCCATTCCATTTCACATTCCATTCCGTTAAATTCCAGATTCCTTTCCACATTCCATTCCATATTCAATTCCACAATCCCTTCCACATTCCGTTCCAAACTCCTTTCCATTCCATTCCACATTCCATTCCATTCCATTCCACATTCCATTTCACTTTCCATTCCGTTCCATTACACATTCCTTTCCACATTCCATTACACATTCCATTCCAAATTCCGTTCAAAATTCCATTCCATATTCCATTCCTATCCATTCCACATTCCATCTCACATTCCGTTCAACTTTCCATTTCACATTCCAATCCATTCCATTCGCCATTCCATTCTATTCCATTCCAAATTCTATTCCACCTTCCGTTCCATTCCATTCAACATTCCATTCCATTCCTCACTTCATTACATTCCATTCCACATTCTATTTTACGTTCCATTTCAAGGTCGATTCATTTCCATTCCACGTACCATTACACATTCCATTCCATTCCATTCCATTGCTTTCCATTTCACATTCCATTACGCATCCATTCCATTCCATTGCACTTTCCATTCCACATCGTATTCCACATTCCATTCCAAATTCCAATCCGTTCCATTCCACTTTTTTACCACATTCCTTCCGCATTCTATTCAATATTCCATTTCACTTTCCATTCCATACCATTCCACATTCCATTCCATTCCACATTCCATTCCATTCCACATTCCATTCCACATTCCATTCCATTCCATTTCACATTCCCTTCCGTTCCATTCCACATTTCTTTCCATATTCCATTCCACATTACGTTCCACATTCCGTTCCACATTCCATTCCACATTCCATTCCATTCCATTCCACATTCAATTCCATTCCATTTCACATTCCATTCCACATTGCATTCCACATACCATTCCACATTCCATTCCATGTTCCATTCCACATTCCATTCCACGTTTCATTCCATTCCATTCCATGTTCCATTCCACGTTCCACTCCATTCAATTCCACGTTCCGTTCCACATTCCATTCCATTCAATTCCACATTGCATTTCACATTCCATTCCACATTCCATTCCACATTTCTTTCCATTCCATTCCAAGTTCCAATCCACGTACCATTACACTTTCCACTCCACGTTTTGTTACATTCCATTCCTCTTTCCATTCCAAGTTCCATTACGCATTCCATTCCACATTCAATTCCATTCCACACCATTCCATTCAATTCCACATTCCATTCAACATTGCATTCCACATTTCATTCCATTCCATTCCAATTTCCTTTACATGTTCCATTCCACGTTCCATTCCACGTTCCATTCCATTCCGTTCCACGTTCCATTCCATTCCATTCGACATTTCTTTCCCTATTCCATTTCACATTCCATTCTTCATTCCATTTGACATACCATTGCATTCCCTTCCACATTCCATTCCACATTCCTCTGCACGTTCCATTCCATTCCATTGTACATTCCATTCCACTTTCCATTCATTTACATTCCACATTCCATTCCACATTCCATTCCATTCGATTCCACATTCCATTCCACATTCCATTACATGTTCCATTTCATTCCATTCCACATTCCGTTCCACAATCCATTTCACATTCCATTCCACATTCCTTTTCACATTCCATTCCATTCCATTACATTCCATTTTGCATTCTACATTCCATTCCACTTTCCTTTCCATTCCATTCCACATTACATTCCACTTTCCATTCCATTCCATTCCACTTTCCATTCCACGTTCCGTTACACATTCCATTCCACTTTCCATTCTATTCCATTCCTCTTTTCATTCCACTTTCCATTCCACAGTCGATTCCACATTCCATTCCACAATCCACTGCATTCCATTCCACATTGCATTCCACATTCCATTCCAAATTCCTTGGCACATTCCTTTCCAATCCATTCCACATTCTATTGCACATTCCATTCCATTCCTTTCCACATTCCATTCCACCTTCCATTCCAAGTTCCATTCCACGGTCCACTCCATCCCACGTTCCATTCCACTTTTCATTCCAAGTTCCATTCCATTCCATTCCACATTCCATTCCATTAGATTCTACTTTCCATTTCATGCGGTTCTACGTTCCATTCCTCATTCCATTACACAATCCATTGACTTCCATTCCACATTCCATTCCACATTCCATTCCATATTCCTTTGCTCATTCCTTTCCATTCCATTCCAAATTCCATTCCACAGTCAATCCCACATTACATTCCACTTTCTATTCCATTCCATTACACGTTAAATTGCACATTCCATTGCATTATATTTGACATTCCATTACACATTCCATTCCACATTCCATTTCACATTGCATTCCGTTCCATTACACATTCCATTACACACTCCATTCCACATTCCATTCCACATTCCATTCCGTTTCATTCCACATTCGTTTCCACATTCCTTTTCGCATTGCATTCCACAATCCATACAACATTCCAATCCACACTACATTCGACGTTGCATTCCACATTCCATTCCGTACCTTTCCACATTCCTTTCCACATTCCATTCCACATTCCATTCCATTAAATTCCACATTCCATTCCATTGCATTTCACATTCCATTCTGTTCCATTCCACATTCCTTTCCACATTCCATTCAATTCCACATTTGTTTTCATTCCATTCCACGTTCCATTCCACTTTCCATTCCACATTCCATTGCATTCCATTCCACATTCCATTCCACGTTCTATTCCAGATTCCATTCCACATTCCATTCCACGTTGCAAATCTTTCCGTTCCATGTTGCATTCCAGGTTCCATTACTTTCCATTCCACTTTCCATTCCACATTCCATTGCACATTCCATTGTATCTTCCATTCCACATTATATTCCATGTTCCATTCCACGTTCCATTCAATGTTCCATTCCACGTCTCATTCCATACCATTCCACCTCCCATTCCACATTCCATTCCATTCCGTTCCACGTTCCATTCCACATTCCATTCCACGTTCGATTCCACATTCCATTCCATTCCATTACATGCTCCCTTCCACATTCCACTCCATTACATGCTCCCTTCCACATTCCAATCCACATTCCATTCCACATTCCATTGCATTCCATTCAACATTTCATTCCACATTCCATTTCAGAACCCATTACACATTCCATTCCTTTCCATTCCACATTCAATTCAATTCCATTCCATTCCTCTTTCCATTCCATGTTCCATTCCACGTTCCATTAAAATTTCCATTCCACGTTCCATTCCATTCCATTCCACATTGCATTCTACCTTTCAGTCCATTGCATTCCACTTTCTATGCCACATTCCATTCAACAATCCATTTCATTCCATTCCACATTCCATTTCACGTTCCATTCCCCATTTCACTGCATTCCATTCCTCATTCCATTCCCTTCCACTCCACAATACATTCCAGATTCCATTCCATCTTCCATTCCACATTCCATTCCGCATTCCATTCCATTCCATCTGACATTCCGTTCCACGTTCCATTCCACGTTGCATTCCACGTTCTATTCCATATCATTCCGTGTTGCATTCTGTTCCATTGCACATTTCATTCCACCTTCCATTTCGCATTCCATTTGACATTCCATTTCACATTCTTTCCATTCCATACCACATTCCATTCCATTCCATTACACATTCCATTCCATTCCTTTCGAAATTCCTATCCTTTCCACATTACATTCCATATTCCATTCCACGTTCCATTCCATTCCATTCCACTTTCCATTCCATGTTACATTTTATGTTCCATTACATTCCATTCCACGTTGCGCTGCACATTCCTTTACATCCCATTTCACGTTCCATTCCAAATTTCAATTACAAATTCCATTCCACTTTCCATTCCTTTCCTTGCCACATTCCATTCCACGTTCCATTCCACATTCCATTCCATTCCATTCCACATTCCATTCCACACTCCTTTCCGTTCCATTCCACATTCCATTCGATACTCCATTCAACATTGCATTCCACATTCCATTCCACATTCAATTACACATTCCATGCCGTTCTATTCCACTTTCCATTCCACAGTCCATTCCACATTCCATTTCACATTCCATTCCCTTCCATTCCACAATCCTTTCCACAATCCATTCCACCTTCCATTCCACATTCCACATTCCTTTCCTTACCATTCCTTTCCGCAATCCATACCAATTTCCATTCCATTCCGTTCCACATTCCATTCCATTGCATTCCACTTTCCATTCCCTTCCATTCCACATTCCATTCCACATTCCATTCCATTCCATTCTATTCCACATTCTATTCCATTCCATTCCACATTCCATTCTATTCCATTTTGCATTCCATTCCATTCCACATTCCATTCAATTCCATTCCACATTCCATTCCACATTCTATTCTACCTTTCATTCCGCATTGCATTCCACATTCCATTCCATTCCATTTCACATTACATTCCTCTTTTCATTCCACAGTCCATTGCACATTCCAATCCACATTCCAACCACATTCCATTCCATTCCGTTCCTCATTCCATTCCACACTGCATTCCATTCCATTCCTCGTTGCATTCCATTCTCCATTCAACATTCCATTCCACATGCAATTCCACTTTTCATTCCATGTTCCATTCCATATTCCATTCCACACTGCATCCCACATTCCATTCGACATTCCATTCCGTTCCATTCCACATTCCTTTCCTCTTTCCTTTCTGCAATGCATTCCACGTTCAATTCCATATTCCAATCCACACTCCATTCCACATTCCATTCCACATTTCATTCCATGCCATTCCACATTTCTTTCCACATTCCATTCCACATTGCATTCCATTCCATTCCACACTCCATTCCACATTCCATTCAATTGCATTTCACATTCCATTCTGTTTCATTCCACGTTCCTTTCCACATTGGATTCCACATTCCATTCCACATTCCGTTCCACAATCCATTCCACATTCAATTCTATTCCATTCCACAATCCATTTCATATTCCAATCCGTCACTTTCCACATACATTCCACATTCCATTCCACATTCCGCTCCACATTCCTTCCCATTCCATTCCACATTCCATTCCATTACATTCCACATTCCATTTCACATTTCATTCCACATTCCATTCCACTTTCCATTCCATTCCTTTCCACATTCCATTCCACATTCCATTTAACGTTCCAATCATCTCCATTTCACGTTCCATTCCACGTTCCATTCCCCGTCCAAATCTATTTCATTACACGTTCAATTCCACAGTCAATTCCATTCCATTTCCCTTTCCATGCTATTTTCCATTCCACATTCCATTTCACGTTCCATTCTGTACATTCCACATTCCATTCCAAACACTATTCCACATTCCTTTCCCCATTCCATTCCGTTCCATTCCACATTCCATTCCACACTCCATTCCAAATTCCTTTGCACATTCCTATCCATTCCATTCCACATTCCTTTCCAGATTCCATTCCACATTCCATTCCACTCCATTCCACATTCCATTCCACAACCCACTATATTCCACTCCACATTCCATTCCATTCCATTCCACATTCCTTTCCAAATTCCATTCCACATTCGATTCCATTCCATTCCACATTGAATTTCACATTCCATTCCACATTCCATTCCACGTTCCTTTCCATTCCATTCCTCTTTCCATTCCACGTTCCATTCCACGTTTCATTCCGTTGCATTCCACGTTCCATTCGAAGTTATATTCGCTGTTCTATTCCATTCCGTTCTACGTTCCATTCCACGTTCCATTCCATACTCCATTCCACGTTCCATTCCATATTCCATTCCATATTCCATTCCAAATTCCATCCCATTCCATTCCATTCCACATTCCATTAAACGTTCCATTCCATATTCCATGTAATTCCATTCCACTTTCCTTTCCATGTTCCATTCCACGTTCCATTCCACATTCCATTCCACGTTCCATTCCATTCCATTCCACTTTCCATTCCATTCCATTCGACATTTCTTTCAACATTCCATTTCACATTCCATTCCACATTCCATTCCAGATTGCATTGCTTTCCATTACACATTCCATTACACAACCCACTACATTCCCTTCCACATTCCATTCCATTCCACATTCCTTTCCACATTCCATTCCTCACTCAAGTCCACATTCCTTTCCACATCCCATTCCACATTCCATTCCATTCAATTCCACATTCCATTCCACGTTCCATTCCACGTTTCATTCCATTCCTTTCCACATTCCATTCCACGATCCATTACCTTCAATTCCACGTTCCGTTCCACATTCAATTCCATTCCATTCCACATTGCATTTCACATTCCATTCCACATTCTATTCCACATTTCTTTCCATTACTTTCCTCATTCCATTCTTCATTCCATTCCATGTATCTTTCCACGTTCTGTTCCACGTTCCATTCCACGTTCCACTGCATTCCATTCCACATTACATTCCACATTCCATTCCACATTTTATTCCATTCCATTCCACGTTCCTTTCCACATTCCATTCCACGTTCCATTCCATTCCCTTCGACATTCCTTTCGACATTCCATTTCACATTCCATTCCACATTCCATTTGACATAACATTGCATTCCCTTCCACATTCCATTATACATTCCTTTGCACATTCCCTTCCATTCCATTGTATACTCCACTCCAAATTACATTCCATTCCAATCCATTCCACATTCCCTTCCTCATTCCATTCCATTACATTCCGCATTCCATTCCATGTTCCATTCCACATTCCATTTCATTCCATTTCACATTCCATTCCACGTTCCATTTCACATTCCATTCCATTCCATTGCATTCCACATTCCATTCTACATTCCATTCCACATTCCTTTCCGTTCCATTCCACATTCCATCCCACGTTCCATTCCATTCCATTCCACTTTACATTCCACGTTCCATTCCACATTCCATTCCACGTTCCATTCCATTCCATTCCACTTTCAATTCCACGTTCCATTCCACATTCCATTCCACATTCCATTGAGTTCCATTCCATATTCCGTTCCATATTCTTTTGCACATTCCTTTCCTTTCCATTCCACATTGCATTCCACATTCCATTCCATACCATTCCTCATTCCATTACACATTGCATTCTACGTTGCATTCCACATTCCTTTCCGCGTTTCTTTCTATTCCATTACACGTTCCATTCCCTTCCATTCCACGATCCATTTCATCCCGTTCCAGTTTCCATTCCATTCCATTCCACATTCCATTCCATTCCTTACTATTCCACTTTCAATTCCATTCCATTCCACTTTCCATTCCCTTAAATTCCACATTCCATTCCACATTCCGTTCTACATTCCATTCCATTCCTTTCCACAATCCATTCCACACTCCATTCCACATAGCTTTCCACATTACATTACATTCCATTCCACATTCCTTTCCACATTCCATTCCGCAATCCATTCCATTCCATTCCGCAGTCCATTCCAAAATCAATTCCACAGTCTATTCCTTTCCAATCCACATTCCATTCAACATTACATTCCTTTTGATTCCACATTCCATTCCATTCCATTTCACATTCCATTCCCCATTCCATTCCACATTCCATTCCCCATTCCATTCCATTCCAATCCACATTCCATTCCACTTTCCAGTCCGCTTTCCATTCCTCATTCCATTTCACATGTCATTGCACGTTTCATTCCATTCTATTCCACATTCCATTCCATTCCATTCAATTCCATTCCACATTCCATTTCATTCCATTCCATTCCACATTCCATTCCTTTCCATTACACATTCAATTCCATTCCATTCCACACTGCATTCCATTTCATTCCAATCCATTCCACATTGCATTACACTTTACATTCCCTTCCATTCCACATTCCATTACATTACCTTCCACATTTCATTCCACGTTCCATTCCACTTTCCATTCCATGTTCCATTCCACATTGAATTCCACGTTCCATTCCACGTTCCATTCCATTCCATTACAGATTCCATTCCAGATTCCACTGCAAACTACATTCCATTCCATTCCATATTCCATACCATTAAAGTCCATTCTATTCCACATTCCATTCCATTCCACATTGAATTCCAGATTCCATTCCATTCCATTCCTCAATCCATTCGGCATTCCATTAAATTCCATTCCATATTCCATTCCATTCCATTCCACCTTCCATAACTTTCCATTCCACATTCCATTCCACATTCAATTCCACGTTGCATTCCACATTCCATTCCACATTCCAGTCCACGTTCCATTCCATTCCATTCCACGTTCCATTCCATGTTCCATTCCAAATTCCATTCCACATTCCATTCCACGTTCCTTTCCATTCCATTCCACGATCCATTATATTGCATTCCTCGTTCCATTCCACTTTCAATTCCGTGTTCAATTCCGTTTTATTCCACGTTCCATTCCACATTCCATTTCATTCTATTCCACGTTCCATTTCACATAGCATTGCACATTGCATTCCACGATGCATTCCATGTTACATTGTATATTCCATTCCACGTTCCATTACACGTTCCATTCCACTTTGCATTCGGCATTCCATTCCACGTTCCTTTCCATTCCATTCCACATTCCATTCCACATTGCATTCCACGTTTCATTATGTTCCATTCCACATTCGATTCCAAGTACCGTTCCACATTCAATTCCACATTCCATTCCATATTCCATTCCATTCCTTTCCACATCCCATTCCACTTTCCATTCCACGTTCCATTCCACATTCCATTTCACATTCCATTCCAGATTTTATTCCATTCTGTTCCGCATTCCATTTCATTCCGTTCCACTTTCCATTCCACTCTATTCAATTCCATTCCACCTTCCATAACATTCCATTCCATTCCACATTCCAGTCTTTTCCATTACACAATACATTAAATTCCATTCCACATTCCATTCCATTTCATTCCATTCCATTTCACGTTCTGTTACACTTTACATTCCCTTCCATTCCACTTTCCAATACATTCCATTCCACATTTCATTCCACGTTGCATTCCACGATACATTCCGCGTTCCATTCCACATTCAATTCCAAGTTCCATTACACGTTTCATTCCATTTCATTCCAGATTCCACTGTACATTCCATTCCATTCCATTTCACATTCCATACCATTAAATTCCATTCCTTTCCACATTCCAGTCCATTCCACATTCCATTACACGTTCCGTTCCATTCCATTCCACTTTCCATTCCGCACTCCATTAAATTCCATTCCACATTCCATTACATTCCTTTCCACATTGCACAACTTTCCATTCAACATTCCATTCCACATTCAATTCCATGTTGCATTTCACATTTCATTCCACTTTCCATCCCACGTTCCTTTCCATTCCATTTCATGTTCCCTTCCATTCCACGTTCCATTCCACATTCAATTCCACGTTGCATTCCATTCCATTCCACTTTCCATTCCAAATTCCATTCCATTCTATTCCACTTTCCATTTCACATTGCATTGCACATTCCATTCCGCGATACATTCCACATTCCTTTGCTCATTCCATTTTACTTTCTTTTCCACGTTACATTCCATGTTCCATTCCACGTTGCACTCCACTTTCCATTTCACGTTCCGTTCCATTCCATTCCACTTTCCATTCCACGTTCCATTCTACATTCCATTCCGCATTACATTATGTTCCATTCCACATTCCATTCCACCTACCATTCCACAATCCATTCAACATTCCATTCCACATTCCATTCCACATTATATTCCATTACATTCCACATTCCATTCCACATTCCATTGCACATTCCATTCCATTTCAGTCCACATTCCATTCCACATCCCATTGCATTCCAGTCCACATTTGATTCCACATTCCACTCCATTCGATTCCATATTCCATTCCATTCCAATCAACTTCCCATTCCACATTCAATTCCATTCTATTCCACATTCTATTCCACCCTCTTTTCCAGATTCCATTCCATTCCATTGCACATTCCATTCCACAATATATTCTATTCCATTCCTCGTTGTTTTCCACTTTCCATTCCACATTCCATTCCACATTCCATTCCATTCCATTCCAGTTTCCATTCCACGTTCCATTCCACATTCAATTCCACCTTCCATTCCAGGTTCCATTCCATTCCATTCCACGTTCCATTCCAAATTCCATTTCACAATTCATTCCACTTTCCATTCCACATTGCATTCCACTTTCCATTCCACCTTCCATTCCATTCAATTCCACGTTCCTTTCCATTCCATTCCATTCAATTCCACGTTCCATTCAATTCCATTCCACATTCAATTCCATTCCATTCCACCTTCCATTCCATTCAATTCCATGTTCCTTTCCATTCCATTCCATTCAATTCCACTTTCCATTCAATTCCATTCCACATTCTATTCCGTTCCATTCCATTCCACTATGCACTCCATTCCATTCCCACTGCATTCCACAACCCATTTCATTCCATTGCACTTTCAATTCCCTTGCATTCCACATTCCATTCCACATTGCAACCCATTGCACTCCATATTCCATTCCTTTCCATTCCACAATCCATTCCATTCCATTCCACATTGCAATCCACATTCCACTCCATTCCATTCCTTTGCATATTCCATTCCACATTCCATTCCATTTCATTTCACTTTCAGTTCCATTCAATTCCATTCCGTATTCCATTTCACATTCCATTTCTTTCCATTTGATATTCCTTTCCATTCCATTCAACATTCCATTCCGCATTAAATTCCATTCCATTCCATATTCCATTGAACATTCCATTCCTTTCCTTTCCACATTCCAAACTACATTACTTTCCATATTCCATTCCACATTCCATTCCACATTCCATTCCACATTCTATTCCAAATTCCGTTTCACTTTCCAATCCATTCCATTCCATTCCACATTCCATTCCATTCCATTCCAATCCATGTTCCATTCCATTGCATTCCCAGTTCAATTCCATTCCACATTGCATTCCATTGCATTCCACATTCCATTCCACATTGCATTGCACATTCCATTCCTTTCCATTCTATTCATATTCCATTCCCCATTCAATTCCATTCAATTTCACGTTCCAGTCCATTCCATTCCATTCAGTTCCACGTTCCAGTCAATTCCATTCCACATTCTATTCCATTCCATTCCACATTCCAATCCAGTCCATTCCAAATTCCATTCCATTCCATCCCGTTTCCAATCCACATTCCATTCCATTCCATTCCATTCTATTCCATTCCATTCCATTCCGTTCCCTTCCACATTTCATTCCATATTGCAACCCATTCAATTCCTCATTCCATTCCATTCCATTCCATTCCACATTCCAATCCACATTCCGCTCTGTTCCATTCCTTTGCACATTCCATTCCACATTCCATTCCATTCCATTTCATATTCAATTCCGTTCCATTCCACTCCACATTCCATTCCACATTCCATTTCCTTCCTTTTCACATTCTTTCCATTCCATTGCACATTCCATGCTGCATGCAATTCCATTCCATTCCACATTCCTTTGTACATTCCATTCCATTCCACATTCCTTTCCATTGCATTTCACGTTCCATTTTAATCCATTCGACTTTCCTTTCCACGTTCCATTCAGCGTTCAATTCCACTTTCAATTTCACATGCCATTTCACATGCCATTCCATTCCATTCCAATTTCCATTCCACATTCCATTACATTCCATTCCATATTGCAGTGCACATTCCATTCCACATTCCAGTCCAGATTAGATTCCATTCCATTCCACTTTCCATTCCATTCCATCCCATTCCATTCCACATTCCATTCCAGCTTCTATTCCTTTCCATTCCATTCCATATTCCATTCCATTCCATTCTACATTCCATTCCATTCCATTCCACATTCCATTCCATTCCATTCCACATTCCATTCCATTCCATTCCACATTCCATTCCATTCCATTCCACTTTCCATTCCATTCCATCCCATTCCATTCCACATTCCATTCCAGCTTCTATTCCTTTCCATTCCATTCCATATTCCATTACATTCCATATTCCATTCCATTCCATTCCACATTCCATTCCATTCCATTCCACATTCCATTCCATTCCATTCCACATTCCATTCCATTCCGTTCCACATTCCATTTCATTTCTTCCCATTCCACATTCTATTCCATTCCACTTTCCACTCCATTCCATTCCACATCCCATTCAGTTCTATTCCTTTGAATTCCACATTCCATTCCATTCCATTAAAAATTCGATTCCACTTTCCACTCCATTCCATTCTACATTACATTCAGTTCCATTCCATTCCATTCCATATTCCATTCCATTCCATTCCATTCCGTTAAACTTTCCATTCCACTTCATTCCATTCCACATTCTATTCCATTCCACAATCCATTCCATTTCATTCCATTACACATTCTCTTCCATTCCTCATTACACTGCATTCCATTCCACATTCCATTCAATTCCATTCCCTTCCATTCCACATTCCCTTCCATTCCATTCCATTCCGCATTCCATTCCACTTCGTTGCATTTCATTTTCTATTCCTTCGCACATTCCATTCCATTCCTCTCTACATTCCATTCAATTCCATTCCATACGATTCCCCATTCCATTCCATTCCTTTCCATTTCACATTCAATTCCTTTCAACGTTCCATTCCATTGCATCCCACATTCCATTGCACATTCCATTTCACATTCCATTCCATTCCATTCTATTCCACATTCCATTCCATTCCATTCCACATTCCATTCCATTCCATTCCAAGTTCCATTCCATTCCATTCCACATTCCATTCCACTTTCCATTCCACATTCCTTTCCCTGTTCAATTGCATTCATTTCCTCGTTCCATTCCATTCCAGTGCATTCAACATTCCATTTCATTCTATTCAATTCCACGTTACATTACATTGCATTGCATTCCACATTCCATTCAACTCCATTCCATATTCCGTTCCATTACATTCCATGTTTCATTTCACATTCCATGCCACATTCCATTTCATTCCATTCCAGTTTCCATTCCAATTTACATTCCGTTTGATTCCACTTTCCACACTACATTCCATTCCTCTTTCCATTCCCCTTTCTATTCCATTCCATTAAACGTTCCATTCGACATTCCATTGCACTTTGCATTCCAAATTCCATTCCATTGCATTCCACGTTCCATTCCACATTCCATTGTACTTTTCATTCCAAGTTCCATTCCACATTACTTTCCACGTTCCATTCCAATTTCCATTCCATTCCATTCTAAGTTCCATTCCACATTCCTTTCCATTCCATTCCACGTTCCATTCCACAATGCATTACACATTCCATTCCAAGTTCCATTCCACTTTCCATTGCACATTCCATTCCACGTTCCATTCCACATTCCATTCCATATTCTGTTCCACGGTGCATTCCATGTTCCATTCCATTCCATTACACGCTCCATTCCACATTCTATTCCATTCCATCCCAAGATCCATTCTACATTCCATTCCACATTCCATTCCACATTCCATTCCAGATTCCATTCCACATTCTCTTCCAATTTCCACTCCATATTGCATTCCACATTCCCTTTCACATTCCATTCTGTTCCATTCACATTCCTTTCCACATTCCATTCCATTCCATTCCACATCCCATACCACATTACATTCCTTTCCATTCCACATTCCATCCCATTATTTTCACATTTCATTCCACATTCAATTACACTTCCCATTCCATCCCATTCCACGTTCCATTCTATGTTTCCTTAGACATTCCATTCCATTACATTCCACGTTCCATTCTTCGTTACATTAGAGGTTCCATTCCACGTTCCATTCCACGTTCCATTCCATTCCATTGCACGTTACGTTAAATATTCCATTCCATTCCATTCCACATTCCATTGCATTCCATTCAACATTCCATTCCACTCCATTCCAAGTTCCATACCACGTTCCAGTCCACGTTCCACTCCACATTCTATTCCACGTTCCATTCCATACCATTCCATTCCATTCCATTCCATTCCACATGCCATACCTTACCATTCCGCATTCCATTCCATTCCATTCCATTCCATCCCAAATTCCTTTCCAATCCATTCCACGTTCCATTCCATTCCTTTTCATTCCATTCCACATTCAGACCGTTCCATTCCATTCCACAATGCATTCCACATACCATTCCACATTCCATTCTATTCCAAATTGCATTCCATTCCATTCCACATTCCATCCCATCCCATTCCACGGTCCATTCCATCCCTTTCCATTCCATTCCATTCCATTCCTTTCCATTACACCTTCGATTCCATGTTCTATTCCTTTACATTCCACATACCAGTCCATTCCATTCCACATTCCATACCACATTCCATTCTACCTTCCAAGTTCCATACCACGTTCCATTCCACGTTCCACTCCACATTCTATTCCATGTTCCATTCCATTCCATTCCATTCTATTCCATTCCATTCCATTCCACATTTCTGACATTTCCATTCCATTCCACAGTGCATTCCATTCCATTCCACATTCCATTCCATTTCATTCCACATTCCATTCCATTACATTCCAATGCATTCCATTACACATTCCACTCCAAATTCCATTTCCTTCCATTCCACTTTCCATTTCCTTCCATTCCACATTCCATTCCATTCCATTCCACATTCCATTCCACCTTCCATTCCAGGTTCCATTTCACATTCCTTTCCATTCCTTTCCACATTCCACTACATTCCATTAAACATACCATTCCTTTCCATTCCACGTTACAATCCACATTCCATTCCACCTTCCATTCCACATTCCATTCCAAGTTCTATTCCACATTCCATTCCACAATCCACTCCATTCCATTCCGTTCCATTACACATTCTATTTCACATTCCATTCCATTCCATTCCACATTCCATTCCTTATTCAATTTCATTCCATTCCGCATTCCAGTCCATTCCATTCCACCTTCCATTCCTCTTTTCATTCCAGGTTGCATTCCACATTCCATTCCACGTTCCATTCCAATTTCCATTCAAATTTCCATTCCACGTTCCACTCCATTCCATTCCACGTTCCGTTGCACATTCCATTCCATTCCATTCCACTTTCTATTCCACATTCCATTCCACATTCCATTCCGTTCCATTCCATGTTCCATTACATTGCATTCCACATTCCATTCCACTTTCTGTTCCATTCCATTTGACATTCCATTCCAAATTCCTTTCCATTCCATTCCACTTTCCATTCCACATTGCCTGGCATTACATTCCACATTCCATTCCACATTCCAATCCAGTGCATTCGACGTTCCATTTCACTTTCCATTCCACAGCCCATTCCACATTCAATTCCACGTTCCATTCCATTCCATTCCACTTTCCAGTCCACTTTCCATTCCTTTCCATTGCACGTTCCCTTCTGCATTACATTGCACATTCCATTCCACTTTCCATTCCATGTTCCATTCCACATTCCATTCCATTTCATTCCACATTTCTTTCCACATTCCATTCCAGATTTCATTCCACATTCCTTTTCACATTCCATTCCATTCCATTCCACATTCGATCAAATTCCGTTCCACATCCGATAACACCTTCCATTCCAAATTCCATTCCATTCCTTTCCACATTCCTTACCACATTCCATTCCATTCCATTCCACGTTCAGTTCCATTACCTTCCACATTCCATTACACTTTCCATTACATTCCATTCCACGTTCCTTCTACTTTCCATTTGATGTTCCATTCCATTGCACTCCATGTTCCATTCTACTTTCCATTAGTGGTTCCCTTCCAAGTTCCATTCCACCTTCCATTTCTTTCCATTCCACATTACATTCCATATTCCATTCCATTCCATTCCACATTCCATTCCATTCCATTCAACATTCCATTCCAATCCACGTTCCAGTCAACGTTGCATTCCATGTTCCATTTCGCATTCCACTCCACGTTCTATTCCATTCCATTCCACGTTCCATTTCATTCCATTCCACGTTCCATTCCACATTCCAATTCACATTCCATGGCACCTTCCATTCCATTCCATTCCATTCCACTACACATTCTATTCCATTCCATTCCACTTTCCATTAAATTCAATTCCACATTCCATTCCACTCCATTGCATTCCATTCCATTCCACATTCCTTTCCATACCATACAGCATTCCATTCCATAAATTTCGGCATTCCATTTCTCTCCATTCCATTACACATTCGATTCCATTCCATTGCACATTTCATTCCATTCCATTCCACATTGCATTCTATTCCATTCCATTCCGTTCCACATTCCATACCATTACATTCCATTCCAAATTCCATTCGACATACCATTACATTCCATTCCACATTCCATTGCATTCCATTCCATTCCATTACACTTTCCAATGCACATTCCATTCCCTTCCATTCCACGTTCGATTCCTTTCCATTCCACATTCCATTCCATTTTGCATTCCACGTTCCATTCCACTTTCCATTCCATTGCTTTCCATTCCAGTCCATTCTGGATTCCTTTCCATTCCATTCCACATTATATTCGACATTCACTTCCATTCCATTGCAAATTGCATTCCACTCAATTCCACATTCCATTCCATTCCATTCCACATTCCATTCCTTTGCTTTCCACATTCCATTCCACTTTCCATTCCACGTTCCATTCCATGTTCCATTCCACATTGCATTCTACGATCCATTCCATTCCATTCCAAGTTCCATTCCACGTTATATTCCACATTCCATTCCAGGTTCCATTCCATTCCCTTCCACGTTTCTTTCCACTTTCCATTCCAGGTTCCTTTCCATTCCCTTCCACGTTCCTTTCCACTTTCCATTCCACATTCCTTTCCATTCCAATCCACGTTCCATTCCACATTCCATTCCATTCCATTTTTTTCCATTCCACATTCCATGCCACTTTCCTTTACCTTCCGTTCCACATCCTTTCCATTCCATTCCACATTCCTTTGCGTTCCATTCCACATTCCATTCTATATTCCATTCCACATTCCATTCCATTCCATTCCATTCCACGTTAATTACCTTTCCATTCTATTCCACATTCCATTATTTTTGATTCCACTTTCCATACAATTCCATTCCATTCCACATTCCATTACTTTCCATTCTACTTTCCATTCCATTCCATTCCAGATTCCAATCATTTCCATTCTATACCATTCCACTTTCTATTCCCTTCCATTCCACATTCCTTTCAATTCCATTCCTCATTCCATTCCACGTTACATTCCACTTTAAATTCCATTCCAGTGCCCTTTGCGTTCCACTCCATTCCACATTCCGTAACTTTCCCTTCCGTTCCATTCCGCATTCCGTTACATTCCATTCCATATTCTATTCTCATTCCATTCCATTGCATTCCACAATCAATTCCACATTCCAATCCATTCCATTCCACATTCTATTCCATTCCATTCCACATTCCATTCCTTTCCATTCCACATTACATTCCACTTTCCATTCCACGTTCCATTCAAGGTTTCATTCCAAGTTCCATTCCACGTTCCATTCCATTCCACTATACCTTCCATTCCATATTCCATTCCATTTCATTTCACTTTCCATTCCACATTCCATTCCACATTCCATTGCACATTCCACTGCTTTCCATTCCACATTCCATTCCACAGTCCATTCTACATTGCCATTCCACAGTCCATTCTACATTGCTTTGCATACCATTCCACATTCCATTCCATTCCATTCCACATTCCATTCCATTCCATTCCATTCCACGTTGGATTCCATTCCATTTCACTTTCCATTCCGCTCCTTTTGACATTCCATTCCACATTGCATTCCATTCCACTCCACATTCCATTCCTTTCAATTTAAACTTTCCATTCCATTACATTAAACATTCCATTCCACATCCCATTCCATTCCACATCCTATTCCACGTTCCATTCCACATTCCATTCTCTTCCATTCCACTTTTTCTTCCA
Source organism: Pongo pygmaeus (assembly GCF_028885625.2). Taxonomy (NCBI): domain Eukaryota; kingdom Metazoa; phylum Chordata; class Mammalia; order Primates; family Hominidae; genus Pongo; species Pongo pygmaeus. Next base: position 9,102,175 of record NC_072386.2, on the reverse strand, counting down.
CATTCCATTCCATTCCATTTAAACTTTCCATTCCATTCTATTCCATATTCCAGTTCACATTCCATTCCATTCCACAATCTATTGCACGTTCCATTCCACATTCCATTCAATTCCATTCCACGTTCCATTACATATTCCATTCCATTCCATTTCACATTCCGTTCCACATTCTTTTTCCCATTCTATTCCATTCCATTCCATTCCACATTCCATTCGATTACATACCACATTCCATTCCTGATTGAATTCCATTCCATTCTGTTCCACATTCCTTTCTGTTCCATTCCACATTCCATTCCATTCCATTTTATTCCGTTCCACATTCCATTCCACATTCCATTCCACGTTCAAATCCATTCCATTCCACATTGCTTTCCAATCCATTGCACATTCCATTCCATTCCTTTCCACATAACATTCCATTCAATTTCACATTCAATTCCACTACATTGCATTCCAGATTCCATTCCATTCCATTCCGCATTCCATTCCATTCAATTCCATTTTATTCCACTTTCCATTCCTTTCCATTCTCTTCCACATTCCATTCCACTCTATTCCACATTCGAATCCATACCCTTCCACATTCGATTCATTTACATTCCGGATTCTATTCCACATTCCTTTCCACATTCTTTTCCAATTTCCATTCCATTCCAAACCACATTCCATTCCATTCTCTTCCACATTCCATCCCATTCCTTTCCACATTCCGTTCCATTCCATTCCGCTTTCCATTCCATTCCACATTCCAATCCACACTGCATTCCATTCCATTCCACATTCCATTCTATTCCATTTGTCACTCCAATCCACGTTCCATTCCACATCCCAATCCACATCCAGTCCATTCCATTCCACGTTCCATTCCACATTCCTTTCCATTCCTTTCCACATTCCATTGCACATTCCTTTCCATTCCTTTCCACATTCCATTGCACATTCCATTCCATTCTGTTCCCCATTCCATTCCATTACTTTCCACTTTCCAATTCTTTGCTAATTCCATTCCACGTTCCATTCCAGATTGCATTCTATTCCATTTTACGGTGCATTCCACATTCCATTCCACATTCCATTCCACTTCCCATCCCGTTCCGTTCCACATTCCATTCCCTTCCACTCTACGTTTCATTCTACACTCCATTCCACATTTCAATCCAAATTGCAGTCCATTCCATTCCACATTCCATTCCACATTCCATTCCATATTCCATTCCACATTCCATTCCACGTTCCATTCCATTCCATTCCACATTCCATTCCATTCCATTCCACGTTCCATTCCATTCCATTCCACATTTATTTCCACATTTCATTCCATTCAATTTCACATTGCTTTCCGTTACATTCAACATTCCTTTCCACATTCCATTCCACTTTCCAATGAAGATTTCGTTCCGTAATCCATTCCACATTCTATTGTATTCCATTCCTCATTCCATTCCATTCCACTTTGCATTCCATTTAATTTCACATTCCATTCTGTTCCGTTTCACATTTCTTTCCACATTCCATTCCACATTCCATTCCACATTCCGTTCCACATTCCATTCCACATTCCGTTCCATTACATTCCACATTCGATTCCTCATTCCTTTCCACATTCCATTCCATTCCATTCCACATTCCATTCCACCCCATTCCACGTTAAGTTCCACGTTACTCTCACTTTTCCATTACACGTTCCATTCCACCTTTCATTTCATTCCATTCCGCATTCCCTTCCATGCAATTCCATATTCCATTCACCATTCCATTTGAGATTCCATTTCACATTCCATTCTATGCAATTTCACATTCCATTCCACATTCCATTTCACATTCCTTTCCACATTCCCTTTCACTTTCCATTCCATTCCATTCGGCATCACATTCCATTCCGTTCCACATTCCATTCCACATTCCATTCCATTACTTTCCACATTCCATCCCACATACCATTCCACTTTCTCTTCCATTCCATTCCACGTTCTGATCCACGTTCCATTCCACGTCCCATTCCATTCCATTCCACGTTCCATTCCATATTCAATTCCAATACATTTCACTTTCCGTTCTACAATCCATTCCACATTCCATTCCAACTTCCTTTCCGTTCAATTCCACATTACTTTCCACAGTCCATTCCACATACCATTCCACATTCCATTGCGTTCCATTCCGCATTACATTTCACACTCCATTCCATATTGCATTCCATCTTCCATTCCGTTCCATTCGACTTTCCTTTCCACATTCCTTTCCCCATTCCATTCCACATTCCTTTCCATTCCATTCCAGATTCCATTCCACACTCCATTCCATTCCATTCCACATTCCATTCCCCATTCCATTGAATACCATACCACATTCCATTACATTCCATTCATTATTCCATTCCATTCAATTTCACATTCCATTCCATTCCACGTCCTATTTAATTACGTTCCATTCTATTACATTCCATTCCACATTCATTTCCATTCCATTCCACGTTCCATTCCACTTTCCATTCGACGTTCTACTCCACGTTCCATTTCACATTCCATTCTACATTCTTCTACATTCTATTCCACTTTCTATTCCACTCCATTCCACATTCCATTCCTCATTCTATTCCATTCAATTCCACTTTGCATTCCCTTCCAATCCACATTCCATCCCACATTCCATTTAATTCCATTCCACATTCCATTCCATTCCATTCCACATTCCATTCCACATTCCATCAGATTCCATTAAACATTCCATTCCACATTCCATTCCATTCAATTTCATTCCTCTATCCTTTCAATTGCAAATTCCATTCCTCATTCCATTCCATTCCATTCCACGTTCCATACCATTCCATTCCACAATACGTTCCATTCCATTCTGTACCATGTTCCATTCTTTTCCACATTCCATTCCATTGCATTCCATTCCAATCCATTCCACGTTCCATTCAATTCCATTCCACGTTTGATTCCATTCCATTACACGTTCCACTTCATTCTACATTCCATTGAACATTGCATTCCATTCCGTTCCACATTCCATTCCACATTTCATTATATTCCATTCCACATTCCATTCAAAATTCCATTCCATTCCATTTCACCTTCCATTTCATTCGACGTTCCATTTAATTCCGTTTCATTACATTACTTTACTTTCCTTATTCAATACTATTCCATTCCAGATTCCATTCCATTCCATTCCATTGCATTCCATTCTACATTCCATTCCATTGCATTCCACATTCCATTCCTTTCCACTCCATTCCATTCCACAATCCATTCCAATCCATTAAACATTCCTTTCCTTTCCACATTCCATTTCATTCCAATCCATTACACATTCCATTCCACATTTCATTCCATTTCATATTCCACTTTATTCAATTCTATTCCACATTCCATTCAATTCCATTCGATTCCACATTCCATTACATTCCATTTCACATTCCTTTCCTTTCCATTCCACATTTCATTCCATTCCATTCCATTCCACATTCCATTCCACATTCCATTCCACTCCATATTCAATTCCACATACCATTCCATTGCAAATTTTATTCCATTCCATTCCACATTCCATTCCATTTCATTCCAGGCCATTGCACATCCCAATCCTCTTTCCATTACATTACACATTCCATTCCATTCCATTCCACATTCCATTCCATTTCATTCCACATTCCATTCCATTCCATTCCACATTCCATTCCATTCCATTCCGCATTCCATTCCATTCCTTTCCACATTCCATACCATTCCATTCCACATTCCATTCCATTCCATTCCATTCCTTTCCACATTCCATTCCATTCCATTCCACATTCCATACCATTCCATTACACATTCTATTCCATTCCATTCCACATTCCATTCCATTCCATTCCACATTCTATTCCATTCCATTCCTTTCCTCATTCCATTCCCTTCCATTCCACATTCTATTCCACTGAATTCCATTCTATTCCACATTATATTCCATTTCATTCCAGATTCCATTCCCTTCCATTCCACTTTCCATTCCACTCCATTCCATATTCCGTTCCATTCCATATCCCATTCCATTCCAATCCATTCATTTCCAATCCATTCCATTCCATATTCCATTCCATTCCATTCGATATTCAATTCCACATACCACTCCAGATTACATTGCATTCCACATTCTATTCCATATTCCATTCCATTCCATTCGATATTCAATTCCACATACCACTCCAGATTACATTCCATTCCACATTCTATTCCATATTCCATTCCAAATTCCATGCCACATTCCATTCCAATCTATTCTACGTTCCATTCCACATTCCATTCCACATTCGATTCCATCCCATTCCACATTCCATTCCATTCCATTCCACTTTGCATTCCACATTTCATTCAATTCCATTCCACATTCCATTCCACATTCCTTTACATTCCATTCCACGTTCCATTCCACGATCCATTCCATTCCATTCCACATTCCATTCAATTCCATTCCACATTCATTTTCATTCCATTGCACATTCTGTTCCACATTCCATTCCATTCCATTCCTCTTTCCATTCCATTCCATTCCATTCCACATTCCATTCTATTCCACATTCCTTTTATCATTACACTCCATTCCATTCCACTTTCCATTCCGCATTCCCTTCGATTCCATTCCATTCCAGGTTCCATTCCACGTTCTAGGCCACTTTCCATTCCTCGTTGCCTTCCACACTCCATTCCATTCCATTTCAGATTCCATTTCACAATCCATTCCATTCCATTCCTCATTACATTACATAATCCACTCCATTCCATTCCAAACTCCACTCCAAATTCCATTCAATTCAACTCCATTCCATCACACATTGCCTTCCATTCCATTGCATTCCACATTCCATTCCATTCCACACTCTAATCCTCATTCCATTCATTTCCATTCCACATTCCATTGCACATTCCATTTCATTCCATTTCACATTCTATTCCATTCCTTTCCACATTCCATTCCATTCCAATCCACGTTGCATTTCATTCCATTCCACGTTACATTGCATTCCATTCCAGGTTCCATTCCACGTTACATTGCATTCCATTCCAGGTTCCATTCCATTGCATGCCACCGTCCATTCCATTCCACATTCCATTCCATTACATTCCGCATTCCATTACATTCCATTCCACTTTCCATTGCATTCCATTCCACTTTCCATTTCATTCCATTCCACATTCCATTCCACATTCCATTTCACATTCCATTCCACTTTCCATTTCACATTCCATTTCATTCCACATTCCATTCCACATTCCATTCCACGTTCCATTCCACGTTCCATTCCACATTCCATTCCACATTACCTTCCATTCCATTTATCGTTTCTCTCCACATTCCACTGCATTACATTCCACTATCCTTTTGATATTCCATTCAGCATTCCATTGCAAATTACATTCCGTTCCATTCCACATTCCATTCCACATTCCATTCCATTCCATTCCATATTCCGTTGCACATTCCATTCCACGTTCCATTCCACATTCCCTTCTGTTTCATTCCACTTTCCTTTCCAGATTCCATTCCACATTCCATTCCATTATATTCCACTTTCCATTCCACATGCCATTCCTTTGCATTCCACGTTCCATTCAACATTCCATTTCATTCAATTTCACGTTCCATACCATATTGCATTCCACATTACATTCCACATTCCATTTCACGTTCCATTCCACGTTGCATTTCATATTCTATTCCACGATACATTTCACGTTCCATTCCACATTCCATTCCATTCCACTCTACATTCCCTTCCACATTCCATTCCACGTTCCATTCCACATTCCTTTTCCACGTTCCATTATACGTTCCATGCAACGTTCCATTCCATTCCTTTCCACATTCAATTCAACGTTCCATTCCATTCCATTCAACTTTTCATTCCATATTCCACTGAACATCACATTCCACTTTCCATTCCATGTTCCATTCCACTTTCCATTCCACACTCAACTCAACATTCCATTTCACATTCCATTCCACATTTCATTCTACATCCCATTCCCTTCCATTCCACATTGCATTCCACATTCAATTACATATTCCATTCCTGATTCCATTCCATTCCAGTCCACATTCCATTCTACATTACTTTACACGTTCCCTTCCACATTCCATTCCACCTTCCATTCTGCCTTCCATTCCATTCAATTCCTCGTTTGAGTCCACATTCCATTCCATTACATTACACTTTCCGTTCCACATTCCATTCCACATTCCTTAACAGATTCCATTCCACTCCATTCCACATACCGTTCCACATTCAATTACACGTTCCATTCCACGTTCCTTTCCACGCTGCATTCCACCTTCCATTCCATTCCTTTCCTGGTTTCAGTCCATATTCCATTCCATTACACTCCACTTTCCATTCCACATTTCATTCCATTCCATTACACATTAAGTTGCACAATCCATTCAACGTTCCATTCCACATTTCATTCCATTCCATTACACATTAAGTTGCACAATCCATTCAACGTTCCATTCCACATTCCATTCCATTCCATTCCACTTTCCTATTAAGATTCCATTCCACATTGCATTCCACTACATTCCACATTCCATTCCACATTCCATTCCATTCCATTCCACGTTCCATTCTACATTACTTTACACGTTCCCTTCCACATTCCATTCCACCTTCCATTCCGCCTTCCATTCCATTCAATTCCTCGTTTGAGTCCACATTCCATTCCATTACATTACACTTTCCTTTCCACATTCCATTCCACATTCCTTAACAGATTCCATTCCACTCCATTCCATATACCGTTCCACATTACATTACACGTTCCATTCCACTTTCCTTTCCACGTTGCATTCCACCTTCCATTCCATTCCTTTCCTGGTTTCAGTCCATATTCCATTCCATTACACTCCACTTTCCATTCCACATTTCATTCCACGTTACATTCCGTTCCATTCCACATTCCATTCCACATTTCATTCCATTCCATTCCACATTAAGTTGCACAATCCATTCAACGTTCCATTCCACATTCCATTCCATTCCATTCCACTTTCCTATTAAGATTCCATTCCACATTGCATTCCACTACATTCCACATTCCATTCCACATTCCATTCCATTCCATTCCACGTTCCATTCAATATTCCATTCCATTCAATTTCTCGTTCCATTCCATATTCCATTCCACTTTGCATTCGACATTGCATTTCACCTTCCATTCCACAATCCATTTCACATTCAATTCCACGATACATTGCACGTTCCATTTCACATTCCATTCCATTCCATTCCATTCCACTCCACTTTCCCTTCCACATTCCATTCCACATTACTTTCCACGTTCCATTCTACTTTCCATTCCAAATTCCATTCCATTCCACTCCATTTTCCCTTCCACATTCCATTCCACATTACTTTCCACGTTCCATTCTACTTTCCATTCCACATTCCATTCCATTCCTTTCCACGTTCAATTCCGTGTTCCATTCCATTCCATTTAACTTTCCATTCCATATTTCATTGAACATCCCATTCGACGTTCCATTCCATGTTCCATTCCATGTTCTATTCCACATTCCATTCCATTTTCCCTTCCACATTCCATTCCACATTACATTCCACGTTTTATTCCGTTCCATTCCACATTCCATTCTTCATTCCATTGCACATTCCATTCCAATACATTCCACTTTGCATTCCACATTCCGTTCCACATTCCATTCCGCATTCCATTCTCATTCCTTTGCATTTCATTCCACATTCCATTCCACATTCCATTGCATTCGAATTCACATTCCATTCCATTCCATTGTATTCCACATTCCATTCCAAATTCCGTTCCACATTCCATTCCACAGTCCATTCCAAATTGCATTACACATTCGATTCCACATTCCATTCTCATTTCACTGCATTTCCTTCCACTTTCCCGTCCACTTTCCATTGCATTCCAATTCACATGCCATTCCACATTCCATTCCAATCCATTCTGTTCCATTCCATTCCACATTCCATTGAACATTCCATTCAACATTCCATTCCGTAGTCCATTCCATTCCACATCCGATACCAGATTCCATTCGACATTCCATTCTATTCCTTTCCACATTCCTTACCACATTCCATTCCATTCCATTCCACATTCATTTCCATTACATTCCACATTCCATTCCACTTTCCATTCTATTCCATTCCACGTTCCATTCTGCTTTCCATTTGACGTTCCATTCCTTTCAATTCCTCGTTCCATTCTATGTTCCATTATTGGTTCCATTCCACGTTCCATTCCACCTTTCGTTTCTTTCCATTACACGTTGCATTCCATATTCCATTCCATTCCATTCCACATTCCATTCCATTGCATTTAAAATTCCATTCCCTGCCACATTCCAGTCACCGTTTCATTCCACATTCCATTCCATATTCCATTCCACGTTCCATTCCATTCCATTCCACGTTTCATTCCATTCCATTCCACGTTCCATTTTATTCCATTCCTCGTTCCATTCCACAATCTAATTCACATTCCATTCCACCTTCCATTCCATTCCATTCCATTCCATTCCATTCCACATTCCATTCCATTCCATTCCACTTTCCATTTCATTCAACTCCACTTTGCATTCCATTCCATTCCACATTCAATTCCATACCGTTGCGCATTCCATTCCATACCACACTGCATTCCATTTTATCCATTCCATTACACATTCGATTCCATTCCATTCCACATTCCATTGCATTCCGTTCCATATTGCATTCTATTCCATTCCATTCCTTTCCACTTTCCATACCATTCCATTCCACTTTCCATACCATTCCATTCCATTCCACATTCCATTCCACATTCCATTCCACATTCCATTCCATTCCATTCCATTCCATTACACATTCCATTACACATTCCATTCCCTTCCATTCCACATTCGATTCGTTTCCATTCCACATTCCATTCCACGTTGCCTTCCACGTTCCATTCCACTTTCCATTGCATTCTATTCCATTCCATTCCATTCAACTCCATTCTTTATTCCTTTCCATTCCATTCCACATTATATTCAACATTCCTTTCCATTCTATTGCACATTGCATTCCATTCCATTCCACATTTGATTCCATTCCATTCCACGTTCCATTCCACCTTACATTCCACATTCCATTCCACGTTCCATTCCACGTTCCTTTCCATTCCCTTCCACGTTCCTTTCCACTTTCCATTCCACGTTCCATTCCATTCCATTCCATGTTCCATTAGAGTTTTCTTTCCATAACATTCCACATTCCGTTCCATTCCATTCCATTCCATTCCACTTTTCATTACCTTCAATTCCACATCCTTTCCATTCCATTCCACATTCCTTTGCATTCCATTCCACATTCAATTCCACATTCCTTTACCTTCCATTGCACATTCATTTCCATTTCATTCCTCATTCCATTCCACCTTCCATTTTATGTTGCATTTCACGTTCCATTCAACTCCATTCCATTCCATTCCCTTCCAGATACCATTGCTTTCCATTCCACATTCTATTTCGCATTCCATTCCACATTGCATTCTATTCCATTCCACATTCCACTCCATTGCCTTTCACATTCCATTGCTTTCCATTCCACTTTACATTCGACATTCCATTTGACCTTCCATTCCACATTCCATTCCATTCCAAACCAAATTCCATTCCACTGAATTCCACATTCCATTCCACATTCCATTCCATTCCATGCCTTTCCATACCATTCCATTCCATTCCACATTCCATTCGTTTCCATTCTACATTCCATACAATTCCATTCCACATTCCAATCCATTCCATTCCATGCCATTCCAACTTACATTCCCTTCAATTCCATATTCTTTCCAATCCATTACTCATTCCATTTCACATTCCATTCCATTCCAAATTCCATTCCTCTTCCCATTCCATTCCATTCCATTCCATTCCCTTCAATTCCACATTCCATTCCATTCCATTCCTCATTCCATTCCATTCTAATCCACATTCCATTCCACAATGCATTCCATTACATTACCCATTATATTCCACATTAAATTCCACATTCCATTCCGTTCCATTCCACATTCCTTTCCACATTAATTTCCACTTTCCTTTCCTCATTCCTTTCCACTTTCCATTCCGTTCCTTTCCATGTTACATTCCACTTTCCTTTCCAATCCATTCCACTTTCCATTCCACATTCCATTCCACATTCCATTCCTTTCCATTCCACATTCTATTCCACGTTCCATTCCATTCCATTCCTCGTTCCATTCCACATTAGATTCCACATTCCATTCCATTGCATTCCATATTTCATTCCACTTTCCATTACATTTCATTCCACGTTGCATTCCACATTCCATTGCACATTCCATTCCACGTTCCATTCCATTCCTTTCCGCTTTCCATTCCACATTGCATTCTATTCCATTCCACTTTCCTTTCAACATTTCATTCCACGATGCATTCCACGCTCCACTCCATTTCATTCCACGTTCGATTCCACATTGCATTCCATTCCATTTTCCATTTCACATTTCATTCCACATTCCATTCCACATTGCACTACGTTCCATTCCACATGCCACACCACATTCCATTCCACTTTCCACTCCACATTCTATTCCATTCCACATTCCATTCCATTCCAGTCCAAATTCCATTCTGCATTCTATTCCACTTTCCATTCCCATTCCATTCCATTCCTTTCCACATTCCACTCCACATTCCAATCCATTCAATTCCACATTCCATTCCATTCCATTCCACATTCCATTCGAGATTCCATTTCACGTTCCATCCCATTCCATTCCACGTTCCATTCCACATTCCCTTCCACATTCCATTCCACGCTGCATTCCACATTCCATTCCACGTTCCATTGAACGTTGCATTCCATGTTCCATTCCATGTTGCATTCCATTCCATTCCACGTTCCATTGCACAATCCATTCCATTCCATTCCTCTTTCTATTCCACATTCCATTCCACATTGCATTCCATATTCCATTCCTTTCCATTCCACATCCCATTACATTCCGTTCCACATTCCATTACATTCCATTCGACATTCCATTCCACATTCCTTTATATTACATACCAAATTTCATTCCACATTGCCTAGCATTCCATTCCAATCCATTCCACGTTCCATTTCACTTTCCATTCTGGATTTCATTCCACATTCCATTCCACGTTCTATTCCGTTCCATTCCACGTTCTATTCTACTTTCCATTCCTTTCAATTCCACGTTCCATTCCACATTCCATTGCACATTCCATTCCACGTTCCAGTCTGCATCCCATTCCAGGTTCTATTACATGTTCCATTACAAATTCCAATCCTTTCCATTCCATGTTCCATTCCACAATCTATTCCATCTTCTATTCCACAATCCAGTCCGTACCATTCCTTTCAATTCCACATTCCATTCCACATTCCATTCCACAATCCATTCCATTCCATTCCTTTCAATTCCACATTCCATTCCACATTCCATTCCACATTCCATTCCACATTCCATTCCTATCCATTCCACATTCCATTCCATTCCATTCAATTCCTTTCCACTCCATATTCCATTCCATTCCATTCTGCATTCCATTCCTTCCCATTCCATTGCACATTCCATTCCATTAATTTCCACATTCAATTCCATTCCCTTCCAGATTCCATTCGATTCCTTTCCGCATTCCATTCCATTCCCTTCCACATTCCATTCCATTCCATTAAATTCCACATTCCATTCCCTTCCTTTCCACATTCCATTCCATTCCATTCCTCATCACATAGAATTTCATTCCATTCCATTCCATTGCACATTCCTTTCAATTCCGTTCCGCATTCCATTCCATTCCAAGGCATTCCAAATTCCATTCCATTCCATTACATTCCAGATTACATTCCATGCCATTCCAAATTCCATTCCTTTCCATTCCACCTTCCATTCCATTCCGTTCCTTTCCATTCCACATTCCATACCATTCCATTCCATTCCAAATTCCATTCCTTTCCATTCTCCATTTCGCTCCATTCCATTCCACATTTCTTTCCATTCCATTCCACATTCCATTGCACATTGCATTCCATTCCACATTCTATTCCACTTCCCATTCCATTCCACTCCACATACCATTCCATTCAATTACACATTCCTTTCCATTCCTTTCCCTTCCATTGCACATTCCATTCCATTCCACATTGCATTCCATTCCATTAAATTCCATATTCCATTCCATTCCATACCATTCCTCACTTCATGCCTATACATTCCTCATTCCATTCCATTCCATTCCACATTACATACAATTCCATTCTATTCCACATTACATTCCGTTCCATTCCACCTTCCATACAATTCTATTCCACTCCACATTCCATTCCTTTCCATTCGACATTCCATTCCCTTCCATTCCACATTCCAGTCCATTCCATTTCAAATTCCATTCCATTCCATTCCATATTCCATTCCATTCCATTCCACATTCCATTCAATTCCATTGAATTTCACATCCCATTCTATTCCATTCCACATTCCATTCAATTCCATTCCACATTCCATTCTATTCCATTCCACATTCCTTTCCACATTCATTTCCATTCCATTCCTCATTCCATTCCTCTTTCCTTTCCATTCCATTCTGCATTCCATTCCATATTTTATTCCTTTCCACATTCCATTCCTTTCCATTCTATTCCACTTTCCATTGCATTCCACATTCCATTTCTGATTCCACTCCATTCCATTCCACTTTCCATTACACATTCCCTTCCATTCCATTCCATTCCATATTCCATTCCATGGCATGGTCCTCTTTCCATTCTACGTTCCATTCCACACTCAATTCCATTCCATTCCACATTCCATTCCATTCCATTCCACAATCCATTACACACTCCCCTTCATACCATACCACATTCCATTCCAAATTCCATTCCGTTCAATTCCATTCCGTAACACATTGCATTCCGTTCCATTCCATTCCACTTTCCATTCTATTCCACATTCCATTCCAAATTCCATTCCATACTATTCCACATTCCTTTCCACAATGCATCCCATTCAATTCCATGTTCCATTCCACAATCCTTTCCATTCCATTCCAAGTTCCTTCCCATTCCATTCCATTCCACATCCCATTCATCCCAATTGAATTCCACATTCCTTTCCATTTCATTCCACATTCCATTCCATTCCATTCCATTCCACATTCCATTTAACATTCCATTCCACATTCCATTCCACATTGCATTCCATTCCATTCCATTCCACTTTCCACTCCTTTCGATTCCACATTCCATTATTTTCCATTACACACTCCATTCCGTTCCATTACACATAACTTTACTTTCCATTACACATTCCATTATATTCCACATTCCATTCCACCTTCCATTCCACATTCCAACACTTCCACTAAACATTCCTTTCCATACACTTCTATTCAATTCCACTCCACATTTAATTTCATATTCCATTCCACATTCCTTTCCATTCCATTCCACATTCCACTCCACATTGCATTCCATTCCATTCCATTCCACATTCAATTCCATTCAATTCCACATTCCATTCCATTCCATTCAACATTCCTTTCCATTCCATTCTATTCCACATTGCATTCCATTCAATTCCACATTCCATTCCATTCCACTTTCCATTCCATTCCATTCCTTTCCACTTACCATTCCATTCCATTCAACTTTCCATCCCACATTCAATTCCACATTACATTTCACATTCCATTCCACATTCCATTTCACTTTCCATTCCACTCTATTCCATTCCATTACACATTCCTTTCCGTTCGAATCCACATTCCATTCCATTTCTCATTCTATTCCACATTCCATTCCATTCTATTTTCGTTTCCATTCTATTCCACATTCTATTCATTTCCATTTAGCATTCCATTCCACATTCCATTTCACATTCCATTGCGTTCATACCCCTTCCTTTCCTCATTCCATTCCATCCCATTCCACATTCTATTCGTTCCTTTCCACATTCCATTCCACATTCCATTGCACATTCCATTTCTCATTCAGTTAAACATTCCATTTCACTTTCCATTCCATTCCATTACATATTCCATTCCATTCCAATTAACATTCAATTCCTTGTCATTCCATTCCACGCTCCATTCTGTTCCACATTCCTTTCCATTACATTCCACATTCCGTTCCATTACATTCCACATTCCATTCCATTCCATTATATTCGACATTCCATTCAATTCTATTCCACACTGCCTTACATTACATTACACATTCCATTCCACATTCCATTCCAATTTCCATTGCGTTCCATTCCACATTCCATTCCATTCCTTTCCCCATTCCAATGCATTCCATATTCTATTTCAATCAATTTCACATTCCATTCCCTTTCATTACTTTCCATCTTCCATTCCATTCCATTCCATTCCGCATTCCATTCCATTCTATTCCACTTTCCAGACCATTCAATTCTATTCCACATTACTTTCCAGACCATTCGATTCTATTCCACATTCCTTTCCAGTCCATTCCACATTCCATTCAATTTCATTCCACATTCCATTCCACGTACCATTCCAAATTCTTTTCCACTTTCCATTCCACATTCCATTCCACATTCCATTCCATTCCATCCCACTTTACACTATACTTTCCATTCCATTCCATTCCACATTGCTTTCCACGTTCCTTTACATTCCATTCCACCTTCCATTCAGTGTTCCGTTACACGTTCCATTCCTCGTTCCTTTCCATGTTCCATTCCACATTCCATTCCATTCCATTCCATATTCCATACCATTCCATTCCATTCCAATCCACATTCCATATCATAATCCATACCATTCCTTTCCATTCCATTCCAGAATCCATTCCATTCGATAGCACATTCCATTAAACATTCCATTCAACATTCAATTCCTTTCCATTCCACATTCCATTCCATTCCATTCCACATTCCGCTCCACCTTCCGCTCAAAATTCCATTCCACATTTCATTCCAGTCCATTCCACATTCCATTCCACATACCATTCCAGTCCATTACACATTCCATTCCACATTCTATTCCATTCCATTCCACCTTCTATTCCACATTCCACATTCCATTCCATTACATTCCACATTCCATTCCACAATCCATTCCAAATTCCATTCCATTCCATTCCACATTCCATTACACATTCCATTCCATTCCATTTGATGTTCCATTCCACGTTCCATTCCATTTTCCATTCCATTCCATTATACATTACATTCCAGATTCCATTCCATTGCATTCCACTTTCCATTACACATATCATTGCACTTTCCATTTCATTCGTTTCCACATTCCATTACACGTTCCATTCCATTTCATTCGACGTTCCACTCTACGTTCCATTCCACATTCCATTCCACCTTCGATTCTAAATTCCATTTCACATTCCGTTCCATTCCATTCCACAATACATTCCATTCCATTCCACTTTCCATTCAACATTCCATTCCACATTCCATTCCTCATTCCATTTCACTTTCCATTCTACAATCCATTCTACTCCATTCCACATTCCATTCCACGTTCCATTCATTTCCTTTCCACTTTCCATTCCATTATACTCCACTTTCCATTCCACTTCATTCCATTCCAATCTATTTCACATTCCTTTCCACAATGGATTCCATTCCACATTCCATTCCATTTCATTCCGTGACACATTCCATTCCACTTTACATTCAATTTCACAATCCATTAAATTCCATTCCTTTCCAGTCCACATTCCATTCTTTCCATTGCATCCCACATTCCAATCCTTTCCATTCCACATTCCATTCCATACCGTTCCATATTCTAGTCCATTGCATTCCATTCCACATTTCATTTCATTCCATTACATTCCATTCCCTATTGGATTCCATTCCTTTCCATTCATTTCCACAAGTCATTCCACATTCCTTTCCATTCCATTCCATATTCCATTCCCTTCAATTCCACATAACATACCATTCCATTACATTCCATTCCACATTGCATTCCATTCCATTCCGTTCCACATTCCATTCCATTCTATTCCATTCCACTTTCCATTCCTTTCCATTCCACATTCCGTTCCACATATCATTCCAGTTTCTGTTCCATTCCATTCCAATTTCCATTCCATTCCATTCCACTCTCCATTCCATTCCATTCCACATGCCATTCCACATTGCATTCCACATTCCATTCCATTCCATTCCACATTCCATTTCATTCCATTCCGTTCCACATTCCATTCCATTTCCTTCCGTTCCACATTCCATTCCTTTGCATTCCACATTGCATTCCACATATCGTTCCACTCTCCATTCCATTCCATTCCACATTCCTTTCCATTCCATTCCACATTCCACTCCACATTGCATTCCATCCCATTCCATTCCACATTCCATTCCATTCCATTTCACTCTCCATTCAATTCCATTCCACAATCCATTGCTTTCCATTCCACATTCCATTCCACATTCCATTCCATTCCATTTCACTCTCCATTCAATTCCATTCCACATTCCTTTGCTTTCCATTCCACATTCCATTCCACATTCCATTCCACATTCCATTCAATTCCATTCCACATTCCTTTGAATTTCATTCCAATTCCACTCCATTACATTCCAAGTTCCATTCCACGTTCCATTCCTCATTCCTTTCCCCTTTCCATTCCATTCCATTCCAAAGTACATTCCACATTACATTCCACATTCCATTCCACATTCAATTCCTTTCCATTGCATATTCCATTCAATTCCATTCCACATTACATTCCACATTCCACTCCATTCCGTTCCACATTCCATTCCATGTTCCATTCCATGTTCCATTCCATTCCATTCCACATTCCTTTCCATTCCATTCCAATTTCCTTTCCACTTTCCATTCCACGTTCAATTCCACATTCCTTTCCACATTCCATTCCACGTTCCATTCCAATTCATTCCACTTTCCATTCCACATTCCATTCCACATTCCATTTGACATTCCATTCCATTCCATTCCATATTCCATTTCACCTTCCGTTCAATTCTTTTCCACTTTCCATTCCACATTCCCTTCCTTTGCATTCCACGTTCCATTCCACATTCAATTCCACCTTCCATTCCACATTCCATTCCGTTACATTCCACATTCCATTCCACACTCCATTTCACATTCCATTGCATTCCATTCCACATTCCATTCCTTTGCTTTCCACATTCATTTCTACATTCTCTTCCACATTCCATTACATTCTATTCCTTTGAATTCCACATTCCATTCCATTCCACTCCACATTCCATTCCACGTTTCATTTCACGTTCCTTTCCACTTTCCATTCCACGTTCCATTCCACGTTCCATTCCAGATTCCATTCCATTTCACTCCACTTTCCATTCCACGGTCCATAACACTTTAAATTGCACTATCCTGCCATGTTCCATTTCACATTCAATTGCATGTCCCATTCCACTTCCGATACCGTTGCATTCCACATTCTATTGCACTTTCAATTCCAGGTTCCTTTCCAACTTCCATTCTATTCCATTCCACATTCCCTTCCACATTCCATTCCACTCCATTCCACATTCCATTCCACATTCCATTCCATTCCTTTCCACAGTTCATTCCACGTTCCATTCCGCGTTCCTATCAACTTTCTATTGCACGTTCCATCACTTTACATTCAGCATTCCAATCCATTTCATTGTACCTTCCATTCCATTCCATTCCACCTTCAGTTCCATTCCAATAAACAATCCACTCCACCATCCATTCCACGTTCCATTACACAATCCATTTCATTCCATTTCACGTTCCATTGCAGATTCCATTACAGATTCCATTCCAAGTCCCATTCCATTCCATTTCACATTCCGTTCCATACCATTCCACATTCAATTCCACATTCCTTTCCATTCCACATTCCATTCCACATACCATTCCACATTCAATTCCACATTCCTTTCCATTCCACATTCCATTCCACATACCATTCCACATTCCATTCCATTCCTTTCTATTTCATTCCACATTCCATTTCACATTCCATTCCACTCCAGTTCATATTCCATTCCACATTTCATTCCATTCCATGACACAATGCATTCCTCATTCCATTCCACGTTCCATTTTTTCGTTCCTTTCAACTTTGTATTTCGCATTCCATCCCATTACATTCCACGTTCTATTCAATTTCATTCTTCATTCCATTTCATTGCATTCCACCTTCAATTCCATTCCATTCCACGTTCAACTCCACTTTCCATTCCACATCCCTTTCCATTCCATTCCACGTTCCATTACACATTCCCTTCCATAGTAATGTACGTTCCTTTCCAGATTCCATTCCACATTCCATTCCACATACCTTTCCATTCTATTCCACAACCCAATCCATTCCATTCCACAATCCATTCCAGATTCCATTGCATTCCATACCACATTCCATTCCTTATTCCATTCTGTTCTCTCTCAGATTCCATTCCATTCGACGTCCTGTTTTATTACGTTCTATTCCATTGCACTGCATTCCACATTCCATTCCATTCCACATTCCATTCCATTCAATCCCACGTTCCTTTACATTCCATTCCATTACACATTCCACGTTCTACTCCACGTTCCTTTCCACGTTGCATTCCACATTCTACTACCTTCTATTCCACATTCCATTCCACTTCAATCCACATTCCATTCCTCATTTCATTCCTTTCAATTCCATATTCCTTTCCATTCCATTCCACATTCCATTCCATATTCCATTCCATTCCATTTCACATTCCATTCCACATTCAATCAGATTCCATTAAACTTTCCATTCCTCATTCCATTCCATTCCATTCCACGTTCCATACCATTCCATTCTACATTCCATTCCATTCCATTCCATACCACGTTCAATTCCGATCCACATTCCATTCCATTCCATTCAATTCCACGTTAAATTCATTTCCATATCACTTTTGATTCCATTCCATTACATGTACCATTTCATTCTACATTCCATTTCACATTGCATTCCATTCCATTCCACATTCCATTCTATTCCATTACACATTCCATTCAACATTGCATTCTATTCCATTCCACATTCCATTCCACATTCCATTCCATTCGATTACACGTTCATTTACATTCCATTCCTCATTCCATTCAATTCCATTTCACATTCATTTCATCCCACTTTCCACTTAATTCCATTCCATAGCATTACATTAATTTCCTCATTCAATTCCATTCCTTTCTAGATTGCATTCCATTCCATTCCATTCGATTTTACATTCCATTCCATTCCATTCCACTTTCCGTTACATTCCATTCCATTCCATTCCACATTCCATTCCAATCCATTCCACATTTCATTCCATTCCACATTCCATCCTATTCCATTCCATTACAAATTCCATTCCACATTCCATTCCATTTCACATTCCATTTTGTTGCATGCCATTCCACATTCCATTTCATTCCATTGCTCATTCCATTCCATTCCGTTCCAAATTCCATTCCATTCCATTGCAGATTCCATTCCATTCCATTCCACATTCCATTCCACATTCCATTCCTTTCCTTTCCACATTTCATTCCACATTCCTTTCCTCTCAATATTCCATTCCACATACCATTACACATTCCACTCCACACCTTTCTATTAAGTTCCGCATTCCATTCCACATTCCATTCCACTTCATTTCAAATTCCATTCCACATTCAATTCCATTTCATTCCACATTTCATTCCTCATTCCATTCCCCATTCCCGTCGACGTTCCTTTCTACTTTCTACTGCATGTTCTTTCCCATTACATTCCACTTTCCATTCCATTCGAAATTACATTCCAATCAATTCCACCTTCAATGCCATTACATTCCACATTTCTTTCCATTCAATTCCATTCCACATTTCATTCCATATTGCATTCCATTCCATTCCACTTTCATTTCCATTCCATCCCACATTGCATTCCATTCCATTCCAGTTTCCTTTCCATTCCATTCCACATTTCATTCCATTCTGTTCCATATTCCATTCCATTCCATTCCGTGTTCCATTCTATTCCATTCCACATTAAGTCCCATTCCATTCCGCATTCCATTCCTTTCCGTTCCACATTCCACGTTCCATTCCACGTTCCACTCCACGTTCCATTACGTGTTCCATTCCATTCTATTCTGAGTTCCATTCCACATTCCATTCCACATTCCATCCATTCCATTCCACATTTCATTGCATTACTTTACACATTCCATTCCTTTCCTTTCCATTCCATTCCAGATTCCATTCCATTCCTATCCTTTCCATTCCATTTTCCGTTCCATTCCATTCCACATTCCATTCCATTCCACATTCCATTCCGTTCCATTCAATTCCCGATTCCGTTCCTTTCCATTCCATCCCACTTTCCATTCCACATTCAGTTTCATTCAACATTGCATTACATTCCATTCCACCTTCCGTTCGATTCCATTCCATTCCTTTCCACATTGCGTTCCACATTGCATTCCATTCCATATTCCATTCGATTCCATTCCACATTCCATTCCTTTCCATTCCATTCCATTGAACATCCCATTCCACATTCCATTCCATTACATTCCACATTCCATTCCATTCCATTCCACATTCCATTCCATTCCATTACACATTTCATTCAATTCCATACCACATTACAGTCCATTCCATTCCACATTCCATTGCATTACTTTCCACATTCCATTCCATTCAATTCCACTTTCCATTTCATTCCATTCCATTCCATTCCTTTCCACATTCCGTTCCACTCCATTCCATTCCATATTCCATTCCATTCCTTTCCATATTCCATTCCATTCCATTCCAAATTGCATTACACATTCCATTCCATACCGAATTCCATTCCATTCCACTCCATTCCATTCCACGTTAAATTCAATTCCATTTCAGCTTCTTTTCCATTCCATGCCACATTCCTTTCCATTACATTTCATTCCATTCCACATTCCATTCCATTCCATATTCCATTCCATTCCATATTCCATTCCATTTCTTTCCATTCCACATTCCGTTCAATTCCATTCCACATTCCATTCCATTCCATTCCATTCCATTCCACTTTCCATTCCATTTCACTTTGCATTCCACATTCTGTTCCACATTCTATTTCACTTTCCATTCTACTCCATTACACATTCCAGTCCATTCAATTTCACTTTCCATTCCAAATTCCATTCCACATTCCTTTCCATTCTATTTCACCTTCCATTCCATGCCATTCCACATTCCATTCCGCATTCCATTCCCTTCCATTTCACTTTCCATTCCATTCCATTCAACTTTCCATTCCACATTCCTCTCCATTCCATTCCACATAACATTCCAAATTCCACTGCATTTCATTCCACATTCCATTCCATTCACTTCCACATTCCATTCCATTCCATTACACAATCCATTCCTGATTCCGTTCCACATTCCATTCCACATTACATTCAATTCCATTCCACATTCAAATCCAATCCATTCCACATTGCATTCCATTCAATTCCACATTCCACTCCATTACATTCCATTCCACATTACATTCCATTCAATTCCACATTCCAATCCATTCCACATTCTATTCTATTCCATTCCATTCCATTCCACATTGCAATCTCATTCCATTGCATTCTATTCCACATTCTTTTCCACATTCCATTCCATTGCATTCAAGGATTCATACCACATTCCATTCCATTTCATCCTACATTCTATTCCACGTTCCATTCCACTTTCCATTCCATGATCCATTACACGTTCCATTGCAAGTTCCATTCCGTTCCGTTCCACCTTCCATTCCATTCCTTTCCACTTTCCATTTCATTCAGTTCCACATTCCATTCCACTTTCAATTTCACATATTTTTCCACATTCTATTTCACTTTCCATTACATTCCTTTACACATTCCATTCAAATCTATTCCACATTCCATTCCATTCCATTGCACATTCCATTCAATTACATTCCACTTTCCATTCCACATTCCATTCCATTCCTTTCTATGATGCATTCCATATTCCTTTGCACATTGCATTCCATATTCCATTCCGTTACATAACACGTTCCATTCCACATTCCATTCCACATTCCATTCTGATCTATTCCACATGCCACTCCACATTCCAGCCCACATTACTCGGCATTCCATTCCACATTCCATTCCAAATTCCATTCCCTTATATTCCACGGTCCATTCCATATTCCACTGCACATTGCATTCCACACTCCATTCCGTTCCATAAAGCGTTCCATTCCACATTCCTTTCCACATTCCATTCCGTTCTTTTCCACATTCCTCTCCACATTCCAGTCCACATTCCATTCCATACCATTCCGCAGTCCATTCCAGATGCCATTCCATTCCATTCCACATTCTATTCCACATTACATACCAGATTCCATTCCACATTCCATTCCACATTCCCTTCCACATTCCGTTCAATTCCATTCCACATTCCATTCAAAACTCCATTCCATTCAATTCCACATTCTATTCCACTTTTCATTCCACATTCCATTCCATTCCATTGCACATTTCATTAGACATTCCATTCCATTCAATTCCATATTCCATTCTACATTCCATTCCATTCCATTTCATTCCACATTGCAATCCACATTCCATTCCACATTCACCTCCTCATTCCATTCCATTCCACATTCCATTCCACTTTCCTTTCCATTCTATTCCACATTCATTTCCACTTTCCATTCGATTTCATTCCACATTCTTTTCCACATTCCATTCCATTCCATATCCACTTTCCATTCCACTTTCCATTCCACATTCCTTTCCACGTTCCATTCCGTTGCATTCCACATTCCATTCCATACTTCTTTCCAAAGTCCATTCCATTCCACATTCCATTCCACATTCCATTCTACTTTCCATTCCATTCCATTACACATTCCTTTCCACATTCCTTTCCACATTCCATTCAATTCCATTCCACGTTTCATTTTACATTCCACGCCACATTCCAGTTCATTCCTTTCCAGTTTCCATTCCACTATCCATTCAATTCTATTCCACGCTCAATTCCATGTTACATTCCACTTTCCATTCCATTCCATTAAACGTTATTTTCGACATTCCATTGCACATTCCATTCCACATTCTATTCATTGCTTTCCACGTTCCATTCCACTTTCCATTGTAGTTTACATTCCAAGTTGCATTCCACATTAATTTCCACGTTCCATTCCAATTTCCATTCCATTCCATTCCAAGTTCCATTCCACATTCAATTCCATTCCATTCCACGTTCCATCCCACATTGCATTCCACATTCCATTCCACGTTCCATCCCACATTGCATTCCACATTCCATTCCACGTTCCATTCCACATTCCATTGCACATTCCGTTCAACGTTCCATTCCACTTTCCATTCCACGTTCCATTCCATGTTCGATTCCATTCCATTACACGTTGCTTCCACTATGTATTCCATTCCATTCCAAGATCCATTCTACATTTCATTCCACATTCCATTCCGCATTCCATTCCAGATTCCATTCCACATTCTCTTCCACTTTCCATTCCATATTGCAATCCACATTACCATTCACATTCCATTCCGTTCCATTCCAGTTTCCATTCCACATTCCATTCCATTCCATTCCTCATCCCATACCACATTGCATTCCATATTCCAGTCCATTCCATTCCACATTCCATACCACATTCCATTCCATTCCATTCCACGTTCCATTCGATTACATTTCACATTCCATTACACATTCAATTACACGTCACATTTCATTCCATTCCATGCTCCATTCTATGTTACATTAGAAGTTCCATTCTACGTTCCATTCCAAGTTCCATTCCATTGCATTCCACAATACTTTCCATATTCAATTTGATTCCTTTCCATGGAATGGAAAGTGGAATATAATGAGGAATGGAATAGAATGGTATGTGGAATGGGATGGAATGGAATATGGAATGAAATCCAATGTGGAATGGATTCCATTACATTTCTTATTCCTTTCCACATTCCATTCCATGGAATGGAATGGAATATGGAATGGAATAGAATGCAATGGAATGTGGAATGGAATGTGCATTGCAATGGAATGGAACGTGGAATGGAAAGTAGAATGGAATGGAAAGGAATGTGGAAAGGATGATGGAATGGAATAGAATCGAATGTGGAATGCAAAATGGAATGGAATGGAATGGAATGGAATGAAATGCAATGTGGAATGGAATGGAATGGAATGTGGAATGGAATGGAATGGAATTTGGAATGGAATATAATGGAATGGAATGAAGAACGGAGTGGAATGGAAAGTGGAATGGAAATTGGAATGTAGTAGAATGGAGTGTGGAATTGAACGGAATGGAATGTGGAAAGAAATAGAATGGAATATGGAATGTGGAATGCAATTGAAAGAATGTGGAATGGAAAGTGGAATGGAAAGGAATGTAAAATGGAATGGAATATGGAAAGGAATGTTAAATGGAATGGAATATGGAACGGAATGGAATGGAATGTGAAATGGAATGGAATGGAATGTGGAATGGAATATGGAATGGAATGGAATGTGTAATGGAATGGAATGTAATGTAGAATGGAACATGGAATGTAATGTGGAATGAAATGTGGAATGGAACGTGGTATGTTATAGAATGTGGCATGGAATGGAATGCAAAGTAACGGAATGTGGAATGGAATGAAAAAGAATGTGGAGTGGAATGGAAGGGAATGTGGAATGGAATGGAATGGAATGTGGAATTGAATGTTGAATTGAACACGGAATGGAATGGAAAGGAATGTGGAATGGAATGTACTGGAATGTGGAATGGAATGGAATGGAATGTGGAATAGAATGGTATGTAATTTGGAATGGAATGGAATGCAGTGTGGAATTGAATTGAATGGAATTTGGAAAGGAATGCAATGGAAATAGGAATTGAATGGAATGGAATGGAATTGAAAATAGAATAGAATGTAATGGAATATCTAAAGGAATGGAATGGTATGTGGAATGGAATGGAAGGGAATGAAATGTGGAATGGAATGGAATGGTATGTGCAATGGAATGGAATGGAATATGGAATGGAATGGAATGCAATGTGGAATGGAATGTGAATGGAATGGAATGTGAAATGGAATGTGCAATGGAATGGAATGGAATGTGGATTGGAATGGAAGGGCATAGAATTTTGAATGTATTACAATTGATTGTGGAAAGGAATGGAATGGAATGTGGAATGCAATGGAATGGAATGGAATGTGGAATGGAATTTGAAATGGAATAAGAAAAGCAGTGTGGAACTGAATGGAATGGATTCTGGAATTGAATGAGGAATTGAAAGGTATGTGATGTGGAATGGAATGTCAAATGCAATCAAATGTAATTTGGAATAGAATGAGGCATGGAATGGAATGTGGAATGGAATGGATGGGAATGTTTAATTGAATGTTGAATGCAGTGGAATGGATTGTGGAAATGAATGGAATGGAATGGAATAGAATGTGGAATAAAATAGAATATGGATTGGAATAAGGAATGGAATCAAATGGAATGTGGAATGGAATGTGAATGGAATGGAAAGGAAGGTGGAATGGAGTAATGGAATGGAGTGTGGAATGGAGGAATGGAATTGAATGTGGAATGGAATGGAATGGAATGTGGAATGGTATGTCGAATAGAATGTGGAATGGAATGGAATGGAATGTTTAATTGAATCGAATGGAATGTGGAATGCAATCTGGAGTGGAATGGAAGGTGGAATGGAATGGAATGGAATGTGGAATGGAATGTGGAACAGAAAGTGGAATGGAATGTGCAGTGGTACGTGGAATGGAATGGAATGTGGAATGGAATGGAATGGAATGTGAAATGGAATGGAATGCAATGTGGAATGGAATGGAACAGAATGTGGAATGGAATGGAAAGTGGAACGAAATGGAAAGGAATGTGTAATGGTATGGAATGGAAAGTCGAATGGAATGCAACAGAACGAAGAATTGAATGGAACGTTTAATGTAATGGAATGGAATGTGGAATGGAATGGAATGTGTAATGGAATGCAATGGAATATGGAAAACAATGGAATGCAGACAGGAATGGAATGAAAAGGAAGGTGGAATGGAATGGAAGGG
Organism: Pongo pygmaeus; assembly: GCF_028885625.2. Lineage (NCBI taxonomy): Eukaryota > Metazoa > Chordata > Mammalia > Primates > Hominidae > Pongo > Pongo pygmaeus. The sequence continues at coordinate 9,076,061 of NC_072386.2, read as the reverse complement.
AATGTGGGACGGAATGGAAGAGAATGTGGAATGGAATGGAATGAGTAATGGAAGGTGGAATGGAACGGAATGGAATGTGGAATGGAAAGTGGAATGTAGTGGAATGGAAAGTGGAATATAATGGAATGGAATGTGGAATAGAATGTGGGAAGTAGTGGAAAGGAATGGAATGTGGAAAGGAACGTGGAATGGATTTGGAATTTGATGTGGAATGGAAAGGAGTGGAATGGAAAGGAATGGAATATGGTACGGAATGGAAAGGAATATGGAATGGAATATGAAATGGAATGTGGAATGGAATGTGGAATGGAATGGAATGTGGAATGGAATGGAAAGGAATGTGGAATGGAATGGAATGGTACGTGGAGTGGAAAGTGGAATGGAGAGTGGAATGGAATATGGAATGGAAAGTGAAATATATTGTGGAATGGAATGGAATGGAATTCGGAATGGAATGGAATGGAATATGGATTGGAATGGAATGGAATGGAATGTGGAATGGAAGGTTGTATGGAACGTAATGGAACATGGAATGGATAGTAGAATGAAATGGAATGGAATGTGGAATGGAAGTTGGAATGGAATGGAATGGAATGTTAACTGTAATGGAATGCAATGTGGAACGGAATGGAATGGAATGGAATGAGGAATGGAATGTGAAATGGAAAGTGGAATAGAATGTGGAATTGAATGGAGTATGATGTGGAATGGAATGTGGAATGGAATGGAATGGAATGTGGAATGGAAGGTGGAATTGAATGGAATGGAATGTGGTGAGGAATGGAATGGAATATGGAATGTGGAATGGAATGGAAAGAATGTGGAATGGAAAGGAATGTGGAATGGAATGCGGAAAGGAATGGAATGGAAAGTAGTATGGAATTTGGAATAGAATGGATTGGAATGTGGAATAGAATTGAACGGAATGTGGATTGTAATGTGGAATGGAATGGAACCTGGAGTGGAATGGAATGGGATGTGGAATGGAATGTATTGCAATGTGGAATGGAACGTGGAATGGAATGTGGAATAGAATTGAATGGAATGTTGAATGGTATGTGGAATGGAATGGAACGGAATGTAGAATGGAACGTGGAATGGAATGTGGAATGGAAAGTGGTATGTAATGGAATGTGGAACGGAAAGGAATACAATGTGGAATGGAATGGATGGTGCAATGGAAATGAATGGGATTTGGAATGGAATGGGTTGCAATGTTTACTGGAATGTAGAATGGAATGGATTGGAAACTGGAATGGAAAGGAATTTAGAATGGAATGGAATGGAATGGAAATTGGAATGGAATGGAAGGGAATGGAATGTGGAATGGAATGAGGAATGGAATGGAATGGAAAGTGCAATGGAATGGAATGGAATATGGAAAGGAATGGAATGGAATGTTAACTGGAAGGGAATAGAATGGGAACGGGATGAAACGGAATGTGGAAAGGAATGCAATGTGGAATGGAATGTGGAATGAAATTGAAAGGAATGTGGAATGCAATGGAGTGGAATGTATAATGGAATGGAATGGAATGAGGAAAGGAAAGTGTAATGGAATGTGGAATGGAATGTGGAATGGAAAGGAATGCGACATACAAAGGAATGTGGAATGGAATGGAATGTAATGTAGAATGGAAAGGAATGCGATGTGGAATGGAATGTGGAATGGAACGGAATGGAATGTGGAATGGAATGGAACGGAATGTGGAATGGAATGGAACGGAATGTGGAATGGAATGGAAAGCAATGTGGAGTGGAATGTATAATGGAAAGGAATGGAATGTGAAATGGAATGTGGAATGGAATGGAATGCAATATGGAATGGGCTAGAAAGGAATGTGGAATGGAATGTGTAATGGAATGGAATGGAATATGGTATGGTATGTGGAATCGAATGCAATGGAATGTGGAATGGAATATGGAATGGAATGTAATGCAATGTGGAATGGAACGGAATGTAGTATGTAATGGAATGGAAGGGAATGTGGAATGCAAAGAATGTGGAATGGAATATGGAATGGAATGGAATGCAATGTGGAATGGAATGGAATGGAATGAGAACTTGTATGGAATGGAATGTGGAACAGAATGGAATGGAATGTGGAACAGAATGGAATGGAATTTGGAGTGGAATGTGGAATGGAAATGAATGGAATGTGGAAAGGAGTTGAATTTTTAATGGAAGGGAATGGAATGGAATTTGGAATTTAATGGAAGGGAATGAAATGTGGAATGCAGTGGAATAGAATGTGGAAAGGAATGGAATGGAATGAGGAATGGAATGGAATGGAATGAGGAAGGGAAAGTGTATTGGAATGTGGAATGGAATGTGGAATGGAAAGCAATGCGATGTGGAATGGAATGTGGAATGGAATGGAATGGAAGGTGGAATGGAATGGAATGCAATGTGAAATGGACTGTAGAATGGAATGGAATGGAATGCAAAGTTGAATGTGAAATGGAATGGAACACAATATGGAATGGGCTAGAAAGGAATGTGGAATGGAATGTGTATTGGAATGGAAAGGAATATGGTATGGAATGTGGAATGGAAAGTGGAATGGAATGCGGAATAGAATGTGGAATGGAACGTGGTATGGAATGGAATGTGAAATAGAATGTGGAGTGGAAATGGGGATGGAATGGAATGGAATATAATATGGAAAGTAATGGAATATGAAATAGAATGGAATGGAATGTGGAATGGAATGGAATGTGGTATGGAATGTGGAATGCAATGGAATATAATGTGGATTGGAATGGAATGGAATGTGGAATGGAAAACGGAATGGAATGGAGTGGAAAGGAATGAAATGTGGAATGGAATGGAGTGGAATAGAATGAAATCGAATGTGGAATGGAATGTGGAATGGAATGTAGTGGAATGGCATGCAGTGTAGAATGGAATGGAATGTGGAATGGAATGGAATGTGGAATGTGATGTGGAATGCAACGGAATGGGATGTGGAATGGAATGTTGAATGGGAATGTGGAATGGAATGTGGAATGGAATGGAATGTAATGTGGAATAGAATAGAAAGAAATGTGGAATGGAATGTGGAATGGAATGTGGAATGGAAACTTGAATTGAATGGAATGGAATGTGGAATGGAACCTGCAAAAGAATGGAATGGAACCTGCAAAAGAATGGAATGGAATGTGGAATGGAATGAAAAGGAATGTGAAATGGAATGGAATGGAATGGAAGGTGCAATGGAAAGGAATGGAATGACAAAAGGAATGGAATGGTATGTAGAATGGAATAAAATGGAATGGAATAAAATGTGTAAAGGAATTGAATAGAATGTGGAATTGAATTGAATGGACACTGGAATGGTATGGAACGGAAGGTGGAAAGGAATGTTGAATGGAAAGAGGAATGGAATGGAATGGATTGTGGAATGGAATGTGGAATGGAATGGACTGTGGAATGGAATGTGGAATGGAATGGAGTGGAATGGAATGGAATGTTGAATGGATTGTGGAATGGAATGTGGAATGGAATGCAATGGAATGTGGAATGCAATGGAATGTGGTATGGAATGTGGAATGGAAAGTAATGGAATGTGGAAAGGAAAGTGGAACGGAACGGAATGGAATGTGGAATCAAATGGAATGGAATGTGGAATGGAATGGAATAGAAAGTAGAATGGAATAAAATGTAATGTAGAATGGAATGGAATGGAATTGAAAGGAAAGCGGAATGGAATGTGGAATGCAATGGAATGGAATGTGGAATGGAATATGAAATGGAATGAAATGAAATGTGGAATGGAACCTAGAATGGAAAGTGGAATGGAATGTTGAATGGAACGTGGAAAGGAAAGTGGAATGGAATGGGAAGAGAATTTGGTAAGGAATGCAGTGGAATAGAATGGAATGTGAAATGTAGTGGAATGGCATGTGGAATGGAATGGAATGGAATGTAAAATGGAATGGAATGGAATATGGAAATGAATGGAATGGAATATGGAATACAGGGAATGGAATGGAATGTTTAAGGGAATGAAATGGAATGGGCAATGTAATGTGGAATGGAATGGAATGGAATGTGGAATGCAATGTGGAAAGGAAAGTGGACTGGAACGTGGAATGGAAAGGAATGTGGAATGGAAAGTGGAATGAAAAGTGGAATGGAATTGAATGTGGAATGGATTGTGGAATGGAATGGAATGGAAAGATTGTGGAATGGATTGGAATGCAATGTGGAATGGAATGGAAAGGAATGCCGAAAGGAATGGAATGGAAAGGGGAATGGAATGGAATGGAATGGAATGTGGAATGGAATGGAATTGAATGTGGAATGGAATGGAACGGACATTGGAATGAAATGTGGAAAGGAGTGGAATGGAAAGTGGAATGGAATGTGGAAAAGAGTGGAAGGAATGCCAAACGAAATGCCATGGAATGAGGAATGGAATGTTGTTTAATGTGCAATTGAATGGAATAGAAGGTGGAATGCAATGTGGGGTGGAATGGAATGGAATGTGGAATGGAATGTGGAATGGAATGCAATGGAAAGTGGAATGGAATGTGGAATACAATGGAATGGAATGTGGAATGGAATGTGGAATGGAAAAGAATGGAATGTGTAATTGAATGTTGAATGCAATAGAACGTGGAATGGAATGGAATGGAAAGGAATGGAAAGTGGAATGGAATGGAATGTGTAACGGAATGACGAATGGAATGGAATAGAATGCAGTGGAATGTGGAATGTAATAAAATGGAATGTGGAATTGAATGGAATTCAATGTGGAATGGATTGTGGAAAGTATTGTGGAACGGAATGGAATGGAATGTGGAATGGAACGTGGAATGTAATGGAATTGAACATGGAATGGAACGTTGAATGTAACGTGGAGTGGAACGTGGAATTGAACGTGGAATAGAATGGAATGGAACACGGTATGGAAAGAAAGGTGGAAAGGAGTGGAATGATACGTGGAATGGAATGTGGAACGGAATGTGAAATGGAAGGGAATGGAAAATGCAATGGAATGGAAGGTAATGTGGAATAGAATGGAATGGAATGTGGAATGGAATGGAATGGAATGGAATAGAATTAAATTTAATGTGGAACGGAATGTGGAATGGAATGTGAAACGGAAAGGAATGTGGAATGGAATTGAATGGAATGTGGAATGGAAAATAATGGAATGTGGAATGGATTGGAATGTGGAATGGAATGCAATGGAATGGAATGTCGAATCGAATGGAATATAATGAAATGCGGAATGGAATGAAATGGAAAGGAATTTGAAATGAAATGGATTGAAATTTGGAATGGAACGTGGAATGGAACTTAGAATAGAAAGTGGAATGGAAAGTGGAATGAATCGTGGAAGAGAACGTGGAATTGAATGTGGAATGGAATGAAGAATGGAATGGAATGTGGTTTGCAGGTGCATGGAATGTGCAATGGAAGGGAATGGAATGGGATGCAATGTGGAATGGAATGGAATCTGGAATGGAATACGGAAAGGAATGGAAAAGAATGTGTAATGGAATGGAATGGAATATGGAATGGTATGTGAAATGGAATGGAATGGAATGTGGAATGGAATGTGGAATGGAATAGAATGGAATAGAAACTGGAATGGAATAGAATGGTATGTGGAATGGAACTGAGAATGGAATAGAGTGGAACATGGAATGGAATGGAACAGAATGTGAAATTTAACGTGGAATGGAATTGAATGGAATGTGCAATGGAATGGAATGGAACGTGAAGTGGAATTGAATGGAATTTGGCATGGAATGGAATTGAAAGTGGAATGCAGTGGAAAGTACTGTGGAATGGAATGGAATGGAATGGAATCTGGAAAGGAATGGAATGGAAAGTGGAATGGAAAGTGGAATAGAACGTGGAAAAGGACATGGTATGGAAAGGGGAATGGAATGGAATGGAACGTGGAATTCAATGTGGTGTGGACGGAATGGAATGTGGAATGGAATGATTAATGGAATGGAATGTGGGATGGAATGATTAATGGAATGGAATAGAATGTTTAATTGAATGGAATGTGGAATGGAATGCAATGAAATGTTAAATGGAATGTGAAATGGAATTTGCAATGGAATATGGAATGCAATGGAATGGAATGTGTAATGCAATGTGGAATGGAATTTGGAATGTAACATGGAATGGAAAATGGAATGGAATGTGGAATGGAACGGAATGGAACGTGGAATAGAATGTGTAATGGAAATTGAATGGAATGTGTAATGGAATGAAATGGAATGTGGAATGGAATGGAATAGAACGTGGAATGGAACGAGGATTGGAACGTGGAGTGGAACATAGACTGGAATGTGGAATGGAAGGGAATGGAATGTAGAATCGAATGGAATGGAACGGAATGTGCAATGGAAAGCGAAAGGAAATGGAATGCAATGTGGAATCAAATGGAATTGATTGTGGAATGGAAAGTGGAATGGATGGAATGGAATGTGGAATGGGACGTGGAATGGAATGGAATACGCAATGGAATGTGGAATGGAACGGGTAATGGAATGGAATCGAAAGTAGAATGGAACGTGGAATGGAATTCAATGGAATGTGGAATGGAATGATGAATGGAAAGTGAAATGGAATTGAATGTAGAATGAAATGTAATGTGGAATGGAAAGGAATGCAATGTGGAAAGGAAAAGAATTTAATTTGGAATTGAACAGAATGCAATGGAATGTGGAATGGAATGGAATGTAGAATGGAATGGAATGGAATGTGGAAATGAACGGAATGGAATGTGGAATGAAATGTGGAATGGAAGGTAGTGGAATTTGGAATGGAAAGGAATAGAATATAGAATGGAATGTGGAATGAATGTAAAGGAATGTGGAATGGAAGGCGATGGAATGTGCAATGGAATGGAATGGAATGTGGAATGGAATGTGGAATGGAATGTGCAATGGAAATTGGAATGGAATGAAATTGAGTGTGGAATCCAATGTGGAATGGAATGGAATGGAATGTGGAATGGAAAAGAATGGAATGTGTAATGGATTGGAATGTGGAATGGGATGCAATGGAATGGAATGTTGAATGGAGTGAAATGGAAAGTGGAATGGAATGGAATGGAATGGAATTTGAAATGGAATGGAATGAAATTTGAATGGAACGTGGAATGAAATTTGAATGGAACGTGGAATGGAATGTAGAATAGAACGTGGAATGGAAAGTGGAATGGATCGTGGAAGAGAACGTGGAATTTAATGTGGAATGGAATGAGGAATGTAATGGAATGGAAAGTGGAATGGAAGGGAATGGAATGTGGAATGGAAGGGAATGGAATGGGATGCAACATGGAATGGAATGGAATGGAATCTGGAATGGAATATGGAAAGGAATGGAAAGGAATATGTAATGTAATGGAATGGAATACGGAATGGAATGTGGAATGGAATGGAATGGAACGCGGAATGGAATGTGGAATGGAATGGAATGGATTGGAAATTGGAAGGGAATAGAATGGAATGTGGAATGGAAGTTGGAATGGAATAGAATGGAACGTGGAATGGAATTTAATGGAATGTGAAATGGAACGTGGAATGGAATGCAATGGAAATAGAATGGAATGGAATGGAATGTGAAATGGAATTGAATGGAATTTAGAATGTAAAGGAATTGAAAGTGGAATGCAATGGAATGGAATTTGGAATGGAATGGAATGGAATGGAATTTGGAATGGAATGGAATGGAAAGTGGAATGGAATGTAGAATGGAACGTGGAATGGGACATGGTATGGAACGTGGAATGGAATGGAATGGAACGTGGGATGGAATGTGGTATGGACGGAATGGAATGTGGAAGGGAATGACTAATGGAATGCAATGGAACATGGAATGGAATGGAATGTTTAATGGAATGGAATGGAATGTGGAATGGAATGGAATGGAATGTTGAATGGAATCTAGAATGGAATGTGTAATGGAATGTGGAATGGAATGGAATGGAATGTGTAATACACTATGGAATGCAATATGGAAAGTAACATGGAATGGAAAATGAAATGGACCGTGGAATGGAATGGAATGGACCGTGGAATGGAAATGGAATGGAATGTGTAATGGAATTGAATGGAATGTGGAATGGAATGGAATGGAATGTGGAATGGAATGGAATAGAATGGGGAATGGAATGCGGATTGAAACATGGAGTGGAAAAGGGAATGGAATGTCGGATGGAATGGAATAGAATGTAGAGTCAAATGGAATGGAACGGAATGTGCAATGGAAAGCGAAAGGAAATGGAACCGAATGTGGAGGCAAATGGAATTGATTGTGGAATGGAATGTGGAATGGAATGGAATGGAATGTTTAATGGAACATGGAATGGATTGTGGAATGGGACGAGGAATGGAATGAAATGGAATGTGGAATGGAATGTGGAATAGAATGGGTAATGGAATGGAATGGAATGTAGAATGGAACGAGGAATGGAATTGAAAGGAATGTTGAATGGAATGTGGAATGGATTGAGGAAAGGAAATTGAAATGGAATTCAATGTAGAATTGAATGAAATTTGGAATGGAAAGGAATGGAATGTGGAAAGGAATAGAATGGAATTTGGAATTGAATGGAATGGAATGGAATGTGGAATGTAATGGACTGTGGAATGGAATGCAATGGAATGTGGAACATAATGGAATGGAATGTGGAATGAAATGTGGAATGGAAGGGAATGGAATTTGGAATGGAAAGTAATAGAATGTGGAATGGAATGTGGAATGAATGGAAAAAAATGTGGAATGTAAGACAATAGAATGTGCAATGTAATGGAATGGAATGTGGAATGGAATGTGGAATGGAATGAGGAATGGAAAGTGGAATGGAACGTTGAATGTAATGTAGAAATTATCTTGGAATGGAATGTGGAATGGAACGTGGAAGGGAATGTGGAATATAATGGAATAGAAATTGGAATGGAATGTGGAATGGAACAGAATGGAATGTGGAAAGGAATGGTATCGAATGTGGAATGGAATGTGGAATGGAATGGATTGGAATGTGGAATGGAATGTGAAATGGAATGGAATGGATTGTGGAAGGGAATGTGGAATGGACTGTGGAATGCTATGTGGAATGGAATGGAATGCAATGTGGAATGCAATGTGGAATGTAATGGAATGGAATGTGGAAGGGAAGGTGTAATGCAATCTGGAATTGAATGTGGAATGGAATGGGATGGAATGTGGAATGGAATGTGGAATGTAATGCAATGGAATGTGGAAGGGAATGTGTAATGGAATGTGGAAGGGAATGTGGAATGGAAAGGAATGGAAAGTGGAAAGGAATGTGGATTGGAATGGAATGCAATGGAACGTGTAATGGAATGTGAAATGGAATAAAATGGAATGTGGAATGGAATGTGGAAAGGAATGCAATGGAATGACGAAGGGAATGTGGAATGTCATGTGGAATGTAATGTGGAATCGAATAGAATGGGATGAGGAATGGAATGTGGAATGGAATGGAATGTAATGTAACGGAATGTCTAATGGAGTGTGGTATGGAATGGAATGGAATGTGGAATGCAATGTGGAAAAGAATGTGGAATTCAATAGAACGGAATTTTGAATGGAATGTAGATTGGAATGGAATGGAATATGGAATGCAATGTGGAATGCTTGTGGAATAGAATGTGGAATGGAATGGAATGTGGAATAGAATATGGAATGGAATGGAATGTGGACTGGAATGTGGAATAGAATATGGAATGGAATATGGAAAGGAATGTGGACTGTAATATGGAATAGATTGGAATGGAAAGTGGAATCGATGGGAATGGAATGAGAAATGGAGTGGAATGGAATGGAATGGAAGGTGGAATGGAATGTGAAATGAAATGTGGAATGGAAAGTGGAATGGAATGGAATGGAACTTGGTGTGGAATGCAATGGAACTTGGAATGGAAAGAGGAATTGAATGGAATGGAACGAGGAATGGAACTTGGATTGGAATGCGGCATGGAACGTGGAATGGAACTTGGAATGGAATGGAATGGAATGTTGAATCGAATCGAACGGAACGTGGAATGTAATGTGGAATGGAAGGAAATGGAACGTGGAATGTAACGCGGAATGGAACCTCTAATAGAATGTAGAATGGAAAGTGGAATGGAAAGGAATGGACCGTCTAATGGAAAGTAGAATGGAAGGTGGAGTGGAATGGAATGAAACGTGGAATAGAATATGGAATGGAATATGGAATGGAATGGAATGGAACGTGGAATGTATTGGAATGTGGTATGGAATGTGGAATGGAATGGAATGGAATGTGGAATGGAATGGAATGGAATGTGGAATGGAATGTGGTATGGGATGTGGAATGGAATGTGATATGCGATGTGGAATGGAATGTGGAATGGAATGCAATGGAACGTGGAATGGAAAGTGCAAAGGAATGTGGAATGGAATGGAATGTGGAACGGCATGTGGAATGGAATGTGGAATGGAATGTGGAATGGAAAGCAATGAAATTTTGAATGGATTGTGGAATGGAATCGAATGGAATGTGGAATGGAATGGAATGGAATGTGGAACGGCATGTGGAATGGAACGTGGAATGGAATGTCGAATGGAAAGCAATGAAATTTTGAATGGATTGTGGAATGGAATCGAATGGAATGTGGAAGGGAATAAGGAAGGCAATGTGGAATGGAATGTGCAATGGAATGGAATGTTATATGGAATGGAATGTGGAGTTGAATATGAAATGGAACGACGAATGGAAAGTGGAATGTTAGGTGGAAAGGAGCTTGGAATGGTATGGAATGGAATGTGGTATGGAAAGTGGAATGGAATGGCCTGGAATGTGCAATGGAATGTGGAATGGAATGGAATGTGGAAGGGAAAGTGGAATGGAATGTGGAATGGAATGCGGAATGTGGAATGGAATGGAAAGGAGCGGAATGAATTGTGAAATGACATTTGGTATGGAATGTGAAATGGAATGTAGAACGAAATGTGGAATGCAGTGAAATGGAAAGTGGAATGGAACAGAATGGAACGTGGAATGGAATGGAATGGAACTTGGAATGGAACGTGGAATGGAATGGAATGTAATATGGAATCGAATGGAATGGAAAGTGGAATGGAGTGGAATGGATTGTGGAATGCCATGTAGAATGGAACACACCATGGAATGTGTAATGGAGTCTGGAATGGAATGGAATGGAACGTGGAATGGAAAGTGCAATGAAATGTGGAATGGAATGGAATGGAATGTGGAATGGAATGTGGAATGAAATGGAATGAAATGTGGAATGGAATGTGGAATGCAATGTGGAATAGAATGGAATGGAATGTGGAATGGAATTTGGAATGGAATGTGGAATGGAATGGAATGGAAGGGAATGTGGAATAGAAGGAGGAATGGAATGTGGAATGGTATGATCAAGGAATGGAATGGAATGTGGAAAGGAATTTCGAATGGAATGTGGAAAGGAAAGTGGAGTGGAATGGAATGGAATGTGGAAAGGAAGGTGGAATGGAACGCAATAAAATGTGGAATGGAATGTGTAGTGGAATGGAATGGAATGTGGATTGGAATGTGGGATGGAATGGAATGGATTGGGGAATGGAATAGGGAATGGAATGGAATGGAATGTGGAATGGAATTTGGTATGCAACGAAATGGAATGTGGAATAGAATGTGGAATGGAATGTGGAGTGGAATAGCGTGAAATGGAATGTGGAATGGAAAGGAGTGGAATGTAAAGGAAGGTTGAATGGAATGTGAAATGGAACGTGGAATGGAACCTGGAATGGAATGGAATGGAACGTGTAATGGATTGGAATGGAATGTGAAATGGTAGGTGGAACAGAATGGAGCACAATGTTTAATGGAACTTGGGATGGATAGTGGAATCCAATGGAATGGAAAGTGGATTGGAACGTGGAACGGATCTTGGAATTGAACGTAGAATGGAATGTGGAATGGAATGGAATTTAATGTGGAATGGAACGTGGAATGGAAAGTGGACTGGAACGTGGAGTGGAAAGGAATGGAATGTGGATTTGAATGGAATGTAATATGGAATGGTATATGGAATGGAATGGAATGGAATGTGGAATGGAATGTGGAATGGAACATATAATGGAATGTGGAAACGAACGTGGAATAGGGTGGAATGAAAAGTGGAATGGAATGTGGAAATGAATGTGGAATATAATGGGTTTAATGTCGAAAGGAATGGAATGGAATGTGGTACGGAATGTGCAATGCAAAGGAATGGAATGTGGAAGAGAATGTGGAATCGAAAGTGGAAGGGATTGTGGAATGGACTGTGGAAGGCAATGTGGAATGGAATGTGGAATGGAATTTGGAATGAAATGTAGAATTGAAAGGAATCGAATGTAGAATGGAATGTTATGGAATTTCGAATGGAATAGAAGGGAATGTGGAATGGAAAGCGGAATTGATTGGAATGAAAGGTGGAATAGATTGTGGAATGCAATGGAATGGAATCCAGAATGGAATGGAATTGAATTGTATGGAATGTGAAATGGAATGGAATGGAACGTGGAATGGAAGGTGAAAAGGAACGTGGAATGGAAAGTGTAATGGAAGGGAGTGAAATGTGGAATGGAAGGGAATGGAATGCGGAATGGAATGTGGAATGGAAGGTGTAATGGAAGGGAAAGGAATGTGGAATGGAAGGTAATGGATTGTGGAATGGAATGTGGAATCGAATGTGGAATGCAATGGAATGGAACGTAATGGAATGTGGAATGGAAAGGAATGCAATGTGGAATGGAATGGAATGTTATGGAATGTGGAATAGAATAGAATTGAATGTGGAATGGAATGGAATGGAATGTGGAATGGAATAGAATGGAATGGAATGCGGAATGATATATAACGAAATGTGGAATGGAATGGAATGGAATCGAATGTAGTGTGGAATTGAATGGATTGGGAAGTGAAATGGAATGGAATAGAATGTGGAATGGAAGGGAATGAAATTAATGGTAGGTGGATTTGAACGTGAAATGGAATGTGGAATGGAAAGTGAAATGGAATGAAATGGAACGTTGCACGGAATGGAATTCAACATGGAATGGCATGGAATGGAATGTGGAATGGAACGGGGAATGGAACATGGAATGGAACGTGGAATGCAATGGAAGGGAACATGGAATGAAATGGAAAGGAATGTGGAATGGAATGAAATGGAATGTGGAATGGAATGGAATGGAATATGGAATGGAACATGGAATGGAATGGATTGGAATGGAACATGTAATGGAAAGTGGAATGGATCGTGGAATGGAATGTGAAATGGAATGTGGAATGGAAAGTGGAATGGAATGTGGAATGGAATGTGGAATGTCATGGAATAGAATGCGGAATAGACTGTGCAATGGAATGGAATGGAATCCGGAATAGAATGGTAAGGAATGGTATGGAAGGTGGAATGGAATTGAATGGAACGTGGAATGGAACATGGAATTGAACGTGGAATGGAATGGAATGGAATGTAGAATGGAACGAGGAATGGAATTGAATGGAATGCGGAATGGAATGTGGAATGGATTGAGGAACGGAAACTGAAATGGAATTGAATATAGAATTGACTGAAATGTGGAATGGAAAGGAATGGAATGTGGAAAGGAATAGAATGGAATTTGGAATGGAATGGAATGGAATGGAATGTGGAATGGAATGGAATGTGTAATGGAATGCAATGGAATGTGGAACTGAATGGAATGGAATGTAGAAAGAAATGTGGAATGGAGGGGAATGGAATTTGGAATGGAAAGTAATAGAATGCGGAATGGAATGTGGAATGAATGGAAACGAATTTGGAATGGAAGACAATGGAATGTGCAATGTAATGGAATGGAATGTGGAATGGAATGTGGAATGGAATGAGGAATGGAAAGTAGAATGGAACATTGAATGTAACGTGGAAATTATCTTGGAATGGAATGTGGAATGGAACGTGGAAGGGAACGTGGAATGGAATGGAATAGAAAGTGGAATGGAATGTGGAATGGAACGGAATGAAATGTGGAAAGGAATGTAATCAATTGTGGAATGGAATGTGGAATGGAATGGATTGGAACATGGAATGGAATGTGGAATGGAATGGAAAGGAATGTCGAATGGATTGGAATTGAATGGAATGTGGATTGGTATGCAATGGAATGAGGAATGGAATGGAATGGAATGGAATGGAATGGACTTTGAAATGGAATGGAATGGAAAGTGGAATGGAGTGGAGTGGAATCGGATAGAAAGTGGAATGGATTGGAAAGGAATGCAATGTGGAATGGAATGGAATGGAAAGTGAAATGGAATGGTATGGAGAATAGAACGGAATGGGATGGAATTGAATGGAACGTGGAATGGAACATGGAATGAAATGGAATGGAACGTGGAATAGAACGTGGAATGGAATGGAATGGAATGTGGAATAGAACGTGTAATGGAATGGAATGGAACGTGGAACGGGACGTAAAATGGAATATAGAATAGAAGGTGGAATGGAAAGTGGAACGGAATGTGGAATGTGGAATGGAATGGAATATAATGTGGTATGGAATGGAATGCAATGTGCAGTCGAATGTGGAATGGTATAGAAGGCAATGTGGAAAGGAATGTGGAATGGAATTGAATGGAATGTGGAATGAAATCGAATGGAATTTGGAATGGAATTTGGGATGGAATGTGGAATGCAATGGAATGGGATGTGGAATGGAATTGAATGGAACGTGAAATGAAATGTAATAGAATGTAGAATGGAATGGAATGCTATGTGGAAAGCAATGTGGAAGGTACTATAATGGAATGTTGAACGGAATGTTGAATGGAATATGGAATGCAATGGAACGCAATGTGAAATGGAAGGTGGAATGAAATGGAATAAAATGTGGAAAGGAATCGAATGGAATGTGGAATGGAATGGAACGGAATGTCGAATGGAATGGAATGAAATGAGGAATGGAACGGTATGATACGTGGAATGGAATGTGGAATGGAAAGGAAGGAGGAATAGAATGTGGAATGGAATGGAATGGAATGTGGAATGAAATGTCGAATGGAAAGTAAGGGAATGTGGAATCTAATGTGGAATGGAATAGAATGGAACATGGAATGGAATGGAACGTGGAATGGAATGGAATGGAATATGGAATGGAAAGCGGAATGGAATCGAACGGAATGTGGAATGGAATGCGGAATGGAATGCAACGGATTGTGGAAAGGAATGTGGAATGGAATGCAATGTATTGTGAATTGGAATGGAAACGAAAGTGGAAGGAATGTGGAATGGAAAGCAACATCGAACGGAATGTGGAATGGAATGGAATAGACTATGGAATGGAATGTGGAATAAAATGCAATATAATGTGGAATTGAATGTGGAATGGAATGTAGTGGAACGTTCAATGGAAAATGGAAGGGAACGTTCAATGTAATGGAATGGAACGTGGAATGGAACGTGGAATGTAATGGAATGAAACGTGAAGTGGAATGTAGAATGGAACATGGAATGGAACGTGGAATGGAAATTGGAATGGAATGGAATGGAATGTAGAATGGAATAGAATGGAATGGAATGGAATGGAATGTGGAATGGAATGAAATGGAATGGAATGTGGAATTAAATGGAATGGAATGGAATGTGGTCTGGTATGGAATGGAATGGGAAGGAAAGTGTAAAGGAATTGAATGGAATGTGGAATGGCAAGCAAGGGAATGTGAAATGGATTGGTATAGAATGTGGAATGGAATTGAATGGAATGAAATGTGGACTGGAATGGAATGGAAAGAAATGGAATTTGGAATGGAATGGAAAGGAATGGAATTTGGAATGGAATGGAATGGAATGTGGAATGTAAACATGAATGGCAGGGAACGGAATGTCAGGGAATGGAATGGAATATGGAATGGAGTGGAATAAAATGTGGAATGGAATGTGGAATGGAACGGAATGGAATCTGGAATGGAACGTTGAATGGAACGTGGAATTGAACGTGGAATGTAATGGAATGGAAAGTGGAAAGTAAACTGGAATGGAAAGTGGAATGGAACGTGGAATGGAATGGAGTGTAATGTGGAATGGAATGGGATGGAATTAGTAACGGAATGGAATGGAATGGAATTGGAGTGATATGGAATAGAATGGAATGGAATGTGGAATGGAATGGAATGGAATGTGTAAAGGAAGGGAATGGAATGGAATGTGTAAAGGAAGGGAATGGAATGTGTTATGGAATGGAATGGAGTGTGGAATGGAATGGAATGGAAAGTGGTATGGAATTGAATGGAATGGAATGTGGACTGGAACTGAATTGAATGGAATGGAATATGGATTTGAATGGAATGGAATGGGGAATAGAAACTGGAATGGCAGAGAATGGATTGAGGAATGTAATGTAGAATGGAATGGAACGGAATGTGGAAAAGAATTGAATGGAATGTGGAATGGAATGCAGAATGGAATGGACAGCAATGTGGAATGGCTTGCAGAATGGAATGGAATGTGGAATGGAACAGAATGGAATGTGGAATGGAAAGGAATAGAATGTGGAATGGAACGTGGAAGGGAATGGAATGGAACGTGAAATGGAAAGTAGAATGTAATGGAATCGAACGTGTAATGGAACATAGAATTGAAAGGAATGGAACGTGGGATGGAATGTGGAATGTGGAATGGAATGAAATGGAATGTGGAATGGAATGGAAGGGAATGTGTTATGGAATGGAATTGAATATGGAATGGAATTAAGAATGGGATGTGGAAAGGAATGCGGAACGGAATGCAATGCAATGTGGAATGGAATGTGGAATGGAATGGAAGTTGGAATGGAATGCGGAATCGAACGTGGAATAGAAAGTGGAACGGAATGCGGAAAGGAATGTAAAGGAAGGTGGAATGGAATGGCATGGAATGTGTTATGGAATGGAATTGAAATTGGAATGGATTGTGGAGTGGAATGTGGAATGGAATGTGGAATGAAATGGAATGCAATGTGAAATGGAATGTGGAATGGAATGGACTGTGGAATGGAATGGAATGGAATATGGAGTGGAATGTGGAATATAATGGAATGGAATGTGGAATGGAACGGAATGGAAAGTGGAATTGAAAGTGTAATAGAATGGAATGCAGTGAGGAATGGATTGTGTAATGGAATGGAATGGAAAGTGGAATGGAATAGAATGGAATGTGGAATGGAATGGAAAGGAATGTGGAATGGAATGGAATGGAATGTGGAATGGAAAGTGGAATGGAATGCAATGGAACGTGGCAAGGAACATGGAATGGAATGGAATGGAACGTGGAATGGAACTTGGAAAGGAATGTGGAATCGAACGTGGAATGGATAGCGAAATGAAATGTGGAATGTGTAATGGAATGGAACGGAATGTGCAACGGAATTGAATGGAATGGAAAGCATTGTGGAATGGAATATGCAATGGAATAGAATGGAAAGTGGAATGGAATGTAGAACGGAATGGAATTCTATGTGGAATGGAATGTGGAATGCAATGGAATGGGAAGAGGAATGGACCGTGGGATGGAAAGTGGAATGGAAAGGAATGGAATGCGGAATGGATTGGAATAGAATGGAATGTGGATTGGAATGCAAAGGAATGTGGAATGAAATGGAATGGAATGGAATGCAATTTGAAATGGAATGGAATGAAATGTGGAATGGAATGGAATGGAATGGAATGTGGAATGGAATGAGATGGAAAGTGGAATGGAATAGTATGCTGAATGGATTGGAATGGGATGGAATGGAACGTGGAATGGAACTTGGAATGGAATGGAATGGAACGGGGAATGGAACGTGTAATGGAATGGAATGGAACGTGGAATAGAACGTGTAATGGAATGGAATGGAACGTGGAATGGTACGTTGAATGGAATGTACAATCGAACGTGGAATGGAAAGTGGAATGGAATGTAGAATGTTTAATGGAATGGAATGGAATGTGGTATGGAATAGAATGGAATGTGTAATCGAATGTGGAATAGAATGGAATTCAAAGTGGAAAGGAATGTGGAATGGAATTGAATAGAATGTGGAATGAAACCGAATGGAATTTTGAATGGAATTGGGAATGGAATGTGGAATGAAGAGGAATGGAATGCAGTATGGAATGCAATGGAATGGAATATGGAATGCAATGGAATGGGATGTGGAATTAATGGAATAGAATGTAGAATGGAATGGAATGCTCTGTGGAAAGCAATATGGAAGGGAGTGGAATGGCAAGTGGAACGCAATGCAGAATGGATTGTGAAATGGAATGCAATGGAATGTGGAATGGAATGCAATGTATTGTAGAATGGAATGGAAAATAACGTGGAAGGAATGTGCAATGGAATGCAACTTCGAATGGAATGTGGAGTGGAAAGGAATTGAATATGAAATGGAATGTGGAATGAAATGCAATCGAATGTGGAATGGAATGTGGAATGGAATGGAATGGAACGTTCCATGGAATGTGGAATGGATCATGGAATGCAATGGAATGGAATGTGAAATGGAAATCGGCATGGAACGGAATAGAATGTGGAATGGCGTGGAATGGAATCGAATTTGGAATGGAATGGAATGGAATGGAAGGTGAACTGGTATGGAATGGAATGGAAACGAATGTGGAAAGGAATGGAATGGAATGTGGAAAGGTATGAAATGGAATGTGAAACGGAATGGAATAGAATGTGGAATGGAATTGAATGTAATGGATTGTGGACTGGAATGGAATGGAAAGGAATGGAATGTGGATTGGAATGGAATGGAATGTGGAATGTAAACCTGAATGGCAGGGAATGGAATGTGGAATGGAGTGTAGAATGGAGTGGAATGGAATGTGGAATGGAATGTGGAATGGCATGGAATGGAATCTGGAATGGAATTTGGAATAGAACGTGGCATTGAAAGTGGATTGAAACGGAATGGAACGTGGAATGGAACGTGGAATGGAACGTGGAATGGAAGGTGCAATGGAACGTGGAATTGAAAGTGGAAAGTAATGGAATGGAAAGTGGAACGGAAAATGGAATCGAACGTGGAATGGAACGCGGAATGGAATGGAATGTAACGTGGAATGGAATGGAATGGAATGTGGGATGGAATGGGATGGAATTTGTAATGGAATGGAATGGAATGGAATTTGGAGTGTTATGGAATGGAATGGAATGGAACGTGGAATAGAATGGAATGGAATGTGGAATGGAATAGAATGGAATGTGGAATGGAATTGAACGGAATGGAATGTGACTGGAATGGAATTGAATGGACTGGAATTTGGATTTGAATGGAATGGAATGTGGAATAAAAACTGAGATGGCATATAATGGATTGTGGAGTGGAATGTGGAATGGAATGTGGAATGGAATTGAATGGAATGTTGGACGGAATGTAGAATGGAATGGAAAGCAATGTGGAATGGCATGTGGAATGTAATGGAATGTGGAATGGAATGGAATGGAATAAAATGTGGAGTGGAACATGGAATGGAATGGAATGGAACGTGGAATGGAAAGTGGAATGTAATGGAATGGAACGTGTAATGGAACGTAGAATGGGATGCAATGGAACGTGGAATGGAATGGGGAATGTAACGTGGCATGTAAAGTGGAATTTAATGTGGAATGTGGAATGGAATGGAATGGAATGGAATGTGGAATGGAATGGAATGGAATGTGGAATGGGATTTCGAATGGAATGTGGAAAGGAATGCGGAACGGAATGGAATACAATGTGGAATGGAATATGGAGTGGAATGGAATGTGGAAAGGAATGTGGAATCGAACGTGGAATGGAAATTGGAATGCAACGTGGAAAGGAATGTGGAATCGAACGTGGAATGGAAAGTGGAATGGAACATGGATTGTGGAAAGTAATGGAAAGGAATGTGGAATGGAACGGCATGGAATGTGTTATGGAAAAGAATTGAAAGCGGGATGCAATCTGGAATGGAATGTGGAATGGAAAGTGGAATAAAATGGAGTTCAATGTGAAATGGAATGTGGAAATGAATGGACTTTGGAGTGGAATGGAATGGAATGTGGAATGGAATGGAATGCAATATGGAATGGAATGTGGAATGCAATGGAAAGGAATGTGGAATTGAACGTGTAATAGAATGGAGTGCAATGAGGAATGGAATGTGGAAGGGAATGAAATGTAATGGAATGTGGAATGGAATAGAATGGAATGTTGAATGGAATTTGCAGTGGAAAGTGGAAAGAAATGGAATGGAATGCAATGTGGAATGGAATGGAATGGAATGTGGAATGGAATAGAAAAGAATATGGAATGCGATGGAATGGAATGTGGAATGGAATGGAATGGAATGTGGAATGCAATGGACTGCAATGTGGACCCCAATGTGCAATGGAATGGAATGGAATGGAATGAGGAATGGAATGTGGAATGGAATGTGGAATGGAAAGTGGAATGGAATGTACAATGGAATGTTGAGTTGAATGGAATGTAATGCGGAATGGAATGGAATGGAATGAGGAATGGAATGGAGTGGAATGCAATGGAATGTGGAATGGAATGCAATATGAAATGGAATGGAATGGAATGGAATGGAAAGTGGAATGTAATGGAATGCAATGTGGAATGGAATGGAACGTAATGTGGAATGGAATGGAAAAGAATATGTAATGGGATGGAATGGAATGTGTAATGGAAAGGAATGGAATGTGGAAGGCAATGGACTGCAATGTGGACTGCAATGTGCAATGGAATGGAATAGAATGGAATGAGGAATGGAATGTGGAATGGAAAGTGGAATGGAATGTACAATGGAATGTTGAATGGAATGGAATGTAATGCGGAATGGAATTGAATGGAATCTAATGGAATGCGGAATGGAATGGAATGGAATGGAATGGAATGGAATGGAATGTGGAATGGAACGGAATAGAATGGAATGGAATGTGGAATGTAATGGAATAGAATGTGGAATGGAATGTGGAATGCAATGGAACGTGGTATGGGACGGAATGGAAAGGAAAGTGCTATGGAATGGAATGTAGAATC
The DNA here is from genome assembly GCF_028885625.2 of Pongo pygmaeus. Taxonomy (NCBI): domain Eukaryota; kingdom Metazoa; phylum Chordata; class Mammalia; order Primates; family Hominidae; genus Pongo; species Pongo pygmaeus. The sequence goes on along the minus strand of NC_072386.2, from coordinate 9,055,030 downwards.
GAAAAGAATGCAATTTGGAATGAAATGGAATGGGATATACAATCGAAAGGAAGGGAAAGGGAATGGAATGGAATGGAATGCATATGGACTCACTTGGAATTTAACTCAATTTGGAATGGAATGTGGAATGTAAAAAGGAACGAGGAATATAATGCCTAATGGAACGTGGAATGCATCATGGAATGGAATGCAATGGAACGTGGCATGGAACATGCAATGGAACGTGGAATGTAACGTGGAAAGTAATGGAACGCAATGTGGAATGGGATGGAATGGAATGTGGAATGGAACGCAATGGAATGTGGAATGGAATGGAATGGAACGTGGAATGGAATGTGGAATTGGAATGGAATGTGGAATGGTAAGTGGCATGGAATGGAATGGAATGTGGAGTGGAATGTGGAATTGAATGGAATGGAATGGAATGTGGAATGGAAAGTAAGTGAATGTGGAAAAGAATTTGGAATGGAATGGAATGGTATGTGGAATCAAAAGAGGAGTGGAATGGAATGGAATGGAATGGAATGTGGAACAATAAGTGAAATGTAATCGATTTGAAAGTGGTACGCAATGTGGAATGAAATGGAATGGAATGTGGAATGCAATGTGTAATGGAATGGAATGGAACGTGGATTGGAATGTGGAATGGAATGGAATGTGGAAGGGAATGTGGAAAGGAACGTGTAATGAAACATGGAATGGAATGTGGAATGGAACGTGGATTGGAATGTGGAATGGATTCTGGAATGGAACGTGGGATGGAAAGTGGAATGGAAAGTAGAAAGGAATGTGGAATTTAATGTGGAATGGAATGGAAGGGAATGTGGAATGCAATGGAATGGAATGTGGAATGGAATGTGGAATGGAATGGAATGCACTGCCGAATAGAATTGAACGGAATGTGGAGTGGAATGGAAAGGAAGGCAACGTGGAATGGAATGTAATGGAAGGGAATGGAATGTGGAATGGAATGGAATAGAATGGAATGTGGAATGGAATGGAATGGAATGTAAAATTGAATGAAAAGAGGAATGGAATGTGTATCGGAATGAAATGGAATGGAAAGGAATATGGAATGGAATAGAAAGGAATGGAATGGAATGTGAAATGGAACAGAATGAAATGTGGGATGGAATGGAATTCAATGGAACGGAATGTGTAATGGAATGGAATGGAATGGAATGGAATGTGAAATTGAATGGAAAGAGGAATGGAATGTGTAACGGAATGAATTGGAATGGGAAAGAATGTGGAATGGAAGGGAAAGGAATGTGAAATGGAATGGAATGTGGAATGGAATGGAATAGAAGGGAAGGTGGAATGGAATGGAAAGTGGAATCGAATGGAATGTGGAATGGAATATGTAATGGATGGAATGGAACTGAATGTGTAATGGAATGGAAAGTAATGTGAAATGGAGCATATTGGAATGTGGAATGGAATTGAATGTGGAGTGGAATGGAATTGAATGTGGAATGGAATGGAATGTGGAATGGAAAGGAATGGTATGTGGCCTGGATTGGAATGGAATGTGGAATGGAATGGAGTGGAATGGGTCATGGAATGGAATGGAGTGTGGAATTTAATGCAATGGACTGTGGATTGGAATGGAATGGAATGTGGAATGGAATGGAATGGAATGTGGAATGGAATGGAATGGAATGTGGAGTGGAATGGAATGGAATGGAATTGAACGTGGAAAGCAATGGAATGGAATTGAAAGTGGAATGGAATAGAAAGTGGAATGAAATGTGAAATGGAATGGAGTGGATTGGAATGGAATGGAATGGAAAGGAACGTGGAGTGGAATGGAATGTGGAATGGAATGAAATGGAATGTGGAATGGAATGGAATGGAATGTGAAATGGAATGGAAGGGGATGTGGAATAGAATGGAATGGAATGGAATGTGGAAAGGAATGGAATGGAATGTGCAGTTGAATCGAATGAAATGTGTAATGGAATGGAATGGAATGTGGTATGCAATGTGGAATGGAACGTGGAATGAAATGGAATGGAACGTGGAATGGAACATAGAATGGAAAGTGGAATGGAACGTGGAATGGAATATGAAATGTGGAATGGAATGGAATGGAATGTGGATTGGAATGGAATGGAATGCGGAATGGCATGAAATTCAATGTAGATTGGAATGCAATGCAATGCAAAGTGGAATGGAATGAAATGGAAAGTTGAATGGAATGGAATGCAACGTGGAACGTAATGTGGAATGGAATTGAATTAAGGGGAATGTGGAATGGAAAGCAATGGAATGTGGAATGGAATGGAATGTCGAATGGAATGCAATGGAATGGAATTGAATGCGTAATGGAATGGAATGGAATGGAATGTGGAATGGAATGGAATGGAATGTGGAATGGAATGGTATGGAATGTTGAATGGAATGGAAAAGAATGGAATGGAATGAGGAATGGAATGGAATGGAATGTGGAATGGAATGGAATTGAATGGAATGTGGAATGGAATAGAATGGAGTGAAAGGTTAAATGGAATGGAAGGTGGAATGGAATGTGTAATGGAATGGAAAAGAAAGTGGAATGGAATGGAATGTGGAATGGAATTGAACGGAATGTTGAACGGAATGGACTGATATGTGGAAGTGAATGGAATGGAATGTGGAATGGAATGGAATGGAATATGGAATGGAATGCAATAGAATTTGGAATGGAATGGAGTGGAATGTGGAATGGAATGGAATGTGGAATGGAAAGGAATGGTATGTGGCCTGGATTGGAATGGAATGTGGAATGGAATGGAGTGGAATGGGTCATGGAATGGAATGGAGTGTGGAATTTAATGCAATGGACTGTGGATTGGAATGGAATGGAATGTGGAATGGAATGGAATGGAATGTGGAATGGAATGGAATGGAATGTGGAGTGGAATGGAATGGAATGGAATTGAACGTGGAAAGCAATGGAATGGAATTGAAAGTGGAATGGAATAGAAAGTGGAATGAAATGTGAAATGAAATGGAGTGGATTGGAATGGAATGGAATGGAATGGAACGTGGAGTGGAATGGAATGTGGAATGGAATGAAATGGAATGTGGAATGGAATGGAATGGAATGTGAAATGGAATGGAAGGGGATGTGGAATAGAATGGAATGGAATGGAATGTGGAAAGGAATGGAATGGAATGTGGAAAGGAATGGAATGGAATGTGCAGTTGAATCGAATGAAATGTGTAATGGAATGGAATGGAATGTGGTATGCAATGTGGAATGGAACGTGGAATGAAATGGAATGGAACTTGCAATGGAACATAGAATGGAAAGTGGAATGGAACGTGGAATGGAATATGAAATGTGGAATGGAATGGAATGGAATGTGGATTGGAATGGAATAGAATGCGGAATGGCATGAAATTCAATGTAGATTGGAATGGAATGCAATGCAAAGTGGAATGGAATGAAATGGAAAGTTGAATGGAATGGAATGCAACGTGGAACGTAATGTGGAATGGAATTGAATTAAGTGGAATGTGGAATGGAAAGCAATGGAATGTGGAATGGAATGGAATGGAATGGAATGTCGAATGGAATGCAATGGAATGGAATTGAATGCGTAATGGAATGGAATGGAATGGAATGTGGAATGGAATGGAATGGAATGTTGAATGGAATGGAAAAGAATGGAATGGAATGAGGAATGGAATGGAATGGAATGTGGAATGGAATGGAATTGAATGGAATGTGGAATGGAATAGAATGGAGTGAAAGGTTAAATGGAATGGAAGGTGGAATGGAATGTGTAATGGAATGGAAAAGAAAGTTGAATGGAATGGAATGTGGAATGGAATTGAACGGAATGTTGAACGGAATGGACTGATATGTGGAAGTGAATGGAATGGAATGTGGAATGGAATGGAATGGAATATGGAATGGAATGCAATAGAATTTGGAATGGAATGGAGTGGAATGTGGAATGGAATGGAATGTGGATTGGAAAGTGGAAAGGAAAGGAATGGAATGTGGGAAGGAATTTGAAATGGAATGTAGAATGCAATGGAATGGACAGTGCAATGGAATGGAATGGAATGTACAATGGAATGGAATGTGGAACGGAATGTGGAAAGAAATGTGGAATGGAATGGAATGGATTAGATTGTGGAATGGAATGGAATTGACTGTGGAATTCAATGGAATGGAAATAAATGGAATCTACAATGGAATGGAATGGAATGGAGTGGAATGAGGAATGGAATATGGAATGGAATGGGATGCCACGTGGAATGGAATGCGGAATGCAATGGAATGGAATATGGAATGGAATGTGTAAAGGAATGTGGAATAGAATTGAATGGAATGGATTGTGGACTGGACGGGAATGTAATGGAATGAAATGGAATGGAATGTGGAATGGAATGGAATGTTGGACTCAATGGAATGGAGTGGAAAGTGGAATGGTATGGAAATGTATGTTATGAAATGGAATGTGGAATGGAATGGAATTGAATGTGGAATGGAATATGGAATGGAATGGGATGCAATGTGAAATGGAATGTGGAGTAGAATGGAATGGAAAGTGGAATGGTATGTGGAATGGAATGGAATGTGTAACGGAATGAAATGGAATGTGGAATGGAATGGAATGGAATGGAATGGAATGTGGAATGGAATAGAATAGAATGGAATGGCATGTGGAATGGAATGAAATCAAATGGAAAGGAATGTGGAATGGAATGTAATGGAATGGGGAATAGAAAGGAATGGAATGTGGAATGGAATAGAAAGGTATCCAATGTGGAATGGAATAGAAAGGTATCCAATGTGGAATGGAAAGGAATGGAATTGAATGGAGCTGAATGGAACGGAATATGGAATGGAAAGGAATGGAATGTGGAATGGAATATGGAATGGAATGTGGAATGGAATTTGGAATGGAAAGCGTAAAGGAATGTGGAATGTAAGGAATGGAATGTGAAATGGAATGAAATGAAATGTGGAATGGAATGGAAAGGAATGTGTAATGGAATGGAAAGGAATGTGGAACGGAATGGAATGTGGAATGGAATTTAATGGATGTTCGAATAAAATTTTGAATGAAAGGGAAAGGAACCTAGAATGGATTGGAATGGAATGTAGTGGAATGGAACTTGGAATGGAATGTGGAATGGAATGTGAAATGGAATGGAATGGAATGTGGAATGGAAGGGAATGGAATGTGGAATGGATTGTGTAATGGAACAGAATGGAATTGAATAGAATGGAATGTGAAATGGAATGGAATGGAATGTGGAATGGAATGTGTAATGGAACGTGGAATGGAATGGAATGGTATGGAATGTGTAATGGAATGGAATGGAATGGAATGGAATGTGGAATGGAATGGATTGGAATGGAATGCGGAATGGTATGGAATGGAAGGTTGAATGGAATAGAATGGAATGGAACGGAATATGGAATGGAATGGAATGGAAAGTGGAAAGGATTGTAATGGAATATGGAATGGAATGGAATGGAATGGAAGGTGGAACAGAATGTGGAATGGAATGTGGAATGGAAAGTGGAATGGAATGAAATGGAAAGTGGAATGCAATGGAATTGAACGTGGAATGCAATGGAACGGAACGTGGAATGCAATGGAACGGAACGTGGAATGGAAAGTGGAATGGAATGGAATGGAACTCGGAATGGAACCAACTCAGAAAGTAACACGGAATTGAACGTGGAATTGAATGGAATGGAATGTTGAATGGAATGGAATGGAATGTGGAATGGAACGGAATGGAATATTTAATGTAATCTGGAATGTAATGGAATGGAACATGGAATGGAAGGTGGAATGGACCCTCTAATGTAACATAGAATGGAACGTGGAATGGAATGCAGTGGAACGTCTAAGAGAAAGTAGAATTGAACGTGGAATGGAATGGAATGGAACGTGGAGTGGAATGGAAATGAACGTAGAATGGAACGCGGAATGGAACGTAGAGTGGAACGTGGAAAGGAAAGTAGAATGGAACGTGGAATGGAACGCAGAATGGAACGTGGAATGAAATGTGGAATGCAACGTGGAATGGAAAGTGGAATGGAAAGGAATGGAATGTGGAATTGAATGGAATGTGGAATTGAATGGAATGGAATGTGGAATGGAATGTGGAATGGAATGTGGAATGGAATTGAATGGAATGTGGCACGGAATGGAATGGAATGTTGCATAATATTTGGAATGGAATGGAAAGGAATTGAGAATGGAAGAGAATGGAATGGAATGGAATGAATTGGAATGGAATGGAGTGGAACGTGGAATGGAAGGGAATGGAATGTGGAACGGAAGGGAATGGAATGTGGAGAGGAATGTGGAATGGAATGGAATGGAATATGGAATGGAATGGGATGCAATGTGGAATGGAATGTGGAATGGAATGCGGAATGGAATGCGGAATGGAATATGGAATAAAATCTGGAATGGAATGTGGAATGGAACGGAATGGAATTTGGAATGGAATGTGGAATAAAACCTGGAATGAAACCTGGAATGGAAAGTGGAATGCAGCGTAATTGAAAGTGGAATGAAACGTGGTACGGAATGGAATTGAATGTGGAGTGGAAGGTGCAATGGAATGTGCAATGGAATGGAAAGGAATGTGGAATGTAATTTGGAGTGGGAAGGAATGTAATGTCGAATGGAATGCAATGGAATGTGGAATTAATTGTGAAATAGAATAGAATAGAATGTGTAATGGAATGTTGAATGGAATGCTGAATGGAATAGAATGTAACGTGGAATGGAATGTGGAATGGAATGGGGAACCTAAAGGACTGTAATGGAGAATGGAATGAGGAATGGAATGGAACGGAATATGGAATCGAATGTGTAATGGAATGGAATGCAATATGCAATGGACTGGAATGGAATGAGGAATAGAAGGGAATGGAATGGAATGGAATGAAAATGGAAAGCAATGGAATTTGCAATGCAAAGGAATAGAATGAAATAAGGAACTGAATGCAATGGAATGTGGAATGGAATGGAATGGAATGTAGAATGAAATGGTATAGAACACGGAATGCAACGAGAAATGGAATGGAACGGAGAGGAATGGGATGTGGAATGGAATGTGGAACTGAATGGAATGTGAAATGGATTCGAAAGGAATGTGGAAAACAATGGAATGGAATGGAATGTGGATTAGAATGTGGAATGGAAAGTGGAATGGAATGGAATTGAATGTGGAATGGTATGGAATGGAATGTGGAATGGAATGGGGATTTGAATGAGGAATGGAATGTGTAATGAAATGTGGAAAGAAATATGGAATGGAATGTGGAATTGAAACGAATGGAGTGTGGAATGGAAACCAATGGAATGTGGAATGGAAAGGAATGTGGAAAGGAATGTGGAATGAAATGTGGAATGGAATGCGGAAAGGAATGCGGAATGGAATATGGAATGAAATGTGGAATGGAATGTGGAATGGAACAGAATGGATTGTGGAATGGAATGTGGAATGGAATATGGAATAGAATGTGAAATGTAATGGAATTGAATGTGCAATCTAATGAGGAATGGAATGGAAAAGAATGTGGAATGGAATGTGAAATGAAACCTTGAATGGAACGTCGAATAGAACGTGGAATGGAATGGAATGGAACGTGGAATGAAATGTGGCATGGAATGGAAGGGATTGTGGAGTGGAATGTGCAATGGAATGTGCAATGGAAAGCAATGGAATGTGGAATGTAATTTGGAATGGAAAGGAATGGAATGTGTAATGGAATGCAGTGGAATTTGGAATTAATTGTGGAATGGAATGGAATGGAATGTTGAATGGAATGTGGAATGGAATGTGGAATGGAATGGAATGTAACGTGGAATGAAATGTGGAATGGAATGTGGAATCTTAAGGACGGTAATTTGGAATGGTTTGTGGAATGGAATGTGGAATGGAATGGATTGAAATATGCAATGGAATGTGCAATGGAATGGAATGCAATGTGCAATGGACTGGAATGGAAGGCGGAATATAAACGAATGCAATGGAATGGAATGAAAATGGAATGGAATGGAATGTGCAGTGCAAAGGAGTTGAATGAAATAAGGAATTGAATGCAATGAAATGTGGAATGGAATGGAATGGAATATAGAATGGTATGGTATAGAACGTGGAATGCAACGTGGAACAGAATGGAACGGAAAGGAATGGAATGTGGAATGGAATGTGGAATGGAATGTGAAATGGATTGGAAAGGAATGTGGAATAGAATTTAATGGAATGCAATGTGTCATGGAATGTGTAATGGAATGTGGAATGCAATGTGGAATGGAATGCAATGGAATATGGAATGGAACGTGGAATGGAATGTGGAATGAAATGGAATGGAATGTGGAATGGAATGGAATGAACTGCAAAGAGGATTGTGGAATGGAATGGATTGGAACTTGGAATGGAATGGAAAGGAATGTGGAATGGAATGGAATGGCGTGGAATGGAATGGAATGGCATGGAATGGAATGTGGATTGGAATGTGTAATGGAATGTGGAACGGAATGTGTAATGGAATGTAATGAAATGTGGAATGGAATGTGGAAAGGAATGGAATGTAATGTGGACCAGAATGTGGAATGGAATGTGGAATGGAATGGAATGGAATATATAATGGAATGTGAAAGTGGAATGGAATGTGGAAGGGAATGCAATGGAATGGGGAATGGAAAGTGGAATGGAATGGAATCAAATGTGGAAAGCAATGGAATGGAATGTGGAATGGAAAGTGGAATGGAATGGAATGGAATGTGGAATGGAGTGGAATATAATGTGGAATGGAAAGTGGAATGGAATGGAAAGCAATGTGTAATGGAGTGCAATGGAATGTGCAAAGGAATGTGCAATGGAATAGAAAGGAAAGTTTAATGGCATGTGGTATGGAATGTGGAATGGTACGTGTAAAGGAGAGGAATTTGGAATGGAATGTGGAATGGAATGTGCAATGGAATAGAATGGAACGTGAGATGGAACGGGAAATGGAAAGGAATGGAATATGGAATGGAACGTGGAATGGAATGTGTAATGGAGCGTGGAATGGAATGGAATGAAGAATGGAATGTGGAATGGAACGTGGAATGGAACAGAATGTGGAATGGATTGTGGAATGGAAAGTGGAATGGAATGTGGAATGGAATATGGAATGGAATAGAATGACGAATGGAATTTGGAATGGAATGGAATAGAATATGGAATGGAATGTGGAATGGTATGTGAAATGGAATGTCGAATGGAACGAGGTATGGAATGGAATGTTGAATGTAACTTGAAATGGAACGTGGAATGGAATGGAGTGGAACTAGGAATGAAATGCAATGGAAAGTGGAATGGAACATGGAATGGAATTGAATGGAACGTGGAATGGAATGGAATGGAATGCGAAATGGAATGCAGAATGGAATGTGGAATGGAATGAAATGGAAAGTGGAATGGAATATAATGAAACGTGGAAAGGAATGGAATGGAATGTGGAAAGGAATGTGTAATGGAAATTGGAAAGGAAAGGAATAGAATGTGGAATGGAGTGGAATGAAATGTAATGTTGGAATGGAATGGAATGCTATGTGGAATGGAATGTGGAATGGAATGGAGTGGAATGTGGAATGGAATGTGGAATGGAATGGAAAAGAAGGTGGAATGGAAAGTGGAATGTGATGGAACAGAATGGGGAATGGAAGGTGGAATGGAACGTGGAATTCAACGTGGAATGGAAAGTGGAATGCAACGGAGTGTAACATGGAATTGAATGGAATGGAACGGGGAATGGAAGGGAATGCAAAGTTGAATGGAATGGAATGGAATGTGGACTGGAACGGAACAGAATTTGGAATGGAAAGTGTAATGGAATGGAACGGAATGTGGAATGAATTGGCATGGAATGTGGAGAGGAATGTGGAATGGAATGGAATGAAATGTGGAATGGAAGGGAATGGAATGTGGATTGGAATGTGGAATGGAACGGAATTAAATGTGGAATGGAATGGAATGGAATGTGGAATGAAAGGTGGAATGGAATGTGGAATGGAATGGAATGGAATATGGAATGGAATGGAATGGAATGTGGAAAGGAATGTGGATTGGAATGGAATGAAATGTCGAATGAAATGTGGAATGGAAAGGAAAGGAATGTGGAATGGAATGTGGAACGAAATGGAATGGAATATCGAAAGTAATGTGGAGTGTAATCTGGAATGGAATGGAATGGAATGTGGAATGCAATGGAAAGGAATGTATAATGGATTGTGCAATGGAATGGAATGGAATGTGGAATGGAATGGAATGGAATGTGGAATGGAATGGAATGGAATGGAATGCGGAATGGAATGTGGAATGGAATGTGGAAAGGAATATGGAATGGAATGTAATAGAATGTGGAATGGAATGGAATGGAATTTGAAATATGATGTGGAATGCAATGGAATATAATGTGGAATGGAATGGAAGGTTTAACGGAATGTGGAGTGCAACGGGGAATGGAATGGAGTGGAATCTGGAATGGAATGTGGAATAGAACGTCGAATGTAACGGAACGGAATGTGGAATGGAATGTGGATGTGGAATGGAGTGTGGAAGGGAATTGAATGGAATGTAGAATGGAACATGGAATGGAATGGAATCGAGTGTGGAAAGCAATGGAATGGAACGTGCATTTGAAAGTGAAATGGAATGGAATGGAATTTGGAATGGAATGGAATGGAACGGAATTTGGAATGGGTTGGAATATAATGTGGAATGGAGTAGAATACAATGTGGAATGAAGTGGAATGGAATGTGCAATGGAATCTGCAATGGAATGGAATGGAATGTCGAATGGAATGTGGAATGGAATGTGGGATGGAACGTGGAACGGAATGGAATATGGAATGGAATTTGGAATGGAATGTGCAGTTGAATGGAATTGAACATGGGATGGAACATGAAATGGAATGGAATGGAATGTGGAATGGATTGGATTATAATGTGGAATGGAATGTGGAATGGAGTGGAATGCAATGTGGAATGGAGTGGAATGGAATGTGCAATGGTATATGCAATGGAATGGAATGGAATGTCGAGTGGAATGTGGTATGGAATGTGGAATGGAATATGGAATGGAATGGAAAGTGGAATGGAATGTGGAATGGAATGTGCAATTGAATGGAATTGAACCTGGGATGGAACACGAAATGGAAAGGAATGGGATGTGGAATGGAACTTGGAATGGAATGTGGAATGGAAGGTGCAATGGATTGGAATGACGAATGGCATGTGGAATGGAACGTGGAACGGAACAGAATGTGGAATGGATTGTGGAATGGAAAGTGGAATGGAATGTGGAATGGAATGGAATGGAATGTGGAAGGGAATGTGGAATGGAATGTAATAGAATACGGAATGGAATGGAATGGAATGTGGAATAGAATGGAATGGAATGGAATTTGGAATAGAATGAAATGGAATGGAATGAGAAATGGCATGGAATGGAATATGGAATGGAATGAAATGGAATGTGCAATGGAATGGAATGGAATGTGTTATGGAAGGTGGAATGGAATGGAATGGCATGTGGAATGGAATGGAATGGAATGTGCAATGCAATGATGTGGAATGTAGAATGGAATGTGGAATGGAATGGAATGGAATGTGGATTGGAACGTGGAATGGAACGTGGAATGGAAAGGAATGGAAAGTGGAATGGAATGGAATGGAACGTGTAATGGAATAGAATGGAATGAGTTATGGATTGTGGAATGGAATGTGGAATGGAATGAGGAATGGAAAATGGAATGGAACATGGAATGGAAAGTGGAATGGATCATGGGATGGGACATGGAATTGAACGTGGAATGGAAAGTTGAGTGCAATGTGGAATGGAATGGAATGGAATGTGGAAAGTAATGTGGAATGGAATGCAATGGAATGGAGTTGAAAGTGGAATGGAATGGAATGGAAGGTGGAATGGAATGTATTGTAATGTTAAACGGAACAGAATGTAATGTGGAATTGAATGTGGAATGAAACGTGCAATGGAATGGAATGCGGATGTGGAATGGAATGGAAAAGAATGAGGAATGGAATATGGAATGAAATGGAATGGAATGTGGAAAGGAATGTAAAGAATGTGGAATGCAAAGTCGAAAGGAGTGGAATGGAATGTGAAATGGAATAGAATGGAATGGAATGGAATGTGGAATGGAGTGGAATATAATGTGGAATGGAATGTGGAATGGAATGGAATGGAATGTGCAATGCAATGGAATGGAATTTAATTGAATGTGAAATGGAATGGAATGGAAAATGGAATGGAATATCAAATGGAATGGAATGGAAATTGGAATGGAATGGAATGGAATGGAATGCGAAATGGAATGGAGTGGAAAGTGGATTGGAATATGGAACGTTATGGAAAGGAAAGTGGAATGGAATATAATGGATTGGAATGTGGAATGGAAAGGAATGGCATGTGGTATACAATGTGGAATGAAATGTAATGTAAGGTGGAATGCAATGTTGAATGGAATGGAATTGATCGTGGAATGGATCGTGGAATGGAACGTGGAATGGAAAGTGGAATGTAACGTGGAATGGAACGTGGAATGGAATGGAATGGAAAGTGGAATGGAATGGAATGTGGAATGGAAGGTATAAAGGAATGTTGAATGAAATGGAATGGAATGTGGAATGGAATGTGGAATGGAATGGAATGGAATTCGGAATCGAATATGGAATGGAAAGGAATGGAATGTGGAACGGAACGTGGAATTTAATGGAATTGAATATAATGGAATGTGGAATGGAATGGAATAGAATGTGGAATCGAATGTGGAATGGAATGGAATGCAATGTGGAATGGAACGTGGAATGGAATGGAATCGAATTGAATGGAAAGTGGAATGAAATGGAATGGAATGTTGAATCTAATGCGGAATGGAATGGAATGGAATCGAATGGAATGTGGAATGGAAGTTGCAATGGAATGCAATGGAATGTGGAATGGAATTTTGAATGGAATGGATTGGAATGTGGAAGGGAATGTGGAAGTGAGTGGAATGGAATGTGGAATACAATGGAATGGAATTTGGAGTGGAAGGGAATGGAATTGAATGTAATGTGGAATATAACGGAATGGAATGTGGAATGGAATGCAATGGAGTGGAATGGAATGTGGAATGGAAGGGAATGGAATGTAATGGAATGTGGAATTTAATGGAATGAAATACGGAATGGAAAGTGGAATTGAATGGAATGGAATTTTTAATGTAACGTGGAATGGAATGGAGCAGAACGTGGAGTGGAATGGAATGGAATGTAGAATGGAAAGTGGAATGGAATGGAATGGACATTGGAATGGAATGAAACTAGGAATGGAATGGAATGAAACGTGGAATGGAATGAAAAGCAATGTGGAAAGGAATGCAGAATGGAACGTGGAATGTATTAGAATGGAATGTGGAAAGGAATGGAATGGAATAGAATGTGGAACGGAATGGAATGGAATGTAGAATTGAATGTGGAATGCTATGGAATGGAATGTGGAAAGGAATGGAGTGGAATTTGGAATGGAAAAGAAAGGAATATGGAATGTAATGTGTAATGGAATGGAATGAAATGTGGAATGGAATATGGAATGGAATGGAATGGAATCGAGTGTGGACTGGAATGCAATGGAATGGAGTTGAATGTGGAATGCAATGGAACGGAAAGTGGAATGGAATGTAGAATGGAATGGAATGGATTGTGGAATGGAATGGAGTTTGGACAGGAATGCAATAGAATGGAATTGAATGTGGAATGGAATGGAATGGAAAGTGGAATGGAATGTAGAATGGAATGGAATGGATTGTGGAATGGAACGTGGAATGGAACATAGAATGGAACGTGGTATGGAATGGAATTTGGAATTCAATGGAATGGAATGGAATGTGGAATGGAATGGAATGGAATGTGGAATGGAATGTGGAATGTGATGGAATGCAATGGAACGTGCATTGTAATGTGGAATGGAACGAGGAATGGAAAGTGGAATGGAACGTGAAATGGAAAGGAATGGAATGTGGAATGGTATGGAATGGAATGTTGAATGGAATGGAAAGAAATGTGGAATGGAATGTGGAATGGAATGGAAAGGAATGTGGAATGGAATGTGGAATGGAATAGAATGGAATTCGGAATGGAATAGAATGGAATGTGGAATGGAATGGACTGGAATGTGGAATGGAATGGAATGGAATGGAATGGAATTTGTAATGGAAAGGAGTGGAATGGAATGTGGAATGGAATGGTCTTGAAGGTGGAATGGAATGTGTAATGGACCGGCATGGAATGTGGAATGGAAGGTGGAATGGAAATTGGAATGGAATGGAATGGAATGTGGAATGGAATGGACGCGAATGCAATGTGGAAAGGAGTGCAATGTAATGTGAAATTGAATGGAATGGATTGTGGAATGGAAAAGAATGGGAAGTGGAATGGGATGTGGAATGGAATGGAATGGATTGTGGAATCGAACGTGGAAAGGAAAGCGGAATGGAAAGTGTAATGGAACGTGGAATAGATTTGAATGGAACGTTTTATGGCATTGAGTGGTATGTTGAATGGAATGTGAAATGGAATGGAATGGAATGTTTAATGGAATGGAATGGAATGGAATGGAATTGAATGGAATGAATGTGGAATGGAAAGGAAAGTAATGTGGAATGTAACATGGAATGTAATGGAATGGAATGTGGAATGGAATGGTATGGATTGTGGATTGGAGCGTTTAATGGAACCTGGAATGGAATGGAATGGAATGTGGAATGAAATGTGTAATGGAAACGAATGGAATGTGGAATGGAATGTGGAATGTTATGGAATGCAATGGAACGTGGAGTGTAATGTGGAATGGAACGAGGAATGGAAAGTGGAATGGAACGTGGAATGGAAAGGAATGGAATGTGGAATGGTATGGAATGGAATGTTGAATGGAATTGTATGAAATGTGGAATGGAATGTGGAATGTAATGGAATGGAACGTGGAATGGAATGGAAGGGAACGCAATGTGAAATGGAGTGCAATGGAATGTGAAATGGAATGGAATGGAATATGGAATGGAAAAGATTGGGCAGTGGAATGGGATGTGGAATGGAATGGAATGGATCGTGGAATCGAACGTGGAAAGGAAAGTGGAATGGAAAGTGTAATGGAACGTGGAATAGATTTGAATGGAACGTGTTATGGCATTGAGTGGTATGTGGAATGGATTGTGAAATGGAATGGAATGGAATGTTTAATGGAATGGATTATAATTGAATGTAATGAATGTGGAATGGAAAGGAATGTGGAATGTAACGTTGAATGTAATGGAATGGAATGTGGAATGGAATGGTATGGATTGTGGATTGGAACGTTTAATGGAAACTGGAATGGAATGGAATGGAATGTGGAATAAAATGTGTAATGGAATGGAATGGAATGGAATGTGGAATGGAATGTGGAATGTTATGGAATGCAATGGAACGTGGAGTGTAATGTGGAATGGAACGAGGAATGGAAAGTGGAATGGAATGTGGAAAGGAAAGGAATGGAATGTGGTATGGTATGGAATGGAATGTTGAATGGAATTGTATGAAATGTGGAATGGAATGTGGAATGGAATGGAATGGAATGTGGAATGGAATGGAATGGAATGTGGAATGGAATGGAATGGAATGTGGAATGGAATAGAATGGAATTTGGACTGGAATAGAATGGAATGGGGAATGGAATGTGGAATGGGTTGGACTGGAATGTGGAATGGAATGGAATGGAATGGAATGGAATTTGTAATGGAAAGGAATGGAATGGAATGTGGAATGGAATGTGGAATGGAATGGACTTGAATGTGGAATGGAATGTGTAATGGACGGGCATGGAACTTGGAATGGAAGGTGGAATGGAAATTGGAATGGAATGGAATGGAACGTGGAATGGAAAGGAAGGGAATGCAATGTGGAATGGAGTGCAATGGAATGTGAAATGGAATGGAATGGAATGTGGAATGGAAGAGATTGGGCAGTGGAATGGGACGTGGAATGGAATGGAATGGATCGTGGAATCGAACGTGGAAAGGAAAGTGGAATGGAAAGTGTAATGGAACGTGGAATAGATTTGAATGGAACGTGTTATGGCATTGAGTGGTATGTGGAAAGGATTGTGAAACGGAATGGAATGGAATGTTTAATGGAATGGAATGGAATTGAATGGAATGAATGTGGAATGGAAAGGAATGTGGAATGTAACGTGGAATGTAATGGAACGGAATAGGGAATGGAATGATATGGATTGTGGAATGGAAAGTTTAAAGGGACATGAAATGGAATGGAATGGAATGTGGAATGGAATGTGTAATGTAATGGAATGGAATGTGGAAAGGAATGTGGAAAGTAATGGAATGGCATGTGTAATGGAAGAGAAAGTAATGTGGAGTGGAATGGAATGGATTGTGGAATGTAATGTGGAATTGAACGGAATTGAAAGGAGAATGGAATGGAATGGAATGTGGAATGGAATGTGTAACAGAATGGAATGGAATGTGTAATGGAATAGAATGGAATGTGCAATGGAATGGAAAGGAACGTGGAATGGAAAGTGGAATGGCATACGGAATGGAAAGAGGAAAGGAACGTGGAATATAATGTGGAATTGAAAGGAATGGAATGTGGAATGGAATGTGGAATGGAATGGAATGGAAAGCGAAATGGAATGTAGAATGGAATGGAATGGATTGTGGAATTAATGTAGTTTTGACTGGAATGCAATGGAATGGAACTGAAGGTGGAATGGAATGGAATGGAAAGTGGAATGGAATATAGAATGGAATGGAATGGATTGTGGAATGGAACGTGGAATGGAACGTGGAATGGAACGTGGAATGCAATGGAATTTGGAATTTAATGGAATGGAATGGAATGTGGAATGGAATGGAATGGAATGTGGAATGGAATGTGGAATGATATGGAATGCAATGGAACGTGCATTGTAATGTGGAATGCAACGAGGAATGGAAAGTGGAATGGAACGTGGAATGGAAAGGAATGGAATGTGGAATGGTATGGAATGGAATGTTGAATGGAATGGAATGAAATGTGGAATGGAATGTGGAATGGAATGGAAAGGAATGTGGAATGGAATGTGGAATGGAATAGAATGGAATTCGGAATGGAATAGAATGGAATGTGGAATGGAATGTGGAATGGAATGGACTGGAATGTGGAATGGAATGGAATAGAATGGAATAGAATGGAATTTTTAACGGAAAGGAATGGAATGGAGTGTGGAATGGAATGTGGAATGGAATGGTCTTGAAAGTGGAATGGAATGTGTAATGGACCGGCACGGAACGTGGAATGGAAAGTGGAATGGAAATTGGAATGGAATGGAATGGAATGTGGAATGGAATGGAAGCGAATGAAATGTGGAATGGAGTGAAATGGAATGTGAAATTGAATGGAATGGATTGTGGAATGGAAAAGAATCGGAAGTGGAATGGGATGTGGAATGGAATGGAATGGATCGTGGAATCGAACGTGGAGAGGAAAGTGGAATGGAAAGTATAATGGAACATGGAATAGATTTGAATGGAACGTGTTATGGCATTGAGTGGTATGTGGAATGGAATGTGAAATGGAATGGAATGGAATGTTTAATGGAATGTAATGGAATGGAATGGAATTGAATGGAATGAATGTGGAATGGAAAGGAAAGTAAAGTGGAATGTAACGTGGAATATAATAGAATGGAATGTGGAATGGAATGATATGGGTTGTGGAATGGAAGGTTTAATGGGACATGGAATGGAATGGAATGGAATGTGGAATGGAAAGTGTAATGGAATGGAATGGAATGGAATGGAATGCGGAAAGGACTGTAGAAAGTAATGGAATGGCATGTGTAATGGAAGAGAATGGAATGTGGAATGGAATGGAAAGGAATGTGGAATGTAATGTGGAATTGAACGGAATTTAAAGTAGAATGGAATAAAATGGAATGTGGAATGGAATGTGTAATGGAATGGAATGGAATGTGCAATGGAATGGAAAGGAACGTGGAATGGAAAGTGGAATGGCATATGGAATGGAAAGTGGAAAGGAACGTGGAATATAATGTGTAATTGAAAGTAATGGAATGTGGAATGGAATGTGGAATGGAATGGAATGGAAAGTGGAACAGAATGGAAAGGAATGTGGTATGGCATGTGTAATGGAATGGAATGGAAGAGAATGGAATATGGAATACAATGTGCAATGTACTGGAATGGAATGTGAAATGGAATTGAATGGAAAGTGGAATGGAAAGGAATGGAATGTGGAATGGAATGCAATGGAACGTGGAATGGAAACTGGAAAGGCAGGCAGAAAGGAACAGGGAATGGAACGTGGAATCGAACGTGGAATGTAATGTGGAATTGAAAGTAATGGAAGGTGTAAAGGAATAGAATGGAATGGAACGGAATGTGGAACGGAATGCAATGGAATGGTAATGTAAGGTAATGGAAAGTGGAATGCAATGGAATGGAATGTGGAATGCAATGGAATTGAATGTGGAATGAAATGGAATGAAATGAAATGAGGAATTGAATGGAATGGAATGTGGAGTGGAGTGGAATGGAAGGTGGAATGCAAAGGAATGGAATGAAATGAGTAATTGAATGGAATGCAATGTGGAATGGAATGGAATGGAATGTGGAATGGAATGGAATACAACTTTGAATGGAATGTGGAATGGACTGGAATGGAATGTGGAATGAAATGGAATGGAACGTGGAATAGAATGTGGAATGGAATGGAATGGAAAGGAATGTGAAATGGAATGGAATGTGGATTGGAATGGAATGGAATTTGTAATGGAATGGAAAGTAATATGCAATGGAATGTGGAATGGAATGGAATGGAATGTGGAATGGAATGGAATGGAATGGAATGTGGTTGGAATGTGGAAAGGAATGTGGAATGGATTGTGGAATGAAATGTGGAATGGAATCTGCAATGCAACTGAATGGAATATGGAATGGAAAGTGGAATGGAATGTGGAATGGAACATGAAATGCAACGTAGAATGGAATGGAATGCAATATTGAATGGAAAGTGGAATGGAATGGAAAGCGGAATGGAATGTAGAATGTAATGGAATGGACTGTGGAATGGAATGTGGAATGGAATGGAATGGAATGTGGATGGCAATGGAATGGAATACAATGTGGAATCGAATGGAGTGGAATATGGAATGGATTGGAATGCAATGTGGAATGGAATGGAATGGAAATTGGAATGGAATGTGGAATGGAATGTGGAATGGTATGTGGAATGAAATGTGGAATGCAATGGAATGGAATGTTGAATGGAATGGAATGGAATGAGGAATAGAATGGAATGGCGTGAAATGTGGAAGGGAATGTGGAATGGAATGTGGAATGAAATGGAATGGAACGTGGAATTGAATGGATTGTAATGTGGAATGGAATGGAGTAGAATGTGGAATGGAACGGAATGGAATGTAGAATGGAATGTGGAATGGAATGGAATGGATTGTGTAATAGAATGGAATGGAATGGAATTGAATGCGGAGTTGAATGAAATGAAATGTGGAATGGAATGAAATGGAATGTGAAATAGAATGGAATGGAGTGTGGAATGTAATGTGGATTGGAAAGGAACGGAATGTGGAATGGAATGGAATGTAATGGAATGTGAAACAGAATTTGGAATTGAATGAAGAATGGAATGAAATGGAATGTGGAATGGAATGGAATGGAATGTGGAATGGAATGTGGAATGGAATGTGTAATGGAATGTGGAATGGATTGTGTATTGGAATGTGGAATGAAATGTGGAAAGGAATGTGGACTGGAATGAAATGAAATATAATTTATTGGAATGAAATGCAATCGCTGGCAATAGAATACAATGCAATGCAATGGAAAGTTGACATCCAATGTTAGCTGAAATTGTGCCACTAAACTCCAGCCTGGGTGACACAGTGATATCCTGTTGAAAGAAAGGAATGGAACGCAATGGAGTGAAACGGAATGGAATAGAAGGGATTGCATTGGAGTGGAGTGGAGTTGAGTAGAGTTGAGTGGAGTGGGATGGAGTGGAATGGAGTCGAATGGAATGCAATGGGGTGGAATGGAATGGAGTGGAGTGGAGTGAAGTGGAGTGAAATAGAATGTAATGGAATGGTATGGAATGGAATGCAATGGAATGGTGAAAAGAACTGTGAGCTGAGATTGTGACACTGCACTCCAGCCATTGTTACAGAGTGAGATGTTGTGCAAAAAAGGAATGGAAAGGAATGGATTGGAATGGAATGGAAAGAAGTGGAGTGGAGTAGAGTGGAATGAAGTGAGTGGAGTGGAATTGAGGAGAGTGGAACGGAGTGGAGTGGAATGGAAAGGAATGGAGTGGATTGGAATGCAATGGAGTGGAGTGGAATGGAATGGAGTGGAATGGAATTGAGGAGTTGAACGGAGTAGATTGGAGTGAAATGGAGTGGAGTGGAGTGGAATGGAATGGGGTGGAGTGGAATTAAGTGGAGTGGAATGGAATGGGGTGGAGTGGAATGAAATGGAGTGGAATGGAATGGAGTGAAGTGGAACGCAGTGGAGTGGAGTGAAATGCAGTGGAGGGAGTGGAATGGAATGGAATAGAGTGGAATGGAATGGAATGGAATGGAGTGGAATGGAATAGAGTGGAGTGGGATGGAGTGTAGTGGCGTGTAGTGGAGTGGAAAGGAGTTGAGTGGAATGGAATGCAGTGCAGTGGAAAGGAGTGGAGTGGAATGGAATGGAGTGGAATGGAATGGAGTGGAGTGGAATCGAACGGATTGGAATGGAATGGAATAGAGTGGAATGGAATGGAGTGGAGTGGAATGGACTGTAGTGGAGTAGAATGGAATGGGTTGGAGTGGAATGAAATGGTGTGGAGAGGTATGGACGGGAGTGGAGTGGATTGGAATGGGTTGGAGTGGAATGGAATGGAGTGGAGTGTAATGGAGGGGAGTGGAGTTAAATGGAATGGAGTGCAATGGAATGGAGTGGAGTTAAATGGAATGGAGTGCAATGGAATGGAGTGGAGTTAAATGGAATTGAGTGCAATGGAATGGAGTGGAGATCTATGGAGTGGAGTGGAATGGAATGGAATGGATTGGAGTGGAATGTAATGGAGTGGAATGGATTGGAATGGAATGGAGTGGAGTGGGATGGAGTGTAGTGCAATGGACTGGAATAGAATGGAATGGAATGTAGTGGAGTGGAATGGAATGGAGTGAAATTCAATGAAATGGAGTGGAGAGGAAAGGAATGGAATGGAGTGGTTTGGAATGGAATGTAACGGAAGAGAGCAGAATTGAATGGAGTGGAGTGGAGTGGAAGGAAATGGAGTGGAGTGGGGTGAAACGGAATGGAGTGCAGTCGAGTGGAATGGAGAGGAATGGAATGGAATAGAGTGGAGTGGTATGGAATGCACTAGAGTGGAGTGGAATGGAATGGAGTGGAGTGGAGTAGAGAGAAGTGGAGTGGAATCGAGTGGAGTGGAATGGAATGGAGTGGAGTGGAGTGGAGTGGAGAGGAGTGAAATGGAATGGTATGGCATGGAATGGATGGGAGTGAACTGGAAGGGAATGGAGTGGAGTGGAAAGGAATGGATTGGGCTGGAATTGAAAGGAATGGGTTGGAGAGGAGTGGAGTGGAGTGCAGTGGAGTGGAAAGGAATGGAAGGTAGTGGTGTGGAGTAGAATGGTATGGAATGGAGCAGAATGGAATGGAGTGGATTTTAGTGGAATGGAGTGGAGTGGAATGGAACGGAATATAGTTGAGTGGAGTGGAATGGAGTTCATTGGAATGGAGTGGAGTGGAATGGATTGGAGTGGAGTGGAATGGAATGTAGTCGAATGAAGAGGAATGGAATGGAGTGGAGTGGAATGGAATGGAGTGAAATATACTGGAGTAGAATGGAATGGAGTGGAGTGGAAGGGAATGGAGTGGAATGAAAAGGAATGGAATGGTGTGGTGTGGAATGGATTGGAATGGAATGGAATGGAGTGGAACGGAATGCAGTGGAGTGGAGTGAACTGGAATGGATTGAAGCAGAAAGAAATGAAGTGGAGTGGAGTGGAAAGGAGTGGAGTGGAATGGAATAGAGTGGAGTGGAGTTGAGTGGAATGGATTGGAGTGGAGTGGAGTGGAGTGAAATGGAATTGAATGGAATGGAATGAAGAAATGTGTGCTTAGATTTTTCCACTGTGCTGCAGCTTGTGTGACAGATGGAGATCCCGTTGAAAGAAAGGAGTGGAATAGAAGGGATTGGAAAAGCATGGCAAAAAATGGATAGGAGTGGAGTGGAGTGGAGTGCAGTGGAATAAAATGGAATGGAATGGAATGGAATAGAAAGGAATGGAATAGAATGGAATGGTGAAAAGAAATGTGACCTGAGATTCTGCCACTTCACACAATCCTGGGTGAAAGAGGGAGATCCTGTAAAAAGTACGGAATGGAATGGAATGTAGTGGAATTGATTGAAATGGAGTGGAGTGGGGTGGAGTGGAAAAGAGTGGAATGGAATAGAATGGAGTGGAGTGGAACGGAATGGACAGGAGTGGAGTGTAATGGAATGGAGTGGAATGGAGTGGAGTGGAGTGGAGTGGAATGGAATTGACTGGAGTGGAAAAGAATGAAGTGGAGTGGAATGGAATGTAATGGAGTGAAGGGTAGTGGGGTGCAGTGGAATGGAGTGGAGTGGAGGGGAATGGAGTGGAGTGGAGTGGAGTGGAGTGGAATTGATTGGCGTGGAGTGGAAAAGAGTGGAGTGAAATGGAATGGAATGAGATGGAATGGAAAGGATTGGAGTGGACTGGAATGGAGTGGAGAAGACTGAAATGGATTGGAATGGAGTTCAATGGAATGGAGTGGAGTGGAAAGGAATGGAATGGAGTCTAGTGGAATGGAATGGAGTGCAGTGGAATGGAGTGGAGTTGAATGGGGTGGAGTGGAATGGAATGGAGTGCAATGGAATGGAGTGGAATGAAGTGGAGTGGAGTGGATTGGAGTGGAGTGCAGTGGAATGGAATGTAACAGAGTGGAATGGAACGGAACTGAGTGGAATAGAGTGGAATGGAATGAAGTGGAATGGAATGCAGTACAGTGGAATGGAATGGAGTGAAATGGATAGGAATAGAATGGAATGAATTGGGGTGGATTGGAGTGGAGGGAATTGGAGTGAACAGTAATGGAGTCGAATGGAATGGGATGGAATGGAATGGAATGGAGTGTAGTGTAGTGGAGTGCAATAGAATGGAATAGAATGGGATGGAATGGAATGCAATGGAATGGTGAAAATAAATGAGAGCTGAGACTGTTTCATTGCATTCCAGCATTTGTGACAGAGTGAGATCCTGTGGAAAGAAAGTAATGGACAGCAATAGAGAGGAATGCAATGAAATGGAGTAGAATCGAATGAAGTGGAGTGGAATGGAGTGGAGTTGAGTGCAATGGAATGGAATGAAGTGGAGAGGAGTGGAGTGGAGTGGAGTAGAATTGAGTGGAGTGGAGTGGAAAAGAGTGGAGTGAAATGGAATGGAATCAGATGGAATAGAAAGGAGTGGAGTGGACTGGAATGGAGTGGAGTGGTGTGCAGTGAATGGATTGGAATGGAGTTCAGTGGAATGGAGTGGTGTGGAAAGGAATGGAATGGAATCTAGTGGAATGGAATGGAGTGGAGTGGAATGGAGTGACGTTGAGTGGGGTTGAGAAGAATGGAATGCAGTGCAATGGAATGGAGTGGAGTGGAGTGGATTGGAGTAGAGTTCAGTGGAATGGAATTGAACGGAGTGGAATAGAGTGGAATGGAATGGAAAGGAGTGGAATAGTGTGGAATGGAATGGAGTGGAATGGATTGCAATAGAGTGGAATGGAATGGAGTGGAATGGATAGGAATGGAATGGAATGAATTGGAGTGGATAGGATTGGAGTGAACTGGAACAAAGTAGAATGGAGTCGAATGGAATGGGATGGAGTGGAATGGAATGGAGTGGAGTGTAGTGGAGTGAAATAGAATGGAATGGAATGGGATTGAATGGAATACAATGGAATGGTGAAAAGAAATGTGAGCTGAGACTGTATCACTGCACTCAAGTATTTGTGACACAGTGGGATCCTGTGGAAAGAAAGTAATGAACTGGAATGGAGTGGAATGCAATGGAATGGAGTAGAATCAAATGGAGTGGAGTGGAATGGAGTGGAGTTGAGTGCAATGGAATGGAGTGGAGTGGAATGGAGTGGAGTGGAATGGATTGGAGTGGAGTCGAATGGAGAGGATTGGAGTGGAATGGAATGGAGTGGAGTGGAATGGAGTGGACTTGAGTGGAATGGGAAGGAGTGGAGTGGATTGGAGTGGAGTGGCGTGGAATGGAGTGGAATGGAGTGGAGGGGAAAGGAATGGAGTGGAGTGGAATGGAATGGAGTGGAGTAGAATGGATTGGAGTGGAGTGGAATGGAATGGAGATGAGTTTAATGGGATGGAATAGAATGGAATGGAATGGAATGGAATGGAGAGGAGTGGAATGGCATGGAATGGAATGGAATGGAGTGGAATGTAATGGAGTGGAATGGAATGGAGTGGAGTGGAATGGAATGGAGTGGAGTGGAGTACCGTGGAGTGGAGGTGAGTGGAATGTAGTGGAAAGGAATCGAATGTAATGGAATATAGTGCAGTGGAGTAGAGTGGAGTGGAATGGAGTGGAATGGAACAGAATAGAAAGGAACAGAACGGAATGGAATGGAATGGAGAAATGTGTTTTGCTATTGTGCCACCACGCTACAGCCCTGTGACAGAGGGAGATACTGGGGAAAGAAACGAGTGGAATGGAATGTAAAGGAATGGAATGGAATGGATTGGTGTGGAGTGGAGTGAGATTGAGTGGAATGGAATGGAATGGAATAGAATAGAATGGAATTGAATAGAGTGCAGTGGAAAGGAATGGTGTGGAGTGGAATGGAATGGAATGGAGTGTAGTGGAATGGAATGTAGTGGAGTGGAAATGAGTGGAGTGGAGTGGAATGGAGTAGAGTGGAGTGGAATGGAGTAGAGTGGATTGCAGTGGAGTGAAGAGGAATGGAGTGGAGTAGATAGGAGTGGAGTGGATTGGAATGGAGTGGAGTGGAGTGGAAATTAATGGAAAGGAGTGGAATGGAATGCAATGGATTGGAATGGAATGGAATGGAATGCAATGGAATGCAATGGAATGGAATGGAATGGAATGGAATGCAATGGAATGCAATGGAATGGAATGGAATGGAATGGAATGCAATGGAATGCAATGGAATGGAATGAAAAGGAATGGAATGTAATGGAATTGAATGGAATAACGAAATGTGATTTGAGATTGTGAAACTGAACTCCAGGCTTGATTACAGAGTGAGATGTTCCCGAATTTAAGGAATGGAATGAAATTCAGCGGAGTGGAATGGAATGGAATGGAATGGAGTGGACTGGAGTGGAGTGGAGTGAAGTGGGGTGGAGTGGAAAGGAGAGGAATGGAATCAGATGGAATGGAGTGGAATGAAGTGGAGTGGAGTGGGGTAGAGTGGAGTGAGGAAGAATGGAGTGGAATGGAAGGGGTTGGAGTGGAACGGAGTGGAGTAGAGTGCAGTGGAGTGGAGAGGAGTGGAATGGAGGAGAATGGAATCGGATGTAATGGAATTTAGTGCAGTGGAATGCAGTGGAACATAATGGAACGGAATGGATAGAATGCAACATAACGAAACGGAATGGAGTAATATGTGCTGAGATTGTGCCACTGCGCTACAGCTTGTATGACACTGGGTGACCTGTCAAAAGAAAGGAGTGGATGGGAATGGAATGCAATGGAATGGAATGGAATGTATTAGAGGGGATCAGAGTGGAATCAATTGGAATGGAATGGAATGGAATGGAATGGGATGGGATGGGATGGAATGGGATGGGATGGGATGGAATGGGATGGGATGGAATGGAATGGAATGGAATGGAATGGATTGGAATGGAATGGAGCAGACTAGAGAGAAGCAGAATGGAATGGACCGGAATGGAACAGAATAGAACGGAATGGAATGTGAGCTGAGATTGTGCCACTGCACTACAGGCTTGGTGACAGGCTGAGATACTCTCGAAAGAAAGGCATGGAATGGAATGAAGTGGAAAGGAATGGAATAGAATGGAGTGGACTGGAGTGGAGTGGAGTGGAGTGAAGTGGAGTGGAGTGGAATAGACAGGAATGCAATGGGAAGGAATGGAATTGAATGAAGTGGAGTGGAGTGGGGTGGAGTCAAGTGCAGTGGAATGGAGTGGAATGGAATGGGATGGAGTGGAATGGAGTGGAGTTGAGTGCAGTGGAGTGGAAAGGAGTGGAATGGAGTGGAAAAGAATCGGATTTAATGGAATGTAGTGGAGTGGAGTAGAGTTGAACGGAGTGGAATGGAATGGAATGGATTGGAATAGAAAGGAATGGCATGGAATGGAATGGAATGGAATGCAATGGAATGCAATGGAACAGAATGCAATGGAATGCAATGAAACAGAATGAAATGCAATGAAAAGTTGACATGTAATGTGACTGAAATTGGGCCACTACACTCCAGCCTGAGTTTCATAGTGATAACCTATCGAAAGAAAGAAATGGAATGGAATGGAGTGAAATGGAGTAGAATGGAATGGAATGGAGTGGAGTGGAGTGGAGTGGAGAAGAGTGGAGTGGAATGGAGTCGAATCGATTGGAATGGAGTGGAATAGAATGGAGTGGAATGGAGGGGAGTGAAATAGAATGGAATGGAATGGGATGGAACGGAATGCAATGGAATGGGGAAAAGAAATGTGGGCTGAGATTGTGCCACTGCACCCCAAAATGTGTGACAGAGTGAGATCCTGTGGAAAGAAAGGAATGGAATGGAATGGAGTGGAATGGAACGGAATGGAGTGGAGTGTAATGGAGTGGAGTGCAGTGGAACGGAGTGGAGTGGAGTGGAGTGGAATGTATTGGAATGGAAAGTAGTGGAATGGAGGGGAATGGAATGGAGTGGAGTGGAAGGGAATGGAGCGTATTGGAATGGAATGGAATGGAATGGAGTAGAGTGGAATGAAATGGAGAGAAGTGAAATGGAATGGAACAGAATGGAATGCAGTGGAGGGGAATGGAATTGAGTGGAGTGGAGTGGAGTGTCATGTAATGGAGTGCAGTGGAATGCAGTGGACTGGAAAGCATTGGAGAGGAGTGGATTTGAGTGGAGTGGAGTGGAGTGGAATGGAATGGAGTGGAATGGAATGGAGTGGAGTGGAGTGGAATGGAATGGAATGGAATGCAGTGGAAAGAAGCAGAATGAAATGGAGTGTAGTGGAAGGGAATGGAGTGGAATGGATTGGATTGAAATGGAATGGAGTGGAGTGGAATGGAATGGAATGGAATGGAATGGAATGGAGTGGAGTGGAATGGAAAGGAGTGGAGTGGATTTGAATGCCGTGGAGAGGAATGGAATGGAGTGAAGTGGACTGGAGTGGATTGGACCAGAGTGGAATGGAGTGGAATCAAATAGAGTGCAGTGGAATGGAATGGAGTGGAATGGACTGGAATGGAATTGAATGGAGTGGAGAGGAGTGGAATGGAATGGAGTGGAGTGGAAAGGAATGGAATGGAGTGGAGTGGAATGGAATGGAATGAAATGGACTGGAATGGAATGGAGTGGAGTGGAGGGGAATGGAATGGAGAAGAATGAAATGGAATGGAATGCAGTGCAATGGAATGGGTTGGAGTGGAGTGGAATGAAATGGAATGGAGTGGAGTGGAATGGAATGGAGTGGAATGGAGTTTAATGGAATGGAGTGGAGTGGAGTGGAATGAAGTGGAGTGGAATAGAGTGGAGTGGAGTGGGAAGGAGTGGAGTGGAGTGGAATGGAGTAGAGCGGAGTGGAAAGGAGTGGAGTGCATTGGAGTGGAGTGGAGAGGAATGGAGTGGAGTGGAAAGGAGTGGAGTGGATTGGAATGAAGTGGAATGGAGTGGAATGTAATGGAAAGGAGTGGAATGGAATGCAATGGATTGGAATGGAATGGAATGGAATGCAATGCAATGGAATGCAATGGAATGGATTGAAAAGGAATGGAATGGAATTGAATTGAATGGAATAACGAAATGTGAGCTGAGCCTGTGCCACTGAACTCCAGACTGGGCTAAAGAGTGAGATATTCTCGAATGTAAGGAATGGAATGAAATTCTGTGGAATGGAATGGAATGGAATGGAGTGGACTGGACTGGAGTGGAGTGAAGTGGGGTGGAGTGGAAAGCAGAGGGATGGAATGGAGTGGAATGAAGTGGAGTGGAGTGGGTTGGAGTGGAGTGCGGAAGAATGGAGTGGAATGGAAGGGGATAGAAAGGAAGTAGAGTACAGTGGAGTGGAGAGGAGTGGAATAGAGAAGAATGGAATCAGATGTAATGGAATGTAGTGGAGTGGAGTGGAATGGTACGGAACGGAATGGAATAGAATGCAACATAATGGAACGGAATGAAGAATCATGTGCTGATTGTGCCACGGCTCTACAGCTTCTATGACAGAGGGTGACCTCTTGAAAGAAAGGAGTGGAAGGGAATGAAATGGAATGGAATGGAATGGAATGTATTAGAGGGGATGAGAGTGGAATCGAGTGGAATGGAACGGAATGGATTGGAATGGGATGGAATGGATTGGAATTTAATGGAGCAGATTAGAGAGAAGCGGAATGGAATGGAACGGAACGGTACAGAATGGAATGGAATGGAATGTGAACTGAGATTGTGCCACTGCGCTACAGTCTTGATGACAGAGTGAGATACTCTCGAAAGAAAGGAATGGAATGGAATAGAATGGAGTGGACTGGAGTGGAGTGGAGTGAAGTGGAGTGGAGTGGAATAGAGAGGAATGGAATGGGAAGGAATGGAATCGAGTGAATTGGAGTGGAGTGGGGTGGAGTCGAGTGCAGTGGAATGGAGTGGAATGGAATGGGATGGAGTGGAATGGAGTGGAGTTGAGTGCAGTGGAGAGGAGAGAAGTGGACTGGAGTGGAATAGAATTGAACTTAATGGAACGTAGTGGAGTGAAGTGGAGTGGAGTGAAACGGAGAGGAATGGAATGGAATGGATTGGAATGGAAAGTAATGGCATGGAATGGAATGGAATGCAATGGAATGCAATGGAACAGAATGCAATGCAATGAAAAGTTGACATGTAATGTGACCTGAAATTGGACCACTGCACTCCAGCCTGAGTTTCACAGTGACAACCTGTCGAGAGAAAGGAATGTAATGCAACGGTGTGGAATGGAATAGAATGGAATGGAATGGAGTGGAGTGGAGTGGAGTGGAATGGAGTCGATTTGGACTGGAAAGGAGTGGAATGAAATGGAGTGGAGTGGAGTGGAGTGAAATAGAATGTAATGGAATGGGATGGAATGGAATGCAACGGAATGGGGAAAAGAAATGTGGGCTGAGATTGTGCCACTGCACCTCCGAAATTCTGACAGAGTGAGATCTTGTGGAAAGAGAGGAATGTAATGTAATGCAGTGGAATGGAAAGGAATGGAGTGGAGTGGACTGGAGTGGAGTGCAGTGGAATGAAGTGGAGTGGAGTGGACTGGAGTGAAGAGGAGTGGAGTGGAATGTATTGGAATGGAAAGGAGTGTAGTGGAGTGGAATGGAATGGAGCGAAGTGGAAGGGAATGGAGTGGATTGGAACGTAATGGAGCGGAATGGAGTGTAGTGGAATGAAATGGAGAGGAGTGGAACGGAATGGAATGGAATGGAATGCATTGGAGACGAACGGAATTGTGTGGAGTGGAGTGCAGTGGAATGGAGTGGACTGGAAAGGATTGGAGAGGAGTGGAGTGGAGTGGAGTTGAGTTGAATGGAATGGAATGGAGTGGAAAGGAATAGATAGGACTGGAGTGGAATGGAAAGGAATGGAGTGGAAAGGAGTGGAATGGAATGGAGTGGAGTGGAAGGGAATGGAGTGGAATGGATTGGATTGAAATGGAATGGAGTGGAGTGGAGTGGAATGGAATGGAGTGGAGTGGAATGGATTGGAATGCCATGGAGTGGAATGGAAATGAGTGAAGTGGAGTGGAGTGGATTGGACTGGAGTGGAATGGAGTGGAATCGAATGGATTGCAGTGGATTGGAATGGAGTGGAATGGACTGGACAGGAATGGAATGGAATGGAGAGGAGAGGAGTGGAATGGCATGGAATGGAGTGGAGTGGAGTGGAATGGAATGGAGTAGAGTGGAATGGATTGGAATGCCATTGAGTGGAATGGAAAGGAGTGAAGTGGAGTGGATTGGACTGGAGTGGAAAGGAATGGAATCGAATGGAGTGCAGTGGAATGGAATGGAGTGGAATAGACTGGAATGGAATGGAATGGAGTGGAGTGGCACGGAATGGAATGGAGTGGAGTGGAGTGGAATGGAATGGAGTGGAGTGGAATTCAATGGAGTGGAATGGAATGAACTTGAAGGGAATGGAGTGGAGAGAAATAGAATGGAATGGAATGGGATGGAATGGATTGCAATAGAATGGTGAGTACAAATGTGGGCTGAGACTGTGCCACTGCACTCCAGCCTTTGTGAGAGACTGAGGCCCTGTGGAAAGAAAGGAATGTAATGGAATGGAGTGGAATGGAATGAAATGGAGTGGAGTGGAATGGATTGGAATGGAGTGGAGTGGAGTGGATTGTGGTGCAGTGGAATGGAGTGGAGTGGAATGGAGTGTAGTGGAGTGGAATGGAATGGAGTGGAGTGGAATAGAATGGAGCAGATTGGAATGGAAAGGAGTGAAATTTAGTGGAGTGGAATGAAATGGCGAGGAGTGGAATGGAATGGAATGGAATGGAGTGGAATGGAATGGAATGGAATGGAATGGAATGGAATGGAGAGGAGTGGAATGGAATTGAGCGGAGTGGAGTGGATTGGAATGGAGTGGAGTGAAGTGGAATGAAGTGGATTGAAAAGGAGTGAAGTGGATTGGAGTGGAGTGGAGTTGAGTGGAGTGGAATAGAATGGAGTTTAATGGAATGGAGAGGAATGAAGTTGAGTGGAATGGAGTCGAGTGGAGTGGAGTGGAATGGAATGGAATGGAGTGGAGTGGAAGGGGTGGAGTAGAATGGAAAGGAGTGGAATGGATTGGTATGGAATGGAATGGAGTGGAGTGGAGTTGAATGGAATGGAGTGGAG
Organism: Pongo pygmaeus; assembly: GCF_028885625.2. NCBI lineage: Eukaryota > Metazoa > Chordata > Mammalia > Primates > Hominidae > Pongo > Pongo pygmaeus. The sequence continues at coordinate 9,023,802 of NC_072386.2, read as the reverse complement.
TGGAATGGAATTGAGTGGAGTGGAATGGAATGGAGTTTAGTGGAATGTAATGCAATGGAGTGGAGAGAAATGCAGTGGAGTGCAATGGAATGGAGTGGAGTGGAGTGGAGTGTACTGAAGTGGAATGGAGTGGAGTGGGCTGGAGTGGAGTGGAATGGAATGGAAAGGAGTGGAATGGAGTGGAATGTAATGGAGTGGAGTGGAATGGAATGGAGTGGAATAGACTGCAATGGAATGGAATGGAATGGAGTGGAGGGAATGGAAAGGAATGCAATGGAAGGGAATGGAATGGAGTGGATTGTAACGGAATGGAATGGGGCTTTATGGAAAGGAGTGGAGTGGAGTGGAATGGAATGCAGTTTAGTGGAATGGAATGGAGTGGAATGGACTGGAATGGAATCGAATGGAGAGGAGTGGAGTGCAATGGAATGCAGTGGAGTGGAAAGGAATGGAATGGAGTGGAGTGGAGTGGAATGGAACGGAGTGGAGTGGAAGGGAATGGAGTGGAGTGGAGTGGAGTGGAATGGAATGCAGTGGAGTTGAAAGGAATTGAATGGAGTGGAGTGGAGTGGAATTGAACGGAGTGGAGTGGAATGGAAAGGAGTGGAGTGGAATGAAATGTAGTGGAGTGGAGTGGAATGGAATGAAATGGAATGAAGTGAAGTGGAGTGTAATGGAGTCGAGTGGAATGGAATGGTGTGGAGTTGGGTGGAGTGTAGTGGATTAGAATGGAATGGAATGGAATGGAATGGAACGGAATGGAATGGAATGGAATGAAGAAATGTGTGCTTCCATTTTGACACTGCTTTTCAGCCTTTGTGACAGAGGAAGATCCTGTTGAAAGAAAGGAGTCGTTCACATCCCTTGTAAGTTGGATTCCTAGGTATTTTATTCTCTTTGAAGCAATTGTGAATGGGAGGTCACTCATGATTTGGCTCTCTGTTTGTCTGTTATTGATGTATAAGAATGCTTGTGATTTTTGCACATTGATTTTGTATCCTGAGACTTGGCTGAAGTTGCTTATCAGCTTAAGGAGATTTTGGGCTGAGACAATGGGGTTTTCTAGATATACTATCATGTCATCTGCAAACAGGGACAATTTGACTTCCTCTTTTCCTAATTGAATACCCTTGATTTCCTTCTCCTGCCTAATTGCCCTGGCCAGAACTTCCAACACTATGTTGAACAGAAGTGGTGAGAGAGGGCATCCCTGTCTTGTGCCAGTTTTCAAAGGGAATGCTTCCAGTTTTTGCCCATTCAGTATGATATTGGCTGTGGGTTTGTCATAAATAGCTCTTATTATTTTGAGATACGTCCCATCAATTCCTAATTTATTGAGAGTTTTTAGCATGAAGGGTGGTTGAATTTTGTCAAAGGCCTTTTCTGCATCTATTGAGATAATCATGTGGTTTTTGTCTTTTGTTCTGTTTATATGCTGGATTACATTTATTGATTTGTGTATATTGAACCAGCCTTGCATCCCAGGGATGAAGCCCACTCGATCATGGTGGATAAGCTTTTTGATGTGCTGCTGGATTCTGTTTGCCAGTATTTTATTGAGGATTTTTGCATCAATGTTCATCAAGGATATTGGTCTAAAATTCTCTTTTTTTGTTGTGTCTCTGCCAGGCTTTGGTATCAGCATGATGCTGGCCTCATAAAATGAGTTAGGGAGGATTCCCTCTTTTTCTATTGATTGGAATAGTTTCAGAAGGAATGGTACCAGCTCCTCCTTGTACCTCTGGTAGAATTCGGCTGTGAATCCATCTGGACCTGGACTTTTTTTGGTTGGTAAGCTATTGATTATTGCCACAATTTCAGCTCCTGTTATTGGTCTATTCAGAGATTCAACTTCTTCCTGGTTTAGTCTTGGGAGGGTGTATGTGTTGAGGAATTTATCCATTTCTTCTAGATTTTCTAGTTTATTTGCATAGAGGTGTTTGTAATATTCTCTGATGGTAGTTTGTATTTCTGTGGGATCGGTGGTGATATCCCCTTTATCATTTTTTATTGCATCTATTTGATTCTTCTCTCTTTTTTTCTTTATTAATCTTGCTAGCGGTCTATCAATTTTGTTGATCCTTTCAAAAAACCAGCTCCTGGATTCATTTATTTTTTGAAGGGTTTTTTGTGTCTCTATTTCCTTCAGTTCTGCTCTGATTTTAGTTATTTCTTGCCTTCTGCTAGCTTTTGAATGTGTTTGCTCTAGCTTTTCTAGTTCTTTTAATTGTGATGTTAGGGTGTCAATTTTGGATCTTTCCTGCTTTCTTTTGTGGGCATTTAGTGCTATAAATTTCCCTCTACACACTGCTTTGAATGCATCCCAGAGATTCTGGTATGTTGTGTCTTGGTTCTCATTGGTTTCAAAGAACATCTTTATTTCTGCCTTCATTTCGTTATGTACCCAGTAGTCATTCAGGAGCAGGTTTTTCAGTTTCCACGTAGTTGAGCAGTTTTGAGTGAGATTCTTAATCCTGAGTTCTAGCTTGATTGCACTGTGATCTGAGAGACAGTTTGTTACAATTTCTGTTCTTTTACATTTATTGAGGAGAGCTTTACTTCCAAGTATATGGTCAATTTTGGAATAGGTGTGGTGTGGTGCTGAAAAAAATGTATATTCTGTTGATTTGGGGTGGAGAGTTCTGTAGATGTCTATTAGGTCCGCTTGGTGCAGAGCTGAGTTCAATTCCTGGGTATCCTTGTTGACTTTCTGTCTCGTTGATCTGTCTAATGTTGATAGTGGGGTGTTAAAGTCTCCCATTATTAATGTGTGGGAGTCTAAGTCTCTTTGTAGGTCACTCAGGACTTGCTTTATGAATTTGGGTGCTCCTGTATTGGGTGCATATATATTTAGGATAGTTAGCTCTTCTTGTTGAATTAATCCCTTTACCATTATGTAATGGCCTTCTTTGTCTCTTTTGATCTTTGTTGGTTTAAAGTCTGTTTTATCAGAGACTAGGATTGCAACCCCTGCCTTTTTTTGTTTTCCGTTTGCTTGGTAGATCTTCCTCCATCCTTTTATTTTGAGCCTATGTGTGTCTCTGCACGTGAGATGGGTTTCCTGAATACAGCACACTGATGGGTCTTGAGTCTTTATCCAGTTTGCCAGTCTGTGTCTTTTAATTGGAGCATTTAGTCCATTTACATTTAAAGTTAATATTGTTATGTGTGAATTTGATCCTGTCATTATGATGTTAGCTGGATATTTTGCTCGTTAGTTGATGCAGTCTCTTCCTAGTCTCGATGGTCTTTACATTTCGGTATGATTTTGCAGTGGCTGGTACCGGTTGTGCCTTTCCATGTTTAGCGCTTCCTTCAGAAGCTCTTTTAGGGCAGGCCTGGTGGTGACAAAATCTCTCAGCATTTGCTTGTGTGTAAAGTAGTTTATTTCTCCTTCACTTATGAAGCTTAGTTTGGCAGGATATGAAATTCTGGGTTGAAAATTCTTTTCTTTAAGAATGTTGAATATTGGCCCCCACTCTCTTCTGGCTTGTAGGGTTTCTGCCGAGAGATCTGCTGTTAGTCTGATGGGCTTCCCTTTGATGGTAACCCGAGCTTTCTCTCTGGCTGCCCTTAACATTTTTTCCTTCATTTCAACTTTGGTGAATCTGACAATGATGTGTCTTGGAGTTGCTCTTCTCGAGGAGTATCTTTGTGGCGTTCTCTGTGTTTCCTGAATCTGAATGTTGGCCTGCCTTGCTAGATTGGGGAAGTTCTCCTGGATAATATCCTGCAGAGTGTTTTCCAACTTGTTTCCATTCTCCCCGTCACTTTCAGGTACACCAATCAGACGTAGATTTGGTCTTTTCACATAGTCCCACATTTCTTGGAGGCTTTGCTCGTTTCTTTTTATTCTTTTTTCTCTAAACTTCCCTTCTCGCTTCATTTCATTCATTTCATCTTCCAGGGCTGATACCCTTTCTTCAAGGAGAACTACAAACCACTGCTCAAGGAAATAAAAGAGGATACAAACAAATGGAAGAATATTCCATGCTCATGGGTAGGAAGAATCAATATCATGAAAATGACCATCCTTCCCAAGGTAATTTACAGATTCAATGCCATCCCCATCAAGCTACCAATGACTTTCTTCACAGAATTGGAAAAAACTACTTTAAAGTTCATATGGAACCAAAAAAGAGCCCGCATCGCCAAGTCAATCCTAAGCCAAAAGAACAAAGCTGGAGGCATCACACTACCTGACTTCAAACTATACTACAAGGCTACAGTAACCAAAACAGCATGGTACTGGTACCAAAACAGAGATATAGATCAATGGAACAGAACAGAGCCGTCAGAAATAATGCCACATATCTACAAGTATCTGATCTTTGACAAACCTGAGAAAAACAAGAAATGGGGAAAGGATTCCCTATTTAATAAATGGTGCTGGGAAAACTGGCTAGCCATATGTAGAAAGCTGAAACTGGATCCCTTCCTTACACCTTATACAAAAATCAATTCAAGATGGATTAAAGACTTAAATGTTAGACCTAAAACCATAAAAACCCTAGAAGAAAACCTAGGCATTACCATTCAGGACATAGGCATGGGCAAGGACTTCATGTCTGAAACACCAAAAGCAATGGCAACAAAAGCCAAAATTGACAAATGGGATCTAATTAAACTAAAGAGCTTCTGCACAGCAAAAGAAACTACCATCAGAGTGAACAGGCAACCTACAAAATGGGAGAAAATTTTCGCAACCTACTCATCTGACAAAGGACCAATATCCAGAATCTACAATGAACTCCAACAAATTTACAAGAAAAAAACAAACAACCCCATCAAAAAGTGGGCAAAGGACATGAACAGACACTTCTCAAAAGAAGACATTTATGCAGCCAAAAAACACATGAATAAATGCTCACCATCACTGGCCATCAGAGAAATGCAAATCAAAACCACAATGAGATACCATCTCACACCAGTTAGAATGGCAATCATTTAAAAGTCAGGAAACAACAGATGCTGGAGAGGTTGTGGAGAAATAGGAACACTTTTACACTGTTGGTGGGACTGTAAACTTGTTCAACCCTTGTGGAAGTCAGTGTGGTGATTCCTCAGGGATCTAGAACTAGAAATTCCGTTCGACCCAGCCATCCCATTACTGGGTATATACCCAAAGGACTATAAATCATGCTGCTATAAAGACACATGCACACGTATGTTTATTGCGGCATTATTCACAATAGCAAAGACTTGGAACCAACCCAAATGTCCAACAATGATAGACTGGATTAAGAAAATGTGGCACATATACACCATGGAATACTATGCAGCCATAAAAAATGATGAGTTCACGTCCTTTGTAGGGACATGGATGAAATTGGAAATCATCATTCTCAGTAAACTATCGCAAGAACAAAAAACCAAACACCGCATATTCTCACTCATAGGTGGGAATTGAACAATGAGAACACATGGACACAGGAAGGGGAACATCACACTCTGGGGACTGTTGTGGGGTGGGGGCAGGGGGGAGGGATAGCATTGGGAGATATACCTAATGCTAGATGACGAGTTGGTGGGTGCAGCGCACCAGCATGGCACATGTATACATATGTAACTTACCTGCACATTGCGCACATGTACCATAAAACCTAAAGTATAATAATAATAATAATAATAATAATAATAAAAGAAAAAAAAAAAAGAAAGAAAGGAGTCGAATGGAAGGGATTAAAATGGAATGGCATGGAATGGATGAGTGTGGAGTGGATTGGAATTGAGTGGAGTGGTTTGCAGTGGAATGGAATCGAATAGAATGGAATGGAATGGAATGGTGAAATGAAATGTAAGCTGAGATTTTGCCACTGCACACCAGGATTGGTTACAGAGTGAGATCCTTTCCAAAGAAAGGAATGGAACGCAATGGAGTGGAATGGACTGAAATGGAAAGGAGTGGAGTGGAGTGCAAAGGAGTGGAGTTGCATGGTTTGGACTGCAGTGGAATGAAATGGACTGGAGTGGAGTGGAATGGAAAGGTGTAGAATGGAGTGGAGTGAAGTGGAGTTGAATGGAATGGAGGGGAGTGGAGTGGAATGGAGTGGAGTGGAATGGAATGGAGTGGAATGGTGTGGAGTGGAATGGAATGGAATGGAATGGAGTGGAGTGGAATGGAATTGAGTGGAGTAGAGTGGAATGAAGTGGAGTGGACTGGAATGGAAAGGCGTGTAGTAGAATGGAATGGAGTGGAAAGTAATGGAGTGGAGAGGAATGGAATGGAATGGAGTGGAATGGAATTCAATGGATTGGAACGGAATGGAATGGAGTGGAATGGAATGGAGTGGAGTGAAATAGAATGGAATGGAATGGGATGGAATGGATTGCAATGGAATGGTGAAAAGAAATGTGGGATGAGATTGTGCCACTGCACTGCTGCCTTTGTGCCACTGCACTGCTGCCTTTGTGCCAGAATGAGATCCTGTGCAAAGAAAGGAATGGAATGGAATGGGGTGGAATGGAATGGAAAGGATTGGAGTGGAGTGGAGAGGAGTGGAGTGGAGTGGGAAGGAAGGGAGTAGAGTAGAATGGAATGGAGCCGACTGGATTGGAATGGAATGGAGTGAAATGGAAAAGACTGGAATGGATTGTAGTGGATTGGAATGGAATGGAATTGAGTGGAGTGGAGTGGAATGGAATTGAGCAGAGGGGAATGGAATGGAGTGTAGTGGAATGGAATGGAGTGGAGTGGAGTGAAATGCAGGGGAGTGGAATGGAATGGAGTGAAGTGGAGTGGAGTGGATTGGACTGAAGTAGAATGGAGTAGAGTGGGCTGGAGTGGAGTGGAATGGAATGGAATGGAGTGGAATGGAGTGGAATGGAATGGAGTGGACTGGAATGGAATGGATTGGAATGGACTGGAATGGAATGGAATGGAGTGCAGTGGAGGGAATGGAATGGAGTGCAGTGGAGGGAATGGAATGGAGGGCAGTGGAAAGGAATGGAATGAAGTGGAGTGGAATGGAATGGAATGGAGCTTTATGCAAAGGAGTGGAGTGGACTGGAATGGAATGGAGCATAGTGAAATGGAATGGAGTGCAGTGGAGTGGACTAGAATGAAATGGAGTGGAATTGAATGGAGTGAAGCGGAAGTGAGTGGAGTGGAGTGTAGAGGAGTGAAGTTGAATTGAATGGAATGTAATGGAATGCAATGGAATGAAGAAATGTTTGCTGATATTGTGCCACTGCTCTACAGCCTGTGTGACAGAGGGAGATGATGTAGAAAGAATGGAGTGGAATGGAAGGGATTTGGAATGGAATGGCATGGAATGGATTTGGGTGGAATGGAATTCAGTGGATTGGAGTGGAGTGCAGTGCAATGGAATGGAATGGAATGGTATGGTGAAATGGAATGTGAACTGAGATTGTGCCAGTGCACACCAGCATGGGTGACACAGTGAGACCACGTCTAAAGAAAGGAATGGGATGGAATGGAGTGGAATGGATTGAAATGGAGTGGACTGGAGTGCAGTGGCGTGCAAAGAAGTGGAGTTGCATGGAATGGAGTGGAGTGGAATGGAATGGACTGCAGTGCAGTGGAATGGAACGGAATGGAATGGAGTGGAGTAGAATGGAGTCGAGTGTAGTGGAATGGAATGGAATGAAGAGGAGTGGATTGGAATGCTGTGGAGTGGAATGGAATGGATTTACGCCGAGCGGAGTGGATTGGACAAGAATGGCATGTAGTGGAGTGGAGAGGAGTGGAGTGCAATGGAATGGAATGGAGTGGAATGAAATGGAGTTGAGTGGAATGGAAAGGAATGCAATGGAGTAGAGTGGAATGGAATTGAGTGGAGTGGAGTGGAGTGGAGTGGAATGGAGTGGAGCGGAGTGCCATGGAGTGGAGTGGAGTGGAAAGGAAAAGAGTGGAATAGAATGGATTAGAATGTAGTAGATTGGAGTGGAGAGGAATGGAATGAAATGGAATGGAGTGGAGTGGAATGGAGTGGAGTGGAGTGGACTGCAATGGAATGGAATGGAGTGGAGTGGACTGGAATGTAGTGGAGTGGAATGGAATGGAGTTAAGTGGAGTGGAGTGCATTGGACTGGAGCGGTATGTAGTGGAGTGGATTGGACTGGAGAGGGTGGAGTGCAATGCAATGGAATGGAGTGTAATGGAGTGTTGAGGAATGGAGTGGAGTTGAGTGGAATGGAATTGAGTGGAGTGAAATGGTATGGAATGGAGTGGAATAGAGTGGAGTGGAGTGGAGTAGAGTGGAGTGCAAAGGAGTGGCATGGAATGGAATAGAGTGGAGTGGAATGGAGTGGAGTGGAGTGGAATGGAGTGGAGTGCAATGGAATGGAGTGGAATGGACTGAAATGGAGTGGAGTGGAATGGAATGGAGTGCAGAGGAATTGAGTGGAATGGAGACGAATTGAATGGATTGGTGAGGAATGGAATGGAGTGGAGTGGAATGGAGTGGAGTGGAGTGGAATGGAATGGAGTGGAGAGGAGTGGAATGGAGTGGAGTGGAGAAGAGTGCAGTGGATTGCAATGGAATGGAGTGTAGTCGAATGGAATGGAGTGGAGAGGAATGTAATCGAGTGGAGTGGAATGGAGAGTAGTGGATTGGAAATGAGTGGAATTGAATGGAGCAGAGTGGAATGGAATACAATGGAGTGGAATGGAGTGGAGTAGAGTGGAATGGAGTGGAATGGGGTGTAGGGGAGTGGAATGGAATGAAGTGGAGTGGAATGGAATGGAATGGAATGGAATGCAATGGAGTGGAGTGGAGTGGAGTGGAGATGAGTGGAGTGGAATAAAATGGAATGGATTCGAATGGAGTGGAATGGAATAGAGTGGAGTGGAATGGAATGGAGTGGAGTGGAGTAGAGGGGAATGGAGTGAAGTGGAATGGAGTGGAATGCAGTGGAGTGGAATGGAATGGAATGGAGGGAAGAGGAATTTAATGGAATGGAATGGAATAGAATGGAATGGAATGGAATTGACTGGATTGAAGTACAGTGGAGTGGATTAGAGTGGAGTGGAGTTTAATGGAGTGGAATGGAGCGGAGTGGAAAGGAATGGAATAGAGTGATGTGAAGTGTAATGGGATGGAATGGAACGGTATGGTTTGTTGTGTGGTGGAGTGGAAAGGAATGGAGTGGAGTGGAATGGAATGGAGTGGAATGGAGTGCAATGGAGTTCAGTGGAATGGACTGGAGTGGACTGGAATGGAGTGGAGTGTAGTGGAGTGGAATGGAGTGGAGTGAAGTGGAAGGAAATGGAATGGAGTCGAATTGAAAGAAGAAACGTGTGCTGAGATTGTGCTACCGCGCTTACACCTGTGTGACAGAATGAGATCCTGTAGAAAGAAAAGAGTGGAATGGAAAAGATTAGAATGGAATGGAATGGAACAGATTGGAGAGGAGTGGAGTGGAATTGAATGGAGTAGAGAGGAGTGCAGTGGAATGAAATGGAATGGAATGGAATGGTGAAATGAAATGTGAGCTGAGATTGTGCCACTGCACACCAGGATGGGTGACAGAGAGAGATCCTGTCAAAAGAAAGGAATGGAATGGAATGGAGTGGCATGGAATGGAATGGAGTGACATGGAATGAAATGGAGTGGAGTAAGGTGGAGTGGAAAGGAGTGGAGTGGAATTGACTTTAGAGGAGTGAGAAGGAATGGACTGGAAGGTAATGGAATGGAATGGAGTGGAATGGAGTGGAGTGGAGTGGAGTGGAATGAAATGGAGTGCAGTGGAATGCAATGGAGTGGAGGGGAATTTAATGGAATGCGATGCAATGGAAAAGAGTGGAGTGGATTGGAATGGAGTGGAGAAGAGGGAGTGAAATTGAATGAAGTGGAGTGGAGTGGAATGGAATGGAGTGGGACGGAGTGGAGTGGAGTGGACTGGAATGGAATGGAAAAGAGTGGAATGGAATGGAGTGGAATGGAATGAAATGGAGTGGAGTGGAATGGAATGTAGTGGAGTGGCATGGAGTGGAGTTGAGTGTAATGGAATTGAGTAGTGAGTAATGGAATGGAGTGGAAAAGAGTGTAGTGGAGTGGAGTGGAATGGAGTGGAGTGGAGTGGAGTGGAATGGAGTGGAGTGAGTGGAATTGAGTGGAGTGGAGTAGAGTGGAGTGGAGTGGAGTGGAATGAAGTGGAAAGGATCTGAATGGAGTGGAATAATGAAATATGAGCTTTAATTGTGCCACTGCACTCCAAGCTGGGTGACAGAGTGAGATAGTCTAGAAAGAAAGGTTTGGAATGGAATGCAGTGGAATGCAATGAAACGGAGTGGACTGGAGTGGAGTGGAGTGAAGTGCAGTGGAGTGGAATGGAGAGGAATGGAATGCTATGGAATTGGATGGCCTGAAATGGAATGAAGTGGAGTGGAGTGGGGCGGAGTGGCATGCAGTGGAATGGAGCAGAATGTAATGGGATAGAGTGGAATGGAGTGGAGTGGAGTGCAGTGGAGTGGAGAGGAGTTGAATGTAGATAAATGGAATCGGATGTTATGGAATGGAGTGAGTGGAGTGGAGTGGAGTGGAACGCAGAGGAACAGAATGGAATGCAAAAGAATTGAATGGAATTGACCGAAACGAAATGGAGAAATCTGCATTGGGATTTTGCCACAGAGCTACAGCCTGTGTGACAGAAGGAGATCCTGTCGAAAGAAACGAGTGGAAAGGAATGGAATGGATTGTAGTGGAACGAAGTGGAATTCAGTGGAATGAAATGGAATGGAAATGAATGGAATGCAGCGGATGGAGCAGAGTGGAGTGGAGTGGAATGGAACGGAATGGAATGTGAGATGAGATTGTGCCACTGCACTCCAGGCTGGGTGACAGAGTGAGATACTCTCGAAAGAAAGGAATGGAATGGAATGCAGTGAAATGGAATGCATTGGAGTGGAGTGGAGTGTATTGGAATGGAATGTAGTGGAGTCGAATGGAGTGGAGTGGAATGGAATGGAGTGGTATAGAATGGAAAGGAGTGGAATGAAATGGAGTGGATTGGAATGGAATGCATTGGAATGGAATGGAATGAAGTGGAATGGAGTGGAATGGAATAGCATGGAGTGGAGTGGAGTTGAATGGAATTTAGTGGAATGGAGTGGAGAGGAGTGGAATGGATTAGATTGGATTGGAATGGATTGGATTGGATTGGAATGGAAAGGAGTGGAGTGGAATGTAGTGGAGTGAAATGGAATGGAGTGGAGTGGAATGGAGTGGAGTGGAATGGAATGGAGTGGAGTGGAGTGCAATGGAATGGATTGGAATGGAGAGGACTGGAGTGTCATGGAGTGGAGTGGAGTGGACTTGAGTGGAATTGAGTGGAGTGGAACGAAATGGAATGGAATGGAAGGAAGAAATTTGTGCTGAGATTGTGCCACTGCACTTCAGCCTGTGTGACAGAGGGAGATCTTGTCAAAGAAAGGAGTGTAATGGGAAAGACTGGAAAGGTACGGGATGGAATGGATTGGAGTGGAGTAGAGTGGAATTGAGTGGAGTGGAGAGGAGTGCATTGGAATGCAATGAAATGGAATGGTGAAATGAAATGTGAGCTGAGATTGTATAACTCCACACCATCATGTGTGACAGAGTGAGATCCTGTCAAAAGAAAGTAATGGAATGGAATGGAGTGGAATGGAATAAAATGGAGTGGAATGTACTGAAGAGGAATGGAGGGGAGTGGAATGGAGTGGATTGGAATGGAAAGGAATGGAGTGGCATGGAATGGAAAGGAGTAGAGTGGAATGGAATGGAGTGGAGTGGTATGCAGTGAAGTGGAAACGACTGGAGTGGAGTGGAATGAAATGGAGTGGAGTGGAATTGAATGGAGTGGAGTGGAATCGTATGGAAAAGAGTGGAATGGAGTGGGGTGGATTGGAGTGGAGTGGTGTGGAGTGGAAAGCAGTGGAGCAGAATATAACGCAGTGGAGTGGCATGGATTGCAGTGGAATGGAAAGGAGTGGAGTGGAATGGAGTGGAGAAGAATAAAGGGAAGTTGAGTGGAATGGGACGGGGTCAAGAGGAATGGTGTGGAATGGAGTGGAATTGAGTGGAGTGGAGTAGAGTGGACTGGAAAGGAGTGGAGTGAAATGGAATGGAACGGAGTGGAATGGAGTGGAGTGGAACGGATTGGAGTGGAATGGAATGGAGTGGAGTGGATTGGAATGCAGTAGAATGGAATGGAGTGGATTGGAATGGAATAGAGTGGACTGTAATGAAGTGGAGTGGAGTGGAGTGGAAGTGGAGTGGAGTGGAATGGAATATGATGGAATGGAATGGAATGGAGTGGAGTGGAATGGAGTGGAAACGAGTGGAATGGAATAGAATGGAGTGGAATGGAATAGAATGGAGTGGAATGGAGTTGAGTGGAGTGCAGTGGAATGGAGCTGTATGGAATGGAGTGGAGTAGAATGGAATGGATTGTAGTGGAATGGAGCGGAGTGGAACAGAGTGGATTGGAGTGGAATGGAGTGGAGTGGAATGGAATGGAGTGGAGGGGCATGGAATGGAGTGGAGGGGCATGGAATGGAGTTGAGTGTAATGTAATGGAGTGGAGTGGAATGCTATGGAATGGAAGGGAATGGAGTGGAGTGGAGTGGAATGGAATGGAGTTGAATAAAATGTAGTGAAATTTATTGGAATGGAATGGATTGGAGTGGAATGGAATGGAGTGGAGTGGAATGGAGTGGGGTGCAGTGGAATTGAGTGGAATCGAAAGGACTGGATTGGAATGGAGTGGAGAGGAATGGAATGGAATAGAATTGAGTGGAATGGAGTATAGTGGAATGGAAAAGAATGGAACAGAATGGAACAGAGTGGAGTGAAGTGGAGAGGAGTGGATTGGAATGGAGTGGAGTAGATTGGAGTGGAATGGATTGGAGTGGAATGGAATGGAGTTAAGTGGAATGGAGTGGAGTGGAGTGCAGTCTAATGGAGTGGAGTTGAGTGGAATGGAATGGAGTGGAATGGAAAGGAGTGGACAGCAGTGAAATGGATTGGAGTGGAAGGCAGTGTAATGGAATGGAACAGAGTGGTGTGGAATGGAATGGAGTGGAGTGGAAAGGAATGTAGCGGAGTGGAATGGAATGGACAGGAGTGGAATGGAGTGGAGTGGAGTGGAGTGGAATGGAATGGATTGGAATGGAATGGAATAGAGTGGATACAAATGGAATGGAGTGGAGGGGAATGGAAAGGAGTAGAGGGTAATGGAGTGGGGCATAGTGGAATTAAGTGTAATGGAATGGAGTGCAGTGGAATGGATTGGAGTGGAGTGGAACGGAATAGAATATAGTGGAAGGGAGTGGAGTGAAGTGGAGTGGAATGGAGTGGAGTGGAATGGTAGGGAATGGAGTGGAATGGAGAGGAGTGGAGTGGAGTGCAGTGGATTGGAGGGGAAGGGAATGGAGTGAAGAGTTTTGGAATGGAGTGGAGCGGAGTGGAATGGAATGCAGTGGAGTGGAATGGAGTGGAGTGCAGTGGAATTGAGTGGAATTGAATGGAGTGGATTGGAATGGAATGAAGTGGAGTGGAATGGAATAGAATGGAGTAGAATGGAGTGAAGTGAAGTGGAGTTGAATGGAGTGGAGTGCAATGGAATAGAATGGAGTGGAATGGAGTGGAGTGGAATTGAATGGAGTGGAGTGGAGTTGAGTGGAGTGGAGTGGAAGGGAATGGAGTGGAGTGAAGTGGAGTGGAATGCAGTGGAGTGGAATGGAGGAGAATGGAGTGGAATGTAGTGGAGTGGAATGGAATGGAATGGAGTGGAGTGGAGGGCAGAGGAGTGAAATGGAGTGGAGTGTGGTGGAGTGGAGTGGACTGGAATAGAATGGAGTGGAGTGTAATGAAGAGGAGCAGAGTGGAATTGACTGGAATCGAATGGAGTGGAGTGGAGTGGAATGGAATAGAATAGAGTGGAATGGAGTGGAGTGGAATGGAGTGGAGAAGAACAAAGGGAAGTTGAGTGGAATGGGATGGGGTCAAGAGGAATGGTGTGCAATGGAGTGGAATTGAGTGGAGTGGGGTAGAGTGGACTGGAAAGGAGTGGAGTGAAATTGAATGGAATGGAGTGGAATGGAGTGGAGTGGAACGGATTGGAGTGGAATGGAATGGAGTGGAGTGGAATGGAAGTGGAGTGGAGTGTAATGAAGTGGAGTGGAGTAGAATGGAATGGAGTGGATTGGAATGGAATGGAGTGGAGTGTAATGAAGTGGAGTGGAGTGGAATGGAAGTGGAGTGGAGTGGAGTGGAATGGAATGGATTGGAATGGAATGGAGTGTAGTGGAATGGAGTGGAGTGTAGTGGAATGGAAGGGAGTGTAGTGGAATGAAGTGGAGTGGAAAGGAGTGGAGTGGAGTGCAGAGGAATGGAATGGAGTGGAGTGGAATGGAAAATTATGGAATGGAATGGAATGGAATGGAGTGGAGTGGAATGGAGTGGAGCAGAGTGGAATTGGGTGGAATTGAATGGAGTGGAGTGGAATGGAGTGGATTCGAGTGGAATGGAATAGAATGGAGTGGAATGGAGTTGAGTGGAGTGCAGTGGAATGGAACTGTATGGAATGGAGTGGAGTAGAAGGGAATGGATTGTAGTGGAATGGAGTGAAGTGGAACAGAGTGGATTGGAGTGGAATGGAGTGGAATACAATGGAGTGCAGAAAAGTTGAGTGGAGTGGAACAGAATAAAATGAAATGGAGTGGAATGGAGTGGAATGTTATGGAGTAGAGTGGAATGAATTGTAGTGGAGCAGAATAGAGTGGAGTGGAGGAGATTGGAGTAGAGTGAAGTGCAGTGGAATGGAGTGTAGAGGAATGGAATTCTATGGAGTGGAAAGGAGTGGAGTGGAATGAAGTTAAATGGAATGGAGCAGAGTGGAGTGGAGTGGAGTGGAGTGGAGCCGCATGGAATGGAGTGGAGTGGAGTGTAATGGAATGGATTGGATTGGAACGGAGTGAAATGGAATGGAATGGAACGGAGTGGAGTGGAGGGGAATGGAGCAGAGTTGAGTGGAATGGAATGGGGTGGAGTGAAAAGGAATGTATAGGAGGGGAATGGAGTGGAGTGGAGTGGAATGTAATGGAGTGGAATGTAATGGAGTAGAGTGGAGTGGAATGGAATGGAGTGGAGTGCAATGGAATGCAGTGGAGAGGAATGGAGTGGAGTGGAGTGGAATTGAGTGTAATGGAATGGAGTTGAGTGGAATGGAGTGGAGTGGAGTGCAATGAAATGAAATGGAGTGGAATGGAATGGAGTGGAATGGAGTGGAATGGAGTGGATTGGAAAGGGTTGGAGTTTAATGGAATGGAGTGGAGTGGAGTAGAGTGGAGTGGGAAGGAATGGACTGGAATGTAGTGGAGTAGTAGAGTGAAGTAGAGTGGAGTGGAGAATATTGGTGCAAAAATTTGCAAAACCCCTAGCAAACTGAATTGAACAATACATAAATAGGTAATTCATAATGACCAAGTGGGATTTATTCCAGGGATGCAAGGATAGTTCAATATGCAAATCAATGAATGTGATAGATCACATAAAGAGAATGAAGGGGCCAGGAACAGTGGTTCACACCTGTAATCCCAGCAATTTGGGAAGCCGAGGTGGGTGGATCACCTGAGGTCAGGAGTTTGAAACCAGTCTAGCCAATGTGGCGAAGCTACGTCTCTACTAAAAATACAAAAATTAGCCAGGCATGGTGGTGAGCACCTGTAATCCCAGCTACTCAGGAGGCTGAAGAAGGAGAATCACTTGAACCCGGGAGGCAGAGGCTGCATTGAGCTGAGATCATGCCATTACACTCCAGCCTGGGTGACAGAGGGAGACTACATCTCAAAAAAAAAAAAAAAAAAAGAAAAAAAAACAAGGACAAAATCCATATAATCATTTCAATTATGCTAAAAAATTTTGATAAAATTTAATATTCTCTAATAATAAAAAGCCCTTTGAAAACTGGGTATGGAATGAACATACCTCAACATAATAAAGTCATATATGACCGACCCACAGCTAGTATCACACTAAGTGGAGAAAAACTAAAAGCCTTTTCTCTAAAATCTGGAAGATGACAAGAATGTCCACTTTTACCACTGTTATTCAACATAATGCTGAAAGTCCTATTTGGAGCAATCAGACAGGAGAAAGCAATAAAACGCATCCCAATTGGAAAAGAAGTCAAATTACCTTTTTTTTTTTTTTTTTGGCCAATGTTATAATGTTATATTGGAAAAGGCATAAATACTCCTCTGATAGGGTTTGAATGTGTGTTCCCTCCCAAATCTCATATTTAAATGTAATTCTCAATGATGGAGATGGGCCTGTTGAAAGGTGATTTAACCATTGGGGTAGATTACTATAAAAGGCTTGGCACCATAACATTTGGTGCTATCCTCATGATAGTGAGTGAGTTCCCATAAAATCTGGTTATTTAAAACTGTGTAACAACTCGCCCCTCTGTTTTTTGCTTCTGCTTTTTGCCCTGTGATGTGCAAGATTCTGCTTCAACTTCTGCCATGACTGTAAACTTCCAGAGACGTCCCCAGAAGCACATACCAGTACTATGTTTCCTCTACAGCCTGTAGAATCATAAGCCACTTAAACCTACTTTGTAAAAAATAAATTATCCAGTCCTACTCTCATAGTGTTGCAAAAGCATATTCCAGTACTATGTTTTCTCAACAGCCTGTAGAATCATAAGCCACTTAAACCTACTTTGTAAAAAATTAATTATCCAGTCCCACTCTCATAGTGTTTCAAAAATAGCTTAATACAAAAATTGGCACCAAGGAATGGAAAATAGTTATAAGAATACCCCACAATGTGGAATCAGCTTTGTAATTGGGTAAACAAGCAGAAGTTGGAAGAATTTGTGGGATTCAGAAGACAGAAAAATGAGGGAAAGTTGAGATTTTCTTAGAGACTGGTTGAATGTCTGTGACCAAAATGCTGATAGTGATCTGGACAGTGAAGGCTGGGCTGAGAAGGTCTCAGATGAAAACTAGAAACTTATTGGGACTGAAACAAAGGTCATGCATGTTGTCTTAGCAAAGTGGTTGGCTGAATTTCTGTCATGCACTAGGGATATAAAAAAGTTTGAATTTGAAATTGATGATTTAGGGTTTCTGTTGGAAAAATGTCTAAGCAGCAAAGCATTTGCGATGTGACCTGGCTGCCTCTAACAACCTATGCTTACATGTTCTAGCAAAAAAATAAAAATAAAATAAGTAGTAACTTATACTTACAAAAGAAGCGTAGTGTAAAAGCTTGAAAATTTTGCAGCCTAGTCATGTGGCTGAAATATAAAAAGCTTTTATAAGAGAGGAACTCAAGCAGCATATGGGTCAACCACTTGTTAGAGATATTTGTATAACATAAAAAAAGCAAGTGTTGATAGCCAAGACAATGGGAAAGAGGAATTGAAGGCATTTTAGAAATCTGAAAGGCAGCAACCCATCACAGGCCCTGAGGCCTAAAACAAGAGAATAGTTTCTGGGATCAGGTCTAGGACCTGCTGCCTTGGGTAGCTTTGGAACAAGGCTCACTGCATCCTTGCCACTGCTTCAGCTCCAGGTGTAGCTCATATTGAACCAGTTGCAACTCCAGTCACTGCTTCGGAGGGTGCAAGCCATAACCTTGGTAGCGTCCATGTGGGGTTAGGGCTGTGTGTTTACCAAATGCGAGTAGTTGAGACTTGGGAGCCTCCACCTTTATTTCAAAGGATGTATGAAAAAGACAGGGTGTGCAGGCAGAAGCATGTTGCAGGCGTGGAGCCCTCATGGAGATCCTCTACTAAAACAATGGAGAAAAGAAACGTGGGGTGACAGTCCCCAGGAAGGCTCCCCACTGGGTCATGGCCTAGTAGATCTGTGAGGAGAGGATCTCTGTCCTCCAGACCTCAGACCCCAGAATGGTAGATCTAGCTACAGCCTGCACCTTGCACCTTGAAAAGCCAGAGGCATAGTATGCCAGCCTATGAGAGCAGCTCTGGGGGCTGAACCATGCAAAGTCACAAGGTAGAACCTTCCCAAGGCATTAGCATGCCCTGGAAATGGGACACAGAGTCAAAAATGATTATTTTGGAGCCTTACAATTCAATAACTGCCCTTCTGGGTTTCAGACTTTCATAGATCCTGTGACTGCTTTCTTTTGGCTGATTTCTTCCTTTTAGAATAGGAGTATTTACCCAGTGTCTCTGCCTCATTTGTATCTTGGAAGAAACTAATTTGTTTCTTTATGTTACAGGCTTATAGGAGGAAGAAATTAGCTTTGTCTTAGATGAGACTTTTGAATTTTGAGTTAAGGCTGAAATTAGTTAAGACTTTGGGGATTATTGGGAAGTCATGATTGTATTTTGAAATATGAGAAGGATTTGAGATTTGGAACGGCCAAGGGCAAAATGATACAGTTTGGATGTGTATTCCCAACAAAATCTTATATTGAAATATAATCCTCAATGTTGGAAGTGGGTCTAGAGGGGAGGTGATTGATTCATGAGGGCAAGATTTCCACAGACAGTTTGGCATAATTTCCTTTGGTGCCATTCCCACAATAGTAATTTTTTATCAGAGCTGGTTATCTATAAGTGTGTGTAACACTTCCCCCCTGCCCTCACACTTACCATGTGATGTGCAAGCACTGGATTTATTTTTCACCTTGTCAGTTGTCAGAGGCTTCCCCAGAAGCAGAAGCCAGTGCTATGCTTTCTGTACAGCCTGTAGAAACATGAACCAATTAAACCAATTTTCTTTATAAATTAACCAGTCACTGATTACTTTTTATAGCAATATGAGAATGGCCTAATACATCCACCAAAATCTATTAGAGGTAATAACATGAGTAAATTTGCAGAATACAAAATCAACACATACAAATCAGTAGGGTTTCTATATGCCAACAGTCAACAAACTGAAAAAGAATTCAAAAATGTAATACTAATTGCAGTAGCCACAAATAAAACAAAATATGTGGGAATTTACCAAAGAAATAAAAGTTCTCAACAATTAAAACTGTAAAACACTGATAAAAGAAATGAAAAAGGACCCAAAAATTGGAAAGATATTTTTATTTTCACAGATTGGAAGAATTAGTATTTTTTTAAAAATGTCCATACGATCCATAGCAATCTATACATTTCATTCCATCTCTATCAAAATAACAGGCCAGGGGCAGTGGCTCATGCCTGTAATCCCAGCACTTTGGGAGGCCGAAGTTGGTGGATCATGAGGTCAGGAGCTCAAGACCAGCCTGGCCAACTTGGTGAAACCCCACCTCTACTAATAATACAAAAAATTAGCCAGGTATGATGGCGGGTGCCTGCAATCCCAGCTCTTCAGGAGGCTGAGGCAAAGAATTGCTTGGACCCAGGAGGTGGAGGTTGCATTGTGCCCAGATCACATCACTGCACTCCAGTCTAGGTGACAGAGCAAGATGCCACCAAAAAAAAAAAAAAAAAAAAAAGAAGAAGACATTCCTCACAGATATAGAAAAAAAATTCTGAAGTTTATATGGAAACATCACAAAACACCATAATAGTCAAAGCTATGCTGAGTATATAAAACAAAACTGGAGGAATTCCATTACCTGGTTTTAAATTATACTACTAAGTTGTAGTAATTAAAACATGACACTAGCATAAAAACAGACATAAAGACAGATGGAACGAAATAGAGACCTGAGAAACAAACTCATACAGCTAAATTAATTTTCAACAAAAGTGCCAAGAACATACAATAAAAAATAAGACAGTTTTTGTAATAAATATGGCTGGTAAAACTGGCATTCTGTGTGAGGGACAAACATTCAGACGCTCATAGCAGTGTTCTGGAATCCTATGTGAGGGACAAACATTCAGACCACAGCAGGAGTGTTCTGGAATCCTCTGTGAGGAACAAACATTCAGACCCTCGTAGCAGTGTTCTGGAATCTTATGTGACAAACGTTTGGAACCCAGCAGCAGTGTTCTGGAATCCTATGAGAGGGACAAACATTCAGACCCTCATAGCAGTGTTCTTGAATCCTATGGGAGGGGCAGCTAAATTGATTTTCAACAAAAGTGCCAAGAACATACAATAAAAAATGAGACAGCTTTTGTAATAAATAGGGCTGGGAAAACTGGCAAGCCATAGGCAGAAGAATAAAACTAGAACCCTATTTCTTGCCTCTTACAAAAATCAAATTAAAATGAATTAAATACTTAAACCTAACGCCTCAAACCATCAAACTTTTACAAGAAAACATTGGAGAAACTCTTTAGGGCATTGGTTTGGGCAAAAATTCCTTAAATAATGCCCCAGAAGCACAGACAACTAAAACAAACATGGACAAATCGGATTACAGAAAGTCAGAAAGCCTTTTTAAAGTGAAAGAAACAAGAAACAAAGTGAAGAGAAAATCCACAGAATGGGAGAAAATATTTGTAAATTATCCATCTGAAAAGCAATTAACAGCTACATGATATGGTTAGGATTTGTGTCCCCACCCAAATCTCATATTGAATTGTAATCCCCAGATGTTGAGGGAGAGGTTGGTAGAAGGTGATTGGATCATGGGGGTGGTTTCCCCCATGCTGTTCTTCTGATAATGAGTGATTTCTCATGAAATCTGATGGTTTTATAAGGGACTCTTCCGCCTTTGCGTCACATACATGCTCTCTCTCCTGCTGTCATATAAGAGGTGCCTGCTTCCCCATCTGCCATTATTGGAAGTTTCCTGAGTCCTCCCCGTCCATGTGGAACTGTGAGTCAATTAAACCCACTTCCTTTATAAATTACCCAGTCTTGCCAGGTGCCATGGCTCATGCCTGTAATCTCACCACTTTGGGAGGCTGAGGAGGGTGGATCACGAGGTCAGGAGTTCAAGACCAGCCTGGTCAAGATGGTGAAACCCTGTCTCCACTAAAAATACAAAAATTAGCCAGGCATGGTGGCAGGTGCCAGTAATCCCAGCTATTCAGGAGCTGAGGCAGAGAATTGCTTGAATCAGAAGATGGAGGTTGCAGTGAGCCGAGATTACACCACTGCACTTCAGTCTGGGCAACAGATCAAGACTACATCTCAGTAAATAAATAGATAACACAGTCTCGGGTATTTTTTTATAGCAGTGCAGGAACAGACTAATACACTACAATATATTGAGTTCAAAAAATTCCATAGAAAAAAATAATAACTCAAATAAAGAGTGGACAAAAAATTTAAATAGACATTTATGAAAAGAAGACATACAAATGTGAAACAGGAAAATGAAAAGGTGCTCCAGATTACTGATCATCATGGAAATGCAAATAGAACCCAAAATGAGATATTATTTCACCCCAGTTAAGGTGGCTTTTATCCAGAAGTCAGTCAAAAACAAATGCTGGTGAGTATGTCGAGTGAAAGTAACCCTTGTACACTGCTGTTGGGAGCACCTTTAAGGACAGTTTGGATGTTCCCGGTATAACTAAAACTAGAGCTACTATATGGTCCAGCTATTCCACTGTTCATTATATGCCTACAAGAAAAAAAATTAGTAAATCAAAGACCTATTGGCACTCTCATGTTTCCTACAGCAAGTTTTATTATAGCCAAGATTTGGAAGGAACCTAAATGTCCATCAACAGATGACTGGATAGAGAAAATGTGGTACATATACACAATGGAGTAGGATTCAGCTGTAAGAAAGAATGAGAGCCTTCCATTTGCAATAACATAAATGGAACTGAAAGTCTTCATGTTAAGTGAAATGTCAGGCAGAGAAAGACGAATGTCACATGTTCTCACTATTTGTGGGTGCTAAAATTCAAAACAATTGGTGTCATAGAGGTAGAGAGTATAAGGATGGTTGCCAGAGGCTGGGAAGGGCAGGGAGGGAACAAGGGGATAGTGGGGATGCTAAATGGGTAAAAAAACAATTGTTAGAAAGAATGAATAAGACAGCATTTGATAGCACAACACGGTGATTATAGCAAAAAATAATTTAATTCCACATTTAAAAAAACTAAAATAGTATAATTGGATTGTTTATAACACAAGCTATAAATGCTTGAGGGGACAGATACCCCGTTTTTTATTATGTATTACTCATTGCATGACTGCATCAAAGTGTGTCATGTACCCCCATGAATATATACACCAACTATGTACCCAGAAAAATAAATTAAAAATTGAAATTGAAATTAAAATTAAAACAAAAGGGAGGAGAGTATAATGAGGCATGTGTGACCCGTGGCTTGAACTAGCTTTTCAGGTTAACTTTGGAAAGTCCTTATCCAAGAAGAGAGGTCCATTTAATCAACAGGGGATTAGAAATTTATTTTTAGTTTATAAATGGAAAAAAGAAGGATTTTAAATCTTGAGCCATAGTTCTCAGTCAGTCAATCATTGCAGGGAACTCTGTTCTTTACTCTGGAGATAAACATTAGTTTTCTTTTCCGTGGAATAACATCGCATTTCAAAATGCGGGGAAACATCTTGCAACTAAGAGGTGTGGCCTTACTAAATTTGATTTGGTTTCCATTGTAATTAATTTAATCACATGTGTTCTAGAGTTTGTCCTCAGTCTTCCCCTAGTATAGGCCCATGATCTGTTGAATTTGCTCAGCTCCCTGCTCAACAGCAGGAAATCAGAATTATTTAAAAACCTCATTGTGACTGGGAGTGGTGGCTCTCGCCTGTAATCCTAGCTATTTGGGAGGCCAAGGTGGGCAGATCGCTTGTTGTCAGGGGTTTGAGACCAGCCTGGCCAACAGAGGGAAACCCCATCTCTACTAAAGATACAAATATTAGCTGGATGTGGTGATTCATGCCTGTAATCCCAGCTACTTGGGAGGCTGAGGCAGAAGAATTGCTTGAACCATGGAGGCACAGGTTCCAGTGAGCCAAGATAGTGCACTGCATTGCAGCCTGGGCAACAGAGCAAGACTCTGTCTCAAAATAATAATAATAATAATAATAATAATAATAATATTAATAATAATAAAAAATAAGTAACAATAAAAATCTCATTTTGTTTCAAACAAAATTTCTTTTGAATATCAACTGTATCAAATTGCATATTAACTGTAATCATTTTGTTTATTTGATATCCAATCTTGAGAAATCTTTGAGGAGTAATTTCACTCTTTTCTGCCATTTTGGTAAACATACCAAATTCCATTAAACAAAATGCACAAAATTCCTGAGAAATACATTTTCTCCTTGAGGAGTAGACTTGCTGTGTTAGAGGAACTCATGGTTACCTAGCTTCTAGTTTAATAAACATGACTAGAATATTCTATCTTAATATGAGTAGCTAGGTACTCACAGGGAATCTAGAAGTTTAAAGTTCATGGTCTGAAAATAGTCACATTTTTTAACTGGCCACAAATTACAATTGCAGAATATTTGTGGTCATACAAGACATCTTCCACCGAGCCTGAAAAATGTATAAATGTCCTAGGAGTGCAGCATTTTTTGTAGGGATATTATTAATGAGCTAGCTTAGGTCAATGGGTTAATGGTTACTGTTAAAACGAATAGCCACGTCTTTAGTGACTACATCTGCACCTTCCAAGTTTAATTATAATGCTTTATCTTTATAGTTACTTCTAAGTAGAGACACTAACAAAAGACAATGCATTCCTGCTCTTGTTTTCTGAGGATGTCCAACTCTGTAATGGAGTAATTTCTAATAAACTTGCTTCTTTCACTGTGCTCTCTACCTCACCTCAATTTTTTTCCTGCAGAAGATCTAGGAATCCTACTTTGTGGTCTGTATCAGGACCCTCTTTTCCAGCAACATCTTTCAGCAACACCATGAACGGACAACAAGACAAGACCCCCACTCCAAGGAAAACCATCCACACAGAATCAATCAGCTGACACCTGGCAAGTGGGCTGTCTTTTAGAGTCGTGAAGCCATTCTGGTGGGCAAGAATAATTATCCACTATTATCAAACTCAGATTAGAGGCCAAGCCCACAGGGTTAGGGGCCCTGGGGAATATTGAGAAGAATGGATTTGGCTAAACAAGATGTTTGCCACTTTCTCTTTTTGGACTGTCTACCTTGTGCTTTTGGTCCCTCAACTGAGTGCTCTACATCTTGTCACCTTTCTGCTCATCGCATCTGTTTTGCGGTAGCCTGGAGGCTGCCCCAGGGCAGAGACCCCAAACAGTTTAGTTTTACTTTCCTCAGCGATTCTCTGACTCTGAACTGACTGCTTGTTTAATTTGCCACTTGTCCAAGTAACACTGAAAAAAAGAATTGTCTTGGAACCTAGAATTTTTTTACCATAATTATCAGAAAAGATCAGCAGTAACCTCGCCATCACGACTGAAGTTGAAATGTGGTATTTAAGAGCTCTACATGATAAGATCAGATATGCCTGTTTAGTGACAGCCTCTTTTATGACAACCCTTTGCAAACAATTAGACTCAAGATGGAGAACATGAGACTTTTTCTTAACAGATTTCTCTCGTTTCTTAACCATAACGCCATCTTTGATGAGCTGGTATAGGGCAGCTGGACCCTGCTTTCTTAACCCCGCAGGTCACTTTTTCCTGAGAGAGTTTTGTCAGATTTGTCGTAGCTGTGTGAAAATGGACTAATACCATCAGAGTGAACAGACAACCTACAAAATGGGAGAAAATTTTCGCAACCTAGTCATCTGACAAATGGCTAATATCCAGAATCTACAATGAAGTCAAACAAATTTACAAGAAAAAAACAAACAACCCCATCAAAAACTGGGCAAAGGATATGAACAGACACTTCTCAAAAGAAGACATTTATGCAGCCAAAAGACACATGAAAAAATTCTCATCATCACAGGCCATCAGAGAAATGCAAATCAAAACCACAATGAGACACCATGTCACACCAGTTAGAATGGACATCATTAAAAAGTCAGGAAACAACAGGTGCTGGAGAGGATGTGGAGAAATAGGAACACTTTTACACTGTTGGTGGGACTGTAAACTAGTTCAACCCTTGTGGAAGTCAGTGTGGCGATTCCTCAGGGATCTAGAACTAGAAATACCATTTGACCCAGCCATCCCATTACTGGGTATATACCCAAAGGACTATAAATCATGCTGCTTTAAAGACACATGCACACGTGTGTTTATTGTGGCACTATTCACAATAGCAAAGACTTGGAACCAACCCAAATGTACAACAATGATAGACTGGATTAAGAAAATGTGGCACAAATACACCATGGAATACTATGCAGCCATAAAAAATGATGAGTTCATGTCCTTTGTAGAGACATGGATGAAATTGGAAATCATTATTCTCAGTAAACTATCGCAAGGACAAAAAACCAAACACCGCATGTTCTCACTCATAGCTGGGAATTGAACAATGAGAACACATGGACACAGGAAGGGGAACATCACACTCTGGGGACTGTTGTGGGGTGGGACTGGGGGGAGGAATAGCATTAGGAGATATACCTAATGCTAAATGACGAGTTAATGGGTGCAGCACACCAGCATGGCACATGTATACGTATGTAACTAACCTGAACATTGTGCACATGTACCCTAAAACTTAAAGTATATATATATATAAAAGAAAATGGACTAATATATTACAATATACAAGTTACAGTCTTCCTATTTCCCCTGTTTGATCTGACTCCTATTTTGCAGCTTCATTTGTTTTATAGAAGAGAAACTAAGAGGGAGGAAATACATTATATACAGGCTTCTCTGATGCTTGGTCAGGATAAAAAATTAAAATGGGCTTCTATATGTTTGATGGAGGAAAAGACAAAACAGGGATGGCACATAACTGATTATTCTTTTAATGCTAGTTACTCTTAATATTAGGCTTTTCATAGCTGGGACTGAACTCCCACTGCCAGTCCGAGCACCCCATAAGAACACAATCAGATTCCTTCCAGTTCTAGTGAGGTGTGCAACATATTATTAATTTATTCTAGTTTTCCAGGGTTATGCAGTGTCTGCTCATCATTTTCTCCCTGCCCTTCGAGTCCTGTCTTATGTACATACCCCACTCTTGAAACACCTGTGCTTCACCAGAACAACATGTAGTGGGGCCTCTTATCAGCTGGCAAAGTTGAATATTTGCCCTCTCTGGGAAGTGACAGATGGTAATAGGGACACTATATTGAAGGAGCGGCCTGTCCCTCTACACTTGTGAGCGTTTCTCGTCCGGTAGAACTAGAGTCTTGTGAAAAGGGATGCAGAGACAAAGTATAGAGAAAAAGTGGGCCCAGGGGACAAGAGCTCAGCATACGGAGGACCAGCGCCGGCACCAATCTCTGAGATTCCTTAGTATTTATTGATCATTATCGGGCATTTCTCGGAGAGGGGGATGTGGCAGGACAATAGGGTAACAGTGGAGAGAGGGCCAGCAGGAAAACATGTGAACAAATGTCTCTGCAACGTAAACAAGGTAAAGAAAAAAGTGCTGTGCTTTTGATGTGTATATACATAAATATCTCAATTACTTAAAGAGCAGTATTGCCTCCAGCATGTCTCACCTCCAGCCCTAAGGCAGTTTTCTCCTATCTCAGTAGATGGAATACACAATCGGGTTTTACACTGAGACATTCCATTGCCCAGGGACGAGCAGGAGACAGATGGTTTTGTCTTACCTCAACTGCAAAGAGGCTTTCCTCTTTTACTAATCCTCCTCAGCACAGACCGTTTACAGGTGTCGGGCTGGAGGATGGTCAGGTCCTTCCCCTCCCATGAGGCCATATTTCAGACTATCACATGGGGAGAAACCTTGGACAATACCTGGCTTTCCTAGGCAGTTGTCCCTGTGGCCTTCCGCAGAGTTTTGCGTCCCTGGGTACTTGAGAATAGGGAGTGCTGATGACTTTTAACAAGCATGCTGCCTTCAAGCATTTGTTTATCAAAGCACATCCTTCATATCCCTAAATCCATTAAACCTAGAGTCGACACAGCACATGTTTCTGTGAGCACAGGGTTGAGGCTACGGTTACAGATTAACAGCATCTCAAGGCAGAATAATTTTTCTTAGTACAGAACAAAATGGGGTGTCTTATGTCTACTTCTTTCTACATAGACACAGTAACAGTCTGATCTCTCTTTCTTTTCCCCATACTATATAGGTAAATGTAAACTTTTCTATATCTGAATTAGCCACATGCAAGGAAAAACTAAAACAGTTTTCAGAGGTTCTGGGAAAATTCATAGACAAATTTAAAAGGCTAACCTTGACGTATGATCTGACCAGGCAGGATTTGCATATATTTATGTTCGCCTGCTGCATGGTAGAAAAGCAGTGCATTATGGGAGTGACTAGAGCACATGCTAATAGGGTGGCAACCTGCAACCAGGGGCATGACACCTATCAAGCAGGAGGCACAGCAGTGCCTGACTAGGACCCAAAAGAACTAGAATCTAGAAAAAACAAATGAATTAGGAAGAAAGTAGGATATAGAGAGAAAAAATTATGATTGACTCCGTGAAGGAATAAAAAAAAAAGTGTGATACAGCTTTTTAATTTTTATAAAGTCTGGAAAATTACTCAGGGAAAAGATGAAAACCTAGCCTTATTAGAAGGGTGGATAATTTAGTCCTTGAGGAAATACACTAACACTGACCCTGACTCCAAAAAGGGACAGGCATTTCTAGGAGTTTAATTTATAGCATGGTCTCCTTCTTATATCTGCAGGAAGTTGCCAAAAGCAGCCTTAGGCTTCTAGACTCCCATGGATCAGATTTTAGACTTGGATTTTGCAGTTTTCCATCACAGGAATTGAGCAGAGAAAACGTAAAATAAAGCAAATCTTCCAAGAGGCCCAGCTTCTAGCTGCAGCCTTGTGCTCTCCACCACTTCAGAGGCAGCCCCTTAACACCTGGCTTTCACAGAGGAAGTGAGAAAGTGAAAATCGCAGTCTGTGCCTCTGGGCCACTGCGCCTTGGGTATAAATCTGTGTGCCTTCTGTAGGACGGTAAGCCTCTGCCGAAGGAAATGCACTGTGCTTCCAAGGGAGCCATAATCAGAGCCCAGCAGACTCAAAATTGGCGGGGCCTGATACTTCCTACCTCCACTCCCATTGGACTACTAGCTGTCTAGAGATGGAGGAGCCTCAGGTGACTCTTGAAGAAGCAGGTAGGAGTATTAACTTCGTATTAGGTATGGGAGCAGATTACTCTGTACTGATTTAATTCAATGGTCTTCTGTCTTCTCATGATGGACAAGCCCCAAAACACTCCTTTTTGTATGTTCTAAGTTGTCCTCCAGAGCCTCTAGGTTTCTCTCCTGCCTTTTTAGTACTGTCTGATTGCCTGACCTCTTACTGGGGAGAGGTTTATTGACTGAGGAGACCAAGTCATGGTCACCTTCACAGATCATAAAGCATAGAAACTGTTACTTTTGTTCCTGACCCATCAGGGGAAAAAAGAAGTTAAGAATGAGCTGTCACATTTACCACCTGAGGTGTTGTCTTAAGTAAATCTTGAGGATTGGGCCACACAGGCTCTGGGAAACGCACTAAACACCTCCCCCATTGAAATCCAACTTCAGCCTAGTACTTCTCGACCTCAGAAGAGACAATATATTTTAAGGCAAGAAGCATGAGGGGAAATTCAACCCCTTATTGCCAAATTCTTGCCATATGAGTTATTAAGCCCATGAGAGTCTCCTTACAATACTCTCATGTTACCAGATAAAAAGCCTAATGGCAAGTACAGATTTGTCAGAACCCTTAGAGCATTAAGAAATGCAGTTGTCTCCATACACCTCATTGTCCCCAATACTTACCATGTCCCAGGGGATGCAAGCTTATTTACATTCTTAAATCTGAAAGATGCGCTTTTCTGGATCTCAATGCATCTAGATTCATAATATGTTTGCCTTTGAATGGACTGATCCAGATATGCATTCAGCCACAAAACTAACCTGGACAGTCATCACTGAAGGGTTCTGGGATAGCCCCCACTTCTTTGAAAATACTCTAGCTAAGGACTTAACAAATCTATAATTGGAAAGGGACACAATTATTCAGTATGTAGGTGACTTGCTCATTGCTAACCCAAATAAAGAAGACTCATAATAATAAAGTTAAGTTGGCAAATTTCCTGGGAACTTGCAGATATAGGGCATCACCACACAGAGCTCTGATTTTGACTGAAAGACTTAAATATTTGGAATCTGTTTTAACCTCTGGAACTGATCAAACTCCCTAGAAGATAAAAAAGTTATTTTAGTAACCCAGCAGTCCCTGTCC
Organism: Pongo pygmaeus; assembly: GCF_028885625.2. Lineage (NCBI taxonomy): Eukaryota > Metazoa > Chordata > Mammalia > Primates > Hominidae > Pongo > Pongo pygmaeus. The sequence continues at coordinate 8,994,657 of NC_072386.2, read as the reverse complement.
AAAAAATGACTGTGGGCTTTTTTAAGAGATGGCTGGGTACTGCTGCTTATGGATGCCCAGATTTGGGCATGTAGTCAAGTCTTTATATGATACACTAAAGGGAAAGATTTAGAGCTCCTAGAATGTAATGAGAACTGCAAGCAAACCTTCAATATTCTCAAGGAGAAATTGGGCTCTGCTGCAGCCATGGGAGTCCCCAAGTTGGATGAACCGTTTTTTCTTTATGTGACCAAAAAGCAAGGCATAGGCCTTGGGTAATCTTGTCCCAAAACTGGGGGACATTCCAAGGCCAGCAGCCTAATTTTCTAAGCAGATTGACCAGGTGGCCTCAGGATGGCCTTGATGTCTTAGAGCTATTTCCACTACCACTTTTCTAGCAGGCAAAGCTAATAAACTAACATTAGAACAGCACCTACAGGTTTTTGACCTCACACCAAGGGAAGGTGGTCCTAGAAGCTAAAGTGCAGCAGTGAATAATAAGAGAACATTTATGAAAGTATCAGGGCTTATTGCTAGACACTCCAGACATAACCCTTAAAGCCTGCCAAACCATAAACCCAGCTACTTATCTGCCAGAGTCCACAGGTGCTTCTAGCCTTTCTGGCATACAGGTTGTATTAGTGTGTTCTCATGCTGCTAATAAAGACATATCTGAGGCTGGGTAATTTATAAAGAAAAGAGGTTTAATTGACTTACAATTCCACATGGTCAGGGAAGCCTCACACTCATGGCAGAAGGCAAATGAGGAGCAAAGTCACATCTCTTACATGGCAGCAGGCAAAAGAGCTTGTGTAGGGAAACTCCCCTTTATAAACCCATCAGCTGTAATTCCAGCACTTTGGGAGGCCAAGGCAGTGGATGACCTGAGGTGAGGAGATCGAGGCCAGCCTGGCCAACATGGTGAAACCCCGTCTATACTAAAAGTACAAAAATTAGACAGGCATGGTGGTAGGCGCCTATAATCCCAGCTACTCGGGAGGCTGAGACAGGAGAATCGCTTGAACCCAGGAGTCAGAGGTTGCAGTGAGCCAAGGTCATGGTAATGCACTCCAGCCTGAGCAACAGAGCAAGATTATGTCTCAAAAATAAATTAATAAATAAACCATCAGATCTCATGAGGCTTATTCACTGTCACGAGAACAGCATGGGAAAGACTCATCTCCCGATTCAATTGTCTCCCACTGGGTCCCTCCCACGAAATATAGGAATTATGGGAGCTACAATTCAAGATAAGATTTGACTGGGGACACAGCCAAAGCATGTCACAGGTTATGAAACAAATTTATTCTAGCAGGCCAGACTTTAGAAGGATGAGCCCCTTGACCATCCCAAGGAAGATTGGTTAACAGATGTAAGTTGTTTTATGCATCAGGAAAACAAGAAGGGTAGGTATGCTATTAGTAGTAGGCACAAGTCTTGCTGGCCTCGACCTAGGCTCAAAAAGCTGAGTTAATTGAACTTACTCAGCCCCTGCAATTGGGAAAGGATTTAAAAGTTAACATTTACACTGATTCCAAGTATGACTTTTTAGTGCTTCACGCTTATGCTGTAATTTGGAATGTGTAGGGACTCCTGATCCCCAAGGGCTTTTCCATACAACATCATTCAAATTTTGAGCTTGTTAGAATGCTGCTTTGCTGCCAAAAAGTGACTATAATTAATTGCAGAGGACATCAAAAGAGAGACTGTCCATGTAAAAGGAAATGCCCTTGTAGATGCCACAGCCAAGGCCCCTGCACTGAAAGGGCCAATGAAGCTTATGGGCGTGCTGGACAGCATACATAGAACTGGGCCAGAACACTTTGAAGAAGAACAAAAGTGGGCCAGGGTTTGCATTTCAGTCCAGGGCCCATCTGGCTGGCTGAATGATGGTAAATTACTAATGCCAACTACCAATCATAGGAATATAATTCAGCACTTTCATTATTCTTTTCACCCTAGAAGGGATTCTTGGTTTCTGTTAATGTCTCATTTGTTTATAGGGGTAAATCTTTTCAAGACACCAAAAGAGGTGACTCAGCCCTGTGAGCTATTTGCCTGACATGACCCAAATGGTCAGCAATTTTCTCCTCCATGTAAACTTGTCCAAAATTAAGGACCCTATCCAGGTGAGAACTGGCAACTCTAATTTACTCAGATACCTTTCTGCAGGAGATTCAAATATTTGCTAATGCTTACTGATAACTTCACTGGTTAGATCGAGGTATTCCCCACCCCATCTGAAAAATCTTTACCAGAAGAAATATCTCCTCAGTTTGGGTAATCTAAAAGCCTGCAAAGTGGCCATGGCCCGTCTTTCACAGCAGGTGTATCCCAACACCTATCCTCAGCTTTAAGAATCCAATATTACCTTCACTCTGTGTGCAGACCGCAGTCCTCTGGAAAGGTGAAAGGGCTAATCCTACTCTAAAGAAGACTGTAGCTAAATCAGACGCCTGACTATCTCTAACACACATAGCTTACTGTGAGTTTGAACTATTCCAAAGTAAAACTTATAATTAAATCCTGTTGCGTTAACATTTGGAAGACCTTTCCTAAGCACAGGTCCCCTAATAGAAGAAAAGACTCATCAATTACAACAATATGTTATCAATCTAGGACAGGTGCAAAGGCACTCTGTGAATATGGAAACAAGAGTCTTCCCCTCCCACATGGGAGGAAAATTCAGTTTCAGCTCAGCTGGGGATTTAGTCTTACTAAAGATGTGGGAGGAAGTTCTCCAGCTGACCAGCTTTCCCCAACGTGGGAAGGACCACAGCAAGGACACCTGAGTTTTCCAACAGACGTTCAACGGCAAGGGATTCACAGGTGGGTACACCTGTGTGGAAGTAAAGCTGTTGCTTATTCTGGGAGCCGAATCCGAGGCTGAGGGAGGTGGGCGCGGGGCGATTTCAGCGTCGGCGGACGGCGTGCTGGGTAGCTATGCGTCTGCTTCTCCTTCTCGCGTTTCTCCTGCCGCTGTAATCACGCCTTGGCCATGAAGGAAATCGTGCTCACGCAGGCCGGGCAGTACGGGAACCAGATCGGCGCCAAGGTTGTATTTGACTCCATAAAAATTAAAATTTTGTATGAGAGAAAATTGCCTCAAAGTCAAAAGTCAAAAGACTGGGGAAATAGATCTGCAACATACATGACAGACAAAAAGCTAATTTGGGATGTATAGATAGATAGATAGATAGATAGATAGATAGATAGATAGATAGATGTAAATATCCGTTTTTAACACCATTTTAAAAAATATCATCCTTTCCCCGTTGAACAGTGTTGACGCCCTTGTTAAAAATCATGACCATATATTTGGTTCTTTATTTCTATTGCATTGGTCTTTGCGTCTATCTCTATGCTGGTACAGCATTGTTTTGCATACTGAAGTTTGAAACCAGGAGGTGTTAGTCCTCTAAATTTGTTAGTTTTTAAGATTGATTTGGGTGCTTGGGGTTTTTTGAGATTTCATCTGAATTTTAGAATAGGTTTTTCTATTTTTGCAAATATTGGAATTTTTGTAGTGATTTTATTGAATACGTAGAAGACTATAGATAACAACGGCACCTTGAGAAGATTTTGTCTTCCAGTCCATAAACACATGATGTCTTTTCATTTATTTGTGTCATCTTTAATACTTTCATGCCATGTTTATAGTTTTTGCTCTACAGGTTTTTCATTTCCTTGGTTAAGTGGATTCGTAAGTATTTTATTATTTTGATGCTATCATACATGACCCTGTTGTCTTGACTTCTTCTTCAGATAGTTTATTGTTATTGTAGAAATACAACAATTTTTGTGTATTATTTTGTTTCATGCAGTGTTGATGAATTTTATTTATTGCAGCTGACAGTTTATTTCACAGAAACTAAAATATTTTTATAAAGTATTTTTATAAAGTATTTTGAGTATTTTTATAAATATAAAAATATTTTATAAAATATTTTTATATAAGGTTATGTCATCTGCAAACAGATAATTTTACTTTTTAAGAAATTGGAATATCTTTAGTTCTTTTACTCACCTTATTGTTTTAACTAACCAGAACCTTCAGTACTATATTAAATAGAAGTAGTAAAAGCAAGCATCCTTGTTTTTGCTGTTAGGGTAAAAGCTTTCAGTCTTTCACCATGTTAGCTGTGTTTTTTTGTTTTGTTTTGTTTGTTTGTATACCATTATGTTAAGGTGTTTACTTTCTTTTTATAGTTTACTAGTTATATTTTATCATGAATGTGGGTTAAATTTGGACAAATGCTTTTTCTCCTTTGATTAATATGATCACATGAGGGTTTTTTCCTTCTTTATGTTAATGTGATATTATGCTGATTTTCATGTGTTGGAACATACTTTTATTTCAGGAGTCAATTATATTCATTCATAGTGCATAATCCTTTTAAAGTACTGCTAAGTTTGAGTTGCTGGTATTTTGTTGAGGATTTTTGCATCAGCATTTATAAGGGATTCTTTTTGTCGTTTTCTTATGGTGCCTTTGTCTGGCTTGGTGTCAGGGTAATCCTGGACTCATAGAATAAGTTAGAAAAAACTACCGCCTCTTCAAAATTTTGAAAAAGTTTGAGAAAAAGTGGTTTTAATTCTGCTTTAAACTTTGGGTAGAAATCAACAGTGAAGCCATCTGGTCCAGGCTTTTCTTTGTTGCTGGGTTTTTGATTACTGATGCAATCTTCCTGCTGAATCTCCTTGCTGAACAGGTTTATCCAACTTTTCTGATTCAGTCTTAGTAGGTTTTTTCTTTCTAGGAATTAGTTCATTTTATTTAGTCTATTCAATTTTTTAGTGTATACTTCCTTATGTTACTCTCCTACATCCCTTTTTTACTCCAAAAATTTCTTAGTAATGTACCCATTTTATTTTTGAGTTTAGTAATTTGAATATTCACTTTTTTTCTTAGTCAATATAAATAAAATTTTGTCAGTTTTGATCTTTTTCAGGGAATAAACTAGGCTTTGTTTATTTTTGATATTGTTTTTCTATTCTCTATTTCAGTTATTTCCACTGATATCTTTATCATTTTTTCAATTTTGCTAGTTTTAGTTGTCCCTCTTTAGTAGTCCCTCTTTTTCCCTCTGTTTTTAGTTCCTTAGGAGTAAAGTTGTTGATTTGGTATCTTATTTTTTATAATCACTTATAGCTATAAATTTTTCCCTTATGGTACTGTTTTTGATGTATCTCTTAACTTTTGGTATTTCATGTTTTTAATTTGTCTCTACATATTTTCTGTTTTCTCTTGTGATTTCTTTTATCCATCCTTGAGTGTTTCATACCTATATTTTTAGACATAAAATGTATAACCTACAAAATTTTCTTGACTTGTTAGTTTTATTTGTTGTAAGTTTTTATTTCAGAATTAAATGTATGTATCAACATTTATTATGTTCTCATAAACTTTGTAATACCTGGAGATTTCTGGTCCACATATGTAAGTCTCTACATGAGTATTATTTTGAAGCATTTAACCTTCTGTTTTAATATTTCAAAAATCTAAATGAAACTGAGATTTTGGTTTCTGAGATGAAATCATGGTAGGTGACTGAGAAATGCTTAAAAATTAGCCAAAACTTAAAATTAAGTTAAAGTTTACCTTCAAGATTCAACCTGAATAAGTCACCCTGTATTGCTGGTAATAAAGAATAAGTCCTTAATGGTATAAAAGGAAACTTCAGAGAATGTTTCTCTTTCCCCAGTTGACATGTAAATTAAAAGATGTAAAAAATTTTTATGGCCTTATGCATTTTTTACTTTAGAATTCCAACTTTTTCTGGTTAAAATTTTTCCAAACAGATTCCTGTGTATTTGAAAGACAAATAATTTTTTAGTTGAAATGCTTAAGCAGTTAAATAAGACCATGAAAGTTTCTTTAACTTGTGGGAATCCGTGAGAAAATCTGACATTATGTTCTATTCTCTTGGAAGGTAGGAATATAGTTCGGCTTCTGCTTTGCTGACAAGAAATGTCCTGAACAAGACTTCCTGGAGCAATGACCTCACACATGGAAAACGCTGGAGCCCGTCTGTTTCCAATCTGCTTTTTTCCAAAAATTAGGGAAGTTTAGTTTTCCCTTTGATGCTCTCTGTTACTGCCAATCCCAATGCCAGGGCTGTCCTGCTTCTACAAGTGACAATGACAAATATAGGCCTGAAGAAAGATGAGCTGATGGCATTCACAGCTTATTGCCTCTCCTTGGGGGCCTTATCTCACATACATGGATTCAACTCATAGACTCAGCTGGTTGAGGATCTATTATTCAGCTACATTAGAAGTGACTGCTTAAGACTCAGGTGTATGGTGAAATGAGGCAGAAATTTCTCAATGGAGTGTTAGGAGAATTTTTTTCCTCATAATTACCTTCTTACTGTCTCTAAATCATAGCTAAAATGAGGAAATTATTCAAGAAGAAATAGAAATGTAATCTTATGAGGACATAAATTTAGAGATTTGTGGAGAGCTCTTCATAATTTCATGGTGTTCTCTTTGAGCTGAGATTATAGTTGACTTTTCATTATAATATATTAGCTGTTCTAGACTTTTTGCATTTATGTAAAGTTTTCTTTTTTGTACTTTAAGTTCTGTGATAAATGGGCAGAGCATGCAGGTTTGTTACATAGTTATACACATACGATGGTGGTTTGCTGCACCCATCAACCCGTCATCTACATAGGTATTTCTCCTAACGCTATTCCTCCCCTAGCCTCCCACCCCATCACAGGCCCCAGTGTGTGGTGTTCCCCTCCCTGGGTCCATGTGTCCTCATTGTTCAACTCCCACTTATGAGTAGGAACATGCAGTGTTTGGTTTTCTTTTCTTTTTTCTTTTTCTTTCTCTCTCTTTTTTTTTGGACAAAATTTCACTCTTGTTGTCCAGGTTGGAGTGTAATGGCATGATCTCGGCTCAACACAACCTCTGCCTCCTGGGTTCAACCGATTCTCCTGCCTCAGCCTCCCAAGTAGCTGTGATTACAGGTATGTGACAACATTCCTGGCTAATTGTTTGTATTTTTAGTAGAGACGGGGTTTCTCCATGTTGGTCAGGCTGATCTCAAACTCCCCACCTCAGCCTCCCAAAGTTCTGAGACTACAAGCATGAGTCACTGCTCCTAGCCTGGTTTTCTTTTCTTGTGTTAGTTTGCTGAGAATGATGATTTCCAGCTTCATCCATGTCCCTGGAAAGGACATAAATGCATAGTATTCCATGGTGTATATGTGCCACATTCTCTTTATCCAGTTTATCATTAATGGGCATTTATGTTGGTTCCAAGTCTTTGCTATTGTGAACAGTGCTGACATAAACATGCAGTGCTGAAATAAACATACAGTGCATGTGTCTTTATAGTATAATAATTTATAATGCTTCGGTATATACCCTATAATGGGATTGCTGGGTCAAATGGTATTTCTGTTTCTATATCTTTGAGGAATTTTCATAGTGTCTTCCACAATGACTGAACTAATTTACACTCCTACCAACAGTGTAAGAGCATGCCTATTTCTCCACAGCCTCATCAGCATCTGCTATTTCCTGATTTTTTAATAATCGCCATTCTAACTGGCGTGAGATCGTATCTCATTGTGGTTTTAATTTGCATTCATCTAATGACCAGTGAATATGAACTTTTCTTCATGTTTGATGGCCACGTAAATGTCTTCTTTTGAGAAGTGTCTGCTCGTTTCCTTTGTCCACTTTTTGATTGGGCTGTTTTTTTCTTGTAAATTTGTTTAAGGTCTATGTAGATTATGGATATTAGCCCTTTGTCAGACAGATAGATTGCAAAAATTTTCTCCCAATCTGTAGGTTGTCTGTTCACTCTGATGATAGTTTATTTTGCTGTGCAAAAGCTCTTTAGTTTAGTCTGATCCCATTTGTCAATTTGGGCTTTTGTTGCCATTGCTTTTGGTGTTTTAGTCACAAAGTCTTTGCCCGTGCCTATGTCCTGAATTGTATTGCCTAGGTTTTCTTCAATGGTTTTTATGGTTTTAGGTCTTATGTTTAAGTCTTTATTCCATCTTGAGTTTTTTTTTGTATAAGGTATAAGGAACATGTCCAGTTTCAGTTTCTGCATATGGCTAGCCAGTTTTCCCAACATGATTTATTAAATAAGGAATCTTTTCCCCATTGCTTGTGTTTGTCAGGTTTGTCAAAGATCAGATGGTTGTATGTGTATGGTCTTATTTTAAGTTCTCTATTGTGTTTCATTGGTTGTTTTTGTACCTGTACCATGCTGTTTTGGTTACTGTAGCATTATAGTGTAGTTAGAAGATGTATAGTGTGATGCCTCCAGCTTTGTTCTTTTTGCTTAGAATTGCCTTGGCTATTTGGGCTCTTTTTTGGTTCATGAGAATTTTAAAATACTTTCTTCTAATTCTGTGAAGAATGTCATTGGTAGTTTAATGGGAATAACATTGAATTCTTTTATAAATTACTTTGGGCAGTATGGACATTTTCAGGAATGAATTCTTCCCTATCCATGGGCATGGAGTGCTTCTCCATTTGTTTGTGTCCTATCTGATTTCTCTGAGCAGTGGTTTGTAGTCCTCCTTGAAGAGGTTCTTCACTTCTCTTGTTAGCTGTATTCCTATGTATTTTGTTCTCTTTGTAGCAATTGTGAATGAAGTTCATTCACGATTTGGCTCTCTACTTGCCTGTTGTTTGTGTATAGGAATACTAGCAATTTTTGCACACTGATTTTGTATCCTGAGATTCTGTTGATGTGGTTTATCAGCTTAAGAAGCTCTTGGGCTGAGATGATGTGGTTTTCTAGATACAGGATTATGTCATCTGCAAACAAAGATAATTTGACTTCACCTCTTCCTATTTAAATATCTTTATTTCATTTTTCTACCTGATTGCCCTGGCCAGAAATTCCAGTACTACGTTGAATAGGAGCGGTGAGAGAGGCCATCCTTTTCTTGTGTCAGTTTTCAAGGGAAATGCTTCCAGCTTTTTCTCACTCAGTATGATATTGGCAGTGGGTTTGTCATATACGGCTCATATTATTTTGAGGTGTGATCTTTCAATACCTAGTTTATTGAGAGTTTTTAACATGAAGGGATGTTGGATTTTATTGAAGGCGTTTTCTGCATCTATTGAGATAATCGTGTCATTTTTGTGTTTATTTCTGTTTATGTGATGAATTACATTTATAGATTTGCCTGTGTTGAACCAGCCTTGTATCCCAGGGATGAAGCCATCTTGATCGTGGTGGGTCAAGGTACCCTTATCTGTCTTAAGTTCAGTCTTTTTACATAATCCCATAATTCTTGAAGGTTTTGATGTTCTTTCTTTTTTATTCTTCTTTCTCTATTCTTCTCTTCCTGTCTTATATCAGACAGATAGTTTTGAAGCTCTGAGATTCTTTCCTCCACTTGTCCTATTCTGTGAGTGATAGTTGTGGTTGTGTTGTGAAGTTCTCATGTTGAGTTTTTCAGCTCCATCATGTCAGTTATGTTCCTCTCTAAACTGAATATTCTGGTTATCAGCTACTGTGTTCTTTTATGATTTTTAGCTTCTTGCATTGTTAGAACGTGCTCCTTCAGCTCAGAGAAGTTTGTTATTATCCACCTCCTAAAGCCTAGTTTTGTCAATTCAGCCATCTCAGCCTCGGGTCAGTTCTATGCCTTTGCTTGGGAGGTGTTGTTGTCATTTAGAGGAGAAGAGGCATCCTGCCTTTTTGAGTTTTCAGCGTTTTTGTGTTGATACTTTCTCATCTTTGTGGGCTTATCTACCTTTGACTTTGTTGACATTTGAACGGAGTTTTCATGGGGTCTTTTTGTTGATGTTGTTGTTGTTACTTTCTGTTGTTTTTAAAAAGTCAGACCACTCTTCCCTAGGGCTAGGGCTTCTGTGGTTTTTGGGTTTCCACTCTAGACCCTAGTCACATCAGTCTCTCCTGCACTTGGAGGTATCACCAGTGAAGGCTGCAAAACAGCAAAGATGGCATCCTGATCCTTCCTCTGGGAGCACAAGTCCAAGGGGCTACAGAATTGATGCCGGCTGGAACGCTCCTGTAGGAGGTGTCTGGAGACCCCTGTTGGGAGGTCTCACCGAGTCAGGAGGAACAGGATCAGGGACTGCTTAAAGAAGCAGTTTGGCTGCCCTTTGGCAGAGCAGTTGTGTTGTTCTGACCCCCAGGAGTCTTCAGAGCCAGCAGGCTGGAAAGTTTCAGTTGGCTGAACTGGGGAGACAGTAGCTACTTCTCTCCCTGGGGACTTCATCCCAGGGAGAAATCAGAGTTCTGTCCATAGAACTCTAGCTGGAGTTGCTAAAATTCTGATGGGGAGGCCCTGTCCAGTTAGGAAGGATGGATTTCAGTCTCTCTTGAAGAAGCAGCCTGGCCACGATCAGTCACAACAGCTGTACTGTGTTATAGGGGACTCCTCCTGATCCCTGGTGCTAGCAGGCTAGAGCAGCCAACTCAAACCACGGAGAGAGCAGCTGCCCCTCCCCCAGGGAAATCGGTCCACCTCCAGCTTTCTCCAGCCTGCTGCCACTGGCCAGCTGGAATTCCAAGCCAATGGGTCTTGTGTGGTGCTGTGGGAGTGGGGCCTCAGAATGATGTCACTTGGCTCCCTGGATTCAGCCCCCTTCCTAAGGGAATGCACAGATGTATCTCCCGGTTTGCTGGAATTCTCAGGGCAGAGTATGCAAAATTCCTGGGTTTCCATGCATGCTGCAGTAAGCCAGCAAGCACTCCGCTGAGACTCCACACAGCTCTGTGCTTCAAACCTGAGGCCGTGGTTGCTGAGCTCATGAAGGTACCTCCTGATTTGCAGGTTGCAAAGATCCATCAGAGAAGCATGGTTTCCCAGGCAGGGTTGCAAAATCACTCATGGCCTCCCTTGTCTGCAAGTGGGGACTCGGCTAGCTCCGTGCCACACCTGGGTGGGTTACTGACCCACTTGCTTTTCCTGACTCTCTGTGGGTCTAGCTGTCTGCCTAGTTAGTCCCAATGCAAGAACCTGAATACATCCATTGAAGGAGCAGTATTCACTCGCAGTTTTTATTGCTCTCTGTGAGAGCCACGGGCCACAGCTGCTTCTAATCGGCTAGTTTGGCCCCATCTAAATTATGATTTCTTGATACATGAGATGTTTTAAATACCTAACAACAAAGATATTTATCACAAATATATTTTGTCTCAGTGTGATATACAAATTGCTTATAAATCAATTCTTTTTTTGGTTACCACAAAGCTATCTGGAAATGTAACGTCTGCCATTTATAAAATTTTTGTAGAGTTAATAGAACTTTACTTGAAGGGAGGCTGGCAATATGCATCGTGACTTCAAGCACTGCCAGTGAAGTTGTGGAGTTTGAAGTGTTACTGACGTCTTGTTACTGGGATTATAAATTAGTACAAACTATATCAATTGTGATTAAACAATATAAACCAAAATTATAAATGAAAATACTCTCCGATTCAGCAATTTCATTTTCAGAAATTTACCCTACAGACATACTCATGATGCCTGGAATTATGTATGAATGGGAGGAAGTATTATACCATCTTTTTAATTAAAAAAAGTCTAGAAATCACCTTAATGTTTATCAATCACAGTAATGATTATCACCTTACCGTTTATTGAAATTATCATTATTCATATGATAGAATACTATGCAGCTAATTAAAAAAATAAATTTTAATAGCATGCTCAAAAATGATGTCCAAAATATGTTACAAAGTAAAAAACCTGGGTGCGGAGCCAATTGTCTCATATGCCTCCATTCCTATAAAATCAGAGTGTATAAAAATGCATAGAGTATATCTATTAACTGGTAACTCTTACAAAATTCAAAGTTAATGCAAGCAAGTCCTTTCTTTTTTAATGCTAAAACTCCAAGGAACTGCACAACATTTGAGGATTTCCAACACATGCCAATCTACCTTTGAACCTACAGATTTTAGGAAATGAAGCTCTTGAAAAATCAAGCATTAATATTCCTAACTATAGTTGTTTGGGACATAAGTAGAATGATCCATTCTTTGAAAGTGTGTAAAATTTGCTCATACAACCATCTGGGCCTAGTCCTTCCTTTGTGAAAGATTTTATTTTACTAGAGGTTTTATGTTATTCATGTTATAGTACTTCTTAGGTTTTCTATTTCTTCTTGATTCTTGAGTCAATTTTGGTACCACTTAGTACCCCACAGGGTGCTTGGGCTCCGAACACATCAGTCAAAGAAAGACAGAATAAAGGAAGGCAGGATGGAGGGAGAGAGGAAGGAAGGAAGGGGACAAAGAAGGAAAGAGAGAAGAAAGGAAAGAATGAGAGAAGGAAGGATGGAGGGAGAGAAAGATGGAGAGAGAGAGAAAGATTGAAGGAGATGACAGGGAGAAAGAAGGAAGGAGGGAGAGAAAGAGGGAAAGAGAAAGAAGGAAAGAAACAAGGAAGCAGGGAGGGAGAGAAAGAATAAGGTAGAGGAAGGAAGGAAGAAATGAAGGAAGGAGGGAGGGATGGAAAGGAGAGAGAGGGAGGGAAAGAAAGAGAGAAAGGTGAAAGGTAGGGATGGGAAGAGAAGAGGAGCCAGCCACAGGCTACATGCTCTTTGTTCACTCTTTTAGTTTACCCAGGCAGTTCTGCCTTTTAAATATTCCACCTTCTGCCATGAGTTACAATGTTCAATATTCATTCCTCAGAGCATTCAAAGGTTTATGTGTGCCCTGCCATGATGGTGCATGGCTTCAGCTCCCAAACACAACTCTCAGCTAAAATATTCATGACTGGTCACTCCCATATACTCATCAATCCCCCATGTATGGTCTGCATGTGTCCCCCGGAGCTCAAGTGTTGGAAACTTAATCCTCTATGTGACAGTGATGAGAGGTGGGGCGTAATAAGAGTGATTGGGTTATGAGATTCTGCCCCCATGCATGGATTAATGTCACTATCTCAGGAATAGGCTAGTTATCTTGGGGGTGGGTTAGTTATCTTAGGAGTGGGCTTGTATTAAAAGAAAGTTCAGCCCCTTTTGCTCTCTTTCTTTCTCAAAGTCTTGCTCTGCTGCCTTCAGCCATGAGATAACACAGCAAGAAGGCCCTCACCAGATGCAGACCCCTGATCCTTGGACTTCCTAGCTTCCAGAACTCTAAGAAATAAATTTCCTTTATTTATAGATTCCCTAGTCTTTGGTATTCTGTTATAGCAGCACAAAATGGGTTAAGATGTCCCATTACATGGAGAGTGCTGATCCACAGGGTTGAGATCATTGACTTAGAAATTGGAGTCTTATACCACATCCCTACGGGAGTTGGCCTCCATATTCCGTAACTTCCAGGAATCTCAAATGGTGATCTCAGACCAAAATATAGCCCAGGTATTCTGCGTTTGGCAATATTGCCCAATTTTCCACTTTATCGTGGCAGCTTTGATGTGTTCACTTCTATGATCCCTAAAAGGATATGAGTCCAAGATCCTGCTATGTTACAATCCAAGGATAGGAGAACCTAGACAAGAGTCTCATCACCTGGATGATCAGTGCAGAGATATGTCACAAAACCCCCGTAGACAGAGCCTAGACAAGAGTTACATCACCTGGGTGATAGGCAAACAACAACGGCAACTTATTTTCATCCCCACTTCAGTCTTTGAGGTTAGACAGACCTGGATTCAAATCCAAACTCCACCCCTCGCTGTGTGACCTTGTTCATGCTGCTAAACTCTCTGAGACTTGACTCTTCATTTGTGAAATGAGGATAAAGCCCCTTCTCTCAGGGGCTGTGCCAAGGATGAGATGAGTCATGCATTGGTCAGGACAGGTGATGCAGTGTGACAAAAAAGTCCCCAAACCTCAGTGGCTTCAACAGCAAAGTTGACTTCTTTTCTTTTCTTTTTTTTTCAGGGAGTGGGGTGCGGTGGATGGAGTCTCGTTCTGTGGCTCAGGCTGGAGTGCAGTGGTGCAATCTCAGCTCACTGCAACCTCCGCCTCCTGAGTTCAAGAGATTCTCCTGCCTTAGCCTCCTGAGTAGCTGGGACTACAGGCGCCTGCCACCACGCCCAGCTAATTTTTTGTATTTTTAGTAGAGACTGGATTTCACCATATTAATCAGGACGGTCTTGATTACCTGACTTCATGATCTGCCTGCCTCAGTCTCCCAAAGTGCTGGGATTACAGGCGTGAGCCACCGCAACCTGCCTTGACTTCTCAATTGATTTCACATCCATCACGGGTCAACAAGAGGCCTCTGGTGGTCGTAGTCATTCAGAGACTCAGAAAGATAGACCCTTATCCCAGAAGATGCTCCCACAGTTCCAGAAACAGAACAAAGAAAACACAATCAGCCATGAGCCACTTCTTAAATCCCATGCCCGGAAGGGATACACATTTTTTCTGTCACAGCTGTTGCCCAAAATGTCTCAGGCGGCCGGGCCCAGTGGCTCACATCAGTAATCTCAGCATTTTGGGTGGCAGAGTTGGGCAGATCACCTGAGGTCAGGAGTTCAAGACCAGTCTGACCAACATGGAGAAACCCTATCTCTATTAATAATACGAAAATTTTCCAGTCGTGGTGGTGAGTGCCTGTTAGCCCCAGCTACTCTGGAAGCTGAGGCAGAAGAATCTCTTGAACCCGGGAGGTGGAGATTGCAATGAGCCGACACCAGGCCACTGCACCCCAGCCTGAGTGACACAGTGAGACTTCATCTAAAAAAAAAAAAAAAGTCTCAGGCTATGTCTGAACTAGTAGGGAAAAAAAATCGTCATTTTGGTTGCCACAAACCATCGAAACAAAGATGCAGATTGTTGATGTAAAATTACAGTTAGTTCTTTCCCACTCCTTTTCAGCTTCTCTTCGTTGCTATGAGCCAGCGTCTCCAGTGTCAGTTTTCAGTCTGTTGCCTTCCAGCTCATAGTGCACCTTTCAATATGTGCACTGTGATAAACTGGGAAATACTATTCAATATACCCTCTGGAAGTGAACATTCTGCAGGCATCTAGGTAGAGGATGGAGAGACTGCAGGGGGCAGGAGCTCTCTGCCTGGGCCTTGATCATGTTCAAGCCCCAACAACAGACCTAGGCCTGGTCCCTCAGCCACCTTGTAGCCTTGGCTTGCAACATCTTGACATGGAAACCAAAACGTAGCAGGGCCCATGTGGTCTGAAAGTTCCTGAAAAGTTTCCCAGAACCCCTCTTGTACCCCTTGTACAACCTGCACACAGTGACCTGTATTCTAGAGGGTCCGCACAGAGCTGCCATTCCTTCTGCCAGACCCTGCGGGACTCAAGCATTCTGGAGACTTCCTGCCCTACAAAGGCAGCCAGACTCCCGCCATGCATCCCTGCACCAACGGCTTACGGCCAGCTCCCTCACCTGCACTCCAGTGGCTCATGGCCAGCTCCCTCACCTGCCCCAACAGCTCACGGCCTGCTCCCTCCCCTGCACACCAGTGGCTCATGGCCGGCTCCCTCCCCTGCATTCCAGTGGCTCACGACCGGCTCCCTCACCTGCACTCCAGTGGGTGGCCTAGTGCTTGTGCAAAAGCTGCTGACGAGCTCCAGCCTGCCCAAATCCACAAACGTCTCTTATGTGGTGGCTGAAACACATTTTATGACATCCGAACACCTTTCAAATCTGTGCTTCCTTGGGTACCTCCCTCTGCACTAGGGCACCAGGCAGAATTGCTTTATGTCTTACAGTGACTCTTTTATCATAGTTGCAATCCTTTATACTACACTTCCCCGTTAGACCCACTATGTGGCTTCTATCTCTTGATGGGACCCAGGCTGCTACACAACTTAACCCATGCACATTGCACTTCATTAGTTCTTCACCATTGGCCCAAGATCATGCTCCACCACCCCTCTCTGCCCCCTGGCTTTCTTTCCTTAAGTGAAACCCCTAAACGCCCTCTTTGGGCCCAAAGCTTACCTGCTCTTCCTTCCCTATATCCTTGGCCAGACATAAAAATCTGATGCTCCGGCAAATGCAGAAATGGGGAGAAGGCAGGGGAATCATTTCTCCTCCCTTAAGTAAGTACTGAGGGTTATGTTATTCCATTGTGTGAGGAATAAAAAAATGAGGCATAGAGAGCTGCCATGATTTGCCTGGACCAAGGAAGTTGTCCTGGCAGAAGTGGAACAAAGTTTTAGGTGTCCCAAATGTCAGTCCAGCTCCTATGCCTTCAGAACGTGCCGTGGAGGGAGACACTGGGGGACCCCACTCATGCTGAGAACTCAGGGGTACCCAGGTGCTGAGAGTGGGGACGTGACAGGCTGAGATGACTCTGTCCAGTCCTCCTACACCAAATAAGGATGGAAACCCTCACATAATAGAAGTTAAGAGAGGGAACGAAGCCAGGAACTATTAAGAGGCTGATGCCTGGAAGGCCTGGGCAGAATGACAGGGAGATTGGAGCAGAACAGAGGCCACAGATGGGGACAAGGGGAAGGAAGTGGCGTCAGTGGCCAAATGGCACCTTCCATCTAGTCTTTGTGAACTACAATCATTCTGCCATATGGTTCAACGAGTCCTGGAGAAAATGTGTTTTCTGCAGTCTGGGGAGGTGAGAATAAAACAATTCAGCCTTAAGAAGTTGAAAGCCCAGGAAATCATAGCACATGGAGATGGGATTCATACTTAAACTTCCTGCCCTTGACTTCTGGTTTGGCCACGTGACTCACTTTTGCCAATGGATGTGGTAAAGTGATAGTCTGCCCATTCTCAGCCTGTGTAGTAAGATAAGAGACCTTCACATTTCCCTTTGTTCTTTGCACTCCTGCCATTGTCATGAGAAGAAGGCACCCTGGCAGGCCCCAAACCCAGGAGGATCAGAGACACTTGGAGTAGATCCAGCTCAGCCACCACAGTTCGAGCTGAAACCTCCCAAGCAACCCATGCTCAGGAGTGAGAAATGGTGGCCTATGGTCGTAGGCCTCTGAGGTGTGGGGTTACTTGTTACCAAGCAAGAGTTAACTGACAGAGATTTCTACCTCACATCCCTACGAATCAAAGAACAAAGGAAATAAAGCAGAATGTGAGAAACAGATTTCCAATTTTTAGAAGAAAACAGAGGACAGATTTTATGACACTAAGCAAAGAAAAACTTTCTTTAATATGACAAAAAACACGGACACCATAAAAGAAATTAGTGAAAAATTCAATCGTATTAAATGTAGAAGTTTTGATCTGACAAAAAAGGCAATGAATAAAGTTAAAAGACAAAGACAGTGCATGATATGGTTTGGCTGTGTGTTCCCACCCAAATCTCACCTAGAATTGTCCTCCCATAATTCTCCTGTGTCGTGGGAGGGACCTGATGGGAGATAATTGAAATCATGGGGTCGGTTCCCCCATACTGTTCTCCTGGTAGTGAGTAAGTCTCATGAGATCTGACGGTTTTATCAGGGGGTTCCACTTTTGCATCGTCCTCATTTTTCTCTGGCCACTGCCATGTAAGAAGTGCCTTTCACCTCCCTTTATGATTCTGAGGCCTCTTCAGTCATGTGGAACTGCAAGTCCAATTAAACCTCTTTTTCTTCCCAGTCTGTGGTATGTCTTTATCGGCAGTGTGAAAATGGACTAATACAGTGCACCAATAGGGAAAACATATTTGTAAGGTATTTGGCCAAAAAAGCATTGATATCCAGATCATTAAAATCAAAATTGGCCAGACCTGGTGGCTCATGCCTGTAATCCCAGCACTTTGGGAAGCTGAGATGGGTGGATCACCTGAGGTCGGGAGTTCGAGACTAGTCTGACCAACATGGAGAAACCCTGTCTCTACTAAAAATACAAAATTAGCCAGACGTCGTGGCACTTACCTGTAATCCCATCTACTCAGGAGGCTGAGGCAGGAGAATCGCTTGAACCCGGGAGGCAGAAGTTGTGGTGAGCCGCGATCATGCCATTGCACTCCCACCTAGGCATCAAGTGCAAAACTCCATCTAAAAAAAAAAAAAAAAAAAAAAGAAACACTTACAAGTCAGCAAGGAGAAACCAAAGACCCAACAGACGTATGGGCCAGGAGCTATTCACAGAGGAGGAGACCCGAAGGGCTGGGAAACACAAGGCACGCATTCAGCTGCACAGCAAAATCTAGGAACAATATCAGAAAGTGTGATAACAAATATTGATGAAGATGAATGAAGATGGATGTGGGCACTGCTGGCGAGGGGCATAGTGAGGTCTCCAGCCCCAAGGTCATCTGGCTGTGCTTCCTAAGAAGGAAGGGCTGACAACAGACCTGTCCCAAGACACCAAGCCTCACCAGGCTATGTGCAGGCCTTGGACCAGAACATCAGCATCACCTTGGGGTGGGGGTTGAAGGGGGCGTTGCGCATCCTCTGCTCACCAGAAATGCAGGATTCTAGATTCATCTGGAAGATATTGTTGAAGGAAAAAGCAACTTTCAGGAGAGTATGTACAGACTGATATTTGTATAAAATTGCAAAAAACAGACCAAAGAGCACTATCCATTCTTCATGGACAGGCACACTAGGTATTAATCATGGATGGGAAGACACATATTGACTTCAGAATGGTGGGGAGAGAGGCGGTAGCTGGACTAGAAAAGGGACATATAACTCGAGTGTCAGCATGAACATTATGGCTGAATCCGTAATTTTCTTCCCTTAAACTCCGGAGCAAATGCATCCAAAAGCTACCACGTTTGAATTTTAACTGGGAGGTACATGAAAGTTTGATGTCATTATCCTCTACATAGTCCTGTGTGTTTGTAATATTGAGCCATATTTTTTAAACACTTGACACAGCATGAAAGGAAGCTTGCCTACATGGTAACAATGGTTATCTTTAGGTAGCAGAATTCAAGACTGCTTCTTTTTCTTTTTTTTCGTGCTTGTATATTATCTCTATTTCCCTGTGTGAGGATTTAAGACTGTTGTTTTGAAAAGGCTAGTATTCTAACTCCATGCATCATAAGCACACACCGTGCCCTGGCTGGCAGGACAGGGAAGAGGGAGCATGTCTATTCACCTGGCCAGCCCCAGGCAACTCTGCAGAGAAAGACACAGTCACTTCCCCTCTGCAGCCAAAGAGTTAAGAAGGCTTGATGTGAAATGAATCATTCCAGGGGAGCTAAATCCCGGCCTTATCTAATTCTGTATCCTGAGGCTGACTAATTTAAACTCAAAAATAAAATAAACATCATCTTTAAATAGGGATTAAATACTCAGCGGGGTCCCTAGTTGAACAAACTCACATACATTTTATGGTATGGATTCAGGGGGCCCGGGGTGGGGCGAGGGGTATCTGTGGGGATGCTCTCTGAGCTAAGGTGAGAAAATCGCCAGTGCTCCTGGATTCTGGAGTGCATTCACCTTTAGCTTCTTTTCTGGATACCCGCAGAAAACCAAAGGGCCACCCTGTGGCAGGATCTTCACACAGGAAGTGGGCTTGTGCCCTGTGTCCCTGAGGGAGTGGGGATTAGTGGAGGGAGTAGGTGAAGAGTTTGGAGGAAGTCCCTGATGTTCTTAGAAAACAGTAGGAAAGAGATTCCCTTGCCTGGGCATTGTTCCCAAATAGGAGACAAGAGCATGAATTAAAAACAGAGACTCCCGGCTTCCTCCATGTTCCCTGAGTTCAGAAGGGAACCCAGGTAGGTGAGGCAAGGAAAAATTTGAGGGGCTGACATGTGCCTGGAGGGACCCACGAACCTGAGTCAGGCATGAAAGTGGGCAGCTGGTGGATTCTTCCAGGCCTGCATCACAAAGCCATGCTGACGTCCCAAGAACAAGCCATGTCTACAGAGGCCTCTACTGCATCCCTGCCTCATGGGCAAAATGTCACAGAACAGAATTACGTCATGTGGGAGACCATGGGCAGTGTGGTTGTCATAATGGAGCTGGACCCAGAAGGTCCCAGACCCAGGTACAGCTATGTCTCTGCTATAGTCAATGTTTTTGTGCCCCTAAAATCCATGTGTTGAAACCTAACCCCTGATAGGTTAGGTTTGAATTAGGAGGCAAAGACTTTAGGAAGCGATTTCATCATGAAAGCAAAGACCCCATGAATGGGATAAGTGGCCTTGTAAAAGGGAGCCAAGGGAGCTTGTTCTCTCCTTCCACCATGTGAGGACACAGCTAGGAGGTGCCTTCTATAAGGAACAGGCCCTCAACAGACACTACCTTGACCTTCCACTTGCCAGCATCCAGACCTATGAGACATACATTTCTGCTGCTTATAAGCCCCCTAGGCTAAGATATTTTGTTACGGTGGCCCAAATGGAATAAGACAGCCTCTGATCATCTTGAGCAACTCACTCACTTATCTGCTGAACTCTCCACAGATTTAACTGTGATGAAATCCCTTCAACAGATGTATATTGAACACCTACTGTGTATAAGGACACACTGTGTTATTGGATAGGGTATAAAGCAAGTCACAGTTCCCCAGAGGTAGGCCCTGCAATAGCTGAAGAGCAAACCCAAGTTGCTGTGGCCAATGCCGGAAGGGGTGGGTGTCAGAGAAGAAGAGAACATGCTAGAGTCCATGTCTGCAGCAATATTGGAACGTCTAATGGATGGTTACCAAAGTGGTGACTTCTCATCTTCTTACAAAAACTCATAGTTGTCCCTGTGTAAAGACTTCCCAGAAGTGCAGGGCAGTTGAGAATATGCAGATCAGAAAAGAGAAGAGGACAGACAGAACACATTGTTGGCATCAGCAGCCACGGACTTCTTGCAGAAAGGAAAGCATTTCTCCTGGATCCCTGGGTAGCAGATTAACGTACTGAAATACATTTGTTGGCTATTTGATACATGGACTTTGAACATTTGCAGACCGAGAGGCTGAGAATCTTCTCCAACCAGATGGTGTGGGGCGTGGAAGTACAGAAAGGGATCAAAGGAGGAGGAAAACAGAGCAATGAGAAGGGAGCTCTCAGCATGACCAATACAGAGGCCTAGGTCTCTGCTACCAACAATACAAGCTAATGTATAATGATTGCAGGTCTGCAAACAGCAGGCGTTCCATATCACATGTGACAAGCTCTGATGACAAACCTGTGTGACAGGTACTGTTGTCAGAGGCAGAGAGTTGCTAAATAATCATCCTCAACTGGTGGAATGCCGGAGAGTTTGGTTTTAATTGGTCATCTTCCTTTTTGCTTTCTATTTGTGTCATCTATAGTTTCTTCTCCTTTTCTTCTTTCTATGACTTCTTTTGAATTTGTTGAGTATTTTTATTTCATTTAATCTTCTTTTTTGACCTTTTACATCTAACTATTTTTGCTTCATTTGGTTTTGAGTTTTAATCATTGCTCTATGGTTTATGGTATATCATATGGTTTGGATCTGTGTCCCTACCCAAATCTCATGTGGAAATGTAATCCCCAATGCCAAACGTGGGGCCTGGAGGGATGTGATTGGATCATGGAGCCAGTTTCTCATTGTTTAACACCATCCCCGCTTGGTACCACATAGAGAGTGAGTTCTCACAAGATCTGGTTGTTTAATAGTGTTTGGCAACTCCCCCTCTCTCTCTTCCTCCTGCTCCAGTCACATAAGATGCGCCTGCTTCCCCTTTGCCTTCTGTCATGATTGTAAGCTCCCTGAGGCCTCCCCAGAAGCCGAGCAGATGACAGAATCACGTTTCCTGTGCAGACTGCAGAACTGTGAGCCAATTAAAACTATTTTCATCATAAATTCCCCAGTCTCAGACATTTTTTTGAGACGTAGACTCACTCTGTCTCCCAGGCTGCAGTGCAGTGGTGTGATCTCTGCTCATTGCAACCTCCGCCTCCCTGGTTCAAGTGATTCTGCTGCCTCAACCTCCAAAGTAGCTTAGCTGGGACTACAGGCATATGCCACCAAGCCCACCTAATTTTTTTTTGTATTTTTAGTAGAGACAGGGTTTCACCATATTGGCCAGGATGGTCTCAATCTCTTGAACTCATAATACACCCGCCTCAGCCTCCCAAAGTGCTGGGATTACAGGCATAAGCTACCATGCCCAGCCTCAGTCTCAGACATTTCTTTTTTTAAATTTATTTATTATTATTTTTAAATTATTATTATTATACTTTAAGTTTTAGGGTACATGTCCACAACGTGCAAGTTTGTTACATATGAATACATGTGTCATATTGGTGTGCTGCACCCATTAACTCGTCATTTAGCATTAGGTATGTCTCCTAATACTATCACTACCCCTTCCCCCCCAACCCACAACAGTCCCTGCTGTGTGATGTCCCCCTTCCTGTGTCCATATGTTCTCATTGTTCAATTCCCACCTATGAGTGAGAACAGGAGGAGTTTCGTTTTTTATCCTTGCGGTAGTTTGCTGAGAATGATGGTTTCCAGCTTCATCCATGTCTCTGCAAAGACATGAACTCATCATCTTTTATGGCTGCATACTATTCCATGGTGTATATGTGCCACAATTTCTTAATCCAGTCTATCATTGTTGGACAGTTGTGTTGACTCCAAGTCTTTGCTATTGTGAATAGTGCCACAATAAACATATGTGTGCATGTGTCTTTATAGCAGCATGATTTATAATCCTTTTGGTATATACCCAGTAATGGGATGGCTGGGTCAAATGGTATTTCTAGAAGAATCGCCACACTGACTTCCACAATGACTGAGCTAGTTTACAGTCCCACCAACAGTGTAAAAGTGTTCCTATTTCTCTACATCGTCTCCAGCACCTGTTGTTTCCTGACTTTTTAATGATTGCCATTCTAACTGGTGTGAGATGGTATCTCATTGTGGTTTTGATTTGCATTTCTCTGATGGCCAGTGATGATATTGTGGTTTTGATTCACATTTCTCTGATGGCTAGTGATGATGAGCATTTTTTCATGTGTTTTTTGGCTGCATAAATGTCTTATTTTGAGAAGTGTCAGACATTTCTTTATAACAGTACAAGAACAGACTAATACAGTATATGTATTTAAATTAGCATTGTCTGCCATCAACATTATACCACTTCACATAGAGGATAAGAACCTTAAAACAGTGTCCATTCATTTCCCTCCTTTTGGGTTTTGTGTTATTGTTTTCATGCATTTTACTTTTATAAGTGTTGTAAACTCACATTAACTTGTTATCATTTTTTGCCTTACACCGTCAATTGTCTTTTAAAAATGCTTTTTAATGTTGTATTTTTCTCACACATTTGCCATCTCTGGTGCTCTACATTCTTTTATGTACATCTGGACTTCCATCTGGTTTCACTTTCCCTCTGCCTGAAGGATTTCCTTTAATATTCCTTGCAGTGAGGACTTGCTGGTAATGTATTCCTCAAGTTTTCAATGTCTGAAAGTCTTTATTGCACTATCATCTTTGAAAGATATTTTTGCTGGGTGTAGAATTGTAGACTGACAATCATTTCATCCTTAAGTATTTTATAGAAGTCTCTCTTACCATCTTCTGGTTTGCATTGTTTCTGTTTTTTTTTTTTTTTTTTTTTTTTTTTTGAGACAGGGTCTTGCTCTATCACCCAGGCTGCAGCACAGTGGCATGATTGCAGCTCACTGAAACCTTTACTTCCTGGGTTCAAGATATCCTCTCACCCCAGCCTCCCAAGTAGCTGGGACTACAGGCATGTGCCAACACACCCAGCTAAGTTTTGCATTTTATGTAGAGGCCAGGTTTTGCCATATTGTCCAGGCTGGTCTAGAACTCCTGGGCTCAAGTGATCATCCTGCCTTAGCCTCCCAAAGTGCTGGGATAACAGGCATGTGCCATCACATCTGGCCTTCCACTGTTTCTAACCAGATGTCTGCCATCTTTTTTTTTGAGACAGAATCTCAATCTGTTGCCCAGGCTGGAGTGCAATGGCACCATCTCAGCTCACTGCAACCTCCGCCTCCCGGGGTCAAGTGATTCTCCCTGCCTCAGCCTCCTGAGTAGCTGGGGTTACAGATGCGTGTCACCATGCCCTGCTAATTTTTGTGTTTTTAGTAGAGACGGGGTTTTGCCATGTTGCTCATGCTGGTCTTGAACTCCTGGGCTCAAGTGATCATCCTGCCTCAGCCTCCCAAAGTGCTGGGATTACAGGTGTGTGCCACCACGCTCAGCCCATTTTCATCTTTGTTCCTCTCTGTATAATGTCCTTTTCCCTTTGGTAACTTTTCAGATTTTCTCTTTGTCACTGGTTTGGGGCAATTGGATTATGATGTGCTTCAGTGTGTCATCCTTATGTCTCTTGTGCTAAGGGTTCCTTGGTTCTTAGATCTCTGGGATTACAGTTTTTCTCAAATTTAAATTTTTTCAGCCACAGTTTTTTGAAATATTTTTTCTTCTACTCCTCCCCACCTTCTTCAGGAATTCCAGTTACACATATATTAGTCCTGTTGGTGCTGATTTTCTGTTCAATTTTTTCCATTATTTTCTCCATGTTCCATTTTTGATAGTTTCTACTGCTACATCTTCCAGTTGACTAATCCTCTTTTGTATAACATTTATTCTATTTTAAATGCCATTTAGTATATTTTTCATCTCAGACATTGTATTTTTCATCTCTAAAAGTTCAAGCTGGGTCTTCCATGTCTCTACGTCCATGTTCTAGCTTCCCTTTACTTCCTTCTTGTGGAATGTTATCATTACAATAACTGTTTTAATATCATTGCTTACTAATTCCATCTTATTTGCCATTTCTGCGTCTATTGATCAAGTTTCCTTCTCATTATTGAGACATTTCCTTTTTCTTCACATGCCTTGTAATTTTCAGCTGGATGGCAGACAACATGAAATATATCTTATTGTTTGTTGGATATTGTTGGGTTCCTATAATATTAGTGAGCTATGTTCTAGGATGCAGTTAAATTATCTGGAAAGATTTTGGTTCTTTGACGGTTTTCTTTGAGGTCTTTTTAATTAGGACCTTAGCAGCCTCGGCCTAGATCTAGTCTTCCGCACTGCTGAGGCAATTCTTTTCTGAGTGTTCCATCCAATCGTCTGGAAAGTATAAGATTTGTCCACTGTTGCTGGTGGGAACACCAAATATGCCTGGTTCTGTGGGAGGTTCAAGCATTTTTCTTTCTGTTTCCTTCAGGTATTTTTTCCCCCAGACTTTTAGCTTACACACATACATGTGCTGATCAGTATTTAACTGAAGACTGGAGAGTTTTTGTTTTGTGATTTTGTCCTTTTCATGCCCTGAATACTCTGCCCTGCAGAGTTTATCTGAGCTTCTTTGGTCTCCCTGGAATCCAGCTTCATCTACTCAACACGGGACAATCACCAGGCTCAGCCTGGGTTCTCCACCCCTGAGCTGTGGCCTAGAAATAGTCTCCACTCCCTGATTCCTTTCTGTTCACTGCACCTGGGCAGCCCAGAGTCACGAGAAACTCTAGGCCATGTGGCAGAATGCCCACTAGCCCCACTTCACCACTCTGTACTCTCTCCATCCAGTGCTAGCTGCAGCCACGCTGTCTCGCAGTCCAGAATGCTAGCCAGAGACCAAGCTTTCTTCAGTGCCTTGGCTGGGGCCCACAGATAAGGATGGCCAAGCAGTGCTCCCAGGAACCAGCAGATTCCATCAATCGGTTTTACATCCACCAGGCACTGAGAATCTCTGGACACCAGAAGTTTCCTCTGTTGCCAGAGCTGAACTCTCAAGTGAAGACTCCAGAAGGCCCTGAAATGTGGGCAGGCTTCCATCATTGTCTATAAGTGGCCACAAGGACAAACACTCTTTCCATGGCTGGTGAGATGTCCAGCACACTTTTGACTCTGGAAAGCCCCTTTTCAACTTTATGCCTTAGCTGGGCTCTCCATTTACCTCAGGCCAGGCAGTGCACATTATGGGGTACACCACTGGGTGCTGGGATGAGAAAGGCACTTGGCATGTGAGCTAGGTTTGAGAGCCCACTCCTCTCTTCCCCCACCAGGCAGTGGCCTGTTACCATCTCTGGCTTCTGTCCCCTTACCAGCCTCCTCTGCTACAATTGCATTTCTGGCAGGCAGTGGATCAGGAAAGCACTGGCAGTTGAGAACCATGTGGAGAACCACTACTGGCCAAGCATTTCAAACCTGAGAGCAGAACAGGAGTACAGCAGTGCTGAGGTGAACTTGACAGAGAACTTTGAGACCATGAAGGCAGCCAACACTTCCAACTTACCACAACCTGCCTCTCCCATAGATTTATTGTAGACCAACTCAACCATCTCCATGTCAACAAGAAATGGTCCTCACTCTAAGCCATCACCCTTGGATTTAGATCATGGGACTGTCCTGTCTTTGGTATGGAAATGAAAATCTTTAATATCCACAAAAATGTAAGGTTTTGGGCTACAGCCTTATTAAAACAAAGAAATATGAGCATATTGGTCTACAGATGGAATATCTGGGGCTCTAAACAAACTGCTACTTGAAAGTATAATCACTGTCTTTTTGTCTGTTTCTTTAGCGTGGTAGGAAAATATCAGAAATTTCTTTGGTCATAGGGAATATAAACCATAGTTTGAACAAAAGCAGCAATAAAGCTACAAACTATTTTTTGGTGTATTTGCTTAAATATAAGATAGCTGATTGGGGCTTTATCATGTAATGTTAGTTTGCTTAGTTTTCATTAAGTTTGTTAAACTTGAATTGTGAATAAATATATGGCTGATTCATATTGTAATTAAACTGCACATTGACATAAACTGTACATTAAAAGTTGCTGCACATTGTCATCCAAAATAATACTTAGGTAAAACCAAAAATACTATAAACCAATGTCAAGGAACCTACCCTAAAATAAAAATACAGTTAACACGGAATTGCAAAACCAGAATGGGAGAAATATTTACCCATAAAACCTTGTTTGCAACATTGATATAACACTAGAAAATAATTTTTCTAAATAACTACAATGTTCAACTGTGACTGTGCATCTGTGAAGACCAGGCATTTTGAATCATTGCCCTGTAGTGAGTGGCAGTACAATTTTACAGATATACACTACAATAATTAATGAAATTCTCTAATGGGAAGATTTAAGTGAATAAGTATTTACACTATAAATATTTGTAATATTGGTGCTATTATTTCACAAAATAAAAAAGCTGTATTACAGCCTTTAAAAGCAAATAATAGCATTACATTTCTAAATAAAAAAGATAAATTTTATGAAATATGGTTAAAAGTAATTGATAAAATAAAAATTGGGGCACATATTATATTATAGTTTGGACAGAGGTTGAAAAAAGTGGATGAAAATTTTAATGAGCCCTTTTTTGCCTGCAGTAAAGTTAATCTTATAGGAGAACATTATAATATATATGGGGTTCCTACTGGCTATCTAATTTACTTTTCACACAATGTATAAATCCTAGCCTATTGGTCTTAATATTTGAACCTAAAATAACACATAAACATACAATAGAACAAAATAAGGAAGAAATGTATGGAGATAGTGACATTATCAAGGTGGTGGAATAGGGGGTCCCTACTTTTGTATTCCCCTGCAGCAATAAAAACTAGTCAGCCATCCATCAACCAAAGTAACTTTATGAGAGATCCAGGCACACTGGCTCATAACAGTAATCTCCTCCATTTAAGAGCCTGAGGCAGGAGGACTGCCAGGCCAGGAGTTCAAGAACAGCCTGGGCAATATAGTGAGCTTTGGGATACAGGGCCTTATGAAACCTTGCTAAAACCCAAGATTGAAAAGGGTCATTTTGAGAAGGCAGGCCCTTTGGTTAATAAGGGGTCATATTATCCAAAGCAATCTGTAAGTTAACTCAAATCCCTATCAAGATCCCTGTCCCAATTTTTATAGTAATAGAAAATGTAAGCCTACAATGTAGGCTGAATGGCCAAACCAATCATGAGGAATAAGAAAAAAGCTGGGGACATCATACTCGTGACTCACACAAAACAGTTCAAAAGTCACTGTTTGTAGATAAACTGGGGAAACCCTGTTAGGTACTCAGTGGAAGCCACACTCACCAACACATCTGCCATTAGGCCCAGCATATAGCAGAACGTGTCCTAGTGCCTGCTCCACAGAACAAAGCCCTGAAGACAATCTAGCCTGCCAAAAAACATGACAGAACTCACAGCCACACGTGCTCCTGGCAACAAGCCCACTAAAGGTAAAACTCACTCCAGATTCGAAAGCGACCTTGTGATGCAGCTACAAGCCTTTTTACTGCAAACCCAGTAAAGATCTCATCAGCCTTGAGACCCAAAAGATGAAGATCTTTACCTACTAAAACCAGTTTATAAAAATGAAAAGAGGTGGCTGAGCACGGTGGCCCAAACCTGTAATCCCAGCATTTTGGGAGGCCGAGGTCAGGCGTTCAAGACCAGCCTGGACAAGATAGTGAAACACTGTCCCTACTAAAAATACAAAAATTAGCCGGGCATGGTTGTTGGCGCCTGTAGTCCCAGCTCCTCGGGATGCTGAGGCAGAGAATTGCTTGAACCCAGGAGGTGAAGGTAGCAGTGAGCCAAGATCATGCCACAGCACTCCAGCCTGGGTGACAAAGCGAGACTCCATCTCAAAAACAAAACAACAACAACAACAAAAAAAAATGAAAAGAGGTGTTTGCTCCTTCAAATGCACAAACACCAATGCAAGTCTATATTATGCCCATTCTAACGGTTCTATTTTAACATAGAACTGGAAGTCCTACATAGAATAATTAAGTCCTACGTCAAAAAATTAAGCAAGAGAAGCTAAAAGATCCTAATTGAAAAGAAGAAATAACGTCACTGTTTGTAGATGACATAATATTATATATAAAAAACATAAATAATACATTTAAATAGTGCGTTTAATTCATCTATATATAAATAGTGCATCTAATAAATGCACTCAGTAAAGAAGCAGAATATACAATTAATATACAAATATCAGTTTTGTTTCTGTATGCTAGCAACAAACCAATAAAAAAGAAAAAAATCTCATTTACAATAGCAACAAACTGATAGATTTCTTAGCAATAAATGTAAACAATGTGGTGAAAGATCTTTACAATAAAAAATAAAATATATTGATGAAAAAATTTTTAAAAATACAAATAAATGTAAATATATTATATGTTTATGGATTAGAAGAATATTGTCTAAAAGCCATATTATCCAAAGCAATCTGTATATTAATTCAACTTCCTATCAAAATTTCTGTGCCACTTTTTACAGTAATAGAAAATAAATTCTGCAATGTATGTAAAACTATAAGAAATATTGAAAGGCCAAAGCAATCATGAGGAATAAAACGAAATCTGGGGACATTATACTTTATTATTTAAAACTACATTTCAAGACTACAGTAAACATAATAGAATGGTATGTTTATAGGAACCCACACAAAAACCAATGGAACAGAATACAGAGACCAGAAGTAAATCTGTGCATCTAAAGTTAATGTTTGACAAGGGCACTATGAATACACAATACAAAAAGTGTAGCCTTTTCAATACTTAGTGATGGGAAAACTGGATACTCACAAGCACAATAATAAAACTTGATCATATTTCTTACGCCAGACAGAAAAATTGACTTAAGACAAATTTAATACATAAATTCTTAAAAGAAAATCTTTAAAAAAGCATAGGAAAAGCCTCCATGACACTGGCCGTGGCAATTTTTTTAAATATAATATCAAAAGTATAGAAATAAAACCAGACATCAAGTTGTAGTGTATTAAACTATTGTGCACAGCAAAAAAAAGAAAACATTTAAGATGGGATAAAATATTTGAAAATCATATATGATAAAAGGACAGTATTCAAAATATAGCAGAAACTCATACAAATCAGAAGCTAAACAATAATAATTATAATACCCAACTAAAAAATAGGCAAAAGACTAAACATTATTTTTTAATATTATTATACTTTAACTTTTAGGGTACATGTGCACAAGGTGCAAGTTTGTTACATATGTATACATGTGCCATGTTGTTGTGCTGCACCCATTAACTCGTCATTTAGCATTAGGTATATCTCCTAATGCTATCCCTCCCCACTGACCCACCCCACAACAGTCCCCGGTGTGTGATGTTCCCCTTCCTGTGTCTATGTGTTCTCATTGTTCAATTCCCATCTATGAGTGAGAACATGTGGTGTTTGGGTTTTGTCTTTGAGATAGTTTGCTGAGAATGATGGTTTCCAGCTTCATCCATGTCCCTACAAAGGACATGAACTCATCATTTTTCATGGCTGCATAGTACTCCATGGGCTATATGTGCCACATTTTCTTAATCCAGTCTATCGTTGTTGGACATTTGGGTTGGTTCCAAGTCTTTGCTATTGGGAATAGTGCCGCAATAAACATATGTGTGCATCTGTCTTTATAGCAGCATGATTTACAATCCTTTGAGTATATACCCAGTAATGGGATGGTTGGGTCAAATGGTATTTCTACTTCTAGATCCCTGAGGAAATGCCACACCAACTTCCACAATAGTTGAACTAGTTTACAGTCCCACCAACTGTGTAAAAGTGTTCCTATTTCTCCACATCCTCTCCAGCACCTGTTGTTTCCTGACTTTTTAATGATCGCCATTTTAACTGGTGTGAGATGGTATCTCATTGTGGTTTTGATTTGCATTTCTCTGATGGCCAGTGATGATGATCATTTTTTCATCTGTTTTTTCGCTGCATAAATGTCTTCTTTTGAGAAGCATCTGTTCATATCCTTTGTCCACTTTTTGATGGGGTTGTTTGCTTTTTTCTTGTAAGTTTGTTTGAGTTCATTGTAGATTGTGGATATTAAACCTTTGTCAGATGAGTAGATTGCAAAAATTTTCTCCCATTCTGTAGGTTGCCTGTTCACTCTGATGGTGGTTTCTTTTCCTGTGCTGAAGCTCTTTGGTTTAATTAGATCCCATTTGCCAATTTTGGCCTCTGTTGCCATTGCTTTTGGTGTTTTAGACATGAGGTCCTTGCCTATGCCTGTGTCCTCAATGGTATTGGCTAGGTTTTCTTCTAGTGTTATTATGGTTTTAGGTCTAACATGTAAGTCTTTAATCCATCTTGAATTAATTTTTGCATAAGGTGTAAAGAAGTGATCCATTTTCAGCTTTCTACATATGTCTAGCTAGTTTTCCTAGCACCATTTATTAAATAGGGAATCCTTTCCCCATTGCTTGTTTTTCTCAGGTTTATCAAAGATCAGATAGTTGTAGAACTGTGGCGTTATTTCTGAGGGCTATATTCTGTTCCATTGGTCTATATCTCAGTTTTGGTACCAGTACCATGCTGTTTTGGTGACTGTAGCCTTGTAGTATAGTTTGAAGTCAGGTAGCGTGATGCCTGCAGCTTTGTTCTTTTCGCTTAGGATTGACTTGGTGATGCGTGCTCTTTTTTGGTTCCATATGAACTTTAAAGTAGTTTTTTCAATTCTGTGAAGAAAGTCATTGTTAGCTTGATGGGGATGGCATTGAATCTATAAATTACCTTGGGCAGTATGGCAATTTTCACAATACTTATTCTTCCTTCCCATGAGCATGGAATGTTCTTCCATTTGTTTGTATCCTATTTTATTTCATAGAGCAGTGGTTTTTAGTTCTCCTTGAAGAGGTCCTTCCCATCTCTTGTAAGTTGGATTCCTAGGTATTTTATTCTCTTTGAAGCAATTGTGAATGGGAGTTCACTCATGATTTGGCTCTCTGTTTGTCTGTTATTGGTGTATAGGAATTCTTGTGATTTTTGCACATCGATTTTGTATCCTGAGACTTTGCTGAAGTTGCTTATCAGCTTAAGGAGGTTTTGGGCTGAGATGATGGGGTTTTCTGGATATACAGTCGTGTCATCGCAAACAGGGACAGTGTGACTTCCTCTTTTCCTAATTGAATGCCTTTTATTCCCTTCTTCTGCCTAATTGCCCTGGCCAGAACTTCCAACACTATGTTGAATTGGAGTGGTGAGAGAGGGCATCCCTGTCTTGTGTCAGTTTTCAAAGGGAATGCTTCCAGTTTTTGTCCACTCAGTATGATATTGGCTGTGGGTTTGTCATAGATAGCTCTTATTATTTTGAGATACGTCCCATCAATACCTAATTTATTAAGAGTTTTTAGCATGAAATGTTGAATTTTGTCAAAGGTCTTTTCTGCATCTATTGAGTTAATCATGTGGTTTTTGTCTTTCGTTCTCTTTATATGCTAGATTACGTTTATTGATTTGCGTATGTTGAACCAGCCTTGTATCCCCAAGGTTGAAGCCCACTTGATCATGGTGGGTAAGCTTTTTGATGTGCTGCTGGATTCGGTTTGCCAGTATTTTATTGAGAATTTTTGCATCAATGTTCATCAAGGATATTGGTCTAAAATTCTCTTTTTTGGTTGTGTCTCTGTCCGGCTTTGGTATCAGGATGATGCTGGCCTCATAAAATGAGCTAGGGAGGATTTCCTCTTTTTCTATTGATTGGAATAATTTCAGAAGGAATGGTACCAGCTCCTCCTTGTACCTCTGGTAGAATTCGGCTGTGAATCCATCTGGTTCTGGACTTTTTTTGGTTGGTAATCTATTAATTATTGCCTCAACTTCAGAGCCTGTTATTGGTCTATTCAGAGATTCAACTTCTTCCTGGTTTAGTCTTGTGACGCTGTATGTGTCAAGGAATTTATCCATTTCCTCTACATTTTCTAGTTTATCTATATAGAGGTGTTTATAGTATTCTCTGATGGTAGTTTGTATTTCTGTGGGATCCGTGGTGATATCCCCTTTGTCATTTTTTTTTTGTTTGCGTCTATTTGATTCTTCTGTCTTTTCTTCTTTATTAGTCTTGCTAGTGGTCTATCAATTTTGTTGATCTTTTCACAAAACCATCTCCTGGATTCATTGATTTTTTGAAGGGTTTTTTTGTGTCTCTATTTCCTTCAGTTCTGCTCTGATTTTAGTTATTTCTTACCTTCTACCGGCTTCTGAATGTGCTTGCTCTTGCTTCTCTAGTTCTTTTAATTGGGATGTTAGTTTGTCAATTTTGGATCTTTCCTGCTTTCTCTTGTGGGCATTTAGTGCTATAAGTTTCCCTGTACACACTGTTTTGAATGTGTCCCAGAGATTCTGGTATGTTGTGTCTTTGTTCTCGTTGGTTTCAAAGAACATCTTTATTTCTGCCTTCATTTCGTTATGTACCCAGTAGTCATTCAGGAGCAGGTTGTTCAGTTTCCATGTAGTTGAGCGGTTTTGAGTGAGTTTCTTCATCCTGAGTTCTAGTTTGATTGCACTGTGGTCTGAGAGACAGTTTGTTATGATTTCTGTTCTTTTACATTTGCTGAGGAGTGCTTTACTTCCAAGTATGTGGTCAATTTTGGAATATGTGTGGTGTGGTGCTGGAAATAATGTATATTCCATTGATTTGGGGTGGCGAGTTCTGTAGTTGCCTATTAGGTCCGCTTGGTGCAGAGCTGGGTTTAATTCCTGGGTATCATTGTTAACTTTCTGTCTCTTTGATCTCTCTAATGTTGGCAATGGGGTGTTAAACTCTCCCATTATTTCTGTGTGGGAGTGTAAGTCTCTTTGTAGGTCACTAAGGACTTGCTTTATGAATCTGGGTGCTCCTGTATTGGGTGCATATATATTTAGGATAGTTAGCTCTTCTTGTTGAATTGATCCCTTTACCATTATGTAATGGCCTTCTTTGTCTCTTTTGATCTTTGTTGGTTTAAAGTCTGTTTTATCAGAGACTAGGATTGCAACCCCTGTCTTTTTTTTTACCATTTGTTTGGTAGATCTTCCTCCATCCCTTTATTTTGAGCCTATGTGTGTCTCTGCAGGTGAGATGGGTTTCCTGAATACAGCACACTGATGGGTCTTCACTCTTTTCCAATTTGCCAGTCTGTGCCATTTAATTCGAGCATTTAGCTCATTTACATTTAAGGTTAGTATTTTTAAGTGTGAATTTGATCGTATCATTATGATGTTAGCTGGTTATTTTGCTCGTTAGTTGATGCAGTTTCTTCCTAGCCTTGATGGTCTTTACAATTTGGCAAGTTTTTGCAGTCACTGTTACCAGTTGTTCCTTTCCATGTTTAGTGCTTCCTTCAGGAACTCCTTTAGGGCATTTCTGGTGGTGACAAAATCTCTCAGCATTTGCTTGTCTGTAAAGGATTTTATTTCTCCTTCACTTATGAAGCTTAGTTTGGCTGGATATGACATTCTGGGTCCAAATTCTTCTCTTTAAGAATGTTGAATATTGGCCTCCACTCTCTTCTTCCTTGTAGAGTTTCTGCTAAGAGATCTACTGTTAGTCTGATGGGCTTCCCTTTGTGGGTAACCCGACCTTTATCTCTGGCTGCCCTTACCATTTTTTCCTTCATTTCATCTTTGGTGAATCTGACAATGTTGTGTCTTAGAGTTGCTCTTCTCGAGGAGTATCTTTGTGGTGTTCTCTGTATTTCCTGAATTTTAATGTTGGCCTGCCTTGCTTGATTTGGGAATTTCTCCTTGATAATATCCTGCTGATTGTTTTGCAACTTGGTTCAATTCTCCCGGTCACTTTCTGGTCCACCAATTAGACGTAGATTTGGTCTTTACACATAGTCCCGTATTTCTTGGAGGCTTTATTCGTTTCTTTTTATTCTTTTTTCTCTAAACTTCTCTTCACACTTCATTCCATTCATTTCATCTTCCATCACTGATACCATTTCTTCCAGTTGATCGCGTTGGTTACTGAGGCTTGTTTATTCATCACGTAGTTCTGGTGTCATGGTTTTCAACTCCATCATTTCCTTTAAGGACTTCTCTGCATTGATTATTCTAGTTATCCATTTGTCTAATTATTTTCAAGGTTTTTCACTTCTTTGCCATTGGTTTGAACTTCTTCTTTTAGCTTGGAGTAGTTTGATCTTCTGAAGTCTTCCTCTCTCAACTCATCAAAGTCATTCTCTATCTAGCTTTGTTCCATTGCTGGTGAAGAGCTGCGTTCCTTTGGAGGAGGAGAGGTGCTATGATTTTTAGAGTTTCTGGTTTTTCTGCTCTGTTTTTCCCCATCTTTGTGGTTTTATCTACCTTTGGTCTTTGATGATGGTGATGTACAGATGGGTTTTTGGGGTGGATGTCCTTTCTGTTTGTTAGTTTTCCTTCTAACAGTCAGGACCCTCAGCTGCAGGTCTGTTGGAGTTTGCTAGACGTCCACTCCAGATCCTGTTTGCCTGGGTATCAGCAGTGGTGTTTGCAGAACAGCAGATATTGTTGAACCAAAAATGCTGCTGCCTGATCGTTACTCTGGAAGTTTTTTCTCAGAGGACTACCCAGCCATGTGAGGTGTCAGTCCAACCCTAGTGGGAGGTGCTTCCTAGTTAGGCTACTCGGGGTTCAGGGACCCACTTGAGGAGGCAGTCTTCCCATTCTCAGATCTCCAGCTGCATGCTGGGAGAACCACTACTCTCTTCAAAGCTGTGGGACAGGGACATTTATATCTGTAGAGGTTATTGCTGTCTTTTGTTTGTCTGTGCCCTGCCTCCAGTGGGGGAGCCTACAGAGGCAGGCAGACCTCCTTGAGCTGTGATGGGCTCCACCGAGTTCGAGCTTCCCAGCCACTTTGTTTACACACTGATGCCTGAGCAATGGCAGGCGCACATCCCCCAGCCTCACTGCCACCTTGCAGTTTGATCTCAGACTGCTGTGCTAGCAATGAGTGAGGTTCCATGGGCATAAGTACCTCTGAGCCAGGTGCAGGATATAATCTCCTGGTGTGGTGTTTGTGAAGCCCATTGGAAAAGCGCAGTATTAGGGTGGGAGTGACCTGATTTTCCAGGTGCCTTCTGTCACCCCTTACTTTGACTAGGAAAGGGAATTCCCTGACCCCTTGCAGTTCCCCAGTAAGGCAATGCCTCGCCCTGCTTTGGCTTATGCGTGGTGTGCTGTACCCACTGTCTGGTACCCACTGACTGGCACCCCCCAGTGAGATGAGCCTGGTACCTTAGTTGGAAATGCAGAAATCACCCATCTTCTGTGTCACTCAAGCTGAGATTTGTAGACTGGAGCTATTCCTATTTGGCCATCTTGGCTCCAACGACCAAGACTAAATATTTTTTACAAACATATTCAAATATCCAACAGGTGTGTAGAAAGATGCTAAACATTACCATTCATGAGAAAATTGCAAATGAAAAGATACCACTTTACAGCAGTTGGAATGGCTAATATCAAAAAAAAGAGATATGACAAGTGTTAACAAGGATGTGACAAAATATTTCTGTACAGTCTTAATGAGTTGTAAACTGGAAGAGTCATTATGAAAATTAGTATGCAGGTATTTTTAAAAAATTGAACTATCGTACAATGCCAAAATTCCACTTCTGTCTATAAACAAAATAAAATCAGCATCTCAAAAATAATCTGCACCCCTGTATTCGATGCAGCGTTATTCACAACTGTCAAGAGTACTTTTTTAAAAAAATGACTTATATGTAGATGCTGGATGGATAAGGAAAATGTGGTAAAATAGACAACTGAATATTATTCACCCATAAAAAAGAATGAAATTCTGCTATTTCAACAACATGAATGGACCTGGGTACATTATGCTATGCAAAATAAGCTGGGCACAGAACAACAAACACTGTATGTTCTCACTTAAATTGAGAATTTGAAAAGCCTGAACTCACAGAAGCAGAGAGTACAATGGTAATGACCAAGCCTGGAGGTAGAAAAAATGATAAGGTGTTCAAAGAGTAAAAACTTCCAGTTATAAGATAAATAAGTTTTGGGGGTCTAATGTATAGCTTAAAATGTAGTTAATAACAGTGTTTTGTATGCTTAAAATTTGCTACAACAATAGGAGACCTCAAATGCTCTCACTACAAAATCATAACCATGTGAGGTGATATAAATGTTCATCAACTTAATTGTATTAAACATTTTACAATATATATCTATGAAATTATAATGTAGACAATGCATAATTATGCAATTTTTATTGGTCAAAAAATTAATGTTATGTACACATGCATATATTCACATAAGTGTGTATATACACATATATAAAACGTATAGATATATATCAATTACATATGTTGTTATATATATACTTGTGTGTGTGTATATATATATACACACACTTACATATCAATGACAAAATCCTAGTAAGCTTCAAACTAAACAAGACAAAATTATAAAATGATAACTGTTAAAAAATCAGGAAACAAATGGGTATTTAATACATGCTCAGCAATATTCTAAGTTACTCAATGGCAAAGTACATGTTTTAAATGTAGAAAGTAGATACATTAAACCATATTACAGTTTAGGAATTATGGCACAGAGTGTTTACAGTTTTAACGTCAATACATACCAAAAACTTAAAATTTTGAAGTAAAATAACTTTAGGTTTTATTATATGGGGCAGAGGCTTAATGTTCTGATAAAATTATTGAGTATGAATTTCCGTAGAATCACATTTGAAACCTTCACAGGATATGAAGTTATAAAGCAGAAAACATACGACATCTGGATGTGGTGTTTCTGCGATTTCTAAACCAAATCCCAATATCTCCACTACTCACACATTTTAGACAAGACTCAAAATGGAAATTAGAAAATGTTTAACATAGAGTTCCTTAAAAATCACAGACGGTCCCATGTCCTCAAAAGCAATAAAAGAGCAAGCAGCCAGGTCCTCCAGTCGCTTGCAAGCCATGCAAAGGGTTTGATTTTATTTGTAACTTAGATGAATGATCGTTGAAGGGGAAGTCCAGTCCTAGAAAACTGAAGAGCATGGGGCAGAAGATGTCTGTCTCTAATAAAAGCAAGAGAAAGAAACCAGAGCTTCTCAGAAAAGATCTCCATTGGAGTATAGCTTCGCAAACCACACTTTAAGATCTGGCTTTCTCCTTGACCTTTGAACATCTCATCTGTGTCATCTGCCTTATTCACTCCCACCTCTTTGGATGTTTGGCTACTGCCTCCTGTCTCCTCACATTCTGGGGCTTTTTCTTTTTCTCAATGTAGGTGATCAGGTTTAGCTTAGAGAACAGCCAAGGACTCTGTATTAGAAAAAGTAATATGACTTATGCTGTGATTTTCCAATTACTACTTAGTACTGTGTTCAGTGGAAAAAAAAAGAGCATTATAAAAGAGTCTAAAAATGTAATAACAAATACTATTTCCTCACAGAAATGTTATGATATTTAAAAACTTTTCTAAATTTGTGGGTCCTTAGCTTCATGACCCAGTGCTGCTGAATCAAAACTTGGTGGTGGTTGGCTGGGCATGGTGACCCACACCGCTGATCCCAGCACTTTGAGAGGCCAAGGCAGGCATATCACTTAAGCCCGGGAGTTTGAGGTCAGCCTGGGCAACATGGCGAGACCTAGTCTACGGGTTGAGGGTGGTGAGGAGGGGGAAAGTTGATGGTAATGGGAGGTGGTAATGCGATTATAAGGTGTGGGCAATCATATTTTGTACCTCTAAGTTTGTGGAGTTACCAGTAATCTAAAAGTAAGGATACCTATCATCTGAAGAAAGAAAAACATTTATGTCGAGATGAAACCTCCTCGTGGGGGTCCGCAGCTGCAATACCGCCAGGCGGCAGCATCCCACCTCTTCTGCCTGGCTGCAGCCCCACCAGAAGCCCGGCTCCAGCTGGGACGCTGTGGCAGGTACTAGACCACAAAGGCGCAGGCTAGGGTTTCCTGCCCTCCGGGGTGTCTTCCCACTCCCCGGACCCCAGGCAATTCAATTCATTCATCAAGTGCCACTGCAACTGTCCAAGCTGGGGCAGCAGGTCCCACAGTCACCAGCCAAGACCTCCGCTCCAGAACATGTGGGCTGCTTTCCCCAGGGGAAGGACATTGATTTCGCCAGCCACGAATAAATCCGTCGCTGTGCACCCTGTTTCCCATTGCCACTGACTTCGTGTAAACTCAAGTCCTGAGGACACAAGAGAGACCCAGGCCTGGCCCTGTGGACACGCTTGGTGCCACAGCTTCCACCTGATGGACTGGTGCACTCTACAAATCTCAGGGACCACCACACCTAGGAGACAGAAGGACCCTATGAAACGCACCCCCAAAGCAACCAACCAATCCAAGAAAAAAAAAAAAAAAAAAAAACACGTCTCAAGGCTCCGTTGGTTTTCCCACTTGGGCGGTCCTGACCCCCTGTTCTAGCCTGGCCCAAGCACCCTCCACCTCACCCCGGCCTACTCAAAGTTGCCCTGTCTACCTGAGCAGAGCCTCTTTCTCCAAGGCTCTGTCTCTCTTGCTCTACAACTCCCTCGCTGTCTCCCTTTCTCTATTTCCCCCTCCACCTCTCGCTCTTCTGTCACCTTCTGTCTCTCTCCTCCTCCACCTTTCTCCCTCTCCCTACATTTCTATCTCTCCATCCCAGTCTCCCTAGCTCTCTTTCAAGCTGTGTCTGTGTCTTTGCCTGTATGTCCTTGTGTGTGTGTCCGTGTGTGTGATTGTGTGTCTGTGTGCGTGCACCCGTGCGTATCTGTGTGTGTGTCGGGGTGGGTTTGCTCGTGGTGTTGGTGTGGTGTGTCTGGATGTCCGTCAGCCCCTCTTTCCCGGGATCAGGCTGCCGGGGCTCTAGTGCCAGCGTGGGGCAAATCAGGGCCTTCCCTTCCCGTTGGCCATGGGCGGTTACTAATCGGGACAAGCGAACATGGTGTGGGCGTTGTGAGAAAAAGGGCTGGGCAGGCTGTTCGCCCCTGGGCAGCCCTGGCGGCTCTGGGTGTGTGGGGCAAGAGGGGGCCTTGTAGGAGGGGCAGCGAGGGATCCAAAACAATTTTTCCGCGGTAAGGCAGAGGACTGGAGGGGATCCCAGAACTGTGGGTGCCGGGCCCAGATGCCTCCGAGCACACCCTGTCCTGAGCCGGCGCAATGTGTTGGAAGCTCGGGAGCTCGTGAGCCGGGGGAAGGCCTCGAGTGTCAGCAAAAGGGAGGCCTCCCGGTGGACCTGGAGCCAGGGCAGGGGACTGAGGCATCACAGCCTGATGATGCATTCCTGTTTCCTGCAACATGGGGAGTCTCCAAAATGGCCTGTTTGGAAACTGCAAAGGAGAGCAAAGACACAATGCCGCTTTTCCACGCTTCGCTGGAGGTTTCTGCGTCCCCACAGAGCTCGGGAAACAAGCAGTCCACATGGTCACGCTTTCGGGGGCCAGAGAGCAGTGAGCAACAGGCCACCTTGCAGAGGGCAAAGGAACGTGGAATCCGGAATCATGGTTCACTCGGCTTGAGTGTGACTCCTGTGTAGATGGGAGTATCTGCCTCGTGCTCTGTTGCAGGCTTAGCATGGGGATAGGCTATCTGTGAGCCATGTGGATGAAAAACAGAAAACCATTTGAGTCTCGGCTCTGCTCTTTGGGGAATTCGCTCATTCCTTGGGAGGTAGAATTCATCTGAATCGCTCCCAGATGAAGTAACCCAGGCTGACAATCCCGAGGGCCGGTGAGGGCACCGTCGGCCTACACAGCCTTTGGCCGAGCACTCAACCTGCACTGGGCACCCAACATTTTCCCAGAGTTCGAGGTCCTGCTGGTCCTGGAGGCAGAAGACAGCTTTTCTCTTTCCCTTCCCTTCTCTGTTTCTTGCTCCTTTTCTCCCTCTGTCCATCCTTCCCTCTAATCTTCCTTCTCTCCCTCTCTCCCTCCCTCTATTCTTCTCTCCTTCCCTCTCTCCCTCCATCCATACCTCCATTTCTCCCTCCTTCTCTCCCTCCATTCTTCTCTTTTTCTTTCCCTCCCTCCCTCCATCCCTTCCAAGGTCCCTCCGTTCATCCGTCCTTTCCTCCCTCTGTCACTCCCTCTCACTTTGTCTCCGTTCCTTTCCCCATCTCTGCCTGGCTTCCCTCCCGCCTAGAAAGAGCAGAACCACAGGTTGTGAGAGATCTCGGGGTCTACATTTAGTTGCCAGGCACTCCACGTGATGCCAGGGAGTATGGCTGGGCACGGGTGCTAGAGTGATGGTAGAGCGGGGAGGCAGTGGAGTTGAGCCACGGAAAAGAGAGCAGGCCTGGCCACTGCCCCAGCTGGTGTTTCCTGGGGTGGACGTCTCCGCCTACACCACTGAAGAACGCGGGCGCGGGGGGGTACAAGACGTAGGGGAGCTGGGGAAGGGATGAGAGCCCTGCCTGGGCTGGTCCCAAACCCTAGCCGGCTGCCCGCCGACCCACGCATGGGCAGTAGACGGCCTATCTCTGAGTACCTGTACTGGCTCTGAAATCCCTGAGATGCTCAGAAAAGAATGACAGCCCTCCTTTCTGTGGAGTCTCTTGCCGGACCTGGACTCAGGAATCTTAGACAGGTCAGCTGGAAGGGAAGACACAGGTCTCCATACCGAGCCAGAGGTTCACCGCGAAAGAAGGGCCACCCCCCTGTCCCCATCCTTTCCCAACCCTGCGTCCTAAAGCTCCTCCAACTGAGCCCAGTGTTCTTCCTGGGTGAGGAGTGGTTCCAGAAAAGTGGGCTCTTCCACGTCCTTCAACTCCTCCAGTGGCTCCGTTGCTAGGAAAGGCTGTGCCTTTTGCTGAAATTCTGGGGTCGACAGGAGTTCATATAGCTGGGTGGATGTGAGTGCAGATGAACGCTCCAGCTCCTGGAGCGGTTGGGAGGGTGTCTGGATGGCTTACATCTGCTTCTGACACGCAGAGG
The DNA here is from genome assembly GCF_028885625.2 of Pongo pygmaeus. Taxonomy (NCBI): domain Eukaryota; kingdom Metazoa; phylum Chordata; class Mammalia; order Primates; family Hominidae; genus Pongo; species Pongo pygmaeus. The sequence goes on along the minus strand of NC_072386.2, from coordinate 8,953,224 downwards.
CCTCCATGGGCACGAGCTGCAGAGGTAGATGTGCCTTGGCTTAGCATCCCCACGTGCCCTGGTGACTTGGAGACCCTGGCCCCAGCCCCAATACAGACTCATGTGGGACGTGTGCGGTGCAAGCACAACTTGCTCCTGTGACTCAGCCTGAGCAGCTCAGGTTGTCCCACTGAGCAGGTACCCAGAAGGCTGCCTTGTTGTGGGTCCTGGTCCCCCTGCCATCTGTTTGATTCAGCATGAGCGGCCCAAGCTGTCCCATTGAGCACACACCCAGAAGGCCACCGTAGTGTGGATCCTGGTCCCCCTGCCATCTGTTTGGGTGCTGAGTTCACCCAGGTGTCTGAGGGTGGGTCAGCGCCACTTCCGAAGGAGCCAGGATAGCAAACCCAAAATCCCCGTGTCCCACGGCAGGTTGGGAGATTCCGTCTGCCTGGGAATCCTCGCTGGGCTGCAGCAGAGGGGTGACCCTTGCTGCCTGGCTAAGGAAAGCCCCCTGTACCCCACGCCCTGGTGGGGGTGAAGGCGACCAAGGAGGGAGGGTGGCACCCTTGATGGCCACATTGCACAGGCAGTCTGTGTGCGTGGGTTCCCTGCCACCATGGCTTGGATGCCTGAACCTTCGATTCTGACAGAAATCTGAATCCTGGACTGTAAAAGGCAGGTATCTCTGGCCAGTTCAGGTAAGGGTTCCACTCAAAGCATGCTGGCAGGGCACCTTTTTCGTTTAGGTTACAAAGGATTCCCATTGCTGTCCTCGTCCTCAGGCTTCCGCAGGGAAAGGGCTGTCAGAAGGTGTCGGGAGAGCCATCGTGGGATCACCTGGCCGGAATTTTACGGAGAGACAAGGGCAGAGAGTGGCCGGCAGCTCCCATGCACCTCAGTTGGCCTTTGTGCTGCACGCAGGTCCAGTCAGGAGTCCGACCCCGCCAGTGGCACTTATAAAGACCCAGCAGCTTCACCCCTTCACGAATATGCATGAGTACCCAAGGGCCCTGGATAACCCGCCCTCTGAAGCCAGAGACCACAGACACAGGTCCATGTGTGTTAGGTGAAGGTGGGGTCAGATCGGCCAGGAAAGGGGGGCTTCCGGGGCTGTCTCTCTGAGTTCTCCAGAATTCTATGGAAACTGGAAGTTTCTCTCTGGGCTCACACACGATTTCAGGTAGAAACCACCTTGGAAGGGTGGAGTGTAGAACTGAACATCCATGAGAGTCTTGGGTTTTCCATGCCCTCTCCGTGAAGGTGGCAATGCCTGTGGGTGTCGCTGTTGCCGTGATAGTCTCACACACGCAGGTGTGTGGATCACATTCATTTTCGTTTTTTTTTAATTTTATTTTTTTATTTCTGCCTCTTAAAGTCAATAATAAAGTCACAAGTGTAAAATGAATGCATTTAAAAACATAAAAATACATTTCAATGACAAGAAGTATGCAATGATCATGAAAATCTACTGTACAGTTTGCCAAAGTCAAAGAATGAAAGACATTATGGAAAACCGAATCTTCAAATATATCCTTAACAAAAACTCTCTCCTGCATAGTAAAAGCATCATCTAAACAGCAGTTCCAACCGAGAAAAAAAAAAACAGCAGGGTAGATGGGACAGACAACTTTCCCCAGGTTTTCCAGATAAAAACATGTGGTCACCAGGAATTCAAGGTAACTTCAAAAGCCATATTTAATTCAGAATAAAATGAACATTTCTGACAGATGACAACAGTATGATACTGATTTTTTTCTTTCCTAGATACAAATCATATGGGGCATTTCTTAGCAGTTTAGTAATCATCTAAGAATAACTGTAGAAATAACCCCAATTCCACCATCCTAGCCACTGGTATAAAACAAATAACCTTCCATTGATACTGCCTTTCACATAACTAAAATATCCTCACTTACTTGGAACAATTTCATGCTTACACATGATCACAAACACTTGTTTTCAGATGTTGTGGAATTATAGGGGCTGAGATTTTTGAAACAATATCTTAATCTTAGCAGAGAGATAATAATCCTTTCACTATAATTTGATTTGGCTCCTTAACCAAATCTGAGCAACTACTGTAATAATAATCCTGGTGGTAATCCAAGATACTCTCAAATTTTTCCCTTTAAGAAATATATAATCCATGTAACTCTAGCAAATATGTTACATTGCACACTTCCTTAATAAGGAATGGCTGTTTTCAGGCCTTATTAGGAAAACAAACAAGGAAACAATGACAATTACTACCTGTCTTTTATCACTGGTAAGCTACAATAAAGCTCAAATATGGACAGTTTAATTGTGTGATATTAAGTAAAAAATGAAAACCATTATAGTTTTACCAAAAGAAACATAAAAAATATGGGAAGAAGTCAAATGAACATGGCATGAGTCCCAAAGATTACACTATGATTCTGAACAGGATTTTCCAAACAAAAGGTATCTAGATACAATTTCTGTGAATATTTCTTGTACTAGAAAGATCCAAAGCAAGTGTAGGCTCAGCCCTACCTTGTCAAGGATAAATATTCAGGTAAACTAGAAGCTCCATCTGCTATAGTGCATCCGCTGACCAGGTCTACCATGGCCCTGCTACTTACAGACATCTAAGAAAGTGGTCTCACTCATGCTCATTCACTTGTTCTGTGGCCTATCAAGAGTCACACATAACGGTGATTTTGCTTTTTTTAAAAAACCAAATACTTTATACAGTGAACTATAGAAAAAACAATTCCAAATATAATTTAAAAATTCTAGAGAGTGGGTGCAGCCAAGATAGCCGAAAAGGAACAGCTGCAGTCTACAGCTCCCAGCATGACTGATGCAGAAGATGGGTGATTTCTGAATTTCCAGCTGAGGTACTGGATTCATCTCACTAGGGAGTGCCAGACAGTGGGTACAGGAGAGTGAGTGCAGCGCACCATGTGCAAGCCGAAGCAGGGCTAGGCATTGCCTCACTCGGGAAGTGCAAGGGGTCAGGGAGTTCCCTTTCCTAGTCAAAGAAAGGAGTGACAGATGGACCTGGAAAATCGGGTCACTCCCACCCTAATACTGCACTTTTCTGACGGGCTTAAAAAACGGCACACCAGGAGATTATATCCCACACCTGGCTCGGAGGGTCCTACACCCACGGAGTCTCACTGATTGCTAGCACAGCAGTTTCAGATCAAACTGCAAGGCGGCAGCGAGGCTGGCGGAGGGGTGCTGCAATTGTCCTGGCTTGCGTAGGTAAACAAAGCAGCCGGAAACTTTGAACTGGGTGGAGCCCACCACAGCTCAAGGAGGCCTGCCTGCCTCTATAGGCTCCACCTATGGGGGCAGGGCACAGACAAACAAAAAGACAGCAGTAACCTCAGCAGACTTAAATGTCCCTGTCTGACAGCATTGAAGAGAGCAATGGTTCTCCCAGCACGCAGCTGGAGATCTGAGAACAGGCAGACTGCCTCCTTAAGTGGGTTCCTGACCCCTGAATTCCAAGCAGCCTAAGTGGGAGGCACCCCCCAGTAGGGGCAGACTGATACCTCACACGGCCGTGTACTCCTCTGAGTCAAAACTTCCAGAGGAATGATCAGACAGCAGCATTCGTGGTTCATGAAAATCTGCTGTTCTGCAGCCACCGCTGCTGTTACAAAGGCAAACAGCGTCTGGATTGGACCCCTAGCAAACTCCAACAGACCTGCAGCTGAGGGTCCTGTCTGTTAGAAGGAAAATAACAAACAGAAAGGACATCCTCACCAAAAACCCATCTGTACATCACCATCATCAAAGACCAAAAGGAGATAAAACCACAAAGATGGGGAAAAGCAGAGCAGAAAAACTGGAAACTCTAAAAAGCCGAGTGCCTCTCCTCCTCCAAAGGAATGCAGTTCCTCATCAACAACGGAGCAAAGCTGGAGGGAGAATGATTTTGACGAGTTGAGAGAAGTCTTCAGATGATCAAACTACTACGAGCTACAGGAGGAAATTCAAACCAAAGGCAAAGAAGTTAAAAAACTTCGAAAAAAAAATCAGACGAATGTATAACTAGAATAAACAATACAGAGAAGTGCTTAAAGGAGCTGATGGAGCTGAAATCCAAGGCTTGAGAACTACGTGAAGAGTGCAGAAGTCCCAGAAGCCAATGCAATCAACTGGAAGAAAGGGTATCAGTGATGGAAGATGAAATGAATGAAATGAAGTGAGAAGGGAAGTTTAGAGAAAAAAGAATAAAAAGAAACGAACAAACCCTCCAAGAAATATGGGACTATGTGGAAAGACCAAATCTACTTCTGATTGGTGTACCAGAAAGTGACGGGGAGAATGGAACCAAGTTGGAAAACACTCTGCAGGATATTATCCAAGAGAACTTCCCCAATCTAGCAAGGCAGGCCAACATTCAGATTCAGGAAATACAGAGAACACCACAAAGATACTCCTCGAGAAGAGCAACCCCAAGACACATAATTGTCAGATTCACCAAAGTTGAAATGAAGGAAAAAATGTTAAGGGCAGCCAGAAAGAAAGGTCGGGTTATGAACAAAGGGTAGTCATTCAGACTTACAGTGGATCTCTCAGCAGAAACTCTACAAGCCAGAAGAGAGTGGGGGCCAATATTCAACATTCTTAAAGAAAAGTATTTGGACCCAGAATGTCATATCCAGCCAAACTAAGCTTCATAAGTAAAGGAGAAACAAAATACTTTACAGACAAGTAAATGCTGAGAGATTTTGTCACCACCAGACCTGCCCTAAAAGAGATCTTGAAGGAAGCACTAAACATGGAAAGGAACAACTGGTAACAGCAACTGCAAAATCATGCCAAATTGTAAAGACCATCGAGGCTAGGAAGACACCGCATCAACTAACGAGCCAAATAACCAGCTAACTTCATAATGACAGGATCAAATTCACACATAACAATATTAACTTTTAATGTAAACGGACTAAATGCTCCAATTAAAAGACATAGACTGGCAAACTGGATAAAGAGTGAAGACCCATCAGTATGCTGTATTCAGGAAACCCATCTCACATGCAGAGACACACATAAGCTCAAAATAAAAGGATGGAGGAAGATCTACCAAGCAAATGGAAAACAAGAAAAGGCAGGAGGTGCAATCCTAGTCTCTGATAAAACAGACTTTAAACCAACAAAGATCAAAAGAGAGAAAGAAGGCTATTACGTAATGGTAAACGGATCAATTCAACAAGAAGAGCTAATTATCCTAAATATATATGCACCCAATACAGGAGCATCCAGATTCATAAAGCAAGTCCTGAGTTACCTACAAAGAGACTTAGACTCCCACACAATACTAATGGGAGACTTTAACACCCAATTGTCAACATTAGACAGATCAACGAGACAGAAAGTTAACAAGGATACCCAGGAATTGAACTCAGCTCTGCACCAAGTGGACCTAATAGACATCTACAGAAGTCTCCACTCCAAATCAACAGAATATACATTTTTTTCAGCACCATACCTATTCGAAAATTGACCATATAGTTGGAAGTAAAGCTCTCCTCAGCAAATGTAAAAGAACAGAAATTGTAACAAACTGTCTCTCAGACCACAGTGCAATCAAACTAGAACTCAGGATGAAGAAACTCACTCAAAACTGCTCAACTACATGGAAACTGAACAACCTGCTCCTGAATGACTACTGGGTACATAACGAAATGAAGGCAGAAATAAAGATCTTCTTTGAAACCAATGACAACAAAGACACAACATACCAGAATCTCGGGGACAAATTTAAAGCAGTGTAGAGGGAAATTTATAGCACTAAATGCCCACAGAAGGAAGCAGAAAAGATCCAAAATTGACACCCTAACATCAGAATTAAAAGAGCTAGAAAAGCAAGAGCAAACACATTCAAAAGTTAGCAGAAGGCAAGAAATAACTAAAATCAGAGCAGAACTGAAGGAAATAGAGACACAAAAAACCCTTCAAAAAATTAATGAATCCAGGAGCTGGTTTTTTGAAAGGACCAACAAAATTGATAGACCGCTAGCAAGACTAATAAAGAAAAAAAGAGAGAAGAATCAAATAGATGCAATAAAAAATGATAAAGGTGATACAATCTCCAATCCCACAGAAATACAAACTACCATCAGGGAATACTGAAAACACCTCTATGCAAATAAACTGGAAATTGTAGAAGAAATGGATAAATTCCTCGACACATACACCCTCCCAAGACTAAACCAGGAAGAAGTTGTATCTCTGAATAGAAAAATAACAGGCTCTGAAATTGAGGCAATAATCAATAGCTTACCAACGAAAAAAAGTCCAGGACCAGATAGATTCACAGCCGAATTCTACCAGAGGTACAAGGAGGAACTGGCACCATTCCTTCTGAAACTATTCCAATCAATAGAAAAAGATGGAATACTCCCCAACTCATTTTATGAGGCCTGCATCATCCTGATACCAAAGCTGGGCAGAGACACAACCAAAAAAGAGAATTTTAGACCAATATCCTTGATGAACATTGATGCAAAAATCCTCAATAAAATACTGGCAAACCAAATAAAGCAGCACATCAAAAAGCTTATCCACCATGATCAAGTGGGCTTCATCCCTGGCATGCAAGCCTGGTTCAATATACACAAATCAATAAATATAATCCAGCATATAAACACAATGAAAGACAAAAACCACATGATTATCTCAATAGATACAGAAGAGTCCTTTGACAAAATTCAGCAACCCTCCATGCTAAAAACTCTCAATAAATTAGATATTGATGGGACATATCTCAAAATAATAAGTGCTATCTATGACAAACCCACAGCCAATATCATACTGAATGGGCAAAAATTGGAAGCATTCCCTTTGAAAACTGGCAGAAGACAGGGATGCCCTCTCTCACCACTCCTATTCAACATAGAGTTGGAAGTTCTGGCCAGGACAATTAGGCAGGAGAAGGAAATAAAAGGTGTTCAATTAGGAAAAGAGGAAGTCAAACTGTCCCTGTTTGCAGATGACACGATTGTATATCTAGAAAACCCCATTGTCTCAGCCCAAAATCTCCTTAAGCTGATAAGAAACTTCCGCAAAATCTCAAGATACAAAATCAATGTACAAAAATCACAAGCATTCTTATACACAAATAACAGACTAACAGAGCCAAATCATGAGTGAACTCCCATTCACAATTGCTTCAAAGAGAATAAAATATCTAGGAATCCAAATTACAAGGGACATGAAAGACCTCTTCAAGGAGAACTACAAACCACTGCTCTTTGAATTAAAAGAGGATAGAAACAAATGGAAGAACATTCCAAGCTCATGGGTAGGAAGAAAAAATATCGTGAAAATGGCCATTCTGCCCAAGGTAATTTATAGATTCAATGCCATCCCCATCAAGCTACCGATGACTTTCTTCACAAAATTGGAAAAAACTACTTTAAAGTTCATATGGAACCAAAAAAAGAGCCCTCATAGCCAAGTCAATCCTAAGCCAAAAGAGCAACGCTGGAGGCATCACGCTACCTGACTTCAATCTATACTACAAGGCTACAGTAACCAAAACAGCATGGTACTCGTATCAAAACAGAGTCATAGATCAGTGGAACAGAACAGAGCCCTCAGAAATAATGCCGCATATATACAGCTATCTGATCTTTGACAAACCTGAGAAAAACAAGCAATGGGGAAAGGATTCCCTATTTAATAAATGGTTCTGGAAAACTGGCTAGCCATATGTAGAAAGCTGAAACTGGATCCCTTCCTTACACCTTATACAAAAAATAATTCAGTATGGATTAAAGACTTAAACATTAGACCTAAAACCATAAAAACCCCAGAAGAAAACCTAGGCATTACCACTCAGGACACAGCGATGGGCAAGGACTTCATGTCTAAAACACCAAAAGCTATGGCAACAAAAGGCAAAATTGACAAATGGGATCTAATTAAACTAAAGAGCTTCTGTACAGCAAAAGAAACTACCATCAGAGTGAGCAGGCAACCTACAAAATGGGAGAAAATTTTCACAACCTACTCATCTGACAAAGGGCTAATATCCAGAATCTGCAATGAACTCAAACAAATTTACACGAAAAAAAAAACAACCCCATCAAAAAGTGGGCGAAGGACATGAACAGACACTTCTCAAAAGAAGACATTTATGCAGCCAAAAAACACATGAAAAAATGCTCACCATCACTGGCCATCAGAGAAATGCAAATCAAAAACCCAATGAGATACCATCTCACACCAGTTAGAATGGCAATCATTAAAAAGTCAGGAAACAACAGGTGCTGGAGAGGATGTGGAGAAATAGGAACATTATTACACTGTTGGTGGGATTGTAAACTAGTTCAACCATTGTGGAAGTCGGTGTGGTGATTCCTCAAGGATCTAGAACTAGAAATTCCATTTGACCCAGCCATCCCATTACTGGTTATATACCCAAAGGACTATAAATCATGCTGCTATAAAGACACATGCACAAGTATGTTTATTGCGGCACTATTCACAATAGCAAAGACTTGGAACCAACCCAAATGTCCAACATTGGATTAAGAAAACGTGGCACATATACACCATGGAATACTATGCAGCCATAAAAAATGATGAGTTCATGTCCTTTGTAGGGACATGGATGAAATTGGAAATCATCATTCTCAGTAAACTATCCCAAGGACAAAAAGCCAAACACTGCATGTTCTCACTCATAGGGGGGAATTGAACAATGTGAACACACGGACACAGGAAGGTGAACATCACACTCTGGGGAATGTCGTCAGGTGGGCGGAGGGTGGAGGGATAACTTTAGAAGATATACCTAATGCTAAATGTCGAGTGCTAAATGGTTGCAGCACACTAGCATGACACATGTATACATATGTAACTAACCTGCACATTTTGCACATGTACCCTAAAACTTAAAGTATAATAATAATAAAAAAATTCTAGAGAGTTAAGATAACCTCATTTTTTAAAATACTGAAAATGTAAAGGGTCCATATAAAAAGTTGTGTTAAGTACATACGTCCTATTTTAATAATTTAATAATTCACTTGCTTTGCTCTTAAAATCTCTATGAGAGAAGTTGATATTTTACTCATGTCTTTTGGAAAGAGATTCAAAACAAAAGTAGCTGTGCTGTGAAATTTCACAAAATTTGTGGGATTTTTACTAGCTAAATTATTCAGTATTTTGTATTGTTATTACAGTCATATATTGCCCGGAATGTATATACAGCAACCCTGCAACAGTGATTGCAACAAAATTAAGGTAAATAGGTCTACAATCATTTGATTTCGTTATTAGATAAATGAAGTTTTCATAGAGGAAATGCAAATTCAGATCCGGTTACATAAGTTTAACTATTATTTAAACCTTATATAAAATTAAATCTAACCCTCACAACTGCAAGTCTGTAAGGAATCACTGTCAGGAATCTACAGGACTTGGCTCGTATTTACATTCGACTCACACTTAGAAATTTCATAAATGATGAGATGCAGGCCAAGGGGATTCCTCAAAGGGCTCCACCCAAAAGGAAAGGAAAGAGAGTTAAACAGAGAATTACCACTTATGTATCTGTGGGTAATCAGCTTATTCCTCAGCCTCTAGACACCGAAGAGTATGAAAAAATGGAAGAAGATAACAAAGAAGAGGAAGAAAAAGATCACAGTGAAGCGATGAAGCCAGAGGAGTAACCTCAAAATTTACTGAGAGAAAAAATCATGAAACTGCCCCTCCCTGAATCTTTAAAAGCTTACTTGACATATTTTAGAGACAAATAACTTAGATCAAGAAGAAAGAATGCCTACTGGTAATTCCTTTAGTCCTGAAAATGTAGCATTTGTGAGGAGTTAAAAGAATTATTTCTTTCATCAGAGCAAATTATAGTGGAAAAAATATCACTCGTTACTCTCAGTAACTTAAATTATGTATTGAGTGAATAAAAGAATCCCTTTTATAAAATCTATTTTTCTTTAAATCTTGGAAAACTGTTGTTTTAGCTCAAAGTGATTTCAAAGTGGAATGCAACAGTAGTCAAGACTTGTGTACCATAAATTCTTTTCTAATTCCTTACGAATCTCGTTCATTTTCATGTAGAAAACGAGAGCGAAACTACAGAGAAAAGAAACGCCCGGTGCATCACGGCCTGACGATGGTTTCCTGTTTCCTAAGAAATGGGGAGTCTCCACTATGACCTGTTTCCAAAGAGGAAACTGGAAAGGAGAGCAAAAACACGATGCTGCTTTTCCACTATTCTCTGGAGGTTTCTGTGTCCCCACAGAGCTCGGGAAAGAAACAGTCAAAATGGTCACGCTTTCGGGGACTAGAGACACATGAGCAACAGGCCCCCTTGCAGAAGACAAAGGAATGTGGAACCCAAAACCATGCTTCAGTCGGCCTGAGTGTGACTCCTGTGTGGGCGGGACTATCCACCTCACGCTCCGTTGCTGGCTCAACGTGGGGCTATCTCATCTGTTAACCATGTGGATGAAAATTGGACAATCACCCGAGTCTGGGCTCATTGCTCTCTGTGTAATTCGCTTATTCCTTTGGAGACGAAATTCGTCTGAATCGCTCCCAGATGAAGTAACCCAGGCTGGCGATCCAGAGGGCCGATGAGAGCCCTGCAGGCCGACGCGGCTGTGGGCCGAACACTTAGCCTGCCCTGGGCACCCAACATTTTCCCGGAGTGCAAGATCCTGCTGGTCCTGGAGGAAGAAGACCGCTTTTCTCTCTGCCTTCCCCTCTTTGTTTCTTGCTCCCACCCTCCCTCCCTCTTTCCCTCCATCCCTCCCTCAGTTCCCCCCTTCCTCCCTCCCTCCCTCCTTCCCTCTCTCCCTCCTATCCCTCCAAACCTTCCATGGTCCCTGGGTCCATCTGTTCTTTTCTCCCTCCATCGCTCCCTCCCTCTCTGTCTCCATTCCTCTCCCCATCTCTGCCTCAGTTCCCTCCCGCGTATAAAGGGCAGCACCCCAGTTTGCGTGGGGTCTCGGGTCTGCATTTAGCTGTCAGGCACTCCATGGTGATGCCGAGGAAGCTGGCTGGGCAAGGGTAGGCGAGTGATGGTGGGGGGGGGACAGAGTTAGCGAGACGCGGAAAGAAGAGTAGGCTTGGCACCTGCCCAGGCCAGTGTTTCCCGAGATGGAGGTCTCCACCCGTCCCACTGAAGAACGCGGCGGGGATACAAGAGGGAAGGTATGAGAGCTCCGCCTGAGCTTGTTAGAAAACCTAGGCTGCTGCCTGCTAACCCACGCATGAGCAGTAGACTCTCCACCTCCCGGTACCTGGACGGGCCCTGGGATCCCCGGGATGCTCAGGAAAGAATTACAGCCCTCCTCTGAGTGGAGTCTCTCATGGGACCTGGAACTCAGAGATCCTAGGCAGGTCAGCTGGAAGGGAAGACACGCCTCTCCATACCGAGTCAGAGGTTCACCGCTAAAGAGAGGCCGCCGCCCTGCCCCCACCCCGCCCCAACCCCACGTCCTAAAGCTTCTCCAGCAGAGCCCAGTGTTCTTCCTGGCTGAGGAGTGGTTCCAGCGGAGTGGGCTCTTCCACTTCCTTCAGCTTCCCCAGTGGCGCTGGACCTAGGAAAGGTTGTGCCTTTTGCTGAAACTCTGGGGTTGACAGGAGCTCATCTAACAGGCTGGAGGTGAGTGTAGATGAGCGCCCCAGCTCCTGGAGCAGTTGAGAGATGCCTGGATGGCTTGCATCTGTGCTTGATGTGGAGGCCTCCAGGGTCGCTAGCTTCAGAGGTGGAGGTGCCCCGTCTTTGGTTTCCCACCCCGCCCTGGCGACCTGGGGCTCCAGACCCACCGCGGACTCCGGTGGGACGTGGGTGGTGCAAACACACCTTGCCCCTGTGACTCAGCTTGAGGGGGCCCAAGCTGTCCCACTGAGCATGCGCCCAGCAGGCCACCGTGCTGCGGATCCTCATCCTCCTGGCATTTGTTGGGGTGCGGAGGCCACCGAGGTGTCTGAGGGTGGGACAGTCCTACTTCCAGAGGAGCCAGGGCATTGAACACAAAAATTCCCACGTGCAATGGCAGGTTGAGAGATTCCTTCTGCCTGCACAGCCTGGCTGGGCTGGAGCGGGGGGACGGCCCTTGCTCCCTGGCTCATGAAAACCCCCTGTGGGAGAGCCCCAGGCATGCAGGGCGTGTGTGGTGCAGAAAGTCCCATTCCCCATGCAGAGATGTGGGTGAACTCGATTGAGGAGGGAGGAGGATGACACCCACTGGGGGTTTTAATTAGTAACCACAGTGGCCTCAAAGAGCTCAAATGGAAGGAAGAATTGCACGTCTCTCACTTTAAGTAAAAAGCTAGAAATGATTAAGCTTACTGAAGATGTAATATTTTCATCGCTAGAGAGACGTCAACACTTGGCTTCAAAACTTCAAAGGATGGGCTGACTGTCTTTGAGGACCACTGCAGTTGGTGACTTTAAGTTACAGCCAATGCTCATTGACCACTCTGAAAATCTCAGGGCTCTTAAGAATTATTCAAAATCTATTCTTTCTGTGCTCTATAAATGGAACATCACAGTCTGTGTGACAACACAACTGTTAACAGTATGGTTTACTGAATATTTTAATCCCACTATTGAGACCTACTGCTCAGAAAAAAACAAACAAACAAAAAAAAAACGAGTCCTTTAAAGGGATTGCTGCTTGGCCTGGTTCAGTGGCTCACACCTATAATCCCTGCACTTTGGGAGGCCGAGGTGGTTGGATCGCCTGAGGTCAGAAGTTGGAGACCAGCCTGGCGAAAATTATGAAACCCCATGTCTAATAAAAATACAAAAAAATTAGCCGGGCATGGTGGTTGTACTTGTAATTTCAGCTGCTTGGGAGGCTGACACAGAAGAATGGCTTGGACCCTGGAGGTGGAAGTTGCAGTGAGCCAAGACCACACCACTGCCCTCCATCCTGGGCAACAAGAGGGAAACTATATAAAGGAGAAAAAAAAAAAAAGGAAAGAAAAGAAAAAAGGAAAAAAGATTGCTGCTTATTAATAATTCTCCTAGCTACCCAGAAGCTTAGATGGAGATGTACTTGAAAATTAATGTTATGTTCATGGCTGCTAATACAATATATACCCTTCAGCCTGTGGATCAAAGACTGGTTTTGACTTTCAAGTGTTTTATTAAATAATAAATGCATTTTGTAAAGGTATAGCTGTCATAGATAGTAATTTCTTTGATGAGTCTGGATAAACTGAATTGAAAACCTTTTGGAAAGGTTTCACCATTAATCCCTTCATGATATTTCAAACTCCTCCCGTGAATCACAAATGTCCTTAATAGCAAATGCCATTAAGAACATTTGTGCTTGATGGGAGGAGGTTGAAATATCAACATTAACAGGAGTTTGGAAGAAGTTGATTCCAGCCGTTATGGATGGCTTTGAGGGCTCAGGATGTCAGTGGAGGAAGTCCCTACAGATGTGGTAGAAATCGCACGACAATCAGAATTAGAATTAGGGCCTTAAGATGAGATTAAATTGCTGTAAACTCATGATGAAACTTGAACAAGTGGGGAGTTGCTTCTTATGGATGAGCACAGAAAATATTTTCTTGAGATGGAATCTACTCCAGGTGGAGATGCTATGAACATTGTTGAAATAACAGCAAAGGATTTAGAATATTCCATAAACCTAGTGGATAAAGCAGCAGCAGGGTTTGACAGGGTTTACTCCAATTTTGAAGGAAGTTCTACTGTGGATAAAATGTTATCAAACAGCATCACATGCTACAGGGAAATCTTTTGTGAAAGGAACACTCTTCATTGTTTTAAGAAATTGACACAGGTACCCAAACTTCAGCAGCCCCCATACTGATCAGTCAGCAGCCATCAACATAGAGGCAAGACCCTCACTGTAGAGAAAAGAAAGAGAGATCAGACTGTTACTGTGTCTATATAGAAAGAAAAGACATAAGAGACTCCATTTTGAAAAAGACTTGTACTTTAAACAATTGCTTTGGTGAGATGTTGTTAATTTGTAGCTTTGCCCCAGCCGCTTTGCCCCAGCCACTTTGCCCCAGCCACTCAGACCCAACCTGGAGCTCACAAAAACATGCGTTGTATGAAATCAAGGTTTAAGGGATCTAGGGCTGTGCAGGACGTGCCTTGTTAACAAAATGTTTACAAGCAGTATACTTGGTAAAAGTCATCGCCATTCTCTAATCTTAATAAACGAGGGGAAAAATGCACTGCAGAAAGCCGCAGGGACCTCTGCCCTTGAAAGTGGGATATTGTCCAAGGTTTCTCCCCATGTGAAAGTCTGAAATATGGCCTCATGGGATGAGAAAGACGTGACTGTCCCCCAGCCCGACACCCGTTAAGGGTCTGTGCTGAGGTGGATTAGTAAAAGAGGAAAGCCTCTTGCAGTTGAGATAGAGGAAGGCCACTGTCTCCTGGTTGCCCCTGGGAACTGAATGTCTCAGTATAAAACCCGATTGTACCTTTGTTCAATTCTGAGATAGGAGAAAATCCGCCCTATGATGGGAGGGCAGATATGTTTGCAGTAATGCTGCTTTGTTATTCTTTACTCCGCTGAGATGTTTGGGTGGAGAGAAACATAAATCTGGCTTACGTGCACATCCAGTCATAGTACCTTCCCTTGAACTTAATTGACATAGATTATTTTGCTCACATGTTTTTGCTGACCTTCTCCTTATTATCACCCTGCTCTCCTACTACATTCCTTTTTGCTCAAATAATGAAAATAATAAGCAATAAAAACTTCTCCTTATTATCACCCTGCTCTCATACTACATTCCTTTTTGCTCAAATAATGAAAATAATAAGCAATAAAAACTTCTCCTTATTATCACCCTGCTCTCCTACTACATTCCTTTTTGCTCAAATAATGAAAATAATAAGCAATAAAAACTGAGGGAACTCAGAGGCCGGTGCCTGTGCAGGTCCTTGGTATGCTGAGTGCTGGTCTCCTGGGCCTACAAGTGCTTCTCTATACTTTGTCTCTGTGTCTTACTTATTTTCTCAGTCTCTCGTCCCACTTGACTAGAAATACCCACAAGTGTGGAGGAGCAGGCCACCCCTTCACTCACCAGCAAATGATTATGACTTGGTAAAGTTCAGATATTCATTAATATTTTTCAGCAATGAGGTATTTTAAGTTAAGGTATGTACATGGATTTTTAGACATAATGTGATTACTAATTAATTAATTAATAATTATTAATTACTCATTAGACTACAACACGGTTTAAGCATAACTTTTATAAGTACTGGGAAACAAAATGTTTATGTGACTAATTTGATTGTAACATTTGCCTTATTGTGGTTGTCTGGAACCAAACCTACACTATCTCTGAGTATTCTTGAAAGTTTTTGGTTGTTCTTTGTTTTGAGAAGGGGTTTCGCTCTGTCACCCAGGCCAGAGTGCAGTGGCATGATCATAGCTCACTGCAGCCTCAAACTGCTGGGTGAAGTGATTGTTCTACCACAGCCTCCTGAGTAGCTGGGACTACAGGCATGCAGCACTATGCTTAGATATATATTTTTTTTTTTTGAGATGGAGTCTCGCTCTTTAGCCCAGGCCAGAGTGTAGTGACTCTATCTCGGCTCACTGCTAGCTGTGCTTCCCGTGTTCATACCATCCTCCTGCCTCAGCCTCCTGAGTAGCTGGGACTACAGGTGCCCACACCAGGCCCAGCTAATTTTCTGTATTTTTAGTAGAGATGGGGTTTCACCATGTTAGCCAGGATGGTCTCGATCTCCTGACCTCGTGATCCACCCGCCTCAGCCTCCCGAAGTGCTTGGATGACAGGAATGAGCCACCGCACCCGGCCTGTCTTTTCTTTCTAGTGGCACAAGCCCCAGGGAGTGTGGTGCGTCTGATCTAAGATGCTTTTGAGCAGTGTAGAAAGTGTTGCTGTCTGTATTTAATTTTTTCCTACATGTATGGCCGCGATCGAGCACAAGATCAATAAGCCCTTCTCCTTATTCTACTTCCCTTTCTAGCAATGGAGAACTTTGATTGGATTTTTCCTGCCTACAGGCAGGAATGAGTCTGCTGTTTTCTTTTTTAAACCCGAGGGGACTGAGCCTGAGGGCCTGGAGCACGGCCACCCTCCCCCAACCCCAACTGGTGATTGTGGTGGTGGTGGTGGTGGTTTTGTATTCCAGCTTCTGTTCTGTTGTTGTTGTTGTTGCTGCTGCTGCTGCTGGTGCTGTCGTCGTTGTTTTGGTATTTTACAGACTTAGGGGGTGTACCTGCTTGTTTGTCACATCAGCATACTACTGCCTCCGGATGTAGAAGTGGACCTCCAGTGTATCCAATACCCACGTGGCAAACGTTGTCTCTGACCGGCGATTTATTCATCCCTCGTCCCCCTGTTGTCCTCCTCCTCCCTTTTGGAGTGTCTGTTATTTCCATCTTGATGACCTTGTGCGTACCCACTGTTTACCTCCCACTTTTAAGCAGAAGGCGGTTCACTGGGTACATACTTGCTTCCAGCTCTATCCATGTTGTGGGAAAAGACGTGAAATCACTCTTTTTTGTGCCTACACCATTAGAGAATTTTAACTTTCTTGGTGATTGTTTTTCTTTTTTCTTTTCTTTTCTTTTCTTTTCTTTCCTCCTCCTCCCCCTATTTTTTCATTTTTTTCAGCTGGGCTCTCCTACTTGTGTTGCTCAGTTGATCAGGTTGGTCTCCTGGCCTTGACACTTCTTCTGTCACATCCACCGCCTGGTTGTTGAAATGAGCATCTCTTGTAAAATGGAAAAGACAAAAAAAAAAAAAGAGAAAGACAAAAAGTATGGGGTGAACATTTCTCTTGCCGCCTCCCAGGGTGTACCTTGGACCCGATAGGAGGGAGGGAGCTTGCCTGGGTGGGTTTTCTGTGCTAAATCCTCCCGGGGGCCTCCTTCCCTCTCCCCCTTGTCCCTGCTTCTCCCCCAACCAAGGCTCCCACCGCCGCTGTGGGATTTTCCGTGGGAGAGGTATGGGAGAGGACTGATGCACCTTCCAGATCTATATCCTGCCAGATGTCTCTGACTCAGCGTCCACCACCGGCTGCCTGCCACCTTCCAGCGAGCTCTGAGGCTGATGCCCCGCCCCCCTTCTTGTCCCACCACACTTCCCCTGCTGGCCATTGCCTGGTGACCCCAAGGGAACTGCGATGACGCTTTCTTTTTTCTTTTTTTAAAATTTTATTATTATTATACTTTAAGTTTTAGGGTACATGTGCACAATGTACAGGTTTGTTACATATGTATACGTGTGCCATGTTGTTGTGCTGCACCCATTAACTCGTCATTTAGAATTAGGTATATCTGCTAATGCTATCCTTCCCCCCTTCCCCCACCTCACAACAGTCCCTGGTGTGTGATGTTCCCCTTCCTGTGTCCATGTGTTCTCATTGTTCAATTCCCACCTATGAGTGAGAACATGCGGTGTTTGGTTTTTTGTCCTTGTGATAGTTTGCTGAGAATGATGGTTTCCAGTTTCACCCATGTCCCTACAAAGGACATTGACTCATCATTTTTTATGGCTGCATAGTATTCCATGGTGTCAAATCCTACAGTGAAGACTTCCAACAGATGCCCCAGATGGGCCGAATGGGATGAGAGTGGACCACCCTGGACCATGCTGTTCTTGGGGGTATGTTGACATACAGGGTGGACTGGCAGCCCCAGTATTGTAAAGGGTGTCCAGGTATGGAAATGTCACATAGGATGTCCTCCGTCCCGTCAGCCTGCCTTCAGCTTCCTCAGGCATGAAGACAACTTCCCATCAGAACCTCTTTTCTTTCCTTTCTTCACCACACACATGAGACGCATGAGAGGGAGAAACAGCTCAATAGATACTGCTGACCTTCATTTGTGGAATCTTCAGTCATCTACACACAGACAGGTGAATAGACAGGTACCCAAATCAAACAGCATTTCCGTGTCCTCATGGTGGGATTGGTCTCTCTCTCTCTCACACACACACACACAATTTCCACATCTAGTTCACAAACCACACTAATTTACCGTTTTCACAGTACGCAGTCTGAGTAAAACCCACCCCACCCTCCACCCGGCGGTTGACAAAACTCCTTCTCTACAATTTATAAAAAAGATCATCTGGGCTGGGCACAGTGGCTCACTCCTGTCATTCCAGCACTTTGGGAGGCCAAGGTGGGTTGATCACTTGAGGACAGGAATTCAAGACCAGGCTGGCCAACATAGTGAAACCCCATCTCTATGAAAAACAGAACAATTACCAGTTCTGATGGCATAGGCTTGTAATCACAACTACTCAGGAGACTGAGGCAGGCGAGTTGCTTGAATTAGGGAGGCCGAGTTTGCAGTGAGCTGAGATCATGCCATGGCAATTATTGAGACAGAGCGAGACTCTGTCTCAATAATAATTATAATATTATTATAAGATTAGTTTTGCGTGGTAATACCTGCCTGTAGTCGCAGCTACTCGGGAGGCTGAGATAAGGAGAAGAACACTTGAGGCCCCACAGGTCGAGGCTTCAGTCAGCTGTATCCTGGGCAGTTACCAGTCAAGGAGATATGCCCCTCCCCGTTTTCTTTTCTTTTCTTTTTCTTCTCTTTTCTTCTCTCTTCTTCTCCCTCCCACCCTCCCTCCCTTTCTTTCTTTCTTTCTTTCTTTCTTTCTTTCTTTCTTTCTTCCTTCCTTCCTTCCTTTCTTCCTTTCCTGCCTGACTGCCTTCCTGCCTTTCTTCTTCCCTCCCTTCCTCCCATCCTTCTTTCCTCCTGCCTCAGCCTCCCAAAGTGCCGGGATTACTGGAGTGAGGCACCATGCCTGCTTGGCGTAAAGCTACACCCTTTGAAAGTAAGACACAGAGAGCGCCTTCCAGTGATTTGATTGATTGATTGACTGATTTAGAGGCAGCGTCTCACTCTGTCACCCTGGCAGTGGTGCCATCATAACTCACTCACTGCAGCGTGGATGCTCCTGGACTCAAGCAATCCTTCCACCTCAGCCTCCAGAGTAGAGTACCTGGGACCACAGGCACACGCCACCGTGCCCGGATAATTTTTATTTATTTATTTATTTTTTCCCAAGACAGAGTTTCTCTCTGGTTGCCCAGACTGGAGTGCAATGGCGTGATCTTGGCCCACCACAACCTCTGCCTCCTATGTTCAAGCGATTCCCCTGCGTCAGCCTCCCCAGCATCTGGGACTGCAGGCATGCGCCACCACATCTGGCTGATTTGGTATTTTTAGTGCAGACGGGGCTTCTCCATGTTGGTCAGGCTGGTCTTGAACTCCCGACCTCAGGTGATCCGCCCTCCCCAGGCTCCCGAAGTGCTGGGATAGCAGGCATGAGTCACCGAGCCTGGCCTTCATTTTTCAATGTTTTTCCACAGATAGGGTCTCATCATTTTTTTGCAACCCTCCTGACCCGGTGCCTCAAATTGCTGGCGTGACAGGCGTGAGCCACTGCGCCTGGACTCCGGGGAATGATTCACGACCACGACCACTGTACTGATTCTTTCTTTATTTTTTCTTTCTTTCTTTCTTTCTTTCTTTCTTTCTTTCTTTCTTTCTTTCTTTCTTTCTTTCTTTCTTCCTTTCTTCTTTCTTTCTATCTTTCATTGATGATTATTTTATTATTGATTGATTGATTGATTGATTTTGAGATGGAGTCTCGCTCTAGGCGAGGTGAGGCGAGGCAAGGTGCAATGCTTTGGAAGCCGCAGCACCGCCTTCTAAAGCCCCATTCAAATGCACAAAGCCCTATTCGCTTCCTGGACTTGGAGCTGATGCCTTCCTTTGCCTTGGGTTTCTCTCCATTCAGAAGCTTTTACAGGCACAACCCCACCCAAAGGCTGGCTACGGCTGAGGATTACGGGATGTGGTGGGGCTGGAAACTCTTTCCCCCATTGTTGCAAGCTCAGCCAAGATATCCCCCGACCCTCATCACTCGCTCGCCCTTTGAGATCCCCTCCCTCCACCACCTTGGAGGCTGACTTCTTACTTTACTTTCTGTCTTTCTTCCTTTCCTGCGTTTGAGGAGTGTGTGCAGGAATGAGGGTGTGTAGGGGGAGGGGGTGTGGGGTGGGGACAGAGGGGAACGTCCTAAGGGTCGATTTAGTGTCATGCCTCTTTCACCACCACCACCGAAGATTAAAGCAACAATCAGTTATATACCATGTGTTCTCATCCATAAGTGGGAACTTATAAGTGAGAGTTCTGCGTGGGCAGAACGAGGGACACGAGAGACGCGGGAGCCTACTTGAGGGAGGAGGGGTGGAAAGAGAGAGAGCGTCAGGAGAAACCAAAACTAAACGAAACATGAAAACTGTCGAGTACTGCGCTCAGTGTCTGGGTGATGAAATCATCTGCACACTGAACCTCCCATCAGAAGTTTACCTATGTAACAATCTTGCACATATATGCTTGAACAAGAAATGAAAGTTAGAGGAGAAAGAGAGAGAGAGGGAGAGAAGGAAAGAGAGAGAGAAAGAAGTGAAACGAAACACCATCTCCTTGACCTAAGTCAGGGGGTTTCCGGCCTTTTGGGGGAACATTCATTGACAATGTAGTATTTGGGCCTGTTCTTTCTTTTTTTCTTCGTTTCTTTTTTTTTGGACTGAGTCTCTCTCGCTCTGTCACCCAGGCTGCAGTGCAGTGGCGCTCTCTTGGCTCACTGAAACCTCTGCTTTCCGGGTTCCAGTGATTCTTCTTCGGTAATTGGGATTACAGACGCGCACCACGACAGACGGCTAATTTTTCTATTTTTAGTGGAGATGGGTTTTCTCCATGTTGGCCGCGTTGGTACTGAACTCCTGACCTGAAGTGATTTGCCCTCCTGGGCCTCCCAAAGTGCTGGGACGACAGGCCTGAGCCGCAGGGATTTCAGCCTTTAAAAGCACCGGCCCTGCCACCTTTTGCTGCGGCCCTTACACTCAGAATGACATGTCCTCTCTGCCATAGGTTGACTCTTTGACTCCCCTATGCACTCTAGCCTGGGCAGCAAGAGAGAAACTCCGTGCCCCCACCTTCCCGTGCAAAAAATAAATAAATAAATAAGTAAATAAATAAATAAATAAATAAAATATCTACACATGACCTATAAGTGTGTGTTCCCATGAGTGATTTCTAATAAATGGCACTGTACACTGAAAGCAGTGGCTCACATCTGTCATCCCAGCACTTTGGGAGGCTGAGTTGGGTGGGCCACGAGGTCAGGAGTTCAAGACCAGCCTAGCCAACATGGTGAAGCCCCCTCAGTTCAAGTACATCTAATTTAATTCATTACCACGGCCTGAATTCTTAACTTTAGACATCCCAGATTTGATCTCCCTACAAAATGCTGTACAGAACTGGATAGTTGATTTCTGGACTTTGATACCTCATAGATACTACATATTAATAAAGATCCAACCCTAAAATCTGGGGTTGCATCTAGCTCCACTGTCTCAAAAAATCATACCTCTGTTCACCTAGGATGCTGGGAGGGTTTTCTCAATGTGCATCTGCTCATGTCCTTCATGACCTATGACCAAACCCTGTCCGTTCTGTCTGAAATATGTATCTGCAAACACTTCTCTCCATTTCCACAACTACCCATGGCCCATTGTGGAACCACTGGCTCTTTGAAAAAAAATCCCAGAAGTGGCTTTGGCTTTTTGGCTAGGAAGTCTAAACCTGCTGAGAACTTTCCTGCCCAGGATTCTGTGGGAACAAGTGCTTCCGCTGGGAGATGGGATCCTCGGGACCATGCTTGCTAGCACTGGATGAGTCTCTGGAAGAATGCTCGGGACTCCACAAAGCTGACCTGTCACACTGAGGTCAAATGGATACCTCTGCATTGGCCCGAGGCCTCCAACTTACATCACTGTCACCAACCGTTACCTTCAGCATCCTTGTGAGCCTGCCAAAGGCCCTGACTCTGGCGAGACTCTTGGGTGCCCGGCCTTCCTCGGCTAATGTCCAAAGGGATGGTGACTTCCACCCACAAGGTCCCCACTGAACTGCAAAGATGTGGAGCGTAGGTCAGAGAGGGGACCAGGAGGGGAGACGTCCTGACAGGCAATGAGTTCCCTAGGCTCTGGCCACCCCATTCACGTCCCATGTACTGGGCACCCATGGGACACCACCACTTTATCCCCTCCTCTGTCCACAGCCGCCCCAACCCCACCGCGCAACCCAGGCACACATGCTGGAGGTTACAAAACCACACGGCCTGAATAGAGCCTGATGGAGCGAGAGCTCATTTCACGAAGCGGGGTGTGGGTTGGGGTGGGGTGGGGTGGGGTTTGGGGGTCTGTAGAGAGCCTGATTCTCCCTCGTGGGTAGCTACAGGATACAAATGAATATCGCTTCTTGGGCGGAGGGGCTTCTTTAGGCCATCACGTTTGTGGGACTGTCTCTCAAACCCTTCCTTGAGGCCACAAAATAGATTCCACCCCACCCATCAACGTTTCCCCAGGTGCTGGATGTATCCTGTCAAGAGACCTGAGCCTGACACGTTGTGTTAAACACCTTTATTGGCTTTCTGTGTTTGTTTGCTTCTGAGGGGGAGTCTTGCTCTGTCCCCCCATGGCTGGAGTACAGTGGCGTGATCTCAGCTCACTGCAACCTCTGTCTCCTGGGTTAGAGTGATTCTCCTGCCTCAGCACCACCACGCCTGGCTCATTTTTTTATTTTTAGTAGACACGGGATTTGACCCTGTTTCATTGGTTTTCACTGGAGATTCCAGATTTGAGTCACACCTCATTGTGTGCCATATAATGACTTCTTTTTTTTTTTAAAGCACAATATATCTGCTTTATTTGAGTGGCTTTGTATATCGTTATAATTGTGTTATAGATGAAGAAAAGGTATTAAACATGGTGCTAATGATAGTGAAAGTGAAAAGAAAAGAAAAGCTATCTATTTTGTAGATAGAATAAAGTTGCTCAGTATTTAGAGTTACCTAAATACGTCAGCATTTAAACTCCTCCTACTAAAAGCGTGCCAGTCTGAATAATCCTCCTTTAAACACAATTTTTGATATGGTTAAGGTTTTTAAGAATGTGACTCCTGCAGAATAGCTGGACAGACAATACACATTTAAAAAAGAACAGCACAAGGATCCACCAGACTTGGGAAAAAATCAAAAACAACACAAGCCTTATGAAGAACTGAGTTCTTAAAATATTATGGAGAACATAGCTATTGGAAGAGATGGCAATATTGGCAAGTTGATTGTTACATTGGTCAGCAATAGCTAGCACTATTTTTTTGGCAATCTTTCAGGCACTGCAACTACTACTGCAAAATGATATATAATCCATTAAACAACATAATCACAAATCAAAAGATATTTTAGTAATATAATGCTTCAGATTTAGAAGCAAATCAATTGTTAAAACTCAACTGCTATATTAACTAACCCCAAAGATAACTGTATCTGACAAAAAAGCTTCCACAGAGTTAGTACTTCAGAATTATAATTTCTCGATATTTATTTTATTTTATTTTATTTTATTTTTATTTTATTTTTTTCTTGAGACAGCGTCTCACTCTGTCGGCCAGGCTGGAGTGCAATGGCAAAATCTTGGCTCACTGCAACCTCCACTTCCCAGGTTCAAGCAATTATCCTTCCTCAGCCTCCTGAGTAGCTGGGACTACAGGCGCCTGCCACCATGCCCAGCTAATTGTTATACTTTTAATATAGGCGGTGTTTCACCATATGGTCTTGGTCTCTTGACATTGTGATCTGCCCGCCTTGGCTTCCCAAATTGCTGGGATGATAGGCATGAGCCACCATGCCTGGCCTTCTCTTGATATTTAAACTTTTAAGTCAGTCCAGAGAAATACAATAAATGTCAACAGTAAGTATGGTGTTGAGGCAGAAGTAGGACCAAACTTTTTCATATGTTATTCAGTTGAGAACAATATGACCTGGGTAGTAATTTCCTATGTGTCTACTTATACACAAATACAAAAAAGTAAAACAGAGATACTGCTAAATAAAGGATACATTAAGTTATTAATAGTAACTCAATAAACTGGAACATTGTCAAAAAGCAACTAGTGAACTTTTTCAGTGTTTTTTTCTATTATCCAATAAGTGAATTATGCTATTCCTTTCCAATTTCCCAAGCACTTTTTGTCCCAATCACCATTTCTGCGTTTGAAGAAAAAGTAACAAATCAAGTAACAAAACTAAACAAGCAAACAAACAAAACACAACTGCAGTATCTGCAAAAGTTTTGTAGAAGACTGAAACTGTTGAGTATAAGCATCTCGTATTCTATTATCATTAGTTAACTGAAGAGTTTGTTAAAGACATACATTTCATAAAAAAAGTTAGTTTGAAGTTATTGACCAGTATGTACCATTCCTAAGTATTAGTAACCAAATTCATGACAATAAAGAGCTATCGAACAAGAAAAATTTAGTGACTACCAGCACCATCAACAAGACTTTGTCTTTACAATTCATTACCACTTACCATGCATTGTGATGTCTAGGATTGACTCTGATAGCATTTTGAAAACAAGCTAACGCTTTGTCCAATTCTTTAGTAAGACAAACTCTCGCCCTAATAAAGTATAGGCATAAGCATAATTTGGATCCACTTGGATAGATCTCTGGAAGAATTTAATTGCAATATCGTGTTCCTGTTGCAGACTGAAACAGTTCCCTGCAGCACACCAGGCCTCTGACGAATTTTTATCCATGTCTGTTAAGTCTTTTGACAGAAATGAAAGAGTGACATCTTTTTGAATATGCCAAAGTGTTGTAGATTTCCATGCCTTCGACTCTATAATTCTCAATCCTTCTAACCTCTGAGAATATTCTTTCAGCTTGCATGTACTCTGAAAGTTCAAAATAGGACCTTCCAATTTGGCACAGTACCCAACCAGTATTGTAGTGGTGAGAACGTAGATGGCTCAAAATATTTATAGCTTCTTTGCAGTGGTATGAACATAAAGCTAAATAACCTTTCCCCCTTTCATGAAGAAGGCTCATCAAGCCTTCTGCTGCTGCTTTTTGTAGATTAAAAGCCTGAATCTGAGGTGTGATTGTGGATATTTCCTCTTCTGAATTGATGGAAGAGTCCAATTTTGTAATTTCCAGGTTGTCATTTATATTAGATTGAGTTATTCCTCCTTTATTAGTTTTACTTTTTGTTTTTCTGTTTGGGAATTTAGGTGGAAACTTCATTTTTAATTTCTTCCTATTCTCCTTGGTTGTGGAACTGTCACTAGTAAAGAGTCATGAACTTCTTCGATGCAGTGCATTTGTGGGAGATGTCATAGTGGGGCTCATTACCTGAGGTGTTGTAGTTATTTATGGACCAGAACTTTCTGTTAGTGAAAGAATTGGAGTTACCTCTCGGCTATTTCCACTCTGCGAGAAGATAGACTTTGCTCCAGTTTGGCCAATTCTGGCAACAGACTTTTTTGAAGGGGCTCCGGTGGATGGCACATCAATTACAGAAGGTGTATTAGTGTAGTTTTGTAAATAAGATCCATCTCCAGGACTTGGGGTTTCTAATGGCAAAATCCCAAAACTTGGGGTAAATGGACTAAGAGCTGTTGGTCTTGTTAATAAACTTCGACCAGTTTTTGGTTTATTTTGAACCTGTTTAGATAATATGGAAGTTCCTGTTCCCAGTGGGACAGTTTCAGGTGAAATTACAGCTGAATCAATAAAAGACACTGGGGAATCTGTATTCAAGGAGTACTTTGAATTGGAAGATTCTAAATTGACTCTGTTTAATTCAGTTGTGTCCTAGGGTGTTTCCATAAGAATGGTCTCAGGCTGTCTGTGACATAAACTGTGATTAGGTACTTGTGTTGTGCAAGAGTTGGGCAGACAGTTGCTAAAGTTCTGTAAAGATGTGAATTTAAATGTTTGGTCAGGATCTGGCTTTTCACCTATTTCACATAATGATTCAATGGGATACCAGAGGAAAGGATTTAAACTAAGTCTTTTTTGGTAACATTCTTATCCTTTAGCAAGCCCATCTGTCTTGCAATATACACGTCCCAACAATGGAAGGGGAAAGCAAACTGAATCACCAAACTCAGTAACAATATCATCATGGCTTTTCTGCTTATTAAACACTCCACCAGATAAGATTTGTTCCCAGTCTGCAAGCTTACTGAGATCAACACAACATTTTGCAAGCAGGTATTTGCATTGTGGTGTAGGACAACTGTGTCTTTGCAAGAGTCTATATGCTTTATAGGCCTTTCCTGGGAGGTAAGAACAGGTCGCCATTAAAAACAAGGCTTCTTCTGAGTGTACTTCTGCATAAAGGCTTTCTGTGAGGAAAACCCCATCTCGGTAAGCATAGTGGTTTAGTGCTTGCCATATAGCAGCCTGGACGGGTTCCTGCAGCACTGTCATCCTCAAGGCAAAGGCCCAATTTCTGCAGTGCCTCAGGAAACCCCCACCCCACCCACCCCCCTCCCCCCTGTAGCGGCTCCAGACCGGCCAGCCTCGGCTCATTTAAATTCACCAGTTACCGGGGGATGGGGGTGGCCGAGCCAGAATGACTTCTTTATCCTGCCATTTCTGGAAAGCCCGGCCCCTTGTGATCCATTGTGAAGCGAAAGTCACCTCATGTTTGGGGAACAGATCCACTCCCAAGTTCAGTGGAGGGATGTGGCATTTAGGATGAAGGACTCTCCTCCTTCTGATTTGGTCTGCACAGTGGGGCCTAGGGCTGGAGTCCTCTCTGTGAGGACTGCTGAGTCCCTTTACCGTGGGTTCCATTGGCCCCACCCTGGGACATGTGCCTTGGCAGATTCTGGACCTTCCTGGCCCTTAAGTTGCTGTCAGAAACCCCATCTCGTGTTCGGATGCCCCGAATAACTGTGGCTCGTGCCTCTCTGTAAACATTGGAAATCTCTCCTCTACACATGGTCACCTAAAACCCCAGGAGCTCGGGACACACGTCTGCCATCCACCTCACTGCTTTCAGGAGAGAATGCTGAGAGTCTCTTGCCAACTCTCTCTTGACTTGAGTTCTTCATGGGTGTGTGGTTAAGACGTAGTGAGACCAGATGTATTAACTCAGGCCGGGTGCTGGTGGCTCACGCCTGTAACCCCAACACTTTGGGAGGCGGAGGCTGTAGGATCCCTTGAGGAATAGCCTAACACTGGGGAGGTTGAGGCTGCAGTGTGTGAGCCATAATGGTGTAATTTGGATCCAGCAGTTTTCTAAACAGTCATTTTGTAGAATCTGCAAAGAGATATTTCTGAGACCATTGAGGCCTACGGTGAAAAGGGAAATATTTTCAAATAAAAAGAAAACAGAAGCCTTCTGAGAAACTTCTTTTTGATGTGTGTATTCATCTCACAGTGTTGAAACTTTTTTTATTGAGCAGTTTGGAAACAGTCTTTTTGTAAAATCTGCAAAGGGATATTTCTTAGCCATTTGAGACCTAAGGTGAAAAAGAGATATCTTCACATAAAAACTAGACAGAAGCATTCTGAGAAAGTTCTTTCTGATGTGTGCATTCATCTCACAGAGTTGAACCTTTCTTTTCTTTGAGCAGTTTGGAAACAGTCTCTTCTTAAAATATGCTAATGGATATTTGTGAGCCCTTCACAGCCTATGATGAAACAGGAAATACCTTGACATAAAAACTAGACAGAATCTTTCTGAGAAAATGCTTTGCAATGTGTGCTTTCATGTCACAGAGTTGAACTTTTCTTTTGATTGAGCAGTTTCAAAACAGTCTTTTTGTAGAATCCACAAATGGATATTTGCAGCGCTTTTAGGCCTATGGTGAAAACGGAAATATTTTCACAAAAACACTAAAAAGCAGCTTTCTGAGAATCTTCTTTGTGATGCCTGGATTCATATCACAGAGCAGAACCTTTCTTTTGATTGAGCAGATTGGAAACAGTATTTTTGTACAATCTGCAAATGGATATTTCTGAGCCTTTTGATGCCTGTAGTGAAAAATAATTATCTTCACATAAAAACTAGACAGAATCATTCCGAGAAACTTCTTCCTTATGTGTGCATTCATCTCACAGTGTTGAACCTTTCTTTTCATGGAGTAGTTTGGAAACAGTCTTTTTGTAGTAGCTGCAGAGGGATATTTGTGAATTGTTTAAGGACTATGGTGAAAAAGGAAATATCCTCACATAAAAACTAGACAGAAGCATTCTGAGAAACTTCTTTTCTATGTGTGCATTCACCTCACACAGATGAATCTTTCTTTTCATTGAGCAGTATGGAAAGAGTCTTTTGGTTCAATCTGCAAAGGGATATTTCTGAGCAGTTTGAGGCCTATGGTGAAAAAGTAATATCTTCACATAAAAACTAGACAGAAGCATTCTGAGAAACTTCTTTTTATGTGTGCATTCACCTCACAGGGTTGAAACTTTCATTTCATTGAGAAGTTCAGAAACACTCTTTTTGTAGAATCTGAAAGGGATATTTTTGAGTCCATTGAGGCCTGTGGTGAAATAGGAAATATCGTTACATAAAAACTAGACAGAAGCTTTCTGAGAAACTTCGTTGTGATGTGTGCTTTCATCTCACAGAGTTGAACCTTTGTTTTGATAGAGCAGCTTGGAAACAGTCTTTTTGTGGAATCTGCAAATGGATGTTTGGAGTGCTTTGAGGCCTATGGTGAAAAAAGGAAATATCTTCACATTAAAACTAGACAGAAGCATTCTGAGAAACTTCTTTGTGATGCGTGCATTCATCTCACGTTGTTGAGCCTATCTTTTGATTTAGCAGATTGGAAACAGTCCTTTTGTTGTATCTCCAGAGGGATAGTTGTGAACGGTTTGAGGCCTATGGTGAAAAAGGAAATACCTTCACATACAAAGTAGACAGAAGCATTCTGGAAAACTTCCCTGTGATGTGTGCATTCAACTCACAGAGGTGAACCTTTCTTTAGATTGAGCAGTTTGGAAGCAGTTATTTTTTAGAATCTGCAAAGGGATATTTCTGAGCTCATTGGGGCCTAGGATGAAAAAAAAAATCTTCACATAAAACTGAATAGATGCATTCTGAGAAACTTCTTTGTGATGTGTCCATTCATCTCACAGAGTTGAACCTTTCTTTGGGTTGGGCAGTTTGGAAACAGTCTTTTTGAAGTATCTGCAAAAAATATTTGTGAGCTCTTTATGGCCTATGGCGAAATAGGAAATATCTTCAGATAAAAACTAGACAGAAGCTTTCTGAGAAACTACTTTGTGATGTGTGCTTTCATCTCACAGAGTTGAACCTTTCTTTTGAATGAGCAGTTTGGAAACACTCTTTTTGTAGAGTCTGTAAATGGATATTTGGAGCACTTTGAGGCCCATGGTGAAAAAGGAAATATCTTCACATAAAAACCAGACAGGAGCATTCTGAGAAACTTCTTTGTGATGGGTGTATTCATCTCACAGAGTTGAACATTTCTTTGGATGCAGCAGTTTGGAAACAGTCTTTTTATAGTATCTGCAGAGGGATATTCATGAGCAGTTTATGACCTATGGTTAAAAAGGTTATATCTTCACAAAAAAAACTCGACAGATCCGTTGTGAGAAACTTCTTTGAGATGTATGCATTCAACTCACAGAGGTGAACCTTTCTTTGGATTAAGCAGTTTTCTAAACAGTCCTTTTGTAGAATCTGCAAAGGGATATTTCTGAGCCCATTGAGGCCTATGGTGAAAAAGGATATATCTTCACATGAATGCTAAACAGAAGCTTTCTGAGAAACTTCTTTGTGATGTGTGCATTCATCTCACAGTGTTGAAACTTTCTTTTGATTGAGCAGTTTGGAAACAGTCTTTTTGTACAAGCTGCAAATGGATATTTCTGAGCCATTTGAGGCCTATGGTGAAAGAGAAATATCTTCACATAAAAATTAGACAAAAACATTCTGAGAAATTTCTTTGTGATGTGTGCATTCATCACACATATTTGAACCTCTCTTTTGATTGAGCAGTTTGGAAACAGTCTTTTTTTAGAATATGCAAAAGGATATTTGTGAGCCTTTTCAGGCCTATGGTGAAATAGGGAAAATCTTCAAATAAAAACTGGACAGAAGCTTTCTGAGAAACTTATTTGTCATGTGTGCCTTCATCTCACAGAGTTGAACTTTTCTTTTGATTGAACAGGTTGGAAACAGTCTTTTTGTAGAATCTGCAAATGGATATTTGCAACGTTTTATGCCTATGGTGAACAGGAAATATTTTCACATAAAAACTAGACAGAAGCATTCTGAGAAACTTCTTTGTGATGTGTGCACTCACGTCACACGGTTGAAACTTTCCTTGGATTAAGCCATTTGGAAAGAGTCCTTTTGTAGAATCTGCAAAGGGATATTTGTGAGCCCATTGAGGCCTATGGTGAAATAGGAAATGTCTTCACATAAAAACTAGACAAAAGCTTTCTGAAAATCTTCTTTGTACTGTGTGCTTTCATCTCAAAGAGTTGAACCTCTCTTTTGGTTGAGCAGTTTGGAAACACTCTTTTTGTAGAATCTGCAAAGGGATATTTGGAGTGCTTTGAGGCCTATGGTGAAAAAAGGAAATATCTGCACATAAAATCTAGACAGAAACTTCTGAGAAACTTCTTTGTGATGCGTGCTTTCATCTCAGATTTGGACCTTCCTTTTCATTGAGCAGTTTGGCAACAAGTCATTTTGTAGAATCTGCAAAGGGATATTTGTGAGCAGTTTGAGGCCTATGGTGAGAAAGTAAATATCTTCACATAATACCTAAACAGAAGTATTTTGAGAAAACTCTTTGTGATGTTTGCATTCATCTCACTGAGTTGAAACTTTCTGTTCATTGAGCAGTGTGGAAACATACTTTTTGTGCATTCTGCAAAGGAATATCTGTTTGCGGTTTGAGACCTATGGTGAAAAAGTAATATCTCCACATAAAAACAAGACAGAAGCATTCTGAGAAACTAATTTTTTATGTGTGCATTTATCTCACAGAATTGAACCTTTCCTTTAATGAAGCAGTTCGGAAAGAGTTTTTTGTAGAATCTGAAAAGGGATAGTTGTGATCCCTTTGAGGTCTAAGGTGAAATAGGAAATATCTTCACATAAAAACTAGACAGAAACTTTCTGAGAAACTTCTTTGTGACGTGGGCTTTCATCTCAAAGATTTGAACCTTTATTTTGATTGAGCATTTGGAAAGACTCTTTTTCTAGTATCTGCAGAGGGCTATTAATGAGCAGACTGAGGCCTATAGTGAAAAAGGAAATGGCTTCTCAAAAAAACTAGACAGAAGCATTATGAGAGACTTCTATGTAATGTGTGCATTCATCTCACCAAGTTAAATCTTTCTTTTGATAGAGCTGTTTGGAAACACTCTTTTTTGTAGCATCTGCAAGGGTACACTTCTGAGCCCTTTGAGGCCTATTTTGAAATATGAAATATCTTCACATATAAACTAGACAGAAGGTTTCTAAGAAACTTCTTTGTGATGTGTGCTTTCACCTCACAGAGCTGAACCTTTCTTTTGATTGAGCAGATTGGAAACACTCTTTTTATAGAATCTGAAGTGGATATTTGGAGTGCTTTGAGGCCCATGGTGAAAAAGGAAATATCTTCACAAAAAACTAAACAGAAGTTTTCTGAGAAACTTCTTTGGGATGTGTGCATTCATTCCACACATTTGAACCGTTCTTTTGATTGCTATGGTGAAAAAGGAAATTTCTTCACATAAAACTATACAAAAGCATTCTGAGAAACTTCTTTGTGATGTGTGCTTTCATCTCACAGAGTTTAACCTTTCTTTTCATTGTGCAGTTTGGAAACAGTCTTTTTGTAGAATCTGCAAAGGGATGTTTGTGAGCAGTTTGAGGCCTATGGTGAAAAAGGAAATACCTTCACATAAAAACCAGACAGAAGCTTTTGGAGAAACTTCTTTGTGATGTTTGTATTCATCTCCCAGAACTGAATCTTCCTTTTCATGGAGCTGTTAGAAACAGTCTTTTTGCACAATCTGTAAAGGGATATTTCTGAGTGGTTTGAGGCCTATGGTGAAAAAGAAATATCTTCACATAAAAATCAGACAGAAGCATTCTGGGAAACTTCTCTGTGATGTGTGCATTCATCCCACAGATTTGAAACTTTCATTTCATTCAGTAGTTCGGAAAGGGTCTTTTCATAGAATCTGCAAAGGGATATTTCTGAGCCCTTTGAGACCTATGGTGAAATAGGAAATATCTTCACATAAAAACTAGACAGAAGCTTTCTGAGAAACTTTTTTGTGAGGTGTCCATTCATCTCACAGAGTTAAACTATTCTTTTGATTTAGCAGTTTGGAACATGTATTTTCTTAGAATCTGCAAATGGATATTTGTGAGCCCCTTATGGCCTATGTTGAAATATGAAATATCTTCACATAAAAACTAGATAGAAGCTTTCTGAGAAACTTATTTGTGATGTGCACTTTCCTCTCACAGAGTTGAACCTTTCTTTTTATGGGGCGGTTTGGAAACAGTCTTTTTGTAGAATCTGCAAATGGATATTTGGAGCGTTTTGAGGCCTATAGTGGAAAAGGAAATATCTTCACATAAAAACTAGACAGTAGCTTTTTGAGAAAACTATTTGTGACATTTCCATTCATCTCTAATAGTTGACCATTTCTTTTCTTTGAGCAGTTTCGAAACAGTCTTTTTGTACAAATTGCAAAGGGATATTTCAGAGTGGTTTGAGGCCAATGGTGAAAAATAAATATCTTCACATGAAAACTAGACAGAAGCATTTTGAGAAACTTCTTTGTGATGTGTGCATTCATCTCACAAATTTGAACGTTTCTTTTGATTTAGCAATTTGGAGAAAGTCTCTTGGAAGTATAAGCCGAGTTATGTTTGTGAGCAGTTTAAGGCCTATTGTGCAAAAGGAAATACCTTCATATAAAAAGTAAACAGAAGCTTTCTGAGAAACTTTTTGTGATGTGTGCTTTTGTCTCAAGAAGTTTCACCTTTCTTTTGATTGAGAAGTTTGGAAATAGTCTTTTTGTAGAATCTGCAAATGGATATTTGGAACAATTTGGGTCCTATGGTGAAAAAGGGAATATGTTCACATAAAAACTAGACAGAAGAATTCTGAGAAACTTCTTTGTGACGCATCCATTCATCTCACAGAGTTGAAACTTTCTTTGATGGATCAGTTTGGAAACAGTCTTTTTGTAGTATCTGCAGAGGGATATTTTTGAGTGGTTTAAAGACTATAGTGAAAAAGGAAATATCTTCACGTAATAACTAGACAGAAGCATTTTGGGAAACTTCTTAGTGATGTGTGCATTCATCTCACAATGTTGAACATTTCTTTTGATTTAGCAATTTGGAGAAAGTCTCTTGGAAGTATAAGCAGAGTTATATTTGTGAGCAGTTTAAGGCCTATGGTGCCAAAGGAAATACCTTCATATAAAAAGTAGACAGAAGCTTTCTGAGAAACTTCTTTGTCATGTGTGATTTCATCTCACAGAGTTGCGCTTATCTTTTGATTGACCAGTTTGGGAACATTCTTTTTGTAGGATCTGCAAATGGATATTTGGAGCAATTTGAGTCCTACGGTGAAAAAGGAAATATGTTCACATAAAAACTAGACAGAAGAATTATGAGAAACTTCTTTGTGATGAGTCCATTCATCTCACAGAGTTGAAACTTTCTTTGATGGACCAGTTTGGAAATAGTCTTTTTGTAGTATCTGCAGAGGGATATTTTTGAGTGGTTTAAAGACTATGGTGAAAAAGGAAATATCTTCACATAATGACTAGACAGAAGTATTCTGAGAAACTTCTTTGTGATGTGTGCATTCATCTCACAGAGTTGAACCTTTCTTTTGATTGAGCACTTTGGAAACAGTCTTTTTGTAGAAACTTCAAAGGAATATTTGTGAGCCCTTTATGGCCTCAGGTGAAATGGAAATATCTTCACATACAAACTAGAGAAAAGCTGTCTGAGTAACTTCTTTGTTATTGTGCTTTCATCTCAGAGAGTTAAAAATTTGTTTTGATTGATCAGTTTGGAAACAGTCTTTTTGTAGAATCTGCAAATGGATATTTGGATCACTTTGAGGCCTATGTTGAGAAAGGAAATATGTTCACATAAAAACAAGACAGAAGATTTCTGAGAAACTTCTTTGTTATATGTGCATTCATCTCACAGGGTTGAACCTTTCTTTTGATTGAGCAGTTTGGAAACAGTCTTTTTGTAGAATCTACAAAGGGATACTTCTGAACGGTTTTATGCCTATGTTGAAAAAGAAATATCTTCACATAAAAACTAGACAGAAGCATTATGAGAAATTAATTTATTATTTGTTCATTTGTCTCACAGAGTTGAAACTTGCTTTTCATGGAGCAGTTCAAAAACTGTCTTTTTGCAGGGTCTGCAAAGGGATATTTGTGAGCCCTTTGAGGCTTATATTGAAATAGAAAATATCTTCACAAAACAAGTAGACAGAAGCATTATGGGAAACTTCTTTGTGATGTGTGCTTTTATCTCTCAGATTTGAATCTTTCTTTTCATTGAACAGTTTGGAAACTCTCTTTTTGTAGATTCTGCAAAAGGATATTTGGAGGGCTTTGAGGCCTATGGTGAAAAAGGAAATATTTTCACTTAAAAACTAAACAGAAGCTTTCTGAAAAACTTCTTTGTGATGTGCATATTCATGTCACAGAGTTGAACCTTTCTTTTCATTGAGCAGTTTGGAAACCATCTTTTCGTACAATCTGCAAAGGGATATTTCTGAGTGGTTTGAGGTCTATGGTGAAAAAGAAATATCTTAGCATAAAAACTACACAGAGGCATTCTGAGAAACTTCTTTTTCATGTGTGCATTCATCTCCCAGAGTTGAACATTTCATTGAGAAGTTCAGAAACAGTCTTTCTGTAGAATCTGCGAAAGGATATATGTGAGCCCATTGAGGGCCATGGTGAAATAGGAAATATCTTCACAGAAAAACTAGACAGAAGCATTCTGAGAAACTTCTTTGTGATGTTTGCATTCACCTCACAGAGTTGAAACTTTCTTTTGATTGATCCGTTTGGAAACAGTCTTTTTGAAGAATCTGCAAATTGATATTTGGAGCGCTTTGTGGCTTGTGGTGAAAATCTAAATATTTTCACATAAAATTTAGTGAGAAACATTCTGAAGAACGTCTTTGTGATGTGTGCTT
The DNA here is from genome assembly GCF_028885625.2 of Pongo pygmaeus. NCBI lineage: Eukaryota > Metazoa > Chordata > Mammalia > Primates > Hominidae > Pongo > Pongo pygmaeus. The sequence goes on along the minus strand of NC_072386.2, from coordinate 8,918,186 downwards.
TTATCCCACAGAGTTGAACTTTCTTTTCATTGAGCAGTTTGGAAGCAGTCTTTTTGTATAATATGCAGAGGGATATTTGGGAGCAGTTTAAGGCCTATGGTGAAAAAGTAAATATCTTCACATAAAAACTAGATAGAAGCATTCTGAGAAAGTTCTTTGTGATGTGTACTTTCATCACACAGAGTTAAAAATTTCTTTTGATTGAGAAGTTTGGAAACAGTCTTTATGTCCAATCTGCAAAGGGATATTTCTTAGACGTTTGAGGCCTATGGTGAAAAAGAAATATCTTCACATAAAAACTAGACAGAAGCTTTCTGAGAAACTGCTTTGTGATGCATCCATTAATCTCATACAGTTGAAATTTTCTTTTGGTGGAGCAGTTTGGAAAGTGTCTTTTTGTAGATTCTGTAAAGGGATATTTGTTATCCCTTTATGGCCTAAGGTGAAATAGGAAATATCTTCCCATGAAAACTAGACAGAAGCTTTCTGAGAAACTTATTTGTGATGTGTGATTTCGCCTCACAGAGTTGAAACTTTCCTTTGTTAGAGCAGTTTGGAAAGAGTCCTTTTGTAGGATCTGCAAAGAGATGTTTTTGAGCCCACTGAAGCTTATGGTGAAAAAGGAAATATCTTCACATTAAAACTAGAAAGAAACCATCTGAGAAACTTGTTTGTGATGTGCACTTTCATTTCACATGTTGAACGTTTCCTTTGATTGAGCAGTTTGGAAAGAGTCTCTTTGGACAATCTGCAAAGGCATATTTCTAAGCCCATTGAGGCCTATGTTGAAATATGAAATATCTTCACATAAAAACTAGACAGAAGCTTTCTGAGAAACTTCTTTTTGATGAGTGCTTTCATCTTGCAGAGTTGAAACCTTCTTTTGATTGAGCAGTTTGGAAACAGTCTTTTTGTAGAATCTGCAGAGGGATATTTGTGAGCAGTTTAAGGCCTATGATGAAAAAGGAAATATCTTCACATAAAAATTAGACAGAAGCATTCTGAGAAACTGCTTTGTGATGTTTGCATTCATCTCACAGAGTTTAATCTTTCTTTTGATTGAGCAGTTTGGAAACACTCTTTTTGCAGAATCTGCAAATGGATATTTGGAGTGCTTTGAGGTCTATGGTGAAAAAGGAAATATCTTCACAGAAAAACTAAACAGAAGTGTTCTGAGAAACGTCTTTGTGATGTGTGCATTCATCTCAGTGTTGAACCTTTGTTTTGACTGAGCAGTTTGGAAACTGTCTTTTTGTACAATCTGCAATGGGATATTTCTGAGTGGTTTGAGGCCTACGGTGAAAAAGAAATGTCTTCACATAATAACTAAACAGATGAACTTTGAGGAACTTCTTTGTGATGTGTCCATTCCTTGCACAGAGTTGAACCTTTCTTTTCATTGATCAGTTCAGAAACCGTCTTACTGTAGAATCTGCAAAGGGATATTTGTCAGCCCTTTGAGGCCTAAGGTGAAATAGGAAATATCTTCACATAAAAACTAGACAGAACATTCTGAGAAACTTCCTTATGATGTGTGCTTTCTTCTCACAGAGTAGAAGCTTTCTTTTTATTGAGCAGATTGGAAACAGTCTTTTTGTAGTATCTGCAGTGGGATATATCTGAGCGTTTTGAGGCCTATGGAGATAAAGAAATATCTTCACATAAAAAATAGACAGAAGCAGTCTGAGAAACTTATTTCTGACTTGTGTATTAATCTCACAGAGTAGAACCTTATGAATGCACAATTCAGAAACAGTCTTTTTGTACTATCTGCAGAGGGATATTTGTGTGCAGTTTGCATCCTATGGTGAAAAAGTAAATATCTTCACAGAAAACTAGACAGAAGCATTCTGAGAAACTTCCTTATGACGTGTGCTTTCTTCTCACAGAGTAGAAGCTTTCTTTTGATTGATCAGTTTGGAAGCAGTCTTTTGGTAGAATGTGCAAAGGGATATTTTTGAGCCCTTTGAGGCCTATGGTGAAATAGGAAGTATCCTCATATGAAAACTAGACAGAAATTTTTTGAGAAACTTCTTTGTGATTTTTTCCATTCATTTGATGGAGTTGAACCTTACTATTCATAGAGCGGTTTGGAAACGGTATTTTTGTGGAATCTGCAAAGGGATAGTTTTGAGCCCTTTGAGGACTATGGAGAAATACGGAATATCTTCACATAAAAACTATACAGAAGCATTCCGAGAAAGTTTTTTGTGATGTGTGCATTTATCCCAAAGAGCTTAACCTTTCTTTTGATTGAGCAATTGGAAACAGTATTTTTTTGGAATCTGCAAAGGGATATTTGTGAGCCCTTTGAGGCCTACGGTGGAATAGGAAATATCTTCACATAAAAAGTAGACAGAAGTTTTATGCGAAACAACTTTGTGATGTGTGCATTCATCTCACAGAGTTGAACTTTTCTTTTGATTGAGCAGTTGGGAAACAGTCTGTTTGTAGAATCTGCAAAGGGATATTTTTTTCTTATTTTTTATTTATTTTTATATTTATTTTTATTTTGTTATTATTATAATTTAAGTTTTAGGGTACATGAGCACAATGTGCAGGTTAGCTACATATGTATACATGTGCCATGCTGAGGTGTTGCACCCATTAACTTGTCATTTAGCATTAGGTATATCTTCTAATGCTATCCCTCATCCCTCCCCACATCCCACAACAGTCCCCAGAGTGTGATGTTCCCCTTCCTGTGTCCACGTGTTCTCATTGTTCAATTCCCACCTATGAGTGAGAATATGCAGTGTTTGGTTTTTTGTTCTTGCGATAGTTTACTGAGAAAGACGATTTCCAATTTCATCCATGTCCCTACAAAGACATGAACTCATCATTTTTTATGGCTGCATAGCTTCAAGGAGAATAAAATACCTAGGAATCCAACTTACAAGGGACATGAAGGACCTCTTCAAGGAGAAATACAAACCACTGCTCAATGAAATAAAAAAGGATATAAAGAAATGTAAGAACATTCCTTGCTTATGGGTAGGAAGAATCAATATCATGAAAATGGCCATGCTGTCCAAGGTAATTTACAGATTCAACGCCATCCCCATCAAGCTACCAATGACTTTCTTCACAGAATTGTAAAGGGATATTTGAGAGCGCTTTGAGGCCTATGGTGAAACAGGAAATATCTTCATATAAAAACTAGACAGAGGCTTTCTGAGAAACTCCTTTGTGGTGTGTTCTTTCATTTCAGAGAGTTGAACCATTCTTTGGATTAAGCAGTTTGGAAACAGTCTTTTCGTATAATCTTCAAATGGATATTTCGTGGGATTTGAGGCCTATGGTGAAAAAGGAAATATCTTCACATGAAAACTATACAGACGCTTTCTGAGAAACTTTTTTGTGATGTTTGCATTCACCTCACAGAGTTGAAACTTTCTTTTCATTGAGTAGTTAGGAAATAGTGTTTTTGTTCAATATGCAAAGGGATATTTCTGAGCGGTTTGAGCCCTATAGTGAAAAAGAAATATCTTCACATGAAACCTAGATAGAAGCATTCTGAGAAACGTATTTGCGATGTATTCATTTATCTCACAGTGTTGAAACTTTCTTTAGACAGAGGAGCTTGGGAAAAGTCTTTTTATAAAATCTGCAAAGGGATATTTGCGAGCACTTTGAGGCCTACGGTGAAATAGGAAATATCTTCACATAAAAACTAGACAGAAGAATTCTCATAAACTTCTTTGTGATGTGTGCTCATCTCATGGAGTTAAAACTTTCTTTTCACTGAGCAGTTTGGAAACAGTCTTTTTTTAGAATATGCATAGGGATATTTCTGAACCCATTGAGGCTTATGTTGAAATAGGAAATATCTTCACAGAAAAACTAGATAGAAGTTTTCTGAGAAACTTCTTTGGGATGTGTGCTTTCCTCTCACAGAGTTGAAACTTTCTTTTGATTGAGCAGTTGGGAAACTGTTTTTTGTAGAATCCAGAAAGGGATATTTGTGAGCCCTTTGAGGTTTATGGTGAAACAGGAAATATCTTCACATAAAAACTAGACAGAAGCTTTCTGAGAAACTTCTTTGTGATGTGTGCATTCATCTCACACAGTTGAACTTTCCTTTGATTTAGCAGTTTAGAAGCAGTATTTTTGTAGAATCTGCAAGTGGATATTTGCAGCACTTTGAGGCCTATGGTGAAAAACAAATATCTTCCCATAAAAATTAGACAAAAGATTTCTAAGAAAATTCTTTGTGATGTGTGCATTCATATCACGAAGTTGAACATTTGTTTTGATTTTGAGCAGTTTGGAAACAGTCTATTCATAGAATATGCAAATGGATATTTGTAGTACTTTGAGGCAAGTGGTGAAAAAATTCCTCTCACAGAGTTTAACCTTTCTTTTGATTGAGCAGTTTTGAAACAGTCTTTTTGTAGAATCTGCAAGGGGCAATTCTGAGCACTTTGAGGCCTATTCTGAAAAAGGAAATATCTACACATAAAATTAGACAGAAGCTTTCTAAGAAATTTTTGTGATGTGTGCTTTCATATCACAGAGTTGAGCCTTTCTTTTGATTGAGCAGTTTGGAAACAATCTTTTTGTGGAATCTGCAAATGGATATTTGGAAGGATTTGAGGCCCATGGAGAAAAAGGAAATATCGTCACATAAAAACAAGACAGAAACATTCTGAGAAACTTCGAGGGATGTGTGCTTTCGTCTCACACAGTTGAAGGTTTCTTTTCATTGAGCAGTTTGCAAACAGTGTTTTTGTAGAATCTACAAAGGGATATTTGTGAGCAGTTTGAGGCCTATGGTGAAAAAGGTAATATCTTCACATAAAAACTAGACCAAGGCATTCTGAGAAACTTCTTTGTAATGTTTTCATTCACGTCACAGAATTGAAGTTTCTTTTCATTAAGCAGTTTGGAAACAGTCTCTTTGTGTGATCTGCAAAGGGATATTTCTGAGTGGTTTGAAGCCTATGCTGAAAAAGAAATATCTTCACATAAAAACGAGACAGAAGCATTCTGAGAGTCTCCTTTGTGATGTGTGCATTCATCTTACAGATTTAAACATTTCTTTTGATTGAGGAGTTTGGAAAAAGTCTTTTTGTATAATCTGCAAAGGGATGTTTGTGAGCCCTTTGAGGCCTATGGTGAAAAAGGAACTATCTTCACATAAAAACTAGACACATATTTCTGAGAAACTTCTTTGTGATGTGCACTTTCATCTCACAGAGTTGAAACTTTCTTTTGATTGAGCAGTTTGGAAGAAGTCTTTTAGTAGAATGTGCAATTGGATATTTGGAGCACTTTGAGGCCTATGGTGAACAAGAAAATATCTTCACATAAAAACTAGACAGAATCTTTCTGAGAACCTTGTTTGTGATGAGTGCATTCATCACACAGAGCTGAATGTTTCTTTTGATTGAGCAGTTTGTAAACAGTCTTTTTAAAGATTCTGCCAAAGGATATTTGAGAGCCCTTTCAGGCTTATGGTGAAAAAGGAAATATCCACTTATAAAATCTGGACAGAATCTTTCTGTGACACTACTTTGTGATGTGTGCATTCAACTCAAAGAGTTGAACCATTATTTTCATTGAGCAGTTTGGAAACAGTCTTTTTGTAGAATCTTCAAAGGGATATTTTTAAGTGATTTATGGCGTAAAGTGAAAAAGGGAATATCAACAAATAAAATCTAGACAGAAGCTTACTGAGACACTTTTTTGTGATGTGAGCATTCATCTCACAGAGTTGAAACTTTCTTTTGATTGAGCAGTTTGTAAATTGTCTTTCTGTAGAATCTGCAAGGGGATATTTTTAAGCAGTTTATGGCTTATGGTGAAAAAGGAAATATCCACAAATAAAATCTAGACAGAAGATTTCTGAGACACTTTTTTTCTTTGATGTGAGCATTCATATCACAGTGATGAAAGTTTCTTTTGATTGAGCAGTTTGTAAAGTGTTTTTTTGGAAAATCGGCAAAGGGATATTTGTGAGCGGTTTGAGGCCTAAGGTGAGAAAGTAAATATATTCAGGTAAAAACTAGACAGAATCTTTCTGAGAAACTTCTTTGTGATGTCAGCATGCATCTCACAGTTTGGAACTGATCTTTAGATTGAGCAGTTAGGAAACAGTCTTTTTGTAAAATCTGCAAAGGGACATTTGTGAAAGCTTTGAGGCTAATGGTGAAAAAGGAAATACATTCATATAAAAACTAGACAGAAGCTTTCTGAGAAACCTCTATTTGATGTGTGCATTCATCTCAAGAGTTGAACCTTTCTTTTAATTGAGCTGTTTGGAAAGAGTCTTTTGTAGATCAATAAATGGATATTTGTGAGCGGTTTGAGCCCTATGGTGAGAAGGGAAATGTCTACAAATACATACTAGAAAGAATCTTCCTGAGAAACTTCTTTGTGATGTCTGCATTCATCTCACAGAGTTGAACCTTTCTTTTGATTGAGCAGTTTGGAAACAGTCTTTTTGTAGAATCTTCAAAATGATATTTGTTAACGATTTGAGGCTTATGTTGAAAAAGGAAATATCTTCACATAAAAAATAGACAGAAACTTTCTGAGAAGCTTTTTTGTGATGTGTGCATTCATCTCACAGATTTCAACGTTGCTGTTGATTGAGCAGTTTGGAAACGGTCTTTTTGTAGATTCTGCAAAGGGATATTTGTGAGCAGTTTGAGGCTTATGGTGAAAAAGGAAATATCTACAAATAAAATCTACACAGAAACTTTCTGAGAAACTTCTTTGTCATGTGTGCATTCATTTCACAGTGTTGAACTTTTCTTTTGATTGAGCAGTTTGGAAACCATCTTTTTGGAGTATCTCCAAAGGGATATTTGTGAGTGTCTTAAGGCATATGGTGAGAAAGAAAATATATTCACATAAAAACTAGACAGAATATTTCTGAGAAACTTCTTTGTGATGTGTGCCTTCGTGTCACAGTGTTGAACCATTCTCTTGATTGAGCAGATTGGAAACAGTCTTTTTGTAGAATCTGCAAAGGGATATTTGTGAGTGATAGGAGGCCTATGGTGACAAAGGAAATATCTTCACATAAAAACCAGACAGAAGATTTCTGAGAAACCTCTTTGTGATGTGTGCATTCATCTCTCAGAGTTGAACCTTTCTATTCATTGAGCACTTTGGAAACACACTTTTTGTAGAATCTGAAAACTGATATTTCGGAAGGCTTTGAAGCTTATGTTGAAAAAGGAAATATCATCCCATAACAACTAGACAGAAGCTTTCTGAGAAACTTCTTTATGATGTGTGCATTTACCTCACAGATATGAACTTGCCTTTTGATTGAGAAGTTTGGAAACCGTCTTCTTGTAGAATCTGCAAAGAGACATTTGAGAGAGCTTTGAGGTCTATGGTGAAAAAGGAAATATCTTCACATAAAAACTAGATAGAAGCTTTCTGAGAAACTTTTTTGTGATGTGTTCATTCTTCTCACTGAGTTGAACCTTCTTTTGATAGAACAGTTTGGAAACAATCTTTTTGTAGAATCTGCAAGTGGATATTTGGAGCGCTTTGGGGCCTATGGTGGAAAAGGAAATATCTTCATATAAAAACTACAGAGAAGATTTCTGAGAAACTTCTTTGTGATGTGTGCATTCAATTCACAGAGTTGAACCTTTCTTTTGATTGAGCAATTTGGAAACAGTCTATTTGTAGAATCTGCAAGGTGATATTTGTGAACACTTTGATGCTTACAGTGAAAAAGGAAATATCTTCAAATAAAAAATAGACAGAAGGTTTCTGATAAACTTCTTGGTGATATATGCATTCATCAAACAGAGCTTCACCTTTCTTTTGATTGAGCAGTTTGTAAACAGTCTTTTTGAAGTATCTGCAAAAGTATATTTGTGGGCAGTTTGAGGCCCATGGTGAGAAAAGAAATATATTCACAGAAAAGTTGACAGAAGTTTTCTGACAAACTTCTTTGAGATGTGTACATTTGTCTCACAAAGTTGAATCTTTCTTTTGATTGAGAAGTTTTGAATCAATCTTTTTGTAGGATCTGCAAAGGGATATTTGCAATCCATTTTTGCCTACAGCGAAAAAGGAAATGTCTTCACATAAGAACTAGACAAAAGTATTCTAAGAAACTTCTTCATAATGTGTGCATTCATCTCACAGAGTGGAACCTTTCTTCTGATTGAGCAGTTTGGAAGCAGGCTTTTTGAATAATCTGCAGAGGTATATATGTAGGAGGTTTGACATCTATGGTGAAAAATGAAATGTCTTCACATAAAAACTAGACAGGATCTTTCTGAGAATCTTCTTTGTGATGTGTGCGTTCATCACACAGAGTTGAAACTTTCTTTTGATTGAGCAGTTTGTAAACAGTCTTTTAGTAGATTCTGCCAAAGGATTTTTGTGAGCCTTTCAGGCTAATTGTGAAAAAGGAAATATCCACTAATAAAATCTGGACAGAATCTTTCTGTGAAACTTCTTTGTGATGGGTGCATTCATCTCATGGGTTTGAACGTTTCTTTTCATTGAGCATTTTGGAAACAGTCTTTTGGTAGAATCTGCAAAGTGATATTTCTGGGCGCTTTGAGGCATATGGTGAAAAAGGAAATATATGCACATGAAAACTAAACAGAATCTTTCTGAGAAACTTCTTTGGTGTGTATGCATTCATCTCATGCATTTGAAGCTTCCTTTTGATTCAGAATTTTGGGAGCAGTCTTTTTATAGAATCTGCATAGGTATATTTGTGAAAATGTTGGCGCATATGGTGAAAAAGGTAATGTATTCACAAAAAAACTATAGAGAAGCATTCTGAGAAACTTCTTTGTGATGTGTGCTTTCATCTCACAGAGTTGAACCTGTCTTTTGATTGAGCTGTTTGGAAACGTCTCTTTGGAGAGTCTGCAAAAATATATTTGTGAGCAGTTTGAGGCCTAAGGTGAAAAAGGAAATATCCACAAATAAAAGCTAGAAAGAAGCTTTCTGTGAAACTTCTTTGTGCTGTGTGCATTCATCTCACAGGGTTGAACCTTTGTTTTGATTGAGCAGTTTGGGAGCTTTTTGTATAATCTGCAAAGTGGTATTTGTGAACAATTTGAGGTTTATCGTGAAAAAAGAAATATCCTCACAAAAAAACTAGACAGAAATTTTCTGAGAAACTTCTTTGTGATGTGTTCTTTCATCTCACAGAGTTGAAGCTTCCTTTTGATTGATCCGTTTGGAAGCATTCTTTTTGTAGAATCGGCATAGTGATATTTCTGAACCCTTTGAGGCCTATGGTGAAAAAGGAAATATCTTCATACAAAAACTAGACAGAAGCATTCTGTGAAACTTCGTCATGTTGTGTGCTTTCGTCTCACTGAGTTGAACCTTTCTTTTCATTGAGCAGTTTGCAAACAGTCTTTATGTAGAATCTGCATAGGGACATTTGTGAGCGATTTGAGGCCTATGGTGAAAAAGGAAATATCTTCACATAAAAACTAGACAGAAGCATTCTGAGAAACTTCTTTGGGATGTGTGCATTCGGCTCACAGTGTTGAACCCCTCTTTAGATTGAGCAGGTTGGAAACAGTGTTTCTATAGAATCTGCAAAGGGATATCTGTGAGCCCTTTGAGGCCTATGGTGAAAAAGGAAATAGCCACAAATAATATCTAGACAGAAGGTCTCTGAGAAACTTCTTTGTGATGTGTGCATTCATCTCACAGAGTTGAATCTTCCTTTTGATTGAGTAGTTTGGAAATAGTCTTTTGTAGAATCTGCATAGGGATATTTGTGAGCCCATTGAGGCCTATGTTGAAAAAGGAATTATCTTCACATGAAAACCAAACAGAAGCTTTCTGAGAAACTTCTTTGTGATGTGTGTGTTCATCTCACAGAGTTGAACCTCTCTTTTGATGGAGTAGTTTGGAAAAAGACTTTTTTAGAAACTGCAAGGAATATTTGTGAGCAATTTGAAACCTATGGTGAAAAAGGAATTATCTACAAATAAAATCTAAAAAGAAGCTTTCTGAGAAACTTCTTTGTGATGTGTGCATTCATCTCACATAGTTGACCTTTTGTTTTGATTGAGAAGTTTTTAAATAGTCTTTTTGTACAATCTGCAAAGAGATATCTGTGAATGCTTTCAGGCTTATGGTGGAAAAGGAAATATCTTCACTTAAACCTACAAAAAAGGTTTCTGAGAAACTTCTTTAGGATGTGTGCATTCATCTCACAGAGTTGAACATTTGTTTTGATTCACCAGTTCAAAAACAGTATTTTTGTAGAATCTGCAAGGAGACATTTTTGAGATCTTTGAGGCCTATCGTGTAAAAGGAAATATCTTTACATAAAAACTACACAGAAGCTTTCAAAGAAATTTCTCTGAGATGTGTGCATTCATCTCACAGAGTTTAACCTTTGTTTTGATTGAGCAGTTTGGGAAGAGTCTTTTTGTATAATCTGTAAAGGGATATTTGAAGGCGTTTTGAGGCATATGGTGAAAAAGGAAATACCTTCACATAAAAAGTAGACAGAAGCTGTCTGAGAAACTTCCTTGTGATGTATGCATTCATCTCACAGAGTTGAAACTTTCTTTTGACTTATCAGGTTGGAAACAGACTTTTTGTAGAATGTGCAGAGGGATATTTATGAGTGGTTTGAGGTCTGCAGTGAAAAAGGAAATATTTTCACATAAAACCTAGAGAGAAGCATTCTGAGAAACTTCTTCATGATGTGCGCATTCATCTCAGAGAGTTGAACCTTTCTTTTCATTGGGCATTTGGAAACCGTCTTTTTGTAGAATCTGCAAAGTGATGTGTTTCACTGGTTTGAGTCTTATGGTGAAAACGGAAATATCGAAAAATGAAACGTAGACAGCAACTTTCTGAAAAACTTCTTTGTGATGCGTGCATTCGTCTCACAGGGTTGAAACTTTCTTTTCACTGAGCAGTTTGGAAACAGTCTTTTCATAGAACCTGCAAAGTGATATTTGTAAAGGCTTTGAGGCTTATGGTGAAAAAGGAAATGTCTTCACATAAAAACTAGACTCATGTTTTCTGGGAAACTTCTTTGTGATGGGTGTATGCATCTCAAAGAGTTGAATCTTTCTTTTGATTGAGCAGTTTGGAAACAGTCTTTTTGGAGAATCTGCAAAGGGATGTTTTTGAGAGGTTTGAGGCATGTGGTGAAAAAGGAAATATCTTCATATAAAAACTAGACAGAAGTATTCTGAGAAACCACTTTGTGATGTGTGCATTCATCTCACACAGTTGAATTTTCTTTCATTGAGTAGTTTGGAAGCAGTCTTTTTGTAGAATATGCAAAGGGATATTTGTGAGCTTTTTGAGGCCTGTTGTGAAAAAGGAAATATCCACAAATAAAATCTAGACAGAAGCCTTCTGAGAAAATTCTTTGTGATGTGTGCATTCACCACACAGAGTTGAACCTTTCTTTTGATTGAGCAGTTTGGAAACAGTCCTTTTGTAGAATCTACAAAGGGTTATTTATGATCAGTTTGAGGCCTACGGTGAAAAAAGGAGTATCGACAAACAAGAACTAGATAGAAACTTTCTGAGAAACTTCTCTGTGATATGTGCATTCATCTCACAGAGTAGAAAGCTTTCTTTGATTGAGCAGTTTGGAAACAATTTTTTTGTAGAATCTGCAAAGGGACGTATGTAGGTGATTTCAGGTCTATGGTGAAAATGGAAATATCTTCACATAAAAACTAGACAGAAGCTTTCTGAGAAAATTCTTTGTCATGTGCTCATTCATTTCATAGATTTGAAGTGTTCTTTTCATTGACCAGTTTGGATAGAGCCTTTTTGTAGAACATGCTTTGTGATATTTGTGAGCTCTTTGAAGCCTATGGTGAAAAAAGAAATATCTTCACACAAAAACTAGACAGAAGCTTTCTGAGATACTTCGTTGTGATGTGTGCATTCATTCTGAAGAGTTGAAACTGTCTTTGGATTGAGCAGTTTTGAAACAGTCCTTTTGTAGAATGTACAAAGGGATATTTGGGATCCCTTTTTGGCCTATGGTGAAAAAAGAAATGTCTACACATAAAAACTAGACAGAAGCATTCTATGAAACTTCTTTTTGATGTGTACTTTCTTCTCACAGCTTTTAACCTTTCTTTAGATAGAGCAGTTGGAAAATGTTTTTGTAGAATCTGCAAAGTGATAATTTGAATGCTTTGAGACTTATGGTGAAAAAGGAAATACCTTCAAATAAAAACTGGACAGAAGCTTTCTGAGAAACTTCTTTGTGATGTGTGCATTCATCTCAAAGAGTTGAAGCTTTGTTTTGGTTGAGCAGTTTGGGAATGGTCTTTTTGTAAATTCTGTAAAGGGACACTTGTGAGCACTTTGAGGCCTATATTGAAAAAGGAAACATCGTCAAATAAAAACTAGACAGAAGCTTTCTGAGAAACTTCTTTGTGATGTGTGCATTCACCTCACAGAGTTGAACCTTTCTTTTGATTGAATAGTTTGGAAACAGTCTTTTTGTAGAATCTGCAAAGGGTTATTTATGAGTGGTTTGAGGCCTATGGTGAAAAAGGGAGTATCAACAAATAAAAAGTAGACAGAAACTTTCTGAGAAACTTCTCTGTGATGTGTGCATTCATCTCGCAGAGTGGAAACTTTCTTTGAGCCGTTTGGAAACAGTCTTTTTGTAGAATCTGCAAAGGGATATATATATAGGCAGTTTGAGGTCTATGGTGAAAAGGGAAACATCTTCACATAAAAACTAACTGCTCAATGGGAGTAAACTTTTATTTCTGTGTGATGAATGCACATGTCAGAAAGGAGTTACTCAGAAAATTTATTTATACTATTTATGTGAAGATATTTCCTTTTTCACCATATGCCTCAACGTGTTCCCAGATATCCCTTTGCAAATTCTATGAAAAGAATGTTTCCAAACTGCTCAATAAACAGAGTGGTTCAACACTGTGAGACGAATGTGCACATCACAAAGAAGTTTCTCAGAAAACCTCCTTCTCGTTTTTATGTGAAGATATTCCCTTTTTGAACATAGTCCTCAATGCGTTCCCAAATATACCTTTGCAGAATCTACAAAAAGACTTTCCAAACTGCTCAATCAAAAGAAAGTTTCAACTCTGTTAGATGAATGCACACATCAGAAAGTAGTTTCTCAGCAAGCTTCTCACTAGTTTTTATGTGAAGATAGTCCCTTTTTCAATGTGGGCCTCAAAGCACTCAAAAATATCCCTTTGTAGATTCTAGAATAACAGAGTTTACAAACTGCTCAATGAAAAGAAATGTTTACCTCTGTGAGATGAATACACATATCTTAAAGCAGCTTCTCAGAATGCTTCTTTCTAGTTTTTATGTGAAGATAATTCTTTTTTCACCATAGGCCTCAATGCACTCCTAAATATCCCTTTGCAGTTTGTACAAAAAGACTGTTTTCAAACTGCTCAATCTGAAGAATGTTTCAACTCTGTGAGATGAATGCACACATCATGAGGAAGTTTCTCAGAAACTTTCTTTATAGTTTTTCTGTGAAGATATTTCCTTTTTCACCATAGGCCTCACCTCAAAGCCCTCAAAAATGTCCCTTTGCAGATTCTACAAAAAGACTGTTTCCAAACCGCTCAATAAAAAGAATTATTGAACACTGTGAGATGAATGCACACATCTCAAAGAAGTTTCTCAGAAACCTTCAGTCTAGTTTTTATGTGAATATATTTCCTTTTTCACCATAGGCCTCAAAGCACTCCAAATATCCATTTGCAGATTCTACAAAAAGACTGTTTCCAAACTGCTCAACCAAAACAAAGGTTTAACTCTTTGTGATGAATGCACACATCACAAGGAAGTTTCTCAGAATGCTTCTGTCTAGATTTTAAGTGAAGATACTTGCTTTTTCACCATTGGCCTCAAAGTACTCACAAATATCCCTTTACAGATTCTACAAAAATACTTTTACAAAATTGCTCAATCAAAAGAAAGGTTCAACTCTGTGAGATGTATGCACACCACAAAGAGGTTTCTCAGAAAGCTTCTCTCTAGTTTTTATGTGAAGATATTTCCTTTTTCACCATAGGCCTCAAAAGGTTCACAAATATCCCTTTGCAGATTCTACAAAAAGACTCTTCACACACTGCTCAATCAAAAGAATGTTTCAACTCTGTGAGATGAATGCTCACATCACCAGAATGTTTCTCAGAAAGCTTCTGTGTAGTTTTTATGTGAAGATATTTCCTTTTTCACCATATGCTTCAAAGGGCTCATAAATATCCCTTTGGAGATTTTACAAGAAAAGAGTTTCAAATCTTCTCAATGAAAAGAAACAGAAACATCTGGGAGATGAGTGCACATATCACAAAGCAGTTTCTCAGAAACATTCTGTCTAGTTTTCATGTGAAGGTATTTCCTTTTTCACCACTGGATGCAAAGTGCTCAAAATTGTTCCTTTGCAGATTCTACAAAAAGTCTGTTTCCACACTGCTCATCAAAAGACAGTTTCAACTCTGTGAGATGAATGCACATGTCAAAAATAAGTTTCTCAGAAAGCTTCTATTAAGTTTTTATGTGAGTATTTCCTTTTTAGCCATAGGCCTCAATGCCCTCACAAATATCTCTTTGCAGATTCTGCAAAAAGACTGTTTCCAAACTGCTCAATAAAAATAATTATTGAACTTTTTGAGATGAATGCACACACCTCAAAGAAGTTTCTCAGAAACCTTCAGTCTAGTTTTTATGTGAATATATTTCCTTTTTCACCATAGGCCTCAAAGTGCTCCAAATAGCCTTTTGCAGGTTCTACAAAAAGACTGTTTCCAAACGTCTCAAAGAAAAGAAAGTTTCAAATCTGTGAGATGAATGCACACATCACTAAGAAGTTTTGCAGGAGGCTTCTTTCTAATTTTTATATGAAGACATTTCCTTTTTCACCATAGGCCTCCATCTGCTCACAAATATCCCTTAGCAGATTTTACAAGAACAGAATTTCCAGACTGATCAAAGAAAACAAATGTTTTCATCTGTGAGATGAATGAACACATCACAAAACTCTTTCTTAGAAACCGTCTTTATACTTTTTATGTGATGATATTTTTTTTCTCCCTAGGACTCAAAGCACTCAAAAATATCCCTTTGCAGATTCTACATAAAGATTGTTTCCAAACTGCTCAATCAAAAAATAGTTCAACTCCATGAGATGAATGCATACATCACAAAGAATTTTATCAGAAATCTTCTTTATAGTTTTAATGTGAAGGTATTTCCTTTTTCACCATAAGCCTCAAAGTGCTCAGCAATATCCCTTTGCAGATTCTGCAAAAAGACTTCTTCCCAACTGCTCAACCAAATAAATGTTTGAACTCTGTGAGATGGATGCACACATCACAAAGAGGTTTCTCAGAAATCTTCTGTCCATTGTTTATGTGAAGATATTTCCTTTTTCACCATAGCACTCAAAGTCCTGAAAAATATCCCTTGCAGATTCTACAAAAAGGCAGTTTCCAGACTCCTCAATCAAAATAATGGTTGAACTCTGTGAGATTATTGCACACATCACAAAGAAGCCACTAAGAAAGCTTTTGTCTAGTTTTTATGTGAAGATATTTTCTTTTTCACCATAGGCCTCAAAGCACTCACAAATATCCCTTTGCAGATTCTACAAGAACAGAGTTTCCAAACTAATCAGAGAAAATAAACATTTACCTCTGTGAGATCAATGCACACATCACAAAGCTGTTTCTGAGAAACCTTCTTTAAACCTTTTATATGAATACATTTCCTTTTTTACCATTGGCCTCAAAATGCTCATAAATATCCCTTTGCATATTTCACAAACAGATAGTTTCCATACTGCTCAATCAAAAGTAAGTTTCATCTTTGTGAAATGAATTCCCACATCACAAAGACGTTTCTCAGAAAGCCTCTCTCTAATTTTTATGTGAAGATATTTCTTTTTTCACTGTAGGCCTCAAAGGACTCATAAATATCCCTTTGCAGACTCTACAAGAACAGTTTCCAGACTGACCAGAGAAAAGAAAAGTTTACCTCTGTGAGATGAATGCTTACATCACAAAGCTGTTTCTGAGTAACCTTGTTTATACTTTTTATGTGAATATGTTTCCTTTTTCACCATAGGCCTCAAAGCACTCATAAATATCCCTTTGGAGATTCTACAAAAAGACTGTTTTCAAACTGTTCAATCAAAAGAATGGTTGAGCTCTATGAGATGAATGCACACATCACAAAGTAGTTTCTTGGGAAGCTTCTGTCTAGTTTTTATGTGAAGATATTTCCTATTTCATCATAAGCCTCAAAGCTCTCAAAAATATGACTTTACAGATTCTACAAAAATACTGTATCCAAATTGCTCAATCCAATGAAAGTTTCAAATCTGTGAGATGAATGCACACGTCACAAGGAGGTTTCTCAGAAAGCCTCTCTCTAATTTTTATGTGAAGATATTTCTTTTTTCACCATAGGCCTCAAAGGACTCATAAATATCCCTTTGCCGACTCTACAAGAACAGTTTCCAGACTGACCAGAGAAAAGAAAATTTCACCTCTGTGAGATGAATGCTTACATCACAAAGCTGTTTCTGAGAAATCTTGTTTATACTTTTTATGTGAATATATTTCCTTTTTCACCATAGGCCTCAAAGCACTCATAAATATCCCTTTGTAGATTCTACAAAAAGACTGTTTTCAAACTGTTCAATCAAAAGAATGGTTGAGCTCTATGAGATGAATGCACACATCACAAAGAAGTTTCTTGGGAAGCTTCCGTCTAGTTTTTATGTGAAGATATTTCCTATTTCATCATAAGCCTCAAAGCTCTCAAAAATATGCCTTTACAGATTCTGCAAAAATGCTGTATCCAAATTGCTCAATCCAATGAAAGGTTCAAATCTGTGAGATGAATGCACACATCACAAGGAGGTTTCTCAGAAAACTTCTCTCTAGTTTTCATGTGAAAATATTTTCTTTTTCACCATAGGCATCAAAGCATCACAAATATCCCTTTGCAGATTCTACCAAAATACTGTTTACAAACTGCTCAATCAAAAGGATGTTTCAATTCTGTGAGATGAATTCTCGCATCTCCAAGATGTTTCACAGAAAGCTTCTGTCCAGTTTTTACATGAAGATAATTCCTTTTTCACCATAGGCCTCAAAGCACTGACAAATATCCCTTTGCAGATTTTACAAGAACAGAATTTCCAATCTGCTTAATGAAGAGAAATGGTTAACTCTGTGGGATGAAATCACACATCACAAAGCAGTTTCTCTGAAATAATCTGTCTAGTATTTATGTAAAGATAATTCCTTTTTCAACATAGGACACAAAGTGCTAACTAATAAACATTTGGAAATTCTACAAAATACTGTTTCCAAACTGCTCATCAAAAGAAAGGTTCACCTCTCTGGGATGAATACACATATCAAAAAGATGTTTCTCAGAAAGCTTCTATCTTGTTTTTATGTGAATGTGTTTCCTTTTTCACCACGGGCCTCAAAGTGCTCAAAAGTATCCCTTGCAGATCCTAAAAAAAGACTGTTTCCAAACTGCTGAGTCAAAGGAATGGTTCAACTCTGTGAGATGAATGCACACATCACAAAGAGGTTGTTCACAAACCTTCTTTATAGTTTTTATGTGAAGATATTTCCTTTTAACCATAGACCTCAAAGTGCTGACAAATATACCTTTGCAGATTCTACAAACAGACGGTTTCCCAACTGCTCAATCAAAAGAATTGTTGAAATATGTGAGATGAATGCATACATCACAAGGCAGTTTCTCAGAATTCTTTAGTCTACTTTTTATGTGGACATATTTTGTCTTTCACCATAGGCCTCAAAGTGCTCAGAAATATCCCTTTACAGATTCCACAAAAAGATGTTTCCAAACTGCTCAATCAAAAGAAAGTTTCAATTCTGTGAGATGAATGCACACATCACTAAGAAGTTTCTCAGTAGGCTTCTGTCTAGTTTTTATGTGAAGAAAACTCCTTTTTCACCATAAGGCTCTATGCACTCACGAATATCCCTTAGCAGATTCTAAAAAAACACAGTTTCCCAACTGATCAAAGAAAAGAATCATTTACCTCTGTGAGATGAATGAAGACATCACAAAACAGTTTCTCAGAAACCTTCTTTATAGTTTTCTTTGAAGATGCTTCTTTTTCTGCATAGGCCTCAAAGTGCTCAAAAATATCCTTTTGCAGATTCTGTAAAAATACCATTTCCAAACTGCTCAATCAAAAGAGAGGTTCAACTCTGTGAGATGAATGCACATATCTCAAAGAAGTATCTGAGAAACTTTCTTTTTACTTTGTATGTGAAGATATTTCCTTTGTCAACGTAGGCCTCAAAGTGCTCAAAAATACCCCTTTTCCGATTGTACAAGAACAGATTTTCCAGACTGAACAGAGAAAATAAACCCTTATCTCTGTGAGATGAATGCACACGTCACAAGGCTGGTTTTAGGAAACCTGCTTTACAGTTCTTATGTGAAGATATGTCCTTTTCCACCATAAGCCTCACAGCACTCCATATATCCACTTGCAGATTCTACAAAAAGAGTGTTTCAAAAATGTTCAATCAAAGGAAAGGTTCAACTCTGTGAGATGAATGCAAACAACAGAAAGAAGTTTCTCAGAATCCTTCTTTCTAATTTCTATGTTGAGGTATTTCCTTTTCCACCATAGGCATCAAAGTGCTCTAAAAATCCACATGCAGATACTACAAAAAGTCTGTTTCCAAACTGCTCAGTCAAAAGTGTGGTTTAACTCTGTGAGATGAATACACACATCACTAAGAAGTTTCTCAGAATGCTTCTGTCTAGTTTTTATATGAAGATATTTCCTTTTTCAAAAAAGGCCTCTAATAACAACAAATATCTACTTACAGATTCAACCAAAGAGTATTTCAAAACTGGTCAATAAAAAGAAAGTTTGAACTTGGTGAGATGAGTGCACACATCACAAAGCAGTTTCTCAGAATGCTTCTGTCGAGTTTTTATGTGGAGATATTTCCTTTTCCACTGGAATCTGCAAAGCGCTCAAAATATCCAATTTCAGATACCACAAAAAGAGTGTTTCAAAACTGCCAAATCAAAGGAAATGTTCAAATTTGTGAGGGAAATGCAGACATCACAAAGAAGTTTCTCAGAATGCTTTTGTCCAATTTTTACATGAAGATATTTCCTTTTCCACCACAGGCTTTAAAGCCCTCCAAATATCAATTTGCAGAAACTACAAAATGACTATTTCCAAACTGCTCAAACAAAACAGTTGTTCAACTCTGTGAGTTGAATTAACGCATCAGAAAGAAGTTTCTCAGAATGCTTCTGTCTAGTTTTTATGTGAAGATATTTCCTTTTCCATCGTAGGCCACCAATCGCTCCAAATATACACTTGCAGATTCTACAAAAAGAATGTTTCAAAACTGCTTAATCAGAAGAAAGGTTCAACTCTGTGAGATGAATGCAAACATCACAAAGAAGTTTTTCAGAATGCTTCTGTCTAATTTTTATGTTAAGGTACTTCCTTTTCTACCATAGGCCTCAAAGCGCTCCAAATGTCCACCTGCAGATTCTACAAAAAGAGTGTTTCAAAACTACTCAATCAAAAGAATGCTTCAAGTCTGTGAGAAAAATGTATCCATCACAATGAAGTTTCTCAGAATGCTTCTGTCTAGTTTTTATGTGAAGATATGTCCTTTTGAACGTAGGCCTCAAAGCACTGCAAAATCCAATTGCAGATTCTACAAAAAGAGTGTTTGAAAATTGCTGAATCAAAAGAAACGTTCAACTTGGCTAGATGAACGCACCCATCAAAAAGAAGTTTCTCAAAATGTTTCTGTCTAATTTTTATGTGAAGATATTTCCTTTCCCAGAAGAGGCTGCCAAGCTCTCCAAATATCCACTTGAAGATTCTACAGAAAGAGTGTTTCGAAACTGTTCAATGAAAAGAAAGGTCCAATTCTGTGGGATGAATGCACACATCACACAGAAGTTTCTCAGAATGCTTCAGTCTAGTTTTTGTGTGAAGATATTTCCTTTTCCACCATTGGCCACAAAGCACTCCAAATATCCACATGCAGACACTACAAAAAGATTGTTTCCAAACTCCTCAATCAAAAGAGTCTTTCAACTCCCCCAGATTAATGCACACATCACTAAGAAGTTTCTCAGAATGCTTCTGTCTAGTTTTTATGTGAAGATATTTCCTTTTCAAATATAGTCCTCTAAGCGTTCCAAATATACATTTGTAGTTGCTACAAAAAGAAAGTTTCCAACTGCTCAATCAAAAGGTAGGTTCAACTCTGTGAGTTGAATGCACACATCTCAAAGAGGTTTCTCAGAATGCTTCTCTCTAGTTTTTATGTAAAGATATTTCCTTTTCCACCAGAGGCCGCAAAGCACTCCAAATATCCATTTGCCAATTCTGCAAAAAACTGTTTCCAAACTGCTCAATCAAAAGTAAGTTTCAGCTCTGTAAGAAGAAGGCACACATCACAAAGAAATTTCTCAGAAAGTTTCTGTCTATTTTTTATGTGAAATTATTTTCTGTTTCCCTAGAGGCCACAAAGGGCTCCAAAATATCCCTTTGCAGATTCTAGAAAACGACTTATTTGAAACTTTTCAAAATAAAGAAAGTTTCAGCTCTGTGAGATGAATGCACACATCACAAAGAAGTTTATCTGAATGCTTCTGTCTAGTTTTTACGTGAAGATATTTCCTTTTCAACTATAAGCTGCAAAGCACTCCAACTATCCACTTGCAGATTCTATAAAAAGAGTGTTTCAAAACTTCTCAATCAAAAGAAAGTTTCAACTCTGTGAGATGAACACACACAACACAAGGAGGTTTCTCAGAATGTTTCTGTCTAGTTTTTATGTGAAGATATTTCCTATTGTCCCAGAGGCCTCAATAGGTTCACAAATGTCCCTTTGCAGATTGTACAAAACGACTGTTTCCAAACTGCTCCATCAAAAGAAAGGTTTACCTCTGTGATATGAATGCACACATCACAAAGAAGTTTCTCAGAATGCTTCTGTCTAGTTTTAATGTGAAGATATTTCCCTTTCCACTGTAGGGAAATATCCAAAGCCCTCCAAATATCCACTTGCAAATTCTACAAAAGGAATGTTTCCAAACTGCTCAATCAAAAGAAAGATTCAATTCTGTGAGATGAACACACAAGTCACAAGAAGTTACTCAGAATGCTTCTGTCTAGTTTTTACGTGAAGTTATTTCTTTTCCACTTTAGGCTACAAAGCGCTCCAAATATACACGTGCAGATTCTATAAAAAGAGGGTTTCCAAACTGCTCAATCAAAAAAAAGGTTGAACTCGGTGAGATTAATGCAAAAATCACAGAGAAGTTTCTCAGAATGCTTCTGTCTAGGTTTTAGGTGAAGATATATCCTTTCCTCTATAGGTCCAAAACACTACAAATATCCACTTGTAGATACTACAAGAAGAGTGTTTCAAAACTACTCAATCAAAAGAAAGGTTCAACACTGTAAAATGAATGCACACATAAAAAAGAAGTTCCTCAGAATGCTTCTGTTAAGTTTTTATGTGAATAAATTTCCTTTTTCAATGTATGCCTCAAAGCATTCCAAATATCCATTTGCAGATAGTACAGAAAGAGAGTTTCCAAACTGCTCAATCAAAAGAAAGGTTCAACTCTGTGAGATGAATGCACACATCGGAAGGCAGTTTCTCAGAATGTTTCTGTCTAGTTCTTATCTGAAGATATTTCCTATTTCCCCAGAGGCTTCAGTGGTCTGAAAAATATCCCTCTACAGAGTCTACAAAACGACTGTTTCCAAACTGCTCAATCAATACAAAGGTTCAAGTCTGTTAAATGAATGCACACTTCAAAAAGAAGTTTCTCAGAATGCTTCTGTCTATTTTTTATGTGAAGATATTTCTTTTTCACCATAGGTCTCAAAGTGCTCCAAATATCCACTTGCAGATTCTATGAAAAGACTGATTCCAAAGTGCCCAATCAAAAGAAAGTTTCAACACTGTGAGATTAAAGCACACATCAGAAATAACTTTCTCAGAAATTTTCTGTTTAGTTTTTATGTGAAGATATTTCCTATTACCCCATAGGCCTCAAAGGGCTCACAAATACCCCTTCACAGATTCTACAAAACGACTGGTTCCAAACAGTTCAATCAAAAGAAAGTTCAACTCTGTGAGATGAATGCACACATCACAAAGAAGTTTCTTAGAATGCTTCTGTCTAGTTTCTGTGTGAAGATATCTCCTTTTTGACTATAGGTCACAAAGCGCTCCAAATATCCACTTGCAGATTCTACAAAAAGAGTTTCTCAAAGCTGCTCAATCAAAAGAAAGGTTCAACTCTGAGATATGAATGCACACATCACAAAGTAGTTTCTCAGAATGCTTCTGTCTAGTTTTTATGTAAAGATATATTCCTTTCCACCACAGGTGGCAAAGCACTCAAAATATCCACTTGCAGAATCTACAAAAAGAGTGTTTCAAAACTGCTCTGTCAAAAGAAATCTTCAACTCTGTTAGTAGAATGCAGACATCAAAAAGAAGTTTCTCAGAATGCTTCTGTGTAGTTTTTATGGGAAAATATTTCCTTTTCCACCATAGGCCTCAAAGCGCTCTAAAAATCCCCTTGCAGGTTTTACAAAAAGAGTGTTGCAAAACTGCTCAATAAAAAGAAAGGTTCAACTCTGTGAGATAACTGCACACATCACAAAGAAGTTTCTCATAATGCTTCTTTCTAGTTTTTATGTGAATATATTTCTTTTCAACCATAAGCCGCAATGCGCTCCAAATATCCACTTGCACATTCTACAAAAAGAGTGTTTCAAAACTGATCAATCAAAAGATAAATTCAACTCTGTGAGATGAATGCACACATCACAAAGAAGTTTGTCAGAATTCTTCTGTCTCTTTTTTATGTGAAGATATTACCTTTTCCAACATAGGTCTCAAAGTACTCTAAATATCCAATTGCAGTTTCTACAAAAACAATGTTTCACAACTGCTCAATCAAAAGAAAGGTTCAACACTGTGAGGTGAATGCACACATCACAAAGAAGTTTCTCAGAGTGCTTCTGTGTACTTCGTATGTGAAGATATGTCTTTTCCACCATAGGCCTCAAAGCGCTCCAAGTATTCACTTGCAGATTGTACAAAAAGAGTGTTTCAACAATGGTCAATTAAAAGAAAGATTCAACTCTGTGAGATGAATGCAAACATCACAAAGAAGTTTCTCAGAATGCTCCTGCTTAGTTTTTATGTGAAGATATTTCCTTTTCCACCATAGGCCCCAAGGCTCACAAAACATCCCCTTGCAGATCCTCCAAAAGGACTGTTTCAAAACTGCTCAATCAAAAGAAGGGTTCAGCTCTGTGAGTTGAATGCACACATCAAAAAGAAGTTTCTCAGAATGCTTCTGTCAAGTTTTTATATGAAGATACTTCCTTTTCCACCATAGGCCTCAAAGTGCTCCAAATATCCATCTGCAGATTCTACAAGAAGAGTGCTTCAAAACTGCTTAATCAAAAGATAGTTTCAACCCTGTGAGTTAAATACACACATCACAAATAAGTTTCTCAGAATGCTTCTTTCTGGTATTTATGTGAAGATATGTCGTTTTCCACTATAGGCCTCAATCTCCTCCAAATATCCGTTGGCAGATACTACAAAAAGAGTGTTTCAAAACTCCTCAATCAAAAGAAATGTTCAACTCTGTGAATTGAATGTACACATCAAAAGGGAGTTTTTCAGAATGCTTCTGTTTAGTTTTTCTGAAGATATTTCCTTTTCCACCATAGGCCCCAAAGAACTGCAAACATCCACAGGCAGATTCTGCAAAAGAGTGTTTCAAAACTGCTCAATCAAAAGAAAGTTTTAACTCTGTGAATTGAATACACTCATCACAAATAAGTTTCTCAGAATGCTTCTGTCTAGTATCTATGTGAAGATATGTCCTTTTCCACCGTATGCCTGAATCCGCACCAAATATACATTTGAAGATGCTACAAAAAGAGTGTTTCAAAACTGATCAAAGGAAAGGTTCCATTCTGTGAGTTGAATGCACACATCACAAAGAAGTTTCTCAGATTATTTCTGAGTAGTTTTTATGTGAAGATATTTCCTTTTCCATCATAGGCCCCAAAGTTCTCCAAACATCCAAAGGCAGATTCAACAAAAAGAGTGTTTCAAAACTGTTCTACCAAAAGAAATCTTCAACTATGTGAGATGAACACACACATCAGTAAGAAGTTTCTCAAAATGCTTCTGTCTAATTTTTATATGAAGATATATCCTTTTCCACCATTGACCTCAAGGTGCTCCAAATATCCACTTGCAGATTCTACAAATAGAGTGTTTAAAAACTGCTCAGTCAAAAGGAAGGTTAAATTCTGTGAGATGAATGCACACATCACAAAAAAATTTCTTAGAATACTTCTGTCTAGTTTTTATGTGAAGATAATTGCTTTTCCTCCATGGGCCTGAAACGCTCCAAATATCCAATTGCAGATTCTACAAAAAGAGTGTTTTAAAACTGCTCAATCAAAAGAAAGGTTCAACACTGTGAGATCAATGCATACATCACAAAGAAGTTTCTCAGAATGCTTCTGTCTTGTTTTTATGTGAAGATATTTCCTTTTCCACTGCAGGACTCAAAGCGATCAATTTATGCACTTTCAGATTCTACAAAAAGAGTGTTTCAAAACTGCTCAATCAAAAGAAAGTTTCAACTCTGTGAGATGAATGTACACATCACAAAGAACTTTCTCAGAATGCTTTTGTCTAGTTTTTACGTGAAGATATTTCCTTTTGCAACATAGGCCTCAAAGTGCTCCAATCACCACTTGCAGATTCTACAAAAAGAGTGCTTCAAAACTGCTTAATTAATAGAAAGGTTCAACTGTGTGAGATGAATGCACACATCACAAAGTAGTTTCTCTGAATGCTCCTGTCAAGTTTTTATGTGAAGATATTTCCTTTTCCAGTAAATATTGCATATCATGCAAACTATCCACTTGCAGATTCAACAAAAACTGTGTTTTAAAACTGCTCAATCAAAATAAAGGTTCAACCTTGTGGGTTGAATGCACACATCACAAAGAACTTTCTCAGAAAGCTCCAGTCTAGTTTTCACGTGAAGACATTTCCTTTTCTACCATAGACCTCAAAGCACTCCAAATATCCACTTGCAGATTGTAGAAAAAGAGTGTTTCAACACTGCTCAATTAAAAAAAAGATTCAACACTGAGAGATGAATGCAAATATCACAAAGAAGTTTCTCAGAATTCTCATGTTTAGTTTTTATGGGAAGATATTACCTTTTTCACCATAGGCCCTAAGGTGCTCCAAACATCCACTTCTGGATTGTACAAAAGGATTGTTTCAAAACTGCTCAATCAAAAGAAGGTTTCAACTCTGTAAGATGAATGCACACATCACAAAAAAGTTTGTCAGAATGCTTCTGTCAAGTTTTTACGTGAAAATATTTCCTTTTCCACCATAGGCCTCAATCCACTCCAAATATCCATTTGCAGATACTACAAAAAGACTGTTTCAAAACTGCTCCATCAAAAGAAAGTTTCAACTCTGTGAGTTGAATGCGAACAGCACAAAGAAGTTTCTCAGATTACTACTGTGTAGTTTTTATTTGAAGATGTTTCCTTTTCCACCATAGGCCCCAATGCGCTCCAAACATCCACCTGCAGATTCTACAAAAAGAGTGTTTCAAAACTGCCCTATCAGAAGAAAGGTTCAATTCTGTGAGATGAATGCAAACATCACAAAGAAGTTTCTCAGAATGCTTCTGTCTAATTTTTATGTGAAGATATTTCCTTTTCCACCAAAGGGCTCAAAGTGCTCCAAATATCCACTTGCAGATTCTAAAAAAACAGTGTTTCAAACTGCTCAATAAATAGAAATGGTCAACTCTTTGGGATGAATGCACACAAGAAAAAGAAGTTTCCCAGACTGCTTCTGTCTGATCTTTATATGAAGATATTTCCTTTTTCAGCGTTGACCTCAGAGATCTTCAAATATCCACTTGCAGATTCTTCAAATAGATTGTTTAAAAACTGCTCAATCAAAAGAAAGGTTCGACTCTGTGAGATGAAGGCAAATATCACGTAGATGTTTGTCCAAATGCTTTTGTCTAGTTTTTATGTGAAGATATTTCCATTTCCAACATAGGTCTGAAAGCTCTCCAAATATCCACTTGCAGATTGTACAAAAAGAATGTTTAAAAAATGCTGAATAAAAAGAAATTTTCAAATTGGTGAGATGAATGCACACATCAAAAAGAAGTTTCTCAGAATGCTTCTGTCCAGTATTTATGTGAAGATATTTCTTTTTCCACCTTAGGCCGCAAAGTGCTCCTCATATCCACTTGCAGAGTCTACAAAAAATGTGTTTCAAAACTGCTCAAACAAAAGAAAGTTTCAACTCTGTGAGTTGAAACCAGACATCACAAAGTAGTTTCTCAGAATGCTTCTGTCTTGTTTTGATGAGAATATTTTTCCTTTTCCACAATAGTCCGTAAAGTGCTCCAAATATCCACTTGCAGATTCTACAAAAGGAGTGATTCAAAACTGCTCAATCAAAAGAAAGATTCAACTCTGAGAGATGAATACACACATAGCAAAGTAGTTTCTCAGAATGATTCTGTCTAGTTTATTGGGAAGATATTTCCTTTTCCACCATAGGCCCCAAAGGGCTCCAAATATCCACTTTCAGATTGCACAAAAAGTGTGTTTCAAAACTGCTCAATCAAAAGAAAGGTTGAACCCTGTGAGATGAATGCACACATCACAAAGAAGCTACTCAGAATGCTTCTGTCTAGCTTTTATGTGACGGTATTTCCTTTTCCACCAGAGGCCCAAAATCACTCAAAATATCTGCTTGCAGGTACTACGAAAAGAGCGTTTCAAAACTGCTCAAACAAAAGAAAGGTTCAACTCTGTGAGGTGAATGCACACATCACAAAAAAGTTTCTGAGAATGATTCTGTCTGGTTTTTACGTGAAGGTGTTCCCTTTTCCACCATAGGCCTCAAAGGGCTCCAAATATCCAATTGCAGATTCTACACAAAGATAGTTTAACAACTGTTCAATCAAAAGAAAAGTTCAACTTTCTGAGATGAATGCACACATCACAAAGAAATTTGTCAGAATGCTTCTCTCTAATTTTTATGTGAAAATATTTCCTTCTCCACCATAGGCCTCAAAGCGCTCCAAATATCCACTTGCAGATTCAACAAAAAGAGTGTTTGAAAACTTCTCAATCAAAAGAGAGGTTGAAATCTGTGAGATGAATGCATACATCACAAAGAAGTTTCACAGAGTACTTCTGTCTACCTTTTATTTGAAGAAATTTCCTTTTCCAACATAGGCCACAAAACGCTCCAAATATACAGTTGCAGACTCTAAAGAAAGAGTGTCTCAAGCTCCTCAATCTAAAGAAAGGTTCAACACTGTGAGTTGAATGCACTCATCAGAAAGATATTTCTTATAATGCTTCTGTGTCATTTTTAAGTGAAGATATTTCCTTTTCTACCATAGGCCTCAAAGCACTCCAAATATCCACTTGCAGATTCTACAAAAAGAGGTTTCAAAACTGCTCAATCAAAAGAAAGGTTCAACACTGTAAGATGAATGCACACATCACAAAGGAGTATCTCAGAATGCTTCTGTGTAGTTTTTATGTGAAGACATTTCCTTTTCCACCATAGGACTCAAAGAATTCTGAATCTCCAATTGCAGATTCTACAAATAGAGTGTTTAAAAGCTGCTCAATCAAAAGAAAGTTTGAACTCTGTGAGATTAAAGTGCACATCATGGAGAAGTTTCTCAGGTTCTTCTGTGAAGTTTTTATGTGAAGATATTTCTTTTCCACCATAGGCCTCAAAGCCCTCCAAATATCCACTTACAGATTCCACAAAAAGAGTGTTTCAAAACTGTTCAATGAAAAGAGAGGTTCAATTCTGTGAGATGAATGCACACATCACAAAGAGGTTTTACAGAATGCTTCTGCCTAGCTTTTATGTGAAGATAGTTCCTTTTCCACAATAGTCTACAAAGCGCTCCAAATACACATTTGCAGATTCTGCAAAAAGAGTTTTTCAAAACCACTCAATCAAAAGAAAGGTTCACCTCTGTGAGATGAATGCACACATCACAAAGAAGTTTCTCAGAAAGCTTCTGTGTAGTTTTTATGTGAAGATATTTCATTTTCCACCATTGGCCCCAAAGCGTTCCAAATATCCCCAGCAGATTCTATAAAGAGTGTTTCAAAACTGCTCAGTCAAAAGAAATCTTCAACTCTGTGAGATGAACACACACATCACAGAGCAGATTCTCAGAATGTTTCTAATTTTTATGTGAAGATATTTCCTTTTCCACCATAGGTCTCAATGCCCTCAAAATATCCACTGGCAAATTCTACAAAAAGAGTATTTCAAAACTGCTCAATCAAAAGAAAGGCTCAACTCCATGAGATGAATGAATACATCACAAAATGTTTCTCAGAACGCTTCTGTCTAGTTTTTATGTGAAGATATTTCCTTTTCCACCATAGGCCTCAGAGCACTCCAATTATCAATTTGCAGATTCTACAAAAAGAGTGTTTCAAAACTGCTCAATCAAAAGAATGGTTTAAATCTGTGAGATAAATGCACACATCACAAAGAAGTTTCTCAGAATGCTTCTGTCTAATTATCATGTGAAGATATTTCCCTTTCCACTAGAGGCCACAAAGAACTCCAAATATCCACTTGTAGGTTCTACAAAAAGAGTGTTTCAAATCTGCTCAATCAAAATAAAGGTTCAGCCCGGTGAGATGAATGCACACATCACAAAGTTGTGTCTCAGAATGCTTCTGTCTGGTGTTTATGTGAAGATATTTCTTTTGCACCTTAGGCCCCTATCTACTTGCAGATTCTACAAAAAGAGTGTTTCAAAACTGCTGTATCTAAAGCAGTGTTCAACGTTGTGAGATGAATGCACACATCACAAAGAAATTTCTCAGAATGCCTCTGTCTTGTTTTTAAGTGAAGATGTTTCCTTTTCCATCATAGGCCTCAAATCGATCCAAATATCCACTTGCAGACCCTCCAAAAAGAGTGTTTGAAAACTGCTCTGTCAAAAGGAAGTTTCAACTCTGTGAGATGAAGGCACACATCACAATGAAGTTTCTCAGAATGCTTCTGTTTAGCTTTTAAATGAAGATATTTCCTTTTACACCATAGACCTCAAAGCACTTGAAATATCCACTTGCAGATTCTACAAAGGAGTGTTTCAAAACTATTGAATCAAAAGAAAGTTTCAACTCTGAGATGAATGCACACATTACAAAGAGGTTTCTCAGAATGCTTCTGTCTAGTTTATATGTTAAAATATTTCCTTTTTCACCATAGGCTGCAAATCTCTCCAAATATCCACTTGCAGTTTCTAAAAAAAGAGTGTTTCTAAACTGCACAATCAAAAGAAAGGTTCAACTCTGTGAGTTGAATGCACATATCACTAAGAAGTTTCTCAGAACACTTTTATCTGGTTTCTGTGTGAAGTTATTTCCTTTTCCACCATACGCCACAAATCGCTAAAACTATCAAGTTGCAGATTCTACAAAAAGAGTGTTTCAAAACTACTCAATCAAAAGAAAGGTTCTACTCTGTGAGATGAATGCACACATCACTAAGATGTTTCTCAGAATACTTCTATCTAGTTTTTATGTGAAGATATTACCTTTTCCCCCTTAGGCCTCAAAACGCTCCAAATCTCCACTTGCAGATTCTACAAAAATAGTGTTTCAAAACTGCTCAATCAAAAGTAAGGTTCCTCTCTGTGCGATGAATGCACACATCACAAACAAGGTTCTGTGAATGCTTCTGTCTAGTTTTTATATGAAGATATTTCTTTTCCACGTTAGCACTCAAAGCGCTGCAAATATGCTCTTTCAGACACCACAAAAGGAGTGTTTCAAAACTGCTCAATCAAAAGAAAGGTTCAACTCTGTGAGATGAATGTGCACATCACAAAGAAGTTTCTCAGAATGCTTCTTTGTAGTAATTATGCGAAGATATTTTGTTTTCCACTAGAGGCCACAAAGTGCTCCAAATATCCACTTGCAGATTCTACAAAAAGAGTGTTTCAAAACTGCTCAACCTAAAGAAAGTTTCAACTCTATGAATTGAATGCACACTTCACAAAGAAGTTTCTCAGAATGCTTCTGTCTAGTTTTTATGTGAGAATATTTCCTTTTCCACCATAGGCCTCAAAGCGCTCCGAGTATCCAGTTTCAGAAACTACCAAAAGATTGTCTCCACACTGCTCAATCAAAAGAATGGTTCAACTGTGTCATTTGAATACACACATCACAAGGAAATTTCTCAGAATGCTTCTGTCTTGTTTTTATGTGAGGATATTTCCTTTTCCACCATAGACCTCAAAGCCCTCCAAGTATCCACCTGCAGGTTCTATAAAAAGAGTGTTTCAATACTGCTTAAACAAAAGAAAAGTTCAACTGTGTGAGATGAATGTATACATTAAAACAAGCTTCTCAGAAATCCTCTGTCAAGTTTTTATATGAAGGTATTTCCCTTTCAACTGTAGGCCTCAAATCGCTCCAAATATCCACTAGCAGATTCTACAGAAAGTGTGCTTCAAAACTGCTCAATCAAAAGAAAGTTCCAACTCTGTGAGTTGAATGCGCACATCAGAAAGAAGTTTCTCAGATTACTTCTGTGTAGTTTTTATGTGAAGATGTTTCCTTTTCCAGAATAGGCCCCAATGCAGTCCAAACACCCACGTGCAGATTTTACAAAAAGAGTGTTTCAAAACTGCTCAATCAAAAAAAAAGGTTCAACTCTGTGAGATGAATGCAAACATCACAAAGAAATTTCTCAGAATGCTTCTGTCTAATTTTTATGTGAAGATATGTCCTTTTCCACCAAAGGGCTCAAAGAGCTCCAAATATCCACTTGCAGTATCTATGAAAAACGTTTTCAAAACTGCTCAATCAAAAGAAAGTTTCATCTCTGTGAATTGATTGCATGCATCACAAAGAAGTTTCTCAGAATTCCTCTGTCTAGTTTTTATGTGAAGATATTTCATTTTCCTCTATAGGCCTCAAAGCACCGCAAATAACCATTTGCATATACTACAAAAATACTGTTTCCAAACTACTAAATCAAAAGAAAGGTTTAACCCTGTGAGTGGAATGCACACATCATGAAGAAGTTTCTCAGATTTCTTCTGTCTAGTTTTTATGTGAAGTTATTTCTTTTTCCACCATAGGTTTCAAAGCTCTCCAAGTATCCAATTGCAGATTCTACAAAAAGAGTGTTTCAAAAGTCCTCAAACCAAATAAATGTTGAATTCTTTGAAAGGAATGCAGACATCACATGGTATTTTCTCAGAATGCTTCTGTCTAGTGTTTATGTGATGTTATTTCCTTTTCCACCATGGGCCTCAAAGTGCTCCAAATGACCTCTTGCGGATTCGACCAAAAGAGTGTTTCAAAACTGCTCTGTCAAAAGAAAGGTTTACCTCTGTGAGATGAATGCTCACATCACAGAGAAGTTTCTCAGAATGCCTCTATCTAGTTTTTATTTGAAGATATTTCCTTTCCCACCATAGGCCTCAAAGCTCTCCAAATATCCATTTGCAGATACTACAAAAGACTGTTTCCAAATTGTGCAATCAAAGGAAACGTTCAACTCTGTGAATTGAATGCACACATCACAACGAAGTTTCTCAGAATGCTTCTGTCTAATTTTTATGTGAAGATATTTCCTTTTCCACTATAGGTTTCAAAGCACTCCAAATATCCAATTGCAGATACTACCAAAAGAGTGTTTCCAAACTGCTCAATCAAAAGAAATGTTCAACTCTGTGAGATGAATGCACACATCACAAAGAAGTTTTTCAGAATGCTTGTGTCTAGTTTTTAAGTGAAGATATTTCCTTTTCCATCCTAGGCCTCAATGCGCTCCAAATATCCACTGGCAGATTCCACAAAAAGAGTGCTTCAAAACTGCTGAATCAAAAGAAAGTTTCAACTCCGTGAGATGAATGCACATATCACAAAGAAGTTACTCTGAATGCTTCTGTGTAGTTTTTATGTGAAGATATTTCCTTTTCCACTATAGGTCGCAAATCTGTCCAAATATCCACTTGCAGATTCTACAAAAACAGTGTCTAAACTGCTCAATAAAAAGAAAGTTTCAAATCTGTGAGATGAATGCACACATCACAAAGAAGTTTCTCTGAATCCTTCTGTCTAGTTTTTATGTGAAAATATTTCCTTTTAAACTGTAGGCCTCAAAGCGCTCCAAATATCCATTTACAGATACTACAAAAAGACTGTTTTCAAACTGCTCAATAAAAGGAAAGGTTCAACTCTGTGAGTTGAATGCTCACATCAGAAAGAAGTTTCTCTGAATGCTTCTGTGTAGTTTTAATGTGAAGTTATTTCCTTTTCCACTATAGGCTGCAAAGCACCCCAAATAGCCACTTGCAGATTCTAGAAGAGTATATCAAAACTGCTCAATCAAATGAAAGGTTCAACTCTGTGCGTTGAATGCACACATCATGAAGAAGTTTCTCAGAATGCTTGTGTCTAGTTTTTAGGCGAAGATATTTCCTTTTCCACCATAGGCCACATAGTGCTCCAAATATCCAATTGCAGATTCTGCAAAAGGGGTTGTTCAAAACTGCTCAATCAAAAGATTTCAACTGTGTGAGATGAATGCAAACATCACAAGGAAGTTTCTCAGAAGGCTTCTGTCTAGTTTTTATGTGAAGATATTTCCTTCTCCACCATAGGCCTCAAAGCACTCCAAATATCAAGTTGCAGATTCTACAAACAGAGTGTTTCAAAGCTGCTCAATCAAAAGAAAAGTTCAACACTGTGATTTGAATGCACACATCAAAAAGTAGTTTCCATGGTTTTAGGTCTAACGTTTAAGTCTTTAATCCATCTTGAATTAATTTTTGTATAAGGTGTAAGGAAGGGATCCATTTTCAGCTTTCTACATATGGCTAGCCAGTTTTCCCAGCACCATTTATTAAGTAGGCAATCCTTTCAGCTTTGCTTGCTTTTCTCAGGTTTGTCAATGATCAGATATTTGTAGATATGCAGTGTTATTTTTGAGGACTCTCTTCTGTTCCATTGATCTATATCTCTGTTTTAGTACCAGTACCATGCTGTTTTGGTTACTGTAGTCTTGTAGTATAGTTTGAAGTCAGGTAGCATGATGCCTCCAGCATTGTTCTTTTGGCTTAGGATTGACTTGGCGATGCAGGATCTTTTTTGATTCCATGTGAACTTTAAAGTAGATTTTTCCAATTCTGTGGAGAAAGTCATTGGTAGCTTGATGGGGATGGCATTGAATCTATAAATTTCCTTGGGCAATATGGCCATTTTCACGATGTTGATTCTTCCTACCCATGATCATGGAATGATATTCCATTTGTTTGTTTCCTCTTTTACTTCATTAAGCAGTGGTTTGTAGTTCTCCTTGAAGAGTTCCTTCACGTCCCTTTTAAGTTGGATTCCTATGTATTTTATTCTGTTTTAAGCAATTGTGAATGGGAGTTCACTCATGATTTGGCTCTCTGTTTTTCTGTTATTGGTGTATAAGAATGCTTGTGATTTTGGTACATTGATTTTGTATCCTCAGATTTTGCTGAATTTGCTTGCCAGCTTAAGGAGATTTTGGGCTGTGACAGTGGGGTTTTCTAGATATACAATCATGTCCTCTGCAAACGGTAATTTGACTTCCTCTTTTCCTAATTGAATACCCTTTATTTCCTTCTCCTGCCTAATTGCCCTGGCCAGAACTTCCAACATTATGTTGAATAGGAGTGGTGAGAGAGGGCATCCATGTCTTGTGCCAGTATTCAAAGAGAATGCTTCCAGTTTTTACCCATTCAGTATGATATTGGCTGTGGGTTTGTCATAGATAGCTCTTATTATTTTGAGATACGTCCCATCAATACCTAATTTATTGAAAGTTTTTAGCATGAAGGGTTGCTGAATTCTGTCAAAGGCCTTTTATGCATCTATTGAGATAATCATGTGGTTTTTGTCTTTGGTTCTGTTTATATGCTGAATTATATTTATTGGTTTGCATATATTGAACCAGCCTTGCATCCCAGGGATGAAGCCCACTTGATCATGGTGGATAAGCTTTTTGATGTGCTGCTGAATTCTGTTTGCCAGTATTTTATTGAGGATTTCTGCATCAATGTTCATCAAGGATATTGGTCTAAAATTCTTTTTTGTTCTGTCTCTGCCATGCTTTGGTATTAGATTGATGCTGGCCTCATAAAATGAGTTAGGGAGGATTTCCTCTTTTTCTATTGAATGGACTAGGTTCAGAAGGAATGGTACCAGATCCTCCTTGTACCTCTGGTAGAATTCGGCTGTGAATCCAAACCATAAAAACCCTAGATGATAACCTAATGAATACCATTCAGGATATAGGCATGGGCAGGGACTTCATGTCTAAAACACCAAATGCAATGGCAACAAAAGTCAAAATTGACAAATGGGATCTAACTAAACTAAATAGCTTCTACAGAGCAAAAGAAACTACCATCACAGTGAACTAGCAACCTACAAAATGGGAGATAATTTTCACAACATGCTCATCTGAGTAAGGGCTAATATCCAGAATCTACAATGAACTAAAACAAATTTACAAGATAAAAAGAAACAACCCCATCAAAATGTGGTCAAAGGACATGAACAGACAGTCTCAAAAGAAGACATTTACGCAGCCAAAAAACGTGAAAAAATGCTCACCATCCCTGGCCATCAGAGAAATGCAAATCAAAACCACAATGAGATACCATCTCACACCAGTTAGAATGGCATTCATTAAAAGGTCAGTAAACAACAGGTGCTGTAGAGGATGTGGAGAAATAGGAACACTTTTACACTGTTGGTGGGACTGTAAACGAATTCAACCATTGTGGAAGTCAGTGTGGCTATTCCTCGGGGATCTAGAACTAGAAATACCATTTGACCCAGCCATCCCATTACTGGGTATATATGCAAACGAATATAAATCATGCTGCTATAAAGACACATGCACACATATATGTTTATTGTGGAACTATTCACAATAGCAAAGACTTGGGACCAACCGAAATGTCCAACAGTAATAGACTGGATTAAGAAAATGTGGCATATATACACCATGGAATACTATGTAGCCATAAAAAATGACAAGTTCATGTCCTTTGCAGGGACATGGATGAAATTGGAAATCATAATTCTCAGTAAACTATTGAAAGGACAAAAATCCAAACACCGCATGTTCTCACTTATAGGTGGGAATTGAACAATGAGAACACAAGGACACAGGAAGGGGAACATCACACTCTGGGGACTGCTGTGCGGTGGGAGGAGGGTGGAGGGATAGCATTAGGAGATATACCTAAGGCTGAGTGAGGACTTAATGCGGGCAGCACAACAGCATGGCACATGTATACATATGTAACTAATCTGCACATTGTGCACATCTACCATAAATCTTAAAGTACAATAAAAAAAAGAAGTTTCTCAGAATGCATCTGTCTACTTTTTATGTGAAGACATTTCCTATTCCACCCAAGGCCTCAAAGCACTCCAAATATCCACATGCAGATCCTAGAAAAGGAGTGTTTAAAAACTGCTCAATCAAAAGAAAAGTTCAAATCTATGAGATGAATGCACACGTCACAAAGAAGTTTCTCAGAATGCTTCTGTCTAATTTTTATGTGAAGATATCTCCTTTTCCACTATAGGCCTCAAAGCGCTCCAAATATCCATTTGCAGATACTGCAAAAAGATTGTTCCCAAACTGCTGAATGAAAAGAAATGCTCAACTCTGTGAGTTGAATGCACATATAACAAAGAAGTTTCTCAGAATGCTTCTGTCTAGTTTTTATGTGAAGATATTTCCTAGCCCAACAAAGATCTCAAAGCATTCAAAATATCCACTTGAAGATTCAACAAAAAGAGTGTTTCAAAACTGCTCATTCAAAAGAAAGGTTCAAATCTGGAAGACGTATGCACACATCACAAAGAAGTTTCTCCAAATGGTTCTGTCTAGATTTTATGTGAAGATACTTCCTTTTCCACCATAGGCCACAAAGTGCTCTGAATATCCACTTGCAGTTTCCACAAAAAAGTGTTTCCATACTGCTCAATCAAAAGAAAATTTAAACTCCACAAGATTAAGGCACACATCACAAAGAACTTTTTCAGAAAGCTTCTGTGTAGTTTTTATGTGAAGATATTTCCTTTTCCACAATAGACCTCAAAGCACTTCAAATGTCCACTTGCGGATTCTACAAAAAAGTTTTTCAAAACTACTCAATCAAAAGAATGGTTCAAATCTGTGGGATGAATGAATACCTCACAAAGAAGTTTCTCTGAATGCTTCTGTGTAATTTTTATGTGAAAATATTTCCCTTTCCACCATAGGCCTCAAAGCGCTCAAAATATCCACTTGGAAGTTCTACAAAAAGAGTGTTTCAAAACTGCTTAATCAAATGAAAGTTACAACTCTGTGAGATGAATGCACACAACACAAGAAGTTTCTCAGAATGATTTTGTGTAGTTTTTATTTGAAGACAAATCCTTTTCCACAGTATACCTCAAAGTGCTCCAAATATCCACTTGGGGATTCTACAAAAAGAGCGTTTAAAAACTGCTCCACAAAAAGAAAGTTTCAACTCTGTGAGATGAATGCACACATCAAAAAGAAGTTTCTCAGAAAGCTTCTGTGTAGTTTGTATGTGAAGATATTTCCTTTTCCACCATAGGCTGCAAATGGCTCCAAATATCCACTTGTAGATTCTGCAAAAAAAGAGTTTCAAAACTACACTATCAAAAGTTAGTTTCAACCTGTGAGTTGAATGCTCACATTACAAAGAAGAGTCTCAGAATTCTTGCGTGTAGTTTTCTGTGAAGATATTTCCTTTTCCACAATAGGCCTCAAAGTGCTCCAAATATTGACCCGCAGATTCTACAAAAAGAGTGTTTCAAAGCTGCTCAATCAAAAGAAAAGTTCCACTCTGTGAGATGAATGCACACATCACAAAGGAATTTCTTATAAAGCTTCTGTGTAGTTTTCATGTGAAGATATTTCCTCTTCCACAATGGGCCTCAAAGAGCTCCAAATATCCACTTCTGGATTCTCCAAAATAATGTTTCAAAACTGCTCAATCAAATGAAAGCATGAACTCCGTGAGATGAATGCCCACATCACAAAGATGTTTTTCAGAATGTTTCCGTAGAGTTTTCATTGGAAGATATTTCCTTTTCCACAATAGGCTGCAAAGGGTTCCAAATATCAACTTGCAGATTCTACAAAAAGAGAGTTTCAAAACTGCTGTCAA
Organism: Pongo pygmaeus; assembly: GCF_028885625.2. Taxonomy (NCBI): domain Eukaryota; kingdom Metazoa; phylum Chordata; class Mammalia; order Primates; family Hominidae; genus Pongo; species Pongo pygmaeus. The sequence continues at coordinate 8,880,845 of NC_072386.2, read as the reverse complement.
AAGATAAGTTCAACTCTGTGAGTTGAATGCACACATCTCAAAGCTGTTTCTCAGTATGCTTCTTTGTAGTTATTCTGTGAAGATATTTCCTTATCCACCATAAGCCTCAAAGCGCACCAAATATCCACTTGCAGATTCTACAGAAAGAGTGTTTCAAAACTACTCAATCAAAAGAAATGTTCAACTCTGAGATGAATGCACACATCACAAAGATGTCTCTCAGAATGCTGCTGTGCAGATTTATGTGAATATATTTCCTTTTCCACAACAGGTATTTAAGCATTCCAAATATTCACTTGCAGATTCTACAAAAAGAGTGTTTATAAACTGCCTAATCAAAAGAAAAATTCAACTCTTGGAGATGAATGCACATATAAAAAGGAGTTTCTCAGAATGCTTCTGTGTTGCTTTTATATAAAGAAATTTCCTTTTCCACCATAGGCCTCTAAGTGCTCCAAATATCCACTTGCAGATTCTACAAAAAGAGTGTTTCAAAACTGCTTAATCAAAAGAAAAGTTCAACTCTGTGAAATGAATGCACACATCACAAGGAAGTTACTCAGAATGTTTCTTTGTAGTTTTAATGTGAAGATATTTATTGTTCCACAATATTCCTCAAAGCGCTTCAAATATCCACTTGCAGATACTAAAAAAAGAGTGTTTCAAAACTGCTCCATCAAAAGAAAAGATCAACTCTGTGAGAAGAATACACACATCACAAAGAAGTTTCTCAGAATGCTTCTGTGTAGTTTTTATGTGAAGATATTTCTGTTTCCATCATAGGCCTCAAAGTGCTCCAAATATCTACTTGCAGGTTATACAAAAACAGTGTTTCAAAACTGATCAATCAAAAGAAAACTTCAACTCTGTGGATGAATGCACACCTCACAAGGAAGTTTCTCAGAATGCTTCTGTGTAGTTTTTATGTGAAGATATTTCCTTTTCCAGAGTAGGCCTCAAAGCCCTTCAAATATCCACTTGCAGATTCTATAAAAAGGATGTTTCAAAACTGCTCAATCAAAACAAAGTTTCAACTCTCTTAGATGAATGCACACATCACAAAGAATTTTCTCGGAATGGCTCTCTGTAGTTTTTATTTGAAGATATTTCCTTTTCCACAATAGAACTCAAAGAACTCCAAATATCCTATTGCGGATCCTACATAAAGAGGGTTTCTAATTTCCTCAATCAAAGGAAACGTTCAACTCTGTGAGATGAATGCTGATATCATGAAGAAGTTTCTCAGAATGTTTCTGTGTAGTTTTTATGTGAAGATATTACCTTTTCCTGTTAGGCCTCCAACTGCTCCAAATATCCTCTTGCAGATTCTACAAAAAGAGTGTTTCAAAACTTCTCAATCAAAAGAAATGTTCAACCCTGTTAGATGAAGACACACATCACAAAGAAGTTTCTCAGAATGCTTCTGTGTAATTTTTATGTGAATATATTTCCTTTTCCCTATAGCCCTCAAATCGCTCCAAATATCCACTTGCACACTCTACATAGAGTGTTTCCAAAATGGTCAATCAAAAGGAAGGTTTAACTCTGTGAGATGAATGCACACATCACAAAGAAGTTTCTCAGAATGCTTCTGTGTAGTTTTTATGGAAGAAAATTCCCTTCCAAAATAGGCCACAAGGGCTCTAGTTATCCACTTGCAGATTCTACAAAAATAGAGATTCAAAGCTGCTCAATCAAGAGAAAGTTTCAATTCTGTGTGATGAAGGCACACATCACAGCAAGTTTCTCAGAATGCTTCTGTGTAGTTTTTATGAGTAGATAATTCCTTTTCTACAATAGGCTTCAAAGCACTCCAAATATCCAATTGCAAACTCTACAAAAAGATTGTTTCAAAACCGCTCAATCAAAAGAAAGCTTTAACTCTGTGAGACGAATGCACACATCACAAAGAAGTTTCTGAGAATGCTTCCATGTAGCTTTTATGGGAAGATATTTCCTTTTCCACTGTAGGCCTCAAATTGCTTAAAATATCCCCTTCCAGATTCTATAAAAGGAGTGCTTCAAAACTGCTCAATCAAAAGAATATTTCAACTCTCTGAGATGAATGTACACATCACAAAGGAGTTTCTCAGAATGCTTCTGTGTGGTTTATATGTGAAGATATTTCAATTTCCGAAATAGTCCACATAGGGCTCCAAATATCCTCTTGCAGATTCTACAAAAAGAGAGATTCAAAACTGCTTAATCAAAAGATAGGTTCAACAATGTGAGTTGATTGCACACATCACAAAGACGTTTCTCAGAATCATTCTGTGTAGTTTCTATGTGAAGATATTTTCTTTTAGACATTAGGCATCAATGTGCTCCAAATATCCACTGGCACATTCTACAAAAAGAGTGTTTCCAAACTGCTGAATCAAGAGAAAGGTTCAACTCTGTGAGATGAATGCACACATCACAAAGAAGTTTCTCAGAATGCTTCTGTGTAGTATTTATTTAAAGATATTCCTTTTCCACAATAGGCCTCAAAGAGCTCCAAATATCTACTTGCAGATTCTGTAAAATAGTGTTTCCAAACTGCTTAATCAAAAGAAAGGTTCAACTCAGTGAGATAAATGCACACATAACAAAGAAGTTTCTCAGAATGCTTCTGTGTAGTTTTTATAGGAAGATATTTCCTTTTTGGCAATAGGCCTCAAAGAGCTCCAAATATCCACTGGCAGATTCTACAAAAAGAGTGTTTGAAAACTGCTCATCAAAAGAAAATTAGAACTCTGTGAGATGAAGGCATAGATCACAAAGGTGTTTCTCAGAATGCTTCTGTGTAGTTTTAATATGAAGATATTTCCTTTTTCACCATAGGTCACAAAGGTCTCCAAATATCCTCTTGCAGATTATACAAAAAACAGAGTTTCAAAACTGTTCATTCCAAAGATAGGTTCAACTCCATCAATTGAATGTGCCCATCACAAAGAAGTTTCTCAGAATGCTTCTGTGCAGCTTTTGTGTGAAGATATTTCCTTTTCTAACATAGGCCTCAAAGCGCTCCAAATATCCACGTGCATATTCTCCAAAAAGAGTGTTCCCAAACTGCCCAATCAAAAGAAAGTTTCAATTCTGTGAGATTAGTGCACACATTGAAAAGAAGTTTCTCAAAATGCTTCTGTACAGTTTTTATGTGGAAATATTTCTTTTTCCACAACAGGCCACAAAGTGCTCCAAAAATTCACTTGCAGATTCTGCAAGAAGGATGTTTCAAAACTGCTCAATCAAAAGAAAGATTGAACTCTGTGAGATGAATACACACATCATAAAGTAGTTTCTGAGAATGCTTCTGTGTAGTTTTTATGTGAAGATATTTCCCTTTCCAAAATAGGCTGCAAAGGACACCAAATATCTACTTGCAGATTCTACAAAAAGAGTGATTCAAAACTACTCAATTGAAAGATAGTTTCAACTCTTTGAGTTGAATGCAAACATCACAAAGAAGTTTCTGAGAATACTACTGTGTAGTTTTTATGTGAAGACATTTCCATTTCTACTATAGGACTCAAAGTGCTTCAAATATCCACTTGCAGATTCTACAGAAAGAGTATTTCCAAACTGCTCAATCAAAAGAAAGGTTCAACTCTGTAAGATGAATGCACACATCACAAAGAAGTTTCTCAGAATGCTTCTGTGTAGTTTTTATGTAAAGATATTTCCTTTTCCACCATAGGCCACAAAGGGCTCCAAATATCCACATGTAGATTCTATAAAAAGACGGTTTCAAAATTGCCCAATCAGAAGAAAGTTTCAAAAAAAGTTTCTCAGAATATTTCTGTGTTGTTTTTATTTAAAGATATTTCCTTTTCCACCATAGGCTGCAAAGGGCTTCAAATATCCACATACAGATCCTGCAAAAAGAGAGATTCAAAACAGCTCTATCAAAAGATAGGTTCAACTCTATGAGTTGAATGCAAATATACAAAAGAAGTTTCTCAGAATGCTTCTGTGTAGTTTTTATATGAAGATATTTGCTTTTCCACAGTAGTCCTCAAAGGGCTCAAAATATCCACATGTAGATTCTGCAAAAAGAGAGATTCAAAACTGCTCAATCAAAAGATAGGTTCAGCTCTGTGAGTTGAATGCACACATCACAAAGAAGTTTCTCAGAATACTTCTGTGTAGTTTTTATGTGAACGTATTTGATTGTCCACATTAGGCATCACAGCACTCCAAATATCCACTTGCAGATTCTACAAAAAGAGAGATTCAAAACTGCTCAATGAGAAGATAAGTTCAACTCTGAGAGTTGAATGCACACTTCACAAAAAGTTTCTCAGAATGCTTCAGTGTAGTTTTTACATGAAGATATTTCCTTTTCCACAATAGGCCTCAAAGCTCTCCAAATATCCACTTGCAGATTCTGAAAAAACAGAGATTCAATACTGCTCAACTGCTCAATCAAAAGATAGATTCAACTCTGTGAGTTCAGTGCACACATCCCAAAGTAGTTTCTCAGAATGCTTCTGTGTAGATTTTATGAGAACATATTTGATTTTCCTCAGTAGGCTTCACAGCACTCCAAATATCCACTTGCAGAGTCTACAAAAAGAGAGATTCAAAACAGCAAAATCAAAAGATAGGTTCACCTCTGTGAGTTGAATGCATACATCACGAAGATGTTGCTGAGAATGCTTCTGGGTAGTTTTTATCTGAAGATATGTCCTTTTACACCATAGGGTGCAAAGGGACTCCAAATATCCACTTGCAGATTGTATAAAAAGAGTGTTTCAAAACTGCTCAATGAAAAGATAAGTTCAACTCTGTGAGTTGAATGTAGACATCAAAGGAGATTCTCATAGTGATTCTGTGTAGTTTTTATGTGAACATATTTAATTTTCCACAGTAGGCCTCACAGCCCTCCAAATATCCACTTGCAGATTCTAAAAAAGAGAGATTCTAAACTGCTCAATCAAAAGATAGGTTCAACACTTTGAGTTGAATGCACACATCACAAAGAAGTTTCTCAGAATCTTTCTGTGTAGTTTTTGTGTGAAGATATTTCCTTTTCCACAATAGGCCTCAAAGCTCTCCAAACATACACTTGAAGATTCTGAAAATGAGAGATTCAAAACTGCTCAATCAAAAGATAGGTTCAGTTCTGTGAGTTGAATGCATACATCACAAAAACGTTTCTCTGAATGCTTCTGTGTAGTTTTTATTTGAAGATATTTCCTTTTCCACAATAGGGTGTAAGGGTTCCAAATATCCACTTGCAGACTCTACAAAAAGGGAGATTCTAAACTGCTCAAACAAAAGATAGGTTCAACTCTGTAAGTTGACTGCGCACATCACAGAGAAGTTTCTCAGAATGCATCTGAGTAGTTTTTATATGAAACTATTTTTTTTAAATAGGCTTCAAAGGGCCCCAATTATCCACTTACAGATTCTACAAAAAGAGTGTTTCGAAACTAGTCAATCAAAAGAAAGATTCAACTCTGTTGGATGAATGCACAGATCACAAAGAAGTTTCTCAGAATCTTTCAGTGTAGTTTTCATGATGATATATCCTTTTCCACAATAGGCCTCAAAGGGCTCCAAATATAAATTTGCAGATTCTAAAAAAACAGAGTTTCAAAACTGCTCCCTCAAAAGTAATGTTCAACTCTATGAGATGAATGAACACATCACAAAGAAGTTTCTCAGAATGCTTCTGTTTATTTTTAATCTGAAGATATTTGCTCTTCCACGGTAGGCCTCAAAGGGTTGCAAATATTCACTTGCAGATTCTACAAAAAGAGATATTCAAAACTGCCCAATCATAAGATAGGTTCAACCCTGTGAGATGAATACACATCACAAAGAAGTTTCTCAGAATGCTTCTGAGTAGTTTTTATTTGAAGATATCTCCTTTTCCACAATAGGCCTCAAAGGGCTCCAATTATCCACTTTCAGATTCTACAAAAAGAGTGTTTCAAAACTGCTAGATCATAAAATAAGTTCAAACTTGTGAGATGAATGCACACATCACAAATAAGTTTCTCAGAATGCTTCTGTGTAGTTTTTATGTGATGATATTTCCTTTTCAACAATAGGCCACAAAGAGCTCCAAATATGTACATACAGATTCTACCAAAAGACTGTTTCAAAATTGCTCAATCAAAAGAAAGTTTCAACACTGTGAGATGAATCCACACATCAAAAAGAAGTTCTCAGAATGTTTCTGGGTTGTTTTTATTTGAAGATATTTCCTTTTCCACCATAGGCTGCAAAGGGCTCCAAATATCCACATGCAGATCCTGCAAAAAGAGAGATTCAAAACTGCACAATCAAAAGATTGGTTCAACACTATTAGTTGAATACACACATCATGAAGAAGTTTCTTGGAATGCTTTTGTGTAATTTTTATGTGAAGATATTTGCTTTTCCACAGTAGGCCTCAAAGGGCTCAAAATATCCACCTGTATATTCTGCAAAAAGAGAGATTCAAAACAGCTCAATCAAAAGATAGGTTCAACTCTGTAAGATGAATGCACACATTGCAAAGAAGTTTCTCAAAATGTTTCTGTGTAGTTCTTATTTGAAGATATTTCCTTTTCCACCATAGGCCAAAAGGGGCTCCAAATATCCATTTGCACATTCTGCAAAAAGAGAGATTTAAAACAGCTCAATCAAAAGATATGTTCAGCTCCCAGTTGAATGCACACATCACAGTGAAGTTTCTCAGAACGCTCCTGTGTAGTTTTTATGTGAACATATTTGATTTTCCACATTAGGCCTGACAACGCTCCAAATATCCACCTGCAGATTCTACAAAAAGAGAGATTCAAAACTGCTCAATCAAAAGATGGATTCAACTCTGTGGGTTGAATGCACACCTCACAGAGATGTTTTTGAGAAAGGTTCTGTCTAGTTTTTATTTGAAGATATTTCCTTTTCTGCCACAGGGCAAAAAGCACTCCAAATATCCACTTGCAGATTCTAGGAAAAGAACGTTTCAAAACTGCTCAATCATAAGATAGGTTCAACCCTGTAAGATGAATGCATGCATTCTAAAGGAGTTTCTGAGAATGCTTCTGTGTAGTTTTTATCTGAAGATATATGCTTTTCCACGGTAGGCCTCACAGCGCTCCAAATATCCAATTGTAAATTCTTTAAAAAGAGTGTTTCGAAAGTGCTCAATCTTAAGATAAGTTCAACCCTGTGAGATGACTACACACATCACAAAGAAGTTTCTCAGAATGTTTCTGTGTAGTTTTTATTTGAAGATATTTCCTTTTCCACCATAGGCCGCAAAGTGTTCCAAATATCCACTTATCTGCAAAAAGAGAGATTCAAAACTACCCAATCAAAGGATAGGTTCAACCCTGTGACATGAATGCACACATTACAAAGAAGTTTCTGAGACTTATTCTGTGTAGTTTTTAGGTGAAGATATTTGCTTTTCCACAGTAGGCCACAAAGGGCTCCAAATATCCACCTGCAGATTGTGCAAAAAGCGAGATTCAAAACTGCTCAATCAAAAGACAGATTCAACACTGTGAGTTGAATGCACACATCACAAAGAAGTTTCTGAGAATGCTTCTGTGTAGTTTTTATTTGAAGACATTTCCTTTTCCACCATAGGGTGCAAAGTGCTCCAAATATCCACTTGCTGATTCTACAAAAGAGATATTCAAAACTGCTCAATGAGAAGATAAGTTCAACTCTGTGAGTTGAATTCACACTTCACAAAGAAATTTCTACGAATGCTTCTGTCTAATTTTTAGGTGAAGATATTTTCCTTTCCAAAGTAGGCCTCAAAGGGCTCCAAATATCCACTTGCAGATTCTACAAAAAGAGTATATCCAAGCAGCTCAATGAAAAGAAAGTTTCAAACCTGTGAGATGAATGCACACATCACAAAGATGTTTCTCAGAATTTTTTCTGTAGTTTTAATTGGAAGATATTTCCTTTTCCACCATAGGCTGCAAAGGGTGCCAAATATCCACTTGCAGATTCTGCAAAAAGAGAGATTCAAAATTGCTCAATCAAAAGATAGGTTCAACTCTGTGAGTTCAATGCACACCTCCCAAATAAGTTTCTCAGAATGCTTCTGTGCAGTTTTTATTTGAAGATATTCCCTTTTCCACAATAGGAATCCGAGATCTCTGAACATCCACTTGTAATTTCTACAAAAAGAGAGATTCAAAACTGCTCAATCAAAAGATTGGTTCATCTCTGTGTGCTCAATGCACACATCACAAAGAAGTTTGTCAGAATGCTTCTGTGCAGTTTTTATGTGAACATATTTGATTTTCCAGTTAGCCTCACAGTGCTCCAAATATCCACTTGCTGATTCTACAAAAAGAGAGACTCAAAACTGCTCAATCAAAAGATAAATTCAACACTCTTAGTTGAATGCACACATAATGAAGAAGTTTTTGAGAATGCTTCTGTTAATTTTGTTATTTGAAGATATTTCCTTTTCCACCATGGGCAAAAAGCACAAAAAATACCACTTGCATGTTCTATAAAAAGTGTGAACTGAAGATGGCCGAATAGGAAAAGCTCCAGTCTACAGCTCCCAGCATGAGCTATGCAAGACAGGTGATTTCTGCATTTCCATCTGAGGTACCAGGTTCATCTCACTAGGGAGTTCCAGACAGTGGGCGCAGGTCAGTGGATGCATGCACCGTGCGTGAACTGAAGAAGGGCAAGGCATTGCCTCACTCGGGAAGTGCAAGGGGTCAGGGAGTTCCCTTTCCTACACAAAGAAAGGGGTGACAGACGGCACCTGGAAAATCGGGTCACTCCTATCCGAATACTGTGCTTTTCTGAAGGGCTTAAAAAACGGTGCACCAGGAGATTGTATCCTGCACCTGGCTCAGAGGGTCCTACGCCCACGGAGTCTCACTGATTGCTAGCACAGCAGTCTGAGATCAAACTGCAAGGCGGCAGCGAGGCTGGGGGAGGGGCGCCCACCATTGCCCAGGCTTGCTTAGGTAAACAAAGCAGCTGTGAAGCTCGAACTGGGTGAAGCCCACCACAGCTCAAGGAGGCCTGCCTGCCTCTGTAGGCTCCACCTCTGGGGGCAGGGCACAGACTAACAAAAAGAGAGCAGAAACCTCTGCAGACTTAAATGTCCCTGTCTGACAGCTTTGAAGAGAGCAGTTGTTCTCCCAGCACGCAGCTGGACATCTGAGAATTGGCAGACTACCTCCTCAAGTGGGTCCCTGACCCCTGACACCCGAGCAGCCTAAGAGGGAGGCACCCCCCAGTAGGGGCAGACTGACACCTCACAAGGCCGGCCGGGTACTCCAACAGACCTGCAGCTGAGGGTCCTGTCAGTTAGCAGGAAAACTAACAAACTGAAAGGACATCCACACCAAAAACCCATCTGTACATCACCATCATCAAAGACCAAAAGTAGATAAAACCACAAAGATGGGGAAAAAACAGAGCAGAAAAACTGGAAACTCTAAAGAGCAGAGCACCTCTCCTCCTCCAAAGGAATGCAGTTCCTCACCAGCAATGGATCAAAGCTGGATGGAGAATGACCTTGACGACCTGAGAGAAGAAGGCTTCAGACAGTCAAATTACTCTGAGCTATGGGAGGATATTCAAACCAAAGGCAAAGAAGTTGAAAACTGAAAAAAATTTAGAAGAATGTATAACTAGAATAACCAATACAGAGAAGTGCTTAAAGGAGCTGATGGAGCTGAAAACCAAGGCTTGAGAACTACGTGAAGAATGCAGAAGCCTCAGGAGCTGATGTGATCAAATGGAAGAAAGGATATCAGTGATGGAAGATGAAATTAATGAAATGAAGTGAGAAGGGAAGTTTAGAGAAAAAAGAATAAAAAGAAACGAGCAAAGCCTCCAAGAAATATGGGACTATGTGAAAAGACCTAATCTATGTCTGATTGGTGTACCTGAAAGTGACGGGCAGAATGGAACCAAGTTCAAAAACACTCTGCAGGATATTATCCAGGAGAACTTCCACAATCTAGCAAGGCAGGAAAACATTCAGATTCAGGAAATATGGAGAATGCCAGCACCACACCACACCTATTCCAAAATTGACAACATAGTTGGAAGTAAAGCTCTTCTCAGTAAATGTAAAAGAACAGAAATTATAACAAACTATCTCTCAGTTCACAGTGCAATCAAGCTAGAACTCAGGATTAAGAATCTCACTCAAAACCGCTCAACTACATGGAAACTGAACAACCTGCTCCTGAATGACTACTGGATACATAACGAAATGAAGGCAGAAATAAAGATGTTCTTTGAAACCAACGAGAACCAAGACACAACATACCAGAATCTCTGGGATGCATTCAAAGCAGTGTGTAGAGGGAAATTTATAGCACTAAATGCCCACAAGAGAAAGCAGGAAAGATCCAAAATTGACACCCTAACATCACAATTAAAAGAACTAGAAAAGCAAGAGCAAACACATTCAAAAGCTAGCAGAAGGCAAGAAATAACTAAAATCAGAGCAGAACTGAAGGTAATAGAGACACAAAAAACACTTCAAAAAATTAATGAATCCAGGAGCTGGTTTCTTGAAAGGATCAACAAAATTGAAAGACCACTAGCAAGATTAATAAAGAAAAAAAGAGAGAAGAATCAAATAGATGCAATAAAAAATGATAAAGGGGATATCACCACCGATCCCTCAGAAATACAGACTACCATCAGAGAATACTACAAACACATCTACGCAAATAAACTAGAAAATCTAGAAGAAATGGATAAATTCCATGACACATACACTCTCCAAAGACTAAACCAGGAAGAAGTTGAATCTCTGAATAGGCCAATAACAGGAGCTGAAATTGTGGCAATAATCAATAGCTTACCAACCAAAAAAAGTCCAGGACCAGATGGATTCACAGCCGATTTCTACCAGAGGTACAAGGAAGAGCTGGTACTATTCCTTCTGAAACTATTCCAATCAATAGTAAAAGAGGGAATCCTCCCTAACTCATTGTATGAGGCCAGCATCATGCTGATATCAAAGCCGGGCAGAGACACAACCAAAAAAGAGAATTTTAGACCAATATCCTGGATGAACATTGACGCAAAAATCCTCAATAAAATACTGGCAAATCGAATCCAGCAGCATATCAAAAAGCTTATCCACCATGATTAAGTGGGCTTCATCACTGGGATGCAGGGCTGGTTCAATATACACAAATCAATAAATGTAATCCAGTATATAATCAGAACCACAGACAAAAACCACATGATTATCTCAATAGATGCAGAAAATACCTTTGACAAAATTCAGCAACGCTTCATGCTAAAAACTCTCAATAAATTAGGTATTGTTGGGGCGTATCTCAAAATAATAAAAGCTATCTATGACAAACCCACAGCCAATATCATACTGAATGGGCAAAAACTGAAAGCATTCTCTTTGAAAACTGGCACAAGACAGGGATGCCCTCTCTCACCACTCCTATTCAACATAGTGTTGGAAGTTCTGGCCAGGGCAATTAGGCCGGAGAAGGAAATAAAGTGTATTCAATTAGGAAAAGAGGTAGACAAATTGTCCCTGTTTGCAGAAGACATGATTGTATATCCAGAAAACCCCATTGTCTCAGCCCAAAATCTTCTTAAGCTGATAAGCAATTTCAGCAAAGTCTCAGGATACAAAATCAATGTACAAAAATCACAAGCATTCTTACACGCCAACAACAGACAAACAGAGAGCCAAATCATGAGTGAACTCCCATTCACAATTGCTTCAAAGGGAATAAAATACCTAGGAATCCATCTTACAAGGGAAGTGAAGGAACTCTTCAAGGAAAACTACAAACCACTACTCAAGGAAATAAAAGAGGATACAAACAAATGGAAGAACATCCCATGCTCATGGGTGGGAAGAATCAATATCGTGAAAATGGCCATACTGCCCAAGGCAATTTACAGATTCAATGCCAACCCCATCAAGCTACCAATGACTTTCTTCAAAGAATTGGAAAAAACTACTTCAAAGTTCATATGGAACCAAAAAAGAGCCACATCACCAAGTCAATCCTAAGCCAAAAGAACAAAGCTGGAGGCCTCACACTACCTGACTTCAAACTATACTACAAGTCTACAGTTACCAAAAGAGCATGGTACTGGTACGACAACAGAGATATAGATCAGTGGAACAAAATAGAGCCCTCAGAAATAATGCCGCATATCTACAACTATCCGATCTTTGACAAACCTGAGAAAAACAAGCAATGGGGAAAGATTCCCTATTTAATAAATGGTGCTGGGAAACTGGCTAGCCATATGTAGAAAGCTGAAACTGGATCCCTTCCTTACACTTTATACAAAAATCAATTCAAGATGGATTAAAGACTTAAATATTAGACCTAAAACCATAAAATCCCTAGAAGAAAACCTAGGCATTACCAATCAGGACATAGGCATGGGCAAAGGCTTCATATCTAAAACACCAAAAGCAATGGCAAGAAAAGCCAAAATTGACAAATTGGATCTAATTAAACTAAAGAGCTTCTGCACAGCAAAAGAAACTACCATCAGAGTGAACAGGCAACCTAGAAAATGGGAGAAAATTTTCGCAACTTACTCATCTGCCAAAGGGCTAATATCCAGAATCTACAATGAACTCCAACAAATTTACAAGAAAAAAACAAACAACCTCATCAAAATGTGGGCGAAGGATATGAACAGACACTTCTCAAAAGAAGACATGTATGCAGCCAAAAAACACATGAAAAAATGTTCACCATCACTGGCCATCAGAGAAATGCAAATCAAAACCACAATGAGATACCATCTCACACCACTTAGAATGGCAATCCTTAAAAAGTCAGGAAACAACAGGTGCTGGAGAGGATGTGGAGAAATAGGAACACTTTTACACAGTTGGTGGGACTCTAAACTAGTTCAACCATTGTGGAAGTCAGTGTGGCAATTCCTCAGGGGTCTAGAACTAGAAATTCCATTTGACCCAGCCACCCCATTACTGGGTATATACCCAAAGTACTATATATCATGCTGCTATAAAGACACATGCACACGTAACCAACCCAAATGTCCAACAATGATTGACTGGATTAAGAAAATGTGGCACATATACACCACGGAATCCTATACAGCCATATACAATGATGAGTTCATGTCCTTTGTAGGAACATGGATGAAATTGGAAATCATCATTCTCAGTAAACTATCGCAAGAACCGAAAACCAATCACTGCATATTCTCACTCATAGGTGGGAACTGAACAATGAGAACACACGGATACAGGAAGGGGATCATCACACTCTGGGGACTGTTGTGGTGTGGGGGGAGGGGAGAGGGACAGCATTGGGAGATATACCTAATGCTAGGTGAGTAGTTAGTGGGTGCAGCGCACCAGCATGGCACATGTATACATATTTAACTAACCTGCACATTTTGCACATGTACACTAAAACCTAAAGTATAATAATAATAAATTAATTAATTAAAAAAGTGTGAAGTGCTGAATCATGAGATAGCTTCAAACTTGTGAGATGAATGCACACATCACAAAGAAGTTTCTCACAATGTTTCTGTGTAGTTTTTTTTTTGAAGATATTTCCTTTTCCAGCGTAGGCCACAAAGGGCTCCCAATATCCACTAGCAGATTCTGCAAAAAGAGAGACTCAAAACTGCTCAATCAAAAGATAGGTTCAACACTGTGAGTTGAATTCACACATCCCAAAGGAGTTTCTCAGAATTCTTCTGTGTAATTTTTATGCGAAGGTATTTGGTTTTCCACCGTAGGCCTCAAAGGGCTCTAAATAGCCACCTGCAGATTCTACAAAAAGAGAGATTCAAAACTGCTCAATCACAAGATAGTTTCAACGCTTTGAGTTGAATGCATACATCACAAAGATGTTTCTCTGAATGCTTCTATGTTGTTTTATTGGAAGATATATTTTTTCTATCCACTTGCAGATTCTACAAACAGGGAGATTCAAATCAGCTCAATGAGAAGATAAGTTCAACACTGAGTTTTGAATTCACACCTCACAAAGAAGTTTCTCAGAATACTTCTGTTTAGTATTTAAGTGAAGATATGTCCTTTTCCACAATAGGCCTCGAAGCTCTCCAAACATCCACTTGCTGATTCTGCAAAAAGAGATTGAAAACTGTTCAATAAAATGGTAGGTTCAATTCAGTGAGTTTAATGCAAACATCACAAAGGAGTTTTTCAGAATGCTTCTGTGTACTTTTTCTGTGAACATATTTGATTTTCCTCAGAAGGCCTCACAGCACTCCAAATATCCACTTGTAGATTCTACGAAAAGAGAGATTCAAAACAACTTAATCAAAAATTAGGTTCAACTCTGTGAGTTGAACGCACACATCAGGAAGAAGTTTCTGAGAATGCTTCTGTGTAGGTTTTATTTAAAGATATTTCCTTTTCCACCACAGAGTGCAAAGGGCTCCAAATATACACTTGCAGATTCTACAAAAAGAGAGATTCTAACATGCTCAATCAAATGATATTTTCAACTCTGTGAGTTGAATGCACACATCACAAAACCTTTCTCAGAAGTCTTCTAAGTAATTTTTATGTGAAGATATTGCCTTTTCCACAATAGGCCTCAAAGGGCTGCAATTATCTACTTGCAGATTCTACAAAAAGGATGTTTCAATACTGCTCAATCAAAACAAACTTTCAACTCTGTGAGATGAATGTATACATCATAAAGTAGTTTCTCAGAATGCTTCTATCTGGTTTTTATGGGAAGATATTCCCTTTTCCACAACAGGCCTCTAATAGCTGCAAATATCCACTTGCAGTTTCTACAAAAAGAGAGTTTCAAAACTGCTCAATCGAAAGAAAAGTTCAGCTCTGTGAGATGAATGCACACATCACAAAGAAGTTTCTCAGAATGATTCTGTGTAGTTTTTATCTGAAGATATTTGCTTTTCCACAGTAGGCCTCAAAGTGCTCCAAATATCCACTTGCAGATTATACAAAAAGATTGTTTCAAAACTGCTCAATCAGAAGATAGGTTCAACCCTGTGAGATGATGGCACACATCCCAAAGAAGTTTCTCAGAATGTTTCTGTGTAGTTTTCATTTGAAGATATTTCCTTTTCAACCACAGGCCGCAATGGGCTCCAAATATCCACTTGCAGATTCTGCAAAAAGAGAGATTCAAAACTGCTCAATCAAAAGATAAGTTGAACCCTATGAGATGAATGCAAACATGCCAAAGAAATTTCTCAGAATTCTTCTGTGTAGTTTTTATGTGAAGATATTTGGTTTTCCACAGTAGGACTCAAAGGGCTCCAAATATCCACCTGCAGATTCTGCAAAAAGAGTTTCTAAACTACTCAATCAAAAGAAAGGTTCAACTCTGTGAGTTGAATGCACACATCAGAAAGAAGTTTCTCAGAATGCTTCTGTCTACTTTTTATGTGAAGATATTTCCTTTTCCACAATAGGTCAAAAAGGGCTCTAATTATCCACTTGCAGATTCTACAAAAAGAGTGTATCAAAACTGCTCAATCAAAAGAAAAGTTCAACTCTGAGATGAATGCACACATCACAAAGGAGTTTCTCAGAATGCTTCTGTGTAGTTTTTATCTGAAGATACTGGCTTTTCCATGGTAGGCCTCAAAGCGCTCCAAATATCCCCTTGCAGATACTACAAAAAAAGTGTTTGAAAACTGATCAATCATAAGATATGTTCAACCCTGTGAGATGAATGCACATATCAGGAAGTAGTTTCTCAGAATGTTTCTGTGTAGTTTTTATTTGAAGATATTTCCTTTTCCACCATTGGCTGCAAAGGGCTCCAAATATCCACTTGCAGATCCTGCAAAAAGAGAGATTCAAAACTGCTCCATGAAAGAAAGTTTAAAATCTGGGAGTTGAATGCACACATCTCAAAATAGTTTCTCAGAATGCTTCTGTGTAGTATTCATGTGAAGATGTTTGCTTTTCCACCATTGGCCTCAAAGTGCTCCAAATATCCAACTGCAAATTCTGCAAAAAGGGAGATTCAAAACTCATCAATCAAAAGATAAGTTCATTTCTGTGAGATGAATGCATACATCACAAAGAAGTTTCTCTGAATACTTCTGTGTCGATTTTATTTGAAGATATTACCTTTTCCACCATAGGGCGCAAAGGGCTCCAAATATCCACTTGTAGATTCTACAAAAAGAGAGATTCGAAACTGCTCAATGAGAAGATAAGTTCAACTCTGTGAGCCGAATGCACACATCACAAAGAGCTTTCTTAGAATGCTTCTGTATTGTTTTTATGTGAAGATACAGCTTTTTCCACAATAGGCCTCATAGCTCTCCAAACATCCACTTGCAGATTCTGCAAAAAGAGAGATTCAAAACTGCTCAATCAAAAGAAAATTTCAGCTCTGTGAGTTGAATGCACACATCACAAACAGGTTTCTCAGAATGCTTCTGTGTAGTTTTTATGTGAGCATATTTGATTTTCTACAGTGGGCCTCACAACGCTCCAAATATCCACTTGCAGATTCTACAAAAAGAGAGATTCAAAACTGCTCAATCAAAACATAGATTCAACTCTGTGAGTTGAATCTACACATCACAAAGAAGTTTCTCAGAATGCTTCTGAGTAGTTTTTATATGAAGATATTTCCTTTTCTGCAATAGGCTTCAAAGGTCTCCAATTATCCACTTGCAGATTCTACAAAAAGAGTGTTTCAAAACTGCTAAATCAAAAGAAAGGTTCAACTCTGTGAAACGAAAGCACACATCACAAGGAAGTTTCTCTGTATGCTTCTGTGTAGCTTTTATTTGAAGATATTTCCTTTTCCACCACAGGGTGCAAAGGGCTCCAAATATCCACTTGCATATTCCACAAAAAGAGAGACTCAAAACTGCTCAATGAGAAGATAAGTTTAACTCTGTGAGTTGAATGGACACCTCACAAAGGAGTTTCTCAGAATGCTTCCATGTAGTTTCTTTGTGAAGATATATCCTTTTACACAATAGGCCTCAAAGATCCCCAAACATCCACTTGCAGATTCTGCAAAAGGAGAGATTCAAAACTGCTCAATCAAACGATACGTTCAACACTTTGAGATGAATGAACACATCAGAAAAAGTTTCTCAGAATGCTTCTGTGTAGCTTTTCTGTGAACATGTTTGATTTTCCAAAGCAGGCCTCACAACGCTCCAAATATCCACTTGCAGATTCTACAAATAGAGCGATTTGAAACTGCTCAATGTGAAGATAAGTTCAACTCTGTGAGTTGAATGCGCGCCTCACAAAGAAGTTTCTTAGAATGCTTCTTTTTAGTTTGTATGTGAAGATATTTACTTTTCAACAATTGGCCTCAAAGCTCTCCATACATCCACTTGCAGATTCTGCAAAAAGAGAGATTAAAAACTGCTCAATCAAAAGATAGGTTCGACTCTGTGAGTTGAATGCACACATCACAAAGGAGTTTATCAGAATGATTCTGTGTAATTTTTATGTGAATATATTTGATTTTCCCTAGAAGCCCTCACAGCACTCCAAATATCCACTTGCAGACTCCACAAAAAGAATGTTTCAAAACTGCTCAATCATAAGATAGGTTCAACCTTGTGAGATGAATACACATCACAAAGAAGTTTCTCAGAATGCTTTTGAGTAGTTCTTATTTGAAGAAATTTCCTGTTCCACAATAGGCTGCAAAGGGCTCCAAATATCCACATGCAGATCCTGCAAAAAGAGAGATTCAAAACTGCTCAATCAAAAGATAAGTTCAACTCTGTAAGTTGAGTGCTCGCATCCCAAAGAAGTTTCTCAGAATGCTTCTGTGTAGTTTTTATGTGAAGATATTTCCATTTCCACAATAGGCCTCAAAACTCTCCAAACATCCACTTGTTGATTTTGCAAAAAGAGAGATTCAAAACAGCTCATTCAAAAGAGAGGTTCAAATATGTGAATTGAATGCACACATCACAGAGAAGTTTCTCAGAATGCTTCTGTGTGGTTTTTAGCTGAAGATATTTGCCTTTCCATGGTAGGCCTGAAAGCGATCCAAATATCCACTTGCAGATTCCACAAAAAGAGTGTTTCAAAACTGCTCAATCATGAAATAGGTTCAACCTTGTGAGATGAATGCACACATTACAAATAAGTTTCTCTGACTGCTTCTGTGTAGTTTTTATGTGAAGATATTTCCTTTTCCACAATAGGCCTCAAAGGGCTCCAAATATCCACTTGTAGATTCTAAAAATGAGTGATTCAAAACTGCTCAATCAAAAGATATGTTGAACTCTGTCAGTTGAATGCATACATCACAAATAAGTTTCTCAGAACGCTTCTGAGTAGTTTTTATGGTAAGATATTTCCTTTTCCACAATAGGACTCAAAGGGCTCCAATTATCCACTTGCAAATACTAGAAAAAGAGTGTTTAAAAACGGCTCAATAAAAAGAAAGTTTCAACTCTCTGAGATGAATGCACACATCAATGAGAAGTTTCTCAGAATGCTTCTGTGTAGTTTTTATGTGAAAATATTTCCTTTTCCACAATAGTCCTCAATAGGCTCCAAATATCCACTTGCAGATTTTACTAAAACAGTGTTTCAAAACTGCTCAATCAAAAGAAAGTTTCAATTCTGTGAAATGAATGCACGCATCACAAAGAGTTTTCCAGAATGCTTCTGTGTAGTTTTTATCTGAAGATATTTGCTTTTCCACAGTAAGCCTCAAAGCGTTCCGAATATCAACTTGCAGATTTTACAAAAAGAGTGTTTCAAAACTGCTCAATCGTAAGATAGGTTCAACCCTGTGAGATGAATGCACACATCACAAAGAAGTTTCTGAGACTATTTCTTTGTAGTTTTTATTTGAAGATATTTCCTTTTCCACCTTAGGCTGCAAAGGGCTCCAAATACCCACTAACAGATTCTGCAAAAAGAGAGATTAAAAACTGCTCAATCAAAGCATAGATTCAACTCTGTGATTTGAATGCAGACATCCTAAAGAAGATTCTCAGAATGTTTCTGGTTAGTTTTAATTTGAAATATTTGCTTTTCCACAGTAAAGCTCAAAGGGCTCAAATTATCCACTTGCAGATTCTACAAAAAGAGTGTTTCAAAACTGCTCAATCAAAATAAATTCTCAACTCTGTGAGAAGAGTGCACACATCACAAAGAAGTTTCTCAGTATGCTTCTGTGTAGTTTTTATGTGAAGATATTTCCTTTTCCATAATAGGCTTCAAAGCTCTGCAAACCCACTTGCAGATTCTTCAGATTCTTCAAAAAGAGAGATTCAAAACCGCTCAATCAAAAGATGGCTCAATCCTGTGAGTTGAATGCAGACATCACAAAGAAGTTTCTCAGAATGCTTCTGTGAAGTTTCTATGTGAACATATTTGATTTTCCACCGTAGGCCTCACAGAGGTCCAAATATCCACTTGCAGTTTCTACAATAAGAGAGATTCAAAACTGGTCAATCAAAAGATAGGTTCAACTCTGTGAGTTGAATTCACACATCAAGAAAAAGTTTCTGAAAATGCTTCTGTGTACTTTTTATTTGAAGATATTTCCTTTCCCACCATAGGGTGCAAAGGAATCCAAATACGCACTCGCAGATTCTACAAAAAGTGAGATTCAAAACTGTTCAATCAAAAGATAGGTTCAACTCTGTGAGTTGAATGCACACATCACGAAAAAGTTTCTGGGTTTATTTGGAGATATTTCCTTTTCCACCATAGGGTGCAAAGGGCTCCAATTATCCACTTGTAGATTCTACAAAAAGAGTGTTTCAAAACAGCTGAATCAAAAGGAATGTTCAACTCTGTGAGATGAATGCACACATCACAAATAAGTTTCTCTGACTGCTTCTGTGTAGTTTTTATGTGAAGATATTTCCTTTTCAACAATAGACCTCAAAGGGCTCCAAATATCCCCTTGCAGATTCTACAAAAATAGTGTTTCAAAACTCCTCAATCAAAAGAAAAGTTCAACTTTGTGAGATGAATGTACACATCACAAAGTAGTTTCTCAGAATGCTTCTGTGTAGTTTTTATCTGAAGATATTTGCTTTTCCAAGGTAGGCCTGAAAGCGCACCAAATATCCACTCGCAGATTCTGTAAAAGGAGTGTTTCAAAACTCCTCAATCATAAGATAGGTTGAACCCTATCAGATGAATGCACACATCACAAAGAAGGTTCTCTGAATGTTTCTGTGTAGTTTTTAATTGAAGATATTTTCTTTTCCACCATGGGACCCCATGGACTCCAAATATCCTCTTCCAGATTCTGCAAATAGAGAGATTCAAAACTGCTCAATTAAAAGATAGGTTCAACTCTGTGAGTTGAATGCACACGTCCCAAAGTAGTTTCTTAGAATGCTTCTGTGTAGTTTTTATGTGAAGAGATTTGCTTTTCCACTGTAGGCCTCAAAAGGCTCCAAATATCCACCTGCATATTCTTCAAAAGGAGAGATTCAAAACTGCTCTATCAAAAGATAGGTTCAACTCTGAGTTTTGATTGCATACATCACAAAGAAGTTTCTCTAAATACTACTGTGTAGTTTTTATTTGAAGATATTTCCTTTTCCACTATGGGGTGCCAAGGTCACCAAAAATCCACTTGCCGATTCTACAAAAGGAGAGATTCAAAACTGCTCAATGAAAAGATGGGTTCAGCCCTGTTAGTTGAATGCCTACATAACAAAGAAGTTTCTCTGAATTCTTCTGTGTAGTTTTCATTTGAACATATTTCCTTTTCCACCATAGGTCACAATGGGCTCCAAATATCCACATGCAGATTCTACAAAAAGAGAGATGCAAAACTGCTCAATTGGAAGATAAGTTCAACTCTGTGAGTTGAATGCACACCTCACAAAGAAGTTTCTCAGAATGCTTCTGTGTAGTTTTTATGTGAAGATATTTCCTTTTCCACAATTGTCCTCAAAGCCCTCCAAACATCCAACTGCAGATTGTGCAAAAAGAGAGTTTCAAAACTGCTCAATCAAAAGATAGGTTCAATTCTGTGAGTTGAATGCATACATCACAAAGTTTCTCTGCATGCTTCTGTGTAACGTTTATTTGAAGATATTTCCTTTTCCACCATAGGGTCCAAAGGGCTCCAAATATCCACGTGCAGATTCTACAAAGAGAGAGATTCTAAAATGCTCAATCAAAAGATAGATTCAACTCTGTGAGTTAAATGCACACATCACAAAGAAGTTTCTTAGAATGCTTCTGAGTAGTTTTTATCTGAAGATATTTCCTTTTCCACAATAGGCCTCATAGGGCTCAAATTATCCACTTGCAGATTCTAGGAAAAGATTGTTTCAAAACTGCTCAATCAAAACAAAGTTTCAACTCAGTGAGATGAATGCACACATCACAAAGAGGTTTTTCAGAATGCTTCTGTGTAGTTTTCATCTGAAGATATTTGGTTTTCCACGGTAGGCCTCAAAGGGCTCCAAATATTCACTTGCAGATTCTACAAAAAGAGTATTTCAAAACTTCTCAATGATAAGATCAGTTCAACCCTGTGAGATGAGTGCACTCCTCAAAAAGATTCTCAGAATGTTTCTGTGCAGTTTTTATTTGAAGATATATCCATTTCCACCATAGGCCACAAAGGGCTCCAAATATCCTCTTGCAGATTCTGCAAAAGAGAGATTCAAAACTGCTCAATCAAAAGAAAGGTTCAACTCTGTGAGTTGATTGCACACATCCCAAAGAAGTTTTTCTGAATGCTTCTGTGTAGTTTTTATGAGAAGATATTTGCTTTTCCACAATAGGCCTCAAATGTCTCCAAATATCCACCTGCAGATTCTGCAAAAAGAGTGATTCAATATGGCTAAATCAAAAGACAGGTTCAGCTCTATGAGTTCAATGCATACATCACAAGGAACTTTCTCTGAATGATTTTCTGTACTTTTTATTTGAAGATATTTCCTTTTCCACCATACGGCACAAAGGGCTCCAAATATCCACTTGCAGATTCTCCAAAAAGAGAGATTCAAAACTGCTCAATGGGAAGATAAGATCAACTGTGTGATTTGAATGTACACCTTGCAAAGAAGTTTCTCAGAATGTTTCTGTGTAGTTTTTATGTGAATATATTTCCTTTTCCACAAAGCCTCAAAGCTCTCCAAACATCCACTTGCAGATTCTCCAAAAAGAGATATTCAATACTTCTCAATCAAAAGATTGGTTCAACTCTGTGAGTTGAATGCACACATCATAAAGAAGTTTCTCAGAATGCTTCTGTGTGGTTTTATTGGAAAGTATTTTATTTTCCACAGTAGGAGTCACAGCGCTCCAAATATCCACTTGCAGATTCTATGAACAGAGAAATCCAAATGGCTCAATAGAAAGGTAGGTACAACTCATTGAGTTGAATGCACACATCACGAAAAGTTTCTTAGAATGCTTCTGAGTAGTGTTCATTTGAAGATATTTCCTTTTCCACAGTAGGCCACAAAGGGCTCAAAATATCCAGTTGTTGATCCTTCAAAAAGAGATTCAAAACTGCTCAATGAGAAGATAAGTTCAACTCTGTGAATTGAATGCACACATTTCAAAGAAGTTTCTGAGAATGCTTCTGTGTAGTTTTTATTTGAAGTTATTTCCTTTTCCATCACAGGGCACAAAGTGGTCTAAATATCCACTTGCAGATTCTACAAAAAGAGAGATTCTAAACTGCTCCATCAAAAGATAGATTCAACTCTGTGAGTTGAATGCAAACATCACAAAGAAGTTTCTCAAAAATGCTTCTGAGTAGTTTTTATGTGAAGATATTTCCTATTCCACAGCAGGCCTCAAAGGGCTTCAATTATCCACTTGCAGATTCTACGAAAAGAGTGTGTCAAAACTGCTCAATCAAAAGAAAGTTTCAATTCTGTGAGATGAATGCACACATCACAAAGAAGTTTCTCAGAATGCTACTGTGCAGTTTTCATGTGAAGAGATTCCCTTTTCCACCGTAGGCAACAAAGGACTGCAAATATTCACTTGCAGCTTCTACAAAAAGAGTGTTCCAAAACTGCTCAATCAAAAGAAAGTTTCAACTCTGTGAGATGAATGCACGCATCCCAAAAAGTTTCTCAGAATTCTTCTGTGTAGTTTTTGTCTGAAGATATTTGTTTTTCCACTGTGGGCCTCATAGCGCTCTAAATATCCACTTGCAGACTGTACAAAAAGACTGTTTCAAAACTGCTTAAGCATAAGTTAGCTTCAACACTGTGAGATGAATGCACCTATCACATTGAAGTTTCTCCGAAAGTTTCTGTGTAGTTTTTATTTGAAGATATTTCCTTTTCCACCATAGGCCACAAAGGGCTAAAAATATCCACTTGCATATTCTGGAAGAGACAGATTAAAAACTGCTCAATCTAAAGATGGGTTCAACTCTGGGAGTTGAATGCATGCATCACAAAGAAGTTTCTCAGAATCATTCTGTGTAGTTTTTATGTGAAGATATTTGCTTTTCCACTATAAGCCTCAAAGGGCTCCAAATATCCACCTGCAGATTCTGCAAAAAGAGAGATTCAAAACTACTCAACCGAAAGACAGGTTCAACACTGTGAGCTGAATGCACACATCACAAAGTTGTTTCTCTGATTGTTTCTATGTAGTTTTTATTTGAAGATATTTCCTTTTCCACCATATTATGCAAAGGGCTCCAAATATCCACTTGCAGATTCTACAAAATGAGAGATTGAAAACTTCTCAATGAGAAGATAAGTTCAACTCTATGAGTTGAACGCACAGCTCACAAAGAAGTTTACAGAATGCTTCTGTGTAGTATTTATGTGAAGATATTTCCTTTTCCACAGTAAGATTCAGAGCTCTCCAAACACCCACTTGCAGATTCTGCAAAAAGTGAGATTCAAAACTGCTCAATAAAAAGATAGGCTCAATTCTTTGAGTTGAATGCACACATCCCAAAGAAGTTTCTCAGAATACTTCTGTGTTGTTTTCATGTGAAGATATTTCCTTTTCCATCACAGAGGTCAAAGAGCACCAATTATCCACTTGCAGTTTCTACAAAAAGAGTGTTTCAAAACTGCTCCATTAAAAGAAAGTTACAACTCTGTGAGTTGAATGTGCACATCACAAAGCAGTTTCTGAGAATTCTTCTGACCAGATTTTATGTGAAGATAATTCCCTTTCCACGAAGGCCTCAAAGCGCTTCAAAAGTCCACTTGCATATTCTACAAAAGGAGTGTTTCAAAACTGCTCAATGAAAAGTTATGTTCAACTCTGTGAGTTGAAAGCACACATCACAATGAATTTTCTGAGAATGCTTCTGTTAGGTTTTATGTGAAGATAATCCCATATCCAATGAATGCCTCAAAGTGGTCCAAATATCCACTTGCAGATCCTACAAAAAGAGTGTTTCACAACTTCTCTATGAATAGGTATGTTCAACTTTGTGAGCTGAATGCAAACATAACAAATAAGTTTCTGAGAATGCTTCTGTCTAGTTTTTATAAGAAGATATTACCTTTTCCACCATAGCCCTCAAAGCACTACAAATGTACATTTGCAGATTCTACAAAAAGAGTGTTTAAAAAGTGCTCTATCAAAAGAAATGTTCAACTCTCTGAGTTGAATGCACACATCACAAAGTAGTTTCTAACAATGCTTCTGTCTAGTTTTTATTCCAAGATATTTCCGTTTCGAATGAGGGCTTCAAAGGGCTTCAAATTTCCACTTGCAGATTCTACAAAAACAGAATTTCAAAACTGCTCTATGAAAAGTTATGTTCAACTCTGTGAGTTGAATGCACACAACAGAAATAAGTTTCTGAGAATGCTTCTGTCTAGATTTTATGTGAAGATATTTCCTTTTCAACCGAAGTCCTGAAACTGCTCAAAATGTCAACTTGGAGATCCTACATAAAGTTTATTTCAAAACTGCTCTATCAAAAGGAAGGCTCAACTCTGTGAGTTTACTGCAATCAAAACAAAGAAGTTTCTGAGAATGCTTCTGTCTAGTTTATATGTGAAGATATTCCCGTTTCCAACAAAGGCTTCAAAACAACCCATGTAACCAATTGCAGATTTTACAAAAAGAGTATTTCAAAACTGCTCTATCAAAAGGAAGGTTCAACTATGTGAGTTGAATGCACACATCACAATGAAGTTTCTGAGAATGCTTCTGTCTAGTTTTAATGTGAAGATATTTCCTTTTCCACTGAAGGCCTCAAAGCTCTCCAAATGTCTACTTGAAGATTCTACAAAAAGAGAGTTTCAAAACTGCTCTACTAAAATGAAGGTTCAATTCCATGAGTTGAATGCACCCATCACAAGGAAGTTTCTGATAATGCTTCTGTCTAAATTTTATGTGAAGATACTTCCTTTTCCACCATAGGCCTCAAAGCGCTCCAAATATCCACTTGCAGACTCTGCAAAAAACTGTATCAAAACCGCTCCATGTAAGGGAATTTTCAATTCTGTGAGCTGAATGCGCACATCGCAAAGAAGTTTCTGAGAATGCTTCTGTCTAGTTTTTATGTGTAGATATTCTCGTTTACAAGGAAGACCTCAAATCAGTCCAAATATCCACTTGCGGTTTCTTCAAAAACAGCGTTTCCCAGCTGCTCTATGAAACGGTGTGTTCAACTCGGTGAGTTGAATGCAAACATCATAAAGAAGTTTCTGAAAATGCTTCTTTCTGGTTTTAATTTGAAAATATTTCCTTTTACACCAAAGCCCTAAAAGTGCTACAAATGTCCTCATTCAAATTCTACAAAAAGAGTGTTCCAAAGCTGCTTTATTAAAAGACAAGTTAAACTCTGTGAGTTGAATGCACACATCACAACGTTGTTTCTGAGAATGCTTCTGTCTAATTTTTATTTGAAGATATTCCCATTTCCAACGAAGGCTTCAAAGCACTCCAAATATTCATTTGCAGATTCTACAAAAAGAGTTTTTCAAAAGTGCTCTATCAAAATGTAGGTTCAATACTGTCAGGTGAATGCACATATCACAGAGAAGTTTTGGAGAATGCTTCTGTTTAGTTTTTATGTAAAGATATTTCCATCTCTACAATAGGCCTAAAAGTGCTCCAAATATCCACTTGCAGACTCTACAAAATGAGTGTTTCAAAACTGCTCTATCAAAAGGAAGTTTCAAATCTGTGCGTTAACTGCACACATCACAAAGAAGTTTCTGACAATGTTTCTGTCTAGTTTTTATGTTTAGATATTCCAGTTTCCAAAGAAGCCCCTAAGTTTCCAAAGAAGTCCTAAGTTTCCAAAGAAGTCCAAATATGCCCTTGCAGATTCTACAAAAAGAGCGTTTTAAAACTGCTCCATGAAAAATTATGTTCCACTCTGTGAGTTAATGCACATATCACAATGTTGTTTCTGAGAATGCTTCTGTCTGGTTTTTATGTGAAGATATTCCTGTTTCCAATGAAGGCGTCAAAGCGGTCCAAATATCCAGTTGCAGATTCTACAAATAGAGTGTTACAAAACTGCTCCATGAAAATTTATGTTCAACTCTGTGAGTTGAATGCACACATCAAAAAAAGTTTCTGAGAATGCTTCTGTCTAGTTTTTATGTGAAGATATTTCCTTTTCTAAAAAAGGCCTCAAAACGCTCAAAATGTCCACTTGCAGAATCTATTAAAAAGTATCCCAAAACTGCTCTATCAACAGAAAGGTTCAACTCTGTGAGTTGCATGCACACATCCCAAAGAAGTTTTTGAGAATGCTTCTGTCTAATTTTTTTGTGAAGATATTTCCTTTTCTACCATAGGTCTCAAAGAGCTCCAAATATCCACCTGCAGACCCTACAAAAAGAGTGTTTCAAAACTGCTCTATCAAAAGGAAGGCTGAACTCTGTGAGTTGAATGCACACATCACAAAGTAGTTTCTGAGAATGTTTCTGTTTAGTTTCTATTTGAAGATATACCCGTTTCCAACAAAGACACCAAAACGGTCTAAATATCCCCTTTCAAATTGTACAAAAAGAGAGTTTCAAAACTGCTCTATCAAAAGGAAGGTTTAACTCTGTGAGTTGAATGCACACATCACAAAGAAATTCTGAGAATACTTCTGTCTAGTTTTTTTGTGAAGATAATTCCTTTTTCACTGAAGGCCTCAAAGCACTCCAAATGTCCTCTTGTGTATTCTACAAAAAAAGTGTTTCAAAACTCCTCTATCAAAAGGAAGGTTCAACTCTGTGAATTGAATGCACACATCACAAGTAAGTTTCTGAGAATGCTTCTTTGTAGTTTTTATGTGAATATATTCCCGTTTCCAACGAAGGCCTCAAAGCGCTCCGAAGATCCACTTACAGATTCTACAAAAAGATTGTTTCAAAACTGCTCAATGAAAAGTTATGTTGAACTCTGTGAGTTCAATGCACACATCACAAAGAAGTTTCTGAGAATGCTTCTGTCTATTTTTTTGGTGAAGATATTTCCTTTACTACCATAGGCCTCAAAGCGCTCCAAATATCCATCTGCAGATACTACAAAAAGAGTATTTCAAAACTCCTCTATCAAAAGAAAGTTTGAACTCTGTGGTTTGAATGCACATATGAGAAAGTAGTTTTTGAGAATGCTTCTGTCCAGTTTTAAATTGATGATATTCTCGTTCCCAACGAAGGCTTCAAATATCTCCAAATATCTCATTGCAAATTCCTAAAAAAGAGTGTTTCAAAACTGCTATATGAAAAGGAAGTTTTAACTCGGTGATTCGAATGCATGCATCACAAAGTACTTTCTGAGAATGCTTGTTTCTAGTTTTTATTTGAAGGTATTCCCATTTCCAAAAAGGCTTCAAAGTACGCCAAATATCCACTTGCAGATTCTACAAAAAGTGTGCTTCAAAACTGCTCTCTGAAAACAAAGGTTCAACTCTGTGATTTGAATGCACACATCACAAAGAAGTTTCTGAGAATGTTCTGTCTGGTGGTCATTTGAAGATATTCCCGTTTCCAACAAAGTCTTCAAAGCACTCCAAATATCCACTTGCAGATTCTACAAAAAGAGTGTTTTAAAACTGCTCTATGAAAGGTTATGTTCAACCCTCTGAGTTGAATGCCAACATCACAAAATGTTTCTGAAAATGCTTCTGTCTAGTTTTTATGTGAAGATATTCCGGTTTCCAATGAAGGCCTCAAAACGGTCCAAATAACCACTTGCAGGTTCTTCAAAAGGAGTGTTTCACAACTGCACTAGGAAAACGTATGTTCAACCCTGCGAGTTGAATGCAAACATCACATAGAAGTTTCTGAGAAAGCTTCTGTCTAGTTTTCATTTCAAGATATTTCCTTTTCCACCATAGCCCTCAGAGCCCTTCAAATGTCCTCTTTCAGATTCTACAAAGATTATTTCAAAACTGCTCTATCAAAGGAAAGGTTCAACTCTCTGAGTTGAATGGACACATCACACGGTTGTTTCTGAGAAGGCTTCTGTTTGTTTTTTATTTCCAAATATTCCCGTTTCCAATGAAGGCTCAAGCGCTCCAAATATCCACTTTCAGATTCTACAAAAACAGTGTTTCAAAACTGCTCTATGAAAAGTTATGTTCAGCACCCTGAGTTGAATGTACACATCATGAAGAAATTTCTGAGAATGCTTCTGTTTAGTTTTTGTTAAGATATTCGTGTTTCCAAGGAATGCCTCAAATTGGTGCAAATATCCACTTACAGTTTCTTCAAAAAGAGTGTCTGACAACTGCTCTATGAAAAGGAAATTTCAACTCTATGAGTTGAATGCACACATCACAGAGAAATTTCTGAGAACGCTTCTGTCTAGTTTTTATTTGAAGATAATTCTTTTTCCACGCCAGTCCTCTAAAAGTTATAAATGTCCACTTGCAGATTCTACAAAAGTAGTGTTATAAAACTGCTCTAACAAAGGAAATGTTTAACTCTGTGTGTTGAATGCACATATCACAAAGTAATTTCTAAGAATGCTTCTGTCTAGTTTTTATTTGAAGATATTCCCACTTCCAATGAAGTATTCAAAGCGCTCTAAATGTCCCCTTGCAGATTCTACAAAAAATGTGTTTCGAAACTGTTACATCAAAACGAAGGTTCAACTTTGTGAGTTGAATGCACACATCACAAAGAAGTATCTGACAATGCTTCTCTTTAGTTTTTATATGAAGATATTCCTGTTTCCAAAGAAGGCCTCAAAACGGTCCAAGTATCCCCTTGCAGATTGTACAAAAAGAGTGTTTCACAACTGCTCAATCAAAAGTTATGCTAAACTCCGTGAGTTGAATGCACACATCAAAAAGACGTTTCTGAGAATGCTTCTGCCTAGCTTTTATGTGAAGATATTCCCATTTCCAATGAAGGCCTCTAAGCAGTCCAAATATCCACTTGCAGGTTCTTCAAATAGAATGATTCACAACTTCTCTATGAAAAGGTATGTTCAACTCTATGAGTTGGATGCACACATCACAAAGTAGATTCTGAGAATGCTACTGTCTAGTTTTTAGTTGAAGGTATTCCCGTTTCCAACAAAGTCTTCAAAACCCTCCAATTATCCACTTGCAGATCCTACAAAAAGAGTGTTTCAAATCTGCTCTATCAAAAGGAAGGTTTAACTCTGTCAGTTGAATGCACACATCACAAAGAAGTTTCTGAGAATGTTTCTGTCTTGTTTTTATGTGAAGATATTTCCTTTTTTGCCGAAGGCCTCAAAGAGCTCCAAATGTCCACTTGCAGATTCTACAGAAAGAGTGTTTCAATACTTCTCTACCAAAAGGAAGTTTCATCTCTGTGAGTTGAATCCACTCATCACAAAGAAGTTTCTGAGAATGCTTCTGTCTAGTTTTTATGAGAATTTAATCCGGTTTCCAACCAAGGCCTCAAATCGGTTCAAATATCCCCTTGCAGATTCTACAAAAAGATTGTTTCAAAACTAATCTATCAAAAAGGAGCTTCAACTCTGTCAGTTGAATGCACACATCATAAAGACGTTTCTGACAATGCTTCTATCTAGTTTTTATTTCATGATATTTACCTTTGGAGCACTGGCCTCAAAGTACTCCCAATATTCACCTGCAGATTCTATAAAAAGAGTGTTTCAAAACTGCTCTATCAAAAAAAGTTCAAATTTGTTAGTTGAATGCACTCATCAAAAAGAACTTTCTTAGAAAGCGTCTGTCTAGTTTTTAGGTGAAGATATTTACTTTTAGAGCATTGGCCTCAAAGCGCTCCAAATATTCACTTGCAGATTCTACAAAAATAGTGTTTCAAAACTGCTCTATCAAAAGGAAGGTTCAACTCTGTGAATTCAATGCAGACATCACAAAGAAGTTTCTGAGAATGCTTCTGTCTAGTTTTTAAGTGAAGATATTTCCTTTTCCAGCATAGGCCTCAAAGTGCTCCAAATATCCACTTGCAGATTCTAGAAAAAGAGTGTTTCACAACTTCTCTAACAAAAGGAATGTTCAGCACTGTGAATTGAATGCACTCATCACAAAGAAGTTTCTGAGAAAGCTTCTCTATTGTTTTCATGTGACGATATTCCCTTTTCCAGTTTAGGCCTCAAAGTGCTCTAAGTATTCACACGCAAATACTACAAAAAGAGTGTTTCAAAGCTGCTGTATCAAAAGGATGGTTTAACTCTATATGTTGAATGCACGCGTTACAAATAAATTTTTGAGAATGTTTCTATCTTGTTTTTATGTGAAGATATTTCCTTTTCCAGCATAGTCTTCAAAGCACTCCATATATACACGTGCAGATCCTCTAAAAACAGTGTTTCAAAACTGCTCTATCAAAAGAAAGTTCAACTCTGGGGGTTGAATGCACCCATCACAAAGAAGTTTGAGAAAACGCTTCTCTCTAGTTTTTAAGTGAAGATATTTCCTTTTCCAGCATAGGCCTCAAAGCGCTGCAAATAACCAATTGAAAATTCTACCAAAAAGATGTTTCAAAACAGCTCTATAAAACAGAAGGTAGAAGTCTGTGAGTTGAAAACACACACCAAAAATTAGTTTCTGAGAAGGCTTCCGTCTAGTTTCTATATGAGGATATTTCCTTTTCCACCAGAGGCACAATCGCTCCAAATATCCACTTGCAGATTCTACAAAAAGAGTGTTTCAAAACTGCTGTATCAAAAGGAAGGTTCAACTCTATGACTTGAATGTAGACATCACAAAGAAGTTTCTGAGAATGCTTCTGTCTAGTTTTTATATGAAGATGTTTCCTTTTCCAGCATGGGCCTCCAAGCGCTCCCAATATTGACTTGGAGATTCTGCAAAAAGATTGTTTCAAAACTGCTCTATCAAAAGGAAGATTCAACTCTGCATGTTGAATGCACACAGAACAAAGAAGTTTGTGAGAATGCTGCTGTCTAGTTTTTATGTTAATATAATTCCTTTTCCAGCATTGGCCTCAAAACACTCCAAATATCCACTTGCAGATTCTACAAAAAGAGTGTTTCAAAACTGCTCTATGAAAACAAAGTTTTAACTTTGTTAGTTGAATGCACACATCAAAAAGAAGTTTCTTAGAATGCTTCGGTCTAGTTTTAAGGTGAAGATATTCCCTTTTCCAGCATAGGCCTCAAAGCGCTCCAAATATTCACTTGCAGATTCTACAAAAATAGTGTTTCTAAATTGCTCTATCAAAAGGAAGATTCACCTCTGTGAATTGAATGAAGTCATCACAAAGAAATTTCTCAGAATGCTTCTGTATAGTTTTTAAGTGAAGATATTTCCTTTTCCAGCCTAGGCCTCGAAGTGCTTTAATATCCACCTGCAGATTCTAGAAAAAGAGTG
This sequence comes from Pongo pygmaeus, assembly GCF_028885625.2. Classification (NCBI taxonomy): domain Eukaryota; kingdom Metazoa; phylum Chordata; class Mammalia; order Primates; family Hominidae; genus Pongo; species Pongo pygmaeus. The sequence goes on along the minus strand of NC_072386.2, from coordinate 8,849,199 downwards.
TTTCAAAACTGCTCTATCAAAAGGAATGTTCAGCACTGTGAATTGAATGCACACATCACAAAGAAGTTTCTGAGAATGCTTCTCTCTTGTTTGTATGTGAGAATATTCCCTTTTCCAGCTTAGGCCTCAAAGCGCTCCAAATATCCACTTGCAGATTCTGCAAAATGAGTGTTTCAAAACTGCTGTATGAATAGGGTGGTTCAGCTCTGTGAGTTGAACGCGAACATCACAAAGAAGTTTCTGAAAATGCAGCTCTCTAGTTTTTATGTGAAGATATTTCCTTTTCCAGCTTAGGCATCAAAGTGCTCTAAGTATTCACATGCAACTTCTTCAAAAAGAGTGTTTCAAAGCTGCTGTATCAAAAGGACGGTTTAACCCTATAAGTTGAATGCACATGTCACAAAGAAATTTTTGAGAATGCTTCTGTCTTGTTTTTATGTGAAGATATTTCCTTTTCCAGCATAGTCCTCAAAGCGCTCCATATATACACTTGCAGATCCTCTAAAATCAGTGTTCCAAAACTGCTCTATCAAAAGAAAAGTTCAACTCTGGGAGTTGAATGCACACAACACAAAGAAGTTTCTGAAAACATTTCTCTCTTGTTTTTATGTGAAGATATTTCCTTTTCCAGCATAGGCGTCAAAGCGCTGTAAATAACCAATTGAAAATTCTACAAAAAAAGGTGTTTCAAAACTGCTCTACAAAACAGAAGGTACAAGTCTGTGAGTTGAAAGCACACACCACAAATTAGTTTCTGAGACGGCTTCCGTCTAGTTTCTATATGAAGATATTTCCTTTTCCACCAGAGGCCGCAGTCGCTCCAAATATCCACTTGCAGATTCTACAAAAAGAGTGTTTGAAAACTGCTCTATCAAAAAGAAGGTTCAACTCTATGAACTGACTGCACATATCACAAAGAAGTTTCTGAGAATGCTTCTGTCTAGTTTTTTATGTGAAGTTGTTTCCTTTTACAGCATAGGCCTTAAAGGGCTTCAAATATTCATTTGCCGATTCTACAAAAAGAGGGTTTCAAAACTGCTCTATCAAAAGAAAGGTTCAACTCTGTGAGTTGAATGCACACATCAAAAAGAAGTTATTGACAATGCTTCTCTCTACTTTTTATGGGAAGTTATTTCATTTTCCAGCATAGGCCTCAAAGCATTCCACATATATACTTGCAAATTCTGCAAAAAGAGTGTTTCAAAACTGCTGTATCAAAAGGAAGGTTCAACTCTGTGAGTTGAACGCACGCATCACAAAGAAGTTTCTGACAATGCTTCTGTCTAGTTTTTAGGTGAAGATATTTCCTTTTCCAGGTTTGGCCTCAAATTGCTCCAAATATCCACTTGCAGATTCTAAAAAAAGAGTGTTTCAAAACTGCTCTATCAAATGAAGTTTCAACTCTATAACTTGAATGTAGACATCACAAAGAAGTTTCTGAGAATGCTTCTGTCTAGTTTTTATGTGAAGATATTCCCTTTTCGAGCATTGGCCTCACATTGCTCCAAATATACACTTGCAGATTCTACAAAAAGCGTGTTTCAAAACTGCTCTATCAAAAGGAAGGTTCAACACTGTGAGTTGAATGCACACATCACAGACAAGTTTCTGAGAATGCTTCTGTCTTGTTTTTATGTGAAGATATTTCGTTTTCCTGCAAAGGCCTCAAAGCGCTCCACATATACCCTTGCAAATACTACAAAAAGAGTGTTTCAAAACTGCTCTATCAAAAGGAAGGTTCACGTCTGTGAGTTGAATGCAAACATAAGAAAGACGTTTCTGAGAATGCTTCAATCTAGTTTTTATGTGAATTTATTTCCTTTTCCAGCATAGGCCTCAAAGCACTCCAAATATCCACTTGCAGATTCAACAAAAAGAGTGTTTCAAAACTCTTCTATCAAAAGGAAGGTTCAACTTTGTTAGTTGAATGCACTCATCAAAAAGAAGTTTCTGAGAATGCTTCAGTCTTGTTTGTATGTGAAGATATTTCTATTTCCATCATAAGCCACAAATCGCTTCAAATATCCAATTGTAGATTGTACAGAAAGGGTATTTCAAAACAGCTCTATCAAAAGGAATGTTCAACTCTGTAAGTTGAATGCACACATCACAAAGAACTTTCTGAGAATGCTTCTGTCTACTTATGATGTGAAGATATTTCGTTTTCAAGCATAGGCCTCAAATCACTCTAAATATCCACTTGCAGATTCTACAAAATAGTGTTTCAAAACTACTCTATCAAAAGGAAGTTTCAAGTCTGTGAGTTGAATTTATGAGGCACAGAGAAGTTTCTGAGAATGCTTCTGTCTAGTTTTTATGTGAAGATATTCCCTTTTCCAGCATTGGAGTCACATCGCTCCAAATATCCACTTGCAGATTCTACAAAAAGGGTGTTTCAAAACTGCTCCATCAAAAGGAAGATTCAACACTGTGATTTGAATGCACACATCACAAACAAGTTTCTGAGAATGCTCCTATCTTGTTTTTATGTGAAGATATTTCGTTTCCCTGCATAGGCCTCAAAGCGCTCCACATATACCCTTGCAAATTCTACAAAAAGAGTGTTTCAAAACTGCTCTATCAAAAGGAAGGTTCACGTCTGTGAGTTGAATGCACACATAAGAAAGACGTTTCTGAGAATGCTTCAATCTAGTTTTTATGTGAATTTATTTCCTTTTCCAGTATGGACCTCAAATGGGCTCCAAATATCCACTTGCAGATTCCACAAAAAGAGTGTTTCAAAACTCTTCTGTCAAAAGGAAGGTTCAACTTTGTGAGGTGAATGCACTCATCAAAAAGAAGTTTCTGAGAATGCTTCTGTATAGTTTTTATGTGAAGATATTTCCTTTTCTGGCATAGGCTTCAAAGCGCTCCAAATATCCACTTGCAGATTCTACAAAAAGAATGCTCCAAAACTGTTCTATCAAAAGGAAGGTTCACATCCGTGAGTTGAATGCTCTCATCACAAAGAAGTTTCTGAGAATGCTTCTGTCTATTTTTTATGTGAAGATATTTCCTTTTCCAGTGTAGGCATCAAAGCGCTCCAAGTATCCACTTCCACAATCTACAAAGAGAGAGTTTCAAAACTGTTCTATCAAAAGGAAGGTTCAACACTATCAGTTGAATGCACTCATCACAGAGAAGTTGCTGAGAATGCTTCTGTCTAATTTATAATGAAGTTATTTCCTTTTCCATCATAGGCCTGAAATCACTCCAAATATCCACTTGCAGATTCTACAAAAATAGTGTTTCAAAACTGTTCTATCAACAGGAAGGTTCAACTGTGTGAGATGAATGCACTCACCACTAAGAAGTCTCTGAGAATTCTTCTGTCTAGTTTTTATGTGAAGATATTTCCTTTTCCAGCACAGCGCTCAAACACCCCAAATATCAAATTGCAGATACTACAAAAAGAGTGTTTCAAACCTGAACTATCAAAAGGAATGTTCAAGACTGTGAGATGAATTCATAAAGCACAGGGAAGTTTCTGACAATGCTTCTGTCTAATTATGATGCGAAAATATCTCCTTTTCCAGCATAGGCCTCAAGCGCTCCAAATACCCACTTGCCGATACTACAGAATGGGTGTTTCAAAACTGCTCTATCAAAAGGAAGGTTCCACACGGTGAGTTGAATGCATACATCACAAAGAAGTTTCTGAGAATGCTTCTGTCTACTTTTTATGTGGATATATTTCCTTTTCCAGCATAGGCCTCAAATTGCTCCAAACATCCACTTGCAGATTCCACAAAAAAGTGTTTCAAAATTGCTCTATCAAAAGAAGGTTCAAGTCTTTGAGTTGAATGCACTCATCAGAAAGAATTTTCTAAGATTTTTTCTGTCTAATTTTTATGTGAAGATATTTCCTTTTCCAGCATAGGCCTCAAAGCCCTCAAAACATCCACTTGCAGATTCTATAAAAAGAATGTTTCAGAACTGTTCTATCAAAAGGAAGGTTCAATTCTGTGAGTTGAATTCATTCATCACAAAGAAGTTTCTGAGAGTGCTTCTGTCTAGTTTTTATGTGAAGATATTTCCTTTTCCACTGTAGGCCTCATAGTACTCCAAATATCAACTTGCAGATTCTACAAAAGGAGTGTTCCAAAACTGCTCTATCAAAAGGAAGTTTCAAGTCTGTGAGTTGAAGGCACTCATCACAGATATTCCCTTTTCCATCATTGGCCTCAAAGCGCTCCAAATATCCACTTGCAGATTCCATAAAAAGAGTGTTTCAAAAGTGTTCTGTCAAATGGAAGTTTCAACACTGTGATTTGAATGCACTCATCACCAAGAAGTTTCTGAGAATGCTTCTGTCTAGTTTCTATGTGACGATATTTCCTTTTTCAGCATAGAACACAAAGCGGTACAAATATCCACTTGCAGATTCTACAATAACAGTATTTCAAAACTGCTGTATCAAAAGGAAGGTTCAAGTCTGTGAGTTGAATGCATAAATCACAGGGAAGTTTCTGTGAATGCTTCTTTAATATTTTTATGTGAAGATTTTCCCTTTTCTGGCATAGTCCTCAAATATCGCCAAATATCCACTGGCAGATTCTACAAAAATTGTGTTTCGAAACTGCTCTATGAAAACGAATGTTCAACTCTGTGAGTTGAATGGACACATTACAAAGAAGTTTCTGAGAATGCTTCTGTCTAGTTTTTATGTGAGGATATTTCCTTTTACAGCATGGGTCTCAAAGGACTCCAAATATCCCCTTGAAGATTCTACAAAGAGAGTTTTTCAAAACTCTTCTATCAAAAGGAAGGTTCGTCTCTGTGAGTTCAATGCACTCATCACAGGGAAGTTTCTGAGAATACTTCTGTCTAGTTTTTATTTGAAGATATTTCCCTTTCCAGCATAGGCCTCAAAGCGCTCCAAATATCCACTTGAAGATTCTACAAAAAGTGTCTTACAAAACTGTTCTATGAAAAGGAAGGTTCAAGTCTGTGAGTTGAATGCACTCATAACAAAGAAGTTTCTGAGAATGCTTCTGTCTAGTTTTTATGTGAACATATTACCTTTTCCATAGTAGGCCTCAAAGCGCTCCAAATATCCACTTGCAGATACTACAAAACGAGTGTTTCAAAACTGCTCTATCAAAAGGAAGTTTCAAATCTGTGAGTTGAATGCACTCATCTCAAAGAACTTTCTGAGTACGCTTCTGCTTAGCTGTTATGTGAAGATGTTTCCTTTTCCTGCATAGGTTTCTAAGCGCTCCAAATATCCACTTGCAGATTGTACAAAAAGAGTGTTTCAAAACTGTTCTATAAAAGGGAAAGTTCAACTCTGTGAGTTCAATTCTCTCATCACAGAGAAATTTCTGAGAATGCTTCTGTCTAGTTTTTATATGAAGATATTTCCTTTTCCATCATAGGCCTCAAAATGCTCCAAATATGCACTTGCAGATTCTACAAAAAGAGTGTTTCAAAACTGTTCTATCAAAAGTAATGTTCAACTCTGTGAGATGAGTGCACTCATCATAAAGAAGTTTCTGAGAATGTTTCTGTCTAGTTTTTATGTGAAGATATTTCCTTTTCCAGCATAGGCCTCAAATCGCTCCAAATATCCACATGCAGATCCCACAATAAGAGTTTTTTGAAACTGCTCTATCAAAAGGAAGGTTCAAGTCTGTGAGTTAAATGCCTAAAGCAAAGTGAAATTTTTGAGAATGCTTCTGTCTTCATTTTATGTGAAGATATTCCCTTTTCCAGCATAGGCCAGAAAGCACTCCAATTATTCACTTGCAGATTCTACAAAAAGTGTGTTACAAAACTGCTCTATCAAAGGAAACTTCAAGTCTGTGAGCTGAATTCATAAAGCACAGGGAAGTTTCTTAGAATGCTTGTCTAGTTTTTATGTGAAGATATTCCCTTTCCCAGCATAGGCCAGAAAATGTTCCAAATATCCACTTGCAGATTCTATAAAAAGTGTGTTTCAAAACTACTCAATCAAAAGGAAAGTTCAAGTCTGTGAGTTGAATTCATAAAGCACAGGGAAATTTCTTAGAATGCTTCTGTCAAGTTTTTATGTGAAGATATTTCCTTTTCCATCATAGGCCTCAAAGCGATTCAAATATCCACTTTCAGATTCTACAAAAAGGGTGTTTCAAAACTTCTCTACCTAAAGGAAGGTTCAACACTGTGAGTTGAGTGCACACATCACAAAGAAGTTTCTGAGAATGCTTCTGTCTAGTTTTTATGTGAAGACACTTCCTTTTCCAGCATAGGCCTCAAAGCGCTCCAAATATCCAATTGCAGATTCAAAAAAAAGAGTGTTTCAAAACGGCTGTATCAAAAGGAAAGTTCAAGTCTGTCAGTTGAATGCACTCATCATGAAGAAGTTTCTGAGAATGCTTCAGCTTAATTTTTATGTGAAGATATTACCTTTTCCAGCATAGACCTCAAAGCGGTCCAAATATCCACTTGCAGTTTCTTCAGTAAGAGTGTTTCAAAACTGCTCTACCAAAGGGAAGGTTCAAGTCTGTGAGTTGAATTCATAAAGCACAGGGTAGTTTCTGAGAATGTTTCTGTCCAGTTCTTATGTGAAGATATTTCCTTTTCCAAAATAGGCCTCAAAGCTCTCCAATTATCCACTTGCAGATCCTATAAAAAGGGTGTTTCAAAACTGCTCTATCAAAAGGAAGGTTCAACACTGTTAGTTGAATGCACACATCACAAAGAAGTTTCTGAGAATGTTTCTGTCTAGTTTTTATGTGAACATATTTCCTTTTCCAGCATAGTCCCCAAAGCTCTCCAAATATACACTTGCAGATTCTACACAGAGAATGTTTCAAAACTGTTCTCTCAAAAGGAAGGTTCAACTCTGTGAGTTGAATGAACTCATTTCAGAAAATTTTCTGAGAATGTTTCTGTCTTGTTTTTATCTGATAATATTTCCTTTGCCAACATCGGCCTCTAAGTGCTCCACATATCCACTTGCAGATTCTACAAAAACAGTATTTCAAACCTGCTCTATGGAAAGGAAGGTCCAAGCCTGTGAGTTTAATGCACTCATCAAAAGATGTTTCTGAGAATGCTTCTGTCTAGTTTTTATGTGAAGATATTACCTTTCCCAGCATCGGCCTCAAAGCCCTCCAAATATCCACTTGCAGATTCTACAAAGAGAGTTTTACAAAACTGTTCTACCAAAACGGAGGTTCAACTCTGTGAGTTGAATGCACACATCACAAAGAAGTTTCAGAGAAAGCTTCTACTTAATTTTTGTAAGAAGATGTTTCCTTTTCCAGCATAGGCCTCAAAGTGCTCCAAACATGCACTTGCAGATTCTACAAAAGGAGTGTTTCAAAACTGCTCTATGAAAAGTTAGGTTCAAGTCTGTGAGTTGAATGGACACATCACAGATACTTCCTTTTCCATCATAGACCTCAAAGCACTCTATATATCCACCTGCAGATTCTTTAAAAAGAGGGTTTCAAAACTGTTCTATTAAAAAGAGGGTTCAACTCTGTGAGTTGAGAGCACTCATAACAAAGAATTTGATGAGAGTACTTCTGTCTAGTTTTTATGTGAAGATATTTAATTTTCCAGCATAGGCCTCACAGCGCTCCAAATGTCCACTTGCAGACTCTACAAAAAGAGTGTTTCAAAACTGCTCTAACAAAAGGAAGGTTCAAGTCTGGGAGTTGAATGCACTCATCACAAAGAAGTTTCTGAAAATGCTTCTGCTTATTTTTCATGTGAAGATATTTCCATTTCCAGCATAGGCCTCAGAGTGCTCCAAATATCCACTTGCAGATTGTACAAAAACAGTCTTTCAAAACTGTTCTTTCAAAAGGAAGGTTCAGCTCTGTGAGTTGAATGCACTCATCACAGAGAAGTTTCTGAGAATGCTTCTATCTAGTTTTTATGTGAAGATATTTCCTTTTCCATTGTAGGCCCCAAAGTGCTCCAAATATCCACTTCCAGATTCTACAAAAAGAGTATTTCAAAACTTTTCTATCAAAAGGAAGTTTCAACTCTGTGAGTTGAATGCACTCATCACAAATAATTTTGTGAGAATGCTTCAGACTAGTCTTTATGTGAAGATATTTCCTTTTCCAGCATAGGCCACAAACAGCTCAAAATATCCACTTGGAGATTCTAGAAAAAGAGTGCTTCAAAACTGTTCTATCAAAAGGAAGGTTCAAATTTGTGAGTAAAATGCACTCATCACAAGGTAGTTTCGGAGAATTCTTCTGACTAATTTTAATGTGAAGATGTTTCCATTTCCAGCATAGGCCTCAAAGTCCTCCAAATATTCACTTGCAGATTCTACAAAAAGAGTGTTTCAAAACTGCTCTATCAAAAGGAATGTTCAAGTCTGTGAGTTGAATGCACTCATCACAAAGGAGTTTCGGAGAATGCTTCTGTCTATTTTTTATGTGAAGGTATATCCTTTTAAAGTATACACCTGAAAGCGCTCCAAATATCCACTTGCAGATTCTACAAAGAGAGTGTTTCAAATCTGTTATATCAAAAGGAAGGTTGAACTCTGTGAGTTGCATGCACTCATCACAGAGAAGTTTCTGAGAATGCTTCTGTCTGGTTTTTATGTGAAGATATTACCATTTCCATCATAGGTCTCAATGCACTCCAAATATTCATTTGCAGATTCTGCAAAAATAGTGTTTCAAAACTGCTCTATCAAAGGGAAGGTTCAAATCCGTGAGTTGAATGTGCACATCACAAAGAAGTTTCTGAGAATGCTTCTGTCTAGTTTTTATGTGAAGATACTTACTTTTCCAGCCTAGGCATCAAAGCACTCCAAATATTCACTTGCAGATGCTACAAAAAGAGTGTTTCAAAACTGCTCTATGAAAAGGAAGGTTCAAATCTGTTAGTTGAATGCACTCATCATAAAGAAGTTTCTGAGAATGCCTCTGCTTAGTTTTTATGTGAAGATATTTCCCTTTCCAGCATAGGCCTCAAAGCACTCCAAATATCCACTTGCAGATTGTTCAAAAGAGTGTTTCAAAACCGTTCTGTCAAAAGGAAGGTTCAACTCTATGAGTTGAATGCAGTCGTCACGGAGAAGTTTCTGAGAATTCTTCTGTCTAGTTTTTATGAGAAGGTATTTCCTTTTCCATCATAAGCCCCAAAATTTTCCAAATTTCCACTTGCAGATTCTACAAAAAGAGTGTTTCAAAACTCCTCTAACAAAAGGAAGGTTCAAGCCTGTGAGTTGAATGAACACATCCCAAAGTAGTTTCTGAGAATGCTTCCATCTAGTTTTTATGTGAAGTATTTACTTTTCCAGCACAGGCCTCAAAGCGCAACAATATCAACTTGCAGATTGTACAAAAAGAGTGTTTCAAAACTGTTCTATCAAAGGAAGGTTGAATTCTGTGAGTTGAATGCGCACATCACAAAAAGTTTCTGAGAATGCTTCTGTCTAGTGTTTATGTGAAGATATTTCCTTTTGCAGGATAGGCCTCACAGCACTGCAAATATTTACTTACAGATTCTACAAAAAGAGTGTTTCAAAACTGTTCTATCAAATGGAAGGTGCAACTCTTTGAGTTGAATGCACTCATCACAGAGAAGTTTCTGAAAATCCTTTTGTCTATTTTTTATGTGAAGATATTTCCTTTTCCAGCATAGGCCTCAAAGCCCTCCAAATATCCACTTGCAGATTCTACAAAAAGAGTGTTTGAAAACTGATCTATCAAAAGGATGGTTTAAGCCTGTGGTTTGAATTCACTCATCACAAAGAAGTTTCTTAGAATGTTTCCGTCAATTTTTTGTGTGAAGATATTTCCGTTTCCAGAATAGACCTCAAAGTGCTCCAAATATCCACTTGCAGATTCTACAAAAAGAGTGTTTCAAAACTGCTCTATTAAAAGGAAAGTTCAAGTCTGTAAGTAGAATGCATAAAGCACAGTGAAGTTTCTGAGAATGATTCTCTCTAGTTTTTATATGAAGATATTTCCTTTTCCAGCATAGGCCTCAAAGTGCTCCAAATATTCAGTTACAGATTCCACAAAAATGGTGTTTCAAAACTGCTATATCAAACGGAAGGTTCAACTATGTTAGTTGAATGCACTCATCACAAAGATGTTTCTGAGAATGCTTCTGTCTAGTTTTTATGTGAAGATGTTTCCTTTTCCAGCATAGGCCCGAAAGCGCTCCAAATATCCACTTGCAGATTTTAAAAAAGGTTGTTTCAAAACTGCTCTATCAAAAAGAAGTTTAAACTCTGTGAGTTGAATGCACTCATCTCAAAGAAGTTTCTGAGAGTGCTTCTGTCTAGTTTTTATGTGAAAATATTTACTTTTCCAGTATAGGCCTCAAAGCGCTCCAAATATCCACTTGCAGATTCTACAAAAGGGTGTTTGCAAACTGCTCTATCAAAAGTATGGTTCAACTCTGTGAGTTGAATGCACACATCACAAAGAAGTTTCTGAGAATGCTTCTGTTTAGTTTTTATGTGAATATATTTCCTATTCCAGCACAGGCCTTAAATTGCTCCAAATATCCACTTGCAGATTCTACAAAAATGGTGTTCCAAACTGCTCAATCAAAAGGAAGGTTCAATCTGTGAGTTGAATACAATCATTACAGAGAAGTTCCTTGGAAAGCTTCTTTCTAGTTTTTTGTGAAGATATTTCCTTTTCCATCATAGGCCTTAAAGCGCTCCAAATATCCACATGCAGATTGTACAAAAAGAGTGTTTCAAAACACTTCTATGAAAAGGAAGGTTCAACTGTGTGAGTTGAATGCACTCATCACAAAGAAGTCTCTGAGAATGCTTCTGTCTAATTTTTGTGTGAAGATACTTTCTTTTCTAGCATAGGCCGCAAAGCCCTCCAAATATAAATTGCTGATCCTACAAAAAGTGTGTTTCAAATCTCTTCTATCAATAGGAAAGTTCAACTCTGTGAGTTGAATGCACTCATCACAGAGAACTTTCTGAGAATGCACCTGTCTAGTTTTTATGTGACGATATTTCTTTTTCCATCATAGGTCTCAATGCGTTCCAAATATAAACTTACAGATTGAACAAAAAGACTGTTTCAAACCTGTCCTATCAAAAAGAAGATTCAACTCTGCGAGTTGAATGCACTCATCACAAAGCAGTTTCTGAGAATGTTTCTGTCTAGTTTTTGTGTGAAGATATTTCCTTTTCCAGCATAGGCCCCAAAGCACTCCAAGTATCCACTTGCAGATTCTACAAAGAGAGTGTTTCCAAAGTATTCTATCAAAAGGAAGTTTCAACTCTGTCAGTTTAATGCACTCTTTCTGAGAATGCTTCTGTCTAGTTTTTATGTGAAGATATTTCCTTTTCCCGCATAGACCTCAAAGCGCTCCAAATATCCACTTGCAGATTGTACGAAAAGGGTGTTTCGAAACTGCTCTATCAAAAGGAAGGTTCAATTCTGTGAGTTGAATGCACACATCACAAAGAAGTTTCTGAGAATGCTTCTGTCTAGTTTTTATGTGAAGATATTTCCTTTTCCAGCATTGGCCTCAAAGCGCTCCAAATATCCACTTGCAGATTCTACAAAAAGGGTGGTTCAAAACTGCTTTATCAAAAGTAAGCTTCAATTCTCTGAATTGAATGCACACATCACAATGAAGTTTCTGAGAATGCTTCTGTTTAGTTTTTATGCGAAGATATTTCCTTTTCCAGCTTAGGCCTCAAAGCATTCAATCTATCCACTTGCAGAATCTACTAAAAGTGTGTTTCAAAACTGCTGATTCAAAAGCAAGGTTCAACTCTGTGAATTGAATGTGCACATCACAAAGAAGTTTCTGAAAATGCTTCTGTCTAGTTTTTATGTGAAGATATTTTCTTTTATAACATAGGCCACATAGCGCTCCAAATATCCACCTTCAGATTCTACCAAAAGAGTTTTTCAACTGCTCTATCAAAAGGAAAGTTCAACTCTGTGAGTTGAATGCACTCATCACAAAGATGTTTCTGAGAATTCTTCTGTATAACTTTTATGGGAAGACATTTCGTCTTCCAGCATAGGCCTCATAGTGCTCCAAATATCCACTTGCAGATTCTACAAAAAGAGTGTTTCAAAACTTTTCTATCAAAAGAAAATTTCAACTGAGGGAGTTCAATGCACTCATCACAGAGAAGTTTATGAGAATGCTTCTGTCTAGTTTTTATGTGAAGGTATTTCCTTTTCCATTGTAGGCCTCAAAGCACTCCAAATATCCACTTGCAGATTCTACAAAAAGAGTGGTTCAAAACCGTTCTATCAAAAGAAAGGTTCAACTCTGTGAGTTGAATGCACTCATCAAAAAGAAGTTTCCGATAGAGCTTCTGTCTTGTTTTTATGTGAAGATATTTCCTATTCCAGCATAGGCTTGAAAGTGCTCTAAATATTGACTTGCAGATTCTACAAAAAGAGTGTTTCAAATCTGCTCTATCAAAAGGCAGGTTCAAGCCTGTAAGCTGAATGCACACATCTCAAAGAAGTGTCTGAGAATGCTTCAATCTAGTTTTTATTTGAAGTTGTTTCCTTTTCCAGCAAAGGCCTCAAATCACTCCAAATAATAACTTGGAGATTCTACAAAAAGAATGTTTCAAAAGTGTTCTATCAAAAGGAAGGTTCAGCTCTGTGAGTTGACTGTGCACATCACAAAGAAGTTTCTCAGAAGGCTTCTGTGTAGTCTTTATTTGAAGATATTTCCTTTTGCACCATAGGTCTCAAAAAGCTGCAAATATCCACGTGCATATTCTATAAAAAGAGTGTTTCAAAATTGTTGCATGAAAAGAAAAGTACAACTCTGTAAGTTGAATGCACTCATCATAGAGAAGATTCTGAAAATGCTTCTGTCTAGTTTTTATGTGAAGATATTTCCTTTTCAATCATAAGCCTCAAAGTGCTCCAAATATCCACTTGAAGATTCTAAAAAAAGAGTGTTTCAAATTTCCTCTATCAAAAGGATGGTTCAAGTCTGTCAGTTGAATTCAGTCATCACAAAGAAGTTTCTTAGAATGCTTCCATCGAGTTTTTCTGTGAAGATATTTTCTTTTCTATCTTAGGCCTCAAAGCGCTCCAAATATCCACGTGTAGATTCTGCCAACAGAGTGTTTCAAAACTGCTGCATCAAAAGGAAAGTTCAAGTCTGTGAGTTGAATGCATAAAGCAGAGGGAAGTTTCTGAGAATGCTTCTCTCTAGTTTTTATGTGAAGATATTTCCTTTTCCAGCATAGGCCTCAAAGCACTCCAAATATCCACTTGCAGATTCCACAAAAATGGTGTTTCAAAACTACTGTATCAAATGGAAAGTTCAACTCCATTAGTTGAATGCACTCATCACATAGAAGTTTCTGAGAATGCTTCCGTCTAGTTTTTATGTCATGATATTTCCTTTTCCAGCATAGGCCTCAAAGCGCTCCAAATATCCACTTGCAGATACTACAAAAAGGGTGTTTCAAAACTGCTCTATCAAAAGTAAGGTTCAACCCTGTGAGTTGAATGCACACATCACAAAGAAGTTTCTTAGAATGCTTCTGTTTAGTTTTTATGTGAAGATATTTCCTTTTCCAGCATAGGCCTCAAAACATTCCAAATATCCACTTGCAGATTCTACAAAAAGTGTGTTTCAAAACTGCTGTTTCAACACTAAGTTTCAACTCTGTGAGTTGAATGCACACATCACAAAGAAGTTTCTGAGAATGCTTCTGTCTACTTTCTATGTGAAGATATTTCCTTTTCTTGCATAGGCCTCATAGAGCTCCAAATATCCACTTTCAGATTCTGCCAAAAGAGTGTTTCAAAACTGCTCTATTAAAAGAAAGTTCAAGTCTGTGAGTTAAATGCATTCATCATAAAGATGTTTCTGTGAATTCTTCCGTCTAGCTTTTTGTGAACATATTTCCTTTTCCAGCTTAGGTCTCAAAGGGCTACAAATATCCACTTGCAGTTTCTACAAAAAGGGTGTTTCAAAACTGCTCTGTCAAAAGGAAGGGTCGATTCTGTTAGTTGAATGCTCACATTACAAAGAAGTTTCTGAGAATGCTTCAATCTAGTTTTTATGTGAAGTTATTTCCTTTCCCAGGATAGACCTCAAAGAGCTCAAAATATCCAACTGTAGATTCTACAAAAAGAGTGTTTCAAACCTGCGCTATCAAAGGGAAGGTTCAACTCTTTGATTTGAATGCATAAAGCATGAGGAAGTTTCTCAGAATGCTTCTGTCAAGTTCTTATGTGAAGATATTCCTTTTTCCAGTGTAGGCCTCAAAGCACTCCAAATATCCACCTGCAGATTTTACAAAAAGTGTGCTTCAAAACCGCTTTATCAAAACGAAGGTTCAAATCCGTGAGTTGAATGCACTCATCACTAAGAAGTTTCTGAGAATGCTTCACTCTACTTTTTATGTGAAGATATTTTCTTTTCCAGCATAGGCCTCAAAGCGCTCAAAATATCCACTTGCTGATTCTGAAAAAAGGGTGTTTCAAAACTGCTCCATAAAAAATACTGTTCAACTCTGTGAATTGAATGCACACATCACAAAGAATTTTCTGAGAATCCTTTTGTTTAGTTTTTATGTGAAGGTATTTCCTTTTCCAGCATAGGCCTCAATGAGCTCCAAATATTCACTTGCAGATTCTACAAAAAGTGTGTTTCAAAACTGCTCTATCAAAAGGAAGGTTCAACTCTTTGACTTCAGTGCACTCATCACAGAGAAGTTTCTGGGCATGGTTCTGTCTAGTTTTTATGTGAAGATATTTTCTTTTCCATCATAGGCCTCAAAGCTCTCCAAATATCCACTTGCAGATTCTACAAAAAGAGTATTTCAAAACAGTTCTATGAAAAGGAAGGTTCAATGCGTTAGCTGAATGTTCTCATCACAAAGAAGTTTCTCAGAATACTTCTCTGTAGTTTTAATGTGAAGATATTTCCTTTTCCAGCTGAGGCCTCAAAGAGCTACAAATATCCACTTGCAGATTCTACAAAAAGGGTGTTTCAAAACTGCTCTATCAAAAGTCATGTTCAACTCTGTGAGTTGAGTGCACACATCACAAAGAAGTTCCTGATAATGCATCTGTTTAGTTTTTATGTGAAGATATTTCCTTTTCCATAAAAGGCCTCAAAGCGCTCCCAATATCCACCTGCAGATTCTACTAAAAGTGTGTTTCAAACTGCTGTTTCAAAAGGAAGGTTCAACACTGTGAGTTGAATGCACACATCACAAAGAAGTTTCTGGGAATGATTCTGTCCAGTTTTTATGTGAAGATATTTCCTTTTCCAACAAAGGCCTCATAGCACTCCAAATATCCACTTTCAGATTCTACCAAAAGATTGTTTCAAAACTGTTCTATCAGATAGAATGTTCAAGTCTGTGAGATGAAAGCACTCATCACAAAAAAGTTTCTGAGAATGCTTCTGCTCATGTTTTATGGAAAGATATTTCCTTTTCCGGCACAGGCGTCAAAGCGCTCCAAATAATCTCTTGCAGATTCTACCAATAGAGTGTTTCAAAACTGTTCTATCTAAAGGAATGTTGAACTCTGTGTGTTAAATGCAATCATCGCAGAGAAGTGTATGAGAATGCTTCCGTCTAGTTTTTATGTGAAGATATTTCCTTTTCCAGCATAGGCCTCAAAGTGCTCAAATATCCACTTGCAGACCCTACAAAACGGGTGTTTCAAAACTGTTATATCAAACGGAAAGTTCAACTCTGTGAGTTGAATGCACTCATCACAAAGAAGTTTCTGAGAATCCTTTTGTCTAGTTTTTATGTGAGGATATTACCTTTTCCAGCATAGGCCTCAAAGCCTTCCAAATATCCTTTTGCAGTTTCTACAAAAAGTGTTTCAAATCTGCTCTTTCAAAAGGAAGGCTCAAGTCTGTGAGTTGAATGCATAAAGCACAGGCAAGTTTCTCAGAATGGTTCTGTCTAATTTTTATGTGAAGATATTCCTTTTTCCAGCATAGGTCTCAAATCCCTCCAAATGTTCACTTGCAGATTCTACAAAAAGAGTGTTTCAAAACTGCTCTATCAGAAAGAAAGTTCAAGTCTGTGAGTTGAATGCACTCCTCACAAAGTTGTTTCTGAGAATTCTTCTATCTAGTATTTATGTGAAGATATTTCCTTTTCCAGCATAGACCTCAAAGAACTAAAATATCCACTTGCAGGTTCTACAAAAAGAGTGTTTCAAAACTGTTCTATCAAAAGGAAAGTTCAACTCTGTGGGTTGAATGCAGTCATCACAAAGACATTTCTGAGAATGCTTCTATCTAGTTTTTATGTAAAGATTTTCCCTTTATGCAGCATAGGGCTCAAATCGCTCCAAATATCCACTTGCAGATTCTACAAAAAGAGTGTTTCAAAACTGTTCTATCAAAAAGAAGGTTCAACTCTTTTAGTTGAATGCACACATCACAAAGAAATTTCTGTGAATGCTTCTGTCACTTTTTTTGTGAAGATATTCCCTTTTCCCGCATAGGCCTCAAAGTGCTCCAAATATCCACTTGCAGATTCTACCAAAAGAGTGTTTCAAAACTGCTCTTTCAAAAGGAAGGTTCAAGTCCGTGAGGTGAATTCACTCATCACAAAATGTTTCTGAGAATGGTTCTGCTTAGTTTTTATGGGAAGATATTTCCTTTTCCAGCACAGGCCTCAAAGCACTCCGAATAATATCTTGTAGACTCTACAAGGAGAGTGCTTCAAAACTGTTCTATGAAAAGGTATGTTGAACCCTGTGAGTTGAATGCAATCATCACAGAGAATTGTCTGAGAATGCTTCCATCTAGTTTTTATGTGAAGATATTTCCTTTTCCAGCATAGGCCTCAAAGCGCTCAAATATCCACTTGCAGATTCTACAAAAAGAGTGTTTCAAAACTGTTCTATCAAAAGGAAAGTTCAACTCTGTGAGTTGAATGCACTCATCACAAAGAAGTTTCTGAGAATGCTTTTGTCTAGTTTTTATGTGAGGATATTTCCTTTTCAAGCATAGGCTTCAAAGCCCTCCAAATATCTACTTGCAGATACTGCAAAAAGAGTGTTTCAAATCTGCTCTTTCAAAAGGAAGCTTCAAGCCTGTGAGTTGAATGCATAAAGTGCAGGGAAGTTTCTCAGAATGCTTCTGTCTAGTTTTTATGTGAAGACATTCCTTTTTCCAGCATAGGCCTCAAATCTCTCCAAATGTCCACTTGCGGATTCTATAAAAAGGGTGTTTCAAAACTGCTCTATCAAACGGAAGGTTCTACTCTGTTAGTTTAATGCAGTCATCACAAAGAGGTCGCTGAGGATGCGTCCGTCTAGTTTTTATATGAAGATATTTCCTATTCGAGCATAGGCCTCAAAGCCTTCCAAATATCCACTTGCAGATTCTACAAAAAGAGTGTTTCAAAACTGTTCAATCAAAAGGATGGTTCAATTCTGTGAATTGAATGCACTTATCACAAAGAAGTTTCGGAGAACACTTCCATTTAGATTTTATGTGTAGATATTTCCTTTTCCATCGTAAGCCTCAAAGAGCTCCAAATATCCACTTTCAGATTCTACAAAAAATAGTGTTTCACAACTGTTCTATCAAAAGGAAGGTTCAACACTGTGAGCTGAATGCATTCATCACAAAGAAGTTTCTGAGAGTGCTTCTGTCTAGTTTTTAGGTGAAGATATTTCCTTTTTCATCATAGGCCTCAAATCTCTTCAAATATCCACTTGCAGATACTACAAAAAGAGTGTTTCAAAACTGACCAATCAAAAGGAAGGCTCATGTCTGTGAGTTGAATGCATAAAGCATGGGGAAGTTTCTGAGAATGCTTCTGTCTAGTTTTTATGTGAAGTTATTCCCTTTTTGCAGCATAGGCCTCAAATTGCTCCAAATATGCACTTGCAGATTCTACAAAAAGAGTGTTTCAAAACTCTTCTATCAAAAGGAAAGTTCAACCCTGTGAGTTGAATGCACTCATCACAAAGAAATTTCTGAGAATGCTTCTGTCTAGTTTTTATGTGAAGATATTTCCTTTTCCAGCATAGACCTCATAATGCTCCAAATATCCACTTGCAGATTCTACAAAAAGACTGTTTCAAAACTGTTCCATTAAAAGGAAAGTTCAACTCAGTGAGTTAAATGCACTCATCCAAAGAAATTTCTGAGAATGCTTTTGTCTAATTTTTCTGTGAGGATATTTCCTTTTCCATCATAGGCCTCAAAGCGCTCCAAATATGCACTTCCAGTTTCTACAAAAAGAGTGTTTCAAATCTGATATTTCAAAAAGAAGGTTCAAGAGTGTGAGTTGAATGCACAAGGCACAGAGAAGTTTCTCAGAATGCTTCTGTCTAGTTTTTATATGAAGATATTCCTTTTTCCAGCATAGGCCTCAAATCGCTCCAAATGTCCACATGCAGATTCTATAAAAAGTGTGTTTCAAAACTGCTCTATCAAAAGGAAGGTTCTACTCTGTGAGTTGAAATAATAAAACACAGAGAAGTTTCTGAGAATTCTTCTGTCTAGTTTTTATGTGTAGATATTCCCTTTTCCAGCACTGTCCTCAAAGATTCAAAAATACCCACGTGCAGATTCTAAAAAAAGAGTGTTTTGTAACTGCTCTTTCAAAAGGAAGGTTCAACTCTGTGAGTTGAATACACACATCACAAAGAAGTTTCTGAGAATGCTTCTGTCTTGTTTTTATATGATGGTATTTCCTTTTCCAGCATAGGCCTCAAAGCGCTACAAATATCCACTTGCAGGTACTACAAAAACAGTGTTTCAAAACTGCTCAATCAAAAGGAAGGCTCAAGTCTGTGTGTTGAATTCCTAAAGCACAGGGAAGTTTCTGAGTATGCTTCTGTCCAGTTTTTATGTGAAGATATTCCCTTTTCCAGCCTAGGCCTCAAAGTGCTAAAATTATCCACCTGCAGATTCTACAAAATGGTGTTTCAAAACTGCTTTATCAAAACGAAGTTTCAAGTCTGTGAGTTGAAGACACACATCACAAAGATGTTTTTCAGAATGCTTCAATATAGTTTTTATGTGAAGTTATTTCTCAATGCAGCATAGGCCTCAAGTGCTCCAAATATCCACTTACATATTCCACAAAAATATTGTTTCCAAACTGTTCTATCAAAAGGAAGTTTCAACCCTGTGAGTTGGATGCCCTCATCACAAAGTAGTTTCTGAGAATACTTCTGTCTAGTTTTCAGGTGAAGATATTTCCTTTTCCAGCATAGGCCTCAAAGCCCTCCAAACATCCACTTGCAGATTCTACAAAAAGTGTGTTTCTAAACTAGTCTATCAAAATGAAGGATCAACTCTGTTGGTTGAATGCACTCATCCCACAGAAGTTTCTGAGAATGTTTCTGTCTAGTTTTTAGGTGAAGATATTTCCTTTTTCATCATAGGCCTCAAATCACTCCAAATATCCAATTGCAGATCCTACAAAAAGAGTGTTTCAAAACTGCTCTATCAAAAGGAAGGTTCAAGAGTGTGAGTTGAATGCATAAAGCACAGGGAAGTCTCTGAGAATGCTTCTGTCTAGTTCTTACGCTCAGATATTCCCTTTTTGCAGCATAGGCCTCAAATCGCTCCAAATATAAACTTGCAAATTCTACAAACAGAGTGTTTCAAAACTGTTCTATCAAAAGGTAAGTTCAACCCTGTGAATTGAATGCACTCAACACAAACAAATTTCTGAGAATGCTTCTATCTAGTTTTTATGTGAAGATATTTCCTTTTCCAGCATAGACCTCAAAATGCTCCAAATATCCAGTTGCAGATTCTACAAAAAGACTGTTTCAAAACTGTTCTATCAAAAGGAAAGTTCAACTCGGTGAGTTAAATGCACACATCACAAAGAAATTTCTGAGAATGCTTTTGTCTAATTTTTCTGTGAGGATATTTCCTTTTCCATCATAGGCCTCAAAGCGCTCCAAATATGCACTTGCAGCTTCTACAAAAAGAGTGTTTCAAATCTGCTCTTTCAAAAAGAAGGTTCAAGAGTGTGAGTTGAATGCACAAAGCGCAGGGAAGTCTCTCAGAATGCTTCTGTCTAGTTTTTATATGAAGATATTCCTTTTTCCAGCATAGGCCTCAATGAGCTCCAAATAATCTCTTGTAGATTCTTCAAAAAGAGTGTTTCATAACTGACTCATCACAGATAAGTTTCTGAGAATGCTTCCGTCTAGGTATTATGTGAAGACATTTCCTTTTCCAGCATAGGTCTCAAAGCACTCCAAATATCCACTTGCAGATTCTACGAAAAGAGTGTTTCAAAACTGTTCCATCAAAGGAAAGTTTCAACTCTGTGAGCTAAATCCATTCATCCCAAAGAAGTTTCGGAGAATGCTTTTGTCTCATTTTTATGTGAGGATATTTCCTTTTCCAGCATAAGCCTCAAAGCGCACCAAGTATCCACTTGCAGATTCTACAAAAAGAGTATTTAAAATTTGCTCTTTCAAAAGGAAGTTTCGAGTCTGTGAGTTGACTGCATAAAGCACAGGGAAGTTTCTGAGAATGCTTCTATCTAGTTTTTATGTGAAGATATCCCCTTTTTCACCATAGGCCTCAAATCGCTCTAAATATCCACTAGCAGAGTCTACAAAAAGGGTGTTTCAAAACTGATCTATCAAAAGGAAGGTTCAAGTCTGTGAGTTGAATGCATGAAGCATGGGGAAGTTTCTGGGAATGCTTCTGTCTAGTTTTTATGTGAAGATTTCTCTTTTTGCAGCATAGGCCTCAAATCGCTCAAAATATCCAGTTGCAGATTCTACAAAAAGAATGTTTCAAAACTGTTCTATCAAAAGGAAAGTTCAACCCTGTGAGTTGAATGCACTCGTCACAAAGTAATTTCTGAGAATGCTTCTGTCTAGTTTTTATGTGAAGATATTTCCTTTTCCAGATTAGGCCTCAAAGCACACCAAATATCCACTTGCAAATTCTACAAAAGGAGTGTTTCAAAACTGCTCTATCAAAAAGAAAGTTCAAGTCTGTGAGTACAATGCGCTCATCATAGAGATGTTTCTGAGAATGCTTCTGTATAGTTTTTATGTGAAGATATTTCCTTTTACAGCGTAGGCCTCATAGCGCTCCAAATATTCACTTGCAGATACTACAAAAAGAGTGTCTCAAAACTGCTATATCAAAAGGAAGGTTTAAGTCTCTGAGTTGAATGCACTCATCACTAAGAACTTTGTGAGTATGCTTCTGCTTAGTTTTTATGAGGACATATTTCCATTTCCAGCATAGGCCTCAAAGCGCACCAAGTATCCACATTCAGATTCTACAAAGAGAGTGTTACAAAACTGTTCTAAAAAAAGGAAGTTTCAACTCTGTGGGCTCAATGCAGTCATCACACAGAAGTTTCTGAGATTGCTTCTGTCTAGTTTTTAGGTGAAGATATTCCCTTTTTCATCATAGGCCTCAAATCACCCCAAATATACAATTGCAGATTCTACAAAAAGAGTGTTTCAAAACTGCTCTATCAAAAGGAAGGTTCAAGTCTGTGAGTTGAATGCATGAAGCATGGGGAAGTTTCTGGGAATGCTTCTGTCTAGTTTTTATGTGAAGATTTCTCTTTTTGCAGCATAGGCCTCAAATCCCTCAAAATACCCACTTGCAGATTCTACAAAAAGAATGTTTCAAAACTGTTCTATCAAAAGGAAGTTCAAGTCTGTGAGTTGAATGCACTCATCACACAGAAATTTCTGAGAATGCTTCTGTCTAGTTTTGATGTGAAGATATTTCCTTTTCCAGCATAGACCTCAAAGGGCTCCAAATATCCACTTGCAGATTCTACAAAACAAGTGTTTCAAAACTACTCTATCAAAAGGAAGGTTCAAGTCTGTGATTTGAATGCCCTCATCACAAAAATATTTCTGAGGATGATTCTGCTTAGTTTTTATGGGAAGATAATTTCTTTTCCAGCATAGGCCTCAATGAGCTCTAAATAATCTCTTGTAGATTCTACAAAGAGAGTGTTTCATAACTGTTCTACCAAAAGGAAGGTTGAACTCTGTGAGTTGAATGCACTTATCACAGAGAAGTTTCTGTGAATGCTTCCGTCTAGTTATTATGTGAAGATATTTCCTTTTCCACCGTAGACCACAAAGCACTCCAAATATCCACTTGCAGATTCTACAAAAAGAGTGTTTCAAAGCTGTTCCATCAAAGGGAAGGTTCAACTCTGTGAGGTGAATGCATTCATCACAAAGAAGTTTCGGTGAATGCTTTTCTCTAATTTTTATGTGGGGATATTTCCTTTTCCTGCGTAGTACTCAAAGCGCTCCAAATATCCACTTGCAGTTTCTACAAAAAAAGTGTTTCAAATCTGCTCTTTCAAAAGGAAGTTTTAAGTCTGTGAGTTGAATGCATAAGGCACAGGGAAGTTTCTGAGAATGCTTCTATCTCGTTTTTATGCGAAGATATCCCATTTTTCACCATCGGCCTCAAATCGCTCCAAATATCCACTTGCAGATTCTACAAAAAGGGTGTTTCAAAACTGCTCTATCAAAAGGAAGGTCTACTCTGTTAGTTTAATGCACACATCACAAAGAAGATAGGAGAATACTTCTGTCCAGTTTTTATGTGAAGATATTTCCTTTTCCAGCTTAGCCCTCAAATCGCACCAAATATAAACTTGCATATTCTACAAAAAGACTGTTTCAAAACTGCTCTATCAAAAGGAAATTTAAAGTCTGTGAGTACAATGCACACATCACAAAGAAGTTTCTGAGCATGCTTCTGTCTAGTATTTATATGAAGAAATTTCCTTTTCGAGCATAGGCCTCAAAACATTCCAAATATCCACTTGCAGATTCTACAAAAAGAGTGTTTCAAAACTGTTCAATCAAAAGGTTGGTTCAACTCTGTGATTTGAACTCACTCATCACAATGAAGTTTCTGAGAATACTTCCGTCTAGGTTTTATGTGAAGATATTTCCTTTTCCATCATAAGCCTCAAAGAGCTCCAAATATCCACTTTCAGACTCTACTAAAAGAGTGCTTCACCACTGTTCTACCAAAAGGAAGATTCAACCCTGTGAGCTGAATGCGTTCATCACAAAGTAGTTTCTGAGAAGGCCTCTGTCCAATTTTTATATGAAGATGTTTCCTTTTGCAGCATAGTCTTCAAAGCGCTCCAAATACCCACTTGCAAATTCTACAAAAGGAGTGTTTCAAAACTGCACTATCAAAAGGAAGGTTCAACTCTGTGAGTTGAAATCATAAAACATAGAGTAGTTTCTGAGAATGCTTCTGTCTAGTTTTTATGAATACATATTTCCATTTCCAGCATTGGCCTCAAAGCGCCAAAAATATCCACCTGCAGATCCTACAAAAAGGATGTTTAATAACTGCTCTTTCAATAGCAGGGTTCAACTCTGTGAGTTGAATGCACACATCACAAAGAAGTTTCTGAGAATACTTCTGTCTACTTTTTATGTGATGGTATTTCCTTTTCCTGCATAGGACTCAAAGCGCTCCAAATATCCACTTTCAGATTCTACAAAAATTGTGTTTCCAAACTGTTCTATCAAAAGGAAGGTTCAAGTCTGTGAGTTGAATTCATAAAGCACAGGGAAGTTTCTGAGAATGCTTCTGTCCGGTTTTTATGTGAAGATATACCCTTTTCCAGGCTAGGCCTCAAAGTGTTAAAACTATCCACTTGCAGATTCTACAATATGGGGTTTCAAAACTCCTTTATCCAAAGGAAGTTTCAATTCTGTGAGTTGAAAGCACACATCACAAAGATGTTTTTGAGAAGGCTTCAATATAGTTTTTATGTGAAATTATTTCTTACTCCAGCATAGGCCTTAAGTGATCCAAATATCCACTTGCAGATCCTCCAAGAAGATTATGTCAGAATTGTTCTATCAAAAGGAACTTTCAACCATGTGAGTTGAATGCACTCATCACAAAGAAATTTCTGAGAATGCTTCTGTCTAGTTTTTAGGTGGAGATATTTTCTTTTCCAGCATAGGCCTCAAAGCCCTCCAAACATCCACTTGCAGATTCTACAAAAAGGGTGTTTCAAAACTGCCCTATCAATAGGAAGGTTCTACTTTGTTATTTGAATGCACACATCACAAAGAGGTTTTGGAGAATGTTTCTGTCTAGTTTTTACATGAAGATATTTTCTTTTGCTGCATAGGCCTCAAAGCACACTAAATATCCACCTGCAGATTCTACAAAAAGAGTGTTTCAAAACTGCTCTTTTGAAAGAAAAGTTAAAGTCTGTGAGTTGAATGCACTCATCAAAAAAGAAGTTTCTGAGAATGCTTCTGTCTAATTTTTATGGGAAGATATTTCCTTTTCCAGTGTTGGCCCCCTAACAATCCAAATACCCACTTGCACATTCTAGAAAAAGAGTGTTTCGAAACTGCTCTACGAAAAGGAAGGTTCAACTGAGTGAGTTGAATGCGCACATCAGAAAAGGTTTCTGAGAATGCTTCTGTCAAGTTTTTAAGTGAAGATAGTTTCTTTTCCAGCATAGGCCTCAAAGCGCTCCAAATAAACACTTGCAGAATCTCCAAAAAGAGTGTTTCAAAACTGTTCTGTCAAAAGGAAGGTTCAACTCTTTGAGTAGAATGCACTCATCACAAAGAGGTTTCTGAGAATGCTTCGGACTAGTTTTTATGGGAAGAAATTTCCTTTTCCAACATAGGCCTCAAAGCGCAGAACTATCCACTTGCAAATTCTAAAAAAGAGTGTTTGAAAACTATTCTATCAAAGGAAGCTTCAACTCTGTGACTAGAATGCACTCATCACAAAGAATTTTCTCAGAATGCTTCGGTCCAGTTTTTATGGGAAGATATTTCCTTTTCCAACGTAGGCCTCAAAGCGCTTCAAATAAACACTTGCTGATTCTTTAAAAAGAGTGTTTCAAAACTGTTCTATCAAAAGGAAGGTTCAACTCTGTGAGTAGAATGCAATGGAATGGAATGGATTGGAATCTCCCATCCACTCTACACTGTTTTCATTGAATCTGCAAGTGTTTATTTAGAGCTCTTTGAGGCCTAGGTTAGAAAAGGAGTGTTTCAAAACTGAGCTTTCAAAAGGAAGGATCCTCTCTATGACTTGAATGCATAAAGCTCAGGGAAGTTTCTGAGAATGCTTCCATCTAGTTTTTATGTGAAGATATTTCCTTTTCCAGTGTTGGCCTCTTAACACGCCATATATCCACTTGCAGATCCGACTGAAAGAGTGTTTCAAAACAGCTATATCAAAAGGAAGCTTCAACTCTGTCAGTTGAATGTGCACATCACAAAGAAGTTTCTGAGAATTCTTCTCTGTATTTTTCAGGTGAAGATATTTCATTTCCCATCAAAGGTGTCAAAATGTTTAAAATATCCACTTGCAGATTCTACAAAAAGAGTGTTTTCAAAACTGCTCTTTCAAAACGAAAGTTAAAGTCTGTGAGTTGAACGCACTCATCACAAAGAAGTTTCTGAGAACGCTTCTGTCTAGTTTTTATGGGAAGATATTTCGTTTTCCAGCATAGGCCTCAAATCGCTCCAAACATCCACTAGCAAATTCTACAAAGAGAATGTTTCAAAACTGCGCTTTCACAATTAAGGTTTCTCTCTGTGACTTGAATGCATAAAGCACAGGGAAGTTTCTGAGAATGATTCTATCTAGTTTTTATGTGAAGATATTTCCTTTTCCAGCATATGCCTGAAAGCATTCCAAATGTCGACTTGCAGATTCTATAAAAAGAGATTTTCAAACCTTTTATATCAAAAGGAAGGTTCAACTATGTGGATTGAATGCAGAAAGCACAGGGATGTTTCTGAGAATGCTTCTGTCTAGTTTTTATGTGAAGATATTTCCTTTTCCAGTGTTGGCCTCATAGCACTCCAAATATCCACTTGCAGATTCTACTGAAAGAGTGTTTCAAAACTGCCCTATCAAAAGGAACGTTCAACTCTGTGAGCTGAAAGCAGTCATCATGAAGCAGTTTCTGAGAATGCTTCTGCCTAGTTTTCATGTGATGTTATTTCCTTTTCCAGCATTGCCATAAAACCCCTTCAAATATCCACTTACAGATGCTATTAAAAGAGTGTTTCAAAACTGCTCTATCAAGAGGAAAGTTCGAGTCTGTGAGTTGAATGCACGCATCATGCAGAAGTTTCTGAGAATGCTTCTGTCTCGTTGAAGATATTTCGTTTTCCATCACAGGCCTCAAAGTGCTCCAAATAAACACCTGCAGATTCTACAAAAGGAGTGTTTCAAAACTGTTCTATCAAAAGGAAGGTTCAAGTCCGTGAGTTGAATGCACTCATCACACAGAAGTTCCTGACAATGCTTCTGTCTAGGGTTCCTGTGAAGATATTTCCTTTTGCAGTATAGGCCTCAAATTGCTCCAAATATCCACTTGCAGATTTTACAAAAAGGCTGTTTCCAAACTGCTCTATCAAAAAGCATGTTCAACTCTGTGAGTTGAATGCACACATTGCAAAGTAGTTTCTGAGAATGCTTCTGTGTTGTTTGCAGGTGAAGATATTTCATTTCCCAGCAAAGGCCTCAAAACGCTCCAAATATCCACTTGCAGATTCTAAAAAAGAGTGTTTCAAAACTGCTCTTTCAAAATGAAGGTTAAAGTCTGTGAGTTGAATGCACTCATCACAAAGAAGTTTCTGAGAATGTTTCTGTCTAGTTTTTATGGGAAGATATTTCGTTTTCCAGCATAGGCCTCAAATAGCTCCAAACATCCACTAGCAAATTCTACAAAAAGAGTGTTTCAAAACTGCACTTTCAAAAGCAAGGTTCCTCTCTGTGACTTGAATGCATAAAGTACAGGGAAGTTTCTAAGAATGCTTCCGTGTAGTTTTTATGTGATGATATTTTCTTTTCCAGTATTGACCTCTTAACACTCCAAATATCCACTTGAAGATTCTACTAGAAGAGTGTTTCAAAACAGCTATATCAAAAGGAAGCTTAAACTCCGTGAGATGAATGCGCACATCACAAGCAAGTTTCTGAGAATGCTTCTATCCAGTTTTTATGTGAAGATATTTCCTTTTCCAGCATAGGCCTCAAAGCGTTCCAAATGTCAACTTGCAGATTTTATGAAAAGAGTTTTTCAAAACTGTTCTATCAAAAGGAAGGTACAACTATGTGAGTTGAATGCAGAAAGCTCAGGGAAGTGTCTGAGAATGCTTCTGTCTAGTTTTGATGTAAAGATATTTCCTTTTCCAACATAGGCCTCAAAGCGCTCCAAATAAACACTTGCAGATCCTACAAAAGGAGTGTTTCTGAACTGTTCTATCTAAACGAAGGTTCAAGTCTGTGAGTTGAATGCACTCATCACACAGAAGTTCCTGAGAATGCTTCTGTCTAGGGTTTCTGTGAAGATATTTCCTTTTGCAGCATAGGCCTCAAATCGCTCCAAATATCCACCTACAGATTTTACAAAAGGCTGTTTCCAAACTGCTCTATCAAAAGGCAGTTTCAACTCTGTGAGTTGCATGCACACATCACAAAGCAGTTTCTGAGAATGTTTCTGTGTACTTTTCAGGTGAAGATATTTCATTTCCCAGCAAAGGCCTCAAAACTTTCAAAATATCCACTTGCAGATTCTACAAAAAGAGTTTTTCAAAACTGCTCTTTCAAAATGAAGTTTCAAGTGTGTGAGTTTAATGCGCTCATCACAAAGAAGTTTCTGAGAATGCTTCTGTCTAGTTTTTATGTTAATATATTTCGTTTTCCAGCATAGGCCTCAAATCGCTCCAAACATCCACTAGCAAATTCTACAAAAATAGAGTTTCAAAACTGCGCTTTCAAAAAGAAGTTTTCTCTCTGTGACTTGAATGCATAAAGCACAGGGAAGTTTCTGAGAATGCTTCCGTCTAGTTTTTATGTGAAGATATTTCCTTTTCCAGTGTTGGCCTCTTAGCACTCCAAATATCCACTTGCAGATTCTACTGAAAGAGTGTATCAAAACAGCTATATCAAAAGGAAGCTTGAACTCTGTGAGTTGAATGCACACATCACAAATAAGTTTCTGAGAATCCTTCTATCTAGTTTTTATGTGAAGATGTTTTCTATTCCAGCATAGGCTACCAATCGCTCCAAATATAAACTTGCAGACTCCACAAAAAGAGTGTTTCAAAACTGTTCTATCAAAAGGAATGTTCAACTCTGTGAGTAGAATGCACACATCATAAAGGAGTTCCTGAGAACGGTTCTATCTAGTCTTCATCTGAATGTAGTTCCCTTTCCACTAGATGCCGCAGCGCACCAAATATCCACTTGCAGTTTCCACAACAATAATTTTCCAGAACTGCTCTATGAAAAGGAAGGTTCAACTCTGTGAGTTCAATCCCCAAATGACAAAGAAGTTTCTGAGAATGTTTCTGTCTAGGGTTTATGTGGAGATATTTCTTTTTGCAGCATAGGTCTCAAATCGCTCCAAATATCCACTTGCAGATTTTATAAAAAGGCTGTTTCCAAACTACTCTATCAAAAGGCAGGTTCAACTCTGTGAGTTGAATGCTCACAGCACAAAGAAGTTTCTGAGAATGCTTCCGTCTAGTTTTTATGGGAAGATATTTCGTTTTCCAGCATAGGCCTCAAATCGCTCCAAATATCCACTAGCAAATTCTACAAAAAGAGTTTTTCAAAACTGTGCTTTCAAAAGGAACGTTCTTCTCTGTGACTTGAATGCATAAAGCACAGGGAAGTTTCTGAGAATGCTTCCGTCTAGTTTTTATGTGAAGATATTTCCTTTTCCAGTGTTGGCCTCTTAGCCCTCCAAATATCCACTTGCATATTCTACTGAAAGAGTGTTTCAAAACAGCTATATCAAAAGGAAGCTACAACTCTGTGAGTTGAATGCCACATCACAAAGAAGTTTCTGAGAATGCTTCTGTCTAATTTTCAGGTGAAGATATTTCATTTCCCAGCAAAGGCCTCAAAACGCTCAAAATATCCACTTGCTGATTCTACAAAAAGAGTGTTTTCAAAACTGACCTTTCAAAAGGAATGTTAAAGTCTGTGAGTTGGATGCACACAGAACAAAGAAGTTTCTGAGCATGCTTCTGCCTATTTTTTATGGGAAGATATTTCGTTTTCCAGCGTAGGCCTCAAATCGCTCCAAACATCCACTAGCAAATTCTTCAAAAAGAGTGTTTCAAAACTGCGCTTTCAAAAGGAAGGTTCCTCTCTCTGACTTGAATGCATAAAGCACAGGGAAGTTTCTGAGAATGCTTCCGTCTAGTTTTTATGTGAAGATAATTCCTTTTCCAGTGTTGGCCTGTTAACACTCCAAATATCCACTTGAAGATTCAACTGAAAGAATGTTTCAAAACAGCTATATCACAAGGAAGCTTCAACTCTGTGAGTTCAATGTGCACATCACAAACATGTTTCTGAGAATGCTTCTATCTAGTTTTCATGTGAAGATATTTCCTTTTCCAGCATAGGCCTCAAAGCGTTCCAAATGTCGACTTGCAGATTCTACGAAAAGAGATTTTCAAAACTTTTCTATCAAAAGGAAGGTTCAACTATCTGGGTTGAATGCACAAAGCACAGGGATGTTTCTGAGAATGCTTCTGTCTACTTTTTATGTGAAGATATTTCCTTATCCAGTGTTGGCCTCTTAGCACTCCAATTATCCACTTGCAGATTCTACTGAAAGAGTGTTTCAAAACTGTTCTATAAAAAGGAACCTTCAACTCTGTGAGTTGAATGCACTCATCATGAATAAGTTTCTGACAAAGCTTCTGCCTAGTTTTATGTGATGATAATTCCTTTTCCAGCATTGCCATAAAAACGCTTAAAATATCCACTTACAGATGCCACTAAAAGGGTGTTTCAAAACTGCTCTATCAAAAGGAAAGTTCAAGTGTGTGAGTTGAATGCACTCATCACACAGAAGGTTCTGAGAATGCTTCTGTCTCGTTTTTATGTGAAGATATTTCGTTTTCCATCATAAGCCTCAAAACGCTCCAAATAAACACCAGCACATTCTACAAAAGAAGGGTTTCAAAACTGTTCTATCAAAAGCAAGTTTCAAGTCCGTGCGTTGAATGCACTCATCACACAGAAATTCCTGAGAATGCTGCTGTCAAGGGTTTCTGTGAAGATATTTCCTTTTGCAGCATAGGCCTCAAATCGCTCCAAATATCCACTTGCAGATTTCACAAAAAGGCTGCTTCCAAACTGCTCTATCAAAAAGCAGGTTCAACTCTGTGAGATGGATGCACACATCACAAAGTAGTTTCTGAGAATGCTTCTGTGTAATTTGTAGGTGAAGATATTTCATTTCACAGCAAAGGCCTCACAACGATCCAAATATCCACTTGCAGATTCTACAAAAAGAGTGTTTCAAAACTGCTCTTTCAAAATGAGGTTCAAGTCTGTGAGTTGAATGCACTCATCACAAATTAGTTTCTGTGAATGCTTCTGTCTAGTTTTTATGGGAAGATATTTCGTTTTCCAGCATAGGCCTCAAATCGCTCCAAACATCCACTAGCAAATTCTACAAAAAGAGTGTTTCAAAACTGCGCTTTCAAAAGGAAGGTTCCTCTCTGTGACTTGAATGCATAAAGCACAGGGAAGTTTCTGAGAATCCTTCCGTGTAGTTTTTATGTGAAGATATTTTCTTTTCCAGTGTTGACCTCTTAACACTCCAAATATCCACTAGCAGATTCTACTAAAAGAGTGTTTCAAAACAGCTATATCAAAAGGAAGCTTAAACTCTGTGAGTTGAATGCGCACATCACAACCAAGTTTCTGGGAATGCTTCTATCTAGTTTTTATGTGAAGATATTTCCTTTTACAGCATACGCCTCAAAGCGTTCCAAATGTCAACTTGCAGAATCTAAGAAAATAGTTTTTCAAAACTGTTCTTTCAAAAGGAAGGTTCAACTATGTGAGTTGAATGCAGAAAGCACAGGGAAGTCTCTGAGAATGCTTCTGTCTAGTTTTTATGTGAAGGTATTTCCTTTTCCAACATAGGCCTCAAAGCCCTCCAATTAAACAGTTGCAGATCCTACAAAAGGAGGGTTTCAAAACTGTTCTATCAAAAGGAACTTTCAACTCTGTGAGTTGAATGCACTCATCACGAAGTAGTTTCTGAGATTGCTTCTGCCTAGTTTACAAGTGATGATATTTCGTTTTCCAGCATTGGCATAAAATCCCTTCAAATATGCACTTACAGATGCTACTAAAAGAGTGTTCCAAAACTGCTCTATCAAAAGGAAAGTTCAAGTGTGTGAGTTGAATGCACTAATCACACAGAAGTTTCTGAGAATGCTTCTGTCTCGTTTTTATTTGGAGATATTTCCTTTTCCATCATAGGCCTCAAAGCGCTCCAAATAAACACTTGCAGATTCTACAAAAGGAGTGTTTCAAAACTGTTCTATCAAAAGGAAGGTTCAAGTCCGTGAATTGAATGCACTATTTACCCTGAAGTTTCTGAGAATGCTTCTCTCTAGGGTTTCTGTGAAGATATTTCCTTTTGCAGCATAGGCCTCAAAACCCTCAAAATATCCACTTGCAGATTTCACAAAAAGGCTGTTTCCAAACTGCTCTATCAAAAGGCAGGTTCAACTCTCTGAATTGAATGCACACATCCCAAAGTAGTTTCTGATAATGCTTCTGTGTAGTTTTCAGGTGAAGATATTTCATTTTCCAGCAAAGGCCTCAAAACGCTCAAAATACCCACTTGCAGATTCTACAAAAAGAGTGTTTCAAAACTGCTCTTTCAAAATGAAGGTTCAAGTCTGTGAGTTGAATGCACTCATCACATAGAAGTTTCTGAGAATACTTCTGTCTAGTTTCTACGGGACGATATTTCATTTTCCAGCATAGGCCTCAAATCGCTCCAAACATCTACTAGCAAATTCTACAAAAAGAGTGTTTCAAAACAGTGCTTTCAAAAGGAAGGTTGCTCTCTGTGACTTGAATGCATAAAGCACAGGGAAGTTTCTGAGAATGCTTCTGTCTAGTTTTTATGTGAAGATATTTCCTTTTCCAGTGTTGGCCTCTTAACACTCCAAATATCCACTTGCAGATTCCACCGAAAGAGTGTTTCAAAACAGCTATATGAAAAGGAAGCTTCAAATCCGTGAGTTGAATGCGCCCATCACAAAGAAGTTTCTGAGAATGCTTCT
Source organism: Pongo pygmaeus (assembly GCF_028885625.2). Lineage (NCBI taxonomy): Eukaryota > Metazoa > Chordata > Mammalia > Primates > Hominidae > Pongo > Pongo pygmaeus. The sequence goes on along the minus strand of NC_072386.2, from coordinate 8,817,169 downwards.
GTCTAGTTTTCAGGTGAAGATATTTCATTTCCCAGCAAGGGCCTCAAAGCGCTCGAAATGTCCACTTGCAGACTCCACGAAAAGAGTGTTTCAAAACTGTTCTACCAAAAGGAAGGTTCAACTCTGTGAGTAAAATGCACACATCACAAAGAAGTTTCTGAGAATGGTTCTATCTAGTTTTCATATGAATGTATTTCCTTTTCCACAAGATTCCGCAATCGCACCAAATATCCACTTGCAGTTTCCACAAGAGTGTTGCGGAACTGCTCTATGAAAAGGAAGGTTCAACTCTGTGAGTTCAATGCCCAAATGAGAAAGGAGTTTCTGAGAATGCTTCTGTCTAGGGTTTATGTGGAGATATTTCTTTTTGCAGCATAGGTCTCAAATCGCTCCACATATCCACTTGCAGATTTTACAAAAATGCTGTTTCCAAACTACTGTATCAAAAGGCAGGTTCAACTCTGTGAGTTGAATGCACACAGCACAAAGAAGTTTCTGAGAATGCTTCCATCTCGTATTTAATGTGAAGATATTTCCTTTTCCATCATAGGCCTCAATGTGCTCCAAATAAACACTAGCAGATTCTACAAAAGGAGTGTTTCAAAACTGTTCTATCAAAAGGAAGGTTCAAGTCCGTGAGTTGAATGCACTCATCACACAGAAGTTCCTGTGAATGCTTCTGTCTAGGGTTTCTGTGAAGATATTTCCTTTTGCAGCATAGGCCTCAAATCGCTCCAATATCCACTTGCAGATATTACAAAAAGGCTGTTTCCAAACTGCTCTATCAAACGGCACGTTGAAATCTGTGAATTGAATGCACACATCACAAAGAAGTTTCTGGGAATGCTTCTGTGTATTTCTCAGGTGAAGATATTTCAATTTCCAGCTAAGGCCTCAAAACGCTCCAAATAGCCACTTGCACATTCTACAAAAAGAGTGTTTCAAAACTGCTCTTTCAAAATGAAGTTTCAACTCTGTGAGTTGAATGCAGTCGTCACAAAGAAGTTTCTGAGAATACTTCTGTCTAGTTTTTATGGGAAGATATTTCGTTTTCCAGCATAGGCCTCAAATCACTCCAAACATCCACTAGCAAATTCTACAAAAAGATTGTTTCAAAACTGTGCTTTCAAAAGGAAGGTTCCTCTCTGTGACTTGAATGCAAAAAGCACAGGGAAGTTTCTGAGAATGCTACCGTCTAGTTTTTATGTGAAGATATTTCCTTTTCCAGTGTTGGCCTCTTAACACTCCAAATATCCACTTGCAGATTCTACTGAAAGAGTGTTTCAAAACAGCTATATCAAAAGGAAGCTTCAAATCTCTGTGGTGAATATGCACATCACACAGAAGTTTCTGAGAATGCTCCAGTCTGGTTTTTATGTGAAGATATTTCCTTTTCCAGCATAGGCCTCAAAGCATTCCAAATGTCGACTTGCAGATTCTCCAAAAAGTGATTTTGAAAACTGTTCTATCAAAAGGAAGGTTCAACTATGTGGGTTGAATGCAGAAAGCACAGGGAAGTTTCTGAGAATGCTTCTGTCTAGTTTTTATGTGAAGATATTTCCTTTTCCAGTGTTGGCCTCTTAGCACTCCAAATATCCACTTGCAGATTCTACTGAAAGAGTGTTTCAAAACAGCTATATCAAAAGGAAGCTTCAACTCTGTGAGTTGAATGAGCACATCACAAAGAGGTTTCTGAGAATGCTTCTATCTAATTTTTAGGTGAAGATATTACCTTTTCCAGCATAGTCTTTAAAGCTCTCCAAATATCCACTTGCAGACTCCACAAAAAGAGTGTTTCAAAACTGTTCTATCAAAAGGAAGGTTCAACCCTGTGGGTTGAAAGCAGAAAGCACAGGGAAGTTTCTGAGAATGCTTCTGTCTAGTTTTTATGTGAAGATAATTCATGTTCCAACATAGTCCCCAAAGCCCTCCAAATAAACAGTTGCAGATCCTACAAAAGGAGTGTTTCTAAACTCTTCTATCAAAAGTAACGTTCAACTCTGTGAGTTGAATGCACTCTTCATGAAGAAGTTTCTAAGAATGCTTCTGTCTAGTTTTTATGTGATGATATTTCGTTTTCCAGCATTGGCATAAAAACCCTCAAAATCTCAACGTACAGATGCTACTAAAAGAGTGCTTCAAAACTGCTCTATCAAAAGAAAGGTTCAACTCTGTGAGTTGAATACACTCATCACACAGAAGTTTCTGAGAATGCTTCTGTCTCGTTTTTATGTGAAGATATTTCCTTTTCCATCATAGGCCTCAAAGCGCTCCAAATAAACACTTGCAGGTTCTTCAAAAGGAGTGTTTCAAAACTGTTGTATCAAAAGAAAAGTTCAAATGCGTGAGTTGAAGGCACTCATCACACAGATTTTTCTGAGAATCCTTCTGTCTAGGGTTTATGTAGAGATATTTCTTTTTGCAGCATAGGTCTCAAATCGCTCCAAATATCCACTTGTAGATTTTACAAAAAGGCTGTTTCCAAACTTCTCTATCAAAAGACAGGTTCAACTCTGTGAGTTGAATGCACACACCACAAAGAAGTTTCTGAGAATGCTTCTGTCTAGTTTATATGGGAAGATATTTCGTTTTTCAGCAGAGGCCTCAAACAGCTCCAAACATCCACTAGCAAATTCTATAAAAAGACAGTTTCAAAACTGCGCTTTCAAAAGGAAGGTTCCTCTCTGTGACTTGAATACATGAAGCACAGGGAAGTTTCTGAGCATGCTTCCATCTAGTTTTTATGTGAAGATATTTCCTTTTCCAGTGTTGGCCTCTTAGCACTCCAAATATCCACTTGCAGATTCTACTGAAAGAGTGTTTCAAAACAGCTATATCAAAAGGAAGCTTCAACTCTGTGGGTTGAATGCGCACATCACAAAGAAGTTTTTGAGAAAGGTTCTATCTAGTTTTCATCTGAATGTATTTCCTTTACCACTAGATGCCACAATCGCACCAAATATCCACTTGCAGTTTCTGCAACAAGAGTGTTGCAGAACTGCTCTATGAAAGGGAAGGTTGAACTCTGTGAGTTCAATCCCCAAATGACAAAGAAGTTTCCGAGAATGCTTCTATCTAGGGTTTATGTGGAAATATCTCTTTTTGCAACATTGGCCTCAAATCGCTCCAAATATCCGCTTGCAGATTTTACAAAAAGGCTGTCTCCAAACTACTCTATCAAAACGCAGGTTCAATTCTGTGAGTTGAATGCACACAGCACAAAGAAGTTTCTGAGAATGCTTCTCTCTAGTTTTTATGGAAGATATTTCGTTTTCCAACATAGGCCTCAAATCGCTCCAAACAACCACTAGCAAATTCTACAAAAAGAGTGTTTCAAAACTGCGCTTTCAAAACGAAGGTTCCTCTCTGTGACTTGAACGCATAAAGCACAGGGAAGTTTCTGAGAATGCTTCCGTCTAGTTTTTATGTGAAGATATTTCCTTTTCCAGTGTTGGCCTCTTAACACTCCAAATATCCACTTGCAGATTCTACTGAAAGAGGGTTTCAAAACAGCTATATCAAAAGGAAGCTTCAACTATGTGAGTTGAATGCGCACGTCACATAGTAGTTTCTGAGAATGCTTCTGTCTACTTTTCAGGTGAAGATATTTCATTTCCCAGCAAAGGCCTCAAAACGCTCAAAGTATCCACTTGCAGATTCTACAAAAAGACTGTTTCAAAACTGCTCTTTCAAAAGGAAAGTTAAAGCCTGTGTGTTGAATGCACTCATCACAAAGAAACTTCTGAGAATGCTTCTGTCTAGTTTTTATGGGAAGATATTTCGTTTTCCAGCATAGGCCTCAAATCCCTTGAAACATCCACTAGCAAATTCTACAAAAAGAGGGTTTCAAAACTGCGCTTTTGAAAGGAAGGTTTCTCTCTGTGACTTGAATGCATAAAGCACAGGGAAGTTTCTGAGAATGCTTCCGTCCAGTTTTTATGTGAACATATTTACTTTTCCAGTTTTGGCCTCTTAACACTCCAAATATCCACTTGAAGATTCTGCTAAATGAGTGTTTCAAAACAGCTATATCAAAAGGAAGCTTAAACTCTGTGAGTTGAATGTGCACATCACAAAGAAGTTTCTGAGAATGCTTCTATCTAGTTTTTATGTGAAGATATTTCCTTTTCCAGCATAGGCCTCAAAGCGTTCCAAATGTCGACTTGCAGATTCTATGAAAAGAGATTTTCAAAACTGTTCTATCAAAAGGAAGGTTCAACTATGTGGGTTGAGTGCAGATAGCACAGGGAAGTCTCTGAGAATACTTCTGTCTAGTTTTCATGTGAAGATATTTCCTTTTCCAACATAGGCCTCAAAGCGCTCCAAATAAACAGTTGCAGATCCTACAAAAGGAATGTTTCAAAACTGTTCTATCAAAAGGAACGTTCAACTCTGTGAGTTGAATGCACTCATCACGAAGAAGTCTCTGAGAATGCTTCTGCCAATTTTTATGTGATGATATTTCTTTTTCCAGCATTGGCATAAAAGCCCTCCAAATATCCACTTACAGATGCTACTAAAAGAGTGTTTCAAAACTGCTCTATCAAAAGTAAAGTTGAAGGGTGTGAGCTGAATGCACTCATGACACAGAAGCTTCTGAGAATGCATCTGTCTCGTTTTTATGTGAAGATAAATCCTTTTCCATCATAGTCCTCAAAGCACTCCAAATAAACACTTGCAGATTCTACAAAAGGAGTGTATCGAAACTGTTCTATCCAAAGGAAGGTTCACTTCCTTGAGTTGAATTCACTCATCACACAGATGTTCCTGAGACTGCTTCTGTCTAGTGTTTCTGTGAAGAGATTTCCTTTTGCAGCATAGGCCTCAAATGGCTCCAAATATCTATTTTCAGATTTTACAAAAAGGCTGTTTCGAAACTGCTCTATCAAAAGGCAGGTTCAACTCTGTGAGTTGAATGCACACATCACAAAGTAGTTTCTGAGAATGCCTCTGTGTAGTTTTCAGGTGAAGATATTTCATTTCCCAGCAAAGGCCTGAAAACGCTCAAAATATCCACTTGCAGATTCTGCAAAAAGAGTGTTTCAAAACTGCTCTTTCAAAATGTAGGTTCAAGTGTGTGAGATGAATGCACTCATGACAAAGAAATTTCTGAGAATGCTTCTGTCTAGTTTTTATGGGAAGATATTTCGTTTTCCAGCATAGGCCTCAAATCACTCCAAACATTCATTAGCAAATTCTACAAAAAGTTTGTTTCAAAACTGCACTTTCAAAAGGAAGGTTCCTGTCTGTGACTTGAATGCATAAAGCACAGGGAAGTTTCTGAGAATGCTTCCGTCTAGTTTTTATGTGAAGATATTTCCTTTTCCAGTGTTGGCCTCTTAGCACTCCAAATATCCACTTGCAGAATCTACTGAAAGAGTGTTTCAAAACAGCTATATCAAAAGGAAGTTTCAACTCTGTGAGTTGAATGTGCACATTACAAAGAAGTTTCTGAGAATGCTTCTATCTAGTTTTTATATGAAGATGTTTCCTTTTCCACAATACGCTTCAAAGCGCTCCAAATATCCAGTTGCAGACTCCACAAAAAGAGTGTTTCAAAACTGTTCTATCAAAAGGAAAGTTCAACTCTGTGAGTCGAATGCACACATCACAAAGAAGTTTCTAGAGAACGGTTCTATCTAGTTTTCATCTGAATGTATTTGCTTTTCCACTAGATGCAGCAATCGCACTAAATATCCACTTGCAGTTTCCACAACAAGAGTGTTGCAGAACTGTTCTATAAAAAGGAAGTTTCAACTCTGTGCGTTCAATCCCCAAATGACAAAGAAGTTTCTGAGAATGCTTCTGTCTAGAAAATATCTTCACATAAAAACTTCTTTGGGATGAGTGCATTCCACATTCCATTCCATTCCATTCCATTCCACATTCCATTCCATTCCATTCCACTCCACTTGACATTCCATTCCATTTCATTCCGTTCCACATTCTATACTATTCCACATTACATTCCATTCCATTCCACATTCCAGTCCATTCCATTCCACATTGCATTCCACATTCCATTCCACATTCCGTTCCACATTCCATTTCACATTCCATTCCATATTCCATTCCATTCCATTCCACATTGCAGTCCACATTCCATTCCACATTCAGTCCACATTACATTTCATTCCATTCCATTCCACATTCCATTCCATTACGTTCCAGATTCCTCTCCATTCCATGTCACATTCTATTCCATTTCATTCCATTCCACATTCGATTCCATTGTACATTCCATTCCACTCCATTACACATTCCATTCCAATCCATTCCATTCCATTCCATTCCATTCCACATTTCATTCCATTCCTTTCATTCCATATTCTATTCCATTCCATATTCCGTTCCATGCCATTCCACATTCCATTCCATTCCATTCCATATTCCATTCCGTTCCATTTCACATTGCATTACAATTCATTCCATTCCACATTCTATTCCATTCCACATTCCATGACAAACCATTCCATTCCATTGCATTTCACATTCTAATCCATTACACCTTCCATTCCATTCCATTCCATTCCACATTCCATCCCATTCCATTCTACATTGCATTCCATTTCATTGCATTCCATATTCTATTCCATTCCACATTACATTCCATTCCATTCCACATTCCATTCCGTTCCACATTCCATTCCATTCCACATTCCATTCCATTCCAATCGATTCCATTCCACATTCCATTACATTCCATTAAATTCCATATTACATTCCATTCTATTCCACATTTCATTCCATTCCATTCCACATTCCATTGCATTCCATATTACAATCCATTCCATTCAACATTGCTTTCCATTTCATTCCACATTCCATTCCATTCCATTCCACATTCCATTCCACATTCCATTCCACATTACCTTCCACAATCCATTCCATTACATTCCACATTCCATTCCATTCCATTCCATATTCCATACCACAATACATTCCATTCTATTCCACATTTCATTCCATTACATTGCACATTCCATTCCACATTTCATTCCACGCTCCATTCCATTCCATTCCAATTTCCATTCAACGTTCCATTAGACGTTCCATTCCATGTTCCATTCCACTTTGCATTCCATTCCATTCCACGTTCCATTCCACATTCCATTACATTATATTCCATAATGCATTCCAATCCATTCCATTCCACATTCCATTCCATTCCATTGCACATTCCATTCCATTTCATTCCATTCAATTACACATTCCTGTCCACATTCCATTCCATTCCATTCCACATTCCATTCCATTCCATATTCCATTCCATTCCATTCAATTCCCTTTCCATTCCGTTCCATTCCATTCCATTTAACATTCCATTCCATTCCACATTCCATTACATATTCCATTGAACTGCATTCCAGATTCCATTCCGCATTCCATTCCATTCCATTCCACTTTGCATTCCACATTCCACTCCATTCCATTCCACATGCCATTCCACATTCCGTTCCATTCCATTCCTTTGCACATTCCATTCCACATTCCCTTCCATTCCATTTCACATTCCAATCCATTCCCTTCCATTCCATTGCTTTCCACATTCCATTCCACAATAAATTTCTTTCCATTTGACATTCCTTTCCATTCCATTCCACATTCAATTCCACATTCCCTTCCCTTCCATTCCACATTCCATTCCACATTCCATTCCATTCCATTCCACATTCCATTCCATTCATTCCACATTCCATTCGATTGCATTCCACGTTCCATTCTAATCCATTCCACGTTCCATTCCATATTCCATTCCACGTTCCATTCCACGTTCTATTCCACATGCCATTCCATTCCATTCCAAGTTCCATTACACTTTCCATTCCATTCCATTCCACATTCCATTCCTTTCCAATCCACTCTACAGTATGCATTCCATTCCACATTCCAGTCCACATTCCCTTCCTTTCCATTCCACTTTTAATTCCATTCCATTCCATTCCACATTCCTTTCCGTTCCATTCCACATTCCATTCCAGTCCATTCCATTACATTCCATTAAACTTTCCGTTCCATTCCATTGCATTCCTCAATCTATTCCATTCCTCATTCCTTTCCATTCCATTCCACGTTCTATTTCATTCCATTCCATTCCACTCCACATTACATTAAATTCCGTTCTACATTTCATTCCATTTCATTCCATTTCGCATCCTATTCAATTCCACAATCCATTCCATTCAATTCCACCTTCCATTCCATTCCATTACTTTCCATTACACATTCCAACACATTAAATTCCAATCCACATTACATTCCAAACTATTCCACATTCCATTCCATTCCATTCCATTCACTTCCACATTTCATTACATTCCAATCCATTCCATTCTACATTCCATTTCATATTCCATTGCTTTGCATTCCACATTGCATTCCACATTCTATTCCATTCTATTCCATTCCACATTCCATTCCATTCCATCCCATTCCATTTCACATTCCATTCCATTCCATTCCACTCCATTCCATTTCATTCCATTCCATTGCACATACCGTTCCACATTCCATTCCATTCCATTCCACTCCACATTCCATTCCATTCCACATTCCATTCCATTCCATTTCACATTCCATTCCATTTCATTCCATTCCACATTCTATTCCATTCCACATTCCATTCCATTCCATTCCACATTCCATTCAATTCCATTCCATTCCATTCCCCATTCCATTCCATTACATTCCATTCCATTCCACATTCCGTTCCACTCCATTGCATTCCATTCCCCATTCCATTCCATTCCTTTGTATTCCACATTCTATTCCATTTGACATGCCATTCCATTCCATTCCACACTTCATTCCATTCCATTCCATTCCACATTCCATTCCATTCCATTCCACATTCCATTCCACTTCATTCCATTCCACATTCTATTCCGTTACACATTCCAATACATTCCATTCCCCTTTCCATTCCATTGCATTCTATTCCATTCCATTCCACATTCCATTCCTTTCCATTCCATTCCACTTCCCTTTCCGTTCCATTCCACTTTACACTCCATTCATTTCCACATTTCATTGCATTCCATTCCATTCCATTCCACATAGCATTGCATTCCACATTTCATTCCACATTCCATTCCACGTTCCATTCCACAAACCATTCCATTCCATTCCCCATTCCATTCCATTCCACTCCACATTCCATTCCACATTCCATTCCATTCCATTCCACATTCCATTCTATTCAATTCCACGTTCCATTCCATGTTCAATTCCATTACATTCCACAGTCCATTCCGCATTCCATTCCATTCCATTCCACATGCCATACCATTCCATTCCATTCCATTCCACAATCCCTTCCATTCCATTCCATGCCACAATCCATTCCATTCCACAATCCATTCCACATTCCATTCCATTCCATTCCACGTTCCATTCCATTCCATTCCACAGTCCTTTCCATTGCATTCCACTTTCCATTTCACTTTCCATTCCACGTTCCTTTCCGCATTCCATTCCTCGTTCCATTCCACAATCCATTCCACATTCCATTCCACGTTCCTTTCCATTCAATTCCACGTTCCATTCCACATTCTATTCAACTCCATTCCATTCCACTGTCTTTTCCACATTCCATTCCACTTTCCATTCCACATTACAATCTGTTCCATTCCACATTCCATTCCAAAATCCATTCCACATTCCAGTAAATTCCATTCCACTTTCCATTCCACATGCCACTCAACATTCCATTCCACATTCCATTACATTCCATTCCACATTCTATTAAACATTCCATTCCATTCCATTCCACATTGCATTCCACATGCCATTCCATTCCATTCCGCATTGCATTCCACATTTCATTCCATTCCATTTAGCATTCCATTACACATTCGATTCCACTCCATTCCACATACCATTCCACATTCCATTCCAGGTTCCATTAGACGTTCTATTCCATGCTCCATTCCATGTTCCATTCCGTTACATTCCACTTACCATTTCATTCCACCTTCCATTCCATTCCATTCCACATTCCATTCCACAATCCATTGCATTCCGTTCAGCATTCTGTTCCATTCCATTACACATTTCTTTCCACATTCCATTCCATTGCGTTCCACATTCCATTCCACATTCCATTCCAACTTCCATTCCATGTTCCATTCCAGGTTTCATTGCATGTTCCATTACATTCCATTCCGTGTTCCATTTCATTTATTTCCACATTTCATGCCACATTCCATTTCACATTCCATTCCATATTCCATTTCACCTTCCATTCCATTCCATTCCATTCCACATTCCATTCCATTCCATACCACATTCCACTGCATTCCATTACACAGTGCATTCCACATTCTATTCCTCATTCCATTCCTCATTCCATTTCATTCCATTCTATTCCACATTCCATTCCATTCCATTCCCTTCCATATTCCATTCTACAATCCATTTCTTTCCATTTGACATTCCTTTCCATTCTATTCTACATTCCACACCGCATTCCTTTCCATTCCATTCCATTCCACATTCCATTCAACATTCCATTTCATTTCATTCTACATTCCCTTCCACATTCCCTTCCACATTATATTACATTACATTCCGCATTCCATTACACATTCCATTCCACTACATTCCACGTTCCATACCACTTTCGATTCCATTCTCTCCCACATTCCATTCCATTCCATTCCACATTCCATTCCACATGCCATTTCACATTCCGTTCCATTCCATTCCAAGTTCCCTTCCACCTTCCTTTAGATGTTCCTTTCCACGTTCCATTCCATGTTCCATTACATTGCATTCCACGTTCTATTCCACATTCCATTCTATTCCATTCCATATTGCATTCCATTCCATTCCACATTCCATTTCATTCCATTCCACATTCCCTACCATTCCATTCCTTTCAATTGCACATCCAATTCCACATTCCATTCCATTCCATTTCACATTCCATTCCATTCCACATTCCATACCATTCCATTCCATACACTTTCCTTTTCACTCCATTCAACATTCCATTCCATTCAACATTCCATTCCATTCCATTCCTTTCCCTTTCCATTCTATTCCATTCCACATTCCTTTCCATTCCACATTCCATTACATTCCATTCCACATTCCATTACATTCCATTCCACATTCCATTCAATTCCATTCCATTCCACATTCCATTCCATTCCATTCCACATTCCTTTCCATTTCACATTCCATTCCATTCCGTCCCATTACACATTGCATTCCACATTCCGCTCAACTTTCCATTCCACGTTCCATTCCAAGTTCCATTCCACATTCCAGTCTGATCCATTCCACATTCCTTTCCATTCCATTCCACATTCCGTTCCATCCCATTCCATTCCACTTTCCTTTACATACCATTCCAATCCATGTTCCATTCAACGTTCCATTCCATGTTCCATTCTACATTTCTTTCCACGTTCTATTCCACATTCCATTCCACATTCCCTTCCATTCCATTCCTTGTTCCGTTCCACATTCCATTAAACATTCCATTCCACATTCCATTCCATTCCATTCCACATTCCATTCCATTCCATTCCACTTTCCATTCCATTCCATTACATTCCACATTCCATTCGATTCCATTCCATTCAACATTCCATTCCACGTTTGATTCCATTCCATTCCACATTGCATGGCACATTCCATTCCATGCCATTCCTCATTCCATTCCGCATTCCATTCGTCCTTCCATTCCACATTCCATTCCGTTCCATTCCACCTTCCATTCCACATTCCATTCCGTTCCTTTTGACATTCCATTCCACATTACTTTCCATTCTATTCCATTCCACATTCCATTCTATGCCATGCCACATTCCATTTCACATTGCGTTTCACATTCCATTCCATCAGTTCCACACTCCATTGCACATTCCATTCGACATTCCATTTCATTCCATTCGACATTCCATTCCACATTCCATTCCATTGCATTCCACATTCCATTCCACTCCATTCCATTCCACTTTCCATTCCACATTCAATTCCATTGCATTCCATATTACAATCCATTCCATTCAACATTGCATTCCAGTTCATTCCACATTCCGTTCCATTACATTCCACATTCCATTCCACATTCCATTCCACATTACCTTCCACATTCCATTCCACATTACCTTCCACATTCCATTACATTACATTCCACATTCCATTCCATATTCCATACCACATTCCATTCCATTCTATTCCACATTACATTCCATTCCATTCCATTCCACATTCCATTCCACATTTCATTCCATGCTCCATTCCATTCCATTCCAAGTTCCATTCAACGTTCCATTAGACGTTCCATTAAACATTCCATTCCACTTTGCATTCCATTCCATGCCACGTTCCATTCCACATTCCATTACATTATATTCCATAATGCATTCCAATCCATTCCATTCCACATTCCATTCCATTCCATTGCACATTCCTTTCCATTTCATTCAATTCAATTGCACATTCCTGTCCACATTCCATTCCATTCCATTCCACATTCCATTCCATTCCATATTCCATTCCATTCCATTCAATTCCCTTTCCATTCCATTCCATTCCACTCCATTCCACATTCCATTCCATTCCACATTCCATTTAATTCCATTCCATTTCCTTTCCATTCTATTGCATTCCACATTCCTTTCCATTCCACATACCATTCCTTTGCAATCCCCATTCCATTGAATTCCATTCCATTCCACTTTCCATCCCATTGCATTCCACTTTCTATTCCATTCCACATTCCATTCCATTCCATTCCATTGCATTCCACATTCCACTGCAATTTCCATTCCACATTCCATTACACGTTGCATTCCACATTCCATTCCATTCCATTCCAAATTCCTTTCCGTTCCTTTCTATTCCACTTTCCATTAAATTCCATTGCATTTCACATTCCATTCCACGTTCCATTCCACTTTCCATTCTATATTCCATTCCACCTTCCATTCCATTGCATTCCTCTTTCAACTCCGCATTCCATTCCATTCCAGTTTCCATTGCAATCCATTCCACATTCCATTCATCATTCCATTCCGTTGCATTCCACATTCCATTCCACCTTCCATTCCATTCCATTCCTCTTTCCATTCCATTCTATTCCATTCCACATTCCACTGCATTCCACATTCCATTCCATTGCATTCCACATTCTATTCCATTGCATTCCACATTCAATCCACATTTCATTCCACATTCCATTCCATTCCATTCCACATTCCATTCCATTCCATTCCATTCCAATCCACATTCCAGTCCACATTCCATTCCACATTTCCATTCCATTCCATTCCACATTCCATTGCATTCCATTCCACATTCCATTGCATTCCATTCCACATTCCTCTCCGTTTAACATTCCTTTCCACATTCCATTAAATTTCATTCCACATTCCATTCCATTCTACCTTCCATTTCATTCCACATTCCATTCCATTCCATTCCATTTCACATTCCATTATATTACTTTCCACATTCCATTCCATTCCACTTTCCATTCCATTCCATTCTACCTTCCATTCCATAGCATTCCATTCCTTTCCACATTCCTTTCCTTTCCATTCCATTCCACATTCCTTTCTACATTCCATTCCACTTTCCATTCCTTTCCATTCCACTTTCCATTCCTTTACTTTCCACCTTCTAATACTTTCCATATTCCACTTCACGTTCCATTCCACATTCCATTCCATTCCATTTTACGTTCCATTCCACATTCCATTCCGCATTGCATTCCACTTTACATTCCGTTCCATTTTACATTCCATTCCACACTTGATTCCACATTCCATTCCACACTGCATTCCGTTCCACTCCACATTGCATTCCACAATCCATTCCACATTTCATTTCACATTCCATTCCATATTCCATTCTACATTCCATTCCATTACATTCCACATTCCATTCCACATTCCATTCCATTCCATTCCATTCCAGATTCCATTCCACATTACATTCCATTCCATTCCACATTCCATTATTTTTCATTCCATTCCCCTTTCCATTCCACATTCCAGTCCATTCCTTTCCATTCCATTCCACATTCCATTCAACATTCCATGGCACATTCCATTCCATTGCGTTCCACATTCCATTCGGCTTTCAATTCCATTCCACTTTCCACTCTGCATTCCATTCCATTCCACATTCCATACAAAATTCTATTCCATTCCATTCCACATTCCATTGCACTGCATTCCACTTTCCATTCTAATCCATTCCACGTTCCATTCCACGTTCCATTCCTAGTTCCATTCCACGTTCTATTAACCATACCATACCATTCCACTCCACGTTCCATTACACATTCCATTCCAATCCATTCAACATTGCAGTCAACTTTCCATTCCACATTCCAGTCCACATTCCATTCCATACCATTCCATTTCACATGCCTTTCTATTCCATTCCAGTTTCCATTCCATTCCATTTCACATTCCATTACACTTCATTCCACTCCAAATTGAATTTTATTCCATATTCCATTCCATTCCATTCCACATTACATTCCAATCCATTCCGTTCCATTCCATTCCAAATTCCGTTCCATTCCATTTCATTTCACTTTCTATGCCATTCCACATCCCGTTCCATTCCATTCCACATCCCGTTCCATTCCATTCCACATTCCATGCCATTCCCTTACACATTCCATTACACATTCCATTTCACATTCCACTCCACATTCCATTTCACTTTCGATTCCATTCCATTCCATTCCATTGCAAATTCCATTTCATTCCATTCCACATTCCATTTCATTCCATTCCACATTCCATTACATTCCATTCCATATTCCATTCCACATTTCATTCCACATTTCATTCCAATTTACATTCCATTCCATTCCATTCCACATTCCATAACATTCCTTTCCAGAGTCCATTTCATTCCATTAAACATTCCTTTGCATATTTCGTTCGATTCCATTCCATTCCACCTTAAATTCCACATTCCATTCCATTGCATTCCACATTCCATTCCACATTCCATTCCGTATTCCATTTCCCTTTCCATTCCACGTTCCATTCCATTCCATTCCACGTTCCATTCTACGATCCATACCATTCCATTCCACGTTCCTTTAGATTCCATTCCAGGTTCCATTCCAAATTCCATTTCAAATTTCATTCCACCTTCAATTCCTTTCCATACCCCATTCTATTCCAAATTCTATTACATTCCATTCCACTTCCCATTCCGTTGAATTACACATTCTTTTCCAATCCATGACTTTCCATTCCGAATTACATTCCATTCCATTTCATATTTCATTCCATTCCATTTCATATTTCATTCCATTCCATTCCATTCCACATTCCATTCCATTCCATTGCATTCCATTTCATTTCAATCCGTTCCACATTAAATTCCACATTCCATTCCGTTCAATTTCCCATTCCATTCCATTCCAATCCACATTCCTTTCCATTCCATTCCGCATTCTATTCCATTCCATTCCATTCTATTCCATTCCACACCCCATTCCACATTCCTTTCAACATTCCATTCCATAGCATTCCACATTCCTTTCCATTCCATTCCACATTCCATTGCACATTCCATTCCATTCCATTCCATACCACATTCCATTCCACCTTCCATTCCGTGTTCCATTCCACATTCTATT
Source organism: Pongo pygmaeus (assembly GCF_028885625.2). Classification (NCBI taxonomy): domain Eukaryota; kingdom Metazoa; phylum Chordata; class Mammalia; order Primates; family Hominidae; genus Pongo; species Pongo pygmaeus. The sequence goes on along the minus strand of NC_072386.2, from coordinate 8,801,544 downwards.
GCAGATTCTATTTCACATTCCATTCCACATTCCATTTCACCTTCCTTTCCATTACATTCCATTCCACATTCCATTCCATTCCATTGCAAATTCCATTCCATTCCATTACACATTCATTCCACATTCTATCCCACATTCCATTCCATTACCTTCTATTCCACATTCCATTCCATTCCATTCCACATTACATTTTACATTCTATTCCACATTCCATTCCACTTTCTATTTCATTGCATTCCACATTCCATTCCTTATTCCATTCCACATTCCATTCCACATTCCATTCCATTCCATTCCACGTTCCATTCCCCATTCCATTCCACATTTCCTTTCCTTTATCCATTCCAAGTTCCATTCCATGTTCCATTCCAATCCATTCCACGTTCCATTGCACTTTCATTTCCATTCAGTTCCACATTCCATTCCACATTCCATTGCACATTCAATTCCACGTTCCATTGCACAATACTTTCTACGTTCCATTCCACGTTCAATTCCACATTCCATTCCAAATTCCATTCAGTTCCATTTCACGTTCCATTCCACATTCTATTCCACATTCCATTCCATTCCATTACACATTCCGTTCCACATTCCATACCACATTCTATTCCATTCAATTTCACATTCTATCCCACATTCCACACCATTCCATTCTATATTCCATTCCACATTCCATTCCATTCCTTTCCATTAAACTTTCCATTCCAAACCATTCCACGTTCCATTCCACATTCCATTCCACATTCCATACCATTCCATTCCACATTCCATTCTTTCCATTGCACATTAAATTACACATTCCATTCCACTTTCCATACCACATTCCATTCCATTCAATTCCACATTCCAGTCCACATTCCAATCCATTCCATTCCACATTCCATTGCACATTCCATTCCATTCCATTACACATTCCTCTCCATTACATTCCACGTTTCATTCCACATTCCATTTGGCATTCCATTCCACATTCCATTCCACATTCCATACCATTCCATTCCACATTCCATTCCGCATTCAATTCCTTTCCATTACACATTCCATTTCACTTTCCATTCCACGTTCCTTTCCACATTCCATTCCATTCCACATAATATTCCATTCCATTTCATTCCATTCCACATTCAATTCCATTCCACATCCCATTCCGTTGCGTTCCACGTTCCATTTCACATTCCATTCCACATTCCATTCCACATTCCACTCCATTCTATGCCACATTCCATTCCACGTAGCATTCCACATTCCATACCATTCCTTTCCACGTTCCATTCCACACTCCATTCTTTTCCATTACACATTCCATTTTACTTTCTATTCAACATTACATTCCACTTTCCATTCCATATTCCATTCCACATTCCATTCCACAATCCATTCTACATTCCATTCCACATTACATTCCATTCCATTCCAAATTCCATTCCATTCCATTCCACATTCCATACCAAATTCCATTCCATTTCATTCCACATTCCATTCCACATTCCATTGCACAATACCTTCCACATCCTATTCCATTGCATTCCACATTCCTTTCCATTCCATTCCAAATTCTTTCCACATTCCATTCCATCTCATTCCACATTACATTCCTCATTCCATTCCAAATTCTTTCCACATTCCATTCCATCTCATTCCACATTCCATTCCTCATTCCATTCCACATTCCCTTCCAAATTCCATTACGTTACATTCCACATTCCGTTCCATATTCCATTCCTTTCCATTCCACATTCCATACCACATTTCATTCCATTCGATTCCACTTTCCATACCATTATATTCCACATTGTATTCCACATTACATTCCACGTTCCATTCCATTACATTCCAAGTTCCTTTCCAGCTTCCATTAGACGTTCCATTCCACATTCCATTCCATGTTGCCTTCCAATCCATTCCACGTTCCTTTACACATTCCATTCAATTCCATTCCATATTTAATTCCATTCCATTTCATTCCATATTCCATTCCATTCCATTCCACATTCCATTCCATTCCATTCCCTGTTACTTTCTATTCCATTCCACATTCCTTTCCACTCCATTCCATTCAATTGCACATTGCATTCCACATTCCATTCCCTTGCATTCCGCATCCCATTCCATTGCATTCCATTCCACATTCCATTCCCTTCCATTCCACATTCCACTCCATTGCATTCCACATTCCATTCTATTCCATTCCACATTGTATTTCATTCCATTCCACATTCCATTCCACAATCTATTGCATTGTATTCCACATTCTATTCCTCTCCATTCCACATTCCATTCCACATTCCATTTCATTCCATTCCACATTTCCTTACAAGTTCCATTCCATTGCACTCCACATTCATTTCCACATTCCTTTCCACGTTCTGTTCACCATTCCATACCAGGTTCGATTCAACGTTCCCTTTCATTCCATTCAACCTTCTATTCCATTCCATTCCAAGTTCCATTTCTTTCTGTTCCACATTCCATTCCTTATTCCATTTCACATTCCATTACACATTCCATTTCACTTTCCATTCCATTCCATTCCATTCCATTTCACATTCCATTCCATTCTATTTCACATTCCATTGCATTCCATTCCGCGTGCCATTACATTCCATTCCACATTCCATTCCACGTTCCATTCCATATTCCATTCCATGTTCCATTCCATTCCATTCCATTCCACATTCCATACCATTCCTTTCCACTTTCCATTCCATTCCATTCCATATTCCATTGCACATTCCGTTCCATTCCATTCCATTCCACCTTCAATTCCACATTCCATTCCATTGCATTAAACATTCCATTCCACATTCCATTCCACATAACATTCCACGTTCCATTCCACGTTCCATTCCATTCCTTTCCACATTCAATTCCACGGTCCACACCTTTCCATTCCACGTTCCATTCCATTCCATTCCCTGTTCCATTTCATTCCATTCCGTGTTCCATTCCATTCCATTCCATTCCATGTTCCATTCCACATTCCATTTCACATTCCATTCCCTTTCCATTCCTTTCCATTCCGCATTCTATTACCAATTACTTTCCATTCCAGTCAACTTCTCATTCCATTCAATTCCACATTCCATTCCATATCATTACATTCCATTCCACATTCAATTCCATTCCATTCCACAGGGAATTCCATTCCATTCCACCTTCCATTCCATTCTATTCCATTCCATTCCACTTTCTATTAAGTTCCATTCCACATTCCAATCCATTCCATTACTCATTCCATTCCATTTCATTGCATTCCACGTTCCATACCATTCCATTCCATTATATTTTCTATTCCATTCCATTCCACATTCCATTCCAATCAAATTCCTTCCATTCCATTCCACATTCCATTCCACCTTCCACTCCCTTCCACTACACATTCCATTCCATTCCATTCCATTCCACATTCCATTCCATTCAATTCCATTCCTTTCCATTTCAATCCATTCCACATTAAATTCCACATTCCATTCCTTTCCAATGCACATTCCATTGCATTCCATCCAAACTCCTATTCCATTCCACATTCCATTACATTCCATTCTACATTCGATTCCATTAGATTCCACATTCCATTAGATTCCATTCCACATCCCATTCCTCATTTCATTCCATATTCCATTCCATTCCACATTCCATTCCATTCCATTCCATTCCATTCTAGATTCCATTCAACATTCCATTCCATTCCATTCCATTCCATTCCAGATTCCATTCCACATTCTATTCCACGTTCCTTTCCATTCCACTCCACATTGCATTCCATTCCAATCCACATTCCATTCCATTGAATTCCACATTTAATTCAATTCCATTACATTCCTCATTCAATTACATACCATTCCGCCTTAAATTCCATTCCATTCCCTTCTATTCCACATTCCATTCCATTCCATTCCACATTCCATTCGATTCCATTCCACATTCGATTCCATTAGTTTCCACATTCCATTACCTTCCATTCCACATTCCATTCAACATTCCATTCCACATTCCATTCCATTCCATTCCACATTCCATTCCATTCCAATTCATTCAATTCCAGATTCCATTCCACATTACATTCCACTCCACATTGCATTCCATTCCAATCCACATTCCATTAAATTGAATTCTACATTTAATTCAATTCCATGGCATTCCACATTCAATTAAATACCATTCAGAATTAAAATCCATTCCATTCCCTTCTATTCCACATTCCATTCCATTCCATTCCACTTTCCATTCCTTTCCATTCCACATTCCATTCCCCATTTCATTCCACATCCTATTCCATTCCATTCCACATTCCATTCCACGTTCTATTCCATTCGATTCCACATTCCATTCCATTCCATTCCACATACTATTCCATTCAATTGCTTACTTCTTTCGATCCCTTTGCATTCCACTTTCCGTTCCATTCTTTTCCAATTCCATTGCACACCATTCTATTCCAATCCACATTCCATTCCATTCCATTCCACATTCCATTCCATTCCATTCCACATTCCATTCCACATTCCATTCCACAATCTATTCCACTTTCCATTCCATTTCATTACACATTCCTTTACTTTCCAGTCCACTTGCCATTCTATTTGATTCCACATTCCTTTCCACATTCCATTCCACATTCCATTCCACATTCCATTCCATTGCATTCCACGTTCCATTCCACATTTCATTCCATTACATTCCACATTCCAATCCACATTCCATTCCATTCTATTCCACGTTCCATTCCATTCCATTCCATTCCACTTTCCACTCCATTCCATTGCAATCCACATTTCTTTCCATTCCATTCTGCTTTCCATCACATTCCAAGCATTTCATTCCACATTCCTTTCCATTCCATTCTATTCCAGATTGCATTTCATTCCATTACACATTCCATTCCGTTCCATTCCAATTTCCATTCCATTCCATTCCACATTCCATTTGATTCCATTCCATTCCATTTCACATTCTATAGCATTCCATTCCTTTCCACATTCCATTACCTTCCGTTCAGTATTCCATTCCATTGCATTCCACATTCCATTTCACATTCCTTTCCATTCCATTACACATTCCATTCCACGTTCCATTCTCCATTCCTTTCCACATTCCATTCTACGTTCCTTTCCTCATTCCATCAAATATTCCATTCCATTCCTTTCCATATTACATACCATTCCATTGCATTCCATTCCACATTACATTCCATTATATTCCAAATTCCGTTCCATATTCCATTCCATTCCATTTCACATTCCATTCCAAATTCAATTCCATTCCATTACACATTCCATTCCGTTACATTCCACATTCCATTCCACATTCCATTCCTTTCCAATCCACATCCCTTTCCATTCCATCCAAGCTTCCATTCCATTCCACATTCCAATCCATTCCATTACACATTTCAATCCATTAAATTCCACATTCCATTCCATTCCATTCCACATTCCATTCCACATTGCATTCCATTCCATTCCACATTCCATTCCATTCCATTCCATTCCATCCCAGATTCCATTCCACATTCCATTCCACATTCCATTTCACGTTCCATTCCATTCCACTCCACATTGCATTCCATTCCATTCCACATTCCATTCCATTGAATTCCAAATTTCTTTCAATTCCAGGGCATACCACATTAAATTATGTACCATTCCACCTTAATTTCCTTTCCATTCCCTTCTATTCCACGTTCCACTCCATTCCATTCAACTTTGCATTCGATTCCATTCCATTCCACATTCCTTTCACCATTGCATTCCATATTCTTTTCTGATTTCCATTCCATTTCATTCCACATTCCGTTCCATTCCATTCCACATTCCTTTCCACATTCTATTCGAATCGATTCCACATTCCATTCCATTCCATTCCATATTCCATTCCATTCAATTGCTTATTTCTTTCTATTCCATTGCATTCCACTTTCCATTCCATTCCATTCCAATTCCATTCCAGTCAATTCTATTCCAATCCACATTCCATTCCACATTCCATTCCACATTCTATTCCAAGTTCCATTTGATTTCAATCAATATTCAGCTACATTCCATTCCACATGCCATTCCATTCGATTCCACATTCCTTTCCACATTCCATTCCAGATTCCATTCCATTCCATTCCATGTTCCATTCCACATTCCATTCCCTTCCACTTTCCTTTCCACATTCCATTACACATTACATTCCTTTCCATTCCACATTCCATTCCACTTTCCATTCCACATTCCATTCCATTACATTCGACATTCCATTCTATTCCACACTCAATTCCATATTCCATTCCGTTCCATTCCACATTCCATTCCACAATCCATTCCAAGTTCCATTCCACATTCCATTCCTTTCCATTCCTCATTCCATTGCATTGCATTCCACATTCCTTTCCGCTTTCTACTCCACTCCATTCCCCGTTCCATTCCATTCCATTCCACGTTGCATTCCACATTCTATTCCACATTCCATTCCACCTTCTATTCCATTCCATTCCACGTTTCATTCCACCATCCATTACACATTCCATTCCACTTTCCATTCTACGTTCCATTCCATTCCATTGCACGTTCCATTCCAAATTCTATTCCACATTCCATTCAATTCCATACCGTTCGATTCCACATTCCATGCCATTACTTTCCACGTTCCACTCCTTTCCATTGAACATTCCATTCCACATTCCATTCCAATTTCTATTCCGCATTCCGTTCCACATTCAAATCCACGTTCCGTTCCATTCCGCCTTCCATTCTACTTTCCCTTTCATATTCCATTCCACGTTCCATTCCAAGTTTCATTACAAGTTCCATTCCACCTTCCATTCCACATTCCATTCCATTCCATTACACTTTGCATTCCACATTCCATTCCATATTGCATTCCACATTCCGTTACGTTCCTTTCCACATTCCATTTCACTTTCCATTCCACATTCCATTCTATTTTCCATTCCACATTCCATTCCGTTCTATTCCGCATTCCATTCCACATTCCTTTCCACATTGCATTTCACATTCCATTCCATTCCATTCCACGTTCCATTCCACGTTCCATTCCACGTTCCTTTCCATTCCATTCCACGTTCCTTTACACATTCCGTTGCACATTGCATTCCACGTACCTTTCCGTTCCATTCAACGTTGAAGCCCAATTTTCATTCCGTTCCATTCCACGTTCCATTACACATTCCATTGCACATTCCATTTCACATTCCACTCCATTCCATTCCACTATCCATTCCACATGCCTTTCCACGTTCCATTCCACATTGCTTTCCACTCCATTCCACGATCCATTCCACATTCCATTCCACGTTCCATTGCCCATTCCATTCCGTTAAATAGCACGTTCCTTTCCACATTGCTTTCCACATTCCATTCCACGTTTCATTCAGTTCAATTCCACATTCCACTCCACATTCCATTCCACCATCCAGTCCTCATTCCATTCCATTCCACATTCCATTCCACATTCCATTCCATTCCATTGCATTTCATTCCACATTCAAATCCACATTCCATTCCACGTTCCATTCCATCTTCCATTCCATGTTCCATTCTGCATTCCATTCCATTCCATCCCACTTTCCATTCCACTTTCCATTCCACATTGCATTTCATGTTCCATTCCATTCCATTCCACGTTCCATTCCATTCCGTTACACATTCCATTTCATTCCATTCCACGATCCATTCCACATTCCATTCCACAATCCTTTCCATTCCATTCTACTTTCCATTCCACATTCCATTTCATGTTCCATTCCATTCCATTCTACGTTCCATTCCATTCCGTTACACATTCCATTTCATTCCATTCCATGATCCATTCCACATTCCATTCCACAATCCTTTCCATTCCATTCTATTCCACATTCCATTACATTCTATTAAACCATCAATTCCACATTCCATTCCACAATTTTTCCATGTTCCATTCCATTCCATACCACATTCCAATCCATTCCATTCCACATTCCATTCCATTCAATTCCACATTCCATTCCACTTTCCAATCCATTACATTCCACATTACATTCCACATTCCTTTCCGTTCTATTCCACATTTTTTTCCACATTCCATTCCGCATTCCATTCCACATTCCATTCCATATTGCATTCCGCATTCCATGCCATTCCATTCCATTTCATTCCACATTCCATTCCATTCCATTAATTTCCACATTCCATTCCATTCCATTCCCCTTACCATACCACATTCCATTCCATTCCATTCCACTTTCCGTTCTCATTCCATTGCACTACATTACACATTCCATTCCACATTCCATTCTATTCCATTCCACATTTCATATCGCACTCCATTCCATTCCATTCCACATTCCATTCCACATTCCATTCCTCTTTCCACTCCATGATCCATTAAACGTTCCATTTCACTTTCCATTCCATTCCATTCCACGTTCCATTCCATTCCATTCCTCATTCCATTTCATTCCATTCCACATTCAATTACACATTCCTTTCCACATTCCGTTCCACATTCTGTTTCACTATCCATTCCATTCCATTCCATTACACCTTCAATTCCATTCCATTGCACATTCCATTCCATTCCATTCCACCATCCATTCCGCATTCCATTGCACATTCCATTCCATTCTAAACTATTCCACATTCCATTCCGTTCCATTAATCCATCCATTCCACATTTCATTTCACAATCCATTCCACGTGCCATTCCATTCCTTTACACATTCCAATCCATTCCATTCAACATTCCATTCCATTCAATTCCACATTCCATTCCATTCCATTCCACATTCCTTTCCATTCCATTCCACATTCCATTCCATTCCATTCCATTCCCTTCCACACCATTCCACATTCCAATACATTGCATTCTACACTTCATTCAATTCGATTCGATTCCATTCCACATTTAACTCCATTCCACTCCATTCCACATTCCATTCCACATTCCATTCCTTTGCGTTTCACATTCCATTCCATTCCATTCCACATTCCATTCCACGTTCCATTCGACCTCGAAATTCATGTTCCATTCCACATCCCATTGCACTTTCCGTTCCTTTCCATTTCACATTCCATTCCATTCCCTTCCATATTCCATTCCATTCCATTCCACATTCCATTCCACGTTCCATTCAATTTCTTTCAATGATCCATTGCATTCCATTCATCGTTGCATTCCACATTCCAATCCCCATTCCATTCCACATTTTATTCCAAGTTCCATTCCATTGCATTCCACATTCCATTCATTGTTCCATTCCACGTTGCATTCCCTGTTCCCTTCCACGTCCCATTTGACGTTTCATTCCTTTCCATTCCACATTCCATTGCATTCCATTCCACATAACTTTCCAATCAATTTCACATTCCATTCCAAGTTCCATTCCACTTCATTCCACGTTCAACTCCACCTTCCATGCCACATTCCATTCCACATTGCATTCCAAGTTTCATTCCATTTCTTTCCACATTCCTTTCCATTCCATTCTACGTTCCATTCCACTTTCCATTCCAGATTCCATTCCACATTCCAATCCAAGTTCCATTCCATTCTTTCCGAGTTCCATTCCACTTATCTTTCCATTCCATTCCATGTTCCCGTCCACATTCCATTGCCCTTTCCATTCCACAATAAATTCCTCGTTTCATTCCATTTTTATTTCACATTCCATTCCACATTCCATTCCATCCCATTCCACGTTCCATTCCAAATTCCATTCCATTCCATTCCACTTTCCTTTCCATATTCTGTTCCTTATTCCATTCGATAACATTCCACATACCATTCCACATTCCATTCCATTCCATTCCGCGTTCTATTCTACATTCCATTCCATTCAATTTCACGTTCCATTCCATATTCCATTCCACATTCCATTCCACTTTCCACTTCACGTTCCATTCCATTCTCCATTCCTCATTCTGATTCACGATACATTGCACGATCCATTCCACATTCCATTCCAATACATTCCGTTACATTCCACATTCCCGTCCACATTCCATCCCACATTCCATTCTACGTTCCATTGCACGTTGCTTTCCACGTTCCATTCCATGTTCCATTCCGCGTTCCTTTCCATTCCATTCCATGTTCAATTCCATGTTCCATTACACATTCCATTTCACATTCCTTTCCATTCCATTCCACCTTCCATTCCACATTCCATTCCATTCCACTTTCCATTCCACATTCCATTCCACACTCCATTCCATTCCATTCCACATTCCATTTCACATTCCATTGCATTCCAATTCATATTCCATTCCACATTCCACTCTCCTTCTGTTGCATTTAATTCCACATTCCATTCCACATTCCATTCCATTCCACATTCCATTCCACTTTCCAATCCATTTTGCATTCCACATGCCGTTTCACATTCCATTCCACGTTCCATTCAAAATTCCTTTGCACGTTCTATTCCATTCCACTCCACGTTCCATTGCACACTCCATTCCATTCCATTCCACTTTCTATTCCACATTCCATTCCACATTCCATTGCACATTCCATTCCGTTCCATTCCACATTCCATTACGTTCCATCCCATATTCCATTCCACATTCCATTACATTCCATTCCGTAATCCATTCTACAATCCATTCCATTCCATTCCACATTCCATTCCACATTGCCTTGTATTCCATCCCACATTCCATTCCATATTATATTCCACACTCCTTACCAAAAATTCCATGTTAAACTCCAAGTTCCATTCCATTCCATTCCATTCCATTCCACATTCGATTCAACATTTCATTCCACGTTCGATTCCACTTTCCATTCCACGTTCCATTCCATTCCATTCCACATTCCATTTCACATTCCATTCCACCTTCCATTGGATTCCATTCCATTCCATGCCACATTCCTTTGCTTTCCTTTCCACTTTCAATTCCATTCCATTCCACATTCCATTCTATTCTATTCCTTACTCCATTCCATACCATGGCACATTCCATTCCATTCCATTGCATTCCACCTTCGATTCCATTGTATTCCACTTTCCATTCCATTCCATTCCACATTCCATTCCATTCCACATTCCATACCATTCCATTCCACATTCCATTCATCCTTCCATTCCAAATACCATTTCATTTCATTCAACTTTCCATTCTATTCCATTCCACATTCCAGTCCATTACACATTCCATTCCACATTCCATTCCCTTCCATTTCACCTTCCATTCCATTCTATTTCACATTCCATTCCACGTTCCATTCCAAGTTCCATTCCACGTTCCATTCCATTCCATTCCATTCCATTACACCCTCCATTACACATTCCATTCCCTTCCATTCCACATTACTTTCCATGGCATTCCACATCCCATTCCACGTTCCAGTCCACGTTCCATTCCTCGTTCCATTCTATTCCATTCCATGCCATTCCATTCCATTCCATTCCTTACCATTCTGGATTCCTTTCTATTCCATTCCACTTTATAATCGACTTTCCTTTCCATTCCTTTCCACATTGCATTTTATTGCATTCCACATTCCATTCCTTTCCATTCCACGTTCCATTCCACATTCCATTCCATGTTCTTTTCTACGTTCCACTCCATTTCATTCCATGTTCCATTCCACGTTCCATTACACATTCCATTCAACGTTTCATTCCACGTCCCACTCCATTCCATTCCACCTTCCATTCCAAGTTCCATTCCACGTTCCATTCCATTCCATTCCACTTTCCATTCCACGTTCCATTCCATAACATTCCACATTCCATTCATTTCCATTCTATTCCATTCCATTCCATTCCACATTCCAGTCCACATTCCATTACCTTACATTCCACAATCTTTTCCATTCCATTCCACATTCCATTCCATTTCATTCCACATTCGATTCCAGATTCCATTACCTTCCATTCCACATTTTTTCCATTCAATTCCACATTCCATTCCACATTCCGTTTCCTTTTCAATTCCATTCCATTCCATTCCGGATTCCATTCCATTACATTTCTCATTCTATCACACATTCCATTCCATTCCATTCCACATTTCATTACGCATTACATTACATTCGATACCACTTTACACTCCATTCCATTCCACTTTGCATTCCATTCCATTCCAGATTACTTTCCGCATTCCATTCTGCAATCCATTCCACATTCCATTCCATTCCATTCCAAATTCCATTCCATTCCATTCCACATTCCATTCCACTTTCCATTCCACATTACAGTCCATTCCATTCCACATTCCATGCCATTCCATTCCACGTTCCATTCCAGATTCCATTCCACACTCCATTCCATGTTCCATTCCATTCCACATTCCATTCCACTTTCTATTAAATTACATTCCAATTTCCGTTCTACATTCCATTGCCCATGCTATTCCAGGTCCCATGCCACATTGCATTTCACGTTCCATTCCACATTCCATTCCAACTTCCATTCCATGCCACTGCACTTTCCATTCCACATTCCATTCCGTTCCATTCCACGTTGAATTCCGCATTCCATTCCACATTCCATTCCATTCCATTCCGCTTTCTATTCCACATTCCATTCCACTGTCCACTCCACTTTGCATTCCATTCCATTCCACATTCCGTTCCATTCCTTTCCACATTCCATTCCATTCCATTCCACATTAAATTCCACATTGTAATCCACGCTGCATTCCACATTCCATTACACCTTCAATTCCATGTTCCATTCCAAGTTTCATTGCACGTTCCATTCCATTTCATTCCATGTTCCATTGCACATTCCATTCCATTCCACTGTCTATTCCACATTCCATTCCACATTCCATTTCAAATTGCATTCCATTCCATTCCACATTCCATTCCATTCCATTCCACATTCCATTCCATTGCATTCCACATTCCATTCCACCTTGCATTGCATTCCATTCCACATTCCATTCCACATTCCGTTCCACGTTCAATTCCAATCCATTCCACTTTCCATTTCACCTTTAATTCCACACTCCATTCCACATTCCATTCCAAGTTACATTCCATTCCAATCCATATTCCACTCCACTTTCCATTCGTTTCCATTCCACGTTGCATTTCACATTCCATTCCACGTTCACTTATATGTTCCATTCCACGTTCCATTGCATTCCATTCCACGTTCCATTCCTCATTCCATTCCATTGCATTCCACGTTCCATTGCATACCTTTCCACAATCCATTCCACTTTCCATTCCACATTCCATTCCACAATCCATTCCGTTCCATTCCATAGCATTCCACGTTCCATTCCACATTCCATTCTACATTACATTCCAAATTCCATTCCACATTCCATTCCATTACATTCCACGTTCCATTCCTGTTTCCATTCCACATTCGATTCCATTCCATTTCATTTCACTCCACATTCCAATGGAAGGGGGAATGGAATGCGGAATGCAATGAGGAATGGCACGTGAAATGGTATAGAATGGAATGTGGAATTGAACGTGGAATGGAATGGAATAGAATGTGGAATTTAATGGAATGGAATGTGGAGTGGAATGTGAATTGGAATGCAATGGAATGTGGAATAGAATGTGGAATGGAAAGGAATGGAATGTGGAATGGAATGGAATAGAATGTTTAATGGAACGTGGATTGCAATGGAATGGAACTTCGAAAGGAACGTGGAAAGCAACGTGAAATGGAATGTGGCATGGAAAGTGGAATGCCATGGTCAATGGAAACTGGAATGGAACATGAAATGTAATCGAATGGAAAGTGGAATGGAATGTGGAATGGAATGGAATGGAACGTGGAATGGAAAATGGAATGGAATATGGAATGGAACGTGGAACGAAATGTGGAATGCAAAGGAATGGATTGTGTAATGGAATTCAATGGAATGTGGAATGGAATGTGGTACGAAACGTGGAATGAAACGGAATGGAATTTGTAATAGAATGGAATGGAATGTTAAATGGAAGGTGGTACATAATGTGGAATGTAACGTGGAATGGAATGGAATGGTACGTGGAATGGAATGGAGCGAAATGTGGAATTCAATGGAATGGAATGTGGAATGCAGCGTAGAATGGAATGGAATGTGGAATAGAATGTGGAATGGAAAGGAATGGAATGCGGAATGGAATGGATTGGAATGGAATGGAATGGAACACGTAAAAGAACGTGGAATGCAACGTGGAATGGAATGTGGAATGGAATGGAAAAGAATGTGGAATGGAAGGTAATGGAATGTGGAACGGAATGTGGAATGGAATGCAATGGAATGTGATGTGGAATGGAATGGAAAAGAATGTGGAATGGAAGGAAATGGAATGTGAAATGCAATGTGGAATGGAATGGAATGGAATGGAATGGAACGCGTAAAAGAACGTGGAAGGCAACTTGTAATGGAATGTGGAATGGAATGGAAAAGAATGTGGAATGGAAGGTAAAGGAATGTGGAACAGAATGCGGAATGGAATGGAATGGAATGGGATGTGGAATGGAATGGAAAAGAATGTGGAATGGAAGGAAATGGAATGTGAAATGGAATGTGGAATGGAATGGACTTGAATGGAATATGGACTGTTATGGAATGGAACATTGAAGGGAATGGCATGGAATCTGGAATGGGACTTGGAATGGAATATGGAGTGGAACGTGTAATGGAATGTGGAATGGAATGGAATGGAACGTAGAATGGAACGTGGAATGGAATGTGGAATGAAACGTGGAAAGGAAAGTGGAATGTAAGTTGGAATGGAAAGGAATCTAACGTAAAATGAAATGGAAAGGAATGTGGAATGAAATGGTATAGAATGTGGAATGGAATGGAAAGGAATGTCGAATATAATTTGGAATGGATAGGAAAGGAATCCGGAATGGAATGGAATGGAATAGGATTGAATGGAATGGAATGGAAAGGAATGGAACGTGGAATGGAATGTGGAATGGAATTTGGAATGGAATGGAATGGAATGTGGAATGGAAGGGAATGGAAAGTGCAATGGAACGTGTAATGGAATGGAATGGAATGGAAAATGGAATGGAATGGAATGGAAAATGGAATGGAATGGAATGGAAAATGGAATAGAATGGAATGGTATGAGGAATGGAATGGAATGGAATGTGGAATGCAATTGAATGGAATGTGAAATGGAATGCGGAATGGATTGGAATGGTCTGGAATGTGGAATGGAGTGGAATGGAACGTGGAATGGAATGCAATGGAAGGTGGAATGGAATGCAATTGAAGGTGGAATGGAATGGAATCGAATGTGTAATGGAATACCAAGGAATGCAGAATGGTACAGAATACAATGTGGAATGGAATGGAATGGAATGCAATGGAATGTGGAAATGAATGGATGTAAACTGGAATGGAATGGAATGGAAAGTGGAATGGAATGGAATTGAATGGAATGGAGTATAGAATGGAACGTGGAATGGAATGGAATCGAAAGTGGAATGGAAAGTGCAATGGAACCTCTAATGAAATGTAGAATGGAAGGTGGAATGGAATGGAATGGAACGTGTAATGGAAAGTAGAATGGAACGTGGAATGGAATGGAAAGGAACGTGTAATGGAATGAGGAATAGAATGTGGAATGAAATGGAATGGAATGGAATGTGGTATGGAATGTGGAATGGAAAGGAATGGAATGCTGAATGCAATGTGGTATGGGATGTGGAATGAATAGGAATGGAATGTGGAATGGATTGTGGAATGGAATGGAATGGAATGGAATGAAAAAGGGAATGTGGTATGCAATGTGGAATGCAATGAGGAATGGGATGTGGAATGAAATGGAATGGAATGGGGAATGCAATGAGGAATGGAAAGGAATAGAAAGTTGAATGCAGTGTGGAATGGAATGGAATGGAATGTGGAGTGGAATATGGAATGTAATGAATGGAATGTGGAATGGAATGAGGAATGCATTGTGGAATGGAAAGTGGAATGGAATGTGGAATGGAATGTGGAATGGATCGTGGAATGTAATGGAATGGAACATGTAATAGAACGTGGAATGGAATGTGGAATGCAACGTGGAATGGAATAGAAAGGAATATGTCATGGAACTTGGAATGGAATGCAATGGAAAGAGGAATGGAATGTGGAATGGAACTTGGAATGCAAAGTACAATGGAAAGTGCAATGGAACGTGGAATGGAATGAAATGGAAAGTGGAATGGAACGTTGAATGGATCGTAGAATGGAATGTGGAATGGAAATTGGAATGTAAAGCACAATGGATTGTGGAAAGGAAAGTGGAATGTAATGGAATGGAAAGTGGATTGGAAAGTGGAATGGAATGGAATGGAACGTGGAATGGAATGTGGAATTCAATGTGCAATGGAACGTGGAATGGACGTGCAATGGAACATGGAATGGAATGGACCAGAATGTGGAATGGAATGTGGAATGGTATGGAATGGAAGATGGAATGGAATGTGGAATGGAATGTGGGAGGGAATGTGGAAGGGAATGCAAGGCAATGTGGAATGGAATGTGAAATGGAATGGGATGGAATGTGGAATGGAATGTAATGGAATGTGTAGTGGAAACTGGAATGGAATGTATTGGAATGGGAATGTAACACAATGGAATGTGGAATGGAATGTGGAAAGAAATGTGGCATACAAAGTGGAATGGAATGGAATGGAATGTGCAACGGAACGTGGAATGGAATTGAATGGAAGGTGGCATGGAATGTGGAATAAAATGTAGAGTGGAAAGAAATGGAATGTGGAAAGGAATGGAATGGAATGTGGAATGGAATGTGGAACGGAATGGATTTGAGTGTGGAATAGAATGTGAAATAGAATGGAAAGGAGTCAGGAATGGAATGGAATGGAATGGTATGGATTGCGGAATGGAATGGAATGGAACGTGGAATGGAACGTGGAATGGAACGTGGAACGGAAAGTGGAATGGAATGTAATGGAATGTGGAATGGAAGGGAATGGAATTTGGAATGGAAGGTGAAATGGAATGTGGAATGGAATGTGGAATGGAATGGAATGGTATGGAATGTGGACTGGAATGGAATGGAATAGATTGGAATGTGGAATGGAAAGGAATGGAATGGAATGTGGAATGGAATGCAGTGGAGTATGGAATGAACGGAATGGAATGGAATATGGAATGGAATGGAATGGAATGGAATATGCAATGGCATGGAATGGAATGGAACATGGAATGGAATGGAATGGAATGGATTCAGGAATGGTATTGAATGGAACATGGAATGGAAACTAGTGCCATGGAATGGAATGGAGTAGAATTGAATGTGGAATGGAACGGAATGGAAAGTAGAAGGGAATGGAAAGGAATGTTGAATGGAAAGGAATGGAATGGAATGGAAAGTGGAATGGAATGTGAAGTGGAATGTGGAATGAAACGTGTAGTGGAAAGAAATGGAACATGGAATGGAATGCAAAGTGGAATGGAATGGAATGGAATGTGGAGTGGAATGGAATGGAATGTGGAATGCAAAGTGGAATGCAACTTCCAATGGAAAGTGGAATTTAACGTGGAATGGAATGGAATGGAAAGTGGAATGGAATGTCGAACGGAATGTGGATCGGAATGGAATGGAGTGTGGAATAGAATGTGAAATAAAATGGAAAGGATTCAAGAATGGAATGGAATGGAATGGTATGGAATGGATTATGGAGTGGAATGGAATGGAATGGAATATTGAATGGAATGGAATGAGGAATGCTATGCAATGGAATATGGAATGGAAAGTAGTGCAATGGAATGGAATGGAATAGAATGGAATTTGGAATTGAATGGTATGGAAAGTGGAATGGAATGGAATGGAATGTGTAGTGGAAAGGAATGGAATGGAATGGAAGGCGGAATGGAATGTCAAATGGAATGTGGAATGGAACGTGTAATGGAATGAAATGGAACGTGGAATGGAATGGAAAGCGGAATCGAATGGAATGGAATGAGGAATGGAACAGGGAATGGAAAGTGTAATGGAATGTGGAAAGCAACGTGGAATGGAATGAAATGAAACATGGAACGGAATGGAATGGAATGTGGAATGGAATGGAATTGAACGTGGAATGGAATGTGGAATGGAACGTGGAATGGAACGTGGATTGGAACGTGGCAAGAAATGGAATGTTGAATAGAATGCAATGGAATGTTGAATGGAATGGAATGGAATATGGAATGTAACGTGGAATGGAAAGAAACGGAACGTGGAATGGAACGTGGAATGGAACCACTAATGTAATGTACAATGGAATGTGGAATTGAATGGATTGGAACGACTAAAGGAAAGTAGAATGGAAAATGGAATGGAATAGAATGGAACGTGGAATGGAATCTGGACTGGAATGGAATGCAAAGGGGAATAAAATGGAATGGAATGTGGAATGGAATGGAAGGTGGAATGGAATGGAATGGAATGGGAAAGGGAATGTGGAATGCAATAAGGAATGAAATGTGGAATGGAATGTGGAATGAAATGGAATGGAAAGTGGAATGGAATTTGGAATGGAATGGAATGGAATGTGGAATTGAATGTGGAATGCAATGAAATGGAATTTTGAATGGAATGGAATGGAATGTGTAATGGAAGGTTGAATTAAATGTGGAATGTAACGTGGCATGGAACCGAATGGAATGTGGAATGGAATGCAGTGGAATGTAGAAAGGAATTGAATGGAATGTGGAAAGGAATGGAATGGAATGTGGAATGGATTGTGGAATGCAATATGGAATGGAATGTCGAATGGAACCTGGAACGGAATGGAATGGAACGTGTAATGCAATGGAATGGAAAGTGGAATGGAATGGAATGGAATGTGGGATGAAAAGTGGAATAGATCTTGGAATGCAATGGAATTGAACGTGGAGAGGAACGTGGAATGGATCTTGGAATGGAACGTGGAATTGAATATGGAGTGGAAAGTGGAATGGAATGGAAATTAATGTGGAAAGGAATGAGGAATGTAATGGAGTGGAATGCGGAATGGAATTCAATGGAATGTGGAATGGAATGGAATGGAATGTGGAATGGAATAGAATGGAATATAGAATGGAATGTACAATGGAATGTGGAATGGAATGTGGAAGGGAATGCAAAGGAATGTGGAATGGAACGTGGAATGGATCGTGGAATGGAATGGAATGGAACATGGTGTGGAACGTGGAATGGAACTTGGAATGGAAAGTGGAGTGGAATGTGGAATGGAAAGTGGAATTGAAAGTGGAATGGAATCGAATGAAATGTGGAATGGAATGTGGAATGGAATATAAAGGAATGTGGAATACAATGTTGAATGGAATGGAATGGAATGCAGAATGGCAGGAAATGGAATGGTGTGGAATGAGGAATGGAATGTGGAATGGAACGTGGAATGGAATGGAATGGAACATGGAAAACAATGTGGATTGGAATGTGGAAGGTAAAGTGGAATGGAACTTGGAATGGACTGGAACGGAATGTGGAACGGGAAGTGGAATAGAATGGAATGGAATGTGGAAAGCAATGGAACGGAATTTTAGGTGAAATGGAATGTGGAAAGGAATGGAATGGAATGTTTAAATAGAATGGAATGGAATGTGGAATGCAATGTGCACTGGAAAGGAATGCAATGTGGAATGGAATGTGGAATGGAATGGAGTGGAATGTGGCATGGACTGTTTAATGGAAAGTGGAAAGGAATGTGGAATGGATTGTGCAATTGAATTTGGAATGGAATGTGAAATGCAATGTGGAATGGAATGTGGAATGTAACGCAATGGAAAGTGGAAGGGAATGTGGAATGGACTGTGGAATGGGACGTGAAATGGAACGTGGAATGCATTGCAATGGAATGTGGAATGGAATGTGGAATGGAAGTTGGAATGGAACGTGGAATGTAATAGAATGGAACATGGATAGGAATGTGGAATGAAAAGTGGAATGGAATGGAATGGAAAGTGCCATAGAATGTGGAATAAAATGTGCAGTGGAAAGAAATGGAGTGTGGAATGGAATGGAATGGAATGTGGAATGGAATGTGGAACGGAATGGAATTGATCATGGAATGGAATGTGGAAGGGAACGTGGAATGGAACATGGAATGAAATCGAATGTTGAATGGAATGGAATGGAATGTGGAATGGAATGGAATGGAATGTGGAATGGAATGGAATGGAATGGAATGGAATGTGGAATGGAATGGAATGGAATATGGAATGTAACGTGGAATGGAAAGAAACGGAACGTGGAATGGAATGGAATGGAAAGTCGAATGGAATGGAGTGGAATGTGGAATGGAATTGAATGGAATGTGAAATGGAATGTAATGGAATGTGGAATAGAATGTGGAATGCAATGTGGAATGGAATGTGGAATGGAACCTGGAATCGAATGGAATGGAACGTGTAATGAAATGGAATGGAAAGTGGAATGGAAGGTGGAATGTAATGAAATGGAATGTGGAAAGGAACGTGGAATGGATCATGGAATGCAATGGAATGGAACATGGAGTGGAACGTGGAATGGATCTTGGAGTGGAACGTGGAATGGATTGTTGAATGGAACGTGGAATGGAATGGAATTTAATGTGGAAAGGAATGAGGATTGGAATGGAGTGGAATGTGGAATGGAATAGAATGGAATGCGGAATGGAATGGAATGGAACGTGGATTGGAAAGTGGAATGGAACATGGAATGGAACGCGGAATGGAATGGAATGGAATGTGGAAAGGAATGGAATGGAATGTGGAATGAAATGGAATGGGTTATGGAATGCAACGTGGAATAGAATATGGAATGTAACAAGGAATGGAATGGAATGGAATGGAACGTGGAATGGAATGTGGAATGAAACGTGGAATGGAATGTGGAATGGAATGGAATGGAATGGCATGGAACTTGGAATTTAACAGGGAATTGTTGGGAGTGGAATGTGGAATGGAATGTGGAATGGAATGGAATGGATTGTGGAATGGAATATGGAAAGGAATGGAATGGAATGTGGAATGGAATATGGGATGGAACATATTGGAATGTGGAATGGAACAGAAAGGAATGTGGAATGGAATGTGGAATCGAATGTGGAATAGAAAGCAGAATGGAATGCAATGGAATGCGCAGTGGAACGTGGAATGGAATGGAATGGAACGTGCAAAGGAATTTGGAATGGAATGTGGAACGGAATGTGAAACGGAATGTGGAAAGCAACGTGGAATGGAATGTGGAATGCAATGGAATGGAATTGAATGTGGAATGGAATGGAATGTGGAATAGAATGTGTAATGGAAAGGAATGGAATGTGGAGTGGAATGTGGAATGGAATGGAAAGGAATGTGGAATGGAAAGTGGATTGCAATGGAATGGAACACCGAAAAGAATGTGGAATGCAACGTGAAATGGAATGTGGCATGGAACGTGGAATGCCATGGGCAATGGAATCTGGAATGGAACGTGAAATGTAATCGAGTGGAAAGGGGAATGGAATGTGCAATGGAATGGAATGGAACGTGGAATGGAAAGTGGAATGGAATATGGAATGGAATGTGGAATGAAAAGTGGAATGCAATGTAATGGATTGTGTAATGAAATGCTATGCAATGTGGAATGGAATGTGGAATGGAACGTGGAATGGAATGGAATGGAATTTGTAATAGAATGGAGCAGATGGAATAGAATGGAATGGAATGATATAGAACGTGGAATGGAATGGAAAGTGGAATGGAATGGAATGGAATGTGGAATGGAACACGGAACAGAAAGTGGAATGGAATGTGGAATGCAACGTGGAATGGAATGAAACGAAAGATGGAATGGAATGGAATGGAACGTGGAATGGAATGGATTTGAACGTGGAACGGAATGTTGAATGCAACGTGGAATGGAACGTGGAATGGAACGTGGAATGAAATGGAATGTTGAATGGAATTTAATGGAATGTGGAATGGAATGGATGGAATGTGGACTGTAATGTGGAATGGAAAGAAACGGAACGTGGAATGGAAAGTGGAATGGAACTTCTAATGGAAGATAGAATGGAAAGTGGAATGGAATGGAATGGAACGTGTAATGAAAAATAGAAAGGAAAGTGGAATGGAAAGGAATGGAACGTGGAATGGAATGTGGAATGGAATTGAATGAAATGTGGAATGGAATATGGAATACAAGGAGGAATGGAATGTGGAATGGAATGTGGAATGGAACGGAAAGGAATGTGGAATGGAATGGAGAGTGGAAGGGAAAGTGGAATGGAACGTGGAATGGAACATGGAATGGAATGTGGAATGGAATGGATTAGAATATGGAATGGAAAGGAAAGGAATGTGGAATGGAATTTGGAAAGGAATGGAATGGAAAGTGGAATCGAATGTGGAATGGAATGGAGTGGAATGTGGAATGGAATGTGGAATGGAATGGATTAGAGTGGAATGTGGAATGGAATGGAATAAAATGGAATGTGGATTGGAATAGAGTGGAATGGAATGGAATGTGGGGTGGAATGGAATGGAATGTGGAATGGAATGTGGAAGGGAATGAGGAATGCAAAGTGGAATGGAACGTGGAATGGAACGTGGAATTGAACGTGCAATGGAATGTGGAATGGAACATGGTATGGAACTTGGAATGGAACGTGGAATGGAAAGGAATGGAATGCGGAATGGAATGGAATGAAATGGAAAGGAATGTGAAATGGAATGAAAGGCAATGTTGAATGGAAAGCAGTGTGATGTGCAATGGAATGTGGAATGGAATGCGGAATGAAAAGGAATGGAACGTGGAATGGAACTTGGAATGGAACGTGGAATGGAACTTGCAATGGAACGTGGAATGGAATGTAAGGGAATGTGTAATCGAATGGAACAGAATGGAGTGGAATTGAATGGAATGTGAAACGGAATGTAGTGGAATATGGATTGGAATGGAATGGCATGTAAAATGGAATGGAATCTAATATTTGATGGAATATGCAATGGAATTGTATGGAATGTGGGATGGAAGAGAATGGGATGTGGAATGGATTTGAATGGAATGGAACATGAAATGGAAGGTAATAGAATGGAATGTGGAATAGAATGTGGAATGGAAAGGAATGGAATGTGGAATTAAACGAAATGGAACGTGGAATGGAAAGTGGAAAGAATTTGGAATGGTACGCGAAAGGAAAGTGGAATGGAACGCAGAAGGCAAAGTGTAATGGAATGTGGAAGGGAATGTGGAATGGAATGGAATGCCATGTGTAATGGAATGCAATGAAATGTGGAATGGGATGGAATGGAATGTGGGATGCAATTTTGAATGGAAAGGAATGGAATGTGGAATGGTATGCAATGCAATGTGGAATGGAATGCAATGAAATGTGGAATGGGATGGAATGGAATGTGGGATGGAATGTTGAATGGAATGGAATGGAATACGGAATGGAATGCAATGTGGATTGGAATTCAATGGAATGTGGAATGGAATGTGGATTGGAATGGAATGGAATGTGGAGTGGAATGGAGCGGTGTGGAATGTTGAATAGATGGTAAAGGAATGTGGAATGGAATGCGAAATGGTATGGAGAAGAATGATTAATGGTATGTAGAATGGAATGGAGTTGTATGTGGGTTGCAAAGGAATGGAATGTGAAATGGAATGCGGAATAGAATGGAATGGAACGCGGAATGGAACATGGAATGTAACGTGGAATGGAACGTGGAATGGAACGTGGAAAGGAACGTGGAATGGAAAGTGTAATGGAACGTGGAAAGGAATTTGGAATGGAATGTGGAATGGAATAAAATATAATGTGGAATGGAATGCAATGAAATGTGTAACGGAATGGAATGGAATGTGGGATGGAATGTGGAAAGGAATGGAAGGTGGAATGGAATGTTGAATGAATTGGAATGGAAAGTGGAATGGAACGTGGAATGGAACGTGGAATGGAATGGAATATGGAAGGGAATGGAATGGAATGGAATGTGGATTGGAATGCAATGGAAAGTGGAATGGAATGGAATGGAATGGAATGGAATGGAATGGAATTTGGAATGGAATGTAACGGAATGGTATGGAATTTGAAATGGAATGGAATGGAATGTGGAATGGAATGGAATGCAATGTGGAATGGAATGTGTAATGAATGGAATAGAATGTGGAATGGAATAGAATGGAATGTGGAATGGAATGGAATTGAAGGTGCAATGGAATGGAATGGAATGTGGAATGGAATGTGGAATGCAATGGAGAGGAATGTGGAAAGGAATGGAATGGAATGTGGAATGGAATGTAGAATGGAAAGGAATGTGGAATGGAATGGATTGGAATGTGGAATGGAATAGAATGGAATGGAATGTTGAATTGAATGGAAACAAATTGAATGTGGAATGGAAAGTGGATAAGAATGTTGAACAGAATGCAATCGAGGGTCAATTGGAATGCGGAATGGAATGGAATGGAAAGTGGAATGGTATGGAATGTAGAATGGAATGGATTTGAATGGAATGGAATGTGGAATGGAGTGGAATGTGAAATGGAATGGAATGCCATGTTAAACGGAATGTAATCGACGGTAGAAAGGAATGGAATTGAATGTGGAATGGAATGGAATGGAATGGAATGGAATTTAATATGAAATAGAAAGTGGAAAGTAATGGAATGGAATGTGGAATGTACTGAAGTGGAATGTGGTATGGAATGGGATGCAATGGAGTGGAATGTGGACTGAAATGCAATGGAATTTAGTTTGGAATGGAATGGAATTGAATGGAATGAGGACTTGAATGGAATGGAATGGAATGAAATGTAGAATTGAAAGGAATCGAATGTGGAATTAAAAGGAATTGAACGTGGAATGAAATGGAATGGAAACTGGATTAGAAAACGGAATGGAATGGAATGGAAGGTGGAATGGAATGCAATGAAATGTCGAATGGAATGGAGTAGAATGGAACGGAATGTGTAATGGAAATGAATGGAATGGAATGTGGAATGGAATGTGGAATGCAATGGAATGGAATTTGAAATAGAATGTGGAATGCAATGGAATGGAATGTTGAATGGAATGTGGAATGGATTGGAATGGAATGGAATATGGAAAGGAATGTGGAATGGAATGTGCAATGGAATGTGGAATGGAAAGGAATGGAATGGAATGTTGAATGGTATGGGGAAGGGAATGGAATTGAATGGAATGCAATTTGGAATGGAATGTGGAATGGCATGTGCAATGGAATGTGGATTGGAATGAAATGGAATGTGTAATCAAATGTGTAATGGAAGGTGTAATGGAACGTGGAATGGAACACTGAATTGAAAGTGGAACGGAATCTGGAATGGAACGTGGAATGGAATGCGTAATGGAAATGAATGGAATGTGTAATGGAATGGAATGTGTAATGGAACGTGGAATGGAATGGAGTAGAAATTGGAATGGAATGGAATGGAACGTGGAATGAAATAAAATGGAACGTGGAATGGAGTGGAATGGAATGCGGAATGGAATATGGAATGAAGCGGAATGGAATTGAATCTGGAATGGAATGGAATGGAATGAGGAATGGAATGGAATGGAATGTGGAAGGGATTGTGGAATGGAAAGAATAGGAATGTGGAATGGAATGGAATGGAATGTGGAATGGAATGGAATGGAATGGAATGGAATGAGGAATGGAACGGAAGGGAGTTGGAATGGAATGGAATGGAATGTGGAATCGAACAGATTAGAATGGAGTGTGGACTGGAATGCATTGGAATGGAGTTGAATGTGGAATGGAATGGAATGGAAAGTTGAAAGGAATGTGGAATGGATTGGAATGGAATGTGGAATGCAATGGAATGCAATGTGGCATGCAATGTGGAATTGAATGTGGAATGCAATAGAATGGAATGCAATGTGGAATGGAATGGAACGGAATGTGGAATGTAATGGAATGGAATATGGAATGGAATAGAATGGAATGTAGAATGGAATGTGGAATGGAATGTGGAATGGAACTTGCAATGTAACGTGGAATGGAATGGAATGGAAAGGGGAACGGAACATGGAATGGAACATGGAATTCATTGTGGAATTGAATGGAATAGGATGTGGAATGGAAGGTGGAATGGAACATGGGGTGTAATGGAATGGATCGTGGAAAGGAACATGGAATGGAAAGTGGAATGGAACGTGGAATGAAACATGGAATGGAATGGAATGGAAAGTTGAATGTAATGGAATTTTACGTGGAATGCAACGGAATGGAATGTGCAATGGAATCGAATGGAATTTGTTCTGGAATGGAATGGAATGTGTAATGGAATGGAATGGAATGCAATGTGGACTTGAATGGAATAGAATGGAATGAAATGTGGATTGGAATATAATGGAAAGTGGAATGGAATGTGGAATGACACGGAATGGAATGTGGAATGGAATGGACTGGAATGTGAAATGGAAATTGAAATGGAATGGAGTGGAATATGAAATGGAATGGAATGCAATGAAATGTGGAACGGAATGAAATGGAATGGAAACTGGAATGGAATGTGGAATGGAATCGAATGCAATGTGGATGGAACGTGGAATGGAATAGAATGGAACGTGGAATGGATAGAATGGAACGTGGAACGGAACACGGGATGGTACGTGGAACAGAACGTGGAATGGAACGTGGAATGGAACGTGGACTGTAGAATGGAAAGGAATGTAAAGTGGAATGGAGAGGAATGGAATGTGGGTTGGAATGGAATTCAAGGTGGGAAGGAATGGAATGTAATGTGGAATGGAATTGAATGGAATGTGGAATGGAATGTGGAATGAAATGGAATGTGGAATGGCATGGATTGGAATGGAATGGAATATGGAATGGAATGGATTGGAATGGAGTGTGGACTGGAATGCATTGGAAAGGATTAAAATATGGAATGGAATGGAATGGAAAGTGGAAAGGAAAGTGGAATGAATTGGAATGGAAAGTGGAATGGAATGGAATGGAATATGAAATGGAATGTGCAATTGAATGTGGAATGCAATGGAATGGAATGTGGAATGGAACCAGGAATGGAATGGAATGGAAAGTTGAATGGAGCGTTGAATGGAATGGGATGGAAAGTGGAATGGAATGGAATATGTAATGAAATGGAATGAGGTATGGAATGGAATGGAATGTGTAATGAATGGAATGGAATGTGAAATGGAATAGAATGGAATGTGGAATGGAATGGAATTGAAGGTGCAATGGAATGGAATGGAATGTGGAATGGAATGTGGAATGCAATGCAGGGGAATGTGGAAAGGAATGGAATGGAATGTGGAATGGAATGTAGAATGGAAAGGAATGTGGAATGGAATAGATTGGAATGTGGAATGGAATGGAATGGAATGGAATGTGGGATTGAATGGAAACAAATTGAATGTGGAATGGAAAGTGGATAAGAATGTTGAACAGAATGTAATCGAGGGTGAAATGGAATGCGGAATGGAATGGAATGGAAAGTGGAATGGAAAGGAATGTAGAATGGAATGGATTTCAATGGAATGGAATGTGGAATGGAATGGAATGTGAAATGGAATGGAATGCAATGTTAAACGGAATATAATCGAAGGTAGAATGGAATGGAATGGAATGGAATGTGGAATGGAATGGAATGGAATGGAAAATGGAATAGAATTTAATATGGAATGGAAAGTGGAAAGTAATGGAATGGAATGTGGAATGTACTGAAGTGGAATGTGGTATGGAATGGGATGCAATGGAGTGGAATGTGGACTGAAATGGAATGGAATATAGTTTGGAATGGAATGGAATTGAATGGAATGAGGACTTGAATGGAATGGAATGGGAAGAAATGTAGAATTGAAAGGAATCAAATGTGGAATTAAAAGGAATGGAACGTGGAATGAAATGGAATGGAAACTGGATTAGAAAACGGAATGGAATGGAATGGAATGTGGAATGGAGTGGAATGGAAAGGAATGGATTGGAAGGTGTATGGAATGGAATGGAAAGTGGAATGGAATGGAATGGAATGTGGAATGGAATGGAATGTGGAATGGAAAAGAATGGAATGTGAAATGGAATACAATGTGGAATGCAATGGAATGGAATGAGCAATGGAAAGTTTAATGGAATGGAATGGAATATGTAATGGAATGGAATATTGAATGGAACGTGGAATGGAATGGAATAGAACGTGGAATGCAATGGCATGGAAAGTGGAAAGAAATGAAATGGAATGTGGAATGGAATGGAATGGAATGTGGAATGAAATAGGGAATGGAATGTAGAATGGGGTGGAATGGAATGTGGAGTGCAAAGTGGAATGGAAGTTGGAATGGAATGGAATGGAAAGTGGAATCGAATGTGCAGTGGAATAGAACGGAATATGGAATGAAATGTGTAATGGAACAAATTGGATTGGAATAAAATGAGTAATGGAATGGAATGGAATGGAATTTGGAATGAAATGGAATGGAATGGAATGTGGAGTGGAATGTGACATGGAGTGGAATGGAATGGAACATGGAATGGAATGCATGGAACGTGGAATGGAATGGAATGTGGACAGGAATGCAATGGAATTCAATTAAATGTGAAATGGAAAGGAATGGAATGTGGTATGCAATTGAATGGAATGTGCAATGAAATGGGGTGAAATGTAGAAGAGAATGTGGAACTAAATGGAATGGAATGTGGAATACAATTGATTGGAATGTGGAATGGAACGGAATGGAATGTAGAATGGAATATGGAATGGAATGGAATGTGGAATGGAATGTGGAATGGAAAGTTTAATGGAATAGAATGGATAGTGGAATGGAATGGAATGGAATGGCATGTGGAATGGAACGTAGAATGGGAAGGAATGAAACGTGTAATGGAATGGAATGGAACATGGAATGGAATAGAATGGAATGTGGAAAGGAATGGAATGGAATGGAATGGAAAGTGGAATGGAGTACGAAATGGAATGGAATGAAATGTGGAATGGAACGTGGAATGGAACGTTTAATTGAACCTGAAATGGAATGAAACGAAAAGTGGAATGGAACGTGGAATGGAACGTGGGATTGAAAGTGGAATGGAATGTGGAATGGAATGTGGAATGAATGGAATATTAAATGGACTGCAATGGATTAGAACGTGGAATGGAATGGAATGAAATGTGCAATGGAATGTGGAAAGGAATGTGGAAGGGAATTTGGAATGGAATGGAATATGGAATGGAATCTGGAAAGGGATGGAATGATATGAAATGGAATGGAATGGAATGTGGAATGGAACGTGGAATGGAATGGAATGGAAAGAGAAATGGAACGGAATAGAACGTTGAATGGAATGGAATGGAATGTGAAATGGAATGGAATTGAAAGGAATGTGGAATAGAATGGAATGAAATGTGGAATGGAAGGTGGAATGGAATAGAATGGAATGTGGAATGGAATGGAATGCGGAATGGAACGTGGAATGCAAAGGAATGGATCGTGGAATGGAATGGAATGGAATTTGGAAAGAAATGCATGCGGAATGTAATGAAATGGAATACGGAATGGAATGTGGAATGGATTGTGGAATGGAATATGGAATGGAGTGTGGAATGGAATGCAATGGAATGTGGAATCGAATGTGAAATGGAATGGAATGGAATGTGCAATGGAATGGAGTGGATGCTAAAGCAATGTGGAATGGAATGGAATGGAATGTGGAATGGAAAATGGAATGGAATGAAAAGGAATGTGGAATGGAAAGGAGAGGAGTGGAATGTGGAATGGAATGGAATGGAATGTGGAATGGAATGCAATGTAATGTGGAATCGAATGTGAAATGGAATGGAATGGAATGTGGAATGGAATGGAGTGGATGCGAAAGCAATGTGGAATGGAATGGAATGCAATGTGGAATGGAAAGTGGAATGGAATGAAAAGGAATGTGGAATGGAAAGGAGAGGAGTGGAATGTGGAATGGAATGGAATGGAATGGAATGCAATGCATTGGAAAGGAATGGAATGAGGAATGGAATGGAATGGAAAGTGGAAAGAATTGGAAATGGAATGGAATGGAATGTGTTGGAATGGAATGGAATGGAATGTGGAATGGAATGGAATGGAATGTGGAATGGAATGGAATGGAAAGCAAACGCAATGGAATGTGGAATGGAATTGAATGGAAAGTTGAATCGAATGTGTAATAGAACGGAATGGAATGGAATCTTTAATGGAATTTAATGGAATGTGGAAGAGAATGCAATGGAATGTGGAATGGAACCGAATGGAATGGAATGTGGAATGGAATCTTAAATGGAATGTGGAATGGAATGGAATGGAACGTGGAATGGGAATGTGGTATGGAACGGAATGGAACATGGAATGGAATGTGAAATGGAATGGAAAGTGGAATGGAATGTGGAAAGGAATGGAATGCAATGTGGAATGATGAAAGGAATCGAATGGAATGGAATGTGCAATGGAATGTGGAATGGAATGGAATGTAACGTGGAATGGAAAGGAATGGAATGTGGAATTGAACAAGGAAAGGAATGGAATGGAACGTTGAATGGAACATTAAATGGAATGGAATGGGAAGTGGAATAGGTTAGAATACGTAATGAAATGGAGTGAGGTATGGAATGGAATGGAATGTGTAATGAAAGGAATGGAATGGAATGTGGAATGGAACGTGGAATGGAAAGGAATGGAAGGTGCAATGGAATGGAATGGAACGTGGAATGGAATGGAAACAAATTGAATGTGGAATGGAATGTGGATAGTAATGTGGAACGGAATGGAATCGAGGGTGAAATGGAATGCGGAATGGAATGGAATGGAAACTGGAGTCGCATGAAATTTAGAATGGAATGGATTTCAATGGAATGGAATGTAGAATGGAATGGAATGGAATTTGGAATAGAATGCAATGGAATGGAATATGGAATGGAATTTAATATGGAATGGAATGTGGAAAGGAATGGAATGTGGAATGTACTGAAATGGAATGTGGAACTGAATGGGATGGAATGGAGTGGAATGTGGACTGGAATGAAATGGAATATAGTTTGGAATGGAATGGAATTGAATGGAATGAGGACTTGAATGGATTGGAGCTGAATGAAATGTAGAATTGAATGGAAACGAATGTGGAATTAAATGGAATGGAACGTGGAATGAAATGGAATGGAAACTGGATTAGAATACGGAACTGAATGGAAAGGAATGTGGAATGGAGTGGAATGGAATGGAATGGAATGGATTGGAAGGTGTATGGAATGGAATGGAAAGTGGAATGGAATGGAATGGAATGTGGAATGGAATGGAATGTGGAATGGAAAAGAATGGAATGTGAAATGGAATACAGTGTGGAATGCAATGGAATGGAATATGGAATGGAAAGTGTAATGTAATATAATGGAATATGTAATGGAAAGGAATGTTGAATGGAACGTGGAATGGACTGGATTAGAACGTGGAATGGAATGGAATGGAACGTGGAATGGAATAAAATGGAATGTGGAATGCAATGGAATGGAATGTGGAATGAAATAGGGAATGGAATTTGGAATGGGGTGGAATGGAATGTGGAGAGGAAGGTGGAATGGAAGGTGGAATGGAATGGAATGGAATGTGGATTCGAATCTGAAATGGAATGGAACAGAATGTGGAATGGAAAGTGTAATGGAATGTAATGGATTGGAATAAAATGTGTAATGGAATGGAATGGAATGGAATTTGGATTGAAATTGAATGGAATGGAATGTGGAATGGAATGGAATGGAATGTGGAATGGAATGGAATTGAATGTAATTAAATGTGAAATGGAAAGGAATGGAATGTGGTATGCAATTGAATGGAATGTGCAATGAAATGGGATGAAATGTAGAAGAGAAAGTGGAACTAAACGGAATGGGATGTGGAATACAATGAATTGGAATGTGGAATTGAACGGAATGGAATGTAGAATGGAATATGGAATGGAATGGAAGGTGGAATGGAATGTGGAATGGAATGTGAAATGGAATGGAATGGACAGTGGAATGGAATGGAATGGAATGTGGAATGGAACGTGGAATGGGAAGGAATGGAACGTGTAATGGAACGGAATGGAACATGGAATGGAATAGAATGGAAAGTGGAAAGGAATGGAACGGAATGGAAAGGAATGTGGAATGGAGTATGAAATGGAATGGAATGAAATGTGGAATGGAACGCGGAATGGAAAGTTTAATACAACGTGAAATGGAATGAAATGAAAAGTGGAATGGAACATGTAATGGAACGTGGGATTGAAAGTGGAAAGGAATGTGGAATGGATTGTGGAATGAATGGAATAGAAAATGTTCTGGAATTGATTGTAACGTGGAATGGAATGGAATGGAGTGTACAATGGAATGTGGAATGGAATGTGGAATGGAATGTGGAATGGAAAGTTGAATGGAAGATGGAATGGAATGGAATGGAATGTGGAATGTAATCTGGAATGGAATGGAATATTGAATGGAATCTGGAAAGGGATGGAATGATATGGAATGGAATGAAGTGGAATGTAGAATGGAATTTGGAATGGAATGCAATGGAACATGAAATGGAATGGAATACAACGTTGAATGGAACGGAACGGAATGTGGAATGGAATGCAATTGAACGGAATGTGGAATAGAATGGAATGAAATGTGGAATGGAAGGTGGAATGAAATAGAATGGAATGTGGAATGGAATGGAATGCGGAATGGAACGTGGAATGCAATGGAAGGATCGTGGAATGGAATGGAATGGAATTTGGAATGGAATGCATGTGGAAAGTAATGCAATAAAATGCGGATTGGAAAGTGGAATGAAATATGGAATTGAGCATGGAATGGAATGCAATGGAATGTGGAATCGAATGTGAAATGGAATGGAAAGGAATGTGGAATGGAATGGAGTGGATGCGAATGCAATGTGGAATGGAATGGAATGGAATGTGGAATGAAATGTGGAATGGAATGAAAAGGAATGTGGAACGAAATGGAGAGGAGTGGAATGTGAAATGGAATGGAATGGAATGGAATGCAATGTATTGGAAAGGAATGGATTGAGGAATGGAATGGAATTGAAAGTGGAAAGAATGGGAAGTGGACTGGAATGGAATGTGGAATGGAATGGAATGTGGAAAGGAATGGAACGGAATGTGGAATGGAATCGAATGGAAAGCAAATGGATTGGAATGTGGAATGAAATGGAAAGGAAAGTGGAATGTAATGGAATGGAATGTGGATTGCAATGGAATGAAATGTGGAATGGAATTGAATGTAATCTGGAAAGGAATATGGAATGCAATGGAACGGAAAGTTGAATGGAATGAAATGGAATACGGAATGGAATGGAATGGAACGTGGTATTCAACGTGGAAAGGAACGTAGAAAGGAATGGGTAATGGAAAGTGGAATGGAATGTGGAATGTAACGTGGAGTGGAATGTGGAATGGAAGGGAATGGAATAGAATGGAATAGAATGGGTAATGGAATAGAATGGTATGTGGAATGGATTGGAATGGAATGTGGAATCGAGGAATGGAATGGAATGTGAAATGGATTGTGGAATGGAATGGAATGGAACGTGGAACGGAATGGAAATGAACTTGTAATGGAATGGATTGGAATGTCCAATGAAATGGAATGGAAGGTGAAATGGAATGTTGCATGAAATGTGGAATGAAGATGAATGGAATGTGGAATGGAATATGGAATGGAACGGAATTGATTGTGGAATCGAATGTGAAATGGAATTGAATGTAATGTGGAATGGAATGTGCAATGGAATGGAATGGATTGGAAAGCAATGTGGAATGGTATGGAATGGCATGGAATGTGGAATGGAAAGAATGGAATGGAATGGAATGGAATGGAATGTGGAATAGAATGGAATGGAAGGTGGACTGGAATCGGATGCAATGGAATCGAATGTGAAAAGAAATGGAATGGAATGTGATATGCAATTGAACGGAATGTGGAATGGAATGAAATGGAATGTAGGATGGATTGTGCAATGGAATGGAATGGAATATGGAATGGAATGGAATGGAATGCAATATTGAGTGGAATGCCTAGGAATAGAATGGAAAGGGGAATGGAATGGAAATGAACGTGGAATGTAACGGAAGGGAATGTGGAATGGGAAGTGGAATTGAACGGAAAGGAATGTGGAATTGAATGTGGATTGGAATGGAAAGTAATGTGGAATGGAATATGTAATGCAATGGAATGGAATTTGGAAAGGAATGTGGAATGCAATCGAATGGAAAGTGTAAAGGAATGTGGAATGTAATGGAATGGAATGTGAAATGGAACGTAGAATGGAATGGAATGTGAAATGGAATTTGGAATGGAAAGTGGAATGCAATCTTTGGAATGGAATGTGGAATGGAATGGAATGGAATGTGGAATGGAATGTAGAATGGAATGGAATGGAATGTGTAATGGAACGTGGAATGGAATGGAATGGAAAGTGGAATGGAACGTGGAATGGAACGTGGAAGGGAAAGTGGATTGGAAAGTGGAATGGAATGTTGAATAGATTGCGGAATGGAAAGTGTAATGGAATGTGCAATTTATTGTGGAATGGAATGGAATGGAAAGCGTAATGGAAAGTAAGGGAATGTGGAATAGAAATGACTGGAAAGTGGAATGGAATGGAAAGGAATCTGCAATGGAACGGAATGTGGAATGGAAGGGAATGGAATATGCAATGGAATGGAATGGAATGGAATGTGGAATGGAATGTGGAATGAAATGTGGATTGGTATGGAATGGAATGTGGAATGGAAAGGATTGGCATTGAATGGAATAGAATGTGAAATGGAACGGAATTGAACGTGGATTGGAATGGAATGTAACGTTGAATGGAATGGAATGGAATGGAATATGGAACGGAACGGGATGGAATGCGGAATGGAATGTAAAGGAATGCGGAATGGAATGTAATGGAGTGGAATGTAGTAAGGAATGGAATGGAATGCAATGTATTGGAAAAGAATGGAATGTGGAATGGAATGGAATGGAATGTGGATTGGAATAGCTTGCAACGTTGAATGAAATGGAACGTAATGGAAAGTTGATTGGAATCAAATGCAATGTTGAATGAAATATAATGCAATGGAATGTGAAAAGGAATGGAATTGAATGTGGATTGGAATGGAATGCAATGTGGAACGGAATGGAAAGCAATAAGGAATGGAATTGAATGGAATGTGGAATGTAATGTGGAATATAATTTAATGGAATGCGGTATCATATGTGGAATGCAATGCAATGGAACGTGGAATGGAATGGAATGGAATGTGGAATGGAACGTGGAATGCAATGTGCTATGGAATGTGGAATGGAACGTGGAATGGAATGTGGAATGATATGCGGAATGTAATGTGGAATGGAATGGAAGGTGGAATGGCATTTGGAATGGAATGGAATGGAATACAATGTTGAATGGAATGGAATGGAATGCAATGTGGAATGGAATGGAATGGAATGTGGAATGGAATGGAATGGAATGTGGAATGGAATATGGAATGGAATGTGGAATTGAACGTAGAATGGAATGAAATGTAACGGAATGGAGTGTGGAATGTTATGTGGAATGGAGTGGAATGGAATGTGGAATGGAATGAAATGGAATGGAACGTCGAAGGGAATGTGCAATGGATTGTGGAAGGGAACGTGGAATGTAAAGGAATGGAAAGTGGAGTGAAACGTGGAAAGGAATGGAATGGAACGTGTAATGGAACATGGAATAGACTGTGGAATGGAAAATGAAATGGAACGTGGAATGGATTGGAATGGCATGTGGAATGGAAAGTGGAATGGCATGTGGAATGGAATGCAACACAATGTGGAATGGGATGTGGAATGGAATGGAATAGAATGCCGAGTGGAATGTGGAATGGAATGGAAAACAAAGTGGAATGGAATGGAATGGAATGTCGAATAAAATTTGGAAAGGAATGCAAAGATACCCAGAGTGCAATGGACTGGAATGGAATAGAATTGAATGGAGTTCAATGGAATGGAAAGGAACGTGGAATGGAAAGGAACGTGGAATGGAACGTGGAATGGAAAGTGGAATGGAACGTGGAATGGAAAGTGGAAGGGAATAGAATGGAATGTGGAATGGAAGGGAATGGGATGTGGAATGATATGTGTAATGGAAAGGAATGGAATGGAATGGAATGGAACGTGGAATGGAAAGTGGAATGGAACGTGGAATGGAATGTGGAATGGAATGTGGAATAGAAGGGAATGGAATGTGGAATGGAATGAGTAATGGAATGGAATGGAAAGCGGAGTGGAATGCAATGGAATGTGGAATAGAATGTGGAATGGACTGTGGAATGGAATGTGGAATGGAACGGAATGGTCTGGAATGTGGAATGGAATGCAATATGGAATTCAATGGAGTGGAACGTGGAATTGAATGGAATGGAATGTGGAATTCAACGTAGAATGGAATGAAATGTAACGGAATGGAGTGTGGAATGGTATGTGGAATGGAGTGGAATGGAATGTGGAATGGAATGAAATGGAATGGAACGTGGAAGGGAATGTGCAAAGGATTGTGGAAGGGAACGTGGAATGTAAAGGAATGGAAAGTGGAGTGAAACGTGGAAAGGAATGGAATGGAACGTGTAATGGAATGTGGAATAGACTGTGGAATGGAAAATGAAATGGAACGTGGAATGGATTGGAATGGCATGTGGAATGGAAAGTGGAATGGCATGTGGAACGGAATGCAACACAATGTGGAATGGGATGTGGAATGGAATGGAATAGAATGCCGAGTGGAATGTGGAATGGAATGGAAAACAAAGTGGAATGGAATGGAATGTCGAATAAAATTTGGAAAGGAATGCAAAGATACCCAGAGTGCAATGGACTGGAATGGAATAGAATTGAATGGAGTTCAATGGAATGGAAAGGAACGTGGAATGGAACGTGGAATGGAAAGTGGAATGGAACGTGGAATGGAAAGTGGAAGGGAATAGAATGGAATGTGGAATGGAAGGGAATGGGATGTGGAATCATATGTGTAATGGAAAGGAATGGAATGGAATGGAATGGAATGGAATGGAATGGAACGTGGAATGGAAAGTGGAATGGAACGTGGAATGGAATGTGGAATGGAATGTGGAATAGAAGGGAATGGAATGTGGAATGGAATGAGTAATGGAATGGAATGGAAAGCGGAGTGGAATGCAATGGAATGTGGAATAGAATGTGGAATGGACTGTGGAATGGAATGTGGAATGGAACGGAATGGTCTGGAATGTGGAATGGAATGCAATATGGAATTCAATGGAGTGGAACGTGGAATTGAATGGAATGGAATGTGGAATTCAACGTAGAATGGAATGAAATGTAACGGAATGGAGTGTGGAATGGTATGTGGAATGGAGTGGAATCGAATGTGGAATGGAATGAAATGGAATGGAACGTGGAAGGGAATGTGCAATGGATTGTGGAAGGGAACGTGGAATGTAAAGGAATGGAAAGTGGAGTGAAACGTGGAAAGGAATGGAATGGAACGTGTAATGGAATGTGGAATAGACTGTGGAATGGAAAATGAAATGGAACGTGGAATGGATTGGAATGGCATGTGGAATGGAAAGTGGAATGGCATGTGGAACGGAATGCAACACAATGTGGAATGGAATGTGGAATGGAATGGAATAGAATGCCGAGTGGAATGTGGAATGGAATGGAATACAAAGTGGAATGGAATGGAATGGAATGTCGAATAAAATTTGGAATGGAATGCAAAGATATCCAGAGTGCAATGGACTGGAATGGAATAGAATCGAATGGAGTTCAATGGAATGGAATGGAACGTGGAATGGAATGTGGAATGGAAAGTGGAATGGAACGTGGAATGGAAAGTGGAATGGAAAGTGGAAGGGAATAGAATGGAATGTGGAATGGAAGGGAATGGGTTGTGGAATGATATGTGTAATGGAAAGGAATGGAATGGAATGGAATGGAATTGATTGGAATGGAATGGAACGTGGAATGGAAAGTGGAATGGAACGTGGAATGGAATGTGGAATGGAATGTGGAATAGAAGGGAATGGAATGTGGAATGGAATGTGTAATGGAATGGAATGAAATGGAATGGAACGCGGAATGGAATGCAATGGAATGTGGAATAGAATGTCGAATGGACTGTGGAATGGAATGTGGAATGGAACGGAATGGTCTGGAATGTGGAATGGAATGGAATGGAATGGAACGAAATGGAAAGGAATGGAATGTGGAATGGAATGGAATCGAAAGAGGAAAGGAATGGTATGGAATGGAATGCGGAATGGTATGGAATGGAATGTCGCATTGAATGGAATGGAATATGGAATTGAATGGAATGGAAAATGAAACGGAATGGAATGGAATGTGGAATGGAACGTGGAAAGGGTTGGAATGGAAAGTCGAATGGAACGTAGAACGGAATGTGTAATGGAATGTGGACAGGAACTAGGAATGGAATGTGGAATGGAATGTGGAAAGGAACGTGGAATTGAATGGAATGGAACGTGGAATTGAGTGGAATGGAATTTGGAATGGAATGGAATTGAATGTGGAATAGAATGTGGATAGGAATGGAATGCAATATGGAAAGGAATGTAGAATGGAATGCAGTGGAATATGGAATCGATTCTGGAATGGAAGGTGGAATGTTACGTGGAATGGAATGGAATGAAAGGTGGAATGAAATGTGGGATGGAATGTGGACTGGAATGGAATCGAATGTGGAATGGAATAAACTGGAAAGTCAATTAGAATGTGGACTGGAATGGAATGCAATGTGGAATGGAATGTGGAATGAAATCGAATTGCACGTGTAATGCAATGTGGAATGGAATGGAATGGAATGTGGAATGGATTGTGCAATGCAACGTGGAATGGAACGGAATGGAATGTGAAATGGAATGAGGAATGTAAAGTGGAATGCAATGTGGAGTGGAACCTGGAATGGAATGGAATGGAACGAGGAATATAACTTGCAATAGAATCTGGAATTGAACATGGAATGGAATGTGGAATGGAGCATGGAATGGAAAGAGGAATGGAGTGTGGAATGGAACTGGGAATGGAATGGAATGGAATGTGGTATGGAACGTGGAATGGAATGTGGTATGGAACGTGGAATGGAATTGCATGGAAAGTGGAATGGAATGTGGAATGGAACGTGCAATGCAACGTGGAATGGAATGGAATTGAACGTGGAATGGAATGTGGAATGAAATGTAGAATGGAAAGGAATGGAATGTGCAGTGGCATGGAATGGAATGTGGAATGGAATGGAATGGAATGTGGAATAGAAAGTGAAGTAGAATGGAAAGGAATCAGGAAAGGAATGGAAAGGAATGGTATGGAATGCCGAATGGAATGGAATGGAAAGTGGGATGGAAAGTGGAATGGAACGTTGAATGGAATGTGGAATGGAATGGAATGGAATGTGGAATGGAAGAGAATGAAGTGTGGAATGGAATGTGGAAGGGAATGGAATGGAATGTTGAATGGAAGAGAATGAAGTGTGGAATGGAATGTGGAAGGGAATGGAATGGAATGTGGAATGGAAGGGAGTAGAATGTTGAATGAAATGTTCAATGGAATGGAATTTAATGGAAAGTAATGTGGAATGGAATGGAAAGGAATGTCGAATGGAAGGGAATAGAATGTGGAAAGGAATGTGGAAGGGAATGGAATGGAATGGAACAGAATGTGGAATCAAAAGGAATGCAGTGTGGAATGGAAAGAAATGGAATGTGGAATGGAAAGGAATGCAATGTGGAATGGAATGCCATGGTAGGGAATGTGGAATGAAAAGGAATGGAATGGAATGGAATGTGGAATTGAATAGAATGGAATGTGGAATGGAAAGGAACGAAATGTGGAATGGAAAGGAATGGAAGGCGGAATGGTATGGAATAGGATTTGGACTCGAATATAATGGAATGGAATGGAACGTGGAATTGAATGGAAGGTGAATTGGAATGGAATGGAATGGAATGTGGAATGGAATTCAACGGAATGGAATGGAATGCAAGGTGGAATGGCATGTCAAAAGGAATGTGGAATGGAACGTGGAATGGAATGAAATAGAACGTGGAATTGAATGAAATGGAAAGTGGAATGGAAAGGAATGGAACGTGGACTGGAACGTGGAATGGAAAGTGAAAGGTAACGTGGAATGGAATTGAATGGAATGTGGAATGGAATGGAATGGAATGTGGAATGGAATGGAATGGAATGGGGAATAAAATGGAATGGAATGGGGAATGGAATGAAATAGAACTTGGAATGGAAAGTGGAAAGGAATGGAAGGGAACGCGGAATGGAACGTGGAATGGAATGCCTAATGGAATGTTGAAGGGAACGCGGAATGGAACGTGGAATGGAATGCCTAATGGAATGTTGAAGGGAACGTGGAGTGGAATGGAATGGAAAGTGGAAAGGAATGGAAGGGAACGCGGAATGGAACGTGGAATGGAATGCCTAATGGAATGTTGAAGGGAACGTGGAGTGGAATGGAATGGAAAGTGGAATGGAATGTGGAATTGAATGTCGAATGTTATTAAATGGAATGTGGAATGGAATGGAATGGAATGTGGTACGGAATGTGGAATGAAAAGGAATGGAATGTACAATGGAATGGAATGCAATGTGGTACAGAATGTGGAATGGAGTGGAATGGATTGTGGAATGAATGAGGAATGGAATGGAATGGAATGTGGAAAGGCATGTGGAAAGGAAAGGAATGAAATGTGGAATGGAATGTGGAGTGGAAGGTGGAATGGAATGGAATGGAATATGGAATGGAATGGAAAGGAATGGAATGAGGAATGGAATGAAATTGAATGGAATGTGGATTGGAATGGAATGGAACGTGGAATGGAATGGAATGGAATGTGGAATGAAATGGAATATGGAAAGGAATAAGGAATGGAGTGGAAGGTGGAATGGAATGGAATATAATGGAATGTGGAGTGGAATGGATTGGAATGGTATGGAATGAAATTTTTAATGGAAGGGAATGGAATGTGTAATGGAATGTGCAATTGAATGGAATGGAATGTGAAATGGAATGTGCAATTGAATGGAATCGAAGTGAATGGAATTTGGAATGGAATGGAATGGAATGTGGAATGCAATGGAATGTACAATGGAATGGAATGTGGAATGGAAAGTAATGAAATGTGGAATGGAATGGAATTGAATGTGGAATGCAATATGGAATGGAATGGAATGGAATGGAATGGAATTTGGAATGGAATGGAATGAGTAATGGAATGTGGAATAGAATGGAATGGAAAGTGGAATGGAATGTAATGTGGAATGCAATGTGGAATGGAAAGAAATGGAATATGGAATGGAATGTGGAATTGAATGGTGAATGGAATGTGGAATGGAATGCGGAATGCAATGTGGAATGAAAAGTGAAATGGAATGGAATGGAATGTGGAATGGAATGGAATGGAATGGAAAGTGGAATGCAACGTGGAATTGAACGGAATGAACTTGGAATAGAACTTGGAATGGAACGTGGAATGTTGAATGGAATGGAATGGAATGTGGAATGGAATGGAATGCAAAGTGGACAGGTATGTGGAATGGAATGGAATGGAGTGTTGAAAGGAATGTGAAATGGAATGTGGAAAGGAAAGGAATGTGGAGTGGAATGTAGAATGGAATGGAATGGAATGTGGAATGGAAGGGAATGGAATGTGGAATGGAATGTGGAATGGAATGGAATGGAATGGAATGTGGAATGGAATGCAATGGGTCATAGAGAGGATCGTGGAATGGAAAGTGGAATGGAATGTGGAATGGAATAGAATGGAATGTGTAATGGAGAGAAATGGAATGTGGAATAGAATGGAATGCCATGGAAAGTGGAATAGAATAAAATGGAATGGAAGGTAGAATAGAATGTAGAATGGAATGGAATGGAATGTGGAATGGAATGTAACGAAAGTGTACTGGAAAGGAATGGAATGTGGAACGGAATGGAAAGGAATGTGGACTGGAAAAGAATGGAATGTGGAATGCAATGGATTGGAATGGAATGGAATGGAATGGAATGTGGAATGAAATGGAATGGAATGTGGAATGGAATGTGGAATGGAGCGGAATGGAATGTGGAATAGATTTTAAAAGAATGGAAAGTGGAATGGAATGTTGAATGGTATTGAATGGAAGGTGGAATGCAAGGGATTGGAATATGCAATGGAATGGAATGGAATGGAATGTGAAATGGAATGGCATGTGGATTGGAATGGAATGGAATGTGGAATACAATGGAACGGAACGGAATGGAATGTGAAATGGAATGTGGAATCGAATTTGAAATGCAATGAATTGTAACGTGGAATGAAATGAAATGGAACGTGGAATGGAAAGAAGTGGAACGTGGATAGCAATGTAATTGTATGTAGAAGGGAAAGTGAAATGGAATGTGGAATGGAATGTGGAAAGGAATGGAATGGAATGTGGAATGGACTATTGAATGGAATGCAATGGAATTTGAAATGGAATGTGGAATGGAATGGAATGGAATGTGGAATGCAATGGAATGGAATGTGGAATTTAATGGAATGGAATTTGGAATGGAATGTGGAATAGAATGTTTAATGGAATGGAACGGAATGTTGACTGGAATGTCGAATTTAATGGAATGGAACGTGGTACAGAATGTGGAATGGAAAGTGGAATGGAATGTGGAATGGAATGGAATGGAACGTCGAAAGGAATCTGGATTGGAATGGAATAGAATGTGGAAAGGAAATTGGAACAGAATGTGGAATGGAATGGAATGGAATGTGTATTGGAATGCAATGGAATG
This sequence comes from Pongo pygmaeus, assembly GCF_028885625.2. NCBI lineage: Eukaryota > Metazoa > Chordata > Mammalia > Primates > Hominidae > Pongo > Pongo pygmaeus. The sequence goes on along the minus strand of NC_072386.2, from coordinate 8,758,808 downwards.
CGGACTGCAATGCGGAATGAGGAATGGGATCTGGAATGGAATGTGGAGTGGCATGTGGAATTCAACGGAATGGAATGTGGAAAGGAATATGGAATGGAATGTTGAATGGAACGTGTTATGGAACGGAATGGAATGTGGAATGTATCATGGAATGGAATGAAATGGAATGTGGAATGGAACGTGGAATAGAATGTGGAATGGTATGGTATGGAATTTGGAATTGAATGTGGAATAAAATGTTTAATGGAATGGAACGGAATTTTCACTGGAATTTGGAATTTAATGGAATGGAATGTGGAAGAGAATGTGGAATGGAAAGTGGAATGGAATGTGGAATGGAATGGAATGGAATGTGGAAAGCAATCTGGATTGGAATGGAATAGAATGTGGAAGGGAAAGTGGAATATAATGTGGAATGGAATGGAATGTGTAACGGAATGTGTAATGGAATGGAATGGAATGTGGACTGCAATGCGGAATAGAATGAGGAATGGAATGTGGAATGGAATGTGGAGAGGAATGTGGAATTAAACGGAATGGAATGTGGAAAGGAATACGGAATGGAATGTGGAATGGAAGGCATTATGGAATGAAATGGAATGTGGAATGTATCATGGAATGGAATGAAATGGAAAGTGGAACGGAACGTGGAATGGAATGTGGAATGGATTGTGGAATGGAATGGAATAGAATGTGTAATACAACGTAGAATAGAACGGAATGGAATGTGGAATAGAAAGTGGAATGGAGTGGAATGGAATGTGCATTGGAACCTGGTAATGGAATGTGCAATGGATGGTGGAAAGGAATGGAATGGAATGTGTAATGGAACATGGAATGGAATGGAACGGGACGTGGAATGCAACATGGAATGGAAAGTTGAATGGAATGTGGAAAGGAATGTGGAATGGAATGTGCAATGGAATGTGGAATGGAACGTGTAACAGAATGGAATGGAAAGTGGAATGGAAAGTAGAATCGAACGGAAAGGAACGTGGAATGGAATGTGCAATGGAATGTGGAATGGAACGTGGAATTTAATGGAATGGAACGTGGAATGTAACTTGGAATGGAATGGAATGGAACGTGGAAAGGATTGTGGAATGGATCGTGGAATTGAAAGTGGAATGGAATGGAATGGAATGCGGATTGGATTGTGGAACGGAATCTGGAATAGAAAATGGAATGGATTGTGGAATGGAATGTGGAATGGAATGAGAATGGAACGTGGAATGGAATGGAATGTGGAATATATTGGAGAATGGAAAGAGGAAAGTAATGTGGAATGGAATGGATTGGAATGTGGAATGGAATGGAATGCAATGGAATGTGGAATGTAATGTGGAATGGAATGGAATTGAATGTGGAATGGAATGGAATGGAATGGAATGTCGAATGGAATATGGAATGGAATTGAATGGAATGTGGCATGGAATGTAGAATGGAGTGGAATGGAACGTGGAATAGAAAGTGAAATGTTACGGAATGGAAAGTTGAATGAAACGCGGAATGGAACGTGAAATGTTATGGAATGGAAAGTCGAATGCAACGCGGAATGGAACTTGGAATGGAACCTGTAAGGAAACGTAGAACGGATCGTGGAATGGAATGTGGAATGGAATGGAAAGGAACGTGGAACGGAATGTAGAATGGAACGGAAAGAAATGTGGAATGGAATGGAAGGGAACGTGAAATGGAATGGAATGGAATGGAATGTGGAATGGATTGGAATGGAGTGTGGAATGGAATGGAAAGGAATGTGCAATGGAATGGAATATAATGTGGAATGGAATGTGGAGTGGAATGGAATGTAACGTGGAATGGAACGTGGAATGGAATGTAAAGGAATATGGAATGGAATGTGGAATGGAAATGAATGGAATGTGTAATGGAATGTGGAATAGAATGGAATGGAATGTGGAAAGGAACGTGGAATGGAATTGAATGTGGAATGCAATGTGGAATGGAACGTTGATTGGAATGGAATGTGCAATGGAATGTGGGATTGATTGTGGAATGGAATGTTGAATGGAATGGAATGGAATTTGGAATGGAATGTGGAATGACATGGAGAGGAATGTGGAACGGAAAGGAATGGAATGTGGAAGGGAACATGGAGTGGAGTGGAATGGAATGTGGAATGGAACGTGGAATGGAAAGGGGAATGGAATGTGGAATGCAATGGGGAATGGAAGGTGGAATGGAATGGAATGTGGAATGGAATGTGGAATGTAAAGTGCAATGCAGTGGAATGGAACGAGGAATGTACTGGAATGTGGAATACATTGTGAAATGGATTGTGGAATGGAATGTGGAATAGAATATAATGGAATGTGGAATGGAACGTGGAGTGGAATGGAATGGAATGTGAAATGAAACGAGGAATGGAATGGGGAATGGAATGTGGAATGGAATTTAATGTGGAAGTGAATGCGGAATGTAAAGAGGAATGCAGAGGAATGTAATGAGGATTGTAATGGTATGTGGAATAGATTGTGGAATGCAATGTGGAATGGAATGGAATGGAATGTTAACTGGAATGTGGAATGAAATGGAATGGAAAGTGAAAAGGAATGGAATGGAATGTGGAGTGGAATGTGGAGTGGCATGCAATTAAATATGGAAAGTAACTTGGAGAGGAAAGTGGAAAGAAACGTGGAATGGAATGGAATATGGAATTGAATGGAATGGAATGTGGAATGCAATGGAATGGAACGTGGAATGGAATTGAATATAATGTGGAATGGAATGAAATGAAATGCGAAATGGAATGAAATGCCATGTGGAATGGAATGGAATGGAATGTGGAATGGAATATGGATTGCAGTGGAATGGAATGTGGAATGGAATGTGGAATAGAATGGAATGGAATGTGCAACGGAATTCAATGGAATGTGGAATAGAATGTGAAATGGAATGGAATGGAATGTGGAAAGGAATGTGGAATGGAATTGAATGGAATGGGTAATGGTATGAGGAATGGAATGGAATGGAATGTGGAATGGAACGTAGAATCGAATGTGTAATGGAATGTGGAATGGAACGTGGAATGGAATAGAATATGGAATGGAATGTGAAATGGAATGGAATGGAATGCAATCTGGAATGGAAGGGAATAGAATGTGGAATGAAATGGAATGGAATGTGGAACAGAATGGAATGGAATGGAATGTGGAATGGAATGTGGAATGGAATTTGAAATGGAATGGAATGGAATGTGGAATTGACTGTGGAATGGAACGTGGAATAGAATGGAATGGAATATGGAATGGAATGGAATGCAACGTGGAATGGAATGGAATGGAATATGGAATGTAATGGAATTTGGAATGGAATGTGGAATGGAATGGAATGGAATGTGGAATGGAATGAAAGGGAAAGGAATCTGGAATGGAATGTGGAATGGAAAGTGGAATGGAATGGAAGGGAATGTGGAATAGAATAGAATAGAATATGGAATGGAATGGAATGCAATGAGGAATGGAATAGAACAGAATATGGAATGGAATGAAATGCAATGTGGTATGGAATGGAATGGAATATGGAAAGGAATGGAATCTAGAACGAAATGTGGAATGGAATGGAATGGAATGGAATGTGGATTGGAATGTGTAATGTAAAGTGCAATGGAATGTGGAATTAAATGGAATGAGATGTGGAATAGAATGCGGAATGGAATGTATTTGAATGTGTAATCGAATGGAATAGAATGTGGAATAGAATGAGAAATTGAACGGAATGTTATGTGGAAAGGAATTTCATGGAAATTTGAATGGAATGTGGAATTGATTGCAGAACGGAATGGAATGGAAAGTGGAATGGAATGGAATGGAATGTCGAATGTAATGTGGAATGGATTGTAATGGAAAGTGGAATGGAATGGAATGAATGGTTGAATGGAATGTGGAATGCAATGGAATGGAATGTGGAATGGATTGCGGAACGGAATTTGGAATGGAATGTGTAATGGAGTGGAGTGGAATGGAATGGAATGGAAAGTGGAATGGATTGTGGAAAGGAATGGAATGGAATAAGGAATGGAATGTGGAATGGAATGGAACGGAAGCAATGGAATGTGAAATGGAATGGAATGGAATGTGGAATGCAATGTTGTATGAAATCGAATGGAATGTACTGAAGCGTGTAATGGATTGTGGAATGGAATGGAAGGTATAGTGGAATGGAATGTGGAATGGAATGGAATGGAATGCAGTGCAATGTGGAATGGAATGGAATTAAACGTGGAATGGATTGTGGAATGGGATGGAATGGAAAGCGGAACAGATTGTATAATGGAATCTGGAATGGAAAGCTGAATGGAATGGAGTGGAATGTGGAATGGAAAGTGGAATGAAATGAAATGGAATGTGGAATGGAATGTTGTATGGAATGGAAAGGAATGTGGAATGGAAAGTGGAATGGAATAAAATGCATTGTGGAATGGAATGGAATACAATGTGGAATGGAACACGGGATAGAAAGGAATGCAATGTGGAATGAAACATGGATTGGAACGTGGAATGGACCGTGGAATGGAATGGAATGTGGTATGGAATGTGGAATGGAACGTGGAATGGAGTGGAATGGAACCTGGAATGTAGTGGAATGTGGAATGGATGGTGGTTTGGAATGTGGAATGGAATTAAATGGAATCTGGAATGGAACGTGGAATGGAATGGAATGGAATATGGAATGGAATGTGGAATGGAATGTGGAATGGAAGGTGGAAAGGAATGGAATGTGGAATGGATTGTGGAATGGAATGGAATGGAATGGAATTTGGAAAGGAACGGAATGGAATGTGGAATCGAATGTGGAATGGAATGGAATGGAATATGGAATGGAATGTGGAATGGAATGTGGAATGGAATTGAATGGTATTTTGAATGGAATTGAATGGAATTTGGATTGCAATTGAATGCAATGTTGAATGGAATGGAATGGAATGTGGTATGGAATGGAATTGTATTTTGAATGGAATTGAATGGAATTTGAATTGCAATGGAATGCAATGTGGAATGGTGTGGAATGGAATGTGGAATGGAATGGAATGGAAAGGAATGTCAAACGGAAAGAAGAATGGATTGGAATGGAATGCAATGTGGAATGGATCATGGAATGGAAAGTGGACTGGAAACTGCAGTAGAACGTGGAATGGAAAGTGGAAAAGATAGTGGAATGGGTGATGGAATGGAATGTGGAACTGAAGGGATTGCAATGTGGAATTGATTGAGGGAAGGAATGCAAGGGTACGTGGAATAGAATGTGAAATGGAATGCAATAGATTGTGGAATGGAATGAGTAATGGAAAGAGGAATCAAACGTGGAATGTAACGTGGAAAGGAAGATGGAATGAAATGTGGAATGGAATGTGGAATGGAATGTGGAAGAGAACATGGAATGGAAAGTGGAATGGAATGCAATGGAATGTGTAATGGAATGGAATGGAATGCGGATTGGAATGGAATGGAATGTAGAAAGGAATGGAATGGAATGTGGAAGGGAATGTGGAATGGAATGCTATGGAATGTAATGGAATGTGTAATGGAATAGAATGGAATGGAATAGAATACGGAATGGAATGGAATGGAATCTGGAATGGAATGGAATGGAATGCCAAATGAAGTGGAATGGAATTTGGAATGGAATGGAACGGATTGCCGAATGAAATGGTATGGAATGTGGAATGGAATGGAATGGAATGCAATGTGGAATGGAATGGAATGAAATGTGGAATGCAATGGAATGTAATGGATTGTGGAATGCATAATGGAATGGAATGGAATGGAATGGAACGGAAAGTGGAATGGAATGGAAATGAGTGTGGAATGGAATGGAAAAGAATATTTAATGGAATCGAATGCAATGTGGAATAGAATGGAATGGAATGTGGAATGGAATGTGGAATGGATTGGAATGAAGAGAGGAATCCAACGTGGAATGGAATGGAAGGGAATGTGGAATGTATTTTGGAATGGAATGGAATGGAACGTGGGAAGGAACGAGAAATGGAATGTGGAATGGTACGAGAAATGGAACGTGGAAAGCAACATAGAATGGAACGTGGAAAGAAATGTGGAATGGAACATGGAATGGAACGTGGTATGGAATGTTGAATGGAATGTGGAATAGAATGGAATGGAATGTGGAATGGAATGGAATGGAATGCATAATGGAATGTGGAATGGAATGGAATGGAATGATGAATCCTATGGGAAATGGAAAGGAGTGGAAAGTGGAATGGAATGGAAGGCAATGTGCAACGAAATTCAAAGGAATGTGGAATGGAATGGAATTGAATGTGGAAGGCAATGGAAAGTGGAATAGAGTGGAATGGAATGCAGAATGGAATGGAAAGGATTGTGGAATGGAATGTGGAAAGGAAAGGATTGGAATGTGGAATGGAAAGCAGAATGGAATAAAATGGAACGTGGAATGGAATGTGGAAAGGAATGGAATGGAATGTGGAATGCAATGGAATGGAATGGAATGTGGTATGGAAAGTGGAATAGAACGTGGAATGGAACACGGAATGGAATGGAATTGTATGTGGAATGGAATGGAATGGAACTTGGAATGGAATGTGGAATGGAATGTTGAAAGGAACGTGGAAAGTAATGAGGAATGGAAAGGAATGGAATGTGGAATGGATTGTGGAATAGAAAGGAATGAAATGTGGAATGGAATGGAATGCAATGCAATGTGGAATTGAATGTGGAATGGAAAGTGGAATGGAATGGAATGGAATGTGGAATGGAATGGAATGGAATGCAATGCAATGTGGAATGGAATGTGTAATGGAAAGTGGAATGGAATGGAATGGAATGTGGAATGGAATGTGGAATGAAATTGAATGGATAGTGTAAAGGAATGGAATGGAATGTGGAATTCAATGAGGAATGGAATGGAATGGAATGTGGAATGGAAGGAAATGGAATGTGGAATGGAATCTGGACAGAAATGGAATAGAATGTGGAATGGAATGAAAGGGAATGTGGAATGGAAAGTTGAATAGAATGGAATGGCATGTGGAATGGAACGTGGAATGGAAAGTAGAATGGAACGTGGAATGGAATAGAATGTGAAATGGAACGTGGAAAGAAACTTGGAATGGAATTGAAGGTGAAATGGATTGTGGAATGGTAAGGAATGGAATGGAATGGGGAACGGAATGGAATTGAATGTGGAATTGAATGGAATGGAATGTGTAATGGAACGTAGAATGGAATGGATTCAAATGTTGAATGCAACGTGGAATGGAACGTGGAATGGAATGGAATGTGGAATGGAATGTGGAATGGAACGTGGAATGGAATGGAATGTGGAATACATTGTGAAGTGGAATGGAATGTGGAATACATTGTGGAACGCAATGGAATGGAATATGAAATGGAATGCAATGGAATGTGGAATGGAGTGGAACAGAATGGAATGTGGAATGGAATGGTATGGAATGTACAATGGAATGCAATGGAATGTGGTAAGGAATGCAATGGAATGGAAAGTGGAATGGAATGTGGAATGCAATGGAAAGGAATATGGAATGGAACATGGAATGGAATGGAATTCAATGTGGAATTGATTAGAATGGAATATGGAATGGAATGGAATGGAATGGAATTGAATGTGGAATGCAGAGGAATTGAATGTGGGATTGAATGAAATGGAATGTGGATTGGAATGAAGTGGAATGGAATGTGGAATGCAGTGGAATGGAATGTGGAATGGAATGGAACGGAATGTGGAATGGAATGTGGAATGGAATGGAATGGAAAGTGGAATGGAATATGAAATGGAATGGAATAAAATGAGTAGTGGAATGTGGAATGGAACGTGGAATGGAACGTGGAAAGGAATGATATGGAATGTGGAATGCAATGTGTAAAGCAATGGAATGGAATGTGGTATGGAATGGAATTGAATGTGAAAAGGAATGGAATGGACTGTGGAATTTAATGTAATATAAAGTGGAATTGAAGGTGGAATGGAATGGAATGTTTAATGAAATGCAATGGAATGTGGAATTTAATGTGGAAGGAATGTGGAATGGAATGTTATGGAATGTGGATTGGAATGTGTAATGCAACAAAACGGAATGTAGAATGCAATGGAATGGAATGTGGAATGGAATGTGGAACGGAATGGAATGGAATGGAAGGTGGAACGGAATAGAATGGAATGGAATGTGGAATGGAATGGAATGGAATGGAATGCAATGCAATGGAAACTGAAATGGAATGGAGAGGAATGTGGAAAGGAATATGGAATGGAATGGAAATGATGTGGAATGCAATGTGGAATGCAATGGAATGGAATGTGGAATGGAGTGGAATGGAATGTGGAATGGAACGTGGAATGTTATGGAATGAAATGTGGAAAGGATCGTGGAATGGATTGTGTAAGGGAGGGGAATGTGGAATGAAATGTGAAATGGAACGTGGAATAGAATGCAATGTGGAATCAATTGTGGAATCGAATGTGGAATGCAATGTGGAATGGAATGCAAAGGAATGTGGAATGGAACGTTGAATGAAATGGAATGTAACGTGGAATGGAATGTCGAATGGAAAGGGGAATGTAACGTGTAATGGAATGGAATGTGAAATGGAATGTGGAATGGAAACTGGAATGGAATGTAATGTGGAATGGAATGTGGAATGGAACGTGGAATGGAATGTGGAATGGAATGGAATGGAATGTCCAATGGAATGGAAAGGAATGTGGAGTGGTATATAATGGAATGTGGAATAGAATGTGGAATGGAATGTAACGGAATGTGGGATGTAACATGAAATGGAATGTTCAGTGGAATGTGGAATGGAACGTGGAATAGAACAGAATGTGGAATGGAATGTGGAAAGGAATGGAATGGAATGCAATGTGGAATGGAATGTAATGGAATGTGGAAGGGAATGGAATGGAATGTGGAATGGATTGGAAAGGAATGTGGAATAGAATGTGGAATGGAATGGAAAGGAATTTGGAATGGAATTCAATGGAATGTGGAATGGAAAGTGGAATGGAGTGGAATGAGATGTACAAGGGAATGTGGAATACAATGTGGAATGGATTGTGGAATGGAACGTAGAATGGAATGGAATGTGGAATGAAATTTGGAATGTAATGGAATGGAATGCTCTTTGGAATGGAATGCGGAATGGAATGTAATGGAATGTGTAATGGAATGAGGAATGCAATAGAATGGAATGTGGAATTGAATGCGGAATGGAATGTGGAGAGGAATGTGGAGTGGAATGGAATAGAATATGTAATGGAATGTTGAATAGAACGGAAAGTAATGTGGAATTGAATGTAGAATGGAATGTGGAATGGAATGAGTAATGGAATGGAATATAACATGGATTTTAACGCAATGAAAAGTTGAATGGAATGGAATAGAATGTGGGATGGAATTTGGAATGGAATGGAATGGCATGTGGCATGGAATGTGGAATAGAATGGAAAGGAATGCGGAACGGAAAGTGGAATGTATCATTGAATGGAATGGACTGGAATACGGAATGGAATGCAAAGGAATGGAATGTTGATTGTAATGCAATGGAATGTGGAATGGAATAGAATGGAATGGAATGGAATGGAATTTGAAATAGAATTTAATGGAATGTGGAATGGAAAGGAATGGAATGTGGAATGGAATGTGGAATGGAATGGAATGGAATGCAATGGAATGTGGAATGCAATGGAATGGAATGTGGAATGGAAAGCAATATAATGTGGAATGGAATGTGGAATGGAATGGGATGTTTAATGGAACGGAAAGGAATGTGGAATGGAAGGTGGATGGAATTTGGGATGGATTGGAATGGAAAGTGGAATGCAATAGAATGGAATGGAAAGGAAATTTTAATGGAATGGAATGGAACGTGGAATGGAATTGAATGCAACTTTGAATGGAATGTAATTAAATGTGGAATGGAATGGAATGGAATGGAATGTGGAATGGAATAGAATGGAATGTGGAATGGAACGGAAAGGAATGTGAAATGGATTGTGGAATGGAATGGAATGCAAAGTGGAATGGATATTGGAATGGTTCGTGAAATGCAATGGTTTGAAATGTGGAATGGAATGGAATGGAATGGACTGTGGAATGGAATGGAATGGAATGGAATGCAATGTGAAATTGAAGGTAATGGAAAGTGGAATAGAATGCAGAATGGAATTTAATGGAATGTGGAATGGTATGTGGAATGAAATGGAATGGAATGTGGAATTGTACGTGGAATGGAACGGAATGGAATGGTATGTGGAATGGAATGGAATGGAATGTGGAATGGAATGGAATGGAATGTGGAATGGAATGGAATTGAATGGAATTGAAGGGAATGGAATGGAATGGAATGGAATGGAGTGGAAAGGAATGGAGTGGAATGTTGAATTGAATGGAAAGGAATGAGGAATGGAAAGTGGAATGAAACGTTTAATGGAATGGAATGGAATTTGGAATGGAATGGAATAGAATGTGGAATGGAATGCAGTGGAATACGGAATAAAATGGAATGCAATGTGGAATGGAAAGTGGAATGGAATGGAATCCAATGTGGAATGGAATGGAATGGAATCAGGAACGAAGTGGAAAGTGGAATGCAATGTGAAATGTAATGGAAAGAAATGTAGAATGGAATGAAATGGAATGTGGAACGGAATGTGGAATATAAAGAGGAATTGAAAGTGGAATGGTGCAGGGAATGGAATGCAAAGTGGAAAGGAATGTGGAATCGAATGGAATGAAATGTGGAATGAAACGTGGAATGGAATGTGGAATCGAATGTGGAAGGAATGGTATGTAACGCGGAATCAAATGGAATGGAATGTGGAATGGAATGAAATGGAATGCGGAATGGAATGGAATGGAATGAGGAATGCAATGTGGAATGGAAAGTTTAATGGAATGGAATGGAAGATGCAATGGAATGGAAGGGAAAGTGGAATAGAACGCAATGCAATATGGAATGGAATGGAATGAAGTGTGAAATGGAAAGGGCTGGAAAGTGGAATGGAATAGAATGGAATGTGGAACGGAATAGAATGGAAAGTTGAATGGAATGGAATGTGGAATGGAAAGTGGAACAGAATTAAATGGAATGTGCCGTGGAACATTGAATCGAATTGAATGGAATGTGGAATGGAATGGAATGGAATGGAATGTAGAATAGAATGTGAAATGGAATATGGAATGCAATGTGGAACTGAATTGAATGGAATGTGGAATTGAATGAGGGGTTGAATGGAATGCGATGTGGATTGGAATGTCGAATGGAATGGAATGGAGTGTTTAATAGAATGTGAACTGGAATGCAATGGAATGTGGAATGGAATGGAATGGAATGTGGAATGGAATGGAATCAATGGAATGGAATGGAATGTGGAAAGAAATCGAATGTGGAATGTAATATGGAATGTAATGGAATGGAATGTGGAAAGGAATGGAATGGAATGTTGAATGGAATCGAATGTGGAATGGAATATGGAAGGTAATGTAACAGAATGTAGAATGGAATGGAATGGAATGTGGATTGGAAGGTGGAATGGAATGGAATGGAAAGGAATGTAAAATGGAATGCAATAGAATATGGAAAGGAATGGAATGGAATGCAAAGTGGAATGGAATGGAATGTGGAATGGAATGTGGAATGCAATGGAAAGGAAGGGAGTGGAATGTGGAACGGAATGGAATGGAATGCGGAATAGAATGGAATGGAATGTGGAATGGAATGGAACGGATTGTGGAAAGGAATTGAATGGAATGGAATTGAATGTGGAATGCAATGCAATGGAATGGAATGGAATCTGGAATGAAATGGAATGGAATGGAATGTGGAATGGAATGGAAAGGAATGTGGAAAGGGATGGAACGGAATGTAGAATAGAACGTGGAATGCGATGGAATGGAATGGAATGTGGAATGTAATGTGAAATGGAAAGTGGAATGGAAAGGATTGGAATGGAAGGTGGAATGGAATGCAATGGAATGGAATGAGGAATACAATGGAAATTAATGGAATATGGAATGGAATGGAATGCAATGTGGAATGGAATGCAATGGAATGTGGAATGGAACGTCTAATGGAATAGAATGGAACGTGAAATGGAAATGAATGGAATGTGAAATGGAACGTGCAATGGAATGGAATGGAACGTGGAATGGTATGGAATGGAACATGAAATGGAATGGAATGAAACATGAAATGGAATGGAATGTAACTTGGAATGGAATGCAACGGAACTTGGAATGGAATAAAACGGAATGGAATGTGGAATGTGCTGGAATTGAAAGTGAAATACAATGGAACGGAACTTGGAATGGAATGCAACGGAACTTGAAATGGAATAAAACGGAATGGAATGTGGAATGTGCTGGGATTGAAAGTGAAATACAATGGAATGGAATGTGGAATGGAATTGAATGGCAAGGAATGCGGAACGGATTGTGAAATGGAATGGCATGGAATGTGGAATGGAATGGAACGGAATGTTGCATTGAATGGAATGGAAAGTGAGATGGAATGTGAATGGAAATTGAATGGAATGGAAAGTGAAATGGAATGTGCAATGGAATGGAAAGGAATGTGGAATGGAATGGAATGTGCAATGGATTGGAATGGAATGTGGAATGGGATGTGGAATGGAATGAAATGGAACGTGGAATGGAATACAATGGAATTTCGAATGGAATGTGGAATGGAATGGAATGGAACGCGGTATGGAATGTTGAATGTAATGGTTTGAAATGTGGAATGGAATTGATTGGAATGTGGAATGGAACGTGGAATGGAATGGAATGTGGAATGGAATGTGGAATGGAACGTGAAATGGAATGGAATGTCGAATGGAATGTGAAATGGAATTGAACAGAATGTGGAATGGTATGTGGAATTAATTGGAAAGGAATGTGGAATGGAACGTGGAATGGAATGTGCAATGCAAAGTGGAATGGAATGGAATAGAATGTGGAATGGAATGGAATGTAAAGTGGAATGGAATGGTATGGAATGTGGAATGGAATGGAATGTAAAGTGGAATGGAATGAAATAGAATTTGGAATGGAATGTGGAATGGAATGGAATGCAATGTGAAATGGATAGTGGAATGGTACGTGGAATGCAATGGTATGAAATGTGAAATGAAATGGAATGCAATGGACTGAGGAATGGAATGGAATGGAATTTGAAATGGAATGGAATGGAATGTGAAATGAAATGGAATGGAAACTGGAATGGAAAGTGGAATGGAATTGAATGGAATGTGGAATTGTATGTGGAATGGAATGGAATGGAATGCAAGGAGGAATGGAATGGAATGGAATGGAATGTGGAATGGAATTGAATGGAATGGAATGGAACTGAATGGAATGTTGAATGGAACGGAATAGAATGTGGAATGGAAGGAAATGCAAAATGGAATGAAATGGAATGCGGTGTGGAATGGAATGGAATGGAATGTGGAATGGAATGGAATTTGGAATGGAATGGAATGGAATGTGGAGTGGAAAGTGTAACGGAATGGAATGGAATGTGGAATGGAACTTGAAACAGAATGTGGAATGCAATGTGGAATGGAAGGTGGTATGGAATGGAATGTGGTATGCAGCGGAATGGAACGCAACGTGGAATGGAATGGAATTGAATGTAGAATGGAATGGAATGGAACGGAATGAGGAATGGAAAGCAATGGAATGTGGTATGGACTGTGGAATGGAACGTGGAATTGAAAGGAAAGGAATGTGGAATGGAATGGAATGGAACGTGGAATGGAAAGGAATGGAATGTGGTATGGAATGTGGAATGGAACGTGGAATGGAATGCAGTGGAATGTGGAATGGAATGGAACGGAATGTGGAATGGAAAGAAGTGGAATGTGGTATGGAATGTGGAATGGAATGGAATGGAATGCGGTATGGAATGTGGAATGAAATGTGCCATGGAATGTGTAATTGAATTGAATGGAATGTGGAATGGAAGGTGAAATGTAATGGAAAGGACTTTGGAATGGAACGTGGAATATAATGTGGAAAGGAATTGAATGGAATGTGGAATAAAATGTGGAATGGAATGGAATGTAGAATGGAATGTGGAAACGAATGTGGAATGGAAAGAGGAATGGAACGTGGTGTGGAATTGAATGTGGAATGGAATATGGAATGGAATGGAACGGAATACAATGTGGAATTCAATGGAACGGAATGTGGAACGGAATGTGGTATGGAATGTAATGGAATGGAATGGAATGTGGAATGAAATGTGGAATGAAATGGAATGGAATGTGGAATGGAATGGAATTGAATGTTGAATGGTGGAATGGAATGGAATGTGGAATGGAATGCTGAATGGAGGAATAGAATGGAATTTGGAATGGAATGTGGATTGCAATGGAATTGAATGGAATGGAATGTGGAATGAAATGTGGAATGGAATGGAATAGAAAGTGAAATAGAACACGGATTCGAATAGAATGGAATGTGGAATGGAATGGAATGGAATGTGGAATGGAATGTGGAATGAAATGCGGAATGGAATGGAATGGAATGTGGAATGGAATGGAATATGGAATGGAATGGAATAGAATTTGGAATGGAATGGAATGGAATGACAATGGAATGTGGAATGGAACGTTTAATGGAATGGAATTGAACGTGGAATTGAATGGAAACGAATGTGGAATGGAATGCAATGGAATATGGAATGGAAAGAAATGCGGTGTGGAAGGGAATGGAATTGAATGTGGAATGGAATGGAATGGAATGTGGAATGGAACGGAATGGAATGTGGAATGGAATGGAATGTGGAATGGAATGGAATGGAACGTGGAATGGAATGCAAGGGAATGGAATGTGGAATGAAATGGAATTGAATATGGAATGGAAAGGAATGGAATGTGGATTGGAATGCAATATAATATGGAATGCAATCGAGTGGAATGTCGATTGGATTGAATGGAATGTGGAATGGAATTGAATTAAATGTGGAATGGAATCTGGAATGGAATGGAATGGAATATGCAAAGGAAGTTGGAATGGAATGTGGATTGGAATGTGGAATGGGAAGTGAAATGGAATGGAGTGTGGAATGGAAAGTGGAGTGGAATTGAATGGAATTTCGACTGGTATGTGGAATGAATTGGAATGGAATGCGGACAGGTATGTGGAATGGAATGTGCAATGGAATGTGGCATGGAATGCAATAGAATGTGGAGTGTAATGTGGAATGGAATGGAATGGAATGGAATGTGGAATGGAATGGAATGAAATGTGGAACGGAATGCAATGGAATGGAATGTGGAATGGAATGGAATGCAACGTGGAAGGGAATGTGGAATGGAATGGATTGTGGAATGGAATTTGAAATGGAATGGAGGGGAATCCAAAGTGGAATGGAATGGAATGGAATATGGAATGGAAAGGAGTTTGGAATGGAATGGAATGCATTGTGGAATGGAACGTGGAATGAAATGGAATGTGGAATGTAATTTGGAATGGAATGGAAAGGAATGTGATATGGAATGTGGAATGGAATGGAATGGAATGGAATGTGGAATGTAATTGAATGGAATGTGGAATGGAAAGTGTAACGGAATGGAATGAAATGTGGAGTGGAACATGGAATGGAATGTAGAATGGAATGTGGAATGGAATGGAACGTAGAATGGAATGGAATGGATTGGAATGGAATGGAATGGAATGGAATGTGGAATAGAATGTGGAATGGAAGGGAACGGAATGTGAAATGGAATAGAATGGAATGTGGAATGGAATGGAATGGAATGCGGAATGGAATGTGGAATGCAACTGAGTGGAATGAGGAATGGTAGGGAACGGAATGTGGAATGGAATGGAATGGAATGTGGAATGGAATGGAGTGGCATGGAATGGAATATGGAATGGAATGTGGAATGGAATGGACTGGAATGGAATGGAATGTGGAATGGAAAATGGAATGGAATGTGGAATGGAAAGGAATGGAATGTTGAATGGAATGAAATGGTATGTGGAGTGGATTGTAAAGCAATGCGGAATGATGTGGAATTCCTAGTGAAATGGAATTTGTAATGGAATGGAATGGAATGGAATGTGGAATTGAATGTAGAATGGAATGTGTAATGGAACGTAGAATGGTATGTGGAATGGAATGAGTAATGGAATGTGGAAAGGAATGGAACAGAACGTGGAATGGAATGGAATGGAATGTGGAATGGAATGGAACGGAATATGGAATTTAATGGAATGGAATTGAATGGAATGCAATGTGGAATGGATTGGAATGGAATGTGGAATGGAATGTGGAATGGAATGGAATGGAATGTGGAATGGAATGTGGAAGAGAATGGGATGGAATGTGGAATGGAATGTGGAATACAATATAATAGAATGTGGAACGCAATGGAATGTGAAATGGAATGGAATGGAAAGCAGAATGGAAAGGAATGGAGTAGAAGGGAATGTGGAATGGAATGGAATGTGGAAAGAAATGGAAAGGAATGTGGAATGGAACATTGAATGGAATGAAATGAAATGTGGAATTGAATGGAATGGAATGTGGAATAGAACGTGGAATGGATTGGAATGGACCGTGGAATATAACATGGAATTGAATATGGAATGGAACGTGTAATGGGATGGAATGTGGAAGGGAATGTGAATAGGAACATGTAACGGAAAGGAATGGAATGTGGAATGGAACGTGTAATGGAAAGAGGAATGGAAAGTGGAATGGAATGGAATGTGGAATTGAATGGAATGGAATGTGGTATGGATTGAAATGCTGTGTGGAATGGAATGAAATGGAATGTAGAATGAAATGTGGAATGGAATGGAATGGAAGGTGGAATGGAATGTGGAATGGAATGTGGAATGGAACGTGGAAAGATATGTGGAATGGAACGTGGAAAGGTATGTGGAATGGAATGTGGAATGGAAAGTGGAAAGGAATGGAATGTGGAAAGAATATGTAATTGAATTGAATGGAATGAAATGTGGAATGGAATTTAATGGAATGTGGAATGGAATGGAATGGAAGGTGGAATGGAATTTTGAGTGGAATAAAATGTAATGGAATGTGACATAGAATGTAATGGAATGTGAAATAGAATATAATGGAATGTGAAATGGAATGTCGAATGGAATGTAATGGAATGTTGAATGGAATGTGGAATGGAATGGAATGGAATGTGAAATGGAAAGGAATGGAATGGAATGTGGAATGGAACGTGGAATTGAGTGGGATTGAATGTGGAATAGAGTGGAATGCAATGTGGAATGGAATGGAATGGAATGTGGAATGGAATGGAATGGAATGTGAAATGGAATGGAATAGAATGTGGAATGGATTGGAATGGAATGTTAAATGGAATGGAATGGAGTGGAATGTGGAATGGAAAGGAGGGCAATGTGGAATGGAATGGAATGGAATGTAGAATGGAAAGTGGAATGGAATGTGGAATGGAATGGTATTGAATGCTGAACGGAATACATTGGGATGTAGAATGGAATGGAAGGGAATGGAATGTGGAATGGGGTGAAATGGAATATGGAATGAATTACAATGGAATTTGGAATGGATTGTGGAATGGATTGTATTGTAACATGGACAAGAATGGAATGGAATATGGAATGGAATGGTATTGAATGCTGAACGGAATACATTGGGATGTAGAATGGAATGGAAGAGAATGGAATGTGGAATGGGGTGAAATGGAATATGGAATGAATTACAATGGAATTTGGAATGGATTGTGGAATGGATTGTATTGTAACATGGACAAGAATGGTATGGAATATGGAATGGAATGTGGATTGGGATGGAATGGAATGTGGAATGGAATGGAATGGAACGTGGAAAGGAACGTGGAATGGAATGTGGAATGGAATGTGG
Source organism: Pongo pygmaeus (assembly GCF_028885625.2). Lineage (NCBI taxonomy): Eukaryota > Metazoa > Chordata > Mammalia > Primates > Hominidae > Pongo > Pongo pygmaeus. Next base: position 8,740,920 of record NC_072386.2, on the reverse strand, counting down.
AGTGGAATTAAATGGAACGTTTAGTGGAATTAAAAGGAACGTGGAATGGAAAGTAGAATGCAATGTGGAATGGAATGCAATAGAATGTGGAATGGAATGCGGAATAGAATGGAGTGGAATGAAACGGAATTTGTAATGGAATGTGGAATGGAATGGAGTGGAATGGAATGAAATGTTGAAGAGATTATAATGGAATGGAATATGTAATGCAATGCAATGGAAGGTGGAATGGAAGGTGGAATAGAATACGGAATGTAATGGAATGGAATGTGGAATGGAAAGTTGAATGAAATGAGGAATGCAATAGAATGGAAAGTGGAATGAAATGGAATGGAACTTGGAATGGAATGTGGAATGGAACGTGGAATGTGGAATGGAATGGAATATGGAAAGGAATGGAAATCAATGTGGTATGGAAAGGAATGGAATATGGAATGAAATGTGGAATGGAATGGAATACAATGTGGAATTCAATGTGGAATGGAATGGAATCTGGAATGTAATGTGTAACGGAATGGAATGGATATTGTAATGGAAAGTGGAATGGAATGGAATACAATGTGGAATGGCATGTGGAATGGATTGGAATGGAAGGAAAATTAGCGTGGAATGGAACGGAATAGAATTTGGAATGGAATGGTATGCATATTGGTATGAAATGGAATTTAATGGAATGAAAGCTGGAATGGAATGGAAGGGAATGTGGATTGGAATGGAGTGGAAGTTGAATTGGAACTGAATGCAATGTGGAACGGTAGGTGCAATGGAATTGAATGGAATGTGAAATGGAATGTAGAATGGAATGGAATGCAATGTGCAATGGAATGTCAAATTGAATGGAATGGAAAGAAGAAAGGAACGTGTAATGGAACGTGGAATGGAAAGGAATGGAAAGTGGAATGGATAGAAATTGAAGGGAATGTGGAGTAGAATGCATTGGAATGTGGAAAGGAATGGAATGGAATGGAATGCAAAGGAATGGAATGGAATTGGAATAGGAATGGGATGGAATGTGGAATGGAACGGAATGGAATGGAATGGAAAGTACAATGGAATGCAATGGAATGCAATCTGAAAAGGAATGGAACGGAAAGTGGAATGGAATGGAATTGTATGTGAAATGGGTCAGAATGGAATGGAATGGAAAATGGAATGGAACGTGGAATGGAATGGAATGGAACACGGAATGGAACGTGGAGTGGAAAGGAATGGAAACTGGAATGGAACGTGGAATAGAACATGTAATGGAATGGAATGGAACGTGGAAGGGTACGTCGAATGGAATGTAGAAACGAACGTGGAATGGGAAGTGGAATGGAATGTGGAATGTGGAATGGAATGGAATGGAATGTATTATGGAATGGAATGGAAAGTGGAATCGAATGTGGAATGGAAAGGAATGGAAAGTGGAATGGAATGGAATGGGAAGTGGAAGAGAATGTGCAATGGAATGTGTAATGGAAAGTGGAATGAAATGGAATGGAATATTGTATGGAATGTGGAAAGTAATGTGGAATGGAACTCAATGGAATGTGGAATGAAATCGAATGGAATGTGGAATGGAATTTGTAATGGAATGATTTATGCAATGGAATGGAATGCAATAGGGAATGCAATGGAATGGAATGCAGAATGGAATGGAATGGAATGTAGAAAGGAATGGAATGTTATGTGGAAATCAACGTGAAAGGGAGTGGAATGGAATGTGGAACGGAATGTGGAATAGAATATGGAATGGAATGGAATGGAATGTGAAATGGAATGTGGAATGTAATGGAATAAAATGTGGAATGCAATGGAATGTTTAATAGAATGGAATGGAATGGAATAGAATGTGGAATGGAATGAAATGGAATGTGGAATGTAATGTGGAATGAAACTGAGTGGAAAGTGGAATGGAATGTGGAATGGAATGGAATGGAATGTTAAATGGAATGTGTACCGGAATGGAATCGAATGTGGAATGAAATGTGGAATGGAATGGAATGTGGAATGGAATGCAATGGAATGTGGAAAGGAATGTGGAAAGGAATGGAATGGAACGTTGAATGGAACATGGAAAGGAAAGTGGAAAGGAACGTGGAAAGGAACGTGGAGTGGACCGTGGAATGGAACTTGGAATGGGACGTGGATTGGAATGTGGAATGCAATGTGGAATGGTATGTGGAAAGGAATGGAAGGGAACGCGGAATTGAATGTGGAATGGAAAGTGGAATGCAATGAGGAATTGAACGGAATGGAATGTGGAATGGAATGTGGAATAGAATGGAATGCATCGTTGAATGGAATGTGGAATGGGATGTGAAAAGGACAATAATGGAAGGTGGAATGGAACGTGGAATGGAATGTGGAAAGGAACGTGGAATGGAACTTTTAATGGAATGTGGAATGGAATGTGAAATGGAAAGGAATGTACTGTGGAATGGAATGGAATGGAATGGAAAACAATGAGAATGGAATGTGGAATGGAATGGAATGGAATGATAATGGAATGTGGAATGGAATGGAACAGAATTTCGAATGGAATGGGGATTGGAATGGAATTGAAGGCAACGTGGAATGGAAATGAATGCAAAGTTCAATGGATTGGAATGGAATTTGGAATGAAATGGAATGCAATGTGGAAAGGAATGGAATGGAAAGTGGAATGGAATGTGGAATGGAATGGAATGCAATGTGGAATGGAAGGTTGAATGGAAGGGAATGGAATGTGGAATGGAATGTGGAATGGAAAGGAATGAAACGTCAAAAGGAATGTGCAATGGAATGTGGAATGGAATTTGGAATGGAATGTGGAATAGAATGGAATAGAAAGTGGAATGCAATGTCAAATGGAATGGAAAGGAATGTGGAATTGAATGTGGAATGGAATGTGAAATCGAATGGATTCAAATGAGTAATGGAATGTGGAATGGAATGGAATGGAACCTTGAATGGAATGTGGAAAGGAATGTGGAATGGATTGGAAAGGAAGGTGGAATGGAACATGGAATGGAATGTGGAATCGAAGGTGGAATGCAATTTGGTATGGAAAGTGGAATGGAATGGAATGGAATGTGGATTGGAATGTGGAATGAAATGGAATTGAATTTGGAATGGAATGTAGAATAGAATGCAATGCAACGTGGAATGAGACGAAATGCAATGTGGAATGGAATGTAATAGAATGTGGAATGTAATGGAATGGAATGTGGAACAGAAAAGAATGGAATGGGGAATGGAATGTAGAATAGAATGGAATGTGGAATGGAATGTGGAAGAGAATGGAATGTGGAATGGAATGGAATAGTATGGAATGTGGAATGGAAATTATTGGAATGTGGAATGGAATGGAATGGAATTTGAATTGGAATGGAAAGGAATGTGGAATTTTATGGGATGGAATGGAATGGAATGTGAAAGGGAATGGAATGGAACATGAAACTGAATGTGGAATGGAATTGAATGTGGAATGGATTGGAATGGATTGGAATGGAATGTGGAATGGAATGGAATGGAATGGAATGGAATGTGGGACGGAATGGAATGGAATGGAATGTGGAATGGAACGGAATGGATTGCAGAAAGGAATGGAATGGAATGTAACATGGAATGGCATGGAATGGAATGGGGAATGGAAAGTGGAATGGAATGGAATGTGGAATGGAATGTGCAATTGTTTGGAATGGAATGGAATGGAATGTGGAATGGAATGGAATGGAATCGAATCGAAAGTGAAATGGATTGGAATGGAATGGAATGGAATGTGGAATGGAATGGAATGGAATGGAATGAAATGGAATGGAATGTGGAATGGAATGTAATGGAATGGAATGTGGAATGGAATGGAATGGAATAGAATGTGGAATGGAATGGAATGGAATGGAATGGAACCTGGAATGGAATGGAATGGAATGGGGAATGGAAAGTGGAATGGAATGGAATGTGGAATGCAATGTGTAATGGATTGGAATTGAATGGAATGGAATGTGGAATGGAATGGAATGGAATGGAATGTGGAATGGAATGGAATGGAATGTGGAATGGAATGGAATGAATTGCGGAATGGAATGAAATGGAATGGAAAGTGTAGTTCAATGTGGAATGGAATGGAAAGGAATGCAGAAGGGAATGTTGAATGGAATGGAGTGGAATGTGGAAGGGAATTGAATGGAGTGGAATGTGGAATGGAATGGAATGAAATGTGGAATCGAATGTGGAACAGAATGTACAGTGCAATGTGGAATGGAATGGAGTAAAATGTGGAATGTAATGTTGAATGGAATGGAATGGAATGTGGAATTGAATGGAGTGGAATGTGGAATGGGGTAGAATGAAATGTGGAATGGAATGTGGAATCGAATGTGGAATGGAAAGGAATGAGGAATGGAACTTTGAATGGAATGTGGAATGGAACTTGGAATGGAACGTGGAATGGAAAGTGGAATGGAACGTGGAATGGAACGTGGAATGGAATGTGGAATGTAACTTGGAATGGAACGTGGAATGGACCGTGTAATGCAACGTGGATTACAACGTGGAACGGAAAGTGGAATGGAAAGTGGAATGGAATGGAATGCAATGTGGAATGCAATGGAATGGAAGGTGGAATGAAATCAAATTGAAGGTGAAATGTAATGCGATGGACTATGGAATGTATTGGAATGGAAAGTGGAATGGAACGGAATGGAATTTGGAAAGGAATGTGGAATGAAATGGTATGGAATATGGATTGGAATGTGTAATGGAATGCAATGAAATGTGGAATGGAATGTGGAATGGAAAGGAAAGGAAAGTGGAATGGAATCTGGAATGGAAAGTGGAATGGAAGGAGGAATGGAATGGAATGGAATGGAATGGATAGTGCATTGGAATGTGCAATGGCATGGAGTGAAACGTGGAATGGAATGTGAAATTGAATGGAGTGCAAGGTGGAATTGAACGGAGTGGAATGTGGAATCGAATGGAATGGAACGTGGAATGGAATTGAATGGAACGTGGAATGGAACTTGGAATTCAACGTGGAAAGGAACGTTAAACGGAACGTGGAATGGAACGTGGAATGAAATGTGGACTGGAATGTGGTATGGAATGTAATGTGGAATGGAATGTGGAATGGTTCGTGGACTTTAACATGGAATGGAAAGTGGAAGGGAAAGTGGAATGGAAAGTGGAATGGAATGGAATGGTAGGTGTAATGGAACGTAGAAGGGATCGTGGAGTGGAATGGAATGCATTGTGGAATGGAATGCAAAGGAAGGTGTAATGGAATGGAATGGTTGGTGGAAAGGAATGGAATGGAATTGAAAGTGGAAAGGAATGTGGAATGGAATGTGTAATGGAATGGAATGGAATGTGGAATGGATTGTGGAATGGAGTGCAATGGAATGTGGAAAGGAATGGGAAATGGAATGTGGAATCGAATGGAATGGAATGTGCAATGGAATGTGGAATGGAATGGAATGGAAAGTGGAATGGAAAGTGGAATGGAATGTGGAATGGAATGTGGAATGGAATGGAATGGAGTTTGGAATGGAATGTGGAATGGAATGTGGAACGGAATTTAATGTAAGGTGGAATGTAATGGAATGGAATGTGAACTGGAATGGAATGGAATGTGGAATGGAATTCAATGGAATTTGGAATGGAATGGAATTGAATGTTGAATGGAATTGTAAGGAATGTGGAATGGAAAGTGGATTGGATTGGAACGGAAAGTGGAATGGAATGGAATGGATTGCGGAATGGAGAGGAATGGAATGGAATGGAATGTGGAATGGAATGGAATGGAAAAGAATGGAATGGAAAGTGGAATTGAATGCAGTGGAATTTGGAATGGAATCGAATGGAATGGAATGAGGAATGGAATTTGATGCGGAATGGAATGGAGTGGAATGTGCAATGGAACGTGAAATGGAATGGAATGAAATGTGGAATGGAATGAAATGGAATGCGGAATGGAGTGGAATGTGGAATGGAAAGTGGAATGGAATGCAATGGAATGTGGGATGGAATGGAATCGAATGGAATTTGTAATGCAATGGAATGGAGTGGAACGTGGAACGGAATGGAAAGGAATGGGGAATGGAATGTAGAATGTAACGTGGAATGCAAAGTGGAATGGAATTTGGAATGGAAAAGAATGGAATGTGGAATGTAGTGGAATTGTGTGTGAATAGGAATTATATGGAATGGAATGGAACGTGAAATGGAATAGAATATATAATGGAATTCAATGTAATTTGGAATGAAATGGAATGGAATATGGAATGGAATGGAAATGAATGTAGAATAGAAAGTGGGATAGAATGGAATTGAAAGTGGAATGGAATGGAATGGATTGCAGAATGGAATGGAATGTGGAATGATATGGAATCGAATTGAATGGAATTGAATCTGGAATGGAATGCAATGGAATGTGGATTGGAATGGAATGGAGCATGGAATGGAACGGAACGGAATGTGGAATAGAATGGAATGGAAAGCAATGGAATGTGGAATTTAATGAGGAATGGAAAGGAATGGAAAGTGGAATGGAATGTGGAATGGAATGGAATAGAATGTGGAATGCAAAGGAATGGAACGTGGAATTGAATGAAATGGAATATGGAATAGAATGGAATGTGGAATGGAATGTAGTGGAATGGAATGTGGAAAGTAATGTAATGTAATGGAATGGAATGTGGAATGGAATGGAAGGGAATGTGGAATGGAATGGAATGGAAAGGAATGGAATGTGGAATGGAAAGTGGAATGGAATGGAATGGAATGGAAACGAATGGAATGGAATGTGAAATGGAATGTGGAAAGGAATGTGGAATGGAGTTGAGTGGAATGTGGAATGCAATGGAATGAAATGTCAAATGGAATGTGGAAAGGAATGGAATGGAATTTGGAATGGAATGTGGTATGGAATGGAATGGAAAGTTGAATGGAATGGAAGGGATTGTGGAATGGAAAGGAATGGAATGGAATATGGTATGGAATGGAATATGGTATGGAATGGAATGGAATTTGAATTGCAATGGAATGCAATGGTGTGTGGAATTCAATGGAAAGGAAAGGAATGGAATGGAATGGAATGGAAGGGAACACGGAATGGAATGTGGAATGGAATGGAAAGGAATGTGGAATGGAATGGAATGGAATGGAATATGGAATGGAATGTGGAGTGGAATGGAAAGGAATGCGAAAAGGAATGGAATTGAATGTGGAATGGAATGGAATAGAAAGTGAAAAGGAACCGAATGGAAAGTGTATTGGAATGGAATAGAATGTGGAATAGAATGGAATGGAATGTGGAATGGAATTTGTAATGGAATGGAATGGAACGTGGAATGGAATGGAAAGGAATGTGGAATGGAATGGAAAGGAATGTGGAATGGAAGGTGGAATGGAATGGAATGGAACATGGAATGGAATGGAACGGAATGTGGAATGGAATGGAATGAAATGTGGAATGGAATAGAATGGAAGGGAATGGAATTTGAAATGGAATGGAATGGAATGTGGAATGAAATGGAGTGGATTACCGTATGGAATGGAAGGGAAGGGAATGCGGAATGGGAAGGAATGGAATTAAATGGAATGGAAAGGAATGTGGAATGGAATGTAACGGAATGGAATGAGGAATGGAATGGAACGGATTTTAGAAAGGAATGGAGCGGAATGGAATGTGGAATGGAATGGAATGGAAAGGAATTGATTGGAATGTTGTTTGGAATGGAATGGAATGTATAACGGAATGGTATGGAATTTGGAATGGAAAGGAATGGAATGTGGATTGGAATGGAGTGGACAGGAATGCAATGTGGAATGGAATGGAAGGGAAAGTTGAATGGAAAGTGGAAGGGAATGGAATGGAATGCGGAATGGAATGGAATGGTATCTGGAATGGAATGGAATGGAATGGAATGGAATGTGGAATGGAATGCAGTTTAAAGGTATATGGAATGGAATGTGGAATGGAATGGAATGGAATGAGAAAAGGAGTAGAATGGAATGTGGAATGGATTGGAAAGGTATTTGGAATGGAACTGAATGTAATGGAATGTGAAGTGGAATGGAATTGAATGGAATTGAATATGGAATGGAAAAAGGAAGGGAATGGAATGAAATTTGGAATGGAATGGAATATAATGGAATGTGGAGTGGAATGGAATGGAATGGAATGGAATATGGAATGGAAGTTGGAAGGGAAAGGAATGGAATTTGAAATGGAATGGAATCAAATGTGGAATGGAATGTAATGGAATGTGGAACGGAATGGAATGGAGTATGGAACGGAATGGAATGAAGTAGAAGGTGGAATGGAATGGAATGGAATGTACTATGGAAAGTGAATTGGAATGGAATGGAATGGAATGGAATGTGGAATGGAGGGTGGAATGGAATGTAACGGAATGTGAAATGTCATGGAATGGAAAGTGGAATGCAATGGAAGGGAATGTGGAATGGAATGGAAAGAAGTGGAAGGTGGAATGGAATGGAATGGAATTTGAAATGGAATGCAATGGAATGTGGAATGGAATGTGGAATGGAATTGAGTGAATGGAGAAATGGAATGGAATGGAATGGAATGTGGAATGGAATATGGAATGCAATGGAATGGAATGTGGAATGGAATGTGGAATGGAATGCGATGGAATGGAATGGAATGTGGAATGAAATGTGAAATGGAAAGGGAACTGGAATGGAATGAAATGTGGAATGGAATGGAACGTGGAATGGAATGTGGAATGGAACAGAATGGAAGGAGAAGTGAAATGGAATGGAATTTGGAATGGAATGGAGTGAAATAGAAGGTGGAATGTAATGGAATTGAGTGGAATGTGGAACGTAATGTGATGGAATGGAGAGGAAAGCAGCCTGGAATGTGGAATGGAATGGAATGGAATGTGGAATGCAAAGTATTGGAATGCGGTATGGAATGGAAAGGAATGGATGTTGATTTCAATGAACTGGAATGTGGAAAGTAATGTGGAATAGAATGCTATGGAATGTGGACTGGAATGTGGAATGGAATGGAATGGAATGGAATGGAATGTGGAATGGAATGGAATGGAAAGTGGAATGCCATGGAATGGAGTTGAATGCAGAATGGAATGGAATGGATGTGGAATGGAATGAAATGGAATGTGGAAAGGAATGGAATGGAACGTGGAATGGAATGTGAAATGGAATGGAATGGAATGTAAAATGGAATTTAATGGAATGTGGAATGGTATTTGCCATGGAGTGGAATGGAATGTGGAATGGAATGTAATGGAGTGGAATGTGGAATGGAATGGAGTGGAATAGGGAACGGAATGGATAGGAATATGGAATGGAATTGAATGGAATGTGGAATGCAATTGAGTGGAATGTGGAGTGGAATAAGAAATGGAATGAGGAATGGAATGGAATGGAAAGTAGAATGCAAAGTGGAAAGGAATGGTATGGAAAGTGGAATAGAATCTGGAATTGAATGCAATGGAAGGTGGAATGGAACGCGGAATGGAACGTGGAATGGAATGTGGAATGGAATGGAATGCAATGCTGGATGGAATGGAACACAATGTGGAACGGAATGGAACACAATGTGGAACGGAATTTAATGCAATGTGGAATGGAATGTGGAATGGAAAGTAATGGAATGGAATAGGGAATGGAATGGAATGGAATGGAATGGAATGTGGAATGGAATGGAATGGAAAGGAATGGAATGTGTGACCTAATGAAATGGAATGAGTAAAGGAATGGAATTAAATGGAATGTGGAATGGATTGGAATGGAATGGAAAGCGGAATGGAATGGAATGGAATGCGTAATGGAAGGAAATGGAATGTGGAATGCAATGGAATGGAAAGTGGAATGGAATGCAATTGAATGTGTAATGCAATCGAATGTAATGGATAGTGAACTGGAATTGAATGAAATTCGGAATGGAATGTGGAATAGAATGGAATGGAGTTTGAAATGCAATGTGGAATGGAATGTGGAATGGAACGGAATGGAATGTGGAATGGAAAGTGGTATTGAATGTGCAATGGAATGGAATGGAATGTGGATTGGAAGGCAATTCAGTGTGTAATGGAATGGAATGGAATGAAAATGGAAATAATGGAATTGAATGGAAAGCGGAATTTAATGTAGAATAGAAGGGAAGGGAATTTCGAATGGAATGTGGAATGGTATCTGGAATAGAATGTGGAATGGAAAGAAATGGATTGTGGAATGGAATGGAACGGAATGTGGAATGGAATGGAATAGAAAGTGTACTGGAATGTGGAATGGAAGGGAATAGAATGTGGACTGGAATGTGGAAAGTAATGGAATGTAATGTGGAATGTAATAGAATGGAATGTGGACTGCAAAGGAATGGAATTGAATTTAATGTGAAATGGAATGTAATGGAGTGTGGAATGGAAAAGAATGGAATGTGGAATGGAAAGGAAAGGACTGTAGAATGGAATGTGGAATGGAATGGAATGGAATGTGGAAGGGAATGTGTATGGAATGGAATGGACTGTGGAATGGAATGGAATGGAAAGTGGACTGGAATGGAATGGAATGGAATGTGGAATGGAATGTGGAATGGAATTTAATGGAACGTGAAATGGAACGTGGAATGGAATGGAATAGAACGTGGAATGGAACGTGGAAAGGAATGTGGAATGGAATAGAATTTAATGTGGAACGGAAGGTTGAATGGAATGGAATGGAACCTGGAATGGAACGTGGAATGGAATATGGAATGGAATGTCAAATGAAACGTGGAATGGAACGTGGAAAGGAATATGGAGTGGAACGTGGAATGGAACATGGAATGTAATGTGGAATGGAATGTGGAATGGAATGGAATAGAATTTGGAATGGAATGTGGAAGGGAATAGAATGCAGCGCGGAATGGAATGGAATGCAATGTGGAATGGAATGAAATGGAATGTGGAATGGAATGGAATGGAATGGAAAAGAATGTTGAATGGAACGGAATGGAATGTGTTATGGAATGGAAAGGAATGAGGAATGGAATGGAATAAGGAATGGAATGGAAGGGAATGTGGAGTAGATGTAATGGAATGATGAATGGAACGTGGAATGGAATGGAGTGGAAAATGTAAATGAAAGTGGAGTGGGCCATGGAATGGAACGTGGAATGGAACAAGGAATGCAATGTGGAATGTGGAAAGGAATGGAATGGAGTGTTTAACGGAATGGAATGGAATGTGGAATGGAATGGGGAATGCAATGGAATGGAAAGGAATGTGGACTGGAATAGAAATTAATGGAATGAGTAATGTAAAGGAATGGAATGGAAAGTGGAATGTAAAGCGGAATGGAATGGAATCTGGAATGGAACGTGGAATGGAACATGGAATGGAACTTGGAATTGTATGGAATGGAAAGTGGATTGGAACGGAATGGAACGTGGAATGGAATGGAAAGGAATATTGAATGGAATGGAATGGAATGTGCAATGCAATGGAAAGGAATGTGGTTTGAAATGGAATGGTATGGAATGTGGACTGAAATGAAAAGGAATGTAATGGAAAGTGAAATGGAATGGAATGGAACGTTTTATAGAATGCAATGGAATGGTATGGGATGGAATGGCATGAGGAATGGAATGGAATGCGGAATGGAATGGAATGGAAAGTGGAATGGAATGCAATGGAAGGTGGAATGGAATGGAATTCAATCTGGATTGGAATGGAATGTGGAATGGAATGGAAGGGAATGTGGAATGGAATGGAATGGAACGTGGAATGGAATGGAATGGAATGGTATGGAATGGAATGGAATGAGGACTGGAACGGAATGTGCAATGGAATGGAATTGAATCTGGAAAGGAGTGGAATGGACTGTGGAATGGAATGGAATGTGGAATGGAATGGAATGGAATGTGGAATGGAATGGAATGGAATGTGGAAGGGAATGCAATGGAATGGAAGGGAATGTGGAATGGAAGTGTGTGGAAAGGAATGTGGAATTGAATGCGGAAAGGAAATGAATGGAATGGCATTGAAAGTGGAATGGAATGGAATGCGGAATGGAATGGAAAGGGTTGTGGAATGGAATCGAATGGAATGGAACGTGGAATGGAATGCGGAAAGGAATGTGTAATGGAATGGAACGGAACGTGGATTGGAATGGAATGTGGAATGCAATTGAATGGAATGTGGAATGGAATGGAATGGAATCTGGAAAGGAAAGGAATGGAATGTGGAATGGAAAGTGGAACGGAATGGAATGGAAGGTGGAATGGAATGGAATGGAATGGAATTTGGAATGGAATGGAATGGAATTTGGAATGGAATGGAATGGAACGTGGAATGGAATGGAATGGAATGGAATCTAAAGGAATGTGAAATTAAATGGAATGGAATGTGGAATGAAATTTGGCATGGCATGGAATAGAATGTGGAATGGTATGCAACGGAATGTGGAATGGAATGGAATGCAATGTGGAATGGAATCGAATGGAATGTGGAATGGAATGGAATGTGTAATGCAATGCAATGGGATGCGGAATGTAATGGAATGGAATGGGATATGTAACGGAATGCAGAATGGAATGTGGAATGGAATCGAATGGAGTGTGGAATGCAATGGAACTGAATGAAAAGAGGAATTTAATGGAGTGGAATGGAATGTGGACTGGAATGTAATAAAATGGAATGGAATGTGGAATGCAATGTGGAATGGAATGGAATGGAACATGGAATGGAATGTACAATAGAATGTGGAATGGAATGAAATGGAATGTGGAACGGAATTGAATGGATCTTGGAATGGAAGGGAATGGAAAGTGGAATGCAATGGATTGCAACGTAGAATGGAATGGAATGGAACGTGGAATGGAATGGAATGAAATGGTATGGAATGCACTGGAATGAGAAATGGAATGGATTGTGCAACAGAATGGAATGGAATGTAGAATGGAATGGAATTGGATGTGGAATGGAATGGAATGCCATATGGAAACGAATGGAATGTGGAATGGAATGGAATGCAATGTGGAATGGAATGGAATGGAATGGAATGTGGAATGGAATGGAATGGAATGTGGAATGGAATGGAATGGAATGTGGAATGGAATGGAATGGAATGTGGAATGGAAAGAAATGTGGAATGGAATGCAATGGAATGTGGAATGGAATGCAATGGAATGTGGAATGAAATGGAATGGAATGTAGAAGGGCATGGAATGGAATGTGGAATGGAAAGGAAAGTGGAATGGAATGGAATGGAATGCGTAACGGAATGGAATGGAGTGTGGAAAGGAAAGGTATGGAATTTGGAATTGAATGTGGAATGGAATGGAATGAAATGGAATGTGGACTGGAATGGAATGAAATGTAATGGAATGTGGAAAGGAATTTGGAATGGAATGGAACGGTACATGGAATGGAATGTACAGTGGAATGGATTGCAATTTGGAATGGAATATGTAATGGAATGGAATGGAATGTGGAATGGAATGGAATGGAACTTTGAATGGAGTGGAATGGAACGTAGAATGGAATGGTATGGAATGGAAGAGAATGAGGAATGGAATAGAATGCGGAATGGAATTGAATGGAATGTGGAATGGAAAGCAATGGAATCTGGAATGGAACGGAATGGAATGTGGAATGGAATGCGGAATGGAATGGAATGGAATGTGGAATGGAATGGAATGGAATCAAATGGAATATGGAATGAAATGTGGAATGTCATGGAATAGAATGTGGAATGGTATGGAATGGAATGTGGAATGGAATGGAATGGAATGTGGAATGTAATTGAATGGAAACTGGAATGGAATGGAATGTAATGTGGAATGTAATCGAATGGAAAGTGGAATTGAATGGAATGTAATGGAATGTGGAATGGAATGGAATGGAATGCGGAATGCAATGGAATGGAATGGAATGTGGAATTTCATGGAATGGAATGGAATGTGGAACAGAATGGAATGGAATTGAATGTGGACTGGAATGGAAAGGAATGTTAAGGGAATGTGGAATGGAATGGAATGGAACGTGGAATGGAATGTAGAATGGAATGGAATGGAATGTGGAATGCAATGTGGAATTTAGTGGAATGGAATGTGGAATAGAAGTGAATGGAACTTGGAATTCAATGGAATGGAACGTGGAATGTAATGGAATTGTACGTGGAATGGAATGGTTTGGAATGGAATGGAATGGATTGGAATTTGGAATGGAATTGAATGCAATGTGGAATGGAATGGAGTGGAATGGAATGTGGAATGGATTGGAATGGAATGTGGAATGGAATGGAACGGAATGTGGAATAGAATGGAATGGAAAGTGGAATTGAATGGAATGGAATGTGGAATGCAATGTAATTGAATGTGGTATCGAATGTGGAATGGAATGGCATGTAATGGAATGGAATGTGGAATGGAATGGAATGTGGAATGGAATGGAATGTGGAATGAAATGGAATGTGGAATGGAAAGGAATGCAATCTGGAATGGAATGGAATGTACAATGGAATGGAATGGAACGTGGAGTGGAATGGAATGCAATGTGGAATGGAATGGAATCGAATGTGCAATGGAACGGAAGGGAAAGTGGAATGGAATGGAATGGAATGGAAAGGAATGTGGAATGGAATGGGATGGAAAGTGGAATGGAATGGAATGGAATGTGGAAAGCAATGGAATGTAATGTGGAATGCAATGTGGAATGGAACGGAATGGAATGGAATATAATGGAATGTGGAATGGAATGGAATGGAATGTGGAATGGAATAGAGTGGAAATTGGAATGAATTGGAATGGAATGTGGAATGGAATATGGAATGGAATGGAAAGGAATGGAATGTGGAATTGAATGCCCTGGAGTTTTGTATGGAATGCAATGGAAAATGGAATGGAATGGAATGGAATTGAATGTGGAATACAATGTGGAATGGAATGCAATGGAAAGTGGAATGGAATGGAATGGAATATGGAACGTAATGGAATGTCGAATGGAATGGAATGAAATGTGTAATGAAATGGAATGTGGAATGGAACGGAATGCCATCTGGAATGGAATAGAATGTGGAATGCAATGGAAGGTAATGTGGAATGGAATGTAATATAATGGAGTGGAATGGAATGTGGAATGGAATGACATGGAAAGTGGAATGGAATGGAATGGAATATTTAATGGAATGTAATGGAATATGGAATGCAATTGATTGCAATGTGAAATGGAATGGGAAGGAATATGGAATGGAATGGAATAGAATGTGGAATGGAATCAAATGGAATGTGGATTGGAATGTGGAAAGAATTTGTTATGGAATGGAATGGAATGTGGAATCGAACATGGAATGGAAATGAATGGAACATGGAAAGGAATGTGAAATGGAAAGGAACGGAATGTGGAATAGAATGTGGAATGGAATGAAATGGAATGTGGAATGGAATGTGGAAAGGAATGGAATGGAATATGGAATGGAATGTATAATGGAATGCAAGGGAAGTTGGAATGGAATGCAATGAAATGCGGAATGGAATGTGGAATGGAATAGAATGGAACGTGGGATACAATGTAGAATGGAATTGAATGGTATGTGGAATGGAACGTGGAATGGAAAGTGGAATGGAACGTGGAATGGAATGTGTAATGTTGAGTGGAATGGAATGGAATGTGGAATGGAATAGAATGGAATTGAATGAGGAATGGAATCGAACGAAATATGGAATGTATTGGAGAGGAATGTGGAATGGAATGTGGAATGACATGGAATGGAATGTGAAATGGAATGGAATGGAATCTGGAACGGAATGTGGAATGGAATGGAATGGAATGGAATGGAATGTGGAATGGAATGGAATGGAATGGAATGTGGAATGGAATGGAATGGAGTTTGAATGGAATGGAATGGAATGTGGAATGGAATGGGGAATGGAATGGAATGTAATGTGGAATGGAATGGCGTGGAATGTGGAATGGAACGTGGAATGGAACGTGGAATGGAATGTGGAATGGAACTTGGAATGGAAGTACTTGCATTGATGGCCTATTCCTAGCGGACGCGTCTTACTTCAATATCCTCCCCATCTTCCTGCTACAGGAGGAGCTTCCTGAGCAGCTGACCGGTTCTGAAAATCCCATGAAAGCTTCCTCTGCAAGGTACTGTCGGCGCACACGGGCCAAGCCATCTCACTCACTTTGTGAATTTTTGTTTGTTTGTTTTGTTTTGAGATGGAGTCTCATTCTGTCACCCAGGCTGCAGTGCAATGTTGCGATCTCAGCTCAATGCATCCTCCACCTCCCGGGTTCATGACGTTCTCCTGCCTCAGCCTTCCCATTAGCTGAGACTACAGGTGCCCGCCACCACGTCAGGCTAGTTTTTTAAATATTTTTAGTAGAGACGGTGTTTCACCGTGTTAGCCGGGATGGTCTCGATCTCCTAACCTCGTGATCTGCCCACCTCAGCCCCACAAAGTGCTGAGATTACAGGTGTGAGCCAGTGTGTCCGGCCCTAAGTGTCTTATATATTAAAATTAACGCATTTCAGAGAGGCATAGTTTGCAAATACGGTTCCTCTTTTTTTTTTGAAATGGAGTCTCGCTCTGTCGCCCATGCTGGAGTGCAGTGGCCCAATCTCAGCTCACCTCAATCTCCTCCTCCCAGGTTCCAGCGATTCTCCAGCCTAAGGCTCCCAAGTAGCTGGGATTACAGGTGTGCACCACCACGCCCGGCCAATTTTGTATTTTTGGTAGAGATGGGGTTTCTCCATGTTGGTCAGGCTTGTCTCGAACTCCTGACCTCAGGTGATCCGCCCACCTTGGCCTCCCAAAGTGCTGGGATTTCAGGCGTGAGCCACTGTGTCCAGCCCACTTTTTATTTTTCTTTGTTTATGTTTTGAGTCTAACAATCCTGGCAGGTGCACAAGGATGATTCTAAACCATCATTTCCTGGGAAGACGCGGATGTAGCTTTAGTGATGCTGGTTCAGCTTCTGGCTGCTTCCTTGACTCACATTCTAGGCTTGAGAGAGTTGGTCTTGCTCAGGAGACAGCTGCCCCCAAAGACTGAACGAAACAACTGTGGGTCTTGCTAAGTGTGGACAGGAAGGTGACAGCCATGCAGAGATCTAGAGGGAGAGCATCCCGAGCTCAGGGAGCAGCTCCTGGGCAGGAAAATGTGTACCACATGGAGGAAGAGTGAGAAGCTGTGGATGGTGGAGAGGAGCGAATGCAGACAAAGCCCCTAGGCAGCTGCAGGGATAAGCAAAGAATGCTGTGGGCTCCATCCCAGTGTTACCCACCCTCTTGCCCTGGCTCCATGTTCCGAAGCCCCTCTTCACATCTTCACCTGTTTTCACGTGAGCACTTTCCTCCCTTGCTGAGTGGATGAGAATGGGGTCCACACGGCAGGATGAGGTGGTGTGGACAGGACCAGCATGCAGGAGAAACAGAAAGAGAGAGAGAGAGAGAGGGACACAGAGAGAGAGAGATGAGGGAGCAGAGAGCAAAGATCATTTCACATTGCACCATTCGGCCACCAGGTGGGCACACCTGGTGAAAGGTAAGACCCCGGAGGTGGTGACACAGGAGGACCACCTTGCTCAACGCCCACAGGGTCTCTGGCAGATAAGGACACTGGAGACAGCACAAGACACTCTGCAGAGGATGGAACTGTGTCCTCTCCAAAATTCGCATCCACTCAGAATCTCTGATCATCACCTTCTTTGGAAATACACTCTTTGCAGTTTTAGTCAAGTTAAGGTGAGGTCATATTGGATTAGGGTGGACTCTAAATCCAATGACAGCTGTCCCCATAAGAGACAGAAGAGGAGACACAGACACAGAGGAGAAGGTCTCATGGAGACAGAGGCAGAGACTGGAGTGATGGGACCACAAGGCCAGGGATGCTGGATCCCCCAGGAGCTGGGAGAGCCAGGAAGGATCCTCCCCTAGAGCCTCCAGAGGGAACTGGATACAATTGTACTGGATTGAACAGTGGCCCCCAGAAAGATCTGTCCACATCTGAAAGCCCAGAACCTGGAGTGAGAACTTATTTAGAAATAGGGTCTCTGTAGATGTGATAAAGTGAAGGGCCTTGAGATGAGATCATCCTTGGGTAGAGTAGGGTAAGCCCTAAATGCAATGACAAGTGTCTTTTCAAGAGACAGAAGAGGAGACACAAACACACAGGAGAAGGCCACCTGGAGACGGAGGGAGAGACTGGAGTGATGCAGCCACAAGCTCAGGGACTCTGGATCCCCTAGGAGCTGGGAGAGGCAGGAAGGATCCTCCCTAGAGCCTCCAGAGAGAACTAGATACATTTGAAGTGGATTGAACTATGTATCCCAAAAAAGATATGTTTCATATTCTAACCCAAAAACCTGTGAGTGGAGGTAGAGACTGGAGTGATGAGGCCACAGCCCAGGGATGCCATTCCAGACCCCCCAGAGAGGGAGGAGGCCTGGAGCCCCCAGGAAAGGATTTATGCTAAACAAGGGGTGGATAATTCATGGCTCCCCTTTTTAGACCATATAGGGTAATTTCCTGACATTGCCATGGCATTTGTAAACTGTCTTAGTGCTGGTGGGAGTGTAGCAGTGAGGACGACCAGAGGTCACTCTCATTGCCATCTTGGTTTCGGTGGGTTTCATTCAGCTTATTTACTGAAACCTGTTTCATCAGCAAGGTTTTTGTGACCTGTGTCTTGTGCAAACCTCCTAACTCATCCTGTAGCTTAGGATGACTTATCCACCTGGGGATGCAGCCCAGTACGTCTCAGCCTCATTTTACCCAGCCCCTATTCAAGCTGAAGTTGTTCCAGTTCCAGTGCCTCTGACAATACCTAAAGGCTGGAGTTCATCTTGGGGACACATCCAGAGTACAATTGCTGGGCTGGGGAACCCGTGTTTCTCAACTTTAAGATGAGGCCAAACCCCTTTCCAAAATGGTGGTCGAGACAGACATTTTGCCCTACAATGTTGAGGAAAGCCAATCTCTGGCACCTACGGCAACATCTGCAACCGTCAGAATGCTTCATTTTTAACATTTTTGCCAATCATATCGTTACGGGCAGGTCTTTGGTCTTAGAGCTCCCAAGATGGGGACAGACCACTCCCAAGATGGGAGTGGGCCACTCCCAAGATGGCAGCCGCCCACTCCCAAGATGGCTGCAAGTCTTTTCTTCTCTGAGCTGGGGTTCTTGGCCTCATGGATTCCAAGAATGGAACCTTGGGCCATGCAGTGAGTGTTGTAGTTCTATTAGAAGCCATGGGTCACGGAAGAGAACCCTGGAACCCAGCGACTGGTGTTCAGCTCCATTAGGACAAACTTGGGCACTTAGCCACGCAGGAACAATGATTGTGAGTGGCAGGGGGTGCCTTGCTGGATCAGAAGCACAGCAGATACCCTGCCCTATCCAGAGGGGTGGAAGTCAACGGTGGGTCTGCAACGGCAGCGTTCAGCAGTGGTGGACGGCGAGCGAAAGCTCAGCTCGAGCCGGAACAAATATGCACCAGAAGGGTTTGCAGTTGCAAGATTTAACAGCTTGAAAACAGAGCTCTGATACAATGGGAGGGGACCCAAAGGGGGTTGCCCCCTCCCGGCTCAAATACCTGGGTTTATATTCCAATAATTGTCCCTCCCCCTGTGCTCTCAGGTAATAGATGATTTGACTATTTCTCTACCTCCTGCTTTTAGCCTAATTTGTATTTTAGTGAGCTCCCTCTTTGCTACCCGATTGGTTGGGTGTGAGCTGAGTTACAAGGTGGGTGCAATCACCTTCCCCACCTAGACTTAGGAATTCCGAGTTGGCCTAGGAAATCCAGCTAGTCCTGTCTTTCAATATTGGTGTGAAAAGCGTGTCTCACGGCAGTCTTGATTTGCCCATCAGGTAACATGTCTAAAAATGTTTACAGTAGCCCTGCCCCAAAATACCCCATAGAAATATTCCTATTTCCATTTCCTGTTTCTACGAGGAAATAACCTAATGCCCATAGGCAGAAGGACGCATCCATAAGTTGTGGAATATTCACCTGCTGGGATATTACGGAGCCACCAAAATGAAGACACAGCAGAAATCCAGTATGGATGAATCTTTGAAATGATGTTTTCAGTGAGAAATGCTGGTCTCAAAAAATTACATAGAGCATGATATACACTTTTCATAAAGTTAGAGACAATTAAAATAGAGAAATGCAATAAAGTGAAGTATCAAAGGAAATTCAGAAAATGAAGGATACCAAACTCCACACAGGGTCACCTTGGGTTGTGGGTAGCGTCGCAGAGGGCTGGATGGGGTGGGAGAAGCGATGGGTGTCCGTTATTCTTAATGTCTCTGTTTATATATTTGTGACGGTTGGACAGATTGCATTAGAGTGTTAAAAGGGACCTCTACCTAACCCCCATAAAAAAAATCAACTATAAAATTGTGTTGGGGTATTAAGAATACCTAACTAACATCTTAAATATATATGTAACTATTAAGATAAAAGTGAAGGCAAAAATTAAGGCTCAAGAGCCGAGAGTCCTAACGGCAGAGCCTGGGAGGACAAATTAAAATAAGAACAACGATAAAGAAAAATGCCCTGATTTGGGGGGTACCTGCTTTGTTTGGAGAAATAATAACATTCCCTTTGATTCTGTCTTCATACAACCCCCTTTCTGCTATTCCCGTTAAAGATGCCCACAACCACACCTCTAAGCATTTGCAAGTATTGATCCCTCTCCACAAACTCTCCTAAATCTCCCTGGCAAACTCCTATGCAGTCTGCAAAACCCCATTTACCTGATCCCTCGTGAATCACATTGGTCACCCTTGCAGAAATAAGGCTGAGCTCTCCCTCCTGTGTTTCTGTTTGTTTGTTTGTTTCTGTTTTCGTTTGGGGGATGGTGTTTTGCTCTGTTGCCCAGGCTGGAGTGCAGTGGCATGATCTCAGCTCACTGCAACCTTCACCTTCTGGGTTCAAGTGATTTTCCTGCCTCAGCCTCCACAGTAGCTCCTATTACAGGCACCCGCCACCATGCCTAGCTAATTTTGCATTTTTAGTAGAGATGGGGTTTCTACATGTTGGCCAGGCTGCTCTCGAACTCCTGACCTCATGATCCTCCTGCCTTAGCCTCCCAAAGTGCTAGGATTACAGGTGTGAGCTACCGTGCCCAGCCGTTATCTCCTTTCTGTATCTGTCCCGTGTTGGATTAGCCTTGTAGGGACATGAGTTTTCAGAGGTCAAATCATTCATTCTTCCTCACAACGTGCCGCTCAGAGCTTTGCACATAGTAGGATCTCAGTAAACAGCCTCCAACACAATGATGGGCGTCCACTCTGCGGCTTCACCTGGTCCTCCAAGGCATAAGCACAGAAATATTTATTTCCCTCCATCAGGCAGAACACGATATAAAATATATCATGCCTCTTTTGAGTCCAAAGGTGTTTTTCTTTTTTTTCCCTGCTTAGCCTTACTTTACTTAACAAGTTAACATTTATCCTGAAAAAATGGTTTTAAACAGTACCTGGAATCAGTGATTTGAGAACTGAACAAAACCTTTGGTGATGCTGAAGGCGGAGACTTCACCACGCACAATATCCGTGGAGCAAAACTGGAAATGGAACCCGTAAATCTACACAAATTAAAATTAAAATGTAAAAAAATCCAAAGGAAAGTACTGATCGTCCTTGACTCCATGGACTAGTCGCCCTTGAGTCCAACCAGCGTTAAAATACTTACAAAAGAAATGCCGGGTGGGGTGGCTCACACCTATAATCCCAGCAATTTGGGAGGCTGAGGTGGGTGGATCATTAGAGGTCGGGAGTTTGAGACCAGCCCGGCCAACATGGCGAAACCGCGTCTCTACTAAAAATATAAAATTAGCCGGGCATGGTATCAGGTGCCTCTAGTC
Source organism: Pongo pygmaeus (assembly GCF_028885625.2). Lineage (NCBI taxonomy): Eukaryota > Metazoa > Chordata > Mammalia > Primates > Hominidae > Pongo > Pongo pygmaeus. Next base: position 8,719,089 of record NC_072386.2, on the reverse strand, counting down.
CTAGCTACTTGGGAGGCTGAGGCAGGAGAATCACTTGAATTGGGGAAGCAGAGGTTGCAGTGAGCTGAGATCACCCCACTGCACTCCAGCCTGGGGAAGAGAGCAAGACTCTGTCTCAAAAAAAAAAAAAATCATATGTGAACCATAATTCCTAAGGAGTTTGTGTGTGTGTGTGTGTGTGTGTGTGTGTGTGTGTGTGTGTGTGTGTGTGTGTGTGTTTTGAGGAAGATAAGCAGGGTCTTGCTCTGTTGTCCATGCTGGAGTACAGCAGCATTATCACAGCTCACTGCAGCCTCAACCTCCTGGGCTCCAGTGATTCTCCTCCCTCAGCCTCCCGAGTAGCTGGAACCACAGGCACTTACCACCATGCCCAGCTATTTTTTCATTTTTTGTAGAGACAGGACCTCACTGTGTTGCCTAGGCTGGTCTTGAACTTCGAGTCTCCAGCAATCCTCCTGCCTCAGCCTCTCAAAGTGCTTTGATCGTAGGCGTGAGCAGCCACGCCCAGCCTGCTATGAGGTTTGACAAGGGACAGGGTCTGCTTCAGGCCCAAAGAGGAGGGCAGAGTTTAGAGGGAGATGGTCAGGTTTGTACCAGGCCAGGAAAACACCAAGCCACATTTGCTTTGAGCTAAGGCCTACAGAAGATGTGACAACTGTCACACTGGCTTATTTGCTGGTGACCGAAGGTGACAACTGGCTCAATTTCACCCTGACAGAATTTGTCAACAGTCATTTGGTGCCACCAACTCCCAGGAAAAGCGACGTTTTTGTCAAAGCCTTCCCAGACTTGGCCGGGCGTGGTGGCTCACGCCTGTCATTCCAGCACTTTGGGAGGCTGAGGTGGGTGGATCACCTGAGGTCGGGAGTTCGAGACCAGCCTGGCCAACATGGTGAAACCCCGTCTCTACTAAAAATACAAACATTAGCCAGGCATGGTGGCGGGTGCCTGTAATCCCAGCTACTTGGGAGGCTGAGGCAGGAGAATTGCTTGAACCCTGGAGGCGGAGGTTGCAGTGCGCCGAGATTGTGCCACTGGACTCCAGCCTGGGCGACAGAGAAAGACTCTGTCTCAAAGAAAAAAAAAATTAGCTGGGCCAGGTGCAGGGGCTCACGCCTGTAATCACAACACTTCAGGAGGCTGAGACGGGCAGATCACCTGAGGTCAGGAGTTCGAGATTAGCCTGGCCAACATGGAGAAACCCCATCTCTACTAAAAATATAAAAATTAGCTGGGCGCAGTAGCGCATGCCTGTAGTCCCAGCTACTCCGGAGGCTGAGGCAGGGGAATGGCTTGAACACGGGAGGCGGAGGTTGCAGTGAGCCAAGATCGTGCCATTGCACTCCAGCCTGGGAGACAGAGCAAGACTCCATCTCAAAAAAATAAAAAATAAAAAATAAAAAAATAAAATAAAATTAGTCGGGCTTGGTGGCGTGTGCCTGTAATCCCAGCTACTCGGGAGGCTAAGGCAGAAGAATTTCTTGAACCCCAGAGGTGGAGTTTGCAGTGAGCCGAGATCACACCATTGCACTCCAGCCTGGGTGACAGGGTGAAAGTCCGTCACAAAAACAAACAAACAACAAACAAAAACAGCAAAAGTTTCCCAAACTCCTTCTTTACCCACATGATTCTGGATCATTGCATAATTCTCCAGGCATCCCAGCCAGAGAATGTCAAATCGTTTCTGCCATTTCTCTTCTGGCCTTTGTTAAGCTGAGATTTCTCTACAAGGTCTCCAGCAGCACAGAAATGAATATCAGGGCTCCCCACCAAAACATCTTAGACTCTTAATGGGGCCAAAGTGAACACCAGCATTCTGGGCTGTGATGACGGCTCTGAACTTCATTTTGTTTTGTTATGGCTTTTTGAGCGATACCTTCACAGAAACCGTGGACTCATAATGGAATATTACGCAGCCTGGAAAAGGAACAGGTTTCTGACAAAGACAGCAATGTGAATGAAACACATTGTGTAAATAAAATTTTATTTTATAAATAAATAAATAAATAAAAATTATAAATAAAATGTGTTTCAAGTTAGAGTGCCAATTACGGGTTAGAGTATCAATTATGCCAGTGGACGCCCCCAACCCTTCCCTAATTACAACGGCATTCAGCACAAACCACTTTAATGCCGGCACCCTTTGGACATCTAAGTGTGAAACCACATAAATCGTTCTGGGTATGATGAAAATAAGTAAGTAAAAATGGAAGTTCAACTCCATTACACCAATCACACTTTATAAGTGGTGATTGTGGCCAGCTTCAGCTTGTATGTTTGGATTGCATTCGAGAAAAAAAAAAAAAAAAGGATGGATTCTAGGTCAACCAGCAAAAGTGACATAGCGTGTGGAGAAGGCAAGCATTCTGGAAGTTTTCTTTTTTTTTTTTTAGACAGAGTTTTTGCTCCGTCCTCCAGGTTGGAGTGCAGTGGCACAATCTTAGCTCACTGCAACCTCTGCCTCCCAGGTTCAAGCGATTCTGCTGCCTTAGCCTCCCAAGTAGCTGGGATAAAGGCGTGCACCACCACACCCGGCTAATTTTTTTGTATATTTAGCAGAGACGGGGTTTCGCCATGTTGGCCAGGCTAGTTTTGAACTTCTGACATCAGGTGATCTGCCCACCTTGACTTCCCAAAGTACTGGGATTTCAGAGGTGAGTCACCATGTCCGTCCATTCTGGAAGATTCTTTACCCAACCTCTCACCTGTTAAAAAAGAAAATTCGGAATGTACACTCTTTTTTATGATGACAAAATACAAATATATAAAATTCAGCATTATAACCGTTTTAAACTCAATGAGTCAGTGATATTTAGTGCATTCACAATGTTGTACAACCATCACCAATCTCTAGGTCCAGAAATTTCTCATCACCCCCAAAAGCGCACCCTGTACACATTAAACAGTCACTTCCATTTCTCCTTCCCAGGCCCTGGCACCCACAAATCCACTATCTTTCTCTAGGAGTTTACCTGTTCAGCACGTTTCATTAAAAGGGAATCATACACTACGTGTGCTTTTGTGTTTGTGCCTGGCTTTTCTCCCTGAGCATGATGTCCTCAAGTTTCATTCACGTTGCAGTCTTGTCAGAGCCTTGTTCCTTTTCCAGGCTCTGTAATATTCCATTATAATATTCCATTGCATGGATGAACTATGCTGTGTTTCTCCATTCCTTCATGGATGGACAGTAGAGCTGTTTCCAAAATTCATCAACATTGCAGCCTTTTGTCAGAGCCTTGTTCCTTTTCAAGGCTGCATAATATTCCATTATAATATTGCATTGCACGAATGAATCACGTGATGTTTATCCATTCATTCACAGATGGGCAGTATGGCTGTTTCCAAAATTCATTGACATTGCAGTCTTTGTCATAGTCTCATTCCTTTTCCAGGCTGCATAATATTCCATTATAGGATTGCATTGCACAGATGAAAAACCCTGTGTTTATCATTCATTCATAGGTGGGCAGTAGGGCTGTTTCCAAAAATTCATTCACATTGCAGCCTTTTGTCAGAGACTTCTTCATTTTCCAGGCTGCATAATATTCCATTATAATATTGCATTGCATGGATGAATCACATGTTGTTTATCATTCTTTCATAGATGGGCAGTAGGGCTGTTTCCAAAATTCATTCATGTTACAGCCTTTGTCAAAATATTGTTCCTTTTCTAGACTGCATAATATTCCACTGCATGGATAAACGACGGTGTGTTTGTCATTCCTTCATAGATGGGCGGTAGGCCTATTTCCAATAATTCATTCACGTTACCGCCTTTGTCAGAGCCTTGTTACTTTTCCAGGCTGCATAATATTCCATCATAATATTGCATTGCCTGGATGAACCATATTGTGTTTATCATTCTTTCATAGATGGGCAGTAGGGCTCTTTCCAAAAATTCATTCACATTGCAGTTTTTGTCAGAGCCTTGTTCCTTTTCCAGGCTTCATAATATTCCATTATAATATTGCATTGCATGAATGAACCATACTGTGTTTATCATTCTTTCATAGACGGACAGTAGGGCTGTTCCAAAAATTCATTCATGTTGCAGATTTTGTCAGAGCCTTGTTCCTTTTCAAGGCTGCATAATACTCCATTGCATGGATGAACCATGCCGTATTTATCATTCCTTCATAGATGAGCAGTAGGGCTATTTCCAAAAATTCATTCATGTTGCAGCCTTTGTCAGAGCCTTGTTCCTGTTCCAGGCTGCATAATGTTCCATTATAATATTGCATGGCATGGATGAACCACATTGTGTTTATCATTCATTCATAGATGGACAGTAGGCCTGTTTCCAAAAATTCATTAATGATACAGTCTTTTGTCAGAGCCTTGCTCCTGTTCTAGGCTGCATAATATTCCATTATAATATTGCATTGCCTGGATGAAGTGCATTGTGTTTATCATAATTTCATAGATGGGCAGTAAGGCTGTTTCCAAAAATTCATTCACATGGCAGTTTTTGTCAGAGCCTTGTTCCTTTTCCAGGCTGAATAATATTCCATTGCATGGAGGAATCACACTGTGTTTATCATTCCTTCATAGATGGGCAGTAGGGCTGTTTCCAAAAATTCATGCACATTGCAGTCTTTATCAGAGCCTCCTTCCTTTTCAAGGCTGCATAATATTCCATTATAATATAGCATTGCATGGATGAACCACATTGTGTGTATCATTCATTCATAGATGTGCAGTAGGGCTGTTTCCAAAAATTCATTCACATTGCAACCTGTCTCTGCCTTTGTCAGAGCCTTGCTCCTTTTCAAGGCTGCATAATATTCCATTGCATGGATAAACCATACTGTGTTTATCATTCATTCAAAGATGGACAGTAGGGCTGTTTCCAAAAATTCATTCACATTGCAGCCTTTGTCAGAGCCTTGTTCTTTTTTTTGGCTGCATAATATTCCACTGCATGGATGAACTATGCTTTATTTATCCATTGCTTCATAGATGGGTGGTAGGGCTGCTTCCAAAATTCATTCATGTTGTAGTCTTCTGTCAGAGCCTCGTTCCTTTTCAAGGCTGCATAATATTCCATTATAATATTCCATTGCATGGATGAACCATGCTATGTCTATCCATTCATTCATAGATGGGTAGTCGGGTTGTTCGGGTTGTTCCAAAAATTCTTTCATGTTGCAGCTTTTGTCAGAGCCTTTTTCTTTTTCCAGGGTGCATAATATTCCATTGCATGGAGGAATCACATTGTGTTTATCATTCCTTCATAGATGGGCAGTACGGCTGTTTCCAAAAATTCATTCACATTGCAGCCTTTGTCAGAGCCTTGTTCCTGTTCCAGGCTGTGTAATATTCCATTATAATATTGAATTGCATAGATGAACTATGTTGTGTTTTTCCATTCCTTTATAGATGGGAAGTAGGGCTGTTTCCAAAATTCATATATATTGCAGTCTTTTGTCAGAGCCTTATTCCTTTTCTAGACTGCATAATATTCCATTGCATGGATAAAGGATGCTGTGTTTATCACTCCTTCATAGATGAGCATTAGGGCTATTTCCAAAAATTCATTCACATTGCAGCCTTTGTCAGAGCCTTGTTCTTGTTCCAGGCTGCATAATATCTCATTATGACATTGCATTGCATGGATGAACCACATTGTGTTTATCATTCTTTCATAGATGGGCAGTAGGGCTGTTTCCAAAATTCATTCCTGTTACAGCCTTTGTCAGAACATTGTTCCTTTTCCAGACTGCATAAATATTCCATTGCATGGATAAACAACGCTGTGTTTATCATTCCTTCATAGGTGGGCAGTAGGGCTGTTTCCAAAAATTCATTTACAATGCAACCTTTGTCAGAGCCTTGTTCCTGTTCCAGGCTGCATAATAGTCCATTATAATATTGCATTGCATGGATGAATCATGTGATATTATCCATTCATTTATAGATGGGCAGTAGGGCTGTTTCCAAAATTCAATCATGTTGCAGCCTTTTGTCAGAGCCTTATTCCTTTTCCAGACTGCATAATATTCCATTGCATGGATAAACGATGCTGTGTTTATCATTCCTTCATGGATGAGCATTAGGGTTATTTCCAAAAATTCATTCACATTGCAGCCTTTGTCAGAGCCTTGTTCCTGTTCCAGCTGCATAATATTCCATTATAATATTGCATTGCATGGATGAACCACATTGTGTTTATCATTCATTCATAGATGAGCAGTAGGACTGTTTCCAAAAATTCATTCATGATACAGTCTTTTGTCAGAGCCTTGTTCCTGTTCCAGGCTGCATAATATTCCACTATAATATTGCATGGATGAACCACATCGTGTTTATCATTCTTTCATAGATGGGCAGTAGGGCTGTTTCCAAAATTCATTCATGTTACTGCTTTTGTCAGAACATTGTTCCTTTTCCAGACTGCATAATATTCCATTGCATGGATAAATGACGGTGTGTTTGTCATTCCTTCATAGATGGGCAGCAGGGCTGTTTCCAAAAATTCATTCACATTGCAGCCTTTGTCAGAGCCTTGTTCCTTTTCCAGACTGCATAATATTCCATTATAATATTGCACTGCATGGATGAACCACGTGGTGTTTTTCCATTCATTCACAGATGGGCATTGGGCTGTTTCCAAAATTCATTCATGTTGCAGCCTTTGTCAGAGCCTCATTCCTTTTCCAGGTGGCATAATATTCCATTGCGTTGATGAACCATGTTGTGTTTATCCGTTCATTCATAGGTGAGCAGTAGGGCTGTTTCCAAAATTCATTCATGTTGCTGCTTTTGTCAGAGCCTTGTTCCTTTTCCAGCCTGCATAATATTCCACTATAATATTGCATTGCATGGATGAACCATATTGTGTTTATCATTCCTTCATAGATGAGCAGTAGTGCTGTTTCTAAAAATGCATTTATGTTGCAGCCTTTTGTCAGAGCTTTGTTATTTTCCAGGCCGCATAATATCCCATTATAATATTGCATCACATGGATGAACCATGCTGTGTTTATCCATTCTTTCATAGATGGGCAGTAGGGCTGTTCCAAAGATTCATTCCTGTTGCAGCTTTTGTCAGAGCCTTGTTCCTTTTCAAGGCTGCATAATATTCCATTGCATGGATGAACCACATCGTGTTTATCATTCCTTCATAGAAGGTCAGTAGGGCTGTTGCAAAAATTCATTCATGTTGCAGCCTTTTGTTAGAGACTTCTTCCTTTTCCACGCTGCGTAATATTCTATTATAATATTGCATTGCATAGATGAGCTATGCTGTGTTTATCCATTTCTTTATAGATGGGCAGTAGGGCTGTTTCCAAAAATGCATTCATGTTGCAGCCTTTTGTTAGAGCCTTCTTCCTTTTCCCGGGTACATAATATTCCATTATCATATTGCATTGCATGGATGAGCCACATTGTGTTTACCCATTTATTCATAAATGGGCAGTAGGGCTGTTTCTACTTTTTGGCTACCGTGAATACCACTGCTATGAATATCACTGTACAAGTTTTTATTTGATAATTGTGACTATTTTACACAAACTTGTGAGTGTGAGACATGTGACAAGCTTTTTTAAAAATAGAGATAAGATTCACATCACATACCTCTGTTTTTTAAAAAGCTTGTTGCATACCCCGTACTCCCACGTTTGTGTGAAATACTCACAATTATCAAATAAAAACTTGCACACATCACATAACCGGGCACAGTGGCTCACACCTGTCATCCCAGCACTTTGGGTGGCCGAGGTGGGTGGATCACTTGAGGTCAGGAGTTCGAGAGCAGCCTGGCCAACATGGAGAAACCCCATCTCTGCTAAAAATACTGGTGTGGGAGCTGGTGCCTGTAATCCCAGCTACTCGGGAAGCTGAGGCAGGAGAATCACTTGAATCTGGGAGGCGGAGCTTGTAGTGAGCCAAGATCGCACCATTGCATTCCAGCCTGGGTGACAGAGCAAGATTCTGTCTCAAAAAAAAAAAATTACATCAAGTTAGTTATTTTAAATTATACGAACGGGGCATTTAGTACATTCACCGTGCTGTACAACCACCAGTTCTATGTAGTTTGAGAAAATCTTCATTCCCTTTAAAAGGAAACCGCCATTCCCATCAAGCAGTCACTCCACATCCCCCTCCCCAACCTCTGAGAGTCACAAATTCACTTCCTCTCTGTGGATTTGCCTGTTGAGCACGTTTCATAGAAATGGAGTCAGACATCAGTTACTTCTGTGCAGAAAAAAGCCCTGTCGCCTGGCCTTTCTTCCCTTGCTGCTGGGATTTAGGATGTTCCCCTCAATGTTTAGGCTTCTCTCCCATAATCACACCTTCCTTTGTTTTTCTTTTCCTTTTTTTTTTTTTTTTTGAGATACAGTCTCGCTGTGTCTCCCAGGCTGGATTGCAGTGGCATGATCTCAGCTCACTGCAGTCTCGGCCTCCCGGGTTCAAGCGACTCTCCTGCCTCAGCCTCCCAAGTAGCTGGGATTATAGGCACAAGCCACCACACCTGGCTAATTTTTGTATTTTTAGTAGAGAAGGGGTTTCGCCATGTTGACCAGGCTAGTCTCAAACTCCTGATCCCAGGTGATCCACCTGCCTCAGCCTCCCAAAGTGCTGGGATTACCGCCGTGAGCCACCGCACCCTGCCAAAAAGATATCTTAAAAGATCTGAGCATCTCAGCTCACTGCAACCTCCGCGTCCTGGGTTCAAGTGATTCTCCTGCCTCAGCCTCACAAGTAGCTGAGATTACAAGCGCCCACCACCACGCCCAGCTAATTTTTGTATTATTAGTAGAGACGGGGGTTTCACCCTGTTGACCAGGCTGGTCTCGAACTCCTGACCTCAGGTGATCCGCCTGCCTCAGCCTACCAAATTGCTGGGATTGCAGGCATGAGCCACCGTGTCCGGCCGGAGAGTCATTTTTGATAAGCACCGAATGATTTTTCTCACGTAGTTAGGAAAACAATTACGTGTGTGTGTGTGTGTGCACATATGTACATTCGATTCTGTGTTCTACGCCTCGCTCTGTGTGTTTAGGGGCAATGACAGTGACCTTAAACGCTGTTGGACCATGTATTTTAAAAAAATGCAACCCACAGTCTATGTGAGAAACCCACGTGATAATCATCAATGATCCCAGCCCCAGCATTGAGATTGGACATTTTGATTTGGTGCAGAAGGCACAAGGAGGAAGAGATCCCTCAGAAAACAGGGGCATCTTCACCCTTGGAGGTAAATTCAATGGGAATCATTGGGACCATGGACAGCTGATGGTGATTCATTATAAATATATTGATTACAGATTCCTAGAGGTATTCACTAAGGGTCAGACAGGAGTGAAGGCACTACCCAGAAAGACGTAGACTAGTCAAAGTCAATAGGAGAGTAGTTCATTTTATTCATTTATGTATTTATTTATTTGAGATGGAGTCTTTCTCTGTTACCCAGGCGGAATGCAGTGGCATGATCTCGGCTCTTAGGAGTTGAACAGCACCTCACTGTGCCTGGCGCTGGAACAAATGAATGCAGGAGGTATGCTGGGTTTTTTTTTTTTCTTCCTTTCTTGTTTCTTTTCTTTCTTTCTTTCTTTCTTCTTTCTTTCTTTCTTTCTCTCTCTCTCTCTCTTTCTTTCGTTCTTTCTTTCTTCTTTCTCTCTCTCTTTCTTTCTTTCTCCATCTTTCCTTTCTTTCTTTCTCCTTCTTTCCTTTCTTTCTTTCTCTTTCTTTTTTTTTTTTTTTGAGATGGAGTCTTTCTCTGTCGCCCAGGCTGGGGTGCAGTGGCATGATCTCGGCTCTTAGGATTTGAACAGCACCTCGTTGTGACTGGTGCTGGAACAAATGAATGCATGAGATATGCTGGGTTTTTTTCTTTCTTTCTTCTTTCTTTCCTTCTTTCTTTCTTTCTCTTTCTTTCTCTCTCTTTCTTTCTTCTCTTTCTCCTTCCTTTCTTTCCTTCCTTCTTTCTTTCTTTCTTTTCTTTTCTTTCTTTCTTTCTTTCTTTCTTTCTTTCTTTCTTTCTTCCTTTCTTTCTTTCTTTCTTTCTTTCCTTTCTTTCTTTTGAGATGGGGTCTTTCTCTGTCGCCCAGGCTGGGGTGCAGTGGCATGATCTCGGCTCTTAGGATTTGAACACCACCTCATTGTGCCTTGCACTTAAACAAATGAATGCAGGAGGTATGCTGGGTTTTTTTTTTCTTTCCATTCCTTCCTTTCTTTTTCTTTCATTCTTTCTTCTTTCTTTCTCTTTCTTTCTCTTTCTTTCTTTCTTTTCCTTCCTTCCTTCCTTTTCTTTCCTTCTTTCTTTTTCTTTCTTTTTTCTCTTTCTTTTTTTTTTTGAGATGAAGTCTTTCTCTGTCGCCCAGGTTGGGGTGCTGTGGCAAGATGTTGGCTCACTGCAACCTCTGCCTCCCAGGCTCAAGTGATCCTCCTGCTTCAGCCTCCTGAGTAGCTGGGATTACAAGTGCCCGCCACCACACCAGGTTAATTTTTGTATTTTTAGTAGAGACAGTGTTTCACCATGTTGGCTAGGATGGTCTCGAACTCGTGACCTCAGGTGATTCACCCACCTCGGCCTCCCAAAGTGGTGGGATGACAGGCGTGAGCCACTGCACCTGGGATAAAAGGTTTAAAATATAAATCTATCAAATATTTAAACACACTTGTAAAAATGCTAGCGTTAAAGACAAATGGAAAATGATTGCATTTAAAAAAATCAGTCATGACATGGCTAAATGTCAAAGAATTCTTTTGTAATTTTTTTTTCCATTCTGAATGCCAGCATCGTCTTTTATGATTGCTGTCTGCATCATGGTAAATGGAATTCTTGCAAAATGGTCTGAGTTTCCAACATGCATAAAACAAAGGAAATCATGTACAATGTGAAAAAAACAGAGAGAGAGAGAGAGAGAGAGATCCTAAAAGAGCCAAGACTGCTAGAGGAAAAATGCATTTAAAATCCGGCATAAATGACATTGGACAGCGTTCAGTAGAGCAGCTCTGGGTTGCAGAGGTGACGGGCTGCTGCAACAGGCTGAGAGTGTTACATGATTACGAACATATGTTATGGGAGCAGAAGGAAGATGGTTGCGTTGGAAAGAATGATTGGAGACACAGCCTTTATGGAAGGCTGTGTTATTAGCAGATGCTTCAGAACTTGAAAGGGTTTCTGAGAAGCTGCTTAAGTGAGTAGCTGGCTGATGCACATTGGAAAAAAAAAAGACCCCCTTACAGAAACTGGAAGGAAAAGAGGCGCTGGTCTAGACAAGAATGCACACAAGATGTCAGCATTGTGGTCGCCTAAGAAAAGGTAATTTATGAGCTACCTAATAAAACATAAGTCGGCATCTCTTCTTTGCCGGAAGATAAATAACTTAGGATTTTAACAGCACCTCATTTTGCCTGGCGCTGGAACAAATGAATGCAGGAGGTATTTTGTGTGTTTTTTCCCTCCCTTTCTTTTCTTTTCTTTCTTTCTTTCTTTTCTTTTCTTTCTTTCTTTCTTTTTTTCTTTCTTTCTTTCTTTCTTCTTTCTTTCTTTCTTTATTTCTTTCGTCTTTCTTTCTTTCATCTTTCTTTCTTTCTTTCGTCTTTCTTTCTTTCTTCTTTTCTTTCTATCTTTTCTTTCTTTCATTTCTTTCATACTTTCTTTCTTATTTGTTTCCATTTTTTTTTTTTTTTGAGATGGAGCCTTTCTCTGTCACCCAGGCTGGGATGCAGCGGCAAGATGTTGGCTCACTGCAACTTCTGCCTCCCGGGTTCAAGCGATTCTTCTGCCTCAGCCTCCCAAGTAGCTCGGTCTACAGGTACGTGCCACCACACCTGGCTAATTTTTCTATTTTTAGTACAGACAGGGTTTTACCATGTTGGCGAGGCTGATCTCAAACTCCTGACCTCAGGTGATCTGCCTGCCTTGTCCTCCCAAAGTGCTGGGATTACAGGCGTGAGCTGCTGCACCTGGCCAGTATGCTGTTCTTTAGAAGAAGTTGGAGGAATGTAAATCTTAAAAAGGGCTTGATGACCCATACGCCCTCATGCATGAACTTCATTAGCTACTCTGTATGGCTGCACTTAGGCAGGCGATTTTCCCACTCCTTTCCTAGAGATGAAAAGTACCAAACAGAAGTACTACGAGGAATGCCTCTTCCAGGTACCTGCTGGAGCCTGGGGAGAAGGAATATTCCTTACTACAGACCTATCATCACAGCAGCACAAATAGCTGGGAGGCATTGAGGAGACGTGAAGTGAGAATATTTCTTGCTCTTGCCAAAGTCCCATAGAGTGTTTGCTGCAGTGATGCAGGCAGAGAAATCTAGGCCGTTTGTACAAATAAAGAACAGAGTGTAGTGCAAATAAAGAACAGGTAATGCAAATAAAAGAACAGTAATGCAAATAAAGAACAGGTAATGCAAATAAAAGAACAGTAATGCAAATAAAGAACAGGTAATGCAAATAAAAGAACAGTAATGCAAATAAAGAACTGGTAATGACATCCTCCTGCATGGTAACGCCTCACAGTCTGAAAGTGTGCCTCATAGTCACAAAGCAGCTGCTGGAGCTCTGAATGTCCTGCCCTCAAAAGAGCATTCCTAGCAGGAAGCAAAGGCATGGGCACAACACAGTTTTCACATTCTTACAAAGCAGCTGCTGAAGCTCTGGACATCACGCCCTTAAGAGAGCATTCCTAGCAGGAAGGGAGGCCATGGGCACAAGAGAGTTTTCTCAAAATCACAAAGTGGCTACTGAAGCTCCGTGCATCATGACTTCAAGACAGCATTGCTAGCAGGAAGGAAGGGCATGCACACAACAGAGTTTTCTCATACTCACAAAGTGGCTGTTGAAGCTCCAGACATCACATCCTCAAGAGAGCATTCCTAGAAGGAAGGGAGGCCATGGGCACAACAGAGTTTTCTCATACTCACAAAGTGGCTGCTGAAGCTCCAGACATTACACCCTCAAGAAAGCATACCTAGCAGAAAGTGAGGGCATGGGTATGGCAGAGTTTTCTCATAGTCACAAAGTGGCTGCTGAAGCTCTGGACATCACACAATCGAGAGCATTCCTGGTAGGAAGGAAAGGCATGGGCACAGCAGTTTTCTCATAGTCACAAAGTGGCTGCTGAAGCTCCAGACATCACATCCTCAAGATAGCATTCTTAGCAGAAAGGCAGGGCGTAGGCAAAGATAGTTTTTCCCCTGTTCCTCTTTTCCTTGCTTGTCCCACACACTTTATCAAGTCTGAAGCTTGGCCAGCAGAAATGGGGAACAGATTGACTTGCCTGGTTCATCCCCTGGGTTGGGGCAGGATCCTGTAAACGAAATCAGGGTCTTATTAAAGAAGCGAGGGGGCGGGGCACGGTGGCTCACGCCTGTAATCCCAGCACTTTGGGAGGCTGAAGAGGGTGGATCATGAGGTCAAGAGATCAAGACCATCCTGGCCAACATGGTGAAACCCCGTCTCTACTAAAAATACAAACATTAGCTGGGCATGGTTGTGTGTGCCGGTAGTCCCAGCTACTCAGGAGTCTGAGGCAGGAGAATTTATTGAACCTGGGAGACAGAGGTTGCAGCTAGCTGAGATCACACCACTGTACTCCAGCCTGGGCAACAGAGTGAGACTCTGTCTCAGAAAAAAAAAAAAAAAACAAGAGAGGGCAAATGGCTTTTTAAAAGTTAAGGAGAATGGCCGTTGTGGAGGAAAGACAAACAAAGTCACAAATTTCAAGAGACTTAGTGTGGGGAGAGGAAATGGGCATGAGTGATAATGGGTGCAGGATCTCCTAGGGTTGAAGAGAGTGTTCTAGAAGGAAATAGACTGATGGTTTCACAGCATGGTGAAAGTGTTAAATACCATTGAGCTGTTCTCTGCAAGATAGTTAAGGGGAATTTCATGGTACGCGAATTTTATCCCAATAAAAAAAAAGTTTAGGCCAGGTGCGGTGGCTCACACCTGTAATCTCAGCACTTTGGGGGGCTGAAGTTGGCGGATCACCTGAGGTCGGTAGTTTGAGACCAGCCTGGCCAACATGGGGAAACCCCATCTCTACTGAAAATACAAAAAATTAGCCAGGGGTGGTGGGTGCCTGTAATCTCAGCTACTCCAGAGGCTGAGGCAGGAGAATGGCATGAACCTGGAAGGCGGAGGTTGCAGTGAGCCAAGATCGCACCACTGCACGCCAGCCTGGGCGACAGAGCAAGACTCCGTCTCAAAATAAAAAAACAAAAGTTTACCTTTTGGTGGAGGAAGGCAACTGCATATGTACACAAGTACAGACACACATGCCCACATACATATGTGCATATACAGACATGCAGTTTCTTTTCTTTTAACTAATAAGCTTTCTTATTGGTAAGACAGAGCATTTTCATGTAAATGATCATATTTTTATAATTAGAAAATGTGATTTGTAGGTTTTTTTCTGTTTTTTGAGCAGTTCTCCTATCTAGTAAAGTTTGATTTTTTCTTTTTTTCTTTTTTTGAGATAGAGTCTCGCTCTGTCGCCCAGGCTGGAGTGCAGTGATGGGGTCTCAGCTCAATGCAAGCCCTGCCTCCTGGGTTCAGGCCATTCTCCTGCTCTGCCTCCTGAGTAGCTGAGACTACAGGTGCCTGCCACCACGCCTGGCTAATTTTTTGTATTTTTAGTAGGGATGGGGTTTCACCATGGTCTCCATCTCCTGACCTTGTGATCTGCCCAGCTCGGTCTCCCAAAGTCCTGGGATTACAGGCGTGAGCCACTGCGCCTGGCCAAGTTGGATTTTTTTTAGTTGCCAACTTCCTATTTATTTATTTACTTTTAATTTTTTAATTTTCTTAGGCAGTGTCTTGCTCTGTCACCCAGGCTGGAGTGCAGTGGTGTGATCTTGGCTCACTGCAACCTCTGCCCCCAGGTTCAAGTGATTCTCCTGTCTCAGCCTCCCGAGTAGTTGGGATTACAAGCACCCATCACCATGCCTGACTAATTTTTGTATTTTTAGTAGAGATGGGGTTTCTCCATGTTGGCCAGGCTGGTCTCAAATTCCTGACCTCAGATAATCCACCAGCCTCAGCCTCCCAATGTGCTGGGATGACAGGCATGAGCCACTGTTCCTGGCCTGTTTTCTCTCAGAAAGAGTCTGTGTTGAAGGGTTCAGAACCCAAGCTGGGACTGGGCATGGTGTCTCATGCCTGTCATCCCAGCTACTCGGTGGGGCCTGTCACCCAGGAGGTGGAGGTTGCAGTGAGCTGAGGTTGCACCACTGCACTCCAGCCTGGGTGACAGAGTGAGACTCCGTCTCAAAAAATAAATTAAAATAAATAAAATAAAATAAAATAAAATAATAAAATAAAATAAAATATTAAATAAAATAAAATAAAATAAAATAAAGCTCTCAAAGGTACAGATACCAGGACACCCCATCCCATGTCTTGAGGTGGTGTCCATCATGTCCTGATACTGCCCGTTAGCTGGGGTTTGACATCAGACAGTCCCAGCAAACTTTGTTCCCGATCTTTTACTTTCTTTGTACCTGCTGTGGGAGATCAGTATCTCTCTGTGCTACCAGGGGGACTCTTGGGATGGTCCAAATTGACCTTCAGTGAGGAACTCGTCACCTGAGTGTTCCAGCTCTGCCTCAGATCGTGCACAGATGGTCTTCAACAACAATCACTGGGTCCTGTTCTCTTCACAGCTACAACTTCCCCCTCAATGGTGCCAGTTCTCCCCGATACAGTCACATTAACTGGAGGGGTTCATGGCTGCACCCACAGACCTCACCAGAAGCTCCCATTCCTCAGCCCTCTGTCTTCTGCATGGTCCGGCTGTGATACATAAGATAGACGGATGGATGGATGGATGGATTGATAGATGGATAGGTGAATGGATGAATGGGTGGATGGATGGATAGATGGATGGATGGATGGACAGATAGATGATAGATAGACGGATAGATAGACAGATTGACAGACACAAGAATGGACAGAAGAATGGATAGATAGATAGATAGATAGATAGATAGATAGATAGATAGACAGATAGATAGAGACAGATAGAGATAGATAGATAGACGGATGGACAGATGAATGGACAGAAGAATGGATGGATAGATACAGATAGAGAAAGAGATAGATAGAGATCGATAGAGAGCTAGATAAAGACATAGAAAGATGGATGATAGATAGAGATAGATAAAGATAATAGATGGGTAGATAGATGGACAGATAGATAGATTAGATAAAATAGATAGGCAGGTAGGTAGGTAGATAGATAGATGGATAGATAGAAGAATACATTGATAGATCAATTGGATAGATGAATGGAGATACATAGAGAGATAGATAAATAGAAGGATAGACTGATAAGTTGATAGGATAGATGCGTAGAGATGGACAGATAGATGGAGGATAGATTGATACATCAATAGGATAGATGGATAGATAGATCAATTGATATGATAGATGGATGGAGATGGATAGATGGATGGATAGATAGAAGGATAGATTGATAGATACATAGATAGATAGACCAATAGATAGATAGATAGATAGATAGATAGATAGATAGATAGATAGACAAATAGATACATAGATTGACAGATAGATAGATAGACCAATAGGTAGATAAATAGATAGATGATAGATAGATATATAGATAGATACACAGATAGATAGATAGACCAATAGATAGATAGATAGATAGACACATAGATAGACAGACAGACAGATAGATAGATCGATACACAGATAGATAAATAGACACATAGATAGATAGATACATAGATACACACATAGATAGATAGATACATAGATAGACAGACAGACAAACAGATAACTACATAGATTGACACATAGATAGAGAGATAGATAGATAGATGGATAGATGATAGCTAGACACATAGACAGACAGAGATAGATATATAAAAATAGATGAGACCTTTTACTGACATTCAATATATTTTCAGCTGCAAAAGAAGGAGGCTGATCAAAGATCCTCATGTCTTCTTCTTATAAAGGTTCTTAGAGAGGTGGCGCTGGATCACGGGAGGGCCACAAGGGTTTGGGTTCCAAGAGAGGTGTGATATCCTCCCAAGGAGCCAAAAGGCTGTGGAATTAGCCGTGGTCCCAACAGGCTAGTGAAACATGAGCCTGTGGTGTTCCTCTCTAGACCTCAGAAGTCCAACCTTGGGTTTGGGAGCACTCCCAGGACAGCCCCAGAGATCTTGGCTGGCTTGGCTGTATTGCCTAAAGCCCTGGTAAGTTGGCTTCTACAGCAGATCTCACACCTTGTTTAGAAGAAGCCCACGTCTCCCGCCTCCCTGCCCGGCCTCTGCCCTAATCCGTCTACCTCTTCATCGTCTTGCTTTCATGATTTGAGTCTTTAGGGCAGATGGAAAAGGCAACTGTAAGAAAAATAACACAAAGCAATCAGACAAGGAGCTAAACCACAGGCCAGATAGGTAATGATGCAGGAGCTTGAGGGAATCAAAGAACAGTTAAGATTGGGAACAGATAAGATTGTGTTCATGCAGTTTTTCCAAGGGGCAAAGAATGAAGGAATCAGAGAAACCTGGTTAATTGTACAAAAACCCCTTACTAAGCGTGGAGAAGGCATGTGACAATCGGAGCCTAGGACAAAGCCCACACTTCCTGGGCCGCCAGATTTGAAGTGCAAGAAACAAAAAGACCATCAAAGGGAAAGTTCATATGATGAGGTGCCCAAGTTTTGAGGATGGAGCAAGGACCGAAAGAGAAATCTCACTCCTTCCTTGTGGACAGTCAGGACACATGTTATTGACCTTGGAGAATGAGCTACAGATGAGGCAGTGATTTGGAAATTGTTCAGACAATAGACAAACACAGGGCAGGCTACCTTTACCCAGGCACCATGATCAGAACCGGGTGGACATGGGGAGAAATTGAGACAGTGGTTTATCTCAGACAGAGCCTGCTATCAGCTCTTCTGTAGACTTTAGATGTGGTCTCTGGTCTGTTGAGTCAGGGTGGTTTCTAAGGAAAGGAGCCTCGGGTTGATGAACCATTGGAGCCCTGTCCATCAGTCACGTCCAAGTGGCCACAACAACTTCTCCACTGGTCACACTACTTTCATATACATCCATTGATATATTCTCCAAACCATGTTCAGAGCAACTTGAAGGTGGAGGTCAACTTGGAGGTTGGAGGTCAATTTGGATGGTTGGAGGTCATCTTGGAGGTGAAGGCCAACTTGGAGGTTAGAGCCAGCTTGGAGGTAGAGGCCAGCTTGGAGGTGGAGGCCACTCAACTTGGCAGTGGAGGCCACTTATCTTGGCAGTGGAGGCCAATGTGGAAGTGAAGGTGAACTTGATGGTGGAGGCCAACTTGGAGGCATAATAAGATATAATAGGCAGATTGATATAATAAGCAGATTGATAATCTCCCAGTTGGTAAATTAGCTAACTTGCAGGTGGTGGCTAACTTGGAGGTGGAGGCCAGTTTGGATGTTGGAGGCTAACGTGAACGTGGAGGCCAGTTTGGAGGTTGGAGTCCAAGTTGGAAGTGGAGGCCAACATGTAGGTTGGAGGCCAACTAGGAGGTACAGTCCAGTTGGTGGGAGACTGGAGGCTAACTTGAAGGTGGAGGCTAACTTGGAGGTGGAGGCCAATTTGGAGGTTGCAGTCCAAGTTGGATGTGGAGGCAAACATGTAGGTTGGAGGCCAGCTAGGAGGCTAGATTCCAGTTAGAAGATTGGAGGTTAATTTCAAGGTGGAGGATAAATTGGAGGTGAGGTCAATTTGGAGGTAGGAGGCTAACTTGGAGGTGGAGGCCAATTTGGAGGTTGGAGTCCAAGTTGGATGTGGAGGCCAACATGTAGGTTGGAGGCCAGCTGGGAGGTAGAGTCCAGTTAGGAGATTGGAAGCTAATTTCAAGGTGGAGGCTAACATGGAGGTGAGGTCAATTTGGAGGTGGGAGGCTAACTTGGAGGTGGAGGTCAATTTGGAGGTTGGAGTCCAAGTTGGATGTGGAGGCCAACATGTAGGTTGGAGGCCAGCTAGGAGGTAGAGTCCAGTTAGGAGATTGGAGGCTAATTTCAAGGTGGAGGCTAACATGGAGGTGAGGTCAATTTGGAGGTGGGAGGCTAACTTGGAGGTGGAGGCCAGTTTGGAAGTTGAGTCCAAGTTGGTTGTGGAGGCCAACTAGGAGGTAGAGTCCAACTGGGAAACTGGAGGCTAACTTGGAGGTGGAGGCCAATTTAGAAGTTGGAGACTAACTTGGAGGTGGAGGCCACTTGGAGGTGAAGGCCTACTTGAAGGTGGGGGGCACTCCTGCTAACATTTCCCAGCTGCTGAAGAACATGCAACACCTTCCCTGTTGCTGTTGAAAGAAAGACAAAACTACAGCTCAGGCCCACAAGGACAGCACAGCAGCTCTCAGCTTCTTTTTCTCTTCTTTACAATGCATTCCAGCTAAAATACTTAATGGACCTCCTGTCTCAGGGCTGAGAATGGACCTGCAACATCTACTCACTGCTTGCCTTCTCTGGAATGCCTTCCACCATCTATCTCCTATATAAGGTCACCACCCTCTTTTTTTTTTTTTTTTTTTAGAGTTTTGGGTCTTGCTTTTCCTCCCAGGCTGGAGTGCAGTGGTGTGGTCATAGCTCACTGCTGCCTCAAACTCCTAGACTCAAACAATCCTCCTGCTTCAGCCTTCCAAGTAGCTCTTTCTACAGACATATGCCAAAAGACTTGGCTAATTAGTTTAAAAATTTTTATTTTTTAGAGACAGAGTCTTGCTATGTTGCCCAGGCTGGCCTCAAACTTCTGGGCTCAAGCAATCCTCCTGCCTCAGCCTCCCAAAGTGCTGGGATTACAGATGTGAGCCACTGCACCCAGCCAGCATGCCTTTTACTTATTTAAATAATGGTTAGTATAAGTAGAGGAACCATAGAGCTGGCCATATAATTTCTGTCTGATATGGTTTGAACGTATTTCCTTCAAAATGCAAGTGTTGAAATTTGATGGCCAAAGTGATGGTATTAACAGGCCTTAAAGAGGTGATTAGACCATGATGGCTCCTCCCTCATAGGGGGGATTAGGGCCTTATAAAGGGGCTTCATACAGCATTTAGCTTTCTCTTGCTCATCTGCCTTCTGCTATGTGAGGACATAGCATTCCTCCCCGCAGGGGAAACACTGACAAGTTTTCATCTTGGAAGCAGACAGGAACCCTCACCGGACAACGGAATCAATTGATGCTTGGCTACTTGGTTCTTGGACTTCCCAGCCTCCAGATCTGTAAGAAATACATTTTTGTTCTTTTAAAATTACCCAGTCTTTGTTGTTTTGTTACAGCAGCCCAAACAGATAATGACACTGTTCTACTCATTACTGCAAGGAAAGGGGCTGTTACATTGTAAGACTGAAAGTTTCAAGTGCTGATGCTTTTACATCTTAGAGCCTCAGGAGACCCCAAATCCTAACCAAGAGTTTCTCTGTTCTCATAAGATATGCCCCCTAGTCAACAGGAATGGCTCCCTATGTGGCGAGTTCTCCCATCAACTAGAACAGCTAGAATAGATAAGATACAGGGAGAGAGAGAGAGAGAGAGAGAGAGATCACAGGTAATTGATAGATACATGATAGATACATAGATAGATAGATGATAGATACATAGATAAATAGACAGATAATAGCTAGATAGATAACAGATAGATAGATGATAGATAGCTACATAGATGATAGAAAGATACATAGATGATAGCTAGCTAGCTAGCTAGATGATGGATGATAGATAGATAGATAGATAGATAGATAGATAGATAGATAGATAAATAGATGACACATAGATAGATGATATATAGGTATATAGATAGATAGACAGATGATAGATAGATAGATGATAGACAGATTGATGATAGAGAGATGATAGATGATAGATATATGTAGACAGATGATAGATTAATATATAGATGATGGATAGATAGATGGATAATAGATTGATAATGGAAAGACGGATGTATAGATACATGGATAGAGGATAGATTGATAGATGATAGACAAATGAATATATAGATGATGGATAGATGGATAATAGATAGATAATGGAAAGATAGATGGATAGATACATGGCTAGAGGATAGATAGATAGATGATAGATAGATGATAGATGAATATATGGATAATGGATAGATGGATAGATAGATGGATAATTGATGATGGGAAGAAAGATTGATAGATACAAGGATAGAGGATAGATAGACAGACAGACAGACAGATAGACAGATAGATAGAATAGATAAAATAGAACTCACCGGGTGGGGAGCCATTCCTGTTGAGCAGGGGGCATACCTTATGAAAACTTTTCAAACTCATGGATTTTCCCTCCCACCGAGCCCATAAAATTACTCAAACTGAATCTGTCGGGACCTCGATCTGCCACTTCTCAGCCTCCAGAACTGTAAGAAATAAATGGCTGTTCTTTCTGAATTGCCCAGTCTTGGATATTTTGTTATAGCTGCACAAACACTCTTTTACTCATAGCTGCAAGGAGCCAATCACGTCTTCTCACGGGAACCAGGGGGCACCACACCCTCTTGTGACTACAAAGTCTACTTCCTACAACTTCTGCTGGTTCACTCTGCTCTCAAATGCAACCTTCCCAGGGTACTGCATGGCAGACGGTGTCCTCTTACTCCAGCAGTAACCTTCTATGACTAGTAAACTGTGGATAGATCTCAATCTCACATATGCAGTGTTGGGTGTGGTGCATCTGGCTATCGGATACTATTTAGGGTAGGAGATCCCTCCCTCCCTCACTCATGGGGCATCAAGGGGATTATCAAGACAGATCTTTAATTTTTTTTTTTTCTGGGATGTAGTCTCGCTCTGTCACCCAGGCTGGAGTGCAGTGGTGCGATCTTAGCTCACTGCAATCTCCACTTCCCGGGTTGAAGGGATTCTCCTGCCTCAGCCTCCTGAGGAGCTGGGACTACAGGTATGGGCCACCATGCCCAGCTAATTTTTGTATTTTTAGTAGAGATGGGGTTTCACCATGTTGACCAAGACAGTCTTGATTTCTTGACCTTGTGATCCAATCTTTACTTTTTTTCTTTTTTTTTTGAGATGGAGTCTCTCTCTGTCACCCAGGCTGGAGTGCAGTGGTGTGATCTTGGCTCACTGCAAGCTCTGCCTCCCAGGTTCATGCCATTCTCCTGCCTCAACCTCTTGAGGAGCTGGGACTACGTGTATGGGCCACCATGCCCAGCTAATTTTTGTATTTTAGATAGAGGTGGGGTTTCACTGTGTTGACCAGGATGGTCTCGATCTCTTGACTTTCTGATCCGATCTTTAATTTTTTTTTTTTGAGATGGAGTCTCACTCTGTCACCCAAGCTGGAGTGCAGTGGTGTGATCTCGGCTCACTGCAAGCTCCGCCTCTTGGGTTCACGCCATTCTCCTGCCTCAGCCTCCCGAGTAGCTGGGACTACAGGCGACCGCCACCACGCCCAGCTAATTTTTTGTATTTTTAGTAGAGATGGGGTTTCACCGTGGTCTCAATCTCCCGACCTCGTGATCCGCTTGCCTTAGCCTCACAAAATGCTGGGAATACAGGCGTGAGCACCTGCGCCCAGCCCAATCTTCAGTGTTTTAATGCACAAATGCTATACTACAAGGTTAGTTAAGTAAGTTAAGGTCATGCATCATTGCTGTGGAAGGAAACTACCACATGTATTATTTTCCAGGGTCATGTGGCAAAGGATTTGTCTTGCCCAGTGAAATATTTGGCACTTGATTGGCTTCTGGGAGGTAGCTTTAAAACCCTTGTTGGATAAGAGTATCTTTGCTTACCCAATCCCTTAGGGCCATGCCAGAGAGTCCATGTTAACAATGCAATTGGTTGGGCGCAGTGTCTCATGCCTGTAATCCCAGCACTTTGGGAGGCTGAGGTGGGTGGATCACCTGAGGTCAGGAGTTCGAGACCAGCCTGGCCAACATGGTGAAACCCTGTCTCTACTAAAAATACAAAAATTAGCCTGGCATGGTGGTGGGCACCTGTAATCCCAGCTACTTGGGAAGCTGAGGCAGGAGAATCACTTGAACCCGGGAGGCGGAGGTTGCAGTGAGCCGAGATTGTGCTGTTGCACTCCAGCCGGGCAACAAGAGCAAAACTCCATCTCAAACAAAAACAAAATGAAAACAGAATGTAATTGATGGTGGGGGACCTGCACCCTCCTATATCAGGTTGACCTCTGGAGAGGCTGGAGACAGATTAGTCACACTGGTGACCAACCATACCTGTGACTGACCTTCAATGAAAACTGGATATCAATCTCATGGGAGCCTCCCTGATTGGAAATACTCCAGGAGTGTATTAGAAGAACCTAGGAGAGTCTTAGAAGAACTAATCACCATCTGCATGCTTTCACCAAGAGGGGACACTGGGAATCTCATACCTGGAGTCTCCTGGACTCCACCTTGTAAGGCTTTAGTCTTTGCTGACTTTAGCCTGTATTCTTTTGTTGTAATAAACCATAACCATGAGTCTAACAGCTGTTCTGAGCTCTGCGAGTCTCTCTAGCACATTTTTAGACCTGTAGGTGACCTTGAAGACCTCCTGAACTGCACGGACAGAGTTAATATTACAAAAAAAAAAAAGGTGTGTTTGCTTTGGTGATGTGGACGTCTAAGAAATCAGCAAACATGAAAGCCATCCTCCCAGGGGCAGAAGACTCTGTGGTGCCATCATCTGTGGTTGGAATAAATCAATGTTCTCCAAGTTGAAGACCTCCTGATCTCACAGCCGTTGGGTGGAGGTAGGGGAAGGACAGGAGCAAAGAGGACGAGAGGAAGAAAGTCTGGGAAGAGATCTACTCAATGGGAAAAATGGGAAAAGATGTTTTTCAGATTATCTTGCAACCCCATGTGGGTGTGACCCTGTATTAATTCGTTTTCATGCTGTTGTTAAAGACAAGCTCAACACTGGGAAATTTACAAAAGAAAGGCATGTAATGGCTGGGCATGGTGGCTCATGCTTGTAATCCCAGCACTTTGGGAGGCTGAGGCGGGCGAATCACAAGGTCAGGAGTTTGAGACCAGCCTGGCCAACATGGTGGAACCCCGTCTCTACTAAAAATACAAAAAATTAGCAGAGCGTAGTGGCGGGCACCAGTATTCACAGCTACTCGGGAGGTTGAGGCAGGAGAATCGCTTGAACCTGGGAGGTGGAGGTTGCAGTGAGCAGAGATCATGCCACTGTACTCCAGCCCAGGCGACAGAGTGAGACTCTGTCTCAAAAAAAAAAAAAAAAAAAGAAAAGCGTGTAGTGGACTCACAGTTCCAAGTGGCTGGGGAAGCCTCACCATCATGGCAGAAGGGGAAAAACATGTCTTCCATGGTGGCAAACAAGAGGAGAGAAGGAGAGCCAAGAGAAAGAGGTTCCCCTTATCAAAGCATCAAACCTCGTGAGACTTATTCACTATCACAAGAACAGCACGGAAACGACTCAACCCCGTGATTCAATGATCTCCCACTGTGTCCCTCCCACAACACGTGGGAATTATGGGAGCTACAATTCAAGGTGAGATTTGGGGGGGGACACAGCCAAACCATATCAGATCCAAAGATGGAACTTTGTGGTGGCCACTGACATCCACCCCTGTGTCCACTTTAGCACAAGCTAGAGTCACATGCCCTTCTGTGTGGTTACCTGTGTATTGTCCAACACCCTGTAAAGACCATGGGCTCCATGTAGGCAAGGAATGTATCTCTTGGTTTTACACAATGTGCACAGAGTTCCTAGTTATGAAACTCTTCAACATTTTCTGAATAAATTGATTCATCTGTTTTCTAATTATGAAACTTATACCCATTTTTTTTTTTTTTTGAGACGGAGTCTCGCTCTGTCGCCCAGGCTGGAGTGCAGTGGTGAAATCTCGGCTCACTGCAAGCTCCGCCTCCGGGGTTCACACCATTCTCCTACCTCAGCCTACCAAGTAGCTGGGACTACAGGCCCCCGCCACTACGCCCGGCTAATTTTTTGTATTTTTAGTTGAGACGGGTTTTCACCACGTTAGCCAGGATGGTCTCAATCTCCTGACCTCGTGATCCGTCTGCCTCGGCCTCCTAAAGTGCTGGGATGACAGGCGTGAGCCACCGTGCCCGGCCACCCATTTTTATTTTTTGTTTTACTTGCTATAATGCAAAGGGATGAGAAAATAACTTTAAGAACCAAAGACAAGAACAAGACAGAATTTTAATCCCCAAAGAACTCACAGGCTAACTGCAAGTGTTAAGGTTGTGGATGACATTAACCACCACACAAGACAGTGTTCTCTGCAAGAAACGCGTGAGGGGAGAAGAAAAGACACACACAATACCCTGAAGGGGTAAACAACCTTTATCCCATGTCAATGGCAATGCAGATATAATAAGCAAATAATAGGCCGGGCGCAGTAGCTCACACCTGTAATGCCAGCACTTTGCGGGGCTGAGGCGGGCGGATCATGAGGTCAGGAGATAGAGACAATCCTGGCTAACACGGTGAAACCCCGTCTCTGCTAAAAATACAAAAAATTATCGGGGCATGGTGGTAGGTGCCTGTAGTCCCAGCTACTCGGGAGGCTGAGGCAGGAAAATGGTGTGAATCCGGGAGACGGAGCTTGCAGTGAGCTGAGATTGCACCACTGCACTCCAGCCTGGGCGAGAGAGCAAGACTCTGTCACAAGAAAATAATAATGACAGTAATAATAACAATAAGCAAATAATTAAGCAAATGATAGAATAATAATCAAATGATATAATAAATAGATGGACACAATAAGCAGATTGATATAATAAGCAAATTGTAATGAGAAGCGAGAAGGGAAAAGATAGCTACACTCACCAGACTATGGAGGATTCACCACCAGACTGGGAAGCAACAGCTCCAGATTCGGCTAGTCATCCATGCACAGATGAGGAGAGGTCTCATGAAGCTTCAGCGTGGTGTGGGACCCTAGCTCTTTTTGTAACTAGTTGTTTGGCATGAGGCCCCATCATAAGGGCCCCTCTCGACTGGGCTCAAGGAACAGAAGAAGGTCAACTTGTTTTTGTGATTGTCTGTTGTTTTTCAATAACTGATGTATAGGAGTAGATTGAAATAGAGATTTCTCCAAAATAGCCTTGGATGAACGCCTCAAGTGGGCTCACGCAACCTGTTCCGGGACTTGGTGACCATTGTTTGTGTCCACATTCAACTGAGTTCGAATCTATTTATTTCTTTATTTATTGAGATGGAGTTTTGCTCTTGTCACCCAGGCTGGAGTGCAATGGCTCAATCTCCACCTCTCGGGTTCAAGTGATTCTCCTGTCTCAGCCTCACGAATAGGTGGGATGACAGGCACCTGCCACAACCACGCTTGGCTAATTTTGTATTTTTAGTAGAGACGGAGTTTCTTCATGTTCGTCAGGCTGGTCTCGAACTGCCGACCTCAGGTGATCCATCCGCGTCGGCCTCCCAAATTGCTGGGATGACAGGCGTGTGAGCCACTCTGCCCGGCCGAGTTCAAATTTAATATTTAACTTTTCCTCCACAGACGGGCACAACCCCAAACCCCCAATTGTTCACCAAAGAAGCTGTGAGAAAGAATCGAAAGTCACCAGTAACGCATGTTAGAGCAATTTGGCTGAAATATTTACAACACCAGAAAGAGTGCTCGGCATGTAAAGCAAAATATTTTTTCAGTGCCATGCATCTAATAGAGTCTGTACAAAATGCAGTTTTCGAGCAAAAACGAAAACCTGTGGAGAAATCTGTGAGTCTTTCTGGGGAGATCTGTGAAGAAAGGACACCTGTTTTGGGGATGACTCTATATGTGAATGCAGATCAGAAAAGCATTATGGCTCTATTACTCGATTTTTGTGAATGGCAAATTGGACTTGAAAAGTGCTGTTATGTGGTAACGAACAAAAGAAGCCTCTGATGTCAACTAAAACTAACTTTGGGTTGTAAGGAAAGATGGCTGGGATTGCTTTGGACGATCTAGAGAGAAATCACAGGATCGGTTTTCTTGATAGTTCTCACTGACATGTCTCCATCACTATTTAAGGATATTAATTACTGTACTAGTCTGTTTTCATGCTGCTGATAAAGGCATGCTGCAGACTGGATAGTTAATAAAGGGAAGAGGTTTCATTTCTTTGTTTTGAGACGGAGTCTCACTCTGTCACCCAGGCTGGAGTGCAGTGCGTAATCTCGGCTCAATGCAAACTCCACCTCCCAGTTCAAGTGATTCTCATGCCTCAGCCTCCCGAGTAGCTGGGACTACAGGCGTCCGCCACAGTACCCAGCTATTTTTTGTGTTTTTAGTAGAGACGGGGTTTGGCCATGTTGGTCAGGCTGGTCTCGAACTCCTGACCTCAGGTGATCCACTTGCCTCGGCCTCCCAAAGTGCTGGGATTACAGGCGTGAGCCACTGCACCTGGCCAAGAGTAATTCACTATCATAGGAACAGTATGGGGGAAACTGCCCCCATTATTTGATTATCTCTCACTAGGTCCCTCCCACAACACGTGGAAATTATGGCAGCTACAATTCAAGATGAGATTTGGGTGCGGACGCAGCCAAACCATATCAATCACTCTAAGAGATAATGTGTCTATATATTTTGAATTACATTTGTGACATTGTCCTTGCGGCTGGATTTTTTTATTTTTTCTGTAAAAGACTCTATTTTATTGCTACTTCTTGCAATTTCTGGATCTGTCCAATGAGATATTCAAAGGAGTCCTCTATGGAGATTGATTTCATAATTTCTTTATATTTAACATTCTGCAAAATTTTGTTTGTTTGTTTGAGACAGGGTCTCACTCTGTCACTCAGCCTGGAGTGCAGTGGTGCAATCTTGGCTCACTGCAACCTCTGCCTCCCAGGTTCAAGTGATTCTCCTGCCTTAGCCTCCCAAGTAGCTGGGACTACAGGTGTGTGCCACCACTCCCAGCTAATTTTTTTTTTTTTTGTATTTTTATTACAGACTGTGTTAGCCAGGACGGTCTCAGTCACCTGACCTTATGATCCACTTGCCTTGGCCTCCCAAAGTGCTAGGATTACAGGTGTGAGCCACCACACCCGGCCACATTCTGCAACATTTTTTCTAGCCCAAAAGGTAGGACAGAGAGCATCCTCGTGTTTTGTAGATGTGGGAATTTCTTGTACATCATAGGCAGAGGGAAATTCCTGTTTTGTGTTCCTTTGAGTAACTGTAGGTCATGCTTCTGTGATAACACCCCTCTCTGGCTTACAGGAAAGAAGGCTGGCTTCCCCCATCTCCTTGATGACATTTTCTTAGCGAAGATTTCAGATAGTCTCAGGGAGGTCCCAGGCAACAGTGCCCAGAACACAGGTAATGACATGACTTTGTTCCTTTTGGGGTAACTTGAGGTGTTGTGGACACAGGCTTGCTTCCATCCACGCTTGGAATAAACACCTTGCATTCCTCTTCATGGGTGTGTCCTCCAAGCCTTCTCCTTGGCCCAGGCCCTCAATGATGGCTCTTCTTTGGTGCAGACAAACCCCTGTTTTGCTGCCTGCAAGAACTGCCTTTCCTGCCAGGGCCTGTGGCTCACCAGGGCCCACATCTGAAAGTGATCAGAGACTGGACCCAGGGGATCATTATAAATGACCAGGACTCCAAACTCTCTGCCAGCAATAATTCTGCAGTAGGAGAAAAACCACCTCCCTGTAAGATTCCACACCAAAGTCTGGTAGGCGACAAATGACTCACTCCCTGTTATATGTAAAATGTTTATTTATATATATATGATATATACATAAAATATAAAATATTCCTAATGGAAATACATACATATACAATATATAAACAATATATGATATATATATATAAACTATAAAATATTCCTAATGGAAATACATATATATATACAATATATAACACAATATAAGATATACATAAAATATAAAATATTCCTAATGGAAATACATATATAAACAATATATAATACAATATATAATATATATAAAATATAAAATATTTCTAATGGAAATACATATATAAACAATATATGATACAATATATGATATATATATAAAATATAAAATATTCCTAATGGAAATACATATATATACAATATATAATACAATATATGATATATATAAAAGATATAAAATATTCCTAATGGAAATACATATATATATACAATATATAATACAATATATGATATATATAAAATATAAAATATTCCCAATGGAAATACACATATATACAATATATAATACAATATATGATATATATATATAAAATATAAAATATTCCTAATGGAAATACATATATATACAATATATAATACAATAATATATATATAAAATATAAAACATTCCTAATGGAAATACATATATATACAATATATAATATATATAATACAAAATATTTGTAATGGAATATTTATAGCTATTCCATATATAATATTATATAATATAGAATACAAATATTTCTAATGGAATATTTATATATAAAAGTGAATATATTCATTACATATAACACTTTTTTTTTTACACAGGGTGGAATGTTAGAGTTCATTGACCAATAAATGTTGTTGACCACTTTGGGCAGGTTACAGAAACAGATCAAAAACGTGCTTTGGGGTGTCAAGTACTTAGAAAGAGAAGACAGATGAAAACGTACAACTCAATCCAAGTGAAATTAGTTTTTCTGAGGAGACACCAGGGATGCTATGGGACCCACTTAGAAACTCACAAGGTAGAATAGAAAGTCAAGGTTATTAGAGAAAACGAGTTAACAAATCTACGAAACACCAGGGGAGAACGGCAAAGATTCATCTGTCTAGAACTGAGATGTCAAAACATTTTTAGGTGATGGGAACAAAGATTCTCTTAAGCACCTAATGTGGAACAGGCTAGCCAGCACCTCACCATTTATGAAACCTCCAGGAAAAGAAAAAAAAAAAACCCACAAGGTAAAGGGAGTTGAAATGAAATTATTTAAGGTGAAAACATTGTATATTTAATATGCCTTGGGGGTGCCATTCATCTGATTCTGAATGGATGTTTTGGACTAAAAGGAACAAATTAGCCAATTATTGGACAGATGAAGTCAATGAATATCCACATTGCTCTCACTCCAGTTTACAAAACCAGAAAACAAACACACAAACAAACAAACAAACAAAAAAACCAACCTGACCGGGCACGGTGGCTCACGCCTGTCATCCCAACACTTTGGGAGGCTGAGGTGGGTGGACCACCTGAGGTCAGGAGTTCGAGACCAGTCTGGCCAACATGGTGAAACTCCGTCTCTACTAAAAACACAAAAATTAGCCATGAGTGGTGGCGGGCGCCTGTAGTCCCAGCTACTTGGGAGGCTGAGGCAGAGAACTGCTTCAACCTGGCAGACACAGGTTGCAGTGAGCTGAGACGGCACCATTGCACTGCAGCCTGGGCGACACAGTGAGACTCCATCTCAAAAAAAAATTACCAAATACGGTCAAAAGAATAACTGTGCCTTTTTCAGACAATGATTTGATAATGTTTCTTTTTGGAAAATTAGCAAGATTTGAATACGGGGTTTAGATTTGCTCAAGAATAATATTATGGAAGGTTCTGGACATTTCAATTGAAAGAGGTTCCCATGGACCTACCAAGAAAATTGATGTGAATAGAAGGAAGAAAGAAAAATTTGTGGAAGGGAATGTGCAAACAAGAAATATAGTACTTTGGGAGGCTCAGGCAGGAAGATAACCTGAACCCAGAAATTCGAGACCTGCCTGGGCAAAACAGTGAGACCCCATCTCTAAAGAAAAATAAATAAATGAATAAAAATTAATTTAAGAAAAGGAAAACCAGGGCCAGGTGCGGTGGCTCACGCCTGTCATCCCAGCACTTTGGGAGGCCAAGGTGGGTGGATCACCTGAGGTCTGGAGTTTGAAAACCAGCCTAGTCAACATGGTGCAACCCCCTCTCTACTAAAAAATATAAAAATTAGCCAGGCGTGGTGGTGGGCACCTGTATTTCCAGCTACTGAGGAGGCTGAGGCAGGAGAATCACTTGAACCTGAGAGGTGGAGGTTGCAGTGAGCTGAGTTTGTGCCACTGCATTCCAGCCTGGGTGACAGAATGAGACTCTGGAGAATGTCTCCTCAAAGTTTCACCTCCTTTTTATTTATTTATTTTTATTTTACTTTAAGTTCTGGGATACATGTGCAGAATGTGCAGGTTTGTTACACAGGTATACATGTGCCAGGGTGGTTTGCTGCACCTGTCACCCTGTCATGTAGGTTTTAAGCCCTGCATGCTTTAGGTATTTGTCCTAATTCTCTTCCTCCCCTTGCCCCCCAGTCCCTGACAGGCCCGGGTGTGTGATGTTCCCCTCCCTGTGTCCATGTGTTCTCACTGTTCAACTCCCACTTATGAGTGAGGCTGCAGTGTGAATGAACCTTGAAGACATCAGGCCCAGTGAGAGAAGAGACACACAATGGAATACTACACAGCCAGGAAAAGGAACGAGGGTAAGAAGCAGGCTGCAGCGTGGATGAACCTTCAAGACCTCAGGCCTAGTGAGAGAAGAGACACACAATGGAATACTACACAGCCAGGAAAAGGAATGAGGGTCAGACAGAGGCTGCAGTGTGAGTGAACATGGAAGACATCAGGCCCAGTAAGAGAAGAGACACACAATGGAATACTATACAGCCAGGAAAAAGAATAGGGTCAGACGCAGGCTGCAGTGTGAATGAACCTTGAAGACATCAGGCCCAGTGAGAGAAGAGACACAAAATGGAATACTATATAGCTAGGAAAAGGAATGAGGGTCAGATGCAGGCTGCAGCGTGAATGAACCTTGAATACATCAGGCCCAGTGAGAGAAGAGACACACAATGGAATACTACACAGCCAGGAAAAGGAATGAGGTTCAGATGCAGGCTGCGGCATGGGTGAACCTTGAAGACATCAGGCCCAGTGAGAGAAGAGACACACAATGGAATACTACACAGCCAGGAAAAGGAATGAGGTTCAGACGCAGGCTGCGGCATGGGTGAACCTTGAAGACATCAGGCCCAGTGAGAGAAGAGACACAATGGAATACTATACAGCCAGGAAAAGGAATGAGGGTCAGACACAGGCTGCGGCATGGGTGAACCTTGAAGGCATCAGGCCCAGTGAGAGAAGAGACACACAATGGAATACTATACAGCCAGGAAAAGGAATGAGGGTCAGACACAGGCTGCAGTGTGGATGAACCTTGAAGACACCAGGCCCATTGAGAGAAGAGACACACAATGGAATACTATACAGCCAGGGAAATGGATGAGGGTCAGACGCAGGCTGCAGCATGGGTGAACATTGAAGACATCAGGCCCGGTGGGAGAAGAGACACACAGTGGAATACTATATGGCCAGCAATAACGAATGAGGGTCAGATGCAGGCTGCAGTGTGAATGAACCTGGAAGATCTCAGGCCCAACAAAGGAAGAGACAAACAATGGAATACCATACAGCCAGGCAAAGGAATGAGGGTCAGAAGCAGGCTGCGGCATGGGTGAACATTGAAGACATCAGGCCCAGTGAGAGAAGAAACACAGAATGGAATACTATACAGCCAGGTAAAGGAATGAGGGTCAGATGCAGGCTGCAGTGTGAATGAACCTTGAAGACATCAGTCCCAGCAAGAGAAGAGACACTCAATGGAATACTATACAGCCAGGAAAAGGAATGAGGGTTAGACGCAGGCTGTGGCATGGGTGAACCATGAAGACATCAGGCCCAGTGGGAGAAGAGACACACAACGGAATACCATATAGCCAGGAAAAGGAATGAGGGTCAGACGCAGGCTGCGGCATCGGTGAACCTTGAAGACATCAGGCCCAGTGGGAAAAGAGACACACAATGGAATACCATACAGCCAGGAAAAGGAATGAGGGTCAGACACAGGCTGTGGCGTGTGTGAACCTTGAAGACATCAGGCCCAGTGGGAGAAGAGACACACAATGGAATGCTATACAGCCAGGAAAAGGAATGAGGGTCAGATGCAGGCTGCAGTGTGATTGAACCAGGAAGATCTCAGGCCCAGTGAGAGAAGAGACACACAGTGGAATACTATATGGCCAGGAAAAGCGATGAGAATCAGATGCAGGCTGCAGTGTGAATGAACTTTGAGGACATCAGGCCTAGTGAGAGAAGAGACACACAATGGAATACTACACAGCCAGGAAAAGGAATGAGGGTCAGACGCAGGCTGCGGCATGGGTGAACCTTGAAGACATCAGGCCCAGTGAGAGAAGAGACACACAATGGAATACTATACAGCCAGGAAAAGGAATGAGGGTCAGACGCAGGCTGCGGCATGGGTGAACCTTGAAGACCTCAGGCCCAGTGAGAGGAGAGACACACAATGGAATACTATACAGCCAGGGAAATGGATGAGGGTCAGACGCAGGCTGCGGCATGGGTGAAACTTGAAGACATCAGGCCCGGTCGGAGAAGAGACACACAATGGAACACTATACAGCCAGGAAAAGGAATGAGGGTCAGACGCAGGCTGTGGCATGTGTGAACCTTGAGGACATCAGGCCCAGTGAGAGAACCCAGACAGGAAAGACCCCATAGTGTATGACTCCACTTATCTAAAATGCCTGGAACAGGCAAAGATTTCATAGAGTCAGAAACTAGAACTACGGGTGGCAGAGGCTGGGGGGTGAAATGGGGAATTGGTGTTTCATGGGGAGAGAGTTTCTGTTTGGGAAGATGAAAATATTCTGGAGGTGGTTAGTGACAATGGTTGCACAATTATTTGAATGTACTATTTTTTTTTGAGGGGTATAGAGTTTTGATCTTGTTCCCCAGGCTGGAGTGCAATGGCGCGATCTCAGCTCTCTGCAACCTCCGCCTCCCGGGTTCAAGTGATTCTCCTTCCTCAGCCTCCTGAGTAGCTGGGAGTACAGGCATCTACCACCAGGCCCAGCTAATATTTTGTATTTTTAGTAGAGACAGGATTTCACCATGTTGGCCAGGCTGATCTCGAACTTCTGATCTCTGGTGATCCACCCACCTCAGCCTCCCAAAGTGCTGGGATTAGAGGCACGCAGCACCACACCCGGCTAATTTTTGTATTATTAGTAGAGACGGGGTTTTGCCATGTTGACCAGGCTTTTCTTGAACTCCCAACCTCAGGTGATCCACTCGCCTTGCCCTCCCAAAATGCTGGGATTACAGGCGTGAGCCACCATGCCTGGATGAATTGTACTCTTTAAAATGGCTAAAATAGTAGACATTATATTATGTGTGCTCCCCCACAATTAAAAAAATATATATTGCTATGGACAGGAAAAGAAGCTTTCTTTTCAGGAAAAGGATACATTCAGTTGGCAACAATGAACATTGCACAATATTTAATTTTTTTTCTTTTTTTTGAGATAGAGGCTCACTCTTGTTGCCCAGGTTGGAGTGCAGTGGTGCAATCTCAGTTTACTGCAACCTCTGCCTCCCGGGTTCAAGTGATTCTCCTGTCTCAGCCTTACGAGTACCTGGGATTACAGGCATGTGCCACTACGTCTGGCTAAATTTTGTATTATTAGTAGAGACAGGGTTTTGCCATTTTGGCCAGGCTGGTCTTGAACTCCTGACCTCATGTGATCCACCCACCTCGGCCTCCCAGAGTGCTAGGATAACAGGCACACACCACCACACCCGGCTAATTTTTGTACTATTAGTAGAGACCGGGTTTTGCCATGTTGACCAGGCTTTTCTTGAACTCCCAACCTCAGGTGATCAACCCGCCTTGCCCTCCCAAAGTGCTGAGATTACAGGCATAAGCCACCACGCCCGGCCAAATTATACTCTTTAAAATGGCAAAAATTGCAGAGATTGTATTATGTGTGCTCTACCACAATTTTTAAAAAGTATATATTGCTATAGACAGGAAAAGAAGCTTTCTTTTGAGGAAAGGGGTACATTCGGTTGGCAACAATGAACATGGAAGAATATTTAACTTTTTTTCTTTTTTTTTTTTTTTTGAGATGGAGTCTCACTCTAGTTCCCCAGGCTGGAGTGCAGTGGCGCGATCTTGGCACACCGCAACCTCCACTTCCTGGGTTCAAGCAATGTCCCTACCTCAGCCTCCCGAGTAGCTGAGACTACAGGTGCACACCACAGTGCCCGGCTAATTTTTTGTATTTTAGTAAAGACAGGGTTTCACGATGTGGGCCAGGATGGTCTCAATCTCCTGACCTCCTGATCAGCCTGCCTCAGCCTCCCAAAGTGCTGGGATTACAGGTGTGAACCACCATGCCCGACCAAATTGTACTCTTATTTACAATGGCTAAAATTGCAGAGATTATATTATGTGCTCTCTACCACGATCTTAAAAAATTTTATTGCTATACACAGGAAAAAAAAATGCTTTCTTTTGTGGAAAAGGGTACATTTGGTTGGCAGCAATGAACATTGCACAGAATTAAATTTTAAAAATGCAAAAAGTTGTTCTCAGCGTGGTACAGTGGCTCACACCTGGATTCCCAGCTACTTGGGAGGCTGAGGTTGGAGGATCCGTTTAGCCCAGGAAATGGAGGCTGCAGTGAGGTGTGATCACGCCACTGCACTCCAGCTTGGGCAAAAAGACAAGATCCTGTCTTGGCCAGGCACAGTGGCTCACGCCTGTCATCCCAGCATTTTGGGAGGCCGAGGCAGGCAGACCACGAGGTCAGGAGATCGAGACTATCCTGGCTAATACGGTGAAACTCAGTCCCTACTAAAAATACAAAAAATTAGCCGGGCGCGGTGGCGGGTGCCTGTAGTCCCAGCTACTTGGGAGGCTGAGGCAGGAGAATGGCATGAACCTGGGAGACAGAGCTTGCAGTGAGTGGAGATCGCGCCACTGCACTCCAGCCTGGGCGACAAAGGAAGACTCCATCTCAAAAAAAAAAGAAAAAGAGAAGACCCTGTCTCTAAAAAACACAAGAAAACAACCACAACAAGACACAAAAGAGTGGTCTCAAGAAGAAGAAAAACAGTTAAAATGGTGCATATGACATTATACGTATTTTGCCATAATGAAAAAGAATGGTGTAGGGAACAGCAGAATCTTTTAGAAAGTAATCCTGGGGTTCAGCACTTCACAAAAACAAAAGGAAAGCAAGTTCTCAAGCTATCGAGTTAGAAAAAGCTTTGCTGGGCGTGGTGGCTCACATCTGTAATTTCAGCACTTTGGGAAGCCGAGGCAGGTGGATTACATGAGATCAGGAGTTCGAGACCAGACTGGCCAACACGGTGAAACCCTGTCTCTACTAAAAATACAAAAATTAGCCAGTCGTGGTGTCGCACGCCTGTAATCCCAGCTACTTGGGAGGCTGAGGCAGGAGGATTACTTGAACCCAGGAGGTGGAGGTTACAGTGAGATGAGATGCTTAGATCTTTTAAGATATATTTTTGGCTGGGTGCGGTAGCTCACGGCTGTAATCCCAGCATTTTGGGAGGCTGAGGTGGGCAGATCACCAGAGATCAGGAGTTCGAGATCAGCCTGGCCAACATGGTGAAACCCCTCTCTACTAAAAAGTAGAAAAATTAGCCAGGCATGCTAGCGCATGCCTGTAATCCCAGCTACTCGGCATGCCGAGGCAGAAAAATCAGTTGAACCTGGGAGATGGAAGTTGCAGTGAGCCGAGATCGTGCCACTGCACTCCAGCCTGGGCGACAGAGCGAGACTCCATCTCAAAAACAACAGCAACAAAATACCCGTAATTTGGGAGGCCCAGGCAGGTGGATCACCTGAGGTTAGAAGTTCGAGACCATCCTGGCCAACATGTTGAGACTGCGTCTTTACTAAAACTACAAAAATTAGCCAGGCGTGGAGGCAGGTGCCTGTAATTCCAGCTACTCGGGAAGCTGAGGCAGGAGAATCGCTTGAACCCAGAAGGCGGAGGTTGTGGTGAGCCGAGATCACGCCACTGCACTCCAGCCTGGGTGACAGAGCGAGACGCTGTTTCAAAAGAAAAAAGAGAGAGAGAGAAATATAGGATAGGAAAATAGAAATGAAACAAAGAATGATATAGAAAAGACAAAATAAAACATGACTAATATGGCGAAGAGCCCAAGAAGACGATAGGGGGCGTGAAAGAACAAAAAAACCAAAAAATAAAAAACAAATTGCAGAAAATTGTGCAGAGATCAAAATTTGAAGTTGAAGAAAGAATAGACATAGAGAATTCACCCAGAATAAATTAAAAGAATGCAAGACCAATAAATCATCAAATAAAGTGAGACGCAACTTCTAGCAACCGTAAAATTATAAAACCAGTATTTCGCTGAATTTATCAGTAACCAGTAACAATGGAAAATAAGGCGATGCTCATGAGTGACTATTTTTATTTTTTCAGACAGAGTCTCGCTGTGGCCCAGGCTGGAGTGCAATGGCGCCATCTCAGCTCACTGCAACCTCGGCCTCCCAGGTTCAAGCGATTCTCCTGCCTCAGCCTCCCAAGTAGCTGGGATGACAGGTGCCCGCCACCACGCCAGGCTAGTGTTTGTATTATTAGTAGAGACGGAGTTTCACCATGTTGGCCAGGCTGGTCTCCAACTCCTGACCTCAGGCGATCTGCCCTCCTCGGTCTCCCAAAGTGCTGGGATAACAGGCGTGAGCCACGGCGCCCGGCCTCATTTCAGAGTTTGAGCCACGGCGCCCGGCCTCATTTCAGAGTTTGCTTTCAGATGCGCCATATAAAGAAGTCATCAGGCACTCCTTAGCGAGGAAAGCAGCAGTAACATGTAAATTATACTCACAGGATTTTCCCCACTTCAACACATCCAGAAGTTGAAAGGAAGAGATAAATGGACATTTCAAAGCTGAGTCTCTAACAACAACTAAAACCTGTTCGGTGGGGCTTGATTTGGCAAGAGTAAATGAACTCGAATCAAATTCAATTACCCTGTGTACGTTAACCATAATACGTGCTTAACATTTTACAAAAAGATCTGATTTTCTGGTACTTGTTTATTTTTAACCGCAATAAAAAGTCAAAATTTGGTGGAAAGCATTTAACGTGTGTTTTCTGTAGCACTCATGAGCTGTGCAATGGTGCTGTTATTTAAAAAAAGGAAAAGAAAAAAAGTGGCCGGGTGCGGTGACTCACGCCTGTAATCTCAGCACTTTGGGAGGCCGAGGCGGGTGGATCACTTGAGGTCAGGAGTTTGAGACCAGCCTGGGCAACATGGTGAAACCCTGTCTGTACCAAGAAAAAAAAAATTATCTGGATGTGGTATGTATGCCTATAGTCCCAGCTACTTGGGAGGCTGAGGAAGGAGGATGGCTTGAGCTCAGAAGGTGGAGGCTGCAGTGAGCTGAGATTGCACCACTGCACTCCAGCCTACGCAACAGAGCAAGATATTGTCTCAAAAACAAAATAAAACAAAACACAAACACTAAAAAAACAGATTGAGAATCCTTGGCACCCACCTCTTACCAGCTCAGTCACAATTGCAAACCAGAGGCCTGGCACGGTGGCTCACGCCTGTAATCCCAGCACTTTGGAAGGCCAAGGTGGGCGGATCACCTGAGGTCAGGAGTTCGAGACCAGCCTGACCATCATGGTGAAAGCCTGTCTCTACTAAAATACAAAAATTAGCCGGGCGTGGTGGCACGTACCTGTAATCCCAGCTGTTTGGGAGGCCGAGGCGGGCGGATCACCAGATGTCAGGAGTTCCAGACCAGCCTGACCATCATGGTGAAACCCCATGTCTACTAAAATACAAAAATTAGCCAGGCGTGGTGGCACGTACCTGTAATCCCAGCATTTGTGGAAGCCGAAGCAGGTGGATCACCAGAGGTCAGGAGTTCTAGACCAGCCCGACCATCATGGTGAAAGCACGTCTCTACAAAAAATACAAAAATTAGCCCGGCATGGTGGCAGGTGCCTGTAATCCCAGCTACTTGGGAGGCTGAGGCAGGAGTATCGCTTGAACCCAGGAGGCGGAGGTTGCAGTGAGCTGAGATTGTACCACTGCACTCCAGCCTGGGCAACAGAGCAAGACTCAGTCTCAAAAAGAAACGAAACAAAACACTAACCTAAAAAATTGGATTGAGATTCCTCAGCCCCCACCTCTTACCAAATCAGTCAAAATTGCAAACCAGAATGTATTCAACTGCTTTGAATACCGAGGATAGATGTCATTTCATCTATGACCCTGTGTGCAGCAGGAAAGCAATATTGCCCACCTGTATTATCAAATTGGGCTCATTCAGCTAATTAAACCTATCAGCAAGATATGCAAACTGGAGGCTGGGCACGGTGGTTCACACCTGTAATACCAGCACTTTGGGAGGCCGAAGAAGGCAGATTACTTGAGGTCAGGAATTTGAGGCCAACGTGGCCAGCAAGGTAAAACCTGGTCTGTACTAAAAAAAAAAAAAAAAGAAAAAATACAAAAATTAGCCGGGTGTGGTAGCGGGCACCTGTAATGCCAGCTACTCAGGAGGCTGAAGCCAGAGAATCGTACTTACGAGGTGGAGTTTGCAGCAAGCCGAGATCATGCCATGGCACTCCAGCCTGGGTGACAGAGTGAGACACTGTCTCAAAAAAACAAAAGATATGCAAACTGGAATAACCAGGCTATATTATTCAAGGGATACTTTGATATGAGAATTTCTTAGTCAGCAGGAAAAATCATAATTTCTTGCCTTGTCTGAGGTATGAGTACTTGCATCTGGGGTACATGTGACTTAAGAATTTGGAAAAATTGCACTGGGCGCCGTGGCTCATGCCTGTAATCCCAGCACTTTGGGAGGCCGAGGCGGGTGGATCACCTTAGGTCAGGAGTTCAAGACCAGCCTGGCCAACATGACTAAACCTGGTCTCGAGCAAAAAAACAAAAATTTGCTGGGCGTGGTGGCAGGCGCCTGTAATCCCATGTACTCGGGAGGCTGAGGCAGAAGAACTGCTTGAACCCGGGAGGCAGAGGTTGCAGTGAGCTGAGATCACGCCACTGCACTCCAGCCTGGGCAACAGAGCAAGAATTTGTCTCAAAAAAAAAAAATTGGAGCAGTTTGAAAGCTAAAGGGTGGGCTTTCCTCATCTTCTTCATCAAATGTTATTTCCATGTCTTTTTTTCTTTTTTTGAGACAGGGTCTCCCTCTGTTACCCAGGCTGGAGTGCACTGGTGCAATCTCAGCTCACTGCAGCCTCAACCTCCTGGGCTCAAGCAATTCTCCCATCTCAGCCTCCCGTGTAGCTGGGATAACAGACATGCACCAAAACACTGTTTGCATCTTCTCAGCATTTAGGAGAGCTTCGCATCACATACCCCGACCACGAGAATGAATTCAAGAAATTCTTTTTTTTTTTTTGAGACAGAATCTCATTCTGTTCGCCCAGGCTGGAGTGCACTGGCCCGATCTCAGCTCACTGCAAGCTCCACCTCCAGCGTTCAAGCTATCCTCATACCTCAGTCTCCCAAGCAACTGGGATTGCAGGCACGTGCCACCACACCTGGTAATTTTTGCATTTTTAGTAGAGACGAGGTTTCACCATGTTGGCCAGGCTGGTCTTGAACTCCCAACCTCAAGTGAT
Organism: Pongo pygmaeus; assembly: GCF_028885625.2. Taxonomy (NCBI): domain Eukaryota; kingdom Metazoa; phylum Chordata; class Mammalia; order Primates; family Hominidae; genus Pongo; species Pongo pygmaeus. The sequence goes on along the minus strand of NC_072386.2, from coordinate 8,678,611 downwards.
CCGTCCGTCTCAGCCTCACAAAGTGCTGGGATGACAGGCCTGAGCCACCGCACACCAGGTCCAAGCAACTGATTTAGATAAAGTTTCCCCCGGCTCTCCTTCTCTCTGACCCTGTTTTATTTCTTTATTTTTGTTTTCTTTGCCGTCCTAGAGTGGGAAACGCTGATTTAAGCACCCATCTTTGCAACTGTTACAGAATTGTCAGGTATTTAACGAAACAATGAACGGATCCCGTATTTGCCAACAAGAACATATTATACAAATATAGACAAAGTGGCATAATTTACATCCCTCGTTTCAAGTAGACACACGATGAATTTTTCATATTCTCTCAGCTTTGAAGTCTGTTATTACGGCTGGAAACAATGATTTGTATTCTTCTCTGAAGTCTGTTTTCTGACAGCCCCAGTCAGATATTTAGAAGACGGCTGGTTTTGACAATTTCATGGGGATCGTCCTAAAACTGTTTTTTTTTTTTTTAATTTTTCTCTCCCACTGTGGGTGAGGTAGCGATGGACGCTGTATGACTATAAATTGTCTAATTTACATTGTGTTGATCATATATTTTATTTTATTATTATTATTTTTTGATCATATATTTTTGAGATGGAGTTTTGCTCTTGTCGCCCAGGCTGGAGGGCAGTAGCACAAGCTCAGCTCACTGCAACCTCCACCTCCCAGGTCCGAGCGATTCTCCTGCCTCAGCCTCCCGAGTAGCTGGGTTACAGGCACCTGCCACCATGCCTAGCTCACTGCAACCTCCGCCTCCCAGGTTCAAGCGATTCTCCTGCTTCAGCCTCCCAAGTAGCTGGGATTACAGGCACCCTCCACCATGCCTGGCTAATTTTTGTATTTTTAGTAGAGATGGGGTTTCACCATGTTGGTCAGGCTGGTCTTGAACTCCTGTCCTCAGATGACCCAACTGTCTAGCCTCTGAAAGTGCTGGGATTACAGGCTTGCACCACCGTGCACAGGCTGTGGTGTCATCTTTCTTTCTTTCCTTTCTTTCTTTCTTTTCTTTTCTTTCTTTCTTTTCTCCTGTGCTCATGCTTTGTTACAGGAGACATCGTCTGTCTCCTGGCTGTCTCACCTTCCACACTCACTTCCCACTGATCACCAGAGCATGCCCCACCAATGGTGAATGCTTCAGACTCCGTCACAATCCAGGCCTGTGAAAGTGGGGTCCCCAGGTCACCTCGGTGTGGGCACCTGGCAATGAGAGGGAGGGATACTGGGGGGGGTCCCCTGACATCAAAACATATGGCTGGATCAGCTGTGAAAGTTGTGAGATGTTGAAAATGTTGAGCAACATTTAATATATATGCATATACCTATATTTTAATTAAATAATTAATAATTAATATTTAATTATTAATATTAAACATTCGTGATTATTATTAGATATTAATTAAATATTTAACTAAAATATAAACATGCATATATCTATATATCCATATATTTGCATTTATCCATATATTTGTATATGCATATATAGCTATGCATATATATCTATGCAATAGATATGCATCTATATGCATATTGCAATATATGCAATATAAAACAGAAATATAAGTCAATAGAAATATTGATTAAATATTGATTAAATATAAATTAAATATTTAATCAATATTTAATTTATTTAGCATCACTTAATAGCTATATAATATATATTATATATATTATTAAATATAAATTAAATATTTAATTTATATTTAATAATTATTATTTCATATTTAATGATAACAATAATAATGTTTGATAATATTGACGAACACCGGTGAGGGTTGATGGACATGGTTGCAGGTAAAAAGACACATGATTCATCCACGTGGTGGTGACTCATGCCTGTGAGTACTTTGTGAGGCTGAGGCAGGAGGATGGCTTGAGGCCAGAAGTTCGAGACCAGCCTGGGCAATATGGTGAGATTCCCCCCTCCGCTATCTCTACAAAAAATAAAAAAATACAGAAAGAGGCAAGATTCATGAAGCATGGAGTGAGGGCTCTGTGATGTTCCAATGGCCTCAGCAATTCTGTGTTGAGCATTTGCAAGGAGAAGGGATTGTCAGTCAGTAGCTCAAACTATAGAGCAGAGGAGATGCATGCTTCCCTGAGGATGTCTTTATGTTCTTTTTTATTTTTTATTTTATCAGTATTATTATTATTATTTTGAGATGGAGTCTCGCTTTGTCACCCAGGCTGGAGTGCAGTGGCACAATCTCAGCTCACTGCAACCTCCACCTCCCAGGTTCAAGCGATTCTCCTGCCTCAGCCTCGCAAGTACCTGGGACTACAGGACCCCGCCACCATGACCAGCTAATTCTTTTTTTTTTTTTCTTTTTTTGAGATGGAGTCTCGCTCTGTTGCTCAGGCTGGAGTGCAGTGGTGCAATCTTGGCTCACTACAACCTCCGCCTCTTGGGTTCACACCATTCTCCTGCCTCAGCCTCCTGAATAGCTGAGACTACAGGCACCTGCCACCACACCCGGCTAATTTTTGTATTTTTAGTACAGACGGGATTTCACCATGTTAACCAGGATGATCTTGATTTCCTGACCGCTTGATCCGCTCGCCTCGGCCTCCCAAAGTGCTGAGATTACAGGCGTGAGCCACCGCGCCCAGCCTAATTCTTGTATTTTTAGTAGACACAGAATTTCACCATGTTGGCCAGGCTGGTCTTGAACTCCTGACCTCAGGTGATCCGTTGGTCTCCTCCTGCCAAAGTGCTGGGATCACAGGCGTGAGCCACCGCGCCTGGCCAGACATCCTTACGTTCTAAAGATCTGCTGTACAGTGCTATGCCTACAGCCAGCAATATTGTCTCCTGCACTTAAAAATATGCTAGGAAAGGAGAGCTCACGGACACTCCTTAAAATAATGAGAATAGAAGTACCATTACGTCCAGCAATTTCACGACTGGGTATCTACCAAAGGAAAAGCAGTCGTTATGTGGAAAAGACACTTGCACAGGCACATTTATAGCAGCAAAATTTGCAACTGCAAAATCATGGAACCAGCCCCAAGACCCATCCAGCAACGAGTGGATAAAGAAAATGCTGTGCAGGCTGCGAGCGGTGACTCACCCCTGTAATCCCAGCACTTTGGGAGGCTGAGGTGGGTGGATCACCAGGTCAGGAGTTCAAGACCAGCCTGACCAATATGGTGAAACAGCATCTCTACTAAAAATGCAAAAATTAGCCAGGTGTGGTGGCAGGCACCTGTAATCCCAGCTACTGGGGAGGTTGAGACACAAGAATCGGTTGAACCCGGGAGGTGGAGGTTGCAGTGAGCTGAGATCACACCACTGCATTCCAGCCTGGGCGACAGAGTGAGACTCCATCTAAAAAAAAAAAAAAGTGATATATATCTCGATATATATATATGATATATATGATATACATATATAGGATATATATATACACACACACTATATATAGTCTATATATATATAGTGCTGAATATATGTATACACACTCTGTATATATATAATGGAATACTACTCAGTCAGGAAAAGGAATGAATGAATGGCATTCATGGCAACCTGGATGGAATTGGAAACCAATATTGTAAGTGAAGTAACTCAGGAATGGAAAACCAGACATCCTTTGTTCTCCCTCATAAGTGGGAGCTTATGAAACTGTGGTTATATATATATATAGATATGTTGTGTGTGTATATATATTTACAGTGTGTGTATATATATTTACTCACAATATGTGTGTATACATATACGCACACTATATATATGTCTATATATAGTGCTGAATATATGTATACACACACTATATATTTATTGGAATACTACTCAGCCTTGAAAAGGAATGAATGAATGACATTCACAGCAACCTGGATGGAATTGGGGACCATGATTCTAAGTGAATTAACTCAGGAATGGAAAACCAAACATCCTTTGTTCTCTCTCATAAGTGGGAGCTTATGAAGCTGGGGTATATATACATATATATATATAGTGTGTGTGTATATATATTTACACACAATATGTGTGTGTAAATATATATACACACACTGTACATATGTCTATATATATAGTGCTGAATATATATACACACAATATATACATATGTCTATGTATATAGTGCTGTATATATACACAGCACTGTATATATAAAATGTAATACTACTCAGGCATGAAAAGAAATGAATGAAAAGAAATGAATCAATGGCATTCACAGCAATCTGGATGGAGTTGGGGACCATTATTCTAAGTGAAGTAGCTCAGGAATGGAAAACCAACATCCTATGTTCTCACTCATAAGTGAGAGCTAAGCTAGCAGGATGCAAAGGCATAAGAATGATACATGGATTTTGGGGAATCTGGGGGACAGGCTCGGGGGTGGCCGGAAATAAAAGACCATGCATTGGGTACGGTGTACACGGCTCGGGTGTGCACCAATACCTCTAAAATCACCACTCAAGAAGTTATCCAGCTGAGTGTGGTGGCTCACGCCTGTAATCCCAACACTTTGGGAGGCCAAGGTGGGCAGACCACGAGGTCAGGAGTTTGAGACCAGCTTGGCTAACACAGTGAAACCCTGTCTCTACTAAAAATACAAAAATTAGCTGGGTGTAGTGGTGCATGCCTGTAATCCCAGCTACTCAGGAGGCTGAGGCAGGAGAATCGCTTGAACCTGGGAGGTGGAGGTTGCAGTGAGCTGAGATTGTGTCATTGCACTCCAGCCTGGGCAACAGAGAAAGACTCCATCTCAAAAAAAAAAAAAAAAAAAAAAGCTTCGAAAGGCAGCTCTCCTGAAAGCTTCTCCAAAAGCCAAGATGACAGATTTGGATCATTTTAAAGTTATGAAGGCAAAGAAAATGAGGAACAGAATCATCAAGAATAAAGTTCAGAAGCTTCCAAAGGCAGCTATCCTGAAAGCTTCTTCCAAAAAAGCACCTGCTGCTGCTGCAGCTGCTGCTGCTAAAGTTCCAGCAAAAAAGATGACCGCTGTGGGTAAGAAGGCCCAGAAGATTCAGCCCAGAAGATTCTTTCCCAGAAAACCACAGGCCAGAAGGCAGCACCTGCTCCAAATGTTCAGAGGACTCAAAAACTCCAGCTCCTAAAATAGAAGAAACACCTGCCAATAGAGTGAGATGATGGTTACATCCACAGAGGCACCTGCTCCAAAAGCTCAGAAGGGTCAAAAAGCTTCAGCACCGGCCAAGCACACTGGCTCAAGCCTGTAATCCCAGCACTTTGGGAGGCTGAAGTGGGTGGATCACGAGGTCAGGAGTTCAAGACCAGCCTGGCTAACACGGTGGAATCCCGTTTCTACTAAAAATACAAAAATCAGCCAGGCGTGGTGGCAGGTGCCTGTAATCCCAGCTACTGGGGAGGTTGAGGCAGGAGAATCGCTTGAACCTGGGAGGCGGAGGTTGCGGTGAGCCGAGATGGTACCATTACACTCCAGCCTGGGGGACAGAGCAAGACTCCCTCTCAACAAAACAAAACAACAACAAAAAAGACTCCAGTCCTAAAATAGAAGAAACACCTGCCACAGAGGCTCCTGCTCCAAAGGCATCTGGTAACAAAGCATAAGAGGCAATTACAGAAAGTAATAAAGGTTCTTTTCGACATGCTGGCAAATCTAAAAAATAGTACTAATGAAAAATAAATAAAATATTAGGAAAACATATTACAGTTTTATGACCTGCTTTTTCTTCTCTTAGAACTATATTAAAAATATATTTGTGTGTTAAAAAAGAAAAACAGAAAAGAAAACCAGAGAATGTGCTTCTAAAATAAGAAACATTTCGTTGTGACTCTGACAGGTGTGATTGAAGCTACTTGGGGCTCAACACCTACCCAAGGGCTGAGTTGTGAGGTGGGACAGGCACCTGTTTTGTCATTATAAAAAGCAGCACTGGCCAGGCGTGGTGGCTCATGCCTGTAATCCTAGCACTATGGGAATCCAAGGTGGGCGAATCACCTGAGGTCAGGAGTTCGAGAGCAGCCTGGCCAACATGGTGAAACCCTGCCTCTACTACAAATACAAAAATTAGCCGGGTGTGGTGGCAGGTGCCTGTAATCCCAGCTACTCGGGAGGCTGAGACAGGAGAATAGCTTGAACCTGGGAGGTGGAGGTTGCAGTGAGTCGAGATCACGCCACTGTATTCCAGCCTTGGGGACAGAGAAAGACTCCATCTCAAAAAACAAACAAAAAAAAGGATCACGGTATTTTTCCCTCTCTCTTTCTTTCTTTCTTTTTTTCTCTTTATTTCCTTCCTTCCTTCCTTTCTTCCTTCCTTCCTTCCTTCCTTCCTTCCTTCCTTTCTTCTTTCTTTCTTTCTTTCTTTCTTTCTTTCTTTCTTTCTTTCTTTCTTTCTTTCTTTCTTACTTTTCTTTCTTTCTTTCTTTTTTTCGACAGAGTCTCGCTCTGTCGTCCAGGCTAGAGTGCAGTGGTGCGATCTCGGCTCACTGCAAGCTCTGCCTCCCGGGTTCACGTCATTCTCCTGCCTCAGCCTCCCGAGTAGCTGGGACTACAGGCACCCGCCACTAAGCCTGGCTAATTTTTTTGTATTTTTAGTAGAAACGGGGTTTCACTGTGTTACCCAGGATGGTCTCGATCTCCTGACCTCGTGATCCGCCCGCCTCAGCCTCCCAAAGTGCTGGGATGACAGGTGTGAGCCTCCGCGCCCGGCCTATTTTTCGCTCTTTAAGCTCACGTAGGTCTCAGTAACTTACTCTATCTGTATGTACACGCATCCGTCTACTTATAAAATGTTGCCATTGTGTTCATCACACCGTTGTTGGATTTCTCTTGATTTCTGTTTTTAGACAACAGGGTCCCTGTTACCCAGGCTAGAGTACAGAGGCTCATTCACAGTTCACTGTGACTCAAGCCCTCCTCCCACCTCAACCTCCCAAGTAGCTCCGATTACAGGGTCATGCCGTCATGCCCACTTAATTTGTCACAGTTTTTGTAGAGATGGGGTCTTTCTATGTTGGCCAGGCTGGTCTCAAACTCCTGGGATCAAGCGATCCTCGTGCCTTTCCTCGGCCTCCCAAAGTGCTGGGATAACAGGTGTGAGCCACCGCAGCTAGCCACTTCTACCTGTCTTTACCTGCACCTGTTTCCTTAAGATGTCGCTACTGTGTTCATTGCAGACTTGTGGCATTCTTCTGGATTTTTCAAAATCATTGCCATAAATTATTACTTGTCTCAGTGACTCAGGTTTTGAATCTGGTGCCCAGCCAGACACGGGCTCACGCCTGTAATCTCAACACTTTGGGAGGCCAAGGGCGGTGGATCACCAGAGGTCAGGAGTTCGAGACCATCCTGGCCAACAAGGTGAAACACCATCTGTATTAAAAATACAAAAATTAGCTGGGGTTGGTGGCAGGTGCCCGTAATCCCAGCTACTCAGGAGGCTGAGGAAGGAAAATTGCTTGAACCCAGGAGGCGGAGGTAGCAGTGAGCTGAGATCGCGCCACTGCACTCCAGCCTGGGGAACAAGAGCGAGACTCCGTCTCAGATAATAATAATAATATTAATAATGATAATAATAATGAAATAAATCTATTGCCCTAGATGAATGCCTTACTCTAGTCCCAGCCCTGAAAGTGACTAAGATACTTGGAAGTTTGGTATCTACCCCAAATACTACTCAGCCATAAGGAGGAATGAAATGACGGCATTTGCAGCAACCTGGATGGAGCTGGAGGCCATGATTCTAAGTGAAGTAACTCAGGAATGGAAAATCAATCATCATTATGTTCTCACTTATAAGTAGGAGCTACGCTATGAGGACGCAAAGGCATGAGAATGATATAATGGACTCTGAGAAGTCAATAGGAGATGTAAGCAATGAAAGGAATGAAATAGTGGGATTTGCTGCACCTGTAAGTCCACCAGCCAGAAGGGTCAACCTGGAAAGTCCACCTGTATTTAAGAGTGGACGTCCGGCCAGGCAAGGTGGCTCACGCCTGTCATCCCAGCACATTGGGAGGCTGAGGCGGGCAGATCGCCTGAGGTCAGGACTTCGAGACCAGCCTGATCAACATGGTGAAACCCTGTGTCTACTAAAAATGCAAAAATTAACTGCGTGTGGTGGCGGTCACCTGTGGTCCCAGCTTCTCTGGAGGCTGAGGCAGGAGAAAGGCGTCAACCCAGGAGGCAGAGCTTGCAGTGAGCCAAGATCGCGCCACTGCACTCCAGCCTGGTTGACAGAGCTAGACTCCTTCTCAAAAAAAAAAATAAATAAGGAGAACTTTTCCTTCTGAGGTATGAAGACCTGCATGAGTACAACGTGCAAAGAGTCACCAGTTCTACCTGCTTCTGTTGCATTTCAAACGTCACACCCAGTGTCTTGAACCACAAAAGGAAGGGACAGTGGATTCTTTTTATTTTATTATATTTTATTTTATTTTACTTTATTTTATTTTATTTTACTTTATTTTATTTTTTCAGACAGAGCCTCGCCCTGTCTCCCAGGCTGGAGTGCAGTGGCATGATCTCATCTCACTGCAACCTCCTCCTCTCGGGTTCCAGTGATTCTCCTGCCTCAGCCTCCCGAGTAGCTGTGATTACAGGCACCTGCCACCACGCCCGGCTAATTTTTTCTATTTTTAACAAACTGGGGTTTCACCCAACATTGGGTTTCACCATGTTGGCCAGGCTGCTCTCGAACTCCTGACCTCGGGTGATCCACCCGCCTCACCCTCCCAAATTGCTGGGATTACAGGCATGAGCCACCGCGCCTGGCCTGCTGTTTTATTTTAAAGACAGAGTCTCGCTCTGTCACCCAGGCTGGAGTGCAGTGACATGACCACAGCTCACTGCATCCTCCACCTCCTGGGCTCAAACAATCCTCCTGCCTCAGCCTCCCAATTAGGCGGGACCATTGGTGTGGGCCACCACACCCAAGTAGCTGGGACTCCACACTCCTGTAGTCCCAGCTACTTGGGAGGCTGAGGCAGGAGGATGAATTTTTTTGTATTATTTTTAGAGATTATTATTTTGTATTATTTGTTGCCCAGGCTGGCCTCAAACTCCTAGGCACAAGCTATCTCCCCACCTCAGTCTCCCAAAGTGCTGGGATTACCAGCACGAACCACCACACTCAGCCCGTCATTTTTAATTCTATTTTTCATATATGTGATTTTATTCCATTTTTCACATATTATATTTTTACATATATCTATTTTTCACCCATACATGTAGAAAATCTCTAAAGTACACAATAAAAAAGACAAAATTCTTCCCCACAAATCTTCTCTTCTTCTCTCCTTCCACACAGACATGCTTCTCATTTTGGGCATGTTTGCACTGTATAATTTTCTTTTTGCTGTGATTTCTCCTTGCTCATTTTGACTTTGTAACACTTAGTAAAAAATGCAATGCCTGGATCCAATGGGATGGGCATTTTCTTTTCTTTTCTTTTCTTTTCTTTCTGTTTTTTCACTTTTGTCGCCCAGGCTGGAGTGCAGTGGTGCAATCTCGGCCCACTGCAAGCTCCGCCTCCCGGCTTCAAGCGATTCTTCTCCTTCAGCCTCCCCAGTAGTTGAGATTACAGATGTACACCACCACGCCCAGCTAATTTTTTTATTTTTAGTAGAGACAAGGTTTCACTGTGTTGGCCAGACTGCTCTCAAACTCCTGACATCAGGTGATCTGCCCACCTCGGCCTCCCAAAGTGCTGGGATGACAGGTGTGAGCTACTGTGCCTGGCCTATTTTATTTTTTATTTGTTTATTTTATTATATTATTTTTTCTTGAGACGGTCTCCTTCTTCACACCCAGGCTGGAGTGCAGTGGCTTGATCTCTGCTCACCGCAACCTCCACCTCCCTGTTGGAGAATCAAAGAGATTCTCCTGCCTCAGCCGTCTGAGTAGCTGGGATTACAAGCGTCTGACACCACACCCAGCTAATTTTTGTATTGTTAGTAGAGACGAGGTTTCACCATGTTGGCCAGGCTGGTCTCAAACTCCTGACCTCAGGTGATGCACTGCCTCGGCCTCCCAAAGTGCTGGGATTACAGGCGTGAGCTACTGCGCCCAGCCTATTTTATTTTTATTTATTTATTTATTTTTATTATATATATATTTTTGAGACAGTCTCCCTCTTCTCACCCAGGCTGGAGTGCAATGGCCCGATCTCGGCTCAATGCAACCTCCACCTCCCGGGTTCTAAGAGATTTTCTTGCCTCAGCCTCCTGAGTAGCTGGGACTACAGGCGCCTGACACCACACCAAGCTAATTTATGTATTGTTAGTAGAGACGGGGTTTCACCATGTTGGCTAGGCTGGTCTCGAACTCCTGACCTCAGGAGATCCGCCCACCTCGGCCTCCCAAAGTGCTGGGATGACAGGTGTGAGCCACCACGCCCAGCCAAGAGAATGGGCATTTTCAAAGCTTCTGAGTTTTCAACAAAATCCTCTCCCAGCAAAAAATTTTCTTGTTGTGTGCGGCCTCTGGAGGACCTTCAGGGCACAAAAGCATTATGCAATATAGAAAATTCAAGTGGGGTCTCCTTGTTTTAAAGAAAGTATTTCTGTAATCTTTATTGAAATCGAACGTGTTCTTTTGATTCCGGCCATTTATTTTGAACCGTTTGACTTTTTCACTGGGGGAAACTTCATGTTTGATTTGAAACAGCCCCATGTGTACTAATGATGCTTTGGTTTAGAATGTATTTTCCATGTGGTCTCTGAACTTCCCTTTAATTTTGTATATATTTTGTGACACACAGATATCTTGGATTTTTTTAATGGAATAAATTTGAAAAACCACCTCTGTCACGTCATAAAATCTCAGTGTGTTACTTATTATTATTATTTTATTTTATTTTCTGAGACGGAGTCTCACTCTGTGGCCCAGGCTGGAGTGCAGTGGTGCAATATGAGTTCACTGCCACCTCCACCTCCTGGGTAGAAGCAAATCTCCTGCCTCAGCCTCCTGAGTAGCTGGGATGACAGGTGCACGCCAGCACGCCCAGCTAATTTTTTGTATTTTTAGTAGAGACGGGGTTTCACCACATTAGCCAGGATGGTCTCGATCTCTTGACCTCGTGATCCGCTCGCCTCAGCCTCCCAAAGTGCTGGTATTACAGGCGTGAGCCACCGTGCCCGGCCCTTTGTGTTACTTCTCGTTACTGATCTGTCTGTCTGTTTACGGGATCCTGCCTTACAGCTTTCATTGATTATTATCTTTATAAAGGAGTTTCTTGTCTGTTCTTGCTGAGACCTGATTTTCGCTGGTTTTTAGGAAATAAAGAAATAAATCAAGAGAACTTTGGAAAATAAATAAATAAATAAAGAGAACTTTAGGAAATAAATGAATAAAGATAACTTTTCCTTCTGAGGTATGAAGACCTCCATGACCAGGATGTGGAAAGACTCACCAGTTATACCTGGTTCTGTTGCATTGCAAACGTCACACCCGGTGTCTTGAACCACAAAAGGAAGGGACAGGGGATTCTTATTTTATTTTATTTTATTTATTTATTTATTTATTTATTTATTTATTTATTTATTTATTTATTTTTGAGACAGAGTCTAGGTCTGTCGCCCAGGCTGGAGTGCAGTGGCGCGATCTCAGCTCACTGCAACCTCTGCCTCCTGGGTTCCAGTGATTCTCCTGCCTCAGCCTCCCGAGTAGCTGTGATTACAAGCACCTGCCACCACGGCCAACCAATATTTTGTATTGTTAGTAGAGATAGGGTTTCACCATGTTAGCCATGCTAATGTTTCTACAGAAACATTTGGAAATCAGTGTACTGATTTCCAGACCTGAAAAAGAAAATTTCTGCAGGGATTAAGGCTGTATTTTAATTTGGGAAATACTGATATATTTACAAAATGAAATCTATACATCCCACGGGACCACAGGCTTCTCTACCTTTTATTCTTTTTTTTTTTTTTTTTTTTGAGATGGGGTCTCGCTGTGTCGCGCAGGCTGGACTGCAGTGGCGTGATCTCAGCTCACTGCCCACCTCCTGGGTTCACACCATTCTCCTGCCTCAGCCTCCCATGTAGCTGGGATGACAGGTGCCTGCCATAACACCCGGCTAATTTTTTGTATTTTTAGTAGAGATGGAGTTTCACTGTGTTAGCCAGGATGGTCTCAATCTCTGGACCTTGTGATCCGCCCACTTCTTAAAGCATTCTTTTTGTTCCATTTTGTTTTGACAGAGTCTCGCTCTGTGGCCCAGACTGGAGTGCAATGAATGGCGTCATCTCAGCTCACTGCAACCTTTGCCTCCAGGATTCAAGCGATTATCCTGACTCAGTCTCCCGAGTAGCTGTGACTACATATGTCCACCACTGCTCTCAGCTAATATTTGTATTTTTAGTACAGACGGGGTTTCACCACGTTGGCCAGGCTGGTCTCAAACTCTTGACTTCAGGCGATCCGCCCACCTCAGCCTCCCAAAGTGCTGGGATTACAGGTGTGAGCCACCATGCCTGGCTAATTTTTGTATTTTTACTAGAGATGGGATTTTGCCATGTTGGCCAGGCTGGTCTTGAACTCCTGACCTCAAGTGATCCGCCCGCCTTGGCCTCCCAAAGTGCTGGGATTATAGGCGCCCACCACCACGCCTGGCTAATTTTTGTATTTTTAGTAGATACAGGGTTTCGCCATGTTGGCCAGGCTGGTCTCGAACTCCTGACCTCAGGTGATCCGCCTGCCTCAGCCTCCCAAAGTGATGGGATTACAGGCATGAGCCACCGCACCTGGCCAAAGCCTTCTTTCATTTGCTTCCTGAGTACCCTTCCTGAGCTTCCTGAGCAGGCAGGGAGAACCACTTGGACAGTTACACCACAGGTGACAGCTCTGTCACCGAGACTGGAGTATAGTGACAAGGTCTATGCTCACTGCAACCTCCGCCTTTCTGATCCAGGCGATTCTGCTGCCTCTGCCTCCCGAGTAGCTGGGATGACAGGCGCCCACCACAACCAGCTAATTTTTGAATTTTTACTACAGACCGGGTTTCACCATATCCGAGACAGGTCTCAGTTCATTTAGAAAGTTTATTTTGCCAAAGCTGAGTACGTGCACCCATAACACAGCCTCAGGAGGTCCTAGTGACATGGGGCCAAAGTGGATGAGGCACAGCTTGGCTTCATACACTTTAGGGAGACATAAGGTCTCCATCAATATATGTAGAAGAGGTATATTAGTTCTGTCAAGAGAGGTAGAGACAACTGAAAGCAGCGAGGGGGCCTCCAGCTCAGAGGTGACTTTGAATAGAACGGGAGGCAGCTTTACCCTCCTCGGTTTCCAGCTTCCATTTTCCCTTTAGTTTTGTGATTTTGGGGACCTCAAGATGTTTTTCTTCTGCATTTCCCGCCTTCTCTACTCAAAGGATTCTTTCACGTGCCTGCAAGACTAGCAGTTGTCTCTCTAGTCACTCAGGGTGTTTATTATTGACTTTACTCCTGGGCATTTGATATTTCCTTGCGATGATCACAGCCATTTTTATACTGATATGTACTTATATTTATATGCATATGTATTATATTTTATAAAATAATTGAAATACAAAGTAAAATATAAATAACATTAAAATTAAATTGTATTTATTATGTATTTACATTATATTATATGTATATATGTATTTATATTTATATGTATTTATATTACATGTATTTACATTTTATAAGATAATTAAAATATAACTAAAAAAACAAATAAAATTAAAAGTAAATTATATGCTTATATGTATTTACATTATTATATATGTATTTATATTTATGTCTATATTTATTTATTATATATTATAAGATAATTAAAATATAATTAAAACAAAATATAAATAAAATTAAAATTATATGTATTCACATTACATTATGTGTATACATGTATTTATATTTCTGTATTTATATTATATGTATTTATTGTTTTATAAGGTAATTAAAATATAATTAAAATAAAATATAAATAAAATTAAAATTACATTTACTATATGTATTTACATTATACTATATGTATATATGTATTTATACTTCTATGTACATATTATAGGTATTTATTATATTATATTTGATGAGATAATTAAAATATAATTAAAATAAAATATAAATAAAATTAAAATTATATTTATTACATGTATATACATTATATTATATGTATATATGTATTTATATTTATATGTATATATTATAGGTATTTATTATATTTGATGAGATAATTAAAATATAATTAAAATAAAATATAAATACAATTAAAATTATATTTGTTATATGTATTTACATTATATTATATGTACACATGTATTTGTATTTCTATGTATTTATATGTATTTACTATATTTTATAATTAAAATATAATTAAAAGATAAAGTTAAAATTATATTTATTATATGTACATTATATGTATATACATATCTATATTCCTATGTATTTATTACATTATGTTTCATAAGGTTAACATACAATTAAAATAAAATATAAATAAAATTAAAGTATAATTAAATTATATTTATATTATATGTATTGTTGTATGTATTTGTTATATTATTTGTATTTATATGTATTCATATTTATATGTTTTATATTTCACATTTCCATTTTATGCTATTTTTAAAATTTTTCATTATTTCTCTTCCTTTTTTCTTTTTTTTGGGGGACAGTCTTGCTCTGTCATCCGGGCTGGATTACAGTGACAATGTCTCTGCTCACTGCAACCTCTGCCTTTCTGATCCAAGCGATTCTCCTGCCTCAGACTCCCAAGTAGCTGGGATGACAGGCGCCCACCACGACCAGCTAATTTTTGTATTTTTAGTAGAGACAGGGTTTCACCATGTTGGCCAGGCTGGTCTCGAACTCCTGACCTAAGGCGATCCACCTGCCTCAGCCTGCCAAAGTGCTGGGATTACAGGCTCAAACCACCGTGCCTGGCCCCTCTACTTTCTTCACAAACTTGCTCTCACTTTACTCTATGACCTCACTCTGAATGTTTCTTGTGCAAGAACCAGGAACCTCTCTTGAGGTCTGGATCAAGACCCCTTTCTGGTAACAACACTGCGTTTGAAAAACCTCTATCTCTGAGATTTGAGTAGGTACTCCACCTCCCGCATGGCATGGCCGGCCTTCTCTCTCTTAAATCCTTTGTCTACAGCAATGCTGTGAGTCTTTATTCAGCAGGCAGGAAGAACCACTTGGACAGTTACGGCACAGCTTAGAAGGCATTCTTAGAGTCTCTGCTTGGAAAGTAGACTGGCCTCGTGAAAACTCGGTGGCATATACACACCATAGAATACTATGCAGCCATAAAAAATGATGAGTTCATGTCCTTTGTAGGAACATGGATGAAATTGGAAATCATCATTCTCAGTAAACTATCACAAGAACAAAAAACCAAACACTGCATATTCTCACTCATAGGTGGGAATTGAACAATGAGAACACATGGACACAGGAAGGGGAATATCACACCGGGGACTGTTGAGGGGTGGGGGGAGGGGGGAGGGAAATCTTTAGGAGATATACCTAATGCTAAATGACGAGTTAATGGGTGCAGCACACCAGCATGGCACATGTATACATATGTAACTAACCTGCACATTGTGCACATGTACCCTAGAACTTAAAGCGTAATAATAATAAAATAAAATAATAAAATAAAATAAAATAAAAAAGAAAACTCGCTCTGAAATGGTAAGCCTTGCTCTAAGCTCTGAGCTCAGCAGGCTGGTGGTAAACATTGCAGCTGTAAATCCAGGGAGAGCTGTGTTACTGGCAGGAGGAGGGATTTTACAGCCCAGGGGGTGGGGGGAGATTTGAATTTAAAAGACTTTTGCACAAAGCAGGACCCCATGCCCAGCTGCCATCCGTGGGGTCCCCAGCTCCTCTGAGCTTCTCACAATGACTCTGGGCCCCTGGGGACAGCCACAGTGACTTCTGAATGTCCTAGCAAAACCTCTAAGGGTCAGCTGGATGTCAGGAATTGTTTCTTGGGTCCTGTTTTTCCTCCAATAGGGGCCATGAGGCTTTAGCTCTGAGTGTATTTGTGATTGTGGTTAGTTACAGTGTTCTATTTGGGGGAACTGTAATAGTGAAAAATCAGAGAAGGTGGCAGGGAACAGACATTTTGTAGAGTTATCAAATCTAGAGCTGAGAGAAGTTAATGCTTGTCTATTTCAGAGTCTCTCAGCCCAGGCTCTGCTGACATTTGGGGATGGAGGATTCTCTGTGGTGGGGCTGTCCTGGGCACTGTATGGTGTTGAGCAGAGACCCTGGGCTTCACCCACCAGGTGCCAGGACCACCCCATCCCCAGTTGTGACAACCAAAATTGTCACCAGATATTTGCAAAATATCTCCTGGCGGTAAAATATCTCTGGTTGCCATAGATAGGTAAGTACACAAGTACATACACACGGGGAGGGGCAAGAGATGGGTGGATAGATGATTGATAGATACACGATAAATAGAAAGATAGATGAGACAGATAAATAGATGGTAGATGATGGATAGATAAATATATACATACATTCATAGATGGATGGAAGGATAGATACATAAATACTTGGATAGATGGATGGATGGATGGATGGATAGACGGACACATACATACATAAATTGATGGATAGATACATACATACATAGATGGATGGAAGGATAGATACATAAATACATGGATAGATGGATGGATGGATGGATGGATAGACAGACACATACATACATACATAGATGGATAGATACATACATACATACGCATATACATACATGGATAGATGGATGGATGGATGGATACATACATACATACATACGCATATACATACATGGATAGATGGATGGATGGATGGATGGATACATACATACATACACAGATGGATAGATGGATGGATACATATATACATACATGGATAGACGGATGGATGGATGGATACATATATACATACATAGATGAATAAATGGATGGATGGATAGATACATACATACATGAATAGATGGATGAATGGATGGACAGACACATACATACATACATAGATGGATAGATGGATGGATAGATAGATAGATAGATGCACACATACATACATAGATGGATAGATGGATGGATGGATGGATGGATAGATATATACATACATGAATAGATGGATGGATGGATGGACAGACACATACACAGATACATAGATGGATAGATGGATGGATAGATAGATACATACATACATACATACATGGATGGATGGATGGATGGATAGATACATACATACATACATATATACATAGATGAATAGATGGATGGATGGATACATGCATACATACATGCATAGATGGATGGATGGATAGACAGACAGACAGACAGATAGAAAGATAGACAGATGATAGATAGATAGATAGATACATACATACATACATACATGAATAGATGGATGGATGGACAGACAGATAGATAGATACATACATACATATATACATACATACATACATACATGCACACATAATCGGATAGATGGAAGGATGAATAGATGGATGGATGGATAGATAGATTGATTGATAGGAAGAAAAATAAATCTTAGGACCCCAAAATCACTAAGCCAAAGGAAAAAGTCAATATGAAAACTGCATCAGGCAAACCTGCCTCCTATTTTATTCGTAAATAAGATCGCTACAGAGATATAAAGATCACATATGTCCCTCACAATCTGTCCACTAGGGAATTCCTACCTATCACCTATAAGCCCCCTCCTCACTTTGAGCTGTCTCACCTTTCCGGACCAAACCAATGCACAGCTTACAATATCACATATTGATTGATGTCTCATGTCTCTCTAAAATGTATACAACCAAGCCGTGCCCCAACCACCTTGAACACCTCTCGTCAGGACCTCCTGAGGCCGTCTCATGGGTGTGTCTTTAAACTTGGCAAAATAAACTTGCTAAATTGATTGAAACCTGTCTCAGATATTTTGGGTTCATGATAGATAGATAGATGATAGATAGATAGATAGATAGATTGATAGATAGACACATACATACATAGATACATAGATAGATGGATGATAGATGACATGACTGGAGAGATGATAGATGATATAGGTGGATATATAGATGATAGATTAGTGATAGTGGAAAGATAGATAATAGATACATAGATAGACACATAGACAGATAGATAGATATGCATAGATGAATGGATAGATAGATGATAGTTTGGTAGGTAGATAGATAGATAGATAGATAGATAGATAGATAGATAGATAGATGAAATGGATAGACTGATTATAGGTAAATAGACAAATAGATAAGATGAATGGGTAGATAAAGAGATGTGATGGATGGATAGATGATAGATAGACAGATAGATAGATAGGGCAGGGCGCGGTGGCTCACACCTGTAATCCTAACACTTTGGGAGGCCAAGGCGGGCGGATCACGATGTCAGGAGATCAAGACCACAGTGAAACCCCGTCTCTACTAAAAATACAAAAAATTAGCTGGGCACGGTGGTGGGCGCCTGTAGTCCCAGCTACTCGGGAGGCTGAGGCAGGAGAATGGTGTGAACCCAGGAGGTGGAGCTTGTAGTGAGCCAAGATTGTGCCATTGCACTCCAGCCTGGGCGACAGAGCGAGACTCTGTCTAAAAAAAAAAAAACAAAAAAAGATAGATAGATAGATAGATAGATAGATAGATAGATAGATAGATAAATCAAGATGGATGGGTAGTTGATAGACAGATGATGAGATGGGTAGATAAACAGATGGTAGATGACAGATTGATAGGTGATAGTAGAAAGATGGACACACGATAGATAGATAACAGATAAGGTAGATAGATGCTGGATCTATAGATAGATTGATTGACAGATGATAGAAAATAGGTAAGTAGATAGATGATACATAGATAGATAGGAAGATAGATGAGATGGATGACTAGATAGATAGATACATAGATAGATAGGTAGATAGATGGATAGATATAGATGATAGATAGATACATAGATAGATAGATAGATTCACAGATAGACACTTAGATGGATACATGGAAGGATGAATGGATGGATGGATGGATAGATAGATGTGATGGATGAATACATAGATAGGTAGGTAGATAGATGAGATGAATGGATAGATGATTGAAAGACAGATAGATGTTAGATAGATAGATAGATGATAGGCAGGCATTTAAAGTTAAATTGCATTCCAGAACCTCTCTCAGTAGACCTAGAGAATGCCAAAACCCAATCCCATGTTGTCAGATAGTTTAAAGTATGAATTTTGAAAGAGTTTGACACCCAGGATGCCGTGAAGCTCTCAGAGAATCTCCAAATTCGCAGATGATAACCCTGTTGAAATACAGAAGAGAAGCCGTCCATGTTGAATGTAGTAAACTCCACTCTCCCTTTAGAAGAATCCTTGAGTTCTTTGCGTTTCAACTTTTTTTTAAACGTTATCTCATCACACAGAATGCAGAAACCATCAAAAGCGCATGTAAACATTCGATTAGACTTGATGTGTTTCTGTTGAAATCCATCAGATAAGCTTAAACCATGATTAAGATCCTTTATTTTTTCTTTTTTTTTTGGACATATGTTTCCTTCTAAACAGTCTTTCTGCACTTATCAGCGTTTTGTCAACGGCGTGTCACATGCACGGTTAATTTCATTTGCCTCCATGCCGTTTCAATCTTCCCTTGATAACGAAGATAGATTTATAAACCCCACTTACCATTGTGTTTTCCTTTTGCCGAAAGCGATGTAAACAAATCAGAAACACAACGGAGATTTGGGAAATAGGAGAAAGAGACAGAAAAGAAGGAAAGGAACAGAAATACAGCCGATGTCCCACAGACGACAAGTTGACTAGAGTTCTCTTGGAGAGCTGTGCCTAGCTTCACACGGCATGTCTGTTTGCTGCGCACGTGTGTGATGAGATGTGTGGACAAGGACTGAGAAATACAAAAGAGATGGGTTAAAATCAGACTCATGGAGGCTGGGCATGGTGGCTCACGCCTGTAATCCCATCACTTTCAGAGGTTGAGGTGATAGCATCACTTACCCCAGAAGTTTGAGACCAGCCTGGGCAACATAGCAAGACTCTGTATATATAACTCTGTTCTCAGGCTGCTAACAAAGACATACCTGAAACTAGGTTATTGATTGATTGATTGATTGATTGAGACGGAGTTTCGCTCTTGTCACCCAAGCTGGAGTGCAATGCTGCCATCGCTGCTCACTGCAACCTCCGCCTCCCGGGTTCAAGTGATTCCCCTGCCTCAGCCTCCTGAGCAGCTGGGATTACAAGCACGTGCCCCAACGCCCAGCTAATTTTGTATTTTTAGTACAGACAGGGTTTCTCCGTGTTGGGCAGGGTGGTCTTGAACTCCCGACCTCAGGTGATCCTCCTGCCTCGGCCTCTCAATGTGCTGGGATGACAGGCATGAGTCACTGCGCCTGGCCTGATACTGGGTAAAAGATAAAGGAAAGAGGTTTAATGGACTCACAGTTCCATATGGCTGAGGAGGGCTTCACAATCATGAAAGCGTGTGCAGGGGAACTGCCCTCTATAAAACCATCCGATCTCGTGAGACATCTTCACTATCATGTGAACAGCAAGGGAAAGACCTGCCCTTGTGATTCAGTTACTGCCCACTGGGTAAGTGCGATGACACGTGGGAACTTTGGGAGCTGCAATTTGAGATTTGGGTGGGGACACAGCCAAACCATATCGCTGCGTCTACAAAATATTTCCTTCTTTCCTTCCTTTTCCTTCCTCTTTCCTTCCTTCCTTCTCTCTCTCTTTCTTTCCTTCCCTCTTTCTCTTTCCTTCATTCCTCTCTTTCCCCTCTCCCTTCTCTTCCTTACACTTCCCTTCCTTCCCTGTCTTTCTTTCCTTTCTCTTTATTTTTCCTTCCTCTCCTTTCTTTCTTTTTCTTTCTTTTCTTTGCCTTTCTCTCTTTCTTTTCTTTCTTCCTTTCCCTTCTCCCTTCTCTTCCCTACCCTTCCTTTCCTTCCCTCTTTGTTTTTTCTTTCTTTCCTTTGTTTCTCTTCCTTTCTCTCTTTTTCCTTCCTCTCCTTCCTTCCTTTTCTTTTTCTTTCTTTCTTTTATTCTTTCCTTTTTGTCTTTCTTTCTTTCTTCCTTCCTTCCTTCCTTTCTTTCTTTTCTTTCCTCACTCTGTCACCCAGGCTGGAGTGCAGTAGCACAATCTCAGCTCACTGCAACCTCCACCTCCTGGATTCAAGTGATTCTCCTGCCCCAGCTTCCCAAGTAGCTGGGATTACAGGCCCAGCTAATTTCTGTATTTTTAGTAGAGACGGGGTTTTACCATATTGGCCAGGCTGGTTTCAAACTCTTGACCTCAGATGATGCACCCGCCTCACCCTCCCAAAGTGCTGGGATTACAGGCGTGAGCCACCATGCCCAGCCTTACATTTTTATGTTTTATACATAAAACATAATTGCCAACTAAAGAATCCCTAAAGACCACCTATGACTCATAGGAACCCACTTTGAGATGTTTCATCTTTAGGGCCGAAACAAGGTATACCTTCTATGTATTGATTTATGATTTTACCTACAATTCCTGTCTCCCTGAAATATATAAAATAGAGCTGTAGGTCGGGCGCGGTGGCTCACACCTGTAATCCCAGCACTTTGGGAGGCTGAGGCTGGCAAATCAACTGAGTTCAGTTCAAGACCACCCTGACCGTTTCTACTAAATATAAAAATGCCCAGATGTGGTGGCGGGGGCCTGTAATCCCAGCTACTCAGGAGGCTGAGGCAGGGGAATCGCTTGAACCCTGGAGGCAGACGTTGCAGTAAGCCGAGATCATGCCATTGCACTCCAGCCTGGATGACAGAGTGAGACTCCATCTCAATTAAAAAATAAATTAATTAATTAATTAAAATGGAACTGTAACAAGACCTCCTCAAGACACCTTCTCAGGATCTCTTGAGACCATGTAACCCTGGAGCACAGGTGCTCATATAGGTTCAGAATAAACCTCTTTAAATATCTTGGCATAATTTGTTTTATTCTGTCATCAGTAGCAATTGCTGATGATTAGATACACTCACTTTTTCTAGCTAAGACTCCTGATGTTGGAAAAGGCTTCGTTGTCTGGGGTATATAACCTGGAGTTCGTTGTCTCATACTGAGAAAGAATTGAGGACAGGGACAGATGACAGATGTGGATGGGTTAAAGAGTGAAAAGTTTCATGGACAGAAGAAAGGAGAGAGGAGAGCAGCTCCTTGTGAGAAAGACAGAGACAGATAGAGAGAGACAGAGACAGAGAGAGACCGTCAGACAGACAGAGATAGAGAGACAGACAACACACACACAGAAGTCCGAACAGGAGAAAAGAGAGGAGAGCAGCTCCTTGTGAGGGAAAGAGAGAGAGGGGGAGACAGAGACAGACAGAGACAGAGAGACAGACACACACACAGAAATACAGAGAGAGATACAGAGAGAGAAACAGAGAGACAGACACACACAGGGACAGAGAGAGACACACACACACACACACACACACACAGAGGTCCGAACAGAGGAAAGGAGAGAGGACAGCAGCTCCTTGAGGGAGAGAGAGAGAGGAAGACACACATACACACAGACACACACAAGTAGAGAGGTCCAAAAAGAAGAAGAGAGGAGAGCAGCTCCTTGCGATAGAAAAAGAGAGAGACAGAGAGAGAGACAGAGGGACAGAGAGAGACAGAGAGACAGACAGACAGACACACACACACAGGTCTGAACAGAAAAAAGGAGAGAGGAGAGCAGCTCCTTGCGAGAGAGAGAGAGAGAGACAGAGACAGAGAGAGAGAGAGACAGAAAGGGATACAGACCGAGAGATATACAGAGAGACAGAGGGACAGAGAGAGACAGAGAGACAGACAGACAGACAGACACACACACACACGTCCAAACAGAAGAAAGGAGAGAGGAGACCAGCTCTTTGTGAGAGAGAGAGCGAGAGAGAGAAACAGACAGAGAGAGAGATGGACAGAGAGGGAGAGAGAGACAGACCGAAAGACACAGAGAGAGACAGAGAGAGAGACAGAGGGACAGAGATAGAGACAGAGGGACAGAGAGAGACAGAAAGACAGTCAGACACACACGTCCCAACAGAAGAAAGGAGGAGAGCAGCTCCTTGCAAGAGAGAGAGACAGAGAGACAGACAGAGACAGAGACAGAGAGAGAAACGGGGAGGGGTAGAGGAAGGGAGGTAGAGGAAGGGAGGGAGAGGAAAGGAGGGAAGGAGGAAGGGAGGGAGAGGGAGGGAAGGAAGGAGGGAGGGGGAGGGAAAGAGAGAGAGAGACAGAGAGAGAAAGAGAGCCAAAAGGGGGGGAGGCACCTGACCTCTGCAGACTTTATAGTCAGGCTGGTGAAGGCTGTGTTTAATTCACGTAGAGCTCAAAGATTGGTTCCATCATGTATGACATCCACAGAGTGCGTGGGGAAAGCCGGTCACCCCACCCTCATCTTAATCAAATGGCATTTCCAGTTGATCGGCGCCATCTTGTCGGCTTTTCTTACTGTACATGTGGTTGACAAAGAGGAGGGAAGATGGAGCCGCCATCTTGAACATGCCTAGACCCTATTTCCTGCCAGGAAGATGAAGCCGCCATCTTGAAGGTGTCTAGCCCCTAGTTCCTGCTGGGAAGATGGAGCCGCCATCTTGAAGGTGTCTAGTCCCTAGTTCCTGCCGGGAAGATGGAGCCGCCATCTTGAAGGTGTCTAGTCCGTAGGTTTTGCCAGCATTCACCCGTATAAGCTCCCAGCTGGCTTGTCTATGTCTGCAGCTCGAATGCAGCTCAATATTACAGACTGCTCTTTGTTAGAAAATGATTTGGGGCTGCTTTTCATTAAAGAGAAAAGCCTTACTAAGGACTTCCATATCCTTACCATCTGCCTAAGTGATTTCTTCTTAACTCCTATATAAATGTCTTTATTTCAATTCTCATAATGCCAAAAAAACAAAAAGTTGAGGCTAGGTCCTTTCTGTAAAATGCATGCAAAATAATTTGCACCCTGTCAACATCAAGTTCAATATAACTTATAGACCCTCAGCAATGGCTACACAAGCTGAGTCCTACTTAGTGGATTTAGCCACAGTGAATTCATTAATTTACTCACTATCTTTGCCTACATTTTCAATAAACTTGTTTTCTGAGCGACATCTCCTACATATTTTATTACATTGTACTATATTATAATATTTATATTATTTTAACAAAATATGTATACTAACCTGGTATGGCGGCACATGCCTATAATCTCAGCAATTTGGGAGGCCAAGGCAGGAGGATCACTTGAGACCAGGAATTTGAGACCAGCCTGGGCAACATAGAGAGACTTCATCTCTACAAAGAAAAAGAAATATATGTATACTATCTTTAAATGTAGCCAATATCTGCTAATATGAAAATATAGACATATGCAACTAAGGAAGATAAACAAAGTCTGAATCCTAACATAAACTGGTTTAATTTAAAGTCTATAGTGGATTAAAGACTGTATTTACTGTAATTTTATAAATCCCACCCAATGAGTTATAAATTAATAATTTGCTATATTTATTTGTGTGCTGTCTGTGGAATGGAACGGAATGGAACGTGGAATGGAAGGTGGAATGGAAGGTGGAATGGAACGTGGAATGGAATGGAATGTAATGTGGAATGTAATGTGGAAGGAATGTAGAATGGAATGGAATGGAAGGTGGAAAGGAGTGTAATCGAATGTGGAATGCAATGTGGAATGGAATGGACTGGAATGTGGAATGGAATGTGGAATGGAATGAAAAGGAATCAGGAAAGCAGTGGAATCGAAAGTGGAAAGGAATCTAAAAGAATTGAATATGGAATGCAAAGTAGAAAGGAATGGAAAGGAATGGAACGGAATGGAATGGAATGGAATGGAATGGAATGGAATGGAATGGATTGCAATGGAATGGAATGGAATGGAATGGAATGCAATGGAATGGAATGGAATGGAATGGAATGTGGAATGGAATGGAATGGAATGGAAAGGAATGTGGAATGGAATGTGGAATCGAATGGAATGGAATTTGGAATGGAATGCAAAGGAATGTTATGGAATGTGGAAAAGAATGGAATGGAATCTGTAAAGGAATGTGGAATGGAAAGTAGAATGGAACGTGGAAAGCAACGTGGAGAGGAACGTGGAGGGGAAAGTGGAATGGAACGGAAAGCGATGAGGAATGGAATGTGGAATGCAATGGAATGGAATGCGGAAAGTAATGGAATGTGGAAAGGAACAGATTGCTCTGAAATGCTGAATGGAATGGAATGGAATGAAATGGAATGTGGAATGGAATGGAATGGAATTTGGAATGGAACGGAATGGAATGTGGAATGGAATGAAATTCAACGTGGAATAGAATGGAATGCAATGGAATGTGGAATTGAATGGAATGAAATGTGGATTGCAGTGGAATGGAATGGCACGTGGAATGGAATGGAATGGAATGTGGAACAGAATGGAATGGAAAGTGGATTGGAATGTGGAATGCAAAGGAATGGAATGTGGAATGGAATGTGGAATGCAATGGAATGGAAGGTGGAATGGAATGTGTAATGGAATGTGGAATGGAATGAAATGTGGATTTGAATGTGGAATGCAAAGGAATGTAATGTGGAATGTAATGTGGAATGCAAAGGAATGGAATCTGGAATGGAATGTGTAATACAATGTGGAATGGAATGGAATGTGGAGTGGAATGTGGAATGCAATGTGGAATGTAATGGAATGTAAAGTGCAATGGAATGCTGAATGGAAACTGTAATGGCATGGAATGGAATGTGGAATGGTATGTGGAATGGAATGGAATGGAACGTGGAATGGAACCTGGAGTGGAAATTGGAACGAAACGTGGAATGGAAAGGAATATAATGGAATGGAAATTACAATGGAAGGGAAAGGAAGGTGGAATGGAATGTAGAATGGAATGCAATGGAATGTGAAATGGAAAGGGGTGGAAAGTGGAATGGAAAGAATGGAATGCGGAATGGAATGGATTGGTATGGAATGGGGAATGGAATGGAATCGAATGGAATGGAATGGGGAATGGAATGGAATGGAGTGTGAAATGGAATGGAATGGAATGGAACGGAAAGTGAAATGGAATGTGGAATGAAATGTGAAATGGAATGTGGAAAGGAAAGTGAAACGCAATGAAAAGGAACGTGGAAAGGAATGGAATAGAATGGAATGTGGAATGGAATGGAATGTAGAATGGAATGTGGAATGTAATGTAATAGAATATGGAATGGGAATATGGAATGGGATGTGGAATTGAAAGTGGAATGGAATGAGGAATGGAATGGAATGGAATGAATGTGGAATGCAAGGGAATAGAATGTGGAATGGAATGGAATGGAATGTGGAATGGAATGGAATGGAGTGTGGAATGGAAGGGAATAGAATGTGGAACTGAATGTGGAATGGAATGGAATATGCAATGGAATGGAATGGAATGTGAAATCGAAGAGAATGCAATGTTGAATGAAATGCAATTGAATGTTTAATGGAAAGGAATGCAATGTGGAATGGAATGGAATGTTATGGAATGTGGAATGAAAAGGAATGGAATGGAATGCAATATGGAATGGAATAGAATGGAATGTGGAATGGAATGGAATGGAATGTGGAATGGAATTGAATGGAATGGAACGAGGAATGGTATGGAATGGAATTTGGAATGGAATGTAATTGAATGGAATGGAATGTGGAATTTAATGGAATAGGAGGTGTAATGGAAGAGAATGGAATGTGGAATGGAATGGAATGGAATGTGGAATGGAATGTGGTATCTAATGTAAAGGAATGTGGATAGGAATGTGGAATGGAATATGGAATGGAATGTAGAATGTAACGGAATGGAATGTGGAATGGATTATGGAATGGAATCCGGAATGGAAAGTTAAATGGAATGTAATGGAATGTGGAATGGAACATGGAATGGAATGGAATGGAAATTGGAATGGAACATGAAATGAAACGTGGAATGGAACGTGGAATGGAATGTGGAATTGAGGGTGGAATTGAAAGTGGAAAGGAACGTGGAATGCAACGTGGAATGGAGTGGAATGGAACTTGGAATGGAAGGTGGAATGCAATGGAATGGAATGTGGAATGGAAGGTGGACTGGAATAGAATGGAATGGAATGTGGAGTGGAATGTGGAATGAAACATGGAATGGAATAGAACGGGAAGGGAATGTGGATTGGAATGTGGAATAAAATGGAATAGAATGTAGAACGGAATGTGGAATGGAATGGAATGGAAAGTGGAATGGAACGTCGAATGGAATGTACAAAGGAAGGTGGAATGTAATATGCAATAGAATTGAATGGAATGTGGAATTGAATGGAATGGAATGTGGAATGGCATGGAATGGAATGGAATGGAAAGTGGAATGCAACATCGAATGGAATGTAGAAAGGAAGTTGGAATATAATAAGGAATGGAATTGAATGGAATGTGGAGTGGAATGGAATGGAATGTGGAATGGAATGTGGAATGGCAAGGAATGGAATGGAATGGAACGTGGAATGTAACGTGGAATGGAATGTAGATTGGATCATGGAATGGAATGTGCAATGCAATGTGGAATGGAAAGTGGAATGGAATGGACTGGAAAATGGAAAGGAACGTGGAATAGAAAGTGGAATGGAAAGTGGAATGGAATGGAATGGAAGGTGAATGGAATGTGGAATGGAATGGAATGGTACGTGTAATGGAACGTGGAAAGGAATGTAGAATGTAACATGGAATATATTGTGGAATGGAATGGAAAGAAATGTGGAATGGAATGTAGAATGGGTTGGAATGGAATGGAATGGAATGGAATGGAATGTGGAATTGAATGGAATTGAATGTGGAATGGAATGTGGACTGGAATGGAATGCAATGTGGAAAGGAACGTGGAGTGGAATGGAATGGAGCGTGGAAGGGAATGCGGAATGGAATGGAACGGAATGTGGAATGGAATTCGGAAAGTAATGAGGAATGGAATGGAATGGAATGTGGAATGGTGTGTGGAGTGGAAAGGAGTGGAATGTGGAATTAAATGAAATGGAATGAGGAATGGACTTGGAACGGAATGGAATGGAATAAGGAATGGAATGTTGAATGGAATCTGGAAAGGAATGGAATGGAATGTGGAATGGAATGGTGAATGGAAAGTGGAATGGAATGGAATACATTGTGTAATATAACGTGGAATAGAATGGAATGGAACGCGCATTGAATAGTGGAATGGAACGCGGAATGGATCCTGGAATGGAATGTGGAACAGAATGGAATAGAAACTGGAATGGAATGGAATAGAGAGTGGAATGGAATGTGGAATGGAATGGCATGGAATGTGGAATGGAATGTGGAATGGAAAGGAGTGGAATATGGACTGGAATGTGGAATGGAATTTGGAATGGAAAGGAATGGAACATGGAATGGAATGGAAAGGAATGTGGAATGCAAGGTGTACTGGAATGGAATGCAATGTGAAATGGAATGTGAAATGGAAAGTAGACTGGAATGGAATGGAATATGGAATGGAATGGAACGCAATGTGGAATGGAATGGAATGGAATGTGGAATGGAATGGAATAGAATGTGGAAAGGAATGTAATGGAACATAGAGTGGAATGTGGAAAGGAATGTGGAAGGGAATGTGGAATGGAACTTATTTGAAAGTTTAATGGAATGTGAAATGGAAAGTTGAATGAAATGGAATGGAATGTTGAATGGAACACGGAATGGAACGGAATGGAATGTGGAATGGAATGTGGAATGGAATATGGAATGGAAAGTGGAATGGAATGGAATGTCGAATGGAACGTGGAATGGAATGGAATGGAAAGTGGAATGGAACTTGAAATGGAAAGAGGAATGGAACGTTTAATGGAATGTGGAATGGAGCGTGGAATGGAATGTGGAATGGAAAGTGGAATGGAATGGAATGGAATGTGGAACGGAATGTGGAATGGATTGTGGAACGGATCGTGGAATGGAATGGAATGTAACTTGTAAAAGAAAATGGCATGGAACGTGGAATGAAACATGTAATGTAATGTGGAATGTGAAGAGGAATGGAAAGAATAGAATGTGGAATAGAATGTGGATTGGCATGGAATGGAATCTGGAATGGAATGGAATCGAATGGAACTGTATGGAATGTGGAATGGAAAGGAATGGAACGTGGAACGGAACGTGGAATCAAACGTGGAATGGAATGTGGAATGGAAAGTGGAAAGGTATGGTATGGAACGTGGAATGGAATGTGTAGTGGAATCGAGCGCAATGTGGAATGGAAGAGAATGGAATGTGGAATGGAATGTGGAATGCAATGGAAAGGAATGGAATGGAAAGTTTAATGAAAGTGAATTCAATGTGGAATAGAAAGAAATGGAATGCGGAATGGAATGGAATTTTATGGAATGTGGAATGAAATGGAATGGAATGGTACGGAAAGAGGAATGGAATGGAATGGAAGGTGGAAGGGAATGGAATGGAATGGAGTGCAGAATGGTATGGAATGGAATGTGGAATGTAATGCAATGGAATGGAATGGAATGTGGAATGGAATGGAATGGAATGTGGAATGGAATGGAATGGAATGGAATGTGGTATTGAATTGAATGTAAAGTGGAATGGAAAGGAATTGAATGTGGAATGGAATGCAATGGAATGGAATGGAAGGTGGAATTGAATGTGAAATGGAATGTGGAATGGAGCGTGGAATGGAATGAAATGGATCATGGAATGGATGGGAATGGAACGTGGAATGGAATGGAATGGAACATTGAATGGAAAGTGGAATGGAACGTGGAATGGAATGTGGAATGTAACATATAATGCAATGGAATGAAATGTGGAATGGAACGTGGAATAGAATGAAATGGAATGTGTAATGGAATGAAATGGAATATGGAATGGATTGTGGAATGGAATGGAATGGAATGTGGAATGGAACGTGGAATGGAATGGAATGTGGAATGGAATCTAATGGAATGTGGAAAGGAATGTGGAATGGAATGGATTGGAATGTGGAATGGAATGTGGAATGGAATGCAATGGAATCCGGAAGGGAATTTGGAAAGGAATGTTGAATGAAATGGAATGGAATTTGCAATGGAATGTGGAATGGAACGTCAAAAGAATGGAATGGAACGTGGAATGGAATCGAAAGGAACGTGGAATGAAACGTGGAATGGAATGGAATGAAATGTGGATTGGAACGAATAATGGATTGTGGAATGGAATGTGGAATGGAATGGAAAGGTATGTCGATTGGAATGGAATGGAATATGGAAAGGAATGTGCAATGGAATGGAATGGAATGTGGAATGGAATGTGGAATGGAATGTGGAATGGAATGGAATGGAATGTGTAATGCAATGGAATGGAATGTGAAATAGAATGGAATGGAATGGAATGTGGAAGAGAATGGAATGGAATGGAAGGTGGCATGGAATGTGGAATGGAATGTTTTGGAATGTGGAATGGAATGGAATGGAATGTGGAATGGAATAGAAAGGAAGTTGGAATGGAATGGAATCAAATGTGGAATGGAATGGAATGGAAAGTGGAATGGAATGTGGAATGAAATAGAATGCAATGTGGAATGAAATGTGGAATGTAATGGAAACTGGAATGGAATACGATGGAAAGTGGATTGGAATGGAATGGAATGTGGAAGAAATGGAATGGAATGGAATGGAATGGGAAATGAAATGCGGAATGGAATTTGAAATGAAATGAAATGGAACGTGGGATGGGATGAAATGGCACATGGAATGCAATAGAATTGAACTTCGATAGGAATGTATTGGAATGTGGAATGGTATATGGAATGTAACCTGGAATGGAATAGAATGGAACGTGGAATGGCATGGAATGGAATGTGGACTGGAATGGAATCGAATGGAATGGCATGCAATCTTTAATGGAAGGTGGAATGGAAAGTGGAATGGAAAGGAATAGAACGTGGAATGGAATGTAGAATGGAAAGTGGAATGCAAGGCGGAATGGAACGTGGAAGGGAAGGTGGAATGGAAAGTGGAATGGAACATGGAATGGAAGGTGCAATGGAACGTGGAATGAAATGGAATAGAACGTGGAATGTAATGTGGAAGGAATGTAGAATGGAATGGAATGGAATGTTGAAAGGAGTGTAATCAAATGTGGAATGGAATGTGGAATGAAATGGACTGGAATATGGAATGGAATGTGGAATGGAATGGAATGGAATGTGGAAAGTAATTCTATGGAATGTGGATTGGAAAGTTTAAAGGAATCGAATGGAAGAGAATGTGGAATGAAACTTGCAATGGAACATGGAATGGAATGTGGAATGGAATGTGGAATGGAGCGTGGAATGGAATGTGGAATGGAACATTGAATGGAACGTGGAATGGAATGGAATTGAATGTGGAATGGTACGTGGAATGGAATGGAATGGAACGTGGAAAGGAACGTGGCAAGGAACATGGAATGAAACATGGAATGTAATGTTGAATGTAATGTGGAGTGGAAAGAAAGAAATGTGGAATAGAATGTGGATTGGCATGGAATAGAATCCGGAATGGAATAGAATGGAATGGAATTGTAGGGAATGTGGAATGGAATGGAATGGAACGTGGAATGGAACGTGGAATGGAAAGTGGAATGGAATGTGGAATGGAATGTGGAAAGGTATGGTATGGAAGGTGGAATGGAATGTGTAATGGAAGGGAATGCAATGTGGAATGGAAAGGAAAGGAATGTGGAAAGGAATGTGGAATGGAATGGAATGGAATGGAATGGAATGGAATGAAAGGGAATGGAATGTGCAATGGAAAGGAATGGAATGTGGAATGGAATGGAATTTTATGGAATATGGAATGGAATGGAATAGAATGGAATGGAATATGGAAAGGAAAGGAATGGAAAGTGTAATAGAATGGAAAGGAATGGAATGCAGAATGGTATGGAATGGTAAGTGGAATGGAAAGTAGTGGAATGGAAAGTAATGGAATGGAAAGGAACGTGGAAATGAATGGAATGGAATGTGGAATAGAATGTAATGGAATAGAATGGAATGCGGTATTGAATGGAATGCAAAGGGGAAGGAAATCGAATTGAATGTGGAATGGAATGGAATGGAATGGAATGGAAGATGGAATGGAATGTGAAATGGAATGTGGAAAGGAACATGGAATGGAATGAAATGGATCGTGGAATGGAATGGAATGGAACATGGAATGGAATGGAATGGAACTTGGAATGGAACGTGGAATGGAATGTATAATGGAATGGAAAGAAATGTGGAATGGAATGTGGAATGGAATGAAATGGAATGGGGAATGGAATGGAATGGAATATGGAATAGAATGGAAAGGAAGGTGAAATGGAACGCTTAATGGAAGGTGGAAAGGAATGTGCAATGGAATGGAATGGATTGTGGAATGGAATGTGCAATGGAATGGAAAGGAAAGTAGAGTGCAATGGAATGGAATATGGAATGGAATGTGGAATGGAATGGAATGAGGCATGGAATGCAATGGATCGTCGAGAGGAACGTGGAATGGAATGTGGAATGGAATCTGAAATGGAATGGAGTGGAAAGTGTAAAAGAATGGAATGGAATGTGAAATAGAATGGAATGGAATGGAATGTGGAATAGAATGGAATGGAATGGAAGGTGGAATGGAATGTGGAATGGAAAGCTTTGGAATGTGGAATGGAATGGAATGGAATTTGGAATGGAATGGAATGGAATGTGGAATGGAATGGAATCGAATGTGAAATGGAATGGAATGCAAGGTGGAATGGAATGTGAAATCAAATGGAATGGAATGTGGAATGGAATGTTGAATGAAGTGGAATGGAATGTGAAATAGAATTTAATGGAATGGAAGGTGGAATGGAATGTGGAATGGAAAGGAATCGAGTGTTGAATGGATTGGAATGGAATGTGGAATGGAATGGAAACTGGAATGGAATGGAATGGAATGTGGATTGGAATGGAATAGAATGTGGAAGCAATGGAATGGAATGGAATGGAATGTGAAATGGAATGTGGAATGGAATATGAAATGGAATGAAATAGAACGTGGGATGGAATGAAATGGAATGTGGAATGGAATAGAATGGAATGTGGAATGGCATGGAATGGAATGTGGACTGGAATGGAATCGAATGGAATGGAATGCAATGTCTAATGGAAGGTGGAATGGAACGCGGAATAGGATGGAATACAACGTTGAATGGAATGTGGAATGGAAAGTGGAATGGAACGTGGAATGGAAGGTGGAATAGAACGTGGAATGGAAGGTGGAATGGAACGTGTAACGGAACGTGGAATGGAACACGGAATGCAATGTGGAATGGAATGGAATAGAACGTGGAATGCAATGTGAAAGGAATGTGGAATGGAATGCAATGGAATGTGGAAAGGAGTATAATCGAATGTAGAATGGAATGTGGAATGGAATGGAATGTGGAATGGAATGTGGAATCTAATGGAATGGAATGTGGAATCAATGTGGAATGGAATGGAATGGAATGTGTAATGGAATGTGGAATGGAATGGATTGGAATGTGGAAAGGAATCTGGAATGGAATGGAATGGAATGTGGAAGGGAATGTGGAATAGAATGTGGAATGGAATGGGATGGAAAGTGGAATGGAATGTGGAATGGATTGGAATGGAAAGTGTACTGGAATGTGGAATGGAATGCGGAGTGGCATGTGGAATTGAACGAAATGCAATGTAGAATTTAATGTGGAATCTAATGGAATTGAATCTGGAATACAATGTGGAAGGGAATTGAATGGAATGCACAATGTAATGGAATGGTATGGAAACTGGAATGGAATGGAATGCAATGTGGAATGTAATGGCATGGAACATGGAATGGACCGTGGAACGGAATGTGGAATGTGTAATTAAATGTGAAATGGACAGGAATGGAATGGAATGGAATGTGGAATGCAATGTGGAGTGCAATGGAATGCAATGCAGAATGTAATGGAATGGAATGGAATGGAATGTGGAATGGAATGTGGAATGAAATGAGGAATGGAATGGAAAGGTATGTGGAAAGGAATGTGGAATGGAAATAATGCAATCATCAATGTAATGGAAAGGAATATGGAATGTAATGGAATGGAATATGGAATTGAATGTGGAATGGAATGGAATATGGAATTGAATGTGGAATGGAATGCAATGAAATGGGGAAAGAATGTGGAATGCAATGGAATGGAATGCGGAAAGGAATCGAATGCAATGGAATGTGGAATGGAATGGAAAGGCATGTGGAATTAAATGTGGAATGTAATGTGATTGAATCTGGAATAGAATGTGGATTGGAATGCAATGGAAAGCAAAATGGAATGGAATGCAATGGTATGGAATGTGGAATGGAATTGAATGCAATGTGGAATGGAATGGAATGCAACGTGCAATGGAACGTGGAATGGAATTTGGAATGTGAAATTTAATGTGGAATGGACAGGAATGAAATGGAATGGAATGTGGAATGGTATGTGGAATGGAATTAGGAATGGAATGGAATGGAATGTGGAATGGAACGGAATGGAATGCAAAAAGGAATGGAATGGAATGGAATGGAATGGAATGCGGAACGGATTGTGGAATGGATTGTCAAATGGAATGTGGAACGAAATGTGGAATGGAATGGAATGGAATGCGGAATGGAATACGGAATGGACTGCAGAATGGAATGTGGAATGGAATGTGGAATGAAATGTGGAATGGAATGGAATGGAATGTGGAATGGAATGTGGAATGGAATTGATAGGAATGTTGAATGGAATGTGGAATGGAATGTTTAATGGAACAGAATGAAATGTGGTATGGTATGTGGAGTGGAATATGGAATAGAAAGTGTAATGGAATAGAATGGAATGTGGAATGGAACAAGGAATGAATTAGAATGGAACGTGGAATGGAAAGTGGAATGCAATGTGCAATGGAATGTGGAATGGAATGTGGAATGGAATGTGGGATTGAATGTGGAATGGAGTGTGGAATGGAATGGAATGCAATGTGCAATAGAATGTGCAATGAACTTTAATGGAATGTGGAAGGGAAAGTGGAATGGAATATGGAATGGATTGTGGAATGCAATGTGGAATGGAATGGAATGGAAGGTGGAATGGAAAGTGGAATGGAGTGTGGAATAGAGTTTGAAAAGGAATGCAATGGAATGTCTAATGGAACATGGAATGGAATGGAATGGAACATCGAACAGAACTTGGAATGGATCGTGGAATGAAACGTGGAATGCAATGTGGAATGGAGCATGGAATAGAATGTGGAATTCAATGTGGAATGGAACGTGGAATAGAATGGAATGGAAGGTGGAATGGAACGTGGAATGGAATGCAATGGAAGGTGGAAAGGAATGTGCAATGGAATGTGGAATGAAAAGTGGAATGGAACGTGGAATGGAATGGAATGGAACGTGGAATGGAAAGTGGAATGGAAGGCGCAATGGAACGTGGAATGTAATGTGGAAAGTAAGGTGGAATGGAAAGGAATGGAACGTGGAATGGAATGTGAAATGGAAGGGAATGGAATCCGGAATGGAATTGAATGTGGAATGAAATGGAATGGCATGTGAAATGGAAACAAATGCAATGCGGAATGGAATGGAATTTTATGGAATGCAGAATGGAATGGAAGGGAATGGAATGGAATGTGGAATGGAAAGGAAAGTAAAGTGGAATGGAATGGAATGGATTGGAACGTGGAATGGTATGGAGCGGAAAGTGGAATGTAATGGAATGGAATGGAATGGAATGTGGAATGGAATGATGAATAGAATGGAATGGAATGTGGAATGGAATGTGGAATGGAATGGAATGGAATGTGGAATGGAATGGAATGGAATGTGGAAAGGAATGGAATGGAATGTGGCATGGAATGCAATTGAATATGGACTGGAATGGTATGGAATGGAAGGGAAAGTTGAATGGACTGGAATGGAACATTGAATAGAATAGGGAATGGAATGGAATTGAAGGTGTAATTTAATGCAAAGGAATGGTATGGAATATGGAAAGGAATAGTATGCAAAGTGGAATGGAATGGGCTGGAACAAGGAACGGATCATGGAATGGAATGTGGAATGGAATGTGGAATGCTGCGGAATGGAATGGAATAGAATGGAATGCGGAATGGAATCTGCAATGGAATGGAATGGAATGTGAAATGGTATGAGCAATGGAATGTGGAAAGAAATGTGCAATAAAATGGAATGGAATGTGGAATGGAATGTGGAAATGAAAGGATTGGAATGTGAAATGAGTGTGGAATGGAAAGTGGAATGGAATGGAATGGAACGGAATGGAATGTACTGCGGAATGGAATGTGAAATAGAATGGAATGTGGAATGGAATGTGGAATGTAATGTGGAATGGAATGTGGAAAGTAATGTGGAATGAAAAGTGCAATGAAATGGAATGTGGAAAGGAATGTGGAATGTAACGGATGGGAATGTGAAATGGATTGTGGAATAGAACGCAATGGAATGTGGAATGGAATGTGGAATTGAATGTGGAATGAAACGTGGAATGGAACGAGGAATGTAATGGAATGGAGCTTGGAATAGAATGTGAAATGGAATGGAAGGGAATGTGGAATGGAATGTGAAAAGGAATGGAATGGAAAGTGGAATGTAACGTGGAATGGAAAGGAAAGTAATGTGGAATGGAATGTGGAATACAATGTGGAATGGAAAGTGGAATGGAATGGAAAGGAATGTGGAATGGAATGTGAAGCAGAGTGTGTAATGGAACGTGGAATGGAATGGAAAGGAATGTGGAATGGAATGTGAAACTGAGTGTGTAATGGAAAGTGGAATGGAATGGAATGCAATGTGCAATGGAATGTGAAACTGAGTATGGAATGGAAAGTGGAATGGAATGGAATGGAATGTGGAATGGAACGCGTAATGGAATGGAACTGAATGGAATGGAAAGTGGAATGGAATTTAATGGAATGTTGAATGGCATGTGGAATGGAAAGTGAAATGGAGTGTGGAAAATTACGGAATGGAATGTGGAATGGAATGAGGAATTGAGTGTGGAATGGAATTTAATGTATTGTGGAATGGAATGTGGAATGGACTTTAATGGAATGCAGAATGGAAAGTAGAATGGAATATGGAACGGATTGTGGAATGGAATGTGGAAATGAATGAAATGGAATGTGCAATGGAATATGGAATGGAGTACGGAATGGAACTCAGAATGGAATGCCATGGAATGTGGAATATAACGTGGAATGTAATGGAATGGGACGTGGTATTGAACGTGGAATGGAACGTGGAATTTAATGGAATGGAACATGGAAAGTGGAATGGAACTTGGAATGGAATGGAAAGGAATGTGGAATGGAACATGTAATGGAATGGAATGGAACGTGAAATGGATCGTTGAATGGAACGTGGAATGGAATGTGGAATTGAAAGTGGCATGGAATGTGGAATGCAATGTGGAATGGAACGGAAAGGAATGTGGAATGGAATATGGAATTGAGTGTGGAATGGAATGGAATGTGGAATGAAATGTGGAATGGAACGTGGAATGGAATGCAATGTGGAATGGACTGTGCAATGGAATGTGGAATGGAATGGGAATGGAACGTGGAATGGAATGGAATGTGGAATAGATTGGAGAATGGAATGTGGAATGTAATGTGGAACGGAAAGGATTGGAACGTGGAATGGAATGGAATGCAATGGAATGTGGAATGTAATGTGGAATGAAATGGAATTGAATGTGGAATGGAATGGAATGGAATGGAATGTCGAATGCAAAGTGGAATGCAACGTGGAATGGAATGGAATGGAATGTGGAATGCAACGTGCAATGGAATGGAATGGAATGGAATGCAATGCGGAATGTAATGGAATGGAATGTGTAAGGGAATGTGCAATGGAATGGAATGGAATATGGAAAGGAATGTGGAATGGAATGTGGAATGTAATGCGGAATGGAATGGAATGAAATCTGGAATGAAATGTGCCTTTCAACGGAATGGAATATGCAATGGAATGGACTGGAATGTGGAATGGAATGTGGAATAGAATTTAATGGAATGTGTAATGGAATGAGGAATGGAATCGAATGGAATGGAATGAAATGTGGCATGGAATGGAATGAAATTTGGAATGGAATGTGGAATGGAAGGTGGAATGGAATGGAATGAAATGTGGAATGGAATTTTGAAAGAATGGAATGGAATGTGTAATGGAATGGAATTGAATGGAATGGAATGGAATGGAATCTGGAATGGAACGTGGAATGTAATGGAATGGAATGTGGAATGGAATGTGGAATGGAATGGAATGGAATTTGGAAAGGAATCTGGAAAGAAAAGTGGAATGGAATGGAATGGAATGTGGAACGGAATGTGGAATTGAAAATGGAATGGAACGAGGAATAGAATGTGGAATAGAATGTGGATTGGAATGTGGAATGGAATTGAATGGAAAGTGGAATGGAACTTGAAAAGAATGGAATGCAACTTGGATTGGGTTGTGGAATGGAATGTGGAATGGAACGTGGAATGGAACGTGGAATGGAATGGAATGGATTGTGGAAATGAACGGAATGGATCTTGGAATGCAATGTGTAATGGAAAGTGGAATTGAATGTGGAATTAAATGGAATGGAATGTGGAATGGAATGTGGAATGGAATGAAATGGAATAGGGAATGGAAAGGAATGCAACGTGGAATGGAACGTGGAATGGAATGGAATGGAACGTGGAATGGAATCTGGAATGCTATGGAAAGGAAGTTGGAATGCAATGTGGAATGCAACGTGGAATGGAAAGTGGAATGGAACGTTGAATGGAGTGGAATGGAACGTTGAATGGAATGGAATGGAAAGTGGAATGGAACGTGGAATGGAATGGATCGTGGAATGGAAGGTGGAATGGAATGGAATGTGGAATGGAAGTGAAAGGAAGGTGGAATGGAATGGAGTGGAATGTGGAATGGAATGGAATGGAATGGAATGGAATGCGGAATGCAATTGAATGTAATGTTGAATGGAATGGAATGGAATAGAATGGAATGCGGAATGGAATTGAATGTAATGTTGAATTGAATGGAATGTGGAATGGATTGTTTAATGGAATAGAATGAAATTTGGAATACAATGGAAAGGAATGGAATGTGGAATTGAATGTGGAATGGAACGTGGGATGGAACGGAATGGAATGTGCAACAGAATGCAACGGAATGTGGAATCAAATGGAATGGAATGGAATATAAAGTGAAATAGAATGTGGAAGGGAATGTGAAATGGAATGTGGAATGGAATGTGGAACGGAATGATATGGAACGTGAAATTTATTGGAATGCAATGTCGAATGGAACGTGTAAATGGATCATGGAATGGAAAGAGGAATGGAATGTGGAATGGAATGTGGAATGGAATGGAATGGATTGTTGTATGAAATGTGGAATGGAATGGAGTCGAATGTGGAATAGAATGCAGAATGGAATGCAATGGAATGAGAATGGAATGTGGAAACGAATGGAATGGAATGTGGAATGGAATGAATTGGAATGTGGAATGGAATGTGGAAGGGAATGTGGAATGAAACGTGGAATGGAACGTGGAATTTATTGGAAAGGAACTTGGAATAGAATGTGAAATGGAATGGAAGGGAACGTGGAATGAAATATGGAGTGTAATGGAATGGAATGTGGAAGGGAATGGAATGGAATGTGGAATGGAATGTGGAATGGAAAGGAATGTAATGTGGAATGTAAAGCGGAATGGAATGTGGAATGGAAAGTTTAATGGAATGGAAAGGAATGTGGAATGGATCATGGAATGAAATCCAATGGAACGTGGAATGGAACGTGGAATGGAATGTGGAAAGGAATAGAATGTGGAATGGAATGTGGAATGGAGTGTGGAATGGAATAGAATGGAAAGTGGAATGGAACATGGTATGTAAGGGATTGGAATGCAGAATGGAATTTGGAATTGATCGTGGAATGGAAAGTAGAA
Organism: Pongo pygmaeus; assembly: GCF_028885625.2. Classification (NCBI taxonomy): domain Eukaryota; kingdom Metazoa; phylum Chordata; class Mammalia; order Primates; family Hominidae; genus Pongo; species Pongo pygmaeus. Next base: position 8,638,648 of record NC_072386.2, on the reverse strand, counting down.
GGTAACGGAATGGAACGTGCATTTGAATGTGGAAGCCAATATGGAATAAAAAGTGGAATGTAATGTGGAATGGAATGTTGAATGTAAAGGAAAGGAATGTTGAAAGGAATGGAATTGAATGGGGAATGAAATGGAATGGAATGTGGACTGGAATGGTGTGGAATGGAATGGAACGTGCAATGGAAGGTGGAATGAAATGTGGAATGGAATGGAATAGAAGCTGGAATGGAATGTGGAATGGAAAGTGGAATGGAATGGAATGGAATGTGGAATGGAATGGAATGCAATGTGGAATGGAATGCGGAATGGAATGGAATGGAATGTGGAAAGGAATGTGGAATGGAATGTGGAATGGAATGTGGAAAGGAATGAAATGAAGTCTGGAATGTAATGTGGAGTGGAATGTGGAATGGAATGGAATGTGGAATGGAATTTGGAATGCAATGCAATGGACAGAAGTAGGGAATGTGGAATTTAATGTGGAAAGTAATGTGGAATGTAATGGAATGGAAAGTGGAATAAAATGTGGAATGGAATGGAATGGAATGACAAATGGAATGTGGAATGGAATGGAATGGAATGCCGCATGCAATGTGGAATATAAACTGAAATTGAATGGAATGGAATTTTGAATGGAGTGTGGATTTTTGAATGGAAATGGAATGTAACAGAATGTGGATTGGAAAGTAATGGAATGTGGAATGGAATGTGGAATGGAATGGAATGCAAAGTGGAATGGAATGGAATGGAATGTGGAATGGAATGGAATGGAATTTGGAATGCAATGCACTGGAATGGATTGGAATGTGGAATGGACTGTGGAATGGAATATGGAATGGAATGGCAATCAATGTGGAATGAAATAGAATGGAATGCGGAATGGGATGTTGAATGCAATGGAATGGAACGTGGAATGGATTGTGGAATGGAATGTAGAATGGAATGTGGAATGGAATGGTACGGAAAGTGGAATGGAAAGGAATAGAATGTGGAATGGGATGGGAAATGGAATGGAATGGAATGTGGTGTGCAATTTGGAATGAAATGGAATGGAATGGAATGTGGACTAGAATGTGGAAAGGTATGTTGAATGGAATTTGGAATGGAAAGTGGAAAGGAATGGCACGGAATGTGGAATGGAATGAAACGGAATGTGGAATGGAATGTGGAATGGAATGTGGAATGGAATGCGGATTGGAATGCAATGCAATGTGGTGTGGAATGTGGAATGGGATGGAATGGAATGGAATGTGGAATGGAATGGAATGGAATTGAATGTGGAATGGAATGAAATGGAATGTGGAATGGAATGGAATCTAATGGAATGTGGAATGGAATGGAATTTGGAATTCAAAGAATGGAGTGGGATGTGGAATGTAATGGAATGGAATTTGAAATGGAATGCAATGGAAGGTAATGTTGGAATGGAATGGAATTGACGGTGGAATGGAATGAAATGGAATGTCGAATTCAATGTGTAATTGAATGTGGAATGAAATGGAATGGAATGTGAAATGGAATGCGGTATGGAATGGAAAGAAGTGTGGAATGGATTGTGCAATGGAATGGACTGGAATATGGAATGGAATGTGGAATGGAAAGGAACGGAAAGTAGAATGGAATGGAATGGAATATGGAATGCAAAGGAATGGAATGTGGAATGGAATGGAATGGAATGGAATGTAACGCGGAATGGGAAGGAAAGGAATGTGGAATGAAACTGAATGGAATGGAATGGAACATGGAATGAAATGTGGAACAGAAAGTTGATTGGAAAGGCGAATGGAACGTGGAATGGAATGTAATGGAACGTGGAATGGAAAGGGGAATGGAATTGAATGGCTTATGAAATGGAACGTGGAATGGAATGGAATGGAATGTGGAATGGAATGTCTAATAGAATGAGGAATAGATTGTGGAATGCAGTGGAATTGAATGTGGCATGGAATGTGGAATTGAATGTGGAATACAATGTGGAATGGAATGGAATGGAATGTGGCATGGAAAGTGGATTGAAATGTGGAGTAGAATGTGGAATGGAATGGAATGTGGAATGGAATGGAATGGAATGTAGAATGGAATGGTGTGGAATGGAATGTGCAATGGAATGTGGAATGGAAAGGAATGGAATGTGGCACGGAATTTGGAATCGAATGCGTAATGGAATGGAATGGATGGTGAAATGGAATGGAATGGAATGTGGAATGGAGTGGAATGGAATGGAATGTGGAAACGAATGGAATGGAAAGTGGAATGGAATGTGGAAAGCAAAGTTGAGTGGAATGGAATAGAATGTGGAATGCAATATAATGGAATGGAAAGTGGAATGGAATGGAATGGAATGGAATATGGAATGGAATGGAATGGAATTTGGAATGGAATTGAATGGAATATGGAATTCAATGTGGAATGGAATGGAATGGAATGGAATGGAATGTGGAATAGAATTGAATGGAATGTGCAATGAAATGGAATGGAATCTAATGTGGAATGGAAGGTAGTGGAAAGGAAAGGAATGTGGAGTGGAATGTAATGGAACATGGAGTGGAATGGAATGGAATATGGAATGGAATGGAAAGGAATGTGGGGTGGAATGGAATGGAATGGAATGGAATGTGGAATGGAATGGAAAGGAAAGAAATGTGATATTGAATGGAAAGAGGAATGGAATGTATAACGGAATGGAATGGAATGGAATGTGGAATGCAATGGAATGGAATGTGGTATGGAATGGAATGGAAAGTGAAACGGAATGGAATGCCCAATGGAATGGAATGGAATGGAATGTGGAATGGAATGGAATGTGGAATGGAATGGAATGTGGATTGGAATGTGTAAGGGATGAAATATGACGGAATGTGGAATGGAATGGACTGTGGAATGGAATGGAATGGAATGTGGAACGGAATGGATGGAAATGTGGAATGGAATGGAATGGAAAGTGAAATGGAATGGAATGTGGAAAGGGAAGGAATGGAAATTGGACTGGAATGCAATGGAATGTGGATTTGAATAGAGTGGAACGAGGTTTGCAATGGAATGGAGTGTGGAATTTAATGCAATGGAATGTGGAATGGAAGGGAATGGAATGGGGAATGGAATTTGGAATGCTATGGAATGGAATGAAATGTGGAGTGGAATGTAATGGAATGTGGAATTGAATGGAATGGAATGTGGCATGGAATGGAATGGAATGTGGCATGGAATGGAAAGGAATGTGGAATGGAATGGAATGGAACGTGGAGTGGAATAGTATGGAAGGTGGAATGGAGTGGGATGGAACCTGGAATGGAATGTGGAATGGAAAGGAAGGAATTGATTGTAAAGTGGAATGGAATGGAATGTGGAATGGAATGGAAATGAATGTGGAATGGAATGTGGAATATAATGGAATGGAAAGAGGAATGGAATGTGGAATGGAATGGAATTTGAAATGGAAATAGAATGCATTGTGAAATGGAAATAGAATGGAATGTGGAATGGAATGGAATTTGAAATGGAAATAGAATGCATTGTGAAATGGAAATAGAATGGAATGTGGAATGGAATGGTATTTAATGTGGAATGGAAAGGAATGGAATGTGGAATGGAATGGTGTACAATGTGGAACGGAACGTGGAATGGGATGGAATGGAAAGTGGAATGGAATGTGGAATGGAATGTGGAATGGAATGGAATGGAATGTGGAATGGAATGGAATGGAATGTGGAATGGAATGGAATGTCGAATGGAATGGACTGGAATGGAATGTGAAATGCAATGGAATGGAATGAAATGGAATGTGGAATCGAGTGTCATGGAATGGAATAGAATATGCAATGGAATGTGGAAAGGAATGGAATGCTATGTGAAATGGAACGTGGAATGGAATGGAATGGAACGTAGAATGTAATGTAATGTAATGTGTTATGGAATGAGGAATGGAGTGGAATAGAATGGAAAGGAATTTGGAATGTAATGGAGTGGAATGTGGAACGGGAAGTGAAATGGAATGGAATGGAATGTGGAATGGAATGTGGAATGGAATGGAACAATGAACGGAATGTGGAATTTAATGTGGAATGGAATGGAATGGAATGTGTAATGTATTAAGGATTGGAACGTGGAATGGAACGTGTAATGAAATTTGGAATGGAAAGGAGTGGAATATGGAATGGAAAGTGGAATAGAATCGAATGGAATGTGGAATGGAATGGAATGGAACTTAGAATGGATTGAGGAATGGAACGTGGAATGGAACGAGGAATGGAATGTGGAATGCAATGGAGTGGAACGTGGAATGGAATGAGGGAATAAACGTGGAATGTAATGGAAAGGAATGTGTAATGGAATGTCTAGATTCCATTCCATTCCATTCCACATTCAATTCCACATTCCATTCCATTCCATTACACATTCCATTTCATTCCATTGCACATTCCATTGATTTCCATTCCACATTCTATTTCACATTCCATTCCACGTTCCGTTTCACATTCCATTCCACTTTCCATTCCACTTTCCCTTCCATTCCATTCCACGTTCCATTCCATTCCATTCCACATTGCATACTATTCCATTCCACATTCCATACCCTTCCACTGCATTCCATTTTGCATTGCATTCCATTCCATTCCCTATTCTATTCCAGGTTCCATTCCAATCCATTCCACATTCCATTCCTTTCCATACCATCCCAGGCCACATTCCATTCCATTCCATTCCACATTCTATTGCATTTTTTCCACATTCCATTCCTTTCCATTGAATATTCCATTCCACATTCCATTACATTTCCTATTCTACATTCCGTTCCAAATTCAATTCCAAGTTCCATTCCATTCCATTCCACTTACCATTCCACGGTCCATTCCACCTTCCATCCCACATTCCATTCCATTCCAATCAACATTCAATTCCACATTCCATTCCACGTTCATTACACATTCCATTCGGTTCCATAGCACGTTCCATTCCACATTCCATTCCACCTTCCATTCCGTTCAATTCCACATGCCACTCTAATTTCCATTCCACATTCCTTTCCACATTCCATTCCATTCCATTCCAGGTTCCGTTCCACATTCCTTTCCATTCCATTGCACATTCCATTCCACATTCCATTCCATTCCGTTCCACATTCAATCCCACATTCCATTCCACATTGCCTTCCTCATTCCATTCCATTCAATTCCACATTCCACTCCACATTGCATTCCATTCCATTCCACGTTCCATTCCATATTCCATTCCATTACATTCCAAGTTCCATTCCATATTCCATTCCACGTTCCATTCCACATTCCTTTCCATTCCATTCCACGTGCCGTTCCACATTCTACTCCACATTCCATTCCACTTTCCTTTCGTTGCATTCCACGTTCCACCCCACTTTCCATTCCATTCCATTCCACATTCCATTCCACATTCAATTGCACATTCCATTGCACATTCCAATTTACATTCCATTCCACATTCCATTCCACATTACATTCCAATGAAGTCTACGTTCCACTACGCATTCCAATCCGCATTCCATTCCAAGTTCCTTTCCATTCCATTCCACGTTCCATTCCACATTGCATTGCACATTCTATTCCACGTTCGTTTACATTCCATTCCACGTTGCATTCCACTTTCCATTCCATTCCATACAACGTTCCATTCCACATTCCATTGCACATTCCATTCCGTGTTCCATTCCACGTTTCATTCGATGTTCCATTACACGTTCCAATCCACTTTCCATTTCTTTCCATTCCACGTTCCATTCCAAATTCCATTCCACATTCCATTCCATTCCATTCCACATTCCTTTGCATTCCTGTCCACATTCCATTGCACATTCCCTTCCATTCCATTCCACATTGTATTCCAAGTTCCATTCTATTCAATTCCAAGATGCATTCCACTTTTCATTCCACATTCCATTCCACATTCCATTTCTCATTCCATTCCACATTCCATTACTTTCCATTCTATTTTCCATTCCACATATCATTCCACATTCCATTCCGTTGTATTCCACATTCCATTCCACATTCTTTCCACATTCCATTCCACATTCCATTCCATTCCATTCCATTCCATTCCATTCCACGTTCTATTCCACATTCCATTCTACGATCCATTCCAAGTTATTTTCTATTCCATTCCACGTTCCGTTCCACATTACATTCCACGATCCATTCCAAGTTACATTCTATTCCACTCCACGTTCCTTTCCACATTCAATTCCACATTCCATTCCACGTTCCTTTCCATTCCATTCCACGATCCACCCCACTTTCCATTCGTTTCCATTCCACGTTCCATTCCACATTCCATTGCACATTCCATTCCACTTTCCATTGCACATTCCATTCCACGTTCCATTCCACGTTCCAATCCACGTTCCGTTCCATTCAATTCCACGTCCATTACACATTCCATTCCACTCCTTTCCACGATCCATTCCACATTCCATTCCGTTCCATTCTACATTCCATTCCACTCCATTGCACGTTCCATTACACATTCCATTCCACTTCATTCCACAATCCATTCCACATTCCATTCCACGTTCCATTCCACATTCCATTCCACTTTCCATTCCACTCCATTGCACGTTCCATTACACATTCCATTCCACTCCATTCCAGGATCCATTCCACATTCCATTCCACATTCCATTCCGTTCCATAGCACGTTCCATTCCACAATCCATTCCACATTGTATTCCACGTTCCAATTCATTCAATTCCACATGCAACTCTACATTCCAGTCCACATTCCATTCCACATTCCAGTCCAAGTTCCATTCCACATTCCATTCCATATTCCATCACATTCCATTCCACATTCCATCCCATTCCATTCCACATTCTATTCCACATTCCTTTAAACATTCCATTCCATTCCATTCCAGATTCCTTTCCACATTCCGTTCATTGCATTCCACATTCCATTCCATTCCATTCCACATTCCATTCCAAATTTCTGTCCATTCCATTCCACATTCCATTCCAATGAAGTCTACGTTCCACTACACATTCCAATACGCATTCCATTCCAAGCTCCTTTCCATTCCATTCCACGTTCCATTCCACATTGCATTGCACATTCTATTCCACGTTCGTTTACATTCCATTCCACGTTACATTCCACTTTCCATTCCATTCCATACAACGTTCCATTCCACATTCCATTGCACATTCCATTGCACCTTCCATTCCACGTTTCATTCGACCTTCCATTACACGTTCCATTCCACTTTCCATTTCTTTCCATTCCACGTTCCATTCCAAATTCCATTCCGCATTTCATTCCATTCCGTTCCACTTTCCATTGCATTCCTGTCCACATTCCATTGCACATTCCCTTCCATTCCATTCCATATTGTATTCCAAGTTCCATTCTATTCAATTCCAAGATGCATTCCACTTTTCATTCCACATTCCATTCCACATTCCATTTCACATTCCATTTCACATTCCATTTCTCATTCCATTCCACATTCCATTACTTTCCATTCTATTTTCCATTCTACATTCCATTCCACATTCCATTCCATTGTATTCCACATTCCATTCCACATTCTTTCCACATTCCATTCCACATTCCATTCCATTCCATTCCACATTCCATTCCACATTCCATTCTATTCCATTCCACGTTCCATTCCACATTCCATTCTACGATCCATTCCAAGTTATTTTCTATTCCATTCCACGTTCCGTTCCACATTTGATTCCACATTCCATTCCACGTTCCTTTCCGTTCCATTCCATGATCCAACCCACTTTCCATTCGTTTCCATTCCACGTTCCATTCCACATTCCATTGCACATTCCATTCCACTTTCCATTGCACATTCCATTCCACGTTCCATTCCACGTTCCATTCCACGTTCCGTTCCATTCAATTCCACGACCATTACACATTCCATTCCACTCCTTTCCATGATGCATTCCACAATCCATTCCATTCCATTCTACATTCCATTCCACATTCCATTCCACTCCATTTCACGTTCCATTACACATTCCATTTCACTACATTCCACCATTCAGTCCACATTCCATTCCACGTTCCATTCCACATTCCATTCCGTTCCATAGCACGTTCCCTTAAACAATCCATTCCACATAGTATTCCACGTTCCATTTCGTTCAATCCCACATGCCACTCTACATTCCATTCCACATTCCATTCCACATTCCAGTCCAAGTTCCATTCCACATTCCATTCCATATTCCATCACATTCCATTCCACATTCCATCCCTTTCCATTTCACATTCTATTCCACATTCCTTTAAACATTCCATTCCATTCCAGATTCCTTTCCACATTCCGTCCATTCCATTCCACATTCCATTCCATTCCATTCCACATTCCATTCCAAATTTCTGTCCATTCCAATCCACATTCCATTCCATATTCGATTATATTCCTTTCCACATTTCATTCCATTCAATTCCACATTCCATTCCACATTCCATTCCAGGCTCCAATCCATTCCATTCCACTTTCCATTCCACCTTCCATTCCATGTTCCATTGCACGTTCCATTCCACGTTCCATTCCATTCCTTTCCATATTCCTAACCATTGTGTTCGATTTCATTCCGCATTCCATTCCATTCCATTCCACATTCTACTCCACATCCCATTCCACGTTCCATTCCACATTCCATTCCATTCCATTCCATTCTCTATTCCACATTCAATTCCACATTCCGTTCCACATTCCATTTTTCCACTCCACATTCCATTCCATTCCATTCCACATTCCATTCCAATCCATTCCTTTCCATTCCATTCCACATTACATTCCACATTCCATTCCACTTTCCTTTCCATTCCATTCCATGTTCCATTCCATGTTCCATTCCACATTCCATTCCACATTCCTGTCCATTCAACATTGCATTCCACTCCATTCCATTCCATTCCACATTCCACTCCATTCCTTTCCACATTCCATTCCATTCCACATTCTATTTCACATTCCAATATATTCCATTCCAAGTTCCATTCCACATTCAATTCCATTCAGTTCCAAATTAAATTCCATATCTTTCCACATTAAATTCTATTTCCATTTCACTTTCCGTTGAATTCCATTCCACATTCCATTGCATTCCAATCCACATTCCATTCCATTCCATTGCATTGCATTGAATATTCCATTCCATTTGATTCCACATGCCATTCCCATCCATTCGACATTGCATTCCACATTCGATTCCATTCAATTCCACTTTCCATTCCACAATCCATGGCACGTTCCGTTGCATTCCACTTTGCATTCCCCATTCCATTCCATTCCATTCTACATTTCATTCCATTCCATTCCATTCAATTGCGTTTCACATTCCATTCCATTCAATTCCGCTCCATATTCCGATTCATTCCATTCCACTTTCCACTCCATTCAATTCCACATTCAATTCCACATTCTGTTCCATTCCATTCAAAGTTACATTCCACATTCCATTCCATTCCATTCCATTGCATTCCACATTCCATTCCATTCCATTCCATTCTATTCCATTCCACATTCCATTCCGTTTCACGCCACATTCCTTTCCATTCCTTTCCACATTCCATTCCTGATTCCATTCAATTTCATTCCACGCTCCATTTCACTTTACATTCTTTTCCATTCCAAATTCCATTCCAATCCATTAAAATTTCCATTCCATGTTCAATTCCATTCCATTCCACTTTCAATTCCACATTGCATTCAACATTCCATTCCATTCCATTCCACTTTCCATTCCACATTCCATTCCACATTGCATTACATTCCATTCCCTTCCATTCCACATTCTTTTCCATTCCATTCCACATTACATTCCATTGCACTCCATTACACATTCCTTTCCATTTCATTACACTTTCCATTCCATTCCAATCCATTCAATATTCCATTCCACATTCCATTCCATTGCAATCCAATTTCCATTCCATTCCATTCCACGTTAAATTCCATTCCATTCCACATTTCATTCCATTCGTTTCCACATTCCATTCCATTCCATGCCACATTCCATTCCATTCCATTCCACATTCCATTCCATTCCACTCCACATTCTAATCCATTCAATTCTATTCCCCAATCCTTTCCCCATTCCATTCCTTTCCGTTCCACAATCCATTCCCTTCCATTCCACATAACATTGCATTCCATTCCCTTCCATTCCACAACCCATTCCATTCTATTGCAAATTTCATTCCATTCCATGCCATTCCACTTCCTTTCCATTCCATTCCAACTCCCATTCCATTCCAATGCATTCCATATTCCATTCCACATTCCATTCCATTCCATTCCACATTTCATTCCATTCCTTTCCATTCCACATTCCACTCCATTCCATTTTACATTGCATTCCATTCAATTCCACTTTCCATTCCCTTCCATTCCACATTCCATTCCATTCCTTTCCATTCCGTATTCCTTTCCATTCCATTCCATTCCATTCCACATTTCATTCCATTCCTTTCCATTCCACATTCCACTCCATTCCATTTTACATTCCATTCCATTCAATTCCACTTTCCATTCCCTTCCATTCCACATTCCATTCCATTCCTTTCCTTTCCATTTTCCTTTCCATTGCATTCCACATTCCATTCCTTTCCATTCCACTTTCCATACCACATTGAATGAATTGTGGAATGGAACATGCAATGGAACGTGGAGTGGAATGAGTTATGGAATGTGGAATGGAATGGAGTGGAATGTGGAATGGAATGAGGAAAGGAAAGTTGAATGGAACATGGAATGGAACGTGGAATGGAACCTGGAAGGGAAAGTGGGATGCAACGTGCAATGGAATGGAATGGAACGTGGAATGGAATGAGGAATGGAATGTGGAATGCAATGGATTGGAATATGGAATGGAATGAGGGAATAAACGTGGAATGTATTGGAAAGGAAAGTGTAATGGAATGTCTAATGGAATGGAATGGAACAGACTGGAAAGTGGAATGGAATCTGGAATGTAAAGTTGAATGGAATAAAATGGAATGAAATGTGGAATGGAAAGTGGAATGGAAAGCAATGGAATGTGGAATGGAATGGAATGGACTGTGGAAAGGAATCTGGAATGGAATGGAATGGAATGTGGAAAGGAATGTGGAATGGAAATTAGAGTGGCATGTGGAATTGAATGGAATGGAAGGTGGAATGGAATGTGGAATGGATCGTGCTATGGAACCGAATGGAATGTGTAATGAACGTGGAATGGAATGTGGAATTGAATGTTGATTGGAATGGAATGGAATGTGAGATGGAAGGTGGAATGGACCATGGAATGGTAAGTGGAATGGAATGGAATGGAACTTGGAATAGAATGTGGAACGGAATGTAGAATAGGAAATGTAATGGAATGTGGAATGGAATGTTCAATGGAAAGGAACGGAATGTGGAAAGAATGGAATGAAATGTGGAATGGAATGGAATGGAATGTGGCCTGGAATTTTACGGAATGGAATGGAATGTGGAATGGATAGGAATGGAACCTGGAATAGAATAGTGCATGGAATGGAACGGAATGCGAAACGGAATGCAATGGAAAGGTATGGAATGTGGAATGGAATGGTATGCAATGTGGAATCGAATGGAATGGAACGTGGAATGTAACGTGAAATGGAATGCGGAATGGAATGGAAGGGAAAGTGGAATGGAAAGTGGAATGGAATGTGAAACGGAACGTGGAATGGAATGTGAAATAGAAAGTGGAATGGAAATCAATGGAATGTGCAATGGAATGAAATGGAATGTGTAATGGAATGGAATGGAATGTGGAATTGCATGTGGAATGGAATGGAATGGAATCTGGAATAGAATATGGAGTGGAATGGACTGGAATGTGGAATATAATGGAATGGAATGGTATGGAGTGTGGAATGGAATGGAATGCAATGTGGAATGGAATGGAATGGAATGTGCAATGGAACGTGGAATGGAATGTGTAAAGAAAAGGAATGGCATGTGGAATGGAATGCGGAATTGACAGGAATGGAATGGAATGGAGTGGAATGTAATGTGGAATGGAATGGAATGAATGCGGAATGGAATGCGAAATGGAATGTGGAATGAAATGTGGAATGCTATACAATGCAATGTGAAATAGAAAGTGGAATGGAATGGATTGGAATGTGGAATGCAGTGTGGAATGGAATATGTTATGGAATGGAATGGAATGGAATGGAATGGAGTGGAATGCGGAATGGAATGTCGAATGGTATGGAATGGAATGTGGAAAGGAATGTGGAATGTAATGGATTGGAAAGTGGAATGGAATGTGGAATGGAAAGTGGAAAGGAACGCGATGGAAAATGGAATGGAATGTGGAATGGAATGTGGAATGAAACGTGGAATGGATTGTGGAAATGAATTGAATGAAACATTTACTAAAATGTGGAATGGAATGAAAGGGAATGTGGAATGGAATGTGGAGAGGAATGGAATGGAATGTAGAACAGAATGCAATGGAATGTGGAATGGAAAGCGGAATGAAATGGAATGAAATTTATAATGGAATGTGTAATGGAATGTAGTATGGACAGTTGAATGGAATGGGATGGAAAGTGGAATGGAACGTGAAATGGAACTGAAAGGAACGTGGAATGGAATGTGGAATGGAATGTTTAACGGAACGTGGATTGGAATGGAAAGGAACGTGGAATTGAATGTGGAATGGAATGTGGAATGGAACGTGTAATGGAATGGAATGGAATGTGGAATGGAATGTGGAATGGAACATGGAATAGAAAGGAATGGAATGTGGAATGTAATGTGCAATGGAAAATAGAATAGAATGTAATGGAATGTGGAATGGAATGCGAAATGGAATGTGGAATAGAATCTGGAATGGAACGTAATGGAATGTAGAAGGGAATGTGCAATGAAATGTGGAATGGAAAGTTTAATGCAATGGGATGGAATGTATAATGGAACGTGGAATGGAATGGAATGGAACAAGGAGTAGAACATGGAATGGAATGGAATGGAAAGCGGAATGGATTGTAGAAAAGATCGTGGAATGAAAAGTGGAATGGAATGGAATGGTATGTGGATTTGAATGTGGAATGGAATGTTGAATAAAAAATGGAATGGAATGTGGAGAAAAATGTTGAATGGAAAGGAATGGAATGTGGAATGGATTGGAATGGAATGTGGACTGGAATGGTATTGAATGCAATGGAATGGGGAATGGAAGTTGGAATGGTATGGAATGGAACCTCGAATGGAAAGTGGAATGGAACGTGGAATGGAAGGTGGAATGAAACGTGGAATGGAATGGAACAGAAGGTGGAATGGAATGTGGAATGAAATGTGGAATGGAATGGAATGGAATGTGGAAAGGAATGTCATCAAATGTGCAATGGAATGTGGAATGGAATGGATTGGAATCTGGAATGGAATGTGGAATGGAATGGAATGTGGAAGGAAATGTGGAATGGAATGTGGAATGGAATGGAATGGAATGTGGAAAGGAATGTGGAATGGAATGTAATGGAATGAGAAAGGGAATGTGGAATGTAATGTGGAATACAAAGTGGAATGTATTGGAATGGAATGGGGAATGGAATGTGGAAAGGAAAGGAAAGCAATATCTAATGGAATGTGGAATGGAATGGAATGGATTGTGGAAAGCAAAGTGGAAAAGAATGTGGAATTCAATGGAATGGAATGTTGAATGGAAGGTGGAATGGAATGGAATGGAATGTGGAAGACAATGTGGAAGAGAATGTGGAATAGAATGTGGAATGAAATGTGGAATGGAATGAGGGATTCAATGTGGAATGGAAAGCAATGGAATGTGGAATGGAATGTGGAATTGAGTGGAATACAATGTGGACTGGAATGTGGAATAGAATGTGGACTGGAATGTGAAATGGAATGTGGAGTGCCATGTTTACTATAAAGGAATGGAATGTGGAATGGAATGTGAAATGGAAATGAAAGGAATGTGCACTGGAATGGAATGGAACGTGGAATGGAATGGAATGGAATGTGCAATGGAATACAACACAATGTTACGGAATATGGAATGGAATGGAATGGATCGTGGAGTGGAATGTGGAATGGAAAGTGGAATAGAATATGGAATGGAATGTGGAATGGAAATGAATGGAATGTGCAATGTAATGGAATGGAATGTGGAAGGAATGGAACAGAATGTGGAATGGAAAGGAATGAAACATTGAATAGATCGTGCAATGGAAAGTGGAATGGAATGTCGAATGGAATGGAAAGGAATGTAGAATGGAATGTGGATTGGAAGGTGGAATGGAATGAGAAATGGATTGTGAAATGGAGTGGAATGGAAAGTGGAATGGAAAAAGGAATGGAATGCAGTGGAATGGTTAATGGAATGTGGAAATGAATGGAATGGAATGTGGAATGGAATGTGGCATGGAAAGTGGAGTGCAATGGATTGTAATGTGGAACAGAATGTGGAATGGATTGGAATGGAACGTGGAATGGAATGTTCAATGTAAAGTTGAATGGAAATTGGAATGCAATGTAGAATGGAATGTGGAATGGAATATGCAATGGAATGTGGAATGGAATTTGAAATGGAATGGAATGTAACGTGGAATGGAACGTGGAATTGAATGTTGAATGGAATGTGGAAAGGAAAGCAGAATGGAATTTGCAATGGAAAGTGGCGTGGAACGTAGAATTGAATGCAATAGAACGTAGAATGGAAAGTGGAATTGAATGGAATGAAACGTGGAATGGAACATGGAATGGAATTTAGCAGGTAATGTGTAATGGAATGTTGAATGCAATGGAACAGAACTTTGAATGAAACGTGGAATGGAATGGAATGGGACGTGGAATGTAATGTGGAATGGAACATAATGGAACGAGGAATGGAATGGAATGGAACATCAAGGGGAATGTGGAACGGAATATGGTATGGAATGTGGAATGGAACATTTAATGGAATGTGGAATCAAATGTGGAATGGAAAGTAATGGAATGTGGAATAGAATGAAAAGGAATGTGGAATGGAATGGAATGTACTGTGGTATAGAATGGAATGGAATTTGGAATAGAATGGAGAATAGAATGTAATAGAATGGTATGGAACGTGGAAAGGAAAGGAATGGAATGTGCAAAAGAATGTGGAATGGAATGTTGAATGGAAAATGGAATGGAATGGAATGGAATGTGGAATGGAAAGTCGAATGGAATGGAATGAAACGTGCAATGGAAAGTTGAGTGGAACGCCGAATGGAAACTGGAATGGAATGTGGTAGGGAATGGAATAGAATGTGGAATGGAATGGAATGGGAAGTGGAATCGGATGCGGAATGGAATGGAATGGAATATGGATTGGAATGGAAAGGAAAGGAATGGAATGTGGAAAGGGATGAGGAATAGAATGCAAAGGAATGTGGAAAACAATGTAGAATGGAACGTGGAATGGAATGGAATGAATTGTGGAATGGAATGTGGAATGGAATAGGGAGTGGAATGTGGGAAAAAATGGAATGGAATGTGGAATGGATTGTAGAATGGAATGTGGAATGTAATGGAATGGAATGTGGAAAGCAATGTGGAATGGAATGGGCAATGGAATGTAGAACTGAATGGAAAGGAATGGGGAACGTAAGGTGGAATTGAGTGGAAAGGAATGGGGAACGTAAGGTGGAATTGAGTGGAATGAAATGTGGAAAGGAATGTTGAATGCAATGTGAAATGGAATGGAATGGAATGTGGAATTGACTGGAATGGAATGTGGAATGGAATGAAACGGAATAAGGAATGGAATGTGGAGTGGAATGGAATGTGGAATTAAATTTAATGGAACGGAATGGAATGGAATTTGGAATGCAATGCGGAATGGAATTGAATGGAATGTGGAATTTAGTGTGGAATAGATAGGAATGGAATGTGGAATGGAAAGGGGAATGGAATGGAGTGGAATGTGTAATGGAATGTGAAATGGAATGGAATGGATTACGTAATGGAAAGTGGAATGGAACATCATCTAGAACGTGGAATGGAATATGGAATGGAATGTGGAATAGAACTTGGAATGGAATAGAATGGAACATGGAATTGAATGGAATGGAATGTGGTAAGGAATGGAATGGAAAGACGAAGGGAATGTGGAGTGGAATGGAATTTAATGTAATGTGGAATGGAATGGAATGTGGATTGGAATGGAATGTGGAATTGAATGGAATGGAATGTGTAATGGAATGGAATGGAATGTGGAATGGAATGTTGAATGAAATGGAATGGAATGGAATGTGGAATGGAAGGGAATTTGGAATGGATTGGAACGTGGAATGGAATGGAAAAGAACGTGGAATGTAATGGAATGGAACATGGAATGGAATGAAATGTATCATGGAATGGAATGGGTTAGAATGGAATGTCGAATGGAATGGAACGTGGAATTTATTGCAATGGAACGTGGAATGGAATGTAATGGAAATTGGAATGGAATGGAATTGAATATGGAATGGAATGGAATGGAATGGAATGTGGAATGGAACGTGGAATGGAAAGTGGAAAGGAATGTGGAAAGGAACGGAATGGAAAGGAATGGAATGTGGAATGGAATGGAATGGAATGGAATGGAATGGAATGTGGAATGGAATGGAATGTAATATGGAATGGAATGGAATGCAATGGAATGGAATGCAGAATGGAATGGAATTGAATCTGGAATGGAATGGAATTGAAAGTGGAATGGAATTGAATTGAATGTGGAATAGAATGGAATGGAAGGCATTGTGGAATGTAATGGAATGGAATGTGGAATAAATGAAATGGAATGTGGAATGTAATGGAATGGAATGGAACGAGGAATGGAATAAAACTGAATGTGGATTCGAAAGGAATGGAATGTGAAATGGAAAGGAATGGAATGTGAAATGGAATGGAATGGAAGATGTTATGGATTTGAATGGAATTTTTAATGGAATTAGGATTTGAATGTAAAGGAATGGAAGAGACTGTGGAATAGAGTGGAATGAGGAATGGAATGGAATGTGGAATGAAATGGAATGGAATGTGGCATGGAATGGAATGGAATGTGGAATCGAACTGAATGGATTGTGGAATTGAATGGAATTGAATATGAAATAGAATGGAATGGAATGTGGAATGGAATGGAATGTCTAATAGAATGGAATGGATTGTGGAATAGAATGGAATTGAATATGAAATAGAATGGAATGCAATGTGGAATGGAAAGTGGATTGGAACGTAATGGAAAGTGGAATAGAATGCAATGGAATTGTATGTAATGTGGAAAGGAATGCAATGG
Organism: Pongo pygmaeus; assembly: GCF_028885625.2. Lineage (NCBI taxonomy): Eukaryota > Metazoa > Chordata > Mammalia > Primates > Hominidae > Pongo > Pongo pygmaeus. The sequence continues at coordinate 8,621,378 of NC_072386.2, read as the reverse complement.
AATATGTAATGGAATGTGGAATGGAACGTAGAATGGAACGTGGAATAGAACGTGGAAAGGAATGCGGAATGGAATGTGGAATGGAATGGAAAGCGATGTGGAATGTAATGTGGAATGCAATGGAATGGAATGAGGAATGGAATGGAATGGAATGCAGAAAGTAAATTAATGGAATGTGGAATGGAATGCAATGCTATGGAAAGTGGAAAGGAATGGAATGGAATGGAATGTGGAATTTAATGAAATGGAAAGTGGATTGGATTGGAATGGAATGTGAAATGGAATTTAATGGAACGGAATGGAATGTGGAATGGAATGGAATGAAATGTGGAATGCAATAGAATGGAAAGGAACGTGGAATGGAATGGAATGGAATGTTGAATAGAATGCAAAAGAATGTGGAATGGAATGAGCAATCCAATGGATTGGAATGTGGAATTGAATGTGGAATGCAATCGAAAGGAATGTGGAATGGAATACTGAATGGAGTGTGGAATGGAATGGAATGGAATGTGGAATGGAATGTGGAGTGCAATGTGGAATGGAATGTGGAATGGAATGTAATGGAAGGTGGAAAGGAAGATTGAATGGATAGTGGAATGGAATGCAATGAAATGTGGAATGGAAAGTGAAATGGAATGGAGTGAAGCGTGCAATGGAAAGTCAAATGGAACGCAGAATGGAACGTGGAATGGAATGTGGAATGGAATGGAATGCTATGTGGAATGGAATGTGAAAGGGAATGGGATGGAATTTGTAATGGAATGTGGCACGGAATGGATTCGAATGTGCAATGGAATGTGGAATGGAATGGAATGTGGAATGGAATGCGGAATGGAAAAGAATGGAATGTTGAGTGGAATGTGGAATAGAATGGAAAGGAATATGGAATAGAAAGGAATTTAAAGCAATGCGGAATGGAATGGAATGAAATGTGAAATGGAATAGAATGGAATGTGGAATGGATTGGAATGAAATGCAATGTGGAATGGAATGGAATGTAATGCAAAATGGAATGGAATGGAATGCAAAATCGAATGGAATGGAATGCAATGTGGAATGGAATGTAATGGAATGCGGAATGGAAAGTGGAATGGAATGGAATGGAACGGAACGGAATGTGGAATGGAATGGAATGTAATATGGAATGGAATGGAATGGAATGGAAGGTGGAATGGAATGGAATTGAACTGGAAAGGAATGGAACTGAATGTGGAAAAGAATGGAATGGAATGCAATGTGGAATGTTGTGGAATACAATGTGGAATAATTCGAATGTAAATTGGAATGGAATGGAATGGAATGTGGAATGGAATGGAATTGAATGTAGAATAGAATGTAATTAAATGTGCAATGGAATGGAATGGAATGTGGAATGGAAGTTGGATTTCAATGGAAAGAATGGGATGGAATGTGGAATGGAACGGAATGTGGAATGGAATTGAATGTTGAATGTAATACAAAGGAATGTGGAATGGAAAAGTATCGAATATGGAAAGGAATGGAACGTAAATTGGAATGGAATGTGGAAAGGAAAGGAATGGAATGGAATATGGAAAGCAAAGGAACGCAATGTGGAATGGAAGGTGGAATGGAATGTGAAATGGATTGTGAAATGGTGTGTGTAATGAAAGGGTATGGAATATGGAATGGAATGTGGAATGGAATGTAATGGAATGGAATGTGGAAAGCAATGGAATGGAATGTGGAATGGAAATAATGGAATGTGGAATGGAAAGGAATGGTATGGAAATTAGAATGGAATTGAATGGAATGTGGAATGGAATGGAATTTAGTTTGGAATGCAAAGGAATGGAATGTGGTTTGGAAAGCAATGGAAAGTGGAATTGAATGGAATGTAAGGGAATTGAATGTGATATGGAATGTGGAATTGAATGTGAAATGCAATGTGGAATGGAATATGGAAGGGAATTAAATGGAACTTGGAATGTAAAGGAATGGAACATGGAGTGGAATGGAATGGAAGCTGGAATGGGACTTGGAAAGGAACATCGAATGAAACGTGGTATGTAATGTGGAATGAAAGGAGAATGGAAGGGAATGGAATGGGGAATGGAATTTAATGCAATGCAGAATGGAATGGAATCTGGAATGGAATGTAATTTAATGGTATGTAATATGGAATGGAAAGGAATGTAATGTTGAATGGAATTTAATGGAATGTGGAATGGAATGCAATGTGGAATGGAATGTAATTTAATGGTATGGAATGTGGAATGGAATGGAATGGAATGTGCAGTGGAATGTGGAATGGAATGGAATCGGACTTAGAATGGAACGTGGAATGGAGTGCGGAATGGAAAGTTGGATGGAACGTGGAATGAAATGTGGAATGGAATGTAATGGAATATGGAATGGAAGGGATTTTAATGTGTTATGGAACGTGGAATGTAATGGAAAGAAATGGAATGGAACGTGGAATGGAATGGAATGGAACGTGTAATGGAAAGGAATGGAATGTGGAATGGAATGGAATGATATGGAATGTGGAATGGAATTAAACGGAATGGAAAGGAATGTGGAATTGAATGGAAGGTAATGTGCAATAGAAAGGAATGGAACGTGGAATGGAATATGAAATGGAATGTGGAATGGAACGTGGAATGAAATGTGGAATATAAAGGAATGGAAAGGGGAATGGAATGTGGAATGGAATGGGGAATGGAATGTGAAATATAATGGAAAGGAATGTGGAAAGAAATGTGGAAAGGAACGTGGAATGGAATGGAATGGAATTTGGAATATAATGTAGTGGGTTGCCGAATGGAATGTGGAATGGAATGGAATGGAATTTGGAATGGAATGTGGAAAGCAATGTGGAATGAAACGGAATGGAATGTGCAATGGAATGTGCAATGGATTGTGCAATGGAATTTGGAATGGAACCCAATGGAATGTGGAATGAAATGGAATTGACATGTAAGGAATGTGGAATGGAATGGAATGGAATGTGGAATGCGATGTGGAATGGAATGGAGTGGAAAGCGGAGTGGAACGCGGAAGGGAACGTTTAATGGAACGTGCAATGGAAATTGGAATGGAACGTCGAGTGGAATGACAAACAGAATGGAACGGAATGTGGAATGGAATGGAATTTAATGGAATATGGAAGGGAATGTGGAATGGAATGTGGAACAGAATGGAATGGAATGTGGAATGGCATGGAATGGAATGGAAAGTGCAATGGAATGGAATGGAATGTGGATTTGAATGGAATGGAATGTGGAATGGAATGGAATGGAATGGAATACGGAATGGAATACGGAATTGAATGGAATTGAATGCAGAATGGAATGGAATAGAATGTGGAATGGAATAGAATGGAATAGAATGTGGAATGGAATGTTAAGGAATAGAATGTGGTCTGGAATGCAACGGAATGGAACAGAATGTGGATTTCAGTTGAATGGAAGGTGAAATGGAATGTAGAATGAAATGGAAAGGAATCTGGAATGGAATGGAACGGAATGTGGAATGGAACGGAAAGGAATATGGACTGGAATGTGGAATGGAATGTGGAATGGAAAGCAATGGAATGTAATGGAATGGAATGTGGAATGGAATTGAAAGGAAAGTGGAATGCAACATGAAATGGAATGGAATTGAACGTGGAATTAAACGTGGAAAGAAATCGAATGGGACGTGGAATGCAACGTGGAATGTAACGTAGAATGGAATGGAATGTGGAATGGAAAGTGGAATGCAATGTGGAAAGCAATGGAATGCAATGTGGAATGGAATGTGAAATTGAAAGGAATGGAATGGGAAATGCAATGGAATGGGATATGGAATGCAACGTGGAATAGAACGCTGAATGGAATGGAATGGAACGTATAATGGAAAGTGGAATGGAAAGGAATGGAATGCAATGTGTAATGGAATGCAAAGGAATGTGAATGGAATGGAATGGAATTTCGAATGTAATGCAACGGAATGCAATGTGGAGTAGAATGGAATGGAATTTGGAATAGAATATAACGGAATGTGGAAAGGAATGGAATGGAATGTGAAATGGAATGGAACGAAATGGAATTGAATATGGAATGGAATGACATGGAATATGGAATGGAATGGAATGGAATGTGGAATGGAATGGAATTGAATGTCAAATGTAATGGAATGGAAAGTGGAATGGAATGGAAAGGAATATGGAATGGAATGTTGAATGCAATGGAATGGAATCTGGAATGGAATGGAATGGAAAGTGGAAAGGAATGGAAGGGGATTCAATGTGGAATGGAATGGAATGGAACGCGGAATGGAATGGAATTTAAAGTGGAATGGAATGGAATGGAATGTGGAATGGAATGTGCAATGCAATGTGGAATGGAATGGAATGGAATGTGGAATGGAATGTGGAATGGAATGGAATTCAATGTGGAATGGAATGAGGAATGGAATGGAAAGCAATGTGAAATGGAATGGAGTGGAATGTGGAATGCAATTGAATGGAATGTGGAATGGAATGGAATGCAATATTTAATGGAATGGAATCGAACGCAATGTGGGATGGAATGGAATTGAATGTGGAATGGATTAGAATGGATTGTGGAATGGAATGGAATACAATGTGGAATGTAATGGAAAGAAATGTGGAATGGAAAGTTGAATGGAATGGAATGGAATAGAATTTGGAGTGGAAAGGAATGGAATAGAATGGAATGTTGAACGGAATGTGGAATGGAATAGAATGGGATGTTGAATGGAATGTGGAATGGAATGGTATAGAATGTGGAAAGGAATGCGGAATGGAATGGAGTGGAATGTGTAAAGGAATTGAACGGAATGTGAAATGGAATGCGGAATGGAAGGTGGAATGCAATGTGGAATGGAATGGAATGGAACAAGGAATGGAATATGGAATTCAATGGAATAAGAATTTTGGAATGGAACGTATACTGGAAAGGAATGGAATCTGGAATGGAATGGAATGGAAAGGAATATGGAAAGGAAAGGAATGGAATGTGGAATATAATGAAATGGAATGAAATGTGAAATATAATGTAATGGAAAGGAATTGAATTTGGAATGGAATGGAATGGAATGTAGAACGTAATGGAATGGAATGTGGAATGGAAATGAATGGAATGTGGAATGGAAATGAATGAAATGTGGAATGGAATGTGGAATAGAGTAGAATGGAATGTGGAATGGAAATGAATGGAATGTGGAATGGAATGTGGAATAGAGTAGAATGGAATGTGGAATGGAATAGAATGTAATTAAAAGGCATGTGAAATGCAATGCGGAATGGAATGTGAATTGTAATGTGGAGTGGAATGTGAAATGGAATGATGTGGAAAGTGGAATGTTATGGAATGGAAAGTGGAAATGAATGGAATGGAATGTGGAATGGAACGTAGAATGGAATGTGGAAACGAATGGAATGGAATGTATAATGGAAAGGAATGGAATGTGAAATGGAAAGTGGAATGGATTGGAAAGGTATGTGGAAAGGAATGGAATGGAATATGGAATGCAATGTGTGATGGAATGGAACGGAATGTGGAATGGAAAGTGGAATGCAATGGAATGTGGAATGGAAAGTGAAATGCAATGTGGAATGGAATGGAAAGTGAAATGCAATGTGGAATGGAATGGCTTGGAATGTGCAATGGAATGTAATGGAATGTGGAATGCAATGGAATTGATTTGTATGGAATGTGGAATGGAATGGAAATAAATGTGGAATGGAATGGAATGGAACAAGAAATGGAACTTGGAATGCAACGTGGAATGGAACGTGGAATGGAAAGTGGAATGTAATGGAAGGGAATGTGGATAGGAAGGGAATGGAATGCGAAATGGAATGTGTAATGGAATGGAATGCAATGGAATGGATATGGAATGGAATGGAATGGAATCTGGAAGGGAATTGAATGGAATGTGGTATGGAATGGAATGGAATGTAGAATGGAATTGAATGTAGTGGAATGTGGAATAGAATGGTAAGGAAGGGAATGGAATGTGGAATGGAATGTGAAATGGAACGTGGAATGAAAAGTGGAAAGGTATGGAACAGAATGTTGAATGGAATGTGGAATGGAGCATTGAATGGAAAGTGGAATGGAATGGAATGGAACATCGAATGGAATCTGGGATGGAATGTAAAGGAATATGCAATGGAATGTAGAATGGATTGTGCAATGGAATGTGAAACGGAACGTGGAATGGAATGTGGAATGGAATGAGATGGAATGTGGAATGGAAAGTTTAATGGATTGTGAAATCGCATGGATTGTAATGTGGAAAGGAATGTGGAATGGAATGGAATGGAATGTGGAATGGAATGTGGAATGGAATGTGGAATGGAATGTGCAATGTAATGGAATGGAATGGAATGTGGAATGGAACGTGGAATGATATGTGGAATGGAACGTGGTATGGAATGAGGAATGGAATCGAAAAGAATGTGGAATGGACAGTGGAATGCAATATGAAATGCAATGTGGAATGGAATGGAATGGAATGTGGAACAGAACGTGGAATTGAATGCAACGGAACTTGGAATTGGACATGGAATGGAATGGAATGAAACATGGAATGGAACGCAGAATGGAACGTGGAATGGAAAGTGGAATGGAATGGAATGTAATGTGGAATGGAATAATGGAATGTGGAATGGATGTGGAATGGAATGTGAAATGGAATGGAATGGAATGTGGAATGGAATGTGGAAAGGAATGTGGAATGGAATGGAATGGAAAGTGGAATGGAAAGTAGTGAGTAGTGGAATGCAATGTGGAATGGAATGGAATGGAAAGTGGAATGGAAAGTGGAATGGAATGTGGAAAGGGATGTGTAATGGAACAGAATGGAATATGCAATGGAAGGTGGAATGGAATATGGAATGCAACGGGGAACTGAATGTGGAATGATATGTGGAATGGAAAGTTATGGAAAGTGGAATGGAATGGAATGGAATGTTGAAAGGGATTTTATGGAATGCAGAAAGGAATGTGGAATGGAATGGAATGGAACGTGGAATGTAATGTGGAATGGAATGAAATTTATTGGTATGGAATATGGAATGGAATGGAATGGAATGTGCAGTCGAATCTGAAATGGAATGGAATGGAACGTGGAATGCAACGTGGAATAGAACGTGGAATGGAACTTCGAATGAAATGTGGAATGGAATGTAATGGAATGTGGAATGGAAGGGAATGCAACGTTTAATGGAATGTGGAATGGAACGGAACGAAATAGAATGTAATGTGGAATTGAATGGAAAGGAATGGAATGTGGAATGGAACGCAATGATAAGGAAAGTGAAATGGAATTGCATGGAAAGGAATGGAATGTGGAATTGAATTTTATGAAATGCAGAAAGGAATGTGGAATGGAGTGGAATGGAATGTGGAATGGAATGGAATATGGAATGGAATGGAATGTGGAATGGAATGGAATTTAATGGTATGGAATATGGAATGGAAAGGAATGTAATGTTCAGTGAAATCTGAAATGGAATGGAATGCAACGTGGAATGGAATGTGGAATTGAACGTGGAATGGAACTTGGAATTGAACGTGGAATAGAACTTCGAATGAAATGTGGAATGCAATGTAATGGAATGTGGAATGGAAGGGAATGGAATGTGGAATGGAATGTGGAATGGAATGGAATGAAATAGAATGGAATGTGGAATGGAATGGAATGGAATGTGGAATGGAAAGGAATGGAATGTGGAAGGGAATGGAATAATAAGGAAGGTGAAATGGAATTGAATGGAATGGAATGGAATGTGGAAAGGAATGGAATGGATTGTGGAATAGAATGGAATGAAACGTGGAATGGAATGTGAAATGGAACGTGGAATGAACGTGGAATGGAATGTGGAATAGGATATGGAATGGAATGGAATAGAATTGGGAATGGAATGTGGAAAGGAATGGGGAATGGGATGTGAAATGGAATGGAATGGAATGTGGAATCGAATGGAATGGAATGTTGAATGGAAGAAGGAATGGAAAGGAAAGCAAAGTGGAATGCATTGTGGAATGGAATGCGGAATGTAATGGAATAGAATGTGGAATGGAATGTGCAATGTAATGGAATGGAATTTGGAATGGAATGTGGAATGGAATGTGGAATAGAAAGGAATGGAATGTGGAATTGAAAGTGGAATGGAATGTGGAATGGAATGTGGAATGGAAAGTGGAATGGAACGTGGATAGGAATGTAATAGAAAGTACAATGGAATGTGGAATGGAATGGAATGGAATGTTGAATGGAAAGTGGAGTTCAATGGAATGGAATGTGGAATGGAATGAAATGGAATGTGGAATGCAATGTGGAATGGAAGGGAATGGAAAGTGAATCGTAATGTTGAATTCAATGTGGAATGCAAAGTGGAAAGGAACGTGGAAAGAAAAGTGGTATGGAAGGTGGAACGGAACGTGCAATACAATGGGGAATGGAATAGAATGGAGTGTGGAATGGAATGGAATGGAATGTGGAATGGATTGTGGAAAGCAATGGAATTGAATGTGGAATGGAATGTAGAATGGAATGGAATGAAACGTGGAACGGAATGTGGAATGCAATGTGGAATTGAACGTGGAATGGAACATGGAATGGAATGGAATGGAACGTGGAATGGAAAGTGGAATGGAATGTGGAATGCGACTTGGAATTGAATGTGGAATGCCCAGTGGAATGTAAAGTTATGAAATGTGGAATGGAATGGAATGGAATGTGGAATGGAATTTAATGGAATGTGGAATGGAACGGAATGGAATGTGGAAAGGAATGGAAAGGAATGTGGAATGGAATATGGAAAGCAGTGCGGAATGGAACGGAATGGAATGTGGAATGGAGTGTGGAATGGATTGTGGAAAGGAACAGAATGGAATGTGGAACGGAATATGGAATGGAATGTGGAATGGAATGCAATGGAATGTGGAATGGATTGGAATGGAATTGTAAGTGGAATAGAATGGAATGGAATGGAATGTGAAATGGAACGGATTGGAGTGTGGAATACAATGGAATGGAATGGAATGGAATGGGAAAATGAATGTGGAATGGAACGTGGAATGGCAAGAAATGGAATGTGGAATGGAATACAAAGAAACGTGGAATGGAATGTAGAATGTAAAATGGAATGGAATGGAATGTGAAATTGAATGTGGAATGGAATGTGAAATGCAACGTGGAATGCAATGTGGAATGGAATGAAACGGAACGTGAATTGGAACATGGAATGGAATGTGGAATGGAGTGGAATGGAATGCGGAAAGGAATGTGGAATGGAATGGAATGGAATGGAATGTGGAATATAATGTGCAATGTAGTGGAAAAGAATGTGCAAAGGAATGTGGAATGGACTGTGGAAGGGAATGCAATGGTATGGCAAATGGAATGTGGAGTGGATTGTGAAATGGAATGTGGAAAGAAATGTCGAATGGAATGGAATTGATCGTGGAATGGAAGATGGAATGGAACGTGGAAAGGAACGTGGAATGCAAAGGAATGGAATATGGAATGGAATGTGGAATGAATGTGGAATGGAAATTAGAATGGAACGGAACAGAATGCAATGGAATGTGGAATGGAATGTGGAAAGGAACAAGGAATGGAACGTGGAATGGAATGTAATGGAACGTGGAATGCAACGTGGAATGGAACGTGGAATGATATGGGGAATGGAACATGGAATGGAATGAGGAATGGAATGGAATGAGGAATGAAATGCAAATGGATGTGGAATGGAATGTGCAATGGAATGTGAAATGCAACGAGGAATGGAATGGAATTGAATGTGGAACGGAACGTGGAATTCAGTGTAATGGAAAGTGGAATGGAACGTGGAATGGAATGGAATGAAACGTGGAATAGAACGTGGAATGGAACGTGGAATGTCGTAGAATGGAATGTGGAATGGAATGTGGAATGGAATGTGAAATGAAATTTAGTGTGTTGTGGAATGGAATGTGGAATGGAATGTGGAAGGCAATGGAATGGAATGTGGAATGGAACGAGGAATGGGATGTCTAATGGAATGTGGAATGGAACGGAATGGTATGTGGAATGGAATGAGGTATGGAGTGTGGAATGGAATATGGAATGGATGGAATAGAACGTGGAATGGAATGTTGAATGGAAAGTAGCATGGAACGCAAAATGCAATGAAATAGACTGTGGAATTGAACGTCGAATGAAATTTAAAGGGACGTGGAATGGAACGTGATTGGAACGTGGATTGTAAAGGAATGGAACGTTAAATGGAATGTGAAATGGAAAGTGGAAAGGAATGAAATGAAATTTGGAATGGAATGTGTAATGGAATGTGAAATGGAATGTGTAATGGAATGGAATGGAATGTGGAATGGAAATTGGAACGGAATGTGGAATGGAATGTGGAATGGAATGTGGAATGAATGTGGAATGGAACGGAATGGAATGTGAAATGGAAAGTGGAATGGAATGGATTGCAATGTGGAATGGAATGGATTGAAATGTGGAATGGGATGGAATGGAATGTGGACAGGAATGTGCATTGGAATGTGGAACGAAATGTGGAAAGGAATGTGCAATGGAACAGAATGGAAAGTGAAATTCAATGAAATGGAATATGTATTGGAATGTGGAATGGAACGGAATGGGATGAGAAATGGAAAGTGGAAAGGAATGTGGAATGCTACGGAATGGAATGTGGAATGTAAGGTGGAATGGAGTGTTTATTGGAATGTGGAATTTAAAGTGGAATGCAACGCGGTAAGGAAGGTGGAAAGGAATGTGGAATGGAACGGAATGGAATGTGGAATGGAATGTGCATTGGAGTGTGGAATGGAAGGGGGAATTGGACGGAATGGAATGTGGAATGGAGTGTGGAATGGAATGCGGAATGGAACAGAATGGAATGTGGAATGGAATGTGGAATGGAATGTGGAATGGAATGCAAAGGTATGTGCAAAGGAATATGGAATGGAATGTGGAACAGAATGTGGAATGGAACGCAATGGAATGTGGAATGGAATGTGGAAGAGAACGTGGAATGGAAAGTGGAATGCAATGGAATGGAATGTGGAATGGAGTGTGGAATGGTTGTAGGATGGAAAGTGGAATGGAATGGAATGTGGAATGGTATGTGAAATGGAATGGAAAGGAATGTGGAGGGGAAAGTAGAATGGAATGTGGAATATAATGGAATGGAATAGAATGAGAAATTGAATGTGGAGTGGAATGTGAAAGGGAAAGTGGAATGGAAAATCATGGAACATGGAATGGAAAGTTGAATGGATTGTGTAATGGAAGGGAATGGAAAGTGGAATGGAATGTGCAATGGAATGGAATGGAATGTGCAAAGGAATGTGGAACGGAATGCGGAAGGGAATGCAATGGTATGTGAAATGGAATGTGGAATGGAATGGATCGTGGAATGGAAAGTGGAATGGAATGTGCAATGGAATGGAATGGAATGTGCAAAGGAATGTGGAACGGAATGCGGAAGGGAATGCAATGGTATGTGAAATGGAATGTGGAATGGAATGGATCGTGGAATGGAACGTGGAATGTAACTTGGAAAGGACGAGGAATGGAAAGGTGTGGAATGTGGAATTGAATGTGGAATGGAATGGAATGGAATGGGGAATGGAATGCGGAAAGGATCGTGGAATGCAACGTGGAATGTAATAGAACGGAACATGGAATGGAATATGGAATGTTACGTGGGATGGAAAGTGGAATGGAACGTGGAATGGAATGGAAAGGAATGTGGAATGCAATGAGGAATGGAAAGTGAAATGCAATGTGGAATGGAATGTGAATTGCAAAGTGGAATATAATGGAATAAAACGTGGAACGGAACATGGAATTGAATGGACAGGAACGTGGAATGGAAAGTGGAATGGAATGGAAAGAAACGTGGAATGGAACGTGGAATGGAATGTGGAATGGAATGGAATGGAAGGGAACGTGGAATGGAATGAAATGTGATGTGAAATTCAATGGAATGGAATGGAATGTGGAATGGAATGGAATGGAATGTGGAATGGAATGGAGTGGAATGGAATGTGGAATGGAATGGAAAGATTGTGGAATGGAATATGTAATGGAATGGGATGCAATGTGGAATGGAATGTGGAATGCAATGAGAAATTGAACGGAATGCAATGTGTAATGGAATGTGGAATGGAATGGAATGGAATGTGGAATGGAAAGTGGAATGGAATGTGGAAAGGAATGTAGAATGGAACGGAATGGAATGTGCAATGAAATGTGGATTGGTGTGTGGATTGGAATGTGGAAGGAAATTTAATGGAATATGGAATTGAATGGAATGGTAAGTGGAATGGAATGTGGAACGGAATGGGGAATGGAATGTTGAATGAATGTGGAATGGAAAGGAATGGAATGTGAAAAGTAATGTGGAATGGAATGGGGAATGGAATGTTGAAAGGAAAGTGGAATGGAATGGAATGGAATGCGGAATGCAACGTGGAATGATATTCATTGGAATTTGGAATAGAACGTTGAATGGAACGTGGAATGGAATGTTGAATAGAATGGAATGGAATGTGGTATGGAATTTAATGGAATGTGGAATGGAATGTGGAATGGAATGTGGAATGTAATGGGGAATGGATCGTGGAAGGGAATATGGAATGGAACGGAATGGAAAGTGGAATGGAATGTGGAATGGTGTGTGGAATTGAATGTGTGTTGGAACGGAATGGAATGTGAAATGGAATGTGTAATGGAAGGTGGAATAGTATGTCAAATAAAATGGAACGGAATGTGGAATTTACCGTGGAAAGTAAAGGAACGGAGCGTAGAATGGAATGTGGGATGTAATGGAAAGTTATGTGGAATGGACTCTGGAAAGAAATGTGGAATGGAAAGTGAAATGGAATGGAGTGGAATGTGGAACGCAATGTGAAATGGAATGTAATGGAATGTGAGATAGAATTTGGATTGTGAAGTGGAATGGAACGTGGAATGGAAAGTGGTGTGGAATGTGGAATGGAATGGAAAGGAAAGTGTAATGCAATGTGGAATGGAATGGAATGGAAACTGGAATGGAATGTGGAAAGGAAATTGGAATGGAATGCAATGTAATGGGGAATGGAATGTGGAATTTAGTTGAATGGCACTTGGAATGGAACTTAGAAAGGAAGGTGGAATGGAATGTGAAATGGAATGTGGAAGGGAATGTGGAAAGGAATCTGGAATGGAAAGGAATGGAATGTGAAATTGAATTGAATGGAATGTGGATGGAATGTGGAATGGAATGGAATGGAATGCGGAATGGAATGCGGAATGGAATGTGGAAAGGAATGTGGAATGGAACGGAATGGATTGTGGAATGGTACCTTTAATGGAGTGTGGAATGGAATGTGGAATGGAATGTGGAATGGAATGCTGAATGGAATGTGGAAAGGAAAGTGGAATGGAAAGGAATGGAATGTTGAATGGAATATGGAATAGAGTGTCAAATGGAAAGGAGTGCAATGTGGAATGGAATGTTAAATGGAATGGAATGAAATATGAAATGCAATGTGCAATGGAATGTGGAAAGGAATGAGAAACGTATTGGAATTGAATGTGGAATCGAAGATGGAATGGAAAGGAATGGAACGTGGAATGGAATGTGGCATGGAATGGAATGCAAAGTGGAATGGATTGTGTAATGGAATGTGGAATGGAATGAGGAATGGAATGGAGTGGAATGTGGAATGGAACATGAAATGGAATGGAATGGAATGTGAAATGGAATGTGGATTGGAATGAGGAATGGAATGTGGAATGGAAAGTGGAATGGAACATGTAATGGAATGGATAGGAACGTGTAATGGAATGTGTAATGGAATGGAATGGAATGTGGAATGAAATGTGGAATGCAATGGACTGGAACGTGGAATGTAATGTGGAATGGAATGGAATGCAATGGGAAATGGGATGTGGAGTGGAATGGAAACGAATGATTAACAGAAGGTGGAATGGAATGGAACAGAATATGGAATGGAACGTGGAATGGAATTTAATGGAACATAAAATGGAACTGAATAGAAAGTGGAAGGGAAGTGAATGGAGTGTGGAATGCAAGGGAATGGAATGCAGAATGGAATGTGGAATGGAATGGAATGTAAAGTGGAAAGGAATGGATTGTAAAGGAATGTGGAATGGTATGGAACGGATCATGGAATAGAATGTAGAATGGACAGTGGAATGGAATGTAGGATGTAATGTGAAATGGAATGTGGAATGGATTGTGGAATGGAATGAAATGGAACGTGGAATGGAATGGAATAGGACATGGAATGGAATGGATTGGAAAGTGGAATGGAAAGTGGAATGAAATGGAATGGATTGTGGAATGGAATGGAATGGAATGTAGAATGGAGTGTGGAATGGATTGTGGAAAGGAACAGAATGGAATGTGGAACGGAATATGGAATGGAATGTGGAATGGAATGCAATGGAATGTGGAATGGATTGGAATGGAATTGTAAGTGGAATAGAATGGAATGGAATGGAATGTGAAATGGAACGGATTGGAGTGTGGAATACAATGGAATGGAATGGAATGGAATGGGAAAATGAATGTGGAATGGAACGTGGAATGGCAAGAAATGGAATGTGGAATGGAATACAAAGAAACGTGGAATGGAATGTAGAATGTAAAATGGAATGGAATGGAATGTGAAATTGAATGTGGAATGGAATGTGAAATGCAACGTGGAATGCAATGTGGAATGGAATGAAACGGAACGTGAATTGGAACATGGAATGGAATGTGGAATGGAGTGGAATGGAATGCGGAAAGGAATGTGGAATGGAATGGAATGGAATGGAATGTGGAATATAATGTGCAATGTAGTGGAAAAGAATGTGCAAAGGAATGTGGAATGGACTGTGGAAGGGAATGCAATGGTATGGCAAATGGAATGTGGAGTGGATTGTGAAATGGAATGTGGAAAGAAATGTCGAATGGAATGGAATTGATCGTGGAATGGAAGATGGAATGGAACGTGGAAAGGAACGTGGAATGCAAAGGAATGGAATATGGAATGGAATGTGGAATGAATGTGGAATGGAAATTAGAATGGAACGGAACAGAATGCAATGGAATGTGGAATGGAATGTGGAAAGGAACAAGGAATGGAACGTGGAATGGAATGTAATGGAACGTGGAATGCAACGTGGAATGGAACGTGGAATGATATGGGGAATGGAACATGGAATGGAATGAGGAATGGAATGGAATGAGGAATGAAATGCAAATGGATGTGGAATGGAATGTGCAATGGAATGTGAAATGCAACGAGGAATGGAATGGAATTGAATGTGGAACGGAACGTGGAATTCAGTGTAATGGAAAGTGGAATGGAACGTGGAATGGAATGGAATGAAACGTGGAATAGAACGTGGAATGGAACGTGGAATGTCATAGAATGGAATGTGGAATGGAATGTGGAATGGAATGTGAAATGAAATTTAGTGTGTTGTGGAATGGAATGTGGAATGGAATGTGGAAGGCAATGGAATGGAATGTGGAATGGAACGAGGAATGGGATGTCTAATGGAATGTGGAATGGAACGGAATGGTATGTGGAATGGAATGAGGTATGGAGTGTGGAATGGAATATGGAATGGATGGAATAGAACGTGGAATGGAATGTTGAATGGAAAGTAGCATGGAACGCAAAATGCAATGAAATAGACTGTGGAATTGAACGTCGAATGAAATTTAAAGGGACGTGGAATGGAACGTGATTGGAACGTGGATTGTAAAGGAATGGAACGTTAAATGGAATGTGAAATGGAAAGTGGAAAGGAATGAAATGAAATTTGGAATGGAATGTGTAATGGAATGTGAAATGGAATGTGTAATGGAATGGAATGGAATGTGGAATGGAAATTGGAACGGAATGTGGAATGGAATGTGGAATGGAATGTGGAATGAATGTGGAATGGAACGGAATGGAATGTGAAATGGAAAGTGGAATGGAATGGATTGCAATGTGGAATGGAATGGATTGAAATGTGGAATGGGATGGAATGGAATGTGGACAGGAATGTGCATTGGAATGTGGAACGAAATGTGGAAAGGAATGTGCAATGGAACAGAATGGAAAGTGAAATTCAATGAAATGGAATATGTATTGGAATGTGGAATGGAACGGAATGGGATGAGAAATGGAAAGTGGAAAGGAATGTGGAATGGTACGGAATGGAATGTGGAATGTAAGGTGGAATGGAGTGTTTATTGGAATGTGGAATTTAAAGTGGAATGCAACGCGGTAAGGAAGGTGGAAAGGAATGTGGAATGGAACGGAATGGAATGTGGAATGGAATGTGCATTGGAGTGTGGAATGGAAGGGGGAATTGGACGGAATGGAATGTGGAATGGAGTGTGGAATGGAATGCGGAATGGAACAGAATGGAATGTGGAATGGAATGTGGAATGGAATGTGGAATGGAATGCAAAGGTATGTGCAAAGGAATATGGAATGGAATGTGGAACAGAATGTGGAATGGAACGCAATGGAATGTGGAATGGAATGTGGAAGAGAACGTGGAATGGAAAGTGGAATGCAATGGAATGGAATGTGGAATGGAGTGTGGAATGGTTGTAGGATGGAAAGTGGAATGGAATGGAATGTGGAATGGTATGTGAAATGGAATGGAAAGGAATGTGGAGGGGAAAGTAGAATGGAATGTGGAATATAATGGAATGGAATAGAATGAGAAATTGAATGTGGAGTGGAATGTGAAAGGGAAAGTGGAATGGAAAATCATGGAACATGGAATGGAAAGTTGAATGGATTGTGTAATGGAAGGGAATGGAAAGTGGAATGGAATGTGCAATGGAATGGAATGGAATGTGCAAAGGAATGTGGAACGGAATGCGGAAGGGAATGCAATGGTATGTGAAATGGAATGTGGAATGGAATGGATCGTGGAATGGAACGTGGAATGTAACTTGGAAAGGACGAGGAATGGAAAGGTGTGGAATGTGGAATTGAATGTGGAATGGAATGGAATGGAATGGGGAATGGAATGCGGAAAGGATCGTGGAATGCAACGTGGAATGTAATAGAACGGAACATGGAATGGAATATGGAATGTTACGTGGGATGGAAAGTGGAATGGAACGTGGAATGGAATGGAAAGGAATGTGGAATGCAATGAGGAATGGAAAGTGAAATGCAATGTGGAATGGAATGTGAATTGCAAAGTGGAATATAATGGAATAAAACGTGGAACGGAACATGGAATTGAATGGACAGGAACGTGGAATGGAAAGTGGAATGGAATGGAAAGAAACGTGGAATGGAACGTGGAATGGAATGTGGAATGGAATGGAATGGAAGGGAACGTGGAATGGAATGAAATGTGATGTGAAATTCAATGGAATGGAATGGAATGTGGAATGGAATGGAATGGAATGTGGAATGGAATGGAGTGGAATGGAATGTGGAATGGAATGGAAAGATTGTGGAATGGAATATGTAATGGAATGGGATGCAATGTGGAATGGAATGTGGAATGCAATGAGAAATTGAACGGAATGCAATGTGTAATGGAATGTGGAATGGAATGGAATGGAATGTGGAATGGAAAGTGGAATGGAATGTGGAAAGGAATGTAGAATGGAACGGAATGGAATGTGCAATGAAATGTGGATTGGTGTGTGGATTGGAATGTGGAAGGAAATTTAATGGAATATGGAATTGAATGGAATGGTAAGTGGAATGGAATGTGGAACGGAATGGGGAATGGAATGTTGAATGAATGTGGAATGGAAAGGAATGGAATGTGAAAAGTAATGTGGAATGGAATGGGGAATGGAATGTTGAAAGGAAAGTGGAATGGAATGGAATGGAATGCGGAATGCAACGTGGAATGATATTCATTGGAATTTGGAATAGAACGTTGAATGGAACGTGGAATGGAATGTTGAATAGAATGGAATGGAATGTGGTATGGAATTTAATGGAATGTGGAATGGAATGTGGAATGGAATGTGGAATGTAATGGGGAATGGATCGTGGAAGGGAATATGGAATGGAACGGAATGGAAAGTGGAATGGAATGTGGAATGGTGTGTGGAATTGAATGTGTGTTGGAACGGAATGGAATGTGAAATGGAATGTGTAATGGAAGGTGGAATAGTATGTCAAATAAAATGGAACGGAATGTGGAATTTACCGTGGAAAGTAAAGGAACGGAGCGTAGAATGGAATGTGGGATGTAATGGAAAGTTATGTGGAATGGACTCTGGAAAGAAATGTGGAATGGAAAGTGAAATGGAATGGAGTGGAATGTGGAACGCAATGTGAAATGGAATGTAATGGAATGTGAGATAGAATTTGGATTGTGAAGTGGAATGGAACGTGGAATGGAAAGTGGTGTGGAATGTGGAATGGAATGGAAAGGAAAGTGTAATGCAATGTGGAATGGAATGGAATGGAAACTGGAATGGAATGTGGAAAGGAAATTGGAATGGAATGCAATGTAATGGGGAATGGAATGTGGAATTTAGTTGAATGGCACTTGGAATGGAACTTAGAAAGGAAGGTGGAATGGAATGTGAAATGGAATGTGGAAGGGAATGTGGAAAGGAATCTGGAATGGAAAGGAATGGAATGTGAAATTGAATTGAATGGAATGTGGATGGAATGTGGAATGGAATGGAATGGAATGCGGAATGGAATGCGGAATGGAATGTGGAAAGGAATGTGGAATGGAACGGAATGGATTGTGGAATGGTACCTTTAATGGAGTGTGGAATGGAATGTGGAATGGAATGTGGAATGGAATGCTGAATGGAATGTGGAAAGGAAAGTGGAATGGAAAGGAATGGAATGTTGAATGGAATATGGAATAGAGTGTCAAATGGAAAGGAGTGCAATGTGGAATGGAATGTTAAATGGAATGGAATGAAATATGAAATGCAATGTGCAATGGAATGTGGAAAGGAATGAGAAACGTATTGGAATTGAATGTGGAATCGAAGATGGAATGGAAAGGAATGGAACGTGGAATGGAATGTGGCATGGAATGGAATGCAAAGTGGAATGGATTGTGTAATGGAATGTGGAATGGAATGAGGAATGGAATGGAGTGGAATGTGGAATGGAACATGAAATGGAATGGAATGGAATGTGAAATGGAATGTGGATTGGAATGAGGAATGGAATGTGGAATGGAAAGTGGAATGGAACATGTAATGGAATGGATAGGAACGTGTAATGGAATGTGTAATGGAATGGAATGGAATGTGGAATGAAATGTGGAATGCAATGGACTGGAACGTGGAATGTAATGTGGAATGGAATGGAATGCAATGGGAAATGGGATGTGGAGTGGAATGGAAACGAATGATTAACAGAAGGTGGAATGGAATGGAACAGAATATGGAATGGAACGTGGAATGGAATTTAATGGAACATAAAATGGAACTGAATAGAAAGTGGAAGGGAAGTGAATGGAGTGTGGAATGCAAGGGAATGGAATGCAGAATGGAATGTGGAATGGAATGGAATGTAAAGTGGAAAGGAATGGATTGTAAAGGAATGTGGAATGGTATGGAACGGATCATGGAATAGAATGTAGAATGGACAGTGGAATGGAATGTAGGATGTAATGTGAAATGGAATGTGGAATGGATTGTGGAATGGAATGAAATGGAACGTGGAATGGAATGGAATAGGACATGGAATGGAATGGATTGGAAAGTGGAATGGAAAGTGGAATGAAATGGAATGGATTGTGGAATGGAATGGAATGGAATGTAGAATGGAATGGAATGGAAGGTGGAATGGAAAGGAAGGGAATGTGGAATGGAAAGGAATGGAATGTGGAATGGAAAGTAGAATGGAATTTAAAGGAAGGTGGAATGGAATTGAATATAACGTGGAAGGTAATGGAAGGGACTGTGGAATGCAACAGACTGGAATGCGGAATGGAATGTGGAATGGAATACGGAATGGATTGTGGAATGGAATGGAAATGAAGGTGGAGTGGAATGGAATACGGAATGGATTGTAGAATGGAATGGAAATGAAGTTGGAATGGAATGGAAAGGAAAGTTGAATAGAATGGAATGGAATGTGGAATGGAATGGAATGGAATGGAATGTGGAAAGGAATGGAATGGACCGTGGAAGAGAATGTGGAATGAAAGCTGGAATGGTATGTATAATGGAATGTGGAATGGAATGTTAAATGGAATGTGGAATGGATTGTGGAACGGAATTAAATGAAAAGTGGAATGGAATGGAATGGAACTTGGAAAAGAATGGAATGGAACGTGGAATGGAATATGGAATGGAATGGAATGGATTGTGTAATGGAATGGAATGGAACGTGGAATACAATGGAATTGATCGTGGAATGGAATGGAATAAAATGTGGAATGGAATGGAATGGAATGCGGAAAGGAATGTGGAATGGAATGTGGAATGGAAAGAAGAATGGAATTTAAAGGAAGGTGGAATGGATTTGAGTAGAACGTGGAAGGTAATGGAAGGGACTGTGGAATGCAACAGACTGGAATGCGGAATGGAATGTGGAATGGAATACGGAATGGATTGTGGAATGGAATGGAAATGAAGGTGGAGTGGAATGGAATACGGAATGGATTGTAGAATGGAATGGAAATGAAGTTGGAATGGAATGGAAAGGAAAGTTGAATAGAATGGAATGGAATGTGGAATGGAATGGAATGGAATGGAATGTGGAAAGGAATGGAATGGACCGTGGAAGAGAATGTGGAATGAAAGCTGGAATGGTATGTATAATGGAATGTGGACTGGAATGTTAAATGCAATGTGGAATGGATTGTGGAATGGAATTAAATGAAAAGTGGAATGGAATGGAATGGAACTTGGAAAAGAATGGAATGGAACGTGGAATGGAATATGGAATGGAATGGAATGGATTGTGTAATGGAATGGAATGGAACGTGGAATACAATGGAATTGATCGTGGAATGGAATGGAATAAAATGTGGAATGGAATGGAATGGAATGCGGAAAGGAATGGGGAATGGAATGTGCAATGGAATGTGAAATCGAATGTGGAATGGAATGTGGAATGGAATGGAATGGAATGTGCAGAGGAATGGAATGTAATGGAAAGTGGAATGGAATGTGAATGGAATGGAATGGAATGTGGAATGGAAAGTGACATGGAATTTAATGTGAAATGGAAGGTAGAATGGAATGTTGAATGGAATGAAACGGAACGTGTAATGGAATGGAAAGGATCGTGGAATGGAATGGAAAGGTAAGTGAAACGGAATGTGAAATGAAATGTAGAATGGAATGTGAAAGGGAATGTGGAATGGAATGGAATGGAACGTGGAATGGAATGCAAACATACGTGGAATGGAACATGGAATGTAACGTGCAATGGAATTGAATGGAATGTGGAATGGAATGGAATGGAATGTGGAATTGAATGGAATGGAATGTGGAATGGAAAGGATCGGATAGTGGAATGGAAAGTGGAATGGATTGAGGAATGGAAAGTTGAATGGAATGCAATGGAATGTAGAATGGAATATGCAATTGAATGGAATGGAATGTGCAAAGGAATGTGGAATGCAATGTGGAATGCAATGTGGAATGGAATGGAATGGAATGGAATGGAATGTGGAATGCAATGTGGAATGCAATGTGGAATGGAATGGAAAGTGGAATGGAATGTGGAATTGAAAGTGGTATTGAACGTGGAATGCAAAGGATTGAAATGTAGAATGGAACGTGGAACAGAATAGAATGGAATGGGGAATGGAACGTGGAATGTAATGGAATTTAAAGTTGAATGGAATGTGGAACGGAACGTGGAATGAAACTTTGAATGGAACGTGGAATGGTTTGGAATGAAAAGTGGAATAGAATGAGGAATGGAAAGTGGAATGGAATGTGGAATGGAATGTGGAATGGAATGGAATGCAATGTGGAATGGAACGGAATGGAATGTGTAATTGAATGTGTAATGGAACGTGGAATGCAAAGGAAGGGAATGTAGTATGGAACGTGGAATAGAATGTGGAATGGAATGGAAAGGAATGTGGAATGGAACTTAATGGAATGTGGAATTGAATGTGGAATGGAATGTAGAATGCAAAGGAAAGGCATGTACAATGGAATGTGGAATGGAATGGAATGGAATGGGGAATGGAACATGGAAAGTAACGCAATAGAATGTTGAATGGGATGTGGAAAGGAATCTGGAATGGAATGTGGAATGGAATGTAACGGGGAATGCAAAGTGGAAAGTAACGCAATGGAACGTTGAATGGGATGTGGCAAGGAATCTGCAATGGAATGTGGAATGGAATGGAAAGTGGAATGGAATGGTATGGAACGGAATGGAATGGAATGGAATGTTGAATGGAATGGAACACAATGTGGAATGGAATGTGGAATAGAAAGGGATGGAATGTGGAATGGAATCTGGAAGGGAATGAAATGGAACGGAATGTGGAGTGGAATGGAATGGAGTGGAATGGAATGTTGAAAGGAATGGAATGGAACGTGGAACGTAATGCAATAGAAAGTGGAATGGAATGGAATGAGGAATATAATGTTTAATGGAATGGGATGCAATGTGGAATGGAATGTGGAATGGAATAGAATTGAATGGAATGTGGAATGGAAAGCAAAGTAATGGAAGGTGGAATGGAATGGAAAAGAATGTGGAACAGAATGGAATGGAATGTGGAATGGAACGTAGAAGGTATTGGAATGGAATGTGAAATGGAATGGAATGTGAAATGGAATGGAATGGAATGTGGAATGTGAAATGGAATGTGGAGTGGAATGTGAAATGGAATGTGGAATGGAATGCGGAATGGAATGTGGAATGGAATGTGAAATGGAATGTGGAATTGAATGTGAAATGGAATGTGAAATGGAACGGGGAATGGAACATGGAAAGTAACGCAATAGAAAGTTGAATGGGATGTGGAAAGGAATCTGGAATGGAATGTGGAATGGAATGTAACGGGGAATGCAAAGTGGAAAGTAACGCAACGGAACGTTGAATGGGATGAGGCAAGGAATCTGGAATGGAATGTGGAATGGAATGGAAAGTGGAATGGAAAGGTTTGCAACGGAATGGAATGGAATGGAATATGGAATGGAATGGAACACAATGTGGAATGGAATGTGGAATAGAAAGGGATGGAATGTGGAATGGAATCTGGAACGGAATGCAACGGAACGGAATGTGGAATGGAATGGAATGGTGTGGAATGGAATGTTGAAAGGAATGGAATGGAACGTGGAACGTAATGCAATAGAATGTGGAATTTAATGGAATGTGGAATATAATGTTTAATGGAATGGTATGGAATGTGGAATGGAATGTGGAATGGAAAAGAATGGAATGGAATGTGGAATGGAAAGCAAAGTAATGGAATGTGGAACGGAACGGAATAGAATGTGGAACAGAATTGAATGGAATGTGGAATGGAATGTAGAAGGTATTGGAATGGAATGTGAAATGGAATGGAATGTGAAGTGGAATGGAATGGAATGTGGAATGTGAAATGGAATGTGGAATGGAATGTGAACTGGAATGTGGAATGCAATGCGGAATGGAATGTGGAATGGATTGTGAAAAGGAATGTGGAATTGAATGTGAAATGGAATGTGGAATGGAATGTGGAATGGAATGAATTGGAAAGTGGAATGGAATGGAATGGAAGGTGGATTTCAGTGGAATGAAACGTGGAATGGAACGTGGAATGCAATAGAATGGAATGTGGAATGGAATGGAATGGAATGGTGTGGAATATGGAATGGAATGGAATGGAATATGGAATGGAATGTGGAATGGAATGGAATGGACAATGGAATGGAACATGGAATGAAACGAGTAAATGAACGTGCAATTTAATATGGAACGGAAAGTGGAATGGAATGAGTAATGGAATGGAATGGAATGTGTAAAGGAAGGGAATGGAATGCGGAATGCAACGTGGAATAGAAAGTGTAAAGGAATGTGGAATGGAATGGAATGGAATTTGGAATTCAATGACTAGAGTGGAATGTGGAATGCAATGGAATGGAATGTAGAATGGAATGTAATGGAATGGAATGCGGAATGGAATATAATGGAATGGAATGTGGAATGGAATGGAATTGAATGTGGAATGGAATGGAATGGAAAGTGGAATTCAATGGAATGGAACGCAAAGTGGAATGGAATGGAGTGGAATGTGGAATGGAATATGGAATGGAATGGTATGCAATGTGGAATGGAATGTCGAATAGAACGGAATGGAATGTGGAATGGAAAGAAATGGAATGTGTAATGGAACGGCACGGAATTTGGAAAGGAATGGGATGGTATTTGGAATGGAATACAGTTTGGATTGGAATGGAATGTGGTGTGGAATGTGGAATGGAATGGAATGGAATGTGCAATGGAATGAAAGGGAAAGAGGAATGGAATGGAATCTAATGGAATGTGGAATGGAATGGAATGGAATTTGGAATTCAATGAACGGAGTGGAATGTGGAATGCAATGGAATAGAATGTGGAATGGAATGTAATGGAATGGAATGTGGAATGGAATATAATGGAATGGAATGTGGAATGGAATGGAATGGAATGTGAAATAGAATGGAATGGAATGTGGAATTCAATGGAATGGAATGCAAAGTGGAACGGAATGGAATGGAATGTGGAATGGCATATGGAATGGAATGGTATGCCATGTGGAATGGAATGTCAAATAGAACGGAATGGAATGTGGAATGGAATGTGAAATGGAATGGAACGTGGAATGCAATGGATTGGAATCTGGAATGGAATGGAATGGAAGCGAATCTGGAATCGAATGGAATGGAATGGAATGGAAAGGGGAATGGAATGGGGAATGGAATGGAATGGAATGGAATGAGATGTGGAATGGAATAGAATGGAATGTGGAATGGAATGGGAAGGAATGTGGAAAGGAATGGAATGGAATAGAATGTGCAATGGAACGGAATGGTATGGAATGGAGAATGCAATGAATGGAATGTGGAATGAAATTTTGAATTGAATGTAATGGAATGTGGAATGGAATGTGGAGTTGAATGGAATGGAATGTGGAATGGAATGTGGAATGGATTTTATTGGAATGTGGAATGGACTGTTTAATGGAATGGAATGTGGAATGGTGTGGAATGGAATGTGTGATGGAATGTGGAATGAAATGGGGTGGAATGTTGAATGGAATGTGGCATGGAATGGAAATAGGTGTGGAATGGAATGTGGAATGGAATGGGTTGGAAAGTGGAAAGGAATGTGGAAAGGAAAGGAACGGAATGTAGAATGGAATGGAATGGAATGTGGAATGGA
Source organism: Pongo pygmaeus (assembly GCF_028885625.2). Classification (NCBI taxonomy): domain Eukaryota; kingdom Metazoa; phylum Chordata; class Mammalia; order Primates; family Hominidae; genus Pongo; species Pongo pygmaeus. The sequence continues at coordinate 8,596,044 of NC_072386.2, read as the reverse complement.
AAGGAATGGAATGTGTAATGGAATGGAATGTAAAGTGGAATGGAAAGGAACTTAAAGTAGAAGGGAATGGAATGGAATGTGGAATGGAAAGGAATGGAATGTGTAATGGAATGGAAAGTAAATTGAAACGGAAAGGAAAGGAATGTGGAATGAAATTGAATGGAATGTAATGGAACATGGAATGAAATGTGGAACGGAAAGTGGATTGGAAAGCGGAATGGAATCTGGAATGGAATGTCATGGAATTTGGAATGGAAAGGGGAATGAAATTGAGTGGATTATGGAATGGAAAGAGGAATGGAATGGAACAGAATGGCTTATGGAATGGAAAGTGGAAAGGAATGGAATGGAATGTGGAATGGAAAGTGGAATAGAATGTGGAATAGATTGTGGAATGGAATGCAATGGAATGTGGCATGGAATTTGGAATTGAATGTGGAATAGAATGTGGAATGGAATGGAATGGAATGTGGCATGGAATGTGCATTGAAATGTGGAATAGAATGTGAAATGGAATGGAATGGAATGTGCAATGGAATGTGGAATGGAAAGGAATGGGATGTAGCATGGAATTTGGAATCGAATGTGGAATGGAATGGAATGGATGGTGAAATGGAATGGAATGGAATGTGGAATGGAATGGAATGGAATGGAATGTGTAACGGAATGGATGGAAATATGGAATGGAATGTAATGGAAAGTGGAATGGAATGGATATGGAAGGAATGGTATGGAATGTGGAAAGGAAAGTAATGGAAAGTGGCCTGGAATTCAATGGAATGTGGATTTGAATAGAGTGAAACGAGGCTTGGAATGGAATGGAGTGTGTAATTTAATGCAATGGAATGTGGAATGGAAGGGAATGGAATGGGGAATGAAATGTGGAATGCAATGGAATGGAATGGAATGGAATGTGGAACGGAATGTAATGGAATGAAATGTGGAGTGGAATGGAATGGAAGATGGAATGGAATGGAATGGAATCTGGCACGGAATGGAATGGAATGTGGCATGGAATGGAATGGAATGTGGAATGGAATGGAACGGAATGTGGAGTGGAATAGTATGGAAAGCGAAATGGAGTGGGATGGAACCTGGAATGGAATGTGGAATGGAATGGAAGGAATGCAATTTAAAGTGGAATGGAATGGAATGTGGAATGGGATGTGGAATCTAATGGAATGGAAAGTGGAATGGAATGTGGAATGGAATGGAATTTGAAATGGAAATAGAATGGAATGTGAAATAGAAATAGAATGGAATGTGGAAAGGAATGGAATGGAATGTGGTATGGAATGGAATGGAATGTGAAAAGGAATGTTATGGAATGTGGAATGTAACGTGGAATGGAATGGATTGGAATGTGGAATGGAATGTGGAAAGCAATGTGGAATGGAATGTGCAATTGAATGGAATGGAATGTGGAATGGAATGGAATGGAATGTGGAATCGAGTGGAATGGAATGGAGAAAAATATGCAATGGAATGTGGAAAGTAATGGAATGCTATATGAAATGGAACGTGGAAAGGAATGGAACGAAACATGGAATGTAATCTGATGTAATGTGTTATGGAATGAGGAAATGAATGGAATAGAATGGAAAGGAATTTGGAATGTAATGGAGTGGAATGTGGAACGGGAAGTGAAAGGGAATGGAATAGAATGTGGAAAGAAATGTGAAGCAGAATGGAATGGAATGTGGAATGGAATGGAATGGAACATGGAACGGAATGTGGAATGGAATGTGGAATGGAATGGAATGGAATGTGGAATGGAATAAGGATTGGAACGTGGAATGGAGTGGAATGGAACATGTAATGAAATGTGGAATTGAATGGAAAGGAATATGGAATGGAAAGCGGAATAGAATGGAATGGAATGTGGAATGGAATGGAATGGAATGTGAAACAGAATGAGGAATGGAATGTGGAATGGAATGGAATGGAACGTAGAATGGATTGAAGAATGGAACGTGGAATGGAATGCAACGGAACGTGGAATGAAACACTGAATGGAATTTGGAATGGAATATGGAATGAAACGTGGAGTGGAATGAGTTATGGAATGTGGAATGGAATGGAGTGCAACGTCGAATGTAATGAGGAAAGGAACGTGGAATGGAATGGAATGGAACATGGAATGGAACGTGGAATGGAACGTGGAATGGAATGTGGAATGGAATGGAATGGAACGTGGAATGGAATGAGGAATGGATTGTGGAATGCAATGGATTGGAACGTGGAATGGAATGAGGAAAGAAACATGGAATATAATGGAAAGGAATGGGTAATGGAATTTGGAATGGAATGGAATGGAACAGAATGGAAATTGGAATGGAATATGGAATGTAACGTTGAATGGTATGGAATGGAATGGAATGTGGAAAGGAAAGTGGAATGGAAAGGAAGGGAATGTGGAATGGAATGGAAAGGAATGTGGAATCTAAAGGAATGGAATGGAATGGAATGGAATGTGTAATGGAATGGAATGGAATGTGGAATGGAATATGGAATGGATTGGAATGGAATGGAAGGTGGAATGGAATGGAAAGGAAGTGGAATGGCATGGAATGGAAAGAAATGTGAAATAGAATGGAATGGATTGTGGAATGGAAGGGAATGGAAAGTAATGGAATGTGGAATGGAATGGAATGGAATTTGGAATGGAAGGGAATGGAATGGGGAATGGAATGTGGAATGGAATGGAATGGAATGGAATGTAGAGTCGAATGGAATGGAATGTGGAAAGGAATGGAATGGAATGTGGCATGGAATGGAATGGAAAGTGGAATTGAATGGAATGAAATGTGGAATGGAATGGAATTTAACGTTGAATGGAATGGAATAGAAATTGGAAAGCAATGGAATGGAATGTGTAATGGAATATTGAATGGATTGAAATGGAATGGAAGGTGGAATGGAAAGGAACATGGAATAGAACATGGAATGGAACGTGGAATGGAATGTGGAATGTATCATGGAATGGAAAGGAATGGAACATGGAATGGAATGGAATGTGGAATATAATGGAATGTAATGTGGAATGGAATGGAATGGAACATGGAGTGGAATAGTATGGAAAGTGGAATGCAGTGGGATGCAACGTGGAATGTAATGTGGAATGGAATGTAAGGAATGGAACGTAAAGTGCAAAGGAATGGAATGTGGAATGGAATGGAATTGAATGTGGAATGGAATGTGGAATGTAATGGAATGGAATGTGGAATGGAATGTGGAATGGAATGGAATTTAAAATGGAAATAGAATAGAATGTCAAATGGAAATAGAATGGAATGTGGAATGGAATGGAACAGAATGTGGAATGGAATGCTATGGAATGTGGAATGGTACGTGGAATGGAATGGAAAGGAATGTGGAATGGAATGTGGAATGAAATTTGGAATGCAATGGAATGGAATGGAACGTGGAATGGAATGCAATGCAATTTGGAATGGTATGGAATGGAATGTGGAAAGGAATATTGAATGGATTGGAATGGAATGGAAGGTGGAATGGAATGGAAAAGAATGTGGAACGGAATGCAATGGAATGAAATGTGGAATAGAATGGAATGGAATTCGGAATGGGAGGGAACGGAAAGGAGTTCAATGTGGAATGGAATGGAATTGAAAGTGAAATGGAATGTGGAATAGAACTTGTAATGGAATTTCATGGAACGGAATGGAATGTTGAATGGAATGGGCAATGGTACGTGGAATGGAATAGGTTGGAACGGAATGGAATGTGGAATGAAATGTGGAATGGAATGGAATTGAATGGAATGCAGAATGGAATGGAAGGTGGAATGGAATGGAATGGAATGGAACGGAATATAGAATGAAATGGAATGTGGAATGCAATGGAATGCAACAGGGAATGGAAGGTGGAATGGAACAAAATGTGGAATGGAATGGAATGCAATGTAGAATGGATTAGAATGGAATGTGGAATGGAATGTGGAATGGAATAGAATAGAATGTGGAATGGAATGGAATGGAATGGAATGTGGAATGGAATGGAATGGAATGTGGAATGGAATGGAATGGAATGTGGAATGGAATGGAATGGCATGTGAAATGGAAACAGAATGGAAAGTGAAATTCAAATAGAATGGGATATGGAATGGAATGGAATTTGGAATGGAATGAAATGTGGAATGGAATGAAATGGTATGTGGAAAGGAACGTGAAATTAAATGGAGTGGAAAGTGGAAAGGAATGTGAAACAGAATGGAATGGAATGTGGAATGGAAGGGAATGGAATGCGAATGGTATGAAGTGGAATGGAATGTGGAATACAATGGAATGCAATGGAATGGAATGGAATGGAATGGAATATGTAATGGAATGGAATGGAATGTGGAATGGAATGTGGAATGGAATGGAATGGAAAGTGGAATGGAATGTGGAATGGAACGTGTAATGGAATGGAATGGAAGAGAATGGAACGTGGAATGGAATGTGGAATGGAATATGGAATGGAATGGAATGGAATGTGGAATGGAATGGAATCGAATGTGGAATGCAATGGAATGGAATGGAATGTGGAATGGAATGGAATTGAATGTGGAATGGAATGTGGAATGGAACGTGTAATGGAATGGAATGGAAGAGAATGGAACGTGGAATGGAATGTGGAAAGGAATATGGAATGGAATGGAATGGAATGTGGAATGGAATATGGAATGGAATGGAATGTGGAATGGAATGGAATCGAATGTGGAATGGAATATTGAATGGAATGGAATGGAATGGAATGTGGAATGGAATGGAATCGAATGTGGAATGCAATGGAATGGAATGGAATGTGGAATTTAAGGGAATGGAATCTGGAATGGAATGGAATATAATGAGGAATGGAATGGAATGGAATGAGGAATGGTATGGAATGGAATGTGGAATCGAATGGAATGGAATGAGGAATGGAATTTAATGGAATGAGGAATGGAACGGAATGGAATGTGGAATTGAATAGAATTTAAGGTGGAATGGAATGGAATGGAATGGAATGTGGAAAGGAATGGAATGGAATGGAATGTTTAGTGGAATATGGAATGAACTAGAATCGAATGGAAGTTGAAAAGTAATGAAAAGGAATGTGGGATGGAATTGAATGGAATGACATGTGAAATATAATGGAAAGGAATGTAGAATGGAAGGGTATGGATTGGAATGGAATGTGGAATGGAATGGAAAGGAATATGGAATCTAATGTGCAAAGAATGGAGAGGTATGTGGAATGGAACGTGGAGTGGAATGGAATGGAAAGTGGAATGCAATGCAATGCAATGTGTAAGTGAATGAGGAATGGAATGGTATAGAATGGAATGGAATGTGGAATGGAACGTGTAATGGAATGGATAGGAATTGAATGGAATGTGGAGTGGGTTGTGGAATGGAACGTGGAATGGAATGGAATGGAATGTGGAATAGAATGTGGAATAGTATGGAATGGAATCAAATGTAATGGAATGTGGAATGGAATGGAATGGAATGTGGAATGGAATGGAATGTGGGATGGAATGGAATGGAATGTGGAATGGAATGTGGAATGGAATGAAGAATGGAATGTGGAATGGAATGGAATGGAATCTGGAAAGGAATAAGTAATGGAACGTGGAATGGAATGGAATGGAACGTGGAATGGAATGGAATGGAAAGTTGAATGTAACGGAACGTGGAATGGCGTGGAATGGAAATTGGAATGGAATGTGAGATGGAATGCAATCTAATGTGGAATGGAATGAGTAATGAATGTAACGTTTAATGGAATGGAATGCAACATGGAAAAGAACGTGGAATACAATGTGGAATGGAACGTGGAATGGATCGCGGAATTGAATGGAAAGGAACGTGCAATGGAATGGAAAGTGGAAGGGAATGGAACGTGGAATGGAATGGACTGGAAAGTGGAATGGAATAGTATAGAAAGTGGAATGCAGTAGGATGGAACTTGGAATGGAATGTGGAATGGAATGGAACGGAACGGAATGCAAAGTTGAATGGAATGGAACATGGAAAGGAATGGAATTGAATGTGGAAAGGATTGTGGAATGGAATGGAATGGAATGTGGAAAGGAATGTGGAATGGAATGGAATGTGAAATGGAAATAGAACGGAATGTGAAATGGAAATAGAATGGAATGTGGAATTGAATGAAATGGAATGTGGAATGGAATGGAATGGAATGATAAATAGAATGCGGAGTGGAATGGAATGGAATGTGGAATGGAATGTGGAATGCATGGAACGGAATATGGAATGGAATAGAATGGAATGTCGAATGGAATGTACTGGAATGGAATGTTGAATGCAATGGAATGGAATGGAATGGAAAGTGGTGTGGAATGGAATGGAATATGGAATTGAATGTGGAAAGGAATGGCATGGTATGTGGAATGGAATGGAAAGGAATGTGGAAAGGAATGCGGAACAGAATGGAATGGAACGTGGAATGGAATGGAATGGAACGAGGAACGGAATGTGGAATGGAACGTGGAATGGATTGAAATGGAATGTGTAATGGAATAAGGAGTGGAACGTGGAATGGAGTGGAATGGAACGTCTAATGGAATTTGCAATGGAAAGGAATGGAATGTGGAATGTAATGGAAAGGAATGTGGAATGGAATGTGGAATGCAATGGAATGGAACGTGGAATGGAATGAGCAATGGAACGTGGAATGGAACGCAATGGAATGTGGAATGAAACATGGAATGGAACGTGGAATGGAACGTGGAATGGAACCTGAAATGGAATGGAATGGAATGTGGAATGGAATGAGTTATGGAATGTGGAATGGAATGTAATGGAACTTGGAATAGACTGAGGAAAGGAACGTGGAATGGAATGGAATGGAACGTGGAATGGAACTTGGAATGGAACGTGGAATGAAATGTGGAATGGAACGTGGAATGTACTGGAATGGAAAGTGGAATTGAACGGAATGGAACGTGGAAAAGAATGGAATGGAAATTGGAATGCAACGGAATGCAATGTGGAACGGAATTTGGAATGGAATGTGGAATTGAATGGAATGGAATGGAATAGAATGTGGAATGGAATCCTTAATGGAATGGAATAGAAAGTGGAATAGAATGTGGAATGTAATAGTATGGAACGTGGAATGGAGAGGAATGGAACGTGGAATGGAATGTGGATTGGAATGGAACGGAAAGAAATAAAAAGTTGAATGGAATGCAACGTGGAATGGAATGGAATTGAATGTGGAATGGAAAGTGGAATGTAATGGAATGGAATGTGGAATGGAATGGAAAGTGGAACGGAAATAGAAAGGAAACTGAAATGGAAATAGAATGGAATGTGGAAAGGAAGGGAATAGAATGTGGAATGGAATCGAATGGATAGAAATGTGGAATGCAATGGAATGGAATGGAGTGGAATGGAATGTTGAATGGAATTCAATGGAATGTGGAATGGAATGTGGAGTGGAAATTGGAATGGAATTGAATGGAACGGAATGGAATGTGGAATAGAGTGTTGAATGGAAACTGTAATGGAATGGAATGGAACGTAATGGAATGTGGAATGGAATCTGGAATGGAACATGGAAAGGAATGGAATGGAATGGAATGTGGAGTGGATTGTGGAATCTATTGTGGAAAAGAATGGAATGGAATGGAATGGAAACGAATGTCGAATGGAATGAAATGGAATGTGGAATGGAATGGAATGTGGACTGGAATGTAATTGAATGGATAGGAATGGAATGGAATGCGGAATGCAATGTGGAACGGAATGCAATGAAATGGAAAGAATGGAATGTGGAATGGAAAGGGGAATTGAATCTGGAATGGAATGTGTAATGGAATGCAAGGGAATTCAATGTGGAATGGAATGTGGAATGGAATGTGGAAGGGAATGCAATGTGCAGTGGAATGGAATGGAATGTGGAATTTAGTGGAATGGGATGTGGAATGGAATGCAAAGGAATAGAATGGAAAGTGGAATGGAATGGAGTGTAATGGAATAGAATGTGGAATGGAATGTGGAACGTAATGTGGAATAGAATGGAATGGAATGTGGAATGAAATGTGGAGTGGAATGCATTGTGCAATGGAATGGAACGTGGAATGGAATGTGAAATGGCATGGAAACTGGAATGGAATGTGGAATGGAACGGAATATGCAAAGGAAAGTTGAATGGATTGGAATGGAAGGTACAACAGAATGGAATGAAATTTGGAATGGAATCTGCAATGCAATGTTGAATGTAACATGGAATAGAATGGAATGGAACGTGGAATGGAAAGTGGATTGGACAGTGGAATTGAATGTGGAATGGAATGTGGAATGTGGAATGGAATGGAATGTGGAATGGAATGCAATGGAATGTGAAATGGAACGTGGAATGGAATGGAATGCAATGTGGAATAGAATGGAATGGATTGAAACGTGGAATGGAAAAGAATGGAATTTAGATTGTTATGGAATGGAAAGGAATGGAATGTGGAATGGAATGGAATTGAGTGTGGAATGGAATGGAATGGAATGGTATGTGGGATGCAAAGTGGAAGGGAGGGGAATGGAATGAGTAATGGAATGTGGAATGGAAAGGAATAAAATGTGGAGTGGCATGGAATGGAATATGGAAAGGAATCTGGAAAGGAAGGTGGAATGAAATGGAATGGAAAGTTCAATGGAACGTGGAATGGAACACGGGATGGAATGGAGTGTAACGTGGAATTGAAAGTGGAATGGAACGTGTAGTGGAAAGTGGAATGTAATGGAAAGAAAGGTGGAATGAAAAGTGGAATGGAAACGTGAATGGAACGTGGAATGGAATGGAATGGAAAGTGGAATGGACTGGAATGGAATGTGGAATGCAATGGTATGGAATGTGGAATGCAATGGAATGGAATGGTATTTGGAATGGAATTGAATGGAATGTGGAATCGAATGGAATTGAATATGGAATGGAAAGGAATGGAATGTGGAATGGAATTGAATGGAAAGGAATGGGGACCGGAAGTGAATGAAATGGAAAGGAATGTGGATTGGAATGGAATGGAAGGTGGCATGGAAACTGGAATGGCATGGAATGGAATGTGGAATGGAATGGTATGGAATGTGGAATGGAAACTAATGCAACGTGGAACGGAACATGGAATAGAACGTGGAATAGAATGGAAAACAACGTGAAATGGAACGTGGAATTATACGTGTAATGGAAAGTGGAATGGTATAAGGAATATGGAATGGAATGGAATGGAATCTGGAATAGAATGAAATGGAATGTGGATTGGAATTGGATGGAATGTGGAACGGAATGGAATGGAATGTGGAATGGAATAGAATGAAATGTGGAAGGCAATGTAGAATGGAATGGAATGCAATGAGGAATGGCATGTTGAATGGAATGGAACGTGGAATGGAACGGAAAGGAATGTTTAATGCAATGGAATGGAATGTGGAAAGGAACGTGGAATGGAATGGAATGGAACGTGAAATGGAATGGAATGGAACGTGGCATGGAAAGTGTAATGGAATAGAATGGAACGTCAAATGGAAAGTGGAAAGAAATGTGAAATCGAACGTGGAATGGAAAGTGCAATAGAATGTGGAATATGGAATGGAATGGAATGCAATTGAATGCCTTATGGAATGGAATGGAATGTGGAATGGAATGTGGAATATATTGTGGAATGGAATGGAATGCAATGTGGAATGGAATGTGGAATGGAATCTTATTTGGAATGGAATGGAATGGAATATGGAATGGAATCAAATGGAATGGAATGTGCAATGGAATATGGAATGCAATGGAATGGAACATGGAATGGAATGGAATGTGGAATGGAATGTGGAATGTATTGTGGAATGGAATGGAATGCAATGTGGAATGGAATATGGAATGGAATCAAATGGAATGGAATGTGCAATGGATTGTGGAATCGAATGGAATGGAAAGTGGAATGGAATGAAATGGAATGTGGAATTGAACGTGGAATGGAATGGAATGGAATGGATAGGAACGTGGAATACAATGGAATGGAATGGATAGGAACGTGGAATACAATGGAATGAAAAGTGAAATGAAACGTGGAAAGGAATGCAATGGAACGTGGAATGGAACGTGCAATGGAAAGTGCAATGGAACGTGGTACTGAATGTGGAATGGAACGTGGAATGGAACGTAGAATGGAATGGAATGGAACGTGGAATGGAAAGCGGATTGGATAGTGGAATGGAATGTGGAATGGAATGTGGAATGGAATGTGGAATGTGGAATGGAATGTATTGTGGAATGGAATGCAATGGAATGTGACATGGAACGTGGAATGGAATGGAATGCAATGTGGTATGGAATGGAATGGATTGGAATGTGGAATGGAATGGAATGGAATTTCCAGTGTTTTGGATTGGAAGTGAAAGTAAAGTGGAATGGAATGGAAGGTAATGTGGACTGGTAAGGAATGGAATGGAATAGAATGTGTAATAGAATGGAATGGAATGGAATGGAATGGAATGGAATGGAATGGAATGCATTATGGAATGTGGAATGGAATGTGGAATGGAATGGAAGGTGGAATGGAATTGATTGGAATATGGAATGGAATGTGGAATGGAATATGGAATGGAATTCAATGTAATGTGGAATGGAAAGCAGAATGGAAAGTGGAATGTAATGTAATGAGGAATGGTAGGGAATGGAATGTGGAATGTGAAATAGAATGGAATGGAATGTGGAATGGAATCAGGAATTGAATGTGTAGTGGAATGGAATGGAATGTGGAATTCAATCTGTAATGGAATGTGGAATGAAATGTGGAATGGAATGGAATGAAATGGAATGGAATCTGGAATTGAATGCGTAATGGAATGTGGTATGGAATGAAATGGAGTGTGGAATCGAATGTGGAATGGAAGGGAATGAAATGTGGAATGGAATGGAATGGAATGTGGAATGCAACCTGGAATGGAATGTGGAATGTAATTGAATGTGGAATGGAATGGCATGGAATGAGGAATGGAATGTGGAGTGGAATGTAATGGAATGTGGAATGGAATGTTGAATGGGATGGAATGGAATGTGTAATAGAATGAGGAATGGGATGGAATGGAATGCGGAATGGAATATGGAATGAAATGGACTGGAATGTGATATTGAATGTGGATTGGAATATAATGGAATGTGGAACGGTATATGCAATGGAACGAGGAATGGAATGGAATGGAAACTGGAATGGAATGGAATGGAATTTGGAATGTAGTGCGGAACCAAATGGAATGGAATATTGAATGTAATTGAATGTGGAATGGAGAGGAATGGAATGTGGAAAGGAACATGGAATGGAATGTGGAATGAAAAGTAGAATAGAACCCGGAATGGAATGGAATGGAAAGTAGAATGGAATGTGGAATGGAATGTGGAATGGAACGTAGAATGGAATGTGGAATGGAAAGGAATGCAAAGTGGAATGGAACATGGAATGGAAAGAGGAATGAGACGTGGAATGGAATGTGGAATCTAATGTGGACTGGAAAGGAATGGAATATGGAATGGAAAGGAATAAAATGAGGAATGAAAAGTAATGGAATGTGGAATGGAATGTGTAATGGAATGGACTGGAGTGTGGAATAGAATGTGGAATGGAAGGGAATGGAATGTGGAACGGAATGGAATGGAACTTGGAATGGAACCTGGAATGGAATGTGGAATGTAATGTGGAATGGAATGTGGATTGGAATGAAATGGAATGTGGAATGGAATGTTGAATGGGATGGAATGGAATATGTAATAGAATGTGGAATGGAATGGAATGGAATGCAGAATGGAATGTGGAAAAAAACGAAAGGGAATGTGAAATTGAGTGTGGATTGGAATATCAGGGGATGTGAAACGGTATGTGGAATGGAACGAGGAATGGAATGGAATGGAAAGTGGAATGGAATGGAATGGAATTTGGAACGGAATGCGGAAAGGAATGGAGTGGAATATGGAATCTAATGGAATGTGGAATGTAGCGGAATGGAATGTGGAAAGGAACATGGAATGGAATGTCTAATGTAAAGTGGAATTGAACGCGGAATGGAATGGAATGGAAAGTAGAATGGAATGTGGAATGGTATGGAATGGAGTTTTTAAAGGGAATGCAATGGAATGTGTAATGGAATTTTGACTGGCATAGAATACAATGTGGAATGCAATGTGGTATTGCAAATATTGGAAAGTGGAATGGAAAGTTAGTGGAATGTGGAATGAAATGTGCAGGGGAACGTGGAATGGAACGTAGAAAGGAATGGAATGGATTGTGGAATGGAACGTGGAATGGAAGGTGGAATGGAACGGAATGGAACGTGAAACAGAAAGTGGAATGGAATGGAATGGAACGGGGAATGGAATGCGGAATGAAATGGAATGGAATGTGGTAGGCAATGTGGAATGGAATGGAATGGAACGTGGAATGAAATGCGGCATGGAACGTGGAATGGAATAGAATGCAATGTGGAATGGAAGGTGGAATGGAACGGAATGGTACGTGGAACGGAATGTGGAATGGAATGGAATGGTACATGGAATGGGATGTGGAATGGAATGGAATGGAATGTGGGATGGAATGTGGAATGGAATGGAATGTGGAAAGGAATGGATTGGAAAGTGGAATTGAATGGAATGTGGAGTGGAATGCAATGGAATGTGGAATGGAATGTGGAATAGAATGTGGAAAGCAACGTGGAAAGCGATAGAATGTGGAAGGGAAATTGGAATGGAATGGAAAGGAACATAGAATGGAACGTGCAAAGGAATGGAATGTGGAATGGAATGGAATGGAAAGGAATGAAGTGGAATGCAATGTGGAAAGGAATGGAATGGAATGCAATGTGGTATAGAATGGAATGTGGAAGGCAATGGAATGGAATGGAATGGAATCTGGAATTGAATGTGAAATGGAATGTGGAATTAAATGTGTAATGGAGTGGATTGTGGAATGGAATGTGGAATGGAATGGAATGGAATTTGTAATGGAGTGTGGAATGAAATTGAATGGAATGTGGATACGCATGGAATGAAATGTGGAATGGAATGTGGAATGGAATGTGGGATGGAATGGAATGGAAAGTGGAATGGAATGTGGAAGCGAAAGTAATGGAATGTGGAATGGAATGGAACGGGAAGAGGAATGGAATGGAATATGGTATGGAATTTAACGTTGAATGCAATGGAATGGAATATAAGGTGGAATGGAAAGGAATGGAATGGAATGGAAGGCGAAATGGAATGTGAAATGTAATGTGAAATGGAATGTGGAATGCAATGTGGAATGGAATGTAATGGAACGCAGAATGGAATGGAGTTGAAAGGAGTGGATTGGAACGTCAAATGGAACGTGTAAGGGAACGTGGAATGGAATGTGGAATGGAACATGGAATGGAAAATGAAATGGAATGGAATGGAATGGAATGGAAAGGACTGGAATGGAATGTGGAATGGAATGGAATGGATTGCAATGTGGAATGGAATGAAAAGGAATGGAATGAAATGGAATGCAAATCGGAATAGAATGTAATGGAATGCAGCATGGAACGGAATGGAATGCAGAAAGGAATGGAATGGAATCTTGAATGGAATGGAATGGAATATGGAATGGAAAGGAATGGAATGGAAAGGAATGTGGAATGTAGTGGAATTGAAAGTGGAATGGAATGGAATGGAATGCATTGTGGAATGGAATGGAATGGAATCAAATGCAATGGAATGAGGAATGGAATGGAAAGGAGTGCAATGTGGAATGGATTCGAACGGAATGTAATGGTATGGAATGTGGAATGGAATGGAATGGAATGCGGAAAGGAATGGAATGCAATGTTCGGTGGATTGGAATGGAATGTGGAATGGAATGGAATGGATAGTGGAATGAAATGGAATGGAAAGGAAATGAATGGAATGTGGAATGGAATGGAATGGAAAGGAAATGATTGGAATGTGGAAAGGAATGGAATGGAATGATTAATGAAATGTGGAATGAAATGGAATGCAAAGTGGAATGGAATGTGGAATGGAATGGAATGGAATTTGGAATGGAATGGAATGGAATAGAATGGAAAGGAATATTTAATGGAATGGAATGTGGAATGGAAATGAACGGAGTGTGTAATCGAAAAGATGTGAAAGTTAAATGGAATGGAATGGAATTCGGAATGGAATGGAATGGAATGTGTAATGTATTGGAATGAAATGTGGAAAGGAATGTGGAATGGGTTGGAATAAAATGTGGAATAGAATTTACAATGGAATGGAATGGAGTGGAATGGAAGGGAATGGAATGGAATATGGAATGGAATGGAATGGAATGCAATTTTGAGTGCAATAAACCGGAACGCAGAATGGAATGGAATGGAATGCCGACTAGAGTGCAATGGAATGTGGAATGGAATGGAATGGAAGGTGGAATGGAATGGAATGGAATGTGGAATGGAATGTGAAATGGAATGGAATGGAAAGTGGAATGGAATGTCGAATGGAATGGAATGGAACATGGAATGGAATGTGTAATTGAATGGAATGCAACGTGGTGATTTAATGTGCAATGGAATGGAATGGAATGTGGAATGGAATGGAATGGAATTTGGAATGAAATGTGGAGTGGAATGGAATGGAATTTGGAATGGATAGTGCAATGGAATGGAATGGAAAGTGGAATGGAATTTAATGGAATGTGGAATGGAATGGAATGGAATTTGGAATGAAATGTGGAATGGAATGGAATGGAATGTGGATTGGAATGGAATGGAATGTGGAACGGTATGGAATGGAATGTGGACTGAAACGGAATTGAATGTGGAATGGAATGGAATGGAATGTGGAACGGAATGGAATGGAATGTGGAATGGAATGTAAAGTGGAATGGAAAGGAATGGACAGCGAAATGAAATGTGGAATGGAATGGAATGTGGATTGAAATGGAATGAAGTGTGGAATACAATGGGATGGAATGTGGGATGGAAGGCAACGGAATGTGGAAAGGAATGGAATGGAAAGTGGAATGGAATGTTGAATAGATTGGAAGGGATTGTGGCGTGGAAAGTGGAATGGAATGGAAACTGGAATGGAATGTGGAATAGATTGGAAGGGAATGTGGCGTGGAAAGTGGAATGGAATAGAATGGAATGGAATGGAATGTGGAATTGAATGGAATGGAATGTGGAATGGAATGGAATGGAATGTGGAATGGAATGGAATGGAATGTGGAATGGATTGTGGAATGAATTGGAATGGAATGGAACGTAACGTGGAAAGGATTGTGGACTGGATTGTAATGGAAAGTGGAAAGGAATGTGAAATGGAATGGAATTGAAAGCGGAATAGAATGGAATGGAATGGAATGTGGAATGGATTGGAACGGAATGGCATTGAATGGAATGCAAAGTGGAATGCATTTTAACGGAATGGAATGGAATGGAAAGCGGAATGGAATGGAATGGAATGCGAAATGGTATGGAATGAAATGCAGAATGGAATGGAATGGAATGTGGAATGGAATGGAAAGGAATGTGGAATGGTAAGAGGAATGGAATGTGGAATGTAATGTGGAATGGAACGGAAGGGAATGTGGAATGGAAAATGGAATGGAATGTGGAATGGATTGTGGAATAGGACGGAATGGAAAATGCAATGGAATGTGGCATGGAATGTTGAATGTAAAGTGGAATGGAACGTGGAATGGAATGGAATGGAAAGTGGAATGCAATGTAGAATGGAACGGAATGGAATGTGGAATGGAATGTGGAAAGGAAGGGAGCGGAACAAGGAATGGAACATGGAGTGGAAAGTGGAATAGAACATGGAATATAACGCGGAATGGGATGTGGAATGAATGTAGAATGGAATGGAATGGAATGTGGAATGGAATGGATTGGAAAGTGGAATGGAAAGTGGAAAGGAATGGAATGGAATTTGGAATGTAACGTGGAATGCAATGGAATGGAGCGTAGAATGGAATGTGGAATGGAATAGAAAAGAATTTGGTATGGAAGGGAATGGAAAGTAATGTGGAATGGAATGGGGAATGGAATGGAATGGAACGTGAAATGGAATGGAATGGAATGTGGAACAGAATGGAATGGAATGTGCAATGGAACGGAATGGAATGGAATGTGCAATGGAATGGAATGGAATGGAATATGGAATGGAATGGAATGTGGAATGGAATGTTAAATTGAATGGAATGCAATATGGAATGGAATGGAATGGAATGCAATGTGCAATGTAATGGAATGCAATGTGGAGTGGAATGGAATGCAATGTGGAATGGAATGGAATGGAATGTGGAATTGAATGGAATGGAATGAAGTATGGAAAGGAATGGAATGAAGTATGGAAAGAAATGGAATGTTAGGCAATGTGGGATGGAGTGGAATGGAATGTGGAATTGAATGCAGGCGAATGTGCAAAGGATTGGAACGGAATGTGGAATGGAATGGAATGAAATGTGTAATGGAATGGAAATAAACATAGAATGCAACGTGAAATTCAATGTGGAATGGAAAGGAATGGAATGTGGAATGGAATAGAATGGAATATGGAATGAAGAGGAATATGCACTGGAATGGAATTTAATGTTTAATGGAATGGAATGGAATGTGAATGGAATGGAATTGAATGTGGAATGGAATTTAGAATTGAATGGAAAGCAATGGAATGGAATGTGGAAAGGAATAGAATGTATAACGGAAAGGTATGGAATGTGGAATGGAATGGAATGGAATGTGGAATGGAATGTGGAATGGAATGTAATTAAAAGTGGAATGGAATGTGCAATGGAATGGAATGGAATGGAATGCAACGTGGAATGGAATGTGGAATAGAATGGAATGGAATGCTGAATGGAAAGGAATGCTTTGTGTAAAGGGATGGAATGGAACTTGGAATGGAATATGGAATGGAGTAGAATGGAATGGAATGCGGAACGGTTTGCAATGGAATGTGGAATGCAATGTGGAATAGAATGGAATGGAATCTGGAATGGAATGGATTGCAGACTGGTATGTGGAATGGAATATGTAATGGAATGGAAAGGAATGGAATGTGGAAAGGAATGGAATGGTATATGGGATGGAATGGAATGGAATCGTATGTGGAATAGAATGTAATGGAATATGGAATGGAGCATGGAATGGAATGGAATGTAGAGTGGAATTTGGAATGGAATGGATCGTGGAATGGAATGTGGAATGGAATGGAATGGAATGTAGAATAGAATGTGGAATGGAGTGGAATGGAATGTGGAATGCAATGTGGAAAGGAATGGAATCGAAAGTGGAATGGAATAGAATGGAATGTGGAATGGAATATGGAATGGAATGCTATGGAATGTGGAAGGGAATTGAATGGAATGCGGAATGGAACGTGGAATGGAACGTGGAATGGAACGTGGAATGGAACATGGAATGGAACAACGAATGGAATGGCAGGGAAGATGGAACAGATTGCAATGGAACAAGTAATGGAAAAGAATGGAACGTGCAATGGAATATGCAATTGAACATGGAATGGAACGTGGAATAGAACGTGGAATGGAATGGAATGGAATGCGGGATAGAGGGGAAAATGATGTGGAATGGAAAGTGGAATGGAATGTAATGGAATATTTAATGGAATGCAATGGAATTTGGAATGGAATGGAATCGAATGTGGAATGGAAGGTGGATTTGAATGGAAACGAATGTGGAATGGAATGGAATGAAATGTGGAATGGAATGTTTAATGTAATGGAATGGAAAAGAATCTGGAATGGAATGGAATGGAATGGAATTGAATGCGGATTGCAATGGACTGGAAAGGAATGGAATGTGGAATGGAATGGATGGGAATGTGGAATGGACTGTGGGATGAAATGGAATGGAATGTGGAAATGAAAGAAATTGAATGTGGAATGGAATAGAATGGAATATGGATTGGAATGCAGCGGAATGTAGAATGGAATGGAGCAGAATGTGGAATGGAAGGGAACGGAATGTGGAATGGAATCGAATGGAATATGGAATGGAATGGAATGTAATGGAATGTAGAAGGCAATGGAAGGGAATTTGGAATGCAATGCGGAATGGAATGGAATGTAATGGAATGGAATGTAGAATGGATTGCAATGGAATGTGGAATGGAATGTGGAATGGAAAAGAATGGAATGTGTAAAGGAATGTGGAAAGGAATGGAATGGAATGGAATGTGAATTGGAATTTGGAATGTAATGGAATTGAAGGTGGATCGGAATTTAATGGAACGTGAAATTCACTGTGGAATGGAAAGTGGAATGGAATGGAATGGAATGTGGAATGGAATGTGTAATGGAATGGAGTGGAATGTGGATTGGAATGTGGAATGGAATGTGGAATGGAATGTGGCATGGAATGTGGAATGGAATAGAAAGGAATGTGGAATGGAATGGAATTTAATGCAGAATGGAATGTGGAATGGAATGGAATGGAATCTGGAATGGAATGTCGAATGGAATGGAATGTTAAATGGAATGGAACGGAATGTGAAATTGAAAGGAATGGAAGGTGGAATGGAATGTGGAATGGAAAGGAATGGATTGGAAGGTGCAATGGAATGGAATTGATTGGAATGGAATGTGGAATGGAATGGAAAGGATTGCGGAATGAAATGGAATGAAATGGAATGCGGAATGGAAGGGAATGGAAACGAATGGAATGGATGTTGAATGGAATGCTATGGAATGTGGAATGGAATGGAATGGAATTTGGAATGGAATGCAAAAGAATGGAATGTGGAATGGAATGGAATGGAAAGGAATGGAATGTGGAATGGAATGGACGGGAATGTGGAATGGAATGCTGAATGAAATGGAATGAAATGTTGAAGGGAAAGGAAAGTAATGCGGAATGGAATGGAAAGGAACATGGAATGGACCGTAATGTGGAAAGGAATGTAACTGAATGGAGTGGAATAGACTGTGGAATGAAATGGAGTGCAATGTGGAATGGAATGGCATGGAATGTAGAATGGAATCCAATGTAATATGGAATGGAATGGAATGGAAAGGAAAGGAAAGTGGAATGGAATGGAAAGAATACGGAATGGTATTTGTAATCGAATTGAATTGAAAGGAATGGAATGTGGAATGGAATGGAAGAGGATGTGGAATGGAATGTGGAATGGAATGAAAGGGAATGTGGAAAGGAATGGAATGGAATTTGGAATGGAATGGAATTGAATGTGGTTTGGAATGGAATGGAATTCAATAGAATGTGAAATGTAATGTGGAATGGAATGGAATGAAATGTGAAAGTGAATGGAATGGAATCTGAAATGGAAGGTGGAATGGAATGCAATGGAATGTGGAATGACATGGATGGAATTTGGAATGGAATGAAACGGAATGTTAATTGGAATGGAAAGGATTGTGGAATGGAATGTGGAATGGAATGTGGAATGGAATAGAGTGGAATGTGGAATGGAATAGAGTGGAATGTGGAATGGAATATGGCATGTAATGGAGAGGAGTGTGGAATGGAATGTAATGGAATGGGATGTGGAATGGAATGGAATGGAATATGGAATGGAATGTGGAATGATGTGGAATGGAATGTGCAATGATATGGAATGGAACTTGGAATGGAATGTGGAATGGAATGGAATGGAATGTGGAATGGAATGGAATGGAATATGGAATGGAATGGAATGTGGAATGGAATGGAATGGAATATGGAATGGAATGGAAGGTGGAAAGGAATGTAATGTTGTGGAATGGAATGGTATGGAATGTGGAAACGAATGTAGTGGAATGTGGAATGGAATGAAATCGAATGTGGAATGGAAACAAATGGAATATGGAATGGAATGGAATGGAAATGAATGGAATGCAGAATTGAATAGAAGGGAATTTTGAATGCAATGTGGAACGGAATGGAATGGAATCGAAAGGAATGTGGAATGGAATGGAATGGAATGTGGAATGGAATGGAATGGAATGTGGAATGGAAAGTGGAAAGGAATGGAATGGAATGTGGAATGGAACGTGGAATGGAATGGAATGGAATGTGTAATGGAATGTGTAATGGAAAAGAATGGGACATGAAATTGAATGTGGAATGGAATGTGGAATGGAATGGAATGGAATGCGGAATGGAATATGGAATGGAATGTGGAATGGAAGGGAATGGAATGTGCAATGAAATGTGGAATGGAAAGGATTGGAACGTTGAATGGAATGTGGAATGGAATGCGGAATGGAATGTGGAAATAAATGGAAAGGAACGTTGAATGTAATGGGGAATGGAACGTGGAATGGAATGCAATGGAAGGTGAAGTGGAACGTGGAAAGGAAGGTTGAATGGAACGTGGAATGGAACGTGGAATGGGATGTGCATGGAATGTGGAATAGAATGGAAACGAATGTGGAATGGAATGGAATGGAATGCGGAAAGGAATGGAATTGAATTTGGAAAGGAATGTGGAATTTAATGAAATGCAAGGTGGAATGGAATGGAGTGCAATGTGGAATGGAATGGAATGGAACGTGGAATGGAATGGAATTGAATGTGGAATGGAAAGTGGAATGGAATGGAATGGAAACTGGAATGGAATGTGGAATGGAATGGAATGTTAAAAGGAATGTAATGCAATGGAATGGAATGTGAAATGGAAAGGAATGGAATGTGGAATGGAATGTGGAATGGAATGGAATGGAATGGAAAGTGCAATAGAATGGAATGGAAAATGCAATGGCATGGAATTCAATGGAATGGAATGTGGAATGGAATGGAATGTATTGTGGAATTAAACGGAATGGAATGGAATCTGGAATGGAAGGGAATGGAAACGAATGGAATGGAATGTGGAATGGAATGCAATGGAATGTGGAAAGGAACGGAATGGAATGTGGAATGGAATGGAAGGGAAAGTGGAATGGAATTTGGAATGGAAGGGAAAGGAATGTGGAATGGAATGCAATGGAGGTTGGAATGGAATGGAATGGAAGGTAGAATGAAATGGAATGGAATGGAATGTGGAATGGAATGGAATGAAATATGAAATTGAATGGATTGGAATGTGCAATGGAATGGAATGGAATCGATGTGGAAGGGAATGGAATGAAATGTGTAATGGAATGCGTAATGGAAAGGAATTGAATCTGGAATGGAAGGTGGAATGATATGGAATGCAATGTGGAATGGAATGTGGAATGGAATGGAATGGAACGTGGAATGGAAGGTGGAATGAAACTTGGAATGGAATGTGGAATGGAATGAAAAATAGAATGGTATGGAATTTGGAATGGAATGGAACGGTATGCGGAACGGAACGTGGAATGGAAGGGAATTGAAAGCAATGGAATAGGGAAGAGAAAGTGCAGTGGAATGGTATGGAATGTGGAATGGAATTGAATGGAGTGGAATGTGCAATGGATTGGAATGGAATGAAGGATGGAATGTGGAATGGAATTTGGAATGGAATAGAGTGGAATACGGAATGGAATAAGGAAAGGAATGGACTGTAGTGTGTAATGGAACGGAATGGAATTTGGAATGGAATGAAATGGAATGGAATGGAATGTGGAATG
The DNA here is from genome assembly GCF_028885625.2 of Pongo pygmaeus. Taxonomy (NCBI): domain Eukaryota; kingdom Metazoa; phylum Chordata; class Mammalia; order Primates; family Hominidae; genus Pongo; species Pongo pygmaeus. The sequence goes on along the minus strand of NC_072386.2, from coordinate 8,574,497 downwards.
GAATGTGGAAAGGAATGGAATGGAATGTGGAATGGAATGGAATCGAATGGAATGGAATGGAATACGCAATGGAATGGAATGGAATGTGGAATGGAATGGAGTGGAATGTTGAATGGAATGCTATGGAATGAGGAATGGAATGTGGAATGGAATGGAGAGGAATGTGGAATGGAATGTGGAATTGAATGGAATGGAACGTAGAATGGAATGGAATGTTGAGTGCAATGGAATGGAATATAATGTGGACAGGAAGGGAGTGGAATGTGGAATGCAATGTGGAATAGAATGTGAAATGGAATGAAATAGAATGTGGAATCGAACGTGGAATGGAACGTGGGATGTCATGTGTAAAACATCGTGGAATGTAACGTGGAATGGAACGTGGAATGGAATGTGGAATGGAAAGTTGAATGGAATGGAATGGATTGTGGAATGAAATGGAACTGAATGTAGACTGGAATTGAGTGGAATGGAGTTTAATATGCAATGGAATGGAATAGAATGGAATGGAATGTGGAATGGAATTCAACAGAACTTGGAATGGAATGGAAGGGAATGTGGAATGGAATGGAAAGTGGAATGCAATGGAATAGAATGTGCAACGCAAGGGAATTGAATGTGGAATTCAATGGAAATGATCGTGGAATGGAACGTGAAATGGAACATGGAAAAGAAAGTGGAATGCAATGGAAAGGATCGTGGAATGGAACGTGAAATGGAACATGGAATGGAACGTGGAATGCAATGGAATGGAACATGGATTGGAACGTGGAATGGAACGTAGAATGGATTGGGATGGAAGGGAATGGAATGGAATGGAATGTGGAAAGGAATGGAATGGAATGTTGAGTGGAATGGAATGGAATGTGGAATGGAATTTGGAATTTAATTGAATGGAATGAAATTGAATGTGTAATGGAATGGAATGGAATGTGGAATGGAATGAAATGCAATGTGGAAAGGAATGGAATGGAATGTGGAATGGAGAGGAATGGAAAGTTTAATGGAATGAGGAATGGAATGGAATGTGGATTGGAATGGAATGGAATGTGGAATGGAATCGAATAGAATGCGGAATGGAATGGAATGTAATGTGGAATGGAATGGAATGGAACGTGGAATGGAATGTGGAATGGAATGTGGAATGGAATGGAATGGCATGTGGAATGGAGTTGGAACGGATTGGAATGGAATTGAAAGTAATGTGGATTGGATTTTTCAATGGATTGGAATGGAATGGGGAATGGAGTGTGAAATGGAATTAAATTGAATGGAAAGGAATGTGGAATGGAATGGAATTGAAAACGGAATGGAATGGAATGGAATGGAATGCGATGTGGAATGGATTGGATCGGAAAGGAATGGAATGGAATGCAGAATGGAAAGGAATGGAATGCAATGTGGAATGGATTGGAATAGAAGGGAATTGAATGTAAAGCGGAATGGAATGTAATAGAAAGTGGAATGGAATGGAATGGAATGTGAAATGGAATGGAATGGAATAGAACATGGAATGGAGTGGAATGTGGTATGAAATATTGAATTGAATGTAATGGAAAGTGGAATGGAATGTGGAACGGTATAGAATGGAATGGAATTTGGAATGGAATGGAAAGGAATGGAAGGCAATATGGAATGGAATGGAATGTGGAATGGAATGGAATGGAATGAGGAATGGAATGGAATGCTATGTGAAATGCAATGGAATGGAATGGGGAATGGAAGAGAATGGAATGTGGAGTGGAATGGAATGGAATATGGAATGGAACGGAATGGAATGTGGAATGGAATTGATGGGAACGTGAAATGGAATGGAATGGAATGTGGAATGGAATGTGGGATGGACAGGAAATGAATGTGGAATTCAATGTGGAATGGAATGGAATGGAAAGTGGAATGAAAGGTGGAACGGAATGGAAGGCAATGCAATGTGGAATGGAATGCAATGGAATGCAGAATGGAAAGGAAAGCACAACGGATTGGAATGGAATTCAATGTTTAACAGAATGTAATGGAAAGTGGAATGGAATGGAATGGAACGTGGAATGGAATGTGGAATGGAATGGAATGGAAAGTGGAATGGAATGTGCAATGGAACGGAATGGAATGAGGAAAGGAATGGAATGGAATGTGAAATGGAATGGAACGGAATGTGGAACGGAATGGAATGCAATCTGGAATGGAATGGAATGGAATGTGGAATGGAATGGTATGCGGAATGGAATGGAATGGAATGTGCAATGGAATGTGGAATGGAATTGAATGGAATTTGGAATGGAATGTGGAATGAAATGGAATGGAATGGAATGGCAGTGGGAATGGAATGGAATGCAATACGTAATTGAATAGAATGGAATGTGGAGTGAAATGGAATGGAATGTGGAAGGCAATGGAATGGAACGTGGAAAGGAATGTGGAAGATAATTGAATGGAATGTGGAATGGAAAGGAATGGGATGTGGAATGGAAAGTAAAGGGAAATGGAGAGGAATGGAATGTGGATTGGAATGAAATGAAATGTGGATTGTAATGGAATGTAATTGAACGGAATATGAAATGGAATGTAATGAAATGGAATGTGGAAAGGTATGTTGAATAGAACGGAATGGAATGTGGAATGGAATCAAATGGAATGTTGAAAGGAATCTGGAATGGAATGGAATGGAATGGAAAGTGGAATGGAATGGATTGGAATGTGGAATGAAATGTGGAATAGAATAGAATGGAAAGAGGAATGGAATGTGGAATGGAATGGAATGGAATTTGGAATGGAACTAAATGGAATGGAAAGGAATGTGGAATGGAAAGGAATGTGGAATGGAATGGAATGGCATTTGGAATGTAATGTAATGGAATGGAATGGAATGTGGAATGGAATGGAACTGTCGGTGGAATTCCATGGAATGTGGAATGGAATATGGAATGGAGTGGAAAGGAAAGGAATATAATTTGGAATGGAATGGAATGCAATGTGGAATGGAATGGAATAGAATACGGAACGGAATGGAATGGAAGGTGGAATGGAATGGTGTGGAATGTTGAATGGAATGAAGTGGAAAGCGAAGTGGAATGCCAGAATGGAATGGAATGCTGAATGAAATGGAATGGAAGGTGGAAAGGAATGGAATGGAATGGAATGTAGAATGGAATGCAATGGAAAGGGAAATGGAGTGCCGGAATGGAATGGAATGCTGAATGAAATGAAATGGAAGGTGGAACGGAATGGAATGGAGTGGAATGTAGAATGGAATGGAATGGAATGTGGAATGGAATAGAATGGAATGTAGAATGGAATGTGGAAAGGAATGGAATGCAATGTGTAATGGAATGGAATGGAATGTAGAATGGAATGTGGAATGGAATCTAATGCAACGTGGAATGGAAAGTGGAATAGAGTGGAATGAAATTTGAAGGAATGTGGATTGAAATGGATGGGAATATGGAATGGAATTGAATGGAATGGAATGTGGAATGAAGTGCAAATGAATGTGGAATGGAATGGAATGGAAAATGGAATAGAATGTAATAGAATGCAATGTGGAATGGAATGTATTGAAATGCGGAATGGAATGGAATGCAACGTGGAATGGAATGGAATGGAATGTGGAATGGAATGGAATTGAATGTGGAGTGGAATGGATTGGAATGTGGAATAGAAGGTGGAATGGAAAGCAAAGGAGTGGAATGGAATGTGGAATGGAATGGAAAGGAATGCCGAATGGAATGGAATCGAATATGGAATGGAATCCAATGGAATGGAATGATATGTGGAATAGAATGCAACTAAATGTGCAGTGGAATGTGTAATGTAATGGAATGGAATGTGGAATGGAATGGAATAAAATGTGGAAAGGAAAGTGGAATGTAATGGAAATGAATGTCTAAAGGAATGTGGAATGGAATGGAATAGAATGCAATGTGGATTGGAAAGCAATGGAATGTGGAAGGGAATCAAATGGAATGTGGAATGGTGTGAAATGGAATGCAATGTGGAATGGAATGGAATGCTATAAAATGTGGAATCAAATGGAATGGAAGGTGGAATGGAAAGCAACGGAATGCAGAATGGAATTGAAAGGAATGTGGATTGGAATGTGGAATGGAATGGAATGGCATGGAATGTAATGTGAAATGGAATAGATTTGAATCTGGAATGGAATGGAATGGAATGTGCAATGGAATGGAATGCAATGTGCAATGGAATAGAATACAATGTTGAATGGAATGGAATGGAATGTGGAATGGAAAGGAGTGGCATGAAACGTGAAATGGAATGGAATGGAATGGAATGCAATGTGGAATGGAATATAATGGAATGTGGAATGCAATGTAATTTAACGTGGAATGCAACGTAATGGAAACTGGAATCGAATAGAATGCAATGTGGAATGGAATGTGTAATGGAATAAAATGGAATGGAATAGAAAGGGGAATAGAAAGGAATATAAAGAGGAACGGAAAGGAATGGAATGTGGAGTGGAATGGAATGGAATATGGAAAGGAATGGAATGGAGTGGAATGTGGAATAGATTGGAATTGAATGTGGAATGGAATGGAATGGGATGTGGAAATAAATATAATGGAATGTGGAATGGAATGGAATGGAAAGTGGTATGGAATGTGGAAGGGAATGGAAAGAAATGGAATTGAAAATGGAATGGAATGGAATGGAATATGTAATGGAATGGAATGGAATATATAATGGAATGGAATGGAATGCAATGTGGAATGGAATCGAATTGAAAGTGGAATGTAATGTTATGGAATGCTGAATTAAATGGAATGGAATTTGCAATGGAATGGAATGGAATGGAATGCAATGTGGAATGGAATGCAATGGAATCTGGAATGGAATGGAATGGAATGTGGAATGGAATGGAATGGGACTCAATGTGGAATGGAATGGAATGGAATATGGAATGGAATGGAATGGAATGTGGAATGGAAGGGAATGTGGAATGGAATGGAAAGTAAAGTGAAATGGAATGTGGAATGAAAAGTGGAATGGAATGGAATGCAATGTGGAATGGAATGGAAAGGAATGTGGAATGGAATATGGAATGGAATGGAATGGAATGGAAACTGGAATGGAATGGATTGGAAAATTGAATGGATTGTAATTTAATAGAATGTGGAATTGAATGGAATTGAATGTGGAATGGAATGTGGAATGGAATGGAATGCCATGTGGAATGGAATGAAGTGGAACGTGGAATGGAATGGAATGGATTGTGGAATGGAAAGGAATGGAATGAGGAATGGAATGGAATGCAATATGGAATGGAATGGAATCGAATGCAAAGTGGAATGGAAAGGAACTGAATGTGGAATGGAATGCAATGGAATCTGGAATGGTATGTGGAATGCAATGGAATGGAATGTTTAAAGGAATGGAATGCAATGGGTAATGTAATGGAATGAAATGTGGAATGGAAAGTGGAATGGAATGAAATGGAATGGAAAGTGGAATGGAAAGGAATGGAATGTGGAATGGAATGTGGAATGGAACAGATCGTGTAATGGAGTGGAATGGAATGTGGTATGGAATTCAATGGAATGTGGAGTGGAATGTGGAATGGAATGGAATGGAATGTGGAATTGAAAGTGGAACAGAATGGAGTGTAATGAGGAATGGAATGGAATGGAACATGGAGTGGAATGGAATGGAATGTAGAACGAAATAGAATTGAATGTGGAATGGAATGTGGAATTCAGTGGAAACGATCATGGAATGGAAAGTGCAATGGAACATGGAATGGAATAAAAAGGAATATGGAATGGAACATGGAATGGAATGGGGAATGGAAATGAATTCAATGGAATGGAATGGAATGGAATGGAATGGAATGGCAGGTGGAATGGAATGGAATACAATACGGAATTAAAAAGAATGGAATGTGGAATGGCATGGAATGGAATGTGGAATGGAATGGAATGGAACGTGGAATGGAATGTGTAATAGAAAGTGGAAAGGAATGTGGAAAGTAATGGAATGGAATGTGGAATGGAAAGGAGTGGGATGTGGAATGGAATGTAACGGGGAATGGAAAGGAATGGAATGTGGATTGGAACAGAATGAAATGTGGATTTTAATGGAATGTAATTGAATGGAATATGAAATGGAATGGAGTAGAATGGAATGTGGAAAGGGATGTTGAATGGAATGGAATAGAATGTGGAATCGAACGTGGAATGGAATTGAAAGGGATGTGGAAAGGAATGTGGAATGAAATGGAATGGAAAGTGGAATGGAATGGAATGGAATGTGGAATGAAATGTGGAATAGAATGGAATGGAAAGTGGAATGGAATGTGGAATGGAAAGGAATGGAAAGTGTAATGGAATGGATTGGAATTTAGAATGGAATGGAAGGGAAAGGAAAGGAATATGGAATGGAATGGAACGGAATAGAATGCGGAATGGAATGGAATGGAATGTGGAATCGAATGGAATCTGGATTGGAATGGAATGGAGTGTGGAATGGAATGGAATAGAATGCGGAATGGAATGGAATGGAATGTAGAATGGAATGGAATGAAAATTCGAATGGAATGTGGAATTGATTGGAATGGAATGTGGAATGAAATGTGGTATGGAATGGAATGGAATGTGGAATGGAGTTGGAATGGATTGGAATGGAGTGGAAAGTAATCTGGAATGGATTGTGCAATGAATTGGAATGGAATGGGGAATGGAGCGTGAAATGGAATGGAATCGAATGGAATGGAATTTGGAAGGAACTGAATTGAATGCGGAATGCAATGGAATGGAATGCAATGTGCAATGGATTGGAACGGAATGGAATGGAATGGAATGCGGAATTCCCTGTGTAATGTATTGGAGCAGAATGGAATGGAATGGAACGCGGAATGGATTGGAATAAAATGTGGAATGGAATGGAATTGAAAGGAATGTAACATGGAATGGAATGGACTGTAGAATGAAATGTGGAATAGAATGGAAGGGAAAGTGGAATGGAATTTGGAATGGAATGGAATGGAATGGAATTTGGAATGGAATGGAATGGAATAGAAGGGAATATGGAATGAAATTTGGAACGGAAAGGAATGGAATGGAATTTGGAATGTAATGCAATGCAATGGAAGGGAATATGGAATGCATTGCAATGTGGAATGGAATGGAATTCAATGTGGATTGGAATGGATTGGAACGAAGTGTGGAATGGAACAGAATGGAATGCAATGTGGAATCGAGTGGAATGGAATGTAGTATTGAATGCAATGGAATGTGCAAAGGAATGAAATGGAATGTGGAATGGAATGTGGAAAGGAATGGAAAGGAATGTGGAATGGAATGGAATGGAATGTGAAATGGAATTCGGATTTGACTGGAAAGGAAAGGAACGGAATGTGGAATGGAATGGAATATATAATGGAAAGGAATGGAAAGTGGAATGGAATGGAATGGAATGGAAATGCATGTGGAATTGAATGTAATGGAATGTGGAATGGAAAGTGCAATGGAATGGAATAGAATGGAATGGAAAGTGTAATGGAATGGAATGGAATGCAATGTGGAATGGAATGCAATGGAATATGGAAAGGAAAGGAATGCAATGGAATGTGTAATGGAATTGAATGAAATGCAAAGTGGAATGGAATGCAATGGAATATGGAATGGAATGGAATGTAATTTGGAATGGAATGGAATGGAAAGTGGAATGGAATGTGGAATGGAATGGAATGGAATGGAATAGAATGTTGAATGGAATGGAAAGGAATGTGGAATGGAATTGGGATTTGAATGGAAAGGAAAGGAATGGAATGTGGAATGAAATGCAATGTGGAATGCAATGGAATGTGGAATGGAAAGCAATGGAATATGGAAAGGAAAGGAATGCAATGGAGTGTGTAATGGAATTGAATGAAATGCAATGTGGAATAGAATGTAATGGAATGTGGAAAGTAATGCAATGTGGAATGGAATGGAATGCAATGGAATGTGGAAGGAATGTAATGGAATGCAATGTGGAATGCAATGCAATAGAATATGGAAAGGAATGGAATGGAATGGAAGGTGGAGTGGAATGGAATGGAATTCAATGTGGAATGGAATGCAATGGATTGTGGAATGGAATGGAATGCAATGTGGTATGAAACGGAATGGAATAGAATGGAATGCGAAATAGAATGTGGAATGAAAAGTGGATCGGCATGAAATGGAACGTGGAATGGAATGGAGTGCAACGTGGAATTGAATTGAATGGAACATGGAATCGAACGTGGAATGACACGTGGAATACAATGTGAAATGGAATGTGTAATGTAATGGAATGAAATGTGGAATGGAATGGACAGGAATGTGCAAAGGAATATGGAATGGAATGTGGAATGGAACGCAATGGAATGTGGAATGGAATGTGGAATGGAATGTGGAATGGAACTTGGAATGGAAAGTGGAATCGAATGGAATTGATAGTGGAATGGAAGGTGGAATGGAACATGGAATGGAAGGTGGAATGGAATGGAATGGAACGTGGAATGGAATGTGTTTTGGAATTTAAAAGAATGTGGAATGGAATGGACTGTAGAATGAAATGTGGAATGGAATGGAATGGAATGGAATATGAAATGGAATGTGGAACGGAGTGTGGAATTGAATGTGGAATGGAATGTGGAATGAATGTGGAAAGGAACGGAATGGAATGTGAAATGGAAAGTGGAATGGAATGGAATGGAATGTGGAATGGAACGGATTGGAATGTGGAATGGAATGGAATGGAATGTGGAACGGAATGTGGAACAGAATGTGGAACGAAATGTGGAAGGGAATGTGGAAAGGAATGTGCGATGGAACGGAATGGAATGTGAAATGCAATGGAATGGAATGTGTATTGGAATGTAGAATGGAATGGAATGGAATGTGAAATGGAAAGTGGAAAGGAATGTGGAAATGTGCGGAATGGAATGTGGAATTTAAGGTGGAATGGAGTGTGGATTGGAATGTGGAATGGAATTTGGAATGCAGTGCAGTAAGGAAGGTGGAAAGGAATGTGGAATGGAAATGAATTGAATGTGGAATGGAATGTGGAATGGAGAGTGGAATGGAATGGGGAATGGAAGTGAATGGAATGTGGAATGGAGTGTGGAATGGAGTGTGGAATGGAATGTGGAACAGAATGTGGAACAAAATGTGGAATGGAAAGTGGAACGGAATGTGTAATGGAATGTCAAATGAAATGCAATGGAATGTGGAATTGAACGTGGAATAGAATGGAATGGAATGTGGAATGGTATGTGGGATGCAATGTGGAATGGATTGTGGAATGGAATGTGGAATGGAATATGGAATGCAATGCAATGGAATGTGGAAAGGAATGTGGAATGGAACGTGGAACGGCATGAAATGGAACATGGAATGGAATGGAATGGAACGTGGAATGGAATGGAATGGAACCTGGAATGGAACTTGGAATGGAATGTGGAATGGAATGTGGAATGGAATGGAATGTGGAATGGAATGTGCAAAGGAATATGGAATGGAAAGTGGAATGCAATGTGGAATGGAACGCAATGAAATGAGGAATGGAATGTGGAATGGAACGTGGAATTAAAAGTGGAATGGTATGGAATGGAAAGTGGAATGGAATGTGGAATGAAACGTTGAATGGAAACTGGAATGGAATGGAATGGAACGTGGAATGGAATGTGGAATGGAATGGAATGGAATGTGGAATAGAATGTTGAATGGAGTGTGGAATGGGATGGAATGGAATGGAATGTGAAATGGAATGTGAAATGGAATGTGAAACGGATCGTGGAATGGAATGTGGAATGGAATGAGATGGAACGTGGAATGGAACGTGGAATGGAATGTGGAATCGAATGGAATGGAATATGGAATGGAATGTGGAATAAAATGGAGTGGAAAGTGAAATCTATTCCATTCCACATTTCATTCCATTCCATTCCAAGCTCCATTCCACATACCATTCCACTTTCCATTCCACATTCCATTCCATTCCATTCCATTCCATTCTTTCCACATTCCATTCCACATTCCATTCCATTCCATTCCACATTCCATTCTACGTTGCATTCCACGTTCCATTCCACGTTCCATTCCACTTTCCATTCCATTCCATTCCATGTTCCATTCCACATTCCATTCCATTCCATTCCACTTTGCATTCCATTTCACAATCCATTCAATTCCATTCCACATTACATTTCTGGTTCCATTCCATTCCAGTCCACATTCCATTCCACATCCCATTGCATTCCATTCAGGATTCGATTCCATTCCAACCCACTTTCCATTCCACATTCCATTCCATTCTATTCCACATTCAATTCCACATTCCATTCCACATTCCATTCTTTACCATTGCACATTCCTTTCCACATTACATTACATTCCACTTCAGGTTCCATTCCGCTTTCCATTCCACATTCCATTCCATTCCATTCCAGGTTCCATTCCACGTTCCATTCCACATTCAATTCCACGTTCCATTCCGTTCCATTCCCCGTTCCATTCCCCGTTCCACTCCACATTCCATTTCACATTCCATTCTGCGTTACATTCCACAATCCATACCATGTTCCATTCCGTTCAAATCCACGTTCCATTCCACGTTCCATTGCTTTTAATTTCATGTTCCATTCCACTTTCCATTCCATTCCATTCTGCATTCCATTCTATTACATTCCAATTTCCATTCCATTCCACTGCACACTCCATTCCATTGCATTCCATTCCATTGCACATTCCATTCCATTCCATTCCTGTCCATTCCACATTCCATCCAATTCCACTGCTTTGAACATTCCATTCTTTCCATTACACATTCCAGTTCTTTCCATTCCATGTTCCATTCCATTCCATTCCACATTCCATTCCATTCCATTCCACATTCCATTCCATTCCTTTCCACATTCCATTCCACATCCTAGTCCACATTCCATTCCACAATCCATTCCACGTTTCATTCCACGTTCCATTTGATGTTTCATTCCATTCCATTCCACATTCCATTCCAATCCATTCCATCTTACATTCCAAATTCCACTCCCTTCCATTCCACACTCCTTTCCACATTCCATTCCATTCCATTCCACATTCCATTCCACATTCCATTCTATTCCATTCCATTCCACAATCCATCCAATTCCATTCCACAATCCATTCCACATTCCATTCCATTCTACTCCACATTCCATTCCATTCCTTTCTAACTTCAATTCATCATTCCATTCCATTCCATATTCCATTCCACTCCATTCCACATTCCATTCACTTCCATTCCACATTCCTTTCCATTAAATTCAACCTTCCATTCCATTCAATTCCACCTTCCAGTCCACTCCATTACACATTACATTCCAGTCCGTTCCACTTTCCATTCCACATTCCATTCCATTCTATTTCAAATTCAATTCCACATTCCATTCCATTCCATTCCATTCCACTCCACATTTCATTTTATTCCATTCCACATTCCATTCCACGATCCATTCCACTTTCCCTTCTGCTTTCCATTACACATTCCGTTACACATTCCATCCCACATTCCATTCCATTCCGTTCCAGATTCCATTCCACATTCCATTTCATTCCATTCCGTATTCCATTCCATTCCACTCCAGATTCCTTTCCATATTCCTTTCCATTCCATTCAACATGCCATTCCACATTTCATTCAATTGTATTCCACGTTACATTCCACATTTCATTCTACATTCCTTTCCATTTCATTGCACATTTCATTCCGCATTCTATTCCATTCCATTCCACAGTCCATTCCACATTCCATTCCAATCCATTCCACATTCCATTCAACATTTCATTCCGTACGCTTCCGCATTCCATTCCATTCCATTCCACATTACATTCCCCATTCCATTCCGCATTCCATTCCCCATTCCAATCCATTAAATTCCACATTCCATTCCACATTCCACGTCTTATTCCATTCCACATTTCATTACATTGAATTCCACATACCATTCCACATTCCATTCAACATTCCATTCCATTCCACATTCCATTCCATTCCATTCCATTCTATGCGAAATTCAATTCATTTCCATTCCAAGTTCCATTCTATTCCGTTCCACATTCCATTCCATTCCACATTCCATTCCATTCAATTTCACGTTCCGTTCCGTTCCATTCCATTCCCCATTCAATTCCACATTCCATTCCATTCCATTCCATTCCAAATTCTTTTCTGTTCCATTCCACATTCTATTTTACATTCCATTCAATTGCATTCCACATTAGATTCCACATTCCATTCCATTCCATTCGACTTTCCATTCCACTTTCAATTCCATTCCATTCCATTCTACATTCCATTCCACATCCCATTCCAAGTTCAATTCCACGTTCTATTCCACGTTTCATTCCATGTTCCGTTCCTCGTTCCACTCCCTTCCATTCCACATTCCATTCTACATTCCATTCCATTCCATTCTACATTACATTCCACTTTCATTTCCATTCCATTCCACTTTCCTTTCCACTTTCAATTCCACATTACATGCCACATTCAGTTGCACATTCCATTCCGTTCTATTCCACATTCCATTCCATATTCCATTCCACTTTCCATTCCACTTTCCATTCCACATTCCCTTCCGTTCTATTCCACATTCCATTCCACATTCCATTTCACATTCCATTACATTCCATTCCTCATGCCATTACACATTCATTTCCATTCCTTTCCACATTCCATTCCATTCCATTCCATATTTCATTCCATTCCAATTTGCATTATATTCCATTCCAGTCCGCATTATATTACATTCCATTCCGCTTTGCATTCCATTCTATTCCTTTAAAATCCTATTCACTTTGCATTCCATTCCTCTCCATTCCGCACTCCATTCAATGCCATTCCGTTCCAATCCATTCCGCATTGCATTCCATTCCATTCCATTCCACATTCAATTCCATTCTATTAAACATTCCATTCAATTCCATTTCACATTCCATTCCAAGTTCCATTCCAATCCATTCCACAATCCATTCCACATTCCTTTCCATTCCATTCCAATTCGTTCCAAAATCCATTCCACATTCCATTCCATTCCATTCCACATTCCATTGCATTCAATTCCACATTCCATTCCATTCCATTACACATTGCATTCCTTTCCTTTCCACATTCCATTCTACATTCCATTTCAATCCATTCCACATTCCATTCCATTCCATTCTACATTTCATTCCATTCCTTTCCGTTCCACCTTCCATTCCATTTCTTTCAGCATTCCATTCCATTCCAGCATTCCATTTCGAATTCCATTCCATCCCATTCAACATTCCATTCCATTCCATTCCACATTCCGTTCCATTCAATCCCACATTCCATTCCATTCCATTCCATTCTATTTGGAATTTCATCCCATTCCATTCCAAATTCCATTCCATTGCACGGCACATTCCATTCCATTCCATTCCACAATCCATTCCACATTCCATTCCATTCCACTTTCGATTCCACATTCCATTCCACAATTCATTCGATTCCACATTCCATTCGATTCCACATTCAATTCCACATTGCATTCCATTCCTTTCCACATTCCATTCTACATTCCATTAAATTCCATTCCACATTCCATTCCATTCATTCCACATTCCATTCCACGTTGCATTCCATTCCACGTTGCATTCAATTCCACTCAAAATTCCATTCTACATTCCATTCCATTCCATTCCGAATTCCATTCCTTTCCATTGCAACTTCCATTCCATTTCACTCAGCATTCCACTCCATTCTAGCATTCCATTCAAAGTTCCATTTCACATTCCATTCCAGGTTCCATTCCATATTCCATTCCATTCCATTCCACGTACCATTCCAAATTCCGTTCCTTTCCATTCCACATTCCATTCCATTCCATTCCACGTTCCATTCCACAATCCATTCCATTCTATTCCACATTCCATTCGAGATTACACTCCACAGTACATTCCACATTGCATTCCATTCCACTTTCCATTCGAAATTCCATTCCACATTCCATTCCATTCCACGTTCCATTCCACATTCCATTCAACATTCCATTCCACGTTCCATTCCAATTTCCATTCCAAATTCAATTTCATTCCATTCCACATTCCATTCCATTCCATTCCACTCATTTGCAGGTTCCTTTCCTCATTGAATTCCATTCAATTCCACTTTGTATTCCACATTCCATTCCATTGCATTCCACTTTCCATTCCACATTCCATTCCATTGCATTCCACATTCCATTCCACATTCCATTCCATTCCATTCCACATTCGATACGACATTCCATTCCATTCTATTTCACATTCCTTCCACTGCATTCCATTCTGTTCCATTCCACATTCCAATCCATTCCATTCCACATTCCATTCCATTCCACATTCCATTCCTTTCCATTCCACCTTCCATTCCACATTCCTCTCTACATTCTCTTCCGTTCCATTCCACATTCCATTCCGCATTCCATTCCTTTCAATTCCAGTCCATATTCCATTTCATTCCATTCCATTCCACATTCCATTCCATTCCACTTTGCATTCCATTCCATTACACATTTAGTTCCATTATACTTTCCATTCCATTCCATTCCACTCCATTCCACAATCCATTCCAATCCACTTTCCATTATACATTCCACAACTTTACACTCCATATTCCATTTCACATTCCATTCCACATTACATTCCAAACAAATGCACTCCATTCCATTCCAATCCACATTCCATTCCACATTCCAAGCCAATCCATTCCACATTCCATTCCACATTCCATTCCATTCCATTACGAATTCCATTCCATTCCATTCCATTCCACGTGCTATTCCATTTCATTCCACGTTCCATTCCATTCCACACTCCATGCCACATTCCATTCCATTTCATTCCACATTCCAATCCATTCCATTCCACATTCCATTCCATTCCATTCTACATTGCATTCCCTTCCATTCCGCATTCCATTCCATTACATATTCCTTTCATTTCCATTCCATTTCATTTCAAATTCCATTCCATTCCATACCATTCCATTCCATTCCACATTCCATTCCACATTCCATTCCACTTTCCATTACATTTCATTCCACATCTCATTCCGCATTCCATTCCATTCCATTCCACATTCCATTCCATTCATTTCCATTCCATTCCACATTCCATTCCATTCCATTCCATTCCTTTCCGCATTCCATTCCTTTCCATTCCGCATTGCATTCCATTCCATTCCGCATTCCAGTCCATTCCATTCCGCATTCCATTCCATTCCATTCCACATTCCATTACATTCCATTCCACATTCCATTCCATTCCATTCCGTTCCAGTCCATTCCAGATTGCAATCATTTCCATTACATTCCGCATTCCATTCCATTCCATGTTCCATTCCATTCCATTCCACATTCCATTCCATTCCATTCCGCATTCCATTCCATTCCATTCCGCATTCGTTTCCATTCAATTCCGCATTCCATTACCTTCCATTCCGTATTCCAGTACATTTCATTCCATTCCATGCCATTCCATTCCACATTGCATTCAACTAATTTCCATTCCACATTCCTTTCCATTCCATTCCATTCCATTTCACATTCCAATCCATGTTGCATTCCACTTTCCCTTCCACGTTGCATTCCACGTTGCATTTGATGGTCCATTCCACTCCTTTCCACCTTCCACTCCATTCCATTCCACGTTCTATTTTATTCCATTCCACATTCCATTCACCATTCCATTTCACATTCCATTCCACATTCCATTTCACATTCCAATCCATTCCACTCCTTTCCCTTCCAAATTATATTCCATTCCAAACCATATTCCATTGCGTTCCATTCCACCTTTCATTCCATTCCACATTCTATTCCATTCCTCTTCCCATTCCATTCTATTCCACATTCCATTTCATTTGATTCCACATTGCATTACACATTGCATTCCATTCCATTCCACTTCCATTCCACATTCCATTCAACAGTCCATTCCATTCCATTCCACATTCCATTCCATTCCATTCCACATTCCATTCCAAATTCCATTCCATTCCATTTCACATTCCATTCCACGATCCACTCCATTCCACATTTCATTCCAAATTACATTCCATTCCATTCCACATTCCATTCTATTCCATTCCACATTCAAATCCATTCTGTTCCATTTCACATTCTATTCCACATTCCTTTCCATTCCATTCTACATTTCATTCCATTCCATTCCACATTATATTCCACATTCAATTCCGTTCCATTCCACATTCAATTCAATTCCATTACACATTCCATTCCATTCCATTTCAAATTGCATTCCATTCCACTCCACACTGCATTCCATTCCATTCTACGTTGCATTCCGTTCCATTCCATTTCACAGTCCATTCCATTCCATTCCACCTTCAATTCCACTTTCCATTCCACGTTCCATTCCACATTCCATTCCACTTTCCAGTCCATTCCAATCCACTTTGCATTCTATATTTTATTTCACATTCCATACCACGTACCATTCTACATTCCATTCCACTTTCCATTCCACGTTCCTTTCTACGTTCCACTCCATTCCAATATATTCCATTCCACATTCCATTCCACATACCTTTCCTTTCCATTCCACATTGTATTCTACGTTCCATTCTACATTCCATTCCACGTTCCATTCCACGTTCCATTCCATTGCATTCTACATTCCATTGCACGTTCCTTTCCATTCCATTCTACATTCTATTCCACATTCCATTCCACGCTCTGTTCCATTCCACATTCCATTCCATTCAATTCCCTTCTACATTCTATTCCATTTTCCATTCCACGTTCTATTCCTTTCTATGTTCCATTCCGCTTTCCATTCCACATTCCATTCCATTCCATTCAACCTTCCATTCCATTCCATTCCACTTTCCATTGCACGTTCCATTCCATTCCACATTCCATTCCACATTCCATTCCATTCCATTCCATTCCTCATCCGTTCCACATTCCTTTCCATTCCACGTTCCATTCCACTTTCCATTCCACATTCATTTCCACATTCCATTCCAGTTTCCATTCCGCATTCAATTCCACATTCCATTCCACTTTCCCTTCCTTTCCATTTCATTACATTTCTTTCCACATTCCATTCCAGTTTCCAATCCATTGCATTCCATATTCAATTCCGCTTTCCATTCCACATTCCTTACCATTCCGTTACATTCCATTCCGGATTGCATTCCATTCCATTCCACATTCTATTCCACACTCCATTCCATTCCTTTCCACATTCCATTCCACATTTCATTTCATTGGATTCCTCGTTCCTTTCACGTTCCATTCCACATGGCATTCCACGTTACACTCTAAGTTCTATTCCATTCCATTCCACGTTCCATTCCACATTCCATTCCACAGGCCATTTATCATTCCATTCTGTTGCATTCCACATTACATTCCACATTGCATTCCACTTTCCATTCCACATTCCATTCCACATTCCATTCCACATTCCATTCCGTTCCATTCCGCATTCCTTTCCACATTGCTTTCCTCATTCCATTTGATTCCATTCCACATTCCATTCCACATTGCATTCCATTACAATCCATATTCTTATCGATATTCCATTCCATTCCATTCCACATTCCATTGAATTCCAGTCCACATTCCATTCCACTTTCCTTTCCACGATCAATTCTATTGCATTCCGCGTTCCACTCCACATTCCATTCCAGAACCGATTCCACATTCCATTCCATTCCATTCCGCATTCCATTCCACGTTGTATTCCATTCCAGTCCTCATTACATTCCACATTCAATGCCATTCCATTCCACATTCCATTCCATTCCATTCCATTCCACATTCCATTCCATTCCATTCCATTCCTCATTCCATTGCATATTCCATTCCATTCCATTGCAAATTATATTTTACGTCTCATTCTACATTCCATTCTACGTTCCATTCCACGTTCCTTTCCATTCCATTCCACATCCCATTCCTCATTCCATTCCATTCCATTCCATTCCATTCCATTCCATTCCATTCCACCTTCCATTCCAATTTCCATTCCACGTTCCATTCCACATTCCATGCCACTTTCCAGTCTGTTCCATTCCACGATCCATTCCACATTGCATTGCATAGTCCATTCCAAGTTCTATTCTACATTCCGTTGCACTTTCCATTCCACGTTCCTTTCTATGTTCCATTCCATTCCAATATATTCCATTCCACATTCCATTCCACATTCCTTTCCATTCCATTCCACATTATATTCCACGATCCATTCTACATTCCATCCCACGTTCCATTCCACGTTCCATTCCATTCGATTCCACCTTCCGTTGCACATTCCATTCCATTCCATTCCACATTCTATTCCACATTCCATTCCACGTTCTATTACATTCCACGTTCAATTCCACGTTCCATTCCATTCCATTCCACATTCCATTCCACATTCCATTCCATTCCATTGCTTTCTACATTCTATTCCCCTTTCCTTCCCACGTTCTATTCCATTCCACGTTCCATTCCGCATTCCATTCCACATTCCATTCCATATTCCATTCCATTCCATTCCATTCCATTCTACATTCCGTTCCATTCCACCTTCCATTCCATTCCATTCCATTCAATTCTACATTCCTTTCCACACTCCATTCCATTCCATTCCACCTTCCACTCCATTCCATTCCACGTCCCATTGCACGTTGCATTCCATTACATTCCACATTCCACTCCATTCCATTCCACCTTCCATTCCATTCCATTCCAAGTTCCATTGCCCGTTCCATTCCATTGAATTCCACATTCCATTCCACATTCCATTCCGTTTCTTTCCATGTTCCATTCCAGGTTCCATTCCACATTCCATTCCGTATTCCATTCCACTTTCCGTTGCATTCCATTCCACGTTCCATTCCACGGTCCTTTCCATTACATTCCACTTTCCATTCTTCATTCCATTCCACTTTCCATTCCACATGCCATTGTACTTTCAGTTAAATTCAATTCCACATTCCATTTTGCATTCCATTCCATTCCATTCCACATTCCATTCCACATTACGTTCCATTCCATTCCACATTCCTTTCCACATTCCATTCCACAGTCCATTTCACATTCCATTCCACATTCCATTCCATATTCCAATCCACGTTGAATTTTTATTCCCTTGCATTTAGTTCCACATTCCAATCCACAATTAATTGCATTCCAATTCACATGCCATTCCACATTCCATTCCATTCCATTCCCAATTCCATTCCACGTTCCATTCCACTTTGAATTCCGCACTCCTTCCCTTTGCATTCCACTTTCCATTTCATTCCAATCCACATTCCACTCCATTCCACATTCCATTCCACATTCCATTGCACATTCCATTCCATTCCATTCCACATTCCATTCCAATCCATTCCATTCCATTCCACATTCCATTCCAATCCATTCCATTCCATTCCACGTTCCATTCCAATTTCCATTAAATTCCATTTCATATTCCATTATATTCCATTCCACATTCCATTGAATTCCAATCCACATTTCATTCCACATTTCTTTCCATTCCATTCCACATTCCATTCCACATTCCATTCCATTCCATTCCAAATTGCATTCCATTCCATCCCATTCCACGTTCAATTCCACATTCCATTCCATTCCATTCCACGTTCCATTCCCCACTCAATTCCACATTCTGTTCCACATTCCATTCCGTTCCATTCCACATTTCTTTCCACATTGTATCCCACGTTCAATTTCGCATTCCATTCCACGTTCCATTCCACGTTAAATTATGCTTTCAGTTCCATTGCATTCCACGTTCCATTCCACAGTCCATTCCTTTCCATTCCAAGTTCCATTCCACATTCCATTCCACTTTCCATTCAATCCGATTCCACTTTCCATTCCACGTTTCATTCCATTCCTTTCCACTTACCATTCCACATTCCATTGCATTCCGTTCCAAGTTCCATTCCACACTACAATCCACATTTAATTCCACATTCTATTGGGTTCCATTGCACATTGCATTCCACAATCCATTCCACATTCCAATCCACTTTCCATTCCACATTCCATTAAAAACCCTGCCACATTCCATTACACATTCTATTCCATTCCATTCCACACTCCATTCCACATTCCATTCCACATTCCATTCCATTCCATCCCACATTCCATTCCACAATCCATTCCACTTTCCATTCCACGTTCCATTTGATTTCATTCCATATTCCATTACACATTCTATTCCATTCAATTCCGGTTTCCATTCCACATTCCATTGCACATTCCATTCCTCTTTACATTACGTTATATTCCACATTGCATTCCACATTCCATTCCATTACACCCCACATTTTATTCCACATTCCCTTCCATTCCATTCCACATTCTATTCCAACTTCCATTCCATTCAATTCCACTTTCCATTCCATTCAATTCCACGTTCCATTCCACGTTTCATTCCACATTTAATTACACATTCCATTACACATTCCATTCCGTTCCATTCCGCATTCCATTCCACATTCCATTGCACATTCCATTCCATTCCATTTCACATTATATTGAAAATTCCTTTCCATTCCATTCCACATTCCATTCTCATTCCATTGCATTACATTCCACATTGCATTCCACATCCCATTCCATTCCATTCCACCTTTGAAACCACATTCCATTCCATTGCATTCTACATTACATTCCACATTCCATTCGACTTTCCTTTCCATGTTCAATTCCACGATCAATTCCACGTTTCATTCCATTCTATTCCTTGTTCTACTCCATTCCATTCCACGTTCCATTTCATTCCATTCCACATTCCATTCCACTTTCCATTTCACAATCTGTTCCACATTCTATTTCACTTTCCATTCCAATCCATTCCATTCCATTACACATTCCATTCCATTCCATTCCACTTTCCATTCCATTCAATTGCACATTCCTTTCCACGTTCCATTCCACATTCCATTCCATTCTATTCTATTCCACATTCCATTCCATTACTTTGCACAATCCATTCCACATTCCATTTCACATTCCATTCGAAGTTCCATGCCATTGCATTCCACATTCAAATCCATTCCATTCTTCATTCCATTCCATTCAATTCCTCATCCCATTCCATTCCATTCCATTCCATTCAATTCCACATTCCATTTCATTCATTTCCATTCCATTCTAGACTCCATTCCATTGCATTCCACATTCCATTCCATTCCAATTAATGTCACTCGACATTCCACTCCATCCTATTCCATTCCACATTCCATTCCATTCCATTCCGTTGCAATCCACATTCCATTCCACATAACATTGCACTTTGCATTCCATGTTCCATTCCACGTCCCATTTCACATTCCATTCCTTTCCATTCCACGTTCCATTCCATTCCATTCTACATTCCATTTCATTCCATTCCACATTCCATTCCACGTTCCATTCTATTCCATTCCACATTCCATTCCACGTTCCATTCCGCATTTCATTCCACATTCCAATCCATTCCATTCCACATTCCATTCCATACAATTTCACGTTCCATTCCATATTCCATTCCACATTCCCTTCCACATTTTATTTCACGTTCCATTCCACAATCCATTCCACATTCAATTCCACAATACATTGCACATACCATACCACATTCTATTCCTTTCCATTCCATTGCACTCCCCATTCCCTTCCACATTCCATTTCACTTTCCATTCCACATTCCATTCCACATTCCATTCCGTTACATTTCGCATTCTATTCCATATTCTGTTCTCTCCATTCCACATTCCATTCCATATTCAGTTCCATTCAATTCCACATTCCATTCCATTCCGTTTCACATTCCATTCCACATTCCTTTGCACGCTGCATTCCACATTCCATTCCACTTTCCATTCCACGTTCCATTCCAAGATCCATTCCACGTTCCATTCCATTACATTGCACTTTCCATTGTTCATTCCGTTCCATTCCTTTCCACTTTCTATACCACATTCCATTTCATATTCCATTCCGTTCCATTCCACATCCCTTTACATTCCATTCCACACTCCATTCCACATTCCATTCCATTACATTCCACATTTAATTCCACATTCCATTCCACAATCCAATCCATGCCATTGCACATTCCTTTTCACATTCCTTTCCACGCTGCATTCCACATTCCATTCCACGTTCGATTCGAAGTTGCATTCCACGTTCCATTGCAAATTGCAATCCATTCCATTCTACTTTCTTTTCCACATTCCATTCCACATTCCATTCTGATACATTCCACATTCCATTTCATTCTATTCCACATCTCATTACACATTCCATTACATTCCATTCCACATTCCATTCCACATTTCATTCCATTCCATTCAACTTTCCATTCCACATGGCCTTGCTTTCCATTCCACATTCCATTCCACTTTCCATTCCGTATTCCATTCCCATCCATTCCATGTTCCATTTCACTTTCCATTACACTGTTCATTGCATATACCATTGTACATTCCATTCCACTCCATTTCACGTTCCACTCCACTTTCCATTCCGTTCCTTACCACGTTCCATTCCACATTCCATTGCACATTCCATTCCATGTTCCATTCCACATTCCATTCCACATTCCATTCCACGTTACATTCCATGTTGCATTTCACGTTCCATTCCATTCCATTCCACGTTGCACTCCAAATTCCATTGTATCCCATTCCACGTTACGTTCCATTACATTCCACGTTCCATTCCACTTTCCTTTCCACAATCCTTTCAGCAATATATTCCATTGCATTTCATTCCATTGCAGGTTCCATTCCACTTTCCTTTCCACTTTCCATTCCACGTTCCATTCCACTACATTCCGTTCCAAGCCACATTGCATTCCAACTTCCATTCCATTCTATTCCACGTTCTATTCAACATTGCTTTCCAC
Source organism: Pongo pygmaeus (assembly GCF_028885625.2). Lineage (NCBI taxonomy): Eukaryota > Metazoa > Chordata > Mammalia > Primates > Hominidae > Pongo > Pongo pygmaeus. Next base: position 8,551,602 of record NC_072386.2, on the reverse strand, counting down.
ATTCCATTCCACATTCCATTCCACGTTCCTTTCCATTCCATTCCATTTCCATACCATTCCACTTTCCATTCCATTCCATTCCACGTTGCATTCTACATTCCATTGCACATTTCATTCCACGTTTCATTCCACATTCAATTCCACGTTCCATTCCACGTTCCGTTCCAATCCATTCCATGATACATTCCACGTTCCATTCCTTTCCATTCCACGTTCCATTCCACATTACATTGCAGAATCCATTCCACGTTGCATTCCATTCCATTCCATGATCCATTCCACATTCCATTCCATTCCATTCCACTTTAAATTCCACATTCCATTCCACATTCCATTACTCGTTCCATTCCATTCCAATCCATGTTCCATTGCACATTGCATTCCATTCCACTTTCCATTTCACATTCCATTCCACATTCCATTCCACATTGCACTCCGTTCCATTCCACGTGTCACTACACATTCCATTCCACATTCCATTCCAGATTCCATTCCATTCCATTTGACATTCCATTCCATTCAATTCCACATTCCATTCCAAATTTCATTGCACGTTCCCTTCCACGTTCCATTCCATTCCATTCCATTCCATTCCATTCTGAATTCCTTTCCATTCCATTCCAAATTATTTTCGACCTTCCTTTCCATTGCATTCAACATTCCATTCCATTCCATTAGACATTCCATTACATTCCCTTCCACATTCCATTCCTTTCCATTCCACATTCCGTTCCCATGCCACTTAACGTTCTGTGCCACATTCCATTTCACGATCCATTCCACGTTCCATTCAAAGTTCCATTCCATTCCATTCCACTTTCCATTCCACATTCCATTCCTTTCCATTCCTCGTTCCATTCCACATTCCTTTTCACATACCATTCCATTCCATTCCACATCTATTCCACATTCCACTCCAATTCATTCCACATTCTATTCCACATTCCATTCCACTCCATTCCAAATTCTATTCCTTATTCCATTCCGTTCCATTCCACATTCCATTTCACATTCCATTACATTCCATTCCACTTTCCATTTTACATTGCATTCCACGCTGCATTCCACATTCCATTCCACGTTTCATTCCATGTTACATTCCAAGTTCCATTCCACGTTCCATTCCATGCTTCGTTCCATGTTCCATTCCACGTTCCATTCAATTCATTCCACATTCCATTGCACATTCCATTCCGTTCCATTTTACTTTCTATTACACATTCCATTCTATATTCCTTTCCTTTCTATTCCACATTCCATTACATTCCATGCCACATTCCATTCCACATTCCATTACATCACATTCCTCATTCCATTCCACATTGCATTCCATTCCTTTCCACATTCCATTGCACATTGCCTTGCATTCCATTCCACATTCCTTTGCACATTCCATTGCACATTCCATTCAAATCAATTGCACACACCATTTCACGTTCCATTCCACAGTTCATTCCACATTTCATTCCACGTTCCATTCCATTCCATTCCACATTGCATTCAACATTCCACTGCACATTCCATTCCACAATCAATTCCATATCATTCCGCATTCAATTCCACATTCCGTTCCATTCCATTCCACGTTCCATTGCACATTTCATTCCAGATTCAATACCACATTCCATTCCACATTCCAATGCATTCCATTCCATTCCATTCCACGTTCCATTCCACATTACTTTCCATTGCATTCCACATTCCATTCCACATTCCTTTCCACATTCCAATTCATTTCATTCCACTTTCCATTCCATGTACCATTCCTCATTCCATTCCTCGTTATATTCCATGTTCCATTCTATTCCATTCCACCTTCTATCCCACTTTCCATTCCATTCCATTCCACGTACCATTCCATTCCATTCCACTTTCGTTTCCAGATTCCATTCCACATTACATTCCTATCCATTCCATATTTCATTCCACTTTCCTTTCCACATTCCGTTCATTTCCATTCCACATTCCATTCCATTCCATTCCACATTCCATTCCACATTGCAGCCCATTCCGTTCCCCATTCCATTCCATTCCATTCCACATTCCATTCCGTTCCATTCCACATTCCAATCCACATTCCACTCCATTCCTTTCCTTTGCACATTCCACTCCACATTCCATTCCATTCCACTGCACATTGAATTCCATTTAATTCCATTCCACATTCCATTCCACAGTCCATTTCTTTCCATTTCACATTCCTTTCCATTCCATTCCACATTCCATTCCGTATGCAATTCCATGCCATTCCATATTCCATTGCAGATTCCATTCCATTCCATTCCACATTCCTTTCCATTGCATTCCACGTTCCATTCTAATTCATTTCACGTTCCTTTCCACGTTCCTTTCCACGTTCCATTCCACTTTCCATTTCACATGCCATTTCACATGCCATTCCATTCCATTCCAATTTCCATTCCACATTCCATTCCATTCCATTCCACATTCCATTCCATTGCATTCCACTTTGCTGTCCAAATTCCATTCCACAATCCAGTTCAGATAAGATTCCTTTCCATTCCACTTTCCATTCCATTCCATGCCATTCCATTCCACATTCCATTCCAGATTCCATTCCTTTCCATTCCATTCCATATTCCATTCCATTCCACTCAACATTCCATTCCATTCCATTTCACATTCCAGTCCACATTCCATTGCAAATTCCATGCAATTCCATTTCACATTCCATTCCATTCCATTTAATATCACATTGATTTCCATTCTATTCCACTCCACATTCCATTCCACATTCCATTCCACATTCCATTCCACATTCCATTCTGCATTCCATTCCATTCCATTCCACGTTCTCTTCTCATTTCGTTGCATTCCTTTCCACATTCATTTCCACATTCCATTCCATTCCATTGCACATTTCATAACCACATTCCATTCCACATTCCACTCCATGTTCCATTCCACGTTCCATTCCATGTTCCATACCATTCCATTCCATTCCACGTTCCATTCCATTCCATTCCACGTTCCAATTAATTCCATTCCACATTCCATCCCACTTTCACTTCCACATTCCATTCCATTCCATTCCACCATGTATTCCACTTTCCAGTCCATTCCATTCCACATTCCATACCACATTCCATTCCAGTCCATTCCAAGCTCCATTCCACCTAACATTCCAGTTTCCTTTCGACGTTCCTTTTCATATTCAACTTCACATTCCATTCCACATTCCATTCCATTCCATTCGACATTCCATTCCACATTCCCTTCCACATTCCCTTCTACATTCCATACCATTCCATTCCACAATCCATTCCAAGCTCCATTCCAGCTAACATTCCTCTTTCCATTCGACGTTCCATTTTATTTTCAACTCTGCATTTCATTCCACATTTTTTTCCATTCCATTCCACATTCCATTCCACATTCCATTCCACATTCCCTTCCACATTCCCTACCACGTTCCATTCCATTCCATTCCACAATCCATTTCACATTTCATTCCATTCCATTCCACATTCCATTCAGCATTCCATTCCACATTCCATTCCGCATTCCATTCCACATTCCATTCGACTTTCCATTCCATTCTATTTCACATTCCATTCCACTTCATTCCGTTCCATTCTATCCCACATTTCATTCCGTTCCTTTCCACATTCCATTGTATTCCATTCCACATTGCATTCCATTCCATTCCATATTCTGTTCCACGTTCCATTCCTTTCCACGTTCCATTCCACATTCCATTCCATATACCTTTCTATGTTCCATTCCACATTCGATTCCACTTTCCATTCCACTTTCTATTCCACATTCCATTCCACATTCCTTTCTGTTCCATTCCACATTCCATTCCATTCCTTTCCACATTCCATTTCATTGCATTCCACATCGCATTCCACCTTCCATTCCATTCAACATTCCATTCCATTCCACTTTGCATAGAATTTCACTACATTCCTTTCCACATTACATTCCACATTCGATTCCATTCTATCCCACTACACTCCATTCAACATTTCATTCCATTCCACTCCATTCCATTCCATGTTCCACTCCACTTTCCGTTCCATTCCATTCCAGATTCCATTCCATTCCATTTCACATTCCATTCCATTCAATTTCAGATTCCGTTCCATTCCTTTTCACATTCCATTCCATTCCACATTCTATTCCATTCCATTCCATTCGACTTCATTCCATTCAATTCCGTTCTGCATTCCATTCCATTCCTTTGCTCTTCCGTTTCCATTTCATTCCACATTGCATTGCATTCCTTTACAAGTTCCATTCCACCTTCCAATCCGCATTCCATTCCACGTTCCATTCCACGTTCTATTAAATTCCATTTCATATTCCATTCCACAATACATTTCATTCCATTCCACATTCCATTCCACATTCCATTCCATTCCATTCCATTCCACATTCCATTCTATTCCATTCCACATTCCATTCCATTCCTTTTCAAATTCCATTCCGTTCCATTCCATTCTATTCCATTCCACATTCCATTCCTCTTACTCTTCCATTCTATTTCATTCCGTATTTTCATTCCACATTCCATTCCATTCCATTCCGCATTCCATTGCACGTTCCACTACTCGTTCCATTCCACGTTAAATTACACATTCCATTCCACTTTCCATTCCATTCCATTCAACATTCCATTCCATTCCATTCCATTCCACATCCATTCCAAATTCCATTCTACTCCGCTCCATTCCACATTCCTTTCCAAATTCCACTCTATTCCGTTCTACATTCGATTCCATTCCATTCCACATTCCATTCCTCTCCACTCCACATTACATTCCACCCCATTCCACATTCCATTTCAAATTTCATTCCATTCCATTCCATATTCCATTCCACGTTCCATTCCATTCCATTCCACATTCAATTCCACTCCATTCCACATTACATTCCACTCCATTCCACATTCCATTCCACAATCCATTTGAAATTTCATTCCATTCCATTCCATATTCCATTCCGCATTCCATTACATTCCATTCAACATTCCATTACAAATTCCACTCCATTCCTTTCCGCATTCCATTCCATTCCATTCAACATTCCATTACAAATTCCATTCCATTCCTTTCCACATTCCATTCCACATTCCATTCCATTCTATTCCGTTCAAAATTGCATTCCATTCCATTCCACATTCCATTCCCACTCCATTCCGTTCCATTCCACATTCCATTTCATTCCATTCCATTTCACATTCCTTTCCATTCCACATTCCATTCCATTCCATTCCATTTCACATTCCTTTCCATTCCGCATTCCATTCCACATTCCATTCAATTCCATTCCACATTACATTCCACTCCATTCCACATTCAATTCCACATTACAATTCAAATATCATTCCATTCCATTCCATATTCCATTCCACGTTCCATTCCATTCCATTCAATATACCATTCCAATCGATTCCATTCCACATTCCATTCCTTTCCGTTCCACATTCCATTCCACATTCCATTCCATTCCATTCCACATTGCATTCCAATCCATTCGACATTCCTTTCCATTCAATTTCACATTCCATTCCATTACTTTTCAAATTCAATTCCATTCCATTCCACATTCCATTACACTTTCCGTTCCATTCCACTGCGTTCCATTCCCTTCCACATTCCATTCCATTCCATTCCACATTCCATTGCACGTTCCGTTTCAGTTTCTATTCCACGTTAAATTCCACATTCCATTAATCGTTCCATTTCATTCCATTCAACATTCCATTCCATTCCATTCTATATTCAATTCCATTCCATTCCACATTCCATTCCAAATTCTATTCTATTCCATTGCACATTCCATTCCATTCCATTCCACATTCCATTCTACATTCCATTCCATTCCATTCCACATTCCATGGATTTCATTCCACTTTCCATTCCACATTCCTTGCCATTCCATTCCATTCCACATTCCATTCCTCTGCATTTAACATTCAATTCCATCGCATTCCACATTCCATTCCATTCCTTTACACTTTGCGTTCTATTCCTTTCCAAGTTCCACTCCATTCCATTCTACGTTCCATTCCATTCCATATTCCATTACACCCCATTCTGTTCCACAGTACATTCCATTGCATTCAAGTCCACATTCCAATCCATTCCATTCCATTTCATATTCCATTACTTTCCATTCTATTCTACAGTCCATTCCATTGCATTCAATTCCACATTCCATTCTATTCCTTTCAATTCCATGTTCCATTCCGCATTCCATTCCACCTTCCTTTCCATTCCATTCCACGTTCGATTCCTCATTCCATTCCATTACATTCCACATTCCATTCCACTTTCCATTACACATTGCATTGCACGTTCCACTCAACGTTCCATTCCACATTCCATTAAACGTTCCATTCAATTCCATTACACGTTGAATTCCACATTCCATTCCATTCCATTCCACCTTCCTTTCTGCACTCCATTCCTCATCACGTTACATTCCACTTTCTATTCCATGTTCCATTCCACGTTCCAATCCATTACATTCCGCGTTCCATTTCACATTACATTCCATTCCATTGCTCATTCCATTACAGGTTCCATTCCATTCCATTCCATGTTCCATTCCCTTCCATTCCACATTCCGTTCCACATTCTATTCCACATTCCTTTCCGCGTTCCATTCCACGTTCTACTTCACATTCCATTGCACGTTCCATTCCACTTTCCGTTCCACATTCCTTTCCATTCCATTCCACTTTCCATTCCACGTTACATTCCATTCCATTACACGTTCCGTTCCACATTCCTTTCTATTTCATTCCACATTCCATTCAGTTCCATTCCACATTCCATTCCACATTCCATTCCACATTCCATTCCATTCCATTCCATTCCACTTTCCATTCCATTCCATTCCATTCCACATTCCATTCCATTCCGTTACCTTCCATTCCACATTCCATTCAACTTTCCGTTCCATTCCAATCCATTCCGTATTCCATTCCATTCCCTTGCATTCCACGTTTCATTCCTCATTCCATTCCATTACATTCCACTTTCCATTCCACGTTCTATTACACATTGCATTCCACGTTCCACTCCACGTTCCATTCCACATTCCATTAAACGTTCCATTCAATTCCATTACACGTTGAATTCCACGTTCCATTCCATTCCATTCCAGCTTCCTTTCCGCACTCCATTCCACTTCACGTTACATTCCACTTTCTATTCCACGTTCCATTCCACGTTCCAATCCATTACATTCCGCGTTCCATTTCACATTACATTCCGTGTTCCATTTCACTTTCCATTGCATTCCATTACTCATTCCATTACAGGTTCCATTCCATTCCATTACACTTTCCATTACACTTTCCATTACATTACACTCCACGTTCCTTTCCACATTCTATTGTCCATGCCCTACCAACTTCCATGCCAGATTCCTTTTCACGTTCCATTCCACGGTCCATTCCAAGTTGCATTCCATTCCATTCCACCTTCCATTCCATTCCATTCCACGTTCCATTCCACAATCCATTGCACATTCCATTTCGTTCCATTCCATATTCCATTCTACATTCTATTTCACTCCATTTAACATTCCATTCCACTTTCCATTCCATTCCATTCCATTACATTCCACTTTCCATTCCTCGTCACATTCCATGCTGCTTTCCACATTACATTCCACGTTCCATTCCACTTTACATTCCAAGTTCCCTTCCACATTCCATTCCAATCCATTTCACGTTCCTTTACACATTCCATTCCATTCCATTCCACTTTCTGTTCCACTTTCCTTTCCTCATTCCATTCCTCATTCCATTCCCTTCCATTACACATTCCTTTGCATTCCATTCCACATTCCATTCCACATTCCACTAGTTTGCATTCCACATTCCATTTGACATTCCATTCCATAGCATTCCACATTCCATTCTACATTCCATTCTATAGTATTCCACATTCCATTCTACATTGCCTTGCATTCCATTTCACATTGCATTCAACATTCCATTCCAAATTCCTTTTTAATACATTCCACTTTCCATTTCATGTTGCATTCCACAGTCCATTCCACATTCCATTCCACGTTGCATTCCATTCCATTCCGTGTTCTACTCCAATTTCCATTCCTTTCCATTCCACGTTCTGTTCCACTTTCCATTACACATTCCATTCCACGTTGCATTCCACATTCCATCTCACTTTGCATTCCATGTTCCGTTTCACGTTCCTTTCCAATCCATTCCAAGTTCCATTCCACATTCCATTCCATTCCATTCTGCTTTCCTTTCCACATTCCATTCCACATTCCATTCCTTTCCATTCCTCTTACTATTCCTCATTCTACTCCATTCCTTTCCACATTCCATTCCAAAATCAATTCCATTCCAACCACATTCCATTCCATTCCATTTCACATTCCATTCCACATTCCATTCCAGGCTGCATTCCCCATTCCATTCCACATTCCATTCCACGTTCCATTCCAAGTTCTATTCCCCGTTCCATTCCATTACATTCCACTTTCCATAGTTCATTCCATTCCACTCCATTCCACTTTCTATTCCACATTCCATTCCACATTCCATTCAGTTCCATTCCACATTCCAATGCATTCCATTCCAAATTCCATTCCACATTCCATTCCGTTCCATTCCACATTCAATTCCACATTCCATTCCGCATTCCATTCCATTCAATTCCACATTCAATTCCACATTCCATTCCACATTCCAATTCATTGCATTCCACATTCCAATCCATTCCATTGCACATTCCATTCCACTTTCCTTTCCACGCTGCATCTCCCCATTCCATTCCACGTTCCATTCCACCATCCATTCCACGTTCCATTCCGCATTCCACTGCACATTGCATTCCCTTCCATTCTACTTTCTATTCCACAGTACATTCCACAGTTCATTCCCTTCCATTGCACATTCCGTTTCTTTCTCTTCCACATCCCATTACACATTCCATTACATTCCATTTTACACTTTGTGTTCCATTCCTTTCTAAGTTCCACTCCATTCCATTCCACGTTCCATTCCATTCCATATTCCATTACACTCCATTCTGTTCCACAGTCCATTCCATTGCATTCAAGTCCACATTCCAATCCATTCCATTCCATTTCATATTCCATTACATTCCATTCTATTCCAAAGTCCATTCCATTGCATTCAATTCCACATTCCATTCCATTCCTTTCAGTTCCATGTTCCGTTCTGAATTCCATTCCTCCTTCCTTTCCATTCCATTCCACGTTCCATTCCTCATTCCATTCCATTACATTCCACATTCCATTCCACGTTCCACTACACATTGCATTCCACGTTCCACTCCACGTTCCATTCCACATTCCATTAAACGTTCCATTCAATTCCATTACACGTTGAATTCCACATTCCATTCCATTCCATTCCACCTTCCTTTCCGCACTCCATTCCACATCACGTTACATTCCACTTTCTATTCCATGTTCCATTCCACGTTCCAATCCATTACATTCCGCGTTCCATTTCACATTACATTCCATTCCATTGCTCATTCCATTACAGGTTCCATTCCATTCCATTCCATGTTCCATTCCCTTCCATTCCACATTCCGTTCCACATTCTATTCCACATTCCTTTCCGCGTTCCATTCCACGTTCCACTTCACATTCCATTGCACGTTCCATTCCACTTTCCGTTCCACGTTCCTTTCCATTCCATTCCACTTTCTATTCCACATTCCATTCCATTCCATTACACGTTCCGTTCCACATTCCTTTCCATTTCATTCCACATTCCATTCAGTTCCATTCCACATTCCATTCCACATTCCATTCCATTCCATTCCATTCCACTTTCCATTCCATTCCATTCCATTCCACTTTCCATTCCATTCCATTCCACTTTCCATTCCATTCCATTCCATTCCACATTCCATTCCATTCCATTACCTTCCATTCCACATTCCATTCAACTTTCCGTTCCATTCCAATCCATTCCATATTCCATTCCATTCCCTTGCATTCCACGTTCCATTCCTCATTCCATTCCATTACATTCCACATTCCATTCCACGTTCTATTACACATTGCATTCCACGTTCCACTCCACGTTCCATTCCACATTCCATTAAACGTTCCATTCAATTCCATTACACGTTGAATTCCACATTCCATTCCATTCCATTCCAGCTTCCTTTCCACACTCCATTACACTTCACGTTACATTCCACTTTCTATTCCACGTTCCATTCCACGTTCCAATCCATTACATTCCGCGTTCCATTTCACATTACATTCCGCGTTCCATTTCACATTCCATTCCATTCCATTACTCATTCCATTAGAGGTTCCATTCCATTCCATTACACCTTCCATTACACTTTCCATTACATTACATTCCACGTTCCTTTCCACATTCTATTGTCCATGCCCTACCAACTTCCATGCCAGATTCCTTTTCACATTCCATTCCACGGTCCATTTCAAGTTGCATTCCATTCCATTCCACCTTCCATTCCACATTCCATTCCATTCCTTTCCATGTTCCATTCCACAATCCATTGCACATTCCATTTCATTCCATTCCACATTCTATTCTACATTCTATTTCACTCCATTAAACATTCCATTCCACTTTCCATTCCATTCCATTCCACATTCCATTCCATTCCATTCCACTTTCAATTCCACGTTGCATTCCATGCTGCTTTCCACATTCCATTCCACGTTCCATTCCACCTTACATTCCAAGTTCCTTTCCACATTCCATTCCAATCCATTTCACTTTCCTTTACACATTCCATTCCATTCCATTCCACTTTCTGTTCCACTTTCCTTTCCTCATTCCATTCCTTATTCCATTCCGTTCCATTACACATTCCTTTGCATTCCATTCCACATTCCTTTCCACATTCCACTAGTTTGCATTCCACATTCCATTTGACATTCCATTCCATAGCATTCCACATTCTATTCTAAATTGCCTTGCATTCCATTTCACATTGCATTCAACATTCCATTCCAAATTCCATTTGAATACATTCCACGTTCCATTTCATGTTCCATTCCACAGTCCATTCCACATTCCATTCCATGTTCCATTCCATTCCATTCCGTGTTCCACTCCAATTTCCATTCCTTTCCATTCCACGTTCTGTTCTACTTTCCGTTACACATTCCATTCCACGTTGCATTCTACATTCCATCTCACTTTGCATTCCATGTTCCGTTGCACGTTCCTTTCCAATACCTTCCAAGGTCCATTCCACATTCCATTCCATTCCATTCTGCTTTCCATTCCACATTCCATTCCTTTCCATTCCTCTTACTATTCCTCATTCTACTCCATTCCTTTCCACATTCCATTCCACAATCGATTCCATTCCAACCACATTCCATTCCATTCCATTTCACATTCCATTCCACATTCCATTCCAGGCTGCATTCCCCATTCCATTCCACATTCCATTCCACTTTCCATTCCAAGTTCTATACCCCGTTCCATTCCATTACATTCCACTTTCCGTAGTTCATTCCATTCCACTCCATTCCACTTTCTATTCCACATTCCTTTCAGTTCCATTCAACATTCCAATGCATTCCATTCCCAATTCCATTCCACATTCCATTCCATTCCATTCCACATTCAATTCCACATTCCATTCCACATTCCATTCCATTCAATTCCACATTCCATTCCACATTCCAATTCATTGCATTCCACATTCAAATCCATTCCATTGCACATTCCATTCCACTTTCCTTTCCATGCTGCATCTCCCCATTCCATTCCACGTTCCATTCCACCTTCCATTCCAAGTTCCATTCCGCATTCCATGGCACATTGCATTCCCTTCCATTCTACTTTCTATTCCACAATACATTCCACATTCCATTCCCTTCCATTGCACATTCCGTTTCTTTCTCTTCCACATTCCATTACACATTCCATTTCATTCCATTCCACAGTTCATTTCAGATTTCATTCCATTCCATTCCACTTTCCTTTCCACATGGCCTTGCATTCCATTCCACATTCCATTCCACATTCCATTCCATATTCCATTTTCATCCATTCCAGGTTCCATTTCACTTTCCATTCCACTGTCCTTTGCACTTTCCTTTCCACGTTCCATTCCATTCCATTCCATGTTCCACTCCACTTTTCTTTCCTTTCCTTACCACGTTCCATTCCACATTCCTTTCCACCTTACATTTCGTGTTCCATTCCACATTCCATTCCATTCCATTCCACGTTGCACTCCACATTCCATTCTATCGCATTCCAGGTTCTGTTCCGTTGCATTCCACGTTCCATTCCACTTTCCATTCCACAATGCTTTCCACAATACATTCCATTGCATTCCATTCCGTTCCAGGTTCCATTCCACTTTCCTTTCCACATTTCTTTCCACATTCCATTCCATTCCATTCCGTTCCATTCCACTTTCCATTCTGCCTTCCATTCCACATTGCATTACACCTTCCATTGCATTCCATTCCATGTTCTATTCAACATTGCATTACACATTCCATTCCATGTTCCTTTAAATTCCATTCCACGTTCCATTCCACTTTCCATTCCATTCTATTACACGTTTCATTCCACATTCCATTCCACGTTCCATTCCACTTACCATTCCATGATCCACTCCACATTCCATTCCATTCCATTCCACGTTCCATTACACATTCCATTGCACATTCCATTCCACGTTCCATTCCATTCCATTCCACGATCCATTCCACATTCCATTCCGTTCCATTCCACTTACCATTCCACGTTCCATTCCACTTTCCATTCCATTCCAATGCATGTTCCATTCCACATTGCATTCCATTCCACTTTCCATTTCATATTCCATTCCACATTCCATTTCACATTGCACTCCATTCCATTCAACGTGCTTCTCCACATTCCATTCCACATTCAATTCCACATTCCATTCCATTCCATTCCATTTCATATTCCATTCCATTCCATTCCACATTCCATTCCACTTTCCATTCCACGTTCCGTTCCACGTTCCACTCCATTCCATTCCATTCTGAATTCCTCTCTAATCCATACCAAATTTTATTCGATATTCCATTCCATTGCATTCAACATTCCATTCCATTCCAATCGACATTACATTCCATTCCATTCCATTCCACATTCCATTCCTTTCCGTCCCACATTCCATTGCCCATGCCATTCAACGTTCCATGTCACATTCCATTTCACGTTCCATTCCATGTTCCATTCCAAATTCCAATCCATTCCATTCCACGTTCCATTCCACACTGCATTCCGTTCCACGCTGCATTCCATTCCTTTCCACGTTCCATTCCACATTGCTTTCCACATTCCATTCCATTACATTCCACATTCTATTCCATATTCCACTCCATTCCATTCCACATTCTATCCAACATTCCATTCTACTCCATTCCACATTCTATTCCACCTTCCATTCCATTCCTTTACACATTCCATTCCACATTCCATTCCATTCCATTCCATTTTCCATTCTACATTCCATTCCAAGCTGCATTCCACATTCCATTCCACGTTCCATTCCACGTTCCATTCCAAGTTCCATTCTCCGTTCCATTCCACGTTGCATTCCACATTCCATTTCACGTTCCATTTAATTCCATTCCATGTTCCATTGCACATTCTATTCCATTTCATTTCACTTTCTATTCCACATTCCATTCCTTTCTATTCCACATTCCATTCCATGCTACATTCCATTACACATTCCATTCCATTCCTTTCCATATTCCATTGCACATGGCTTGCATTCCATTCCACATTCCATTGCACATTCTGTTGCTCATTACATTCCAATCCATTGCACTCTCCTTTTCACGTTCCATCCCACAGTTCATTCCACATTTCCTTCCACGTTCCATTCCATTCCATTCCACATTGCATTCAGCATTCCAATGCACATTCCCTTCCATACACCATTACATACCATTACACTTTCCATTCCACTTTCCATCCCACATTCAATTCCACATTCCATTCCACATTCCATTTCATTCCATTCCATTCCATTACACGTTCCATTCCACATTTTTTTCCATTGCATTCCACTTTCCATTCCACATTCCATTCCATTCCACGTTCCATTCCACATTCCATTCCACGTTCCATTCCACATTGCATTCCACGTTATATTCCACGTTCCATTCCATTCCATTCCACGTTCCATTTCACTTTCCTTTCCATTCCATTCCACGTTCTATTAGATATTCTGTTGTACATTCCATTTCAAGTACCATTCCACATGCCATTCCACGTTGCATTCCACGTTCTATTCCACGTTGCATTCCACATTCCATTCAATTCCATTCCACGTTCCATTCCACATTGCATTCCACATTGCATTCCACGTTACATTCCACATTCCATTGCACATTCCATTCCACGTGCCATTGCACATTCCATTTCAGTTTCCATTCCACGTTCCATTACATGTTCCATTCCATTCCATTCCACGTTCCATTCCACCTTCCATTCCATTCCATTCTACTTTCCCTTCCACATTCCATTCCGCTTTCCATTCCACGTGCCATTGCACATTCCATTTCAGTTTCCATTCCACGTTCCATTACATGTTCCATTCCATTCCATTCCACGTTCCATTCCACATTCCATTCCATTCCATTCCTCTTTCCATTCCACATTCCATTCCACTTTCCATTCCACATTTCATTACATTCCATTGCACATTCCATTCCAAATTCAATTCCATTCCATTCCACATTTCATTCCACTTTCCATTCCATTCCATTCCACATTCCATTCCATTCCATTCCACATTCCATTCCACTTTCCATTCCGCATTCCATTCCACTTTCCATTCCACATTCCCTTTCACGTTCTATTCCACATTCCATACCACATTCCATTCAACATTCCATACCATTCCATTCCACAATCCATACCACATTGCATTCCATTCCATTCTACTTTACATTCCATTCTATTCCACCTTCCATTCCATTCCATTCCACGTTTCATTCTACTTTCCATTAGATTTTGCTTTCCATTCCATTCCACCTTCTCTTCTACGTTCCATTAGAGGTATCATTCCGCATTCTATTGCACATTACATTCAACGTTCCATTCCATGTTCCATTAGAAGTTCTATTCCACGTTTTATTCCAGTCTATTCCACGTTATATTGCATATTCCATTCCTTTCCATTCCACAATCCATTCCATTCCATTCAACATTCCATTCTGTTTCACATTCTATTCCACCTTCCATTCCACTCCATTCCATTCCACTTTCCAATCCACTCCATTTCACATTACATTTCATTCAATTCCACATTACCTTCCATTCTATTTCGTTCCATTCCACTTTCCATTCCATACAATTTTGGATTCAATTCCATTCCATTACACTCCACATTCGATTCGATTCCATTCCAGATTCCATTCCATTACATTCCACATTTCATTTCATTCCATTCCATTCCAAATTCCATACCATTCCATTGCATTCCACATTCCATTCCACATTCCATTCCACATTCCTTTCCATTCCATTCCTAATTCCATTCCACTGCGTTCCATTCCATTACACATTCCATTCCACATTCCCTTACATTACATTCCACATTCCATTCCATTCCATTCCGCATTCCAATCCACGTTCCATTCTATGTTCCATTCTAAGTTCCATTCCATTACATTCCGTTACATTCCAATCTGGATTCCTTTCCATTCGATTCCTTTCCACATTCCATCCCATTTCACATTGCATTGTATTCCTTTCCACATTCTTTTCCTTTCCATTCAATGTTACATTCCACTTTCGTTTGCACATTCAATTCCACATTCCAGTCTAAGTTCCACTCCATTCCATTTCACTTTCCATTCCACAATCCGTTCCACATTCCATTCCATGCTTCATTCCTTGTTCCATTACATTCCATTCCACGTTCCATTCCACATTCCATTCCATGACTTTCCACATTCCATTCCACATTCCATTCCATTCCATTCTATTCCAAATTTCATTCCATTCCACATTCCACTCCATTCCATTCCACACACCATTCCACATACCCTTCCATTCCATTCCACATTCTTTTTCATTCCATTCCACATTCCATTAGATTCCATTCAACTTTCCATTCCACGTACATTCCATGTTGCATTCCGCATTCCTTTCCATTCCATTCCACGTTCATTTCCACATTGCATACCACCTTCCATTCCGTTTCATTCCACTTTCCATTCCCCATTCCATTCCACATTCCATTCCATTCCATTCCACATTCCATTCCACGTTCCAATCCATTCTTTTCCACGTTCCATTCCACGTTCCATTCCATTCCATTCCACATTCCATTCCATTCCATTCCACATTCCATTCCACAATCCATTCCATTCCATTCCACATTCCATTCCATTCTATTCCACATTCCATTCCAAGTTATATCCCTCGTTCCATTCCACATTCCATTCCACGCTGCATTCCAATACATTCCTTGTTCCATTCCACGTTGCATTCCACATTCCATTCCACTCCATTCCACTTTCAATTCAACGGTCTATTCCATTCCATTACACGTTCCATTCCGCATTCCTTTCCATTACATTCTACATTGCATGCCACATTCAATTCCACATTCCATTTCACATTCCATTCCACTGCATTCAACATTGCATTCTCATTCCATTCCACATTCCCTTCCATTCCATTCCATTCCACTTTCCATTGCACATCCCCATCCACGTTCCATTCCATGTTCCATTCCACCTTCCAATACAGGTTCCATTCCACGTTCGATTCCACCTTCCATTTCATTACATTCCTGTTTCTATTCCACATTCCATTCCACATTCCATTCCAAATTACGTTGCGTTCTATTCCACTTTCCATTTCACTTTCCATTCCACATTCGATTGCATTCCATTCCACATTCCATTCCACATTCCATTCACATTCCATTCCACTTTCCATTCCACATTCCATTCCATTGCTTTCCACATTCCATTGCAGTTTCCATTCCACATTCCATTCTCTTTCCCTTGCATTTCATTCCACATTTCATTACACTTTCCACTGCATTCCAATTCACTTTCCATTCCACATTCCATTCCATTCCATTCCATTCCATTGCACCTTCAGTTCCACATTCCATTCCACATTCCATTCCGCAGTACATTCCACATTCCATTCCACATTCCATTCCGAATTCGATTCTCATTTCATTGCATTTCATTCCTCATTCCATTCCACATTCATTGCATTCCAGTTCACATGCCATTCCACATTGCATTCCATTCCATTCCACGTTCCATTCCATATTCCATTTCACATTCCATTCCACAGTCCATAACATTCTATTACACATTTCATTCCATTCCAATCCACATTCCTTTCAACATTTCATTCTATTCCATTACATGTTCCATTAAAAATTCCATTCTTCATTCCATTCCATTCCATTCCACATTCCATTCCTTTCCATTTAATTCTATTCCGCATTCCATTCCACTTTCCATTAAATCCTATTCCGCTTTCCATTCCTTTCCATTCCACATTCCTTTCCATTCCAATCCATGTGTCATTCCACATTTCATTCCATTGCATTCCACAATCAATTCCACATTCCATTTCATTCTATTAAACATTCCATTCCATTCCATTACACATTCCATTCCATTCCATTCCTTTCCTTTCCCCGTTCCATTCCACATTCCATTCCTTTACATTGCACGTTCCATTCCACACTGAAATCCACATTCCATTCAACATCCATTCTGTTCCATTCCTCATTCCATTCCACATTGCATCCCACTTTCTATTCCACATTCCATTCCACGTTACATTCGAAATTTCATTCCTTTCCATTTCACTTTCCATTCCACATTCCATTCCATTCCATTCCAAGTTCCATTCCACATTCCATTTCATTGCATTCCAAGTTGATTTCCACACTCCATTCCGCATTCCATTACACATTCCATTCCTTCCTATTCCACATTTCATTCCACAATCAATTCCACATTCCATTCCACTTTCCATTTCACATTCCATTAAATTCCATTCCAGATTCCATTCAATTCCACACTCCATTCCACATTCCATTCCACTTTCCATTCCATTTCTTTCCTCATCCCATTACTTTCCACATTCCATTCCACATTCCATTCAACATTCTATTCCACTTTCCATTCCATGTTCCATTCCATTTCTTTCCATGGTCGATTCCACATTACTTTCTCATTCCATTGCATTCCATTCCACATTTCATGCCACATTCCATTCCATTCCATTCCACATTCCATTCCACATTGCATTCAACGTTCCATTCCATGTTCAATTCCACGTTCCATTCCATGTTAAATTCCATTCCATTTTACCTTCCATTCCTTTCCATTCCACGTTCCATTTCGTTCCATTCCATATTCCATTCCTCCTTCCATTTCACATTCTTTTTCATAATCTATTTCTCTTTCCATTTCCATTTCATACCATTCCATTACACATTCCATTCCATTCCATTCCACATTCCGTTCCATTCCATTCTACGTTCCATTCCATTCCACATTCCATTCCATTTCATTCCACATTCCATTCTAATCCAGTCCACATTCCATTCCATTCAATTCCAAATTCCGTTCCGCATTGCATTCCATTCCTTTCCACATTACTTACCACATTCCATTCCATTCCATTCCACGTTACATTCCATTACATTCCACATTCCATTCCACATTCCATTCCACATTCCATTCCACGTTCCATTCCATTCAATTCCACGTTCCATTTCACTTTTCATTAGAAGTTCCATTCCATTCCATTCCACGTTCCATTCTACTTTCCATTAGTGGTTCCATTCCACGTTCCACTCCACGTTCCATTTCTTTCCATTCCACGTTACATTCCACAATCCATTCCATTCCATTCCACATTCCATTCCATTCCATTCTGCATTCCATTCCATTCCACGTTCCATTCCACATTCCCTTCCACATTTCATTCCATTCCATTCCACCTTCCATTCCACATTCCATACCAGATTCCATTCCAATCGATTCCACATTCCATTCCATTCCATTCCGTATTCCAATCCACATTCCATTAAACTCCATTCCACATCCCATACCACATTCCATTCCACGTTCCATTTGATTCCGTTCCACTTTCCAATCCACTTTCCATTGGACGTTGCATTCCACTTTCCATTCCACCTTCCATTCCATGGTCCATTCCACGTTCCTTTCCCTGTTCCATTCCTTTGCATTCCATGTTCCATTCCATTCCATTCCACTTTCCCTTTCATTCCATTGCACGTTACATTCCACATTCCATTTTACATTCCATTCCGCCTTCCATTGCATTCCTTTCCTTTCCATTCCACATTCCGTTCCATTCCATTCCACTTCCCATTCCATTCAATTTTATATTCCATTCTATTCCTTTACTTTCCATTCCTCTACTTTCCATTCCTCTACTTTCCATTCCACATTCCATTCCAAATGATTTCGCATTCCATTCCATTCCATTCCTTTCCATATTCCATTCCATTCCATTCCATATTTCATTCCATTCCATGCCACATTCTATTCCATTCGATTCCATTCCACATTCCAGTCTACTCCATTCCATTCCATTGCACATTCCATACCTTTCCATTCCATTCCACATTCCATTCCACATTATATACCACATTCTATTCCCTTCCATCCCACATTCCATTACATTCCATTGCACAATCCATTCCACATTCAATTCCACTTCCCATTCCACGTTCTATTCCATTCTATTATATTCCGCAATCCATGACATTCCATTCCATTCCATTCCTGATTCCTTTCCATTCTATTTCACATTCTATTCCACATTGCCTTCCATTCCATTCCACTTTCCATTCCACATTCCATTCCACATTCCATTCCGTTCCATTCCATATTCCATAATTTTCCAATCCACATTTCATTCCACAATCCACGCCGCCTTGCATTACATTCCATTCCACGTTCCATTCCACTTTCTATTCCACATTCCCTTTCATTCCATTCAACGTTCAATTCCACATACCTTTGCATTCCATTCCAGGTTCTCTTCCAGTTTCCATTCCACATTGTTCTCCACACTCCATTCCTCATTCCATTCCACGTTCTTTTCCACGTTCCATTCCACTTTCCATTCCACATTCCATTCCACGCTCCATTCCGCATTCCATTCCATGTTCCATTCCAGATTCCATTCCAAGTTCCATTCCACATTCCATTCCACATTCTTTTCCACATTCCCTTACGTTCCATTACACATCCTATTCCACGTTCCATTCCACATTCCATTACACATTCCATTCCATTTCATTCCACCTTCCTTTCCACATTCCATTCCACATTCAATTCGATTCCATTCCACATTACATTCCACATTGCATTCCATTTCAGTCCGCATTCTAATCGTCATAATATTCCTTTCCTTTCCATATTCCATTCCATTCCAGTGCACATTCCATTACACATTCCATTCGATGTTCCATTACACATTCCATTCCAGAATCAATTCCACATTCCATTCCATTATATTCCACATTCCTTTCCAGATTGCATTCCATTCCAGTCCACATTCCATTCCATTCCATTCCACTTTCCATTCCACATACATTTCCAGATTTCCTTTCGCTTTCCATTCCTTTCCGTTCCACATTCCATTCCACATTCCGTTCCATTCCATTCCACATTCCATTCCACATTCCGTTCCATTCCATTCCACATTCCATTCCACATTCCATTCTTCTCCGTTCCACACTCCATTCCACGTTCTATTCCATTCCATTCCACATTCCATTCTATTCTATTTCACTTTCCATTCGTTTCAATTCCTTATTTCTTTCCATTCCAGTTCCAATCCATTCCATTCCATTCCATTCCATTCCATTCCACATTCCATTGCAAATTCTATTCCACATTTCACTCCACATTCTATTCCACATTCCCTTCCATTGCATTCCATATGCCATTCCGTTGGATTCCACATTCCTTTCCACATTCCATTCCAGATTCCATTCCGCATTGCATTCCATTCCATTCCACGTTGCATACCACATTCCATTCCATTCCATTCCACTTTCGTTTAAACATTCCATTCCACATTATATTCCTTTCCATTCCACATTCCATTCCAAATTCCATTCCACATTCCATTCCATTCCATTCCACATTCCATTTCATTCCTTTTCACACTTCATTCCACATTCCATTCCGTTCCATTCAACTTTCCATTCCACATTCCATTCCATTCCATTCCTCATTCCATTGCATTCCATTCTCCATTCCTTTCCACATTCTACTCCATTCCATTCCACATTTCGTTCCATTCCATTCCACATTATATTCCACATTATATTCCACATTCCATTCCACCTTCCATTCCATGCCATTTCAGGTTCCTTTCCACATTCCATTCCATTGCATTACACATCCCATTCAATGTTCCATTCAATTTCATTCCACGTTCCATTCTACGTTCCATTCCATTCCATGCCACTTACATTTGCACATTCCATTCTTCCGTCCATTCCACATTACATTCCGTTTCATTCCACATTCCATTCCACATTCCATTCCTTTCCATTCCACTTTCCATGAAACATTCCATTCCATTCCATTCCACAATCCATTCCACTTTCCATTCCATTAGATACCACATTCCTCTCCACATTCAATTCCATTCCATTCAATTTCATTCCACATTCTTATCCATTTCGTTCCACATTCCATTCAATTCCATTTCAGATCCCATTCCATTACATTCCACATTCCAATCTATGTTCCATTCCATTCCATTCCACTTTCCATTCCATTCCATTCCACATTCCATTGCTCCTTCCAAATCACATACCATTCCATTGCATTCCACATTCCATTGCATTCCATTATACATTCCATTGCATTCATTTCCACATTCCATTCATTTCCACATTCCATTCCACATTACATTCACCATTCCATTGCATTCCATTCCAAGTTCCATTCCTCGTACCATTCCATGTTCCACTCCATTCCATTCCACGTTCCATTCCACATTACATTCCATTCCATTTCAATTTCCCTTCCACATTCCATGCCACATTCCTTTCAGAGTTCCATTCCATGTTCCACTCCATTCCATTCCACATTCCTTTCCTTTCCACATTCCATTCCACTTTCCATTCGGCTTTCCATTTTGTTCCATTCCACATGCCATTCCACACTCCCCTCGACATTCCATTCCACGTTCCATTCCACATTCCATTCCACATTCCATTCCAGATTCCATTCCATTCCATTCCACATTCCTTTACAAGTTCCTTTCCACATTCCATTACACGTTGCATACCACCTTCCATTTCATTACATTCCTCATTTTAGTCCACGTTCGATTCCATTGTATTCCACTTTCCTTTCCACATTCCATTCCACATTCCACTCCCCATTCCATTACACAATCCGTTCCTCATTGCATTCCATTCCATTTAACATTCCATTCCACACTGAATTCCACGTTTCATTCCACGTTTCATTCCACGTTGCATTCAACGTTCCATTCCTTTCAATTCCTCCTTTAAGTCCAGATTCCATTCCATTACATTCCACTTTCCTTTCCACATTCCATTCCACATTACATTCTGTTCCAGTCCACATTCCATTCCACATTCCACTCCACATTCCATTCCATCCCATTCGACATTCAGGTGGACATTCCATTCAACATTCCATTCCACATTACATTCCATTCGATTCCACATTACATTCCACATTCCACTACATTCCATTCCACATTACATTAAACGTTCTATTCCACATTCCATTCCATTCCAGTCCACATTCTGTTACACGTTGCATTCCGTTCTATTCGACTTTCCATTTTACGATACATTCCACATTCCATTCCAGTTTCCATTTCAGATTCCATTCCACATTCCATTTGACATTCCATTCAATTCCATTTCACATTCCAGTCCACATTCCTTCCATTCCATTCCATTTTCCCTTCCACATTCCATTCCACTTTCCATTCCATTCCATTGTGCGTTGCATTCCAACTTCCATTCCACGTTCCATTTCACTTTCCATTCCACATTCCATTCCATTCCATTCCACATTACATACCATACCACACCATTCCATTCCACAATCCATTCCATTCCATTCCACTTTTGTCTCCACATTCCATTGCACATTCCATTCTGCTCCATTCCACATTCCATTCCGCACTCCATTCCACATTCCATTCCACATACCATTCCATTCTATTCCGTATTCCATTCCACATTCGATTCCACATTCCATTCCGTTCCATTCCACATTCCATTGCATTCCATTCCATGTTCCTTTCCACATTCCATTCCATTCGACATTCCATTCCACTGAATTTCACTTTCCATTCCACAGACTATTCCACATTCCATTCCACATTCCATTCCATTCCATTCCACATTCCATTCCATTCCATTCCAGATTCCATTCCACATTCCATTCCGCAGTCCATTCCACATTCCATTCCACGTTCCATTTTCCTTCCATTGCATTTCGTTCCACATTCTATTCCACAATCCATTGCATTGCAATTCACCTGCTATTCCACATTCCTTTCCATTCCATTCCATTCCATTCAACATTCAATTCCACATTCCATTCCGCATTCCATTCCGCAATCCAATCCATTCCATTCCACATTCCATTCCATTCCAATGCACATTTCATTCCAAATTTCATTCCATTGCTTTCCACATTCCATTCAACGTTCCATTCTACTTTCCATTCTGTTAAATTCCACATTCCATTACATTCCATACCATTCCATTCCATTCCACGTTCCATTCCAATGCCCATTATATTCCATTCCACATTCCATTCCATTCCATTCCACATTCCATTCCATTTCAATCCATATTTCATTCCACATTTCATTCCATTACATTGCACATTCCATTCCTCATTCCATTCCACATTCCAATCCATTCTATTCCAAATTCCATTAAATTCCATTCCATTCAATTCCATGTTCCACTCCACATTCCATTCCATTCCATTCCACGTTCCATTCCACATTCAATTCCAGATTGCATTCCATATTCCATTCCGTTCCATTCCACATTTGATTACACATTCTTTCCTATGTTACACATTCCATTCCACGTTCTATTAGATGTTATAATCCACTTTCAATTCCATTGCATTTCACGTTCCATTCCACATTCCATTCCATTCCAAGTTCCGTTCCACATACCATTCCACTCTCCATTCAATTCCATTCCACGTTCCATTCCACGTTCCATTCCATTCCATTCCATGTTCCATTCCATATTTCATTGCATTCCATTCCATGTTCTATTCCACACTCCATTCCACATTCCATTCCAAATTCTATTCCTTTCTATTCCACATTCCTTTCCACAATCCATTCTACATTCCAATCCACTTTCAGTTCCACATTCCATTAAATTCCCTGCCACATTCCATTCCAAATTCCATTCCATTCCATTCCACACACCATTCCACATTCCAATCCACAAACCATTCCATTCTATTCCACATACCATTCCACATTCCATTCCACTTTCCATTCCACGTTCCATTCGATTTCATTCCATGTTTGATTCCACATTCCATTCCATTCCATTAAACATTCCATTCCACATTCCATTCCACATTCCATTCCACATTCCATTCCGTTCCATTGCCCATTCCGTTCCACATTCCATTCCATTCCGTTCCACATTCGTTTCCATTACACTCCACATTTCATTCCACATTCCCTTTCATTCCGTTCCACATTCCATTCCAATTGCCATTCCATTGATTTCCATGTTCCATTCCACGTTTCATTCCACATTCCGTTCCAAATTCCATTCCATATTCCATTCCTTTCCATTCCGCATTCCATTCCACATTCCATTCCAAGTTCCATTCCATTGCATTCCACATTCCAATCCATTGCATTCCTCATTCCATTCCATTCAATTGCACATTCAATTCCATTCCACATTCCATTCCATTCCATTCCATTCCACATTCCATTCCATCACATTCCTCATTCCATTCCATTCTATTGAATTCCATTCCATATTCCCATCTATTCAATTCCATTCTATCTTCCATTCCATTTCATTCCACATTCCATTCCATTGAATTCCACATTCCATTCCATGTTCCATTCCACGTTGAATTCTATGTTCCATTACACAACCCATTTCAGGTTCCATTCCTTTCCATTCCACATTCCATTCATTTCCACTCCCAATTCCATTCAATTCCATTCCACATTCCATTACATTACAGTCAACATTCCATTCCATTACATTCCACTTTCCATTCCACATGCCATTCCACATTGTATTCCACATTCTTTTCCACGTTCAATTCCATTTAATTCCACATTCCGTTCTACTCCAATCCACATTCCATTCCACGTTCTATTCCATTCCATCCCCATTCCATTCCATTCCATTCTACATTCCATTCCTTTCAATTCCTCACTTCATTGCATTGCATTGCAGTGCATATTCCTTTCCATTCCATTAGTCATTTCATTCCATTCAATTGCATTCCGCATTCCATTCTATTCCATTCCCATTCCATTAAATTCCAATCCATTATATTGCACATTCCATTCCATTCCATTCCACGTTACATTCCATTCCATTCTAAATTCCATTCCATATTCCGTTCCACATTACAGTGCTTTCCATTTTGCAATCCGTTCAACATTTCATTCCATTCCATTCCACATTGCATTCCACATTCCATTCCATTACATTCGACATTCCATTGCACATTGCATTGCATTCCATTCAACATTCCTTTCCATTCAACTCCACCTTCCATTCCACATTCCTTTCCATTCCATTCCACATTAAATTGCACATTTCATTCCACATTTCATTCCATGTTCCATTCCATTCCTTTCCACGTTCCATTCCATGTTACATTACACATTCCATTCCACATTTCATTTCACATTGCATTCCGTTCTATTCCACATTCCATTCCATTCCATTCCACGTTCCATACTACATTTCATTCCATATCCAATTCCGCATTCCATTCCACAATCCATTCCACATTCCATTCCAAATTCCATTGCATTACACATTCCATTCCATTAGACATTCCATTTCATTCCATTCCACATTCCATTACAAATTCCATTCCATATTCCATTCCATTCCATTCCAATACACATTCCAATCCTTTCCATTCCACATTAAATTCCACCTTCCATTCCACATTCCATTCCACATTCCATTGCACATTCCATTCCATTTCATTCTATTCCACATTCCGTTCCATTCCCTTCCACATTGCTTTCCATTCCTTTCCACATTCCATTCCACATTCCATTCCATTCCATATTCCTTTCCACATTTCATTCCATTCAAATCGACTTTCCATTCCATTCCATTCCAGTCCACATTCCATTCCATTCCTTCCATTCCGCATTCCATTCCATTCCAATCCACATTCCATTCCATTCCATTCCACGTTCCATCCCATTCTATTCCACATTCCAATCCACTTTGCAATCCATTCCACATTGCATTCCATGCAATTCCACATTAAATTCCATTCCATTACACATTCTTTGCATTCCATTGTGCATTCCACTCCACATTACATTCCAATCCATTCCCCATTGGATTCCATGACTTTCCACATTCCATTCCATTTTCCATTCCATTCCAAATTCCTTTCCACATTCCATTCCATTCCACATTCCATTGCACATTCTATTCCATTCCATTCCACATTCCATTGCATTTCTTTCCATTCCAGTCCTCGTTCAATTCGATTCCTTTCCATTCAACATTACATTCAACATTTCATTCCATTAAATTCCACATTCCATTCAACTTTCCATTCCACATTCCATTCCATTAAATTCTGTATACCATTCTACATTCCATTCCACATTCCATTCCACATTCCATTCCATTCCTTTCCATATTCCATTCCAAATTCCATCCCATTGCATTCCATTTTCCATTCCATTTCTTTCCACGTTCCATACCATTATATTCCACATTTCATTCCATTCCATTCCATATTCTATTCCTTTCAACATTCTATTCCATTCCGTTCCTTTCCACCTTCCATTCCACATTCCATTCCATTCCATTCCACATTCAATTGCACATTCCATCCCATTCCATTCGACATTCCATTCCATTTCTTTCCACATTCCATTTGACATTCCATTCCACATTTCATTTCATTCCATTACAATTTCCGTTCCACATTCCATTGAATTCCATTCCAAGTACTATTCCACTCCATTCCACATTGCATTTTATTCCATTCCACATTCCACATTCCATTCCACGTTCCATTCCACCTTCCATTAAATGTTCCATTCCATTCCATTCCAAGATGCATTCCACGTTGCATTCCATTCAATTCACAATTACCTTCCATTCCATTCCACATTCCATTGCATTCCATTCCATTCCCCATTCCAATCTTTTTGATTACCCATTCCATTACATTCCATTCCACATTTCATTCCCCGTTCCATTCGACGTGCCATTCCACTTTCCATTCCATCTCCATTCCACGTTCCAATCCACGTTCCATTCCACAGTCCATTACATTGCGTTCCATTCCACATTACATCCCATTCACCACTGCATTCCATTTCATTCCACATTCCATTCCATTTTCATTTCCATGCCATTCCACATTCCATTCCACTTTCCATTCCATTCCTTTTCACATTCCATTCTATGTTCCATTCCATTGCATTCCACATTCCACTCCACCTTCCATTCCACTTTCCATTCCATTCCATTTCACATTCCATTTCATGTTCCATTCCATTGCATTCCACATTCCATTCCACTTTCCATTCCATTCCATTCCCCTTTCCTTTCCACATTTACTTCCATTCGACTCCATTCCACATTCCATTCAATTCCATTCCACATTCCATTCCATTTCTTTGCACTTTACATTCCATTCCACATTCCATTCAATTCCCTTCCATTCCACATTCCATTCCATTCCCTTCCACGTTACATTCCTTTCCATTACAAATTCCATTCCATTCACTTCCACATTCCATTCCACATTCCATTCCCTTCCATTCCACATTCCATTCCCTTCCATTACACATTCCATTCCCTTCCATTCCACATTCCATTCCATTCCATTCCACATTCCATTCCATTCCATTCCACATTCCATTCCATTACATTCCACATTCCATTCCATTCCTCAGTGAATTCCATTCCATTCCACAGTGAATTCCATTCCATTCCATATTTCCTACCATTTCCACATTCCATTTCATTCAATTGGACATTCCATTCCATTCCACATTGCATTCCACATTTCATTCCATTCCATTCCACATTCCATTTCATTCCACTCCATTCCACATTAGATTGCATTGCACATTCCATTCCACATTCCATACCAAGCATGCCATTCCTCAATCCATTCCATTACATTCAATTCCACATTCCATTGTTTTTCACAATCCTTTGCTTTCCACATTCCCATCCATTCCATTCCATTCTTCCTTCGATTCCATTTCATTCCACTTTACATTCCACTTTCAATTCCATTCCATCCCACGTTACATTCCACTTTCCATTCCACTCCATCCCACATTCCATTCCATTCCATTGGACATTCCATTCCATATTCCATTCCAAATTCCATTCCACATTCCATTCGTTTCCATGCCACATTCCATTCCTTTAAATTCCACCTTCCATTCCATTCCGTTGCACATTCCATTCTATTCCCTTCCATTCCATTACACATTCCATTCCATTCCATTCCACATTCATTCCATTCCATTCCACGTTCCTTTCCATTCCTTTCCACTCCAAATTCCATTCCATATTGCATTCCATTCCATTCCACTTTCCATTCCACATTCCATTCCATTCCATTCCACATTCCATTCCATTACGTTGCACATTCCATTCCATTCCACGTTCAATTCAATTCCATATTCCATTTCACATTCCATTCCCTTCCATTCCACATTCCATTCCATTCCATTCCACGTTACATTTCTTTCCATTCCATATTCCATTCCATTCCATTCCATTCTCTTCCACATTGCACTCCACATTCCATTCCATTCCATTCCACATTCCACTGCATTCCATCCCACATTCCATTCCATTCCATTCCACATTCCATTCGATTACATTCCACACTCCATTCCATTCCTCAGTGAATTCCATTCCATTCCAAATTGTGTTCCATTCCATTCCATATTTCTTACCTTTTCCACATTCCATTTCATTCAATTTGACATTCCATTCCATTCCACATTCCATTCCGCATTCCATTCCATTGCATTCCATTCCACATTCCATTCCATTCCATTCCATTCCACATTCCATTGTTTTCCACATTCCATTCCATTCCACAATCCAATTCATTCCATTCCATTCTTCCTTCCATTCAATTTCATTCCACTTTACATTCCACTTTCAATTCCATTCCATCCCACTTTACATTCCACTTTCCATTCCACTTCATGCCACATTCCATTCCATACCATTCAACATTCCATTCCACATTGCATTCCATTCCATTCCACGTTGCATTTCACTTTCTATTCCATTCTATTCCACATTCCATTCCACGGTCCATTGCAATCCTCTTTCCATTCCATTCCATTCCATTGCACATTCCTTTCCATTCCGTTCCACATTCCGTTCCATTCCAAATTCCATTCCATTCCTTTCCACATTCCATTCAATTCCATTCAATTACATTACACATTCCATTCTTTTCCTTATGACATTCCATTGCATTCCTTTCCATTCCCATCCATTCCATTACATTCAGCATTCCATTCCACATCCCATTCCAATCCATTCCACATTTCATTCCTCATACCTTTCCACATTCAATTCCATCCCTTTTCACATTCCATTCCACATTCCATTCGATTCCATTCCACATTCCATTCCATATTCCATTCATTTCCATTTCGCATTCCATTCCATTAAATTCCACAGTCCATGCCGTTCAGTTCCACATTCCATTCCATTCCATTACACATTCCATTACACATTCCATTCCCTTGTATTTCAAATTCCATTGAATTCCATTCCACATTCCATTCAATTCCATTCCACATGCCATTCCATTCCATTCCACTTTCCATTCCACATTGCATTCCATTAAATTCCACCTTCAATTCCATTCCATTCCATGTTCCATTCCATTTCATTCCAATCAATTCCACATTCCATTCTATTCCACATTCCATTCCATTCCATTCCACCCCAAATTTCATTCCATTGCATTCCAATTTCCATTCCGTTACCTTCCACGTTCCATTCCATCCCATTCCGTGTTCCTTTCCATGATATTCCACGTTCCATTCCATTCCATTGCAGATTCCATTCCATTCCACATTGCATTCCACATTGAACTCCACTTCATTCCACATTCCGTTCCACATTCCATTCCATTCCATTCCACATTCCTTTCCATTCCATTCCATTTTCCATTCCACATTCCATTCCATTTCATTCCATTACATGTTACATTGGAATCCATTCCACATTCCATTCCATTCCACATTCCATTCCATTCCACATTCCATTCCATTCCACATTCCATTCCTTTCCACATTCCATTCCATTCCATTCCATTCCACCTTCCATTCCATTCCATTCCAACTTCCATTCCATTCTATTACACATTCCGTTCCATTATATTTCCCGTTCCATTCCATTCCACATTCCTTTCCATTCCATTATACATTCCATTCCACATTCCATTCCATTTCATCCCACATTTCCTTTCTTTCAATTCCACACTCCATTCCACATTCCATTCCTCATTCCATTCCATTCCATATTCCATTCCAATCCCTTCCACATTCCATTCCATTACATTCCAATTTCCATTCCATTCCATATTCCATTCCATTCCACTTTCCATTCCAATGCATTCCACAGTCCATTCCATTCAATTCAGCCTTCAATTCTATTCCATTCCACCTTCAATTCCATTGCATTCCACATTGCATTCCATTTGATTCCTCGTACCCTTCCATACCGTTGCATTCCCTTGCATTCCAAATTCCATTCCATTCAATTCCACATTTCATTCCATTAAATTCCACCTTTCATTTCTTTAAATTCTATGTTCCATTCCATTCCATTCCATTCCACATTCCATTTCATTCCACATTCCTTTCCATTCAAATCCACTCCCAATTCCATTCCATTTCATTGCACATTCCATTCCGTTACATTCCACGTTCCATTTCATTTCATTCTGCATTCCATTCCATTATATTCCGTGTTCCATTCCATTATATTCCGCGTTCCATTCCGTTCCATTCCATTCCACATTCCATTCCATTCCATTAAACATTCCATTCAACTTTAATTTGCACTCCATTCCACCTTCCATTCCATTCCATTTCTCTTTGCATTCCACATTCCATTCCATTCTATTAAACATTCCATTTCTTTCCATACCACATTCCATTCCACTTTTGATTCCATTCCGTTCCACATTCCTTTCCATTCCATTACATATTCCATTTCATTCCATTCCACATTCCATTCCACATTTGATTCCATTCCGTTCCACATTCCTTTCCATTTAATTACATATTCCATTTCTCATTCCATTCCATTCCATTCCATTCCACATTGCATTCCATGCCATTCCACACTCCATTCCATCCCACTATACATTCCATTCCACAATCCATTCAATTCCACATTCCAATCCTTTCCACTCCATTCCATTACACGTTCCATTCCATTCCCTTCCACCTTCCATTCCATTCCATTCCACGTTCCGTTCTATTATATTCCACGTTCAATTCCTTTCCAGTATATTCCACATTGCATTCCATTCCATTCCATTCCACATTCCGTTCCATTCTATTCTACATTCCATACCACATTGCATTCAACTTCAATTCACATTTGATTCCATTCCATTCCACATTCCAATCCATTCCATTCTTCATTCCTTTCCACATTCCATTCCACTGCAATTCACATTCCATTCCATTCCATACCAATTTCTATTTCACTCCATTCCACATTCCATTCCATTCCATTTCACTTTACATACCATTCCATTCCACATTCCATTCCATTCCAATCTACATTACATTGCACATTTCATTCCATGCCATTCCACATGCCATTCGTTTAATATCCACATTCCATTCCATTCCATTCCATTCCGGATTCCACTCCATTCCATTCCACATTCCATTCCATTCTTTTCCACGTTACATTCCATTACATTCCACATTCCATTCCATTCCATTCCATTCCATATTCCATTCCATTCCATTCGGCATTCCATTCCATTCCATTACACGTTCCATTCCATTCCACTCCACATTCCATGTCATTCCATTCCATTCCACAATCAATTCCACATTCCATTCCATTCCCCGTTCCATTCCACATTCCATTCCACATTCCTTTCTATTCCGCGTTCCGTTGCACTATCCATTCCACGTTCCATTTCATATACCATTCCATTCCATTCCACGTTCCATTCCACATTCCATTCCATTCCACATCCCATTTCATTTAATTTCACATTCCATTCTGTTCCATTCCACGTTCCATTCCGCATTCCATTCCATTCCATTCCACATTCCATTTCATTTCCTTTCACATTCTTTCCTTGTTCCATTCCATTCCATTCCACATTGCATTCTACATTCAATTCCCGAATCCATTTGACATTCAATTCCATTCCACTTTCCATTCCACATTCCATACCGCTTTCCATTACATTCCTCGTTCCAGTCCACTTTTCATTTTACTTTCCATTCCACATTCCATTCCATTCCATTCCAACTTACATTCCATTCCATTCCGTTCCATTCCATTCCATTCCACATTCCATACCCCATTCCATTCCACTCCACTCCACTTTCCAGTCTATTCCATTCCTCATTCCATTCCATTCCATTCCAGGTTCCATTCCATTCCATTCCATTCCACCTTCCATTCAACTTTCCATTCCATTCCATTCCAATTCCATTCTATTCCACATTCCATTCCAGAGGGCATTCCAATCCATTCCACATCCCTTTCCACATTTCACTCCATTCCATTCCACATTCCATTACATTCAACATTCCAGTCCATTCCATTACACATTCCTTTCCATTCCATCCCCCATTCCACATACCATTCCATGTTCCATTCAACGTTCCTTTCCACGTTCCATTCCACGTTCCATTCTATTCCATTCCACATTCCTTTCCACGTTCCATTCCATTCCCTTCCATATTCCATTCCATTCAATTCTGCATTGCATTCCATTGCACATTCAGTTCCATTCCTTTCCTATCCACATTCAATCCATTCCATATTCCATTCCATTCCATTCCGTTTCCCACTCCATTCCATTCCGTTCCACATCCATTCCATTCCATTTCACATTCCATTCCATTCCATTCCTTTCCATTCCACTTTCCTTTGCATATACCTTTCCATATTCAATTTCACTTTCCATTCCTTTCCTTTCCCCATTCCATTCCCCTCCATTCCACATTCTATTCCATTCCATTCCATATTCCAAATTCCATTCTAATTTCCATTCCACGTTCCATTCCATGTTATATTCCATTCCATTCCGAGTTCCATTCCATAGTCCATTCCATTCCTTTTCATTCCACATTCCATTCCGTTACATTCCATTATCCATTCCATTCCACATTCCATTCCACATTTCATTCCTATCCATTCTACATTCCATCCCACTTTCCATTCCATTCCATTGCACGTTCCATTCCGTTCCATTCCACGTTCCTTTCCATTCCATTCCAGGTTCCATTGCACTTTCCATGCCACGTTCCATTCCACATTCTATTCCACTTTCCATTCCACGTTTCATTGCATTCCATTCCACTTTCCACTGCACGTTCCATTCCACGTTCCATTCAACGTTCCAATACATTCTATTCCACATTCAATTCCATGCCATTCCACATTCCATTCCACATTCCATTCCTTTCCATTCCACATTCCATTTCATTCGATTCCACAGTCCATTCCATTCCATATTCAATCCCACATTCCATTCCATTCCATTCCACTTTCCATTCCACATTCCATGCCATGCCATTCCAGTTTGCATTCAACAATCCATTCCATTCCACTCCACTTTCCATTTTATTCAATTACATTCCAGTCCACATTCCATTCCATTCAATTCCACTCCATATTCCATTCCATTCCATTCCACATTCCATTCCGCATTCCATTCCATTCCATTCCACTTTCAATTCCATTCGTTTCTTCATTCCATTCCATTCAATTCCATAGCAGACCTCATTCAATTCCATTCCATTCCATTCCACTTTCCTTTCCATTCCGTTCCACATTTCATTCCATTTCATTTCTCCTTCCATTCCATTGCATTCCACGTTCCATTCCATGTTCCATTCCATTACATTCTACGTTCCATTCCACATTCCTTTCCATGTTCCATTACATCCCATTCTACTTTCCAATGCACGTTCCATTCTACTTTCTATTCCACTTTCTATCCCATTATATTCCACGTACCATTCCACTTTCCTTTCCATTCCATTCCACATTCCTTTCCACAATACATTCCATTCCATACCATTCCACATTCCATTCCATTCCATTCTGCATTCCTTTACTTTCCAATCCACATTCCATTCCATTCCATTCCACATTCCATTACATTCCATTGTGTTCCACTTTCCATTCTATTGAATTCCATTGTACATATCATTCCAAAGCATTCCATATTCCATTCCAATACATACCATTGCATTCCATTCCATTCCTTTACACAATCCTTTCCAGTCCATTCCGTTCCAGATTTCATGCCATTCCATTCCATTCCACATTCAGTTCCATGCCACATTCCATTCCATTCCATTCCACATTCAATTCCACTCCACATTCCATTCCATTCCACATTCCATTAATAATTCCGTTCCATTCCATTTAATTCTCATCCAAATTCCGTTCTATTCCACATACCATTCCATTCCATTCCACATTCCACCCCATTCCTCATTCCATTCCATTCCATTTCACTGGAATGTGGAATGGATTGTGTAATGGAATGGAATGGAATGTGGAATGGAATGGAATGGAATGGAATGTGGAGTGGAATGGAATGGAATGTGGAGTGGAATAGAATGGAAACTGGAATGTAATGGAATGGAATGTGGAATGGAATGGAATATAATGAGGAATGGAATGTGGAATGGAAAGTTGATAGGAATGAGGAAAGTAATTGAATGGAATGTGGAATGGAATGTGGAAAGGAATGTGAAATGGAATGTGGAATGGAATGAAATGGAAAGTGGAATGGAATGGAATGGAATGGGGAATGGAAAGGAATGGAATTTGGAATGGAATGGAATTTTATGGAAAGTAGTATAGAATTAAATGGAATGGACTAGAATGGTATGGAATGGAATGCAATGTGGAATGGAATGGAAGGGAAAGTTGAAAGGATTGGTATGGAATGGAATGGAATGTGGAATTGAATGGAATTGAATGTGGAATGGAATGGAATGGAATGTGGAATGAAATGGAAGGGAATATAGAATGAAATAGAATGGATAGTGGAATGGAAAGTGGAATGGAATTCCGAACGGAATGGAATGGAATGGAATGGAATGTGGAATGAAATGCACAAAGGAATGGAACAGAACATGGAAAGGAACGTGGAATGGAAAGGAACGGAACATGGAATGGAGTGGCATGAAAAATGGAATGGAATATGGAGTGGATCGTGGAGTGCAATGTGGAATGGAATGTGGTAGGGAATGGAATTGAATGTGGAATGGAATGTGGAATGGAATGGAATGGAAGGTGGAACGGAAAGGAATGGAATGTGAAATAGAATGGAATGGAATGGAAAGTGGAAAATAATGGAATGGAATGGAATGCAATGTGAAATGCAATGTGGAATGGAATGTAAAATGGAATGTAGAATACATTGCGGAATAGAATGGAATGGAAGATGGAATGGAATGGAATGGGACGTGGAATGGAATGTGCAATGGAATGCGGAATGGAATGTGAAATGGAATGGAATGGAACGTGGAACGGATCGTGGAAGGGAATTGAATGGAACGTGTAATGGAATGTGGAATTGGTCGTGGAATGGAACGCGGAATAGAATGGAATGGAATGTGGAATTGAATGTGGCATAGAATGTCAAATGCAAGGTGGAGTGGAATCGAAAGCAATGTGGAATGTAATGTTTATTGGAATGGAGAGGAGTGTGGATAGGAATGGAATGGAAAGTGGAATGGAATGTGGACAGGTATGCAGTGGAATATAGAATGGAATGTGGAATGGAAAGGAATGTGGAATGGAATGTGGAATCGAAAGTGGAATGGAATGGAATGGAACGTTGAATTTAATGAGAATGGAACGGAAAGTTATGTTGAATGGAATGTTTAAAAGAAAGTGGAACGGAAATTAGAATGGAATGGAATGGAATGGAATCTTGAGTGCAATGAGGAATGGAATGTGTAATGGAATGGAATGGAATGTTTAATGGAATGTGGAATGGAATGGAATGTGGAATGGAATGTTGAATGGAAAGGAATGGAATGTGGAATGGAATGTGGAATGGAATGTGGAATGCAATGTAAAATGGAATGTAGAATGCATTGCGGAATAGAATGAAATGGAACATGGAATGGAATGGAATGTGACGTGGAATGGAATATGCAATGGAATGTGGAATGGAACGTGAAATGGAATGGAATGGAAAGTGGAATGGATCGTGGAATGGAATGGAATGGAACGTGTAATGGAACGTGGAATTGGTCATGGAGTGGAACGAGGAATGGAATGGAATGGAATGTGGAATTGAATGTGGAATGGAATGTCGAATGCAAGGTGCAATGGAATCGAAAGCAATGTGGAATGTAATGTGGATTGGAAAGGAGTGGAATGTGGATTGGAATGGAATGGAAAGTGGAATGGAATGTGGACAGGAATGCAGTGGAATATAGAATGGAATGTGGAATGGAAAGGAATGTGGAATGGAATGTGGAATCAAAAGTGGAATGGAATGGAATGGAACGTTGAATGTAATGAGAAAGGAACGGAATATTTTGTGGAATGGAATGTTTAATAGAATGTGGAACGGAAATTTGTATGGAATGGAATGGAATGGAATCTTGAGTGCAATGAGGAATGGAATGTGTAA
The DNA here is from genome assembly GCF_028885625.2 of Pongo pygmaeus. Classification (NCBI taxonomy): domain Eukaryota; kingdom Metazoa; phylum Chordata; class Mammalia; order Primates; family Hominidae; genus Pongo; species Pongo pygmaeus. The sequence continues at coordinate 8,514,431 of NC_072386.2, read as the reverse complement.
TGGAATGGAATGGAATGTGTAATGGAATGTGAAATGGAATGGAATGTGGAATGTAATGTTGAATGGAAAGGAATGGAATGTGGAATGGAATGTGGAATTGAATGGAATGGAATGTGGAATAGAAAGTGGAATGGAACATGGAATTGAACGCGGAAAGGAACGTGAAATGAAATCTGAAATGGAAAGTGGAATGGAATGTGGAATGGAATATGGAATGGAATGCAATGGAATGGAAGATGGAATGGAACGCGGAATGGAATGGAATGGAAAATGCAATGGAAACTGGAATTCAATGAGGAATGGAATTTGGAATGGAACGTGCAATGGAATGGAATGGAAAGTGGAATGGAATGGAAAGTGGAATGGAGTGTGGAATGGAATTTGGAATGGAACATTAAATGGAATGTGAAATGGAATGTGGAAGGGAAAGGAATGGAATGTGGAATATAATGGAATGGAATGGAATGGAATGGAATGGAATTTGGAATGGAATGGAATAGAATTTAATGAGTAATGGAATGGAATGGAATGGTCTGGAATGTGGAATGGAATGGAATGGAACATGGAATGGAACGTGGAATGGAAAATGCAATGGAATGTGGAAAGGCAGGTGGAATTGAATGTGGAATGGATTTGAATGGAATGTGGAACAGAATGAATGGAATGTGGAATGGAAAGGAAAGGAATGTGGAATATAGTGGAATGGTATGGAATGAAGAATAGTATTAAAAGGAATAGAATGGAATGTGGAATGGAATGGAATGTGGAATGAAATGGAATGGATTGTGGAATGGAATGGAATGGAATGTTGAATGGAATGGAATGGAATGCTGAATGGAATGGAATGGAATGTTGAATGGAATTGAATGGCCTGGAATTTGGAATGGAATGGAATGGAATGGAATGTGGAATGGAATGAAATGGAAGGGAATGGATGGTAGAATACAGTGGAATGGATTGTGGAAAGGAATGGAATAGAATGTGGAATGGAATGGGATGGAATGGAATGGAATGGAATTTCGAATGGAAGGCAATGCAATGCGGAATGTAATGGAATGGAATTTGGAATGTAATGTAATGGAAAAGAATGTGGAATTGAATGGAATGGAACGTGGAATGGAATGGAAAGTAATGTGAAATGAAATGGAATGGAACGTAGAATGGAATGTGGAATGGAATTCGGAATGGAATGGAATGGAATGGAATGTGGAATTGAATAGAATGGAATGGGCAATGGAATGGAATGGAATGTGGAATGGAATAGAAAGGAACGTGGTATGGAATGTGGAATGGAATCAGGAAAGCAATGTGGAATGTAATGGAATGGAATATGGAATGGAATGTAATGGAATGTGGAATGGAATTCGGAATGGAATGGAATGGAATGGAATGTGGAATTGAAAAGAATGGAATGGGCAATGGAATGGAATGGAATGTGGAATGGAATAGAAAGGAACGTGGTGTGGAATGTGGAATGGAATGAGGAAAGCAATGTGGAATGTAATGGAATGGAATATGGAATGGAATGGAATGGAATGTGGAATGGAATGTAACGTGGAATGGAAAGGAATAGAATGTGGATTCGAAAGAAATGGAATGTGGATGGAAATGGAAAGTAATGGAATGGAGTGTGAAATGGAATTTGGAATGGAATGTGGAACGGAATGTGGAATGCAATGTGGAATGGAATCAAATGCAAAGTGGAATGGTATGGAAAGTAACATGGAATGAAATGGAATGCAACATGTAATGAAACTTAGAATGGAATATGGAATGGAATGTGGAATGGAACGTGGAATGGAATGTGGAATCGAATGGAATGGAACGTGTACTGGAATGGAATGAAACGTGGAATGGAATACGGAATGGAACGTGGTGTGCAATGTGGCACGGAATGTGGTTTGGAATGGAATTGAATGTGGAATGGAATGTGGAATGGAATGTAGAACGGAAAGGAATGGAATGTGGAATAGAATGGAATGGAATGGAATGTGGAAAGGAATGGAATGGAATGGAATGCAATGTGAAATGGAATGTGGAATGGAATGCAATATGAAATGGAATGTGGAATGGAATGTGAAGCGGAATGTGGAATGGAATGGAATGGAATGTGGAATGGAATGTGGAATGGAATGTGGAATGGAATGGAATGTGGAATAGAATGTTAAATGGAATGGAAAGGAAAGTGGAATGGAATGTGGAATGGAACGTGGAATGGAATGAAATGGAACGTGGAATGGAATGGAAAGGAACGTGGAATGGAATGCGGTATGGAATTCTGAATGGAACGTTAAATGGAATGTGGAAAGGAATGTGTAGTGGAAAGGAATGGAATGTGGAATGGAATGGAATTGAACGTGGAATGGAATGTGGAATGGAAAGTGCAATGGAATGTGGTAAGCAAGGTGGAATGGAATGTGGAGTGAATTGCAATGCAAAGTGGAATGGAATGGAATGGAATATGGAATGGAAAGCAATGGAATGTGGAATGAAATGGAATGGTATAGAATGTAGAATAGAATTAAAAGGAATGGAATGGAATGTGGAATGAAATGGAATGGACTGCAGTATGGAATGGAATGGAATGGAGTGTAGAATGGAATGGAATGGAGTTTGGAATTGAATGCAATTTGGAATGGAATCGAATGGAAAGGAATGGAATGTGGAAATGAATGGATTGGAATGTGGAATGGAATGGAAGGGAATGGAATTTGGAATGTAAAGGAATACAATGCGGAATCGAATGGAATGAAATGTGGAATGGAATGGAATGGAATGGAAAGGAATGTGGAATTGAATGTAATGGAATGTGGAATGGAATGGAATGGAATGTGGAATGAAATGTTATGGAAAATGGAATGCAATGTGCAATGGAATTCGGAATGGAATGGAATGGAAATGTATCTGTAATTGAAAAGAATGCAATGTGGAATGGATTGGAATGGAATATGGATTGGAATGTGGAAAGGAATGTGCAATGTAAAGGAATGGAATGTGGAAAGAAATTGAATGGAATGTGGAATGGAATGTAACGTGGAATGGAATGGAAGGGAATGTGGATTCGAATTAAATGGAATGTGGATAGGAATGCAATGTAACGGAATGGAATGTGAAATGGAATTTGGATTGCAAAGTGAAGCGGAATGTGGAATGCAATCTGGAATCAAATGAAATGAAACATGGAATGGAATGGAATGGAACGTGAAATGGAATGGAATGCAATGTGTAATGGTACATAGAATGGAAAGTGGAATGGAATGTGGAAGGGAACGTGGAATGGAACGTGGAATGGAATGTGGAATGGAATGGAATGTAAAATGAAATGGAATGTGGAACGGAATGGAATGGAATCGAATACGAAATGGAAGGTGGAAAGGAATGTGAAGTGGAATGTGGAATGGAATGGGTAATGGAATGGAATGGAATGTGAAATGGAATGTGGAAAGGAATTTGAAATGGAATGTGGATTGGAATGAAGTGGAAAGTGGAATGGAATGGTACGGAATGGAATATAATGTGGAAAGGAACGTGGAATGGAATGTGGAATGCAATGGAATGCAATGTTGAAAGGATTGGGGAATGCAATGGAATTGAATGTAGAATGGAATGTGGAACGGAATGGTATGGCATGAGGAATGGAATTGAATGGAATGTGAAATGGAATGTGGAATGGAAGGTGTAATGGAATGTGGAATGGAATGGAATGGAATGAGGAATGGAATATGGAGTGGAAAGGAACGGAATGTGGAATGGAATGTGGAATGGAATGAAATGGAATGTAAAATGGAATGTGGAAAGGGAGATGGAATGGAATGTGGAAAGGAATGGAATGGAATGTGGAATGGACTATGGAATGGAATGGTATGGAATATGTAGTGGAAAGGAATTGAATGTTGAATGGAATGGTATGGAATGTGGAATGGATTGGAATTGAAAGGAATGTTGTTTGGAATAGAGTGGAACGAGGAATGAAATGGAATGGAATGTGAAATGGAACGTGTAATGCAATGGAATGGAACATGGAATGGAATGGAAAGATACGTGGATTGGAATGTGAAATGGAATGTGGAATGGAATGTAAAATGGAATGTGGAATGGAATGTGCAATGGAATGAAATGGAACAAGGAATGGAATGGAATGGAACGTGAAATGGAATGGAATGGAATGTGGAATGGAATGGAATGGAATTTAATTTGGAATGGAAAGGAACGGAATGTGGAATGGAATGTGGAATGGAAAGTGGAATGGAATGCAATGGAATGTACAATGGAATATGGAATTGAATGGAATGGAAAGTGCAGTGGATTGTGGAATGGAATATGGAATACAATGTGGAAAGGAATGGAATGGAAGGTGGAATTGAATGCAGATTGGAATGGAATGTAATGTGGAATGGAAAGGAATGGAATGTGGAATTGAATGTTGAATTGAACGTGGAATACAAAGGAAAGGAATGTGGAATGGAACGTGGAATAGAATGGAATGGAACGGGAAATGGAAAGTGGAATGTAAGGGAATGGATCGTTGAATGGAATGTCGAATGGAATGTGGAATGGAAAGATGAATGGAAAGTAGAATGGATTGGAATGGAAAGTGGAATAGAATGTGGATTGGAATGTGGCATGGAATTAGGAATGGAATGTGGAATGGAATGGAATGGAATGTGGATTTCAATGGATAGGAATGGAAGGTGGAATGAAATGGAAAGAAATGGCAGGGAATTTAATGCGGAATGGAGTGCAAAGGAAAGTGGAATGGAATATGGAATGGAATGGGATGCAATGTGGAATGGAATGTGGAATAGAATGGAATGGAATGTGGAATGGAATGTGGAATGGAATGGAAAGTGGAATGGAATCGATTGGAATCTGGAATGGAATGGAATGGAACCAAATGTGGAATTGAAGAGAATGGACTGGAATGGAATGTGGAATATAATGGAATGGAATGGAATGGAAAGTGGAATGGAGTGGAATGGAATGTGGAATTGAATGGGATGGAATGTGGAATGGAAAGGAATGTGGAATGGATTGTGGAATGGAATGAGAAATGGAGTGCAATAGAATGTGGAATGGAATGTGGAACGGAAAGTATTGGAATATGGAATGGAATGTGGAATGGAATTGAATGAAATGGAATGTGGAATGGAATTGAATGTGGCATGTTTTTGAATGGAATGGAATGTTTAACGGAATGGAATGGAATATGGAATGGAATTTGGAATGGATTTTGTAATGCAATGTTGAATGGAATGGAAAGAGGAATGGAATGGAATGGAAGGGGTAATAGAATGGAATGAAGTGTGGAATAGAAAGTAATGGAGTGTGGAATGGAATGGAATGTGGAATGGATTGTGGAATGTAATGAGAAATGCAAGGGAATGGAATGTGGAACAGAATGTGGAATGTAATGGATTGAAATGTGGAATGGAATGAGGAATGGAATGGAATGTGGAATGGAATGGAATGGAACGTGAAATGGAAAGTGGAATGGAAAGTGGAACGGAAAGTGGAATGGAAAGTTTAATGTGGAATGGAATGGAATGGAAAGTGGAATGAAATGGAATGAAATGTGGAATGGAATGGAATGGATATCGGAATGGAATGGAATGGAATGTGGAATGGAATGGAATGGATTGTAAAGTGGAATGAAATGCATTTTACAGCGGAATGGAATGGAATGTGGAATGGAACGGATATGAATGGAATTTGGAATGGAGTGGAATGGAATGGAATGTGGAATGGAATGGAATGGAATGAGGAATGTAATATGGAATGGAATGTGATGCAATGTTGAATGGAATATGAAAGGGAATGGAATGGAATGAGGAATGGAATGGAAGGTAGAATGGAATGTAATGGAAGGAGGAATGTAATATGGAATGGAAGGTGATGCAATGTTGAATGGAATATGAAAGGGAATGGAATGGAATGAGGAATGGAATGGAATGTATAATGGAATGGAATTGAATGTGGAATGGAATGGTATGCAATGTAATATGGAATGGAATGGAACGAAATGAAATGGAAAGTGGAATGGAATAGAATGGAATGGAATGGAATGTTGAATTGAGGGGAATGGAATGTGAAAGATAATGGGATGTAATGTGCAATGGAATCTGGAATTTGATGGAATTTAATGGAATGTGGAATGGAATGGAATGGAGTGGAATGGATTGTTGAACGGAATGGAAAGGAAATTGTAACGGAATTTATTTGAATGTGGAATGGAATGGAATCTGGAATCAAATGTGGAATGGAATGGAACGGAAGGTGGAATGGAATGTGAAATGGAATGGGATGGAATATGGAATGGAATGTGGAATGCGATTTAATTGATTGGAATGTGGAATGGAATGGAATGGAATGGAATATGAAATGGAAAGTAATGGAATGTGGAACGGAATGGAATAGAATGTGGAATGAAATGTAGAATGTATTGCAATGGAATTTGGAACGCAATCGAATTGAATGTGGAATGGAATGGAACGGAATTTGGAATGCATTGTAGACAGTATTAAAATGGAATGTTGAATGTAATGTGGAATGGAATGGAATGGAATGTGGAATGCAATGGAATGGAATGTGGTATGGTACTGAATGGAATGGTTTGGAATGGAATGTGGAATGGAATGGAATGGAATATGGAATAGGATTGAATGGATTGCAATGTGGAATGGAATGAAATGTGCAATGGAATGGAACGGAATGTTGAATGGAAAGGAATGGATTGTGGAATGGAATGGAATTGAATGGAACGGAATGCGGAATGGAATGGTATGGAAAGGAATGGAATGTGCAATGGAATGGAACGGAATGTGGAATGGAATGTGGAATGGAATTGAAAGGAATGTGGAATTGAATATGGAGTGGAATGGAATGGAATGTAATAGGGAATGGAATGGAATGGAGTGGAATGTAATGTGGAACGGAATGCAATGGAATGTGTAATGGAATAGAATGTGGAATGGAATGTGGAAAGGAATGGAATGCGATGTGGAATGGAGTGCGGAATGGAAGAGGATGTAATGAGGAACTGAATTTCGAATGGAATGGAATGGAATGGAATGTGGAATAGAATGGATAGTAATGGAATGTGGAATGCAATGGAATGGAATGTGGAACGAAATGGAATTGAATGTGGAATGGATGGAAGAAGATATTGGAATAGAATGCGAAATGGAAAGGAAAGTGAAATGGAATGGAATGGAATGTGGAATGTGAAATGTAATGTGGAATGGAATGTGCAATTGAATGTGGAATGGAATGTGGAATGTAATATGAAACGGAATGTGGAATTGAATGAGAAATGCAATGTAGAATGGAATGTGGAATGGAATGGAATGGAATACGGAATGGAATGGTATGGAAAGGAATGGAATGTGCAATGGAATGGAACGGAATGTGGAAAGGAATGTGGAATGGAATTGAAAGGAATGTGGAATTGAATATGGAGTGGAATGGAATGGAATGTAATATGGAATGGAATGGAATGGAGTGGAATGTAATGTGGAACGGAATGCAATGGAATGTGTAATGGAATAGAATGTGGAATGGAATGTGGAAAGGAATGGAATGCGAAGTGGAATGGAGTGCGGAATGGAAGAGGATGTAATGAGGAACTGAATTTCGAATGGAATGGAATGGAATGGAATGTGGAATGGAATGGATAGTAATGGAATGTGGAATGCAATGGAATGGAATGTGGAACAAAATGGAATTGAATGTGGAATGGATGGAAGAAGATATTGGAATAGAATGCGAAATGGAAAGGAAAGTGAAATGGAATGGAATGGAATGTGGAATGTGAAATGTAATGTGGAATGGAATGTGCAATTGAATGTGGAATGGAATGTGGAATGTAATATGAAACGGAATGTGGAATTGAATGAGAAATGCAATGTAGAATGGAATGTGGAATGGAATGGAATGGAATACGGAATGGAATGTGTAATGTAATGGAATGGAAAATGGAATGCAACGTGGAATGGAACGTGCCATTGAATGTGCAATCTAACGTGGAATGGAAAGTGGAAAAGAATGAGAAATGGAATGGAATGGAATGTGAAATGGAAGGGAATGCAGAATGGAATGTGGAATGGAATGTGTTTAGGAATGTGGAATGGAATGCGGAATGAAATGTGTAATGGAATGGACTGGAACGTGAAATGGAATAGAATCGAACATGTAATGGAAAGGAATGCAATGGAATGTGGAATGGAAGGAAAAGGAATGTGGAATTGAATGGAATGCAATGTAGAATGGAAAGGAATTTGGAATTTAATGGATTTGAATGCGGAATGGAATATAATGGAAATTGCAATGGAATGGAATTGAATAGAATGTGGACTGGAACGGAATGAAATGGAATTGAATGTGGAATGGAATATGGAATGGAATTGCATGGATTGTGGAAAGGAATACAATGGAATGTAAAATGAGATGTGGAATGGAATGGAATGGAATGTGGTGTGGAAAGTGGAATGGAATGGAATGGAATGTGGAATGTAATGTGGAATTGAATGTTATATGGAATCTGGAATGGAAAGTGGAATTGAACTTAATGGAATGTGGAATCGAAGGGCACGGAATGAGGAATGGAATGGAATGGAATGTGGAATTGAATGTGGTATGGAATGGCTAGGAATGTGGAATGGAATGGAATGTGGAATGGAAAGGATAGGAATGGAATGTGAAATGGAATGGAATTTAATGTGGCATGGAATGGAATTTAAACTGGAATAAAATGGAATGGAATGTTTAATGGAATGGAATGTGGAGTGGAATGGAGTGTAATATGCAATCAAACGTGGAATGGAATGGAATGGAATGGAATGGAATGTGGAATGCAACGGAATGGAATATGGAAAGGAATGGAATGGAGTGGTATGTGGAATGGAAAGGTATTGAATGTGGAATGGAATGAAATGGAATGTGCAATGGAAGGAAATGGAATGGAATGTGGAATGGAATGCAATGGAATGCAATGTGGAATTGAATGGAATGGAATGCAATGTGGAATGGAAAGGAATGGAATGTGTAACGGAATGGAATGGAGTGTGGAATGTAATGCAATGTAATGGAATGGAATGTGAAATGGAATGTGAAATGGAATTTGGAATGGAATGTGAAATGGAATGTGGAATGCAATGTGAAATGGAATGTCACGCAACGAGGAATGGAATGGATTGGAAAGTGGAATGGAATGGAAAGCAACGTGTAATAGAACGTAGAATGGAAACTGGAATGGAATGTGGAATGGAATGGAATGGAATGGAATGTGAAAAGAAATGTGGAAAAGAATGTGAAATGGAATTAAATGGAGAGTGTAATGGAATGGAATGGAATGGAATTTATTGGGGAATGGATCATGAAATGGAAAGTGGAGTGGAATGGAAAGCAAAGTGAAATGGAATGTGAAAAGTAATGTGAAATGGAATGTGGATTGGAATGTAGAATGGAATGAAATGGAAAGTGGAATGGAACGGAAAGAAATGGAATTTAGTGTGGAACGGAACGTGGAATGTAATGTGGAATGGAATGGAATGGAATGTGGAATGGAATGTGGAATGGAATGGAATGGAATGTGGAATGCAATGGGGAATGGAAAAGAACGGAATGTGGAATGGAATGTGGAATGGAATGTGGAAGGGAATCTGGAATGGAATCTGGACTGGAATGGAATGGCATGTGGAAAGGAATGAAATGGATTGTGGAATGGAATGGAATGGAATGGAATGTGTAATGGAATGAATGGGATAGTGAAATAAAATGGAATGGAATGTGGAATGGAGTGTGGAATTGATTGGGTTGGAATGTGGAATGGAATGTGGAATGGAATGGAATGGAATGTGGAAGGGAAGGTGGAATGGAATGTGGAATATAATGTAGAATCGATTGGAAAGTAAAGTGGAATGGAATGTGGAATTGAACGGAATGCAGTGGAATGGAATGTGGAATGGAATGGAATGGAATAGAATTTGGAATGGATTGGAATTGAATGCAATGCAAAGTGGAATTTAAAGGAATGGACTGCAGAATTGAATGGAATGGTATACAGAATGTAATGTAATGGAATGTGGAATGGAATGTGAAATGAAACGGAATGGAAGGTTTAATGAAATTGAACGGAATGTGGAATGAAATGTGGAACGGATTGGAATGGAATGTGGAATGGAATGGAATGGAACATGGAATGGAATTTGGAATGGAAGGGAATGGAATATGGAAAAGAATGAAATCGAATGTGGAATGAAATGTGGAATTGAATGGATTGGAATGCGGAATGGAATGTGGAATGGAATGGAATGGAATGTGGAAGGGAATGTGGAATGGAATGTGGAATGTAATGTAGAATGGAATGGAGTGAAATATGGAATGGAATGCGGAATGGAATGGAATGGAATGTGGAAGGGAATGTGGAATTCAATGTGGAAGAGAATGTGGAATGGAATGAAACGGAATGTGGAATGTATTGTGAATTGGAACGTCGAATGGAATGGAATGGAATGTGTATTGGAATGTGGAATGGAATGGAATGGAATGTGGAAAGGAATGTGGAATTGTCTGTGAAATGGAATGGAATCGAATGTGCATTGGAATGTGTAATGGAATGAAACAGAATGTGGAAGGGAATGTGCAATGGAAAGTTGAGTGGAATGGAAGGAAATGTGGAATGCAATGTGGAATTGAATGGAATAGAACGTGGAAGGGAATGTGTAATGGAAAGTTCAGTGGAATGGAAGGAAATGTGGAATGCAATGTGGAATGGAATGGGCAATGCAATGTGGAATGTAATGTGGAATGTAATGCAATGGAATGTGGAATGGAACGTGGAATGGAATGGAATGGAACGTGGAATGGAACATGGAATGGATTGTGGAATGGAATCTGGAATGAAACGTGGATTGGAACGGAATGGAATATGGAATGTAATGTGGAATGGAAAGGAATGGCATACAGAATGAAATCTGGAATGGAATGTGTAAGGGAATGGAACGGAATGTCAAATGTGATGTGGACTGGAATGGAAGGCAAAGTGGAATGGAATGTGGAATGGAATGGAAAGAATGTGAAATGGAATGTGCAATGGAATGGTATGGAATACGGAATGGAATGCAATGGAATGTAGAATGGAATGTGGAATGGAATGTGGAATGGGAATTAATGGAATGTGTAATGTAATGTGGAATGGAAAGTGAAATGGAAAGGAACGGAAAGTCGAATGGAACGTGGAATGCAACGGAATGGAATGTGGTGTGGATTGTGGAATGGAATATGGAAAGGAAAGCAGAATGTAATGGAATGGAATGTCGAATGGAATGTTGAATGGAATTGAAAGGAACGTGTAATGGAACTTGCAATGAAACGTGGGATGCAATGTGGAATGCAAAGTGGAATGCAGCATGGAATGTAATGTGGAATGGAATGTTTAATGGAATGTGGAAGTGAATGGAATGGAATGTGGAAAGAAACGTTTATTGGAAAGGAATGGATTGGAATGTGGAACGGAAGGTCGAATGGATTGTGGAATGGTAAGTGAAAAGGAACGTGGAATGGAATGGAATGTAACTTGGAATGGAACGTGGAATGGAACGTGGAACGAAACATGGAATGCAATGTGGAAAGTAGTGTGGAAAGGAAAGGAATGGAATGTGGAACGGAATTGAATGGAATGTGGAATGTAATGTGGAATGGAATGGAATGGCATGTGGAATTGAATGGAATGGAAGGTGTAATGAAATGGATCAGAAAATGGAATACAATATGGAATGAAATATGAAATGGAATATGGAATGCAATGGAATGGAATGTGGAATGGAATGGATTGGAATGTGGAATAAAGTGGAATGGAATTGAATGGAATAGGAATGGAACGGAATGTGGAATGCAAAGGAATGTAAAGAAATGAGGAATTGAATGGAAAGGAATGTGGAATAGAATGCAATGGAACGGAAAGTAGAATGGAATGTTGAATGGATTGGAATAGAATGTGGAATGAAATGGAATGGAATGTGGAATAGAATGTGGAATGAAACGTGGAATGGAATGTGGAATTGAATGGAATGGAATGTGGAATGGATTGTAATAGAATGTTGAATAGAATGGAATGGAATGGAAAGGAATGCGTTGTGGAATGGAGTGGAATGGTGAATGCAATGCAATGGAATGAAATTTGGAATTGAATGGAATGGAAGGGAATGGAATTTGGAATGGAAAGGAACATGGAATGGAATGTGGAATGGAATGTGGAATGGAATTAAATGGAATGTGGAATGGAATGGAATGGAATGTGGAAAGGAATGGCATGGAATGTGGAATAGAATGGAATGGAATGTAATTTGCAATGGAATGTGGAATGGAAACCGGAATGGAATGGAATGGAATGTGGAATGGAATGTTGAATGGAATGTGGAATGGAATGAAAAGGAAGGTGGAATGGAATGAAATGGAATGTGGATTGGAATGGAAGTTAACGTGGAATGGAATGGAAAGAGAGGTGCAATGTGGACTGGAATGTGAAATGTAATGGGGAACGGAATGTGGACAGGAATGTGGAATGGAGTGTAATGAAAGGGGGAAAGGAATGGAATGGAACGTGCAATGGAATAGAATGGAACATGAAATGCAACATGGAATGGAAAGTGGAGTGGAAAGTTATAGTGAAAGTAGAATGGAATGGAAGGCAAAGTGGAATGGAATGTGGAATGGAATGGAAAGAAAGTGAAATGGAATGTGCAATGGAATGGTATGGAATATGGAATGGAATGCAATGGAATGTAGAATGGAATGTGGAATGGGAATTAATGGAATGTGTAATGTAATGTGGAATGGAAAGTGAAAGGGAAAGGAATGGAAAGTCGAATGGAACGTGGAATGCAACGAATTGGAATGTGGTGTGGATTGTGGAATGGAATATGGAAAGGATAGCAGAATGTAATGGAATGGAATGTCGAATGGAACGTTGAATGGAATTGAAAGGAACGTGTAATGGAACTTGCAATGAAACGTGGAATGGAACGTGGAATGGAAAGTGGAATGCAGCGTGGAATGTAATGTGGAATGGAATGTTTAATGGAATGTGGAAGTGAATGGAATGGAACGCGGAAAGAAACGTTTATTGGAAAGGAATGGAATGGAATGTGGAACGGAAGGGCGAATGTATTGTGGAATGGTAAGTGGAAAGGAACGTGGAATGGAGTGGAAAGGAACTTGGAATGGAACGTAGAATGGAACGTGGAATGAAACATGGAATGCAATGTGGAAAGTAATGTGGAAAGGAAAGGAATGGAATGTGGAATGGAATTGAATGGAATGTGGAATGGAATGTGGAATGGAATGCAATGGCATGTGGAATTGAATGGAATGGAAGGTGTAATGAAATGGATCAGAAAAAGGAATACAATATGGAATGAAATATGAAATGGAATATGGAATGGAATGGAATGGAATGTGGAATGGAATGGATTGGAATGTGGAATAAAGTGGAATGGAATTGAATGGAATAGGAATGGAACGGAATGTGGAATGCAAAGGAATGTAAAGAAATGAGGAATTGAATGGAAAGGAATGTGGAATGGAATGCAATGGAACGGAAAGTAGAATGGAATGTTGAATGGATTGGAATAGAATGTGGAATGAAATGGAATGGAATGTGGAATAGAATGTGGAATGAAACATGGAATGGAATGTGGAATGGAATGGAATGGAATGTGGAAAGGATTGTGATAGAATGTTGAATAGAATGGAATGGAATGGAAAGGAATGCGTTGTGGAATGCAGTGGAATGGTGAATGCAATGCAATGGAATGAAATTTGGAATTGAATGGAATGGAAGGCAGTAGAATTTGGAATGGAAAGGAACATGGAATGGAATGTGGAATGGAATGTGGAATGGAATTAAATGGAATGTGGAATGGAATGGAATGGAATGTGGAAAGGAATGGCATGGAATGTGGAATAGAATGGAATGGAATGTAATTTGCAATGGAATGTGGAATGGAAACTGGAATGGTATGGAATGGAATGTGGAACGGAATGTTGAATGGAATGTGGAATGCAATGAAAAGGAAGGTGGAATGGAATGAAATGGAATGTGGATTGGAATGGAAGTTAACGTGGAATGGAATGGAAAGAGAGGTGCAATGTGGACTGGAATGTGAAATGTAATGGGGAATGGAATGTGGACAGGAATGTGGAATGGAGTGTAATGAAAGGCGGAAAGGAATGGAATGGAACGTGCAATGGAATAGAATGGAACATGAAATGCAACATGGAATGGAAAGCGGAATGGAAAGTTATAGTGAAAGTAGAATGGAATGGAATGGAAATTGGAATGGAATGTGGAATGAAATGGAAGGAATGTGTAAAGGAATGTGGTATGGAATGTGGAATGGAATGGAATGGAACGTGGAGTGCAAGCAAAAGGAATATGGAATGGTATGGAATGGAATGTGGAATAGAATATGGAATGGAATGTGGAATGCAACGTGGAATGGAAAGGAAAGTAATGTGGGAAGGAATGTGGAATGGAAAGGGCAATGAAAACTGGAATGTAATGGAAAGGAATGTGGAATGGAACGTGGAATTGAATGGAATGGAACGTGGAATGGGAAGTGGAATGGAACGTGCAATCGGAATTGGAATGTAAATTTTAATGGAAAGTGGAATGGAATGTGGAAAAAAATGGAATGGAATGTGGAATTGAATAGAATCGAATGTGGAATGGAATGTGAAATGGAATGTGGAATGGAAGGGAATGGAATGTGGAATGGAATGTGGAATGGAAGGTGGACGGGAACATGGAATGGAATGGAATGGAATGTGCAATGGAAAGGAATGGAAAGTGGAAAGGAATGTGGAATGGAACGGAATGGAAAGTAGAATGCAAAGTGAAATGGAAAGTGGAATGGAATGGAATGGATTGTGGAATGGAATGGAATGGAATGATATGGAATGTGGAACGGAATGTGGAATGGAAAACGGAAGGCCACGTTGAAGGCAATGGAATGGAATGTACAATGGAATGTGGGATGGAATGGAATGGATACAGGAGTGGAATGTGGAATCAAATCTGTAAAGTAATGGAATGGAATGTGGAATGGAATGTGAAACGGAATACAATGGAATGTGAAATGCCATGTGGAGTGGAAAGTGGAATGGAATGTGGAATGGATCATGGAATGGAACGTGGAATGGAATGTGAAATGAAATGGAATGGAATGTGGAATGGAACGTAATGGTATGTGGAATGGAATGCGGAACGTATTGTGGAATGTAATGGAATGGAATGTGGTATGGAATGCGGAAGGGAATTTGGAATTGAATGTGGAATGGAATGCAATAGAATGTGGAATGCAATGTGGAATGGAATGGAATGGAATGTGGAAAGGAATATTCAATGGAACGGAATGGAAAGTGAAATGGAATGGAATGGAATATGGAATTGAAATTGAAATGGAATGGAATGGAATGTGGAAGGGAATGTGGAAAGGAATGAATTGTGGAATGGAACGTGGAATGGAGTGTAGAATGTAAATTGGCATGTAACGGAAGGGAATGTGGAATGGAATGTGGATTTGAATGTGGAATGTAATTGAATGGAATGTGGAATGCAATGCAATGGTATGTGGAATAGAATGGAATGGAATGGAATGTGGAATGGAATGGAATGGAATGTAGAATTGAATGGAATGCAATAGAATGGAATGTGGAAGAGAATGGAATGGAATGGAATGTGAAATTGAATGCAGAATGGAATGCAATGGAATGTGGAATAGAAAGGAAAGGAATGGAATGTCGAATGGAATGTGACATGGAATGGAATGGAAAGTGGAATGGAATGTGAAATGGAATGAGGAATAGAATGTAATGGAGTGCAATATAATGTGGAATGGAATGTAGAATGGAATGTGGAATTGAATGGAATAGGATGTGGAACTGAATGGAATGGGATGTGGAACACAATGTGGAATGGAAAGGAATGGAATGTGGAATAGAATGGAATGGAATATGCAATGGAATGGAATGGAATGTGGAACCGAATGTGGAATGGACTGAGGAATGGAATGTGGAATAAAATGAAATGGCATGTGAAATGGAATGGAATGCAAAGTGGAATGAAGTGGAATGGAACGAGGAATAGAATGCACACTGGAATGTGGAAAGGAATGTGGAATGTAATGTGGAAGGGAATGTGGAAAGGAATGAAATGGAATTTGGAATGGAATGTGGAATGGAATTTGGAAGGGAATGTGGATTGGAATGGAGTGGAATGTGGAATGGAACTGAATGGAATGTGCAATGGAATGGATTGGAATATGGAATAGAATGGAATGGAATTGAATGGCATGGGAATGGAATGGAATAGAATGTGGTATGCAAAGGAATGGAATGAAATAAGAAATTGAGTGGTATGGAATGCGGAAAGGAATGGAATGGAAAGTGGAATGGAATGGCATAGAACATGGAATGCAAAGCAGAATAGAATGGAACGGAATGGAAAGGAATGTGGAATGGAATGTGGAAAGGAATGTGGAATGGAATGGAATGTGCAATGGAATGGAAAGGAATGTGGAATAGAATGGAATGGAATGAAATGTGGAATGGAATGTGGAATGGAATGGAATTGAAAGCGGAATGGAATGTGGAACGGAATGGAATGGAATGTGGAATGGAATGTGGAAGGGAATGTGGAATGGGATGTGGAAAGCTAAGTGGAATGGAATGGAATTGGACGTGGAATGGAACGTGGAATGCAATGGAATGGAATCTGAAATTGAAAGGAATGGAATGTGGAATGGAACGGAATGGGATGTGGAAAGGAATGTGGAATGGGATGGAATGGAATGTGGAATGGATTGTGGAATGGAACGGAATGGAATGTGGAAAGGAATGCGGAATGGAATAGAATGGAAGGTGAAATGGAATGTGGAACAGAAACTGGAAAGTAATGTGGAATGGAAGGCAATGGAACGTGGAATGCAATGGAGTAGAATGTGGAAAGGAATGCGGAAAGGAAGGCATTGGAATGAGAAATGGAACAGAATGGAATGTGGAATGGAATGTGGAATGGAATGTGGAATGTAACGGAATGGAATGTGGAATGGAGTATGGAATGGACTGGAATGGAATGTGGATTGGAATGTGGATTGGAATGTGGAATGGAATGTGGAATGGAAAGGAATGTAATGTGGAATGGAATGTGTAAACGAAAGTGGAATGGAAAGGAATGTAATGTGGAATGGAATGTGGAAAGGAAAGTGGAATGGAAAGGAATGCAATGTGGAATGAAACGTGGAATGGAATGGAATGGAATTTGGAATAGAATGCGGAAAGGAATGTGCAAAGGAATGAGAAATCAAATGGAATGGCACATGGAATGGAATGGAATGGAATGTGGAATGAAATGGAATGGAACCTAGAATAGAATATGGAATGGAATGTGGAATGGGATGTGCAAATTAATAGAATCGAATGGAATGGAATTCGAATGGATTGGAATGGATTGTGGAATGCAATGGAATGGAATCAAATAAGCAATTGAATGGAATGGAATTTGGAATGGAATAGAATGGAAGGTGGAATGGAATGGAATAGAACATGGAATGGAATATGGAATGGAATGGAATGGAATGTGGAATGGAATGTAGAAAGGAATGGAATGGATTGTGGAATGGAATAGAATGGAATGGGGAATAGAATGGGATGGAATGAAATTTAAAGTGGAATGGTATGGAATGGAATGTGTAATGCAATGGAACGGAATGAAATGCGGAATTCAATGGAATGGAATGTGGAATGGAATTTAATGGAATGTGGAATGGAATGGAATGGAATGTGTAATGGCATGGATTGGAACATGGAATGGAATGTGGAATGGAATATGGAATGGAATCAGGAATGGAATGGAATCGAATGTGGAATGGAATGGAATGGAAGATGGAAAAGAATGGAATGAAATTGAATGTAGAAGGGAATGTGGAATGCATTGTGGAATGGAATCAAACGGAATGTGGAATCTAGTGGAATGGAATGTGGAATGGAGAGGAATGGAATGTGGAATGGAATGGAAGATAGGATGGAATGGAATGTAATGTGGAATCAAATGGAATGGAAAGGCAATGGATCGAGTAATGGAAAGGAATGGAACATGGAATGGAATGGAATGGAATGTGGAATGGAATGTTGAATGGTATCTAGTGGAAAGTGGAATGGAATGGAATGGAAAGTGGAATGGAATGTGGAATGGAATGGAATGTGGAATGGAAAGTGGAATGGAATGCAATGGAAGGTGCAATGAAATGGATTGGAATGGAGGGGAATGTGAAATGGAATGCAATGGAAAGTGGAATGGATTGTGGAATGGAATGGAATGCAATGTGGCATAGAATGTGGAATGGAATGGAAAGAAATATGGAATGGCATGTGGAATGGAATGGAATGGAATGTGGACATGACTGTGGAATGGAACGTGAAAAGGAATGGAATGCAACGTGGAATGGAACGTGGTTTGGATCGTGGAATGTAACTTGGAATGGTATGTGGAATGGATTGTGGAAAGGAATATGGAATGGACCGTGATATTGAAAGGAACGGAATGTTGAATGGAAAGTGGAATGGAATGGAATGGAAAGTGGAATGGAATTTGCAATGGAATGCCGAATGGAAAGTGGAATGGAACGTAGAATGGAATTGAATCCAACGTAGAATGGAGTGAGGAATGGAATGGAATGTAAGGTGGAATGGAACGTGGAATGTAATGGAAAGGAATGTAGAATGCAATGCAGAACGGAATGGAATGGAATGTGGAACGGAATGTGGAATGGAATGTGGAATGGAATGTGGAATGGAATGTGGAAAGGAAAGTGTAATGGAATGAGATGAAATGTGGAATGGGAAGTGGAAATGAATGGAGTGGAACGTGGAATGGAACGTGGAATCGAATGACGAATCGAATGTGGAATGGAACGCGGAATGGAATGTGGAATAGAATGGAATGGAATGTGGAAAGGAATGGAATGGATTGTGGAATGGAATAGAATGGAATGGTATGGAATGTGGAATGGAATGGATTGTAATAAGTAATGGAATTTCGTTGGGAATGTGGAATGGAAAGTTGAATGGAATGGAATGGAACGTGGAATGGAAAGTGGAGTGGAAAGGGAGTGAAATGTGTAGTAGAACGTGGAATGGAATGGGGAATAGAATGTGGAATGGAACGTGGAACGGAATGGAATGGAAAGTGGAATGCAACGTGGAATGGAATGGAATGGAACACGGAAAGGAATGGAATGGAATATGGAAAGAATGGAACGAGGAATGGTATGTGGAATGTATTGTGGAACGCAATGTGCAATGGATGGTGGAATGGAAAGGAATGGAAAGTGGAATGGAAAGAGGAATGGAAAGGATTGGAATGTGCAATGGAATGTGGAATGGAATGTGGACTGGAATGGAACTCAAAGTGCAATTGAATGCGGAATGGAATGTGGAGTGAAATGGAACGGAATTTGGAATGGAATGGAACGGAATGTGGAATGGAAGTTGGGCTGGAAAGGAATGAAATGTGGAATGGAATGTGGAATGGAATGCAAAGGAATGTGGAATGGAATGTGGAACGGAATGTATTGGAATGTGGAATGGAATTTTGAATGGAATGGGGAATGTAATGTAGCATCTAATGGAATGCAATGTTGAATGGAAAGTGGAATGGAATGGAATGGAACGTGGAATGGAACTTGGAACAGAACATGGAATGGAATGTGGAATGGAATGTGGAATGGAATGTGGAATGCAGTGTGGAAAGGAAAGTGGAATGGAATGGAATGGAATGTGGTAAGGAACGTGGAATTGAATGGAATGGAACGAGGAATGGAATGTGGAAAGGAATGTGGAATGGAACGTGGAACACGATGTGGAATGGAAAGTGGAATGGAATGTGGAATGGAGAGCAATGGAATGTGGAATGGAATGGAATGCAACGTGGAATGGAAAGCAATGAAATGTGGAACGGTATGTGGAATGGAATGGAATGGTATGATTAATAGAACATGGAATGAAATGGAATGTGCAGCAGAAAACAATGGAATGTGCAACGGAATATGGAATGGAATGGAACTGATTGGAATGGAAGGTGGAATGGAAAGGAATGAAATGTGGAATGGAATGGAATAGTATGTGGAACGGAATGGAATGGAATGTGGAAATCAATTGAAAGTATAGTGGAATGGAACGTGGATTTGAAGATGGAACGGAACGTAGAATGGAATGGAATGGAACTGGAAATGGAACGTGGGGTGGAACGCAGAATTGAATGGAATGGAATGGAATGGAATGAAATGGAATGGAATGGAATGTGGAACGGAATGGAAAGCAATGTGGCGTGGAATGGAATGGAATGTGGAATGGAATTTGGAATTTAATGGAATGGAATGGAAAGGAATCTGGAATGGAATGAAATGTGGAATGGAATGGAATGCAAAGTGGAATGGAATGGAATGGAATGTGGAATGAAATGGATTGGAATGTGCAATGGAAAGTAATGGAAGGTGAAATTTAACGTGGAATGGAAATGAATGTGGATTGGAATGGAATGGAATGTGGAGTGGAATGGAATAGAATGCGGAAGGGAATAGAATGGAATGTGGAATGGAATGGAATGCAACGTGGAATGGAATGTGGAATGGATTGGTAGGGTATGTGGAATGGAATGTTGAATGGATTGGAATGGAAGGTGGAATGGAATGTGGAATGGAATGGAATGAATTTTGGATTGGAATGGAATGGATTGTGGAATGGAATGTGGAATGCAATGGAATGGAATGTGGAATGGAATGTGAGGTGGAATGTGGGAAGAATTGTGGAATGGACCGAAATGGAATATGCAATGCAATGTGGAATGGAGTGTGGAAAGGAATGTGGAATTGAACGGAATGGAATTTAGAATAGAATGTGGAATGGAATGTGCAATGAAACGTAGAATGGAGTGTGGAATGGAATGTGGAATGGAACGGAATGGAATTTGTAATGGAATGTGGAATGGAATGTGTAATGGATTGTGAAATGTAATGCAATGGAATGTGGAATTGAATATGGAATGGAATGGAATGGAATGTGGAATGGAACGTGGAATGGAACGTGTAATGCAATGTAATGGAACGTGGAATGGAATGTGGAATGCAATGTTGAAGGCAATGGAATGGAAAGTGGAATGGAATGTTGAAAGGAATGTTTTGGAATGGCGAAGGAAATGCAGTGGAATGTGAACTGGAATGTGGAACGGAATTTGAAAAGTAATGTGGAAATTAATGGAAAGGAATGTGTAATAGAAAGGAATGGGATATGGAATTTAATGTGGAATGGAATAGAATGGAATGTGGAATGCAGTGGAAAGGAATGTGGAATAGAATGTGCAATGGAATGGAATGGAATGGAATCTGGAATGGAATGGAATGGAAAGTGGAATGAAATGTAGAATGGAAAGTGAAATGGAAAGTGGAATGGAAAGAAACGGAAAGAGGAATGGAATGGAATGGAATGGAACGTGTAATGGAACGTGGAATGGAATGTTGAACGGAATGTGGAAGGGAATGGAAAGGAATGCGGAGTGGAATGTGGGATGGATTGGAATATGGAAACGAATGAGGAATGGAATGGAATGGAATGTAGTTGGAATGTGGAATGGAATGTGGAATGGATTGTGGAATGAAATGTGGAATGGAATTGTGTCACGGAACGAAATGCAATTTGGAATTGAAAGAGGAGGAAATGTGGAATACAACCTCTAATGGAATGGAACGAGGAATGGAATGTGGAATGGAATGGAAAGGGATGTGGAATGGAATGTGGAATCGAGTGGAAAAGAATGTGGAATGGAATGCAATGTGGAATGGAATGGAATGAAATGAAATGAGGAATGGATTGCAATGGAACGTGGAATGGAATGTACTGGAATGTGAAATGGAATTCAACGTGGAATGGAATGGAATGGAATGCAATGTGAAATGGCATAGAATGGAATATTTAATGGAATGGAATGCAATGGAATGGAATGCGGAATGGAATGGAATATGATTTGGAATGCAAAGTGGAATGGAATGGAATACAAGGTGGAATGGAATGGAATTGAATATTGAATGGAATGGAATAGAATATGGAATGAAATGGAATGGAATGTGGAATTAAATTAAATGGAATGTGGAATGGAATGGAATGGAATGTGGAATGGAATGGAATCGAATGTGTAATGGAATTGAACGGAATCTGGAATGGATTGCAGAATGGATCGGAATGGAATGTTGAATGGAATGTGAAATGGAATGTGGAATGGAATGTGGAATGGAATGTGTAATGGAATGTGGAATGGAATCTGGAAAGGAATGTGGAATGGAATGGAATGGAATGAGGAACGGAACGTGCAATGCAATGTGGAATGGAATGGAATGGAAGGTTGAATGGAATGGAATGAAAAGGGGAATGGAATGCGGAATGGAATGGAATGGAATGTGGAATGGAAAGTGAAATAGAATGGAATGGAATGTGAAATTGAATGTGGAATGGAATGGAATGGAATGTGGAATGGAATGGAATGGAAAGTGGAATAGAATGGAATGGAATATAATGTGGAATGGAATGTGGAATGGAATGGAATGGAATCTGTAATGGAATGGAATAGAATGTAGAATGGAATGGAATGTGGAGTGCAATGGAATGGAATGTTAATGATTGAGAAATGGAATGTGGAAAGGTATGTGAAATGGAATCTGAAATGGAAACCAGAATGGATTGAAATGGAAAGTGGAATGGAATGCAATGGTACATGGAGTGGAATGCAATGGAACTTGGAATGGAACGTGGAATGGAATGTGCCATGGAATGTGGAATGGAATGGAATAGAATGTGGAATGCAATGGAATGGAATGTGGAATGGATTGCAATGGAACGTGCAAAGGAATGTGCAATGGATTGTGCAAAGGAATATGGAATGGAACGGAAAGGAATGTGGAATGGAATGGCATGGAATGTGAAATGGAATGTGAAATGGAGTGTGGTATGGAATGTGGAATGGCATGTGGAATGGAATAGAATGGAAAGTGGATTGGAACGTTTAATTGAAAGTGGAATGGAACGAGAAACGAAGCGTGTAGTGGAATGGAATGGAATGTGGAATGGAATGGAATGGTATGTGGAATGCAATGTGGAATGGAACGGAATGGAATGGAATGTGAAATGGAATGTGAAATGCAATGAGGAATGTAATAGAATGTGGAATGGAATGTGAAATGCAAAGAGCAATGGAATGTGGAATGGAATGTAAAATGGAATGTGGAATGAAATGTGGAATGGAATGTAATGCAATGTGGAATGGAATGTGGAATGGAATGGAATGGTATGTGGGTGGAATGTGGAATGGATTGTGCAATGGAATGTGGAATAGAAGGTAATGGAATGGAATTAAATGTGGAAAGGAATGTGGAATATAAAGTGAAATGGAACGGAATACAATGGAATGCGGAATGGAATGGAATGGAATGTGGAATGCGATGGAATGGAAACGAATGTCTAATGGAATGGAATGGATTGAAGAATGGAATGGAATAGTATATGGAATAGTATATGGAATGAAATGGAATGGTACGTGGAAGAGGATGTGGAATGGAATGTGGAATAGAATGTGTAAAGTAATTTTATGGAATGGGCAATGGAATGGAAAGGAATGTGTAATAGAATGGAATGGAATTGAATGGAATGCAGAATCGAATGGAATGGAATATGGAATGCAATGTAATCTAATGGAATGCAAAATTGAAAGGAATGGAATGTGCAATGGAAAGGAATGGAATGTGGAATGGAATGTAATGGATTGTGGAATGCAATAGAATGTAATCTGGAATGAAATGGAATGGAATGTGGAATAAAATGGAATGGAATGGGATGTGCAATAGAACGGAATGGAATGTGGAATGTAATGGAATTGAATGTGGAATAGAATGTAATGGATTTGGTTGTGGAATACAACATGGAATGGAAAGTTGAATGTAATGGAATGAAATGTGGAATGTAATGGAATGGAATGTGGAATGGAATGGAATGGAATGTGAAATCGAATGGAATGGGATGTGAAACGGAATGGAAAGTGGAATGGAATGGAATGGAATTTGGATGGAATGGAATGGAATGTGCAATGGAATGGATCAGAACATGGAATGGAACGTGGAATGGAATGGAATGGAACGTGGAATGGAATGGAATGAAAAATGGAAAGGAATGTGGAACGGATCGTAGAGTGCAATGAGGAATTGTATGTGGGGTTGAATGGAATTGAATGTGGAATGGAATCTGGAAAGGAAAGGAATGGAAGTTGGAACGAAATGGAATGGAATGTGGAATAGAATGAAATGCAATGGAATGTGGAAAGGAATGGAATGGAATGGAATGCAATGTGAAACGGAATGTGGAAAGGAATGTGAAATGGTATGTAGAATGGATTGTGAAATTGATTGAAATGGAACGTGGAATGGAATGGAATGGAATGGAACGTGGAATGGAATGGAATGGAAAATGGAACGGATCGTGGAATGGAATGGAATGGAACGTGTAAAGGGAAGTGGAATTAGTCGTGGAATGGAAGGTAGAATGGAATGGAATGGAAAGTGGAATTTAATGTGGAATTGAATGGAATGAAATATGGAATGGAATGTGCAATGGAATCGAAAGGAATGTGGAATGGAATGTGGATTGGAACGTGGAATGGAATGGAGGGCGGAATGGAAAGTGGAATGTAATGTTAAATGGAATGGAAAAGAATGGAATGTGGAATGGAATGGAATGGAATATGGAATGGAATGGAATGGAAAGGAATGGAATGTGGAATGGAATGGAATGGAATATGGAATGGAATGGAATTCAATGGAATGTGGAATAGAATGGAATGGAATGTGGAAAGGAGCGTGGGATGGAATGGAATGTGGAGTGGAATGTGGAATGGAATGGACAGCGGATTGGAAAGTGGAATGGAATGTGCAATGGAACGGAAAAGAATGGAATACGGAATGGAATGGAATGGAATATGGATTGGAATGGAATGGAAAGGAATGAAATGTGGAATGGAATGGAATGGAATATGGAATAGAATGGAATGGAATTGAATGTGGAATAGAATGGAATGGAATGTGGAATGGAGTGTGGAATGGAATGGAATGTGGAATGGAACGGATCGTGGAATGGAATGTGTAATGGAATATAATGGAATGTGGAATGGAATGTGGAATGGAAGGAAATGGAATGTGGAATGGAATGTGGATGGAATGTGGAATGGAATGGAAATGAATGTGGAATGCAATGTGGAATGGAATGTGGAATGGAATGGAATAAAATGTGCAATGGATTGGAATGGAATGTGGAATGGAATGGAATGGAACTTGGAATGGAAGGTGGACTGGATTGGAATGCAATGTGGAATGGAATGTGGAATGGTATGGAATTGAATGGAATGGAATGGAATATGGAATGGAAATGAGTGGAATGTTGAACGGATTTTGGAATGGATTGGAATGGATTGTAGAATGGAATGTGAGATGGAATGGAATGGAATGGAATGTGGAATTGAATGGAATGGAATGTGGAATGAAGTGTGGAATGGAATGGAAATGAAAGCTGAACGGAATGTGGAATGGAAAGGAATGTAATGTGGAATGGAATGTGGAATGGAAAGGAATGGAATGAAATCGAATTTGGAATTGAATGGAATAGAATGGAAAGAATGTGGAATGAAATGGAATGTGGAATGAAATGGAATGTGGAATGGAATGGAATGGAATGGAATGAAATGGAATGTGGAATGGAATGGAAAGAAATGTGGAATGGAATGCAATTTTGAATGGAATGGAATGGAATGGAATATGGAATGCAACGCAATGGAATGTGGAATGGAATGTGGAATGGAATGAAATGTGGAGTGGAATGGAATGGAATGTTGAATGGAATATGAAATGGAATGGAATGGAATGGAATGGAAGTTGGAAATGAATGGAATGGAATGTGGAATGGATTGTAATGGAATATGGAATGCAATGTGCAATGGAACAGAATGGAATGGAATGGTATGTGGAATGGAATGGAATGGAATTGAGTGTGGAATGGAATGCAAAGGAATGCGGAATGGAATGGAATGGAATGTGGATTAGGACGTAATGGAATTAAATGTTAAATGGAATGGAAGGAAACGAATGTGGAGTGGAATGCGGAATGGAATGAAATGGAATGTGGAATGGAAAGCGGAACGGAATGTAATGGAATGTGGAATGGAATGTAATGGAATGTGGTATGAAAAGGAATGGAGTGCGGAATGGAAAGGAATGCTATATGGAATGGTAAGGAATGTGGAATGGAATGTGGAATGTAGTGGAATGCAAAGGAATGTGGAATGGAATGGAATGTAATGTGGAATGGAATGTGGTTTGGAATGGAATGGAATGTGCAATGGAATGTTGAACTGAATGGAATGGAATGCAGAATGGAATGTGGAATGGAACGAATTTGAATGTGGAATGGAATATGGAATGGAATGTGGAATGGAGTGGAATTGAATGTGAAATGGAATGTGGAATGGAATGGAATGGAATTGAATGCAATGTGGAATGGAATGGAATGGAATGTGGAAAAAAAGGAATGGAATGTGGAACGGAATGGAATGGAATGCAATACGGCATTGAATGGAATGGAATGTGTAAAGGAATGCAATGAAATACGGAATGGATTGGAATGTAATGGATTGTGAAATTGAATGGAATTGAATGTGGAGTTGAACGGAATGGAATGTGGAATGGAATGTGGAATGGAATTTGGTATTGAATGAAAAGTAATGTAAAGGAATATGGAATGGAATGGAATATGGAATGGAATGGAATATGGAATGGAATGGAATGTGTAATCGAATGGAATGTGGAATGGAATGCAATGAAATATGGAATGGAGTGGAATGTAATGAAATGAGAAATTGAATGGAATTGAATGTGGGGTTGAATGGAATGGACTGTGGAATGGATTGAAATGTAAAGTGGAAATGATTGGAATGGAATGGAATGGAATCGAATCGAAAGAGTAATGGAATGGAATGGAATGCAATGAGGAATGGAATGGAATGCCATGTGCAATGGAATGGAATGGAATGCAATGTGGAATGGAATGGAATGGAATTTGATATGGAATTGAAAGGAAGGTGGAATGCAACGTGGAATTGAATGGAATGCAGTGGAATTTAATGTGGAATGGAATGGAATGGAATATGGAATGGAATGGAATGGAATGCAGAATGGAATGTAATGGAAGGTGGAATGAAATGGAATGGAATGCAGAATGGAATTGAATGGAATGCAGAATGGAATGGAATTGAATGTGGAAAGGAATGGAATGGAATGTGGAATGTAAAGGAATGGAATGGAATGCAATGTGGAATGGAATGGAATGGAAGGTGGAAGGAAAGGTGGAATGAAATGCAATGGAAAGTGTAATGGAATGTGGAATGCAAAGGAATGTAATGTGGAATGGAATGGATTGGAATGGAATGAAATTTGGAATGGAATAGAATGGAATGGAAAGGAATGTGGAATGGAATAGAATATGGAATGGAATACAATGAAATGTGGAAGGGGATGAAATGGAATGTGGAATGGAATGGAATGGAATGTGGAGTGGAATGTAATGGAATGTGAAATGAAATGTCTAATGGAATGGAAAGTACAGCGCAAATGAATGGAATGTGGAATGGAATACGGAATGGAATGGAATGGAATGCAAGGTGGAATGGAAAGGAAGGGAAGGTGGAAAGGAAAGGAATAGAATGTTTAACGGAATGGAATGGAATGTGGAATTCAAAGGAAAGGATCGTGGAATGGAAGGTGGAATTGAACATGGAAAAGAATGCGGAATGGAATGCAATGGAACATGGAATGGAACGTGGGATGCAACGTAGAATGTAACGTAAAGGAATGGAATGGAACGTGGAATGGAATGTGGGATAGAACATAGAATGGAATAGAAAGGAATGGAAAGGAATGGAACGGAATGGAATGGAAAATGGTATGGAATGGAATGGAATGGAATGGAATGGAAAGTGGAAAGGAATGGAATGTAATGTGGATTGGAACGGAATGGAATGTGGAATAGAATTAGGAATTTAATGGAATGGATTCTGGAATGGAAAGGATTGTTGAATGGAATGTAATTGAATGTGAAATGGAACTCAATGTGGAAAGGAATGGAATGGAATGCAAAGTGGAATCTAATGGAATGGAATGTGGAATGGAATGGAATGCAATGGAATTTAATGTGCAATGGAATGGAATGGAGTATGGAAGGCAAAGTGGAATGGAATGGAATGCAATGTGGAATGGAATGGCATTGAATGTTGAATGGAAAGGAATGGAATATGGAATAGAATGGAATGGAATGTGTATTTAAATGGAATAGAACGTGGAATGGAATGGAACGGAATATTGAATGTAATGGAATGGAATGTAGAATGGAATGGAATGGAATGTAGAATGGAATGGCATGAAATGTGGAATTCAAAGGAAAGGAACGTGGAATGTAACGTGTAATGCAATGGAATTTAAAGCGTAAAGTAACGTGGAATTGAACGTGGTATTGAATGGAATGGAATGGAATGGAATGGAATGGAATTGAGTGTAATGGAATGAGGAATAGAAAGGAAGGCAATGTGAAGTGGAATGGAATGCAATGTGGAATGAGATTTGGAATGGAATGGAATGGAATTTGGAATGCAATGGAATGTGGAAAGGAATGGAATGCAATGTGGAATGAAATTTGGAATGGAATGGAATGCCATGTGGAATGGAATGGAATGTGGAATGGAAGGGAATGCAATGTGGAAAGGAATGTAATGTAATGTGGAATGAAATGGAATGGAATGTGGAATGGAATGGAATGGAATATGGAATGGAATGGAATGGAATTTGGAATAGAATGGAATCTAATGTGGAATGGAATTGAATGGAATGTGGAATGGATAGTGGAATGGATCGCAATGGAACGTGGAATGGAATGTGGAATGGAATGTGGAATGGAATGTGGAATGGAAAGTGAAACGGAATGTGTAATGGAATGTGGAATGGAATGTGGAATGGAATTTAGAATAGAATGGAATGGACTGTGGAATAGAATGTGGAAAGGAATGTGGAATTGAACGAAATGGATTGTGGAATGGAATGTGGAATGGAGTGTGGAAAGAATGTAGAATGGAATGGAATGGAATGTGGAATGGAATGAGGAATGCAATGGAACGGAATGTAGAATGGAATGGAATGGAATGTGGAATAGAATGGAATGGAATATAATGTGGAATGGAAAGTGGAATGGAATGGAATGGAATCTGGAATGGAATGGAATGGAATGGAATGTGGAATGGAATTTAACATGGAATGTAATTGAATATAAAGTGGATTGGAATGGAATGGAATGTGGAGTGGAATGGAATGGAATGGATAGAATTGTGAAATGTAATGTGGAATGGAATGTGAAATGCAATGTCAAATGGAACGTGGAATGGAATGCAATGGAACGTGTAGAGGAATGCAAGGGAATGTGGAATGGAAAGTGGAATGGAATGCGCAATGGAAAGTGGAATTGAATGGAGTGGAAAGTGGAATGGAATGTGGAATGGAATGGAATGGAATGTGGAATGCAATGGAACGTGCGAAAGAATGTGTAATGTAATTTGTAAAGGAATATGGAATAGAACCAAATGGAATGTGGAATAGAACGTGGAAAGGAATGGAATGCAACGTGTAAAGGAATGGAATGGACCGTGGAAAAGATTGGAAAGGAATGTGGAATGGAATGTAGAATGGAATGTGTAAGGGAATGGAATGAAATGGAATGTGAAATGGAACGTGAAATGGAATGTGGAATAGAATGAAATGGATCATGGAATGGAATGCAATGGAATTTAATGGAACATAGAATGGAAAGTTGAATGGAATGTAGAATGGAATGGATTCGAATATGGAATGGAATGTGGAATGAAATGCAATTTAGTTTGGAATGGAATGTGGAATGGAATGGTTTGGAATGTGGAATGGAATGTGGAATGGATTGGAATGGAATGTGTATGGGAATGTGGAATGGAAAGTGGAATGCAATGTGGAATGGAATGGAATGGAACGTGGAATGGAATGGAATGGAACGTGGAATTGAATGGAATTGAATGTGGAAAGGAACATGGAATTCAAAGTGGAATATAATGGAATTGAATCTAAAATGGAACATGAAATGGAACGAGGAATGGAAATTGGAATGGACTGTGGAATGGAATGGAATGGAATGTGGAATGGAATGTGGAAGGGAATGGAATGGAAGATGCAATGGAACTTTGAATGGAATGGAATGGAACGTGGAATGGAATGGAATGGAACATGGAATGGAACGTGGAATGCAACGTGGAATATAATGGAATTGAACGTGAAATGGAACATGAAATGGAACGTGGAATGGATATTTCAGTGGACTGTGGAATAAAAATGGAATGGAATGTAAAATGGAATGTGGAATGGAATGGAATGGAAGATGCAATGGAACTTGGAATGGAATGGAATGGAACGTGGAATGGAATGGAATGAAACGTGGAAAGGAATGTGGTAAGGAATGTGGGGTGTAATATTAACTGGAATGTGCAATGGAAAAGAATGGAATGCGGAATGGAAAGGAATGGAATGTGGAATGGATTTGGAATGGAATGTCGAATGAACGTTGAATGGAACGTGGAATGTAAAGTGGAATGTAACGTGCAATGGAGCATGGAATGGAATGTGGAATGTAATGAGGAATTCAATGGAATGGAATGTGGAATGGAAAGGAATGGAACTGGGAATGGAATGTGGAATGGAATGTGGAATGGAATGGAATGGAAAGGAATGGAATGTGGAATGTAATGGATTGTGGAATGGAATGAAATGTGGAAAGAAATGTGGAATGGAATGGAATGGAATGGAATCGAATGGAACGTGGAATGGAGTGCAGTAGAATGGAGTGGAATGTGGAATGGAAGGGAATGAAATGGAATGTGGAATGGAATGGAATGTGGAAGGAATGGAATGTGGAAATAGATGTGCAATAGTATGGAATGGAATGCAATGGGGAAAGGAATAGAATGGAAAGTATAATTGAATGTGGAATGGAATGGAATGGATTGTGCAATGGAATGGAATGGAAAGGAATGGAATGCGAAATGGAATGTGGAATGGAATGTAGAATAGAAAGAAATGGAACGTGGAATTGAATGGAATGGAACTTGGAAGGGAATGTGGAATGGAATGTGGAATGGAATGTATAATGGAATTTAATGGAATGTGGATTGGAAAGGAATGGAAAGTGGAATGGAATGGAATGGAATGCAATGGAATTCAAAATGGAATGTGGAATTGAACCTGGAATAGAATGAAATGGTAGGTGTAATGGAATGGAGTGAAAAGTGGAATGGTATGGAATGGAAAGTGGAATGGAACGTGGAATGGAACGTGGAATGTAAAGTGAAAGGGAATGTGCAATGGAATGGAATGGAACGTGGAATGGATTTTGGAATGGAATGAAAAGGAATGTGGAATGGAATGTAGAATTCAATTTGAAATGGTATGGAATCGGATGTGAAAAGGAATGTCCAGTGGAATGTGAAATGGAACAGGGAATGGAATGTGGAATGGAATAAAATGGAACATGGAATTTGAGGCAATGGATTTTAACGGAACATGGAATGGAACATGGAATGGAATGTGGAATGAAATGGAATGGAATGTGAAAATGAATATGGAATGGAATGGATTGGAATGCGGATTGGAATGGAATGGAATATGCAAAGGAATGTGGAATGTAATGTTCTATGGAATGTGTAATGGAATGGAATTGAACGAGGAATGGAACGTGGAATGGATTGTGGAATGGAACATGGAATGCAAAATGGATTGGAATGGAAAGGAACATGGAATGGAACATGGAATGGAATGCGGAATGGAACGTGGAATAGAATGTGGAATGGAATGGAACGGAATGTGGAAGGCAATGTGTAATTGAATGGAATGGAACATGGAATGGAATGGAATGAAACGTGGAATGGAATGTGGAATGGAATGTGGGGTGTAATGTGGAATGGACTGTGCAATGGAAAGGAATGGAATGTGGAATGGAATGAAATGGAATGTGGAATGAAATGTGGAATGGAATGTGGAATTGAACGTGGAAAGGAACGTGGAATGGAACGTGCAATGGAAAGTGGAACGGAACGTACAATGGAACGTGGAAAGGTACGTGGAATGGAAAGAGGAATGGAATGGATTGGAATGTGGAATGGAAAGGATTGGAACGTGGAATGGAATTGGGAATGGAATGTGGAATGGAATGGAATCGAATGGAATGGAATGTGGAATGGAATGGAATGTGGAATGGAATGGATTGTGGAATGGAATGGAATGGAACGTGGAATGGAATGGAGTGCAATGGAATGGAATACAATGTGGAATGGAATGCGATGTAATTTAGTAGAATGTGGAATGTAAGGGAATGGAATGAAATGTGGAATGCAATGCAATGGAATGGAAGATGGAATGGAATGGGATTTGGAATGGAAGATGGAATGGAATGGTATTTGGAATGGAATGTGCAATGGAATGGAATGGAATGGAATGGAATGTGGAATGGAATGGAATTGTATATGGAAGAAATGGAATGTGGAATGGAATGGAATGGAATGGAATGCAGAACGGAATGCATTGGAATGTGTAATGGAATGGAATGGAATTATGAATGGAATTAAAAGGAACGGAATGGAATGTGAAGTGGATTGGAATGGAATATGAAATGGAATGGAATGGAATGTGGAATCGAATGTGAAATGGAAGAGAAAGGAATGGAATGGAATGCGAACTGTTATGTGAAATGCAATGTGGAAATAAAAGGAATGTGGAAAGGAATGTGGAATGGAATGGAATGGAAGGTTTAATGGAAGTGGAATGGAATGTGGAATGGGATGGAATGGAATGTTTTATGGAATGTGGAATGGAAAGTTTAATGGAATGGAATGGAATGTGAAAAGGAAAGTAGAATGGAATGGAATGGAATGTGGAATGGAACATGGAAAGGAAAATGGAATGGGACGTGGAATGGAATGGCTCAGAAGATGGAATGCAATGGAACGTGGAATGGAATGGAATGGAACGTGGAATATAATGTGCAATGGAACGTAGAATGGAAAGTGGAATAGATTGTGGAATCTAATGGAATGTAATGTGGAATAGAAGGGAATGTGATGTGGAATGGAATGTGGAATGGAATGGAATGGAATGGAATGTTTAATGGAATGCAATGGAATGAGCAATGGAATGGAATCGATAGTGGAATGGAATGGAATGCAATGCAATGTGGAATGGAATAAAATGGCGTGTAATGGAATGTGGAATCGAATGAAATTGGACATGGAATGGGACGTGGAATGGAATGTGAAATGGAACTTGGAAGCGAATGTGCAATGGAACCTGGAATTGAACGTGGAATGGAATGTGGAATGGAATGGAATGGAATGTGGAATGGAACGTGGAATGGAATGTGGAATGCAATGAAATGAAAATTTTAATGGAATGAAATAGAATGCAATGGAATGTGAAATGGAAAGTAGAATATAATAGAATGGAATGTGAAATGAAAAGTGGAAAGGTATGTGGAATGGAATGGAATGGAATCAGGAATGGAGTGTGGAATAGAACGTGGAATGCAATGTAATGGAAGATGGAAAGGAAAGTGGAATGGAATGGAATGTAACGTAGAATGCAATGGAATGGAAGACGGAATGTAAAGTGGAATGGAATGTAATGGAACGTGGATTGGAAACTGTAATTCAATGTGGAATGGAACATGGAAGGGAACTTGGAATGGAATCCAATGGAGCGTGGAATGAATGGAAAGGAACCTGGAAAGGAATGTGGAATGGAAATGTGAATGGAACGTTAAATGGAATGTGAAATGGAATGTGGAATGGAAAGGAATAGAATGTGGAATAGAATGGAATGGAATGGAATGGAATGTGGAATGGAATGGAATGTGGAATGGAATGGAATGGAATGGTATGGAATGTGGAATGCAATGGAGTGAAACATGGAATGCAACGTGGAATGGAACGTGCAAAGGAATGTGGAAAGTAACGTGGAATGGAATGTTTAGTGGATTGGAATCAAATTTGGAATTATATGGAATGGAATGTGGAATGGAATGGAATGGAACGGAATGTAGAATAGAATTAAATGGAATGGAATGGAATTTGGAATGAAATGTAATGGATTGTGGAATGGAATGGAAAGGAATGTGGAATGGAATGGGATGGACTGTGGATTGGAATGGAATGGAATGGAATTTGGAATGGAATGGAATGGAATGAGGAATGGAATGGAATGGAATAAGGAATGGAATTTAATGGAAGGGAATCGAATGTGGAATTGAATGGAATGGAATGTGGAATGGAACGTGGAATGAATTGTGGAATGGAATGGAATAGGATGCGGAAGGGAATGTGGAATGGAACGGAATGGAACATGGAACGGAATGGAATGAAACGTGGAATGGAATGTGGAATGGAAATTGGGGTGTAATGTGGAATGGAATGTTGAATGCAAAGGAATGGAATGTGGAATGGAATGGAATGGAATGTGGAATGGAGTGTGGAATGGAACGTGGAATGGAACTTGGAAACGAAAGTGGAATGGAACGTGCAATTGAACATGGAATGGAACGTACAATGGAACGTGAAATGGGAAGTGGAATGGAAAGAGGAATGAAATGTATTGGAATGTGGTATGGAAAGGAATGCAACGTGGAATGGATTGGGGAATAGAAAGTGGAATATAATGGAATGGAATGGAATGTGGAATGGAATGGAATGTTGAATGGAATGGAATGTGGAATGCAATGGAATGGAATGTGGAATGGATTGGAAGGCAACGGAATGGAATTCAATGTGGAATGGAATGGAATGGAATTAAGAAGAATGTGGAATGTAAGGGAATGGAACGAAATGTGGAATGCAATGTAATGGAATGGAAGGTGGAATTGAATTGAATTTGGAATGGAATGTGCAATAGAATGGAATGGAATGGAATGGAAAGGGGAATGGAATGGAATGGTATATGGAATGAAATTAAAAGTGGAATGGAATGGAATAGAATGCGTAATGGAATGCAATGGAATGTGTAATTGAACGGAATCGAGTGACAAATGGAATGGAATGGAATGTGGAATGGAACGGAATGGATTGTGCAATGGAATTTGGAATGGAATGTTTAATGCAATGGAATGGAATGTTTAATGGAATGGAATGGAATGTGAAAAAGAAAGTGGAATGGAATGGAATGGAAAGTGGAATGGAACATGGAATGGAAAATGGAATGCAACGTTCAATGTAATGATACGGAAGATGGAATGGAATGCAATGGAATGAGGAATGGAAAGGAATGGAATGGAACGTGGAACATAACGTGCAATGGAACGTGGAATGGAAGGTGGAATAGATAGTGGAATGGAATGGAATGGAATGGAATGTGGAATTGAATTGAATTGGACGTGGAATGGGACGTGGAATGGAACGTGAAATGGAATGTGTAAGCGAACATACAGTGGAACAAGGAGTGTAATGTGGAATGGAATGTGGAATGGAATGGAATGGAATGTGGAATGGAACGTGGACTGGAAAGTGGAATGGAATCAAATGGAAAGTGGAAGGGAATGGAAGGCAACCAGGAATGGAATATGGAATGGAAATGGGAATGAAACGTTAAATGGAATGTGGAATGGAAAGTGGAATGGAAAGGAATGGAATGTTGAATGGAATGGAATGGAATGGAATGGAATGGAATTCGGAATGCAATGGAATAGAATGGAATACGGAATGGGATGGAATGGAACAATATGGAATGTGGAATGTTATGTGGAATGGAATGTGGAATGGAATAGAATGGAATGAAATGACACGTGAAATGTAATGTGGTATGGAATGTGAAAAGGAATGTGGAGTGGAATGTGGAATGGAATGAATTGGAACGTGGAATTGTATGGAATGAAACGTGGAATTAAATGGAATGGAATGCGGAATGGAATGAAATGGAACGTGGAATGGTATGGAATGGAACGTGGAATTAAATGGAATGGAATGTGGAATAGAACGTGGAATGGAACGTGGAATGAAGCATAGAATGGAACGTGGAAAGGAAAGGAATGGAATGTAGAATGGAATGCAATGGAATGTGGAACGGAAAGTGGAATGGAATGGAATGGAATGTGGAAAGGAATGGAATAGAATGTGGGATTGAATGTGGGATGGAATGGAATGGAATGTGGAATGGAAAGTGAAATACAATGGAATGTGGAATTGAATGTGAAATGCAATGTGGAATGGAATGGATTGGAATGTGGAATGCAATGTGGAATGGAATGGAATGGAATGTGGAATACAATGGAATTGTTTTTTATGGAATGTGGAATGGAAAGGAATTGAATGTGGAATGGAATGTGGAATGGAATGGAATGGAATAAGAAATAGAACGTGGAATGGAACGTGGAATGGAACGTGGAATGGAACTTGGAATCAAATGTGGAATGTAAAGGAAAGGATTTGAAAGTGAAATGGATTGGAATCGAATGGATTTGAATTTGAAATGGTATGGAATTTAATGTGGAATGTAATGTGGAATGGAATGGAATGGAATGTGGAATGGAATGGAACAGAAAGTGAAATTGAATGTGGAATGGAATGTGAAATAGAATGTACAATGGAATGTGGAATTGAATGATATGGAACGTGGAATGAAATGGAATGAAATGTGGAATGGAACGTGGAATGGAACATGGAATGGAACGTTGAATGGAAGGTGGAATGGAATGGAATGGAATTTGGAATGGAATGGAATAGAATGGAATGAGGAATGGAATGGAATGGAATGGTATGGAATGTGGACTGGGATGGAAAATGGAATGGAACGTGGAATTGAAAGTGCAATGGAATGTGGAAACGAAGATGTAATGGAATGTGGAGAGGATTGGAATGGAATGTGGAAAGAAATGGAATGGATTGTGGAATGGAATGTAAAGGAAAGTGGAATGGAATGGAATGGACTGTGGAATGCAATGGAATGGAATGGAATTTGGAATGGAATGTGTAATGTAATGTTTAATGAAATGGAATGGAATGCGGAAAGGAATGGAATGGAAAGGATTGGAATGTGGAATTCAATGGAATGGAATGTGGAAAGGAATGGAATGCAATGTGGAATGGAATGGAATGGAAAGGAATGGAATTGAATTTGGAATGGAATGGAATGCAATGAGGAATGGAATGGAATTGAATGGAATGTGGAATGGAATGAAATGGAATGGAATGCAAAGGAATGTGGAATTGAATGGATTGGAATGTGGAACGGAATGGAATGAAATGTGCATTGAAATGGAAAGGAACGTGGAATGGAATGTGGAATGGAATTCAGAAAGAAATGGAATGGAAGGGAATGTGGAAACGAATAGAATGGAATGTGGAACGCAATGGAATGGAATGTAATGGAATAGAATGTGAAACGGAATTTGATATGGAATTTGAAACGGAATGTGGAAAGAAATGTGGAATGGAATGAAATGCAACGTGGAATGGAATGGAATGGAACGTGGAATGTAATGGAATGCAACGTGTAATGGAACATAGAATGGAATGTGGAATGGAAAGTGGAATAGAATGTGGAATGGAACGTGGAATGGAATGTGGAATGGAATGGAACGCAAAGTGGAATGGAATGTGGAATGGAATTGAATGGAATCGAATGTGAAATGGAATGTGGAAAGGAATGTGAAATGGAAAGTGGAAAGGAATGTGAAAAGGTATGTGGAATGGAAAGAAATGGAAAGTGGAATGGAATGGAACGGAAAGGAATTTCACATGCAATGGAAAATGGAATGGAATGTGGAATGGTATGGATTGAAATTGTGAATGAAATGTGTAATAGAATGGAATGGAATGTTGAAAGGAATGTGGAATGGAATGGAATGGTATGTGGAATGGAATGTAATGTAATGTGGAATGGAATTGAATGGAATGTGAAATGGAATGTGGAATGGAAGGTCCAATGGAATATGGAATGAAACGGAATGGAGCAAGGAATGGAATATGGAATAGAATGGAATGGTATGTGGAATGGAATGTATATGGAAAGGAATGGAATGTGGAATGGAATTGAATGGAATGTGAAATGGAATGTGGAAAGAAAGGTGGAAAGGAACGTGGAATGTAATGGAATGGAGTATGGAATGGAGTGGTATGGAATGTGGAATGGAATGGAATGCAATGTGGAATGGAACATGGAATGGAAAGTGGAATGGAATGTGGAGTTGAACGTGGAATGGAATGGAATGCAATGGAGTGGAATGCGGAATGGAATGGAATGGAATGAGGAATGGAATGGAATGGAAGGTGGAATTTTATTGAATGGAATGTATAATGGAAAGGAATGGAACGTGGAATGGAATGTGAAATGGAATGTAGAATGGAATGTGGAATACAATGGAATAGAAAGTGGAATGCAATGGAATGGAATGTGGAATAGAATGGATTGGAATGGAATGTCTAATGGAATGAGGGATGGAATGGAATGGAATGTGGAAAGGCTTGGAATGAAATGGAATGGAATGTAACGGAATTTGTAATGGAATGGAATGGTATGGAATCTAATGCATTGCGGAATGGAATGGAATTGAATGCGGAATGGAATGGAATGGAATGCAATGGAATGTGGAATTGAATGGAATGGAAAGTGGAATGGAATGGAATGGAATGTGGAATGAAATGGAATGGAATATGGAATGAAATGGAATGGATAGTGGAATGGAATATGGAATGGAATTCCAAATGGAATAGAATGGAATGCAATGTGGAATTTCGTAGAATGGAATGTGAAATGGAATGTGGAATGGAATGTGGAATGGAATGATCTGGAATGGGGAATGGTATGGAATGCAACGTGGTATTGATCAGAATGGAATGTGGAATGGAACGTGGAATGGAAAGTGGAATGGAACGTAGAATAGAACGTGGAAAGGAATGGAATGGAATGTGAAATGAAATGGAAAGCAATGTGGAATGGAAAGTGGAAAGGAATGCAATGGAATGTGGAAAGGAAAGTGGAATGGAATGGAATGGAATGGAATGTGGAAAGGAATCGAATGGAATGTGGAATGCAACATCAGATGGAATGGAATGGATGTGGAATGGAAAGTGGAATGCAATGGAATGTGGAATGGAATATGGAATGCAACGTGTAAGGAAATGGATTGGAATGTGGAATGGAATGTAATGGTATGTGGAACGGATTGGAACTGATTTGTATGGAACGTGGAATGGATTGGAATTGAATGTGGAATGGAATGTGGAATGGAATGGAATAGAACATGAAATGGAACGTGGAATGGATCATGGAATGGAACGTGGAAAAGAAAGTGGAATGGAAAGTGGAATATAATGGAAATGAATGTGAATTGGAAGGGAATGGATTGCGGAATGGAATGTTTAATGGAATTGAATGGAATGTGGAATGGAATGTGGAATGAAATGTGGAATGGAATGTGGAACGGAACGCGGAATTGAATGGAATGGAACGTGGAATGGAATGGGATGGAATGTTTAATGAAATGGAAGGGAATGTGGAATGGAATGGACTGGAATGTGGAATGGAATTGAAAGGAATGTGGAATACAATGTGCAATGGAATGAGGAATGGAAAGTGGATTGGAATGGAATGTAATGTGGAATGGAAAGGAATGGAATGGAATGTGGAATAGAATGGAATGGAATGTGTAGTAATGCGGAATTGAATGGAATGTTATGTGGAATGCAATGGAATGGAATGGAATGAGGAATTGAATGGAATGGAATTTGGAATGTAATGGAGTAGAATTTGGAATGCAATGGAAGGGAAAGTGGAATAGAATGTGGAATGGAATGTGTAATGGAATTTGGAATGTATTTGAATGTTATGTGGAAAGAAATGGAATGGAATGTGGAATAGAATGGAATGGAATGGAATGTGGAATAGGATGGAATGCAATGCAATGGAATAAGGAGTGGAATGGAATGGAATATGGAATGCAATGGAGTGGAATGGAATGTGATATTGTATAGAAAGGAATGTGGAATTGAATGGAAAAGAATGTGGAATGGAATGGAATGCAACGTGGAAGGGCATGTGGAATTGAATGTGGAATGGAATGCGGAATGGAATGGAATGGATTGTGGAATGGAATGTAATGGAATGTGGAATAGAAAGGAAGGGATTGGAATGAGGAATGGAAAGTGCAATAGAATGTGGAATGTAATGGAATGGCATGTGGAATGGAATGGAATAGATTGTGCAACAATATTGAACGTGGAATGGAATGTAATTGAAGGTGGATTGGAGTGGAATGGAATGTGTAATGTAAAGGAATGGAATGGAAAGGAAAATGAAATGGAATGTGGAATGGAAAGTGAAATGGAATGTGGAATGAAATCTGGAATAGAAAGTGGAATGGAGTGAAATGGAAAGTGGAATGGAATGGAATGGATCGTGGAGTGGAATGGAGTGGAAAGTGGAATGGAATGTGGAATGGAAAGGAACGAAATTTGGAATGGAATGTGGAATGGATTTGAATGAAATGTGGAAGGGAATGAGGAACGGAATGAAATGGAACGTGGTTGGAATGTGTATTGGAATGTGCAATGGATTGTGGAATGAAACGTGGAAAGGAATGTGAAATGGAACGGAATGGAATGTGGAATGGAATGTTGATTGGAATTGAATGGAATGTGCAATGGAATTGAATGGTAAGGAATGGAAAGTAGAATGGAATGTGAAATGGAATGTGGAATGCAAATTGGAGCAGCATGAAATGGAAAGTGGAATGGAATGGAATGGAACGTGGAATGGAATGGAATGGAACGTGTAATGGAAAGTGAAACGGAACGTGGTATAGAATGTGGAATGGAATGTGGAATGGAATGGAAAGGAAGTTAGAATGGAACGTGGAATGGATTGTGGAACGGAATG
Organism: Pongo pygmaeus; assembly: GCF_028885625.2. NCBI lineage: Eukaryota > Metazoa > Chordata > Mammalia > Primates > Hominidae > Pongo > Pongo pygmaeus. The sequence continues at coordinate 8,473,317 of NC_072386.2, read as the reverse complement.
TGGGATGGAATGGCATGGAATTTGTAACTGAATGTGGAATGGAAGGTGGAATGGAAGGGAACAGAATGTGGAATGGAATGTGGAATGGAGTGTGGAATGGAATATGGAATGGAATGGCATGGAATGTGTAATTGAATGTTGAATGGAATGTGGAATGGAATGTTGAATGGAGTGTGGAATGGAATGTGGAATGGAACGGAATGGAGTGTGGGATGGAATGTGGAATGGAACGGAAAGGCATGTGGAATAGAATGTAGAATGGGACGTGAAATGGAATGTAATGAGATGTGGAATGCAAACTGGAATGGAAAGTGGAATGGAATGGAAAGGAAGTGAAAGGGAATGTGGAATGGAATGTGGAATGGAACGGGGAAGGGGATGTTGAATGCAATGAAATCTGGAATGAAACGGAATGGAATGTGGAATAAAATGTGAAAATGTTTGTGCAATGGCATGTTGAATGGAATGGAAAGGAATGTGTAATGGAAAGTGAAATGGAATGAAAATGAAAGTAAAATGGAATGGCAAGTGAAATGGAATGAAATGTGGAATGGAATGCGGAATACAATGTAGTGGAATGGAATTTAATCTGGAATGGAATGTGGAATGGATTGTGGAATGGAATGTGGAATGAAACGGAATGGACTGTGGAATGGAATGTGGAATCAAATGTGGAATGGAATGGAAAGGAATGTGCAGTGGAATGGAACGGAACTTGGAATGAAATGTGGAATGGAATGTCGGGTGGAATGGAATTCAATGTTGAATGCAATGGAATGGAATGTGGAATGGAATGAGTAATGCAATGGAATGGAATGTGGAATGCAATGTGAAATGGAAAGTGGAAAGGAATGTGGAAAGGAATGGAATGGAATGTGGAGTGGAAAGGAATGGAATATGGAGTGGAATGGAATGGAATGTGGAGTGGAATGGAAAGGAATGTGGAATGGATTGTGGAATGGAATGGAAAGGAAAGTGGAATGGAATGGGGAATGGATTGTGGAATGGAATGGAAATGGAATGTGGAATGGTACATGGAACGGAATGGAATGGAATGTGGAAAGGAAAGTGGAACGGTATGCAAGGAACGTAGAATGCAACGTTGAATGGAACGTGGAATGGATTGTGGAATGGAATGTGGAATGGAAGATACAATGGAATTATGCAATGGAATGTGGATTGGAACATGGAATGGAAAGAAATGGAACATGGAATGCAACATGGAATGGATTGGAATGCAACGTGGAGTGGAATGTGCAATGGAATGTGGAATGGAACATGGAATGGAATGTGGAATGGAATGTAATGGAATGTGGAATGGAATTGAATGGAATATGGAATGGAATGTGGAATGGTATATGGAATGGAAAGGAATGAAATGTGGAATTTAATGTGAATTGGAATTGAATGCAATGTGGAATTGAATGGAACAGAATATGGAATTCAATGTGGAATGAAATGTCCTAGAAAGTGGAATGGAATGTGGAATGGAATGGAACGCTTAATGGAACGTGGATTGGAACTTGGAATGTAATGGAATGGAACGGGGAATGGAACATTGAATGGAAAGTGGAATGGAAGGTGGAATGGAACGTGTAATGGAAAGGAATGGAATGTGGAATGGAATGGAATGGAATGTGAAATGGAATGTGGAATGGAATATAATGGAATGTGGACTGGAATGGAATGGAATGGTATGGAATGTGGAATGGAATAGAATGGAATATGGAATGGAATGTGGAAGGAAATGTGGAATGGAAAGGAATGACATGTGGAATGGAATGTTGATTGGAATTGCAGGGAATGTGGAATGGAATGGAATGTGGAATGGAATGTGGACTGGAATGCATTGGAAAGTGGAATGGATTGTGGGATGGAATGGAATGGAATGTGGAACGGAATGTGGAATGGAATGTAGAATGGAATGTGGACAGGAATGCAATGGAATGTGTAACGGAATGGGGAATAGAATGGAAAGGAAAGGGGAATAGATGGTGAAACGGAGTGGAAAGGAATGTGGAATGGAACATGGAATGGAATGTGAAATGAAATGTGGAATTGAATGGAATGCAAAGTGGAATGGACCGTGGAATAGAAAGGAATGGAACGTGGAATGGAAATTTTAATGGAATATGGAATGGAATGTGAAATGGAACGCGGAATGGAATGTGCAATTGAATTTGGAAGGGAACGTAGAATGTAATGTAAAGGAACGTGGAATGGAACGTGTAATTGAAAGGATGGAACGTGGAGTGGAACGTGGAATGGAATGTGGAATGGAATGTGGAATGGAACGTGGAATGGAATGTTTTGGATTGTGGAATGGAATGTGGAATTGAATGGATTGGAATGTGGAATAGAATTTGGAATGGAATGGAATAGATCGCGGAATTTATCATGGAATGGAACGTGCAATGGAATATAGAATGGAATAGAAAGGAATGTGGAATAAAAGGGAATGGAATGTGGAATGGAATGTGGAATGGAATGTATTGGAATGGAATGTGGAAAGGAATGGAATGGAATGTGGAATGGAAAGAATGGAACGTGGAAAGGAATGGAATGGTATGGAACGTAGAATGTAATGTAATGGAATGGAATGGAATGGAATGTGGACTGGAATGGAATTTAGTGTGGAATGCAAAGGAATGGAATCAGGATTGGAAAGGAATGGAACGTGGAATTGAATGGAACGGAATTGAATGGAATGTGAAATGAAATGTGGAACTGAATATGAAATTGAATGTGCAATGAAATGTGGAACAGAGTTAAATGGAACGTGGAATGCAATGGAATGGAATGTGGAGAGGAATGTAATGGAAGCTGGAATGGAACGTGGAATGGAACATGGAATGGAACATGGAATGCAATGTGGAAGTAACGTAGAATGGAAAGGAATAGAATGCGGAAAGGAACTTAATGGAATGCAGAATGGAATGTGGAATGGAATCATATGGAATATGGAATGGAATGGAATGGAATTGAATGGAATGTGGAATGGAATGGAATGGAATTGAAAGGAATGTGGAAGGGAAAGGAATTTTATGTGGAATGGAATGAAATATGGAAAGGAATGTGGAATTGAAGTTGGAATTGAATGGAATGGAATTTTGAAAGAAATGTGGAAAGGAGTGGAGTGGAATGTGGAATGGAAGGTGGAATTGAATGGAATGGATTGTGGAATGGAATGGAATGGAACGTGGAATGGAACGTGGAATGGAAAGAGGAAAGGAACGTGGAATGGGATATGGAATGGATTGTGGAATGGAATGGAATAGAATGGGGAATGGAATGGAATGGTATGGAGTGCAATGTGAAATGGAAGATGGAATGGAATGTGGAATACGATGCAGAATGGAAAGTGGACTGGTTTGGAATGGAACGTGAAATGGAATGGAATGGGACATGGAAAAGAACGTGGAATGGAATGTGGAATGGAATGGAATGGAACGTGGAATGGAATGTGGAAATGATTGGAATGTGAAAAGTAATGGAACGGAATGTGGAATGGAAGGGAATAGAAAGTGAAATGGAATGTGGTTTGGAATGTGGAATGTAATGTCAGATGGAATGGAATGCAATGGTGAATGAAATGGAATGGTATGTGGAATAGAATGTGGAATGGAATCGAATGGAAAGTGGAATGTAATGTGGAATGGAATGTGGAATGGGATGTAAAGTGGAATGGAAAGGAATGTGGAATGGACGGTGGAAAGGAAACTATTGCATTGTGGAATGAAATGTGGAATGGAATGTGGAAACGAATGTGGAATAGAATGTAATGTAATGGAATCTATTGTGGAATGGAATGTGGAATGGAATGTGAAATGGAAAGTGTAATGGAACGGAATCCAATGTGGAATGGAATGTGGTATGGGACGTGCAATGGCATGAAATGGAAAGTGGAATGCGACTTGGAATGATATGGAACAGAACGCGCAATAGAACTTGGAATGGAACGTGGAAAGGACCTTGGAATGGAATGTGGAATGGAACATGGAGAGGAATGTGCAATGGAATGTGGAATGGAACGTGGAATGGAATGCAATAGAACATGGAATGGAACGGGGAATGGAATGGAATGCAACGTGGAATGGAATGTGGAAAGGAATGTGGAATGGAAAGTGGAATGGAATGGAATGGAACGTGGAATGGAATGGTATGGAATGTGGAATGGAATGGAATGGAAAGAGGAATGGAATTGAATGGAATGGTATGGAATGTGGAATGGAATGGAATTGAAAGTGGAATGGAATTGAATGGAATGTGGAATGCAATCGAAAGGAACATGGAATAGAATGCAGAACGGAATGTGGACTGGAATGCGGAATGGAATGTAATGGAATGTGGAGTGGAATGGAATGGAGTGTTAAACAGAATGGAATGGAATTGAATGGAATGCGGAAACCAATGGAATGGAATGTGGAATGCAATGAAATGGAATGGAATGAGGAATTGAATGGAATGGAATGAGCAATGGAGTAGCATAGAGTGTGGAATGCAATGGAATGGAACGTGGAATAAAATGTGGAATGCAATGTGTAATGGAATGTGGAATGTAACTGAATGGAATGTGGAATACAATGGAATGGAATGTGGAATATAATGGAATGGAATGGAAAGAGGAATGGAATGTAGAATGGAAGGTGGAATGTAATCACATGGAATGTGGAATGGAATGGAATGGAATGTGAAAACAGATGGAAAGTATAATGGAATGGAATGGATTGTGGAATGGAATGGAATGGAATGTTTAATCAAATGGAATGGAAAGTGAATTCGAATTTGGAATGGAATGTGAAATGGATAGTGGAATGGAATGTTTAATGGAAAGTGGAATGGATTGTGGAAAGGAATGTGGAATGGAACTGAAAGGAATGTGGAATTGAATGTGGAATGGAACCGCATGGAATGTGGGAAGGAATGTGGAATGGATCAGAATGGAATTTGGAATGGAATGTAGAATGGAACGTGAAATGGAATTGAATTGATTGTAGAATTGAACGTTCAATGGAATGTAATGGGCAAGGAATGGAAAGTGGAATGGAATGTGGAATGGAATGCAATGGATCCTGAAATGGAATGTGGAATGTAATGGGGAAAGGAATGGAATGGAATGTGCAATGGAATGTGGAATGTAATGGGGAATGCAATGGAATGGAATGTGAAAAGGAATGTGTAATGGAATGTGAAATGGAAACTGGAATTGAATGTGGAATGGAATGGAATGGAACATGGAATGAAATGGCATGGAACATGGAATGGAACGTCAAATGGAACGTGGACAGCAGTGTGGAATGGAACGTGGAATGGAATGAAATGCAATGTGGAATGGGGAGGAATGCAATGTGGAATCATATGTGGAATGCAATGGAATGGAATATGGAATGGAATGTGGAATGTAATGTGGAATGGAATGGAATGGAATGCGTAATGGAAGGGAATGGAGCGTGGAATGGAATGGAATGGAATGGAATGCGAATTGGAATGTGCAATGGAACGTGGAATGGCATGAAATGGAACATGGAGTGGAATGGAATGGAACTTGGAACGACAGGAACTGGAACGTGGAATGGAATGTGGAATGGAATGGAAAGGAATGTGCCAAGGAATATGGAATGGAATGTGGAAGTTAATGTGGAATGGAAGGCAATGGAATGTGAAATTGAATGTGAAAAGGAACGAGGAATGGAAAGAGGAAAGTAATGGAATGGAAAGTAGAATGGAATGTGGAATGCAACGTGGAATGGAAAGTGGAATGGAATGGAATGGAACGCGAAATGGAATGTGGAATGGAATGGAAAGGAATCTGGAAAGGAATGTAAAATGTAATGTGGAATGGAATGGAATGGAACGGAATGGAATGTGAAATGGAATGTGGCAAGGAATGTGAAATGGAACGTGGAATGGAATGTGGAAAGGAATGAAATGAAATGTGGAATGGAACGTGGAGTGGAATGTGGAATGGAATGGACTGGAATGTGGAAAGAAATATGGAATGGAATGTGGAATGGAATGAAATGGAGCGTGGAATTCAATGGAATGGAATTTTGAAATAAACGGAATGGAATGCGGAATGGAATGTGTAATGGAATGGAATGGAATGTGGAATAGAATGGAATGGAGCGTGGAATGGAATGGAATGAATTGTGGAATGGAATGTGGAATAGAATGGAATGGAACTTGGAATGGAATGTGAAATGGAACTTGTAATGGAAAATGCCATGGAACGTGGAATGGAAAGTGGAATGTATTGAGTAATGGAATGGAAGGGAATGTGAAATGGAAGGGAATGGAATGCGGAATGGAATGTGGAATAGAAAGTGTAATGGAATGTGTAATGCAATGGAATGCAACGTGGAATGGAATGCAATGTAAAGGAATGAGGAATGGAATGGAATGGAATGTGGAAATGAATGGAACGAAATGTGGAATGGAATGGAATGGAATGTGGAAAGGAATGGAGAAGAATGTGGAATGGAATGGAACGGAATGTGCAATGGAATGGAATGCAATGAAGAATGGAATGGAATGGAATGTGGATTGGAATGGAATGGAATAGAATTTGGACTGGAATGGAATGGAAAGGAATGGAATGTGGAATGGAATGTGGATTGGAATGTGGAGTGGAAGGTGGAATGGAATGGAATGGAATGTGGAATGGAACAGTATGGAATGTAGAATGGAATGTGGAATGGAACGTGGAATGGAATGAGAATGGAATAGAATGGAACGTGGAGTGGAATGGAATGGAATGGAATGTTACGGAATGTGGAATGGAATGGAATGGAATGTGGAATGGAATGGAATGGAATGTGGAATGGAAAGTGAAGTGGAATGGAATTGAATGTGGAATGGAATGGAATAGAATGGTATGGAAAGTGGAATGGAACGGAATGGAATGTGGAAAGGGATGTGCAATGGAATGGAATGAAATGTTGAATGGAAAGTCTGATAGAACGTGTAATGGAACTTTCAAAGAAAGTGGAATAGAAAGTGGAATGCAATGACTAATGGAATTGAATGGAATGCAATGTGGATTGGAAGTGAATGTAATGAAGAATGGAAAGTGGAATGGAATGGAATGGAGTCAATTGGAATGTGAACTGGAATGGAATTGAATGTGGAATGAAATGTGGAAAGGAATGGAATGTAGAATGGGATGTGGGGTGGAATATGGAACGGAATTCAATGGAATGTTGAATGCAAAGGAATGGACTGTGGAATGGTATGCAACGCAATGTGGAATGAAATGCAACTTGAAAAGGAATGGATTGGAATGTGGAATATGAAATGGATTGTGAAATGGAATGTTAAATGGACTGTGGAATAGAAAGTGGAACGGAATGAGAAATGGAATGGTGAATGGAATGTCAAATGGAATGTGGAATGGAATGTCAAATGGAATGAAAGGGAGCGTGGAATGGAACGTATTAGAAAGTGGAATATAATGGAATGTAACGTGGAATGGAAAGTGGAATGGAATGGAATGGAATGTGGAAAGGAATGGAATGGAATGTGGAATGCAGTGGAATGGAACGTGTAATGGAATGGAATGGAATGTGGAATGGGATGTGGACTGGAATGGAACGGAAAGTGGAATGCAATGGAGTGCAATGTGGAATGCAATGGAATGGAATGGAATGTGGAATCGAATATGGAATGGAATGTGGAATGGAATATGGAATGGAATGGAATGGGACGTGGAACGGAACGTGGAATGGAACATTTAATGGAAAATGCAATGAAACGTGGATTGCGACGTGGAATGGATTGAGTAATGAAATGGAATTGAATGTGAAATGGAAGGGAAAGGAATTCGGAAAGGTATATGGAATAGAATGTGGAACGCAATGTGGAATGGAAAGGAATGGAACATAGAATGGAATGGAATTTAATGGAATGTGTAATGGAATGGAATGGAATGTGGAATTGAATGGAATGGAATGTGGAATGGAATGGAATGCAATGGAATGTGAAATGGAATGGAATGGAGGATGGAATAGAACAGAACTTGGAATGGAACGTGGGATGTAACGTAGAATGCAGTGGAATGGAATGGAATGGAATTGAATGGAATGTGGAATGGAATGGAATGGAATGTGGAGTGGAATGGAATGGAATGTGAAATGGAATTTGGAACTTAATGGAATGGAATGGAATGGAATCTGGAATGGAATGGAATGTGGAATGTAATGGAATGCAATGTGGAATGGAAAGGAAGGAAATATGGAATAGAATGTGGAATGGAATGGAATTTAATGTGAAATGGAATGGAATGAAATGGTAAATGGAATGCATTGTGGAATGGAATGTGGAATGGAATCGAATGGAATGTGGAATAGAATGTGGAAAGGAATGTGGAATGCAACGGAATTGATTGTGGACAGGAATGTTGAATGGAAAGTGGAATGGAATGGAATGGAATGTGGAATGGAATGGAATGGAAAGTGGAATAGAATGGAATGCAATATAATGTAGAATGGAATATGGTATGAAATGGAATGGAATGTGGAATGGAATGGAATGGAATGTGGAATGGAACAGAACGTGGAATGTAATTGAATGTAACGTGGTTAGGAATGGAATGGAATGTGGAGTGGAATGGAATGGAATGGAAAAATTCCGAAATGGAATGTGGAATGTAATGTGAATTGGAACGTGGAATGGATTGAAATGGAACGTGGAATGGAATGGAATGGAACCTAGAATGGAATGCAATGGATCATGGAATGGAACGTGGAATGGAATGTGGAATGGAATGGAATGGAAAGGAATGTGGATTGGAATGCAATGGAACTTGCAATGTAATGTTTAATGGATTGTGCAATGGAATATGGAATGGAACGGAATGGAATGTGGAATGGATTGTGGAATGGAACGTGAAATGGAATGGAATGGAAAGTGGAATGGAATGCAATGGAATATCGAAAAGAATGTAGAATGTAATTTGGAATGGAATGAAATGGAATTGAATGTGAAATGGAATGTGGAATGGAATCTGAAATGGAACGTGGAATAGAAAGTGGAATTGCATGGAATGCAACGTCGAATGGAATGTGGAATGGAAAGTGGAATGGAATGGAATAGAAAGGAATGGAATGTGGAATGGAATGGAATGCGGAATGGAATTAAATGTGGAATGAAATGTGGATTGGAATGGAATGGAATATGGAATGGAATAGAAAGGAATGGATTGTGTAATGGAATGCAGGGGAATTGAGTGGAATGTGGAAAGGAAGGGAATGGAATGTGGATAGGAATGGAATGGAATGTGGAATGGAATGGAATGGAATGCAATGGAATGAGAAATGGAATGCTAAATGGAACGTGAAGTAGTATGAAATGGAATATGGAATGGAACGTGGATTGGAACTTGGAATGAAATGTGCAATCGAATGTGGAATGGAATTGAATGGAAAGGAATGGAACGTGGAATGGAATGGAATGTTTAATGGAATGAAACGTGGAATGAAATGTGGAAAGGAATGGCATGGAATGTGGAATGGAATGGATTGAAATTGATTGTGGAATGGAATGCAGGGGAATGAAGTGGAATGTTGAATGGAAAGTAATGGAATGTGGATTGGAATGAAATGGAATGTGGAATGGAATGTAATGGAATGCAATGGAAAGCGAAATGGAATGCGGAATGGAACGTGTAATAGAATGAAATGGAACATGGAATGGAATAGAATGGAATGTGGTATGCATCGTGGAATGGAATGTGGAATGGAATGGGAAGGAATGTGGATTGCAGTGGAAAGGAATGTGGAATGGAATGGAAAGGACTGCAATGGAATGAGAAGTGGAATGTAGAATGGAACGTGGAATAGAATGAAATGGAACGTGGAATGGAATGGAATGGAAAGTGGAAAGGTATGGAATGTAACGAGTAATGGAATGTGGAATGGAACGTTTAAAGGAATGTGGAATGGAATGCAATGGAATGCGGATTAGAATTTGCAATGCAATGGAATGTGGAATGGAATGGATTGGAAGGTGGACTGGAATGTGAAATGGAATGTGGAATGGACTATGAAATGGAACGTGGAATGGAATGTGGAATTGAAAGAATTGGAACATGAAATGGAATACAATGGAATATAATGGAACGTGGAATGGAACGTGGAACGGAAAGTGGAATGGAAAGTGGAATGGAATGGAATGGAATGAGGAATGGATCGTGGAATGGAATGTAATGGAACATGGAATGGAAAATGAAATGGAACTTGGAAAGGAATGTGGAATGGAACGTGGAATGAAATGTGCAATGGAATGTGGAATGGAATGTGGAATGGAATTGAATGGAATGCAATGGAATGGAAGTTGGGGTGGAACGTGGAATTGAAAGCGTAATGGAATGAGGAATGGAATGGAATGGAATGTGGCATGGAAGGGAATTGAAAGTGTAATGGAATGTGGAATGGAATGGAATGGAATGTGGAACGGAAGGGAATGGAAAGTGGAATGGAATGTGTAATGGAATGGAATGCAATGGAATGGAATGGAATGTGGAATGGAATGGAATGTCGAATGGGAAGTTGAATGGAATGTGGAATGGAATGGAAGTGCATGGAATGAGGAATGGAATGGAATTGAAAGTGGAATGGAATGTGGAATGGAATGGAATGGAATTCAGAATGGAATGGAATTGAATGTAGAATCTAACGTTGAATCGAAAGGAATGGAATGTAGAATGGAATGCAGTGGAATGTGGAATGGAATTGAAGGAATGTGGAATGTAATGTGGAATTGAATGGAATGGAATGTGGAATAGAATGTGGAATGGAATCAATCGAATCTGGAATGGAATGGAATGGAATGGAACTTGAAATGCAACGTGGAATGGAACTTGGAATGGAATTTGAAATGGATTGCAAAAGAATGAGAAGGGAAGGTAATTGAATGTGGAATGGAATGTGGAATGGAATGGAATGCAATGTGTAATGGAATGGAATAGAATGTGGAATGGAAGGTCATGGAATGGGAAATGGAATGTGGAAAGGAATTGAAAAAATGTGGAATGGAAGGTAATGAGAATGGAATGGAAAGTAAAGGAAAGTGGAATGGAATGGAATGGAATGAAGAATGGAACATGGAATGGAATTTGGAATGGAGAGTAGAATGGATAGTAGAATGTAATGTGGAATGGAAAGGAATGGAATGTGGAATGGAATGGAATGGAATGTCGAATATAATTTGGAATGGAATGGAAAGGAATCCAGAATGGAATGGAGTGGAAAGGAATGGAATGGAACGTGGAATGGTACGTGGAATGGAACGTGAAATGGAATGTGGAATGGAATGGAATGGAATGTGGAATGGAATGTGGAAATGAATGTGGAATGAAACGTGGAATGGAACGTGGAAAGAAATGGAAAGGAATCTGGAATGGAATGTGGAGCGTTATGGAATGGAGTGTGGAATGGAATGAGGAATGGAATCTGGAATGGAACGTGGAATGGATGTAATTGGAATGTGGAATGGAAGGGAATGGAATGTGGAATGGAATGTGGAATGGAATGGAATGGAATGGAATGTGGAATGAAATGGAATAGACTGTCGAGTGGAATGTGGAATGGAATGTGGAATGAAATGGAATGGTTTGGAATGTGGAATGGAATGGAATGGAATGGATTGTGGAATAAAATGGAATAGAAAGTGGAATGGAATGGAATCGAACTTGGAAAGGAATGGAATGGAATGGAATGAAATGGGATTTGGAATGGAACGGAATGGAATCTGGAATGGAAAGTGGTGCAAAGTGGAATGGAATGTGGAATGCAATGGAATGGCATGTGGAATTGAATGTGGAGTGGAAAGTCGGATGGAATGGAAAGGAATGTGAAATGGAACATCGAATGGAAAGGAATGGAGAGTGGAATGGAAAGTGGAATGCAATGGAATAGAATGTGGATTGGAATGTGGAATCGACGATGTAAAGGACTGGAATGGAACGTGGAATGGAAAGTGGAATGGAAAGAGGAATAGAAAGTGGAAAGGAATGTGGAATGGAATGGAATGTGGAATGGAATGTGGAAAGGAATGTGGAACGGAATGGAATGCAGTGTGGCAGCGAATGTGAAATTCAAAGTGGAATGGAATGGAATGGAAAGTGGAATGGAACGGAATGGAATATGGAATGGAATGTGTAATGGAATGCTGAATGGAATGGAATGGAATATGGAAAGGAATGAAATCGAATGTGGAATGGAATTGAATGGACTGTGGAATGGAATAGAATGGAATGGAATGTCATGTGAAATGGAATGTGGAATGCAAAGTGGAATGGAATGTGGAATGGAAGGTGGAATGGAAAGTGCAATGGAATGTGAAATGTAACGTGGAATGAAATGTGGAAAGGAACGTGGAATGGAAGGTAATGGAAAGTGGAATGCAACTTGAATGGAATAGAACGTGGAATGGAACTTGGAATGCAACGTGGAATGGAATGTGGAATAGAATGTGGAATGGAAAGTGGAATGGAATGGAATTGAATGTGGAATGGAATAGAATGGAATGTGGAATGGAATGTGGTATGGAATGCGAAAATGAATGGAATGGAATTTGGAATCGAATGGAATCTAAAGTGGAATGGAAGATGGAATGGAATGTGGATTGTAACGTGCAATGGAAAGGAATGCAATGTGGAATGGAATGATGTGGAAGGTGGAATGGAATGGCAAGGAAAGTGGAATGGAACGTGGAAAGGAATTGAATGGAATGTGGAATAGAATGTGGAATGGAATGGAATGGAATCCGAAATTGAATGGAATGGAATGAATGCACCACGAAATGAAACGTGGAATGGAATGTGGAATGGAATGTGGAATGGAATGGAAAACAATGTGGAATGGAAGGTAAAGAAATCTGGAATGGATGCAGAACAGAATGTAATGGAATATGGAATGGAATGGAAATTAATGTGTAATGATAGGTAATGGAATTTGGAATGGAATTTGGAATGGAATGGAATGGAATGGATTGGAATGTCGAATGTTATGGAATGGAATATGGAATGTAAAGCGGAATGGAATGGAATGGAACATGAAATGGAACATGGAATGGAATGTGGAACAGAAAGTGGAATGGAATGGAATGTGGAATGGAACTTGGAATGGAATCGAACGGAACGTGCAATGGAACATGGAATGGAAAGTGGAATGGAATGTGGAATCGAACTTGGAATGTAAAGTACAATGGAAAGTGGAATGGAATGTGGAATGGAGTGGAATGGAAAGTAGAATGGAACGTGGAATGGATTGTAATGGAACATGGAATGGAACATGGAATGGAATGTGGAATGGAAAGTGGAATGGAATGTGAAATGGAATCTGGAATGGAAAGTGGAATGTTTAATGGCATGTTGAAAGTAATGGAATTGAATGTGGAATGGAATGTGGAATGGAATGGAATGGAAAGTGGAATGGAATGTGGAATGGAATGTGGAGTGGCACGTGAAATAGAATGTAGTGCAATGTGGAATGGAATGTGAAATAGAATGTGAAATGTATCGTGGAAGGGAAAGCAAGGTGGTATGGAACATGGAATGGCATGTGGAAAGGAAATTTTAATGGAGTGGAATGGAATGCGTAATGGAACGTGGAATGGAATGGAATGGAAAGTGGAGTACAATGTTGAATGTAACGTGGAATGGAATTTGGAATGGAATATGGAATGGAATGTGCAAAGGAAAGTGGAATGGAGCGTGGAAAGGAATGGAATGGAAAGTGGAATGGAACGTGGAATGGAATGGAATGGAATGTGGAATGGAACGTGGAATGGAAGGTGGAAATGAATGGAATGGAATGTGGAATGGAAGGTGAAATGGATTGTGGAAAGGAATGTGGAATGGAATGTGGAATGGAATGGAATGCAATGGAAAGGATTGTGGAATGGAAAGTGGAAAGGAACGTGGAATGCAATGTGGAATGGAACGGAATTGAATATGGAATCGAATGTGGAAGGGAATGTGGAATGGAAAGTGGAAAGGAACGTGGAATGGAATGGAAAGTAATGTTGAATGGAACATGGAATGGAATTGAATGGATTTTGGAATAGAACATGGAATGGAACGTGGAATATAATACGGAATGGAACATGGAATGGAATGTACAATGGAATGCGTAAAGGAACATGGAATGGAAAGGAACAGAAAGCGGATTGGAATGTGGAATGGAATGGAAAGGAACGTGGAATGGAATGTGGAATGGACTGCGGAATGCAAAGTGAAATGGAATGTGGAAGGGATTGGAATGGATTGTGGAATGGAACGTGGAATGGAATGTGGAATGGAGGGTAAAGGAATGTGGAATGGAACGTAATGGAATGTGGAAAGCAAAGTGGAATGGAATGTAATGGAATGTGGAAAGGAAACGAATGGAATTTGAAATGGAATGTGCAATGGAATTTGGAATGGAATTGAATGGAATGTGGAATGGTATGGAATGGAATTTTGAATGGAATATGGATTAGAAGGGAATGGAATGTGGAACAGAATTTGGTAACGAATGGACTGGAACGCGGAATATAATAGATTGGAGTGGTATGAAATGAGGAAGGGAATGGAATGGATTGTGGAATGCATAGAATCGAATTTCAAATGGAATGGAATGGAATGGAATGGAATGTAGAATGGAACGTAATGGAATGAGGACTTGAATGGAATTGAAACTGTAATGGAAAGCAGAATGGAATTGAATGGAATGGAATGGAATGGAAGGTGGAAAAGAATGTGAAATGGAATGTGGAATGGAATGAAATGGAATGTGGAATGGAATGGAATGGAAATTGTAACGTAATGGAACGGAACGTGGAATGGTACATGGAATGCAATGGAATGGAAAGTGTGATGCAGTGGAATGGTACTTGGAATGCAATGGAATGCAATGGAATAGAACGTGGAATGGAACACGGAATGGAACGTGGAATGGAACGTGGAATGGAATGTGCAATGGAATGCTGAAGGGAATGGAATGGAATGTGTAATGGAATGGAATTTAACGTGGAATGGAATGTGGAATGGAATGTGCAATGGAAAGCTGAATGGAATGGAATGGTATGTGTAATGGAATGGAATGGAACGTGGAATGGAATGTGGAATGGAATGTGGAATGGAATGGAATGGAACATGGAATGGAATGTGGAATAGTATGGAAAGGAATGTGGAATAGAATGTGGAATGAAATGTGGAATGGAATGTGGAGGGCAATGAAATGGAAAGTGGAATGGAATGGAATGGAATGTGGAATGGAATGTGGAAAGGAAAGTGGAATGGAATGTGGAATGGAATGGAACGGAATGTGGAATGGAATGTGGAATGGTATGGAACGGAATGTGGAATGGAATGTGGAATGGTATGGAACGGAATGTGGAATGGAATGTGGAATGCAATGATGAATGGAATGTGCAATGGAATGTGGAAAGGAGTGTTGAATGGAATGTGGAATGCAATGGATGTTAGAATGGAATGTGGAATGGAATGGAATGGAATGTTTAAATGGAATGTAATGGAATGTGGAATGGAATGTGGAATGGAATGTGGAATTTAATGGAATGGTATGGAATGTGGAATGGAATGGAAAGGAATGTGGAATGGAATGGAATGGAATGTTTAATGGAATGGAGTGTAGGTTGGAATGGAATGAAATGAGGAATGGAGATGAATAGAAGGTAGAATGGAAAGGAGTGGATTGTAGAATGGAAAGGAATGCAGTGCAATGTGGAATTGAATGGAATTGATTGTGGGAAGGAATGTGGAATCGAACGGAGGAGAATGTGGAATGGAAAGTAGAAAGATATGGAGTGTAACGTGGAATGGAATGGAATGGAAAGTGGAATGGAATGTGGAATGGAAAGGAATGGATGGTGAAAAGCAATGTGGAATGGAATGTGGCATGGAATGGAAAGGAAAGTGGAATGGAAAGTGGAATGGAACGTGGAATGGAATGTGGAATGGAATGTGGAATGGAATGGAATGGAACGTGGAATGGAATGTGGAATAGAATGGAAAGTAATGTGGAATTGAATGTGGAACGTAACGTGGAATGGAATGGAATGGAATGTGGAAAGGAATGTGGAATTTAAAGTGGAATGGAATGTGGAATGGAACGGAATGGAACGTGGAATGGAACGCAATGTTAGGTGGAATGGGGTGGAATGGAATGTGGAATGGAATGGAATGTGTAATGGAATGGAATGGAATGTGGAATGGAATGTGGAATGTAATGGATTGGAATGTGGAATGGAATGCGGAATGGCAATGTGGAAAGAAATGGAATGGAATGTTGAATGGAATGTGGAATGGAATGAGGAATCAAATATGGAAAGGAATGAAATGCAATGTGGTATGGAATATAGAATGGAATGTGCAATAGAATGGAATGCAGTGTGGAATGTTATGGAATGGAATGTACAAGGGAATGAAAGGTATGTGGAAAGGTAAGTGGAATGGAATGGAATGGAACGTGGAATGGAATGGGATGGAATGTGGAATGAAATAGAATGGAATGTGGAATGGAATGGAATGGAATGTGGAAAAGAATGGAATTGAACGTGGAATTGAATGGAAAGGAATGTAATGGAATGTGAAATGGAATGGAATGGAATGTGGAATCGAATTCAATGGAATGTGGAATGAAGTGGAAAGCAACGCCGAATGGAATGTGGAATGAAATGTGCAGTGGAATTGAATGGAATGTGGAATGGAATGGAATGGAATGTAGAATGGAATGTGGAATGGAATGGAATGGAATGTGGAATGGAATGTGATATGGAATGGAATGGAAAGTTGAATATAATGGAATGGACTGTGGAATGGAATGAAATGGAATGGAATGCAATATGGAATGGAATGGAGTCGAATGTAATGTGGAATGGAATAGAATGGTATGGAATGTGGAATGCAATGGATTGGAATGGAATGGAATCAAATGGAATGGATTTGATGGGAATGGAATATGGAATGGAATAGAATGGAAAGTGGAATTGAATGCAATGGAATGTAGAATGAAATATGGAATGAAATGTGGAATGGAATTGAATGGAATGTCAAATGGAATGGAATGGAATGAAATGGAATGTGAAATGAAATGGAATGGAATGGAATGGAATGTGGAAACGAATGGAATGGGATGAGAAATGGAATGGAACGTAAGGTGGAATGGAATGGAATGGAGAGGAAAGTGGAATGGAATGCAGTGGAAAGTGGAATGGTACGTGGAGTGGAATGGAATGGAATTTGGAATGGAATGTGGAATGGAATGGAATGCAACTTGGAATGGATAGTGGAATGGAACGTGGAATATAAAGAGGAATGGAACGTGGAATGGAATGTGGAATGGACTGTGGAATGGAAAGCGGAAAGCAATGGAATGGCATGTGGAATGGATTGTGTAATTGAATGAAATGCAATGTGAAAAGGAAAGTGGAATGGAATGGAATGCAATGTGGAATGGAATGTGGAATGGAATGGAAAGGAACGTGGAATGTAATGGCAAATGGAACGTGGAAATGAACGTGGAATGGAACGTGGAATGGAATGATAAGTAATGTGTAATGGAATGGAATGGAATGTGTAATGGAAAGTGGAATGGAACGTGGAATGGAACGTGCAATGCAACGTGGAATGGAATGGAATGTAACGTGTATTTGACACTGGAATGGAAAGTGGAAGAGAAAGTGGAAGGCAACGTGAAATGGAACGTGGAATGGAATTGAATGCAATGTGGATTGCAATGGAATGGAAGGTGGAATGGAATGGAACGTGCAATGCAATGTGGAATGGAATGGAATGGAATGGAATTGAATGGAATGAGGAATGGAATGGAATGGAATGTTGAAAGGAATGGAATGGAAAGCAATGGAAGGAGGAGTGAAACGGAAGGGAATGTGTAATAGAATGTGGAATGGAATGGAATGGAATGGAATGTGCAATGGAATGGAATGGACTGTGGAATGGAATTTAATGGAACAGAATGTGGAATGGAATGGAATGGAATGGAAAGGAAAGGAATTGAACGTGGAATGAAAGGGAAGGGAATGTTGAATGGAATGTGGAATGCAATGGAATGGAATGTGGAATGGAATGGAATGGAAAGGAATGTGGAATGGAATGAAATGGAATGGAATGGAATTGACTTGAATGTGGAATTGAGTGGATTGGACTGGAATGGAATGGAATGGAATGTGGAATGGAATGGAATGTGGAATGGAATGGAATGGAATGGAATGTGGAATGGAACATGGAATGGAATGGAATGAAATGTGGAAAGGAACGCGTAATGGAATGGAATGAAATGTGGAATGGAATGTGTAATGAAATGGAAGGGAACGTGGCACGGAACATGGAATGGAACATGGAACGCAATGTGCAATGGAATGGAATGGAATGTGCAATGGAATGGAATGGAATGGAATGTGGAATGGAATGCAATGGAAAGTGGAATGGAATGTGGAATGGAACGTGGAATGGAAAGTGGAATGGAAAGTGGAATGGAACGTGGAATGGAACGTGGAATGGAACGTGGAATGGAATGGAATATAACGTAAAGTAGATAGTGGAAATGAAATTGGAATAGTAGGTGTAACGGAACGTGGAATGGAATGAGGAATGTAATGGAATGTAATGTGGATTGGAATGGAACGGAAGGTGGAATGGATTGGAATTGAATGGAATGTGGAATGAAAACTGGAATGGAATGGATTGGAATCGAATGCAATGTGGAATGGACTGGGATGGAATCGAATGGAATCTGGAATGGAATGGAATGGAATGTGTAATATAATGGATTTGAATGTGGACTGGAATAGAATGGAATGGAATGGAGTGTGAAATTGAATGGAATGTAATATGAAATGGAATTCAAAGGAATTTGGAACGGAATGCAATGGAATGTGGAATGGAATGGAAAGGAATGTGGAATGGAAATTGGAATGGAATGGAATGTGTAATGGGATGGAATGGATTGCAGAATGGAATGGAACTGAAAGGAATGTGGAATGGAATGGAATGGAAACGGATGAAATGGAATACGGAATGGAATATAATGCAACGTGGAATGAAAAGGAATGGAATGGTTAATGAAATCGAATGCACTGGAATATGGAATGGAATGGAATGCAACGTAGATTGGAATGGAATGGAATGGAATGGAGTGGAATGTAATGTGCAATGGAGTGGAATATAATGTGGAATGGAATGGAATGTGGAATGGAATCTTCAATGGGATGGAATGGAACGTGGAATGGAACGTGCAATGCAATGAGCAATGGAATGGAATCTAATGTGGAATGGAATGTAATGGAATGCAATGGAATGGAATTGAATGGAATAGAATGTGGAATGGAATGGAATGGAATGAAATGTGGAATGTGGAATGGAATGTGGAATGTAAAGTGGAATGGATTGGAACGGAAAGCAGCATGGAATGGAATGGAATGGAATCGAAGATGGAATGGAATTGAAAGTATTCTGGAATGGAATGTAGAATGTAATGGAATGTGGAATGTGGAATGGCATGGGATGGAATGTGGAATGGAATGTGGAATGGAAAGTGCAATGGAATGTTTAATTGAATGGAATGGAATCTGGAATGGAATGGAACATAGAACGGAAAGGAATAGAATGTGGAATGGAATGGAATGGAATGCGCAATGGAATTGAAAGGAATGTGGAATGCAATGGAATGGAATATGGAAAGGAATGGAATGGAATATGGAATGGGATGGATTGGAATGAGCAATGGAATGGAATGGAATGGAATGTGGAATGGAATAGATGGAATGTGAAATGGAATGAGGAATGGAATGGAATGGAATGGAGTTGAACATAGAATGGAATGGAATGGAATGGAATGTGAATGCAATGTGGTAAGGAATGGAATGGAATGGAGTGGAATGTGCAATGGAACGCTGAGTGGAACGTTATGCAAAGGGGAATGGTATGGAACGGAACGTGGAATGGAATGGAATGGAATGCGGAATGGAATAGAATGGAAGACGGAATGGAATGGAATGGAATGGAACGTGAAATGGAATGGAATGGAATGTGTACCGGAATGTAACGGAATGTGGAATGGAACGTGGAATGGAACGTGGAATGGAAAGTGGAATGGACTGTGGAGTGGAAAGTGAAATGGAATGTGGAATGGAATGTGGAATACAAAGTAATGTGGAATGTGGAATGAAAGGGAATAGAATGTGAAATGGAATGGAATGGAATGTGAAATACAGTGGAATGGAATGTAGAATGGAATGGAATGGGACGTGGAATGGATTGGAAAGGAATGTGGAATGGAATGAAATGGAGTGTGGAATTGAATGGAGTGGAATGTGTAATGGAATGTTATGGAAGCGAATGGAATTGTGTGTGGAATGGAATGGAATGGAATGGAATGTGGTCTGGAATTGAACGGAATGTAATGTGAGATGGAATGGAATTGATAGTGAAATGGAATGTGGAATGGAATGGAATGGAGTGGAATGTGGAATGGAATGGAATGAAAAGGAATGGAATGTTGAATGGGATGGAATGGAATGTGGAATGGAATGTGGAATAGGATATGAAACGGAATTGGATGGAATGTGTAGTGGAATGTGGAATGGAAAGTGGAATGGAATGTGGAATAGAACGGAATGGAATGTGCAATGGAATTTCGCATGGAATGGAATGGAATGTGGAATGGAATTTCCAATGGAATGTAATGTAATGTGGAAGACGAATGTTGACAGGAACGGAATGGAATGGAATGGAATGCGGACTTGAATGGAAGGGAACAGAATACGGAATGGAAGGGAATGTGGAATTTAATGTGGAATGGAATGGAATAGAATGCGGAATGGAATGGAATACCATGGAATGTGGAATGGAATGTAGAATGGAATGCAGTGGAATGTGTAACGGAAAGTGTAATGGAATGGAATGGAATATGGATTTGAATGTGAATTGGAATGGAATGGAATGTGGAATGGAATGTTGTCGGGAATGGAATGGAACTGAATGTAGAAAGGAATGGAATGGAATGTGGAATGGAATGGAATGGAAGGTGGAATGGAACGTGGAATGGAACGTGGAATGCAACGTAGAAAGGAACATGGAATAGAATGTGGAAAGGAATGGAATCGAATTGAATGTGGAATAGAATGGAATGGAATGTGGAGTGGAATGGAATGGAATGTGAAATGGAATGGAATGGAAAGTGGTATGTAATGGAATGGAATGGAATGTGGACTGGAATGGAATGGAATGGAATGTGGAATGGAATGGAATGGATTGTGAAATGGAATGTCGAAAGGAATAGTTGAAATGGAATGTGGAATGGAATGGAATGGAAAGGAATGGATCGTGAAATCAGATGAATGGAACACGGAATGAAATGTGGAATGGAATGGGATGGAATGCGGAACGGAATGTGGAATTGAACGTGGAATGGAATGTTGAATGGAAAGCAATGGAATGTGCAATGGAATGTGGAATGAAATGTGGAATGGAATGGAATGTGGAATACAATTGAATGGAATGTGGAATGGAATGGAATGGAATCTGGAATGGAAAGGAATGGAATGGAATGGAATGGAATACAATGTGGAAGTGAATGGAATGGAATGTGGAATGGAATGTGGAATGAAACATGGAATGGAACGTGGAATGGAATGTGAAATGGAACGTGGAATGGATCTCGGAATGGATCGAAGAATGGAACCTGGATTCGAATGGAATGGAACATGGAACGGAACATGTAAAGGAAAGTGTAATGGAACTTGGAATGAAACGTGGAATGGAATGGAATGGAAAGTGGAATGGAAACTGGAATGGAATGTGGAATGGAATGGAATAGAGTCTGTAATCGCATGGAATGGAAGTTTTATTGGAATGGAATGGAAAGGGGAATGGAAAGTGGAAACGAACGTGGATTGCAACGTGGAATGAAAGGTGGAATGGAGTGGAATGGAACTTGGAATAGAATGTCGAGTGGAATGGCATGGAATGTGCAATGGAATGGAATGGAATATTGACAGGAATTGAATGGAATGGAATGTGAAATGGAATAGAATGGCATGGAATGTTGTCTTCAATTGAATGGAATGGAATGGAATGTGGAATTCAATGGAGTGGAATGTGGAATAGAATGTGGAATGGAATGGAATGGAACGTGGAATGGAATGAGGAATGGAATGGAATTTGAAATGGAATGCGGAATGAAACGTGGAATAGAAAGTGGAATTGAATGTGAAACGGAACGGAATGGAATGTGGAATGGAACGTGGAATGGAATGGAATGGAATTTGAAAGGAATGGAATGGAATGGAATGGAATGGAATGGAATGTGGAATGGAACGGAATATAATGGAATGGAATGGAACATTGAATGGAACATGGAATGGAATGGAAAGGAATGTGGAATGGAATGTGTAATGGAATGTGAAATGGAACGTGGAATGGAACGTGGAATAGGATGGAATGGAATGGAATGTGGAATGGAATGGAATGGAAAGTGGAATGGCATGCAGTGCAAACTGGAATGAAACGTGGAGAGGAAAGAAATGGAAAGGAATGTGGTATGGAATGGAATGGAATAGAATGGAAGTGGAATGGAATGGAAACTGGAATGGAATGGAATGGAATGTGAAATGGAATGTGGAATGGAATGGAATGTGGAATGGAATGGAATGTGGAATGGAATTTAAGGGAATGTGAAGTGGAATGCAATGGATTGTGGAATGCAATGGAATGGAATGTATAATGGATTGTGTAGTAGAATGGAATTGAATGTGGAAAGGAATGTGCAAAGGAATGGAATGAAAAGTCAAATGGAATGTGGAATAAAATGGAATGGAATGTGGAATGGAACGTGGAATGGAATGGAATGTGGAATGGAATGGAATGGTTTGGAATGAGGAATGGAATTGAATTTGGAATGCAATGGATTTGAATGTTGAATCGAAAGGAATGCAATGTGGAATGGAATGTAATGGAATGGTATGCAATGTGGAATGCAATGGAATGGAATGTGGAATGGAATTGAATGAAATGGAATGTGGACTGGAATGGAATGGAATGGAATGGAAAGTGAAATGGGATTTAATGGAAAGGGAAATGGCATGGAATGGAATGTGGAAAGGAATCGAATGAAATGTGGAATGGAATGAAATGGAATGTGTACTAGTATGGAATGGAGTGGAATGGAAAGTGGAATGGAATTTAATGGAAAGTGGAATGGAAAGTGGGATGGAATAGAATGGTAAGTGGAAAGGAAGGAAATGGAATGTGGAAGGGAAAGTGGAATGGAATGGAATGCAATGTGGAATGGAATGGAATGCAATAGAATGCGGAATGGAATAGAATGGGACAGTATGTGGAATTGATTGGAACAGAAAGGAATGGAATGGAATGGAATGCGGAATGCAATGGAATGCCATGTGGAATGGAATGGAATGTGGAATGGAATGGCATTTGGAATTGAATGTGGAATGAAATGGAATGTGGAATGGAATGGAATGGAATGTGGCATGGAATGCAATGGAATGTGGCAAGGAATGGAATGGAATGTGGAATGGAATGGACTGCAACGTGGAATGGAATGGAATGGAAAGTCGAAGGGAATGGAATGGAAAGTGGAAGGGAATTGAATGGAATGGAATTTGTACTGGAATGGATTGTAAAGTCATGTGCAATGGAAGGTGGAATGGAATGGAATGTGGAATGGAAAGTGGAATGGAATGGAGTGGAATGTGGAATGGAATGTGGAATGGAAAGGAAAGGAAAGTTGTTTGGAATGTTGAATGGAATGGAATGTCAAATGTAACGGAATGGCACGTGGAATGGAATGGAATGGCAAATGCAATGCAATGGAATGGAATTTGGAATGGAATGTGGAATGGAATGGAATGCAACTTGGAATGAAATGGAATGGAAAGGAATGGGCTGCAGATTGGAATGGAATGCAATGTGGAATGGAATGTGGAATTTAGCGGAATGGAATGTGGAATGGAAAGGAAAGGAATGTGGAATGGAAAGTGGAATGGAATGGAATGGAATGTGGAATGGCATATGGAATGGTATGGAATGGAATGTGGAATGGAATGGAAAGGAATGTGGAATTTAATGGAATGGAATGGAATTTGGACTGGAAAGGAATGGAATGAAATGAATGTGGAATAGAATAGAATGGAAATTGGAATGGAATGTGGAATGTAATGGAATGCAATGCGGAATGGAAACTGGAATGAAATGGAATGGAATGTGGAATGGAATGTTAAAGGCATGGAATGGAATGTGGAATGGAATGGAGAATAGAACCTGGAATGGAGTGGAATGGAATGTGGAAAGGAATGGAATGGAATGTGGAATGGAACGTATAATGGAATTGAAAGGAACATGGATAGAAAGGGAGTAGAATGGCATGGAATGTGGAATGGAATGAAATTGAATGGAATGGAATGTGGAATGGAATGGAATGGAATGTGCAATGCAATGGAATGGAATGTGGAATGGAAAGTGGAATGGAATGGAATTCAACGTGGAATGGAATGGAATGGAATGTGGATTGGAATGGAATGCAATCTGGAATGGAATGTGGAATTTAATGGAAAGGAATGTGGAATGGAATGTGGAATGGAATTGAAAGGAATGTGGAATGGAAAGTGGAATGGAATGTGCAATCAAATGGAATGGAATATGAAATTGAATGGAATGGAATATGGAATTGAATGGATTGGATTGCGGAGTGGAATATGCAATGGAATGTGGAAAGGAAAGAAATGAAATGTGGAATGGAATGGATTGGAAAGGAATTTGAAATCTAATGGAATGCAATGTGGAATGGTTAGGATTGGATCATGGAATGGAATGGAATGGAATGGAACGTGGAATGGAATAAATTGGAAAGTGCAATGGAATGGAATGGAATATGGACTGGAATGGAATGGAATGGAATGAATGTGGATTAGAATGGAAGGGAACGTGGAATGGAATGTGGAATGGAATGGAATGCAATGCGGAATAGAAAGTGGAATGCAATAGAAAGGAATGTGGAATGGAATGGAAAGGAATGTGGAATGGAATGTTAAAGGCATGGAATGGAATGTGGTATGGAATGGAATGGACTAGTCAATGGAACGTGGAATGGAATGGAATGGTATGTGGAATCGAATGGAATGGAATGTGGAATGGAACGTGGAATGGAATGGAATGGAACGTGGATGGAAAGGGAATGGAATGGAATGGAATGTGGAATGGAATGAAATTGAATGGAATGGAATGTGGAATGGAAAATAATGGAATGGAATGTGGAATTGAATGCAACACAATGTAAAGGAATGGAATGGAATGGAATGCAATGGAATTGAATAGAATGTGGAAAGGAATGGAAAGGTAAGTGGAATAGAATTGAATGGAACGGAATGTGGAATGAAATTGAAATCAATGAGGAAGGGAATGTGGAATGAAATGTGGCAAGGATTGCAATGGAATGTGGAATGGAATGTGCAATGGAATGGAATGGAATTTTAAATGCAATGGAATGGAATGTGGAAAGTAATGGACTGCATTGTGGAATGGAATGGAATAGAATGTGGAATGGAATGGAATTTGGAATAGAATGGAATGCAATGAGGAATGCAATGGAATGTGGAATGGAATGGAATGGAATGCGGAATGGAATGGAATGGAATGGAATATGGAATTGACTGGAACAGAATGGAATGGCATGGAATTTATTGGATTGGAATTGAATGGAATGGAATGTGAAATGCAGTGGAACATGATGTGGAATGGAATCGAATGGAATGGAATGTGGAATGGAATGGAATGGAATGCAATGTGGAATGTAATGATATGGAATGTGGAATGGAATGGAATGTGGAATATAATGGAATGCAATAGAATGTGGAATGGAATAGAATGCGAAAAATTGTGGAATTGACTGGAACGGAAAGGAGTGGAATGGAATGGAATGGAATGGATTGGAGTGGAATGTGGAATGCAAAGAAATGGCAAGTGGAATGGAATGGAATGTGGAATGGATTGTGGAATGGAATGGAATTTGGAATTGAATGTGGAATGGAATGGAATGTTGAATGGAATGGAATGGAATGTGGCACAGAATGGAATGGAATGTGGAATGGAATGGATTGCAATGTGGAATGGAATGGAAAGGAATGTGGAATGGAATGGAATGGAAAGTGGAATGGAATGGAATGGAATGTGAAATGGAATGCGGAATGGAATGTGGAATGGAATGGAATGGAATGTAGAATAGAATGTGGCATGGAATGGAATGGAATATGGAATGGAATGTGGAATGGAGTGGAAAGAAATGTGGATTAGAATGGAATGGAACCGAAAGTGGAACGGAATATGGAATGGAACGTGGTATGGAACGTGGAATGGAACGTGGAAAAGAATGGAATGGAATGTGCAATGGAATTCAATGGAATGTGGAATGGAATGGAATGGAATATGGAATGGAAAGGAATGGAATGTGGAATGGAATGGAATGTGCAATCGACTGGAATGGGAAGGAATGTGGAATGGAATGGAATGTGGAATGCAATGGAATGAAATGTGTAATGGAAAGAAATGGAATAGAATGTGGACTGTAATGGAATTGAATGGAATGGAATGGAATATGGAATTGAATGCAAAGGCATGTGGAATGAAATGTGGAATGGCATAGAATAGAAAGTGGAAAGGAATGGAATGGATTTAAATGGAATGTGGAATGCAATGAAATGGCAAGAGGAATGGAATGGAATGTGGAATGGATTGTGGAATGGAATGGAATTTGTAATTGAATGTGGAATGGAATGGAATTTTGAATGGAATGCAATGGAATGCGGCACAGAATGGAAGGGAATGTGGAATGGAATGGACTGCAATGTGGAATGGAATGGAATGGAACGTGGAATGGAATGGAATGGAAAGTGGAATGGAATGGAATGGAATGGAATGTAAATTGTACTGGAATGGAATGGAATGGAATGTGCAATGGAATGCGGAATGGAATGTGGAATGAAATGGAATGGAATGTAGAATAGAATGTGGCATGGAATGGAATGGAATATTTGATGGAATGTGGAATGTAGTGGAATGAAACGTGGAATGGAATGGAATGGAACGGAAAGTGGAATGAAATATGGAATGGAACGTGTTATAGAACGTGGAATGGAACGTGGAATGGAATGGAATGGAATATGCAATGGAATTCAGTGGAATGTGGAAAGGAATGGAATGGAATATGGAATGCAAAGGAATGGAATGAGGAATGGAATGGAATCTGCAATCGACTGGAATGAGAAGGAAAGTGGAATGGAATGGAATGTGGAATGCAGTGGAATGAAATGTGTAATGGAATGAAATGGAATAGAATGTGGACTGCAACGGAATTGAATGGAATGGAATGGAATATGGAATTGAATGCAAAGGGATGTGGAATGAAATATGGAATGGCATAGAATAGAAAGTGGAATGGAAAGGAATGGATTGGAATGGATTGTGGAATGAAATGAAATGGCAAGTGGAATGTAATGGAATGTGGAATGGATTGTGGAATGGAATGGAATTTGGTATTGAATGTGGAATGGAATGGAATGTTGAATGGAATGGAATGGAATGGAATGTGGCACAGAATGGAATGGAATGAGGAATGGAATGGACTGCAATGTGGAACGGAATGGAATGGAACGTGGAATGGAATGGAATGGAAAGTGGAATGGAATGGAATGGAATGGAATTTGTACTGGAATGGAATGGAATGGAATGTGCAATGGAATGCGGAATGGAATGCGGAATGGAATGGAATGGAATGTAGAAGAGAATGTGGCATGGAATGGAATGGAATATGGAATGGAATGTGGAATGGAGTGGAATGAAATGTGGAATGGAATGGAACGGAAAGTGGAATGGAATATGGAATGGAATGTGGTATAGAACGTGGAATGGAAAGTGGAATAGAATGGAATGGAATGTGCAATGGAATTCAATGGAATGTGGAATGGAATGGAATTGAATATGGAATGCAAAGGAATGGAATGTGGAATGGAATGGAATGTGGAATGCAATGGAATGAAATGTGTAATGGAATGAAATGGAATAGAAAGTGGACTGTAACAGAATTGAATGGAATGGAATGGAATATGGAATTGAATGCAAAGGGATGTGGAAAGAAATGTGGAATGGCATAGAATAGAAAGTGGAAGGGAATGGAATGCAAGGTGTAATGGAATGGCATAGAATGAGGAATGGAATTGAATGGAATGTGGAATCGAATGGAATGGAACGGAATGTGGAATGGAATGGAATGGAATGGAATGTGTTTTGGAATGGAATGGAATGGAATGTGCAATGGAAAGGTATAGAATGTGGAATAGAACGTAGAATGTAATGGAATGGAATGTGGAATGGAATCGAATGTGGAATGGAATGGAGTGGAACGGAATGTGGAATGCAATGGAATGGAACATAATATTCAATTGAATGGAAAGGAATGGAATGGAATGAAATGCAATGGAATGGAACTGAATGGAATGCAATGTGGAGTGGAATAGGATCGTATGTGGAATGCAAAGTAATGTAATAGAATGTGGAATGGAATGGAATGGAATGTGGAATGGAATGTGGAATGGAATGGAAAGTGGAATTGAACGTGGAATGGAAATAAATGGAACGTTGAGTGGAGTGGAATGTAATGTGGAGTAGCATGGAATGGAATGTGGAATGGAAAGTAGAATGAAATGGAATGGAAGGTGGAATGTTATGAGGAATGGAATGGAATGGAATGGAATGTGGAATGCAATGTGGAATGGAATGGAATGGAATGTGGAATGGAGTGGAATGGAATGTGGAATGAAATGTGGAATGAAATGAAATGGAATGTGGAATTGGAAGAAAGGGAATGTGGAATTGAATGGAATGGAATGTGGAATGGAATGGAATGGAATGGAATGTGGAATGTAATTGAAGTGAATGGAATGGAATGTGGAATGGAATGGAATGGAATGTGGACTGGTATGTAGATTGGAATGCAATGGAATGTGGAAAGCAACGGAATGGAAAGTGGAATGGAAAGTGGAATGGATGGGAAAGGAATGTGGAATGGAATGGAATGGAATGGAATGTGGAATGGATTGGAATATAATGTGGAATGGAAAGTGGAAAGGAATGGAATGGAATGCAATGTGGAATGGAATGTGCTATGGATTGTGGAATGTAACATGTAACGGAACGTGGAATGGAACAGGGAACAGAATGTGGAATGGAATGGAATGGAATGTGGAATGGAATGTTGAATGGAATGGAATTGAATGTGGAATGGAATGGAATGGAATTTGGAATGGAATCGAATGGAATTTGGAATGGAATGGATTTTAGTGGAATGTGGAATGGAACATAATGGAGTGGAGTGTCGAATGGAATGGAATGGAATGTGGATTGGAATGGAATGGAATGTGGAAAGGAATTGGGAAAGGAATTGAATGTGAAATGGAAAGGAATGGAATGTGCAATGCAATGGAATGGAAAGTGGAATGTAATGGAGTGAAGTGTGGAATGGAATGTCAAATGGAATGGAATGGAACTTGGAATGGAATGGAACGAATGTGGAATGAAACCTAACGGAATGTTGAATGGAATGGAATGGAATGGAATGGAATGGAATATGGAATGGAATGGAATGAATTGTGGAAAGAAATGGAATGCAATGGAATGGAAAAAAGAATGCAAAGTTATGGAATGGAATGTGGAATGGAATGGAATGGAATTCGAAATGGAATGGAATTGAATGTGAAATGGAATTGAGTGGAATGTGTAATGGAATGGAATGGAAGTTGGAATGGATTTGAATGGAATGGGATATGGAATGAAATGTAATGGAAAGGAATGGAATGTGTAACGGATTCGATGGGAATGTGGAATGTATTGGAAGGGAATGTGGAATGGAATGTGGAATGGAATGGAATGGAAAGTGGATTGGAATGGAATGGAATTTGGAATATAATGGTATTGAATGGAAAGTGGAATGTAATGGAATGGCATGGAAATTGGAATGGAATTGAATGGAATGGAATGCAATGGCAAGTAATAGAATGTGGAATGGAATGTGGAAAGGAATGGAATGGAATGTTGAATAGCATGTGGAATGGAATGTGGAATAGAACGAAAAGGAATGTGGACAGGAATGTGGAATGGAACGTGGAATGGGACGTGGAGTGGAATGGAATGGAACATGGAATGGAATGTGGAAAGGAATGGAATGGAATGTGGAATGGAAAAGAATGGAATGTTGAATGGAATGTGTATTGGAATGGAATGGAATGTGGAATGGAAAGAAATTTAATCAGGAATGGAATGTGGAATGCAATATAATGGAATGTGGAATGGAATTTTGAATGGAATGTGGAATGCAATGTGGATTGGAATGGAATGGAATGTGGAATGGATTGTGGAATGGAAAGTGGAATGGAGTGGAATGGAATGTGGAATGAAACGTGGAATGGAATGGAAAGGAACGTGCAATGAAAAGTGAAATGGAACGTGGAATAGAACGTGGAATGGAATGTGGAATGGAATGGAATGGAATGGAATGTGAAAAGGAATGGGGAATGGAATGTAAAATGGAATGTGGGATGGAATGTGAAACGGAATGAAAAGGAAAGTGGATTGGAAAGGAATGGAACAAGGAATGCAATGGAATGGAAAGTGGAATGGAATGTGGAATTTAACTTGAAATGCAAACTGGAATGAAATGTGGAGGGAATGTGGAATGGAAAGAAATAAAATGTGGAATGGAATGTGGAATGGAATGGAATGGATTGTGCAATGGAATGTGGAATGCAATGGAGTGGAAAGTGGAACAGAATGGAATAGAATGGAATGGAATGGAATGGAGTGGAAAGTGGAATAGAATGGAAAGGAATGGAGTGGATTGGATTGGAATGCAATTTGGAATGGAATGGAATGGCGTGTTGAATGGAATGTAAAATAATGTGGAATGGAAAGGAATGGAATGGAATGTGGAATTGAATGGAATGGAATGGAGTGGAATATGAAATGGAATGTAGAATGGAATGGAATGGAATGAGAAATGTAATGGCATGGAATGTGGAATGGAATGGAATGGAAGGTGGAATGGAATGGAATGAAATTAACGTGGAATGGAATGGAATGGAATGTGGAATGGAATGTGTAATGGAATGCAATTGAATGTTGAATGGAGTCGAATGTGGAATGGAATGGAATGGAATTTGTAATGGAATGGAATTTAGTGGAATTTGGAATGGAACGTAATGGAGTGGAGTGTAGAATGGAATGGAATGGAATGCGGATTGGAATGGAATGGAAGATGGAAAGGAATGTTGAAAGAAATTGAATGTGAAATGGAAACGAATGGAACGTGGAATACAAAGGAATGGAATGTGGAATGTAATGGAGTGAAGTGTGGAATTGAATGTCGAATGGATTGGAATGGAACTTGGAATGGAATGGAACGAATGTGGAATGGAATATAATGCAATGTGGAATGTAATGGAATGGAATGGAATGGAATGGAATTTGAAATGGAATGGAATGAATTGTGGAAAGGAATAGAATGCAATGGAATGGAATAAGAAATGCAATGTTATGGAATGGAATGTGGACTGGAATGGAATGGAATGTGGAATGGAAAGAAATGGAATCAGGAATGGAAGGTGGAATGGAATATAATGGAATGTGGAATGGAATTTTGAATGGAATGTGGAATGCAATGTGGATTGGAATGGAATTTAATGTGGAATGGATTGTGGAATGGAAGTGGAATGGAGTGGAATGGAATGTGGAATGAAAGGTGGAATGGAAAGGAAAGGAACGTGCAATGAAAAGTGAAATGGAACGTGGAATGGAACGTGGAATGGAATGAAATGGAATGTGGAATGGAATGGAATGGAATGTGAAAAGGAATGGGGAATGGAATGTAAAATGGAATGTGGGATGGAATGTGAAACGGAATGAAAAGGAAAGTGGATTGGAATGGAATGGAACAAGGAATGCAATGGAATGGAAAGTGGAATGGAATGTGGAATTTAACTTGAAATGCAAAGTGGAATGAAATGTGGAGGGAATGTGGAATGGAAGGAAATGGAATGTGGAATGGAATGTGGAATGGAATGGAATGGATTGTGCAATGGAATGTGGAATGAAATCGAGTGGAAAGTGGAACAGAATATAATAGAATGGAATGGAATGGAATGGAGTGGAAAGTGGAATAGAATGGAATAGAATGGAAAGGAATGGAGTGGATTAGATTGGAATGCAATTTGGAATGGAATGGAGTGGCGTGTTGAATGGAATGTAAAGGAATGTGGAATGGAATGCAATGGAATGGAATGGAGTGGAATGTGAAATGGAATGTAGAATGGAATGGAATGGAATGAGAAATGTAATGGCATGGAATATGGAATGGAATGGAATGGAAGGTGGAATGGAATGGAATGAAACTAACCTGGAATGGAATGGAATGGAATATGGAATGGAAAGTGGAATGGAATGGAAATGAATGTGGAATGGAGTCGAATGTGGAATGGAATGGAATGGAATTTGGAATGGAATGGAATTTAGTGGAATGTGGAATGGAACGTAATGGAGTGGAGTGTAGAATGGAATGGAATGGAACGTGGATTGGAATGGAACGGAAGATGGAAAGGAATGTTGAAAGGAATTGAATGTGAAATGGAAACGAATGGAACGTGG
Source organism: Pongo pygmaeus (assembly GCF_028885625.2). NCBI lineage: Eukaryota > Metazoa > Chordata > Mammalia > Primates > Hominidae > Pongo > Pongo pygmaeus. Next base: position 8,440,592 of record NC_072386.2, on the reverse strand, counting down.
AATGCAACGGAATGCAATGTGGAATGTAATGGAGTGAAGTGTGGAATTGAATGTCGAATGGATTGGAATGGAACTTGGAATGGAATGGAACGAATGTCTAATGGAATATAATGGAATGTGGAATGGAATGGAATGGAATGGAATTTGAAATGGAATGGAATGAATTGTGGAAAGGAATGGAATGCAATGGAATGGAATAAGAAATGCAATGTTATGGAATGGAATGTGGAATGGAATGGAATGGAATGTGGAATGGAATGGAATGGAATTTGAAATGGAATGGAATGGAATGTGAAATGGAATTAAATGGAATGTGTAATGGAATGGAATGGAAGTTGGAATGGATTTGAATGGAATGGAATATGGAATGAAATGGAACGGAAAGGAATGGATTGTGGAATGGATTGGAAGAGAATGTGGAATGGAATGGAAGGAAATGTGGAATGGAATGTGGAATGGAGTGGAATAGAATGTGGAATGGAATGGAATGGAATTTGGAATGTAATGGAATCAAATGGAATGTGGAATGGAATGGAATGGAATGGAAATTGGAATGGAATGGAATGGAATGGAATGGAATAGCCTGTAATAGAATGTGGAATGGAATGTGGAAAGGAATGGAATGGAATGTTGAATGGCAGGTGGAATGGAATGTGGAATGGAATGTGGAATAGAACGAAATGGAATGTGGAATGGAATGTGGAATTTAACGTGGAATGCTACGTGGAGTGGAACATAATGGAAGGTGGAATGGAATGCGGAATGGAATGGAATGGAATGTGGAATGGAATATGGAATGCCATGTGGAATGGAATAGAATGGAATGAGGAATAGAATGTGGAGTGGAATGGAATGGAATGTGGAATGGAAAGAAATGGAATGAGGAATGGAATGTGGAAGGGAATATAATGGAATGTGGAATGGAATTTTGAATGGAATGAGGAATGGAATGTGGATTGGAATGGAATGGAATGTGGAATGGAATGTGGAATGGAAAGTCGAATGGAGTTGAATGGAATGTGGAAAGAAGGGTGGAATGGAATGGAAAGGAACGTGCAATGAAAAGTAAAATGGAAGGTGGAATGGAAGGTGGACTGGAATGTGGAATGGAGTGGAATGGAAAGTGGAATGGAATGGAATGGAAAGGAATGTGAAATGTAACGGGGAAAGAAATGTGAAATGGAATGTGGAACGGAAAGTGAAACGGAATGAAAAGGAACGTGGAATAGAAAGGAATGGAACAAGGAATGCAACGCAATGGAAAGTGGAATGGAACGTGGAATTTAACTTAGAATGGAATGCGGAATGAAATGTGGAGTGAATGTGGAATGGAATGGAATGGAATGTGAAATGTAACGTGGAATGGAACGGAATGGACTCTGGAATGGAATGTGCAATGGAATGGAGTGGAAAGTGGCATAGAATGGAATAGAATGCAATGGAATGGAATGGAGTGGAAAGTGGAATAGAATGGAATAGAATGGAATGCAATGGAAAGGAAAGGATTGGAATGGAATGTGGAACGGAATGGAGTGGCGTGTAGAATGGAATGTAAAAGAATGTGGAATGGAATGTAATGGAATGGAATGTGGAATTGAATGGAATTGAATGCGGTGGAATGTGGAATGGAATGTAGAATGGAATGCAATGGAAAGTGGAATGGAATGTGAAATTGAGTGTGGAAAGGAATTTGGAATGAAATGGAATTGAATGTGAATGGAATTTAGTGGAAATTGAAATGGAGTGTGGAATGTAATGGAAAGTGGAATAGAATATGGAAAGGAATGTGGAATTGAATGTGGAATCGAATGGAATGAAATGTGGATTGCAGTGGAATGGAATGTGGAATGGAATAGAAAGGAATGTGAAATGGAATTTAATGGAAATTGGAATGGAATGTGGAATGCAATGGAATGGAAAGGAATTTGGAATGGAATGTGGAATGGAATGTGGAATCGAATGTGGAATGCAATAGAACTAATTGTGGAATATAATATGGATTGGAATGGAATGGAATGTGGAATGGAATGGAATGGACGGCGGAATGTGGAAAGGAATGTGGAACGGAATATGGAATGGAATGTGGAATTGAATGCATGAAATGTGGAGTGGAATGCTTAATGGAATGTGGAATGAATTGTGAAATGGAATGGAATACAATGAGGAATGGAATGTGAAATGGAATGGACGGGAATGTGGAATGCAGTGTGGAATGGAATGTGGAATGGAATGGAATGGAATGGAATGTGGAATGGAATGTGGGAAGGAACGGAATGAAATGTGGAATGGAAAGTGGAATGGAATGTGGAATGAAATGTGGAATGGAATGGAATGGAATGTGGAAACGAATATGGAATATAATGGACGGGAATGTGGATTGGAATGTGGAATGGAATGTGTAATGAAACGTGGAATAGAATGGAATGTAACGTGGAATGGAAAGTGGAATGGAATGTGGAATGGAATGTGGAATGCAATGTGCAGTGGAACGGAATGGAATGTGGAACGGAATGTAATACAATGTGGAATGGAATGTGGAGAGGAATGGAATGTAATCTGGAACGGAATAGAATAGAATGTGGAATGGAATGTGGAATGGAACAAAATGTAATGTAGAATGTAATGTGAAATGGAATGTGGAATGGAAAGCTGAATGGAATGTAATGGAAAGTAAAATGGAACATGGATTGGAACGGAATGGAATGTGGAATTCGGTGTGGAATGGAACGTGGAATGGAAGGGAATGGAATGTGGAATGGAAAGGGGAGTGGAACAAGGAAAGGAATGCAATAGAATGTGGAAAGGAATGGAATGGACAGCGGAATGGAATGTAGAATGGAATGTGGAATGGAATGTGGAATATAATGGAATGGAACTTGGAATAGAATGTGGAATGGCATGTGAATTGGAATGCAATGGAATGTGGAATTGAATGTGATATGAAATTCAGTGGAATGAGACTGGAATTTGGAATGGAAAGTGGAATGGAATGTGGAATGAAACGTGGAATAGAACGTAATATAATGTGGAATGGAAAGTGGAAAGGATTGTGGAATGGAAAGTGGAATGGAATTTAGAATGCTATGTGGAATGGAAAGGAATGGAATGGAATGTGGAATTATGTGTGGAATGGAACGAGGAATGGAAAGGAATGGAATGCGGAATGGAAAGTGGAATGGAACGTGGAATGGAATGGAATGAAATGCGGAATGGAACGTGGAATGGAATGGAAAGGAATGGAAAGGAATATGGAATGGAATGGACTGGAATGTGGAATGGAATGGAATGGAATGTGGAAGGGAATGTGGAATGGAATGTGGACTGTAATGTGTAATGGAATGGAATGAAAAGTGGAACGAAATGTAGATTGGAATGTAGGGGAATATGGAATGGAATGGACTGGAAAGTGGAACGGAAGGTGGAATAGAATTTAATTCAAATTTCAGTGGAACGTGGATTGGAATGGAAAATAATGGAATGGAATGTGGAATGGAATGGAATGGAAAGCGGAATGGAATAGAATGGAATGTGCAATGGAATGTTGATTGGAATGAAATGGAATGAGGAATGGAATGGAATGGACTTCAGAATGGAATGTGGAAAGGAATGTGGAATATAATGGAACGGAACTTGGAATAGAACGTGAAATGGTAAGTGCATTGGAATGCAATGGAATGTGGAATGGAATGTAGAATGAAATGCAATGGAATGAGAATTTAATGTAGAAATGAATGTGGAATGGAAAGTACAATGGACTGCGGAATGGAATGTGGAATGGAATGTGGCATGGAATGTGGAATGGAATGGAATGGAATGGAATCTGTAATGGAATGCGGAAAGGAAAGTGGAATGGAATGTGGAATAGAACAGAATGGAATGTGGAAAGGAATGCGAAATGGAAAGTGGAATGGACTGTAATGGAATGTGGAATGGAACGCGAAATGGAATGTGAAATGGAATATGGAATGGAATGTGAATTGTATTGTGGAACGGAAAGTGTAATGGAATGGAAAGGAATGTGGAATGGAATGTGGAATGGAATGGAATTGAACGTGGGAAGGAACTTGTAATGAAACGTGAAATGGAATGTGGAATGGAAAGTAGAATGGGCTTTGGAATGGAATGTGGATTGGAACGTGGAATGCAATGGAATGGAACGTGGAATGGAACATGGAATGGAATGGAATGGGACGTGCAGTGGAATGTGGAATGCATCATGGAATGCAAAGTGGAATGTAATGGAATGGATCATGGATTGGATTGTGGAATGAAACGTGGAATAGGAAGTGGAAAGTCATGTGGAATGGAATGTGTAATGGAAAGGAATGGAATGTGGAATGGAATGGAATGTTATGTGGAATGGAATGGAATGGAATGTGGAACGGAATGGAATTGAATGTGGAATGGAATGAAATGGAATGTGGAATGGAATGCAATAGAATGTGGTATGGAATGTGGAATGGAATGGAGTTGAATATGGAGAAGAATGTGTAATGGAATGGAATGGAATGCAGAATGGAATGGAATGAAAAGGTAAGGAATATGTAATGGAATGGATTGGAACGTGGAATGTAATGTAGAATGGAATGTGGAATGGAACGTGGAATGGAAGGGAATGGAAAGTGGAATGGAACGTGAAATGTAAAGTGGAATGGAACGTGGAATGGAATGAGGAATGGAATGTGGAATGGAAATGAATGGAATGTGCAATTGAATGAAATAGAATATGGAATGGAATGGGAAAGAATGTGGAATTGAACGTGTAATGGAATGGAATGGAATGATTAATAGAACATGGAATGCAGTGAAATGGAATGCAGAATGGAATGGAATGGAATGTGGAATGGAATGTGGAATTGAGTGTGGAATGGAACGTGGAATGGAAAGGAATGGAATGTGGAATGGAAAGTGGAATGGAACGTGGAATGGAATGGAATGCAATGCGAAATGGAACGTGGAATGGAATGCAAGGGAATGGAATGGAATGTGGAATGGAATGGAATGGAATGCGGAATGGAATGTGGAATGAAATGTAATGGAATGTGGAAGGGAATGTTGTATGGAATGTGCTATGTAAGGTGGAATGGAATTGAATGAAATGTGGAATGAAATGTGGATTCTAATGGAAGGCAATGTGGACTGGAATGGACCGTAATGTGGAATGGAATGTGTAATAGAATTTAATGGAAAGTGGAATGGAACATGGAATGGAATGTAATAGAACGAAATGGAATATGGAATGGAATGGAATGGAATGGAATGTGGAATGCAATGTAGAAAGGAATGTGGAAAGGAATAGAATGAAATGTGGAATGGAATACCGATTGGAATGAAATGGAAGGTGGAATGGAATGGAATGGACTGCGTAATGGAATGTGGAATGGATTGTGGAATATATTGGAATGGAACTTGGAATAGAATGGGAAATGGCATGTGAATTGGAATGCAATGGTATGTGGAATTTAATGTGTATTGAAATGCAATGGAATGAGAATTTCATGTGGAATGGAATGTGGAATGGAACGTAGAATGGACTGCGGATTGGAATTTGGAATGAAATGTGGCAGTGAACGTGGAATGGAATGGAATGGCATGGTATGGAATGCGGAAAGGAATGTGGATTGGAACGTGGAATGAAATGGAACGGAACATGGAATGGAAGATGGAATGGAATGGTATGGGACGTGGAGTGGAATGTGGAATGGATAATGGAATGGAAAGTGGAATGTAACGGAATGGAAAGTGGATTGGAATGTGGAACGAAATGTGGAATAGGAAGTGAAAGGAATGTGGAATGGAATGTGAAATTGAAAGGAATGGAATATGGAATGGAATGGAAAGTGATGTGGAATGGAATGGAATGGAATGTGGAATGGAATGAAATGGAATGTAGAATGGAATGGAATGGAAAGTGGCATGGAATGTGGAATGGGATGGAGTGGAATGTGCAGAAGAAAGTGGAATGGAATGGTAAGGAATATGGAATGCAATGGAAGGGAACATGGAATGTAATGTGGAATGGAATGCAGAATGCAAGGTGGAAAGAAATGGAATAGAAAGTGGAATGGAACATGGAATGGAATGTGAAATGCAACGTGGAATGGAATGCAGAAAGGAATGTAGAGTGGAAATGAATGGAATGTACAATGGAATGGAATGGAATGTGGAATGGATTGGAAAGGAACGTGGAATTGAAAGTGGAATGGAATGGAATGGAATGAGAAATAGAATGTAGAATGCAATGAAATGGAATGCAGAATGGAATGGAATGGAATGTGGAATTGAGTGTGGAATGGAACGTGGAATGGAAAGGAATGGAATGTGGAATGGAATGTGGAATTGAACGTGAAATGGAATGGAATGGAATGGAATGCGGATTGGAACGTGGAATGGAATGCAATGGAATGGAATGGAATGTGGAATGGAATGTGAAATGGAATGTCGAATGGAATGTGGAATGAAACGTAATGGATTGTGGAATGGAATGTGGATTGGAATGTGGAATGGAAAGTGTAATGGAATGGAAAGTAATGTGTAATGGAACGCGGAATGGAATGGAATGGAAAGTCGAAAGGAACTTGTAATGAAACGTGGACTGTAACTTGGAATGGAAAGTGGAATGGAATGTGCAACGGAATGTGGAATGGAACGGAACGTGGAATGAAACATGGAATGGAATGGAATGCAAAGAGCAGTAGAATGTGGAAAGGATCGTGGAATGGAAAGTGGATTGGAATGGAATGGAATGTGTCATGGAATGTGGAATGGAATGGAGTGGAATGTGGAGTAGAATGTGGAATCGAATGCAATGGAATGTGGAATGCAATGGAATGCATTGGTAAGGGATATGGAATGGAATTTGGAATGGAATGTAGAATGGATGGTGGAATTCAATGGAATGGAAAGTGGAATGGAAAGTGGAATGGAATGTGGAAAGGAACGTGGAATGCAATGTGGAATAGAAAGTGGAATAGAAATGAATGGAATGTGCAATGGAAGAGAACGGTATTTGGAATGGAATGGAATGTGGATTTGAATGTGGAATGGAATGGAATGGAATGAGGAATGGAATATGGAATGAAATGGAATGGAATGTTGAATGGAATGGAATGGAATGGAATGTGGAATGGAATGGAATTGAATGTGGAATTGCATGTGGAATGGAATGGAATGGAATCTGGAATAGAATACGGAATGGAAAGGAATGGAATGCGGAATGGAATGAAATGGAATGCTATAGAATGTGCAATGGAAACTAAGACAATGAGGAATGGAACGTGGAATGGAACGAGGAATGGAAAGGAATGGAATGTGGAATGGAAAGGAAAGGAATGTGGAATAGTATGTGGAATGGTCAAGAATGGAATGCAATGGAATGCAGAATGGAATGTGTGATGAAATGCGGAATGGAATGAAAAGAAATGGAATGGAATGTGGAATGGAACTTGGAATGGAACGTCGAATGGAATGGAATGGAACTTGTAATGGAATGTGGAATGGAATGCAATGGAATGTGGAAGGTAATGTGGAAGGTTATGTGAACGGTAATGGAATGGAATGTGTAATGGAATGTGGAATGGAATGGAATGGAATGTGGGATGGAATGCGGAAAGCAATGGCATGGAATGCGGAATGAAATATGGAATGCAATGGAATGGAACGTGGAATTGATTGGAAGGGAACGTGGAATGAAACATAGAAATGAATGAAATTCTACGTGGAATGGAACGTGCAATGGAAGGTGGAATGGAACGGGCAATGGAATGTGCACTGGAACGTGGAATAAAATGGAATGGAAAGTGGAATGGGACGCAGAATGGAATATATGGAATGGAAAGGAATGTGGAATGGAATGAGGAATGGAATGTGGAATGGAACAGAATGCATAATAGGATGGATTGTGGAATGGAATGTGAAAAGGAAAGTGGAACGGAATGGAATGGATTGTAGAATGGAACGTGGAATTGAATGGAATGGAACTTGGAATGGAACGTGGAATGGAACAGGGAATGGAATGAGAAATGTAATGAGGAATGGAATGTGGAATGGAACAGAATGGAATGTGGAATGGAATGTGCAATGGAATGAGGAATGGAATGTGTAATAGAATGGAATGGAACGTGGAATGGAACGTGGAATGAAACGTGGAATGGAATGGAATAGATAGTGGAATGGAACATGGAATGGAAGGTGGAATGGAACGTGGAATGGAATGTGGAATTGAACATGGAATGGAATGTGGGTTGTAGCATGGAATGCAATGTGGAATGGAATGTGGAATATAACGTGGAGTGGAATGGAATGGAATGTGGAATGAAATCTGCAATGGAATGTGTAATGGAATGGAATGGAAAGTGGAAATTAATGAAATGGAATGTGGAATGGGATGTGGACTGGAAAGGAATGCAATGTGAAATGGAATGTGGAATGGAATGGAATGGAATGTGGAATGGAATGGAATGGAATGTGGAATGGAATGGAATGGAATGTAGAATGGAATGTGGAGTGGAATGTGGAATGGAATGTGGAATGGGACAGAATTGAATATGGAATGGAATGTGCAATGGAAAGTGGAATGGAATGGAATGGATGGTCGAATGGAACGTGGAATGGAAGGGAATGGAATGTGGAATGGAACGTGGAATAGAAGGTGAAATGGAATGTAGAATGAAAGGTGGAATGGAATGGAAAGGAACGTGGATTGGAACCTGTAATGGAAAGTGGAATTGAACGTGGAATGGAATGTGGAATGAATCATGGAATGGAATGGAAGGTGGAATGGAATGTGGTATGCATTGTGGAATGGAACGTGGAATGGAATGGAATGGAAAGTCGAATAGAATGGCAAGGTATGGAATGCAATTGAATGGAGTGGAATGGAATGAAATGTGGAATGGAATGGAATGCAATGTGGAATGGATTGTGGAATGGAATGTGAAATGTAATGAATGGAAAGTGGAATGGAAAGGAATGGAATGTGGAATGGAATGGAATGGAACTTCGTGGAATGGAACGTGTAACGCAATGTGGAATGGAATGTGAAATTGAACGTGTAAAGAAACATGGAATGGAACGTGGAATGGAATGCGGAATGGAATGTGGAATGGAATGTGAAGAAGAATGGAATGGAATCTGGAATGGAATGGAATGGAACGTCTATTGGAAAGGAATTCAATGTGGAAAGGAATGTGGAATGGAATGTGAAATGGAAAGTGGAATGGAATGGAATGGAAAGTGGAATGGAATGTGGAATGGAGTGGAATTTAATGGAATGTGGAATGGAATGCAATGGAATGGAATGTTGAATGGAATAGAATGGAATGGAATGTGGAACGGAACGTTGAATGGAAAGGAATGGTATGTGGAATGGAATGGAATGCAATGTGGAATTGAAGGGAAGGGAGTGGAATGGAACGTGGAATGAAACAGAATGGAAAGTGGAATGGAATGGAATGGAATGGAATGGAATATGGAATGGAATGAGGAATGGAAGGGAATGAAATGTGGAATGGAATGGAAAGGTGTGTGAAATGGAGGAATGGAATGGAATGTAAAGTGCAATGCAAAGGAATGTGGAATGGAATGGAATATAATGTGGAAAGGAAAGATGAATGGAATGGAATAGAATGTGGAAACAAATGGAATGGAATATGGAATGGAATGTGGAATACAATGGAATTGAATGTGGAATGGAAAATGGAATGGAACGGAATGGAACGTGGAATGGAAGGTAGAATGGAACGGAATGGAACTTGGAAAGGAAAGGAAAGGAATGTGGAACGGAATGTGGAATGGAATGTGGAATGGAATGGAATGGAATGTGAAATGCTGGAATGGAAAAGAAGGGAAAGTGGAATGGAAATGAATGTGGAATGGAATGTGGAATGGAAAGTGGAAAGGAATGGAATGCAATATGGAATGGAATGGAATGAAATGAGGAATGGAATGGAAGGCATAGTGGAATTGAGTGGTGTGGAATGTGGAATGGAATGGAATGTGGAATGGAATGGAAAGGATAGCGGAATGGAATGGAATAGAAGGTGGAATGGAACGCAATGGAACGTGGAATGGAATGGAACAGATAGCAGAATGGAAAGGAATGGAACGTGGAATGGAATGGATGGTGGCATGGAATGGAATGGAACGTGTAATGGAAAGGAATGGAACGTGGAATGGAATGGAATGGAATGTGGATTGGAAAGGAATGGAATGTGGAATGTAATGAAATGGAATGTGCAATGGAAGAAGGAATGGAATGGAAGGCATAGTGGAATCGAGTGGAGTGGAATGTGGAATGGAATGGAATAGAACGGAAAATGGACATCAATGTGCAATGGAATGTGTAATGGAATGTGGAATGGAATGGAATGGAATGTGGAATGGAATGGAATGGATAGCGGAATGGAATGGAATGGAAGGTGGAATGGAACGCAATGGAACATGGAATGGAATGGAACAGATTGCGGAATGGAAAGGAATGGAAAATGGAATGGAATGGATGGTGGCATGGAATGGAATGGAACGTGTAATGGAAAGGAATGGAACGTGGAATGGAATGGAATGGAATGTGGATTGGAAAGGAATGGAATGTGGAATGTAAAGAAGTGGAATGTGCAATGGAATGTGGAATGGAATTGAATGGAATGAGGAATCGAATATGGAATGGAATCGAAAGAGGAATGGAATGGAATGGAATGCAATGTGGAATGGAATGAAATGGATTGTGCAATGGAATATGGAATGGAATTGAGTGGAATGTGGAATGGAATGTGGAATGCAATTTTGTGGAATGTGGAATGGAAAGTGGAATGCAATGTAATTGAATGAGAAATGAAATGTGGAATGGATTCTAGAATGGAACTTCGAATGGAATGCAATGGAATGTGGAATAGAATGTGGAATGGAAAGGAATGGGGAACGGAATGTGGAATGGAAAGGAATGTGGTATGGTATGTGGACTGGAATGTAATGGAATGTGGAATGGAATGGAATGGAATGAGGAATGGAATGTGAAATGTTATGGAATGCAATGGAATGCAATGTGGAATGGAAGGGAATGGAATATGGAAAGGAATGTGGAATGGAATGGAATACATTGTGGAATGGAATGGAATATGGAAATGAATGGAAAGTAATGTGAAATGAAAGCGTGTGGAACATGGAATGGAATTTAGAATGCAATGTGGAATGGAATAGAATGGAATGTAGAATGCAATGGAATGAAATGTGGAATGGAATGGAATTGAATGTGGAATGGAATGGAAAGGAAAGTGTAATGGAATGGAGTGGAATGGAATGTCGAATGGAATGGAAGGTGGAATGGAAGGGAATGGAATGGAATGTGGAAAGGAATGGAAACAAATGTGGAATGGAATTGAATGCAACGTGGAATTCAATTTAAAGAATCGTGGAATAGAACGTTGAATGGAAAGTGGAATGGAATCGAATGGAATATGGAAAGGAAAGTGGAATCGAAAGCGGAATGGAATGGAATGGAATGGAATGGAAAGGAATGTGGTGTGGAATGGAAAGGAAATTGGTATGGAATTTGGAGTGGAATTGAATGGAACAGAATGGAAGGTGGAATGGAATGTAAAGTTGAATGGAATGTAATGCAATGTGGAATGGAATGGAATGGAGTGGAATGGAATGTGGAATGGAAAGGAATGGAATGGAATGGAATATGGAATGTAATGGAATAGAATATGGAATGGAATGGAATAGAATGGAAAGGAATGGAATGGAATGGAATGGAATGTGGAATGGAATGGAATTGAATGTGGAATGGAAGGGAATGACATGTGGAATGGAAGGGAATGGAATGTGGAATGGAAGGGAATGGAATGGGGAATGCAATGGAATGGAATGGGGAATACAATGTGCAAAGGAACGCAATGGAATGCAATGTGCAAAGGAATGGAATGGAATGGAATGCAATGTGGAATGGAATGCAGTGGAATGTGGAATGGAAAGGAATGGAATTTGGAAATTAATGGAACGGAATTCAAAGTGGAATGAAATGAAATGGAATGTGGAATGCAATGGAAAGGAAAGTGGAATGGAAAGGGATGGAATTTCAAAAGGAATGTAATGGAATGTGGAATAGAATGGAATGGAATGAAATGGAATGGAATGTGGAATGGAATAGAATGGAATGGAGTGGAATGGAATTGAATGTGCAATGGAATGACATGGATAATGGAATGGAATGGAATGGAATGGAAAGTGGAATGGAATGGAATGGAATGTGGAATGGAATTGAATGGAATGTGTAATGGATTGTGGAAGGGACCGGAATGGAATTTGGAAAGCAACGTGAAACGGAATGGAATGGAATATGGAATGGAATGGAATGGAATGTGAAAAGGAATGCAATGGAATGCAATGTGGAATGCAATGGAATGGAATGGAGTGCAGAATGGAATGGATGGACTGCAGAATGGAATGTAATCGATTGAGGAATGGAAAGGAATGGAAATCGGAATGGAATGGAAAGGAATGTGCAATGGAACCGAATGGAATGTGGAGTGCATAATGGAATGTAATCGATTGAGGAATGGAAAGGAATGGAAATCGGAATGGAATGGAATGGAATGTGGAATGGAAAGGAATGGAATGTGGAATGGAATGGAATGGAATGGAATTTGGTATGGAATGGAATGGAATGGAATGGAATGGAATGGAATGGAATGGAATGCGGAATGGAAGGAAATGGAATGAGGATTGGAATCGAAATGAATCTGGAATGGAATGCAATGGAATTTGGAATGGAGTGGAATAGACGGTCTAATGGACTGTGGAATGGGTTGCAATGGAATGGAATGAAATGTGGAATGGACTGGAAGGGAATATGGAATGGAATGGAATGGAATGTGGAATGGATTGTGGAATGGGTTGGAATGGAATGGAATGGAATGTGGAATGAATTGTGGTGTGGATTGAAATGGAATGTGGAGTGGAATGTGAAACGGAATGGAATGAAATGCAACGGAATTTGGAAAGGAATGGAAAATAAAGTGGAATGGAATGCAATGCAATCTGGAAAGGATTGGAAAGCAAAGAATTCAATGGAATGCAGAATGGAATGGAATGGAATGCGGAATAGAATGGAATGGAATGTGGAATGGAATGCGGAATGCAGTGTGGAATATAAAGTGGAATGGAACGGAATAGAATGTGGAATGGAATCTGGAATGGAGTAAGGAATGTAATGTGGAATGTAGTGTTTAATGGAATCTGGAATAAAGTGTGGAATGGAATGTGGAATGCAGTGTGAAATGTAATGAAGAATGGAACGGAATGGAATGTAGAATGGAATGTGGAATGGAATGTGGAATGGAATGGAATTGATTGTGGAATGTAATGGAATGGAGTGATATGTAACGTGAAATTGAATGGAATGGAATGTGGAATGGAACGCGTAAAGGAACATAGAATGGAACTTGGAATGGAAGGTGAAATGGAATGCAACAGGAAATGGAATTGAATGTGGAATGGAATTGTTTGGAACGTGTAAAGGAATGTGAAATGGAATGGAATGTAATGTGGAGTGGACTGGAGTGGAATGTGGAAAGGAATGTGGAATTGACTGGAATGTGGAATTAAATGGAATGGAAAGGAATGGAATGTGAATTGGAATTGAATGCAATGGAATGGACTGTGGAATAGAATGGAAAGGAATATGTAATGGAATGTCAAACGGAAAGGAATGAAATGTGGAATGGAATGGAATTGAAGGTAGAATGGAATGGAATGGAATATGGAATGGAATGGAATGGAATGCAAAGTGGAATGGAAAGGAACGGATTGTGGAAAGGAATGGAATAGAATGGAATGTGGAATGGAATGAGATGGAATGAAATAAAGAATGGAATGGAATCGAATGGAATGGAATGTGCAATGGAATGGAACGGAAAGTAGAATTCAATGGAAAAAATCGCGGAATGGAACGTGGAATGGCAAAGGGAATGGAAAGCTGAATGGAATTGAAAGGAGCATGGAATGGAACGTGGAATGGAACGTGGAGTTGAATGGAATGGAAAGGAAAGGAATGTGGTGTGGAATGCAATGGAAATCGGAATGGAGTTTGGAAAGGAATGGGATGGAATGGAATGGCATGTGGAATAAAATGGAATGTGGAATGGAATGGAATGCAATGTGGAATGGAATGGAATGGAATGTGGAATGGAATGGAATACAATGGAATACGGTAGGGAATGGAATGGAATGTGGAATGGAATGGAATGGAATTTGGAGTGGAACGGAATGGAAAGTGGAATGCAATTGAATGGAATGTAATGGAATGTGGAACGGAACGGAATGTGGAATGGAGTGTTAAAAGGAACGTGGAATGGAACGTAGAATGGAATGGAATGTAATTTGGAATGGAAACTGGAATGGAATGTGGAATGGAACGTGGAATGTAACATGGAATGTAATGTGCATTGGAATGTGGAATGAAATGTGGAGTGGAATGGAATGGAATGCAATGAAATGTGGAATGGAATATGGAATGGAATGTGGACTGGAATGTGCAATGGAATTTGGAACGCAATGTGGAATAGGGTGTAGAATGGAGTGGAATGGAACGTGGAATGGAAGGGAATGGAATTTACTATGGCAAATGGAATGGAATGGAATGCAATGGAATGAGGAATGGAATGGAATGCAATGAAAAGTGGAATGGATTATAATGGAATGTGGAAAGGAATGGAATGGAATGTGGAATGGAAATAAAGGACGGTGGAATCAAATGCAACGGAATGTGGAATGGAATGGAATGGAATGTGGAATCGAATGCAATGAAATGTGGAATGGAATGTTAAGGAATGGAGTGGAATGTGGAATAGAACGGAATATAATGAGGAATGGAAAGGAATGGAATGTGGAGAGGAAAGGAATGGAATATTTATCTGAATGCAATTGAGTGGAAGTTGGAATTTAATGGAATAGAATGTGGAAAGGAATATTTGGAATGTGGAATGCAATTTGGATATGAATGGAAAGGAAAGGACTGTAATGTGTAATGGAATGGAAAGTGGAATGGAATGGAATGCGGAATGGAGTGGAATGGAATGGAATGCGGAATGGAATGGAATGGAATGTGGAATTCAATGTAATGGAATGTGGAATGGAATGTGTAATGGAATGGAAGTGCATTGGAATGGATTGGAGTGGAATGGAATGTTGAATGGAATGGAATGGAATGCAATGTGGAATGGAATGGAAAGGAAAGTGGAGTGGAATGGAATGTGGAATGGAATGGAATGGAATGTGGAATTGAATATAATGGAATGTGGAATGGAATATGCAATGGAATGGATTGGAGTGTAATGGAATGTGGAACAGAAGGGAATGGAATGTGGAATGGAAAAGAATAGAATGTGGAATGGAAAGGAATGGAATGGAATGGAATATGGAATGGAATGGAATAGAATATGGAATGGAATGGAATGGAATGGAATGTGGAATGGAATGGAATTGAATGTGGAATGGAAGGGAATGATATGTGGAATGTAATGGAATGGAATGTGGAATGGAATGGAATGGAATGGGAATGCAATGGAATGGAATGCGGAATGAAATATGCAATGGAATGGAATGGAATGGAGTGTGCCATGTAATGGAATGGAATGGAATGCAATGTGGAATAGAATGCAGTGGAAGGTGGAATGGAATGAAATGGAATGTGGAATGTAATGGAACGGAATTCAATCTGGAATGGAATGGAAAGTGGAATGCAATGGAATGGAATGTGGAAGCCAATGGAATGGAATGGAATGGAATGTACAATGGAATGTGGAATGCAAAGTGGAATGTAATGGGTTGGAATTTGGAATGGAATGGAATGGAATGTGGAATAGAATGGAATGGAATTTAATTGAATGGAAATTGGAATAGAATGGAATGGAATGAAATGGAATTGAAAGGAATGTTGCAATGGAATGAAATGGAAAATGGAATGGAATGGAATGGAATGTGGAATGGAATGGAATTGAATGTGGAATGGAATGAGGAATGGAACGGTAGAGAATGTGGTATGTAATGTGGAATGGAAAGTGGAATGGAACAAATCGTGTAATGGAATGGAATGGAATGTGGAATGGAATAGAAAGGAATGTGGAATGGAATGTGGAATGGAATGGAATGGAATGGAATGTGGAACGGAATGTGGAACGGAATGGAGTGTAATGTGGAGTGGAATGGAATGGAATATGTAATGAAATGGAATGGAATGTGGCACGAAATGGAATTGACTGTGGAATGGAATGGAATGGATTGGGGAATTCAATGGAAAGTATCGTGGAATGGAACGTGCAATGGAAATTGGAAAGAAAAGGAAAGGAAAGTGGAATGGATCATGGAATGGAAGGAGGAATGGATTGGAATGGAATGGAATGGAATGGAAGGTGGAATGGTATGGAAAAGAATGTGGAATTGAATAGAATGGAATGTGGAATGGAATGGAGCGGAATGTGAAATGGAATGGAATGGAACGTGGAATGGAATGTGTATTGGAATGTTGAAAGTAATGTGGAATGTAATGGAATGGAATGTGGAATGGAAAGGAGTGGAATGTGGGACGGAATGTAACGTGGAATGGAAAGTAATGGAATGCGGATTGGAATGCAATTGAATGTGGATTGATATGGAATGTAATGGTATGGAATATGAAATAGAATATGACATGGAATTTGGAAAGGAATGGGAAACGCAATGTGGAATTCATTGTAGAATTAAATGAAACACAACGGGGAATGGAATGGAATTCAACGTAGAATGGAATGGAATGCAACTTGTAATGGAACTTAGAAAGGAACGTGGAATGGAATGGAATGGAATGGAATGTGGTGTGGAATGTGGAATGGAATGGATTGGAAAGAGGATTGGAATCTGGAATGGAATTTAATGGACTCGAATGTCAAATGGAATGTAGAAAGGAATGGGAAATGGAATGTGGACTGGAATGTGAAATGGAATGTGAAATTCACTGCGGAATGGAATGAAATGGAAAGTGGAATGGCATGGAACAGAACGAAATTTAAAGAGGAATGGAACATGGAATGGAATGGATTGGAATGTAGAATCGAATGTGGAATGTAACGTGAAATGTAATGGTACGGAATGTGGAATGGAATGGAATGGAATGTGGAATGGAATGGAATGGAATGGAATAGAATGGAATGGAATGTGGAATGGAATTTAAAGGAATGTGGAATGAAATTGAATGGAATGGAATGGAATGTGGAATGGAATGAGGAATGTAATGGAATGGAATGAGGAATGGAATGGAAAAAATGTGCAATGGAATGGAATTGATTGGAAGGTGGAATGGAATGGAAACAATGTGCAATGGAATGGAACGGAATGGAATGTAATATGGAATGGAATGGAATGGAATGGAATGTGAAATGGAATAGAATAGAGTTCAATGAATTGGAAAGAGGAATTGAATGGAATGTAATGTGGAATGGAATGGAATAGAATGGAATGTGCAACGGAATGGAAGGGAATGTGGAATGGAATGAAATGGAATGTGGAATGGATTGGAATGTGTAATGGAATCGAATGAAAAGTGGAGTGGAATGGAATGGAATGTGGAATGGAATATGGAATGGAATGGGATGGAATGTGGAATGGAATGTGGAATGGAATGGAATGCAATTAGGAATGAAATGTGGAATTGAATGTAACGGAAGGTGGAATGGAAGGTGGAATGGAATGTAATGGAATGGAATGTGGAATGGTAGGGAATGGAATGTGGAATGGAATGAGGATTGAAAAGTGGAATTTAATGTGTAATGGAATGTGGAATGAAATGGAGCGGAATATGGAATGCAATGGAAAGGAATTGTTTGGAATGCGAAATTCAATAGAATGCAATGTGGAATGGAATGGAATTGAATGTGGAATGGAATGAGGAATGGAATGCGGAAAGAAATGTGGAATGGAATGTAATGGAATGTGTAACGGATTTGCAATGAACGTTATGAAATGTGGAATGGAATGTGGAATGGAATTGAATGGAGCTTGGAATGGAACGTGGCATGGAAGGTGGAAAGAAACGTGGTATGGAGCGTACAATAGAACGTGGAATGTAATGCGGAATGGAAAGCGGAATGGAATGTGGAATGGAACGGAATGGAATGTGGAATGGATTGGAAAGAAATGGAATGGAATGTAGAATGGAATGTGCAATGGAAAATGGAATGGAATGGAATGGAACGAGGATGGAACGTGGCATGGAACGTGGAATAGAAAGTGGTATGGAGCGTAAAATAGAAAGTGGAATGGAAAGTGGAATGCAATGCGGATTGGAATGGAATGGAAAGCAATGTGTAATGGAAAGGAATGGAATGTCTAATGGAATGTGGAATGGAATGGAATGGAATGGAATGGAATGGAATGTGGAATGGAATGGACTGGAACGTGGAATGGAATGGAAAGGCATGTGCCATATAATGGAATGCAGTGTGGAATAGAATGGAATGAAATGTGGAATGGAATGGGATGGAATGTGGAATGTAATGTGGAATGAAATGGAATGAAAAGTGAAATGGAATGTGGAAAGAAATGTGGAATGCAATGTGAAATGCAATGAAACGTGTAATGGAAAGTGGAATGAATTGTGGAATGCAATGTGTAATGGAAAGGGCTGGAAAGTGGAATGGAATATGGAATGCAATGTGGAATGGAATGGAATGGAATGTGTAATGGAATGTAATGGAAAGTGGAATGGAATGAAATGGAGTGTGAAATGGAACGGAATGTTATGTGGAATGGAATGGAAAGGAATGAGGAATGAAATTGAATGTAATGGAATGTGGAATGGAATGGAATGTTGAACGGAATTGAATGGAATGGAATGTGAAATGGAATGGAATGGAATGCGGAATGAAATATGGAATGGAATGGAATGTGTAATGGAATGGAATGGAATGTGGAATGGAAAGGAATGGAATGTGAAATGGAAAGGAATGTGGAATGGAATGTGTTATGGAATCTGGAATGTAATGTGGAACGGAATGGAATGGAATGTGGAATGGAATGTGTAACAGAATATATTGGAATGTGGAGTGGAATGTGGAATGGAATGAAATGGAATGCGGAATGGAAAGGAATGGAATGTGGAATTCAATGGAAGGGAAAGGAATGGAATGTGGAATGGAATGGGATGCAATGAGGAATGGAATGTGGAGTGTGGAATGGAATGGAATGGAATAAAAGGTGGAATGGAATGTGGAATGGAATGCGGAATGGAATAGAATGGAATGTGGTATGGAATGAGAAATGGAATGGAATGGAACGTGGAATGGAATGTGGAATGGATTGTGGAATGGAATGGAAAGTTGAATGGATAGTGGAATGCAAACGAATGGAATGTGGAATGGAATACTTTGGAATGTGGAAAGGAATGGAAGAGAACGTGGAATGGAATGGAAAGGAATGAAATGGAATAGAATGTAGAATGGAATGGAATGGAATATGGAATGGAATAGAATGGAATGGATTGTGGAATGGAATGGAACAGAATTTAATTTAATGGAAAGTGGATTGGAATGGAATGCAATGGAATGTGGAATGGAATGTGGAGTGCAATGTGGAATATAATGTGGAATGTAATGGAATGGAAAAAAATGTGGAATGGAATGTGGAATGGAAGGTAATGGAAGGTGGAAAGGAATGTTGTATCATACGTGGAATGGAACGTGGAATGGCACGTAGAATGGAATGGAATGGAACGTGAAGTGGTAGGGAATGGAATGTTGAATGGAATGGAATGGAATGTGGTATGCAATGGAATGGAATTCAATGTAATGTGGAATTGAATGCAATGGAACATGGAATGGAATGGAATTTAATATGGAATGGAATGAAGAATGGAATGGAATGGAATGTGAAAAGAAATGTGGAAAGGAAAGGAATGGAATGTGGAATACAATGTGTAATGGAATGTGGAATGGAAAGGAAAGGAATGATAATGGAATGGAATGGAATGTGGAAAGGAATGGAATGTGCAGTGGAATGTAATGGAATGGAATGGAATGTGAAATGGATTGTGGTCTGGAAAGTGGAATGGAATGTAGAACTGATTGTGGAATGGAATGGAATGGAATGTGGACTGGAAAGTGGAATGCAACGTGGAATAGAAAGCCAAGTGGAAAGCAATGGAATGGAATGTGGAATGGAATGGAATGTGGAATCCAATGGAATGGAATTGAATGTGGAATGGAAAGCATTGGAATGTGGAATGGAATGTGGAATGGAATGGAATGGAATGGAATGTGATATGGAATGGAATGGAAAGCGGGATTCAATAGAAAGGAATGGAATATGTAATGGAATGGAATGCAATGGCATGGAATGGAATGTGGAATGGAATGTAAAGGAATGTGGAATCGAATGCTTAATGGAATGCAATCTGGAGTGGAATGGAATGGAATGTGGAATGGAATGTGAATTGTAATGGAATGGAATGTGGAATGGAATTGAATGGAATGGAATGTGGAATAGAATGGAATGGAAAATGGAATGGTATGTGGAATGGAAAGGATTGAAATGTGGAAAGTAATGTGGAGTGGAATGGAATGGAATGTGGAATGGAACGTGGAATGGAATGGATTCAAATGTGGAACGGAATGTGAAATGGAATGGAATGAGGAATGGAGTGGAATGGAAAGTGGAATGGAATGGGATGGAATATGGAATGGAATGTGGAATGGAATGGAATGAAATGTGAAATGGAATGTGGAATGAAATGTGGAATGTAATGTGAAATGCAATGAAATCTGGTATGGAATCTGGAATGAAATGTGGAATGGAATGTGGAATGGAATTGAATGAAATGTCGTATGGAATGGAATGGAATATGGAATTCAATGGAAAGGAATGGAATAAGGAATGGAATGGCATGCAATGGCATGGAATAAAATGTGGAATGGAATGGAACGGAAGGTGGAATGGAACATGGAATGCAATGGAATGCAATGTGGAATGGAATGTGGAATATAATGGAATGGAATGTGGAATCGAAAGTGGAATGTAATGCAATGTGGAGTGGACTGGAATGTAATGTGGAATGGAATGGAATGGAATCGAAGGTGGAATGGAATAGAATTGAATGGAGTGGAAAGTGGAATGGAATGGAATGGAATATGGAATGGAATGTGGAACGGAATGCAATGGAACGTGG
The DNA here is from genome assembly GCF_028885625.2 of Pongo pygmaeus. Taxonomy (NCBI): domain Eukaryota; kingdom Metazoa; phylum Chordata; class Mammalia; order Primates; family Hominidae; genus Pongo; species Pongo pygmaeus. Next base: position 8,419,399 of record NC_072386.2, on the reverse strand, counting down.
AATGGAATGGAATGGAATGCAGAATGGAATGGAATGGACTGGAACGTGGAATCAAAAGGAATGGAAATTGGAATGGTATGTGGAATGGAATGGAATGAAATGTGGAAAGGGATGTGGAGGGGAATGCAATGAAATGTAGAATGGAACATGGAATGGAATGGATTGGAATGTGGAATGGAATGCGGAATGGAATAGAATGTGGAATGGAGTGCAATGGAATGTGGAATGGAATGTTACGGAATGTGGAATGTAATGTGGATTGGAATGGAATGAAATGTGAAATACAATGTGGAATGAAATGTGGAATGCAATGTGAAATGCAATGGAATGTGGTATGGAATGTGGAATGAAACACGGAGTTGAATTTGTAATGGAATGAGCTAAAATGTGGAATGGAAATTGGAATGGAATGTGGAATGGAATGGAATGGAATTTGGAATGGAATGGAATTGAAAGTGGAATGGAATGAAATGGAGTGTGGAACGGAAAGGAATGGAATGTTGAAGGGAATGGAAAGAATGTGGAATGAAATTGAGTGGAATGAATGTGGAATGGAATGGAATGGAAAGTGGAAAGGAATTGAAAGGAATGTGGAATGGAATGGAAAGGCATGTGGAATGGAAAGGAATGGAATGGAATGGAATGTGGAATGGAATCTTAAGGAAAGTGGAAGGAAATTGAATGGAATGGAATGGATTGTGGATACGAAAGTGGAATGGAATGGAAAGAAATGTGGCATGGAATGGAAAGAATGTGCATTGGAATATAATTGAATGGCATGGAATAAAGAATGGAATGTTGAAAGGAATGTAATGGAATATGCAATGGAATAGAATGCAATGGAAAGTGGAATGGAATGGAATGTAATGTGAAACGGAATGGAAGGGAATGTGCAATGGAATGGAATGGAATGCGGAATGGAAAGGAAAGTGTAATGGAATCGAACGGAAAGTGGACTGGAATGGAATGTAATGTGGAAAGGAATATAACAGAATACGGAATGGAAGGGAATATGGAAAGGAATGGAATGGAAATGAAAGTGGAATTGAGTGGAATTGTATGTGGAATGGAATGGAATGGAAAGTGGAATTGAATATGGATTTAAATGGAAAGGAATGGAAAGGAATGTGGAATGGAATGGAAAGTGGTATGGAATGGAAGTTGGAATGGAATGGAATGGAATGTGGAATTGAACGTGTTGGAATGTGGAATGGAAAGTGCAACGGAATGGAATGTGCAATGGAAAGGAATGGAATGGAATGGAATGGAAGTTGGAATGGAATGGAATGTAATCCAATGTGGAATGGAATAGAATGGAATGGAATGGAATGCATAATGGAACGGAAAGGAATGTGGAAAATAATGTAATGAACTGGAATGTTGAATGGAATGGAAAGGAATGTGGAATGGAATGGAATGGAATGCAACGTAGAATGGAATGCAAAGGAATGTGGAATAGAACGTAAAGGAATGGAATGCGGAATGGAATGGAATGCAATGCAATGTGGAATTGAATGGAATGGAATGTGGAATGGAATAGAATGGAAAGTGAAATGGAATGGATAGGAATTTGGAATGGAATGGAATGTGGAAAGCAATGGAATAGAATGTGCAATGGAATGTGGAATCTAATGGAATGGAATGTGGAATGGAATGTGCAATAGAATGGAAGGGAATACAATATGGAATGGAATGCAATGGAATCTGGAATGGAATGGAATGGAATGTGGAATGGAATGGAAAGGAATGCAATGTGGAAAGGAATGGAATCGAATGTCGAATGGACTGGAATGGAATGTGGAATGGAATGAAATGGAATGTGGATTGGAATGCAGTGGAATGTGAAAAGGAATGGAATGGAATGGAATGTGGAATGGAATGGAATGTGGAAGAGAATGTGGAATGGAATGTAATAGAATATGGAATGGAGTGTGGAAACAAATGGAATGGAATGGATTGGAATTTGGAATGGAATTGAATGGAGTGTGAAATGAAATTGAAAGCAATGTGGAATGGAATGGAATGGAATGTGGAATGGAATGTGGAATGGAATGGAATGGAATGAAATTGAATTTGGAATGCAATGCAAAGGAATGTCATGGAATGTTGAATGGAATGCAATGGAATGTGGAATGGAATGGAAAGGAATGGAATGTGGAATGCAATGGAATGGAGTGTAGAAAGGAATTGAATGGAATGTGGAATGGAATGGAATGGAATGTGGAATGGAATGAAATGGAATGTGGAATGGAATGTGGACTGGAATGTGGAATGGAATGGAATGGAAGGCGGAAAAGAATAGAATGGAATGTGCAATGGAAAGTGGAATGGAATTGAATGGAATGTGGAATACAATGGAATGGAATGTGGATTGGAATAGGATGGAATGTGGAATGGAATGGAATGCACTGTAGAATGGAATGCAATTGTATGGAATGGAATTTGGAATGGAATGTGGAATGGAATGGAATGTAATGTGGAATGCAATGGAAAGGATTGTGGAAAGGAATGGAATGGAATGTGGAATGAAATGGACTGGAATGGAATGGAATGGAAAGTGGAATGGAATAGAGTTGAATGTGGAATGGAATTTGCAATGGAATGCAATGTATTGTGGAATGTAAAGTGGAAAGGAATGTGGAATGGATTGGAAAGGAAGGTGGAAAGGAATGGAATGGAATGTGGAATGTTATGTGCAATGTAATGCAATCGAATGTGGAATGGAATGGAAGGGAATATGGAAAGGAATGGAACGTGATGTGGAAAGCAATGGAATGGAATGTGGAATGGAATGTTGAATGGAATGGAATGGAATGTGGAATGGAATGTGGAATGAAATGGCATGGAATTGAATGGAATGAGGAAAGAAATGGAATAGAATGTGGAATGGAATGGAAAGGAATGTGAAACGGAATGGAATGGAAAGTAGAATGGAATGGAATGGAATGTGAAATGGATTCGAAAGGAATGTGGAACGTGGAATGGATTAGAATGGAACGTGGAATGTAATGGAATGGAATGCGGAATGGAATGGAATTGAATGTCCAATGGATTGTGGAATAGAATATAATGGAATGCAGAATGTAATGTGGAATGTAATGGAAATGAATGTGAAATGGAATGTAATGGAAAGTGAAGTGGAATGAGTAATGGAATTGTAAGGAGTGGAATGTTGAATGGAATGTGGAGTGGAAAGGAATGGAATGTGGAACGGAATGGAATGGAATGTGGAATGGAATGGAATGGAGGGTGGTTTGGAAATTGGAATGGAATACGGAATGGAATGGAATAGAATGTGGAGTGGAATGCAATGGTATGGAATGGAATGTGAAATGGAATGTTTAATGGAATGTGGAATGGTATGGAATGGAATATGGAATGCAATGGAATGGAATGTGGAATGGAATGGAATGGAAGCTGGAAAGGAATGTGGAATAGAATGTGGAATGAAATGGAATGGAATGTGGAATGGAATGGAATGGAATCTGGAAAGGAATGTGGAATAGAATGTGGAATGAAATGGAATGGAACGTTGAATGGAATGTGGAATGGAATGGAATTGAATGTGGAAGGGAAAGTGCAATGGAATGTGGAATGGAATGTGGAATGGAAAGAATGAATTGTGGAATGTAATGTGGAATTGAGTGTGGAATGTAACGTGGAATGGAACGCAATGGAATGTGGAATGGAATGTGGAAGGGAATGGAATGGAATGTAATGTGGAATTGAATGGAATGGAATGGAATGTGTAATGGAATCGAATGAAATGTTGAATGGAATGGAATGGAAAATGCAGGTCAATGTGGAATGGAACATGGAATGGAATGGAATGGAACGTGGAATAGAACATGGAATGGAAAACGTAATGGAACGTGGAATGTGGAATGGAATGCAATGGAATGTGGATTGGAATGGAATTGAACGTGGAATGGAATGGAATGGAATGAAATGAGGAATGGCATGGAATGCAATTGGAATTGAATGGAATGGAAAGTGGAATGGAATGGAATGTAAAGTGAAATGGAGTGGAATGCAATGTGGAATGGAATCTGGATTGGAATTGAATGGAATGGAATGGGGAATGCAATGGAATATAATGTGGAATGGAATGGAATGGAATGGGGAATGGAATAGAAAGCAATGGAATGGAATGTAGAATGGAATGGTAAGGAATGTGGAATGGAACTGAATTGAAGAGAATGTGAAATGGAAAGGAATGGAATGAAATGTGAAATAGAATGGAATGTGGAATGGAATGGAATGGAAAGGAAAGTGAAATGGAATGGATTGTGGCATGGAATGGAATGGAAAATTGAATGGAATGGAATAGAATGTGGAATGGAATGGAATGGAATGTTGAAAGGAATGGAAAATGGAATGGAAAGGAGTGTGAAATGGAATGTGGAATGGAATATGGAATGTATCGTGGAATGGAATGGAAAGGAACGTGTAATGGAATGTGGAATTAAATGGAACGTGGAATGAAATGGAATGTGAAGTGGAATGGAATGAAGAATGGAATGTTATGGAATGTATAATGGAATGGAATGGAATGTGGAATGGAATCTGGATTGGAAAAGAATGGAATGTGGAATGGAATGTGTAATGGAAGAGAATGAAATGTCGAATGGAATGTGGAATGGAATGGAATGCAATGTGGAATGGTATGTAGAATGAAATGGAAAGTGTAATGTATTGGAATAAAACGTGGAATGGAATTGAATGGAACGAGGAAGGGAATGGAATGGAATGGAATGTGGAACGGAATGGAACGTGATGTGGAATGGAAGGGAATGGAATGTGGAATGGAATGTTATGCAAAGTGGAATGGAATGGAAAGGAATTTGGAATGGAATGTGGAATGGAATGGAATGCAATTCGTTATGGAATGTGATGGAATGTGGAATGCAGTGTGGATTGGAATGGAAAGGAATATGGAATGGAATGCAATGGAAGGTTGAATTGAACGTGGAAAGGAATGGAATGGAATGCCGAATGGGAAGTGGAATGGAATGAGGAATGGAATATGGAATGGAATGTGGAATGGAAAGGAATGTAATGTGGAAAGGAATGTGGAAATGAAAGTGCAATAGAAAGTGCAATCGAATGAAAAGGAATGTGCAATGGAAGGTGGAATAGAATGGAATGGAACGTGGAATGGAACATGGAATGAAACGTTTAATGGAACGTGGAATGGAGTGTGGAGTGTAATGAAATGGAATTTGGAATGGATTGGAATGGAATGTGGAATCGAATGTGAAATGGTAAGTGGAATGGAATGTGGAATGGAAAGGAATGCAATGTGGAATGTAATGTGGAATCAAAAGTGGAAGGGAACATGGAATGGAATGGAATGGAATAGAATGTGGAATGTAAGGTAATGGAAAGTGGAAAGCAATGTGGAATGGAATGCAATGGAATGTGGAAAGGAACGGAATGGAATGTGGAATGGAATGTGGAATGCAATGAGGAATGGAAAGGCATTGATTGTGCAATGGAATGGAATGGGATGGTATTTAATGTGGAATGGAATGGAATGGAATGTGGAATGGAACTTGGAATGGATCGTGGGACAGAACGTGGAATGGAAAGTGGAATACCCTGTGGAAGGGAATGGAATGGAATGTGGAATGGAAGGTAGGATGGAATGGAATGGAAATTGGAATGGAATGTGGAATGGAATGTGGAATGGAATGGAATGGAATGTGGAAAGGAACGTAAAACGGAATGGAATCGAATGAGAAATGGAACATGGAATGCAATGTAGAACGTATCGCAGAATGGAATGGAAAGCAACGTGTAATGGAATGTGGAATGGAATGGAATGGAATGTGGAATGGAATGTGAAGTGGAATGGAATGGAATGTGAAATGGAATATGGAATGGAATGTGCAATGTAATGTGGAATGGATCGTGGAATGGAATGTGGAATGGAAGGAAATGGAACATGTAAAGGAATGTGAAATGGAATGGAATGGAATGTGGAGTGGAATGTGGAATGGAATGTGAAATATAGTGGAATTCCATGTGGAATGGATTGTGGTATGCAATGGAATGGAATTTGGTATGGAATGTCGAATGAAACTTAGAATGTAATTTGGAATGGAATGGCATGGAATATGAAACGGAATGTGGAATGGAATGTGGAATAGAACGGAATATAACGTGGAATGGAATGTTGAAAGGAATGTGGAAAGGAAATTTGAATGTAATGGAAAGGAATGTGGAATGGAACGTGGAATTGAATGCAAAGGAATGTGGAATGGAACGTGCAATGTTACGTGGAATGGAACTCGGAATGGACTCTACAATGGAATGGAATGGAATGTGGAATGGAATGGAATGGAATTTAGAATGGAATGATTAATGGAATGTGAAATGAAACGTGGAAATAAAACATGGAATAGAATGGAATGGAATGTGGAATGGAATGGAATGGAATGTGGAATGGAATGTGGAAGGGAATGGAATGGAATGGAGTGTGGAAAGTAATGGAATGGATTGTTTATATGGAATGGAATGGAATGGGGAAAGGAATGTGGACTGGAACAGTATGAAATGTGGAATGGAATGTGGAATGGAATGGAATGGAATGGAATAGAATGTGGAATGGAACGTGGAATGGAACGTGGAAGGGAACGTGGAATGGAATGAAATGTGGAACGGAATGAAATGAAATGTGGAATGAAATGTGAAATGTATTGTGGAATGGCATGTTGAATGGAATGGAAAGGATTGTGGAAAGGAATGTGGAAAAGAATGTGGAATGGAATGTGGAATGGAATGTGGAAGGGAACATGGCATGGAATGGAAAGGAAAGTGGAAATGAATGTTAAATAGAATGAGGATCAGAATGGAATGAAATGTTGAATGGAATGTGGAATGGAATGTGGAATGGAATGTGGAATAGAATGTGGAATGGAATATGGAATGTAATGGCAAGGAATGCGGAATTTAATGGATATGAAAGTAGAAAGGAATGTGGAATGCCATGCAATAAGAGTGGAATGGAACAGAATGGAATGAGGAATGGAATGTGGAATGGAATCGAATGGAAAGGACTGTTGAATGGAATGTGTAATTGGAGTTGGAAAGCAATGGAATGGAATGTGAAGTGCAATGTGGGATGGAACGTCGAATGGATTGTGGAATGGAATTGAAAGGAATGTGGAATGGAATTGATTGCAAAGAATGTGGAATGTAAGTTGGAATTGAATGCAATTGAATGAAGAATGGAATTTGGAATGGAATGGAATGGAATGTGACATTGAGCATAATAGAATGTGGAATATAATCGAATGGAATATGGAATGGAATAGAATGGAATTGAATGGAAAGTGGAATGGAATGGAATGGTAAGTGGAATGGAATAGAATGGTATGTGGAATGGAATTGAATTGAATGTGGAATGGAATGCGGAATGGAATGGAAAAGAATGTGGAATGGATTGTGGAATGGAATGGAATGGAATGTGGAATGGAATGGAATGAAACTTGGAATGGAAGGTGGAATGGAACGAGGAATGGAAAGTGGACAGGAAAGTGGAATGGAAGGTGGAATGGAGTGGAATGGAATGGAATGGAATGTGGAATGGTACATAATGGATCGTGGAATGGAAAGGAATTGAATGTGGAACAGAAACGAATGGAATGTGGAATGCAATGGAATGGTTTGGAATGTGGTATGGAATGGAATGGAATGGAATTGAATGTGCAATGGAATGGAATGGAAGAGAATGGAATGTGGAATGGAATGTGGAAGGGAAAGGAATTGAATGGAATGTGGATTGGAAATGAAAGGAATAGAATGGAATGGAATGAAATGTGGAATATAACGTGGAATTGAAAGGAATGGAACGTGGAATGGAACGTGGAATTGAATGGAATGGAACGTGGAATGGAAAGTGGAGTTGAACGTGGAACTGAACGTGATATGGAATATGGAATGTAGTGTGGAATGGAAAGTGGAATGTAACGTGTTATGTAAAGGAATGGAACGTGGAATGGAATGGAATGGAACTTGGAATGGAAAGTGGAATGTAATGTGGAATGTAATGGAATGCAATGTGGAAAGTAATGAGGAATGGAATGGAAAGTAATGTGGTTGTAATGTGGAATGGAGTGTGGAATGAAATGTTCAATGGAATGTGTAACAGAACGTTATGGAATGTGGAATGGAATGTGGAATGTTATGGTATGGAACCTGAAATGTAATGTGGAATGGAATGGAATGGAATGTGGATTGTAATGTGCAATGGAATGTGGAATAGAATAGAATGGAATGTGGAATGGAATGGAATGGAATGAGGAATGGAATGCATTGGAATGCGGAATGGAATGTGGATTTGAATGGAATGGAATGTGGAATGGAATGTTGAGTGGAATGTGGAATGGAATTTGGAATGGAATGGAATGGAATGTGGAATGGAATGTGGAATGGATTTCCGAATAAAATGGAATGGAATGGAATGTGGAATTGAATATAATGAAATGTGGAATTGAATTGACAGGAAAGTGGAATGGAATGTGGAAAGGAATGTAGAAAGCAATGTGGAATGTATTGTTATAGAATGTGGAATGGAATGGAATGGAATAGGCAATGGAATGTAAAGTGGAATGGTAATGAATGGAATCCAGACAGGAATGTAATGGAATGTGGATTACAATGGAATATGAAAAGGAATGTGAAATGGAATTTGGAATGGAATGTGAAACAGAATGTGGAATGCAAAGTGGAATTGAATGAAATGCAACGTGGAATGGAATGGAATGGAACATGGAAAGGAATGGACTGCAACATGTACTGGAACATAGAATGTAACATGGAATGGAATGTTTAATGTATTGTGGAAACTAAAGTGGAATAGAATGTGGAATGGGATGGAATGGAATGAGGTGTACATTGTGGAATGGAATGGAATGGAAAGTGGAATAGAATGGAATGGAATCAAATGTGAAATGGAAAGTTGAAAGGAATGTGAAATGGAATGTGGAATGGAATGTGGAATGGAATGCGGAATGGAATGGAATGTAATGAGAAATGGAACGGTGAAAGGAATGTGAAATGGAATGTGCAATGGAAAGTGGAATGGAATGAAATGGAAAGTGGAATGGAATTGAATGGAATGGAATTTAATGTGCAATGGAAGATGGAATGCAATGTGCCATAGAATGGAATGGAATGTGGAATAGGAATGTGGAATGGAATGGATAGAATCTGGAATGGAAAGTGGAATGGAATGGAATGTGGAATGGAATGTGGAATTGATGGCGGAAAAGAATGTGTAACGGAACAGAAAGGAATGTGGAAGAGAATGTGGAATGGAATGGAATCGAAGGTGGAATGGACTGGAGTGGAATGTGGAATGGAATGTGCAATGGAATGTGGAATAGAATGGAATGGAATGTGGAATGGAATGTGGAATGGAATGGAATAGGAATGTGGAATGGAATGCAATGGAATGTGGAATAGTGTTGAGTGTAATGTGGAATGGAATGTGGAATGGAGGGGAATGGAATGTTGAATGTAAAGTGGAACGGAATGTAAAATGGAATTTGTAATAGAATGGAAAGGAATATGGAACACAATGGAATCGAATGAAAAGTGGAATGGAATGGAATGGAATATATTGTGGAATGGAATGGAATGAAATGCGGAATGGAAGGGAATGGAATGCGGAATGGAATGGAATGGAACACGGAACGGAATTGAATGTTACGTGGAATGGAATGGAATGGAATGTGGAATGAAAAGAGGAGTGGAATGGAATGCAATGGAATGGAAAGTGGAATGGAATGGAATGGAATTTGGAATAGAAATGAATGGAATGCAGAATGGAATGGAATGGAATGCAAAGTGGAATGGAATGGAATGGAATGGAATGGATTGTGGAATGGAATGGAATGGAATGGAATGTGGAATGGAATGCAATGTTGAAAGGAATGTAATGGAACGTGGAATGGAATGTAGAATGGAATGGAATGGAATGGAATGTGGATTGGAATGGAATGTGCAGTGGAATGCAATGGAAAGGAATGTGGAATGGAATGGAAAGGAATGTGGAATGGAATGGAAAGGAAAGTGGAATTCAATGGAATGGAATGGAATTTGGAATGGAATGCAATGTGCAATGGAATGGAATGCAGCATGGAATTGAATTGAATTGAACGTGGAATGCAATGGAAAAGAATGGAATGAGGAACGGAATGGAACGTGCTGTGGAATGGAATGGAATGGAATGTGCAACGGAATGGAATGGAATGTGGAATGGAATGGAATGGAATGTGAAATGGACTGCGGAACGGAATGGATTGGAAAGGAAAGTGGAAAGGAATGGAAAGTGGAATTGAATTGAATGGAAAGTGGAATTGAATTGAATGGAATTTGGAACGGAATGTTGAGTGGAATGGAACGTGGAATGGAATGTTGAATGGAATGGAATGGAATTTGGAATGGAATGTGGAATGGAACGTAATGGTATATGGAATGGAAAGTGGAATGGAATGTGGACTACTACTTTGAATATAATGTGGAATGGAATGTGTAATGGAATGGAATGGAATTGGGAATGGAATGTGGAATATAGTGCAATGGAATGAGGAATGGAATGTGGAATGGAATGGAATGGGGACTGGAATTCAATGGAATGTGGAATGGAATGGAATGGAATTAAATTTGTAATGGAAAGGAATGGAATGGATTGGAATGGAATGGAATGTGGCATGGAATGTGAAATGTAACGGAATGTGGAGTGGAATGTATTGGAATGGAGTGTTGAATGGAATGGAATGGAATTGAATGGAGTTAAATGGAACATGCAACGGAATGTGAAAAGTGAAATAGAATGTGAAATAGAATGTGAAATAAAGTGAAACAAACTGAAATAAACAAAGTGAAATAAAGTGAAATAAAGTAAATTAAATGTGGAAAGCAATGTGAAATGCAATGTGGAATGGAATGTGGAAGGGAATAAATTGGAGTGTTGAATGGAATTGAATGGAATGTGGAATGGAATGGAACGTGGAATGGAACATGGAATGGAACGTCGAATGGAATGTCGTATGAAATGTGGAATTGAATAGAATGGAATGTGGAATGGAATATGGAAAGGAATGCAATGGAATGAGAATGGAATGTAGAATGGAATGAAATGTGGAATGGAATGTGGAATGCAATGTGGAATGGTATTTGGAATGGAATGTGGAATGGAACGGAATGGAATATGGAATGGAATGTGGAATTGAATGTGGAATGGAATGTGGAAAGGAAGGGAATGGAATGTGGAATGGAAAGCAGAAATTAACGTGGAATGGAACTTGGAATGGAATGTGGAATGCAATGTGAAATGGAAAGGAATGGAACGGAATGTTGAATGGAATGTGGAGTGGAATGGAATGGAATGCAATGGAATGTGCAATATAATGGAATCGAATTTAATGTGGAATGCAATGTGGAACTGAATGGAATGGAATGTGAATTGGAATGCAATGGAATGTGGAATGGAATGGAATGGGATGGAATATAAAGTGAAATAGAATTTGGAACGGAATGTGAAATTGAATGTGGAATGGTATGTGGAATGGAACGAATTGCAACGTGGAATGGAATGGAACGGCATGGAACGTTGAATGGAATAGAATGGAACGTGGAATGTAATGGAATGGAATGGAACGTGGAATGGAAATTGGAAAGGAACATGGAATGGAATGTGGTATGAAATGTGGACTGGAATAGAATGGAATGTGTAAAGTAATGTGGAAACAAATGCAAAAGTATGAGAATTGAATGTGGAATGGAAAGTTGAACAAAGTGTGGAATGGAATGTGGAGTGGAATGTGGAATGCAATGTGGAATGAAACGGAAGGGAATGTGGATTGGAATATGGATTGTTGAATGGAATGTGGAATGGAATGTGGAATGGACTGTGGAATGGAATGGAATGGAATGTAGAATGCAATGGGAATGGAATGGAATGGAATGTGGAGTGGAATGGAATGGAATGGAATGGAATGTGGAATGGAATGGAATGGAATGTGGAAGGACATGGAGTGGAATGTGGAATGGAATGGAATGGAATGTGAAACGGAATTGAATGGAACGTGGAATTGAATGGAATAGAAGGGAGCGGAACGTGGAATTGAATGGAATTGAACAGGGAAGGCAATGTGTAATAGAACGTGGAATGGAATGTAGAATGGAATTCAAAGGAATGTTGAATGGAATGGAATGGAAAGTGGAATAGAATCGAATGGAAAGGAATGTGCAATGGAATGTGGAATGGAAAGTGGAATGGAATGGAATGGAATGTGGAATGGAATTGAACTTGGAATGGAAAGTTATGGAAAGGCTATTGGAATGGAATGGAACGGAATGTGGAATGGAATGTGGAATGGAATGGAATGGAATGGAATGTGGAAAGGAATAGCATGGAATGGAATGGAATGTGGAATGGAATGTCATGGAATGTGGAATGCAAAGGAGTGGAATGGAACTTGGATTTGAATGGAATGGAATGGAATGTTGAATGCAATGTAATGGAACGGAACGTGGAATTGAATGCAATGGAAAGGAAAGTTGAATGCAATGGAATGCAAATAAACGTGGAATTGCATGGATTTGAACGGGGAATGGAATGTGGAATGGAATGTGGAATGGAATGGAATGGAAAGTGGAATGGAATGGAATGGAATGTGCAATAGAATGGAATTGAATGGAATGTGTAGTAGAAAGGAATGGAATGGAATGGAATGTGTAATAGAATGGAATGGAATGGAATGTGCAATGGAATGTGGAAGGGAATGTGGAATGTAATGGAATGGATTGTGGAAAAGAATTGAACTTGGAATGGAATGGAATGGAATGTGGATTGGAATGGAATGGAATGGCATGTGAAATGGAATGGAATGGAATGGAAATTGATATGGAATTTGGAATGGAATGTTGAATGGAATGAAATCGAATGTCGAATGGAATAGAATGGAATTTGGAAAGGAAAGTGGAATGGAATGGAACATGGAATGGAATGTGAAATGGAATGTGTAATGGAAAGTGGAACGGAATGTGGAATGTAATATGGAATGAATGTAGTATGGAATGTTTAATGGAATGGAATGGAATGTGGAATGGAATGCAATGGAATGTGGAATGGAATGGAAAGGAATATGGAATGGAATGTGGAATCGAATGTGGAAAGTAACGTGGAATGGAACGTGGAATGGAATGGAAAGCAATGTGGAGTGAAAGGTGGAATGGAATGTGGAATGAAACGTGGAGTGGAACGGAATGGAATGTGTAACGGAATGTGGAGAAGAGTGTGGAGTGGAATGTGGAACGGAACGTAATGGAAAGTGGAATGGAATGTGGAAAGGAACATAAAATGGAATGGAATGGAGTGTGGTATGGAATGTGGAATGGAATGTGGTAAGGATTGGAATGTGGAAAGGAGTGGAATGGAATGTGAAATGGAATGTGGATTGGAATGGACTGGAATGTGTAATGGAATGTGGAAAGGAATGGAAAGGAATGTGGAATGGAATGGAATGGAATGTGGATTGGAAAGTGGAATGAACGTGGAATGGAACGTCAAGTGGAATGGAAAGGAATGTGGAATGGAATGGAATGGAAAGTGGAATGGAACATGGAATGGAATGTGGAAAGGAAGGGAATGGATTGTGGAATGTAATGTGGAATGCAATTGAATGGAACGTGGAATGGAATGGAATTTAACGTGGAGCGGAACGTGGAATAAAAAGTGGAACGGAATGCAATGGAATGTGGAATGGAATGTGGAATGGAATTGAATGGAACGTGGAATGGAATGTGGAATGGAATGGAATGGAATGTGGAATGGAAAGGAATGGAATGTCGAATGGACTGTGGAATGGAATGTGGAATGGAATGGAATGGAATGTGGCATGGAATATTTAATGGAATATGGAATAGAATGTGGAATGTAATGGAATGGAATGTTGAAGGGTACGTGAAATGGAATGTTGAATGGAATGGTATGGAATATGGAATGGCATGGAATGGAATGTGGAATGGATTCTAGTTGAATGGGGAATAGAATGGAATGGAATGTTATGGAATGTGGAATGGAATTGAATAGAATGTGGAATGGAATGTGGTATGCAATTGAATGGAATATCGAGTGGAACGGAATGGAATGTGAAACGGAATGGAACGTGGAATTTAATGGAATGGGATGTGGATTGGAATGAAATAGAATTTGTAATGCAATGCAATGGAATGGAATGGAAAGCGAATTGGAATTTGGAATGGAATGTGAAATGGAATGTGGAATGGAATGTGGAATGGAAAGTGGAATGGGTTGTGTTAAAGAATGTGTAATGGAACGGAATGGAGTGTGGAATGCAAAGTGGAATGGAGCAGCATGGAAAGTGTAATTGAATGTGGAATGGAATGTTGAAAGGAGTGTGGAATGGAATGTGGAATGGAACGGAATAGCGCGTGGGAAGCAAAGTGGAATGGAACGGAATGGAATTTGGAATGGAATGTGGAATGGAACGTGAAATGGAATGGAAAAGAATGTAGAATTGAACGTGCAATGGAATGTAATGGGTGGAATGGACAGTGGAATGGAACGTGGAATGGAATGGAATGGAACATGAAATGGAATGTGGAATGCAATGTGGAAAGGAATAGAATAGAATGTGGAATGGAATGGATTGGAAAGGGGAATGCAATGGAATGGAATGTGAAATGGAATGTGAATGGATAGTGAAATGGAAACTGGTATTGAATGAAGAATGGAATGGAATGGAATGTGGAATGAAATGGAATGGAACGAGGAATGGAACGTGGAATAGAAAGTGGACAGCAACGTGGAATGGAAAGTGGATTGGAAAGAAATGCATGGTGGAAGGTAGAGGAGAGCAATGTGGAATAAAATGTGGAATGGAATGGAATGGAATATCGAATGGAATGTGGAACAGAATGTGGAATGGAATGGAATGGAATGTGGAATGGAACGGAATGGAGCGTGGAATGGAATGCAATGGAAAGGAATGCGATATGGAATGCGGAATGGAACGTGGAATGGAATGGAATGGAACTTGGAATGGAATGGAATGGAACGTGGAATGGAATGTGGAATGGCAAGTGGAATGGAGTGTGGAATGGAATGTGGAATGGAATGGAATGGAATGTGGAATGGACTGTGGAATGCAATGGAAAGGAATGTGCAAAGGAATATGGAATCGAATGTGGAAGGGAATGTGGAATGGAAAGCAATGTAATGTGGAATTGAAAGTGGAAAGGAAAGTGGAATGGAAAGTGGAAATGAATGAAATGGAAAGTCGAATGGAATGTGGAATTGAACGTGGAATGGAAAGTGGAAAGGAAAGGAATGGAACTGGAAATGGAATGTGGAATGCAATGGAAAGGAATGTGGAATGGAACATAGAATGGAATGTGGAATGGAATGGAATGGAATGGAATGTGAAGCGGAATGTGGAATGGAATGTGAAATGGAATGTGGAATGGAATGGAATGTGGAATGGAATGTGCAATGGAATGGAATGGAACTCAAAAATGAATGTGGAATGTAATGTCGAAGGCAATGCGGTGGTATGCCAAATGGAAAGGGGAATGGAATGTGAAATGAAATGTGGAAAGAAATGTCGAATGGAATGGAATGGAACATGGAAAGCAATGGAGGGGAATGTGGAATGGATCATGGAATGGAACGTTGAAAGTAATGTGGAAAGGAATGCAAAGGAATGTGGAGGGGAATGTGGAATGGAATGTGGAATGGAACGTAATGGAATTTGGAATGGAATGTAGAATGGAACGTGAAATGGAATTGAAGAGAATGTAGAATTGTAATGGGACATGGAATGGACAGTGGAATGGAACATGGAATGGAATGGAAGGGAAAATGAACTGGAATGTGGAATGCAATATGGAAAGGAATAGAATGGAATGTGGAATGGAATGGAATGGAAAGGAGAATGGAATGGAATGCAATGTGAAATGGAATGTGAATGGAGAGTGAATTGGAAACTGGAATTGAATGAGGAATGGAATGGAATGGAACGTGGAATGAAATGGAATGGAAAGAGGAATGGAACGTGGAATAGAACGTGGACAGCAACGTGGAATGGAACGTGGAATGGAATGAAATGCATAGTGGAAGGTAGAGGAAAGCAATGCGGAATAAAATGTGGAACGGAATGGAATGGAAAGAGGAATGGAATGGAAGGGAATACGGAATAGAGTGAAATGGAATGGAATTTGGAAGGAAATGGAATGGAATGTGGAAAGGAATCTAATGGAAAGGAATGGAATGGAATGGAATGGAAAGTGGAACGGTATGGATTGGAATATGGAATGGAATGTGGAATAGAATGGAATGGAATATGGAATGGAATGGAATTTCTAATGGAATGGAATGGAATTTGGAAAGGAATCTAATGTAATGTAATGGAATGGAATGGAATGTGGAAAGGAATCTAATGTAATGTAATGTAATGTAATGTAATGAAATGCAATGGAATGTGGAATGGAATGGAATGCAATATTGAATGGAATGGAATGGAAAGGAATGGAAAGTGGAATGGAATGGAAGGGAATGTGAAATGGAATGTGGAATGGCATGTGGAATGGAATGAGGAAAGGAATGTGAAAAGGAATGTGGAATGGAATGGAATGGAATGTGGAATGGAATGTGGAATGGAAAGTGGAATGGAATGTGGAACGGAATGTGGAATGGAGTGTGGAATGGAATGTGTAATGGACCTTAATGCAAGGTGAAATGGAATGTGGAATGGAATGTGTAATGCAATGTCAAATATAATGCAATGGAATGTGGAATTGAACGTTGAATGGAATGGAATGGACCATGGAATGGAAGGTTTGATGGAAAGGGAAATGGATTGTTGAATGCAATGTGGAATGGAATCTGGAACGCAATGGAGTGGAATGTGGAATGGAAAGTGAAATGGATTGGAATAGCATGTGAAATGGAATGTGGTTTCGAATTTGGAATAGAACGTTCAATGCAACGCGGAATGGAATGGAATGGAATGTGTAATGGAATGTGGAATGAAATGGAATGGAATGTGGAATGGACTGGAGTGGAAACTGGAATGGAATGGAATGGAAGGTGGAATGCAATGTGGAAAGGAATGTGGAATGGAATGGAATGCAATGTGGAATGGAACGTGGAATGGAATTGATTGGACCTTGGAATGGAACATAGAATGAAAAGTGGAATTGAATAGAATGTAATTGGGAATGGAATGGAATGGAAAGTAGAATGGAATGAAACGAAATATGGAATGGAATGTGGAATGGAATGGAATGGAATGTGGAATGTAATGTGGAATGGAATGTGGAAAAGAATGTGGAATGGAAAGGTATGGAATGTGGAATGCAAAGTGGAATGGAGTGTGGATTGGAATGTCGAATGGAATGTGGAATCAATATAAAATGGAATCTGGGGTGGAATGGACAGATATGTGGAATGGAACGTGAAAGGGAATGGAATTCAAAGTGGAATTCAACGTGAAATTGAATGCAATAGGAAGTGTAATGCAACGCGGAATGGAACGTTCAATGGAATGGAATGGAAAGTGGAATGTAATGTTGAATGGAATCTTGAAAGGAATAGAATGAAATGTGGAATGGAATAGAAAGGAATGGGGAATGGAATGGAATGGAATTTGGAAGGGAATGTGGAACGGAAAGTGGAAAGGAATGTGGAATGGAATGTGGAAAGAAATGTGTAATGGAACGGAATGGAATGTGAAATGGAATGGAATCTAATGTGGAATTGGATGGAATGGAAAATGGATTGGAACGTGGAATGGAACATGGAATAGAACATGGAATAGAACTTCGAATGGAATGGAATGGAATTTGGAATGGAATTTAATGGAATGTGGAATGGAATGTGGAATGGCATGGAATGCAATGTGGAATGGAACATGGAATGCAATTTGGAATGGAATATGAAATGCAATGTGGAATGAAATCTGGAATGGAATGTGAAATTGAAAGGGAATGGAATGTGGAATGGAAAGTGGAATGGAATGTGGAACAGAATGTAATGTAATGGAATTTATTGTGGAATGGAAGGTGGATTGGAATGTAGAAAGGAATGTGGAATGGAACGTGGAATGGAACGTGGAATAGAATCAAATGGAATGTGTAATGGAATGTGGAATGTAATGGAATGTGGAATGAAATGTGGAACGTAATGTGGAATGAAATGTGGCATGGAAGGAAATGGAATGTTGAATGAAATGTGGAATGGAATGGAATTGAATGTGGAATAGAATGGAATGAAACTTGGAATGGAATGTAAAATGGAATGTGGAGTGGAACGTGGAATGGAATGAGAAATGGAATGTGGAATTTAATGGAATGCAATGGGGAATGGAATGTGGAATGGAATGGGTAATGGAATGAGGAATGTAATGGAATGGAATGTGGAATTGAATGGAATGGAATGTTGAATGCAATGTGGAATGTAATGGAATGAAATGTGGAATGGATTGTGGAATGGAAAGTGGAATGGAAAGGAGTAGAATGTGGAATGGAATGTGCAATGGAAAAGCATGGAATGTGGAAGGAATGAGGAATGGAATGTGGAGTGGAATGTGGAATAGAACGGAATGGAATGTGGAATTGAATGTGGAAGGGAAAGTGGAATGCAAAATAGAATGGAACGTGGATTGGAATGGAATGGAAAGTGGAATGGAACGTGGAATAAGATGGAATGGAAAGTGGAATGGAACGTGGAATGGGATGGAATGGAATGTGGAATGGAACATGGAGTGGAATGGAATGGTAGTGGAATGGAATGAAATGGGATGTGGAATGGAATCTGGAAGGGAATGGAACGGAATTTGGATTGGAATGTTGAATTTAATGTAGAATGCAATGTGGAATGGAACGTGGAATTGAAAGTCGAATAGAACGTGTAATGGAACATGGAATAGAATGTGGAATGGAATAGAAAGGAATGTGGAACGGAATGGAATAGAATGGAATGGAATTGAATGGAGTGGAATGTGGAATGGAATGTAGAATGGAATGGAATAGGGCGGAATGTGAAATTGCTGATGGAATTGAAGGGAATGGAACATGGAATGGAATGCGGCATGGATTGTGAAATGGAATGGAAAGGAATGTGGAATGATATGGAATGGAATGGAATGTGGAATGGAATTTGAAATGGAAGATGGAATAGAATGGAATGGAATGTGGAATAGAATGTGTAATGGAGTGGAATGGAATGTGGTATTGAATGGAATGGAAAGTGGAATGGAATCGAATGGAATGTGGAATGGAATTGAATGGAATTGAATGGAATGTGGAATGTAATGGAATGGAATGTGTAATGCAATGAGGAACGCAATGGAATGAAATGGAATGGAATTGCGAATGGAATGGATGGAATGTGGAATGGAATGGAATGTGGAATGGAATGGAATTGTATGTGGAATGGAATGGAATGGAATGTGGAATGGAATCGAATGGAATGTGGAATGGAATGTTGAATGGAATGGAATGGAATGGAATGTGGAATGGAATGCAAAGGGATAAAATGAAATGAAATGGAATGTGGAATGGACCACGGAATGCAACTTGGAATCTAAAGGAATGAATTGTGGAATGGAATGGAATTGAACCTGCAATGGAAAGGAATGGAATGTGTAATGCAATGGAATGGAATGGAATGTGGAATGGAAAGGAATGGAATTGAATGGGAAATGGAATGCATTGGAATGTGGAATGGAATATAATAGAATGTGGAATGTAACGGAATGGAATGTGGATAGGATAGAAATGGAATGGAATGTGGAATGGAATGAAATTGAAGTTGGAATTGAATGCAGTGGAATGTGGAATGGAATCGAATGGAACGTGGAATGGAATGGAATGGAATGAGGAATGGAACGGAATCGTATATGAAATTGAATGGAATGGAATTTGGAATGGAATGGAATGGAATGTGGAGTTTAAGTTGAAATGGAATGGAGTGGAATGTGGAAAGGAATGTGGAAAGGAGTGGAGTGAAATGTGGAATGGAAGGTGGAATGGAATGGTATGGAAAGAACAATGGAGTGGAATGAATCGTGAAATGAAACCTGGAATGCAACGTGGATTTGAACTTGGAATGAAAGGTGGAATGGAATGGAATGGATTGCGGAATGGAATGGAATGGAATGTGGAATGGAAGGTGGAATGGAACGTGGAACGGAACTTGCAATGGGATGTGGAATGGAATGTGAAATGGAAAGGAATGGAATGTGGAATGGAATGGAATGGAATGTGGAATAGATTGGAATGGAAAGTGGAATGGAAAGGAATGGAATGTATAATGGAAAGGAATGGAATGTGCAATGTCAAGGAATGGTATGCAATGTTGAATGGAATGGAATGGAATGGAATGGAAAGTGCAATGGAATGGAATGGAATGTCGAACGGAATAGTATGGAATGTAGAATAGAATGGAATGTGGAGTGGACTGGAATGGTATGTAATGTGGAATGGAATGCAATGGAATAGAAGGAAAAGTAAAGGAATGGGGAATGAACCGTAGAATCGAAGGTGGAATGGAATGGAATGGATTGTGGAATGGAATGGAAAGGGACGTGAAATGGAAATGAATGGAATGAGTAATCCAATTCAGTGGTATTGAATGCGGAATGGAATGCAATGTAATGAAATGGAATGTGGAATGGAATAGAATAGAATGAGGAATGGAAAGGAATGGAATGTGGAGACGATTGGAATGGAATGGAATGTGGAAAGGAATGCAATGGAATAGAATGAAATGGAATGGAGTGTGGAATGCAATGCAATGCAATGGATTGTGGAATGGGATGGAACGTGGAATGGAACGTGGAATGGAATGTGGAATGGAATGTGGAATGGAAAGTGGAATGGAAAGTGAAATGGAATTTGGAATGGAACGTGGAATGGAATGGAATGGAATGTGGAGTGGAATGTGGAATGGAAAGTGGAATGGAACGAGGAAAGGAATGGAATGGACTGTGGAATTAAATGTGCAGTGGAATGGTATGGAATGTGGAATGGAATGTGGAATAGAATGTGGAATATAATGGAATGGGATGTGGAATGGAAAGTGGATTGGAAAGGAATGGAATGTGGAATGGAATGGAATGGAACATGGAATGGAATGTGGAATGGAACATGGAGTGTTAAGTGGAATGGAATAGAATGGAACGTGGAATTGAATGTGGAATGGAACGCGGAATGGAATGGAATGAAACGTGGAATGGAATGGGATGGAATGTGGAATGGAATGGAAAGGAACGTGGAATGGAATGGAATGGAATTTGGAATGGAATGGATTGAAAATAGGAACAGACTGTGGAACGGAATGCAGAATGGAATGTGGAAAGGAATGGAATGGAATGTGGAATGGAATGGAATGGAAAGTAGTATATAATTGAATGGAAGGTAAAGAAATGCGAAATGGAATGGAATGGGATGCGGAATGCAATTTAATGGAAAGGAATGAGGAATTGAAAGGAATGGAATATGGAATGGAATGGAATGGAATGTGGAATGCAATGGAATGGAACGTGGAAGAGAATGTGGAATGGAATGTGGAATTTAGTGTGTAATGGAGTTAGGAATGGAGAGGCATGGAATGTGTAATTGAATGTTAAATGGAATGTGGAATGGAATGATGAATCGAGTGTGGAATTGAATGTGGATAGGAATGGAATTGAGTGTGGGATGGAATGTGGAATGGAACGGAATGGAATGTGGAATGGAAAGGAGAATGGAAATTGACACGGAATGGAATTGAATGTAGTATTGAACGTGGAAAGGAATGTAATGGGATGTGGAATGGAAAGTGGAATGGAACGTGGAAGGGAATGTGGAATGCTAAGTGGAAAGGAATGGTATGGAATGTGGAATGGAATGTGGAATGGAATGGAATGGAGTGGAATTTGAAATGGAATGTGGAATGGACTGTGAAATGGAAAGTGGGATTGATTGTGGAATGGAATGGAATGGAACATGGAATGAAATGGAAGGGAACATGGCACGGAACGTGGAATAGAACGTGGACAACAACGTGAAATGTAACGTGGAATGGAATGAAATGGAATGTGGAATGGAGTGGAGTACAATCTGGAATCTAATATGGAATGCAATGGAATAGAATATGGAATGGAATGTGGAAAGGAATGTGGAATGGAATGGAATGGAATGTGGAATGGAATGGAATGGAATGTGGAATGGAATGTGGAATGGAATGGAAAGGATAGTGGAATGAAATGTGGAAAGGAATGCGGAATGGAACGGAAAGGAATGTGAAATGGAATGGAATGGAATGTGGAATGGAATGTGGAAAGGAATGGAA
The DNA here is from genome assembly GCF_028885625.2 of Pongo pygmaeus. Lineage (NCBI taxonomy): Eukaryota > Metazoa > Chordata > Mammalia > Primates > Hominidae > Pongo > Pongo pygmaeus. The sequence continues at coordinate 8,397,027 of NC_072386.2, read as the reverse complement.
TGGAATGTGGAATGGAATGTGAAAAGTAATGTGGAATCAAACGGAATGGATTGTGGAATGGAATGTGGAATGGAGTGTGGAATGTAATGTGGAAAGGAACCGAATGGAATGTGGAACGGAATGGGCAATGGAATATGGAATGGAATGGAATGGAATGTGGAATGGAACGGAATGGAATTTGGAATGGAATGGAATGGAAAGTGGAATAGAATGGAATGGAAAGGAAAGTGGAATGGAATGTGAAATGGAATGGAATGGAAAGTGGAATGGAACGGAATGGAACGTGGAATGGAATGGAATGGAACGTGGAATGGAACATGGAATGGAACGTGTAATGGAATGTTGAATGGGATGTGGAACGGAATAGAATGGAAAGTGGAATGGAATGAGGAATGCGATGGAAAGGAATTTGCAAAGGAATATGCAATGGAATCTGGAGCGTACTTTGGAATGGAACGCAATGGAATGTGGAATGGAATGTGGAACAGAACGTGGAATGGAAAGTGGAATGTAATGGAATGGAAAGTGGAATGGAATGTGGAATGCAACGTGGAATGGAAATTGGAATAAAATGGAATGGAACGTGGAATACAATGTGCAATGGAATGGAAAGGAATGTGAAATGGAATGTAGAATGGAATGTGAAATTGAAAGTGATATTGAATGAAATGGAACGTAGAATGGGACGTGGAATGGAATGTGGAATGGAATGGAATGGAACGTGGAATGGAATGTGGAATGGAATGGTAAGGAATGTGGAATGGAATGTGCAATGAAATGGAATGGAATGTGCAAAGGAATGTGGAAGGGAATGGGGAAGGGAATGCAATGGTATGGGAAGTGCAATGTGGAATGGAATGTGAAATGGAATGTGGAAAGAGATATCAAATGGAATGGAATGGAACACGGATTGGAAAGGAATGGATCGTGGAATGGAACATGGAACGGAATGTGGAATGGAACATTGAATGGAATGGAATGGAATGTGGAATGGAATGTGGAATGCAAAGGAATGGAATGGAATGGAATGTGGAATGGAACCTAGAAAGGAACAAGAAATGCAGTATGCAACGAATAGGAATGGAATGTGGAATGGAATGTGGATGGAACGTCTAATTGAACGTGGAATGGAATGGAAAGGAATGTGGAATGGAATATGGAATGAAATGTGAAATGCTACGTGGAATGGAATGTGAATTGCAACATGGAGTGGAATGGAATAGAATGTGGAACGGAACGCGGAATTGAATGAAAGGGAACATGGAATGGAACGTGGAATGGAATGGAATGTAACGTGAAATATAACGTGGAATGGAAGTTGGAATGGAAAGTGGAATGGAAAGTTTAATGGAATGGAATGGAATGTGGAATGGAATGCAGAAAGGAATGTGGAATGGAATGGGAAGTGTAATGGAATGGAATGTGGAATGGAATGTGGAAATCAATGGAATGGAATGTGCAATGGAATGTAATGGTTTTAGGAATGGAATGAGGAATGCAATGGAATGGAATGTGGAATTGAATGTGGAATGGAATGTGGAAACAAATGTGGAATGGAACGGAGTGGAATAGGAAATGGAATGTGAAATGGAATGTAGAACGGAATGTGAAATGGAAAGTAGAACAGAAAGTGGAATGGAATGTGGAATAGAATGAGGAATGGAAAGTGGAATGGAATGGAGTGGAATGTGGTATGGAATGTGAAACGGAATGGAATGGAATGTGAAATGGAAACTGGATTGGAATGTGGAATAGAACGTGAAATGGAATGTGGAGTGGAACGTGTAATGGAATGGAATTGGAATGTAAGTATTGGGTTGTGGAATGGAATGTGGAATGCAATGGAATGGAATGTGGAATGTAATGTGAAATGTAATGTGGAAAGGAATGTGGAATGTAAGGGAATGGATTATGAAATGGAATGTAGAATGGAATGGAATGGAATGTGGAACGGAATCTAGAATTGAAAGTGTAATGGAATGCGGAATGGAATGTGGAAAGGAATGTGGAATGGAAAGGAATGGAATGTTGAATGGAATGTAGAATGGAGTGTGGAATGGAATGGAGTGCAATGTGGAACGGAATGTGAAATGGGATGGAATGGAATGTGAAATGGAATGTGGCAGGCAATGTGGAATGGAATGTCAAAAGTAATGGAATTCAATGTGGAATTGAACGTGGAATGGAAAGGAATGGAATGCGGAATGGAATATGGAATGGAATGGAATGCAATGTGGAATGGATTGTGGAATGGAATGTGGAATGGAATGGAGTGAAATGTGGAATGGAATGTGAAATGGAATGAAATGGAATGTGAAATGGAATGTGGATAGGAAAATGGAATATACCGAGAAGGTGAACGTCTAATGGAATGGAATGGAACGTGTAATGGCAATTGGAATGGAATGGAATGGAATGTGGAATGAAATGTGGAATTGAAAGGAATGGATTGTGGATGGAATGTGGAATGGAATGGAATGGAATATGGAATAGAATGGAATTGAATGTGTAACTGAATGTGGAATGGAATGTGGAATGGAATGGAATGGAATGTGGAATGGAATGTGGAATGTAATGGAATGCAAGGGAATGGAATGTGGAATGGAATGGAATGCAAGGGAATGAAATGCGGAATGCAATGGAATAAAATGTGGAATGCAATATAATATAATAGAATGTGAAATTGATTGGAATGGAATGTGGAGTAGAATGGAATGGAATGTGGAATGCAATGGAATGGAAAGTGGAATGGAATGGAATGGAGCGTGGAAACAATGTGGAATGGAATGTGGAAAAGAAAGTGGAATGCAATGTTGAAAGGAATGGAATGGAATGTGGAATGGAACGTTGAATAGATTGTGGAATGGGTTGTGGAATGGAATGGAATGGAATGTGGAATGGAATGTGGAATGGTATGTGGAATGGAGTGTGTAATGGAATGTGGAATGGAAAGGAAAGAAATGTGGAATGGAAAGTTTAATGGAGTGTGGAATGGAATGTGGAATGGAACGGAAAGAAATGTGGAATGGAATGTTTAATGGAGTGTGGAATGGAATGTGGAATGGAATGGAAAGGAATGTGGAATGCAATGTAGAATTTAATGTGCAATGGAATGGAGTGGATTGTGAAATGTAATGGAATGGTATGGTACGGGATATGGAATGGAATGCAACGGAATGTGGATTGGAAAGTGCAAAGGAACGAGGAATGGAACGTGGAAAGTAAGGTGGAATGGATTGGAATGAAATGTGGAATGGAATGTGTAATGAAATGGAATGGAAAGTGTAATGGACTGTTGGATGCAAAGGAATGGAATGTGGAATGGAATGTGAAATGGAACGCGGAATAGAATTTCGAATGGTAAGTGGAAAGGAATGTGGAATGAATTTGCATGGAATGTGGAATGGAATGGAATGGAAACTGGAATAGAACGGAATGGAATGGAATGTGGAATAGAATAGTATGGAAGGGAATGCGGAATGGAATGGAATGGAATGTAGAAAGCCATATAATGCAGTGGAATGTGAAATGGAATGGTATGGAATGAGGAACGGAATGGAGTGGAATGTGTAATTGAATGGAATGGAAAGTGTAATGGAATGTGGAATGGAATGTGGAAAGGTATGTAGAATGGAATGGAATGGAAAGTGGAATGGAATGGAATGGAATATGGAAAAGGATGGAATGGAATATAATGTCGAATGCAATTGAATTGAATGTGGAATCAAATAGAATTAAATATGGAATGCAAAATAATGGAAGGGAATGAGAATTTAAATGGAATAGAATGTGGAATGAAATGTAACGGAATGTGGAATGGAATGGAATGGAATGTGGAATAGAATGGAATGGAATGAAATGAGTAATGGAATGTGGAATGGAAGGTGGAATGGAATGTGGAATGTAATGGAATGGAACATGGATTGGAATGGAACGGAAAGAAAAGTGAAACGGAATGGAACGTGGAATGGAATGGAGTGGAATGTGGATTGTAATAGAATGGAATGTGTAAAGTAAGGGAATGGAATTAAATGGAAAGTGAAATTGAACGTGGAATGGACTGTGAAATGGAATGTGTAATCAAATGGAATGGAATGGAATGAAAAGTGAAATGGAATGTGGAATGAAAACTGGAATGGAAAGTGGAATGGAATGAAATGGAACGAGGAATGGAATGGAATTGATCATGGAGTGGAATGGAATGGAACGTGGAATGGATCGTGGAACGGAAAGTGGAATGGAATGTGGAAAAGAATGGAATGGAATGTTGAACGGAAAGTGGAATGGAATGGAGTGGAATGTGGAATGGAATGAGGAATAGAAAGGAATGGAATTTGGTTGGAATGTATTTGGAACGTGGAATGGATTATAGAATTAAATGTAGAATGGAATGTGTAACGGAATGGAATGTAATGCGGAATGGAAAGTCGAATGGAATGTGGAATGTAATGTGCAATTGAACGTGGAATGGAATGGAATGGAACGTCGAATGCAATGTGGAATTGAATGGATTGGAATGTCGAAAGGAATGTGGAATGGAATGTGGAATGAAATGGAATGGAATGTGGAAAGGAATGTGGAGTGGAATGGAATGGAATGGAATGTAGAATGGAATGTTGAGTGGAATGTGGAATGGAATGTGGAATTGAATGTAATGGACTGTGGAATGGAATGTACAATGTAATGTGGAATGGAATGTGGAATGGAATGTGGAATGGATTGTGGAATGGAATGTGGAATGGAAAGCAAAATAATGTAAAATGGAATGTGGAATGGAATGGAATGGAATGGTATGGAATATGGCATGGAATATGGATTGGAAAGGAATGGAATTGTTTGGAATATTGAATGGAATGGAATCGAATGTGGAATGGAACGTGGAAAGGAAGGGGAATGGAACGTGGAATGCAACGTGGAATGGAAGGTGCAATAGAACCGAATGGAACGTGGAATGGAATGTCGAATGGAAAGGAATGGAAAGTGTAAGGGAATCTGGGACGGAATGTAATGGAATGTGGAATGGAATGTGGAATGGAAAGTGGAATAGAATGTGGAATTGTATGTGGAATGGAATGTGGAATGTAATTGAATGGAATGTGTAATGGAATGGAATGGGAAGAAATGGAATGTGGAACAGAATGGAATAGAATGGAACGTGCAATAGAATGGAATGGAATGGAATGGAATGCGGCATGGAATGGAATGGAATGCAGAATGCAATGTAATGGAATGTGGAATGTAATGTAGAATGGAATGGAAGGTATATGCACTGGAACGTGGAAGTGAAGGTGCAATGGAATGGAATGGAAAGTATAATGGAATACGGAATGGACTGGAATCGAATGTGGAATGGAGTGTGGAATGGAATGATGAATGGAAGGGGAACGGATTGGAATGGAATGTGGAATGGAATGGAATGGAATGTGAAATGGAATGTGTAAAGAAATGTGGAATGGAATGATGAATGGAATGTGGAATGTAATGTGGAATGGAATGGAATGGAGTATGGAATGGAACGTGGAATGGAATGAAATGGAAAGTGTAATGGAATGTGGAATGAAATGGAATGGAATTTGGAATGGAAAGTGGAATTGAATGTGGAATTGAATGTGGAATGTATTGGAATGGAATGTGGAATGTGGAATGGAATGTGGAATGGATTGTGGAATTGAATGGAATGGAATGTTGAATGAAATTTTGAATGGAAGTTGGAGGGAATGTGGAATGGAATGGAATGGAATGTGGAATGGAATGGAATGGAATGTGGAATGGAAAGGAATGTAGAACGGAATTTAGAATGGAACCTGGAATGGAACGTACAATGGAAAGAGGAATGTAAAATACAATAGAATGTGGAATGGATTAGAATGGAATGTGGAATGGAATGGAATGGAATGTGGAATGGAAAAGAATGGAATGTGGAATGGAATGGAAAGGAATATGGAAAGGAAAATAATGGAATTAGGAATGGAATGTGGAATGCAATGGAATGGAAAGGAATGTGGAATGGAATGTAATGGAATGGCATGTGGAATTGAAGTTGGAATGAAATGGAATGGAAGGTGAAGGGGAATGTGGGATGGAATGTGGAATGGTTTGTGGAATGGAATGGAATGGAAAGTGGAAAGGAATTGAATGAAATGGAAAGTGGAACGGAAGGTGGAATTGAATGGAAAGGAAAGTAGAGTGGAATGTGACATGGAATGGCATAGAAAGTGGAATTGAGCATAATAGAATGTGGAATGGAATCGAATGGAATTTGGAATAGAATGGAATGGAATTGAATGGCACGTGGAATGGAATGGTATGGAACGTGGAATGAAATGGAATGATAAGTGGAATGGAATGGAATGATATGTGGAATGGAATGGAATGGGATGTGGAATGGAATGTGGAATGGAATGTAAAAGAATGTGGAATGGATTGTGGAATGGAATGGATTGGAATGTGGAATGGAATGGAATGAAACGTGGAATGGAGCGTGGAATGGAATCAGGAATGGACCGTGAAATGGAAAGTGGAAGGGAAGGTGGAATGGAATGCAATGGAATGTGGAATGGAATGGAATGGAATGTGGAATGCAATGGAATGGAACGTGGAATTGAAAGGAATGGAAATTTTAATGGAAAAGAATGAAATGTGGAATGCAAAGGAACAGTATTGAATGTGGTATGTAATTGAATGGAATGGAACGGAATGTGCAATGGAATGGAAATGGATGAGGAATGGAATGGAATGGAATGTGGAATGGAATGGAATGGAATGTGTAATGGAAAGCAAAGGAAAAGAATATAATGGAATGGATTGTGGAATGGAACGTGGAATTGAATGGAATGGAAGGTGGAAGGGAACTTGGAATTGAAAGTAGAACTGAACGTGGTACGGAATGCAGAATGCAACGTGGAATGGAATGTGAAATGGAATGTGGAATGGAACGTGGAATGGACTGGAATGGAACGTATAATGGAAAGTGGAATGGAATGTGGAATGGAATGCGGAAAGGAGTGTGGAATGGAATGGAACAGAATGTGGTTAGAATGTGGAATGGAATGTGGAATGGATTGTGGAATGAAATGTGGAATGGAATGTGTAACAGAACGGAATGTTATGCGGAATGGAATGTGGAATGGAATGGAATGGAACTTGGAATGAAATGCGGAATGGAATGGAATGGAATGTGGAAAGAAATGTGCAAAAGAATGCTGCAATGGAATGGCATGGAATATGGAATGGAATGTGGAATTGAATGGAATGGAATGTTTTATGGAATGCAGTGCAATGTGGAATATAATGTGGAATTGAGTGGAATGGAATGTGGAATGGAATGTGGAATGGAATTTGTAATGCAAAGGAATGAAATGTGGAATGTCATGTGGAATATAAAGTGTAATGCAAAGTTGAAAGGAATGTAATGCTATGTGGAATGGAACTTGGAATGGCTTGGAATGGCACGTGGTGTGGAACGTGGAATGGAACGTGGAAGGGAATGAGGAATGGAATGAATTGTGGAATGGAATGCAATCAAAAGTGGATTGAAATGTGAAATTGACTTGTAATGGCATTTTGAATGGAATGGAGAGGAATGTGGAATGAAATGTGGAATGGAATGGAATGGAATGTGGAATGGAATGCTGAATGGAATGCAATGGAATGAGAAAGGAATGGAATGCGGAATGCAATGGAATGCAGTGTGGACGGAAAGTAATGGAATGTGGAATGGAATGGAATGTAAAATGGAATGTGAAACGGAATGTGGAATGGAATGTATAATGGAATGTGGAATGGAATGTGAAATGGAATGTGAAATGGAATGTAAAATGGAATGTGGAATGAAGTTTGTAACGGAACGAAATGGAACATGGAATGGAATGGAAAGAACGTGGAATGGAATGGAATGGAATGCCAAATGGAATGGAAAGTAACGTGGAATGGAATGGATGGTAGCATGAAAAGGAATGGGACAAGGAATGGAATGGAATGGAATTTGAAATGGAATGGAATGGAATGAGGATGGAAAGGAATGGAATGTGGAATGGAATGAAATGGAATGTGAAATGGAATGTGGAATGGAAATGAATGGAATGAGGAATGGAATGCGGAATGGAATGGAATGCGGATTGGAATGGAATGGAATGCAATGTGTTATGGAATGGAGTAGAATGGAATGTAATTTGGAAAGGAATGTGAAATGGAATGGAGTGGAATGTGTAATGGAATGTGGAATGGAATGGAATGGAATGAGGAATGGAATGTCGAATGGAATGGGATGGAATGTGGAATGCAATGGAATGGAATGGTATAGAATGTGGAATGGAATGTGGAATGGAATGGGATGTAATATGGATTGGAATGGAATGGAGTGGAATGTGGAATGGAATGGATCTGAATGTCGAATGGAATATAATGGAATGTGGCATGGAATGTGGAATGGAAAGTGGAGTGGAATGGAATTTAATGTGGAACAGAAGGTGGAATGGAATGGATTGGAATGTGGAATGCAATGCAATGTGGAATGGAGTGGAATGGAATGTGGAATGGAATGGAATTAACCGTGGAATGGAATGTGGAATGGAATGGGCTGGAATGTGAAATGGAATGTAGAATGGAAAGTGGAATGGAATTGAATGCAATGTGGAATGGAATGGAATGCGGAATGGAATGTAATGGAATGTGGAATTGATAGCAATGTAATGTGGAATGGAATGGAAAGGAATGTAGAATGAAACTGAATTGAAAAGAATAGAATGTGGAATGGAATTGAATGGAATGTGGTATGGAATGTGGAATGGAAAGTTGAAAGGAATGGAACAGAATCTGGAATGGAATGTACAATGGAATGGAACGGAATGTGGAATGGAATGTAATGGAATATGGAATGCAATGTGGTATGGGATGTAGAATGGAATGCAATGAAATGTGGATTGGAAACTGGAATGGAACGGAATGGAATGTGGAAGGGAATATAGAATGCAATATGGAATGGAAAGTCTGAGAGAATGTGGAATGGAATCTGGAATGGAATGTGGAATGGAATGTGGAATGGATGTTGGAATGGAATGGAATAGAATGTGGAATGGAACGTGAAATGGAACAGAATGGAACATGGAATGGAATGTGGAATGGAACATGGAATGGAATGTGGAATGGAACGTGGAATGGAATGTGCAATGGAAAGTGGAATGGAGCGTGGAATGGAATGTGGAATGCAATGTGGAATGGAACGTGGAATGGAATGGAATTGAATGTGGAATGGAACTTAGAATGGAATTGAATGGAAATTGGAATGGAACGTCTAAAGTAATGTGGAATGGAACTTGGAATGAAAAGTACACTGGAATGTGGAATGGAACGTGGAATGCCGTGAAATGGAACGTGGAATGGAATGTGCAATGGAATGTCGAATGGAACGTCTAATGGAATGGAAGGGAAAGTGGAATGGAAAGTGGAATGGAACGTGGAATGGAGAGCGTGGAATCGAATGGAATGGAAAGTGGAATGGAAACGAAAGGAATGAAATGGAATGTGGCACGGAATGTGGAATGAAACGTGGAATTGAATTGAATGGAATGTGGAATGGAATGTGGAATGGAATGTGGAATGGAATGGAATGGAAAGTGGAATGGAATGTGGAATGGAATGTGGAATGGAAAGGAATGGAGAGGAAAGTGGAAAGGAATGTGGAATGGAATGTGGAACGGAACGGAATGGAATGTGGAATGGAATGTGGAATGGAACGTGTAATGGAATGGAATGGAACGGAATGGATTGTAGAATGGAATGTTGAATGGAATTCGGAAAGGAACTTGGAATGGAAAGGAATGGAAAGTGGAATGGGATGGAAAGGAATGTTGAATGAAACGTGGAATGGAATGGAATGGAACTTGGAATGGAATGTGCAATGGAAAGTGGAATGGAACGTGGAATGGAAAGGAATATAAGCCGGAGTGGAACACGGAACGGAATGGCATGGAGCATTTAATGGAATGTGGAATGGACTATGGAATGGAACGTGAAATGGAATGTGGAATGGATTGGAAAGGTATGTGTAATGGAATGTGGTTTGGAATGTGGAATGGAATGCAAGGCAATGTGGAATGGAACGAGGAATGGAATGGAATGTGGAATGGAATGTAATGGAATGTGGAATGGAATGGAATGGAACGTTTAATGGAATGTGGAATGGACTGTGTAATGGCATGTGAAATGGAATGAGGAAAGGATTGAAATGGAATGTGGAATGGAATGCAGAAGGGAATGTGGAATGGAATGCAAGGCAATGTGGAATGGAATGTGGAATGGAATGTAATGGAATGTGGAATGGAATGTACTGGAATGTGGAATGGAATGTAATGGAATGTGAAATGTAACATAAAGGAATGCGGAATGGACTGTGGAATGGAATGTAATGGAATGTGGAAAGGAATGTGCAATGGAAGGTAATGGAATGTGGAATGGAATGTTGAATGGAATGCAGAATAGAATGTTGAATGGAACAGAATGGAATGGGAAGTGCAATGGAACTTCAAATGGAATGGAATGGAATGTGGAATGCAATATGAAATGTAGAGTGCAATGTAATGTGGGATGGAATGGAATGGAATATGGAATGCAAAGGAAAGGAATGTTGAATGGAATGTTGAATGGAATGGAATGGAATTTGGAATGGAATGTGGAGTGGAATGGAATGGACTGTGGAATGGAATGGAATGGAATATCGCCTGGAACGTGAAATGGAATGGAATGTGGAAGGGAATGTGGAATGGAACGTGGAATGAAATATAGAATGGAATTGAATGGAATGTGGAATGGAGTTTTTAATGGAATGTGGAATGGAATGTGGAGTGGAATGTGAAATGGAGAGTGGAAAGGAGTGGAATGGAAAATGGAATGGAAAGTTGAATGGATGGTGGAGTAGATCGTTGAATGTAATGGAATGGAACGTGGAATTGAACGGGGAATGGGATGTGGAAAGGAATGGAATGGAATGGAAAGGAATGTGGAATGGAATGGAATGGAATGTGGAATGGAATGGAATGGAATATGGAATGGAATGTGGAATGGAATGTGGAGTGGCACGTGGAATGCAATGGAGTGTAAAGTGGAATGGAATGTGAAATGGAACGTAGAATGGAATGTAATGTGAAATGGAAAGTGGAATGGAATGGAATGGAATGGGGAATGGATCGTGGAATGGAACGTGGAATGGAATGTTGAAAGGAAAGTGGAAAGGAATGGAACGGAATGTGGAATGGAATGGAATGGAATGTGGAATGGAATGGAATGAAATATGGAATGGAATGTGGAATGGAATGTGGAGTGGCAAGTGGAATGCAACGGAGTGTAATGAGGAATGGAATGTGAAATGGTACGTAGAATGGAATGGAATGTGAAATGGAACGTGGAATGGAATGGAGAATGGATCGTGGAATGGAACATGGAATGGAATGTTGAAAGGAAATTGGAATGGAATGGAGTGGAATGTGGAATGGAACGTGGAATGGAATGCAATGGAACGTGGAATGGAATGGAATGGAACGTGGTATGGAATGTGGAATGGAACGAGAATTGAATATGCAATGGAATGTGGAATGGAACGTGGAATGGAAGGGAATGGAAAATGGAATAGAACGTGGAATGGAATGGAATGGAATGTGGAATGGAATGTTGAATGGAATGGACTATGCAATGGAATGTGGAATGGAATGTGGAATGCAATGGAACGGAACGTGGAAATGAATGTGGAATGGAATGTATTTGGAAATTAGAATGGAATGGAATGGAATGTGGAAGTGAATGTGGAATGAAATGGAATGGAATATGGAAAGGGATCTGGAATGGAATGGAATGGAATGTGGAAGGGAAAGTGGAAATGAATGAGGAATGGAATGGAATGGGATGTGGAATGGAATGTGGAATCGAATGGAATGGAATGAGGAAGGGAATGTGGAATGGAATGTGGATTGCAATGTGGAATGAAATGGAATGGAATGTAGAATGGAATATGGAATTGAATGGAATGGAATGTCTAATGAAATGTTCAATGCAATGGAATGGAATGTGGAATGCAAAGTGGAATAGAATGTGGAATGGAATGGAATGGAATGTGGAAGGGAATGTGGAATGGAATGTGGAATGGAATGTGCTATGTTATGTGGAATAGAATGTGGAATGGAATGGAATCTGGAATGGAATATGGAATAGTATGCAACAGAATGTGGACTGGAAAGTGGAGTGGCCTGTGGTATAGAACGGAACGGAATGTGGAATGGAATGTGGAATGGAACGTTTTATGGAACGCAATGGAATGTCGAATGCAATGTGCAATGGAATGTTCAATGGATTGTGGAATGGAATTAGAAAGGAATGTGGAATGGAACGTGGAATGGAATTCAGTGGTATATGGCCTGGAATGTGGAGTGGCATGTGGAATAGAACGGAATGGAACGTGGAATGGAATGTGGAATGGAACGTGTTATGGAACGGAATGGAATGTGGAATGCAATGTACAATGGAAAGCGGAATTCATGGTGGAACGGTATGGTATGGAATGTGGAATGGATAGTAGAATGGAATGGAATGGAATGGAATGTGGACCTCAAAATGGAATGTGGCGTGGAATGTAATGTGGGATGGAATGGAATGGAATATGGGACGCAAAGAAAAGGAATGTTGAAAGGAATGTTGAAAGGAATGGAATGGAATTTGGAATAGAATGTGGAGTGGAATGGAATGGACTGTGGAATGGAATGGAATGGAATGTGGAATGTAAGTGGAATGGAATGGAATGGAACGTGGAATGGAACATAGAATGGAATTGAATGGAATGTGGAATGGAGTTTTTAATGGAATGTGGAATGAAATGTGGAGTGGAACGTGTAATGGAAAGTGGAATGGAGTGGAATGGAAAATGGAACGGAAAGTGGAATGGAAGGTGGAATAAATCGTTGAATGGAATGGAATGGAATGTGGAAGTGAATGTGGAATGAAATGGAATGGAATATGGAAAGGGATCTGGAATGGAATGGAATGGAATGTGGAAGGGAAAGTGGAAATGAATGAGGAATGGAATGGAATGGGATGTGGAATGGAATGTGGAATCGAATGGAATGGAATGAGGAAGGGAATGTGGAATGGAATGTGGAATGGAATGTGCTATGTTATGTGGAATAGAATGTGGAATGGAATGGAATCTGGAATGGAATATGGAATAGTATGCAACGGAATGTGGACTGGAAAGTGGAGTGGCCTGTGGTATAGAACGGAACGGAATGTGGAATGGAATGTGGAATGGAACGTTTTATGGAACGCAATGGAATGTCGAATGCAATGTGCAATGGAATGTTCAATGGATTGTGGAATGGAATAGAAAGGAATGTGGAATGGAACGTGGAATGGAATGCAGTGGTATGTGGACTGGAATGTGGAGTGGCATGTGGAATAGAACGGAATGGAACGTGGAATGGAATGTGGAATGGAACGTGTTATGGAACGGAATGGAATGTGGAATGCAATGTACAATGGAAAGCGAAATTCATGGTGGAACGGTATGGTATGGAATGCGGAATGGATAGTAGAATGGAATGGAATGGAATGGAATGTGGATCTCAAAACGGAATGTGGCGTGGAATGTAATGTGGGATGGAATGGAATGGAATATGGGACGCAAAGAAAAGGAATGTTGAAAGGAATGGAATGGAATTTGGGATAGAATGTGGAGTGGAATGGAATGGACTGTGGAATGGAATGGAATGGAATGTGGAATGAAAGTGGAATGGAATGGAATGGAACGTGGAATGGAACATAGAATGGAATTGAATGGAATGTGGAATGGAGTTTTTAATGGAATGTGGAATGAAATGTGGAGTGGAACGTGTAATGGAAAGTGGAATGGAGTGGAATGGAAAATGGAATGGAAAGTGGAATGGAAGGTGGAATAAATCGTTGAATGGAATGGAATGGAATGTGGAATTGAACAGTGAATGGAATGTGGAACGAAATAGAATTGAATGTGGAAAGGAATATGGAATGCAATGGAAAGGAATGTGAAATGGAATGGAATTTAATGTGGAATGGAATGGAATGGAATATGGAATGGAATGTGGAAAGGAATGTGGAGTGGCGTGTGGAATGCAATGGAGTGTATTGTGGAATGGAATGTGAAATGGTACGTAGAATGGAATGTAATGTGAAATGGAACGTGGAATGGAATGGAATGGAATGAGGAATCAATCGTGGAATGGAACGTGGAATGGAATGCTGAAAGGAAAGTGGAATGGAAAGGAATGGAATGTGGAAAGGAATGGAATGGAATGTGGAATGGAATGGAATGGAATATGGAATGGAATGTGGAATGGAATGTGGAGTGGCACGTGGAATGCAACGGAGTGTAATGTGGAATGGAATGTGAAATGGTATGTAGAATGGAATGTATTGTGAAATGGAACGTGGAATGGAATGGAATGGAATGGGGAAAGGATCGTGGAATGGAACGTGGAATGGAATGTTGAAAGGAAAGTGGAATGGAATGGAATGGAATGTGGAATGGAACGTGGAATGGAATGCAATGGAACGTGGAATGGAATGGAATGGAACATTGTATGGAATGTGCAATGCAATGAGGAATTGATTGTGCAATAGAATGTGGAATGGAACGTGGAATGGAATGGAATGGAAAGTGGAATAGAACGTGGAATGGAATGGAATGGAATGTGGAATGGAATGTGGAATGGAATGGACTATGGAATGGAATGTGGAATGGAATGTGGAATGCAAAGGATTCGAACGTGGAAATGAATGTGGAATGGAAAGTGGAATGGAATGGAATGGAATGTGGCAGGGAATGTGGAATGAAATGGAATGTAATGTGGAAAGGGATCTGGAATGGAATGGAATGGAATGTGGAAGGGAAAGTGGAAATGAATGTGGAATGAAATGGAATGGATTGTGGAATGGAATGTGGAATGGAATGAGGAAGGGAATGTGGAATGGAATGTGGATTGCAATGTGGAATGAAATGGAATAGAATGTAGAATGGAATATGGAATGGAATGGAATGGAATGTCTAATGAAATGTGCAATGGAATGGAATGGAGTGTGGAATGCAAAGTGGAATAGACTGTGGAATTGAATGGATTGGAATTTTGGATGCATTGTGGAATGGAATGGAATGGAATGTGGAAGGGAATATGGAATGGAATGTGGAATGGAATGTGGTATGTAATGTGGAATAGAATGTGGAATGGAATGGAATGGAATCTGGAATGGAATGCGGAATAGTATGCAACAGAATGTGGACTGGAAAGTGGAGTGGTATGTGGTATAGAACGGAATGGAATGTAGAATGGAATGTGGAATGGAACGTTTTGTGGAACAGAATGGAATGTGGAATGCAATGTGCAATGGAATGTTCAACGGACTCTGGAATGTAATGGAAAGGAATGTGGAAAGGAACGTGGAATGGAATGCAGTGGAAAGTGGACTGGAATGTGGAGTGGCATGTGGAATGAAACGGAACTGAAAGTGGAATGGAATGTGGAATGGAATGTGTTATGGAACGGAATGGAATGTGGAATGCAATGTGTAATGGAATGTGGAATTCATGGTGGAATGGAATGGTATGGAATGTGGAATCGAAAGTAGAATGGAATGGAATGAAATGTGGAATACAACGTGGAATGGAATGGAATGGACAGTGGAATGGAACGTCGAATGGTATGTGTAATGTAAAAGAATGGAATGTAGAATGGAATGGAATGGAATGTGGAATGGATTGGAATGGAATGTGGAATGGATTGGAATGGAATGTGGAATGGAGTGGAATGGAATGTGGAATGCAAAGAAATGGAAAGTGGAATTGAAAGGCGTGGAATTGAAAGGCATGGAACTTGGAATGGGACATGGAATAGAACATGGATTTCAACGTTGCATGGAACGTGGAATGCAATGTCGAATAGATTGGAATGGAAAGTACAACGGAATTGAATGTAGAAAGAATGGAATGGGATGTGGAATGGAAAGGAATGGAATGCAGAATGGAACGTGGAATGGAATGGAATGGAATGTGGAATGGAAAAGAATGGAATGTGGAATGGAATGGAATGTGGAAATGAATGGAATGGAATGTGTAATGGAATGGAAAGGAAAGTGAAATAGAATGTGGAAAAATATGTGAAATGGAATGCGGAATGGAATGTGAAACTGAATGAAATGGAAAGTGGAAAGGAATGGAATGGAACGTGAAATGGAATGGAATGGAACTTGGAATGGAACGTGTAAAGGATCATGTAATGGAAAGTGGAATGGAATGTGGAATGGAATGTGGAATGGATGGAATCGAAAGTGGTATGAATCGTTGAATGGAATGGAATGAAATGTGGAAAGGAATGTGGAATGGAATGCAATGGAATGAAAATGGAATGTGGAATGGAATGGAATGGAATGTGGAATGGAATGGAATGGAATGTGGAATGGAATGGAGTGAAATAGAATTTAAAGTGTAATAGAATGTGGAAAGAAATGTGAAATGGGATATGGAATGGAATGTGGAACGGAATGAATTGCAACGTGGAATGGAATGGAATGGAATGGAAAGGAATGGAATGGAATGGAACGTGGAATGGAACATCGAATGGAACGTAGAATGGAAAGTGGTATGAAATGTGGAATGGAATAGAATGGAATGTGGAATGGAATGTGTAAAGGAATGCAATGGAATGAGAATGGAATGTGGAAGGGAATGGAATGGAATGTGGAATGGAATGTTGAATGGAATGTGGAATGGAATGTGGAATGCAATGGGCAATGGAACGGAATGTAATGTGGAATGGAATGTGGAATGGAATGTGGAAGGGAATATGGAAAGGAACAGAATGGAATGTGGAATGGAATGTGGAAGGGAATATGGAAAGGAACAGAATGGAATGTGGAAGGGAATATGGAATGCTGAATGGAATGTGGAATCGAATGTGGAATGGAATGTGGAATGGAACGGAATGGAATGTGGAGTGGAATGTGTAACGGAATGTGGACTGAATCGTGTAATGGAATGTGGAATGGAACGGAATGGAAAGTGGAATGCAACGTGGAAAAGAAAGGAATGGAATGCGGAATGGAATGGAATGGAACGTAGAATGGAATGGAACGGAATTTGGAATGGAATGGAATGGAAAGTGAAAGGGAACGTGGAATGGAATGTGGAATTGAATGTTTAATGGAATGGTATGTGGAATGGAATGGAATGGAATGCAATAAATAAATGGAATGGAATGTGGAATGGAATGGAATGGAATATGGAATGGAATGGAATGGAATGGAATGGAATGTGGAATGGAATGTAATAGAATACAGTGGAATGGAATGTGGAATGGAATGGACTGTGGAATGGAATATAATGTGGAAAGAATGAAATGGACTGGAATGAAATTGACTGGAATGTGGAATGGATTGGACTGCAATGTGGATGGGAACGAAATGGAATGGAATGGAATGGAATGGAATGTGGAATGGAATGTGGAATGGATTGGAAAGGAAAGTGGAATGGAATGGAAAGGAATGCGGAATGCAAAGGAATGGAATGTGGAATGGAATGGATTTGAATGTGGGATGGAATTTAATTGAATGTGGAATGGAATGTTGGTTGGAATGGAATAAAATGCAGTGGAATAGAATGTGGAAAGGAAAGGAATGGAAAGCAGAAAGGAACAGAATGTTGAATGGAATGAATTGGAATGGAAAGAAATGGAAAGGAATGTGGAAAGGAATGGAATGGAATGTGGAAAAGAATGTGGAATGGAATGGATTAAAATGTGGAATGTAATGTGGAATGGAATGTTGAATGGAATGTGTAATGTAATGGAATGGAATGGAATGTGGAAAGGAATGTGGAAAGGAATTTGGAATGGAATGGAAGCAAATGTGGAATGGAATGAGGAAAAGAATGGAATGGAATGCGGAATGTAATGGAATGGAATGTGGAGTGGAATGGAATGGAATGTGGAATGGAACATAACGGAACGTGGATTGGAAAGTGGAATGGAATGTGGAATGGAATGTGGAATGTAATGGTATGAGGAATGGAGTGGAATGGACGCAATCAATGAATGTAATGGAATTTGGAAAGGAATGGAATGAAATATGGCATGGAATGGAATGGAATGGAATGTGGAATGCAATGGAATAGAATACATTGAAAAGGATTGTGGAATGGAATGGAATGTGGAATGGAACAGAATGTGAAATGGAATGAAATGGAATGCAATGAAATAGAATGGAATGAGGAATGGAATGGAATGCATTGTGGAATGGAATGGAATGGAATAGAATGTGAAATGGAATGGAATGGAATGTGGAATGCAATAGAATGTCGAATGCAATAGAATGTCGAATGAAATGGAATGGAATGGAATGGGGAATGGAATGGAATGAAGCGTGGAATGGATTAGAATGGAACGTGCAATGCAATGGAAAGGAATGTGGATTTCAATGGAATGGAATGTCCAACGGAAAGCGGAATGGAATGGAATTGAATGTGCAATGGAATGTGGAATGTAATCAAAAAGAATGTGAAATGGAAAGAAACGGAATGTGGAATGGAATGTGGAATGGAATGTGCAATGCAACGTGGATTGGAATGTGGAATGTAATTTGCAGTGGAATGTGGAATGGAATGTGGAATGGAAAGTGGAATGGAACGGAATTCAATGTGAAATTGAACGTGGAATGGAACATGGAATGGAACATGGAAAGGAATGTAGAATGGAATGTGGAATGGAAAGTGAAATGGAATGGAATGGATTGTGGAATGGAAAGTGGAATGGAACGTGGAATTGAACATGGAATGGAACATAGAATGGAAAGTGGTATGGGATGTGCAATGGAATGTGGAATGGAAAGTGGAATAGAAAGGAATGCAACGTGGAATGGAACATGGAATGATATGGAATGGAAAGTGCAATGGAAAGTGGAAAAGAACATGGAAAGTAATGTGGAATGGAACGTGGAATGGAATGTGGAATTTAATGTGGAAGGCAATGTGGCATGGAATGGAATGGAATAGAATGTGGAATGGAAAGTGCAATGGTTCCTGTAATTGAACGTGGAATGGAACAGGAAGGGAATGTGGTATGGAATGTGGAATGGAGCATGGAATGGATTGGAATGTTGAATGGAACGTGGAATGGAATGGAATGGAATGAGGAATGGAATGTGGAATGGACTGTGGAATGGAATGGAATGGAATGTGTAATGGAATGGAACAGAATGTGTGATGGAAAGGCATGTAACCTGGAATGGGATGTGGAATGGAACATGGAATACAACGTGGAATGGAACATGGAATGGAATGTCGAATGGAATGGAATGGAATGTGAAATTGAATGGAAAGGAATTAGGAATGGAAAAGAATGGAATGTGGAATGGAACGTGGAATGGAACGTGGAATTGAATGGAATGGAATGGAATGGAACGTGGAATAGAATGGAATGGAACAAGGAATTGAACGTGGAATGCAACGTGGAATTGAAAGTGGAATGGAACGTGGAATGGAAAGTGGAATGGAATGGAATGGAAAGTGGAATGGAATGGAATGGAATGTGGAATGGAATGAAATGGAATGTGGAATGGAAAGGAATGCAACTTGGAATGGGATGTGAAACGGAACATGGAATGCGACGTGGAATGGAAAGTGGAATGGAATGTAGAAAGGAATGCAATGGAATGGAATGGAATGCGAAATGGAATGGAATGGGGTGGAATATAGAACGGAATGGAATGGACTGGAATGGAATGTGGAATGGAATGGAATGGAATGGAATGGAATGGAATGGAATGGAATGTAGAAAGGAATGTGGAATTGATGGAACGGAATGTGAATTTGAATGGAATGGAATGTGGAATGGAATGAGCAATGGAATAGAATGCAGTGGAATGTGAAACGAAATATGGAAAGGAATGGAATGGAATGTTGAATGGAGTGTGGAAAGGAATGGAATAGAAAGTGGAATGGAATGTGCAATGGAATGTGAAATTGACTGAGGAATGGAATGGAATGGGATGTGGAAAGGAAAGGAATGCATGGTGGAAAGGAACGTGGAATGGAATATGGAAGGGAATGTGGAATGGAATGGTACGTGGAATGGAATGGAATAGAATGCAATAAATGAATGGAATGAAATGTAGAATGGAATGGAATACAATGGGCAATGGAATGGAATGGAATGGAATGTTGGTTGGAATGTAATAAAATGCAGTGGAATGAAATGTGGAAAGGAAAGGAATAGAATGTGCAAAGGAACAGAATGTGCAAAGGAACAGAATGTGGAATGGAATGAAATGGAACGGAAAGAAATGGAATGGAATGTGAACTGGAGTGGAATGGAATGTGGAATGGAATGGAATGCGAAATGGAGTGGAATGGTATGTGGAATGCAATAGAATGTGGAAGGCAAAGGAATGGAATGGAATGGAGAATGGTACGGAATGGAATTGAATGGAATGTAGAAAGGAATATAATGGAATGTGGAATGGAATAGAACATGGAATGGAATGAAGTGGTATGGAATGCGGAATGGAATAGAATGGAATGGAATGTGGAATGGAATGGAATGGAATTGTTTGGAATGTGGAATGGAGTGCAGTGAAATGTGGAATGGAATAGAATGTGGAATGGAATGAAATGGAATGGATTGTGGAACGGAATAGAATGTGGAATGGAATGAAGTGGAATGGAATGTTTAACGGAATGGAATCGAATGCAATGTGGAATGGAATGGAATGGAAATGAATAGAATGTGGAATGGAATGGAGTGGAACGTCGAATGGCACGTGGAAAGGAACATGGAAAGGAATGTGGCATATAACGAATTTGCAATGGAGTGGAATGAACTATTGAATGGAACGGAATGCAATGGAATGGAATGGAATGGAATTGAATGTGAAATGCCATGGAATGGAATGTGGAATGGAATGTGTAAAGGAATGGAATGGAGTGGAATGTGGATTGGAATGTGGAATGGAATGGAATGGAATGTGAAATTGAATGGAATGGAATGGGGAATGGAATGGAATGGAATGCGGAATGGAATCGGTTGCAGTGTGGAATGGAATGTGGAATGGAATGGAACGGAATGGAATGGAAAGCGGAATGGAATGGAATGGAATATGGAATGGAATGGGAATGGAACGGAATGAAACGTGGAATGGAATGGAATGGAATGGAATGGAATGTGCAATGGAAATGACTGGAACTTGGAATTGAATGGAATGGAATGGAATGGAATGGAACGTGCAATTGAATGGAATTGGATGGGGAATAGAATGTAGAATGGAATGGAATGGAAAGTGGAATAGAATAGAATGGAAGTGAGTGTGCAATGGAATGTGGAATGGAAAGTTGAATGGAATGGAATGGAATGTGGAATGGAATTGAGCTTGGAATGGAATGGAATGGAATGTGGATTGTAATGGAATGGAATGGAAATTGGAATGGATTGGAATGGAATGGAATGTGGAATTGAATGGAATGGAATGTGGAAGGCAATGGAATGGAATGGAACGTGGAATTGAATGGAATGGAATGCAAAGTTGAATGCAATGCAATGTAATGGAACGTGGAATTGAATGGAATTGAACGGGGAATGGAATGTGGAATGGAATGTGGAATGGAATTGAATGGAAAGTGGAATGGAATGGAATGGAATGTGGAATAGAATGGAATGGAAAGGAATATGCAACGGAATGTGGAATGTAATGTTGAATGGAATGGAATGGAATGTGTAATGGAATTGAACTTGGACTGGAATGGAATGGAATGTGGATTGGAATTGAATGGAATGGAATGTGGAATGGAATGGAATGGAATGGAAAGTGAAATGGAATTTGGAATGGAATGTGGAATGCAATGAAATGCAACATGGAATGGTATAGAATGGAATGTGGAATGGAAAGTGGAATGGAGTGGAACATGGAATGGAATGTGTAATGGAATGTGGAATGGAATCTGGAATGGAATGAGGAGTGAAATGTGTAATGGAATATGGAATGAAATGTAGCATGGAATGTGGAAAGGAACGGAATTGAATGTGGAATGGAATGGAATGGAATGTGGAGTGAAATGTAGCATGGAATGTGGAATGAAACCTGGAATGGAACGTGGAAAGGAAAGGAATGGAAAGTGGAATGGAATGGAAGGGAATGGAATGGAATGTGCAATGGAATGTAATGCAATGTTTAATGGAATGGAATATGGAATGGAGTGGAATGTGGAATGCAACGGAATGAAAGGGAATGGAATGTAGAATGGAATGTGGAATACAATGTGGAATAGAAAGTGGAACGGAAAGAAATGGAATGGAACAGAAAATGGAATGGAATAGATTGGAATGTAGAAAGTAATGTGGAATGGAATGGAATGGAATACAGAAAGAAATGGATTGGAACATAGAAAGGTATGTGGAATGGAGTGCAATGAATTATGGAATGGAACGGAATGGAATGTGGAATGGAACGTGTAAAGGAAAGTGGAATGGAATGGAAAGAAATGGAATGTGGAATGGAATGAAACGTGGAATGGAATGGAATGGAATGGAAGTGCAATGGAATGGAATGGAATGAAATGCAATGGAATGGAATGGAATGTGGAATGGAATGGAATGGAAAGTGGAATAGAATGGAATGGAATGGAATGTGTAATGGAATGGAACAGAAAGCGGTATGGAATTGAAAGTGGAGTGGAATATTGAATGGAATGGAATGTGGAATGGTTTGTAACTGAATGGTATGGTATATGGAATGGAATTTAATGGAATGTGGAATGGAATTGGGAAAGGTATGGAATAGAACGCATAATGGAACGTGGAAGGGAACATGGAATGGAACGTAGAATGGAATGTGGAATGGAAAGAGGAAAGGAATCTGCATTGGAATGTGGAATGGAAAATGGAATGGAATGGAATGGAACATTGAATGGAACGTATAACGGAATGGATTGCAATGTTGAATGGAATGTGGAATTGAATGTGGAATGGAATGGAATGTGGAAAGGAATGGAATGAAACGTCGAATGGAAAGTGGAACGGAATGCAATGCAAAGTGGAATGGAATGTGGAATTGAATGCGGAAAGGAGTAGAATGGAATGTGGAATGGAATGGAATGAAACGTGGAAAGGAACGTGGAATGAAATGAGGAAGGGAATGTGGAGTCTAACGAGGAATGAAACTTGGAATGGAAAGTGTAATAGAACGTGCAATGGAATTTAATGGAATGTGGAATGGAAAGGAGTTTAACGTGGAATGGAACTTCAAATGGAACTTCAAATGGAACGTGGAATGGGTTGTGGAATGAAATGTGGAATGGAATAGAATGGAATGTGGAATGGAATAGAATGGAATGTTGAATGGAATAGAATGGAATGTGGAATGGAATGGAATGGAACGTGCAATGGAAAAGAATGGAATGTGTAGTGGTAACGAATGGAATGTGGAATGCAAAGGAATATTATGGAATGTGGAATGGAAAGGAATGAAATAGAATGGAACGTGGAATGGAATGGGATGGAATATGGAATGCAAAGGAATGCAATGTGGAACGGAAGGGGATGGAATGTGGAATAGAATGTAGTGGAATATGGAATGAAATGGAATGGAATGTGGAATGGAATGGAATGGAATATGGAATGAAAAGGAATGGAACTTGGAACGGAATTTGGAATGGAATTCGGAATGGAATGGAAAGGAATCCAATGTGGGAATATATGGAATGGAATGTGGAGTGGAATGGAATTGAATGCGGAATGGAATAGAATGGAATGTGGAAAGGGATATGGAATGGAATGTGGAAAAGAATGTGGAATGTAATGGAAAGAGATGTGGAATGAAATGGAATGGAATGTGGAATGGGGTGCAACGTGGAAAGAAAGGAATAGAATGTGGATTGGAATGTAATTGAATGTAGATTGGAATGGAATGTAAAGGAATGGAATGTGGAATGGAATGTGAAAAAGAATTTGGAATGGAATGTGAAACAGGATGTGGAATGCAATGTGGAATGTAATGAAATGCAACCTGGAATGGAATGCAGTGGAACATGGAATGGAATGGAATGCAACGTGTAATGGAATATAGTATGGAACGTGGAATGTAATATGGAGTGGAATGGAATGTGGTGGGGTATGTGAAATGGAATGGAATGCAAAGTGGAATGAAATGTGGAATGCAATGGATTGGAATAGAATGTGAAATGGAATGTGGAAAGGAAAGTGAAATAGAATGTGGAATAGAATGTTGAATGGAATGTGTAATGGAATGGAAAGGAATGTGAAATGCAATGTGGAAAGGAAGGTTAAATGGAATGTGGAATGGAATGTGGAATGCAATGAAATTGAAACTGGAATGGAATGGAACGGAATGGAATTTAACATGGAATGGAACGTCGAATGGAATGTGGAATGGTATGGAATGAAATGTAGAATAGAATGGAATGGAATGTTGAATGGAATGTGGAATGGAAGGTGGAATGGAATGTGGAATGGAATGGAATGGAATGAGGAACGGAATATGGAATGGAATGGAACGAAATGTGGATTGGAATGTATAATGGAAAGGAACGGAATGTGGAATGGAATTGAATGGAAGGAGGAATGGAATGGAAAGGAACGTGGAATGGACTGCAATGGAATGGTATGGAATGTGGAATGGAATGGAATGGAATGTGGAATGGAACGTGGAATGTAACGTGCAATGGAATGTGGAACTTAACGTGGAATGGAATGGAATGGAATGTGAAATGGAATGGAATGCAATGCAATGGAATCCGGAATGGAAAGCAACGGAATGAGGAATGGAAAGGAATGGAATGGAATGTGGAATTGAATGGAATGTAATGTAGAATGGAATGGAAAGGAACGTGGAATGGAATGTGAAATGGAATGTGGAATGGAATGTGGAATAGAATGGAATGAAAAGTGGAAAGGGATGGAATGGAATGTGTAATAGAATGGAATGTGAAAAGGAATGTGGAATGGAATGGAATGGAAGGTGGAAAGGAATGTGGAATGGAATGGAATGGGATGTGGAATGGGACGGAATGGAATGTGGAATGGAATGGAATGGAATGTGGAATGGAATAGAACGTGGAATGGAATGGAATGGAATGTGGATAGAAATTGTATGCAATGTGGAATAGAATGGAATGGAATGTAACGTGAAATGGAATGTATAATGAAATTTGGAAAGGAATGTGGAATGGAATGAATTGGAAAGTGGAATGGAGTGTAGTGGAAAGTGGAATGGAATGAAATGGAACGTGTAATGGAACGTTGAAAGGAATGCGAAATGGAATGTAGACTGGAATGTGGCATTGAATGAAATGGAACGTGGAATGGAATGGAATGTGGAATGTAATGTGGATGGATCAGAAAGGTATGTGAAATGGAACTTGGAATGGAAAGCGGAATGGAAATTGGAATGGAATGGAATCGAATGGAATGTGGAGTGCAGTGTGGAATGGAAAGTGGATTGGAATGTGGAATGGAAAGTTCAATGAAATGGAATGGAATGTGGAATGTAATCTGGAATAGAATGTGGAATGGAAGATGGCATGGAATGGAATGGAACGTGGAATGGAAC
The DNA here is from genome assembly GCF_028885625.2 of Pongo pygmaeus. Classification (NCBI taxonomy): domain Eukaryota; kingdom Metazoa; phylum Chordata; class Mammalia; order Primates; family Hominidae; genus Pongo; species Pongo pygmaeus. The sequence continues at coordinate 8,371,407 of NC_072386.2, read as the reverse complement.
GTGGAACGGAATGTGGAAAGGAACATGGAATGTAATGTGGAATGGTACGTGGAATGGATTGTAGAATGGAATGGAATGAAATGTGGAATGGAATGTGGAAGGGAAGGTGGAATGGAATGTGGAATGTATTGTGGTATGGAAAGGAATGGATGTGGAATGAAACTTGGAATGGAATGCATTGGAATGGGGAATGGAATGTGGAATGGAAAGCAGAATGCAATGTAATGGAATGAGGAATGGATTGTGGCTTTGAAAATGGAATGCAATGGAATGGAATGTGTAACGGACTGTGGAATGGAATGGAATGGAACGTGGAATGGAAAGTTTAATGGAACGAGGAATGGAACGTGGAATAGAATGTGGAATAATTGGAATGTAATTGATTGTGGAATGGAATGGAAAGGAATATGTAATGGAATGTGAAATGGATTGTGGAATGGAATGTTGAATGGAATGGAATAGATTGTGCAATGGAATGAGGAAAGGAATGTGAAAGGGGACATGGAATGGAATGGAATGGAATGGAATATGGAATAGAATGTGCAATAGAATGTGGAATGGAATGTGGAATGGAATGGAATGAAACGGAATGTGGGATGGAATGTGAAAAAATGTGGAATGGAATGTGGAATGGAATGAAATTGAATGTGGAATTGAATGGATTTCAATGTGGAAAGGTATGTGTAAGGGAATGAAATGCAATGTGGAATGGAACTGAAAGGAATGTGTAATAGAATGTGGAATGGAATGTGGAAAGGAATGGAACGGAGTGCGGAATGGAATGTGGAATGTTGTGTGCAATGGAATGTGGAATGGAACGGAATGGAATGTGTAATGGAACGTGGAATGGAGTGTGGAATGGAAAGTGGAATGGAATGGAATGGAATGTGGAATGAAACATGGAAAGTAATGTCGAATGGAATGTGGAATGGAAAGTGGAACGGACTGGAATGCAACGTTAAAAGGATTGGAATGCGATGTGGAATGGAAAGCGGAAGGGAATGGAATGCAACATGGAATGGAACATGGAATTGAACGTGGAGTGGAATGGAATGGAGCACGGAATGGAACGTGCAATGCAACATGGAATGGAATGGAATGGAAAGTGGAATGGAATATGGAATGGAATGTGGAAAGGATCGGAATGTGCAAAGGAAAGGAAGGGAATGTGGATTGGGAGGGAATGGAAGGTGAAATGGAATGTGGATTGGAATGTGGAATGGAATGGAATGGAACGTGGAATGAAATGGAATGGAACGTGGTATGAAATGTGGAATTGAACGTGGAATGGAATGGAATGTGGAATGGAATGGAATGGAATGTGAAATGGGATGTGAAATGTAATGTGGAATGGAATGTGGAATGTAATATGGAATGGTGTGGAATGGAATATGGAATTGAATGGATTGGAATGTGGAATAGAATGTGGCATGGAATGGAATTGATTGTCGAATGGAATGGATTGGATTGAGGAATGCAATGTGAAAAGGTAAGTGGAATGGAATGGAATGGAATGTGAAATGGAATGTGGAATGGAATGGAAAGGAATGTGGAACGGAATGGGGAATGGAATGTGTAATGGAATGTGGAGCGGAATGGAATGGAATGTGGAATGGAAAGTGGAATCGTATGGAATGGAAAGTAGAATGGAACATGGAATGGAACGTGGACAGCAACGTGCAATGGAATGTGGAATGGAATGAAATGGAATGTACAATGCAGTGGAATGAAATGTGGAATGGAATGTGGAATGGAATGGAATGGAATTTGGAATGGAAAGTGGAATGGAATGCAAAGGAATGTGAAAGGGAATGTGAAATGGATTGGGGAATGGAATGTGGAATGGAATATGGAATGGTGTGGAATGGAATAGGGAATTGAACGTAAAGGAAGGTGGAATGGAATGTGGAGTGGAATGCAATTGAATGTCGAATGGAATGGAATGCCTTGTGGCAAGTAAAGGTAAGCAATGTGGAATCGAATGGGGAATGAAATGTGTAATTGAACATGGAACGGAATGCAATGGAATGTGGAATGGAACATGGAATGTTATGGAATGGAACATGGAATGGAACGTTGAATGGAAAGTGGAATGGAACGTTGAATGTAATGTGGAATGGAAGATACAATGGAATGTGCAATGGAATGTGGAAGGGAACGTGGAATGTAAAGAAATCGAACATGGAATTCAACATGGAATGGAATGGAATGCAACGTGGAATGGAATGGGCAATGGAATGTGGAATAGAACGTGGAATGGAATGAGAATTGAACGTAATGGAATGTGGAATGGAATATGGAAAGGAATTGAATGGAATATGGTAAGGAAAGTGGAATGGAATGTGAAATGTAATGGAATGAAATGTGGAATGAAACGTGGATTGGAATTGAACAGAATGTGGAATGGAATGGAATGTGGACTGGAATGCATTGTAAAGTGGAATGGATGGTGTGATGTAATGGAATGGAATCTGGGATGGAATGTGGAATGTATTGTGGAGAGGAATGCAATGGAATGTGGAACAGAATGTGGAATGGAATGGAATGGAATGTGGAATGGAATGTGGAATGGAATGGAATGGAATGTGGAATGGAATTTGGAATGGCGTGGAATAGATTGAGGAATTGAATGGAATGGAATGTGGAATGGAACGTGGAATGGAATGTGGAATGAAATGTGGAATGGAATGGAATGGAAATTGGAATGGACCATGGAGTGGAATGAAAAGGAACATGGAATGGAACGTGGAATGGAACGTGGAATGGAACGTGGAATGGAACGTGGAATGGAACATGGAATACAATGTGAATTGGAACTTGGAAAGGAATGTGCAAAGGAATGTGGAAAGGAACGTGGAATGGAATGGAATGGAACGTGGATTGGATAGTGGAATTGAATGGATGGAACGTGTATTGGAAATTGGAATGGAATGTGGAATGCAATGTGGAATGGAACGTGGATGGGAACGTGGAATGGAACATGGAATACAATGTGAAATGGAACTTGGAAAGGAATGTGCAATGGAATGTGGAAAGGAACGTGGAATGGAATGGAATGGAACGTGGATTGGATAGTGGAATTGAATGGATGGAACGTGCATTGGAAATTGGAATGGAATGTGGAATGTAAAGTGGAATGGAACGTGGAGTGCAATGTAATGGAATATGGAATGGAACGTGGAATGGAATGGAATGGAATGTGGAATAGATAGTGGAATGGAATGGAATGGAATGTGAAATGGATCGTTGAATGGAACGGGGAATGGAATGTGGAATGTAATGGAAAGGAATGCGGAATGAAAGGGAATGGAATGTGGAAAGGAATGTGGAATAGAATGTAAAGGAATGGAATGCGGAAACGAAAGGAATGGAATGTGGAATGGAAAGAATGGAATGTGGAATGGAATGGAATGTTATGGAAAGTAGAATGGAATTGAATGGAATGGAATGGAATGTGGAATGGAAGGGAATTTAGCGTAGAATGCAAAGGAAAGGATTATGGATTGGAAAGCAATGGAAAGTGGAATGGAATGGAATGGAATGGAAAGTGAAATGGAATGTGGATTTTAATAAGAAATGGAATGTTTAATGGAATGTGGAATGGAATTAAATGGAACGTGGAATGGAACGGAATGGAAAGTCGAGTGGAATGGAATGGAAGCTGGAATGGAAAGTGGAATGGAACTCGCAATGCAGTGTGGAATAGAATGTGGAAGGAATGTAGAATAGAATGGAATGGAATGTGGAATGGAATTTAATGGAATGCAGAATGGAATGTGGAATGGAATGGAATGGAAGGTGGAATGGTATGTGGAATGGAATGTATTGTGTAATGGAATGTCATTGAATGGTATGGAATATGGAATGGAATGAAATGTGCAGCGGAATCTGGAATGGGATGGAATGGAATGTGGGATGGAATGGGATGTGGAATGGAATGTGGAATGGAACATGGAATTGAAAGTGGAATGGAACACGGAATGGAACGTGGAATGTGACGTGGAATGAAAGTGGAATGGAATGTAATTCAAACTGGAACGGAACAGAATGTAATGTGTAATGGAATGAGAATGGAATGGAATGAAATGGAATGGAATGTGGAAAGGAATGCAATGGTATGTGTAATTGAAAGGAATTGAATGTGGAATGGAAAAGAATGATATGGAATGTGGAATGGAATTGAATGGAATGGAATGGACTGTGGAAAGGAATGGAATGGAATGTGGAATAGAATGGAATGAAACGTGGAAGGCAATGTGAAACGGAATGTGGAATGGAATGTGGAATGGAACGTGGAATGGAATGTGGAACGGAAAGTGGAATTTAATGGAATGGAATGGCGAAAGGAACGTGGAATGGAATGGGGAATGCAATCAGGAATGGGGTGCAATGAATGTGGAATCGAATGGAAAGGAATGTTGAATGGAATGTGGAATGGAATGTGGAATGCAATGGTATAGAATGTGGAATGGAATGTGGAATGGAGTGGAATGGAATGTGGAATGGAATGTGGAGTGGAATGGATTGTGGAATGCAATGTGGAATAGAACGGAATGGAATTTGGAATTGAATGTGGAATGGAATGTGGAATGCAACGTGAAATGGAACGTGGATTGGAATGGAATGGAACGTGAATGGAAGGTGGAATGGAATGGAATGGAATGTGGCATGGAACGTGGATTGGAATGGAATGTGGAATGGAACGTGGAGTGTAATGGAATGTAAAGTGGAATGGAATGAAATGGAATTTAAAATGGAATCTGGAATGGAATGGAATGGAATTTGGAATGGAATGTTGAATTTAATGTGGAGTGGAATGTTGAATGCAACTTGGTATGGAAAGTGGAATGGAATTTGGAATGGAAAGTGGAATAGGATGTAGAATGGAATAGAATGCAATGTGGAATGGAATGGTATGGAAAGGAATGGAATGGAATGTGGATTGGAATATTATGAAATGTGCAATGGAATGTTGAATGGAATGGAATGGAATGGAACGTAGAATTGAAGGTGAAATCTAATGGAATGGAATGTGGAATGGAATATGGAATGGATTGTAGAATGGAATTGAATGTAATGGAATGTGGAATGTAATGGAATGGAATGGAGTGTGGAATGGAAGGTGGAATTGAATGCAATGGAAGGTGGAATAAAACGTGGATGGAAAAGCATGGCATATGTTATGGAAGGGAATAGAATGTGGAATTGAATGGAATGGAATGTGGAATGGAATTGAATGGAATGTGGAACGGAGTGGAATGGAATTGAATGGAATGTGCAATGGAATGTTATGGAATGGAATGGAATGGAATGTGGAATGGAATGGAATTGAATGGTATGTGGATTGCAATCGAATGAAATATGGAATGGAATGGAATGGAATGGAATGTGGAATTGAAGTTGAAATGGAATGGAATGGAATGTGGAAAGGAGTGTGGAAAGGAGTGGAGTGGAATGTGGAATGGAAGGTGGAATGGAATGGAATGGAATGTGTTATTCAATGGAATGAAACCTGGAATGAAACGTGGAATGGAACATGGAATGGAACTTGGAATGGAACGTAGAATACAAGTTGGAATGGAATGTGGAATGTAATTGAATGGAATGTGGAATGTAATTGAATGGAATGCAATGTGGAATGGAATGGAATGGAATGCAATGTGGAATGGAATGGAATTGAAAGTGGAATGGAATGTGGAATGGAACGGAATGGAATGTGGACTGCAAAGTAGTGGAAAGAAATGTGGAATTAAACGGAATGGGATGTGGAATGGAATGGAATAGAATGTGCAATGGAATGGAATGGAACGTGGATTAGAATGTGGAATGGCATGTGGAATGGAATGTGGAATGTAATTGAATGGAATGTGGAATGGAAGGTAATGGAATGGAAGGTGGAATAGAATGCAATGATATGGAATGGAATGCAGAATGGAATGGAACAGAATGTAGAATGGAATCTTGAGTGTATTGTGGAATGGAATGTAAAATGGAATGTGGAATGGAAAGGAATGTAATGTGCAATGTAATGTGGAATGGACTGTGCAATGGAAAGTGGAATGGAATGGAATGGAATGTGGGGTGGAACGTGGAATGGAATGAAATGGAACGTTGAGTGGAACGTGGAATGGTACGTGGAAGGGAACTTGGAATGGAATGAAATGTGGAACGGAATAAAAAGGAATGTGGAATGGTATGTGAAATGGAATGTGGAAAGGACTGTTGAATGGAATGTTGAATGGAATGCAAAGGAATATGGAATGGAATGTGGAATGAAATCTGGAATGGAATGTGGAATGGAATGTCGAAGTGAATATGAAATGGAATGGAATGGATTGTGGAATGGAATGTGGAATAGAAAGTGGAATGGAATGTGGAATGTAATGGAATGGAATGTGGAATGGAATGTGGAATAGAATTTGGAAAGTAATGTAGAATGGAATGGAATGCGGAATGGAAAGGATTGGAATGTGGAAAGGAATGTGGAATGGAATGCAAAGGAATGCGGAATGGAAAGGAAAGGAATGTGGAATGGAATGTGGAATGGAACGGAATGGAACGTGGAATGGCATGTGGAATGGAGTGTGGAATTGAATGTGGAATAGAAAGGAATAAAATGTGGAATGGAATGTGGAAAGGAGTGTGGAATGGAATGGGGAAAGGAAAGGAAAGGAATGTGGAATGGAATGTGGAATCGAATTTGCAATGGAATGGAGTGGATTGTGGAATTGAATTGAATGGAATGGTATGGAATATGGAATGGAATGCAATGGAATATGGAATGGAACGTGGAATGGAACGTGAAATTGACCGTGGAATGGAATGTGGAAACGAAGGAGGAATGGAAAGGAATGGAAAGTTAAATGGAATGTGGAATGGAATGGAATGGATCATGTAATGGACTGTGGGATGTAATGGAATGGAATGTGGAATGGAATGTGGAATGGAACGTGGAATTGAATTTGGAATGGAATGTGTAATGGAATGTGGAATGTAGTTTAATTGAAAGTGGAATGGAATGGAATGGAATGTGGAGTTGAATGGAATGGAATGGAACATGGAATAGAATGAAGTGGAATGGAATGGAATGCGGAATGGATTGAAATGGAATGTGGAAATCCATGTAATGGAATGGAATGTGAAATGGAATGTAAAGGAATGCCGAATGTATTGGAGTGGAATGTGGAACTGAATGGAATGGAATGTAGAATGGAATGTGGAATGGGAGGTTTAATGGAATTTGGGATGGAATGGAATTTAATGAGGAATGGAATGGAATGGGATCTGTAATAGAATGTAATGGAATGGAATGTGGAATGGAATGTGAAAAGGAAGCTGCAATGGAATGGAATGGAATGGAATGCGGAATGGAATGGAATGGAATGTAGAATGGAATATGGAATGGAATGGATTGGAATGTGGAATGGAATGTGGAATTCAATATGGAATTAAATGAGGAAAGTAATGGAATGGAATGGAATGGAATATATTGTGGAATGGAATGGAATGGAATGTGGAATAGATTTGAATGGAATGTGGAATGGAATGGAATGGAATGCAATGCGGAATGGAATGTAATGGAATGAAATGGAATACGGAATAGAATGTGGAATGGAATGGAATGGAATGGAAAGTGCAATGGAATGGAATTGAATGTGGGATGGAATGGAATGGAATGGAATGGAATGTGGAATGGAATGGAATGGAATGGAATGGAATGTGGAATGGAATGGAATGGAATGTGGAATGGAATGGAATGGAATGGAATGGAATGACAAATTGAATGGAAAGAGGAATGGAATTTGAAACAGAATGGAATGGAATGCAATGTGGAATGGAAAGGAAAAGAATGTGGAAAGGAATGGAATGGAATGGAATGGAATGGGGAATGCAATGGAATGGTATGGAATGGAATGGAATGTGGAATGGAATGGAATGGAATGTGGAATGGAATGGAATGAAATGTGGAATGGAACGGAATGGAATGGAATTTAATGAGGAATGGAATGGAAGGGAATGTGGAATGGAAAGGAAACGAATGTGGAAAGGAATGGAATAGAATAGAATTGAATGTGGACTGGAATGGAATCTAATGGAAAGTGTCATGGAATCGAATGAAATGTTGAATGGAATGGAAGGCAATGTGGAATGCAATGTGGAATGAAAATAGGAATGCAATGGAATGGAACGTGGAATGGATAGTGGAATGGAATATGGAATGGAAGGTGTAATGTGGAATAGAATGGAATAGAATGTGGATTGGAATGGAATTGATTGTGGAATGGAATGGAACGGAATGGAATATGGTATGGCATCGAATGGAATATGGAATGGAATGGAATGGAATGTGGAAAGGGATGGAATGGAATGTGCAATTGAATGGAATGGAATGGAATGGAATGTGGAATGGAATGTAAAGGAATGTGGAATGGAAAGGAATGGAATGGAATATGGAATGGAATGGAGTGATTAATGGAATGGAATTCAATGGAATGGAATATGAAAAGGAATGGAATAGAATGTGGAATGGAATGGAATGGAAAGCTGAATGGAAATGAATGGAATGTGAAATGGAATGAAATGGAATGGAATGGAATGTGGAATGGAATAGAACTTGCAATGGAATGTGCAATGGATTGGAATGGAAAGTGGAAAGTACCGTAAAGTCATGTTGAATGGAATGGAATATAATGTGGAATGGAATTTACTGTAATGTGTAATGGAATACTATGGAATGTGGAATGGAAGGGAATTGAAAGTGGAATGGAATGGAATGGAATGGAACGTGGAATGGAAAGAAAAGGAACGTGTAAAGGGATGGATTGGAATGCGGAATGGAATGTAATGTAACGTGGAATGCAATGGAATGGAACATGGAATGGAATGCAATGGATTGGAATGTGTAATGGAATGGAATGGAATGTGGAATGGAATGGTATGGAAAGTGGAATGGAATGGAATGTAATGTGGAAAGGAATGAGCAATGGAATGGAATGAAATGGAATGGAATGTGGAATGGATAGAATGGAATGGAATGGAACGCAGAAGGGAATGGAATGGAATGTGGAATGGAATGGAATGTGGAATGGAATGTGGAATGGAAAGGAATGGAATCGAATGGAATCGGGAATGGAATAGAACGGAATGGAATGTGGAATGGAAAGGAATCTAGAATGGAATGGAATGGAATGGAATGTGGGATTGAATGGAATTGAATGTGGAAAGGAATGGAATGGAACGGAATGTGGAATGGAATGGAATGTCATGGAATTGAATGTGGAATGCAATGTAGTTTATTGGAATGTAATGGAATTGAATGTGGAATGCAATGTAGTTTATTGGAATGTGGAATGCAATGGAATGTGGAATGGAATGGGAAATGGAATGGAATGGAATGGGAAATGCAGAGGAATGGAATGGAATGTGGAATGGAATGGAATATGCAATGGATTGGAATGGAATGGAATGTGGAATGGAATGGAATGGAATATGGAAAGGAATGGAATGGAATGGAATGGAATGGCATGGAATATGGAATGGATTGCAATGGAATGGATTGGAATGTGGAATGGAATCGAAAGAAATGTGGAATGGAATGGAATTGCATGTGGAATGCAAAGTGGAATGGAACGTGGAATGGAATGGAAAGTGGAATGGAAAGTGGAATGGATAGTGTAATGGAACGTGGAATGGAACGTGGAATGGAATGTGGAATGTGGAATGCAATGCAATGGAGTGTGGATTTAAATGGAATTGAATGCGGAATGGAATGGAATGGAATGGATTGGAGAATGGCATGGAATTGAATGTGGAATGGAATCGAATGGAGTGGAAATTGGAATGAAATGGAATGGAAAGTGGAATGGAATTGAATGGAATGGAATGTGGAATGGAATGGAGTGGAATGGAATGTGGAATGGAATGCCATGGAACGGAGTGTAATATGGAATGGAATGGACTGGAATGTGGAATGAATTGGAATGGAATGGGGAATGGAATGGGATGGAATAGAATGGAATGTGAAATGGAATGGAATGGAATGTGTAATGGAATGTAGTTTAATGGAAAGTGGAATGGAATGAAATGGAAGGGAATGGAATATGGAATGGAATGGAATGTGTAATGGAATGTCGAATGGATTGGAATGGAATGGAATGGAATGTGGACAGGAACAGAATGGAATGGAATGGCAAGTGGAAAGGAACAGAATGGAATGGAATGGAATGTGGAATGAAATGAACAGGAATGTGGAAAGTAACGGAATGTAAAGTGGAATGGAATAGAAGGGAATATGGAATGGAATGGAAAGGAAGGTGGAACGGAATGGAGTGGAATGTGGAAAGGAATGTAGTGTAATGTGGAATGCAATGGCATGGAATGTGGAATGGAATTGAATGGAATATGGAAATGAATGTGCAAAGGAATGGAATGAAATGGCATGGAATGTGGAATGGAAAGGAATGGAATGTGGAATGGAAAGGAATGTGTAATGGAATGTGGAATTGAAGGTAATGGAATGTGGAATGGAAAGGAATGTGTAATTGAAAGTGGAATGGAACGGAATGTAATGGAATGGAATGTGGAATGGAATGGAATGGAATGAGGAATGGAAGCTAATGTAGAATGGAATATGGAATGGAATGGAATGGAATGGAATGGAATCGGGAATGGAATGGGAAGGAATGTAATGGAGCGTGTATTGGAATGGCATGTTGAATGGAATGGAATGGAACTGAATGTGGAATGAAATGGAATGGAATTGAGTGTGGAATGGAATGGAAGGGAAAGGAATGGATTGTGGAATGTAATGGAATGAAATGTGCAATGGAACGAATGTTATGTGGAATGGAATATGGAATGGAACGTGGAATGGAATGGAATGTAACGTGGAATAGAACGTGGAATGAAACGTGGATTAGAACGAAACGTGGATTGTTTAATGGAATGGAATGGAATGTGGAATGGAATGGAATGGAATGTGGAATGGAATGGAAAGGAATGTGGAATGGGATGTGCAATGGAATGGAAGAAATGGAATGGAATGTGGAATGGAATGGAATGGAATTTGGAATGGAATGGTATGTGGAATTGAATATGGAGTGGAATGGAATGTGGAATGGAATGTTGAATGGAATTGAAAGGATTGTGGAATGGAACAGAATGGAATGCGCAATGGAGTGAAATGGAATGTGTATTTGAATGGAATGGAATGGAATGTGGAATGTAATACAATAAAATGGAATGTGAAATGGAATGGAATATGGAATGGAATGTGTAATGGAATTGAATGGAATGGAATGTCGAACGGAATGGAATGTTGAATGGATTGGAATGGAATGCGGAATGGAATGGAATGGAATGTGGAATGGAATGGAATGGAATTTAGAATGGAATGCAATGGAATGGAATGGAATGAAATGGAATGTGCAATGGAAAATGGAATGGAATGGAAACGAACGTGGAATGGAATGTAGAATGGAACACAATGGAACGTGGAATGGAATGGAAAGGAATGGATTGTGGAATGGAATGATATGGAATGTGGAATGGAATGGAATGGAACGAGGAATGGAATTTGGAATTGAATGGATAGTGGAATGCAATTGAATGAAAGGGAATGTGGAATGGAATGTTTAATGGAATCTGATGGAATGTGGAATGGAATGCGGAATGGAATGTGGAATGGAATGTGGAATGGAATGGAATGGAATGTGGAATGGAATGTGGAATGGAATTGAATGCAAAGTGGAATGGAATGGAATGGACTGAGGATTGGAATATGGAATAGAGTGGAATGGAAAGTGGAATAGAATGTAGTAGAATGTGGAATGGAAAGTGAAATGGATCGTGGAGTAGAACATCGAATGGAATATGGTATGGAACGTGCAATGGAATGCAATGGAACGTGGAATGGAATTGAATGTCGAATGGAATGTAATGGAATGGAATTTAATTAAACAGGACCTGGAACGGAATGGAATGTGAAATAGAATGGAATCGAATAAGGAATGGAATGTAATGGAATGTGTTATGGAATGCAATGGAATGGGGAATGGAATGTGGAAAGCAATGGAATGGAGTGTAGAATGGAATCTGGAATCTAATGGAATGGAATGTGGAATGGAATGTGGAAAAGAATGTGGAAAAGAATGTCGAATATAACGGAATGGAAGATGGTATGCAATATGGAACGGAGTGTGAAATGTAATGCGGAATGTAACGCAATGGAATGTAGTATGGTATGTGGAATGGAAGTGAATGGATTGTGGAATGGATTGTGGAAAGTAATGTGGAATGGAATGGAATGGAAGGTGAAATGGAATGTGGAATGGAATGTAGAATGGAATGTGAAATGTATTGAAATTGGATGTTGAATTGAACGTGGAATGGAAGGGAATGGGAAGTGGAATGGAACGTGGAACGGAACGTGGAATGGAATAGAATGGAACGTGGAATGGAATGGAACGGAATGTGGAATGGTATGGAACGGAACGTGGAATGGTATGTGGGAAGGAATGTGGAAAATAATGGAATGTAATGTGGAATGGAATGTGGAACAGAATAGTGAGAGTAACGTGGAATTTAACGTGGAATGGAATGGAATGGGATGTGGAATGGAATGGAATGGAATGGGGAATGGAATGTGGAATGGAATGGAACGGAATGTGGAATGGATTGTGGAACGGAATGTGGAATGGAATGTGGAATGGAATGTGGAAAGGAATGTGGAATGTAACAGAATGGAATGTGAAATGAAACGGAATGGAATGTGGAATGGAATGGTGTGGAATAAGGAATGGAATGCAAAGGAATGAGGAATGGATTATGGAATGAATTGTGGAATGGAATGTGGAATGGAATGTGGAAAGGAATGTTTAATGTAACGGAATGGAATGTGAAATTGAATGTAATTGAATGTGCAACGGAATGTGTAACGTAATCTGGAATGGAATGTGGAAAGGAATGTGGAATGGAACGGAAGGGAATGTGAAATGTAATGGAATGAAATGTGGAATGGAATGGAATGTGGAATGGAATGTGGAAACGCACGTGCAAGGTTACGGAAAGGAATGTGAAATGGACTGTGGAATGGATTAAGGAATGGAATGTGGAAGGGAATATAGAATGAAATTTGGATAGGAATGTGGAAAGGAATGTGGAATGGAACAGACTGGAATTTGGAATGGAACGGGGAAAGCAACCTGGAATGGAATGTGGAATGGAATGGAATGGACGTGTAATGGAATGTGAAATGGAAAGGAATGGAATGGAATGTGCAATGGAATGTGGAAAGTTAAGTGTAATGGAATGGAATGGAATGGAATGTGTAATGGAACGTGGAATGGAATTGAATCGACTTTGGAATGGAACGTACAATGGAACGTGGAATGAAATGGAATGTAATGAGGAATGGAATGGAATGTGGAATGGAATGGAAGGGAAGGTGGAATGCAATGTGGAATGGAATGGAATGGAATGGGGAATGGAATGGAATGGAATGTGAAATGGAATGTGGAACAGAATGTGAAATGGAATGTGGAATGTAATGTGCAATGGATCGGAATGGAATGTGAAAAGGATTGTGGAATGCAATGTGGAAGGGATTGCAATGGTATGTCAAATGGAATGTGGAATGGAATGTGAAATGTAATATGGAAAGAAATGTCGAATGGAATGTAATGGAACGTGAAATGGAATGGAATGGAATGTGGAAGGGAACGTGGAATGGAACGTGGAAAGGAAATTGGAATGTAGTGGAATGGAATGTGGAATGGAAAGTTGAATGGAATGTGGAATGGAATGTGAAGTGGAATGGAATGTGGAATGGAAAGTTGAACGGAATGTGCAATGGAATGGAATGGAATGGAATGGAATGTGGAATGGAATGGAATGGAATCAGGAAAAGAATGTAACAGAATGGAACTTGGAATGGAATGTGGAATGGAATGTGGAATGGAGTGTGGAATGGAAACTGTAATGAAACGAAATGGAATGTGAAATGGAATTTGGAATTGAATGTGGAATGGAATGTCAAAATTAATGGAATGGAATGTGGAATTGAAAGTGGTATGGAAAGGAATAGAACGTGGAATTTAATGTGGCATGGAATGGAATGGAATGTGGAATGGATTGTGGAATGGAATGTGGAATGGATTGTGGAATGGAATTTGCAATGGAATGTGGAATGGAATGTGGATTGGAATGTGGAATGGGAAGTGGTATGTAACGTAGAAAGGAACGTGGAATGTAATGGAAAGGAACGTGTATTGGAATGTGAAATAGAATGGAATTTGGAATGAAATGTGCAGTGGAATGTGGAATTAAACGTGGAAAGGAAAGGAATGGAATGTGGAATGGAATGTGCAATGGAATGGAATGGAATGTGGAATGGAATGGAACGGAATGTTGAACGGCATGTGGAATGGAATGTGGAATGGAACGGAAGGTAATGTGGAATGGAATGTTGAAAGGAAAGTGGAACAGAATGGAATGTAATGCGGAATTGAACGTGCAGTGATATCGAATGGAAGTTGGAATAGAAAGTTGAATGGAACGTGGAATGGAATGTGGAATGCAATGGAATGGAAAGAGGAATGGCATTTAATGGAATGTGGAATGGAATGTGGAATGGAATACGAAATGTAATGTGGAACGGAAAATAGTATGGAATGGAATGGAATGTTGAATGGAATGTGGAATGGAGTGTGGAATGGAATGTGTAATGGAACAGAAAGGAATGTGAAAAGAAATGTGGAATGGAATGTGGAATAGATAGTCAAATATAATGGAATGGAAAGTTTAATTGAACGTGGAAAGGAAAGGAATTTAATGTGGAATGCAATGTGGGATGGAATCTAATGGACTGTGGAACGGATTGTGGAATGGAATGTAGTAGAACGTGGAATGCAATGTGAAATAGAGTGTAATGGAATGTGAAATGGAGTTTGGATTGCAATGTGGAATTGGAAATGGAATGGAGTGGAATGGAACGTGTAATGGAATGTGGAAAGGAATGGAATGGAAAGTGGAATGCAATGGAATTCAAACTGGAATAGAATGTGGAAAAGAAAGTGTAATGAAATGCAATCTAAAGGGGAATGGAACGTGTAAATTAATTGAATGGACCTTGGAATGGAACATAGAATGGAACGTTGAATGGAATGTGAAATGGAATGGAATGGAATGTGGAATCAATGGAAGGGAATTTGGAATAGAATGGAATGGAATGTGGAATGGAAAGTGGAATGGAATTGAAAGTAATGGGGAATGGAACGAAATGGAATGTGGAATGCAATGCGGAACGGAATGTGGCATGGAATATGGAATGGAATGTGGAAAGGAATGCGAAATGGAACGCTATGGAATGTGAAATGGAATGTGGAATGGAAAGTAATGGAATGTGGAATAGAATGTGGTACGGAATGTGGAATGGAATGTGGAATGGAATGTGGAAAGGAATCTGGAATGGAACGTAATGGAATGTGAAATTGAATAGAATGGAATGTGGAAAGGAATGCTTAATGGAATGGAATGGAATGTGAAATGGAATGTGGAATGGAACGGAATGGAATGTGGAAAGGAATGGAATGGAATGGTATGGAAAGTGGAATGCAATGGAATGGAATGTAGAATGGAATGGAATGGAATGTGGAATGGAATGTGGAATAGAATGGAATGGAATGTGGAATGGAATGGAATGGAATGGTATGAAATGTGGAATGGAATGGAATGAAACGGAATGTGGAATGGGATGTGGAATGGAATGGAATGGAACGTGGAATGGAACATGGAATGGAACGTGTAATGGAACGTGCAATGGAAAGTGGAATGGAACGTGGAATGGAATGACTAATAGAATGGAATGGAATGTGGAATGGAATGGAATTTAATGGAATGTGGAATGGAATGTGGAATAGAATGGACTGGAAAGTGGAATAGAATGGAATGGAATGTGGAATGGAATGGAAAGGAATGGAATGTGCTATGGAATGGAATGGAATGGAATGTCGAATTGAATGGAGTGCAATGTGGAATGGAATGGAATGGAATGTGGAATGGAATGGAATGGGAAGAGGAATTGAATGGAATTGAATGTGCAATGGAATGGAATGGAATGTGGAATGGAATGGAGTGGAAATGAATAGAATGTGGACTGGAATGGAAAGGAAAGGAACGGAATGTGGAATGGAATGAAATGGAATGGAATGTGGAATGGTTTGGAACGGTTTGTGGAATAGAATGTAATGGTAGGTGGAATGGAATATGGAACGGAATGTGGAAACTTATGTTGAGAGGATTGGAATGGAATGTGGAAAAATTGGAGTGTAATGTGGAATGGAATGGAATGCAAAAGAATGTGGACTAGAGTGCAATGCAATGGAAATGAATGTGGATTGGAATGGAATGGAATTTGGAATGGAATGTGGGATGAAATGGAAAAGAATGTTGAATGGAATGAAATGGAATGTGGAATGGAATTGAATGGAACATGGACTGCAATGTGGAATGGAATAGAATGCAATGGAATGGAATGGGATGTGGAAGGTAACTGAATGGAATGTTGAATGCAATGTGAAATGGAGTGGAATTGAATGTGGAATTCAATGTGGAATGCCATGAAATGGGTCGTGGAATGGAACGTGGAATGTAACATGGAAGGGAATGGATTGGAATGAGGAATGGAATGTGGAATGGAATGGAATATGGAATGGAACGTGGAATGTAACGTGGAATGGAATGAAATGGAAGGTGGAATAGAATGTGGAATGCAATGTGGAAAGGAATGGAATGCAATGTGGTATGGAATGTGGGATGGAATCGAAAGGAATGGGGAATGGAATGGAATGTAATATGGAATGGAACGTGGAATGGAACGTGGAATGGAATGAAATGGAAGGTGGAATGGAATGTGGAATGCAATGTGGAAAGGAATGGAATGCAATGTGGTATGGAATGTGGGATGGAATCGAAAGGAATGGGGAATGGAATGGAATGTAATATGGAATGGAATGTGGAATGGAACATCGAAAGGAATGGAATGGAACGAATAATGGAATGTGGAATGGAAAGAAATGGAACGTGGAATGGAATGGAATGGAATGTGGAAAGGAATGGAATGGTATGTGAATTGGAATGGAATGGTATGTGAAATGGAATGGAATGGAATGTGGAATGGAATGGATTGGAATGGAATGTGGAATGGAATGGAATGGAATGTGCAATGGAATGGAATGCAACGTTGAATGGAATGTTACATGGAATGGAATGGAAGGGAATGTGGAATTGAAGATGGAAAGGAAAGGAATGGAATGTGGAATGGAATGTGCAACGGATTGTGGAATGGAAAGGAATGGAATGTGGAATAGATTGGAATGGAATGGAATGTGGAATGGAATATGCAACGGATTGTGGAATGGCATGGAATGGAATGTGGAATGGATTGGAATGGAATGGAATGTGGAAAGCAAGTGGAATTGAATGGAATGAAATGTGGAATTGAATGTGGAACGGAATGCAATGGAATGAGGAATGGAATGGAATGGAATGCGGAACTGAATGGACTGGAATGTGGGATGGAATCAAATGCATTGTGGAAAGGAATAGATTGGATTTGAATGGAATGTGGAATGGAGTGGAAAGGAATAGAATGAAATGTGGAATGGAAAGGAATGGTAGGTGGAATGGAATGGAATGGAATGTGGAATAGAAGTTGAAATGGAATGGAATGGGATGTGGAAAGGAATGTGGAAAGGAGTGGAGTGGAATGTGGAATGGAAAGTGGAATTGAATGGAATGGAATGAGGAATGGAATGGAATGTGGAATAGAATGTAATGGATTGTGGAATAGAACGTGGAATGGAAAGTGGAATGGAACGTTGAATGGAACGTGGAATGGAACATGGAATGGGATGTGGAAAGGAATGTGGAATGGAATGCAATGGAATGTGGAATGGAATGGAATGGAATGTGGAATAGAATGGAATGAAACGTGGAATGGTAAGGAAAGGAATGTGTAATGGAAAGGAATGGAATGCGGAATGCCATGGAATGGAATGGAATGTGGAGTCGAATGGAATGGAAGGGAATGTGGAATGGAATGCAATGGAATAGAATGAAATGTAATGGAATGTGGAATGGAACGTGGAATGGAAGTTGGAATGGAATGGAATGGATTTTGGAATGGAATGGAATGGAATTTTCAATGGAAAGGAATGGAATGTGTAATGCAATGGAATGGTATGGAATGTGGAATGGAATGGAATGGAATGGAATGGACTGGAATGAGCAATGGTATGCATTGGAATGGAATAGAATGGAATAGATTGAGCAATGGAATGCATTGGAATGTGGAATGGAATAGAAGAGAATGTGCAATGGAATGGAATGGAATGTGGAGAGGATTGAAATGGAATGCAATGTGGAATGGAATGGAATGGAATGGTGAATTCAATGGAGTGGAATGTGGATTGGAATCGAATGGAATGTGGAATGGAATGGAATGGAATTGAATGGAATGTGTTATGGAATGGAACGGAATGGAACGGAATGTGGAATGGAACGGAATGGTATAAGTAAAGGAATGGAATCGGCTGTGGAATGGAATGGAATGGAATGGAATGTGGAATTGAAGTTGGAATGGAATGGAATCGAATGTGGAAAGGAATGTGGAAAGGAGTGGAATGAAATGTGGAATGGAAGATGGAATGGAATGGAATGGAATGTGCAATGGAGTGGAATGAGTCGTGGAATGAAACCTGGAATGGAACGTGGAATTTAACCTGGAAAGGAACGAGCAATGAAAGGTGGAATGAAATGGAATCGATTGTGGAATGGAATGGAATGGAAAGTGGAATGGAAGGTGGAATGGAAAGTGTAATGGAACGTTCAATGGGATGTGGAATAGAATGTGAAATGGAAAAGAATGGAATGTGGAATTGAATGGAATGTAATGTGGAATGGAATGGAATGGAACGTGGAATGGAAAGGAATGGAATGTATAATGGAAAGGAATGGAATGTATAATGGAAAGGAATGGAATGTGCAATGCCATGGAATGCTAGGGAATGTTGAATGGAATGGAATGGAAAGTGCAGTGGAATGGAATGGAATGTCGAACTGTATAGAATGGAATGTAGAATGGAATCGAATGGACTGTGTAGTGGAATGGAATGGTATGTAATGTGGAATGGGATGCAATGGAAAAGAAGGAAAAGTAATGGAATGTGGAATGGATGGGGGAATCGAAGGTGGAATGGAATGGAATGGATTGTGGCATGGAATGGAATGGGACATGCAATGGAAAGGAATGGAACGTGTAATGCAATGGAGTGGTAAGAATTGTGGAATGGAATGCAATGGAATGAAATGGAATGTGCAATGGAATCGATCAGAATGTGGAATGGAATAGAATAGAAGAAGGAATGGAATGGAATGGAATATGGAGACGATTGGAATGGAATGGAATGTGGAATGGAATGCAATGGAATAGAATGAAACGGAATGGAATGTGGAGTGGAATGCAATGCAAAGGAATATGGAATGGAATGGGACGTGGAATGGACAGTGGAATGGTACATGGAATGGAATGTGGAATGGAAAGTGGAATGGAATGTGAGGTGGAATTTGGAATGGAACGTGGAAGGGAATGCAATGGAACGTGGAATGGAACGTGGAATGAAAATTGGAATGGAATGTTTAATGGAATGGAATGGAATGTGGAATGGAATGGAATGGAATGTGTAATGGAATGAAATGGAATGTAGAAAGGAATGAAATGGAAAGTGGAATGAAATGGAATGTAAAATGGAATGTGGAATGCATTGTGGAATGGAATGTGGAATGGAAAGTGGAATGGAAAGTGGAATATAACGTAGAATGGAAAGTGGAATGGAATAGAAAGGAATGTGGAATGGAATAGAATACAATGTGGAATGGAATGTGGAATGGAATGGAATGGAATGGAAACGAATGTGGAATGGAAAGTAATGGAATTGAATGTGGAATGGAAAGTCATGGAATGGAATGTGGAATTGAAGTTGGAATGGAACGGAAAGGAATGTGGAGAGATGTGTGGAATGCAACGTGGAATGGATTGTGGAATGGAAAGGAATGTAATGGAGTGGAAAGGAATGTAGAATGGAAGGTGGAATTGAATGGAATGGAATGTGGAATGGAAAGTGTAATGGAATAGAATGGAAAATGGAATGGAAAGTGGAATGGAATGGAGTGGAATGGAGAATTGAATTTGGAATGGAATGCAATGCAATGTGGAATGGAATGTGGAAAGTAATGGAAAGGAATGTGGAATGTATTGTGGATTGCAATGGAATGAAATGTGGAATGGAATGGAATAAATCGTGGAATGGATCGAGGAATGGTACGAAGAACGGAACGTGGATGGAAAGTGGAATGGAAGGTGGAATGGAATGTGGAATTGAATGGAATGGAAAGGAATGTGGAATGGAATGGAATAGAACGTGGAAAGGAAAGTAACGGAATGTTTAATGGAAAGGAATGGAAAGTGGAATGCAATGGTACGGTATGGAATGTGGAATGGAATGGAATGGAATGAAATGGAAAGTGCAGTGGAATGGAGTGGAATGTGGAATGGAATGCAAAGGAATAGAATGAAATGGAATGGAATGTGGAATGCAAAGTGGAATGGAACGTGGAGTGGAACGTGGAATGGAAATTGGAATGCAATGCAGTGGAACGTGAACTCGAATGTGGAAAGGAATGCAGAATGGAACCTGGAATGGAACCTGGAATGGAATGAATGGAATATGGAGTGTAATGTGGAATGGAACATGGAATGGAACGTGGAATGGAATGTGGAATGGAATGTGCATTGGAATGGAATGGAATGTGGAATGCAATGTGGAATAGAATGAAGAATAGAATGCAATGGAATGCGAAATGGAAAGTGGATTGGAATGGAAAAGAACGTGGAATGGAATGCAATGGAATGTGGAATGGAACGTGGAATGCAATGTGGAATGGAATGTGGAATGGAACGGAATGGAATTTGGAATGGAATGTGGAATGCAGTGAAGTGGAACGTGGAATGGAACTTGGAATGGAATATGGAATGGAATGCAATAGAATGTGTAATGGAATGTAGAATGGAACGAGGAATGGAATGTGGAATGCAGTAAAATGGAACGTGGAATGGAAGGTGGAATGGAATATGGAATGGAATGCAATAGAATGTGTAATGGAAAGTAGAATCGAATGTGTAATGGAATAGAATGGAATGGAATGCGAAATGGAATGTGGAATGGAATGTGAAATGGAACGTGGAATGGAAAGTGGAATGGAATGAAATGGAACGTGGAATGGAACGTGGAATGGAATGTGGAATGGAATGGAATGTGGAATGCAATGTGGAATCGAATGGAATGGAACGTGGAATGGAATGTGCAATGGAATGGAACGGAATGTGCAAAGAAATGTGGAATGGAATGTGAAGCGGAATTCAAAGTTATGTCAAATGGAAAGTGGAATATAATGTGGAATGGAAAGTGGAAACTAATGTCCAATCAAATGGAATGGAACGTGGAATGGAATGGAATGGAACGTGGAATGGAATTTGTAATGGAACGTGGAAGGGAAGGTGGAATGGAATGGAATGGAATGTTGAATGTAATGTGGAATGGAATGTGGAATGGAATGTGGAATGGAATGGAATGGAATGGCATGGAATTGAATGTTCAATAGAATGTGGAATGGATTTTGGACTGGAACATGGAATGGAAAGGAATGGAACGTGGAATGGAATGTGGAACGGTACGTTGAATGGAACGTGGAATGGAATGAGGAATGCAATGGAAAGGAATGTGGAATGGAATGTGGAATGGAAAGTGAAATGCAATGTGGAATGGAATGGAGGGGAATGTGGAACGGAACGTGGAATGGAATGGAATCCAGCGTGGAATGGACCGAGGAATGGAATGGAATGGAACGTGGAATGGAACGTGGAATGGAACGTGGAATGGATCGTGGAATGGAATGTGGAATGGAATGGAATGAAATGTGGATTGGAATGTGGATAGGAATGTCTAATGGAATGTGAAATTTAGTGGAATGGAATGTGGAATGGAATGTGGAAAAGAATGTGTAATGGAATGAAACGGAATGTGGAATGGTCAGAATGGAACAGGGAATGGAATGTGCAAGGGAATGTTGCATGGAACGTGAATTGGAATGGAAATGACTGTGGAATAGAACGTGGACTGAAATGGAATGGGAAGTGGAATGGAACGTGAAATGGAACGTGGAATAGAATCGAATGGAACGTGTAATGGAATGTGGAATGGAATGGAATGTGGAATGAAATTTGGAATGTAATGTGGAATGAAGTTTTTAATGGAACGGAATGGCATGTTGAATGGAATGTGGAATAGAAAGTGGAAAGGAATGGAATGGAATGTGGAATGGAATGTGGAATGGAACGTGAAGTGGAATGTGGAATGGAATGGAATGGAATGTGGAATGGAATGGAATGGAATGTGGAAAGGAATGTGGAACGGAATGTGGAATGCAATGTGGAAAGGAATGTGGAATGAATGTGGAATGGAATGGAATGGAATGTGAAATGTAATGTGGAATGGAATGGAATGGAATGTCGAATGGAATGGATAGAATACGGAATGGAATGTGGAATAGAATGTGGAACGGAATGTGGAAAGGAATATGGAAAGGAATGTGGAATGGAATGGAATGGAATGTGACATGGAATGGAATGGAATGTGGAACGGAATGTGGAAAGGAATGTGGAAGGGCACGGAATGGAATGTGGAATGGAATGTGGAATGGAGTGTGGAATGGAATGCTGAATGGAATGCCGAAAAGAATGTGAAAAGGAATGTGGAATGGAACGGAATGTAATGTGGAATGGAATGCGGAATGGAGTGTGTAATGGAATGTGGAATGTAATGGAATGCAATGTGCAATGGAATTTGGAATGGAATGTGGATTGGAGTGTGGAATGGAATAGGTAATGGACCGGAATGCAAAGCAAAATGGAATGTTGGATGGAATGTGTAATACAATGTCAAATGTAATGCAAAGGAATGTGGAAGTGAACGTGGAATGGAATGGAATGTAACATGGAATGGAATGTGGGATGGAATGTGGAATGGATTGTGGAATGGAATGTGGAATGGAATGTGGAATGGAATAGAGTTGAACGTGGAATGGAATGTGAAATAGATTGGAATAGAATGTGAAATGGAATGAGGTTTGGAATTTGGAATGGAACGTGCAATGCAACGTGGAATGGAATGGAATGGAACATGTAATGGAATGTGGAATGGAATGGAATGGAATGTAGAATGGAATGGAATGGAGAGTGGAATGGAATAGAATGGAAGGTGGAATGGAATGTGGAAAGGAAAATGGAAAAGAATGGAATGCAACGTGGAATGGAACGCGAAATGGAACTGATTGGAACTTGGAATGGAACGTACAATGGAAAGTAGAATTGAATGGAATGTAATGGGAAATGGAATGGAATGGAATGTGAAATGGAATGGAATGGAATGCGGAATGGAATGTGTAATGGAATGGAATATAATCTGGAATGGAATATGAAATGCAACGTGGAATGAAATCTGAAATGTAACGCGAAATTGAATGTGGAATGGAATGTGGAATGTAATGGAGTGGAATGTGGAAAGAAATGTGGAAGGGAATGGCGGGAAATGTGGAATGGAATGTGGAATGGGAAGTGGAAGGGAATCTGGAACAGAATGTAATGTAATGGAATTCATTGTGGAATGGAAGGTGGATTGTAATGTGGAATGGAATGTGGAATGGAACGTGGAATGGAACGTGGAATACAATTGAATGGAACGTGGAATAGAATTGAATGGAACATGTAATGAAATGTGGAATGGAATGGAATGTGAAATGAAATATGGAAAGTAATGTGCAATGAAATGTGGAATGGAATGGAATGGAATGTTGAATGGAATGTGGAATGGAATGGAATGAAATGTGGAATAGAATGGAATGAAACCTGGAATGGAATGTGAAATGGAATGTGGAGTGGAACGTGGAGTGGAATATGAAATGGAATGTGGAATTTAATGGAATGCAACGGGGAATGGAATGTGGAAAGGAATGGGGAATGGAATGAGGAATGTAATGGAATGCAATGTGGAATCGAATGGAATGGAATGTTGAATGGAATGTCAAATGGAATGGAAAGGAATGTGGAATGGATTGTGGAATGGAATGTGGAATGGAATGTGCAATGGAATGGAAAGGAATGTGGAATGTAATGTGGAATTGAATGTGGAATAGAACGGAATGGAATGTGGAATTGAATGTGGAAGGGAATGTGGAATACAACGTGGAATGCAACGTGGATTGGAATGGAATGGAAAGTGGAATGGAATGTGGAATGGAGTTCAATGGAATGTGCAATGGAACGTGGAGTGGAATGGATTGCAACGTGGAATGGAATGAAATGGGATGTGGAAAGGTATCTGGAAAGGAATGGAAAGGAATTTGGATTGGAATGTTGAATTTAATGTGGAATGCAATGTGGAATGGAACGTGGAATTGAAAGTGGAATGGAACGTGGAATGGAATGTGGAATAGAATGTGGAATGGAATAGAGTAGAATGTGGAATGGAATGGAATAGAATGGAATGGAATGGAGTGGAAAGTGGAATGGAACGTGGAATGGAATGTGGAATAGAATGTGGAATGGAATAGAATAGAATGTGGAATGGAATGGAATAGAATGGAATGGAATGGAGTGGAAAGTGGAATGGAAAGTTGAATGGAATGGAACGGGAGGGAATGTGAAATTGCAGATAGAATGGAAGGGAATGGAATGTGGAATGGAATGCAAAGTAATAGAATGGAATGGAATGGAATGTGGAATGGAATGCAAAGGAATAGAATGGAATGTGGAAGGGAACGTGGAATTTAATGGAATGGAAAGTGGAATGGAATGCGGAATTTAACGTGGAATGGAAAATGGTATGGAATATGGAATGAAATGAGGAATGGAAAGTGTAACGGAACGAAATGGATCATTTAATGGAACGTGGAATGGAACATGGAATGCAACGTGGAATAGAACGGAATGGAAAGTGAAATGGAAAAAGGAATGGAATGTGGAATGGAACGTGGAATGGAATGTGGAATTGAATAGAATGGAAAATAGAAGGGAATGTAATGGAATATGGAATGCAACATTGAATGGAATGGAATGGAATGTGGAATGGAATTTAATGAAATGTGGAATGGAATGTGGAATGGAACGTGGGGGGTAATGTGGAATGGAATTTGGAATGGAAAGGAATGGAATGCATTGTGGAACGTAATGTGGAATGGAATGTGGATTGGAACGGAATGTCATGTGGAATGGAATGTGGAATGGATTGTGGAAAGAATGTGGAATTTTATGCAATGTATTGTGGAATGGAACATGAAATGGAATAGAATGGAACATGGAATGGAACATGGAATGGAACTTTGAATGGAACGTGGAATGGAATGTGGAACGGAATGGAATGGCATGTAGAACGGAATGGAATGGAATGTGGAATGAAATGAGGAATAGAATGTGGAATGGAATGTGGAATGGAGTGGACTGATATGTGGAATCAAATGTGGAATGGAATGTGGAATGGAATGTGGAGAGGAAGGGAATGGAATGTGGAATGGAATGTAGAGTGAAATGTGGAACTCAATGTGGAATGGAACGGAATGGAATGTGGAATGGAATTTGGAATGGAACGAAAAATGGAATGGAATGGAATGTGGAATGGAACGTGGAACGGAATGTGGAAATTATTGGAATTTGGAAAGTAATGGAATGGAATGTGGAATGGAATGGAATGGAATGTGCAATGGAATGTGGAATGAAACTGAATGAAATGTGGAATGGAATGTGGAATGGATTGTGGAAAGAAAGAGGAATGGTATGTAATGTAATGTGGAATGGAAAATGGAATGGAATAGAGTGGATCGTGGAAAGGAACGTTGAATGGAACGTGGAATGGAACGCGGAATGGAATGTGCAATGGAATGAAACGGCATGTAGAATGGAATGGAATGTGGAATGAAATGTGGAATAGAATGTGGAAAGGAAAGTGACATGGAATGGACTGTATTGTGGAAAGAAATGTGGAATGGAATGTGGCGAGGAATGGAATGGAATGTAGAATGGAATGTTGAGTGAAGTGTGGAATGGAATGTGGAATGGAACCAAAGAGAAAGTGGAATGGAATGTGGAATGGAATGTGGAATGGAACGTAAAATGGAATGGAATGGAATGTGCAATGGAAAGTGGAAGGGAGTGTGGAAAGTATTGGAGTGTGGAAAGTAACGGAGTGGAATGTGGTATGGAATGAAATGGAATGTGCAATGTAATGTGGAATGGAATGGTTGAAACGTGGAATGGAATGTGGAATGGAACGTGGGGTGTAATGTGGAATGGAATTTGGAATGGAAAGGAATGGAATGGAATGAAATGTGGAATGGAATGTGGAATGGAATGTGGAATGGAATGTGGAATGGATTGCAACGGAATGTGGAATAGGATGTGTAATGGAATGTGGAATGAGATGTGGAATGGAACGTGGAATGGAACGTGCAAAAGAATGGAATGGAATATGGAATGCAATGGAATAGAATGGAAAGGAATGGAATGGAATGGAATTTATGGGAATGTGGAATGGAATGTGGAATGGAATGGAATGGAATGTGGAATGTAATGGAATTGTATGAAATGAGGAATGGAATATGGAATGGAATGCGGAACAGAATGGAAAGGAATGAGAAATGAATGGAATGGAAGGCGGAATGGAATGAAATGGAATGTGGAATGGAATGTGGAATGGAATGAAATGGAATGTGAAATGGAATGGAATGGATTGTGGAATGCAATGAGAAACGGAATGGAATGGAATGGAATTGAATATGAAATGGAATGGAATGGAAAGTGAAATGGAATGGAATGGAATGGAATGTGGAATGGAATGCAGAATGGAATGGAATTGAATGTGAAATTGAATGGAATGGAATGGAATGGAATGTGGAATGGAATGAAATCGGATATGAAATGGAATGTAATGGAATGTGGAAAGGAATGAAGAATGGAATGTGGAATGAAATGTAGAATGGAAAGTGCAATGGAATGTGGAATGGAATGAAATGTGGAATGGAAATGTATGGAAATTAATGGAATGGAATGTGGAATTGAATGAAATGGAATGTGTTATGGAATGTGGAATGGAATGAAATGTGGAATGGAAATGTATGGAAATTAATGGAATGGAATGTGGAATTGAATGAAATGGAATGTGTTATGGAATGTGGAATGGATTGGAATGGAGTGGAATGTGGAATCCAATGGAGAAAGGAGTGGAAACAAATGTGGAATGGAATCTGGAATGGAATATGGAAAGGAATGAAATGGAACGTGGAAGGAAGTGTGGAATGGAATGGCATGGAATGTGGAATGTAATGTGGAATGGAAAGGAAAGGAAAGTGGAATGGAAAGTAGAATGCAATGTAGAAAGGAACGTGGAATGCAACATGGAATGGAACGTGGAATGGAACGTGGAATGGAAAGCAGAATGGAATGTGGAAAGGAACGTGGAATGCACCATGGAATGGAACGTGGAATGGAACGGGGAATGGAATGTGGAATGGAGCGTGGAGTGGAATGTGGAATGGAAGGTGGAAAGGAAGGTGATATGAAAAGCCATGGAACGCTCTGTAGAAAGTGGAATGGAACGTGGAATGGGATGGAATGCAGCGTGGAATGGACTGGAATGGAAGGTGGAATGGAATGGAACGGAATGTGTAATGGAATTGAATGGAATGTGGAATGGAATGAGGAATGCAATCGAATGGAATTTCGAATGGAAAGGAATGGAATGGAATGGAATGCGGAATGGAATGTGGAATGGATTGCAACGGAATGTGGAATGGGATGGGTAATGGAATGTGGAATGAAATGTGGAATGGAACGTGGAATGGAACGTGCAGAAGAATGGAATGGAATATGGAATGCAATGGAATAGAATGGAAAGGAATGGAATGGAATGGAATTTATGGGAATGTGGAATGGAATGTGGAATGGAATGGAATGGAATGTGGAATGTAATGGAATTGTATGAAATGAGGAATGGAATATGGAATGGAATGCGGAACAGAATGGAAAGGAATGAGAAATGAATGGAATGGAATGCGGAATGGAATGAAATGGAATGTGGAATGGAATGTGGAATGGAATGAAATGGAATGTGAAATGGAATGGAATGGATTGTGGAATGCAATGAGAAATGGAATGGAATGGAATGGAATTGAATATGAAATGGAATTGAATGGAAAGTGAAATGGAATGGAATGTAATGTGGAATGGAATGCAGAATGGAATGGAATTGAATGTGAAATTGAATGGAATGGAATGGAATGGAATGTGGAATGGAATGAAATTGGATATGAAATGGAATGTAATGGAATGTGGAAAGGAATGAAGAATGGAATGTGGAATGAAATGTAGAATGGAATGTGCAATGGAATGTGGAATGGAATGAAATGTGGAATGGAAATGTATGGAAAGGAATGGAATGGAATGTGGAATTGAATGAAATGGAATGTGTAATGGAATGGAATGGAATGTGGAATGGAATGGACTGGAATGTGTTATGGAATGTGGAATGGATTGGAATGGAATGGAATGTGGAATCGAATGGAGAAAGGAGTGGAAACAAATGTGGAATGGAATCTGGAATGGAATATGGAAAGGAAAGAAATGGAACGTGGAAGGAAGTGTGGAATGGAATGGAATGGAATGTGGAATGGAATGGAATGGAATGTGGAATGGAAAGGAAAGGAAAGTGGAATGGAAAGTAGAATGGAATGTGGAAAGGAACGTGGAATGCACCATGGAATGGAACGTGGAATGGAAAGTAGAATGGAATGTGGAAAGGAACGTGGAATGCACCATGGAATGGAATGTGGAATGGAACGTGGAATGGAATGTGGAATGGAACGTGGAGTGGAACGTGGAATGGAAGGTGGAAAGGAAGGTGGTATGAAAAGCCATGGAACGCTATGTAGAAAGTGGAATGGAAAGTGGAATGGAATGGAATGCAACGCGGAATGGAATGGAATGGAAGGTGGAATGCAACGGAACGGAATGTGTAATGGAATGGAATGGAATGTGGAATGGAATGAGGAATGCAATCGAATGGAATTTGGAAAGGAATGGGGAATGGAATGGAATGGGATGTGGAATGAAATGTGGAATGCAATGGAATGGAATGTGGAATGCATTGTGGAATGGAAACGAATGCAAAGTGGAATAGAATTTGGAATGGAATGTGGAAAGGAATGTGGAATGGAATGGAATGGAATTTGGAATGGAATGGAATGGAAATGAGTGGAAAGTGGAATGGAATGGAATGGAATGTGGAAAGGAATATGGAATGGATTGTGAATGGAATGTGGAAAGGAATGAAGTGGATTGTGGAATGGAATGTGTAATGGAATGGAGTGTAATGTGGAATGGAATGGAATGGAGTTGAAAGTGGAATGGAATGGAAAGAAACGTGGAATGGAATGTGTAATGGAATGGAATGGCATGTGAAATGGAATGGAAAGGAAGGTGGAATGGGATGTGGAATAGAGTGTGGAGTGGAACGTGGAATGGAATGGAATGCAATGTGGAATGGAATGGAATGGAATGTGGAATGGAAGGCAACAGAATGTGGAATGGAATGGAAAGGAATATGGAATGGAATGGAATGGAATGGAATGAAATGGAATGTAATGTGGAATGGAATGTGGAATGGAATGGAACGGAATGTGATATTGCCTTGAATGAAATTTGCAATGGAACCAAATGGAATGTGGAATGGAATTGGATGGTATGTAGAACGGAATGGAAAGTACTGGAAGGTGGAATGGAATGGAATGTAATATCGAATGGAATGTTGAATGGAATGTGGAATGGATTGGAGTAGAATGTGGAATGGAATCGAATGGAATGCAATGTGGAATGGAATGTGGAATGGAATGGAATGGAATGTGGAAGGGAATGTGGCATGGAATGTAGAATGGAATTTAATAGAAAGTGGAATGGAAAGTGGAATAATACATGGAATGGAACGTGGAATGTAACATTGAATGGAATGGAATGGAAAGCGGAAAGGAATGCAATGGAATGGAATGTAGAATGGAATGGAACGGAATGTGGAATGGCATGAAATGGAATGTAATGAAATGCGGAAGAGAACGGAATGGAATGTGTAATGGAAAGGAATGGAATGTGGAAAGGAATGGAAAGGAAAGGAACGTGTAATGGAATGGAATGGAATGTGGAATGCAATGGAATGGACTGGAATCAGAAATGGAATGGAATCAGAAATGGAATGGAATGAAATGGAATGCGGAATGGAATGTGGAATAAAATGGAATGGAAAGTGGAATGGTTTGTGGATTGGAAAGGAATACAACGTGGAATAGAACGTGCAATGAAATGTAGAAAGGAATGTGGAATGGAAGGGAATGGGATTTGGAATGGAATGTGTTGGAATGTGAAATGGAATGGAATTGAGAGGAATGTGGAATGGAATGTGGAAAGGAATGGAATGCAGTGTGGAATGGAATGTGGAATGGAAAGGGATGGAATGTGGAATGTAATGTTATGGAATGGAATGGAATAGAATAGAATGTGGAATGTCACGTGGAACGGAATGGAGTGGAGTTTGAAATGGCATGGAATGGAACGTGCAATGCTATTGAATAGAATGGGGAATGTAATTCAATGTAATGTTGAATGGAATGGAATGAGGTACAAGGTGCAATGGAACGGAATGGAATGTGGAATTGAATGTGGAATGAAATGTGGAATGGAATGCAGTGGAATGTGGAATGGAATGGAATGGAATGGAATGTGGAATTTAATGCAAAATTGAATGGAATGGAATGTGAATTTGATTGGAATGTGGAATGGAACTGAAAGGAATGTGGAATGGAATGTGGAATAGAATGGAATGTAATGTGGAATGGAATGGATTGGAATGTGGAATGGAATGGAATGGAGAGTGGAATGGAATGTGGAATGGAACGTGGAATGGAACGTGGAAAGAAACGTGGAATGGAAGGTAATGGAATGTGGAATGGAATGTTATGGAACAGATTGGAATGGAATGGAATGTGAAATGGAATGTGGAATGGGATGGAACGGTACTGGAAATGGCGTGGAATGGAATGGGTAATGGAATGGAATGGAATGTGGAATGGAATGGAATGGAATATGGAATGGAATGGAATGGAAAGAAGTGGAGGGTGCAATGGAATGGAAAGGAATGTGGACAGGAATATGGAATGGAATGTGGAAAGGAATTTGGAATGGAATGCAGTGGTAAGTGGAATGGAAAGGAATGGAATTGAATGTGGCCTGGAATGGAATGGAATGTGGAATGGGAATTGGAATGGAATGGAAAGGAATGGAATGTGTAATTGAATGTGTAGTATAATGGAATGTGGAATGGATTGTGGAATGGAATGGAATGGAAAGTGGAATGAAACTTGGAAAGGTACGTGGAATGAAACATGGAATGGAAAGTGGAACGGAATGGAATGGAATTTGGAATGGAATAGAATGGAATTTGAAATGGCATGTAAACGAATGTGAAAAGGAGTGGAATGGAGTTGGGAATTGAATGTAATGGAATGTGGAAATGAATGAAATCGAAAGTGGAATGGAATATGGAATGGAACGTGGAATGGAAAGTTTAATCGAACGTGGAATGCAATGGAATGGAATGTGGAATGGAATGGAAAGGAATTGAAGTTGGTATGGATTGGAATTGAATATGGAATGGAATTGAAAGGAATGGAATGTGGAATGGAATGGAATGGAATGTGGAATGGAATGTGGAAAGCAAAGTGGAATGCAATGGAGTGGAATATGCAATGGAATGGAATGGAATGTGAAATGGAAAGTGGAATATTATGGAAAGGCAAGTGGAATTCAATGTGGAAAGTAATGGAATGGGAAGTGGAATGGAACATGGAAAGCAATGTAGAATTGAACGTGGAATGGAATGTAATGGAAAGTTGAATGAAATGGAATGGAAGGTGGAATGGAAAGAGGAATGGAATCGAAAGGAATGGAATGCACTACGGAATGTAATGTGGAATTGAATGCAGTCTAAAGTGGAATGGAATACAATGGAATGGAAATTGGAATGGAATGGAATGTGGAATGGAATGTGAAACTGAATGGAATGGAATGTGGAATGGAATGGAATGTGGAATGGAATTGAATGGAATATGGAATGGAATGTGGTATGGAATGGGATGGAAAGTGGAATGGAAAGTGGAATGGAACATGGAATGGGATGTGGAGTGGAATGTGGAATGGAATGAAATGGAATGTGGAATGGAATGGTATGGAATGTGGAATGGAATGTGGAATGGAATGTGGAATGGAATGGAATGGAATGGAATGTGGAAAGGAGTGGAATATCATTTGGAATGGAATGGAATGAAATGTGGAATGGAATGGAATGGAACGTGGAATGAAACATCAAATGGAACATGGAATGGAAAGGGGAATGGAATGGAATGGATTGAAATGTGGAATGGAATGGGACGGAATGCAATGTGGAATGGAGTGGAATGGAATGTGTAATGGAAAGGAATGAGATAGAAGGTGGAATAAAATGGAATGGATTGGGAATGTAATTTGGAATGGAATATGGAGTGCAATGTGGAATGGAATGTGGCATGAAATTCACTGGAATGTGGAATGTAATGGAATGGAATGTGGAATGGAACGGAGTGGAATGTGGAAAGAAAAGTGGAAAGGAATGGATTGCAGTGTTGAATGGAGTGGAATGGAACGTGGAATGGAATGTGGAATGCAATGGAATGCAATGTGGAATGGAATGTGGAAAGGAATGGAATGGAATGTGGAATGCAAAGTGGAATGGAATGTGGAATGGAATGCGGAATGGAAGGTGGAAAGTTATGGAATGGAAAATGGAATGAAACGTGTAATGGAAAGTAGAAAAGAACGTGGAATGGATCCTGGAAAGGAACGTGGAATGGAATGTGGAAAGGATTTGAATGGAATGGAATGGAACGTGGAATGGAAAGGTGAACGGAACGTGGAATGGAATGTGGAATGGAGTGGAATGGAACGTGGAAGGGAATGTGGAATGGAATGGAATGGAAACCGGAATAGAACATGGAATGCAACGTGGAAAGGAACATCGTGAAATGGAACGTGGAATGGAATGTGGAACGGAATCTGGAAAGGAATCGAATGGAATGTGGAATGGAATGTGGAATTGAATGCAAAGTGGAATATAATGGAATGCAATGGAATGTAGTGGAATGGAAAGAAATGTGGAAAGGAATGGAATGGAATTTGGAATTGAATGTGGAAAGGAATGAAATGGAACGTGGAATGGATCGTGGAACGGAAGGTGGAATGGAAAGTGGAAAGGAACATGGAATGGATCGTGGACTCGACCGTGGAATGTAATGTGGAATGGAATGTAGAATGAAATGTGGAATGGAATGGAATGGAAAGTGGAATGGAATGTGGAATGGAATGGAATGGAATGGAAGGGAATGTGGAATGGAATGGAATGTAAAGTGGCATGGAAGGGAATGGAATGGAATTTGGAATGGAAAACGAAATGGAATCGAATGCATCGTGGAATGGAATGGAATGCAATATGGAATGGAATGGGGAATGTATTGTGGAATGGAATGGAATGGAACGTGGAAAGAAACGTGGAAAGAAAAGTGGAACAGAACGTGGAATGGAACTTGGAATGGAATGTGGAATGGAATGTGGAAAGGAATGGAATGTGGAATGGAAAATGGAATGGAACGTAGAATGCAAATTGGAATGGAAAGTGGAAGGGAAAATGGAATGGAACGTGGAATGGAACATGGAATGGAATGCAATTGAATGGAACGTGGAGTGGAACCAGGAATGGAACGTTCAAAGGAAGGTGGAAAGTAACGTGAAATGGAACGTGGAATGGAATGGAATGCAATGTGGAACGGAATGCAAAGGAATGTGGATTGGAATGGAATGTGGAATGGAATGGAATGGAAGATAGAATGGAATGGAATGGAATGGAATGGAATGGAATGTGGAATTCAACGGAATGGAATGGAAAGGAATGGAATGGAATGGAATAAGGAATGGGATGTGGAATGGAATTGAAGGGAATGTGGAATGGAATGTGAAATGGAATGGAATAGAATGTGGAATGGAATGTGGTGTGGAATGGAATGGAATGTGAAAAGAAATCGAATAGAATGTGGAATGGAATGGAATGGAATGTGGAATGGAAAGGAAAGGAAGTGGAATGCAATGGAATAGAATGTTGAATGGAATGAGGAGTGGAATGGAATGGAATGTGAATAGAAATGGAATGACGAATGGAATGGAATGGAATGTGGAATGGAATATGCAATGGAATGTGGAATGGAATGGAATGGAGTGGAATGTGGAATTGAATGGAAGGGAATGTGGAATGGAAGTTGGAATGGAATGTGCAATGGAATATGGAATGGAATGTGCAATGGAATGTGGAATGGAATGGAGTGAAATGTGGAATGGAATGTAGTGGAATGTGGAATGGAATGGAATGCAATGTGCAATAGAATGTGGAATGGAAAGTGGAATGGAATATGGAATGGAATGGAATGGAATGTGGAATGGAATGTGGAACGGAATGGAATGGAAGGTGGAATTAAATATGGAATTCAATGGAAAGGAATGTGGAATGGAATGCGAAATGGAATGTAATAGAACGTTGAATGGAATATGGAATGCAATGTGAAATGGAATGGAATGTGGAATGGAATGGAATTGAATGGAATGGAAAGTGTAATGGAATGGAATGGAATGGAGTGGATTGCGGAATGGAATGGAATGGAATGGAATGGAGTGGATTGCGGAATGGAAAGTGGAATGGAATGGAATGGAATGGAATAGAATGGAATGAAATGGAATGTGCAATGGATCATGGAATGGAATGGAAAGAACGTGGAATGGAACGTGGAATGGAACGCAATGGAACGTGGAATGGAATGGAATGGAACGTGTACTGGAAAGGAATGGAATATGAAATGGAAAATGGAATGGAATGGAGTGGAACGTGGAAAGGAACATGGAATGGAATGGAGTGATACGTGGAATGGAATGGAATATGGAATAGAATGGAATGGAATGTGGATTGGAATGTGGAATGAAACTGAATGGAAATTGGAATGGAAAGGAACGGAATGGAATGGAGTGGAATGTGGAATGGAATGGAATGGAATGTGGAATGCATTGTAGAATGGAATGTGGAGTGGAACATGGAATGGAATGTGGAATGGAATGGAATGGAATTTTGAATGTAATGGTTTGGAATATGTACTGGAGCGGAATGGAATGGAACGTGAAAAGGAATGGAATGGAATGTGGAATGGAATTCAATCTAAATTGGAAGGGAATGGAAAGCAATATAGAATGAAATGGAATGGATTGAGGAATGGAATGGAATGGAGTGTGGAATTTAATGGAATGGAAAGAAATGGAAAGGAAGGTGGAATGGAATGCAGTGGAATGTAGAATGGAATGTAATGGAATGCAATGTGGAATGGATTGGAATGGAATGTGAAGTGGAATGCATTGGAATGTGAAGTGGAATGCATTGGAATGTGGAATGGAATGAAAGGGAATTTGGAACGCAATGGAATGGAAAGGAATGGAATGTGGAATGCAATGGATGGGAAAGTGAAATGGAAAATGGAATGGAATGGAATGGAATGTGGAACGGAAAGGAATGGAATATGGAATGGAATGGAATGGAATATGGAATGGAATCAAATGGAATGGAATGTGTTATGGAATGGAGAGGAATGGAATGCAATGTTGAAAGAAATCTAATTGAATGGAATAGAATGGAATGGAATGGAATGAAATGTGGAATGGAATGGAAAGGAATTTGAAATGGAATGGAATGGAATGTTGAATGGGATGGAATGGAATGCGGACTGGAATGGAATGAAGTCTAAGGTGTAATGGAATGGAATGGAATGTGGAATGGAATTTGTAATGGAATGTGGAATGCAATGAGGAATGGAAAGTGGAATGGAATACAGTGGAATGTGGAATGGAAGGGAAAGGAATGTGGAATGGAATGAAGTGGAATGGGAAACGGAATGTGGAATGGAATGGTGTGGAATGTGGAATGGATTGAAGTGGAACGTGGAATGGAATGTGGAATGCAGTTGAATGGAATGTGGAATGGAATCTGTAATGGAATGGAATGGAACGTGGAAAGGAATGTGGAAAGGAATGGAATGGAACGTGGAATGGAACGTGGAATAGAATGTGGAATGGAATGTGGAATGGAGTGGAATGCAGTGTGGAATGGAATGTGGAATGGAATGGAATGGAACGTGGAATGCAAAGTGGAATGAATCGTGGAATGGAAAGCGGACTGGAAAGTGAAATGGAGTGGAATGGAACATGGAATGAAACGTGTAATGGAACGTGTAAAGGAACGTGGAATGGAACCTGGAATGGAAACTGGAAGGGAATGTGGAATGGAATGTGGAATGGAATGGATAGGAAAGTGGAATGGAATGTGTAATGGAACGTAGAAGTGAACGTTAAATGGAACGTGGAGTGGAATGGAATGGAATGTAGCGTGGATTGGAAAGTTGAATGGAATGCAATGCAATGTCGAATGGAATGTCGAATAGCAAAGAATGTGAAATGGAATGTGTAATGGAATGGAATGGAATGGAATGTGCAATTGAATGGAATGGAAAAGAATAGAATGGAATGTGGAATGGAATGGAATGGAAAGGAGTGGAATGTTTAATGGAATGAAATGGAATTTGGAAAGGAAAGGAATGGAATGGAATGTGAAATGGAATGCAATGGAATGTGGAATGAAATGTGGAATGGAAAGGAATGTGGAATGGAATATGGAATAGAATGGAATGGAATGGAAAGGAATGTGGAATGGAATGCAATGGAATGTGGAATGGAATGGAATGGAATACGGAATGGAATGAAATGGAATGGGGAATGGAATGGAATGGGATGTGGAATGGAAAGCAATTGAACGTGGAATGGAATGGAATGGAATTTGAAATGCAATCTGAAATGGATTTGAATGGAATGCGGAATGAAATGTGGAATGGAGTGGAATGCAATTTCGAATGGAAAGTGGAATGGAATGTGGAAAGCAATAGGGAATGGAATGGAAAGCAATGTGGAATGGAATGTGGAATGTAATCTGGAATGGAATGGAATGCAATGCGGAATGGTACGTAATGGAAAGTGGAATGGAATGGAATGGATTGTGGAATGGAACGTGGAAGGGAATAGAACGGAAAGTGGAATCTAATGAAATGGAAAGTGGACTGGAATGGAAAGGAATTGAAATGAATGAGAAACAGAATGTAATGTAATGCGGAATGGAATTGAATGGAATGTTGAATGTAATGTGGAATGTAAAGTAATGGAATGGACG
The DNA here is from genome assembly GCF_028885625.2 of Pongo pygmaeus. Classification (NCBI taxonomy): domain Eukaryota; kingdom Metazoa; phylum Chordata; class Mammalia; order Primates; family Hominidae; genus Pongo; species Pongo pygmaeus. The sequence continues at coordinate 8,333,863 of NC_072386.2, read as the reverse complement.
GAAATCGAATGAAGGGAATGTGGAATGGAATATGAAATGGAATGGAATGGAATGTGGAATGGAATGTGGAATGGAATGTGGAATGGAATGTGGAATGGAATGTGTAATGTAATGGAATGGAATGGATTGGAATGAAGGGAATGCGGAATTGAATGTGGAATGGAATGGATAGTAATGGCGAATGGAAAGGAATGCAATGTAATGTGGAATGGAATGGAATGGAACGTGGAATGGAATGAGGATTGGAATGGAATGTAATTTGAAAGGAATGAAATGGAATGTGGAATGGAATTGAATGGAATGTGGAATGGAATCTGGAATGGAATATGGAATGGAATGGAATGGAATGGAATGTGGAATCGAATGGAATGCAATGGAATGGAATGGAATGTGGAATGGAAAAGAAGGGTGTGCAGAATGGAAATTGGAATGGAATGGAACGGAATGTTAAATGGAATGGAATGGAAAGTGGAATTGAATGTAATGGAATATGGAACGGAAATTGGGATGGAATGGAATGGTATTTGGAATTGAATGTGGAATGGAATGCATTGGAACGTGGAACGGATTGTCGAATGGAACGTGGAATGGAAAGTGGAAAGGAATCTGAAATTGAACATGGAATGGATCGTGGAATGGAATGTGGAATGGAATGTGCAATGGAATGGAATGGAATGTGGAATGGAAAGGAATGGAATGGAATGTGGAATGGAATGGAATGGAATGGAATGGAATGCGCAAGAGAATGGAATGAAATGTGGAAGGGAATGGATTGGAATTGAATATGAAATGGAATGGAATGGAATGGAATGTGGAATAGAATGGAATTGAAAGTGGAATGAAATGGAATGGAATTGAATGTGAAATGGATTGGAATGAAACGTGGAATTGAATGGATTGCAATGTGGAATAGAATGGAATGGAATGCATGTGGAAAGGAATGGAAAGGAATGTGTAATGGAATGTGGAATGGAATAGAATGGAAAGAGGAATGGAATGGAATGTGGAATGGAATGTGGAACGGAATGTAGTGGAATATGGAATGGAGTGTGGAATGGAATGGAGTGGAGTGTACAACTGAATGGAAAGGAATGTGGACTGGAATGGAATGGAATGTGGAACGGAAAGTGGAAAGATATGGAGTAGATTGTGTAATGGAATGAGGAATGGAATGGAACGTGTAATGGAAAGTGGAGTGGAACGTAAAATGGAATGTGGAATGGAATGGAATGGAATGAGGAAGGAGAGGGATTGCATGTGGAATGGAATGGAATGGAATGAGGAATAGAATGGAATGGAACGTGGAATGGAACGTAGAATGGAACATGGAATGGAATGTGGAATGTAATGGAATGAAATGTGGAATGGAATGGAACGGAATGGAATGTGGAATGGAATGGAATGGAATGTGTGATGAAATGGAATGGAATGGAGCGGAATTTGAAAAGGAGTGCAAGGGAATTTGAAATTGAATGGAATGGAATGTGGAATGAAAGGGAATGGAATGTGAAGTGGAATGGAATGTGGAATGGAATGGAATGGAATGTTGAATTTAATGCAATGGAATGGAATGTGGAATGGAAAGTGGAATGTAATGGATTGAAATGTGGAACAGAATGAGGAAGGGAATGGAGTGGAACGTGGAATGGAACGTGGAATGGAACATGGAATGTAATGTGGAATGGAATTTAATGAAATGCAGAATGGAATGGAATGGAATGTGGAATGGAATGTGGAATGGAATTGAATGGAATGGAATGGAATTTGAAATGGAATGGATTGGAATGTGGAATCGAAATGATAGGATTGTGGAATGGAAAGCACAGAAGTGGAGGGTGGAATGGAATGGAATGTGAAATGGAAGTACAATTGGAAGGTGGAAATCAATGTGTAATGGAATGTGGAAAGGATAGCAGTGGAAAGTGGAATGGAAGGGAAAGTAATTGAATGAGGAATGGAATGTGAAATGAATTGGAAGGGAATGTGGAATGGAATGTGGAATGGCACATGGAATGGATCGTATAATGGAACGTGGAATGGAATGAAATTGAATGGAAAGTTGAATGGAATGGATTGGAAAGTGCAATGGAATGGAATTTTAAATGGAATGCAATGGAATGTGGAATGGAATGGAATGGCATGTGGAATGGAATGGAATGGAATTTGGAATGGAATAGAATAGCGTAGAATGTGGAAGGGAATGGAAAGGAATTTGGAATGGAATGTGGAATAGAATGGAGTTGAAAGTGGAATGGAATGGAGAGGAATGTGGAATGTAATGGATTGGAATGTGGAATGGAATGTGGAGTGCAATGGAAAGGAATGTAGAATGTGGAAATTAATGGAATGGAACGTTGAGTGGAACCTGAAAAAGAATGTGGAATGGAATGTGGAATGGAGTGGAATGCAATGTGGAATGGATTGTGGACTTGAATGGAATGGAACGTGGAATAGAACGTGCAATGGAATGGAATGGACGTGGAGTGGAAAGAGGAATGTAATGGAATGGTATGTGTAATGGACTGTGGAATAGAAAGGAATATGGAATGGAATGTGGAATGGAATGTGGAATGGAATGTTGAAAGGAATGGAATGGAATGGAATGTGGAATGGAATGGAGTGGAAAGGAATGAAATGGAATGTCGAATGGAATGCAATGGAAAGAAATGGAATGCGTAATGCAATGAAATGGAATGTGGAAAGAAATCGAATGGAATGGAATGTGAAATGGAATGGAATGGAATGTGGAATGGAAAGTGGAATAGAAAGGAATGTGGAATGGAAAGTGGAATTGAATGGAATGAAATGCGGAATGGAATGGAACGGAAAGCGGAAAGCAATGGAATGGAATGTAGAATGGAACGGAATGGAATGTGGAATGAAATGCAATTTAAGGTGTAATGGAATATAATGTAACGTGCAGTGGAATGTTGAATGAAACGTGGACTAGAACGTGGAATGGAAAGTGGAATGAAACGTGGAATGGAATGGAATGCAATGTGGATTGGAATGGAAGGGAAGGTGGAATGGAAAGGAATGGAATGGAATGTGGAATGCAATGTGGAATGGAACGGAATGTGGAATGGAAAGGAATGGATTGAAAAGGAATGTGGAATGGAATGAAATTGTATGTGGAATGGAATGGAACCGAATATGGACTGGAAGAGAATGGAATGGAATGGAATGTGAAATGGACTGGAATGGAATGTGAAAAGAAATGGTGTGGAATGTGGATTGGAATAGAATGGAAAGTGAAAAGGAATGGAATGGAATGTGGAATGGAATGGAAAGGATTGTGGAATGGAAATTAGAATGGAATGTGGAATGGAATGTGAAATGGAATGGAATGCAATGTGTAATGGAATGTGGAAAGGAATGGAAAGGAACGTGGAATGGAACATTGAATGGAACGTGAAAAGGAACGTGGACTAGAACGTGGAATGGAATGGAATGAAATGAGGAATGGATTGGAATGGAAAGTGGAATGGAACGTGGAATGGTAAGTGGAATGGAACGTGGAATGGAACGTGGAATGAAACGTGGAATGGAATGGAATGTAACGTGTAGTGGAACATTGAATGAAACGTGGAATAGAACGTGGCATGGAATGTGGAATGGAATGGAATGCAATGTGAATTGGAATGGAATGCAAAGGAATGGAATGGAATGTGGAATGGAATGGAATGGATTGGAATGGAATGAGGAATGGAATGGAATGGTATGTGGAATGTAACGGAATGGAATATCGACTGGAATACGAAGGAATGGAATGGAATGTGAAATGGAATGTAATGTAATGTAGAATGCAATTCAATGGAATTTGGAAGGGAATGGAATGGAATGTGGAATGGAAAGCAAAGGAATGTGGAATGGAAAGTGGAATGGAATGGAACGGAACGTGGAATGGAGTGGAATGGACTGTGGAAAGCAATGGAATGGAATGTGCAATGGAATGGAATGGAAACCAATGAAATGGAATGTTGAATGGAATAGAATGGAATGTGGAAAGAAATGGAATGGAATGTGGAATATAATGGAATGGAATCGAATGGAATGTGGAATGGAATGGAATGGAATGTGGAATGAAATGCGCAATGGAATGGAAATGAATGGAATGGAAAGTGGAAAGGAATGGAACGTGTAATGGAAATGAAAGGAATGTGGAATGGAATGGAATGGAATACAGAATGGAATGTGGAATGGAATGGAATGGAATGGAGTGTAGAAAGGAATGTGGAATGGAATGGAATGGAATGTGGAATAGAATGTGACATGGAATCGAAAGGAAATTGAAATGGAATGGAATGGATTGTGGAATGGAATGGAATGGAATGGAATATGGAATGGAATGTAATGGAATGGAATGTGGACTGGAATGGAATGGCATGGAATGTGGATTGCAATGGATTGGAATGGAATGGAATGGAATGGAAGGGAATGGAAGGGAAGGGAATGCGGAATGGAATGTGGAATGAATTGGAAAGGAAAGTGGAATGGAATAGAAAGGAATGGAATGTGGAATGGAATGGAATGGAATGTCGAATGGAATGTGGAATGGAATGGAATGGAATGTGAAAAGGAATGGAATGGAATGTGGTATGCAATGGAATGTGAAAAGGAATGGAATGGAATGTGGAATGGAATGGAATGGAATGGAACGTGGAATGGCTCGTGGAATGGAACGTGGAATGGAAAGTGTAAAGGAATGTGTAATCGATCGCGGAATGGACTGTGGAATGGAATGTGGAATGGAATGGAATGGAATCGAATGGAACGTGGAATGGAATGGAATGGAATGGAATGTGGAATGAAATGTGGAATGGAATGGAATGGAATAATAAATGGAATGGAATGGAATGAGGAATGCAATGTGAAATGGAATGGAATGGAATGGAATGGAATGTGAAATGGAACCGAATGGAATGGAATGTGCAATGGAATGGAGTGCCAGTTGTAATGGAATGGAAAGGAATGGAGTGGAAAGTAGAATGGAATGGAATGGAATGTGGAATTGAATATAGAATGGAATGTGGAATGCAATGTGGAATGGAATGGAATGATATGTGGAATGGAAGGTGTAATGGAAAGGAATGGAATGTGAAATTGAATGGAATAGAATGGAATGTGGAATGGAATGAAATGTAATGTGGAACGGACTGGAATGCCATGTGAAATGGAACGGAATGGAATGGCATGTGAAACGGAATGGAATGCAATGGTAAGTGAAATGGAATGGAATGGAAGATGGAATGGAATGGAATGGAGCAGAAAGTGGAATCGAATTCAATGGAATGTGGAATGCAATGCACAATGGAATGGAATGGAAAGTGCAATGGATTGTAATGGAATGCTGAATGGAATTCAATGGAATTTGGAATGGAATGGAAAGGAATGTTGAACGGAAAGTGGAATGTAATGGAACGGAACGTGTATTGGAAGGGAATGGATTGTGGAATGGAAAGGAATGGAATGGAACGTGGAATGGAATGGAATGGAAAGGAATGAAAGGAGGACTGGAATGGAAAGAATGTGGAAAGGAATGTGGAATGGAATGGAATGGATTGTGGAAAACAATGGAATGGAACGTAATGAAATGTAATGGAATGTGGAATGGAATGGAATGTGGAAGGGAATGTGAAATGGAATGGAATTGAATGGAATGGAATGTGGAATGGAAAGGAATGGAACATGGACTGGAAAGGAAAGGAATGGAATGGAATGTTAAACGGAATGGAAAGGAATGTGGAATGGAATTGAATGGAATGTAGAATGGAAAGAAATGGAATGTAGAATGGAATGTGGTAAGGAATGTGGAAAGGAATGTGGAATGGAAATGAATGGAATGTTTAATGGAATGGATTGGAATACAGAATGGAATGTGGAATGGAATGGAATGGAATGTGAAGTGCAATGTGGTATGTAATGGATAGGAAAGTGGAATGGAATGGAATGGATTGTGGAATGCAATGGAATGGAACGGAATGGAATATGGAAAGGAATGGAATGGAATGGAATGTGGAATGGAATGGAATGGAAAGGAGTGTGGAATGCAATGCATTGGAATGGAATGGAATGGAATCGTATCGATTGGAATGGAAGAGAATGTGGAATGGAATGTGGACTGGAATGGAAAGAATGTAGAACGGAATGGAAAGAATGGAATGTGGAAATGAATGGAATGTAATGTGGAATGGATTGTGAAATGGATTGGAATGGAATGTGAAAAGGAATTAAAAGGAATGTGGAATGGAATGGAATGGAATGTGAAAAGGAACAGACTGGAATGTGGAAAGGAATGGCCTGGGATGTGGAATGGAATGGAATGGAAAGTGGAATGGAATGTGGAATTTAATGGAAAGGAACGTGGAATGGATCGTGGAATGGAACGTAGCATAGAAAGTGGAAAGGAACGTGGAATGGAACGTGGAATGGACTGTGGAATGGAATGTGGAATTGATTGGAATGGAATCGAATTGAATGTGGAATGGAATGGAAGGGAATGTGGAAAGGAATGGAATGGAATGTGAAATGGAAGGGAATTTAATGTGTAATGGAAAGTGGAATGGAAATGAATCGAATATGAAACGGAATGGAATGGAATGGGAAATGTAATGTGAAATGGAATGGAATGGAATCAAATGAAATGTGGAATGGAAATTGGAATGGAGTGTGGAATGGAATAGAAAGTAATGTGAAACGGAATGGAATGGAGTGGAATGGAATGTGGAATGGAATGGAATGGGATGTGGAATGGAATGGAATGGGATGTGAAATGGAATGGAATGGAAGGCGGAATGGAATGGAATAGAGTGGAAAGTCGAATGGTATGGAATGGAATGTGGAATTGAATGTAGAATGGAATGTGGAAAGGAATGTGGAATGGAAAGTGGAATGGAATGTGGAATGGAATGGAATGTGGTTTATAATGGAATGCAATGTGCACAGGTATGGAATGGAATGGGATGCAACGTGAAATGGAATTGAATGGAATGTGGAATGGAATTCATTGGAATTTGGAATGGAATGGAATCGAAGGGAATGTGGTATGAAATGGAAAGTAACGTGGATTGGAAAGTGGAATGGAATGTGGAATGGAATGGAATGGACTGCGAAATGGAATGGAATGCAATGGAATGTGGAGTGGAATGCAATGGAATGTGGAATGGAATGGAGTAGAAGTTGGATTGGAATCAAGTGGAAATTGGATTGGAACGGAATGGAATGGAATGGAATGGAATGGAGTGGAATGGAATGCGGAATGGAATGGAATGGAATGCAATGTGTAAAGGAATGTAATGGAAAACAATGGAATGGAATGGAATGTGGAATGAAATGGAATGGAAATTGGAATAGAATGCAACGGAATGTGGAACGGAATGAGGAATGGAAAGGAGTGGAATGCGGAATGGAAAGGAATATAATAGAATGTGGAATGGAATGGAATGGAATGTGCAATGGAAAGCAGAATAGAATAGATTCGATCGGAAATGGAATGGAATGGAATGAGGAATGGAATGGAATCGGATGTGAAATTGAATGGAATGGGAGGTGGAATGGAATGGAATGGAGTGGAAAGTGCAATGGAATGGAATGGAATGTGGAATGTAATGTAGAATGGAATGTGGAATCGCAAGTGGAATGGAATGAAATGTGGAATGGAATGGAATGGAAAGGAATGGAATAGAATGTGGAACTGAATGGAATGGAAAGTGTAATGGAATGGAATGCAATGTGGAGTGGAATGGAATTTAATGAAATGTGCAATGGAATGGAATGGATTGGAATGTGGAATGGAATGAAATAAAATGGAATTTAGAATGGAGTGGAATGGAATGGAATGTGGAATTCAAAGGAATCGAATGGAGTGGAATGGAAGGGAATGCGGAATGTAATGTGGAATGGAATGGAAAGGAATATGTAATGTAATGGAATGGAAAGGAATGTGTAATGTAATGGAATTGAATGTGGAAAGGAATGGAATGGAATGTGGAATGGAATGGAATGTGAAATGGAATGTGGAATGGAAATTGGATTGGAATGTGGAAAGGAATGGAATGGAATGGAATGGAATGTGGAATGGAATGGAACGGAATGTGGAATGGAACGTGGAATGCAATGGAACAGAATGGAATGTGGAATGGAATGTGGAATGGAACGTGGAATGGGAATGAAAGGAATGGATCGTGGAATGGAATGCAACGGAATGGAATGTGGAATACAATGTAATGTAATGGAATATGGAATGGAATGGAATGGAATGGAAAGTGGAATGGAATGGAAAGGAATGTGGAATGGAAAATGGAATGGAATGGAACGGAACGTGGAATGGAATGGAGTGGAACTTGGAATGGAATGGAAGAGAACGTGTAATGAATTGGAATGAAATGTGGAATGTGATGGAATTGAAAGTGAAATCCAATGGAATGGAATGTGGAATGGAATGGAATGGCATGTAATGTGGAATGGAATGTGGAATGGAATGGCATGTAATGTGGAATGGAATGGAATGGAATGTGGAATGGAATGGAATGTTAAATGTCATGGAATGGAATGTAGAATGGTATGTTTAATGGAATGGAATGTGGAATGGAATAAAATGGAATTTGGAATGGAATGTGGAATGGAACGGAATGGAATATAGAATGGAATAGAATGTTGAATGGAATGGAAAGGAACGTTGAATGGAATGTGGAATTTAATGTGGAATGGAACGTGAAATGAAAAGTGCAACGGAATGCGGAATGGAATGTAATGGAATGTGTAATGGAATGTTTAATGTAGTGTGGATTGAAATGGAATGGAATGGAATGTGGAATGGAATGTGGAATGGAATGGAACGGAATGGAATGGAATGTGGAATGGAATGGAATGTAACATGGAATGGAATGTGGAATTGAATGGAATGGAATGTGGAATGGAATGGAATATAACATGGAATGGAATGTGGAATTGAATGGAATGGAATGTGGAATGGAATGGGATATGGAATGGAATAGAATGAAATTTTCAATGGAATTGAATGGAAGGTGGAATGGAATAGAATGGAGCTTGGAATGGAATGTGGAATGGAATGGAATGGAATGGAATTTTGAATGGAATAGAATGGAACGTGTAATGGAAAATGTAATTTAACGTGGAATGGAACGTGAAATGGAACTGGCAATGGAATGCGGAATGGAATGGAATGGAAAGTTGAATGTAATTTGGAATGGAATGGAATGGAATAGAATGTTGAATTAAATGTGGAATGGAATGGAATGGAAAGGAATTTGAAATGAAATGGAATGGAATGCGGAATGGATTGGAATGGAAAGTGGAATGGAAAGGAATCTAATGGAATATGGAATGGATTGGAATTGAATGGGGAATGGAATGGAATGGAATGTGGAATGGAGGAATGGAATGGAATGTGTAATGGAATGGAATGGAAACCAATGAAATGGAATGTTGAATGGAATAGAATGGAATGTGGAAAGAAATGGAATGGAATGTGGAATATAATGGAATGGAATCGAATGGAATGTGGAATGGAATGGAATGGAATGTGGAATGAAATGCGCAATGGAATGGAAATGAATGGAATGGAAAGTGGAAAGGAATGGAACGTGTAATGGAAATGAAAGGAATGTGGAATGGAATGGAATGGAATACAGAATGGAATGTGGAATGGAATGGAATGGAATGGAGTGTAGAAAGGAATGTGGAATGGAATGGAATGGAATGTGGAATAGAATGTGACATGGAATCGAAAGGAAATTGAAATGGAATGGAATGGATTGTGGAATGGAATGGAATGGAATGGAATATGGAATGGAATGTAATGGAATGGAATGTGGACTGGAATGGAATGGCATGGAATGTGGATTGCAATGGATTGGAATGGAATGGAATGGAATGGAAGGGAATGGAAGGGAAGGGAATGCGGAATGGAATGTGGAATGAATTGGAAAGGAAAGTGGAATGGAATAGAAAGGAATGGAATGTGGAATGGAATGGAATGGAATGTCGAATGGAATGTGGAATGGAATGGAATGGAATGTGAAAAGGAATGGAATGGAATGTGGTATGCAATGGAATGTGAAAAGGAATGGAATGGAATGTGGAATGGAATGGAATGGAATGGAACGTGGAATGGCTCGTGGAATGGAACGTGGAATGGAAAGTGTAAAGGAATGTGTAATCGATCGCGGAATGGACTGTGGAATGGAATGTGGAATGGAATGGAATGGAATCGAATGGAACGTGGAATGGAATGGAATGGAATGGAATGTGGAATGAAATGTGGAATGGAATGGAATGGAATAATAAATGGAATGGAATGGAATGAGGAATGCAATGTGAAATGGAATGGAATGGAATGGAATGGAATGTGAAATGGAACCGAATGGAATGGAATGTGCAATGGAATGGAGTGCCAGTTGTAATGGAATGGAAAGGAATGGAGTGGAAAGTAGAATGGAATGGAATGGAATGTGGAATTGAATATAGAATGGAATGTGGAATGCAATGTGGAATGGAATGGAATGATATGTGGAATGGAAGGTGTAATGGAAAGGAATGGAATGTGAAATTGAATGGAATAGAATGGAATGTGGAATGGAATGAAATGTAATGTGGAACGGACTGGAATGCCATGTGAAATGGAACGGAATGGAATGGCATGTGAAACGGAATGGAATGCAATGGTAAGTGAAATGGAATGGAATGGAAGATGGAATGGAATGGAATGGAGCAGAAAGTGGAATCGAATTCAATGGAATGTGGAATGCAATGCACAATGGAATGGAATGGAAAGTGCAATGGATTGTAATGGAATGCTGAATGGAATTCAATGGAATTTGGAATGGAATGGAAAGGAATGTTGAACGGAAAGTGGAATGTAATGGAACGGAACGTGTATTGGAAGGGAATGGATTGTGGAATGGAAAGGAATGGAATGGAACGTGGAATGGAATGGAATGGAAAGGAATGAAAGGAGGACTGGAATGGAAAGAATGTGGAAAGGAATGTGGAATGGAATGGAATGGATTGTGGAAAACAATGGAATGGAACGTAATGAAATGTAATGGAATGTGGAATGGAATGGAATGTGGAAGGGAATGTGAAATGGAATGGAATTGAATGGAATGGAATGTGGAATGGAAAGGAATGGAACATGGACTGGAAAGGAAAGGAATGGAATGGAATGTTAAACGGAATGGAAAGGAATGTGGAATGGAATTGAATGGAATGTAGAATGGAAAGAAATGGAATGTAGAATGGAATGTGGTAAGGAATGTGGAAAGGAATGTGGAATGGAAATGAATGGAATGTTTAATGGAATGGATTGGAATACAGAATGGAATGTGGAATGGAATGGAATGGAATGTGAAGTGCAATGTGGTATGTAATGGATAGGAAAGTGGAATGGAATGGAATGGATTGTGGAATGCAATGGAATGGAACGGAATGGAATATGGAAAGGAATGGAATGGAATGGAATGTGGAATGGAATGGAATGGAAAGGAGTGTGGAATGCAATGCATTGGAATGGAATGGAATGGAATCGTATCGATTGGAATGGAAGAGAATGTGGAATGGAATGTGGACTGGAATGGAAAGAATGTAGAACGGAATGGAAAGAATGGAATGTGGAAATGAATGGAATGTAATGTGGAATGGATTGTGAAATGGATTGGAATGGAATGTGAAAAGGAATTAAAAGGAATGTGGAATGGAATGGAATGGAATGTGAAAAGGAACAGACTGGAATGTGGAAAGGAATGGCCTGGGATGTGGAATGGAATGGAATGGAAAGTGGAATGGAATGTGGAATTTAATGGAAAGGAACGTGGAATGGATCGTGGAATGGAACGTAGCATAGAAAGTGGAAAGGAACGTGGAATGGAACGTGGAATGGACTGTGGAATGGAATGTGGAATTGATTGGAATGGAATCGAATTGAATGTGGAATGGAATGGAAGGGAATGTGGAAAGGAATGGAATGGAATGTGAAATGGAAGGGAATTTAATGTGTAATGGAAAGTGGAATGGAAATGAATCGAATATGAAACGGAATGGAATGGAATGGGAAATGTAATGTGAAATGGAATGGAATGGAATCAAATGAAATGTGGAATGGAAATTGGAATGGAGTGTGGAATGGAATAGAAAGTAATGTGAAACGGAATGGAATGGAGTGGAATGGAATGTGGAATGGAATGGAATGGGATGTGGAATGGAATGGAATGGGATGTGAAATGGAATGGAATGGAAGGCGGAATGGAATGGAATAGAGTGGAAAGTCGAATGGTATGGAATGGAATGTGGAATTGAATGTAGAATGGAATGTGGAAAGGAATGTGGAATGGAAAGTGGAATGGAATGTGGAATGGAATGGAATGTGGTTTATAATGGAATGCAATGTGCACAGGTATGGAATGGAATGGGATGCAACGTGAAATGGAATTGAATGGAATGTGGAATGGAATTCATTGGAATTTGGAATGGAATGGAATCGAAGGGAATGTGGTATGAAATGGAAAGTAACGTGGATTGGAAAGTGGAATGGAATGTGGAATGGAATGGAATGGACTGCGAAATGGAATGGAATGCAATGGAATGTGGAGTGGAATGCAATGGAATGTGGAATGGAATGGAGTAGAAGTTGGATTGGAATCAAGTGGAAATTGGATTGGAACGGAATGGAATGGAATGGAATGGAATGGAGTGGAATGGAATGCGGAATGGAATGGAATGGAATGCAATGTGTAAAGGAATGTAATGGAAAACAATGGAATGGAATGGAATGTGGAATGAAATGGAATGGAAATTGGAATAGAATGCAACGGAATGTGGAACGGAATGAGGAATGGAAAGGAGTGGAATGCGGAATGGAAAGGAATATAATAGAATGTGGAATGGAATGGAATGGAATGTGCAATGGAAAGCAGAATAGAATAGATTCGATCGGAAATGGAATGGAATGGAATGAGGAATGGAATGGAATCGGATGTGAAATTGAATGGAATGGGAGGTGGAATGGAATGGAATGGAGTGGAAAGTGCAATGGAATGGAATGGAATGTGGAATGTAATGTAGAATGGAATGTGGAATCGCAAGTGGAATGGAATGAAATGTGGAATGGAATGGAATGGAAAGGAATGGAATAGAATGTGGAACTGAATGGAATGGAAAGTGTAATGGAATGGAATGCAATGTGGAGTGGAATGGAATTTAATGAAATGTGCAATGGAATGGAATGGATTGGAATGTGGAATGGAATGAAATAAAATGGAATTTAGAATGGAGTGGAATGGAATGGAATGTGGAATTCAAAGGAATCGAATGGAGTGGAATGGAAGGGAATGCGGAATGTAATGTGGAATGGAATGGAAAGGAATATGTAATGTAATGGAATGGAAAGGAATGTGTAATGTAATGGAATTGAATGTGGAAAGGAATGGAATGGAATGTGGAATGGAATGGAATGTGAAATGGAATGTGGAATGGAAATTGGATTGGAATGTGGAAAGGAATGGAATGGAATGGAATGGAATGTGGAATGGAATGGAACGGAATGTGGAATGGAACGTGGAATGCAATGGAACAGAATGGAATGTGGAATGGAATGTGGAATGGAACGTGGAATGGGAATGAAAGGAATGGATCGTGGAATGGAATGCAACGGAATGGAATGTGGAATACAATGTAATGTAATGGAATATGGAATGGAATGGAATGGAATGGAAAGTGGAATGGAATGGAAAGGAATGTGGAATGGAAAATGGAATGGAATGGAACGGAACGTGGAATGGAATGGAGTGGAACTTGGAATGGAATGGAAGAGAACGTGTAATGAATTGGAATGAAATGTGGAATGTGATGGAATTGAAAGTGAAATCCAATGGAATGGAATGTGGAATGGAATGGAATGGCATGTAATGTGGAATGGAATGTGGAATGGAATGGCATGTAATGTGGAATGGAATGGAATGGAATGTGGAATGGAATGGAATGTTAAATGTCATGGAATGGAATGTAGAATGGTATGTTTAATGGAATGGAATGTGGAATGGAATAAAATGGAATTTGGAATGGAATGTGGAATGGAACGGAATGGAATATAGAATGGAATAGAATGTTGAATGGAATGGAAAGGAACGTTGAATGGAATGTGGAATTTAATGTGGAATGGAACGTGAAATGAAAAGTGCAACGGAATGCGGAATGGAATGTAATGGAATGTGTAATGGAATGTTTAATGTAGTGTGGATTGAAATGGAATGGAATGGAATGTGGAATGGAATGTGGAATGGAATGGAACGGAATGGAATGGAATGTGGAATGGAATGGAATGTAACATGGAATGGAATGTGGAATTGAATGGAATGGAATGTGGAATGGAATGGAATATAACATGGAATGGAATGTGGAATTGAATGGAATGGAATGTGGAATGGAATGGGATATGGAATGGAATAGAATGAAATTTTCAATGGAATTGAATGGAAGGTGGAATGGAATAGAATGGAGCTTGGAATGGAATGTGGAATGGAATGGAATGGAATGGAATTTTGAATGGAATAGAATGGAACGTGTAATGGAAAATGTAATTTAACGTGGAATGGAACGTGAAATGGAACTGGCAATGGAATGCGGAATGGAATGGAATGGAAAGTTGAATGTAATTTGGAATGGAATGGAATGGAATAGAATGTTGAATTAAATGTGGAATGGAATGGAATGGAAAGGAATTTGAAATGAAATGGAATGGAATGCGGAATGGATTGGAATGGAAAGTGGAATGGAAAGGAATCTAATGGAATATGGAATGGATTGGAATTGAATGGGGAATGGAATGGAATGGAATGTGGAATGGAGGAATGGAATGGAATGTGTAATGGAGGAAAGGAATGTAATGTGGAATGGAATGAAAAATGGAGGAATGGAATGGAATGCAGAAACGAATGTGGAATGGAATGGAATGGAATGTGGAAAGAAATGTGGAATGGAATGAAATAGAATGAGGAATGGAAGATGAAATGGAATGGAAAGGAATCTGGAATGCAATGGAATGGAATAGAATGGAACGTGGAAGAGAATGTGGAATGTAATGGAATGGAATGGAATGGAATGCAGAGTCGAATGTGGAATGTAACGTGGAATGGAAGGGAACAGAAAGTGGGATGGAATGGAAAGGAAAGTGCAATGGAATATAATGGAATTTGGAATGGAACGGAATGCAGTGTGGAATGGAATGGAATGGAAAGTGAAATGTAATTGAGTAGAATGTGGACTGGAAAGTAATTGACTGTGGAATGGAGTATGCAATGGAATGTGGAATGGAACTGAATGGAATGTGGAATGCAATGTGGAATGGAATTGAATGTAATGAGGAATGGAATGGAATGGAAAGGAATGGAATATGGAATGGAATGGAATGGAAAGGACTGAAATGCGAAATGGATACGCGAATGGAAAAGAATGCAACGCGGAATGGAATGTGGAATGCAATGTGGAATGGAATGCAATGGAATCTGGAATGCAAAGGAATGGTATGTGGAATGGAATGGAATGGAATGTGGAATGGAATGGAATAGAAAGGAATGTGGAAGGGAATGGTATCGAATGGAATGAGGAAAGGAATGCAATGGAATGTGGAAAGAAACGTGAAATGGGATGGAATGGAATGCAAAGTGAAATGGAATGGAATGGAATGGAATGTGAAATGGAATCGAAAGGAATGTGGAATGGAAAGTGGAATGGAGTGGAATGGAAGATGGAATTGAATGGATCGGAACGCGGAATGGAATGGAATGGAATGGAATGTGTAATGGAATGGAATGGAAAAGAATGGAATGGAATGTGGAATGAAATGCAATGGAATGTGGAATGTATTTGAATGTAACGTGGAGTGGAATGGAATGGAATGTGGAAAGGAAAGGAATGGAAGAACTGGAATGTCGAATGGAAAGTGGAAAGGAAAAGAATGCAACGTCAAATGGAATGTGGAATGGAATGCAATGGAATGTGGAATTGAAAGGAATGGAATGTGGAATTGAAAGGAATGGAATGTGGAACGGAATGGAATGGAATGGAATATGGAATGGAATGGAATTGAATGGAATGGAATGGAGTGTGGAATCGAATACAATGCAATATGGAATGGAATGTGAAATTGAATGGAATGGAATGGAATGTGAAATGGAATGGAATTAAATTGAATGTGGAATGGCATGGAATAGAATGTGGAATGGAACTTGGAATAGAATGTGGAATGGAACTTGGAATGGAATGTGGAATGGAATGAAACGGAAGGTGGAGTGTAAAGTGGAATGGAACGTGGAATGGAACGTGGAATGAAGTGGAATGCAATATGGAATGGAATGGAATGAAAGGTGTAATGGAACAGAATGGATTGTGGGATGGAATGGATTGTAATTGATTGGAAAGTGGAATGTAATGGAATGGAATATTTAATGGAATGGAATGGAATTTGGAATGGAATGTGGAATGGAATGGAATGGAATGTGGAATGGAATGGAATGGAATATGGAATAGAATGAAATGGAATGTGGAATGCAATGTGGAATGGAATGCAAAGGAAGGTGGTATGGAATGGAAAGGAATGCAGAATGGAATGGAATGGTATGTGGAATGGAATGTGGAATGGAATGGAATGTAATGTGGAATGGATTGTGGAATCGAATGGAATATGGAATGGATTGTGGAATGGAATGGAATGGATTGTAGAATGGAATGGAATGGAATGGAAAATGGAAGAGAATGGAATGGAATATGGAATGGAATGGAATGCAATGGAATGGAATGTGGAATTGAATGAAATGGAATGGAATGTGGAATGCAATGGAATGCAATGGAATGGAATGGAATGGAAGGGAATGGAGAATGGAATGAGGAATGGAGTGGAA
Organism: Pongo pygmaeus; assembly: GCF_028885625.2. Taxonomy (NCBI): domain Eukaryota; kingdom Metazoa; phylum Chordata; class Mammalia; order Primates; family Hominidae; genus Pongo; species Pongo pygmaeus. The sequence goes on along the minus strand of NC_072386.2, from coordinate 8,316,950 downwards.
AGGAATGTGGAATGGAATGGAATGGAAAGCAATGTGGAAAGGAATTGAATGGAATGGAATGTGGAATGGAATGGAATGGAATGTGGAATGGAATGTGAAATGGAATTGAGTGGAATGTGAAAAGTAATGGAATAGAATGTGGAATGGAATGGAAAGGTATGTGATATGGAATGGAATGAAATACGGAATGGAATGGGGAATGGAATGGAATGGAAAGTGAAAAGGAACAGAATGGAAGGTGGAATGGAATGGAATTGAATGTGGAATGGAATGTAATGAAATATGGAATGGAATGGAATTAAATGAAGATTTTAACGTGGAATGGAATGGAATGGAATGTGGAATGCAATGTGGAATGGAATTGAATGGAATGTGGAATGGAATGGAATGGAATGTGGAATGGAATGTGAAATGGAATTGAGTGGAATGTGAAAAGGAATGGAATAGAATCTGGAATGGAATGGAAAGGAATTTGATGTGGAATGGAATGGAATACGGAATGGAATGTGGAATGTAATGGAATGGAAAGTGAAAAGGAATGGAATGGACGGTGGAATGGAATGGAACAGAATGTGGAATGGAATGTAATGAAATATGGAATGGAATGGAATTAAATGAAGATTTTAACGTGGAATGGAATGGAATGGAATGTGGAATGCACAGAAATTGAATGTAGAATGGAATATGCAAGAGAATGTAATGGAATGTGGAATGGAATGTGGTATGGAAAGGAATGGAAGATGAAATGGAATGGAATGGAATGTGGAATGGAATGCAACAGAATGTGGAAAGTAATGGAATGGAATTAAATGGAAATTGAAATACAATGGAATGGAAATTCGGATGAAATGGAATGTAATGAAATGTGGAATGGAACGGAATGGAAAGTGGAATGGAATGTGGAAAGTATTGAAGTGGAATGTGGAATGGAATCGAGTGGAATGTGGAATGGTATGGAATGGAGAGGAATGTGGAAAGGAATGGAATCGAATGTGGAATGGAAGGTGGAATGTAATGGAACGGAATGTGCAATGGAATGGAATGGAATGTCGAGTGGAATGGAATTGAATGAGGATTCGAAAGTGGAATGGAATGAAATGGAATGTGGAAAGGCATGGAATGGAATGTAGAATTGAATGAGTAATGGAATGTGAAATGGAATTGAATGGAATGTGGATTGGAATGGAATGGAATGTAGATTGTGATGTGGAATGGAATGTGCAATGGAATTTAACGGAATGTGGAATGGAATGGAATGGAAAGTAGAATGGAATGTGCAATGGCATGGAAAGGAATGTGGAATGGAATGTGGTATGGAATGGAATGGAATGTGGAATGGAATGGAATGGAAGGGAATTCAGAAGGCAATGTGGAATGGAATGTAACAGAATGTGGAATGGAATGCAATGGAATGGAATGTGAAAAGGAATGGAATGGAATGTGAAATGGAGTGGAATGGAATGTGGAATCGAATTGAATGGAATGTGGAATGGAATGGAATGGCATGTGGAATGGGATGGAATGGAAAATAAAATGGAACAGAACGCAATGGAATGGAATGTGGAATGGAATGGAATGGAATGGAATGTGGAATGCAAAGTGGAATGGAATGGAAAGGATTGGAATGGAATGTGGTATGGAATGGAATGGAATGGAATAGTATGTGGAATGGTATGGAATGGGATGTGAAATTTAATGGAATGGAATTTGGAAAGCAATGGAATGGAGTGGAAAGTAAATGGAATTTAATGGAATGTGGAATGGAATGCAAAAGGGAATGTGAAAAGGAATGTGGAATGGAATGAGGAATGTAATGGAATGGCAAGGAATGGAATGGAATTGAATGTGGAATGGAATGAAATGGATTGCAGAATGGAATGGAATGGAAAGGAATATGGAATGGAATGGAAAGGAATATTGAATGGAATGTGCAGAATGGAATGGAATGGAAAGGAATATTGAATGGAATGTGCAGAATGGAATGGAAAGGAATAGAATATGGAATGGAATGGAATGAAATGGAATGGAATGGAATGGAATGGAATGAAATGGAATGGAATGGAATGGAATGGTATGTGGAATGGTATTGAATGGAATGTGGAATGTAATGGAATGGACTGTAGAATGGGAACGTGGAATGAAATGGAATGGAATGTGGAACGGAACTGAATGGAATCTAGAAAGTAACGTGCAATGGAATGTGGAATGGAACTGAATGGAATGTGGAATGGAATGTGGAATGGAATGGAATGGAATGTGGAATTTAATGAAATGGAATGTGTAATGCAATGTGGAATGGAATGCAAAGGAAGGTGGTATGGAATGGAAAGGAATGCAGAATGGCATGGAATGGAATGAGGAATGGAATGTGGAATGGAATGGAATGGAATTTCTAATGGATTGTGGAATGGAATGGAATATGGAATGGATTGTGGAATGGAATGGAATGGATTGTAGAATGGAATGGAATGGAATGGAAAATGGAAGAGAATGGAATGGAATATGGAATGGAATGGAATGCAATGGAACGGAATGTGGAATTGAATGAAATGGAATGGAATGTGGAATGCAATGGAATGGAATGCAATGGAATGAAATGGAAAGGAATGGAGAATGGAATGAGGAATGGAGTGGAAAGAAATGTGGAATGGAATGGAATGGAAAGCAATGTGGAATGGAATTGAATTTAATGGAATGTGGAATGGAAAGGAATGGAATGTGGAATGGAAAGGAATGGAATGTGGAATGGAATGGAATGGAATGTGGAATGGAATGTGAAATGGAATAGAGTGAAATGTGAAAAGGAATGGAATGGAATGTGGAATGGAATGGAAAGGAATGTGATATGGAATGGAATGGAATACGGAATGGAATGTGGAATGGAATGGAATGGAAAGTGAAAAGGAATGGAATGGAAGGTGGAATGGAATGGAATAGAATGTGGAATGGAATGTAATGAAATATGGAATGGAATGGAATTAAATGAAGATTTTAACGTGGAATGGAATGGAATGGAATGTGAAATGGAATGTGGAATGGAATTGAATGGAATGTGGAATGCAAAGAAATTGAATGTAGAATGGAATATGCAATAGAATGTAATGGAATGTGGAATGGAATGTGGTATGGAATGGAATGGAAAATGAAATGGAATGGAATGGAATGTGGAATGGAATGCAACAGAATGTGGAAAGTAATGGAATGGAATTAAATGGCAATTGAAATAGAATGGAATGGAAATTGGAATGAAATGGAATGTAATGAAATGTGGAATGGAACGGAATGGAAAGTGGAATGGAATGTGGAAAGTAATGAAGTGGAATGTGGAAAGGAATCGAGTGGAATGTGGAATGGTATGGAATGGAGAGGAATGTGGAAAGGAATGGAATCGAATGTGGAATGGATGGTGGAATGTAATGGAACGGAATGTGCAATGGAATGGAATGGAATGTCGAGTGGAATAGAATTGAATGAGGATTGGAAAGTGGAATGGAATGAAATGGAAAGTGGAAGGGCATGGAATGGAATGTAGAATCGAATGTGGAATGGAATGTGGAATGGAATTGAAAGGAATGTGGATTGGAATGGAATGGAATGTAGATTGTAATGTGGAATGGAATGTGCAATGGAATTTAACGGAATGTGGAATGGAATGGAATGGAAAGTAGAATGGAATGCGCAATGGCATGGAAAGGAATGTGGAATGGAATGTGATATGGAATGGAATGGAATGTGGAATGGAATGGAATGGAAGGGAATTCAGAATGCAATGTGGAATGGAATGTAACGGAATGTGGAATGGAATGCAATGGAATGCAATGTGGAAAGGAATGGAATGGAATGTGAAATGGAATGGAATGGAATGTGGAATCGAATTGAATGGTATGTGGAATGGAATGGAATGGCATGTGGAATGGGATGGAATGGAAAGTAGAATGGAATAGAATGCAATGGAATGGAATGTGGAATGGAATGGAATGGAAAGGAATGTGGAATGCAAAGTGGAATGGAATGGAATGGATTGGAATGGAATGTGGTATGGAATGGAATGGAATGGAATGAAATAGTATGTGGAATGGTATGGAATGGGATGTGAAATTTAATGGAATGGAATTTGGAGAGCAATGGAATGGAGTGGAAAGTGAATGGAATTTAATGGAATGTGGAATGGAATGCAGAAGGGAATGTGAAAAGGAATGTGGAATGGAATGAGGAATGTAATGGAATGGCAAGGAATGAAATGGAATTGAATGTGGAATGGAATGGAATGGATTGCAGAATGGAATGGAATGGAAAGGAATATTGAATGGAATGTGCAGAATGGAATGGAAAGGAATAGAATATGGAATGGAATGGAATGAAATGGAATGGAATGGTATGTGGAATGGTACTGAATGGAATGTGGAATGCAATGGAATGGAATGTAGAATGGGAACGTGGAATGAAATGGAATGGAATGTGGAACGGAACTGAATGGAATCTAGAAAGTAACGTGGAATGGAATGTGGAATGGAACTGAATGGAATGTGGAATGGAATCTGGAATGGAATGGAATGGAATGTGGAATGGAATGAAATGGAATGTGGAATGCAATGAGGAATGGAATGCAAAGGAAGTTGGTATGGAATAGAAAGGAATGCAGAATGGAATGGAATGGAATGTGGAATGGAATGTGGAATGAAATGGAATGGAATGTGGAATGGATTGTGGAATGGAATGGAATATGGAATGGATTGTGGAATGGAATGGAATGGATTGTAGAATGGAATGGAATGGAATGGAAAATGGAAGATAATTGAATGGAATAGGGAATTGAATGGAATGCAATGGAACGGAATGTGGAATTGAATGAAATGGAATGGAGTGTGGAATGCAATGGAATGGAATGGAATGGAATGAAATGGAAAGGAATGGAGAATGGAAAGAGGAATGGAGTGGAAAGGAATGTGGAATGGAATGGAATGGAAAGCAATGTGGAATGGAATTGAATTTAATGGAATGTGGAATGGAAAGGAATGGAATGTGGAATGGAAAGGAATGGAATGTGGAATGGAATGGAATGGAATGTGGAATGGAAAGTGAAATGGAATAGAGTGGAATGTGAAAAGGAATGGAATGGAATGTGCAATGGAATGGAAAGGAATGTGATATAGAATGGAATGGAATACGGAATGGAATGTGGAATGGAATGGAATGGAAAGTGAAAAGGAATGGAATGGAAGGTGGAATGGAATGGAATAGAATGTGGAATGGAATGTAATGAAATATGGAATGGAATGGAATTAAATGAAGATTTTAACGTGGAATGGAATGGAATGGAATGTGAAATGGAAGGTGGAATGGAATTGAATGGAATGTGGAATGCAAAGAAATTGAATGTAGAATGGAATATGCAATAGAATGTAATGGAATGTAGAATGGAATTTGGTATGGAATGGAATGGAAAATGAAATGGAATGGAATGGAATGTGGAATGGAATGCAACAGAATGTGGAAAGTAATGGAATGGAATTAAATGGCAATTGAAATAGAATGGAATGGAAATTGGAATGAAATGGAATGTAATGAAATGTGGAATGGAACGGAATGGAAAGTGGAATGGAATGTGGAAAGTAATGAAGTGGAATGTGGAATGGAAACGAGTGGAATGTGGAACGGTATGGAATGGAGAGGAATGTGGAAAGGAATGGAACTGAATGTGGAATGGAAGGTGGAATATAATGGAACGGAATGTGCAATGGAATGGAATGGAATGTCGAGTGGAATGGAATTGAAAGTGGATTGGAAAGTGGAATGGAATGAAATGGAATGTGGAAGGGCATGGAATGGAATGTAGAATCGAATGTGGAATGGAATGTGGAATGGAATTGAATGGAATGTGGATTGGAATGGAATGGAATGTAGATTGTAATGTGGAATGGAATGTGCAATGGAATTTAACGGAATGTGGAATGGAATGGAATGGAAAGTAGAATGGAATGTGCAATGGCATGGAAAGGAATGTGGAATGGAATGTGGTATGGAATGGAATGGAATGTGGAATGGAATGGAATGGAAGGGAATTCAGAATGCAATGTGGAATGCAATGTAACGTAATGTGGAATGGAATGCAATGGAATGGAATGTGAAAAGGAATGGAATGGAATGTGAAATGGAATGGAATGGAATGTGGAATCGAATTGAATGGAATGTGGAATGGAATGGAATGGCATGTGGAATGGGATGGAATGGAAAATAGAAAGGAATAGAATTCAATGGAATTGAATTTGGAATGGAATGGAATGGAATGGAATGTGGAATGCAAAGTGGAATGGAATGGAATGGATTGGAATGGAATGTGGTATGGAATGGAATGGAATGGAATGGAATACTATGTGGAATGGTATGGAATGGGATGTGAAATTTAATGGAATGGAATTTGGAAAGCAATGGAATGGAGTGGAAAGTGAATGGAATTTAACGGAATGTGGAATGGAATGCAAAAGGGAATGTGAAAAGGAATGTGGAATGGAATGAGGAATGTAATGGAATGGCAAGGAATGGAATGGAATTGAATGTGGAATGTAATGGAATGGATTGCAGAATGGAATGGAATGGAAAGGAATATTGAATGGAATGTGCAGAATGGAATGGAATGGAATGGAATATGGAATGGAATGGAATGAAATGGAATGGAATGAAATGGAATGGTATGTGGAATGGTATTGAATGGATTGTGGAATGTAATGGAATGGAATGTAGAATGGGAACGTGGAATGAAATGGAATGGAATGTGGAATGGAACTGAATGGAATCTAGAAAGTAACGTGGAATGGAATGTGGAATGGAACTGAATGGAATGTGGAATGGAATGGAATTGAATGTAGAATGGAATCTGGAATGGAATGGAATGGACTGTGGAATGGAATGTGGTATGGAATGGAATGAAATGTGGAATGGAATGTGGTATGGAATGGAATGAAATGTCGAATGGATTGGAATGGAATGGAATGGAAGGGAGTGCACAATGGAATGTGGAGCGTAATTAAAAGGAATGTGGAATGGAATGGAATGGAATGTGGATAGGAATGCCATGTAACGTAGAATGGAATGTGGAATGGAATGTGGAATGGAATGGAATGGAACGTAAAAGGGAACGTGGAATGGAACGTGGAATGCAAAGTGGAATGGAAAGTGGAATGAAATGGAATGCAGCTTGTAATTGAATGTGGAATGAAACGTGGAGTGGAACGTGGAATAGAATGTGGAACGGAATGGAAAGAATGCGGAATGAAATGTAATGGAATGTGGAATGGAATTGAATGGAATGTGGAATGGAAATGAATGGAATGTGGAATGGAAGGGAATGGAATGTGAAATCGAATGGAATGGAAAGTGCAATGGAAAGGATTGGAATGTGGAATGGAATGGAATGTGGAATGGAATGTGGAATGGAATATTGAATGTTATGTGGTACGGAATGCAATGGAATGTGCAATGGAATGTGGAATTGAAAGGAATGGAATTTGCAATGGAATGAAGTATGGAATGGAATGGGATGTGGAATGGCATAAAGAGGAATGTGGAATGGGAGGGAAGGTAATGGGAAATGGAATGAAATGGAATGTTTAATCGAATGTGGAAAGGAATGGAAGGGAATTTGGAGAGGAAAGTGGAATGGAATTGAATGGAATGTGGAATGGAATGTGGAATGGAATGGAATGGAATTTGGAATGGAATGTAGAAAGGAATGGAATGGAATGAGGAATGGAATGTGGAATAGAATGAAATTGAACGTGGAATGTAAAGTGGAATGCAACGTGGAATAGAATGTGGAATGAAATGTAATGCAATGTGGAATGGAATGGAATGGAATGAAAGGTGTAATGGAACGGAATGGAATGTGGAATGGAATGGAATGGAATGGATTTGAACGTGGAATATAATGGAATGGAATCTGGAAGGGAATGGAATGGAATTTGGAATGGAATGTGGAATGGAATGGAATGGAATGTGGAATGGAATGTGGAATGGGACATGGAATGAAATGGAATAGAATGAGGAATGCAATGGAATGGAATGTGGAGTTGAACGTGGAATGTAATTGTATAGAGTGTGGAATGGAATGTGGCATGCATGGAATGTGCAACGCAATGTAGAATGGAATGTGGAATGGTATGTGGAATGGAATGGAATGGAATGTGGAATGGAATGTTAAATGGAATGTGGAATGGAATGTGGAATGGAATGGAATGGAATGAGGAATGCATTGTAGAATATAATGGAAAGGAAAGTGTAATGGAATGGAATTGAATGGAAAGTGGAATGGAATGGAATAGAATTTGGAATGGAATGTAGAATGGAATGGAATGGAATGAGGAATGAAATGTGGAATAGAATGAAATGGAACGTGGAGTGTAAAGTGGAATGCAACGTGGAATAGAATGTGGAATGAAATGGAATGCAATGTGGAATGGAATGGAATGAAAGGTGTAATGGAACGGAATGGAATGGAAAGGAATGTGGAATGGAAAGGAATGGAATGCAATGTGGACTGGAATGGAATGGAATTGAATATGGACTGGAATGAAGTTGAATTCAATGGACTGTGGAATGGAACGGAGTGTGGAATGGCAAGGAATGGTATGTTGAATGGAATGTGGAATGGAATGGAATATGGAATGGCATTTAAAATGCAATGGAAAGGAATTCGGAATACAATGAAATGGAACTGAATGTGGACTGGAATGGAATGGAAAGTGGAATTCAACGGAATGCAATGGAATGTGGAATGGAAAGGCATGGAATGTGGAATGCATTGGAAAGGAAATTGGAATGGAATGGAATGGAATGGAATGTGGACTGGAATGGAATGGAGTGTGGAATGGAATTGAATGGAATGTGGAATGGCATGGAATGGAATGTAGAATGGAAAGTTGAATGGAATGCAATGGAATGGAATGTGGAATGGAATGGAATATGTAATGGAATGGAACGTGGAATGGAATTGAAAGGAATGTACAAAGTAATGTGGTATGGAGTGAAAGGGAATGTGGAATGGAATGGAATGGAAAGTGGAAAGGAATGCGGAGGGAAATGGAATGGAATGTGGAATGGAATGGAATTGAATGTGGAATGAAATGGAATGGAGCGTGGAATGGAACGTGGCATGGAACGTGCAATGGAACGTGGAATGAAAAGGATTGCGAAATGGAATGGAATGTGGACTGGAATGTGGAATGGAATGAAATGGAATGCAATATGGAATGGAATGTGGAATGTAATGTGGAACAGAATGGAATGTAATGTGGAATCGAATGGAATGGATTGTGGAATGGAATGTCGAATGGAATTTAATGGAATTTGGAATGGAATAGAATCGAATGTGTTATGGAATGGAAAGGAAAGGAATGTGGAATGGAAGGGAATTGATTGTGGAATGGAATGGAATGGAATGTGGAAAAGAACGTGTAAAGGAATGTGGAATGAACTGGAATGGAATAGAATTTGCTACAGATTGGAATGGAATGGAATTTAATGTGGAATTTAATGGAATGTAATGTGGATTGGAATTAAATGGAATGGAATAAAATGTGCAATGGAATGGAATGGAATGTGGAATGCAATGTGGAATGGAATGGAATGGAAAGTGGAATTGAATGTTGAATGGAATGGAATGGAATTTGGAATAGAATCTGGATTGGAATGCAATGGACAAAGGAATGGCATGTGGAATGCAATGGAATGGAATGTGGAATGGAATGCTGAATGGAATGGAATGGAAATTTGAATTTAATGTGGAATGGAATGGAATGGAATATGGAATGGAATGGAATGGAATGTGGAATAGAATGTGGAATGGAATGGAATGCGAAACAGAATGGAACGGAACGTGGAATTCAATGGAAAGGATCGTGGAATACAATGGAATGGAACGTGGAATGGAATGGAAAGGAATGTGGACTGGAATGGAATGGAAACTGGAATGGAAAGGAAAGGAATGGAATGTGGAGTGGTATGATGTGGAATGTGGAATGGAATGTGGAATGGAATGGAGTGGAAAGTGAAAAGGAATGTGGAATGGGACGTGGAATGGAATGAAATGGAATGTGGAATGGATTGCGTATTGGAATGCAATGTAATGTGGAATGGAATGGAATGGAATATGGACTGGAATGAGGAATGCAATGGAATGGAAAATAGAATGGAACGGGAAATGGAACGTGGAATGGAAAATGGAGTGGAATGTTTAATGGAATGAAATGGAATGTGGAATGGAATGGAATAGAATGTGCAATGTAATGTAATGGAATGTGGAATGGAATGTTGAATTGAATGGAATGTGGAATGGAAAGTGGAATGCAACCTGGAAAGGAACATGGAACGGAAAGTGGAAGGGAACGTGGAATGGAATGTGGAATGTATCGTGGAGTGGAATGTAATGTGGAATGGAATGTGGAATGCAACGTGGAATGGAATGTGTAATGGAAAGTGGAAGGAAAACTGGAACGGAACGTGGAAAGGAAGGTGAAATGGAATGGAATGGAACGTGGAATGGAAGGGAATGGAATGGAATTTTATGTGTAATGGAATGTAGTGGAATGTGGAATGGAAGGCAATGGAATGGATTGGAATGTGTAATGGACTGGAATGGAATATGGAATGGAATGTGGAAAGGAATACAGAATGCAATGTGGAATGTAATGGAATGGAGTATGGAATGGAACCTGGAATTGAATAGAATGGAATTTGGAATGGAATGGAAGGGAATGTGGAATGGAACGTGGAATGGAATGGAATGGAACGTGGAATGGAATGGAATGCAATGTGGAATGGAATGGAATGGGATGCAGAATGAAATAGAATGGACCTTGGAGTGGAATGGAATGGAATGTGGAATGGAATGGAATGGAATGGAATGTGGAATGAAATGGAATCGAATCTGGAATGGAATTTGGAATGTAATGGAATGGAATGTGGAATGGAATGAGGAATGGAACGTGGAAAGGAAAGTGGAAAAGAAGCTGGAATTAAATGGAATGGAAACTGGAATGGATTGCAATGGAACGTGCAATGGAATTGAACTAAATGTGGAAAGCAATGGAATCGAATGTGCAATGGAATGGAAGTGAATGTGGAATGGAATATTATCTGGAATGGAATGTGGAATGGAATGGAATGTGGAGTGGAATAGAATGGTATGTGGAATGGAATGTGGAAAGGAATGGAATGGAATGTGGAATGGAATGGAATGGAATGTGGAATGGAACGCGGAATGGAATGGAATGGAATGTTGAATGGAATGGAATGGAAAGTGGAATAGAACGTAATGGAATGTGGAGTGGAAAGGAATGGAACGTGGAAAGGAATATGGAACGGAATGGAATGGAATGTGGAATGAAATCTGGAATGGAGTGGAATGCAACGTATAATGGAACCTGGATTGGAACATGGAAGGCAATGTGCAATGGATTGGAATGGAATGTGGAATTGAATTTGAAACGTAATGGACTGGAACGGAATGGAATTGAATGGAATTGAATGGAATGGAATAGAATTGAGTGGAATGGAATGGAATTTGAAATGGAACATGGAATGGATTGGAATGGAATGTGGAATGAAATTGAATGGAATGGAATGGAATTTGAAATTGAATGGAATGGAATGTGGAATAGAAAGGAAAGAAGAGGAAATTGGAATGGAATGGAATGGAATGTGGAATGGAAAGTGGAATGGAATGGAATGGAATATGGAATAAAATGGAATGTAATGGAATTTCGAATGGAATGTGGAATGGATTGCAATAAAATCTGAAATGGAATGTGGAATGGAGCGTGGAAAGTAATGGAATGGAATGTGTAATGGAATTTGGAATAGAACGTGAAACTGAAACTGGAGTGGAAGGTGGAGTGGAATGGAATCGAATGGAAAGTGGAATGGAATGGAATGGAATGTGGAATGGAATGTGGAATGGAAAGTGGAATGGAACGTGGGAAGGAACATGGAATGGAACGTGGAATGGAACGTGGAACGGAATGTCGAATGGAATGTGTAATGGAATGCAATGGAATGTGGAATGGAATGTGGAATGGAAAGTGGAATGGAAGGGGGAAAGGAACATGGAATGGAACGTAGAATGCAACGTGGAATGGAATGTGGAATGGAATGCGGAATGGAATGCAATGAAATTTGAAATGGAATGTCGAATGGAATGGAAGGTGGAATGCAATGTAGAACGAAATATGCAATGGAATGTGGAATGTAATGGAACGGAATGTGGAAAGGAATACGGAATGGAATGTGGAATGGAATGGAATGGAATGTGCAATGCAATGTGGAGTATAATGGAATATGTAACGGACTGTAGAATGGAATGTGGAATGGAATGTGGAATGCAATGGAGTGGATTCTGGAATGTAATGTGGAATGCAATTGAATGGAATGTGGAATGGAATGGAATGGAATGTGCAATGGAATGTGGAATGGAATGAAATGGAATGTGGAATGGAATGTGGAATGGAATGGAATGGAATATGGAATTTTATGTGGAATGGAAACAAATGGAATGTGGAAAGGAATGCGGGATGGAATGGAATGGAATGTGGAATGGAATGGAATGGAATGTGGAATGGAATGTGGAAGGAATGAAATTTAATGTGGAACGGAATGGAATAGAATATGCAATGGAATGGGATGGAATGTGGAAAGGAATGTGGAATGGAATGAAGAATGGAATCGCATGGAATGTGGAATGGAATTGAATTGAATTTTGAATGGAATGTGGAATGAAAGGGAATGCAAAGTAAAGTGGAATGGAATGCAATGTGTAATGGAATAGAATGGAATGTGGAATGGATTGGAATGGAATCTGGAACGGAATGTGGAATGGATGGTACGGATCTGGAATGGAATGTGGACTGGAATGGAATGTGCAATAGAATGAAACGTGGAATGGAATGGAATGGAAATGAGTTTGATATGGAAGGAAATGTAATGTGGAACGGAATGTGGAATGCAATGGAATGTGGAATACAATGTGGAATGGAAAGGAATGGAATGAAATGGAATGTGGAAAAGTATGGAATTTAATGGAGTGTGGAATGGAATGGAATGGAACGTGGAATGGAACGTTTAGTGGAAAGTGGAAAGGAATGTGGAATTGAATTGAATGGAATGGAATGTGGAAGTGAATGTAAGGAAAGTTAGAAAATATTGTGGAATGGAATGGAAGGGAATTTGGAATGGGATATGGAATGGAATGGAATGGAATGTGGAATGGAATGTAACTGAATTTGGATTGAAATAGAATGAAATTGAATGTGGAATTGAATGGAATGGAATGTGAATTGGAATGTAATGGAATGTAATGGAATGTGGAATGGAATGGAGTGGAATGGAACTGATGTGGAATGGAATGGAATCGAATGGAATGGAATGTGGAATGAAATGTGGAATGGAATGTAAAATGGAATGGAGTGGAATGTCGAATGGAATGTGGAATGGAATGAAATGGAACATGGAAAGGAATGGAATGGAACGTGGAATGGAATGTGGAATGGAATGGAATGGAATGTGGAATGAAATGAGGAATGGAATGGAATGGAACGTGGAATGGAACCTAGAATGGAACAAAGAATGCAATATACAACGGAATGGAATGGAATGTGGAATGGAATTTGGAATGTAACGTAATCTAATGAAATGGAATCTGGAAAGCATTGGAATGGAATGTGGAACGGAATTGAATGGAATGGAATGGAATTTGAAATGGAATGTGGAATTGATTGGAATGGAATGTGGAATGGAATTGAACGGAATGGAATGGAAATTGAAATGGAATGGAATGGAATGTGGAATGGAATGGAATGATGAGGAGGGTGGAATGGAATACAGTGGAATGTGGAATAGAATGTAGAATGGAATGGAGTGGAAAGTGGAATGGAACAGAATGGAAAGCAATTTCGTATGGAATGTGGAATGGATTGCATTGAATTGTGGAATGGATTGTGGAATGAAGCGTTGAATGGAATGGAATGGAATGTGTAATGGAACGTGGAATAGATAGTGGAATGGAACGTGGAATGGAAGGTGGAATGGAATGGAATAGAATGGAATGTGGCATGGAATGGAATGGAATGTGGAATAGAATGAAATGTGGAATGGAATAGAATATGAAATGGAATGGAATTCAATGTGGAATGGAATGGAGTGCCATGCGGAATGGAATGGAATTGAGTGGAATGTGGGATGGAATGGAATGGAATGTGGAAAGGAATGTAGAATGGAATATGGAATGGAATGGAGTGGAATGTGGACGGGAATGTGGAATGGAATGGAGTGGAATGAGGAATGGAATGTGGAATGGAATGTGGAATGAAATGAGGAATGGAATGGAATGGAACGTGGAAAGGAACCTAGAATGGAACAAGGAATGCAATATGCAACGGAATGGAATGGAATGTGAAATGGAATTTGGAATGTAACATAATGAAATGGAATGGAATCTGGAATGGATTGGAATGGAATGCGGAACGGAATTGAATGGAATGGAATGGAATTTGAAATGGAATGTGGAATTGATTGGAATGGAATGTGGAATGGAATTGAACAGAATGGAATGGAAATTGAAATGGAATGGAATGGAAAGTGGAATGGAATGGAATGATGAGGAGAGTGTAATGGAATGCAATGGAATGTGGAATAGAATGTGGAATGGAACGTGTAATGGAATGGAGTGGAAAGTGGAATGGAATGGAATGGAATGTGGAAAGAAATGAGGAATGGAATATGGAATGGAATGCAGTGCAATGTGGACGGGAATGTGGAATGGAATGGAGTGGAATGTGGAATGGAATGTGGAATGGAATGGAATGGAATGTGGAATGCAATGCAATTTAACGTTTAATGGAATGTGGAATGGTATGGAATGGAACGTGGAATGGAACGTTTAATGTAAGGTGGAAAGGAAAGTGGAATTATGTGCAATGGAATGTGGAATGAAATGTCGAATGGCATGCAATGGAACATGGAATGGAGCGTGGAATGGAACGTGGAAAGGAACGTGGAATGGAAGGTGGAATGGAAAGTGGAAAGGAATGTCCAATGAAATGTGGAATGGAATGCAATGGAATGTGGAATGGATTGTGGAATGGAATGGAATGTGGAATTGAAAGTAAAATGGAATATGGAATGGAATGTGCAATGGAATGGAATGGAATATGGAATGGAATCTGGATTCGAAGGTAATGTAGCATGGAATGTAGAATGGAATGTGGAATGGAATGTGGAACGGAATGTGGAATGGAATGGAATGGAATGTAGAATGGAATATGGAATGTAATGTGAAATGGAATGGAATGCAATGTGCAATGGAATGTTGAATGGAATGGAATGTGGAATGGATTGTTGAATGGAATGTGGAATGGAATGCGGAATGGAATGGAGTGTATTGTGGAATGGAATGTGCAATGCAATGGAATGGAATGTGGAATGGAATGGAATGGAATGCAATGTGGAATGGAATGTGGAATGGAATGGAATAGAATGTGGAATGCAATGCAATTTAACGTTTAATGGAATGTGGAATGGTATGGAATGGAACGTGGAAAGGGACGTTTAATGTAAGGTGGAAAGCAAAGTGGAATTATGTGCAATGGAATGTGGAATGAAATGTCGAATGGCATGCAATGGAACATGGAATGGAGCGTGGAATGGAACGTGGAAAGGAACGTGGAATGTAAGGTTAAATGGAACGTGGAAAGGAATGTCGAATGCAATGTGGAATGGAATGCAATGGAATGTGGAATGGATTGTGGAATGGAATGGATTGTGGAATTGAAAGTAAAATTGAATATGGAATGGAATGTGCAATGGAATGGAACGGAATATGGAATGGAAACTGGATTCGAAGGTAATGTAGCATGGAATGTAGAATGGAATGTGGAATGGAATGTGCAACGGAATGTGGAATGGAATGGAATGGAATGTAGAATGGAACATGGAATGGAATGTGAAATGGAATGGAATGGAATGTGCAATGGAATGTTGAATGGAATGGAATGTGGAATGGATTGTTGCATGGAATGTGGAATGGAATGCGGAATGGAATGGAGTGTATTGTGGAATGTAATGTGCAATGCAATGGAATGGAATGTGGAATGGAATGTGGAATGGAATGGAATGGAATGCAATGTGGAATGGAATGTGGAATGGAATGGAACATAATGTGGAATGCAATGTGGAATGGAATGGAATGGAATGTTGAAAGGAATGTGGAATGAAATGGAGTGGAATGTGGAACGGTATGTGGAATGCAATGGAATGGAATTTGTAAAGGAATCTGGAATGGAATGGAAAGGAATGTGGAATTCAATGGAATGGAATATGGAATGGAATGTGGAATGGAATGTGGAATGCAATGGAAAGAATGTGGAAAAGAATGTGGAATGCAATATGGAATGGAATGCGGAATGGAATGGAATGATATGTGGAATGAAAAGTGGAATTGAATGGAATGGAATGGAATGTGGAATGGATTGGAATGGAATGGAGTGTTGACTGGAATGGAATGGAAGGGAATGTGCAGTGAACTGCGGAATGGAATGGAATGGAAATTGGAGTGGAATGTGAAATGGAATGGAAAAGAATGCGGAATGGAAGGTGGAATGGAATGGAGTGGAATATGGAATGGAATGGAATGGAATGTGGAATGGAATGTGGAATGGGATGTGGAATGGGATGTGGAATGGGATGTGGAATGGGATGTGGAATGGGATGTGTAAAGGAATGGAGTGGAATGTGGAATGGAATGTGGAATGGAATGAAATTGAACGTGGAAAGCAATGGAGTGGAATGTGGAATGGAATGTGGCATGGATTGGAATGGAATGTGGAAAGGAATGTGGAATGGAATGGAATGGAACGTGGATTGGAACGTGGAATGGAATGGAACGTGGATTGGAACGTGGAATGGAAAATGGAACGCAATGTGCAGTGGAATGGAATGGATTGTGGAATGGAATTTGGATTGGAATGGAATCGAGTGGATTTTAATGGAATGCGGAATGGAATGAAACGGAATGTTGAATGGGATTGAATGGAATGGAACGGAATGTGGAATGGATTGGAATGAAATCTGGAATGGAATGTGAAATGTAATGGAATGGAATTTGGAATGGAATGTGGAATGGAATGTGGAATCGAATGTGGAAAGGAATGGAATGAAATGTGCAATGGAATGGAATGTGATTTGGAATGGAATGTGGAATTGAATGGAATGAAATGTGAAATGGAATGGAATGTGGACTGGAATGGAAAGGAATGGAATGGAATATGAAATGCAATGGATTGGAATGTGGAATGGAATTGAATTGAATGTGGAATGTAATGGAAAGAATTGTGGAATGGAATGCGGAATGGAATGGAATGTAGAATGATATGTGGAATGGAGTGGAATGGAATGTGGAAAGGAATGTGGTATAGAATTGAATGGAATATGGAAAGGAATGGAATGGCTTGTAGAATGGAATGGAATGGAATAGAATGGAATATGAAATTTTATGGAATGGAATATGGAACAGAATGGAAAGGAATGGAATGTGGAATGGAATGGAATGGAAAGGAATGTGGCACGCAATGGAATCAAATAGAATGGAATGGAATGGAAAGAATGAGGAATGCAAAAGAATCGAATGGAATGGAACGGAATGGAAGGGAATGGAGAATGGAATGTGGAATGGATTCGAAAGAAATGCGGAATGGAATGGAATGGAATGGAATGTGGAATGGAATGGAATGTAATGTGGAATGAAAAGTGGAATGCATTGGAATGGAAAGTGAAAAGGAATGGAATGGAATGGATTGTGGAATTGAGTGGAATGGAATGGATTGGAATAAGGAATGGAATGGAATGGAATGGAATGGATTGTGGCATGGAATGTAATGGGATGGAAATAGTAATGCAATGGAATGGAATGGAATGGAAGGGAACGGAGAATGGAATGTGGAATGGAATGCAAAGGAATGTGGAATGGAATGGAATGTGGAATGGAATGTGGAGAGGAATGGAATGTGAAAAAGAATGGAATGAATTGTGGAAAGGAATGGAAAGAAATGTGGAATGGAATGGAATGTGGAATAGAATGTGGAATTTATTGCAATGGAAAGTGAAAATGAATGGCACGGAATGTGGAATGGCGTGGAATGGAATGTGGAATGGAATGGAATGGAATTGAATGAGAATTGGAACGTGGAATGCAATGGAATGGAATGTGGAATGGAATGGAATTTGGAATGGAAATGAATGCAATGTAGTATGCAATGGAATGAAATGTAGAATGGAATGTGGAATGGAATGTGGAATGCAATTGAATGGAATGTGGAATGGAATGTGGAATGGAATTTGGAATGGAAAGTGGAATGGAATGTGGAATGGAATTGGATGGAAGGTGGAATAGAATGGAATGGAATGTAGAATGGAATGTGGAATGGAATGGAATGGAATGTGGTATGGAATGGAATAGAATATGGAATGAATTGGAATGGATTTCAGAATGGAATGGATTGGAATAGAATGGAATATGGAATGGAATGGAGTGGAATATGCAATGGAATGGAATGGAATGAAATGTGGTGTGGAATGGAATGGAAATTAATGAGGAATGCAGTGGAATCGAATGGAGAGGAAGCGAATGGATAATGAAATGGGGAATGGAATGCAAAGGAATGTGGAATGGAATGGAATGTGGAATGGAAAGTGGAATGAAGTGGAATGGAAAATGAAAAGGAATGGAATGGAATGTGGAATAGAATGGAATGGATTGCAGAAATTAATGGAATGGAATGGAAAGGAATATTGAATGGAATGAAATGGAATAGATTGTGGAATGGAATGGAATGGAATGGAATGTGTAATGCCATGTAATGGAATGGAATGGAATGGAATGGAAGGGAATGGAGAATGGAATGTGGAATGGAATGCAACGGATTGTAGAATGGAATGGAATGTGGAATGGAATGGGATGGAATGTGAAAAGTAATGGAATCTAATGTGGAATGGAATGGAAGGGAATGTGGAAGGGAATGGAACGGAATGGAATGTGGAATTGAATGTGGAATTTAATGGAATGGAAAGTGAAAATGAAAGGCCTGGAATGTAGAACGGAATGGAATGGAATGTCGAATGAAATTGAATGCAATGTGGTATGGAATGTAATGGAATATAGAATGGAATGTGGAGTGGAATTTTAAATGGAATTGAGTGGAATGTGGAATGGAATCTAATGTAATGTAGAATGTAATTTGGAATGGAATATAATGCGGAATGGAATGGAACAGAAGGTGGAATGGAACGTGGAGTGGAACTTGGAATGGAAAGGAATGGAACGTGGAGTGGAAAGTGGAACAGAACGTGGAATCGAAAGTGAAATGGAAAGGAATGCAATGTGGAATGTAATGAAATGGAAGGTGAAATGCAATGGAATGGAGGGTGGAATGTATAGAAATGGAATGTGGAAGTGAATGGAATGGAATGTGGAATGGAATGAGGATTGGAATGAAATGGAAAGTGGAATAGAATGTGAAATGGGAAGGAATGGAACCGAGAATGGAATGTGGAATAGAAAGTGGAATGGCATGTGGAATGTAATTTGGAATTGGATGGAATGGAAAGTGGAATGCAATGGAGTGGAATGTGGAATGGAATGGAATGGAGAGCAACGTGGAATGGAATGGAATGGAAAGTGGAATGGAATGTGGAATTGAATGTGGAATGCAACATCGAATGGAATGGAATGTAACGTGGAATGGAATGGAATGTAGTGTGGAATGGAATGCAAAGCAATGTGGAATGGAATGGAATGTAATTAAATGGAAATTGAAATGCAATTGAATGGAACGTAGAATCGAATGGAATGGAATGCGGAATGGAATGGAATAGAATGGAAAGTGGAAGGGAAGGGAATGGAATGTGGAACGGAATGTGGGATGGAATGCGGAATGCAAAGTAGAAAGGAATGTAGTGGAATGTGGAATGGATTGTTGAATGGAATGGAGTGGAATGTGAAATAGTATGGAATGGAGAGGAATGTGGAAAGGAGTGGAACGGAATGCGGAATAGAATGTGGAATGGAATGGAATGGAATGTGAAATGGAATTAATGGAACGTGGAATGGAACCTGGAAAGGAATGTGGAATGGAATGTGTAATGAATGGAATGGAAAATGGAAACAAAGACGGATGGAATGGAATGGAATGTGGAATGGAATGGAATGGAGTGGAATGTGGAATGGAATGTAGAATGGAATGGAGTGGAATTTGAAATGGAATGTAGAAAGGAATGTGTTATGCAATTTGGAATGGAATGGAATGTGGAATGGAAAGTGGAGTGGAATGCAATGGAATGGAATGGAATGTGGAATGGAATTTGGAATGGAATGTAATGGAACGGATTGGAATGGAATGTGGAATGGAATGGAATTTAAAGAAATGAAATGTGTAATGGAATGACACGGAATGTGGAAAAGAATAGAATGGAATAGAATGTGGAATTGAACGTAATGGAATGGAAAGTAATTCGGAATGGAATCGAACGTAATACGGAATGGAATGGAATGGAATATGGAATGGAATGTGAAAAGGAATAAAATGAGATGCGGAATGGAATGTTGAATGGAATGGAAAGGAATTTGGAATGGAATTTGGAACGGAATGCGGAATGGAATGTGGAATCGAATGTCGAAAGGAAATTAATGCCATGTCTAATATAATGTTGAATGGAGTGTGCAATGGATTAGAATGGAATGTGGAATGGAATGGAATGTAGGGTGAAATGGAATGGAATGGAATGTGCAATGGAATGTGAAATGGAATAGAATGTGGAACGGAATGGAATGTGGAATGGAATGGAATGGAATGTGAATTGCAATGGAAACGAAAGGAATGGAATTTGAAATGGAATATGGAATGGAATATGGAATGGAATTGAGTGGAATGTGGAATGGAAAGGAATGGAAAGTCGAATGGAATGTGGAATGGAATGGAATGGAATGTGGAAAGAAATGTGGCATGGAATGTAATGGAATGTGGAATGGAATGGAATGGATTGTGGAATGGAATGGAATGGAATGGAATGGAACGGAATAAGGAATGGAATAGAATGGAATGGAATATAATGTGGAATGGAAAGGAATGCAATCTAATGTGGAATTCAACGGAAAGGAAGGGAACGGAATGGAATGGAATGGAATGGAATTCAACGGACGGGAACACGGAATGGAATGTAAAGTTATGTGGAATTGAAAGTGGAATGGAATGCAAAGGAATGGGAAAACGAATGGAATTGAATGTGCAATGGAATAGAATGGAATGTGCAATGGAATGGAATGGAATGTGGAATGGAATGTAAAATGGAATAGAATGTGGAATGGAATGGAATGGAATGTGGAATGGAATGGAATGGAAAGTGGAAAGGAATGGAAACGAATGGATTGCAATTTGAAATGGAATGGAACGGAAGGGAATGGAATGTGGAATGGAATGGAGTGGATTGCAGAATATAATGGAAGGGAATGGAATCTGGAATGGAATGGAATGGAATTTAATGGAATGGAATCTGGAATGGAATCGAATGGAATTGAATGGAGTGGAATGGAATGTGGAATGGAATGGAATGGAATGGAATGTGGAATTTAATGTAATGGAATGGAATTGAATGCAACGTGGAATGGAATGGAATGGAATACGGAATGCAATGTGAAATGGAAAGCAATGGAACGTGGAATGGAATGGAAGGCAATGTGGAATGGAATGTGGAATGGAATGGAAAGGAATATGAAACGGAATGCAATCGAATGTGGAATGGAATGGAAGGAGGAATGGAAAGTAATGGAATGTGTAACGGAATGGAATGGAAAGGAATGCATTGGAATGTGGTATGGAATGGAATGGAATGTTGAATGGAATGGAAGGGAATTTGGAAAGGAATGGAATGGAAAGGAAGGGAATATGGAATGTAATGGAATGGAATGCAATGTGGAATGGAATGGAATGGAACAGAATGTGGAATGGAATGCAATGGAATGGAATTAAATGGAATATGGAATGGAATGTGGAATGGAATGAAATATGGAATGGAATGGAATATGGAATGGAATGGAATATAGAATGGAATGGAATGCATTGTTGAATCTAATGGAATGAAATGGAATGGAACGTGGAATGGAATGTGGAAAGGAATGGAATGGAATACAATGGTATGGAATGTGGAATGGAATGGAATGGAATATGGAATTGGATGGTATGGAATGTGGAATGGAATGGAATGGAATATGAAATGGACTGGAATGGATTGTGGAATCTAATGGAATGGAATGGAATGGAACTTGGAATGGAACGTGGAAAGGAATGGAATGAAATAGAATGGAATGGAATGTGGAATGGAATGGAATGGAATGTGGAATTGAATGTTATCTCTAATGGAAAGTGGAATGGAATGGAATGGAATGTGGAATGGAATGAAATGGAATTTAATGTGGAATGGAATGTGGAATGGAATAGAATAGAATGTGGAAAGGAATGTGGAATTGAATGGAATGGAATGTGGACTTTAAAGGAATGGATTGTGGAATGGAATGGAATGGAGTGTGGAATAGAAAGCAGAATTAAATGGAATGGAATGTGAAATCGAAAGGAATGTAATGTGGAATGGAACGTGGAAAGGAATGGAATGGAATGTGGAAGGGAAAGTGGAATGGAATGTGGAATGAGACATGGAATGGAATGGAATATGGAAAGGAATTTGGAATGGAATGAGGAAAGGAATGGAATGGCAAGTAGAATGGAATGTGGAATGGAATGGAATGGAATGTGGAATGGAATGTGGAATTAAATGAGGAAAGGAAAGTGGTATGGAATTGAATGTGGAATGGAATGTAAATTGGAATGAAATGGAATGGTATGTGGAAAGGAATGGAATGGAATTTGGAATGGAATGGAATGGAATGGAATGTGGAATGGAATGGAAATTGGAAAGGAATGGAACGTGGAATGGAATGTGGAATGGAAGGGAATGGAATGTGGAATGAAATGTGGAATGGAATGAGGAATGGAAAGTGGAATAGACCGTTGAGTAGAACGTGGAATGGAACGTGGAATGGAATGTGGAATAGAAAGGAAAGGAATATGGAACGGGATGGAATGGAATGTTATGTGAAATGAAATGGAATGGAAAGCAGATTTGAATGGAATGGAATGTGGAATGGAATGTAATGAAATGTGGAATAGAATGTCAACTGGAATGTGGAATGGAATGGAATGGAATGAAATGGAATGTGGAATGCAATGTGGATTGGAATGGAATGGAATGTGGCATGGAAAGGAATGGAAACTGGAATGGAATGGAATCGAATGGAATGTGGAATTGAATGGAATGGAATGGGAAAAGGAATGGAATGTGGAATGTAATGTAATGTTGAATGTAATGGAGTGGAATGTGAAATGCAATGGAATGGCATGTGCAATGCAATGGAATGGAAAGCGGAATGGAATGTGAAAGGAATGGAATGGAATGGAATAAAATGTGGAATGGAACGTGGAATTGAACGTGGAATGGAACGTGGAATGGAACGTGGAAAGGAATGTGGAATGGAAGGGAATTGAATGGAATGGAAAGTGGAATGCAATGTGGAATGGAATGGGATTGAATGTGGAATGAAATGTGGAATGGAATTTGCAATGGAATGTAGAGTGGAAAGGAATGGAATATGTAATAGAATGTTGAATGGAATGTGTAATAGATCGTGGAGTGGATCATGGAATGGAATGTGGAATGAAATGGAATGGAATGTGAAATTTCATGGAATGCAATGTGGAATGGAACGTGGAACGGAATGGAATTTAATGGAATGTGGAATGGAATGGAAAGTAGAATGGAATGGAATGTGGAATGGAAGGGAATGGAATGTGGAATTTAATGTGGAAGGGAATGAGGAATGGAAAGTGGAATGGACCGTTGAGTAGAACGTTGAATGGAACATGTAATTGAATGTGGAATAGAAAGGAATGGAATATGGAATGGAATGGTAAGTGAAATGAAATGGAATGGAAAGTGTATTTGAATGGAATGGAATGTGGAATGGAATGGAATGATATGTGGAGTAGAATGTCGAATGGAATGGGAATGGAACAGAATGGAATGAAATGGAATGTGGAATGCAATATGGAATGGAATGGAATGGAATGTGGAATGGAAAGGAATGGAAACTTTAATGGAATGGAATCGAATGGAATGGAATGAGGAAAGGAATGGAATGTGGAATGTAATGTAATGTTGAATGCAATGGAATGGAATGAGAAATGGAGTGGAATGCAACGTGTAATGCAATGGAATGGAAAGAGGAATGGAATGTGAAAGGAATGGAATTGAATGGAATGAAATGTGGAAAGGAAAGGGGAATGGAACGTGGAATGGAAAGTGGAATGGAATGTGGAATGGATGGGAAAGGAATGGAATGGTATGTGGAATGGAATGTGGAATGGAATGGGATTGAATGTGGAATGGAATGTGGAACAGAATTTGCAATGGAATGTAGAGTGGAATGGAGTGGAATATGTAATCGAATGTGGAATGGAATGTGTAATGGATCGTGGAGTGGATCATGGAATGGAATGTGGAATGGAACGTGGAATGGAAAGTGGAATTGAATGCAATGGAACGTGGAATTGAACATTGAATAGAATATGAAATGGAATGGAATGGAATGTGGAATGGAATGGAAACGAAAGGACTGTGGATTGGAATGTAATGGAATGGAATGTGAAATAGAATGTGGACTTGAAAGGAATGGAATGGAATCGAAATTGGAATTGAATGGAATCAAACGTGGAATTGAATGGAATGCAATTTGTACTTGAATGGAATGGAATAGAATGGAATGTGGAATTGAATGTAATCGAATGTGAAATTGAATGGAATGGAGTGTGGATTAGAACGGAATGGAATGTGGAATAGAATGTGGAATGGAATGTGCAAAGGAATGAAGTGTAAGGTGGAACTGAATGTGTAATGGAAATTAGTGGAATGAGGAATGCTATGGAATGGAGAAGAATACGGAAAGGAATGGAATGGAATGTGTAATGGAAAGTGGAATTTAATGGAATGGAATGTGGAATGGAATAGGGAATAGAATTTATTGGAGCTTGGAATGCAATGTGGAATGGAACGTGGAATGAAATGCGCAATGAATGAAATGGAATATGGAAAGAAATGTGGAATGGAATGGAATGGAATGGAATGTCCAATGGAATGGAATGGAGTGGAATGTGGAATGCAATGTAGAATGGAATGTGGAATGCAATATGGAATCGAATGGAATCTGGAATGGAAAGTGGAGTAAAATGGAATGGAATGGAATGGAATGTGGAATGAAATTAGGAACAGAATAGAATGGAATGGAATGGAATGTGGAATGGAATGGAAAGGAAATGAATGGGATGGAAAGTGGAATGGAATGCAATGCAATGTGGAATGGAATGGAATGGACTGCAAT
Organism: Pongo pygmaeus; assembly: GCF_028885625.2. Taxonomy (NCBI): domain Eukaryota; kingdom Metazoa; phylum Chordata; class Mammalia; order Primates; family Hominidae; genus Pongo; species Pongo pygmaeus. The sequence goes on along the minus strand of NC_072386.2, from coordinate 8,291,428 downwards.
GTGGAAAGGAAAGTAATTGAAAGGAATGCAAAGTGGAAAGGAATGGATTGTAATGTGGAAAATTATGTGGAATGGAATGGAACGGAATGTGGAAAGGAAATGAATGGAATGTGGAAAGGAATGGACTGGAATGTGGAATGGAACGTGGAATGGAATGGAATGGAATGTGGAAAGGAACGGAATGGATTGTGGAATGGAACGGAATGGAATGTTGAATGGAATGGAATGGAATGAGGAATGGAATGGAATTGAATGGAATGTGGACTGGAATGGAATGGAATGTGGTATGGAATGTGGAAAGCAATGGAAGGGAATGGAACGTGGAATGGAATGGAATGCATTGTGGAATGGATTGGAATGGAATGCGGAACAGAATGGAGTGGAATGTGCAATGGAACATGAAATGGAATGTAATGGCATGTGTAAAGGAATGAAATGGAATGCGGACTGGAATGGAGTGGAATGTGGAATATAAAGAGGAATGGAATGGAAGGGAATATGGAATGGAATGGAATGGAATTGAATGGAATTTTGAATGGAATGTAATGGAGTGGAACGTGGAATGGAATGGAATGTAATGTGGAATGGAAGGTAGAATGGAATGTGGAACGCAATGTGGAATGTAATTTGGAATAAAAAGCAATGGCATATGAAATATATTGGAATTGAATGTGAGTTGGAAAGGAATGGAATTTAATGGAAAGTGAAATGGAATGGAATGTGCAGTGGAATTCAATGGAATTTGGAATGCAATGGAATAGAACATGGAATGGAAAGGAAAGGAATGTAAAATGGAAAGGAATGTAAAGTGGAATAGAATGGAATCGACAGTGGAATGGAATGGAATGGATTACGGAATGTAATTGAATGGAATGGAATGTGGAATGGAATGCAATGGAAACGAATGGAATGGAATGCGGAATAAAATGCATTGGAATGTGGAATGGAATGGAATGGAACATGGTATGGAAAGAAATGGAATGTGGAAAGCAATGTGGAATGGAAAGGAATGGAACGTGGAATGGAATGTGGAATGGAATGTGGAATTAAATTTAATGGAATGTGGAATGCAAAGGAATGGAATGTGGAATGGATCAGAATGGACTATGGAAAGGAATGGAATGTGGAATGGAATGGGATGGAGTGGAATGTGGAAAGGAAAGTAATGTAATTGAATGGAATGGAATGGAATGTGGAATGGAATGGAATTGAATGTGGAAGGGAATAGAATGGAATTTGGAATGGAATGGAATGGAAAGGAATGGAATGTGAAATGGAATGTGGAATGGAAAGAAATGGAACGTGTAATGGAAAGTGGAATGGAATGTGAAATTGAATGGAATGGAATGTGGAATGCAAAGTGAAATAGAATGGAATGGAATGTGAGAAGGAATGGAATGGAATCTGGAATGGAAGGGAATGCAATGCAAAAAGGAATGGAATAGAATGTGGAAAGTTTGGAATGGAATAGAAAGTGGAATGGAATGGAATTCAGTCAGGAATGGAACGTGGAATGGAAAGGAAAGGAATGAAGAATGGAAATGAATGGAAAGTGGAAAGGAATGAAAGGGAATGTAGAATGGAATGTGGAATGGAATGTGGAATGGAATTGAATAGAATGTGGAATGGAATGGAATGAAATGTAGAATGGAATGTCGAATGGAATGTTGTATGGAATGGAATGGAATTTGGAATGGAATGGAATGCAATAGAATGTTTAATGGAATGGAAAGGAGTTTAATGGAATGGAAAGGAATAGAATGGAATGGAATGGAATGGAATGGAATGGAATGGAATGGAACGGAATGGAATGGAAGGGAATGCGGAATGGAAAGTGGAATGTAATGGAAATGAATGTGGAATGGAATGGAATGGAATGGAATGTGGAATGGAATGGAATTGAATGTGGAATGGAATGTGGAATGGAATGGAAGGGAATGTGAAAAGTAATGGAAGGGAATGTGGAATGGAAACTGGAATGGAATGGAATGGAACGTGGAAGAGCACATGGAATGGAATGTGGAATGGAATGGAATGGAATGGAATATGGAAAGTAATGTGGAATGGAATTGAAAGGAATGCGAAAAGGAATGGAATGGAATGTGGAATGAAATGGAATGGAATGTGGAATGGAATGGAATGGAATTTAAAATGGAATGGAATGGAATGTGGAATGGAATGGAAAGGAACGTGGAATGGAACGGGGTATAAAACGTGGAATGGAATGGAAAGGAATGTGGAATGGAATGGAACGGAATGTGGAATGGAACGGAATGTTATGGAATGGACTTTGAAATGGAATGGAATGGAATGGAATGGAATGTCGAATGGAATGGAGTGCATTGATGAATGGAAGGGAAAGGAAGGGAATGTGGAATGGAAAGTAATGGAAAGGAATGGAAAGGAATTGAATGGAATGTGGAATGGAATGGAATGGAATGTGGAGTGGAATGTGGAATGGAATGGAATGGAATATGGAACGGATTTTGGAATATAATTGAATGGAATGTGAAACGGAATGGAAAGGAATATGGATTGCAATGAGAAATGGAAATGAATGGAATGTGGAATGGAATGCAATGCAAAGTGGAATGGAATGTGGAAAGGAATGGAGTGGAATATGAAATGGAGTGGAATGGAATGTGGAATGGAATGGTATGAAATGGAATGAGGAATGGAGAGGGATGGATTTTGGAAAGGAATGTAATGGAATGGAATGTGGAATGGAATGGTATGTAATGGAATTGATTGGAATGTGGTATGGACTGGAATTGAATGTGTAATGGAATGGAATGGAATTTGTAATGGAATGGAATGGAATGTGGATTTGAATGGAATGGAGAGGAATGGAATGTGAAATGGAATGGAAACGAATGTGGAATGTAAAATGGAAGGGAATGGAATGGTATGTGATATGGAATGGAAAGAAATCTGGAATGGAATGGAGTGTAATTGAATGTGGAATGGAATGCAATGGAATAAAATGTGGAATGGAATGGAAGGGAATGGAACAGAATGGGATATGGAATGGAATGGAAGGGAATGTGCAATGGAATGGAATGGAATTTAGAAAGGAACGGAATGGAATGCAATGTGGAATAGAATGGAATGGAAAGAAACTAAATATGGAAAGGAATGTGGAATGGAATGGAATGGAATGTGGAATGGAATGGAATGGAATAGGGAATGGAAATTGGAATGGAATGGAAAGGAATGAATGGAATTGAATGTGGAATTGAATGTAGAATGCAATGCAACGGAATGTGAAATGTCATGGAAAGGAATCTTGAATGGAATGGAATGGAATGGAATGTGGAGTGGAATGGAATGTAGTGGAAGGTGGAATAGAATGGAATGGAACTTGAAATGGAATGGAATGGAATGTGTAATGGAATTTGGAATGGAATGGAGTGGATTGAGGAATGGAACGGAATGGAATGGAATGTGGAATGGAATGGAAAGGAATGGAATGGAATGTAGAATGAAACGTGGAATCGAACGTGGAGTGGAACGTGGAAGGGAACGTGGAATGGACCGTGGAAAGGAATGTGGAATGCAACGTTGAAGGGAACGTGGAATGGAAAGTGGAATGGAACATAAAATTGAACATGGAATGGAATGTAATGGAACGTGGAGTGGAAAGTGGAATGGAACGTGGAGTGGAAAATGGAATGGAAAGTGGAATGGAACGGAGAATGGAATGGAATGGAATGTGGAATGGAATGGAATGGAAAGTGGAATGGAGTGGAATTGAATGTGTAACGGAATGGAATGGAATATGAAATGTAATGGAATGGAATATGGAATATAATGGAATGGAATGTGGAATGGAATGGAATGGAACTTGGAATGGAATGTGGAATGTAATGGCTTGAAATGTGGAATGGAATGTGGAATGGAATGGAATGGAAAGTGGAAGGTAATGTGTAATGAAACGTGGAATAGAATGGAATGGAAGGTGGAATAAAATGGAATGGAATATGGAATTCTATGCAACGGAATGTGGAACGGAATGGAAGGGAATGTTGTTTGGAATTGAATGGAGTGGAATCTGGAATGGAACGGAATGGAATGTGGCAAGGATTGTGGAATTGAATGTGGAAATGAATGAAGTGGAAGGTGGAATGGAATGTTGAATGCAATGGAGTGGAATGTGGAATGGTATGGAATGGAGAGTACTGTGGAAATGAATGCAATGGAATGTGCAATGGAATGTGGAACGGAAAAGAATCGAATGTGGAGTGGAATGGAATGGAATGAGGAAAGGAACGTGGAATTGAATGAGGAATGGAATGGAATGGAATGTGGAATGGAATGGAAAGGAGGGCAATGTGGAATGGAAGGGTGTGGGATGTGGAATGGAATGGAATGGAATGGAATGTGGAATGGAATGGAATGGAATGGAATGTGGAATGGAATTGAATGTAATGAGGAATGGAATGTGGAATGGAATGGAGTGGAATGCGGAATGGAATGTGGAATGGAAAGGAATGGAATGTGGAATTGAATAGAATGGAATGTGGAATGGAATGGAATGGAATGTGGAATGGATTGTGGAATAAAATGTGGAATGTAATGTGGAATGGAGTGGAGTGGAAAGGAATGGAATGGAATGAGTAAAGGATTGTGGAATGGAATGGAATGAAATATGGAATGGAATGTGAAATGGAATTAAATGGAATGCAATGGAATGTGTAATGGAATTGAATGGAATGTGGAATGGAATGGAATGAAAAGGAACGGAATTGAATGTGGAATGGATTTTGGAATGGAATGTGGAATGGAATGTGTAATGGAATGGAGGGGAATGCAATGGAATGTGTCATGGAATGGAATGGAATGGAATGGAATGAAATGTGGAATGGATTTTGGAATGGAATGGAATGGAAACTGGAATGGAATGTGGAATGGAATGGAATGAAATGTAATATGGAATAAAAGGAAATGGAATTTGGAATGGAGTGGAATGGAATTTGGTATGCAATGTGTAATGGAATGAGGAATGGAAAGTGGAATGGAACGTGAAATGGAAAGTGGAATGGAACGGAATGGAATGGAATGTGGAAAGGATTAGAATGGAATGGAAAGGAATGTGGAATGGAATGGAATGGAATGTGGAATGAATGAAATGGAATGGGGAATGGAATGGAATGAGGAATGGAATAGAATGGAATGTTGAATTAAATGTAATGCAATGTGGAATGGAATGGAATGGAACGTGGAATGGAACGTGTAATGGAATGTTATGGAATGTGGAATGAAATGTGGAATGGAATGGAATGGAACGTGCAATGGAATGTGGAATGGAAAGGATTGGAATTTGGACAGGAATGTAGAATGGAGTGTGCAATATAATAGAATGGAAAGTGGTATGGAATGTGGAATGGAATGTGGAATGGAATGGAATGGAATGTGGAATGGAAGGGAATGGAATGGAATGGAGTGTGGAATGGAACGTGAAATGGAATGGAATCGAACATGCATTGGAATGGAATGGAATGGAATGGAATGTGGAATTGAATGGAATTGAATGTGAAAAGGAATGGAATGGAAAGCAACGGAATGTAGAATGGAATGTGGAATGGAATGTGGAATGGAAAGGAATGGAATGGAATGCAATGCAGAATGGAATGGATTGGAACGGAATGTGAAATGGAATGGAATGGAATGTAATGGAATGGAATGGAATGGAATGGAATATGGAATGTAAAGCAATGCAATATGGAGTGGAATGGATTGGAATGTGGAATGGAATGGAATGGAATGGAATGGAATGTGAAATGTAAAGGAAAGGAAGGTGGACTGGAATGGAATGGAATATAGACTGGAATGGAATGGAATGGAATGTGAAATGGAATGGAATGTGGAATGGAATTGAATGGAATAAGGAATGCAACGGAATGGAATGCAGAATGGAATGTCAAAAGGAATGGAGAGGAATGTGTAATGGAATTTGGATTGGAATGTGGAATGGAATGGAAAGAAACGTGGAATGGAACGTGGAATGGAACGTGGAATGGAACGTGGAGTGGAATGGAATGGAATGTGGAATGGAATGGAATGGAAGGGAATGTGGAATGGAAGGGAATTGAACGTGGAATGGAATGTAATGGAATGTAATGGAAAGTGGAATGGAATGTGCATTGGAATGGAATGGAATGTAACGTGAAATGGAATATGAAATTGAACAGAATGAAATGTGGAATGGAACGTGGAAAGGAACGTGGAAAGGATCGTGGAAAGAAATGTGGAATGGAACGTGGAAAGGAATGGAATATAATGTGGCATGAAATGGAATGCAATGTGGAACAGAATGGAATGGAATGTGGAATGGAACGGATTGGAATGTGAAATGGAATGTGGAGTGGAATGGAATGGAACGTGGAATGGAACGTGGAATGGAAAGTGGAAAGGAATGGAATGTAATGAGGAATGAATGCAATGCAATATGGAATAGAATTTAATGGAATGTGGAAAGGAATGGAATGGAATATGAAATGGAATGTAGAATGGAATGGAATGGAATTTGTAATGGAATGAGTAATGGAATGGAATGGGAAGTTAAAAGGAATGGAATGGAATGTGGAATGGAATGGAATGGAAGGTGGAATGGAATGTGGAATGGAATTTGTGATGAAATTGAATGGAACGTGGGATGGAATGGAATGCAACGTGGAATGGAATGTGTAATGGAATGCTAAGGAATTTGGAATGTAATGTGTGATGGAATTGAATGGAATGTGGAATGGAATAGAATGGAATTTGAAATGTTATGTGTGATGGAAGGCAATGGAATGTGGAATAGAATGGAACAGAAAGTGGAATGGAATGGAATGGATTGTTGAATAGAATGTGGAATGGAATTGAAAGGAAAGGAATGTGGAATGGAATGTGGAATGCAATGTATTGGAATGTGGAGTGGAATGCAATGTATTCGAATGTGGAATGGAATGGAATGGAACGTGGAATGCAATGTGGAAGGGAATTGAATGGAATGTAGAATGGAATAGAATAGAATGTGGAATGGAATGCAATGGAAAGTGGAATGGAATTGAATGGAACGTGGAATGGAAAGTGGTATGCAATGGAATGGAATGTGGAATGGAATGTGGAATAGAAAGTGGAATGGAAAGTGGAATGGAAAGTGGAATGGAAAGTGGAATGGAATGGAAGGGAATGCAATGTGGATTGGAAACGAATGGAATGTGCAATTGAAAGTGAAATGCAATGGAATAGAATGTGGATTGGAATGGAATGGAATGTGGAATGGAATGGAATGCAATGTGGTATGCAAAGTGTAATGGAATGGATTGGAATGTATAATGGAATATGGAATGAAATGGAATGGAATGTGGAATGGAACGTGGAATGTAAAATGGAGTGGAAAGTAGAATGGAACGGGGAATGGCACGTGAAATAGAATGTGGAATGGTATGTGGAATGGAAGGGAATGGAATGGAATGGAATGTGGAATGGAATGGAATGGAAGTTGGAACGGAATGAAATGGAATGTGGAACTGAATGGAATGGAATGGAATGTGGAAATGAATGCGGATTGGAATGCAATGGAATGTGGAATGGAATGAAATGGATTGAAGTACGGAATCTGGAATAGGATGTGGAATTGAATGGAATGGAATGTGGATTGGAATGGAATGGAATGTGTAAGGAATGGAAGGGAATGTGGAATGGAATGTGGAATGGAGTGTAGAATGGAATGGAATGCAATGGGAAATGGCATGAGGAATGGAATGGAATATGGAATGGAATGGAATGGAATGTGGAATGGAATGAAATGGATTGTGGAATGGAATGTGTAATGGAATGTGGAATGGAATGTAATGGAACGTGGAATCGAATGTGGAATGGAATGGAATGGAATGTGGTATGGAAGGTTAAGAGTGGAATGGAATGGAATGGAATGTGAAATAGAATGGAATGGAATCTGGATTGGAAAGGAACGGAATGTGGTATGCAATTGAAGGGAATGTGGAATGGAATGTGGAATGGAATGTAGAATGGAATGGAATGCAATGTGGAATGGCATGAGGAAAGGAATGCAATGTGGAATGGAACAGAGTGGAATGTTGAATGTAAGGGAATGGAATGGAATTTGGAATGGAACTTGGAATATGATGGAATGGAACAGAGAATAGAATGGGAAATTGAATGGAAGGGAACGTGGAATGGAACGTGGAATGGAATTTAATGGAACGTGGAATGGAACGTAGAATGGGATGCAATTGAAAGTGGAAGGCAACGTGGAATGAACTGGAATGGAATCTTGAATGGAACGTGGAATGGAATATGGAATGTGCAATGTAATGGAATGGAATGTGGAATGGAATGTAGAATGGAATGGAATGGGATGTGGAATGGAATGTGGAATGGAATAGCATGAAATGTGGAAAGGAAAGTGGAATGGAATGGAAAGCAATGTGGAATGGAATGTTGAATGGAAAGGAATGGAATGAAAAGGAAAGTGGAATGGAATGTAATGAAATGTGGAATGCAAAAGAATGGAATGTGTAATGTAATGTAATGGAATTGGATGGAATGGAAAGTGAAATGAAATGCAATGGAAAATGGATTGGAATTTAATGCAATGTGGAATGGAAATAAACGGAATGTGGAATGGAACATAGAATGGAATGGAAAGCATTGTAGAATGGAATGTGGAATGGAATTTAAAGGAATGTGGAATGGAATGTAGAATGGAATGGAATGCATTGCTGAATGGAAAGTGGAATGTAGTGGAATAGAAAGAGGAATGTAACATGGAATAGAATTGAATGGAATGTGGGATGGAATAGAATGGAATGGAATGAGGGACGGGATGGAATGGAATGGAATATGGACTGGAATGCAATGGAATGGAATGGAAAGTTTAATGGAATGTGGAATGGAATGGAATGGAATATGGAATGGAATGTAGAATGGAATGGAGTAGAATTGAATGTGGAATGCAATGTGGAATTGAATGGAATGGAATGTGGTATGGAAAGGAATGGAAATTGGAATGGAATGGAATGGAACATGGAACGGAATGGAATTGTACATGGAATGGAATGGAAAGCAAGGGTTTGGAATGGAATGGAATGAGGAATGGAATGGAATGTGGAATGGAATGGAATGGAATGTGGAATGGAATGGAATGCAATCTGGAATGGAATGGAATGGAATGTGGAATGGAATGGAATGGAATGGAATGTGGAACGGAATGGAATGGAATGGAAGGTGGAATGGAATAGAGTTGAATGTGTGAAGGAAAGAAATGTAATATGGAATGGAATGTGGAATGGAATGGAATGGAATGGAATGGAATGGAATGTGGAATGGAATGGAATCGAATGTGGAATGCAATGGAATAGAATGTGGCAAGGAATGGAAGGGAATGTGGAATGGAATGGAAGTGAAAGCGGAATGGAAAGGAATGGAATGGAAAGAAATGTGGAGTGAAATGGCATGGAAAGTGGAAAGGAATGGTATGTAATGTGGAAAGATATGGAATGGAATGTGCAATGCTATGTGGAATGGAACGGAAAGCAATGGAATGGAAATGTATATGGAATGGAATGGAAGGGAATGTGGAATGGAATGGAAGGGAGTGCGGAATGGAATGTAAAGGAATATGGAATGGAGTGGAATGGAATGTGGAATGAAATCGAATGGAATGTGGAATGCAATGTAGTAGGGATTGTGTTATGTAATGGAATGGAACGTGGAATGGAATGTGGCATGGAAAGGAATAGAACGTGAAATGGATTTTGAAATGGAAAGGAACGGAATGTGGAATGGAACATGGAATGTGGAATGGAATGTGGAAAGGAATGGAACAGAATGTGTAATGGAATGTGGAAGGGAATGCAAGGGAAGGTGGAATTAAATGCAGTGGAATGTGGAATGGAATGTGGAATGGAATGGAATGGAACGTGGGATAGAACGTAGAATGGAAAGTGGAATGGAACGTGGAGTGGAACGTGGAATGGAAAGTGGAATGGAACATGGAATGGAACGTTGAATGGAAAGTGTAATGTGGAATGAAATGGAATAGAATGTGGAATGGAATGGAATGTGGAAAGGAATGGGATGGAATGGAATGAGGAATGGAATGGAAGCGAATATGGAATGGAATGGAATAGAATGACATGGAAAATGGAATGGAATGGAATGGAATGTGGAAAAGAATGGAATGGAATGTGCAATGCAATGTGGAATGCAACGGAATGGAATGGAATGTAATGGAATGTGGAATGGAATGGAATGGAATGTGGAATGGAATGCAAAGTAATATGGAATGGAATGTGGAATGGAATGCATGGGAAGGTGGGATGGAATACTATGAAATGTGGAATGAAATGCGGAATGGATTGGAATGGAATGTGGGATAGAACGTAGAATGGAATGGAATGGAATGTGGAGTGGAATGGAAAGGAATGCGGAATGCAATGGAATGGAATAAAGAATGCAATGCAATGGAATGGAATGTGGACTGGAATGTATTAGAATGGAATGGAATTTGGAATGAAATGGAATGGAAAGTGGAATGGAATGTGCAATGGCATGGAAAGGAATGTGGAATGGAATAGAATGGAATGTGTAATGGAAGGGAATGGAATGGAAATTGTAATAGAAAGTTGCATGGAATTGAATGGAATTTGGAACAGAATGGAATGAGGAATGGAATGGAACGGAATGTGGAATGAAATGGAATGTAGAATCGAATGGAATGTAATTGGTAATGCAGTGGAATGGAATGTGGAATGGAATGCAACGTAATTTGTAATGGAATGGAATTTGGAATGCAATGTGGAATGGAATGAAATGGAAAGTGTAATGGAATGTGGAATGGAATGTGGAATGGAATGGAGTGGAATGTGGAATGGAATGAAATGGAATTTGGAAAGAATATGGAATGGAATGGAATGAAAGGTGGAATGGAATGAAATGGAATGGAATGTTTAATTGAATGGAATGTGGTATGGAATGGAATGTGGAATGGATTGGAATGCAATGTGAAATTGAATGGAAGGGATTGAGGAAAGGAATGTGGAATGGAATGGAATGGAATGCAGAATGGAATGGAATAGAATGGAACATTGAATATAATGGAATGGAATGTGGAATGGAATTAAATGTGGAAAGGAATGTGGAATGAAACAGAATGGAATGTGGAATGGAACAGAGTAGAATGAAACGTGGAATATAATGGAATGGAAAGTGGAATGGAATGGAATGGAAGGTGGAATGGAATGAAATGGAAAATGGAAAGGAATGGAATTGAATGGAATGTGTAATGAAATGTGGAATGGCATGGAATAGAATTTGGAATGGTATGGAATGAAATGTGGAATGGAATGGAATGGAATGTGGAATAGAATGGAATGTAATGTGGAATGGAATGGAATGGAATGCAATGTGGAATGCAATGTTCTGGAATGTGGAATGGAATGGAATGGAATGTGGAATGGAATGGAATGGAATGTGGGATGGAATGGAATGGAATGTGGAATGGAATGTGGAATGGAATGGAATGGAATGGAATGAAATAGAAAGTGGAATGAAATGGAATGTGGAATGGAATGCAATACAAACTGGAATGGAATGGATTGTGGAATGGAATGGAATCCAATGTGGAATGGAATGGAAGGGAATGTGGAATGGAATGGAATGAAATGTGGAATGGAATGGAAGGGAATGTGGAATGGAATGGAATGGATTGGAATGAAATGTGGAATAGAATAGCATGGAAAGTGGAATGGAATTTAATGGAATGTGGAAAGGAATGGAATGGAATGTGGAATGCTATGTGGAATGGAATGGAATGGAATGGAATGTGGAATAGAATAGCATGGAAAGTGGAATGGAATGTACTGGAATGTGGAAAGGAATGGAATGGAATTTGGAATGCTATGTGGAATGGAATGGAGCACAATGGAATGGAATGGAATGTGGAATGGAATGCAATGTGGAATGGAATGTATAGTAATATGTACCGGAATGGTATGGAATTTGGAATGGAATCTAATGGCATGGAATGTGGAATGGAATGTGGAAAGGAATGTGTTATGTAATAGAATGTAAAGTGGAATGGAATGTGGAATGGAAAGGAATGAATCGTGGAACAGAATGTTAAACGTAAAGGAACGGTATGTGGAATGGAATGTCGAATGGAATGGAATGGAATCTGGAATGGAATGTGGAAAGGAATGGAACGCAATGTGGAATGGAATGTGGAATGCAATGCAAGGGAATGTGGAATGGAATGCAATGGAATGTGGAATGGAATGTGGAACTGAATGTAATGGAACGTGGGATAGAAAGTAGAATGGAAAGGAATGGAATGTGGAATGGAACGTGAAATGCAAAGTGGAATGGAACGAGGAATGGAAAGTGTAATGTGGAACGGAATGGAATGTGGAATGGAATGGAATGGAAAGTGGAATGGAATGTGGTATGGAATGGAATGGAATGTGGAATGGATAGTGGAATGGAATAGAATGGAAAGTGAAATGGGATGCAGAATGGAATGGAATGGAATGTGGACTGGAATGTGGAATGGAATGGAAAGGAATGTGGAATGGAATGGAATGAAATGTGCATATGAATGGAAAGGAACGTGGAATGGAATTCAAAGGAACATGGAATGGAACGTGGAATGGAATGGAATGGAACGTGGACGGGAATGGAATGGAAGGTGGACAGGAATGTAATGGAACTTGTATTAGAATGGAATGGAATGGAATGTGAGTGGAATGGAAGGTGGAATGGAATGGGTTGGGGAATGGAATGGAATGGAATGTGGAATGGAACGGAATGGAATGAGGAATGGACTGTGGAATGGAATGGAATGGATTGTGGAAATGAATGTGTAAAGGAATGGAATGTGGAAGGGAATAGAATAGAATGGAACATGGAATATAATGGAATAGAATGTGGAAAGGAATGTGGAATTGAATGGAATGGAATGTGGAAGGGAAGGGAATGGACGGTGGAATATAATGGAATGGAACATGGAATGGAATGGAATGGAAGGTGGATTCGAATGGAATGGAACGTGGAATGGGATGAAATGGAACGGAAGGTGGAGTGGAATGGAATGTGGAATGGAATGGAATACGGAATGGAATGGAATGCAATGTGGAATGGGATGGAAAGTGGAATGGAATTGAATGGAATGCAATATGGAATGGAATGGAATGTGGAATGGAATGCAATGTAGAACGGAATGGAAAGTGGAATGGAATGGAATGGAATGTGGTACGGAATGGAATGGAATGGAATGTGGAATTGAATTGAATTTGGAAAGGAATAGAATGTGGAATGGAATGGAATCTGGAATGGAATGGAAAGTGGAATGGAATGGAATGTGGAATGGAATGGAATGGAAAGGAATCGAATGTGGAACGGAATGGAATGGAAAGTCTAATGGAATGGAATGGAATGTGGAATGAAATGGAATGTGGAATGGAATGGTATGCAATCTGGAATGGAATGGAATGTGAAATGGAATGGAATGGAATGTGGACTGTAATAGAATGAATGTGGAATGTAATGGAACGGAATGTGTAATGAAATGGAATGGAATGTGGAATGGAATGTGGATTGAAATGGAATGCAAAGTGGAATGGAATGGAATGGAATGTGGAATGGAATGTGGAAATGGAATGGAATGGAAATTGCAATGGAATGTGGTATTGAATGGAATGGAATGTGGAATGGAAAGTGGAATGGAATAGAATGGAACGTCGAATGGGATGCGGAATGTGATGGAATGGAATGTGGAATGGAATATGGAAAGGAACGTGGAATGGAATGGAATTTAACGTGGAATGGGATGAAATGGGATGTGGAATGGAATGTTCAATGGAATGGAATGGAACATGGAACGGAACGTGGAATGGAATGTGGAATGGAATCTGTAATGGAATATGCAATGCAACGTGGAATGGAACGTGGATAGGAAAGGAATGGAAAGTTGATTGGAACGTGGAATGGAATGGAAAGGAACGTAGAAAGGAATGTGGAATGGAATGCGGAATGGAACGTGAAATGGAACATGGAATACTTTGGAATGGAATGTGTAATGGAGTGTGGAGTGGAATGTGCAATGGATTGCAAGGTAATGTGGAATGGAATGTGGAATCGAATGGAATGGATTGTGGAATGTAGTGGAATGCAATGTGGAATAGAATGTGAAATGGAATGGAAAGGAATCAGGATTGGAATGGAATGGAGTGATATGGAATGTGGAATGGAATGGAATGGAAAGTGGAATGGAAAGTGGAATGGAACATGGAATGGAATGTGGAATGGAATAGAATCGCAGGTGGAATGAAAGGAAATGGAATGTGGAATGGAATGTGGAATGGAATGTGGAATGGAAAGAATTGGAATAGAGTGGAATGTGGAATGAAATGGAATGGAATGGAATGTGGAATTTAATTTAATGGAATATAGAATGGAATGGAATGGATTGGAATATGGAATGGAATGTAATGGAATGGAATGAGGAAAGGTATGGAATGGAATATGGAATTTAATGCAGAGGAATGGAATGTAATGGAATAGTATGCAATGTGGAATTGAATGGAAAGGGAAGTGGAATGGAATGGAATGGAATGTGGAATGGATAGGAATGGAATGGAATGGAAGGTGGAATGGAATGTGAAATGGAATGTGGAATGGAACGAGGAATGGAATGAAATGGAACGTGGAATGGAAACTGGAATGGAATGAAATGGAAAGTGGAATTGAATGGAATGGAACGTGGAATGGAATGGAATGGAACATGGAATGGAAAGTGGAATGGAACATGGAATGGAATGGAATGGAACGTGGAATGCAATGGAATGGAATGTGGAAAGGAACGTGGAATGGAATGGAATGTAACGGGAATAGAAAGTGGAATGGAACGTCCAATGGAAAGTGGAATTGAATGTGGAATTGAATGGAATGGAACATGGAATGGAAGTTGGAATGGAATGTGGACTGTAATGGAATGGAATGTGGAATGGAATGGAGTGGAATGTGGCCTCGAATGTGGAATGGAATTTAATAGAATTTGGAAGGGAATGTGGAATGGAATGCAGAATGGAATGTGGAATGGAACGTGGAATGGAACGTGGAATGGAACGTGGAGTGGAATGGGGAATGAAATGTGGAAAGGAAACAAATGGAATGTGGAATGGAATGGAATGGAACTTGCAATGGAATGGTATGGAAAGTGGAATAGAATGTGGAATGGAATGGAATGGAATCCAGAAAGAAATGGAATGGAATGGTATGGAATGTGGAATGGAATGGACTGGATCGTGTAATGGAACGTGGAATGGAAAGTGGAATGGAATGTGGAATGAAATGGAATGGAATGTGGAATAGAAAGGAATGGAATGTGGAATGTGGAATGGATTCAGAATGTAATGCAATAGGGAATGTGGAATGGAATTCAGAATGTAATGGAATGGAATGTGGAATGGAATGGAATGGGATGTGAAAAGGAATATGGAATGGAATGAAAAGGAATGTGGAATGGTATGTGGAGTGGAATGTGGAATGGAATGGAAAGGAATGGAAAGTGGAATGGAATGTGGAATGGAATGGAAAGGAATGGAATGTGGAATGGAATGGAAAGGAATGGAATGTGGAATGGAATGGAATGGAATGTGAAATGGAATGGAATGGAATGAGGTATGGAATGCAGTGGAATGTAAACGAATTTAGAATGGAAATGTATGGAATGTGGAATTTAATGTGCCATTGAATACAAAGGAATGTGAAATTGAATGGAATGGAATGTGGAATGAAATGGAACGGAATGTGGAATGGAATGCAATGGAATGTGGAATGGAATGGAATGTGGAATCAAATTGAATGGAATGTGGAATGCAATGCGTAATGGAATGGAATGCGCAAAGGAATGTGGAATGTAATGGAATGGAATCTGGAATGCAATGTGGAATGGAATGTGGAATGGAACGAAATGTAATATGCAATGGAATGTGGAATGGAATGATGAATGGAATGTGGAATGGAATGTGGAATGGAAGGTGAAATGGAATGGAATGGAATGTGGAATGGAATGTGGAATGGAATCAAATGGAACCGGGAATGGAATGTGAAACGGAAAGGAATGGAATAGATTGTAATGTGGAATGGAATGGAATGGAATGTGGAATGGAATGTGGAACGGAACTCGGAATGGAATGCTAAAGAATGTGGAAGGGAATGTGGAATGGAATGTGGAATGGAAAGTGGAATGGAATTGAATGCAATGTGGAATGTTATGTGCAATGGAATGTGGAGTGGAATGTTGAAAGGAGTGGAATGGAATGCAATGTGGAATGGAAAGTGGAAAGAATGTGGAATGGAATGTGGAATAAACCGAATGTAATGTGCAATGGAATGTGGAATGGAAAATAGAAAGGTATGTATTGGAATGTGGAATGGAATGTGAAATGGACAATGGAATGGAATGTGGAATGGAACGTTATGGAATGTGGAATGCGATGTGTAATGGAATGTGGAATGGAAAGTGCAATGGAATGGAATGGAATGTGGAATGGAACATGGAATGGAATGGAATGGAAAGTGGAATGGAATTTGGATTGAAAGTTGGAATGGAAAATGGAATAGAATGTGGAAAGGAAGGTGGAATGGAATGTGGAATGGAATATGGAATGGAAGGTGGAATGGAATGTGGAATGGAACGTGAAATGGAATGGAATGGAAAGTGGAATGGAATGTGTAATGGAATGGAATGGAACGTGTAATGGAATGTGGAATGTATCATGGTATGGAACATTTAATGGAATGGAATGGAACGTGCATTGGAATGTTGAATGGAATATGGAATAGAAAGTGGAATGAAATGTGGAATGGAATGTGGAATGGAATGGAATGGAATATTGACTGAAATGGTATGGAAAGGAAAGGAATGTGGAATGGATGTTTTAATGGAACGTGTAATGGAATGCAATGGAACGTCAAATGGAAAGTGGAATGGAATGTTTAATGGATGGTGGAATGAAACGTGGAATGGAATGGAATAGAAGGTGGAATGGAATTTGGAATGGAATGGAATGCAATAGAATGGAAGTTGGAATGTAATGTGAAATGGAATGTGGAATGGAAGGCAAAACAGAATGGAATGAAACATGGAATCGAACGTGGAATGGAATGGAATGGAATGTGGAATGCAATCTGGAATGAAACATGGAATGAAAAGTGGAATTGTACGTGGAATGGAATGGAATGGAATGTTGAATAGAATGCAATGGATTGTGGAATGGAATGGAATGAAACGTGGAATGGAACGGAATGGAATGAGGAATGCAATTTGGAATGGTAAGGAATGGAATGTGGAATGGAAAGTAGAATGGAAATGAAAGGAATGTGTAATGGAATGTGAAATGGAATGGAGTGGAATGTGGAATGGGACGTGGAATGGCATGGAACGGAATGTCTAATGGAAAGTAGAATGGAAAGTGGAATGGAATGGAATGGAATGTGGAAGGGAGTGTGTAATGGAATGTGGAATGGATTGGAATGTAATGCTGTTTGAAATGTGGAATGGAATGGAATGGAATGTGGATAGGAATGTGTAATGGAATGTGAAATGGAATGGAATGGAATTTGGAATGGAATGTGGAATGGAATGGAATGGAATGAGGAAGGTAATGTGGAATGGAATGCGGAATGCAATGTGGAATGTAATGGAATGGAATGTGGAACGAAATGTGGAATGGAATGAAATGGAATGGAATGTCCAGGGGAATGTGAAATGGAATGGAATGGAATGTGGAATGCAATGTGGAATGGAATGTGGAATTGAATGGAATGGAATTTTGAATGGAATGTGGAATGGAATGGAATGCAATGTGGATGGGAATTTGGAATGGAATGTGGAATGCAATGTGGAATGGTATGTGGAATAGAATGTAGAATGGAATGAAATGGAATGTGGAATGGAAAGTGGAATGGAATGGAATGTGGACTGGAATGTGGAAAAGAATGTGGAATAGAATGTGGAATGGAATGTGGAGTGGCATGTTGAATAGAACGGAATGGAAAGCGGAATGTAATGGAATGGAATGTGGAATGGAATGGAATGCAATGGAATGGAAGGTGGAATGGAATGTGAAATGTAATGTGGAATGGGAAGTGTAATGGAATGTAATGCAACGTGGAATGGAATGGAATGGGACGTGGAATGGAATGGAATGGAACGTGGAATGGAAAGTGGAATGGAATGGAATGGAACGTGGAATGGAATGTGGATTGGAACGCAGAATGGAACGTGGAATGGCACGTGGAATGGAATGGAAAGGTATGTTGACTGGAATGGAATGGAATGTGGAATGGAATAGAATGGAATATGGAATTTAAAGTGGAATGGAATGGATTGGAACGTGGAATGGAACGTGGAATGGAACCTCTAATGGAACGAAGACTGGAATGTGGAATGGAACGGAACGGAAGGTCTAATGGAAAGTAGAATGGAAGGTAAAATGGAATTGAACGGAAAGTGGAATGGAATGGAATGGAAAGTAGAATGGAACATGGAATGGAACGTAGAATGGAAAGTGGAATGGAATGTGGAATGGAAGGTGGAATGGAAAGTGGAATGTAATGTGGAATGGAAAGGAACGGAATGTGGAATGCAATGGAATGGAATATGGAATGGAATGGAATAGAATGTCGAATGTAATTTGAAAGAAAAGAAAGGAATTCAGAATTGAATGGAATGGAATAGAATGGAATTGAATAGGATGTATAATGGAACGTGGAATGCAACGTGGAATGGAATGTGGAATGGAATAGAATGGAATGTGGAATGGAAGGGAAGGGAATGTGGAAAGGAATGTGGAATGGAATGGTTTGAAATGGAATGGAATGTGTAATGGAATGGAGTGGAATATGGAATGGAAATTGGATTGGATTGTGCAACGGAATGGAATGCTATGGAATGTGGAATGGAATGGAATGGAATGGAATGAGGAATGGAATGGAATGGAATGTGGAATGGAATGTAATAGAATGTGGTACGGAATGGAATGGAATGGAATGCGGAATGGTATGGAATGGAATGTGGAATGCAAGGGAAAGGAATGGAATGCAATGTGGAATAGAATGGAATGGAAAGTGGAATGGAATGGAATGGAATGTGGAATGGAATGTGGAATGGAATGTGGAATGGAATGGAATGGAACGTGGAATGCAACATGGAACGGAACGTGGAATGGAACGTGGTATGGAACATGGAATGGAATGGAATGGAACGTGTAATGGAATGTGGAATGGAATGGAACGTGGAAAGGAATGTAATGGAATGTGGTACGGAATATAGAATGGAATGGAATGGAATGTGGAATGGATTGTGGTATGGGATGTAGAATGGAATGTGGTATGGGACGTGGAATGGAATGTGGAACGAAATGGAATGGAATGTGGAATGGAATGTGGAAAGGAAAGGATTGGAATGTGGAATGGAATGTGGAATGAAATGGAATGGAATGTGGAACAGAAGGTGGAATGGAATGTGGAATGGAATGTTTTATGCATTGGAATGGAATGTGGAATGGAATGTGTAGTGCAATGGAATGAAATGGGGAATGGAATGTGGAATGGAATGTGGAATGGAACGTGGAATGGAATGGAATGGAATATGGAATGGAACATGGAATGGAACGTGGAATGGAACATGGAATGGAAAGTGGAATGGAACGTCGAATGGAATATGTATTGGAAAGTGGAATGGAATGTTCAATGGAATGCAATGGAATGTGGAAAGGAGTGTGGACTGCAATGGTATGCACTGTGCAAAGGAATGGAAAGGAATGTGGAATGGAATGTTTAATGGAATGTGGAATGAAATGTGGAGTGGAACGTGGAATGGAACGGAATGGATCGTGGAATGGACGTGGAATGGAACGTGGAATGGAAGGTGGAATGGAAGGTGGAACAGAATGGGATGGAATATGGAATGGAATGGATTGGAATGTGGAATGGAATGCAGAATGGAACGGAATGTAACGTGGAATGCAATGTGGAATGTAATGGAAAGGAATGTGGAATGGAATGTGGAATGGAGTGCAACGGAATGTGGAATGGAATGGAATGTGGAATGGAATGGAATGGAATGTGGACTGGAATGTGGAATCGATTGGAATTTAATGTGGGATAGATCATGGAATGGAACGGAATGGAATGCGGAATGGAATGGAATGGAAAGTTTTGTAATGTGGAATGGAATGGAATGGAATGTGGAATGGAACGTGGAATGGAATAGAATGGAACATCGAATGGAATGTGGAATGGAGTATGGAATGTAGTGGAATGGAATGTGGAATAGAATGGAATGGAATGGAATGTGGAATGGAATGTGTAATGGAATGTGTAATGGAATGGAATGGAATGTGGGACGGAATGGAATGGAATGTGGAATGGAATGTGGAATGCAATGGAATGGATTGTTTAAATGGAATGGAATGGAATGTGGAATGGAACGTGGACTGTAATGGAATGCAATGTGGAATGGAACGTGGACTGTAATGGAATGCAATGTGGAATGGAACTTGGAGTGGAATGCAATGGGATGTGGAATGGAATGAGAAATGGCACGTGGAATGGAACGCAATGGAATGTGGAATGGAATGTGGAATGGAACGTGGAATGGAAAGGGCAATGGAATGAAATGGAATGTGGAATGGAAAGTGGTATGGAAAGAATGGAACGTGTAAAGGAACTTGGAATGGAAAGTGAAAAGGAACGTGGAATGGAATGTGGAATGGAACGTGGAATGGAATGTGGAGTGGAATGTGGAATGGAACATGGAATGGAATGGTATGGAACGTGGAATGGAACTTGGAATGCTATGTGCAATGGAATGTTAAATGGATCGTGGAATGGAACGTTCAATGGAATGGAATGGAATGTGCAAAGGAATGTGGAATGGAATGGAACGGAATGTGGAATGGAATGGAATGTGGAGTGGAATATTTAATGGAATGAAATGGAAAGTGGAATGGAATGGAATGTGGAATGGAATGTGGAATAGAATGTGGAATGAAATGGATTCTGGAATGGAATAGAATGTGGAATGGAGTGAATTGGAATGTAATCTAGAATTGAATGGAAAAGAATGTGGAATGGAACGGAATGGAATGGAATGTAATGTGTTATGGAATGGAACGGAATGTGGACTGGAATAGGAAGTGGAAGGAAATGGAAAGGAACGGAATGCGGAATGTAATGGAATGTATTGTTATGGAATGTGGAATGGAATGAAATGGGATGTGGAATGCAACAGAATGTGGAATGCAATGAAATGAAATGGAATGTGAAATGGAATGGAATGGAATTTGGAATGGAATGGAATGGCATGTGGAATGGAATGGAATGGAATGGAATGGAATGCGAACTGGGATGTGGAATGGAATGTGGACTGCAATGTGCAATGGATTGGAATGGAATGGTTAATGGAACGTGGAATGGAATGGAATGGCATGTGGAATAGAACGTGGAATGGAATATGGAATGGAACGTGGAATGGAAAGTGTAATGGATTAGAATGAAACGTGGAATGCAATGGAATGGAATGTGAAATGGAATGGAATGGAATGTGGAATGGTATGTGGTATGGAATGGAATGCGGAATGGAATGTGGAATGATATGTGGAATGGAATGGAATGCAGAATGGAATGTGGAATAGAATGGAATGCGGAATGAAATGTGGAAATGAATGAAATGGATAGGAATGATGAATGGAATGAGGAATGGAATGTGGAATGAAATGTGGACTGGAATGGAATGGAATGTGGTATGGAAAGTGGAATGTAATTGAATGGAATGGAATGAGGAATGGAAAGGAATGGAATGTGGAATGGAGTGTGGAGTGGAATGGAATGGAATGGAATGGAATGGAATGGAATGTGGAATGGAATTTAATGGAATGTATAATGGAATGTGGAATGGAATCGAATGGAATGTGAAATGGAATGGAATGGAATGGAATGGAATGTGGAATGGAATGTGGAATGGAATGTGGAGTGGAATGGAATGTGGAATGGAATTGGGTATGGAATGGAATGGAATGTATAACGGAATGTGCAATGCAATCGAATGGAATATGAAATGGAATGGAATGGAATGTGGAATGGAATGGAAAGGAATGGAATGTGGAATGGAATGTAATGGAATGGAATGTGGAATGCACTCATCACAAAGAAATTTTTATGTGAAGATATTTTCTAGACAGGAGCATTCTCAGAAACTTCTTTGTCATTTGGGGATTGAACTCATAGAGTTGAACATTCCTTTTCATTAGGCCGTTCTGCAACACTCTTGTTGTGGAAACTGCAAGTGGATATTTGGTGCGATTGCGGCATCTAGCAGAAAAGGAAATATATTCAGATAAAAACTAGATTGAACCGTTCTGAGAAACTTCTTTGTGATGTGTGCATTCTACTCACAGGGTTGAACCTTCCTTTTGCTAGAAGAGTTTTGAAACTCTCTTTTTGTGGAATCTGCAAATGGATATTTGTAGCGCTTTGAAGCCTGTGGTGGAAAAGGAAACATCTTCACATAAAAACTAGATAGAAGCATTCTCAGAAACTTCTTTGAGATGCGCGCATTCAACTCACAGAGTTGAAGCTTCATTTTGATACAGCTCTTTTGAAACACTCTTTCAGTAGGATCTGCAAGTGGATATTTGGACTGCTAAGAGGCCAACACTAGAAAAGGAAATATCTTCACATAAAAACTAGATGGGAGCACTCTCAGAAACTTCCCTGTGCTTTATGCATTCAAGTCACAGAGAGGAACCTTTCTTTTGAAAGCGCAGTTTTGAAACACTCTTTTTGTAGAATTTGCTAGTGGACGTTTGGAGCGATTTGAGGCCTATGCTGGAAAACGAAATATCTTCCCATAAAAACTGGACAGAAGCGTTCTCAGAAACTTCTTTGTGATGAGTGCATTCAACTCACACACTTGAACCTTCATTTTGAAAGAGCAGTTTTGAAACAGTCTTTTTGTAGAATATGCAAGTGGATATTTTGAGCGTCTTGAGGCCTTTACTGGGAAATGAAATATCTTCACCTGAAAACTACACAGAAGCAGTCTCAGAAACTTATTTGTGATGTGTGCATTCAACTCACAGAGTTGAACCTGCCTTTTGATATAGCAGTTTGGAAACAGCCTTTTTGTAAAATCTGCAAGTGGATATTTGGAGCTATTTGAGGCCTATGCTGCAAAAGGAAATATCTTCACAGAAACCCTAGACAGTCTCAGGAACTTCTGCATGATGAGTGCATTCAACTCACGGACTTGAATCTTCCTTTTGATAGAACAGTTTTGAAACACTCCTTTTGTAGAAACTGCAAGTGTTTATTTGGAGCTCTTTGAGGCCTATGATGGAAAAGGAAATTCTTCACAGAAAAACGAGACAGAAGCATTCTCAGAAACTTCTGTGTGATGAGTGCATTCAACTCACACACTTGAAATTTCCTTTTGATAGAGCAGTTTTGAAGCACTCTTTTGGTAGCATCTGTAAGTGAATATTTGGAGGGCTTTTATGCCAATGCTGGAAAACGAAATATCATCACATAAAATCTAGGCAGAAGCATTCTCACAAACTTCTTCGTGATGAGTGCATTCAACTCACAGAGTTGAACGTTCCGTTTGATAGAAGAGTTTTGAAGGACTTCTTTTGTAGGATCTGCAGCTGTTTATTTGGAGGGCTTTGAGGCCTATGTTGGAAAAGGAAATATCTTCACATAAAAACTAGACAGAAGCATTCTCAGAAACCTCCCTGTGTTTCTGCATTCAACTCACATAGTTGAACGTTCCTTTTGATAGAACAGTTTTGAAAATCTCTTTTCCTAGAATCTGCAAGTCGACATTTGGAACGCTTTGAGGCCTATGCTGGAAAAGGAAATGTCTTCACATAAAAACTAGATAGAAGCATTCTCAGAAACTTCTCTGTGATGTGTGCATTCAACTCACAGAGTTGAAGCTTCCTTTTGATATAGCTGTTTTGAAACACTCTTTTAGTAGAATCTTCAAGTGGATATTTGGAGTGTTAAGAGGCCAACAGTGGAAAAGGAAATATCTTCACATAAAAACTAGGTGGAAGCATTCTCAGAAACTTCCCTTTACTTTATGCATTTAAGTCACGGAGAAGAACCTTCCTTTTCAAAGCGCAGTTTTGAAACACTTGTTTTGTAGAATTTGCTAGCGGATGTTTGGAGTGATTTGAGTCCTATGCTGGAAAACGAAATATCTTCCCATAAAAACTAGATAGAAGCATTCTCAGAAACTTCTTTGTGATGAGTGCATTCAACTCACAGACTTCAACCTTCATTTTGAAAGAGCAGTTTTGAAACAGTCTTTTTGTAGAATATGCAAGTGGATATTTTGAGCGTCTTGAGGCCTTTACTGGGAAATGAAATATCTTCACCTGAAAACTACACAGAACCATTCTCAGAAACTTATTTGTGATGTGTGCATTCAACTCACAGAGTTGAACCTGCCTTTTGATACAGCAGTTTGGAAACAGCCTTTTTGTAAAATCTGCAAGTGGATAATTGGAGCTATTTCAGGCCTATGCTGCAAAAGGAAATATCTTCACAGAAACCCTAGACAGTCTCAGGAACTTCTGTGTGATGAGTGCATTCAACTCACGGACTTGAATCTTCCTTTTGATAGAACAGTTTTGAAACACTCCTTTTGTAGAAACTGCAAGTGTTTATTTGGAGCTCTTTGAAGCCTATGATGGAAAAGGAAATTCTTCACAGAAAAACGAGACAGAAGCATTCTCAGAAACTTCTGTGTGATGAGTGCATTCAACTCACACACTTGAAATTTCCTTTTGATAGAGCAGTTTTGAAACACTCTTTTGGTAGCATCTGTAAGTGGATATTTGGAGGGCTTTTATGCCAATGCTGATAAATGAAATATCATCACATAAAATCTAGGCAGAAGCATTCTCACAAACCTCTTTGTGATGAGTGCATTCAACTCACAGAGTTGAAAGTTACATTTGATAGAACAGTTTTGAAAGACTTCTTTTGTAGGATCTACAGCTGTTTATTTGGAGGGCTTTGAGGCCTATGTTGGAAAAGGAAATATCTTCACATAAAAACTAGACAGAAGCATTCTCAGAAACCTCCCTGTGTTTCTGCATTCAACTCACATAGTTGAACGTTCCTTTTGATAGAAAGGTTTTGAAAATCTCTTTTCCTAGAATCTGCAAGTCGACATTTGGAACGCTTTGAGGCCTATGCTGGAAAAGGAAATGTCTTCATGTAAAAACTAGATAGAAGCATTCTCAGAAACTTCTCTGTGATGTGCACACTCAACTCACAGAGTTGAAGCCTCCTTTTTATATAGCTGTTTTGAAACACTCTTTTAGTAGAATCTTCAAGTGGACATTTGTAGTGTTAAGAGGCCAACACTGGAAAAGGAAATATCTTCACATAAAAACTAGGTGGAAGCATTCTAAGAAACTTCCCTTTGCTTTATGCATTTAAGTCACGGAGAGAAACCTTCCTTTTGAAAGCGCAGTTTTGAAACACTCGTTTTGTAGAATTTGCTAGTGGTTGTTTGGAGCGATTTGAGGCCTATGCTGGAAAACGAAATATCTTCCCATAAAAACTAGACAGAAGGATTATCAGAAACTTCTTTGTGATGAGTGCATTCAACTCACAGACTTGAACCTTCATTTTGAAAGAGCAGTTTTGAAACACTCTTTTTGTAGAATCTGCAAGTGGATTTTCTGAGCGTTTTGAGGCTTTTGCTGGGAAATGAAATAGCGTCACCTGAAAACTACACAGAAGCATTCTCAGAAACTTGTTTTTGATGTGTGCATTCAACTCATAGAGTTAAACCTGCCTTTTGATAGAGCAGTTTGGAAACAGCCTTTTTTTAAAATCTGCAAGTGGATATTTGGAGCGATTTGAGGCCTATGCTGCAAAAGGAAATATCTTCACAGAAACCCTAGACAGAAGCATTCTCAGGAACTTTTGTGTGATGAGTGCATTCAACTCACGGACTTGAACCTTCCTTCTGATAGAACAGTTATGAAACACTCCTTTTGTAGAATCTGAAAGTGTTTATTTGGAGCGCTTTGAGGCCTATGATGGAAAAGGAAATATCTTCCCACCAAAACGAGACAGAAGCATTCTCAGAAACTTCTGTGTGATGAGTGCATTCAGTTCACACACTTGAACTTTCCTTTTGATATAGTAGTTTTGAAACACTCTTTTTGTAGCATCTGTAAGTGGATATTTGGACATCTTTTATGCCAATGCTGGAAAACTAAATATTATCACATAAAAACTAGGCAGAAGCATTCTCAGAAACTTCTTCCTGATGAGTGCATTCAACTCACAGACTTGAACGTTCCTTTTGATAGAACAGTTTTGAAACACTCCTTTTGTACGATCTGCAGCTGTTTATTTGGAGCGTTTTGAGGCCTATGTTGGAAAAGGAAATGTCTTCACAGAAAAACTAGACAGAAGCATTCTCAGAAACTTTCCTGTGCTTTCTGCATTCAACCCACATAGTTGAACCTTCCTTTTGATAGAACAGTTTTGAAAATCTGTTTTCATAGAATCTGTAAGTCGACATTTGGAACGGTTTGAGGCCTATGCTGGAAAAGGAAATATCTTCACATAAAAACTAGATAGAAGCATTCCCAGAAACTTCTTTGTGATGTGCACATTCAACTCACAAGGTTGAAGCTTCCTTTTGATATAGCTGTTTTGAAACACTCTTTTAGTAGAATCTTCAAGTGGATATTTGGAGTGTTAAGAGGCCAACACTGGAAAAGGAAATATCTTCACATAAAAACTAGACGGAAGCATTCTCAGAAACTTCCCTGTGCTTTATACATTCAAGTCACAGAGAGGAACCTTCCTTATGAAAGCACAGTTTTGAAACACTCTTTTTGTAGAATTTGCTAGTGGATGTTTGGAGCGATTTGAGGCCTATGCTGGAAAACAAAATATCTTCCCATAAAAACTAGACAGAAGTATTCTCAGAAAGTTCTTTATGCTGTGTGCATTCAACTCACAGAGTTGAACCTGCCTTTTGATAGAGTAGTTTGGAGACAGCCTTTTTGTAATATCTGCAAGTAGATATTTGGAGTGATTTGAGACCTATGCTGCAAAAAGCAATATCTTCACATAAACCCTAGATAGATAGAAGCATTCTCAGAAACTTCTTTGTCATTTGGGGATTGAACTCACAGAGTTGGACCTTCCTTTTCATAGAGCAGTTCTGCAACACTCTTGTTGTGGAAACTGCAAGTGGACATTTGGTGCGTTTGCTGCATCTAGAGGAAAAGCAAATACATTCAGATGAAAACCATATAGATTTGTTCTGAGAAACTTTTTTGATGTGTGCATTCTACTCACGGAGTTGAAGCTTCCTTTTGATATAGCTGTTTTGAAACACTTTTTGTGGAGTCTGCAAGTGGATATTGGGAGGGCTTTGAAGCCTATGCTGGAAAGGGAAATATCTTAACATAAAAACTAGATAGAAGCATTCCCAGAAATTTCTTTGCAATGTGTGGATTAAACTCACAGAGTTGAAGCTTCTTTTTGATATAGCTGTTTTGAAACACTCTTTTAGTAGAATCTTCAAGTGGATATTTGGAGTGTTAAGAGGCCAACACTGGAAAAGGAAATATCTTCACATAAAAACTAGACAGAAGAATTCTCAGAAACTTCCCTGTGCTTTATGCACTCAAGTCACAGAGAGGAACCTTCCCTTTGAAAGTGCAGTTTTGAAACACTCTTTTGGTAGAATTTGCTAGTGGATGTTTGGAGCGATTTGAGGCCTATGCTGGGAAACGAAATAGCTTCCCATAAAAACTAGACAGAAGGATTATCAGAAACTTCTTTGTGCTGTGTGCATTCAACTCACAGACTTGAACCTTCATTTTGAAAGAGCAGTTGTGAAACACTCTTTTTGTAGAATCTGCAAGTCTACATTTTGAGCGTTTTGAGGCCTTTGCTGGGAAATGAAATATCTTCACGTGAAAACTACACAGAAGCATTCTGAGAAACTTCTTTGTGATGTGTGCATTCAACTCACAGAGATGAACCTGCCTTTTGATAGAGCAGTTTGGAAAAAGCCTTTTTGTAAAATCTGCAAGTGGATATTTGGAGCGATTTGAGGCCTATGCTGCAAAAGGAAATATCTTCGCAGAAACCCTAGACAGAAGCCTTCTCAGGAACTTCTGTGTGATGAGTGCATTCAACTCACAGACTTGAACCTTCCTTTTGATATAACAGTTTTGAAACACTCCTTTTGTAGTATCTGCAAGTGTTTATTTGGAGTGCTTTGAGGCCTATGATGGAAGAGGAAATATCTTCATATTAAAACGAGACAGAAGCATTCTCAGAAACTTCTGTGTGATGAGTGCATTCAACTCACACACTTGAACTTTCCTTTTGATAGGGCAGTTTTGTAACACTCTTTTAGTAGCATCTGTAAATGGATATTTGGAGAGATTTTTTGCCATTTCTGGAAAACGAAATATCATCACATAAAAACTAGACAGAAGAATTCTCAGAAACTTCTTCCTGATGATTGCATTCAACTCACAGACTTGAACGTTCGTTTTGATAGAACAGTTTTGAAACACTCCTTTTGCAGGATTTGCAACTGTTTATTTGGAGCATTTTGAGGCCTATGTTGGAAAAGGTAATATCTTCACGTTAAAACTAGACAGAAGCATTCTCAGAAACTTCCCTGTGCTTTCTGCATTCAAATCACATAGTTGAACCTTCCTTTTGATACAACAGTTGTGAAACAATCTTTTCGTAGAATCTGCAAGTCGACATTTGGAACGTTTTGAAGCCTAAGCTGGAAAAGGAAATATCTTCACATAAAAACTAGATGGAAGCATTCTCAGAAACGTCTTTGTGATGTGCCCATTCAACTCACAGAGTTGAAGCTTCCTTTTGATATAGCTGTTTTGAAACACTCTTTTAGTAGAATCTTCAAGTGGATATTTGGAGAGCTAAGAGGCCAACACTGGAAAAGGAAATATCTTCACATAAAAACTAGACAGATACATTCTCAGAAACTTCCCTGTGTTTACGCATTCAAGTCACAGAGAGGAACCTTCCCATTGAAAGCGCAGTTTTGAAACACTCTTCTTGTAGAATTTGCTAGTGGATGTTTGGAGCGATTTGAGTCCTATGCTGGAAAACGAAATTTCTTCCCATAAAAACTAGACAGAAGCATTCTTAGAAACTTCTTTGTGATGAGTGCATTCAACTCACAGACTTGAACCTTCATTTTGAAAGAGCAGTTTTGAAACACTCTTTTTGTAGAATCTGCAAGTGGATATTCTGAGCGTTTTGAGGTCTTTGCTGGGAAACGAAATAGCTTCACCTGAAAACTACACAGAAGCATTCTCAGAAACTTGTTTTTGATGTGTGCATTCAACTCATAGAGTTAAACCTGCCTTTTGATAGAGCAGTTTGGAAACAGCCTTTTTTTAAAATCTGCAAGTGGATATTTGGAGCGATTTGAGGCCTATGCTGCAAAAGGAAATATCTTCACAGAAACCCTAGACAGAAGCATTCTCAGGAACTTTTGTGTGATGAGTGCATTCAACTCACGGACTTGAACCTTCCTTCTGATAGAACAGTTATGAAACACTCCTTTTGTAGAATCTGCAAGTGTTTATTTGGAGCACTTTGAGGCCTAGGAGGGAAAAGGAAATATCTTCACATTAAAAACGAGACAGAAGCATTCTTAGAAACTTCTGTGTGATCAGTGCATTCAACTCACACACTTGAACTTTCCTTTTGATAGAGCAGTTTTGAAACACTCTTTTAGTAGCATCTGTAAGTGGATATTTGGAGGGCTTTTATGCCAATGCTGGAAAACTAAATATTATCACATAAAAACTAGGCAGAAGCATTTTCAGAAACTTCTTCGTGATGAGTGCATTCAACTCACAAAGTTGAACATTCCTTTTGATAGAACAGTTTTGAAACACTCCTTTTGTAGGATCTGCAACTGTTTATTTGGAGCGCCTTGAGGCCTATGTTGGAAAAGGAAATATCTTCACTTAAAAACCAGACAGAAGCATTCTCAGAGACTTCCCTGTGCTTTCTGCATTCATCCCACATAGTTGAACCTTCCTTTTGATAGAACAGTTTTGAAAATCTCTTTTCGTACATTCTGCAAGTTGACATTTGGAACGCTTTGAGGCCTATGCTGGAAAAGGAAATATCTTCACATAAAAACTAGATAGAAGCATTCTCAGAAACTTCTTTGTGATGTGCGCATTCAACTCGCAGAGTTGCAGCTTCCTTTCGATATAGCTGTTTTGAAACACTCTTTCAGTAGAATCTGCAAGTGGATATTCAGAGGGCTAAGAGGCCAACACTGGAAAAGGAAATATCTTCACATAAAAACTATACGGAAGCATTCTCAGGAACTTCCCTGTGCTTTCTGCATTCAAGTCACAGAGAGGAACCTTCCTTTTGAAAGCGCAGTTTTGAAATACTCTTTTTGTAGAATTTGGTAGTGGATGTTTGGAGCGATTTGAGGCCTATGCTGGAAAACGAAATATCTTCCCATAGAAACTAGATAGAAGCACTCTCAGAAACTTATTTGTGCTGTGTGCATTCAACTCACGGAGTTGAACCTGCCTTTTGATAGAGTAGTTTGGAGACAGCCTTTTTGTAAAATCTGCAAGTGGATATTTGGAGCGATTTGAGAACTCTGGTGCAAAAGAAATATCTCCACATAAACCCTAGAAAGAAGCATTCTCAGAAACTTCTTTGTCATTTGGGGATGGAAGTCAAAGGGTTGAACCTTCCCTTTCATAGAGCAGTTTTGCAACACTCTTGTTGTGGAAACTGCAAGTGGTTATTTGGTGCGATTGTGGCATCCAGTGGAAAATGAAATACATTCAGATGAAAACTAGATAGAACCGTTCTCAGAAACTCCTTTATGATGTGTGCATTCTACTCACAGAGTTGAACCTTCGTTTTGATAGAACAGTTTTGAAA
Source organism: Pongo pygmaeus (assembly GCF_028885625.2). Taxonomy (NCBI): domain Eukaryota; kingdom Metazoa; phylum Chordata; class Mammalia; order Primates; family Hominidae; genus Pongo; species Pongo pygmaeus. Next base: position 8,260,387 of record NC_072386.2, on the reverse strand, counting down.
CACTCTTTTTGTGGAGTCTGCAAGTGGATATTTGGAGCGCTTTGAAGCCTATGCTGGAAAGGGAAACATCTTCACATAAAAACTAGATAGAAGCATTCTCAGAAACTTCTTTGAGATGTGCGCATTCAACTCACAGAGTTGAAGCTTCCTTTTGATATAGTTGTCTTGAAACACTCTTTCAGGAGCATCTGCATGGGGATATTTGGAGTGCTAAGAGGCCAACACTGGAAAAGGAAATATCTTGACATAAAAACTAGAAGGAAGCATTCTCAGAAACTTCCCTATGCTTTATGCATTCAAGTCACAGAGCGGAACCTTCCTTTTGAAAGCACAGTTTTGAAACACTCTTTTTGTGGAACTTGCTAGTGGATGTTTGAAGCGATTTGAGGCCTATGCTGGAAAACGAAATAGCTTCCCATAAAAACTAGAGAGAAGCATTCTCAGAAAGTTCTTTGGGATAAGTGCATTCAACTCACAGACTTGAACCTTCATTTTGAAAGAGCAATTTGAAACACTCTTTTTGTAGAATCTGCAAGTGGATATTTTGAGCGTTTTGAGGCCTTTGCTGGGAAATGAAATATCTTCACCTGAAAAGTAAACAGAAGCATTCTCAGAAATTTCTTTGTGATGTGTGCATTCAACTCACAGAGTTGAACCTGCCTTTTCATAGAGCAGTTTGGGAACAGCGTTTTTGTAAAATCTGCAAGTGGATATTTGGAGCGATTTGAGGCCTATGCTGCAAAAGGAAATATCTTCACAGAAACCCTAGTCAGAAGCATGCTCAGGAACTTGTGTGTGATGAGTACATTCAACGCACGGACTTGAACCTTCGTTTTGATAGAACAGTTTTGAAACACTGCTTTTGTAGAATCTGCAAGTGTTTATTTGGAGCGCTTTCAGGCCTATGTGGGAAAGGGAAATATCTTCACATGAAAACTAGACAGAAGCATTCTCAGAGACTTCCCTTTGCTTTCTGCATTCAACCCACATAGCTGAACCTTCCTTTTGATAGAACAGTTTTGGAAATCTCTTTTCATAGAATTTGGAAGTCAACATTTGGAACGCTTTGAGGCCTATGCTGGAAAAGGAAATATCTTCACATAAAAACTAGGTAGAAGCATTCTCAGAAACTTCTTGGTGATGTGCGCATTCAACTCACAGAGTTGAAGCTTTCTTTTGATATAGCTGTTTTGAAACACTCTTTCAGTAGAATCTGCAAGTGGATATTTGGAGTGCTAAGAGGCCAACACTAGAAAAGGAAATATCTTCACATAAAAACTAGACGGAAGCATTATCAGAAACTTCCCTGGCTTTATGCATTCAAGTCACAGAGAGGAACCATCCTTTTGAAAGCGCAGTTTTGAAACACTCTTTTTGTTGAATTTGCTAGTAAATGTTTGGAGCGATTTGAGGCCTATGCTGGAAAACGAAATATCTTCCCTTAAAAACTAGACAGAAGCATTCTCAGAAACTTGTTTGTGAATTGTGCATTCAACTCACAGAATTGAACCTGCGTTTTGATAGAGTAGTTTGGAAACAGCCTTTTTGAAATTCTGCAAGTGGGTAATTTGAGCGATATGAGACCTATGTTGCAAAAGGAAATATCTCCACATAAACCCTAGACAGAAGCATTCTCAGAAACTTCTTTGTCATTTGGGGATTGAACTCATAGAGTTGAACCTTTCTTTTCATAGAGCAGTGCTGCAACACTCTTGTTGTGGAAACTGCAAGTGGATATTTGGTGTGATTGCGGCATCTAGTGGAAAAGGAAATACATTCAGGTGAAATCTAGATAGAACCATTCTCAGAAACTTCTTTGTAATATGTGCATCCTACTCACAGTGTTGAACCTTCCTTTTGATAGAACAGTTTTGAAACACTCTTTTTGTGGAGTCTGCAAGTGGATATTTGGAGCGATTTGGAGTGTATGCTGGAAAAGGAAACATCTTCACATAAAAACTAGATAGAAGAATTCTCAGAAACTTCTTTGGATGTGCGCATTCAACTCACAGATTTCAAGCTTCCTTTTGATATAGCTGTTTTGAAACACTCTTTCAGTAGAATCTGCAAGTGGATATTTGGAGGGCTAAGAGGCCAGCACTGGAAAAGGAAATATCTTCACATAAAAACTAGACGGAAGCATTCTTAGAAACATCCCTGTGCTGTATGCATTCAAGTCACTGAGAGGAACCTTCCTTTTGAAAGCGGAGTTTTGAAACACTCTTTTTGTAGTATTTTCTAGTGGGTGTTTGGAGCGATTTAAGGCCTATGCTGGAAAACGAAATATCTTCCCATAAAAACTAGACAGAAGCATTCTCAGAACCTTCTGTGTGATGAGTGCATTCAACTCACACCCTTGAACTTTCCTTTTGATAGAGCAGTTTTGAAACACTCTTTAGGTAGCATCTGAAAGTCCATATTTGGAGGGATCTTATGGCAATTATGGAAAACGAAATATCATCACATAAAAACTAGGCAGAAGCATTATCAGAAACTTCTTCATGCTGAGTGCATTCAACTCACAGAGTTGAAAGTTCCTTTCGATAGAACAGTTTGAAACACTCCTTTTGCAGGATCTGCAAATGTTTATTTTTAGAGCTTTGAGGCCTATGTTTGAAAAGGAAATGTCTTCCCATAAAAACTACACAGAAGCATTGTCAGGAACTTCTTTGTGATGAGCACATTCAACTCACACACTTGAACCTTCATTTTGAAAGAGCAGTTGTGAAACACTCTTTTTGTAGAATCTGCAAGTGGATATTATGAGCGATTTGAGGCCTTTGCTGTGAAATGAAATATCTTCACCTGAAAACTACACAGAAGCATTCTCAGAAACTTCTTTGTGATGTGTGCATTCAACTCACAGAGTTGAACCTGCCTTTTGATAGAGCAGTTTGGAAACAGCCTTTTGTAAATTCTGCAAGTGGATATTTGGAGTGATTTGAGGCCTATGCTGCAAAAGGAAATATCTTCACAGAAACCCTAGACAGAAGCATTCTCAGGAACTTCTGTGTGATGAGTGCATTCAACTCACGGACTTGAACCTTCCTTTTGATAGAACAGTTTTGAAACACTCCTTTTGTAGGATCTGCAAGTGTTTATTTGGAGCTCTTTGAGGCCTATGATGGAAAAGGATATATCTTCACATAAAAACGAGATAGAAGCATTCTCAGAACCTTCTGTGTGATGAGTGCATGCAACTCACACAGTTGAACTTTCCTTTTGATAGAGCAGTTTTGAAACACTCTTTTAGTAGCATCTGTAAGTCGATATTTGGAGGGCTCTTATGCCAATGCTGGAAAACGTAATATCATCACATAAAAACTAGGCAGAAGCATTATCAGAAACTTCTTCATGATGAGTGCATTCAACTCACAGAGTTGAACGTTCCTTTCGATAGAACAGTTTGAAACACTCCTTTTGTAGGATCTGCAAATGTTTATTTGGAGCGCTTTGAGGCCTATGTTGGAAAAGGAAATATCTTCACATAAAAACTAGATAGAAGTATTCTCAGAGACTTCCCTGTGCTTTCTGCATTCAACCCACATAGTTGAACCTTCCTTTTGGTAGAACAGTTTTGAAAATCTCTTTTCGTAGAATCTGCAAGTCAACATTTGGAACGCTTTGAGGCCTATGCTGGAAAAGGAAATATCTTCACATAAAAACTAGATAGAAGCATTCTCAGAATCATCTTTGTGATGTGCGCATTCAACACACAGAGTTCAAGCTTCCTTTTGATATAGCTGTTTTGAAACACTCTTTCAGTAGAATCTGCAAGTGGATATTTGGAGTGCTAAGATTTCAACACTGGAAAAGGAAGTATCTTCACATAAAAACTAGACAGAAACATTCTTAGAAACTTCTTAGTGGAGAGTTCATTCAACTCACAGAGTTGAACGTTCCTTTTGATAGAACAGTTTTGAAATACTCCTTTTGTAGGATCTGCAACTGTTTATTTGGAGGGCTTTGAGGACTATGTTGGAAAATGAAATATCTTCACAGAAAAACTAGACAGAAGCATTCTCAGAAACTTCCCTGTGCTTTCTGCATTCAACCCTCATAGTTGAACATTCCTTTTGATAGAACAGTTTTGAAAATCTCTTTTCGTAGAATCTGCAAGTCGACATTTGGAACGCTTTGAGGTCTACGCCTGAAAAGGAAATATCTTTACATAAAAACTAGATAGAAGCATTCTCAGAAACTTCCCTGTGCTTTATGCATTCAAGTCACAGAAAGGAACCTTCCTTTTGAAAGCACAGTTCTGAAACACTCTTTTTGTAGTATTTGCTACTGGAAGTTTTGAGGAATGTGAGGTCTATGCTGTAAAACGAAATATCTTCCCATAAAAACTAGACAGAAGCATTCTCAGAAACTTCTTTGTGATGAGTGCATTCAACTCACAAACTTTAACATTCCTTTTGAAATAGCAGTTTTGAAAACACTCTTTTTGTAGAATCTGCAAGTGGATATTTTGAGCATTTTAATGCCTTTGCTGGGAAATGAAATATCTTCACCTGAAAACTAGACAGAAGCATTCTCAGAAACTTCTTTGTGATGTGCGCATTCAACTGATGGAGTTGAAGCTTCCTTTTGAAATAGCTGTTTTGAAACACTCTTTCAGTAGGATCTGCAACTGTATATATGGAGTGTTAAGAGGCCAACACTGGAAAAGGAAATATCTTCACATAAAAACTAGATGGAAGCATTCTCAGAAACTTCCCTGTACTTTTTGCATTCAAGTCACAGAGAGGAAGCTTCCTTTTGAAAGCGCAGTTTTGAAACACTCCTTTTCCAACATAGGCCTCAAAGAGCTCTAAATAAACACTTGCAAATTCTACAAAAAGAGTGTAGAGTGGATTGGAAATTCCAATCCATTCCATTCCATTGCATTGTACTCACAGAGTTGAACCTTCCCTTTGATAGAACAGTTTAGAAACACTCTTTTTGAAAAATCTGCAAGTGTTTATTTGAAGCGCTTTGATTCCTATGTTTGAAAAGGAAATATCTTCCCATGAAAACTAGACCGAAGCATTCTCAGAAACTTCTTTGTGACGAGTGCATTCTACTCACAGAGTTGAACCTTCCTTTGATAGAACACTTTTGAAACACTCTTTTTGTAGAATCTGCAATGGGATATTTGAGCGCTTTGATGCCTATGTTGGAAAAGGAAATTTCTTCCAATAATAACTAGACTGAAGCATTCTCAAAAACTTCTTTGTGATGAGTGCATTCTTCTCACAGAGTTGAACCTTCCTTTTGACAGAACAGTTTTGAAACACTGTTTTTGGAGATTCCGCAAGTGTTTATTTGGAGCGCTTTGAGGCCTATGCTGGAAAAGGAATTATCTTCACATAAATACTAGACAGAAGCATTCTCAGAAACTTTTTCTGATGTGCACATTCTACTCACCGTGTTGAACCTTCCTTTTGGTAGAGCAGTTTTGAAACACTCTTTTTCTAGAATATGCAAGAGGATATTTGGAGTGTTAGGGGGCCCACACTGGAAAAGGAAATATCTTCCCATAAAAACTAGACAGAAGCATTCTCAGAAACTTCTTTGTGATGAGTGCATTCAACTTACAGACTTTAACTTTCCTTTTGAAAGAGCAGTTTTGAAACACTCTTTTTGTAGAATCTGCAGGTGGATATTTTGTGTGCTTTGAGGCCTAAGCAGCAAAAGGAAATATCTTCAGGTAAAAACTAGACAGAAACATTCTCCAAAACCTCTTTGTGGTGTGTGCATTCAAAAAACAAAGTAGGACCTTCCTTTTGATAGTGCAGTTTTGAAACACCCTTTTTGTAGAATCTGCAAGTCGATATTTGGAGAGATTTGAGGCCTATGCTGAAAAAGGGGATATCTTCACCTAAAAACTAGATAGAAGCATTCTCAGAAACTTCTCTGTGCTTTATGCGTTCAACATACAGACTTGAAACTTCCTTCTGAAAGAGCAGATTTGAAACACTGTTTTTGTAGAGACTGCAAGTGGATATTTGGAGTGCTTTGAGGCCTATGCTGGAAAAAGAAATATCCTCACATAAAAACTAGACAAAAGCATTCTCTGAAACTTGTTATGATGAATGCATTCAGCTCACAGAGTTGAACCTTCCTTTTGAAGGAACAGTTTCGAAACACCCTTTTTGTAGAATCTGCAAGTGGATATTTGGAGAGATTTGAGGCCTATGCTGGAAAAGGGGATATCTTCACATAAAAACTAGATGGAAGCATTGTCAGACACTTCTCTGGGACGAGTGCATTCAACTCACAGAGTTCAACCTTCCTTTTTGTAGAACAGTTATTAAACACTCTCTTTGTAGAATCTACAAGGGATCATTTGGAGCATATTGAGGCCTATGCTGGGAAAAGAAGTATCTTCCCATAAAAAAATAAGCTGAATCATTCTGAGATACTTTTTTGTGATGAGTGCATTCGACTCACAGACTTGAAACTTCTTTTTGATAGAGCAGTTTTGAAACACTCTTTTTGTAGAATCTGCAAGTGGATATTTGGAGCACTTTGAGGCCTATGATGGAAAAGGAAATATCTTCACATAAAACTAGACAGAAGCATTCACAGAAATTTCTGTGTGATGAGTGCATTCAATTCAAAGAGTTGAACGTTCCTTTTGATAGAACAGTTTGGAAACACTCTTTTTGTCAAATCTGCAAGTGGATATTTGGAGCGCTTTGAGGCCTATGCTGGAAAAGAAAATATCTTCACATAAAAACAAGACGGAAGCATTCTCAGACACTTCTCTGTAATGTGTGCATTCAACTCACAGATTTCAACCTTCCTTTTGATACAACAGTTTTGAATCACTCTCTTTGTAGAATCTACAAGAGATTATTTGGAGTGCATTGAGGCCTATGCTGGAAAAGGAAGTATCTTCCCATAAAAATTAAGCAGAATCATTCTCAGAAACATTTTTGTGATGAGTGCATTCAACTCACAGACTTGAACATTCCTTTTGATAGAACAATTTGGAAACACTCTTTTTGTCAAATCTGCAAGTGATATTTGGAGCACTTTGAGGCCTATTCTGGAAAAGAAAATATCTTCACATAAAAACAAGATGGAAGCATTCTCAGACACTTCTCTGTAATGAGTGCATTCAACTCACAGAGTTCAACCTTCCTTTTGGTAGAACAGTTTTGAATCACTCTCTTTGTAGAATCTACAAGAGATTATTTGGAGTGCATTGAGGCCTATGCTGGAAAAGGAAGTATCTTCCCATAAAAACTAAGCAGAATCATTCTCAGAAACATTTTTGTGATGAGTGCATTCAACTCACAGACTTGAACATTCCTTTTGATAGAACAATTTTGAAACACTCTTTTTGTCAAATCTGCAAGTGATATTTGGAGCGCTTTGAGGCCTATTCTGGAAAAGAAAATATCTTCACATAAAAACAAGATGGAAGCATTCTCAGACACTTCTCTGTAATGAGTGCATTCAACTCACAGAGTTCAACCTTCCTTTTGGTAGAACAGTTTTGAATCACTCTCTTTGTAGAATCTACAAGAGATTATTTGGAGTGCATTGAGGCCTATGCTGGAAAAGGAAGTATCTTCCCATAAAAACTAAGCGGAATCATTCTCAGAAACATTTTTGTGATGAGTGCATTGAACTCACAGACTTGAACATTCCTTTTGATAGGGCAGTTTTTAAACACTCTTTGTGTAGATTCTGCAAGTGGGTATTTCGAGCACTTTGAAGTCAAAGATGGAAAAGGAAATATCTTCATATAAAAACTAGACTTAAGCATTCACAGAAATTACTTTGGGATGAGTGCATTCAACTCAAAGAGTTGAACCTTCCTTTTGATAGAACAGTTTTGAAACACTTTTTTTGTAGAATCTGCAAGTGGATATTTGGAGCAATTTGAGGCCTATGCTGGAAAAGGAAATATCTTCACATAAAAACTAGACAGAAGCATTCTCAGAAATTTCTTTGTGATGAGTGCATTCAACTCACAGGTTTGAACTTGCCTTTTGATAGAACAGTTTTGAAGCACTCTGTTTGTAGAGTTTGCAAGTGGATATTTGGAGAGATTTGTGGCCTGTGCTGCATAAAGGGAATATCTTAACTTAAGAACTAGACAGAAGCATTCTCAGAGACTTCCCTTAGCTTTATGCATTCAAATCACAGGCTTGAACCTTCCTTTTGATAGAGCAGTTTTGAACCACTCTTTTTGTAGAATCTGCAAGTGGATATTTGGAGCGATTTGAGGCCTATGATGAAAAAGGAAATATCTTCACCTAAAAACTAGACAGAAACATTCTCAGAAACTTCTGTGGGATGGGTACATTCAACCAACAGAGTTGAACCCTCCTTCTGATAGACTAGTTTTGAAACACACTTTTTGTAGAATCTGCAATTGGATGTTTGGAGGGCATTGAGGCCTATGCTGGAAAAGAAAATATCTTCACCTAAAAACTATACAGAAGCATTCTCAGAAACTTATTTGTGATGAGTGCATTCAACTCACAGGGTTGAAACTTCCTTTTGATAGAACAATTCTGACACAATCTTCTTGTAGAATCTGCAAGTGGATATTTGGATCGCTTGAGGCCTATGATGGAGTAAGAAATAATTTCACATAAAAATTATGTTGAAGCTTTCTCAAAAACATCTTTGTGATGTGTGCCTTCAACTCACAGAATTGAAACTTCCTTTTGATAAAGCAGTTTTGGAACACCATATTGTAGAATCTGCAAGTGGATAGATTTAGCACTTTGAGGCCTAGCCTGGAAAAGGGTATATCTTCACATAAAACCCGGACAGAAGCATTCTCAGAAACTTCCCTGTGCTTTATGAATTCAGCTCACAGACTTGAAACTTCCTTTTGATAGAACAGTTTGGAAACACACTTTTTGTAGAACCTGGAAATGGATATTTGGAGCACTTTGAGGCCTATGCAGGAAAAGGAAATACCATCACATAAAAACTAGACAGAAGTATTCTCAGAAACTTCTTTGTGATGTGTGCATTCAACTCACAGAGTTGAACCCTGCTTTTGAAAGAGCAGTTATGAGACACCCTTTTTGTAGGATCTGCAGGTAGATATTTTTGGTGCTTTGAGGCCAGTGCTGGAAAAGGAAATATGTATACATAAAAACTAGACAGAGGCATTCTCAGAAACTTCTCTGTGTTTTATGATTTCAACTCACAGATTTGAACCTTCCTTTTGATAGTGCAGTTTTGAAACACTCTTTTTGTAGAATCTGCAAGTGGATTTTTGGAGCCCTTTGAGGACTATGCTGCAAAAAGAAACATCTTCATATAAAAATTGGACAGAGGCCTTCTCAGAAACTACTTTTTGATGAATGCATTCAGCTCACAGGTTTGAACCTTCCTTTTGATAGAACAGTTGTGAAACACTCTTTTACTAGTATCTGAAAGTGGATATTAGGAGCTCTTTGAAGCTTATGATGGAAAAGGAAATATCTTCACATAAAACCTAGACGGAAGTATTCTCAGAAACTTCATTGTGATGAGTGAGTTCAACTCACAGAGTTGAACCAACCTTTTGATTGAACAGTTTTGAAACACTCTTTTTGTAGAATCTGCAAGTGGATATTTAGAATGCTTTGAGGCCTATGCTCGAAAAGGAAATTTCTTCATGTAAATACTAGACAGAAGCATGCTCAGAAACTTCTTTGTGATGAGTGCATTGTACTCACAGACTTTAAATTTCCTTTTGATAGAGCAGTTTTGAAACAGTCTTTTTGTAGAATATGCAAGTGTATATTTGGTGCGATTTGAGGGCTAAGCTGGAAAAGGAAATATCTTCACATAAAAACTGGACAGAAGAATTCTCCGTATCTTCTTTGTGATGTGTGCATTAAACTAACAGAGTAGAACCTTCCTTTTGATAGAGCAGTTTTGAAACACCCTTTTTGTAGAATCTGCAAGTGGATATTTGGAGCGATTTGAGGCCTATGGTGAAAAAGGGGATATCTTCGCATAAAAACTAGTTAGAAGCATTCTCAGAAACTTCCCTGTGCCTTACACATTCAACACACAGACTTAAAACTTCCTTTTGAAAGAGCAGATTTGATACACTGTTTTTGTAGAAACTGCAAGTGGATATTTGGAGTGCTTTGAGGCCTATGCAGGAAAAGGAAATATCCCCACATAAAAAGTAGACAAAAGCATTCTCCGAAACTTCTTTGTGATGAATGCATTCACCTCACAGAGTTGAACCTTCACTTTGATGGAACAGTTTTGAAACACTCTTTTTGTAGAATCTGCAAGTGGATATTTGGAGCGCTTTGAGGCGTATGCTGGAAAAGGAAATATCTTCACATAATAACTAGACGGAAGCATTCACAGAAACTTCTCTGTGATGAGTGCATTCAACTCACAGAGTTCAACCTTCCTTTTGGTAGAACAGTTATGAAACACTCTCTTTGTAGAATCTACAAGAGATTATTTGGAGCTCATTGAGGCCTATGCTGGAAAAGAAAGTATCTTCCCATGAAAACTAAGCAGAATCATCCTCAGAAATATTTTTGTGATGAGTGCATTCAACTCACAGCCTTGAACCTTCCTTTTGATAGAGTAGTTTTGAAACACTCGTTTTGTAGAATCTGCAAGTGGATATTTGGAGCGCTTTGAGGTCTATGCTGGAAAAGGGAATATCTTCACATCAAAACTAGACAGAAGCATTCTCAGAAATTTCTGTGTGATGAGTGCATTCAACTCACAGGGTTGAACTTTCCTTTTGATAGAATAGTTTTGTAACATTCTTTTTGTAGAATCTGCAAGTGGGTATTTGGAGCGATTTGAGGCCTATGCTGCAAAAAGAGAAATCTTCACATAAAAGCTAGACAGAAGCATTCCCTGAAACTTCCCAGTGCTTCATGCATTCAACTCACAGACTTGAACCTTCCTTTCGATAGAGCAGTTTTGAAACACTCTTTTTGTAGAATCTGCAATTGGATATTTGGAGCGATTTGAGGCCTATGATGAAAAAGGGAATATCTTCACCTAAAAACTAGACAGAAGCATTCTCAGAAACTTCTTTGTGATGAGTGCTTTCAACCCATAGAGTTGAAACTTCCTTTTTTTAGAACTGTTTTGTAACACTCTCTTTGTGGAATCTGAATATGGATACTTCGTGTGCTTTGAGGCCTATGCTGGAAATGGAAATATGTTCTCATAAAAACTAAGCAGAATCATACTCACAAAGTTCTTAGTGATGAGTGCATTCAACTCAAAGACTTAAACCTTCCTTTTGATATAGCAGTTTTGACACACTCTTTTTGTAGAATCTGCAAGTGGATATTTGGAGCGCTATGTGGCCTACGCTGTAAAAGGAAATATCTTCACATAAAAACTATACAGAAGTATTCTCAGAAACATCTCTATGATGAGCGCATTGTACTCACAGGCTTGAACTTTCTTTTTGATAGAGCAGTTTTGAAAAACTCCTTTTGTAGAATGTGCAAGTGGATACTTGGTGTGCTTTGAGGCCTAATCTGGAAAAGGAAATATCTTCACATAAAAACTAGACAGAAGCATTCTCTGAAACTTCTTTGTGATTCATGCATTCATCTAACGGACTAGAAACTTCCTTTTGATAAAGCAGTTTTGAAACACACTTTTTGTAGAATCTGCAAGTGGATATTTGGAGCGATTTGAGGCCTGTGGTGTAAAAGGGAATATCTTCACATAAAAACTAGACGGAAGCATTCTCAGAAACTTCAGTGTGCTTTATGCATTCTACTCACAGACTTAAACCTTCCTTTTGAAAGAGCAGATTTGAAAAACTCTTTTTGTAGAAATTGCAAGTGGATATTTGGAGCACTTTGAGGCCTATGCTGGAAAAGGATATATCCTCACAGAAAAATTAGACAAAAGCATTCTCCAAAACTTCCTTGTGATGAATGCATTCAGCTTACAGAGTTGAACTTTCCTTTTGATAGAACAGTTTTGAAACACTCTTTTTGTAGAATCTGCAAGTGGATATATGGAGTGCTTTGAGACCTATGCTGGAAAAGGAAATATCTTCACATAAAAATTAGACAGAAGCATTCTCAGACCCTTCTCTGTGATGAGTGAATTCAACTCACAAAGTTCAACCTTCCTTTTCGTAGAACAGTTTTGAATCACTCTCTTGTAGAATCTACAATAGATTATTTGGAGCACATTGAGACCTATGATGGAAAAGGGAATATCTTCCCATAAAAAGTAGGCAGAATCATTCTCAGAAACATTTTTTGTGATGAATGCATTCAGCTAACGGAGTTGAACCTTCCTTTTGATAGAACAGTTTTGAAACACTCTTTTTGTAGAATCTGCAAGTGGATATTTGGAGTGATTTGAGACCTATGCTGGAAAAGGAAATATCTTCACATAAAAATTAGACAGAAGCATTCTCAGACACTTCTCTGTGATGAGTGCATTCAACTCACTGAGTTCAGCCTTCCTTTTGGTAGAACAGTTTTGAATCACTCTCTTTGTAGAATCTACAATAGATTATTTAGAGTGCATAGAGGCCTATGATGGAAAAGGGAATATCTTCCAGTAAAAACTAAGCAGAATCATTCTCAGAAACATTTCTGTGATGAGTGCATTCAACTCAGAGACTTGAACATTCCTTTTGATAGAGCAGTTTTGAAACACTCTTTTTATAGAATCTACAAGTGGATATTTGGAGCAATTTGAGGCCTATGCTGGAAAAGGGAATATCTTCACATAAAAACTAGACAGAAGCATTCTCAGAAATTTCTTTGTGATGAGTGCATTCAACTAACAGGGTAGAACTTTCCTTTTGAAAGAACAGTTTTGAAACACTCTGCTTGTAGAATTTGCAAGTGGATATTTGGAGCGATTTGAGGCCTATTCTGCAAAAAGGGAATATCTGAACATAAGAACTAGACAGAAGCATTCTCAGAGACTTCCTTGTGCCTTATGCATTCAATTCACAGGCTTGAACCTTCCTTTTGATAGAGCAGTTTTGAAACATCCTTTTTGTAGACTCTGCAAGTGGATATTTGGAGCGATTTGAGGCCTATGGTGAAAAAGGGGATATCTTCACATAAAAACTAGATAGAAGCATTCTCAGAAACTTCCCTGTGGTTTATGCAGTCAACTCACAGACTTGAAACTTCCTTTTCAAAGAGCAGATTTTAAACACTGTTTTTGTAGCATCTGCAAGTGGATATTTGGAGTGCTTTGAGGCCTATGCTGGAAAAGGAAATATCCTCACATAAAAACTAGACAAAAGCATTCTCTGAAACTTCTTTGGGATGAATGCATTCAGCTCACAGAGTTGAACCTTTCCTTTGATGGAACAGTTTTGAAACACTCTTTTTTTAGAATATGCAAGTGGATATTTGGAGCGCTTTGGGGCCCATGGTGGAAAAGGAAATATCTTCACATAATACCTAGATGGAAGGATTCTCAGAAACTTCTCTGTGATGAGTCAGTTATGAAACACTCTCTTTGAAGAATCTACAAGAGATTATTTGGAGCTCATTGAGGCCTATGCTGGAAAAAGGAATATCTTCATATAAAAACTAGACAGAAGCATTCTGAGAAACTTCCCTGCACTTTGTGCATTCAACTCACACTCTTGAACCTTCTTTTTGAAAGAGCAGATTTGAAACACTCTTTTTGTAGAAACTGCAAGTGCATATTTGGAGCGCTTTGTGGCCTATGATGGAAAAGGAAATATCCTCACAGAAAAATTAGACAAAAGCATTCTCAGAAATTTCTTTGTGATGTGTGCATTTAACTCACCGAGTTGAACTTTCCTTTTGACGGAACAGTTTTGAAACAGTCTTTTTGTAGTATCTGCAAGTGGATATTTGGAGCATTTTGAGGTCTATGCTGGAAAAGGAAATATCTTCATATAAAAACTAGACAGAAGAATTCTCAGAAATTTCTTTGTGATGAGTGCCTTCAACTCATAGGGTTGAACTTTCATTTTGATAGAACAGTTTTGAAACACTCTGTTTGTAGAATTTGCAAGTGTATATTTGGAGCGATTTGAGGCCTATGCTGCAAAAAGGGAATATCTGAACATAAGAACTAGACAGAAGCATTCTCAGAGACTTCCCTGTGCTTTATGCATTCAGCTCACACTCTTGAAACTTCCTTTTGATAGAGCAGTTTTGAAACACTCTTTTTGTAGAATCTGCAATTGGATATTTGGAGCGATTTGAGGCCTATGATGAAAAAGGAAATAGCTTCACCTAAAAACTAGACAGAAACATTCTCAGAAACTTCTGTGGGATGAGTGCATTCAACCAACAGAGTTGAAACTTCCTTTTGATAGACTAGTTTTGAAACACACTTTTTATAGAATCTGCAAGTGGATGTTTGGAGGGCTTTGAGGCCTATGCTAGAAAAGGAAATATCTTCACCTAAAAACTAGACAGAAGCATTCTCAGAAACTACTTTGTGATGATTGCATCCAACTCACAGGGTTGAAACTTCCTTTTGATAGAACAGTTTGGAAACAATCTTTTTGTGGAATCTGCAAGTGGATATTTGGAGCGCTTGAGGCCTATGCTACAGTAAGAAATAACTTCACATAAAAACTATATTGAAGCATTCTGAAAAACATCTTTGTGATGTGTGTCTTCAACTCACAGACTTGAAACTGCCTTTTGATAAAGCAGTTTTGAAACACCATTTTGTAGAATCTGCAGGTGGATAATTTTAGCACTTTGAGTCCTAGGCTGGAAAAGGGAATATCTTCACATAAAAACTGGACAGAAGCATACTCAGAAACTTCCCTGTGCTTTAGGAATTCAACACACAGACTTGAACCTTCCTTTTTATTGAGCAGTTTTGAAACACTGTTTTTGTAGTAACTGCAAGTGGATATTCGGAGCGCTTTGAGGCCTATGCTGGAAAAGGAAATACCTTCATAAAAAAACAAGATAGAAGCATTCTCAGAAACCTCTTTGTGATGTGTGTATTCAATTCACAGAGTTGAACCTTCCTTTTGAAAGAGCAGTTATGAAACACGCTTTTTTTAGAATCTGCACGTGGATATTTTTGAATGTTTGAGGCTAGTGCTGGAAAAGGGAATATCTACATATAAAAACTAGACAGAAGAATTCTCAGAAGCTTCTCTGTGCTTTATGATTTCAACTCACAGAGTAGAACCTTCCTTTTGATAGAGAAGTTTTGAAACACACTTTTTATAGAATCTGCATGTGGACATTTGGAGCGATTTGAGGCCTATGCTGGAAAAAGGAATATCTTCATATAAAAACCAGATAGAAGAATTCTGATAAACTTCCCTGTGCTTTGTGCATTCAACTCACACTCTTGAACCTTCTTTTTGAAAGAGCAGATTTGAACCACTCTTTTTGTAGAAACTGCAAGTGCATATTTGGAGCGCTTTGAGGCCTATGATGGAAAAGGAAATATCCTCACAGAAAAATTAGACAAAAGCATTCTCAGAAATTTCTTTGTGATGAGTGCATTTAACTCACCGAGTTGAACTTTCCTTTTGATAGAACAGTTTTGAAACAGTCTTTTTGTAGAATCTGCAAGTGGATATTTGGAGCATTTTGAGGTCTATGCTGGAAAAGGAAATATCTTCACATAAAAACGAGACCGAAGCATTTTCAGAAATTTCTTTGTGATGAGTGCCTTCAACTCACAGGGTTGAACTTTCCTTTTGATAGAAGAGTTTTGAAACACTGTTTTTGTAGAATCTGCAAGTGCATATTTGGAGCGATTTGAGGCCTATGCTGCAAAAACGGAATATCTTCACATGAAAACTAGACAGAAGCATTCTCAGAAACTTCGCCATGCTTTATGCATTCAACTCACAGACTTGAACCTTCCTTTTGATTGAGCAGTTTTGAAACACTCTTTTTGTAGTATCTGCAAGTGGATATTTGAAGAGATTTGAGGCCTATGATGAAAAAGGAAATATCTTCACCTAAAAACTAGAGAGAAGCATTCTCAGAAACTGCTTTGTGATGAGTGCATTGAACTCACAGAGTTGAAACTTCTTTTTGATAGAACAGTTTTGTAACACTCCTTTTGTAGAATCTGCAAGTGGATATTTGGAGTGTTTTTACGCCAATGCTATAAAAGGAAATATCTTCACATAAAAACTAGACAGAAGCATTCTCAGAAACTTCTCTGTGATGAGTGCATTCAATTCACAGAAGTGAACCTTCCTTTTGATAGAACGGTTTTGAAACACTCCCTTTATAGAATCTGAAAGTGGATACTCGGTGCGCTTTGAGGCCTATGCTGGAAATGGAAATATGTTCTCATAAAAACTAAGCAGAAGCATTCTCACAAAGTTCTTATTGATGAGTGAATTCAACTCACAAACCTAAACCTTCCTTTTGATAGAGCAGATTTGACGCACTCTTTTTGTAGAATCTGCAAGTGGATATTTGGAGGCTATGAGGCCTACACTGGAAAAGGAAATATTTTCACCTAAAAACTATACAGAAGCATTCTCAGAAACCTCTCTATGATGAGTGCATTGTACTCACACACTTGAACCTTCCTTTTGGCAGAGAAGTTTTGAAACACACTTTTGTAGATCCGCAAGTGGATATTTTGTGGGCTTTGAGGCCTAAGTTGGAAAAGGAAATATCTTCAGATAAAAACTAGAAAGAAGCATTCTCTGAAACTTCTTTGTGATGCGTGCATTAATCTAACAGAGCAGAATGTTCCCTTTGATAGCACAGTTTTGAAACACCCTTTTTGTAGAATCTGCCAGGGGATATTTGGAGCGATTTGAGGCCTATGCTGTAAAAGGGAATATCTTCACATAAAAACTAGACGGAAGCATTCTCAGAACCTTCCCTGTGCTTTATGCATTCAACTCACAGACTTGAACTTTCCTTTTGAAAGAGCAGATTTAAAACACTCTTTTTGTAGAAACTGCAAGTGGATATTTGGAGTGCTTTGAAAAACTGGACAGAGGCCTTCTCCGAAACTACTTTGAGATGAATGCATTCAGCTCACAATGTTGAAACTTCCTTTTGATAGAACAATTGTGAAACACTATTTTTGTAGAATCTGAAAATGGATATTTGGAGCTCTTTGAGGCTTACAATGGAAAAGGAAATATATACACATGAAATCTACATGGAAGTGTTCTCAGAAAGTTCTTTGTGATGAGTGCATTCAATTCACAGAGTTGAACCATCCGTTTGATTGAAGAGTTTTGAAACACTCTTTTCGTAGAATCTGTAAGTGGATATTTGGAAGGCTTTGAGGCCTATGCTCGAAAAGGAAATATCTTCATATAAAAACTAGACGGAAGCATCCTCAGAGACTTCTTTGTGATGACTGCATTAAACTAAGAGAGTAGAATCTTCCTTTTGATAGAGCAGTTTTGAAACACCCTTTTTATAGAATCCGCAAGTAGACATTTGGAGAGATTTGAGGCTTATGCTGGAAAAAGGAATATCTTCACATAAAAACTAGACAGAAGCATTCTGAGAAACTTCCCTGCACTTTATGCATTCAACTCATAGGCTTCAACCTTCCTTTTGAAAGAGCAGATTTGAAACACTCCTTTTGTAGTATCTGCAAGTGTATATTTGGAGGGCTTTGAAGCCTATGCTGGAAAAGGAAATATCCTCACGTAAAAACTAGACAAAAACATTCTCAGAAACTTCTTTGTGATGAGTGCATTCAACTCACAGAGTTGAACTTTCCTTTTGATAGAACAGTTTTGAAACACTCTTTTTGTAGAATCTGCAAGTGAATATTTGAGCGCTTTGAGGCCTATGCTGGAAAAGGAAATATCTTCACATAAAAACTAGACGGAAGCATTCTCAGACACTTCTCTGTGATGATTGCATTCAACTCACAGAGTTCAACATAACTTTACATAGAACAGTTTTGAAGCACTCTCCTTGTAGAGTCTACAGGAGATTATTTGGAATGCTTTGAGGCCTGTGCTGGAAAAGGAAATATCTTCCCATAAAAACTAAGCAGAACCGTTATCAGAAACATTTTGTGATGACTGCCTTCACCTCATGGACTTGAACCTTCATTTTGAAAGAGCAGTTTTGAAACACTCTTTTTGTAGGATCTGCAATTGGATATTTGGAGCACTTTGAGGCCAATGCTGGAAAAGGGAATATCTTCACAAGAAGAGTAACAGAAGCATTCTCAGAAATTTCTTTGTGATGTGTGCATTCAATTCCAAGAGTTGAATCTTCCTTTTGATAGAGCAGCTTTGAAACACTCTTTTTGTAGGATCTGCAAGTGGATATTTGGAACGATTTGAGGCCTATGCTGCAAAAAGGGAAAATCTACACATAAAAACTAGATAGAAGCATTCTCAGAAATGTCTTTGTGATGACTGCATTCAACCCACAGAGCTGAACTTTCCTTTTGATAGATCAGTTAAAAACACTCTTTTTGTAGAATCTGCAATTGGATAATTGGAGTGATTTGAGGCCAATGCTGCAAAAAAAGAATATCTTCACATAAAAACTAGACAGAAGCATTCTCAGAAACTTCCCAGTGCTTTATGCGTTCATCACACAGATTTGGACCTTTCTTTTGATAGAGAAGTTTTGAAATTCTCTTTTTGTAGAATCTGCAAGTGAATATTTGGAGCTCAATGAGGCCTATGCTGGAAAAGGAAATACCTTCACATAAAAACTAAACAGAAGAATTCTCAGAAAATTCTTTGTGATGTGTGCATTCAATTCGCAGAGTTGAACAGTATTTTTGATGGAGCAGTTTTGAAACAACCTTTTTTCAGAATCTGCAAGTGGATATTTTGAGTGCTTTGAGGCCTATGCTGGAAAAGAAAATATCTTCACATAAAAACTAGACTGAAGCATTCTCAGAAACTTCTTAGTGATGAGTGCATTCAACTCACGGATTTGAACCTTCGTTTTGATTAAGCGGTTTTGAAGCACACCTTTTGTAATATCTGCAGGTGGATATTTGGAGTGCTTTGAGGCCTACACTGGAAAAAGGAATATCTTCACATAAGAACTTGACAGAAGCATTCTGAGAAACTTCCCTGTGCTTTATGCATTCAAATCAAAGAGTTCAACCTTCCCTTTGATAGCACAGGTTTGAAACACTCTTTTTGTAGAATCTACAGTTGGATATTTTGAGCGCTTTGAGGTCTATCCTGGAAAAGGAAATAACTTCACATAAAAACTAGATTGAAGCATTCTCAGAAACTTCTTTGTAATGTGAGCATTCAACTCACAGAGTCAAAACTTCCTTTTGACAGAGCAGTTTTGAAACATCCTTTTTGTAGAAATTGCAAGTGGATATTTGTAGCCCTTTGAGGCCTATGCTGGAAAAGGAAATATCTTCACATAAAAACCAGACAGAAGCATTCTCAGAAACTTCTTTGTGATGATTGCATTGAACTCACTGAGATGAAACTTTCTTTTGATAGGACAGTTTTGAAACACTCTTTTTGTAGAATCTACAAGTGGATATTTGGAGCCCTTTGAGGCCTACCCTGGAAAAGGAAATATCTTCACATAAAAACAAGACAGAAGCTCTATCAGAAACTTCTTTTTGATGAGTGCATTCAACTCACAGAGTTGAACCTTCCTTTTGATAGAATGGTTTTGAACCACTCTTTTTGTAGAATCTGCAAGTGGATATTTGGAGTGCTTTGAGGCCTATAATGGAAAAGGAAATTTCTTCACATAAAAAACTAGACAGAAGCATTCTCATAAACTTCTCTGTGATGAGTGCATTGAACTCCCTCAGTTGAAATTTTCCTTTGATAGAAAAGTTTTGAAACACTCTTTTTGTAGAATCTACGATTGGATATTTGGAGCGCTATGAGGCCTATGCTGGAAAATGAAATGTCTTCACATAAAAGTTATACAGAAGAATTCTCAGAAACTTCTTTGTGATGAGTGCATTCAACTCACAGAGTTGAACTTTCCTTTTGATAGAGCAGTTTTGAAAAACTCTTTTGGTAGAATCTGAAGGTGGATATTTGGAGCGCTATGAGGCCTATGCTATAAAAGAAAATATCTTAACATAAAAACTAGACAGAAGCATTCTCAGAAACTTCTTTTGATGTGTGCATTCAACTCACAGAATTGAACCTCCCTTTTGATAGAGCAGTTTTGAAACACCCTTTTTGTACAGTCTGCAAGTGGATATTTGGAACGCTTTGAGGTCTATGCGGGAAAAGGAAATATCTTCACATAAAAACTAGACAGAAGCATTCTCAGAAAGAATGCATTAAACTGACAGAGTTGAAGCTTCCTTTTGATAGAACACTTTGGAAACACTCTCTTTGTAGAATCTGCAAGTGGATACTTGGAGCGCTTTGGAGCCTATGCTGGAAAAGGAAATACCTTCACGCAAAAACTAGACAGAAACATTCTCAGAAACTGCTTTGTGATGAGTGCATTCAACTCGCAGAGTTGAACCTTCTTTTTGATAGGACAGTTTTGAAACAGTCTTTTTGTTCAATCTGTAAGTTTATATTTGGAACGCTTTGAGACCTATGATGGAAAAAGAAATATTGTCACATAAAAACTAGACAGATGCATTCTCAGAAAGCTCCCTGTGATGAGTGCATTCAACTCACAGAGTTGAACCTTCCTATTGATAGAAGGGATTTGAAACACACTTTTTGTAGTATCAGCAATTTATATTTGGAGGTCTTTGCGGCCTATGCTAGAAAAGAAAGTATCTTCACACAGAAACTAGACAGAAGCATTGTCAGAGACTTCTTTGTGATGAGTGCATTCAACTTACACAGTTGAACCTTCCTTTTCTTAGAAGTGTTTTGAAACACTCTTTTTGTAGAATCTACATGTGGATATTTGGAGCGCATTAAGGCCTATGATGGAAAAGGAAATATCTTCACATAAAAACTAGAAAGAAGCTTTCCAAGGAACTTCTCTGTAATTATTGTATTCAACTCACAGATTGAGCCTTCCTTTTGATTGAGCAGCTTCGGAACACCATTTTTGTAGAATCTTCAAATGGATATTTGGAGGAATTTGAGGCCTGTGCTGGAAAAGGAAATATATTCACATAAAAACTAAACAGAAGCATTCTCAGAAACTTCTTTGTGATGTGTGCATTCAACTCACATAGTTGAACCATACTTTTGATAGAGCAGTTTGGAAACACCCTTTTGTAGAATCTGCAAGTGGATATTTGGAGCGCTTTCGGGCCTATGCTGGAAAAGGAAACATCTTCACATAAAAACTAGACAGAAGCTTTCTCAGAAACATCTTTGTGATGAGTGCATTCAGCTAACATAGTTGAACCTTCCGTTTGATATAGCAGTTTTGAAATACCATTTTTGTGGAATCTGCAACTGAATATTTGGAGCACTTTGAGGCCTATGCTGGAAAAGGAAATATCTTCACATAAAAACTAGAGAGAATCATTCTCAGAAACTTCACTGTGCTTCATGCATTCAACTTAGAGACTTGAACTTTCCTTTTAATAGAGCAGTTTTGAAACAGTCTTTTTGTAGGATCTGCAAGTGGATATTTGGAGCGCTTTGAGGCCTATTTTGGAAACGGAAATATCTTCACACAAAAAATTGACGGAAGCATTCTAAGAAACTTCTTTGTGATGAGTGAATTCAAATCACAGGCTTAAACCATCCTTTTGATAGAGCAGTTTTCAAACACTCTTTTTGTAGAATCTGCAAGTGGATATTTGGAGTGCTCTGAGGTCTAAGCTGGAAAAGGAAATATCTTCACATAAAAAATAGACAAAACGATTTTCAGAATTTTCTTTGTGATGAGTACATTCAACTCAAAAGTTGCACTGTCCTTTTGATAGAACGGTTTTGAAATACTCTTTTTGTAGAATCTGTAAGTAAATATTTGCAGCGCTTTGAGGCCTATCTTGCAAAAGGAAATATCTTCACATAAATACTAGACAGAGGCATTCTCAGAAAGTTTTTGTGATGTGCGCATTCAACTCACAGAATTCCATCTTCCTTTGATAGAACAGTTTTGAAACACTCTTTTTGTAGAATCTGCAAGTTGATATTGGAGCGCTTTGAGGCCTGTGATGGAAAAGGAAATAACTTCACATAAAAACTTGATTGAAGCATTCTCAGAAACTACTTTGGGATGTGTTCATTCAACTTACTGGCTTGAACCTTCCTTTTGATAGAGGAGTTTTGAAACACTCTTTTTGTAGAATCTGCAAGTGGATATTTGGAAAATTTTGGGGCTTATGATGGAAAAGGAAATACCTTCTCATAAAAACTAGACAGAAGAATTCTCAGAAACTTCTCTGTGACTACTGCATTCAACTCATAGAGTCGAACCTTCCTTTTGACAGAACAGTTTTGAAACACTCTTTTGAACACTCTGCAAGTGGATATTTGGAGTGCTGTGAGGCCTACGCTGGAAAGGGAAATATTTTCAAATAAAAACTAAGCAGAAGCATTCTCAGAAACTTCTTTATGATGAGTGCATTCAACTAACAGATTTGAACCTTGCTTTTCATAGAGCAGTTTTGAAACACTCTTTTTGTAGCATCTGCAAGTGAATATTTGGAGCGCTTTGAGGCCTAGGCTGGAAAAGTAAGTATCTTCACATAAAAACTAGACAGAAGCATTCTCAGAAACTTCTTTGTGATGTGCGCATTCAACTCACGGAGTTGAACCTTCCCTTTGATAGAACAGTTTTGAAATACTCTTTTTGCAGAATCTGCAAATGAATAACTGGAGTGCATTGAGACCTATGATGGAAATGGTAATATCTTCACATAAAAACCAGACAGAAGCATTCTCAGAAACTTCTCTGTGATGAGTGCATTCAACTCACAGAGTCGAACCTTCCTTTTGATATAACAGATTTGAAACACTCTCTTTGTAGAATCTGGAAGTGGATATTTGGAGCGCTTTTAGGTGTACACTTTAAAAGGATATATCTTCACATAAAAAATAGACAGAAGCATTCTCTGAAACTCCTTTGTGATGAGTGCATTCAACTCACAGACTTGAACCTTCCTTTTGATAGAGCAGTTTTGAAACACTTTTTTTGTAGTATCTGCAAGTGGATAATTGGAGCGCTTTGAGGCCTATGCTGGAAATGGAAACACCTTCAAATTAAAAATAGTCGGAAGAATTCTCAGAAACTACCTTGTGATAAGTGCATTTAACTCACAAATTTGAACCTTCCTTTTGATAGAACAGTTTTGAAGCACTCTTTTTCTAGAATCTGCAAGTGGATATTTTGAGCACATTGAGGCCTATGCTGGAAAAGGAAATATCTTCACATGAAAACTAGTCTGAAGCATTCTCACAAAATTCTTTGTGATGAGTGCTTTCAACTCACAGAGTTGAAACTTCGTTTTGATAGAAAAGTTTTGAAACACTCTTTTTGTGGAATCTGGAACTGGATATTTGGAGCACTTTGGGGCCTATGATGGAAAAGGAAATATCTTCACATAAAAACTAGACAGAAGAATTCTCAGACACTTCTCTGTGATAAGTGCAATCAACTCACAGAGCTGAACCTTCCTTTTTAAAGAACAGTTTTGAAACACTGTTTTTGTACAATCTGCAAGTGGATATTTGGAGCACTCTGAGGCCTACGCTGGAAATGGAAATATCTTCACATAAAAAATAAGCAGAAGCATTCTCAGAAACTTCTTTGTGATGAGTGCATTCAACTCCCAGACTTTAACCTTGATTTTGTTAGAGCGGTTTTGAAACACTCTTTTTGTAGAGTCTGCAAGTGGATATTTGGAACGCTTTGAGGCCTATGCTGGAAAATTAAATATCTTCACATAAAAACTAGACAGAAGTATTCTCATCAAATTCTTTGTTATGAGTGCTTTCAACTCACAGAGTTGAACCCTCTCTTTAATAGAACAGTTTTGAAACCCTCTTTTTAGAGAATCTGCAGGTGGATATATAGAGTGCTTTGAGGTCTATGATGGAAAAGGAAGTATCTGTGATGGGTCCATTCAACTCACAGACTTGAACCTAACTTTTGATAGAGCAGTTTTGAAACACTCCTTTTGTAGAATCTGCAAGTGCATGTTTGGAGCACTTTGAGGCCTATGCTGGAAAAGGAAACATCTTCTTACAAAAATTAAGTAGAAGCTTTCTCTGAAACTTCTTTGTGATGTGTGCATTCAACTCACAGAGTTGAACCTTCGTTTTGGTAGAACAGTTTTGGAAAACTCTCTTTGTAAAATCTGCAAGTGGATATTTGGAGCGCTTTGAGGCCGATGCTGGAAAAGGAAATATCTTCACATAAAAACTAGACAGAAGCATTCTGAGAAACATCTTTTGATGAGTGCATTAAACTCACAGACTTGGACCTTCCTTTCCTTAGAGCAGTTTTGAAATACTCTTTTTGTAGAATCTGCAAGTGGATATGTGGAGTACTTAGAGGCCGATGTTGGAAAAGGAAATATTATCACATAAAAACAAGACAGAAACATTCTCAGAAAATTTTCTGCAATGAGTGCATTCAACTCACAGAGTTGAAACTTCCTTTTGAGAGAACAGTTTTGAAACATTCTCTTTGTAGAATCTGCAAGTGTATATTTGCAGAGCTTTGGGGACTATGCTGGAAAAGGAAATATGTTCACATAAAAACTAGACAGAAGCATTCTCAGAAACTTCTTTGTGATGTGCACATTCAACTCACAGTGTTGAACCTTCCTTTTGATAGAGCAGTTTTGAAACACCCTTTTTATGGGATCTGCAAGTGTATATTTGGAACGCTTTGAGGCCTATGTTGGAAAAGGAAATATCTTCACATAAGAACTAGATAGAAACATTCTCAGAAACTACCCTGTGCTTTATGAATTCAACCCACAGACT
The DNA here is from genome assembly GCF_028885625.2 of Pongo pygmaeus. NCBI lineage: Eukaryota > Metazoa > Chordata > Mammalia > Primates > Hominidae > Pongo > Pongo pygmaeus. The sequence goes on along the minus strand of NC_072386.2, from coordinate 8,235,621 downwards.
TGAACCTTCCTTTTGATAGTGCAGTTTTGAAACACTCTTTTTGTAGAATCTGCAAGTGGATATTTGGAGCGCTTTGAGGCCTATGCTGTAAAAGGGAATATCTTCACATAAAATCAAGACAGAAGCATTATCAGAAACATCCTGTGCATTATGCGTTTATCTCACAGACTTGAACCATCCTTTTGATAGAGCAGTTTTGAAACACTCTTACTGAAGAAACTGCAAGTGGATATTTGGACCGCTTTGAGGTCTATGCTGGAAAAGGAAATGTCTTCACATAAAAATTAAGCGGAAGCATTCTCAGAAACTCCTTCATGATTAGTGCATTCAACTGAGAGACTTCAACTTTCCTTGTGATAGAGCCGTTTTGAAACACTCCTTTTGTGGTATCTGCAATTGGATATTTGGAACGCTTTGAGGCCTATGCTGGAAAAGGAAGTGTCTTCACATAAAAACTAGACAGAAGCATTCTCAGAAACTTCTTTGTGATGTGTGCACTCAACTCACAGAGTTGAACCTTCCTTTAGGTAGAGAAGTTTTGAAACACCCTTTTTGTAGAATCTGAAAGTGGATATTTGGATCGCTTTGAGGCCTATGATGGAAAAGGAAATATCTTCCCATAAAAACTTGACAGAAGCATTCTAAGAAATTTCCTTGTGCTTTATGAATTCAACTCACAGACTTGAACTTTCCTTTTGATAGAGTAGTTTTGAAACACACTTTTTATAGAATCTGCAAGTGGATATTTGGAGCATTTTCTGGCCTATGCTGGAAAAGGGAATATCTTCACATAAAAACTAGACAGAAGCATTCTAAGAAACTTCCCTGTGCTTCTTGAATTCAACTCACAGACTTGAAGTTTCCTTTGATAGAGCAGTTTTCAAACACACTTTTTGTAGAATCTGCAAGTGGATATTTGGAGCACTTTCTGGCCTGTGCTGGAAAAGGGAATATCTTCACATAAAATGTAGACAAAAGCATTCTCAAAAATTTCACGTTGCTTTAGGCATTTAACTCACAGACTTGAACCTTCCTTTTGATAGAGCAGTTTCGAAAAAGTCTTATTGTAGAATCTGCATGTGGATATTTGGAGCGATTTGAGGCCTATGCTGGAAAAGGAAATATCTTCACACAAAAACTAGACAGAAACATTCTCAGAAACTTCTTTATGATGAGTGCATTCATCTCACAGAATTGAACATTACTTTTGATAGAACAGTTTACAAACACTCTTTTTGTAGAATCTGCAAATGGATATTTGGAGCGTTTTGAGGCCTATGATGGAAAAGGAAATATCTTCATATCAAAACAAGACAGAAGCATTCTCAGAAATTTCTCTGTGATGACAGCATTCAACTTACAGAGTTGAACTTTCCCTTTTATAGAACAGTTTTGAAACACTCTTTTTGTAGAGTCTGTAAGTGGGTATTTGGAGTGCTTAGAGGCCTATGCAGGAAAAGGAAACATCTTCACCTAACAGCTAAGCAGAAGCATTCTCAGAAAGTTCTTTGAGATGAGTGCATTCAACTCACAGACTTGAACCTTCCTTTTCATAGAGCAGTTTTGAAACACTTGTTTTGTAGTATCTGCAAGTGGATATTTGGAGTGCTTTGGGGCCTATGCTGGAAAAGGTAATATCTTCATATAAAAATTAAGCTGAAGCATTCTCAGAAACTTCTTCATGATGAGTTCATTCAACTGACAGACTTGAACTTTCCTTTTGATAGAGCTGTTTTGAAACACTCCTTTTGTGGAATATGCAATTGGATATTTGGAGCGCTTTGAGGCTTATGCTGGAAAGGGAAATATCTTCAAATAAAAAATAGACAAAAGCATTCTCAGACTGTACTTTGTGATGAGTGCATTGAACTCGCAGAGTTGAACCTTTCTTTTCATAGAACAGTTTTGAAACACTCCCTTTGTAGGATCTGCAAGGGGATATTTGGGCGCATTGAGGCCTATGATGGAAAAGGAAATATCTTCATACAAAAACTAGACAGAAGCATTCTCAGAAACTTCTTTGTTATGAGTGCATTCAACTCACAGACTTGAACCTTCCTTTTCATAGAGCAGTTTTGTAAGACAGTTTTTGTAGAATCTGCAAGTGGATATTTGGAGCGCTTTGAGGCCTATGCTGGAAAGGGAAATATCTTCAAATAAAAATTAGACAGAAGTATTCTCAGAAACTTCTCTGTGATCAGTGCATTGAACTCACAGAGATGAACCTTCCTTTTGATAGAAGAGTTTTGAAAAACTCTCTTTGTAGAATCTGCAAGGGGATATTTGGAGTCCTTTGAGACCCATGCTGTAAAAGGAAATATCCTCACATAAACACTAGACAGAAGCATTCTCACAAACTTCTGTGTAATGTGTGCGTTCAACTCACGGAGTTGAACATTCGTTTTGATAGCAGTTTTGAAACACACTTTTTGTAGAATCTGTCAGTGGATATTTGGAGATATTTGAGGACTATGCTGGAAAAGGGAAAATCTTCACATAGAAACTAGACAGAAGCATTCTCAGAAACTTCTTGGTGATGACTGCATTCAAATCACAGAGTTGAAACTTCCATTTGACAGAACAGTTTTGAAGCACTCTTTTTATGGAATCTGCAAGTGGATATTTGGAGCGCTTTGAGGCCTACGATGGAAAAGGGAATATCCGTGATGAGTGCCTTCAACTCACAGACTTGAACCTTCCTTTTTATAGAGGAGTTTTGGAACACTCTTTTGTAGAATCTGCAAGTGGATATTTGGAGCGCTATGAGGCCTACACTGGAAAAGGAAATATCTTCACATAAAAGCTAGACAGAAGCACTCTAAGAAACTTCTTTGTGATGAATGCATTCAACTCACAGAATTGAACCTTCCTTTTGATAGAACAGTTGTGAAACATTCTTTTTATAGAATCTGCAAGTGGATGTTCTGAGGGCTTTGAGGCCTATGCTGGAAAAGGAAATATCTTCACATAAAAAATAGACAGAAACAATCTCAGAAAATTCTTTGTGATGAGTGCATTCAACTCAAAGCCTTGAACCTTCTTTTGATAGAGCAATTTTGAAACACTTTTTTGTGGAATCTACAAGTGGATGTTTGGAGCAATTTGAGGCCTATGCTGGAAAAGGAAATATATCCACATAAAAAGTAGACAGAAGCATTCTCAGAAACTTCGTTGTGATGTATGCATTCAACTATCAGAGTTGAACCTTCCTTTTGATAGAGAAGTTTGGAAACACCCTTTCTGTAGAATCTGCAAGTGGATATTTGGAGCACTTGAGGCCTATGCTGGAAAAGGAAATATCTTCACATAAAATTAGACTGAAGCATTATCAGAAACTTCCCCGTGCTTTATGAATTCAACTCAGAGACTTGAACATTCCTTTTGATAGCTTAGGTTTGAAACACTCTTTTTGTAGTGTCTGCAAGTTGATATTTGGGGTGCCTTGAGCGCTATGCTGGAAAAGGAAATATCTTCACAGAAAAATTAGACAGAAGCAATTTCAGAAACTTCTTTGAGATGAGTGCATTCAACTCAAAGACTTGAACCATCTTTTGATTGAGCAATTTTGAAACACTCTTTTTGTAGAATCTGCAAGTGGATGTTTGGAAAAATTTGAGGCCTATGCTGGAAAAGGATATATCTCCACATAAAAAGTAGACAGAAGCATTCTCAGAAACTTCTTTGTGATGTATGCATTCAACTCACCGTGTGGAACCTTCCTTTTGATACAGCAGTTTTGAAACACCCATTCTGTAGTATCGGCAAGTGGATATTTGGAGCGCTTGAGGCCTATGCTGGAAAAGGAGATATTTTCCCATAATAATTAGACAGAAGCATTGTCAGAAACTTCCCTGTTCTTTATGAATTCAACTCACAGTCTTGAACATTCCTTTTGATAGTTCAGTTTTGAAACACTCTTTTTGTAGTATCTGCAATTTTATATTTGGGGCGTTTGAGCGCTGTGCTGGAAAATGAAATATCTTCACATAAAAACTAGACAGAAGAATTCTCAGAGACTTTTTAGTGGTGAGTGCATTCAACTCACATAGTTGAACCTTCCTGTTGATAGAACAGTTTTGAAACACTATTGTTGTAGAATCTGAAAGTGGATATTTGGAGCGATTTCAGGCCTATGATGGAAAAGGAAATATCTTCACTTATAAATTAGACAGAAGCATTCTCAGTAACTTCTCTGTGATGAGTGCATTCAACTGATAGTGTTGAACCTTCCTTTTGATAGAACAGTTTAGAAACTCTCTCTTTGTAGATTGTGGAAGTGGATACTTGGAGCGCTTTGATGCCTATGCTGGAAATGGGAATATCTTCACATAAATAGACAGAAGCATTCTCAGAAACTTTTTGTGAAGAGTGCATTCAACTCACAGATTTGAACTTTCCCTCTTGATTGAACAGTTTTAAAAAACCCCTTATGGAGAATCTACAAATGGATATTTGGAGTACTTTCTGACCTATGCTGGAAAAGGAAATCTCATCACATAAAAATTAGGCAGAAGCATTATCAGAAACTACTTTGTGATGGGTGCATCCAACTCACAGTGTTGAATCTTCTTTTTGATAGGACAGCTTTGAAACACTCTTTTTGTGGAATCTGCAAGTGGAAATTTGGAGCGCTTTGAGGCCTATGCTGGAAAAGGAAATGAATTCACATAAAAACTAGATTGAAGCATTCTCAGAAACGTCTTTCTTATGTGTGCATTCAAGTCACAGACGTGAACCTCCCTTTTGATAGAGCAGTTTTGAAACACTCTTTTTGTAGAATTTGCAAGGGTATATGTGGAGCGCTTTGAGGCCTATGCAGGGAAACGAAATATCTTCACATAAAAACAAGACAGAAGCATTCTCAGAAACTTGTTTGTGATGTGTGCATTCAACTCACAGTGTTGAACCTTCCTTTTCATAGAGCAGTTTTGAAACACCCTTTTTGTAGAATCTGCAAGTGGATATTTGGAGCAATGTGACGCCAATGCTGGAAAAGGGAATATCTTCACATAAAAACTAGACAGAAGCATTCTCAGAAACTTCTCTGTGCCTCATAAATTCAACTCACAGACTTGAAACTTCCTTTTGATAGAATAGTTTTGAAACACTCTTTTTCTAGAATCTGCAAGTGGATATTTAGAGTGATTTGAGGGCTAGGGTTGAAAACGAAATATCTTCACATGATAAGTAGACAGAAGCATTCTCAGAAAGTTCTTTGTGATATGTGCATTCAACTTACAGAGTTGAACATTTCTTTTGATAGGGCTGTTTGGAAACACCCTTTCTGTACAATCTACAATTGGATATTTGGAGCGATTTGAGGCTTATGATGGAAATAGAAATATCTTCACATACAAACAAGACTGAAGCATTCTCAGAATCTTCTTTTTGATGAGTGCATTCAACTTACAAAGTTGAACCTTCCTTTTGATAGAAGGGTTTTGAAACACTCTTTTTGTTGAATCTGCAAGTGGATATTTGAAGTGCTTTGAGGCCTATGCTGGAAAAGGAAATAAATTCACATAAAAACTAGATTGAAGCATTCTCAGAAACGTTTCTTATGTGTGCATTCAACTCACAGACGTGAACCTTCCTTTTGATAGAGCAGTTTTGAAACACTCTTTTTGTAGTATTTGCAAGGGTATATGTGGAGCGCTTTGAGGCCTTTGCAGGAAAACGAAATATCTTCACATAAAAACAAGACAGAAGCATTCTCAGAAACTTGTTTGTGATGTGTGCATTCAACTCACATTGTTGAACCTTCCTTTTGATAGGGAAGTTTTGAAACACGCTTTTTGTAGAATCTGCAAGTGGATATTTGGAGCGATTTGAGGCCAATGCTGGAAAAGGGAATATCTTCACATAAAAACTAGACAGAAGCATTCTCAGAAACTTCTGTGTGCTTCATAAATTCAACTCACAGGATTGGAACTACCTTTTGATAGAATAGTTTTGAAACACTCTTTTTGTAGAATCTGCAAGTGGATATTTAGAGCGATATGAGGCCTATGCTTGAAAACGAAATATCTTCACATGATAAGTAGACAGAAGCATTCTCCGAAAGTTCTATGTGATGTCTGCATTCAACTTACAGAGTTGAAAATTCCTTTTGATAGAGCTGTTTTGAAACACCCTTTCTGTACAATCTGCAATTGGATATTTGGAGCGATTTGAGGCCTATGATGGAAATAGAAATATCTTCACATACAAACAAGACAGAAACGTTCTCAGAAACTTATTTGTGATGAGTGCATTCAACTCATGGTGTTGAACCTTCCTTTTGGTAGAACAGATTTGAAACACTCTCTTAGTAGAATCTGCAAGTGGATATTTGGAGCGTTTTGAGGCCTATGCTGGAATAGGAAATATCTTCACAAAAAAACTAGACAGAAGCATTCTCAGAAACTTTTTGTGAAGAGTGCATTCAACTCACAGATTTGAACTTTCCCTTTTGATCGAACAGTTTTAAAAAACCCCTTATGGAGAATCTACAAATGGATATTTGGAGTGCTTTCAGACTTATGCTGGAAAAGGAAATCTCATCACATAAAAACTAGACAGAAGCATTATCAGAAACTACTTTGTGATGGGTGCATTCAACTCACAGTGCTGAACCTTCCTTTTGATAGGACAGCTTTGAAACACTCTTTTTGTAGAGTCTGCATGTGGATATTAGGAGCGCATTGAGGCCAATGGTGAAAAAGGCAATACCTTCACATTAAAAGTAGACAGAAGCATTCTCAGAAACTTCTTTGTGATGAGTGCATTCAGCTCACAGAGTTGAACTTTATTTTTGATAGAGCAGTTTTGAAACACTCTTTTTGTAGAATCTGCAAGTAGATATTTGGAGCACTTTGAGGCCTTTGCTGAAAAAGGAAATATCTTCACATAAAAACTGGATAGAAGCATTTTCGGAAACTTCTTTGTGATGAATGCATTCAACTCACAGCGTTGAACCTTCCTTTTGATAGAGTTGTTTTGAAACACCCTTGTTGTACAATCTGCAATTGGATATTTGGAGCGATTTGAGGACTATGCTGGGAAAGGGAATATCTTCACATAAAAACTAGACAGAAAAATTCTCAGAAACATCTTTGTGATGTGTGCATTCAACTCACATAATTGAACATAACTTTTCATACAGCAGTTTTGAAACACTGTTTTTGTAGAATCTGCAAGGGGAGAAGTGGACCAATTTGAGGCTTTTATTGGAAAAGGGAATATCTTCACATAAAAACTTGACAGAAGCATTCTCAGAAGCTTCTTTGTGATGTGTGCATTTAGCTCAAAGTGTTGAACCGTCCTTTTGGTAGAGCAGTATTGAAATACTCTTTTTGTACAATCTGCAATTGGATATTTGACCTATTTGAGGCCTTCATTGTAAACGGGAATGTCTTCACATAAAAATTAGACAGAAGCATTCTCAGAAACCTCATTGTGATGTGGGGGTTTAACTCACAGTGTTGAACCTTTCTTCTGATTGAAGAGTTTTGAAACACTCTTTTTGTAGAATCTGCAACTGGATATATGGACTGCTTTGAGGCCTTCATTAGTAATGGGAATAATTTCGAATAAAAACTAGACGGAAGTATACTCAGAAACTAATTTGTGATGTGTGCATTCTACTCACATAATTGAAACTTCCTTTCAATAGAGTAGTTTTGAACACTCTTTTTGTAGAATCTGCAAGGGGATATTTGGAGCGTTTTGAGGCCTTCATTGGAAATGGGAATATCTTCACATAAAAATTGGACAGAAGCATTCTCAGAAAATTCCTTGTGATGTGTGAATTGAACTCACAGATATGAATCTTCCTTTTGATAGACCAGTTTTGAAACACCTTTTTTGTAGAATCTACAAGAGAACATTTGGAGTGCTTTGAGGCCTACATTGGAAAAGGAAATATCTTCACATAAAAACTAGACAGAAACGTCTTTGTGATGTGTGCATTCAACCCACAGAGTTCAACTTTCCTCTTGATATAGCAGTTTTGGAACACTCTTTTTGTGAAATCTGCAATTGGATACTTGAAGCACTTTGAATATTTAGTTGGAGAAGTGAATATCTTCAAATAAAAGCTAGACAGAACAATTCTCAGAAACTACTGTGTGATGTGTGTATTCAACTCACAGAGATGAACTTTTCTTTTGAGAGAGTAGTTTTGAAACACTCTTTTTGTGGAATCTGCAAGTGGACATTTGTAGTGCATTGAGGGCTACCGTGGAAAGGAAATATCTTCAAAATAAATCTAGACAGAAGCATTCTCAGAAACTTCTTTGTGATGTTTGCTTTCATCTCACAGAGTTGAACATACCTTTTCACAGAGCAGTTCTGAAACACTCTTTTTGAAGAACGTGCAAGTGGATATTTAGACTGAATTGACACCATCTTTGGAAACGGCAATATCTTCACATAAAAACTACACAGAAGCATTCTCAGAAATTACTTTGTGATGTGTGCATTCTACTTGCAGAGTTGAAACTTCCTTTCGATAGAGCAGTTTTGAACCACTCTTTTTGTAGAATCTGCAAGGGGATATTTGTAGGGTTTTGAGGTCTTTGTTGGAAACGGGAATATCTTCACATAAAAACTGGACAGAAGCATTCTCAGAAATTTCTTTTGATGTGTGCATTCAACTCACAGACTTGAACATTCCTTTTGATACAGCAGTTTTGAAACAGCTTTTTTTTAGAACCTGCAAGAGGACATTTTAGGCACTTTGAGGCCTTCGGTGGAAAAGGAAATATCTTCTCATAAAAACTAGACAGAAGCATTCTCAGAAACTTATTTCTGATGTGCACATTCAACTCACAAAGCTGAACGTTCCTTTTTATAGAGCAGTTTTGAAACACTCTTTTTGTAGAATCTGCAAGGGGATATTTAGACCGATTTGAGGCCTTTGTTGGAAACGGGAATATCTTCACATAAAAACTGTGCAGAAGCTTTCTCAGAAACTTCTTTGAGATGTGTGCATTCAACTCTCAGAGCTGAAGCTTCCCTTTTATAGAGCAGATTTGAAACTCTCTTTTTGTACAATTTGCGGTGGGATATTTGGACAGTTTTTGGACTTCTTTGGAAACGTGTATATCTTCAAATAGAAACTAGACAGAAGCATTCTCAGAAGCTTCTTCATGATGAGTGCATTCAACTCACAGAGTTGAGCCTTCCTTTTGATAGAGCAGTTTTGAAACACTTTTTTTGTAGAAACTGCAGGTGGTTATTTGGAGCACTTTCAGACCAACGGTACAAAAGAAAATATCTTCACATAAAAACTAGACAGAAGCATTCTCATAACTTCTTTTTTGATGTGTCCATTCAACTCACTGAGTTGAACCTTCCTTTTGATAGACCAGTTTTGAAACACTCTTTTTGTAGAATCAGCAAGTGTATATTTTGAGCGCTTCAAAGCCTTCATTGGAAATGAAAATATCTTCAAATAAAAACAAGACAGAAGCATTCCCAGAAACTACTTTTTGATGTATGCATGCAACTCAAAGAGTAGAACATTTCTTTTGATAGAACAAATTTGAAACACTCTGCTTTTAGAATCTGCAAATAGACATTTGTAGAGCTTTGAGGGCTGTGGTGGAAAATGAAATAACTTCAAATAAAAATTAAACAGAAGCATTCTGAGAAACTTCTTTGTGATATTTGCATTCAACTCACAGACTTGAAACTTCCTTTTGATAGAGCAGTTTTTAAACACTTTTTTTGTAGAATCTGCAAGTGGACATTTGGGGCGCTAGGAGGCCTTCGGTGGAAAAGGAAATATCTTCACATAAAAACTAGACAGAAGCATTCTCAGAAACTTCTTGGAGATGTGTGCATTCAACACACAGATATGAACCTTCCTTTTGATAGAGCAGTTTTGAAACACTCTTTTTGTAGAATCTACAAGTGGATATTTTGAGCACTATGAAACATTTGCTGGAAAAAATATCTTCAAGTAAAAAATAGACAGAAGCATCCTCAGAAAGTACCTTCTGATGTGTGCATTCAACTCACTGAGATGAACCTTCCTTTTGATAGAGCAGTTTTGAAACACTCTTTTTGTAGAATCAGCAAGTGTATGTTTTGAGCGCTTCAAAGCCTTCATTGGAAATGACAATATCTTCAAATAAAAACAAGGCAGAAGCATTCTCAGAAACTACTTTGTGATGTGTGCATGCAACTCAAAGAGTAGACCATTTCTTTTGATAGAAAAAATTTGAAACACTCTGCTTTTAGAATCTGCAAGTGGACATTTGTAGAGCTTTGAGGGCTGTGGTGGAAAATGAAATAACTTCAAAAAAAAACTAGAAAGAAGAATTCTGAGAAACTTCATTGTGAAATTTGCATTCAACTCACAGACTTGAACTTTACTTTTGATACAGCAGTTTTGAAACACTTTCTGTAGAAACTGCAAGTGGACATTTCGGGTGCTTTGAGGCCTTCGGTGGAAAAGGAAATATCTTTACATAAAAACTAGACAGAAGCATTCTCAGAAACTTCTTGGCAATGTGTGCATTCAGCACACAGAGTTGAACCTTCCTTTTGATAAAGCAGTTTTGAAACACTCTTTTTCTAGAATCTGCAAGTGGATATTTGGAGTGAATAGGCCTATGCTGGAAAAGGAAATATCTGCCTATAAAAAGTAGAGAGAAGCATTCTCAGAAAATTCTTTGTGGTATGTGCAATCAACTTTCACTTTTGAAACCTCCTTTTGATAGAGCAGTTTTGAAACACTGTTTTTGCAGAATCTGTAAGAGGATATTTGGAGCGGTTTGAGGCCTATGCTGGAAAAGGATATATCTTTCCATAAAAAGTAGAGAGATGTATTCTCAGAAACTTCATTTTGCTGCGTGCATTCGACTCACAAAGTTGTACCTTCCTTTTGATAGAACAGTTTTGAAACACTCTTTTTGCATAATCTGCAACTGGATATTTGAAGCCCTTGAAGGCCTATGCTGGAAAAGGAAATATCTTCACATAAAAACTATAGAGAAATATTATCAGAAACTTCTTTGTGATGTGTGCATTAAATTCACAGAGTTGAACCTTCTTTCTGATAGAGCAGTTTTGAAACACTCTTTTTGTAGAATCTACAAGTGGATATTTGGAGCGACTGTGGCCTCTGGGGGAAAAAGAAATATCTTCATATAAAAACTAGACAGAAGCATTCTCAGAAACTAATTAGTGATGTGTGCTTTCAAATCACAGACTTGTACCTTCCTTTCGTTAGAGCTGCTTTGAAAGACTCTTTTTGTAGAATTTGCAGTTGGTTATTTGCAGCACTTTGAGGCCTATGCAGGAAAAACAAATATCTTCACATAAAAACTAGACAGAAGCGTTCTCAGAAACTTCTTTGTGATGTGTGCCTTCAGCTCACAGAGTTGAACATTCCTTTTGATAGAGCAGTTTTGAGACACTCTTTTTTAGATTCTGCAATTGGATAATTGGATGTCTTTGATGCCTATGCTGGAAAAGGAAATATCTTCACATAAAAACTGAAGAGAAGTGGTTTCAGAATCTTCTTTGTGATGTATGCGTTCAACTCTCAAAGTTGAATCATCCTTTGTATAGTGAAGTTTTGAAACACTCTTTTTGTTGTATCTGCAAGAGGATAGTTGGAGTGCTTTGAATCCTAAGCTGGAAAAGGCAATATCTTCACATAAAAACAAAAGAGAAGCATTCTCCGAAACTTCTTTGTGATGTGTGCATTCAACTCACAGAGTTCAACCTTCCTTTTGATAGTGCAGTTTGGAAGCACTCTTTTTGTAGAATCTGCTACTGGATACTAGGGGCATCTTGAGGCCTATGCTGTAAAAGGAAATATTTTTCCATAAGAACTAGACAGAAGTATACTCAGAAACTTCTTTGTGGTGTGTGCATTCAAATCACAGAGATGAAATTTCCTTTTGTTAGACCAGTTTTGAAATACTATTTTTGAAGGATCTGCTAGTGGATATTTGGAACGCTTTGAGGCCTGTGCTTGGAAAAGGAAATATCTTCACATAGAAACTAGAGAGAAGCATTCTCCGAAACTTATTTGTGATGTGTGTGTGCTTTCAACACACAGAGTTGAACCTTCCTTTCGATAGAGCAGTTTTGAAACACTCTTTTTGTAGAATCTGCAAGAGAATATTTTCAGCACCTTGAGGCCTGTGCTGGAAAAGGAAATATCTTCACATAAAAACTAGACAGCAGCATTCTCAGAAACTTCTTTGTGATGTCTGAATTCATTTCATAGAGTTGAACCTTCCTTTTGATAGTGCAGTTTTGAAACACTCTTTTTATAGAATCTGCAAGTGGACATTTGGAGTCCTTTAAGGACAATGCTTGAAAAGGAAATATCTTCACCTAAAAACTAGACAGAAGCGTTCTCAGAAACTTCTTTGTGATGTGTGCCTTCAGCTCACAGAGTTGAACCTTCCTTTTGATAGAGCAGTTTTGAAACACTCTTTTTTTTTTCAAATATGCAAGTGGATATTTGGAGTGATTACAGAATCTGGGGGAAAAGGAAATATGTTCATTTAAAAACTAAACAGAAGTTTTCTCAGAAACTAATTTGTGATGCATGCTTTCAACTTCCAGATTTGTACCTTCCTTTTGATAGAGCAGTTTAGAAAGACTCTTTTTGCAGAAATTGCAAGTGGTTATTTGCAGCGCTTTAAGGCATATGCTGGAAAAGGAAATATCTTCACATAAAAATTATACAGAAGCATTCTCAGAAACTTCTTTGTGATATGTGGCTTCAACTCACCGAGTTGAACAATCCTTTTGATAGAGCAGTTTTGGAACACTGTTTTTGTAGATTATCCAAGTGGATACTTAGATCCCTTAGATGCCAATGATGGAAAAGGAAATATCTTCACAAAAAAATTAGAGAGAAGTGTTTTCAGAAACATCATTGAGATGTGTGCATTCAACTACAGAGTTGAACTTTCCCTTTGATAGAGCAGTTTTGTAACACTATTTTTGGAGAATCTGCAAGTGCATATATGGAGTGCTTTGAGGTCAATGCTGAAAAAGGAAATATCTTCACAAAAACTAGGCAGAAGCATTCTCACGAAATTCTTTGTTATGTGTGCTTTCAACACACTGAGTTGAACGTTCCTTTTGATAGAGCAGTTTGAAACACTCTTTTTGTATAATCTCCATGTGAATATTGCGAGCAGTTTAAAGTCTAAGCTGGAAAAGGAAATCTCTTCACATAAAAAAGTAGATAGTAGCATTCTCAGAAACTTATTTGGATATATGCATTCAACTCACGGAGTTGAACCCTTTTATTGATAGAGCAGTTTTGAAACATTCATTTTGTGGAATCTGCAAGTGGATATTTTGAGTGCTTTGAGTTCTAAGCTGGAAAAGGGAATATCTTCACATAAAAACTAGACAGAAGGATTCTCAGAAACTTCTTTTTGATGTGTGCATTCAACTCACAGAGTTGAACATTCTTTTTGATAGAGCAGTTTTGAAACAGTCTTTTTGTAGTATCTGCAAGTGGATATTTGAAGCCCTTTAAGGTCTATGCTGGAAATGGAAATATCTTCACATAGAAACTAGACAGAAGCATTCTCATAAACTTTTTTGTGATGTGTGCATTCAATTCACAGAGCTGAAACATCCTTTTGATAGAGCAGGTTTGAAGCACTCTTTTTGCAGAATCTGCAAGTGGTTATTTTGAGCGCTTTGAGGCCAATGCTGTAAAAGGAAATATCTTCAACTAAAGACTAGACAGAAGCATTATTAGAAACATCCATGAGATGTGTGCATTCAATTCACAGAGTTGAACTTTCCTTTTGATAGAATAGTTTTGAAACACTCTTTTTGTAGAATCTGTAAGTGGATATTTGGATCGCTTTGCGACCAATGCTGGAAAAGGAATTATATTCACATAAAAACTAGACAGCAGCATTCTCACAAACTCCTTTGTTCTGTGCGCATTCAACACACGAGTTGAACCTTCTTTTTGATAGAGCAGTTTTGAAACAATCTTTTTTCAGAATCTCCAAGTCAATATTTTGAGCGCTTAGAGGCCTATTCTGGAAAAGGGAACAGGTTCATATAAAAACTAGACAGAAGCATTCTCAGAAACTTCTTTGTGATGTCTACATTCAAGTTATAGAGTTGAAACTTCATTTGATAGAGCAGTTTTGAAACACTCTTTTTTTAGAATCTGCAAGTGGATATTTGGAGCAATTTGAGGCCAAACCTGGAAAAGGAAATATCTTCACATAAAAACTAGACAGAAGCATTCTCAGAAACTTCTTCATGATGCGTGCATTCAACTCACCGAGTTGATCCTTTCTTTTGATAGAGCAGTTTTGAAACACTCTTTTTGCAGAATTTGCAAGTATATATGTGGAGCGCTTTGAGGCCTATGCTGGAAAAGGAAATAACTTCCCATAAAAAGTAGAGAGAAGCATTGTCAATAACTTCTTTTTGATGTGTGCATTCAGCTCACAGAGTTGAACCTTCCTTTTGAAAGAGCAGTTTTGAAACCCTCTTTTTGTAGAATCGGCAAATGAATATTTGAAGCCCTTTAAGGCCTATGCTGTAAAAGGAAACATCTTCACATAAAAAACTAGACAGAAGCATTCTCAGAAACTTCTTTGTGATATGTGCAGTCAATTCATACAGTTGAACCTTCCTTTTGATAGAGCAGTTTTCAAACACTCTTGTAGATTCTGCAAGTGGATATTTGGAGGGATTGCGGCCTCTGGTGGAAAAGGAAATATCTTCATATAGAAACTAGATGGAAGCGGTCTCAGAAACTAATTTGTGGTGTGTGCTTTCAACTCACAGACTTGTACCTTCTGTTTTGTAGAGCAGTTTTGAAACACCTTTTTTGTACAATTTTCAATTGGTTATTTAGAGCGCTTTGAGGCCTATGCTGGAAAAGGAACTATCTTCACATAAAAACAAGAAGGAAATGTTTTCACAAACTTCTTTGTGTTGTGTGCATTCAACTCCCGGAATTGAACTTTTCTTTTGATAGAGCAGTTTTGAAACACTGATTTTAGAGGATCTGAAAGTGTATATATGGAGAGCTTTGAGGACTATGCTGGAAAAGGAAATATCTTCACATAAAAACAAGACAGAAGCATTCTCAAAAATTTCTTTGTGACAAGTGCATTCAACTTATAGAGTTAAACCGTCCTTTTGATACAGCAGCTTTAAACACTCTTTTTTAAGAAGTTGCATGTGAATACTTAGAGCACTTTGAGGCCTAAGCTGGAAAAGGAAATATCTTCACATAAAAACTAGAGAGCTGCATTTTCAGAAACTACTTTGTGATGTACGCGTTCAACTCACAGAGCTGAACCACTCTATTTATACAGCAGTTTTGAAACACTCTTTTGGCAGAATCTGCAAGTGGATATTTGGAGCGCTTTGAGGCCTAAGCTGGAAAAGGGAATATTCTCACATACAAACAAGAGAGAAGCATTCTCAGAAACTTCTTTGTGATGTGTGCATTCAATTCACAGTGCTGAACATTCCTTTTGATAGAGCAGTTTTGAAACACTCTTTTTCTAGAATCTGCAGGTGGATATTTGGAGCACTTCAAGGCCTACGCTGGAAAAGGAAATATCTTCACTTGAAAACTATACAGAAGCATTCTGAGAAATTACTTTGTGATGACTCCATTCAATTCACAGAGTTGAACCTTCCTTTTGATACAGCAATTTAGAAACACTATTTTTGTAGAATCTGCAAGTGAATATTTGGAGCGCTTTGAGGCCTATGCTGGAAAAGGGAATATCTTCACCTAAAAACTAGACCGAAGCATTCTAAGAAACTTCTTTTTGATGTGTGCATTCAACTAACAAAGTTAAACCTTTGTTTTTATAGAGCAGTTTTGAAACACTCTTTTTGTAGAATCTGCAAGTGGATATTTGGAGTGTTTTGAGGCCAATGCTGGAAAAGGAATTATATTCACATAAAAACTAGACAGCAGCATTCTCACAAACTTCTTTGTTCTGTGTGCATTCAACATGCAGAGTTGAATCTTCCTTTTGCTAGAGCAGTTTTGAAACAATCTTTTTGCAGAATCTCCAAGTCAATATTGGGAGCGCTTGGAGGCCCATGCTGGAAAAGGAAACATCTCCATATAAAAACTAGACAGAAGCAATCTCAAAAACTTCTTTGTGATGTCTACATTGAAGTCATAGAGTTGAACCTTCCTATTGATAGAGCAGTTTTGAAACACTCTTTTTGTAGAATCTGCAGGTGGATATTTGGAGCGATTGTGCCTCTGGCGGAAAAGGAAATATCTTCATATAGAAACTAGATGGTAGCCTTCTCAGAAACTAATTTTTGGTGTGTGTTTTCAACTCACAGACTTGTACCTTCTGTTTTATAGAGCAGTTCTGAAACACCTTTTTGGTAGAATTTTCAATTGGTTATTTGCAGCGCTTTGAGGCCTATGCTGGAAAAGGAAATATCTTCACTTAAAAACTAGAGAGAAGCGTTTTCTCAAACTTCTTTGTGATGGGTGCATTCAACTCCCAGAGTTGAACTTTTCTTTTGATAGAGCAGTTTTGAAACACTGTTTTTAGAGGATCTGCACGTGTATATATGAAGTGCTTTGAAGACTATGCTGGAAAAGGAAATATCTTCACATAAAAACAAGATAGAAACATTCTCAAAAATTTATTTGTGACGTGTGCATTCAACATATAGAGTTAAACCGTCCTTTTGATACAGCAGCTTTGAAACACTCTTTTTGTAGTATTTGCGTGTGAATACTTAGAGCACTTTGCAGCCTAAGCTGGAAAAGGGAATATCCTCACATAAAAACAATAGAGAAGCATTCTCAGAAACTTCTTTGTGAAGAGTGCATTCAATTCACAGTGCTGAACATTCCGTTTGCTAGAGAAGTTGTGAAACACTCTTTTTCTAGAATCTGCAAGTGGATATTTGGAGCACTTTGAGGCCTATGCTGGAAAAGGAAATATTTTCACTTAAAAACTAGACAGAAGCATTCTTAGAAACTTCTTTGTGATGTCTGCATTGAATTCACAGAGTTGAACCTTCCTTTTGATAGAGCAGTTTTGAAACACTATTTTTGTAGAATCTGCAAGTTAATATTTGGAGTGCTTTGAGGTCAATGCTCTAAAAGTAAATATCTTCACCTAAAAACTAGACAGACGCATTCTAAGAAACTTCTTTTTGATGAGTGCATTCAACTAACAAATTTGAACTTTTTTGATAGAGCAGTTTTGGAACACTCTTTTTATAGAATCTGCACGTGAATATTTGGAGTGCTTTGAGGCCAGTGCTCCAAAAGTAAATATCATCAAATAAAAACTAGACAGAAGCATTGTCAGAAACATCTTTATAATGTGTGCATTCAACTCACAGAGTTGAAGCTTCTTTTTGATAGATTAGTTTTGAAACACTCTTTTTGTAGAATCTGCAAGGGGATATTCGGACTGATTTGAGGCATTCGTTGGAAACGGGAATATCTTCACTTAAAACTAGACAGAAGCCTTCTCAGAAACTTCTTTGTGATGTGTGCAATAAACTCACCTAGTTGAACCTTCCTTTTGATAGAGCAGTTTTGAAATACTCTTTTTGTAGAGTATGCAAGTGGACATTGGGAGCACTTTGAGGCCTTCTAAGGAAAAGGAAATGTCTTCACATAAAAACTAGATAGAAGCATTTTCAGAAACTGGTTTGTGATGTGTGCATTCAATTCACTGAGTTGAACTTTCCTGTTGATCAGAAGTATTGAAACAATCTTTTTGTAAAATCTGCAAGTGGATATTTGGAGCGCTTTGATTCCTTCATTGGAAAAGGAAATATCTTAAAATGAAAACAAGACTGAAGCATTCTCAGAAACTTCTTTGTGATGTGCACATTCAACTCACAGAGTTGAACCTTCCTTTTGATAGAGCAGTATAAAACACTGTTTTTCTAGGATCTGCAATGGACATTTGTAGTACTTTGAGGGCTATGTTGGAAAATGAAATATCTTCAAATAAAAACTAGACAGAAGCATTCTCAGAGATATCCTTGTGATGTTTGCATTCAACTGACAGAGTTGAACATACCTTTTAATAGAGGACTTGTGAAACACTCTTTTTGAGATACCTGCAAGTGGAAATTTGAAATGATTTCAGGCCTTTGTTGGAAACGGAATATCTTCACATAAAAACTAGACAGAAGCATTCTCATAAACGTCTTTGTGATGTGTTCATTCAATTCACAGAGTTGAACTTTTCTTTTGATAGAGCAGTTTTGAAACAATGTTTTTGTAGGATCTGCAAGGGGATATTTGGACATATTTGAAGCCTTCTTTGGAAACTGGAATATCTTCACATAAAAGCTGGAAAGAAGCATTCTTAGAAATTTCTTTGTGATATGTGCACTCAACTCACAGAGGTGAACCTTCCTTTTGCTATATCAGTTTTGAAACCTACTTTCTGTAGATTCTGCAAGAGGACATTTGGAGCGCTTAAGGCCTTTGGTGGAAAAGGAAATATCTTCACATACAAACTAGACAGAAACATTATCAGAAACATCTCTGTGATGTGTGCATTCAACTCAATGATTTGAGTCTTCCTTTTGATAGAGCAGTTTTGAAACACTCTTTTTGCAGAATATGGAAGTGGATATTTGGAGCTCTTTGAATCCTTCATTGGAAACAGGAATATCTTCAAATAAAAACAAGACAGAAGCATTCTCAGAAACTACTTTGTGATATGTATATTCAACTCACAGAGTTGAACCCTTCTTGTGATAGAGTAGTTTTGAAACGCTCTTTTTGTAGAATCTGCAAGTGGACATTTGCAGCTTTTTGAGGGCTCTGGTGTAAAAAGAAATATCTTCACATAAAAACTAGACAGAATAATTCTCAGAAACTTCTTTGTGATGTTTTCATGCAACGCACAGAGTTGAACATATCTTTTCATAGAGCAGTAGTGAAACACTCTTTTTTAAGAACCTGCAAGTGGTTATTTGGACAGATTTGAGGCCTTCATTGGAAACAGGAATATCTTCACAGAAAAACTAGACAGAAGCGTTCTCAAAAACTTCTTTCAGATGTGTGCATTCCCCTCACAGAGGTCAACGTAACTTTTCATAGAGCAGTTTCGAAACACACTTTCTGTGGAATCTGCAAGTGGATATTTAGACCTCTTTGATGCCTTCATTGGAAACGGGAATATCTTCACATAAAAATTACACAGAAGCATTCTCAGAAACTTCTTTTTCATGTGTGACTTCAACTGACAGATTTGAAACTTCCTTTTGACAGAGCAGCTTTGAAACATTTTGTGTAGAATCTGCAATTGGACAGTTTGAGAGCTTTGAGACCTTCGGTGGAAAGGGAAATATCTTCACATAAATACTTGACTGAAGCATTCTTAGAAACTTTTTGCTGATGCATGCATTCAGCTCACAGAGTTGTACCTTTCTTTTCATAGAGCAGTTTTGAAACACTCTTTTTGTAGAATCTGAAAGAGGACAATTTGTAGGACTTTGAGGGCTGTGGTGGAAAAAGAAATATCTTCCAATAAAAACCAGACAGAAGCATTCTCAGAAACTTCTTTGAGATGTTTGCATTCAACTCACAGAGTTGAACATTCCTTTTGATAGAGCAGTAGTGAAACACTCTTTTTGAAGAACCTGCATGTGGATATTTGGACCGATTTGGGGTCTTCATTAAAAACAGGAATATCTTCACATAAAAACTGGACAGAATCGTTATCAGTAATTTCTTTGTGATGTATGCTTTCAATTCACGGAGCAGAACATAAGTTTTCATGGTGCAGTTTTGAAACACTCTTTTTGTATAATCCACAAGTGGATATTTGGACCATTTCAGGGCTACATTAGAAACGGAATTATCTTCCCATAAAAACTACACAGAAGCATTCTCAGAAACTTCTTTGTGATGGGTGCATTCAACTCACAGATTTGAACATAACTTTTCATAGAGCAGTTTTGAAACAGTCTTTTTGTAGAATCTGTAACGGGATATTTGGACTGATTTGAGGCCTTCGTTGGAAACTTGAATATTGTCACATAAAAACTAGACAAAAGCATTGTCAGAAACTTATTTGTGATGTGTGCATTCAACTCAAAGATTTAAACCTTCATTTTGATAGAGCAGTTTTGAAACCTTTTTTTGTGGAATGTGAATGTGGACAATTGGAGCGCTTTGAGGCCTTCAGTGGAAAAGAAAATATCTTCACGTAAAAACTAGACTGAGCATTCTCAGAAAGTTCTTTCTTTTGTGTGCATTCAACTTACAGAGTTGAACCTTCCTTTTGATAGAGTCGTTTAGATACAGTTTTTTTGTGGTATCCGAAAGTGGACATTTGGATCACTTTGAGTCCGCTGGTGGAAAAGGAAATATCTTCACATGAACACTAGACAGAAGCATTCTCAGAAACTTCTTTGTGAAGTGTGAATTCAACTCACCGAGTTGAATCTTCCTTTTGATAGAGTAGTTTTGAAACAATTTTTTTGTAGAATCTGCAAGCGGATATTTAGAGGGCTTTGAAGCCTTCGTTTGAAACGGGAATATCTTCAAATAAAAACTAGACTGAAGCACTCTCAGAAACAACTTTGTGATATGGCCATTCAACTCACAGAGTTGAACCTTTCTTTTGATAGAGCAGTTTAGAAACTCTATTTTTTGGAGAATCTGAAAGAGGACATTTGTAGCACCTTGAGGGCTATCGTGGAAAAGGAAATATCTTCAACCAAAAACTACACAGAAAAATTCTCAGAAACAACTTTGGAATGTTTGCATTCAACTCACAGAGTTGAACATACATTTTCTTAGTGCAGTTGTTGAACACTCTTTTTGAAGGACCTGCAAGTGGATATTTGGAATGATTTGAGGCCTTCATTGAAAACGGGAACATCTTCACATATAAACTACACAGAAGGATTCTCAGAAACTACTTTGTGATGTGTGCATTCAACTCATGGAGTTGAACATAACTATTCATAGAGCAGTTTTGAAACACTCTTTTTGTAGAATCTGAAAGGGGATATTTGGACTGATTGGAGGCTTTCGTTGCAAACGGGAATATCTTCAGATAAAAACAAGACCTGAGCACTGTCAGAAACTTCTTTGTGATGTGTGCATTCAGCTCACAGAGCTGAAACTTCCTTTTGATAGAGCAGTTTGAAACCTTTTTTTATGGAATTTGCAAGTGGACTTTTGGAGTACTTTGAGGTCTTTGGTGGAAAAGGAAACATCTTCACATAAAACTAGACAGAAGCAATCTCAGAAACTTCTCTGTGATCTGTGCATTCAACTCACAGAGTTGAACCATCCTTTTCATAGAGCAGTTTTGAAACACATTTTTTGTAGAATCTGGAAGTAGACAATTGGAGTGCTTAGAGGACTTCATTGGAAAAGGAAATATCTTCACATAAAAACTAGACAGAAGCATTATCAGAAACTTCTTTGTGTTGTGTGCATTCAACTCCCAGAGTTGAATCTTCCTTTTGATAGGGCCGTTTTGAAACACTCTTTTTGTAGTATCTGCAATTGGATACTTGGAGAGCTTTGAAGCCTTCATTGGAAACGGGAATGTGTTCAAATAAAATCGGAAGCATTCTCAGAAACTACTTTGTGATGTGTGCATTCAACTCACAGAGATGAACATTTCCTTTGATAGAGCAGCTTTGAAACACTCTTTTTGTAGAATCTGCAAATGGACATTTGTATCGTTTTGAGGGCTATGGTGGAAATTGAAATATCTTCAAATAAAAACTAGACGGAAGCATTCACAGAAACTTCTTTGTGATATTTGCATTCACCTCACAGAGTTGAACATGCCTTTTCATAGAGCAGTTGTGAAACACTCTTTTTGAAATCCTGCAAGTGGATAATTTTACCAATTTGAGACCTTCGTTGTAATCGGGAAAATCTTCACATAAAAACTAGACATAAACATTCTCAGAAACTTCTTTGTGATGTGTGCATTCAACTCACAGAGTAGAACATAAGTTTTCATAGGACAGTTTTGAAACACTCTTTCTGTAGAATCTGCAAGTGGATATTTGGACGGTTTGATTCATTCTTTGGAAACGGGAATATCTTCCCATAAAAATTAGACAGAAGCATTCCCAGAAACTTCTTTGTGATGTGTGCATTCAATTCACAGAATTGAACATAACTTTTCATAGAGCAGTTTTGAAACAGTCTTTTTGTAGAATCTGCAAGGGGATATTTGGACCAATTTGAGGCCTTCGTTGGAAACAGGAATATCTCCACATAAAAACTAGACAGAAGCATTGTTAGCAACTACTTTTTGATTTGTGCATTCAGCTTAAACAGTTGAACCTTCCTTTTGCTAGAGTAGCTTTGAAATCTTTTTTTTTTTTTTTTTTTGGGAATGTGCATGTGGACATTTCGAGCGATTTCAGGCCTTCAGTGAAAAAGGAAATATCTTCACATAAAAACTAGAGAGAATCATTCTCAGAAACTTCTTTGTGACGTGTGCATTCAACTCACAGAGTTGAACATAACTTTTCATAGAACAGTTCTGAAACCCTCTTTTTTTAGAATCTGCAAGTGGATAATTGGAACGCTTTTAGGCCTTCATTGGAAACAGGAATATCTGCACATAAAAAATAGACAGAAGCATTCTCAGAAACTCCTTTGTGATGTGTGCATTCTACTAACAGTGTTGAACTTTCCTTTTGATACAGCAGTTTTGAAAGACTCTTTTTGTAGAATCTGCAAGTGGATATTTGGAGCGCTTTGAAGCCTTCATTGGGAACGGGAATATCTTCAAATGAAAACTAGACAGAAGCATTCTCAGAAACTACTTTGTGATGTGTGCATTTAACTCACAGAGTTGAGCCTTCCTTTTGATAGAATAGTTTTGAAACACTCTTTTTGAAGTATCTGCGGGTGGATATTTGGAGCACATTGTGGCCTATGGTACAAAAGGAAATGTCTTCACATAATAACTAGACAGATGCATTCTCATAAACTTCTTTGTGATGTTTGAATTCAACTCACAGAGTTGAACATAACTTTTCATAGAGCTGTTTTGAAACACTCTTTTTCTAATTTCTGCAAGTGGAATTTTGGAACGATTTGAGGCCTTCGTTTGAAACGAGAATTTCTTCACATAAAAAGTAGACAGAAGCATTCTCAGAAACTTCTTTGTGATGTGTGCATTCAGCTCAAGGAGTTGAACTATCTTTTTAAAGAGCATTTTTGAAAGACTCTTTTTTAGAATCTGCAAATGGACACTTTTAGCGATTTTGGGCTATGGTGGAAAAGGAAATATCATCAAATAAAAACTACACAGAAGCATACTCAGAAACTTCTTTGTGATGTGTGTGTTCAACTCATAGTATTGTACATATCTTTTCATAGAGCAGTTTTGAAACTGTCTTTTTGTGGAATCTGCAAGTGAATACTTGGAACACTTTGTGGCCTTCTTTGTCAATGGGAGTACCTGCACATAAAAACAAGAAAGAAGAATTCTCAGAAATTTTTTGTGATGTGTGCATTCAACTGACAGAGTTGATCCTTCCTTTTGATAGAGGAGTTTTGAGACACTGTTTTTGCAGATTCTGCAAGGGGATAGACCGATTTGAGGCCTTCATTGGAATCCAGAATAGCTTCACATAAAAACTAGACAGAAGCATTCTGAGAAAAGATTTTGTGATGTGTGCATTCAACTCACAGAGGTGAACCTTCCTTTTCATAGAGCAGTTTTGAAACACTCTTTTTGTAGAATCTGCAAGTGGAAATTTGGTCCGCTTTGAGGCCTTTGTTGGAAACGGGAATATCTTCACATAAAAATTAGACAGAAGCATTATCAGAGACTTCTTTGTGATGTGTGCTTTCAACTCACAGAGTTGAACTTTCCTCTTGATAGAACACTTTTGAAACACTCTTTTACTAGAATCTGCAATGGGATATTTGGATCGATTTGAGGCCTTCATCAGAAACAGGAATATCTTCATGTAAAAGTACACAGAAGCATTCTCAGAAACTATTTTGTTATGTGAGCATTCAACTCACTGAGTTGAATCTTCCTTTTCATAGAACAGTTTTGAAAACCTTTTTTTTGCAGAATCTGCAAGAGGACATTTGGAGATTTGGAGTGCTTTGAGGCCTTCAGTTTAAAAGGAAATATCTTCATATAAAAACTAGACAGAAGTATCCTAAGAAACTTCTTTGTGATGTGTGCATTCAACTCACAGAGTTGAACATAACGATTCATCGAGCAGTTTTGAAACACTCTTTTTGTACAATCTGCAAGTGGATATGTGGAGTGCTTTGAAGCTTTCATTGGAAACGGGTATATCTTGAAATAAAATCTAGATAGAAGAATTTTCAGAAACTAATTTTTGGTGTGTGCATTCAACTCACGGAGTTGAGCCTTCCTTTTGATAGAGCAGTTTTGAAACACTCTTTTTGTAGAATCGGCAAGTGGATATTTGCACTGCTTTGAGGCGTATGGTAGAAAAGGAAATATCTTCACATAAAAACTAGACAAAGCATTCTCAGAAACTTCTTTGTGATGTTTGCATTGAACTCACAGAGGTGAACAAATCTTTTCATAGAGCAGTTGTGAAACATGCTTTCTAAGAACCTGCAAGTGGATATTTGGACCAAATTAAGGCCTTCTTTGGAAACGGGTATATCTTCACATAAAAACTAGACAGAAGCATTCTCAGAAACATCTTTGAGATGTGTGCATTCCACTCACAGAATTGAACATAATGTTTCATAGAACAGTTTTGGAACACTCTTTTTCTAGAATCTGCAAGTGGATATTTGGAGTGCTTTGAGGCCTATGGAAGAAAAGGAAATATCTTCTCATAAAAGCTAGACGGAAGCATTCTCAGAAACTTCTTTTTGATGTGTGCATTCAACTCACAGAGTTGAACCTTCTTTTTGATAGAACAGTTTTGAAACACTCTTTTTGTATAATCCGCAAGTGGATATTTGGAGTGCTTTGAGGCCTGTGATAGAAAAGGAAATAACTTCAATTAAAAACTACACAACAGCATTCTCAGGAACTTCTTCTTGATGTGTGCATTCTACTCACAGAGTTGAACTTTCCTTCTGATAGAGCACTTTTACAGCACTCCTTTTGGAGAATCTGCAAGTGGATATTTGGAGTGCTTTGAAGCATTCTTTGGAATCGTGAGTATTTACAAATAAAAACTAAACAGATTCATTTTCAGAAACTACTTTGTGATGTGTGCATTCAACTCACAGTGTACAGCCTTCTTTTTGATAGAACAGTTTTAAGCAATCTTTTTGTGGAATTTACAAGTGGATATTCAGAGCATTTTGAGGATTATGGTGGAAAAGGAAATGTCTTCAAATAAAACAAGACAGAAGCGTTCTCAGAAACTTCTTTGTGATGTGTGCATTCAACTCACAGTGTTGAACCTTCCTTTAGATACAGCAGTTTTGAAAAACTCTTTTCGTAGATTCTACAAGGGGATATTTAGACCTATTTGAGGCCTTCCTTGGAAACGAGTAGATCTTCACATAAAAACTAGATAGAAGCATTCTCAGAAACTGCTTTGTGATGTGTGCATTCAACTCATAGATTTGAACATAACTTTTCATAGAGCAGTTTTGAAACACTCTTTTTGTAGAATCTGCAAGTGGACAATTGGAGCACTTTTAGGAATTCGGTGGAATATGAAATATCCACATAAAAAGTAGACAGAAGCATTATCAGAAACTTCTTTGCGATGTGTGCATTTAACTCACAGAGTTCAACATAATTTTTAATAGAGCAGCTTTGAAACACTCTTTTTGTAGAATCTGCAAGTGGACGTTTGGAGCACTTTGAGGCGTTCCGTGGAACAGGAAATATCTTCACATAAACACTAGACAGAAGCATTGTCAGAAACTTCTTTGTGATGTGTGCATTCAATTTACTGAGCTGAAACTTCCTTTTGATAGAGCAGGCTTGAAAATCTCTTTTTGTAGAATCTGCAAGTGGATATTTGGAGCACTTTGAATCCTTCCTTGGAAACGGGAATATCTTCAAATATAAACTAGACAGAAGCATTCTCAAAAACTGCATTGTGATGTGTGCATTCTTCTCACAGAGTTAAACTTTCCTTTTGATAGAGCAGTTATGAAACACTCTTTTTGTATAAACTGCAGGATGATGTTTGCACCATTTTGAGGCCTTCATTCGAAACGCATATACATTCACATAAAAACTAGACAGAAGCATTCTCATAAGCTTCTTTGTGATGTGTGCATTCAACTCACAGATTTTAGCATTCCTTTTGATTGAGCAGTTTCAAAACACTTCGTTTGTAGAATCTGCAAGTGGACATTTGGAGCGCTTTGAGGCCTTCTGTGGAAAAGGAAATATCTTCACATAAAAACTAGACAGAAGCATTCTCAGAAACTTATTTGTGATGTGTGCATTCTGCTCACAGAGTTGAACATACCTTTTCACAGAGCAGTTTTGAAACACTCTTTTTGTAGAGTCCGCAAGGGGATATGTGGACTGATTTGAGGCCTTTTTTGGTAACGAGAATTTCTTCACATAAAAAATTGAGGGAAGCATTCTCAGAAACTGCTTTGTGAAATGTGCATTCTACTCACAGAGTTTTACCTTCCTTTTGATAGAGCAGTTTTGAAACTCCCTTTTTGTAGAATCTGCAAGTGGATATTTTGAACGCTATGGTTCCTTCGTTGGAATCCGGAATATCTTCAAATAAAAAATAGACAGAAGCATTCTCATAAACTACTTTGTGATGTGTGCATTCAACTCACCGAGTTGAACCTTTCTTTTGATAGAGCAGTTTCGAAAAACTCTTTTTACAGAATCTGCATGTGGACAATTGTAGCGCTTTGAGGGCTATGGTGGGATAGGAAATATCTTCAAATTAAAACTAGACAGAAATGTTCTAAGAAACTTCTTTGTGATTTTTGCATTGAACCCACAGAGTTGAACATTCCTCTTCATAAAGCAGTTGTGAAACACTGTTTTTGAAGAACCTGCAACTGTATACTTGGACCAATTTGAGGCCCTCATTGGAAACGGGAATATTTTCACATAAAAACTAGACAGAAGCATTCTCAGAAATGTCTTTGTGATGCGTGCATTCAACTCACAGAGTTGAACCTGCCTTTTGATAGAGCAGTTTTGAGACACTGTTTTTGTAGAATCTGCAAAGCGATATTTGGACCGATTGCGTTCCTTCATTGGAAAGGGGAATATCTTCACAAAAATCTAAGCAGAAACATTCTCACAAACTACTTTGTGATGTGTGCATTCAACTCACAGAGTTGAGAATATCTTTTCATGGAGTAGTTGTGAAACACGCTTTTTGAAGAACCTGAAAGTGGATATTTTGGCCAATTTGAGGCCCTTATTGGAAATGGGAATATCTTCACACAAATACTAGACAGAAGCATTCTCAGAAATGTCTTTGTGATGTGTGCATTCAACTCACAGAGTTGAACCTTCCTTTTGATAAAGCAGTTTTGAGACACTGTTTTTGTAGAATCTGCAACGTGGTATTTGGACCAGTTGCATTCCTTCGTTGGAAAGGGGAATATCTTCATAAAAATCTAAGCAGAAACATTCTCACAAACTCCTTTGTGATGTGTGCATTCAACTCACAGAATTGAGAATACCTTTTCGTAGAGCAGTTGTGAAACACGCTTTTTGAAGAATCTGCAAGTGGATATTTGGGCCAATTTGAGGACTTCGTTGGAAACGGGTATATCTTCACATAAAAACTAGACAGAAGCATTCTGAGAAACTTCTTTGTGATATGTGCATTCAACTCACAGAGTTGAAACTTACGTTTGATAGAGCAGTTTTTAAACCCTCTTTTTGTAGAATCTGCAAGGGGATATTTGAACCGATTTGAGCCCTTCGTTGAAAACGGGAATATCTGCACATAAAAACTGGACAGAAATATTCTCAGAAACTTCTTTCTGATGACGTCATTCAACTCACAGATTTGATCCTTCCTTTTGATAGAGCAGTTTTGAAACAGTTTTTTGTAGATCCTGCCAGTGGACATTCGGAGTGCTTTGAGGACTTCAGTGGAAAAAGAAATATCTTCATATAAAAATTAGACAGAAGCATTCTTTCAAACTACCTTTTGATGTGTGCATTCAACTCACAGAGTTGAACATTCCTTTTGATACAGCAGTTTTGAAACACTCTTTTTGTACAATCTGCAAGTGGACATTTGGAACGGTTTGAAGCCTTCTTTGGTATCGTGAATATCTTCAAATAAAAACTAGACAGAAGCATTCTCAGAAAGCCCTTTGTGGTTTGTACATTCAACTTACGGAGTTGAGCTTTCCTTTTGATAGAGCAGTTTTGAAACAATGTTTTTGTAGAATCTACAAGTGGATATTTGGAGTGCTTTGAGGCTTATGTTAGTAAAAGAAATAACTTCACATAAAAACTAGACAGAAACATTCTCAGAAACTTCGTTGAGATGTGTGCATTCAACTCACAGGGTTGAATATAACTTTTCATAGAACATTTGTGAAACACTGTTTTTGAAGGACCTGCAAGTGGATATTTGGACCGATTTGAGGCTTTCATTGGAAACGGAAATATCTTCACCTAAAAATTCCCCAAAAGCATTCTCAGAAACTTCTTTGTGATGTGTGCATTCAACTCACAGAGTTGAACATAGGTTTTCATAAAGCAGTTTTGAAACACTCTTTTTGTAGAATCTGCAAGT
The DNA here is from genome assembly GCF_028885625.2 of Pongo pygmaeus. NCBI lineage: Eukaryota > Metazoa > Chordata > Mammalia > Primates > Hominidae > Pongo > Pongo pygmaeus. Next base: position 8,206,947 of record NC_072386.2, on the reverse strand, counting down.
GGATATTTGCACTCCTTTGAGGCCTTCATTGGAGACGGGAATATCTGCACATAAAAACTAGAGAGACACATTCTCAGAAACTTCTTTGTGGTGTGTGCATTAAATTCACAGAGTTCAACCTTACTTTTGATAGAGCAGATTGAAACACTCTTTTTGTAGAATCTGCAAGGGGATATTTGGACCGTTTTGAAGCCTTTGTTTGAAAGGGGAATACCTTCACATAAGAACTAGACAGAAGCATTCTCAGAAACCTCTTTGTGATGTGCACATTCAACTCACAGAATTGAACCTTCCATTTTATAGAGCAGTTTTGAAACACTTTTTGTGTAGATTCTGCTAGGGATATTTGCAGCACTTAGAGACATTCGGTGGAAAAGAAAATATCTCCACATAAAAACTAGACAATAGCATTCTCAGAAACTTCTTTGTGATGTGTGCATTGAACTCACAGAGTTGAATCTTCCTTTTGATAGAACAGCTTTGAAACTTTCTTTTTGTAGAATCTGCAATTGGACATTTGCAGCACTTTGAAACCTTCATTGGAAACGGGAATATCTTCCACTAAAAGCAAGACAGAACCATTCTCAAAAACTGCTTTTTGATGTGTTCATTCAACTTACATAGCTGAAAGTTACCTTTCATAGATCAGTTTTGATACACTCTTTTTGTCAAATCTGCAAATGGACATTTGTAGCGCTTCGTGGGCTATGGTGGAAAATGAAATATCTTCAAAGAAATTAAACAGAAGCATTATCAGAAACTTCTTTTTGATATGTGCATTCGGCTCACAGAGTTGAACATAACTTTTCATAGAGCAGCTTTGAAACCATTTTTTGTAGAATCTGCAAGTGTACATTTGATCACTTTGAGGCCTTCAGTGGAAAAGGAAATATCTTCAAATAAAAACTAGACTGAAGCAGTCACAGAAACTTCTTTGTGTTGTAGGCATTCAACTGACAGAGTTGTATGTTATGTTATAGAGCTGTTTTGAAACACTGTTATTGTAGAATCTGCAAGTGGATATTTGGAGGGCTTTGAGTCCTATGCTGGAAAAGGAAATATCCTCACATAAAAACTACACAGAAGCATTCTCAGAAACTGGTTTGTGATGTGTGCATTCAACCCACCGAGTTGAACCTTCCTTTTGATAGAGCAGTTTTGAAACACTCTGTTTGTAGAATCTGAAAGTGGATATTTGGAGAGCTTTGTGGTCTATGCTAGAAAAGGAAATATCTTCACATAAAAACTAGACAGAAGCATTCTCAGAAACTTCTTTGTGATGTGTGCATTGAACTCACAGATTTCAACATAACTTTTCATTGAGCAGTTTTGAAACAATCGTTTTGTAGAATCTGTAAGCGGATATTCGGAGCACTTTGAGACCTTTGTTGGAAACGGGAATATGTTCACATAAAAACTACAAAGAGGCATTCTCAGAAACTTACTTGTGATGTGTGCATTCAACTCACAGAGTTGAACCTTCCTTTTGATAGAGGAGTTTTGAAACACTTTTTTTGTAGAATACACAAGAGGACATTTGGAGTGCTTTGAGGCCTTCAGTGAAAAAGGAATTATCTTCACAAAAAAACTAGACAGAAGCATTCTCAGAATTTCTTTGTGATGTGTGCATTCAACTCACAGAGTTAAACCTTCCTTTTGATAGAGCAGTTTTGAAACTCTCTTTTTGTACAATTTGAAAGGGGATATTTAAACCGTTTTGGTGTCTTTGTTGGAAACGGGTATATCTTCAAATGGAAACTAAGCAGAAACATTCTCAGAAACTACTTTGTGATGTGTGCATTCAACTCACAGAGTTCAGCCTTCCTTTTGATAGAGCAGTTTTGAAACACTCTTTTTGTAGAGTCTGCAGGTGTATATTTGGAGCTCTTTGAGACCTATGGTAGAAAAGGAAATATCTTCACAAAAAAATTAGACAGAAGCATTCTCAAAAACTTCTTTGGGATGTGTGCATGCAACTCACAGAGTTGAACCTTTCTGTTGATAGAGCAGTTTTGGGATGCTTTTTAATAGATTCTGCAAGTGGACATTTTGAGCGTTTTGAGGCCTTTTTTAGAAAAGGAAATATCTTCACATAAAAACTAGACAGAAGCATTCTCAGAAAATTTTTTTGATGTGTGCATTCAACTCACAGAGATGAACATAAATTTTCATGGAGCAGTTTTGTAATACTCTATTTGTAGAATCTGCAACTGGATATTTGGACCGCTTTGATGCCTTCATTGGAAACAGGAATATCTTCACATAAAAACTAGACAGAAGCATTCTCAGAAACAACATTGTGATGTGTGCATTCAACTCACAGAGCAGAACATAATTTTTCATGGAGCAGTTTTAAAACGCTCTTTTTGTAGAATCTGCAAGGGCATATTAGGACTTCTTTGGAAACTTAGGACTTCTTTGGAAACTTAGGACTTCTTTGGAAACTTAGGGGCTTCTTTGGAAACTGGAATATCCAAACATAAAAACTAGACAGAAACATTGTCAGAAACTTCTTTGTGATGTGTGCAGTTAACGCACAGATTTGAATCTTCCTTTTGATAGAGAAGTTTTGAAACATTCGTTTTTTAGAGTCTGCAAGTGGATATTTGGAGCACTTTTAGGCCTGTTGTAGAGATGGAAATATTTTTACAGAAAAACTGAACAGAAGCATTCTCCGAAACTTCTCTGTGATATGTGCATTCACCTGACAGTATGGAACCTACATTTTGATAGAGCACTTTTGAAACACTCTTTTTGTAGAATCTGCAAATGAATATTTGGAGTGCTTTGAAGCCTTCGTTGGAAATGGGAGTATCTTCAAATAAAAATTAGACAGAAGCATTCTCAAAAACAACGTTGTGATGTGTGCATTAAACTCACAGGTTTGAACTTGTCTTTTAATAAAGCAGCTTTGGAACACTCTTTTTGTAGAATTTGAATGAGGACATTTGTAGCACTTTTAGGGCTTTGGTGTAAAAGGAAATATATTCAAATTAAAACCAGAAAGAAGCATTTTCTGAAACTTCTTTGTGATGTTTGCATTCAACTCACCGAGTTGAACACACCGTTTCGTAGAGCAGCTGGGAAACGCTGTTTTTGAGGAAACTGCAAGTGGATATTTGGACTGATTTGAGGTCTTCTTTGTAAACGAGAATATCTACACATAAAAACTAGACAGAAGCATTCTCAGAAACTTCTTTGGGATGTGCGCATTCAGCTCACAGAATTGAAAATTCCCTTACATAGAGCAGTTTTGATACAGTTTTTGCAGAGTCTGCAAGTGGATATTTGGAGCGCTTTGAGTCCTATGGTGGAAAAGGAAGTATCTTCACATAAAATTTAGACAGAAGCACTATCAGAAACTTCCTTGTGATGGGTGCATTCAACTCATGGAATTGAACCTTCCTTTTAGTAGAGCAGTTTTGAAACTCTCTTTTTGTAGAATCTTCAAGTAGACATTTGGAGAGCTTTGAGGCCTTCAGTGGAAAAGGAAATATCTTCACATTAAAACTAGACAGAAGCATTCTCAGAAACTTCATTGTGATGTGTGCATTCAACTCACATAGTTGAACCTTCCTTTTGATAGAGCAGTTTTGAAATACTCTTTTTGTAAAATCTGCAATTGGTTACATGGGTTGCTTTGAAGCCTTTGTTGGAAACGGGAATATCTTCACATATAAACTAGACAGAAGCATTCTCAGAAACTTCTTTGTTTTGATTGCAGTAAACTCACAGAGTTGAGCCTTCCTTTTGATAGAGCAGTTTTGAAATAAACTTTTTGTAGGATCTCCAAGTTGACATTTTGAGCAGTTTCAGGACTTCGGTTGAAAAGGAAATATCTTCACATAAAATCTAGACAGAAGCATTCTCAGAAACTTATTTCTGTTGTGTGCATTCAACTCACAGAGTTGAACATAACTTTTCATAGAGCGGTTTTGAAATTCTGTTTTTGTAGAATCTGCAAGTGGAAATTTGAAGCCCTTTGAAGCCCTCATTGGAAACGGAAATATCTTGGAATAAAAACTAGACAGAAGCATTGTTAGAAACTACTTTGTGATGTGTGCATTCAACTCAGAGAGTTGAACATTTCTTTTGATAGAGCACTTTTTAAACACTCTTTTTGTACAATCTGCAAATGTACATTTGTAGTGCTTTGAGGGCTATGGTGGAAAAGGTAATATCTTCTTATAAAAACTAGACAGAAGCATTCTCAGAAACTTATTTGTTATGTTTGCATTCAACTCACAAAGTTGAACATACCTATTCATAGACAAGTTGTGAAACACTCTTTTTGTAGGATCTGCAAGTGGATATTTGGACCGCTTTGAGGCCTTCATTGGATATGGGATTATCTTCACATAAAACTAAACAGAAGCATTCTCAGAAAATTCTTTGGATGTGTGCTTTCAACTCACAGAGTTGAACATAACTTTTCATTGAGCAGTTTTGAAACACTCCTTTTGTAGAATATGCAAGTGGACTTTTGAAGCGCTTTGAGGCCTTCGTGGAAAGGGAATTATCTTCACATAAAATCTGGTCAGAAGAATTCTCAGAAACTGCTTTGTGATGTGTGCATTCAACTCACAGAGTTGTAACTTTCTTTTAATGGAGCAGTTTTGAAACACTCTTTTTTTAGAAACTGCAAGTGGATATTTGGTGCTCTTTGATCTCTATGATGGAAAAGGAAATATCTTCACATAAAAACAACACAGAAGTATTCTGAGAAACTTCTTTGGGATGTGTACATTCAACTCAAAGAATTGAACCTATCTTTTTATTGAGCAGTTTTGAATCTCCCTTTTTGCAGAATCTGCAAGTGGGTGTTTGGAGAGCTCTGAATCTTACTGTGGAAAAGGAAATATCTTCACATAAATACTACACAGAAGCATTCTGTAAACTTCTTTGTGAGCTGTGCGTTGAACTCATAGAGTTGAACTTATATTCTCATTGAGAAGTTTTGAGTCTCTCATTTTGTAGAATCTGCAAGTGGATATTTGGAGCCCTTTGCATAATATGGTGGAAAAGGAAATATATCTTCAAATAAAAACTACATAGAAACAATCAGAGAAACTACTTTGTGATGTGTGCATTCAGCTCACAGTGTTGAACCTGTCTTTTGATTGAGTAGTTTTGAATCTCTCTTTTTGCAGAATCTGCAGGTGGATATTTGGAGCCCTTTGAGGCTTATAGTAGAAAAGCAAATATCTTCACATAAAAACTACACAGAATGATTCTGAGAAACTTCTTTGTGATGCGTGCATTCAACTCCCAGAGTTGAACCCATCTTTAGATTGAGCAGTTTTTAATCTGTCTCTTCCAGAATCTGCAAGTGGATATTTTTAGCCCTTTGTGGCCTATGGTGGAAAAGGAAATATCTTCAAATAAAAACTACACAGAAACTTTCGGAGAAACTTCATTGAGATAGGTGCATTCATCTCACAGTGTTGAAGCTAACTTACGCTTAAGCAGTTTTGAAACAGTCTTTTTGTGCAGTCTGCAAGTGGATATTTGGAGCGCTATGAGGCCCACAGTGGAAAAACAAATATCTTCAGACAAAAACTACACAGAAGAATTCTGAGAAACTTCTTGGGATGCGTCCATTCATCTCACAGAGTTGAAACTTTCTTTTGATTGAGCAGTTTTGGAACACTCTTTTTGTAGAAGCTGCAAGTGAATATTTGCAGTCCTTTGTTGCCTATGGTGGAAAAGGAAATCTCTTCACATGAAAACCGCACAGAAGCATTCTGAGAAACTTCTTTGTGATGTGTGCATTCATCTCACAGAATTGAAACTTTCTTTTGATTGAGCAGTTTTGACACACTCTTTTCGTAGAATCTGCAAGTGGATAATTGAAGCCCTTTGAGGCCTGCTGTGGAATAGGAAATATCTTCACATAAAAACTACTCAGAAGCATTTTGAGAAACTTCTTTGTGATGTTTGCATTCAACTCAAAGAGTTGAATCTATCTTTTGATGGAGCAGTTTAGAATCTCTCTTTTTGTAGAATCTGCAAGTGGATATTTAGAGCACTTTGTGCCCTGTGATGGAAAAGGAAATAACTTCAAATAAAAACTACACAGAAGCATTCTCAGAAACTTCTTTGAAATGTGTGCATTCAATTCACAGAGTTGAACTTATCTTCTCATTGAGCAGTTTTGAATCTCCTTTTGAAGGATCAACAAGTGGATATTTTGAGCCCTTTGCGAACTACTGTGGAAAAGGAAACATCTTCAAATGAAAACTACTCAGAAGCATTCTAAGAAACTTTTCGTGATGTGTGCATTCAACTCAATGAGTTGTACCAACCTTTCTATTGAGCCATTTGGATTTCTCTGTTCATAGAATCTGCAAGTGGATATTTGGAGCGCTGTGACTCTTACTGTGGAAAATAAAATACTTTCCAATAAAACCACACAGAAGCATTCTGAGCAACTTCTTTATGATGTGTGCATTCAACTCACAGAGTTGAGCCAATCTTTTGATTGAGAAGTATTGAATCTTTCTTTTTGGAGAATCTGCAAGTGGATGTTTGGAGAGCTTTGAGGCTTTGTGGAAAAGGAAATATATTCACATAAAAACTACACAGAAACATTCTGAGAAACTTCTTTGCAAGGTGCACATTCAAATCACACAGTTGATCTTATGTTCCCATTGAGCAGTTTTGGATCTCTCTTTTTGGAGGATCTGCAAGTGGATATTTGGAGCCCTTTGTGCCATATGGTGGAAAAGGAAATATCTTCAAATAAAAAGTACAGAAAATCATTCAGAGAAAGTTCCTTGTGATGTATGCATTGAACTCATAGAGCTGAACCTGTCTTTTGATTTAGCCATTTTGAATCACTCTTTGTGCAGAATCTGCAGGTGGATATTTGGAGACATTTGAGGCCTATTGTGGAAAAGCAAATATCTTCTCATAAAAACTACACAGAAGAATTCAGAAAAACTTCTTTGGGATGTGTGCAATCAACTCACAGAGTTGAACCTTTCTTTTGATTGAGCAGTTTTGAATCTCTCTTGCAGAATCTGCAAGAGGATATTTGGAGCCCTTTGCGGCCTATGGTGGAAATGGATATATTTTCAAATAAAAACTGCACAGAAACATTCTGAGAATCTTTTTGAGGAGTGCACTCATCTCACAGGGTTGAACTGATCTTATCATTGAGAAGTTTTGAAACACTCTTTTTGTAGAATCTGAAAGTGAATATTTGGAGCCCTTTGAGGCCTACCGTGGGAAACCAAATATCTTCAGATGAAAACTACACAGAAGCATTCTGAAAAACCTCTTTCTAATGTGTCCACTCATCTCACTGAGTTGAAACTTTGTTTTGATTGAGCAGTTTTGAAACAATCTTTTCCTAGAATCTGCAAGTGGATAATTTGAGCCCTATGAGGCCTATTGTGGAAAAGGGAATATCTTCAGATAAAAAACTACTCAGAAGCATTCTAAGAAACTTCTTTGTGATGTGTACATTTAACTCACAGAGTTGAATCTATCTTTTGATTGAGCATTTTAGAATCTCTCTCTTTGTAGAATCTGCACATGGATATTTGGAGCCCTTTGGACCCTATGGTGGAAAAGGAAATATCTTCAAATAAACGTTACACAGAAGCATGCAGAGAAACTTTGTGATGTACGCATTCAACTCACAGAATTGAACCTATCTTTTGATTGAGCAGTTTTGAAACTCTCTTTTTGCACAATCTGCAGGTGGATGTTTAGAGGGCTTTGAGGACTATTGTGGAAAAGGAAATATCTTCACATAAAAACTACACAGAAGCATTCTGAGAAACTTCTTTGTGAGGTGTGCATTCAACTCACAGAGTTGAACTTATCTTCCCATTGAGCAGTTTTGCGTCTCTCTTTTTGTAGAATCTGCATGTGGATATTTGGAGCCCATTGTGACCTATGGTGGAAAAGGAAATATGTTCAAATGAAAACTACACAGAAGAATTCAGAGAAACTTCTTTGTTATGTAGGCATTCAACTAACAGGGCTGAACCCATATTTTCATTGAGCAGTTTTGAATCTCTCTTTTTGTAGAATTGGCAAGTGGATTTTTGGAGACCTTGGCACCCCATAGTGGAAAAGGAAATATCTTCAAATAAAAACTACACAGTACTATTTAGAGAAACTTCTTTGTGATGTATGCAATCAACACTCAGAGTTGAACCTATATTTTGATAGAGCAGTTTTGAATCTCTCCTTTTGCGGAATATGCAGGTGGATATTTGGAGCCTTTTGAGGCCTACAGTGGAAAAGCAAATCTCTTCACATAAAAACTACACAGAAGCATTCTGAGAAACTACTTTGGGACGTGTGCATTCAACTCACAGAGTTGAAACTATCTTTTGATTGAGCAGTTTTGAATCTCTCTATTTGCAGAATCTGGAAGAGGATATTTGGAGTCCATTGGGTCCCATGGTGGAAAAGAAAATATCTTCAATTAAAAACTACACAGAAACATTCAGAGAACCTTCTTTGTGATGTGTGCATTCGTCTGATAGGGTTCAACCTATCTTATGATTGAGGAGTTTTGAAACACTCCTTTTACAGAATCTGCGAGTGGATATTAGGTGCGCTTTCAGGCCTACCTTGGAAAAGCAAATATCTTCAGATAAAAACTACACAGAAGCATTCTGAGAAACTACTTTGTGATGTGTACATTCATCTCACAAATTTGAACTTTTCTTTCGATTGAGGAGTTTTGAAACACTATTTTTGTAGAATCTGCAAGGGGATATTTGGAGCCCTTTGAGGTCTATTGTGGAAAAGGAAATATCTTCACATAAAAACTATACAGAAGCAGTCAGAGAAACTTATTTGTGATGTGTGCATTCATCTCACAGAGTTGAACATTCCTTTTGATTCAGCTGTTTTGAAACACTCTTTTTGTAGAATCTACAAGTGGATAATTGGAGCCCTTTGCGCCCTATGGTGGAAAAGGAAATATCTCCAAATAAACCCAGAAACTTTTTCGTGATGTGTGCATTCAACTCACAGAGTTGAACCTATCTTTTGATTGAACAGTTTTGAATCTCACTTTTTATAGAATCTGCAAGTGCGTATTTGGATTCCTTTGTGCCCTATGGTGGGAAAGGAAATATCTTCAAATAAAAAGTACACAGAAGCATTTTCAGAAACTTTTTCTTGATGTGTGAATTCAACTCACAGAGTTGAACCTATCTTTTGATTGACCAGTTTTGAATCTCTCTTACTGTAGAAACTGCAAGTGGATATTTGGACCTCTGTGAGGCCTACGGTGGAAAATCAAATATGTTCACATAGAAACTTCACAGAAGCATTCTGAGAAACTTCTTTCTGATGTCTGCATTCAACTCACAGGATTGAGCCATCTTTTGATTGAGCAGTTTTGAATCTCTCTTTTTGAAGAATCTGAAGAATCTGCAAGTGGAAGTTTGCAGAGCTTTGAAGCCTATTATGGAAAAGGAAATATCTTCACATAAAAACTACACAGAAGCATTCTGAGAACCTTCTTTGTGATGTGTGCACTCTTCTCACAGAGCTGAGAATTTATTTTGATTGAGCAGTTTTGAAACACTCTTTTTGCAGAATCTGCAAGTGGATAATTTGAGCCCTTTGAGCTTTACTGTGGAAAAGCAAATATTTCAAATTAAAACTAACCAGAAACATTCTGAGAATCTTCTTTAGGATGTCTGCATTCAAATCACAGAGTTGAATCTATGCTTTGATTGAGCAGTTTTTAATCTCTCTTTTTGCAGAATCTGTTAGTGGGTATTTGGAGCCCTTTGCAGCCTAAGGTGGAAAAGGAAATATCTTCAAATAAAAACTACAAAGAAATAGTCTCAGAAACTTCTTTGCGATGTGTGCATTCATCTCACAGGGTTGAACCTATCTTACGATTGAGCAGTTTTGAAACACTCTTTTTGTAAAATCTGCAAGTTGATATTCGGAACGCTTTGAGGCTTACTGTGGAAAAGCAAATATCTTCAGATAAAAACTACACAGAAGCATTCTGGAAAACTCTTTGTGATGCGTGCATTCATTTCACAGAATTGAAACTTTCTTTTGATTGAGCAGTTTTGAAACACTGTTTTAGTAAAATCTGCAAGTGGATATTTGGAGCCTATTGAGGACTATTGTGGAAAAGGAAATATTTTCACATAAAAACTACACAGAAGCATTCTGAGAAACTTCTCATTGATGTGTGCATTCATTTCAGAGAGTTGAAACTTTCTTTTTATTGAGCCGTTTTTAAACACTCTTTTTCTAGTATTTGCAAGTGGATAATTGGAGCCCTTTGAGTCCTATTGTGGAAAAGGAAATATCTTACCATAAAAACTACTCAGAAGCGTTCTGAGAAACTTATTTGTGATGTATGCATTCAACTGACAGAGTTCAACATATCTTTTGATTGAGCAGTTTTGAATCACTCATTTTTAGAATCTACAAGTGGATATTTGGAGCCCTTTGAGGCCTATTGTGGAAAAGGAAATATCTTCACATAAAAACTACACAGAAGCAGTCAGAGAAACTTATTTGTAATGTGTGCATTCATCTCACAAGGTTGAACCTATTTCATGATTGAGCAGTTTTGAAACACTCTTTTTGTGGCATCTGCAAGTGGATATTTGGATCGCTTTCAGGCCTACCATGGAAAGGCAAATATCTTCAGCTAAAAACCACACAGAAGCATTCTGAGAAACTTCTCTGTGATGTGTGCATTCAATTCACATATTTGAACCTCTCTTTTGAATGAGCTGTTTTGAATCTCTCTTTTTGCAAAATCAACAAGTGGATGTTTGGAGAGTTTTGAGGCCTATTGTGGAAATGGAAATATCTTCACATAAAAACTACACAGAAGCATTCTGAGAAACTTCTTTGGGATGCGAGCACTCAACTTACAGAGTTGAACTTATCTTTTGATTGAGCAGTTTTGAATCTCTCTTTTTGCAGGATCTGCATGTGGATATTTGGAGCCCTTTGCAGCCTATTGTGGAACAGGAAATTTCTTCAAATAAGAACTACTCAAAAGCATTCTGAGAAACTTCTTTGTGATGTGTATTCATCTCACAAGGTTGAACCTATCTTATGATTGAGCAGTTTTGAAACATTCTTTTTGTGGAGTCTGCAAGTGGATATTTGGAGTGCTGTGAGGGCTTCTAGGGAAAATCAAATATATTCACATAAAAATTACACAGAATCATTCTGATAAACTCCTTTGTGATGTGTGCATTCAACTCACAGAGTCGAACCTATCTTTTGATTGAGCAGTTTTTAATCTCTCTTTTTGCAGAATCTGCAAGTGGATGTATGGAGAGCTTTGAGGCCAATTGTTGAAAAGTAAATATCTTCACATACAAACTAAAAAGAAGCATTCTAAGAAACTTCTTTGTGAGGCGCGCATTCAACTCACAAAGTTGAACTTATCTTCACATTGAGCAGTTTCAAATCGCTCTATTTGTAGAATCTGCAAGTGGATATTTGGAGCGTTGTGAGGCCTGCTTTGGAAAATCAAACATGTTCACAGAAAAGCTACACAGAAGTATTCTGAGAAACTTTTTCTGATGTGTTCATTCATCTCAAAGTGTTGAACCTATCGTTTGATTGAGCAGTTTTGAATCTCTCCTTTTGCAGAATCTGCAAGTGGATGTTTGGGGATCTTTGAGGCCTATTGTGTAAAAGGATATATCTTCACAAAGAAACTACATGGAAGCATTCTGAGAAACTCCTTTGTGAGGTGTCCATTCAACTCACAGAGTTAAACTTATCTTCTCATTGAGCAGTTTTGAGTCTCTCTTTTTGTGGAATATGCAAGTGGATATTTGGAGCCCTTTGCACCCTGTGGTGGAAAAGGAAATATCTTCAAATAAAAGCTACACAGAAGCATACAGAGAAACTTCCTTGTGATGTGTGCTTTCGTTTCACAGAGTTGAACCTTTCTTTTGATTTAGCAGTTTTGAAACACTCTTTTTGTAGAATCTGCAAGTGGATAATTGGAGACCTTTGAAGCCTATTGCAGAAAAGGAAATATCTTCATATAAAAACTACTCAGAAGCATTCTGAGAAACTTCTTTGTGATGTGTAGATTCAACTCACAGAGTTGAATCTATGTTTTGATTGAGCAGTTTTGAATCTCTCTTTTTGTAGAATCTGCAAGTGGATATTTGGAGCGTTGTGAGGCCCACTGTAGAAAATCAAATATGCTCACATAAAAACTACACAGAAGCATTCTGAGAAACCTGTTTGTGATGTGTGCATTCAACTCACAGAGCTGAAATTTTCTTTTGATTGAGCAGTTTTGAATCTCTCTTTTTGCAGAATCTGCAAGTGGATGTTTGGAGAGCTATGAGGCCTATTGTGGAAAAAGCTGTATCTTCACATAAAAACAATACAGAAGCATTCTAAGAAAGCTCTTTGTGATGTGTGCATTCGGCTCACAGAGTTGAACTTATCTTCTCATTGAGCAGTTTCGAATCTCTCTTTTTGTAGAATCTACAAGTGGATATTTGGAGCCCTTTGCGCCCTATGGTGGAAAAGGTAATATCTTCAAATAAAATCGACACAGAAGTATTCAGAGAAACTTCTTTGTGATGTATGCATTCATCTCACAGAAATGAACTTATCTTTTGATTGATGAGTTTTGAATCTCCCTTTTTGCAGAATTTGCAGTTGGATATTTGGAGCACTTTGAGGCCAATGGTGGAAAAGCAAACATCTTCACATGAATACTACACAGAAGCATTCTGAGAAACTATTTTGAGATGTGTGCATTCAACTCCCAGATTTTAAACTTTCTTTCATGGAGCAGTTTTGAATCTCTCTTTTTGCAGAATCTGCAAGTGGATATTTGGAGCCCTTTGCAGCCAATGGTGGAAAAGGAAATATCTTCAAATAAAAACTACACAGAAACATTCTGAGAAACTACTTCCTGATATGTGCATTCATCTCACAGGGTTGAACATATCTTATGATTGATCAGTTTTCAAACACTTTTTTTGTAGTATCTGCAAGGGGATATTTGGAGCGCTTTGAGGCCTACCATGGAAAAGCCAGTATCTTCAGATAAAAACTACACAGAAGCATTCTGAGAAACTCCTTTGTGATGTGTGCATTCATCTCAGAGTTGAACTTTTCTTTTGATTGAGCAGTTTTGATACACTCTTTTTGTAGAATCTGCAAGTGGATAATTAGAGCCCTTTTTGACCTATTGTGGAAAAGGAAATATCTTCACATAAAAAGTAGACAGAAGCATTCTGAGAAACTTCTTTCTGATGTGTGCATTCAACTCACAGAGTTGAACCTTTCTTTTGATTGAGTAGTTTAGAAACTCTTTTTGCAGAATCTGCAGGTGGATATTTGGAGCCCTTTGAGGCCTACTGTGGAAAACCAAATATCTTCACATAAAAACTACACAGAAGAATTCTGAGAAATTTCTTTGGCATGTGTGCATTCATCTCATAGGGTTCAACTTATCTTTTGATTGAGCAGTTTTGAATCTCTCTTTTTGCAGAATCTGCAAGTGGATATTTGGAGCCCATTGTGGCCTGTGGTTGAAAAGGAAATATCTTCAAATAAAAACTACACAGAAACATTCTGAGAAACTTCTTTGGGATGTGTGCCATCATCTCACAGGGTTGAACCTATCTTCTGATTGAGCAGTTTTGAAACAATCTTTTTGTATAATCTGCAAGTGGATATTTGGAGCACTTTGAGGCCTACTGTGGAAAAGCAAATATCTTCAGATAAAAACTACACAGAATCATTCTGAGAAACTTCTTTGTGATGTGTGCATTCATCTCACAGAGCTGAACTTTTCTTTCGATTGAGCAGTTTTGAAACTCTCTTTTTGTAGAAACTGCAAGTGGATATTTGCAGCTATTTGAGGCCTGTTGTGGAAAAGGGAATATCTTCCCATAAAAACCAGATAGAAGCATTCTGAGAAACTACTTTATGATGTATACATTCATCTCACAGAGTTGAAAGTTTGTTTTGATTGAGCAGTATTGAAACATCCTTTTTGTAGAATCTGCAAGTAGATAATTGCAGCCCTTTGAGGCCTATTGTGGAAAAGGCAATATCTTCACATAAAAATTACTTAGAAGACTTCTGAGAAAGGTTTTGTGATGTGTGCATTCAACTCACAGAGTTGAAAATATCATTTGATTGAGCAGGTTAGAATCTCTCTTTTTGTAGAATCTGCAAGTGTATATTTGGAGCCCTTTGCACTCTGTGGTGGAAAAGGAAATATCTTTAAATAAAACCTACACAGAAGCATTCTCAGAAACTTCTTCCTGATGTGTGCGTTCAACTCACAGAGTTGAACCTAATTTTTGATTAAGTTGTTTTGAATCTCTCTTTTCGTAGAATCTACAAGTGGATATTTGGAGTGCTGTGAGGCCTTCTGAGGAAAATCAAATATGTTCACAGAAAAAGTACACAGAAGCATTCTGAAAAACTCCTTTGTGATGTTTGCATTAAACTCACTGAATTGAACCTACCATTTTATTGAACAGTTTTCAATCTCTTTTTGCAGAATCAGCAAGTGGATGTTTGGAGAGCTTCGAGGCCTATTGTGGAAAAGGACATATCTTCACTTAAATACTAAACAGAAGTATTCTGAGAAACTTCTTTGTGAGGTGTGAATTCAAAACTCAGTGTTGAACTTATCTTCTCATTGAGCTGATTTGAATCTCCCTGTTTGTAGAATCTGCAAGTGGATAGAAAAAATATATCTTCCAATAAAACAACATAGAAGCATTCAGAGAAACATCTTTGTGATGTATGCATTCAACTCAAAGCGTTGAAACTATCTTGTGATTGAGCAGTTTTGAATCTCTCTTTTTGTAGAATCTGCAGGTGGCTATTTAGAGCCCTTTGAGGCCTACGGTGGAAAACCAAATACCTTCGCATAAAAATTACACAGAAGAATTCTGAGAAACTCCTTTGGGATGTGTGAATTCAACTCACAGTGTTGAACCTATCTTTTGATTGAGCAGTTTTGAGTCTCTCTTTTTGCCGAATCTGCTAGTGGATATTGGGAGCCCTTTGTGGCCTACGCTGGAAAAGGAAATATCTTCAAAAAAAAAAACTACACAGAAACATTGTGAGAAACTTCTTTGTGATGTGTGCATTCATCTCACAAGTTTGAAGCTATCTCATGATTCAGCACTTCACACTTTTTTTAATTAATTAATTTATTATTATTATTGTACTTTAGGTTTTAGTGTACATGTGCACAATGTGCAGGTTAGTTAAATATGTATACATGTGCCATGCTGGTGCGCTGCACCCACTAACTACTCACCTAGCATTAGGTATATCTCCCAATGCTGTCCCTCTCCCCTCCCCCCACACCACAACAGTCCCCAGAGTGTGATGATCCCCTTCCTGTATCCGTGTGTTCTCATTGTTCAATTCCCACCTATGAGTGAGAATATGCAGTGATTGGTTTTCGGTTCTTGCGATAGTTTACTGAGAATGATGATTTCCAATTTCATCCATGTTCCTACAAAGGACATGAACTCATCATTGTATATGGCTGTATAGGATTCCGTTGTGTATATGTGCCACATTTTCTTAATCCAGTCAATCATTGTTGGACATTTGGGTTGGTTACGTGTGCATGTGTCTTTATAGCAGCATGATATATAGTACTTTGGGTATATACCCAGTAATGGGGTGGCTGGGTCAAATGGAATTTCTAGTTCTAGATCCCTGAGGAATTGCCACACTGACTTCCACAATGGTTGAACTAGTTTAGAGTCCCACCAACTGTGTAAAAGTGTTCCTATTTCTCCACATCCTCTCCAGCACCTGTTGTTTCCTGACTTTTTAAGGATTGCCATTCTAACTGGTGTGAGATGGTATCTCATTGTGGTTTTGATTTGCATTTCTCTGATGGCCAGTGATGGTGAACATTTTTTCATGTGTTTTTTGACTGCATAAATGTCTTCTTTTGAGAAGTGTCTGTTCATGTCCTTCGCCCACTTTTTGATGGGGTTGTTTGTTTTTTTCTTGTAAATTTGTTGGAGTTCATTGTAGATTCTGGATATTAGCCCTTTGGCAGATGAGTAAGTTGCGAAAATTTTCTCCCATTTTCTAGGTTGCCTGTTCACTCTGATGGTAGTTTCTTTTGCTGTGCAGAAGCTCTTTAGTTTAATTAGATCCAATTTGTCAATTTTGGCTTTTTTTGCCATTGCTTTTGGTGTTTTAGATATGAAGCCCTTGCCCATGCCTATGTCCTGATTGGTAATGCCTAGGTTTTCTTCTAGGGTTTTTATGGTTTTATGTCTAATATTTAAGTCTTTAATCCATCTTGAATTGATTTTTGTATAAAGTGTAAGGAAGGGATCCAGTTTCAGCTTTCTACATATGGCTAGCCAGTTTCCCAGCACCATTTATTAAATAGGGAATCCTTTCCCCATTGCTTGTTTTTCTCAGGTTTGTCAAAGATCAGATAGTTGTAGATATGTGGCATTATTTCTGAGGGCTCTGTTCTGTTCCATTGATCTATATCTCTGTTGTCGTACCAGTACCATGCTCTTTTGGTAACTGTAGACTTGTAGTATAGTTTGAAGTCAGGTAGTGTGATGCCTCCAGCTTTGTTCTTTTGGCTTATGATTGACTTGGTGATGTGGCTCTTTTTTGGTTCCATATGAACTTTGAAGTAGTTTTTTCCAATTCTGTGAAGAAAGTCATTGGTAGCTTGATGGGGATGGCATTGAATCTGTAAAGTGCCTTGGGCAGTATGGCCATTTTCAGGATATTGATTCTTCCCACCCATGAGCATGGAATGTTCTTCCATTTATTTGTATCCTCTTTTATTTCCTTGAGTAGTGGTTTGTAGTTCTCCTTGAAGAGGTCCTTCACTTCCCTTGTAAGATGGATTCCTAGGTATTTTATTCCCTTTGAAGCAATTGTGAATGGGAGTTCACTCATGATTTGGCTCTCTGTTTGTCTGTTGTTGGTGTGTAAGAATGCTTGTGATTTTTGTACATTGATTTTGTATCCTGAGACTTTGCTGAAATTGCTTATCAGCTTAAGGAGATTTTGGGCTGAGACAATGGGGTTTTCTAGATATACAATCATGTCGTCTGCAAACAGGGACAATTTGACTTCCTCTTTTCCTAATTGAATACCCTTTATTTCCTTCTCCTGCCTAATTGCCCTGGCCAGAACTTCCAACACTATGTTGAATAGGAGTGGTGAGAGAGGGCATCCCTGTCTTGTGCCAGTTTTCAAAGAGAATGCTTTCAGTTTTTGCCCATTCAGTATGATATTGGCTGTGGGTTTGTCATAGATAGCTCTTATTATTTTGAGATACGCCCCAACAATACCTAATTTATTGAGAGTTTTTAGCATGAAGTGTTGCTGAATTTTGTCAAAGGCTTTTTCTGCATCTATTGAGATAATCATGTGGTTTTTGTCTGTGGTTCTGATTATATACTGGATTACATTTATTGATTTGGGTATATTGAAACAGCCCTGCATCCCAGTGATGAAGCCCACTTAATCATGGTGGATAAGCTTTTTGATGTGCTGCTGGATTCGATTTGCCAGTATTTTATTGAGGATTTTTGCGTCAACGTTCATCCAGGATATTGGTCTAAAATTCTCTTTTTTGGTTGTGTCTTTGCCCGGCTTTGATATCAGGATGATGCTGGCCTCATACAATGAGTTAGGGAGGATTCCCTCTTTTACTATTGATTGGAATATTTTCAGAAGGAATAGTACCAGCTCTTCCTTGTACCTCTGGTAGAAATCGGCAGTGAATCAATCTGGTCCTTGACTTTTTTTGGTTGGTAAGCTATTGATTATTGCCACAATTTCAGCTCCTTTATTGGTCTATTCAGAGATTCATTTTCTTCCTTGTTTAGTCTTCGGAGAGTGTATGTGTCATGGAATTTATCCATTTCTTCTAGATTTTCTAGTTTATTTGCATAGATGTGTTTGTAGTATTCTCTGATGGTAGTTTGTATTTCTGAGGGATCGGTGGTGATATCCCCTTTATCATTTTTTATTGCATCTATTTGATTCTTCTCTCTTTTTTTCTTTATTAATCTTGCTAGTGGTCTTTCAATTTTGTTGATCCTTTCAAGAAACCAGCTCCTGGATTCATTAATTTTTTGAAGGGTTTTTTGTGTCTCTATTACCTTCAGTTCTGCTCTGATTTTAGTTATTTCTTGCCTTCTGCTAGCTTTTGAATGTGTTTGCTCTTGCTTTTCTAGTTCTTTTAATTATGATGTTAGGGTGTCAATTTTGGACCTTTCCTGCTTTCTGTTGTGGGCATTTAGTGCCATAAATTTCCCTCTACACACTGCTTTGAATGCATCCCAGAGATTCTGGTATGTTGTGTCTTGGTTCTCGTTGGTTTCAAAGAGCATCTTTATTTCTGCCTTCATTTTGTTATGTATCCAGTAGTCATTCAGGAGCAGGTTGTTCAGTTTCCATGTAGTTGAGCGGTTTTGAGTGAGATTCTTAATCCTGAGTTCTAGCTTGATTGCACTGTGAACTGAGAGATAGTTTGTTATAATTTCTGTTCTTTTACATTTACTAAGGAGAGCTTTACTTCCAACTATGTTGTCAATTTTGGAATAGGTGCAGTTTGTTGCTGAAAAAAATGTATATTCTGTTGATTTGGTGTGGAGAGTTCTGTAGATGTCTATTAGGTCCTCTTGGTGCAGAGCTGAGTTCAATTCCTGGGTGTCCTTGTTGACTTTCGGTCCCATTGATCTGTCTAATGTTGACAGTGGAGTGTTAAAGTCTCCCTTTATTAATGTGTGGGAGTCTAAGTCTCTTTGTAGGTCACTCAGGACTTGCTTTATGATTCTGGGTGCTCCTGTATTGGGTGCATATATATTTAGGATAGTTAGCTCTTCTTGTTGAATTGATCCCTTTACCATTATGTAATGGCCTTCTTTGTCTCTTTTGATCTTTGTTGGTTTAAAGTCTGTTTTATCAGAGACTAGGATTGCAACCCATGCCTTTTTTTGTTTTCCATTTGCTTGGTAGATCTTCCTGCATCCTTTTATTTTGAGGCTATGTGTGTCTCTGCACGTGAGATGGGTTTCCTGAATACAGCACACTGATGGGTCTTGACTCTTTATCCAATATGCCAGTCTGTGTCTTTTAATTGGAGCATTTAGTCCATTTACATTTAAAGTTAATATTGTTATGTATGAATTTGATCCTATCATTATGATGTTAGCTGGTTATTTTGTGTGATAGTTGATGCAGTCTCTTCCTAGTCTCCATGGTCTTTACATTTTGGCATGATTTTGCAGCAGCTGGGACCGGTTGTGCCTTTCCATGTTTAGCGCTTCCTTCAGGAGCTCTATTAGGACAGGCCTGGTGGTGACAAAATCTCTCAGCATTTGCTTGTCTGTAAAGTATTTTATTTCTCCTTCACTTATGAATCTTAGCTTGGCTGGATATTAAATTCTGGGTTGAAAATTCTTTTCTTTAAGAATGTTGAATATTGGCCCCTACTCTCTTCTGGCTTATAGAATTTCTGCTGAGAGATCCACTGTTAGTCTGATGGGCTTCCCTTTGACGGTAACCCGACCTTTCTCTCTGGCTGCCCTTAACGTTTTTTCCTCCATTTCAACTTTGGTGAATCTGACAGTTATGTGTCTTGGAGTTGCTCTTCTCGAGGAGTATCTTTGTGGCATTCTCCATATTTCCTGAGTCTGAATGTTGGCCTGCCTTGCTAGATTGTGGAAGTTCTCCTGGATAATATCCTGCAGAGTGTTTTCCAACTTGGTTCCATTCTCCCCGTCACTTTCAGATACACCAATCAGACATAGATTAGGTCTTTTCACAGAGTCCCATATTTCTTGGAGGCTTTGCTCGTTTCTTTTTATTCTTTTTTCTCTAAACTTCCCTTCTTGCTTCATTTCATTAATTTCATCTTCCATCACTGATATCCTTTCTTCCATTTGATCACATCGGCTCCTGAGGCTTCTGCATTCTTCACGTAGTTCTCAAGCCTTGGTTTTCAGCTCCATCAGCTCCTTTAAGCACTTCTCTGTATTGGTTATTCTAGTTATACATTCTTCTAAATTTTTTTCAGTTTTCATCTTCTTTGCCTTTGGTTTGAATATCCTCCCATAGCTCAGAGTAATTTGATTGTCTGAAGCCTTCTTCTCTCAGCTCATCAAGGTCATTCTCCATCCAGCTTTTATCCATTGCTGGTGAGGAACTGCGTTCCTTTGGAGGAGGAGAGGTGCTGTGCTTTTTAGAGTTTCCAGTTTTTCTGCTCTGCTTTTCCCCATCTTTTTGTTTTTTTCTAATTTTGGTCTTTGATGATGGTGATGTACAGATGGGTTTTTGGTGTGGATGTCCTTTCAGTTTGTTAGTTTTCCTACTAACCGACAGGACCCTCAGCTGCAGGTCTGTTGGAGTACCCAGCCGGCCGTGTGAGGTGTCAGTCTGCCCCTACAGTGGGGTGCCTCCCTCTTAGGCTGCTCGGCTGTCAGGGGTCAGGGACCCACTTGAGGAGGTAGTCTGCCAATTGTCAGATGTCCAGCTGCATGCTGGGAGAACAACTGCTCTCTTCAAAGCTGTCAGACAGGGACATTTAAGTCTGCAGAGGTTTCTGCTCTCTTTTTGTTAGTCTGTGCCCCGCCCCCAGAGGTGGAGCCTACAGAGGCAGGCAGGCCTCCTTGAGCTGTGGTGGGCTCCACCTAGTTCGAGCTTCTCAGCTGCTTTATTTACCTAAGCTAGCCTGGGCAATGGCGGGCGCCCCTCTCTCAGCCTCGCTGCCGCCTTGCAGTTTGATCTCAGACTGCTGTGCTAGCAATCAGTGAGACTCCGCAGGTGTAGGACCCTCTGAGCCAGGTGCAGGATACAATCTCCTGGTGCACCGTTTTTTAAGCCCTTCAGAAAAGCACAGTATTCGGGTTGGAGTGACCCGATTTTCCAGGTGCCCTCTGTCACCCCTTTCTTCGAGTAGGAAAGGGAACTCCCTGACCCCTTGTACTTCCCGAGTGAGGCAATGCCTCGCCCTTCTTCAGTTCACGCACGGTGAGCGCATCCACTGACCTGCGGCCACTGTCTGGAACTCCTAGTGAGATGAACCTGGTACCTCAGGTGGAAATGCAGAAATCACCTGTCTTTTGCATAGCTCATGCTGGGAGCTTTAGACCAGAGCTTTTCCTATTCGGCTATCTTCAGTTCACACTTTTTATAGAACCTGCAAGTGGTATTTTGTGTGCTTTTTGCCCATGGTGGAAAAGGAAATATCTTCAAATAACAAAATTAACAGAAGCTTTCTCAAAAACTTCTTCATTATGTGTGCATTCAACAAAGAGTGTTGAATCTATCTTTTGATTGAGCAGTTTTGAGTCTCTCTTTTCGTAGAATTTGCAAGTGGATATTTGGAGCACTGTGAGGCTAACTGGAAAATCAAATATGTTCACATAAAAACTACAGAGAAGCATTCTGACAAACTTCTTTGTGATGTGTGCATTGAACACACAGAGATGAACCAATCTTTTGATTGAGCAGTTTTGAATCTCTCTTTTTGTAGAAATTACAAGTGGATGTTCAGAGATCTTGGAGGCCTATTGTGGAAAAGGGAATATCTTCAAATAAAAACTACACAGAAGCATTCTGAGAAACTTATTTGTGAGATGTGCATTGAACTCACAGAGATGAACCTATCTTTTGATTTAGCAGTTTTGAATCTCTCATTTTCAGAATCTTCAAGTGGATGCTTGGAGAGCTTTGAGGCCTATTGTGGAAAAAGGAAATATCTTCACACAAAAACTACACAGAAGCATTCTGAGAAACTTCTTTGCGACGTGTGCATTCAACTCACGGAATTGAAATTGTCTTCTGATTGAGCAGTTTTGGATTTCTCTTTTTGTAGAATCTGCAAGTGGATATTTGGAGCCATTTACGCCCTATGGTGGAAAAGGAAATATCTTCAAATAAAAACTACACAGAAGCATTAAGAGAAACTTCTTTGTGATGTATGCTTTCAACTAACAGAGTTGAACCTATCTTTTGAATGAGCAGTTTTGAATCTCTCTTTTTGGAGAATCTGCAAGTGGATATTTGGAGCCCTTTGAGGCCTATGGTGGAAAAGGAAATATCTTCAAATAAAAATTACACAGGAGCATTCTCAGAAACTTCTTCGTGATGTGTGCATTCAACTCACTGTGTTGAACCTATCTTTTGATGGGGCAGTTTTTAATCTCTCTTTTTGTAGTATCTGCAAGTGGATATTTGGAGTGCTGTGAGGTCTACTGTGGAAAATCAAATATGTTCACCTAACGACTACACAGAAGCATTCTGAGAAACTTCTTTGTGATGTGTGCATTCAACACAAAGGGTTGAACCTATCTTTTGATTGAGCAGTTTAGAATCTCTCTTTTTTAGAATCTGCAAGTGGATATTTGGAGTGCTGTGAGGCCTACTGTGGAAAATTAAATATGTTCTCATAAAAACTATACAGAATCATTATGAGAATCTCCTTTGATGTCTACATTCAACTCACAGAGTTGAACTTATCTTTTCATTGAGCAGTTTTGAAACACTCTTTTTATACAATCTACAAGTGGATATTTGGAGCCCTTTGCACCCTATGGTGTAAAAGGACATATCTTCCGATAAAAACTACCCAGAAGCATTCTCAGCAACATCTTCGTGATGTATACATTCAAGTCACAGAGTTGAACCTATCTTTTGATTTTACTGTTTAGAATCTCTCTTTTCGTAGACTCTGCAAGTGGATATTTGGAGTGCTGTGAAGCCTACTGAGGAAAATCAAATATGTTCTCATAAAATCTACACAGAAGCATTCTGAGAAACTACTTTGGGATGTGTGCACTGAACTCACAGAGTTGAACCTATCTTTTGATTGAGCAGTTGAGCAGTATTGAATCTCTCTTTTTTCAGAATCTGCACGTGGCTGTTTGGAGAGCTTTGAGGCCTATTGTGGAAAAGGAAATATCTTCACGTAAAAACTACACTGAAGCATTCTGAGAAACTTTATGTGAAGTGTGCATTCAACTCTCAGACTTGAACTTATCTTCTCATTGAGCACTTTTGAATCTCTCTTTGTAGAATCTGCAAGTGGATATTTGGAGTGCTGTGATGCCTAATGTGGAAAATCAAATACGTTCACATAAAAACTACACAGAAGTATTCTGAGAAACTTCTTTGTGATGTGTGCATTCAACTCACAGAGCTGAACCTATCTTTTGATTGAGCAGTTTTGAATCTCCCTTTTTGCAGAATGTGCATATGGATATTTGGAGCCCCTTTTGACCTATGGTGGAAAAGGAAGTACCTTCAAAGAAGAACTACACAGAAACATTCTGAGAAACTTCTTTGTGATGTGTGCATTCATCTCACAGAGTTGATCCTATCTTTTGATTGAGCTGTTTTGAATCTCTCTTTTTGCAGAATCTACATGTGGATATTTTGAGCCCTTTGTGGACTACTGTGGAAAAACAAATATCTTCATATAAAAACTACACAGAAGCATTCTGAGAAACTTCTTTGGTATATTTGAATTCAACTCATAGAGTTGAACCTATCTTTTGATAGAGAAGTTTTGAATCTCTCTTTTTGCAGGATCTGTATGTGGATATTTGAAGCCCTTTGCAGCCTATGGTGGAAAAGGAAATATCTTTAAATAAAAACAACACAGAAATATTCTGAGAAACTTCTTTTTGAAACTTTCTTCTGATTGAGCAGTTTTGAAACTGTCTTTTTGTAGGATCTGCATGTGGATATTTGGAGCCCTTTGTGGCCTATTGTGGAAAAGGAGATATCTTTACATAAAAACTACACAGAAGCATTCTGAGAAAGTTCTTTGTGATGTGTGCATTCATCTTACAGAGATGAACTTTCTTTTGATTGAGCAGTTTGGAAACACTCTTTCTGTAGAATCTGCGAGTGGATATTTGAAGTGCTTTGAGTCCTATAGTAGAAACGGAAATGTCTTCACATAAAAACTACACAGTAGCATTCTCAGAAACTTCTTTGTGATGTTTGCATTCAACTCAAATAGTCGAAACTATCTTTCGATTGAGCAGTTTTGAATCACTCTTTTTGTAGGATCTGCAAGTAGATATTTGGTGCCCTTTGCAGCCTATTTTGGAAAGGGAAATATCTTCACATAAAAACTACACAGAAGCATTCTGAGAAACTTCTTTGTGATGTGTGCATTCATCTCACAGAGTTGAACCTTTCTTTTGACTCAGCAGTTTTGAAACATTCTTTTTGTAGAATGTGCATGTGCATATTTGGAGTGCTTTTAGACCTATTGTAGAAAAGGAAATATCTTCACATAAAAACTACACAGAAGCATTCTGAGAAACTTCTTTGTGATCTGTGCATTCATCTCACACAGTTGAACCTTTCTTTTGATTGAGCAGCTTTGAAACACTCTTGTTGTAGAATCTACAATTGCATATTTGGAACGCTTTGTGGGCTATGATGAAAAAAGAAATATATTCACATAAACACTACACAGAAGCATGCTTAGAAACACTTTTGTGATGTATGCATTCATATCACGGAGTTGAACCTACCTTTTGATTCAGCTGTTTTGAATCTCTCTTTTTGTAGAATCTGCAGGAGTATATTTGGAGCCCTTTGCAGCCTATTTTGGAAAAGGAAATATTTTCACAAAGAAAATACACAGAAGCATTCTGAGAAACTTCTTTGTGGCGTGTGCATTCATATCACAGAGTTGAACCTTTCTTTTGAATAAGCAGTTTGGAAACACTATTTTTATAGAATCTGCAAGTGGATATTTGAAGCGCTTCGAGGATTATGGTTGAAAAGGTAATATCTTTACTTAAAAGCGACACAGAAGCATTCTCAGAAACTTCTTCATGATGTGTGGATTAATCTCACAGTGTTGAACTTTTTAAACTGAGCTGTTTTGAAACAATGTTTTTGGAAAACTTTCACATGCATATTTGGTGGGCTTGGAGGCCTATTATGGAAAAGGAAATATCTTCACATAAAAACTACACAGAAGCATTCTGAGAAACTTCTTTGTGATGTGTCCATTCATCTCACAGAGTTGAACATTTATTTTGATTGAGCAGTTTTGAAACACTCTTTTTGTAGAATCTGCAAGTGGACATTTGGAGTGCTATCAGGCCCATGTTGGAAAAAGAAATATCTTCACATAAAAACTACACAGAAGCATTCTGAGAAACTTCTTTTTGATGAGTGCATTCAACTCTCAGAGTTGAACCTATCTTTTGATAGAGCAGTTTTGAAACTCTCTTTTTGAAGAACTGCAGGGGAATATTTGGAGCCCTTTCTAGCCTATTGTGGAAAAGGAAATAAGTTCCCCAAAAAACTACACAGAAGCATACTGAGAAACTTCTCTGTGATGTGTAAATTCAACTCACAGTGTTGAACCTATCTTTTCATAGAGCAGATTTGAAACTCTCTTTTTGTAGAATCTGTAATTGGATATTTGGAGCGCTCTGCGGCCTATGGTGGAAAAGGAAATATCTTCACATAAAAACTACACAGAAGCATTCTCAGAAACTACTTTATGATGTGTGTATTCATCTCACAGAGTTCAATCTTTCTTTTGATTGAGCAGTTTTGAAACACCCTTCTTGCAGAATCTGCAAGTGAATTTTTGGAGCGCTTTGTGGCCTGTTTTGGAAAAGGAAATATTTTCACATAAAAACTGTACAGAAGCATTCTGAGAAACTTATTTTCAATGTGTGCACTAATCTCACAGAATTGAACCTTTCTTTTGATTGGGCAGTTTGGAAACACTCTTTTTGGAGAATATGCACGTGGATATTTGGAGCGCTTTGAGGCCTATGTTGGAAAAGGAAATATCTTCACACAAAAGCTACACAGAAGCATTCAGAGAAACTTCTTTGTGATGGGCGCATTCAATTGATGGAGTTGAACCTATCTTTTGAATGAACAGTTTTGAAACTCTGTTTTTTGTATAATCTGCAAGAGGATATTTGGAGACCTTTGTGACCTACGGTGAAAAAAGAAATATCTTCATTTAAAAACTACACAGAAGCATTCTGAGAAACACCTTTGTGATCTATGCCTTCATCTCACAGAGTTCAAATTTTCTTTTGATGAGCAGTTTTCAAACACTCTTTTTGTAGAATCTGCCAGTGGATATTTGCAGCTCTTTGAGGCCTATTGCTGAAAAGGAAATATCTTCCTATAAAAACTACACAGAAGATTTCTGAGAAACTTCTTTGTTATGTGTGTATTAATCTCACTGAGTTGAACCTTTCTTTTGATTCAGCAGTTTGGAAACACTCTTTTTGTAGAATGTGCAACTGGATAATTGGAGCACTTTGATGCCTATTGTCTAAAAGGAAATATCTTCACACAGAAACTACACAGAATGATTCTGAGAAACTTCTTTGTGATGTGTGCAATCAACTCACATTGTTGAACCTATCTTTTGATTAAGCAGTTTTGAATCTCTCTTTTTGTAGAATCTGCAAGAGGATATTTGGAGCCCTATGCGGACTATTTCGGAAATTGAAATATCTTCACATAAAAACCACACAGAAGCATTCTGAGAAACTCCTTTGTGATGTGTACATTCATCTCAGAGAGTTGAAATTTTCTTTTGATTGAGCAGTTTTGAAGCACTCCTTTTATACAATCTGGAAGGGGATATTTTAAGCAATTTGAGGCCTACAGTGGAAAAGGAAATATCTTCCCATAAAAGCTACATGGAAGCATTCTCAGAAACTTCTTTGTGATGTGTGCATTTGCCTCACAGAGTTAAAGCTTTCTTTTGATTGAGCAGTTTTGAAACAATCTTTTTGTAGAGTTTGCAAGTGGATATTTGGAGTGCTTTGAAGCCTATTGTAGAAAAGGAATTATCTACTCATGAAAACTACACAGAAGCATTCTGAGAAACTTGTTGTGATGTGTGCCTTCATCACACAGAACTGAAACTTTCTTTTAATTGAGCAGCTTTGAATCTTTCTTTTTGTAGAATCTGCAAGTGGATAACTAGAACCCTTGTGGCCTATTTTGGAAGGGAATTATCTTCCATAAAAACTACACAGAAGCATTCTGAGAAACTTCTTTGTGATGTGTGCATTTATCTCACTGAGTTAAACCTTCCTTTTGATTGACCATTTTGGAAACACTCTATGTAGAGTGTGCAAGTGGATATTTGGAGGGATTTGAGGCCTATAGGGAAAAGGAAATATATTCACATAAAAATTACACAGAAGCATTCTGAGAAACTTCTGTGTGATGTGTGCCTTCATCTAACAGGGTTGAACTTTTCTTTCGACTGAGAAGTTTTGAAACACTCTCTTTGTAGAATCTGCAAGAGGATATTTGGAGCAGTTTGAGGCCTAACGTGAAAAGGTAATATCTTCACATAAAAACTACACAGAAGCATTCTGAGAAAC
Source organism: Pongo pygmaeus (assembly GCF_028885625.2). Classification (NCBI taxonomy): domain Eukaryota; kingdom Metazoa; phylum Chordata; class Mammalia; order Primates; family Hominidae; genus Pongo; species Pongo pygmaeus. Next base: position 8,179,567 of record NC_072386.2, on the reverse strand, counting down.
TTCTTCATGATATCAACATTCATCTCACAGAGTTGAACGTTTCCTTTGATTGAGGAATTTGGAAACCCTCTTTATGTAGGATCCACAAAAGTATATTTGGAGTTCTTTGAGTTCTATTGTGGAAAAGGAAATATCTTCAAATAAAAATTACAGAGAGCCATTCTGAGAAAATTCTTTGTGATGTGTGCATTCATCTCACAGAGTTGAAACTTTGTTTTGATTGAGCAGTTTTGAAACATCCTTTTTATAGAATCTGCAAGTGGATATTTGAAGGGCTTTGAGGCCTACTGTGGAAAAGGAAATATCTTCACATAAAAACTACACAGAAGCATTCTGAGAAACTTCCTTGTGAGGTGTGTATTCATCCACAGAGTTGAAGTTTTCTTTTGATTGATCAGTTTTGAAACACTGTTTTTGTATAATCTGCAAGTAGATATTTGGAGCACTTTGAGGCCTATGGTGGAAACAGAAATATCTTCACATAAAAACTACACAGAAGCATTCTGAGAAACTTCTTTGTGATGTGTGTATTCTTCTCACAGAGTTGATCTTTTCTTTTGATGTAGCAGTTTTGTAACACTCTTTTTTTAGTATCTGCAAGTGGATATTTGAAGCGCTTTGAGTAATATTGTGGAACAATAAATATCTTCACATAAAAACTACAAAGAAACATTCTGAGTAACTTCCTTGTGATGTGTGCATTCATTTCACAGAGTTGAACTTTTCTTTTGATTAAGCAGTTTTGAAACACTCTTTTTGTAGAATCTGCAGGTGGATATTTGGAGCACTTAGAGGCCTATGGTGGAAAAGGAAATTTCCTTACATAAAAGCAACACAGAAGCATTCTGAGAAACCCCTTTTTATATGTGCATTCATCTCCAAGAGTTGAATTTTTCTTTTGATTGGGCAGTTTATAAACACTCTTTTTGTAGAATCTGCAAGTGAATATTTGTAATGCTTAAATACCTGTTGTGGAAAAGGAAATATATTCACATAAAACTACACAGAAGCATCCTGAGAGACATCTTTGTGATGTGTGCATTCATCTGACAGAGTTGAACTTTTCTTTTGATTGAGCAGTTTTGAAACACTCTTTCTGTAGAATCTGCAAGTGGATATTTGGTGCTCTTTGAGGCTTATGATGGATAAGGAAATATCTTCACATAATAACTACAAAGAAGCATACTGAGAAACAGTTTTGAGATGTGTGCATTCAACTCACAGAGTTGAATTTATCTTTTGACAGGGCAGTTTTGAAACTCTCTTTTTGTAGAATCTGCAAGTGGATATTTGGAACCCTTTGCAGCCTATGGTGGAAAAGGAAATATCTTCCAATGAAAACTCTACAGAAACATTCTGAAAAACATCTTTGTGATGTGGGCATTCATCTCACGGAGTTCAGCCTTTCATTTGATTGAGCAGTTTTGAAACATTATTTTGCAGAATCCAGAAGTGGATATTTGGAGCTCTTTGAGGCCCATTGTGGAAGAGGAAATATCTTCACATGAAAACTACACAGAAGCATTATAAGAAATTCCTTTGTGATGTGTGCATTCATCTCACAGAGTGGAACTTTTCTTTCGATTGAGCAGCTTTGAAACACTCTTTTTGTAGAATCTGCGAGTCAATATTTGGAGCACATTGAGGCCTATTGTGGAAAAGGAAATATCTTCACAAAAAACAACATGCAAGAATTCTGAGAATCTTCTTTGTAATGTGAGCATTCATCTCACAAGTTGAAACTAACTTTTGATAGTGTAGTTTTGAAACTCTTTTTTTGCAAAATCTACAAGTGGATATTTGAGCCATTTGCAGCCTATGGTGGAAAAGGAAATATCTTCACATAAAAACAACACAGAAGCTTTCTGAGAAACTTCTTTTTGATGTGTGCATTCATCTCACAGAGTTGAAACTTTCTTTTTGTGGAGCAGTTTTTAAACGCTCTTTTTGTAGAATCCCCAAGTGTATATTTGGAGCGCTTGGAGGTATACTGTGGAAAAGGATTTGTCTTCAAATAAAACTACACAAAATCATTCTGAGAAACTTCTTGTGTTGTGTGCATTCATCTCACAGAGTTGTAACTTTCATTTGATTAAGCAGTTTTGAAACACTCTTTTTGTAGAACTTCCAAGTGGATATTTTGAGCGCTTTGAGGCCTATGGTGGAAAGGGAAATATCTTCACATAAAAATTACACAGAAGCATTCAGAGAAACTTCTTTGTGATGTATTCATTCATCCCACAGAGTTGAACCTTTCTTTTGATTGAGTAGTTTTGAAAAACTTTTTTGTAGAATCCGCAAGTGGACATTTGAAGTGCTTTGAGGCCTATTGTGGAAAAGGAAATATCTTCACATAAAAACTACACAGAAGCTTTCTGAAAAACTTCTTTGTGATGTGTGCCTTAATCTTGTGGAGTTTAAATTTTCTTTTGATTGAGCAGTATGGAAACACTTTTTTTTGTGGAAAATGCAAGTGGATATTCAGAGCACTTTGTGGCCTATGGTGGAAAAGGAAGTATCTTCACATAAAAACTAGACAGAACCATTTGGAGAAACTTCTTTGTGATGTGTGCATACATCTTCCAGAGTTGAACCTTTCTTTTGAATGAGCAGTTTTGAAACACTCTTTTTGTAGAATCGTCAACTGGATATTTTGAATGCTATGAGATCTTTGTTGGGCTAGGAAATATCTTCACATAAAAACTAGACAGAAGCATTCTGAGAAACTTCTTTGTATATGAGCACTCAACTCACAGAGTTGAGCATTTCTTTTCATTCAGCAGTTTGGAAACAATCTTTTTGTAGTATCTGCAAATGGATATTTGGAGCGCTTTGAGGCCTATATTGGAAAAGGAGATATCTTCACATAAAAACTAGACAGAAGCATTCTGAGAAACTTCTTTGTGATGTGTGCATTCATCTCATAGATTTGAACTTCTATTTTGATTGAGCAGTTTTTAAACACTCTTTTTCTATGATCTGCATGTGGATATTTGGAGTGCTTTGAGGCCTTGGGTGGAATAGGAAATGTCTTCACATAAAAAGTAGACAGATGCATTCTGAGAAACTTCTTTTTTTTATTGTACTTTAAGATTTATGGTAGATGTGCACAATGTGCAGATTAGTTACATATGTATACATGTGCCATGCTGGTGTGCTGCCCGCATTAAGTCCTCATTCAGCATTAGGTATATCTCCTAATGCCATCCCTCCACCCTCCTTCCACCGCGCAGCAGTCCCCAGAGTGTGATGTTCCCCTTCCTGTGTCCTTGTGTTCTCATTGTTCAATTTCCACCTATAAGTGAGAACATGCGGTGTTTGGTTTTTTGTCCTTTCAATAGTTTACTGAGAATTATGATTTCCAATTTCATCCATGTCGCTGCAAAGGGCATGAACTCGTCATTTTTTATGGCTACATAGTATTCCATGGTGTATATATGCCACATTTTCTTAATCCAGTCTATTACTGTTGGACATTTCAGTTGGTCCCAAGTCTTTGCTATTGTGAATAGTTCCACAATAAACATATATGTGTGCATGTGTCTTTATAGCAGCATGATTTATATTTGTTTGCATATATACCCAGTAATGGGATGGCTGGGTCAAATGGTATTTCTAGTTCTAGATCCCTGAGGAATAGCCACACTGACTTCCACAATTGTTGAATCCATTTACAGTCCCACCAACAGTGTAAAAGTGTTCTTATTTCTCCACATCCTCTCCAGCACCTGTTGTTTCCTGACCTTTTAATGAATGCCATTCTAACTGGTGTGAGATGGTATCTCATTGTGGTTTTGATTTGCATTTCTCTGATGGCCAGTGATGGTGAGCATTTTTTCACGTTTTTTGGCTGCGTAAATGTCTTCTTTTGAGAAGTGTCTGTTCATGTCCTTTGACCACTTTTTGATGGGGTTGTTTCTTTTTATCTTGTAAATTTGTTTTAGTTCATTGTAGATTCTGGATATTAGCCCTTTCTCAGATGAGCATGTTGTGAAAATTATCTCCCATTTTGTAGGTTGCCAGTTCACTGTAATGGTAGTTTCTTTTGCTCTGTAGAAGCTATTTAGTTTAGTTAGATCCCATTTGTCAAATTTGACATTTGTTGCCATTGCTTTTGGTGTTTTAGACATGAAGTCCCTGCCCATGCCTATATCCTGAATGGTAATGCCTAGGTTATCATCTAGGGTTTTTATGGTTTGGATTCACAGCTGAATTCTACCAGAGGTAAAAGGAGGAACTGGTACCATTCCTTCTGAACCTATTCCATTCAATAGAAAAAGAGGAAATCCTCCCTAACTCATTTTATGAGGCCAGCATCATCCTAATAACAAAGCTTGGCAGAGACAGAACAAAATAAGGGAATTTTAGACCAATATCCTAGATGAACATTGATGCAGAAATCCTCAATAAAATACTGGCAAACAGAATCCAGCAACACATCAAAAAGCTTATCCACCATGATCAAGTGGGCTTCATCCCTGGGATGCAAGGCTGGTTCAATATACACAAATCAATAAAAGTAATTCAGCATATAAACAGAACCGAAGACAAAAACCACGTGATTATCTCAATAAATGCAGAAAAGGCCTTTGACAAAATTCAACAACCCTTCCTGCTAATAACTTTCAATAAATTAGGTATTGATGGGACGTATCTCAAAATAATAAGAGCTATCTATGACAAACCCACAGCCAATATCATACTGAATGGGCAAAAACTGAAAGCATTCTCTTTGAATACTGGCACAAGACATGGATGCCCTCTCTCACCACTCCTATTCAACATAGTGTTGGAAGTTCTGGCCAGGGCAATTAGGCAGGAGAAGGAAATAAAGGGTAATCAATTAGGAAAAGAGGAAGTCAAATTACCCTGTTTGCAGAAGACATGATTGTATATCTAGAAAACCCCATTCTCACAGCCCAAAATCTCCTTAAGCTGACAAGCAAATTCAGCAAAGTCTCAGGATACAAAATCAATGTACAAAAATCACAAGCATTCTTATACACCAATAACAAACAAACAGAGAGCCAAATCATGAATGAATTCCCATTCACAATTGCTTAAAACAGAATAAAATACATAGGAATCCAACTTAAAAGGGACATGAAGGAACTCTTCAAGGAGAACTACAAACCACTGCTTAATGAAATAAAAGAGGAAACAAAGAAATGGAATATCATTCCATGCTCATGGGTAGGAAGAATCAATATCATGAAAATGGCCATATTGCCCAAGGAAATTTATAGATTCAATGCCATCCCCATCAAGCTACCAATGACTTTCTTCACAGAATTGGAGAAATCTACTTTAAAGTTCACATGGAATCAAAAAAGATCCTGCATCGCCAAGTCAATCCTAAGCCAAAAGAACAAAGCTGGAGGCATCATGCAACCTGACTTCATACTACAAGGCTACAGTAACCAAAACAGCATGGTACTGGTACTAAAACAGAGATATAGATCAATGGAACAGAACAGAGTCCTCAGAAATAACACTGCATATCTACAAATATCTGATCATTGACAAATCTGAGAAAAACAAGCAAAGCTGAAAGGATTGCCTACTTAATAAATGGTGCTGGGAAAACTGGTTAGCCATATGTAGAAAGCTGAAAATGGATCCCTTCCTTACACCTTATACAAAAATTAATTCAACATGGATTAAAGACTTAAACGTTAGACCTAAAACCGTAGAAACTACTTTTTGATGTGTGCATTCAAATCACAGTGTTGAACTTTTCTTTTGATTGAGCAGTTTTTAAACACTCTTTTTGTAGAATCTGCAATTTGATATCTGGAGCGCTTTGAGGCCTACGGTGGAGAAGGAAATATCTTCACATAAAAACTAGACAGAAGCCTTCTGAGAAACTTCCTTGTGATGTTTGCATTCATCTCACACAGCTGAAACTTTCTTTTGATTGAGCAGTTTTGAACAACTCCTTTTGCATAATCTGCAATTGGATATTTGGAGCACTATGTGGCCTATGGTGGAAAAGGAAATATCTTCGCATAAAAACTAGACACAAGCATTCTGAGAAACTTCTTCATGATGTGTGCATTCAACGCACAGAGTTGAACCTTTCATTTGATTGAGCAGTTTTGATATACTCTTCTAGAATCTGCAAGTGGCTATTTGGAGTGCTTTGCAGCCTATAGTGGAAAAGGAAACATCTTCACATTAAAACTACACAGAAGCATTCAGAGAAACTTCATTTTGATGTGAGCATTCAACTCACAGAGTTGAACCTTTCCTTTTATTGAGCAGTTTGAAAACAGTCTTTTTGTAGTATCTGCAAATGGATATTTGGAGTGCTTTGAGGCCTACAGTTTAAAAGGAAATATCTTCACATAAAAACTAGACAGAAGGATTCAGAGAAACTTCTTTGTGATGTGTGCATTCATCTCACAGATTTGAAACTTTCTTTTTATTGAGCAGTTGAGACACTGTTTTTGTAGAATCTGCAAGTGGATATTTGGACAGCTTTGCGACCTATAGTGGAAAAGGAAATATCTTCACATAAAAACTACACAGAAGCATTCAGTGTAACTTCTTTGCGATATGTGCATTCATCTCACGGAGTTGAAACTTTCTTTTGATTCAGCAGTTTTGAAGCACTCTTTTTGTGGAATCTGCTAGTGGATATTTGGAGTGCATTGAGGCCTAGGATGGAAAAGGAAATATCTTCACTTAAAAACTAGACACAAGCATTCTGAAAAACTTCTTTGTGACGTGTGAATTCATCTCACAGAGTTGAACATTTCTTTTGATTGAACAGTTTGGAAACAGTCTTTTGGTAGTATCTGCAATTGGATATTTGGAGTGCTTTGAAGCATATAGTGGAAAAAGAAATATCTTCACATAAAAACTAGACAGAAGCATTCTGAGAAACTTCGTTGTGATGTGTGCATTCAACTCACATAGTTGAATATTTCCTTTGATTGCACAATTTGGAAACAGTCTTTTGTCGTATCTGCAAATGGATATTTGGAGAGCTTTGAGGACTATGGTGGGAAAGGAAATATCTTCAAATAAAAACTAGATAGAGGCATTCTGAGAAACTTCTCTGTGATGTGAGCATTCATCTCACAGAGGTAAACCTTTCTTTTGACAGAGCAGTTTTGAAACACTCTTTTGGTCGAATCCGCAAGAGGTTATTTGGAGCACTTTGAGGCCCATGGTGGAAAAGGAAATAACATCACATAAACACTAGACAGAAGCATTCTGAGAAAATACCATGTGATGTCTGCATTCCTGTGAAAGAATTCAACATTTCTTTGGTTTGAGGACTTTTGAAACACTCTTTTTGTAGAATCCACAATTGGATACTTGGAGAGCTTTGAAACCTATGGTGGAAAAAGAAATATCTTCACATAAAAACTAGACAGAAGAAATCTGAGAAACTTCTTCGTGATGTGTGCATTCACTCACAGGGTTGAAACTTTCTTTTGATTTAGCAGTTTGTAAACAGTATTTTTGTAGTATATGCAAATGGTTATTTGCGGTGCTTTGAGGCCTATAGAGGAAAATGAAATATCTTTACATAAAAACTAGACAGAAGAATTCTGAGAAACTTCTTTGTGATGCATGCATTCAATTCACAGAGATGAAACTTTCTTTTGATTGAGCAGTTTTGAAATCCTTTTTCATAGATACTGCAAGTGGATATTTGGAGACCTTTGAGCCCTTTGGTGGAAAAGGAAATATCTTCACATAAAAATTAGACAGAAGCATTCTGAGAAATTTCTTTGTGATGTTTGCATTCATCTCACAGAGTTGAACCTTTTTTTTGATTGAGCAGTTTTGAAACACTCTTTTTGTAAAATCTGCAAGTGGATGTCTGGAGCGCATTGGGGCCTATGGTGGAAAAGGAAACATCTTCACATAAAAACTACACAGAAGTAATCTGAGAAACTTCTTTCTGATGTGCGCATTCAACTCACAGAGTTGAAACATTCTTTTGATTGAGCAGTTTTGAAGCACACTTTCTGTAGAATCTGCAAGTGGATATTTGGAGAGATTTGAGGCCTACAGTGGAAAGGGAAATACCTTCATATAAAAACTTGACAGAGGCTTTCTGAGAAGCTGGCTTTAATGTATACATTCATCTCACACAGTTGAACTTTTCTTTTGTTTAAGCAGTATTGAAACACTCTTTTTATAGAATCTGCAGGTGGATACTTGGAGGGCTTTGAGGTCTATGGTGGAAAAGGAAATATCCTCACATAAAAACAAGACAGAAGCATTCTGAGAAATTTCCTTGTGATGTGTGTATTCAGCTGACACAGTTGAACCATTATTTTGATTGAGCAGTATGGAGACAATCTTTTGGTAGTTTCTGAAACTGGATACTTGGAGCGCTTTGAGGCCTATGGTGGAAAAGGAAATATCTTCACATAAAAACTAGACAGAAGCATTCTGAGAAACTTCTTTGTGAAGTGTGCATTCAATTCATAGAGTTGAAACTTTCTTTAGGTTGAGCAGTTTTGAAACACTCTTTTTGTAGAATCTGCAAGTGGATATTTGGAGCACTTTGTGGCCTCTAGTGGAAAACAAAATATCTTCACATAAATACTACAAAGAAGCATTCTGAGAAACTTCTTTGTGACGTGCACATTCATCTCACAGAGTTGAACCTTTCTTTTGATTGAGCAGTTTTGAAACACTCCTTTTGTAGAGTCTGAAAGAGCTTATTTGCAGTGCTTTGGGTGCTAAGGTGGAAAATAAATACCTTAACATAAAAACTAGACAGAAGCATTCACAGAACCTTGTTTGTGATGTGTGCATTCATCGCACAGAGTGGAACTTTACTTTTGATTGAGCAGTTTTGAAACACTATTTTTGTAGAATCTGCAAGTGGATATTTGGAGCGTTTTGAGGCCTAAGGTGGAAAAGGTAATATCTTCACATAAAAACTAGATAGAAGTATTCTGAGAAACATCTTAGTGATGTGTGCATTCATCTCACAGAGTAGAACCTTTCTATATATTGAGGAGTTTTGAAACCCTCTTTTTATGGATTCTGCATGTGGGTATTTGGGGTGCTTTGCAGCCCATGGTGAAAAAGGAAATATCTTTACATAAAAACTAGACAGAAGCATTCTGAGAGACTTCTTTGTGATGTTTGCATTCATCTCACAGAGTTGAACCTTACTTTTGATTGAGCAGTTTTGAAACACTCTTTTTGTAGAATCTGCAACTTGATATTTTTAGCAATTTGTGGCGTATGGTGGAAAAGGAAATAACTTCACACAGAAACTAGACAAAAGTGTTCTGAGAAACTTCTTAGTGATATGTGCATTCAACTCACAGAGTTGAACCTTTCTTTTGATTGAGCAGTTTAGAAACACACTTTTTGTAGAAACTGCAAGTGGATATTTGGAGAGATTTGCAGCCTATGGTGAAAAAGGAAATATTTTAACATATAAACTAGACAGAAGCATTCTGAGAAACCTCTTTATAATGTGTGCATTCATCTCACAAAGTTGAAATTTTCTTTTGATTCAATAGTTTTGAAACACTCCTTTGTAGAATCTGCAAGTGGTTATTTCAAATGCTTTGAGGTCTTTGGTGGAAAAGGAAATATCTTCATTTAAAAGCTAAACAGAAGCATTCTGAGAAACTTCATTGTGATGTGTGCCTTCATCTCACAGAGTTGAAACTTTCTTTTGATAGAGCAGTTTTCAAACACTCTTTTTGGAGGGTCTGCAAGTGGATATTTCGATCGATTTGAGGCCTACGATGGAAAAGGAAACATCTTCACTTAAAAACAAGACAGAGGCATTCTGAGAAATTTCTTTGTGATGTGTGCATTCATCTCACAATGTTGAACACTGCTTTAGATACAGCAGTTTTGAAACACTCTTTTTGTAGAATCTGCAAATAGATAGGGGCCTAAGGTGCAAAAGAAATATCTTCACATAAACACCAGACAGAAGCATTCTGAGACACAACTTTGTGATGTGTGCATTCATCTCTCCAGGCTCAACCTTTAATTTGATTGAGCAGATTTGAAACACTCTTTTTGTAGAACCTGCAAGTGGATATTTCGAGTTCTTTGTGGCCTCTAGTGGAAAGGGGAATATCTTCACATGATAATTAGACAGAAGCATTCTGAGAAACTTCTTTGTGATGTGTGCATTCATCTCACAGATTTAAACGATTATTTTGATTGAGCAGTTTTGAAACACTCTTTTTGTAGAATCTGCAAGTTGATAATTGGAGTGCTCTGAGGCCTATGGTGGAAAAGGAAATATCTTCACATAAAAACTAGACAGAAGCATTCTGAGAAACTTCTTTGTGATGTGTTCATTCATCTCATGGAGTTGAGCCTTTCTTTTGATTGAGCAGTTTTGAAATACTCTTTTTGTAGAATTTGCAAGTGGATATTTTGAGGGCATTGAGACCTATGGTGGAAAAGGAAATATCTTCACACAAAAATTAGAAACATTCTGAGAATCTGCTCTGTGATGTGTGTGTTCATCTCACAGAGTTGAAGATTTCTTTTGACTGAGCAGTTTTGAAACACTCTTTATAGAATCTGCTGGGGATATTTGGAAAGCTTTGGGGCCAATGGTGGAAAATGAAATATCTTCACATAAAAACTACACAGAAGCTTTCTGAGAAACTTCTTTGTGATGTGTGCATTCATCTCACAGAGGTGAACTTTTCTTTTGATTGAGCGGTTTTGAAAAACTCTTTTTGCAGAATCTGCAAATGTGTATTTGGAGCGCTTTGTAGACTATTGTGGAAAAGGAACTATCTTCACATAAAATCTAGGCAGAAGCATTCTGAAAAACCTCTTTGTGATGTGTGCATTCATCTCACAGAATTGAACCTCTCTTTTCATTGAACAGTTTTGAAACACTCTTTTTGTGGAATCTGTAAATGGATATTTGGAGCGCTTTGAGGCCTATGGTGGAAAAGAAATATCTTCACATAAAAACTTCACAGAAGAATCTGAGAAACTTCTCCATGATGTGCACTTTCATCTCACACAGTTCAAACTTTCTTTTGATTGAGCAGCTTTTAAACCCTCTATTTGTAGAATCTGCAATTGGAGACTTAGAGTTCTTTGAGTCCTATGGTGGAAAAGGAAATGTCTTCACATAAAAACTACACAGAAGCATTCTGAGATACTCCTTTGTGATGTGTGCATTCATCTTACAGTGTTGAACGTTTCTTTTGATTGAGTAGTTTTGAAACCTCTTTTTGTAGAATCTGCAAGTGGATATTTGGAGTGCTTTGAGGCCTATGGTAGAAAAGGAAATATCTTCACTTAAAAATGACACAGAAGCATTATAAGAAATATCTTTCTGATGAGTGCATTCAACTCACAGAGTTGAACCTTTCTTTAGATTGAGGAGCTTGAAACACTCTTTCTTTAGAGTCTGCAACTGTATATTTGGAGCGTTTTGTGGCCTATGTTGGAAAAGGAAATTTCTTCAAATAAAAGGTAGACAAAAGCACTCTGTGAAACTTCTTTGTGATGTATGCATTCATCTCACAGATTTCAACCTCTCTTTTGATTGAGAAGTTTTCAAACACTCTTTTTGTTGAATCTGCAAGTGGATATTTGGAGTGCTTTGAGGCCTACGGTGGAGAAGAAAATATTTTCACATAAAAATTAGAGAGAAGCATTCTGACAAATTTCTTTGTGATGTGTGCATTCATCTCAGAGAGTTGAACCTTTCTTTTGTTTGAGCAGTTTTGAAACACTCTTTTTGTAGTACCTGCAAGCAGATATTTTGAGTAATTTCAGGCCTCTGGTGGAAAAGGAAATACCGTCACATAAAAGCTAGACAGAAGCATTCTGAGTAGCTTCTTTGTGATGTGCGCATTCATTTCACAGAGTTCAACCTTTCTTTTGATTGAGCAGTTTTGAAACACACTTTTTGTGCAATCTGAAAGTGGATATTTGGAGCCCTTTGGGGCCTATGGTGGAAAAGGAATTATCTTCCCAATAAACTAGACAGAATCATTCTAAGAAAATACTTTGCCATGTGTGCATTCATCTCTCAGAGTTGAATCTTTCTTTTGATTGAGCAGTTTTGAATCACTCCTTTTGTAGAATCTGCAAGTGGATATTTGGAGCACCTTACGGACTATTGTGGAAAAGGAAAAATCTTCTCATAAAAACAAGACAGAAACATTCTGAGAAACTACTTTGTGATGTCTGGTTTCAACTCACAGAGTTGAAACTTTATTTTGTTTGAGCAGTTTTGAAACACATTTTTTGTAGACTCTGCAAGTGGATATGAGGAGCACTTTGTGGCCTAAGGTGGAAAAAGAAATATCTTCACATAAAAACTGGACAGAAGCATTCTGAGAAACTTCTTTTTGATGTGTGCATTCATCTCACCGACTTGAAAATTTCTTTTTATTCAGCATTTTTGAAACATTCTTTTTGTACAATCTGCAAGTGGATACTTGGAGAGCTTTCAGACCTATGTTGGAAACGGAAATATCTTCACATGAAAACTAGACAAAAGCATTTGGACAAACATCTATGTGATATTTGCCTTCATCTCACAGAGTCGAACTTTTCTTTTGATTGAGCAGTTTTTAAACTATCTATTTGAAGAATCTGAAAGTGGATATTTGAAGATCTCTGAGGTCAATGCTGAAAAAGGAAATATCTTCATATAAAGATCAGACAGAAGCAGTCTGGGAAACTTCTTTTTATTGTGTGCATTCATCCCAAAGAGTTGACCATTTCTATTTATTGAGCAGTTTTCAAACACTGTTTTTTTAGAATCTGCAAGTGGATATTTGGAGCACTTTGAGCCCTTTGGTGGAAAAGGAAATATCTTCACATAAAAATTAGACAGAAGCATTCTGAGAAACTTCTTTGTGATGTTTGCGTTCATCTCATAGAGTTGAACCTTTCTTCTGATAGAGCAGTTTTGAAACACTCTTTTTGTAGAATCTGCAGGTGGATGTTTGGAGTGCATTGGGGCCTATGGAGGAAAAGGAAACATCTTCAAATAAAAACTACACAGTAGTAATCTGAGAAACTTCTTTGTGCTGTTCACATTCAACTCACAGAGTTGAAACTTTCTTTTGATTGACCAGTTTTGAAACAGTCTTTTTGTAGTATCTGCAAATGGATATTTGGAGTGGATTGAGGCCTATGGTGGAAAAGGAAATATTTTCACGTAAAAACTTGACAGAAGCATTCTGAGAAACTTTTTTGTGATGTGTGCATTCATCTCACAGAGTTGAAACCTTCTTTTGATTGAGCAGTTTTGAAACAGTCCTTTTGTACAATCCACAAGTGGATGTTTGGAGCCCCTTAGGGCCTATGGTGAAAAAGGAAATATCGTCCCATAAAAACTAAACATGAGAATTCTGAGAAACTTCTTTGTGATATTTGCATTCATCTCTCAGTGTTGAATCTTTTTTTTAATTGAGCAGTGTTGAAACACTGTTTTTCTACAATCTGCAAGTGGATATTTGGAGTGCTTTGAGGTCTATGGTGGAAAAGGAAATGTCTTCACGTGAAAACTAGACTGAAGCTTTCTGAGAAAGTTCTTTGTGATGTGTGCATTCAACCCACAAGGTTGAACCTTTATTTTGATTGAGCAGTTTTAAAACACAGTTTTTGTTGAATCTGCAAGTGGATATTTTGCATGATATGCAACATTTACTGGAAAAGGAATATCTTCACATAAATACTTGACAGGAGCATTCAGAGAAACTACTTTGTGATGTGTGTATTCATCTCACACAGTTGAACCTTTCTATTAATTAAGCAGTTTTGAAGCACTCTTTTTGTAGAATCTGCAAGTGGTGATTGGAGCACTTTGAGGCCTATGTTGCAAAAGGAAATATCTTCACGTAAAAACTAGACAAAAGCATTCTGAGAAAGTTCTTTGTGATGTGTACATTCATCTCACAGAGTTGAAACTTTCTTTTGATTGAGCAGTTTTGAAACACTCTTTTTGTAGAATCTGAAAGTGCATATATGGATCGCTTTGAGTCCTGCAGTAGAAAAGGAAATATCTTCACATAAAAACAAGACAGAAGCATTCTGAGAAACCTCTTTGTGATGTGTGCATTGATCTCACAGTGTTGAACCTTTCTTTTGATTGAGCAGTTTTAAAACACTCTTTTTGTAGAATCTGCAATTGGATATTTGGAGCGTTTCAGGCCCATGGAGGAAAAGCAATTATCTTCACATAAAAACTAGACAGAAGTATTCTAAGAAATTTTTTTGTGATGTGTGCGTTCATCTCACAGAATTTAACCTTCCTTTTGACTGAGCAGTTTTTAAACACTCTATTTGTAGAATCTGCATGTGGATATTTGGAGCACCTTGAAGTCCATGGTGGAAAAGGATATATCTTCATATAAAAATTAGACAGAAGCATTTTGAGAAACTTCTTACTGATGTGTGTGTTCATCTCACAGAGTTGAAGATTTCTTTTGGTAGAACAGTTTTGAAACACTCTTTTTGTTGAATCTGCCTTTGGATGTTTGGAGCACTTTGGGGCCTATGATGGAAAAGGAAATATCTTCACATAAAAACTACTCAGAAATAATCTGAGAAACTTCTTTGTGATGTGTGCATTCAACTCACAGAATGGAATCTTTCCTTTGATTGATCAGTTTTGAAACGCTCTTTTTGTAGCATCTTCAAATGTATATTTGGTGCAGATTCAGGCATACGGTGGAAAAGGACATATCTTCACATAAATACTAGACAGAAGCATTCTGAGAAACTTATTTGTGATGAGTGTATTCAACTCACAGAGTTAAAACTTTCTTTTGATTGAGCAGTTTTGAAACACACTTTTGCAGAATCTGCCTGTTTATGTTTGCAGATCTTTGGGGCCTAATGTGGAAAAGGAAATATCTTCAGAAAAACTAAACAGAAGCATTCTGAAAAACTCCCTTTTGATGTGTGCATTCAATTCACAGAGTTGAACATTTCTTTTGATTGAGGAGTTTTGAAACACTCTTTTTGTGGTATCTGCCAACGGATATTTGGAGGAGATTGAGGCCTATAGTGGAAAACGACATATCTTCACATAAATACCAGAAAGAAGCATTCTGAGAAACTTATTTGTGATGTGTGTATTTAACTCACAGGGTTGAAACTATCTTTTGATTAAGCAGTTTTGAAGCACTCTTCTTGTAGAATCTGCAGAAGGATATTTGGAGCGCTTTGAGGCCTATGGTGGAAAAGGAAGTATCTTCATATAAAAACTTGACAGAAGCATTCTGAGAAACTTCTTTTTGATGTGTGCATTCATGTCACAGAGCTGAACCCTTCTTTTGATTGAGCAGTTTTGAAACAGTCCTTTTGTAGGATCTGCAAGGGGATGTTTTGTGAGCCATGGGGCCTATGGTGGAAAAGGAAATATCTTCACATAAAAACTAAGCAGGAGCATTCTGAGAAACTTCTTTGTGATGTTTGCATTCATCTCACAGAGTTGAATCTTTCTTTTAATTGACCATTGTTGAAACACTCTTTTTGTACAATCTGCAAGTGAATACTTGGAGTGCTTTGAGGCCTATGGTGGAAAAGACATATCTTCACATACGAAGTACACAGAAGCACTCTAAGAAACTTCTTTGTGATGTGTGCATTCACCTCACAGTGTTGAACCTTTCTTTTGATTGAGCAGTTGTGAAACACTGTTTTTGTAGAAACTGCAATTGGATATTTAGAGTACTTTGAGACCTATGTTGAAAAAGGTAATATCTTCACATAAAAAAGAGACAGAAGAATTCTGACAAACTTCTTTGTGATGTGTGCATTCATCTCACAGAATTGAATTTATCTTTTGATTGATCAGTTTTGAAACACTCTTTTTGTAGAAAGTGCAAGTGGATATTTGGAGCGCTTTGCGGCTTATGGTGGAAAAGAAATATATTCACATAAAAACTAGAAGGAAGCATTCTGAGAAACTTCTTTGTGATGTGTGCAGTCATCTCACAGAGTTGAACCTTTCTTTTTATTGAGCACTTTTGCAACACTCTCTTTGTAAAACCTGCAAGGGGATTTTTAGAGCGCTTTGAGGCCTATGGTGGAAAAGGAAATATTTTCCCATAAAAACTACACAGAAGCATTCTGAGAAACTTCTTTTTGATGTCTGCATTCTACTAACAGAGATGAAGCTTTCTTTTGACAGAGCAGTTTTGAAGCACTCTTTTTGTAGATTCTGCAAGTGGATATTTTGAGTGCTTTGCCACCTGTGGTGGGAAGGAATATATCTTTACATAAAAACTAGACAGAAGCATTCTGAGAAACTACTTTGTGATGTGTGCATTCATATCTCAGAGTTGAACCTTACTGTCAATTGAGCAGTTTGGATATACTGTTTTTGTAGAATCTGTAAGTGGGTATTTGGAGCCCTTTGCTTCTTACAGTGGAAAAGGAAATATCTTCACATAAAAACTAGAAAGAAGCATTCTGAGAAACTTCTTTGTGATGTGTGCATTCATCTCACAGAGTTGAACCTTTCTTTTGATTGAGCAGCTTTGAAAAACTCTTTTTGTAGAATCTGCAAGTGGATATTTGGAGCTCTTTGTGACCTATAGTCAAAAAGGTGATATCTTCACATGAAAACTAAACAGAAAATTTCTGAGAAAATTATTTCTGATGTGTGCTTTAATCTCACAGTGTTGAAACTTTCTTTTGATTTGTCACTTTGGAATCAGTCTTTTCGTAGAATCTGCAAGTGGATATTTGGAGCGCTTTGAGACCTATGGTGAAAAAGAAATATCTTCACATAAAAAATAGACAGAAGCATTCTGAGAAACTTCTTTTTGAAGTGTGCATTCATTTAACAGACTTGAACCTTTGTATTGATTGAGTAGTTTGGAAACAGTCGTTTTGTAGACTCTGTAGAGGGATATTTGTCAGACCACTGAAGCCTCTGGGGAAATAGGAAATATCTTCAGATAAGAACTAGACAGAAACATTCTGAGAAACGACCTTCCGATGTGTGTATTCATCTCACAGATTTGAACCTTTCTTTTGATTGAGCAGTTTGGAAACTGTCTTTCTGTACTATCTGCAAATGGATATTTGGCATGCTTTGAGGCATACGTTGAAAAAGGAAATATATTCACATAAAAACTTGACAGAAGCATTCTGAGGAACTTCTTTTTTATGTGTGCATTCATTTCACAGTGCTGAACCTTTCTTTTGATTGAGTAGTTTTGAAACACTCTTCTTGTAGTATCTACAAGTGGATATTTGTAGTACTTGGGACCTACAGAGGAAAGGATATATCTTCACCTAAAACCTAGACAGAAGCATTCTGAGAAACTTCTCTGTGATTTTTGCATTAATCTCACCGAGTTCAACCTTTTTTTTTCTGATTGAGCAGTTTGGAAACCCTCTTTTAATAGAATCTGCACGTGTATATTTGGAGCGCTTTGTAGCCTATAGTGGAAAAGAAATAACTTCACGTAAAAACTAGACAGCAGCATTCTGAGGAACTTCCTGTGACTTGTGTGTTCATCTCACAGAATTGAATCTTTCTTTTGATTGAGCAGTTTGGAAACGTTCCTTTTGTAGAATTTGCAAGTGGATATTTGGAGGGCTTTGCAGACTACAGTGGAAAGAGAAATATCTTCACATTAAAACTAGACAGAAGCATTCTGAGAAACTTCTTTGTGATGTGTACATTCATATCACAGACGTAAACCTTTCTTTTGATGGAGCAGTTTGGAAACAGTCGTTTTGTACAATCTGCAAAGGGACATTTGTGAACCTATTGAGGCCTCTGGGACAATAGGAAATATCTTCACATAAAAACTAGACAGAAACTTTCTGAGAAACCTCCTTGTGTTGTGTGTGTTCATCTCACAGAGTTGAAACTTTCTTTTGATTGAGAAGTTTTGAAACACTCTTTTTATAGAATCTGCAAGTGGATAGTTGGAGTGCTTTGCACCTTATAGTTGAAAAGGAAATATCTTCACGTAAAAACTAGACAGAAGCATTCAGATAAACTTCTTTGTGATGTGTGCATTCATCTCACAGAGCTGAACCCTTCTTTATTTTGAAAAGTTTCAAAGAAGTCGTTTTCCAGAATCTGCAAAGGGATATTTTGGAGCCCTTTGTGGCCTCTAGGGAAACCGAACATAATTTCACATAAAAAATAGACAGAAACTTTCTGAGAGATTTCTTTGCAATGTGTACCTTCTTCTTACAGAGCTGAAGCTTACTTTTGATTGAGCAGTTTGGAAACAGTTTTTTGCAGAATTGGCAAATGGATATTTGGAGTTCTTTGCGGCCTCTGGTGGAAAAGGAAATATCTTTACATAAAAACTAGAGAGAAGCATTCTGAGAAACATCTTTGAGGTGTGTGCATTCAACTCACAGAGTTGAACCAATCTTTTGATTGAGCAGTTGGAAACTTTCTTTTTGTAGTATCTACAAATGTATGTTTGGAACGCTTAGAGGACTATATTTGAAAAGGAAGTATCTTCACATAAAAACTAGACAGAAGCATTCTGAGAAACTTCTTAGTGATGTGTGCATTCATCTGGGGGAGTTGAAAGACTCCTTTGATTGAGCAGTTTGGAAACAATCTTTTTGTAGTATCTGCATGTGGATATTTGGAGCGCTTTGTGGCCAATGATGGAAAAGGAAATATCTTCACACAAAAGCTAGACTGAAGCATTCTGAGAAATTTCTGTGTGATGTGTGCATTCATCCCACAGAGTTGGAACTTTCTTTTCATTGAACAGTTTCAAAACACTCTTTCTGTAGAATCTTCAAGTGGATATTTGGAGAGCTTTGCAGCCTCTTCTGGAAAAGGAAATATCTTCACATAAAAATTAGACAGAAACATTCTGAGAACCTTCTTTTTGATGGGTGCATTCATCTCACCACGTTGAACGTTTCCTTTGATTCAGCAATTTTGAAACACTCTTTTTGTAGAATCTGCAATTGGATATTGCAGCGCTTTGAGGCCTATGTTCAAAAGGAAATATCTTCACATAAAAACTAGACAGAAGCATTCTGAGAAACTTCATTGTGATGGATACATTTTTCTCACAGACTTGAAGCATTCTTTTGATTGAGTAGTTTTGAAACACTCTTTTTGTAGAATCTGCAGGTGGACATTTGGAGTGCTTTGAGGCCTACAGTGGAAAAGGAAGTACCTTAACATAAAAATTAGACAGAAGCATTCTGAAAAACTTCTTTGTGATGTTTGCATTCATCTCACAGAGTTGAACCTTTCTTTTGATAATGCAGTTTTGAAACATTCTTTTTGTAGAATCTGCAAGTGGATATTTGGAGCGATTGGTGGCCTACGATGGAAAAGGAAATATCTTCACATAAAAACTAGACAGAAGCATTCTGAGAAACTTCTTTCTGATGTGTTCATTCAACTCACAGAGTTGAACAACTGTTTTGTTAGAGCAGTTTGGAAATAGTCATTTTGTAGTATCTGCAAATCGATATTTGGAGTGCTTTAAGGCCTGTGGTGGAAAAGGAAAAATCTTCACGTAAAAATTGGACAAAAGCATTCTGAGAAATTTCTTTGTGATGTGTGCATTTCTCTCACAGATTTGAACATTTCTTTTGATTTAGCAGTTTTGAAACACTCTTTTTGTGGTATCTGAAATTGGATATTTCGAGCGCTTTGCAGATTCCAGTGGAAAAGGAAATATCTTCACATAGAAACTCGACAGAAGCATTCTGAGAAACTGCTTTGTGATGTGTGCATTCATCTCACCGAGTTCAAACTTTCTTTTTATTGACCAGTTTTGAAATACTCTTTTTGTTGAATCTGTAAGTGGATATTTGTTGTTATTAGAGGCCTTTTTTGAAAAAGGAAATATCTTCATATAAAAACTAGACAGAAGTATTCTGAGAAACTTCTTAGTGATGTGTGTATTCATCTCACAGAGTTAAACCACACTTTTGATTGAGCAGTTTGGAAACAGACTTTTTGTAGTATCTGCATGTGGATATTTAGAGCACTTTGATGCCTATGGTGGAAAAGGAAATACCTTAACATAGAAATTAGAAAGAAGGATTCTGAGAAATTTCTTTCTGTTGTCTGCATTCATCTCACAGAGTTGAACCTTTCCTTTGATTGAACATTTTTGAAACACTCTTTTTGTAGTATCTGCAAGTGGATATTTGGAGTGCTGTGAGGCCTATGGTGGAAAAGGACATATCTTCACATAAGAACTGTAAAGCAGGTTTCCTAAAAACAGCCTTGTGATGTGTGCATTCATCTCACAGAGGTAAGGGTTTATTTTCTCTGTTCAGTCTGGAAAATCTCTTCTTCTACAATCTGAAAAGGGGTATTTTTGAGCACTTTGAGGCCTATGTTGACAAAGGAAATATCTTCAAATACAAAGTAAAAAGAAAGTTTCTCAGATACTTTTTTGAGATATGTGCATTCATCTCACAGAGTTGAATCTCTCTTTTGATTGAGCAGTTTGGAAATGGCATTTTTACAGAATCTGCAAATGGATATTTTTGAGCACTTTGAGGCCTATGCAGAAAAAGAAGCATCTTCAAAGAAAACTATAAAGAAGGTTTCTAAGAAACTGTTTTGTGATGTCTTCATTCATCTCACAGATGTAAATGATTCTTTTCTTTTATCAGTTGGGAAACTCTGTTTTTTTAGAATCTGCTAAGGGATATTTGTGAGTGCATAGAGCCTTATGGTGAAAAAGGAATTGTCTTCACATAAAAACTAGACAGAAACCTACTGAGAAACTTCTTAGTGATGTGTGCATTCATCTCACAGAATTGAAACTTTCTTTTGATTGAGCAGTTTGGAAACATCTCTTTGTGGAATCTGTAAAGGGATATATCTGAGCACTTTGAGGCCTATGGTGAAAGAGAAAATATGTCCACATAAAAACTAGACTAAAGAATTCTGAGAAACTGCCTTGTAATGTATGCATTCATCTCACAGATTTCAACAATTCTTTTGATTGAGCAGTTGGGAAACCGTCTGTTTGTAGAATCTGCAAAGGTATATTTGTGAGCGCTTTGAGGTCTGTGGTTAAAAGGAAATATCTTCACATAAAAACTATAAACAAGGTTTGTGAACAACCTCTTTGTGATGTGTGCATTCATCTCACAGAGTTGAACCATTCCTTTGACTCAGCAGTTTGGAAAGAGTCTTTTTTTAGGATCTGCAAAGGGATACTTTTGAGCACTTTGAGGCCCGTGGTGAAAAAGGAAACACATTCACATAAAAACAAGATAGAAGCTTTATGAGAAACATCTTTTTGATATGTGTATTCATCCCAGAGAGGTGAACCTTTCTTTTGATGAGCAGTTTGGAAGCAGTATTTTGTAGAATTTCCAAATGGTTATTAGTTAGCACTTTGTGTCCTATGTTGAAAAAGGAATTATCTTTACATAAATACTAGACAGAATATTTCAGAGAAACTGCTTTGTGATGTGTGATATCATCCCACACGGTTAACCATTTCTCTTCATTGAGCAGATTGGAAATTCTGCTCTTGCAAAATCTGCAAAGGGATATTTGTCAGTGCTTTGAGGCCTATGGTGAAAAAGGAATTATCTTCATGTAAAAACTGGACAGAAGCTTTCTGTGAAACAACTTGGAGATGCGAGAATTCATCTCACAGAATTGAAACATCCTTTTGATTGAGCAGTTTGTAAACAGTATTTTGGTAGAATCTGCAAAGGGATATTTGAGATGCTTTGATGCCTATGGTGAAAAAGGAAATATTTTCACATGAAAACTAGAGAAAAGTTTTCTGAGAAACCTCCTTGTGATGTGTGCATTCATCTCACAGATTTGAACCTTTCATTGGATGGAGCAATTTGGATACAGTATTTTTGCAGAATCTGTAAAGGCATATTTTTGAGAACTTTGAGGCTTATGATGAAATAGGAAATATCTTCACATAAAAACTAGACAGAAGCTTCCCAAGAAACTTCTTTGTGATGTGTGCATTCATCTCATAGAGCTCAACCATTCTTTTGATTGAACAGTTTGGAAACAATCTTTTTGTAGAATCTGCAAAGGGATATTTATGAGTGCTTTGAGGCCTATGGTGAAAAAGGAAATATATTCACATAAAAAGTATAAACAAGGTTTCTCAGAAACAGCTTTGTGATGTAAGCATTCATCTCACAGAGGTAAAATTTTCTTTTCTCTGGTCAGTCTGGAAACTCTTCTTGTAGAGTTGGCAAAGGGATATTTGAGTCCTTTGAGGCTTATGGTGAAAAAAGAAATATCTTCACATAAAAATTAGAGAGAGGCTTTCTGAGAAACGTCTTTGTGATGTGGGAATTCATCTCACAAAGATGAAACTTACTTTTGATTGAGCAGTATGGAAACTATCTGTTTGTGGAATCTGCAAAGGGATATTTATGAGCATTTTGACACCAATGGTAAAAAAGGAAAGGTATTCATATAAAAGGTATAAAGAAGGTTTCTTAGAAACAGCTTTGTGATGTGTGCATCGATCTCACAGAGGTAAATGTTTATTTTCTCTGATCAGTCTGGAAACTCTGTTCTTGTAGAATCTGCAAAGGGATATTTGTGAGTGCTTTGAGGCCTATGGTGAAAAAGAAAATATCTTCACATAAAAACTAGACGGAAGAGTTCTTAGTGGCTTCTTTGTGATGGGTGCAATCATTTCACAGAGTTCAACCATTATTTTGATTGAGGAGTCTGGAAACTGCCTTTTTGTAGAATCTGCAAGGGATATTTTTCAGGACTTTGAGTGCTATGGTGAAAAAGGAAATATCTTCACATAAACAATGGACAGAAAATTTCTGAGAAACCTCTTTGTGATGAGTGCATCCATCTCACAGAGTTCAAACATTTATTTGGTTGAGCAGTTGGGAAGACGTCTTTTTGCAGAATCTGCAAAGGGATATTGCTGAGCACTTTGAGGCTTATGGTGAAAAAGGAAATACCTTCACATAAAAACTATAAAGAAGGTTTCTGATAAAATTCTTTGTGATGTATGCATTCATCTCATGGAGTTGAACTATTTTTTTGATTGAGCTGTTTGGAAACAATCTTTTTGTAGAATCTGCAAAGGGATATTTTTGAGCGCTTTGAGTCCTAGGGAGAAAAAAGAAATATCATCACATTAAAAGTATAAAGAAGGTTTCCGAGAAAGAGTTTTGTGATGTGTGCATTCATCTCACAGAGGAAAACATTTGTTTTCTTTGATCAGTCTGGAAATTCTGTTCTTGTAAAATCTGCTAAGGGATATTTGTGAGCAGATGGAGGCCTATGGTGAAAAAGGAAATGTCTTCATATAAAAATTACACAGAAACCTCCTGCAAAACTTCTTAGTGATGTGTGCATTCATCTCACAGATTTGAAACTTTCTTTTCTTTGAGACGTTTGGAAACAGTCTTTTTGTAGAACCTGCAAAAGGCTATTTGGAGCACTTTGAGGCCTATGGTGAAAAAGGAAATATATTCACATGAAAACTAGACTGAAAGTTTCTGAGAAATTTTTGAGGTGTGTGCATTCATCTCACAAAGTTCAATAATTATTTTTACTGAGCAGTTTGGAAACAGTCTTTTTGCAGAATCTGCAAAGAGATATTTGTGAGGGCATTGAGGCCTAAGGTTTAAAAGGAAATATTCACATAAAAACTTAATAGAAGCTTTCTGAGAAACTTCTTTTTGAAATGTGCATTCATCTCACAGAGTTGAAACTTTCCTTTGATGAGCAGTGTGGAAACAGACTTTTTGTAGAATCTGCAAAGGAACAATTTTGAGCACTTTGCATCCAGTGGTGAAAAAGGAAATACCTTCACATGAAAACTAGACAGAATGTTTCTGAGAAACTGCTTTGTGATATGTGCACTCATCTCCCAGATGTTTCTGTTTCTTTTCATTGAGAAGATTTGAAACTCTTTTCTTGTAAAATCTCCAAAGGGATATTTATGAGCCCTTTGAAGCATATGGTGAAAAAGGAAAAATCTTCACATAAAAACTTCACAGAAGCTTTCTGAGAAACATTCTGGTGATGTGAGCATTCATCTCACAGAGTTGAAACATTCTTTTGATTGAGCAGTGTGTGAAGAGTCTTTTTGTAGAATCTGCAAAGGGATATTTGTGAACCTTTTGAGGCCTATGGTGAAAAAGGAAATATCTTCACATAAAAACTAGAGAGAAGCTTTCTGAGAAACCTCTTTGTGGTGTGCATACATCTCACAGAGTTGAACCTTTCTTTTGATTGAGCAATTTGGTAAAAGTATTTTTGAAGAATCTGTAAAGGGATATTTGTGAGTACTTTGAGGCCAATGGTGAAAAAGCAAGTATCTTCACTTAAATTCTAGACAGAAGCATTCTGAGAAACTTCCTTTTGATGTGTGCATTCATCACACAGAGTTAAACCTTTGCTTTGGTTGAGCAGTTTGGAAACAGTCTTTCTGTAGAATCTGCAAATGGATATTTGGAGTGCTTTGAGGCCTATGGTGAAAAAGGAAATATATTCACATAAAAACTAGACTGAAGGTTTCTGAGAAACTTCTTTGAGATGTGGGCATTCATCTCACAGTGTTCAGTAATTCCTTTTATTGAGCGGTTTGGAAACAGTCTTTTTGTAGAATCTGCAAAGGGACATTTGTGAGGGCTTTGAGGTGAGGCCTATGGTGAAAAAGGAAATATCTTCACAGAAAAACTATAAAGAAAGTTTCAGAGAAACTTCTTCATGATGTGTGCATTCATCTCACAGAGTTGAAACATTCTTCAGATTGAGCAGTTTGAAAACAGTCTTTTTATACAAACTGCAAAGGGATATTTAGGAGCGCATTGAGGCCTATTGTGAAAAAAGAATTATCTTCACATAAAAACCAGAAAGAAGCATTCTGAGAAGCTGCTTTAAGATATGTGTATTCATCTCACAGAGGTAAACATTTCTTTTCATTGAGCAGTTTGTAAATTCTGTTATTCTAGAGTCTACAAAGGGATATTTTTGAGTGCTTTGAGGCCCACATTGAAAAAGGGACTATCTTCACATAAAAACTAGTGAGAAGCTTGCTGAGAAACTACTTTCTGATGTGTGCATTCATCTAACAGAGTTGAAACTTTCTTTTGATTGAGCAGTTTGGAAAGTCTTTTTTTAGATTCTGCAAAGGTATATTTGGGAGCGCATTGAGGACTATGTTCAAAAAGGGAATATCTTCACATAAAAACGAGAAGGAGGTTTTCTGAGAAACTTCTTTGTGATGTGCACATTCGTCTCACAGTGTTGAACCACTCTGTTTATTGAGCAGTTTGGAAACATTCTTTTCATAGAATTTGCAAAGGGATATCTGGGAGCACGTTGAGGCATATGGTGAAAAAGGAAATATCTTCACATAAATAGTATAAAGAAATTTTCTGAGTAACTCCTTTCTGACATGTGCATTCATCACACAGAAGTAAAAGTTTCCTCCCATTGAGCAGTTAGTTTTTATGTGAAGATGTTTCCCTTTTCACCATAGACCTCAAACTGCCTATATATATCCCTTTGCAGATTCTACAAAAAGACTGTTTCCAAACGGCTCAAAGAAAGTTTCCACTCTGCGAGATGAATGCACACATCACAGAGAAGTTTCTCAGAAAGTTTCTGTCTACTTTTTATTTGTTGATACTCCCTTTTTCACCATAGGCCTCAAACCACTCATAAATAACCCTTTGCAGATTCTACAAAAAGACTGTTTCCAAACTATTCAATCAAAAGAAAGGTTCAACTCTGTGAGGTGAATGCACACATCACAAAGAAGCTTCTCAGAAAGCTTCTGTCTAGTTTTTATTTGATGATGTTTCCTTTGTCAATATAGGCCTCAAAGTGCTCACAAGTATCCCTTTACAAAATTTACAAAAAGACTGTTCCCAAACTGCTCAACCAAAAAAAAGCTTCAAATTTTTGAGATGAATGCACACATCACAAAGAAGTTTCTCCAGTTTTTATTTGAAGGTATTTCCTTTTTCACCATAAGTCTCAAAGCATTCAAATTATCACTTTGCAGATTCTACAAAAACATTTTCCAACCTGCACTATCTAAAGAAAGGTTCAAAGCTGTGAGAAGAAAGCACACATCAAAAAGAAATTTCATAGAATGCTTCTGTCTAGTTTTTATGTGTAGACATTTCCTTTTTCACCATAGGCCAAAAAGGGATCCCAAATATCCCTTTGTACATTCTACAAAAGGACTGTTTCAAAACTGCTCAATCCAAAGACAATTTCAACTCTTCGGAATGAATGCACACATCACAACGAAGTATCTCAGAAAGCTTCTGTCTAGTTTTTGTGTGAAGATATTTCTTTTTTCACCATAGGCTTCAAAGAACTCACAAATATCACAAAGCATGTTCTACAAAAAGACTCTATCCAAACTGGTCAATGAAAAGAACACTTCAAATCTGTGAAAAGAATGAGCACATCACAAAGAATTTTCTCAGAAAATTTCTGTCTAGTTTTTATGTGAAGATATTTCCATTTTCACCATAGACCTGAAATCACCTACATACGTCCCTTTGCAGATTCTACAAAAAGATTGTTTCCAAACTGCTCAATCAAAGAAAGCTTTCTACTCTGTGAGATGAATGCACACATCACAGAGAAGTTTCTCAGAAAGTTTCTATCTAGTTCTTGTTTGTCGATACTCCTTTTTTCACCATAGGCCTCAAACTGCTCATAAAAAACCCTTTGTAGATTCTACAAAACGACTGTTTCCAAACTGCTCAATCAAAAGAAAGGTTCAACTCTGTGTGATGAATGCACACATCACAAAGAATTTTCTCAGAAGGCTTCTGTCTAGATTTTATTTGTGGATATTTCCTTTTTCACAACAGGCCTCAAAAAGCTCACAAATATCCCTTTGCATATTCTACAAAAAGACTGCTTCCAAACTACTCAATGAAAGAAAATTCAACTCTGTGAGATGAACGCACACATCACAAAGTGGTTTCTCAGAATACTTCTGTCCAGTTTTTATATGAAGATATTTCCTTTTTCACCACATGACACAAACCACTCAAAAACATCCCTTTGCAGATTCTCCAAAAAGACTCTTTCCAAACTGCTCAATCAAAAGAAAGATTCAACTCTTTGAGATGCATACACCCATCACAAAGAAGTTTCCCAGAAAACATGAGTCTAGTTTTTATGTGAAGATATTTCCTTTCTCACCATAAGCCTCAAAGCCTTCACAAATATCACTTTGCAGGTTCTATGAAAAGACTGTTTCCAAACTGCTCAATCAAAAGAAAGTTTCAACCCTGTGAGAGGAATGCATGCATCACAAAGAAGTTTTTTGGAAAGCTGCTGTCTATGTTTCATTTTTCGATATTTCCGTTTTCACCATAGGACTCAAACCACTGAAACATATCACTTTGCAGATTCTACAAAAAGACGGTTTCCAAACTGCCCAATGAAAAGAAAGGTTCAACTCTCTGAGAGGAATGCGCACATCATGAAGAAGTTTCTCAGAATGCTTCTCTCTTGGTTTTATGTGAAAATATTTCCTTTTTCACTGCAGAACTCAAACCACCCATAAATATCCCTCTGCACATTCTACAAAAAGACTGTTTCCAACCTGATAAGTCAAAAGAAAGTTTCAACTCTGTGAGATGAATGCATACATCACAAGGAAGTTTCTCAGATTGCTTCTGTCTACTTTTTATGTGAAGGTATTTCCTTTTTCACCATATGCCTCAAAACGCCTTCAAATATCCCTTTACAGATTATACAAAAAGACTCTTCCCAAACTGCTCAATCAAAACAAAGGTTCAACTCTGTGAGATGAATGCACACATCTCAGAGAAGTTTCTTTGAAAGCTTCTGTATAGTTTTTATGTAAAGATATTTCCTTTTACACGATAGGCCTCAAAGAGCTCAAAAATGTCTCTTTACAGATTCTACAAAAATACTGTTTTTGAACTGGTGAATCAAAATCAATGTTCAACTCTGTGAGACGAATGCACACATCCTAAAGAAGTTTCTCAGAAAGCTTTTTTATAGGTTTAGGTGAAGATATTTCCTTTTCCACCATAAGCCTGAGAGCATTCACAGATATCTCTTTGCAGATTGTACAAAAAGACTATTTAAAAACTTCTCAATCAAAACAAAAGGTCAACTATGTGAGATGAATGCACATATCACAAAGAAGTTTCTCAGAAAGCTTCTGTTTAGATTTTATTTGTAGATAATTCCTTTTTCACCATAGGTTTCAAATTGCTCACAAATATTCCTTGCAGTTTCTAAAAAAGACTTTTTCCAAACTACTCAATCAAAAGAGAGGTTCAACTCTGTGAGATGAACACACACATCACAAAGAAGTTTCTCAAAAAGCTTCTGTCTAGTTTTCATGTGAAGATAATTCCTTTTTCAACATAGGCCTCAATGGGTTCACAAATATCGCTATGCAGATTCTACAAAAGACTGTTTCCAAACCACTCAATCAAAAGGAAGATTCAACTCTGTGAGATGAATGCACACATCACAAAGAAGTTTCTCAGAGAGCTTCTGTCTAGATATTATTTGTGGCTATTTCCTTTTTCACCATAGGCCTCAAAGGGCTCACAGATATCCCTTTGCAGATCCTATAGAAACACTGTTTCCAACCTGCTCAATCTGAATAGGGGTTCAACACTGTGAGCTGAATGCACACATCCCAAAGAAGTTTCTCAGAATGCTGCTGTCTAGTTTTTATGTGAATATATTTCCTTTTTCACCATAGGCCTCAAATCGCTCACAAATGTCCCTATGCAGATTCTACATAAAGACAGTTTTCAAACTGCTCGATGAAAAGAAAGGTTCAACTCGGTGAGACGAAAGCACACAACACAGCGAAGTTTCTAAGAATGCTTCTGTCTAGTTTTTGTATGAAGATATTTCCTTTTTTACCATAGGCCTCAAAGGGTTCACAAATATCACTATGCAGATTCTACAAAAAGAATGCTTCCAAATGGATCAATCAAAAGGAAGCTTCAACTCTGTGAGATGAATGCACACATCACAAAGAAGTTTCTCAGAAAATTTCTGTCTAGTTTTTCTGTGAAGATGTTTCTTTTTTCACCATAAACCTCATATTGTTCACAAATACCACTTTGCAGATTATACAAAAAGCTCTCAAACTGCTCAATCAAAACAAAGGTTCAACCCTGTGAGATGAATGCACACAGCACAAAGAAGTTTCAGAGAAAGCTTCTTTCTAGCTTTTATTTGTGGATATTTCCTTTTTCACCTTAGGCCTCAAACTGCTCACAAATTTTTGCAGATTCTCCAAAGAGACGTTTTCAAACAGCTCAATCAAAAGACAGGTTCAACTCTGTGAGATGAATGCACACATCACAAAGAAGTTTCTCAGAATGCTTCTCTATATTTTTTTTGTGAATACATTACCTTTTTCACAATATGCCCCAAAATTTTCACAAATATACCTATGCAGATTCTATAAAAAGACTGCTCCCAAAATTCTGAATCAAAAGGAACCTTCAAATCTGTGAGATGAATGCATACACACCAAGGAAGTTTCTCAGAAAGATTCTGTTTAGTTTTCATTTGCATATATTTCCTTTTTCACCATATGCCTCAAAGCGCCCAGAAATATCTCTTTGCAGATTCTATCAAAAGACTGTTTCCAAAATGCTCAATCAAAAGAAAGGTTCAAACCCATGAGATGAATGCACCCATCACAAAGAAGTTTCACAGAAAGATTCTGTCCAGATTTTATTAGTGGATATTTCCTTTTTCACAATAAGCCTGAAAGGGCTCACAAAAATCCTTTGGCAGAATCTACAAAAAGACTGTTTACAAACTGCTCAATCAAAAGAAAGTTTCAACTCTGTGTGATGAACACACACATCACAAAGAAGATTCTCAGAAAGATCCTGTCTAGTTTTTATGTGAAGATATTTCATTTTTCACCATAGATGTCAAACCTCCTACATATATACCTATGCAGATTATTCAAAAAGCCTGCTTCCAAACTGCTCAATCAGAAGAAAGGTTCCACTCTGTGAGATGAATGCACACATTACAAAGAAGTTTCTTAGAATACTTTTGTCTAGTTTTTATGTGAAGACATTTCCTTTTTCACTGTTTGCCAAAAATGGATCGCAATTATCCCTTTGCAGATCCTACAAAAAGATTGATTCAAAACTTCTCAATCAAAAGAAGGGTTCAACTCTATGAGACAAATGTACACATCTCAAAGAAGTTTGTCAGAAAGCTTCTGTCAACCTTTCTGTGAATATATATCTTTTCTCACCATGGGCCTCAAACTGCCCACAAATATACTTTTGCAGATACTTCAAAAAGACTATTTACAAATTGCTCAATCAAAAGAAAGGTAAAACTCTGTTTGATGAATGCATATATCACCAAGAAGTTTATCAGAAACCTTCTGTCTATTTTTCATTTGAAGATATTTCCTTTTTCACTGTAAGTATCAAAGTGTTCACAAATATCACTTTGCAGATTCTACAAATAGACTGTTTCTAAATTGCTCAATCAAAAGAAAGGTTCAACTCTGTGAATTGAGTGCACACATCACAAAGAAGTTTCTCAGAAAGCTTCTCTCTAGTTTTTATATGAAGATATTTCCTTTTCCACCATAGGCCCCAAAGCGCTCCAAATATCCACTTGTAGATTCTACAAAAAGATTGTTTCCAAGCTGTTCTATCAAAAGAAGGTTCAACTCGGTGAGAAGAATGAACACATCACAAAAAAGTTTCTCAGAAAGCTTCTATCTAGTTTTTAAGTGAAGATATTTCCTTTTTCACCATAGACCTCAAAGCTCTCTCAAATGTCTTTCTTCAGATTCTACAAGAAGACGGTTTCCAAACTTCTCAATCAAAAGGCAGGTTCATATCTTTGAGGTAAATGCACACATCACAAAGAAGTTTCTCAGAAAGCTTCTGTCTAGTTGTTATGGGATGATATTTGCTTTTTCACCATAAGCTTCAAAACCTTCAGAAATATCAGTTTTCAGATTGTACAAAAAGTGTGTTTCCAAACTGCTCAATGAATAGAAAGGTTCAACTCTGAGAGATGAATGCACACATCACAAAGAGGTTTCTCAGAAATCTTCTGTCTGGTTTTTATCTGAAGATATTTCCTTTGTCACCATAGGCCTCCTATCACTCACAAATATCCCTTTGCAGATTCTACAAAAAGACTGTTTCCAAACTGCTCAATCAAGAGAATGGTTCAACTCTGTGACACGAAGGCACACACCACAAAGAAGTTTCTCAGAAATATTCTGTCTAGTTTTTATGTGAATATATTTACTTTCTCACCATATGCCTTAAGACACTCACAAATATCCCTTTGGAGATGCTCCAAAAAGATGGTTTCCAAACTGCTCAATCAAAAGAAAATTCAACCCTGTGAAATGAATGCACACATGACAAAGAAGTTTCTCAGAAAGTTTCTGTGTATATTTTATTTGTAGATATTTCCTTTTTCACCATAAGCCTCAAACTGCTCACAAATATCCCTTTACAGAATCTACAAAAAGACCGTTTGCAAACTGCTCAATCAACAGCAATGTTGAAATCTGTGAGATGAATGTACACATCACAAAAAATCTTCTCAGAAAGTTTCTGTCTATTTTTTATGTGAAGATATTTCCTTTTTCAACATAAGCCTCAAATCGTTCACAAATACCATTTTGAAGATTCTACAAAAAGACTGTTTCCAAACTGCTCAATCAAAAGAAAGGTTCAACTCCGTGAGATGAATGCAAACATCACAAAGAAGTTTCTCAGGAAGATTCTTTCTAGTATGTATTTGTAGACATTTCCCTTCTCACCATAGGGCTCAAACCGCTCACAAATATCCATTTATAGATCTACAAAAGACTCTTTCCAAACAGCTCAATTAAAAGAAAGGTTCAACTCTTGAGATGAATGCACACATCAAATAGAGGTTTCTTAGAAAGCTTCTGTCTAGTTTTTATGTGAATGTATTTCCTTTTTCACCATTAGCCTCAAAGCTTTCACAAATGTCCCTTTGCAGATTTTACAAAAAGACTGTTTCCTAACTGCTCAATCTAAAGATCAGTTCCAAACTGTGAGATGCATGCTGACATCACAAAGAAGTTTCTCAGAAAGATTCTGTCTAGTTTTTACCTGAATATATTTACTTTCTCACCTTTGGCCTCAAACCACTCAGAAATATCCCTTTGCAGATTTTCCGAAAAGACACTTTACAAACTGTTCAATCAAAAGAAAGTTTCAACACTGTGATATGAATGCTCACATCAAAAAAAAAGTGTCTCAGAAATCTTCTGTCTAGATTTTATTTGTGGAAATTTCCTTTTTCTCCATAAGCCATAAACTGCTTAAAAATATCCCTTTGCAGATTCTACAGAAAGACAATTTACAAACTGCTCAATCAAAAGAAAGTTTCAACTCTGTGAGATGAATGCTCACATCACAAAAAAGTGTCTCAGTAAGCTTCTGTCTAGATTTTATTTGTTGATATTCCCTTTTTCACTTTAAGCCATAAATCACTTAAAAATATCCCTTTGAAGATTCTACAAAAAGACTGTTTCCAAACTGCTCAATGAAAATAATGGTTAAACTCTGTGAGTTGAATGTGCGCATCACAAAGAAGTGTCACAGAAAGATTCTGTCCAGATTTTATTAGTGGATATTTCCTTTTTCACCATAAGCCTGAAAGGGCTCACAAATATCCTTTGGCAGAATCTTTAAAAAGACTGTTTACAAACTGCTCAATCAAAAGAAACATTCAGCTCTGTGTGATGAATGCACACATCACAAACAAGGTTCTCAGAAATATTCTGTCTAGTTTTTATGTGAAGATATTTCCTTGTTCAACATAGGCCTCAAAGCGCTCCAAATATCCAATTGCACATTCTACTAAAAGACTTTTTCCAAACTGCTCAATCAAAAGAAAGTTTCAACTCTGTGAGATGAAAGTGCACATCACAAAGAAGTTTCTCAGAAATATGTGTCTAGTTTTTATGTGAAGATAGTTCCTTTTTCACCACAGGCCTCAAAGGGCTCACAAACATCCCTTTGCAGATTATACAAAAAGACTTTTTCCAAACTCCTCAATCAAAAGAAATGTTTAAATCTGTAAGATGAATGCACACATCACAAAGGAGACTCTCAGAATGCTTCTGTCTGGTTTTTATGTGAAGATATTTCTTTTTCAGCATAGGCTTCAAACCACTCAGAAATATCCCTTTGCAGATCGCACAAAGAGACTGTTCCAAACTGCTCTATGAAAAGAAACTTCAATTCTGTGATGTGAATGAAAACATTACAAAGAAGTTTCTCAGAATGCCTTGGTCTAGTTTTTATGTGAAGATATTACCTTTTCCACCATAGGGCTCAAACTGCTCAGAAATATCCCTTTGCAGATTCTACAAAAAGACTGTTTGCAAACTGCTCAATGAAAAGAAACCTTCAACTGTGTGAGACGAAAGCACACATCCCTAGAAGTTTCTCAGAATGTTTCGGTCTTGTTTTTATGTGACGATATTTCCTTTTTCTCCATAGGCCTCAAATCCTTCCAAATATCCATTTGCAGATTCCACAAAAAGATTGTTTCCAAACTGCTCAATCAAAAGAAAGTCTCAACTCTGTGATATGAAAGCACACATCACAAAAATTTCTTAGAAAGCTTTTGTCTAATTTTATGTGTAGATATTTCCTTTTTCAGAATAGGCCTCAAAGTGATCAGAATTGCCCTTGCAGATTCTACAAATAGACTTTTTCAAAACTGCTCAGTCAAAAGAAAGGTTAAACTCTGTGAGAGGAATTTTTTCACCACTTGCCTCAAAATGCTACAAACATCCATTTGCATATTCTATGAATAGACTGTTTCCAAACTGCTCAAAATCAAAACAAAGGTTCAACTCCATGATATGAATGCACACATCACAAAGAATTTTCTTAGAAATCTTTTGTCTAATTTTTATGGGAAGATATTTCTTTTTCACCATAGGCCTCAAAGCACTGCAAATATCCACTTACAGATTCTACAAAAATACTGCTTCTAAACTGCTAAATCAAAGGAAAGTTCAACTGTGTGAGATGAATGCACACATCACAAGGAAGTTTCTCAGAAAGCTTCTGTCTACTTTTTATGTGAAGATATTTCCTGTTTCACCATAAACCTCAAAGGGCTCACAAACATCCCTTTCTGGATTCTACAAAATACTGTTTCCCAAGGGCTCAATCAAAAGAAAGGTTCAACTCTGTGAGAGGAAACCACACATCCCAAAGAAGTTTCTCAGAAAGCTTCTATCTAGTTTTTATGTGAAGCTATTTCCTATTTCACCATAAGCCTCAATGGGTTCACAAATATCCCTATGCATATTCTAAAAAAAGACTGTTTCCAAACTGCTCAGTCAAAAGCAAGTTTTAACTCCATGAGATGAGCACACACATCTCAAAGAAGTTTATGAGAATGCTTCTGTCTAGTTTTTGTGTGAAGATATTTCCTATTTCACTGTAGGCCTCAAAGTGCTCGCAAAAATCCCTTTGCAGATTTTATAAAAAGACTTTTTCCAAGCTCCTCTGTCTAAAGAAGGTTTCAACACTGTGAGATAAATGAACATATCACAAATACGTTTCTCAGAATGCTTCTATCTAGGTTTCATGTGAAGATATTTCTTTTTCACCATAGGGCTCAAACCACTCAGAAATATCCCTTTGCATATTGAACAAAAACACTATTTCCTAACTACTCAATGAAAAGAAAGTTTCAACTCTGTGAGGTGAATGCAAACATCACAAAAAAGTTTCTCAGAAAGCGTCTGTCTAGTTTTCATGTGAAGATATTTCCTTTTTCACCATAGGCCTCAAAGCCCACAAAATATCCATTTGCAGATTATACAAAAAGACTGTTTCCAAACTGCTCAATCCAAAGAATGGTTCAACTCTCTGAAATGAAAGAACACACCACAAAGGAGTTTCTCTGAAAGCCTCTGTCTAGTTTTTATATGAAGATATTTCCTGTTTCACCGTAGGCCTCAAAGCGCTCTCAAATATCCCTTTAAAATTCTGTGAAGAAAGTCATTGGTAGCTTGATGGGGATGGCATTGAATCTATAAATTACCTTGGGCAGTATGGCCATTTTCATGATATTGATTCTTCCTACCCATAAGCAAGGAATGTTCTTACATTTCTTTGTATCCTTTTTTATTTCATTGAGCAGTGGTTTGTATTTCTCCTTGAAGAGGTCCTTCATGTCCCTTGTAAGTTGGATTCCTAGGTATTTTATTCTCCTTGAAGCTATGCAGCCATAAAAAATGATGAGTTCATGTCTTTGTAGGGACATGGATGAAATTGGAAATCATCTTTCTCAGTAAACTATCGCAAGAACAAAAAACCAAACACCACATATTCTCACTCATAGGTGGGAATTGAACAATGAGAACACGTGGACACAGGAAGGGGAACATCACACTCTGGGGACTGTTGTGGGATGTGGGGAGGGATGAGTGATAGCATTAGGAGATATACCTAATGCTAAATGACAAGTTAATGGGTGCAAAACCTCAGCATGGCACATGTATACATATGTAGCTAACCTGCACATTGTGCACATGTACCCTAAAACTTTAATTATAATAATAATAAAATAAAAATAAATATAAAAATAAATAAAAAATAAGAAAAAAAAATCCCTTTGCAGATTCCACAAACAGACTGTTTCCCAACTGCTCAATCAAAAGAAAAGTTCAACTCTGTGAGATGAAAGCACACATCACAAAGTTGTTTCGCATAAAACTTATGTCTAGTTTTTATGTGAAGATATTTCCTATTCCACCGTAGGCCTCAAAGGGCTCACAAATATCCCTTTGCAGATTCCAAAAAAATACTGTTTCCAATTGCTCAATCAAAAGAAAGGTTAAGCTCTTTGGGATAAATGCACACATCACAAAAAATCTTTCTAGGAATGTTTCTGTATAGTTTTTATGTGAAGTTATTCCCTATTTCACCATAGTCCTCAAAGGGATCAAAACTATCCCTTTGCAGATTCTACAAAAATACCGTCCCCAAACTGCTCTATGAAGAGTAAGGTTCAACTCTATCAGATGAATGGAAAAAATCACAAAGAAGTTTCTCAAAAAGTTTCTGTCTAGTTTTCATATGAGGATACTTCCTATTTCACCATAGGCCTCAAAGGGCTCAAAAATATCCCTTTGCACATTCTACAAAAAGACTGCTTCCAAACTGATCAATCAAAAGAAAGCTTCTACTCTGTGAGAAGAAAGCACACGTCATAAGGAAGTTTCTCAGAATGCTTCTGTCTAGTTTTCTGTGAAGATATTTACTTTTTCACCATAAGCTGCAAACTGCACACAAATATCCCTCTGCAGATAGTACAAAAAGACTGTTTCTGAATTGTGCATTCATAAGGTTCTACTGTGTGAGATTAATACACACGTCAGAAATAAGTTTCTCAGAATGCTTCTGTCTATTTTTTATGTGAAGATATTTCTTTATCTCCATAGGGCTCAAAACGCTCAGATATATCCCACTGCAGATACTACAAAAAGACTGTTTCCAATCTGCTCAATAAAAAGAAAGCTTCTACTCTGTGAGAAGAAAGCACACATCATAAGAAAGTTTCTCAGATTGTTCTGTCTAGTTTTTATGTGAAGATATTTCCTATTTCACCTTATTCCTCAAAGGGCTGACAAATATCCCTTTGCAGATTCTACAGTAAGATGGTTTCCAAACTGATCGATGAAAAGAAAAGTTCAACCCTCTGCAAGGAATGGACACATCACAAAGAAGTTTCTCAAAGTTCATCTGTTTAGTTATTATGTGAAGACATTT
This sequence comes from Pongo pygmaeus, assembly GCF_028885625.2. Classification (NCBI taxonomy): domain Eukaryota; kingdom Metazoa; phylum Chordata; class Mammalia; order Primates; family Hominidae; genus Pongo; species Pongo pygmaeus. Next base: position 8,142,817 of record NC_072386.2, on the reverse strand, counting down.
CTTTTTCACCGTAGGCCTCAAACCACTCAGAAATATCCTGTTGCAGATTGTACAAAAAGACAGTTTCCAAACTGCTCAGTCAAAACAAAGGTTCAACACTGAGATGAATGCACACATCACAAAGACGTTTCTCAGAACGCTTCTGTTTAGTTTTTATGTGAAGATATTTCCTTTTTCACCATAGACCTCAAAGGACTCCAAATATCCATTTGCAGATTCTGCAAAAAGAGTGTTTCCAAGCTGCTCAATCAAAAGAAAGATTAGACTCTGTGAGATGAATGCAAACATCACAAAGCAGTTTCTCAGAATGCTTCTGTCTAATTTTTATGAGAAGATATTTCCTTTTTCATCATAGGCCTTAAACTGCTCACAAATATCCCTCTGCAGATATTACAAAAAGACCGTTTCCAAACTGCTCAATCAAAAGAAAGGTTCAACTCTGCAAGATGAAAGCACTCATCAAAAAGAAGTTTCTCAGAAAGCTTCTGTCTAGTTTTTATGTGAAGATATTTCATATTTCAACAAAGGCCTCAATGGGCTTAGAAATATGCCTTTGCAGATTGTCCAAAGAGACTCTTTCCAAACTGCTCAATCAAAGGAAACGTTCAACATGTGAAATGAAAGTGCACATCACAAACAAGTTTCTCAGATGGTTTCTTTCTAGTTTTAATATGAAGATATTTCCTTTTTCACCATATGCTTCAGTGGGCTCAAAAATATCTCTTTGCAGATCCTACAAAAGGCCTCTTTCCAAACTGCTCTAACAAAGGAAAGTTTCAACTCTGTGAGGCGAAATCACAAATCACAAATAAGTTTCTCAGAAAGCTTCTGTCTAGTTTTCATGGGAAGATATTTCCTATTTCACCTTAGGCCATAAAGGGATAACAAATATCCCTTTACAGAATCTACAAAAAGACTGTTTCCAAACTGCTCCACCAAAAGAAAATTTCAACTGTATGAGACTAATGGATGCATCACAAAGCAGTTTCTCAGAATGCTTCTGTCTAGTTTTTATGTGAAGATATTTCTTTCACCATAGGCCTCAAACATCTAAGAAATATCCCTTTGCAGATTGGACATAAAGACTGTTTCCAAACTTCTCAATCAAAAGAAATTTTCAACTCTGTGTGATGAATGTACACATCACAAAGAACTTTCTCAGAATGCTTCTGTCTAGTTTTTATGTGAAGATATTTACTTTTTCACCATAGGCCTTAAACCGCTCCCAATTATCCCTCTGCATATTATACAAAAAGACTGCTTCCAAACTGCTCAATGAAAAGAAAGTTCAACTCTGTGGGATAAAAGCACACATCACAAAGACGTTCTTCAGAAAGTTTCTCACTAGATTTTATGTGAAGATATTTAGTTTTTCACCACAGGCCACAAAGCGCTCCAAATATCCATTTGCAGATTTTTCAAAAAGACTGTTTCCAAACGGATCAATCAAAAGAAAGTTTCAACTCTGTGAGATGAATGCAAACATCACAAAGAAGTTTCTCAGAATGCTTCTGTCTAGTTTTTCTGTGAAGATATTTCCTATTTCACCATGGCTGTCAATGGGTTCACATATATCCTTTTGCAGAGTCTACAGAAAGACTGTTTCTGAACTTCTCAATGAAAAGAAATGTTCAACTCTGGGAGATGAATGCACACATGAAAAAGAAGTTTCTCAGAATGCCTCTGTGTAGTTTTTATGCTAAGATATTTCTTTTTCACCGTAGACCTCAAACCACTCAGAAATATCCCTTTGCAGATTGTATGAAAAGATGGTTTCCAAACTGCTCAATGAAAAGAAAGATTCAACTCTGTGACATGAATATGCACATCACAAAGAAGTTTTTCAGAAAGCTTCTGTTTAGTTTTTAAGTGAAAATATTTCCTTTTTCACCATAGGCCTCAAAGCCCTCCAAATATCCTTTTGCAGAATCTACAAAAAGAGAGTTTCCAAACTGTTCAATGAAAAGATAGATTCAAGTCTGAGAGATGAAAGCACACATCACAAAGAAGTTTCCCATAATGCTTCTGTCTACTTGTTTTGTGAAGATATTTTCTATTTCAATATAAGCCTCAAAGGGTTCACAAATATCCCTTTGTAGACTCTACAAAAAAGACAGTTTTTGAACTGCTCCATGAAAAGAAAGTTTCAACTCTGTGAGATGAATGCACAAATAATAAATTAATTTCTCATAATGTTTCTGTCTAGTTTTTATGTGAAGATATTTCTTTTTCACCATAGGCATAAAACCGTCCAGAAATATCCCTTTGTAGATTCTACAAAAAGACTGTTTCCAAACTGCTCAATCAAAAGAAAGGTTCAACCCTGTGAGATGAATGCACATATAACAAAGTAGTTTCTCAGAAATCTTCTGTCGTGTTTTTATGTGAAGATATTTCCTTTCTCAACATAGGCCTCAAAGTGATCCAAATATCCATTTGCAGATTCTACAAAAAGACTGTTTCCAAACTGATCAATCAAAACTAATTTTTAACTCTCTGAGATGAAAGCACACATAAAAATGAAGTTACTCAGACAGCTTTTCTCTAGTTTGTATGTGAAGATATTTCCATTTCACCTGAGGCCATAAAGGGCTCAGTAATATTCCTTTGAAGTTTCTACAAAAAGACTGTTTCCAAAGTGCTCAATCAAAAGAAAGGTTCAACTCTGTGAGATGAATGCACACATCACAAAGAAGTTTCTCAGAATACTTCTGTCTAGTTATTATGTGAAGATATTTCCTTTTTCACCATAGTCTTTAAACTGCTGAAAAATATCCCTCTGCAGATACTACAAAAAGACTATTTCCAAACTGGTCCATCAAAGAAAGTTTCAACTCTGTGAGATGAATGGACTCATCACAAAGTAGTTTCTCAGAATTCTTCTGTCTAGTTTTTATGTGAACATATTTCCTTTTTCACCGTAGGACTCAAATTGCTCCAAATATCCATTTGCAGATCCTACAAAAAGAATGTTTCCAAACTGCTCAATCAAAAGGTAGGTGCAACTCTGTGAGATGAAAGCACACATCACAAAGAAGTTTCTCAGAAAGCTTCTGTCTACTTTTTATATGAAGGTATTTCCTTTGGCACCATGGGCCTTAAACTGCTCACAAATATAACTCCGCTTATACTTCCAAGAGACTTTCTCCAAATTGCTAAATCAAAAGAAACGTTCAACCTTGTGAGATGAATGCACACATCACAAAGAAGTTTCCCAAAATGCTTCTGTCTAGTTATTATGTGAAGATATTTCCTTTTTCACAATAGTCTATAAACCACTCAAAAATATCCCTCTGCAGATACTACAAAAAGACTGTTTCCAAACTGGTCCATCAAAGAAAATTTCAACTCTGTGAGATGAATGGACTCATCACAAAGAAGTTTCTCAGAATTCTTCTGTCTAGTTTTTATGTGAACATATTCCCTTTTTCACCATAGGACCCAAATTGTTCTAAATATCCATTTGCAGATTCTACAAAAAGAATGTTTCCATACTTCTTAATCAAAAGAAAGGTGAAACTTTGTGAGACGAAAGCACACATCACAAAGAAGTTTCTCAAAAAGCTTCTGTTTACTTTTTATATGAAGGTATTTCCTTTTGCACAATAGGCCTTAAACTGCTCACAAATATAGCTCCGCTTATACTTCCAAGAGACTTTCTCCAAATTGCTAAATCAAAAGAAACGTTCGAATTTGTGAGATGAATGCACACATCACAAAGAAGTTTCTCAAAATGCTTCTGTCTAGTTTTCATGTGAAGATATTTATTTTTCACCATTGGCCTCAAACCACTCTGAAATATCCCTTTGCAGTTTGTACAAAAAGACGTTTCCAAACTGCTCAATGAAAAGAAATGGTCAACTATTAGAGATGAATGGAAATGTCACAAATAGTTTTCTCAAACATCTACTGTCTAGTTTTTATGTGAAGATATTTCCTTTTCCTTTATAGGCCTCAAAACGCTCCAAATATCCATTTGCAGATTCTACAAAAAGACTGTTTCCAAACCACCCCATAAAAAGAAAGGTTCAACTCTGTGAGAGGAAAGTGCACATCACAAAGAAGTTTCTCAGAAAGCTTCTATCTAGTTTTTATGTGAAGATATTTCATATTTCAACATAGGCCATATGGGGCTCACAAATATCCATTTGCAGATTCTAAGAAAATACATGTTCCAAACTGCTAAATCAAAAGAAAGGTTTAACTCTGTGAGATGAATGGACACATCACAAAGTAGTTTCTCAGAAAGCTTCTGTCTAGTTTTTATGTGAAGATATTTCTTTTTCACCATAAGCCACAAAAGGCTAAGAAATTTCCCTTTGCAGCTTCTACAAAAGACTGTTTCCAAACTGCTCAATCGAAAGAAAAGTTGAATTCTGTGACGTGAATTCACACATCACAAAGAAGTTTCTCAGAAATCTTCTGTCTAGTTTTTATGTGAAGATTCTTCCTTTTTCACCATGGGCCTCAAATAGCTCCAAATATCCATTAGCAGATTCTACAAAAAGACTTTCCAAACTGCTCAATCAAAAGAAAGATTCAGTACTGTGAGAATAAAGCACACATCACAGAGAAGTTTCACAGAAATCTTATGTCTAGTCTTTATGTGGAGATATTTCGTATTTCATCACAGGCCATAAAGAGCTCACAAATATCTCTTTGCAGATTCTACAAAACGACTGTTTCCAAACTGCTCAATCAAAAGAAATGTTCAACTCTGTGACATGAATGGACACATCACAAAGAAGTTTTTCAGATGCTTCTGTCTACTTTTTATGTACAGATATTTCGTTTTCACCATAGACCTCAATTTGCTCAGAAATATCCCTTTGCAGATTTTACAAAAAGACTATTTCCAAACTGCTCAAACAAAAGAAAAATTCAACTCTCTGAAATGAAAGCTCACATCACAAAGAAGTTTCTCAAAATGATTCTGTCTAGTTTTTATGTGAATATATTTCCTTTTTGACCTTAGGCCTCAAAGCTCTCCAAATATCCATTTGTAGACTCTTCAAAAAGACTGTTTCCAAAGTGATCAATCAAAAGAAAGGTTCAACTGTGTAGGATGAAAGCACACATCACAAAGAAGTTTCTCAGAAAGATTCTGTCCAGTATTTATGTGAAGATATTTCCTATTTCTCCATAGGCCTAAAGGGGATCACAACTATCCCTTTGCAGATACTACAAGAAGACTGTTTCCAAACTGCTCAATGAAAAGAAAGGATCAACTCCGTGAGGTGAATGCACAGATAAAAAAGAAGTTTCTCAGAATGCTTCTGTCTAGTTTTCATGTGAAGATATTTCTTTTTCACCACAGGCCTGAAACCACTCAGAAATATTCCTTTGCAGATTGCACAAAAAGAATGTTTCCAAACTCTTCAAAGAACAGAAAGGTTCAACTCTTTGATATGAATGCAAACATCACAAAAAGTTATCTCTAAAAGCTTCTGTCTGGTTTTTACGTGAATATTTAGTTTTTCAGCATAGGCATCAAACCGCTCACAAATATACACTTGCAGATTCTATACAATGACTTGTTCCCAAACTGCTCAATGAAAAGTAATGTTCAAATCTGTGAGATGAAAGCACGCATCACAAAGAAGTTTCTCAGAAAGTTTCTGTCTAGTTTTTAGGTACAGATACTTCCTTTTTCACCTTGTGCCTCAAAGCGCTCCAAATATCCGTTTACAGATTCTACAAAAAGAGTGTTTCCAAACTGCTCAATCAAAGGAGAGGTTCAACTCTGTGAAATGAAAGCACACATCACAAAGAAGTTTATCAGAATGCTTCTGTCTAGTTATTATGTGAAGATATTTCCTATTTCACTATAAGACTCAAAGGGCTCAGAAATATCCCTTTGCAGATTCTAGAAAAGGACTGTTTCCAAACTGCTCAATCAAAAAGAAGGTTTGCAAACATTACAAAGAAGTTTCTCAAAAATCTTCTGTCTAGTTTTTATGTGAAGATATTTCCTATTTCACCATAGGTCTCAAAGGGCTCAGAAATATCCCTTTGCAGAGTCTATGAAAAGGCTCTTTCCAAACTACTGAATGAAATGAAAGTTTCAAATCTGTGGGATGAATGCACACATCACAGAGAAGTTTCCTGGAATGCTTCTGTCTGATTTTTATGTGAAGATATTTCTTTTTCACCATAGGCCTCAAACCACTCAGAAATATCCCTTTACAGATTGTGCAAAAAGACTGTTTCTAAACAGCTCAATGAAAAGGAAGATTCAACTCTGGGAGATGAATGCAAACATCACAAAGAAGTTTCTCAAAAAGCTTCTGTCTGGTTTTTATGTGAAGGTATTTCCTTTCTCACCATAGGCCTCAAACTGCTCACAAACATCCCTTTGCAGATTCTACAAAAAGACTGTTTCCAAACTGCACAATGAAAAGAAGGGTTAAACTCTGTGAGATGAAAGCACACATCACAAAGAAGTTTCTCAGAATGCTTTTGTATAGTTTTGTGTGAGGAAGTTTCCTTTTTCACCATAGCAATCAAAAGAACGGTTCAAATGTGTGGGATGAATGCACACATCCCAAAGAAGTTTCTCAGAAAACTTCCGTTTAGTTTTTTGTGAAGACATTTCCTTTTTCACCATGGGCCTCAAAGCACTCCAAATATCCACTTCAGATTCTACAAAAAGAGTGTTTCCAATCTGCTCAATCAAAAGAAAGGTTCAGCTCTGTGAGGTGAAAGCACACATCACAAAGAAGTTTCTTAGAAACCTTCTGTCTAGTTTATATGTGAAGATATTTCATATTTCAAAATAGGCCTCAAAGGGCTCAGAAGTATACCTTTGCAGATGCTACAAAAAAAGAGTGTTTCCAAACAGCTCTATCAAAAGAAATCTTTAACTTGGTGAGATGAATGCACACATTACATAGAAGTCTCTCATAATGTTTCTGTCTAGTTTTTTTGAGAAGCCATTTCCTTTTTCACATAGGCCTCAGTCTGCTCATTAATAGCCCTCTGCAGATACTAGAAAAAGAGCCTTTCCAAACTGCTCAATCAAAATAAAGGTTCAAATCTTTGTGATGAAAGCCCACGTCACAAAGAAGTTTCTCAGAAAGTTTCTGTCTAGTTTTTATGTGAAGATATTTCCTATTTCACCTTAGTCCTCAAAGGGATCACAACTATCCCTTTTCAGATTCTACAAAAAACTCTTTCCGAACTGCTTCATCAAAGGAAAGGTTCAATTCTGTGAGATGAATGCACACATAAAAAATTAGTTTCTCAGAATGCTTCTGTCTTGTTTTTATGTGAAGATATTACTTTTTCACCATAGGTCTCAAACTGCAAACAGATATTCCTTTGCAGATTGCACAAAATGTATGTTTCCACACTGCTCAATGAATAGGAAGTTTCAACTCAGTGATATGAATGCAAACATCACAAAGAGTTTTCTCAAAATACTTCTGTTTAGGTATTATGTGAAGATATTTACTTTCTCACCATAGGCCTCAAACTGCTCACAAATATCCCTTTGCAGATTCTACAAAATGACTTGTTGCCAAACTGCTCAATGAAAAGGAAGGTCCAAATCTGAGATGAAAGCACGCATCACAAAGAAGTTTCTCAGAAGTTTCTGTCTAGTTTTTATGTGCAGATATTTCCTTTTTCACCATAGGCCTCAAAGCACTCCAAATATCCCTTTGCAGATTCTACAAAAAGAGTGTTTCCAAACTGCTCAATCAAAAGAGAGGTTCAACTCTTTGAGATGAAAGCACACAGTACAAAGAAGATTTTCAGAAAGCTTTTGTCTAGTTTTTATGTGAAGATATTTCCTATTTCACCATAGGCCTCAATGGGCTCACAAATATCCCTTTGCAGATACTTCAAAAGGACTCTTTCCAAACTGCTGAATCCAAGGAAAGTTTCAACCCTGTGACATGAATGCACACATCACAAAGAAGTTTCTCAGAATGCTTCTGTCTAGTTTTTATGTGAAAATATTTTCTGTTCACCATAGGCATAAAACGTTGCAAATATCCATTTGCAGATTCTACAAAAAGACTGTTTCCAACCTGCTCAATCAAAAGAAAAGTTCAACTCTGTGAGATGAAGGCACACATGACAAATAAGTTTCTCAGAAAGCTTCTGTCCAGTTTTTATTTGAAGATTTTCCCTATTTCACCATAGGCCTGAAAAGGCTCACAAATATCCTTTTGCATATTCTAAAAAAAGACTGTTTCCAAACTACTCAATCAATAGAGAGGTTCAAATATGTGTGATGAATGCACACATCACAAAGAAATTTCTCAGAATGTTTTTGACTAGTTTTTATGTGAAGATATTTCTCTTTCACCATAGGCCTCAAATGGCTCAGAAATATCCCTTTGCAGTTTGTACAAAAAGACTGTTTCCAAACTGCTCAATCAAAAGAAAGTTTCAACACTGTGAGATGAATGCACACATCACAAAGAAGTTTCTCAGAAAGCTTCTGTTTAGCATTCATGTGAAGATATATCCTTTTTCACCATAGGCCTCAATGGGCTCAGAAATATCCCTTTGCAGATTCTACAAAAGGACTGTTTAGAAAACTGCTTAATCCAAAGAAAGGTTCAACTCTGTGAGTTGAATGCATACATCTCAAAGAAGTTTCTCATAACGGATCTGTCGAGTTTTTTTTTGTGAAGATATAACCTTTTCAACCATATGTCATAAACTGCTCATGAATATCCCCCTGCAGATACTACAAAAAGACTGTTTCCAAACTGCTGCATCCAAAGAAATGTTCAACTCTGTGAGATGAATACACCCATCACAAAGAAGTTTCTCAGAATGCTCCTGTCTGGTTTTCATGTGAAGATATTTCCTTTTTCACCATGGGCCTCAAAGTGCTCCAAATATCCATTTACAGACTCTACAAAAAGAGTTTTTCCAAACTGCTCATTCAAAAGAAAGGTTCAACTCTGTGAGATGAAAGCACACATCACAAAGTAGTTTCTCAGAAAGCTTCTGTCTAGTTTTTATGTGAAGATATTTCCTATTTCACCGTAGGCCATAAAGAGCTCACAAATTTTTTTTGCAGATTCTTCAAAAAGACTGTTTCCAAACTGCCCAATCCAAAGAAAGGTTCAACTCTGTGAAGTGAATGGACACATCACAAAGAAGTTTCTCAGAATGCATCTATCCAGTTTTATGTGAAGATATTTCTTTTTCATCCTAGGCCTCAATGGGCTCAGAAATATCCCTTTGCAGATTCTAAAAAAGAACTGTTTCCAAACTGCTCAATCTAAAGAAAGGTTCTCCTCCGTGAGTTGAATGCACACATCACAGAGAAGTTTCCCAGAATGCTTCTGTCTACTTTGTATGTGAAGGTATTTCCTTTTTCACCATAGGCCTCAAACCGTTCACAAATATCCCTCTGGAGATACAACAAAAGGACTGTTTCCAATCTACTAAATCAAAAGATAGGCTCAACAACGTGAGATGAATGCACGCATCACAAATAAGTTTCTCAGAATGCTTCTGTCTTGTTTTAATGTGAAGATATTTCCTTTTTTCACCATAGGCCTCAAAGCACTCCAAACATCCACTTGCAGATTCCACAAAAATACTGTTTCCAAGCTGCTCTATCAAAACAAAGGTTCAACTCTGTGAGACGAAAGCACACATCACAAAGAAGTTTCTCACAAAGCTTCTGTCTAGTTTTTATGCAACGATATTTCCTATTTCACCACAGGCCTCAATGGACTCAAAAATATCCCTTTCAGATTCTACAAAAAGAGTGTTTCTGAACTTCTCAATGAAATGAAAGTTTCAACCCTGTGAGGTGAATGCACACATAAAAAAGAAGTTTCTCAGAATGCTTCTGTCTAGATTTTATGTGAAGATATTTCTTTTTCACCATAGGCCTCAAACTGCTCAGAAATATCCCTTTGCAGATTGAACCAAAAGACTCTTTCCATACTGCTCAATGAAAAGAAAGATTCATCTGTGTGAGATGAATGCACACATAAAAAAGAAGTTTCTCAGAATGCTTCTGTCTAGTTTTTATGTGAAGATATTTCCTTTTTCACCATAGTCCTTAAACCATTCACAAATATCCCTCTGCAGATACTACAAAAAGAATGTTTCCAAACTGCTCCATGAGAAGAAATGTTCAACTCTGTGAGATGAATGCACACATAAGGAAGAAGTTTCTCGGAATGATTCTGTCTAGTTTTTATGTGAAGATAATTCTTTTTCACTACAGGCATCATACGGCTCAGAAATATCCATTTGCAGATTGTACAAAAATACTGTTTCCAATCTGCTCAATCAAAAGAAAGGTTCTGCTCTGTGATATGAATCCAGGCATCACAAAGAGATTCTCAGAAAGCTTCTTTTTGTGTTTTTGTGAAAATATTTCCGTTTTCACCATAGGCCTAAAAGAGCTGCAAATAACCATTTGTGGATTCTACAAAAAGACTGTTTTGAAACTGCTCAATCAAAAGAAAAGTTCAAGTCTGTGAGATGAAAGCACACATTGCAAAGCCTTTTCTCAGAAATATTCTGTCTAGTTTTTATGTCAAGGTGCTTCCTGTTTCATCATAGGCTGTGAAGGGCTCACAAATATCCATTTGCATATTTTAAAAAAAGACTGTTTCCAAACTGCTCAAAGAAAAGAAAGGTTCAAATCTGTGAGATGAATGCACGCATCAGAAAGAACTTTCTCAGAATGCTTCTGTGTAGTTTTTATGTGAAGATATCTCTTTTTCACCTTAAGTCTCAAATGGCTAAGAAATATCCCTTTCCAGATTTTACAAAAAGACTGTTTCCAAACTGCTCAATAAAAAAAAGTTTCAACACTGTGATATGAATACACACATCAAAAAGAAGTTTCTCAGAAAGCTTCTGTTTTCTTTTTATTTGAAAATATTTCCCTTTTCACCATAGGCCTCAATGGGCTCAGAAATATCTTTTTGCAGATTCTACAAAATGACTGTTTAGAAAACTGCTGGATCCAAATTACACCATTATGGCTCACACACTGCAGCCTCAACCTCCCGAGGGTTAGGCGATTCCTCAAGGGATCCTACAGCCTCGGCCTCCCAAAGTGTTGGGGTTACAGGCATGAGCCACCAGCACCCGGCCTGAGTTAATACATCTGGTCTCACTACGTCTTAACCACACACCCATGAAGAACTCAACTCAAGAGAAAGTTGGCAAGAGACTCTCAGCATTCTCTCCCGAAAGCAGTGAGGTGGATGGCAGACGTGTGTCCCGAGCTCCTGGGGTTTTAGGTGACCATGTGTAGAGGAGAGATTTCCAATGTTTCCAGAGAGGCACGAGCCACAGTTATTCGGGGCATCGGAACACGAGATGGGGTTTCTGACAGCAACTTAATGGCCAGGAAGGTCCAGAATCTGCCAAGGCCCATGTCCCAGGGTGGGGCCAATGGAACCCAAGGTAGAGGGAGTCAGCGGTCCTCACAGAGAGGACTCCAGCCCTAGGCTCCGCTGTGCAGACCAAATCAGAAGGAAGAGACACCTTCGTCCTACATTCCACATCCCTCCACTGAACTTGGGAGTGGATCTGTTTCCCAAACATAAGGTGACTTTCGCTTTGCAATGGATCACAAGGGGCCAGGCTTTCCAGAGTCAGCCAGATAAAGAAGTCACTCTGGCTCGGCCACCCCATTCCCCCGGTAACTGGTGAATTTAAATGAGACGAGGCTGGCCGGGCCAGAGCCGCTACAGGGGGGAGGTGGTTGGGTGGGGTGGGGTTTTCCTAAGGCACTGCAGAAATTGGGCCTTTGCTTAGAGGATGACAGTGCTGCAGGAACCCGTCCAGCTGCTATATGGCAAGCACTAAACCACTATGCTTACCGAGATGGGGTTTTCCTCACAGAACGCCTTTATGCAGAAGTACACTCAGAAGAAGCCTTGTTTTTAATGGCGACCTGTTCTTACCTCCCAGGAAAGGCCTATAAAGCATATAGACTCTTGAAAAGACACAGTTGTCCTACACTGCAATGCAAATACCTGCTTGCAAAATGTTGTGTTGATCTCAGTAAGCTTGCAGACTGGGAACAAATCTTATCTGGTGGAGCGTTTAATAAGCAGAAAAGCCATGATGATATTGTTACTGAGTTTGGTGATTCAGTTTGCTTTCCCCTTCCATTGTTGGGACGTGTATATTGCAAGACAGATCGGCTTGCTAAAGGAAAAGAATGTTACCAAAAGAGGCTTAGTTTAAATCCTTTCCTCTGGTATCCCTTTGAATCATTATGTGAAATAGGTGAAAAGCCAGATCCTGACCAAACATTTAAATTCACATCTTTACAGAACTTTAGCAACTGTCTGCCCAACTCTTGCACAACACAAGTACCTAATCACAGTTTATGTCACAGGCAACCTGAGACCATTCTTATGGAAACTCCCCAGGACACAACTGAATTAAACAGAGTCAATTTAGAATCCTTCAATTCAAAGTACTCCTTGAATACAGATTCCCCAGTGTCTTTTATTGATTCAGCTGTAATTTCACCTGAAACTGTCCCACTGGGAAGAGGAACTTCCATATTATCTAAACAGGTTCAAAATAAACCAAAAACTGGTCGAAGTTTATTAACAGGACCAGCAGCTTAGTCCATTTACCCCACGTTTTGGGATTTTGCCATTAGAAACCCCAAGTCCTGGAGATGGATCTTATTTACAAAACTACACTAATACACCTTCTGTAATTGATGTGCCATCCACCGGAGCCCCTTCAAAAAAGTCTGTTGCCAGAATTGGCCAAACTGGAGCAAAGTCTGTCTTCTCACAGAGTGGAAATAGCCAAGAGGTAACTCCAATTCTTCCACTAACAGAAAGTTCTGGTCCATAAATAACTACAACACCTCAGGTAATGAGCCCCACTATGACATCTCCCCCAAATGCACTGCATCAAAGAAGTTCATGACTCTTTACTAGTGACAGTTCCACAACCAAGGAGAATAGGAAGAAGTTAAAAATGAAGTTTCCACCTAAAATCCTAAACAGAAAAACAAAAAGTAAAACTAATAAAGGAGGAATAACTCAATCTAATATAAATGACAACCTGGAAATTACAAAATTGGACTCTTCCATCAATTCAGAAGAGGAAATATCCACAATCACACCTCAGATTCAGGCTTTTAATCTACAAAAAGCAGCAGCAGAAGGCTTGATGAGCCTTCTTCATGAAAGGGGGAAAGGTTATTTAGCTTTATGTTCATACCACTGCAAAGAAGCTAAAAATATTTTGAGCCATCTACCTTCTCACCACTACAATACTGGTTGGGTACTGTGCCAAATTGGAAGGTCCTATTTTGAACTTTCAGAGTACATGCAAGCTGAAAGAATATTCTCAGAGGTTAGAAGAATTGAGAATTATAGAGTCAAAGGCATGGAAATCTACTCTACAACACTTTGGCATCTTCAAAAAGATGTCACTCTTTCATTTCTGTCAAAAGACTTAACAGACATGGATAAAAATTCGCCAGAGGCCTGGTGTGCTGCAGGGAACTGTTTCAGTCTGCAACAGGAACACGATATTGCACTTAAATTCTTCCAGACAGCTATCCAAGTGGATCCAAATTATGCTTATGCCTGTACTTTATTAGGGCGAGAGTTTGTCTTAACTGAAGAATTGGACAAAGTGTTAGCTTGTTTTCGAAATGCTATCAGAGTCAATCCTAGACATTGCAATGCATGGTAAGTGGTAATGAATTGTAAAGACAAAGTCTTGTTGATGGTGCTGGTAGTCACTGATTTTTCTTGTTAGATAGCTTTTTATTGTCATGAACTTTGTTACTAATACTTAAGAATGGTACATAATGGTCAATAACTTCAAACTAACTTTTTTTTATGAAATGTATGTCTTTAACAAACTCTTCAGTTAACTAATGATAATAGAATACGTGATGCTTATACTCAACAGTTTCAGTCTTCTACAAAACTTTTGCAGATACTGTAGTTGTGTTTTGTTTGTTTGCTTGTTTAGTTTTGTTACTTGATTTGTTACATTTTCTTCGAACACAAAATTGGTGATTGGGACAAAAAGTGCTTGGGAAATTGGAAAGGAATAGCATAATTCACTTATTGGATAATAGAAAAAAACACTGAAAAAGTTCACTAGTTGCTTTTTGACAACGTTCCAGTTTATTCAGTTACTATTAAGAACTTAATGTATCCTTTATTTAGCAGTATCTCTGTTTTACTTTTTTGTATTTGTGTATAAGTAGACACATAGGAAATTACTACCCAGGTCATATTGTTATCAACTGAATAACATATGAAAAAGTTTGGTCCTACTTCTGCCTCAACACCATACTTACTGTTGACATTTATTGTATTTCTCTGGACTGACTTAAAAGTTTAAATATCAAGAGAAGGCCAGGCATGGTGGCTCATGCCTGTCATCCCAGCACTTTGGGAGGCCAAGTCGGGCAGATCACAACGTCAAGAGTTCGAGACCATATGGTGAAACACCGCCTATATTAAAAGTATAAAAATTAGCTGGGCATGGTGGCAGGCGCCTGTAGTCCCAGCTACTCAGGAGGCTGTGGAAGGATAATCACTTGAACCTGGGAAGTGGAGGTTGCAGTGAGCCAAGATTATGCCATTGCACTCCAGCCTGGGCAACAGAGTGAAACGCCGTCTCAAGAAAAAAATAAAATAAAAATAAAATAAAATAAAATAAAATAAAATAAAATAAAATAAAATAAATATCAAGAGAAAGTATAATTCTGAAGTAGTAACTCTGCGGAAGCTTTTTTGTCAGATACGGTTATCTTTGGGGTTAGTTATTATAGCAATTGGGTTTTAACACTTGATTTGCTTCTAAATCTGAAACATTATATTACTAAAATATCTTTTGATTTGTGATTATGTTGTTTAATGGATTATATATCATTTTGCAGTAGTAGTTGCAGTGCCTGAAAGATTGCCAAAAAAAATAGTGCTAGCTATTGCTGACCAATGTAACAATCAACTTGCCAATATTGCCATCTCTTCCAATAGCTATGTTCTCCATAATATTTTAAGAACTCAGTTCTTCATAAGGCTTGTGTTGTTTTTGATTTTTTCCCAAGTCTGGTGGATCCTTGTGCTGTTCTTTTTTAAATGTGTATTGTCTGTCCAGCTATTCTGCAGGAGTCATATTCTTAAAAACCTTAACCATATCAAAAATTGTGTTTAAAGGAGGATTATTCAGACTGGCATGCTTTTAGTAGGAGGAGTTTAAATGCTGACGCATTTAGGTAACTCTAAATACTGAGCAACTTTATTCTATCTACAAAATAGATAGTCTTTCTTTTCTTTTCACTTTCACTATCATTTAATACCTTTTCTTCATCTATAACACAATTATAACGATATACAAAGCCACTCAAATAAAGCAGATATATTGTGCTTTAAAAAAAAAAAAGAAGTCATTATATGGCACACAATGAGGTGTGACTCAAATCTAGAATCTCCAGTGAAAACCAATGAAACAGAGTCAAATCCCGTGTCTACTAAAAATAAAAAAATGAGCCAGGTGTGGTGGTGCTGAGGCAGGAGAATCACTCTAACCCAGGAGACAGAGGTTGCAGTGAGCTGTGATCACACCACTGTACTCCAGCCATGGGGGGGACAGAGCAAGACTCCGTCTCAGAAGCAAGCAAACACAGAAAGCCAATAAAGTTGTTTAACTCAATGTGTCAGGCTCAGGTCTCTTGACAGGATACATCCAGCACCCAGGGAAACGTTGATGGGTGGGATGGAATCTATTTTGTGGCCTCAAGGAAGGGTTTGAGAGACAGTCCCACAAACGTGACGGCCTAAAGAAGCCCCTCCGCCCAAGAAGCGATATTCATTTGTATCCTGTAGCCACCCACGAGGGAGAATCAGGCTCCCTACAGACCCCCAACCCCCACCCCACCCCACCACAACCCACGCCCCCGCTTCGTGAAATGAGCTCTCACTCCATCAGGCTCTATTCAGGCCGTGTGGTTTTGTAACCTCCAGCGTGTGTGCCTGGGTTGTGGGGTGGGGTTGTGGCGGCTGTGGACAGAGGAGGGGAAAAAGTGGTGGTGTCCCGTGGGTGCCCAGTACGTGGGACGTGGGTGGGGTGGCCAGAGCCTAGGGAACTCATTGCCTGTCAGGACATCTCCCCTCCTGGTCCCCTCTCTGACCTACGCTCCACATCTCTGCAGTTCAGTGGGGATCTTGTGGGTGGAAGTCACCATCCCTTTGGACTTTAGCCGAGGAAGGCCGGGCTCCCAAGAGTCTCCCCGCACTCGGGGCCTTGGGCAGGCTCACAAGGATGCTGAAGGTAACAGTTGGTGACAGTGATGTAAGTTGGAGGTCTCGGGCCAATGCAGAGGTATCCATTTGACCTCAGTGGGACAGGTCAGCTTTGTGGAGTCCCGTGCTTCCTTCCAGAGACTCATCCAGTGCTAGCAAGCATGGTCCCGAGGATCCCAGCTCCCAGCAGAAGCACTTTTTTTCACACAGAATCCTGGGCAGGAAAGTTCTCAGCAGGTTTAGACCTCCTAGCCAAAAAGATAAAGCCACTTCTGGGATTTTTTTTCAAAGAGGCAGTGGTTCCACAATGGGCCATGGGTAGTTGTGGAAATGGAGAGAAGTGTTTGCAGATACATATTTCAGACAGAACGGACAGGGTTTGGTCATAGGTCATGAAGGACATGAGCAGATGCACATTGAGAAAACCCTCCCAGCATCCTAGGTGAACAGAGGTATGATTTTTTGAGACAGTGGAGCTAGATGCAACCCCAGATTTTAGGGTTGGATCTTTATTAATATGTAGTATCTATGAGGTATCAAAGTCCAGAAATCAACTATCCAGTTCTGTACAGCATTTTGTAGGGAGATCAAATCTGGGATGTCTAAAGTTAAGAATTCAGGCCGTGGTAATGAATTAAATTAGATGTACTTGAACTTATTTTGCCAAGAAAGAGAGGGCAGGAGATAGAGAGAGCCAGAGAGTGAGTGAGCAAGAGAGAGAGAGAGACACAGAGACAGAGACAGAGAGACAGACAGAGAGACACAAAGATACACAAAAAGAGAAAGACAGAGAGAGACAGAGAGATAAAGACACAGAGAAAGACACAGATGGAAAGAGACAGAAAGAAACTGAAAGACAGACAGAGACAGAAAGAGAGAGAGATAGACAGAGAGAGAGACAGACCGACAGGCAGCCAGACAGGCAGAGAAAGAGAGTAAGACAGAAAGCAGACACACACACACAGAGAGACAGAGACAGTTGGAGTGACAGAGAGAAAGAAAGAGAGAGACAGACAGAGGGAAAGAGACAGAGAGAGAAAGAAACAGACAGAGGGAGAGACAAAAACAGACAGAGAGAGAGACAGACAGAGACAGAGACAGAGAGAAACAGACAAGGAGAGAGAGACAGACAGACAGGAAGAGAAAGACAGTAAGACAGAAGACAGACACAGAGAGAGAGAGACAGAGAGACAGAGACAGAGAGACAGACAGGCAAAGAGAGAGAAAAAAACAGACAGACAGGGAGAGAGAGAGACAGACAGGGAGAGAAAGAGAGAGATACTGACAGACAGGCAGAGAAAGAGAATAAGACAGAAGACAGACACAGTGAGAGAGACAGAGAGAGACAGAGACAGTGAGACAAAGAAAGAAAGAGAGATACAGACAGACAAAGAGACAGACAGAGAAAGGCGAGATGGACAGAGAGAGACAGAGAGAGAGAAAGAGAGAGAGAGGCAGGCAGAGAAAGAAAGAAAGAAGACAAACACCATGAGAGAGACAGGCAGAGAGAGAGACACACAGAGACAGAGAGACAGAGAGAAAGAAAGAGACAGACAGAGATAAAAACAGAGATGGACAGAGAGAAACAGACAGACAGGGAGAGAGAGAGACAGACAGGCAGAGAGAGAGAGACAGAAAGGCAAAGAAAGGGAGTAAGAGAGAAGACAGACACAGTGAGAGAGACAGGCAAAGAGAGAGAGAGAAAAATAGACAGACAGGCAGAGAGAGAGAGAGAGACAGAGAAAGAGAGACAGAGAGACAGAGAGAGGAGGAGGAATGACGTGGTCAGGAAATAAATACACATATTTTATAACGCTTTTGATTCCGTAAAGGGTGGCCGGAGTGGGCTTTGAAAACAACAACAACAGCAACAAGAGCAGCAGCAGCAGCAGCAGGAGCAGCAGCAGCATTCGCTTATGGATTTCTAGAAAATAAGATGTTCTGAAGTAAACATCAACCGACTCTCACTACACGTTGAGAGATTCACAAAAGCGCTAGTTAACAACAGGAGAAAACAGCAGCTAACATGTCTTGGGGAAAAGATACGTCTTCCTGAAAATTAGGGATTTCTACTTCACCTGAAAAGAAATACATACCAAAAAGGAAAAACAAGAACAAAACAAAACAAAACAACAAACACGGGCCAAGGCACCATCCCTGGAAATCTTAAGTGAGCAAAGTATTAGTTTTCAGAAAACGTTTCTATTATGGGCAAATACTAAGAACGCCCAGACTAGAGCTGTGACGCCATTCCCATTGTGAAACTATACTGGCTGGAGGGCGGAGAAACTAAAACATCATGTTATAAGGTGATGGAGACCCAGCCAGGGTGAAGCTTTCCTAGGGAGGGAGGCCTGAGGAGGGAAGTGGGGGGAAAAACCCCACAACAGCAGGCTCGCCCACTTGCCCACGTGGGTCAAGGGCTATGCCATCGGTCTGAGCTCCCTACAGGGAAGTGGGACCGTGCCACCCCCATCTTCAAAAACGGTGGCCACTGAGTGAGGCCTGATGACCACCGTTGCAAATGTCAGCCTGGCAAGAATGAGATTGCCAGTAATGGGTGGGGGAAGAGGAAAGAAGAGGGAGGCACACCAGGGTGGCTCCGGAAGGTTTCCAAGCAGGGTGTTGGGAGGCGGGGGGTGGGGGGTTTGGGGGGAACCCACCTAACTGACTCACTAAATGAAGGTAAAGGGACGTGGGTAGTGGTGGGAGCCGGGGGGCGACTTGAAAATTAAAGTGACCCCTCCTAAAACCCAAGTAGAGGAGTCTATGCGCATGAAAGAAACCAACACACAAAGAAAACTAAAGCGCTGATAAAAGAACAATAGGGCCCCCCCCAGGGCGGAGGTTCCCTAGGCAACCAGGGAGAGAGGGAGGGACCTCCAGAAGGGAGAGAGAGAAACCCGTTGCCCAGGCTTAGTGAAGTAAGCAAGACCTCCCTCCATATCACCTAGACTTTCAATAACAGTGGCCGCTAGATGATGCCCGAAGACAACCGATGCCTGCAAGTGTCAGTCAGCATGGAAAAGAATGCATTTATTTATTTATTTATTTATTTATTTATTTATTTATTTGTTTGTTTGTTTAGAGACAGAGTCCTACTCACTCTACAGCCCGGGCTGTAGTGCAGTGGCACGATCTCGGCTCACTGCAGTCTCCGCCTCCCAGGTTCAAGTGATTCTCCCACCTCAGCCTCCCGAGTAGCTGGCATTACAGGCGCATACCCCACCATGCCCTACTCAGTTTAGTATTTCTTGTAGAGACGGGGTTTTACCGTGGTGGCAAGGCTGGTCTCGAACTCCCAACCTCAAGTGATCCCCCGCCTCGGCCTCCGGAAGTTCTGGGATGACAGACGTGAGCCACCACGCCCGGCCTTAACCATGTATTTTTGAGTCGAGGAGCTTATCGCGGAAATACGAGAAGTAGGGACGCCACACGTGACAGAGAAAAGTCTGAAAATGCCCCTTCCATCCAAGTGGGGACCCGGCCTCGACCTCCCAAAGTCATACACCGAGTGGTGAAGCATAGCAAGGACCGTCTGTCTGGATTCCTCCCGGCCTCTCTAAGCAGGCCCTTCTTACTTTCATGGAAGGGGCAGGGCCCTCTCCATCATGAGGGGTCTGACAGACTGACAGAGAAAGAGACAGACATAGAAAGACAGAGATGGACAGAGAGAGACAGAGAGAAACAGACAGAAAGAGAAAGAGACAGAGACAGAGACATAGAGAAACAGACAGGAAGGGAGAGAGACAGAGAGAGAGACAGACAGACAGAAACAGACGGAGAGGAAACAGAGAGAGAGACAGAGAAAGAGAGAAACAGACAGACACACAGAGACAGACAGAGAGAAAGAGAAAGAGAGAGACAGAGAGAGAGAGAAAGGGAGGGAGAGAGAGACAGACAGACAGGCAGAGAAAGAGAGTAAGACAGAAGACAGACACAGTGAGAGAGACAGGCAGAGAGAAAGAAAGAGACAGAGAGAAAGAGAGAGACAGACAGAGAAAGAGACAGACAGAAAGAGACAGAGATGGACAGAGAGAAACAGAAAGAGAGAGACAGAGATAGAGAAAGAGACAGAAACAGACAGACAGGGAGGGAGAAAGACAGAGACAGAGAGAAACAGACAGAGAGAGAGGGAGAGAGTGAGAGATATATAGAGAGAAAGAGAAAGAGGGGGGAGAGAGAGACAGGCAGGCAGAGAAAGAGAGTAAGACAGAAGAGAGACACAGTGAGAGAGACAGGCAGAGGGAGAGACAGAGACAGAGAGAAAGAAAGAGAGAGACAGACAAAGAGAGAGACAGAGATGGACAGAGAGAAACAGCAAGAGAGAGAGACAGAGAGAGTGAGAGTGAGAGAGACAGAGAGAGAGAGAAAGACAGGGAGGGAGAGAGACAGACAGAGAGAGAGAGACCGACAGGCAGAGAAGAGAGTAAGACAGAAGATAGGCACAGAGAGAGAGAGAGAGAGGAAAGAAAGAAAGAGAGAGACAGGCCGGGTGTGGTGGCTCATTCCTGTCATCCCAGCACTTTGGGAGGCTGAGGCGGGTGGATCACGAGGTCAGGAGATCGAGACCATACTGGCTAACTCGGTGAAATCCCGTCTTTACTAAAAATACAAAAAATTAGTCGGGCTTGGTGGCGGGCGCCTATAGTCCCAATTACTCGGGAGGCTGAGGCAGGAGAATGGCGTGAACCTGGGAGGTGGAGTTTGCAGTGAGCCGAGATGGTGCCACTGCACTCTAGTGTTGGCAACACAGTGAGACTCCATGTGAAAAAAAAAAGAGAGAGAGAGACAGACAGACAGAGAAAGAGACAGTCAGAGACAGACAGAGAGAAACAGACAGAAAGAGAGACAGAGCAAGAGAGAACAGAAAGGCAGGCAGAGAGAGAGACAGACAGGCAGAGAAAGAGAGCAAGACAGAAGACAGACACAGTGAGAGAGACAGGCAGAGAGAGACAGACAGAGACAGACAGAAAGAGAGACTGACAGAGATGAGACAGAGAGACAGAAACAGACAGAAAGAGAGACTGACAGATAGAGAGTGAGAGAGAGAGGGAGAGAGACAGAAAGGGAGGAAGAGGGACAGACAGAAAGAGAGACAGACGGGTAGAGAAAGACAGTAAGACAAGATAGGCACAGAGAGAGAGAGAGTGAGAGAGACAGACAGAGAGACTCAGAAAAAGAAAGAGAGAGACAGACAGAGAGACTCAGAAAAAGAAAGAGAGAGACAGACAGAGAGACTCAGAAAAAGAAAGAGAGAGATAGAAAGACAAAAACAGAGACAGACAGAGACAGACAGAGAGAAACAGAGACAGACAGAGACAGAGAGAAACAGACAGAAAGAGAGAGACAGAGAGAGAGAAACAGACAGGGAGGGAGACAGAGAGAGATAGGCAGAGAAAGAAAGTTGGACAGAAGACAGACACAGTGAGACAGGCAGAGAGAGAGAGAGACAGAGATAGAGAGAAAGAAAGAGACAGAGAAAGAGACAGATAGAGAAAGACAAAGACAGACAGAGAGAGACAGAGAGAAACACAGAAATAGAGAAGGTCCTAGCCGAGTAGTGATATAGTGCCTTTTCTTTCATTTTCTCTTTCTTTTCTGGTTTTCTTTTCTTTTCTTTTCTTTTTTTGTTTTCTTCTCTTCTCTTTTCTTTTCTTTCTTTTCTTTTCTTTCTTTCTTTCTATTTATTTATTTAGAGACCAAATCTCACTCTGTCATCCAGGCTGTAGTGCTGTGGCGCCATCCCGGGTCACTGTAACCTCCGCCTGCCAGGTTCAAGTGATTATCCTGCCTCAACCTCCCGAGTAGCTGGGATTACAGGTGCCTGCCCCACCGCGCCCGACTCAGTTTCGTATTTTCAGTACAGAGGGGGTTTCACCATGTTGGCTAGGCTGGTCTTCAACTCCTGACCTCGTGACCCACCCAACTCGGCCTCCCAAAGTGCTGGGATGACAGACGTGAGCCACTACTTTCAGTGTACAGTGCCATTTATTAGAAATCACTCATGGGAACACGCACTTATAGGTCATGTGTAGATATTTTATTTATTTATTTATTTACTTATTTACTTATTTATTTTTTGCACGGGAAGGTGGGGGGACGGAGTTTCGCTCTTGCTGCCCAGGCTAGAGTGCAATGGCATAGGGGACGCAAAGAGTCAACCCATGGCAGAGAGGACACGTCATTCTGAGTGTAAGGGCCGCAGCGAAAGGTTGCAGGGCCGGCACTTTTAAAGGCTTAAATCCCTGCGGCTCAGACCTGTCGTCGCAGCACTTTGGGAGGACCAGGAGGGCAAATCACTTCAGGTCAGGAGTTCAATACCAATGCGGCCAACATGGAGAAACACCATCTCCACTAAAAATAGAAAAATTAGCCGTCTGTCATGGTGCGCGTCTGTAATCCCAGCTACCGAAGAAGAATCACTGGAACCCGGAAAGCAGAGGTTTCAGTGAGCCAAGAGAGCGCCACTGCACCGCAGCCTGGGTGACAGAGTGAGAGAGACTCAGTCCAAAAAAAAGAAACGAAGAAAAAAAGAAAGAACAGGCCCAAATACTACCTTGTCGCTGAATGTTCCCCCAAAAGGCCGGAAACCCCCGACTCAGGTCAAGGAGGTGGTGTTTCGTTTCACTTCTCTCTCTCTCTCTTTCCTTCTCTCCCTCTCTCTCTCTTTCTCCTCTAACTTTCATTTCTTGTTCAAGCATACACGTGCAAGATTGTTACGTAGGTAAACTTCTGATATGAAGTTCAGTGTGCAGATGATTTCATCACCCAGACACTGAGCGCAGTACTCGACAGTTTTCATGTTTCATTTTGTTTTGGTTTCTCCTGAAGCTGTCTCTCTGTCCACCCGTCCTCCCTCAAGTAGGCTCCCGCGTCCCTCGTGTCCCTCGTTCTGCCCACGCAGAACTTTCATCTATAAGTTCCCACTTATGGATGAGAACACGCGGTATTTAACTGATTGTTGCTTTCATCTTCGGTGGTGGCGGTGAAAGAGGCATGACACTAAATCGACCCTTAGGACGTTCCCCTCTGTCCCCACCCCACACCCCCTCCCCCTACACACCCTCATTCCTGCACACACTCCTCAAAAGCAGGAAAGGAAGAAAGACAGAAATTAAAGTAAGAGGTCAGCCTCCAAGGTGGTGGAGGGAGGGGATCTCAAAGGGTGAGCAAGCGATGGGGGTCAGGGGATATCTTGGCTGAGCTTGCAACAATGGGAGAAAGAGTTTCCAGCCCCACCACATCCCGTAATCCTCAGCCGTAGCCAGCCTCTGGGTGGGGTTTTGCCTGTAAAACTTCTGAATGGAGAGAAACCCCAGGCAATGGAAGGCATCAGCTCCAAGTCCAGGAAGTCAATAGGGCTTTGTGCATTTGAATGGGGCTTTAGAAGGCGGTGCTGCGGCTTCCAAAGCACTGCACCTCGCCTTGCCTCACCTCGCCCAGAGTGAGACTCCATCTCAAAATCAATCAATCAATCAACCAATAATAAAAAAATCATCAATGAAAGAAAGAAAGAAAGAAAGAAAAGAAAGAAAGAAAGAAAGAAAGAAAGAAAGAAAGAAAGAAAGAAAGAAAGAAAGAAAGAAAGAAAGAAAAAAGAAAGAAAGAATCAGTACAGTGGTCATGGTCGTGAATCATTCCCCGGAGTCCAGGCGCAGTGGCTCATGCCTGTCACGCCAGCACTTTGAGGCACTGGGTCAGGAGGGTTGCAACAAAATGATGAGACCCTGTCTGTGGAAAAACATTGAAAAATGAAGGCCAGGCTCGGTGGCTCATGCCTGCCATCCCAGCACTTCGGGAGGCTGGGGAGGGCGGATCACCTGAGGTCGGGAGTTCAAGACCAGCCTGACCAACATGGAGAAGCCCCGTCTGCACTAAAAATACAAAATCAGCCAGACGTGGTGGCGCATGCCTGCAGTCCCAGCTGCTGGGGAGGCTGACGCAGGAGAATTGCTTGAACCCAGGAGGCAGAGGTTGTGGTGGGCCAAGATCAAGCCATTGCACTCCAGTCTGGGCAACCAGAGAGAAACTCTGTCTCGGAAAATAAAATAAATAAATAAATAAAAATTATCTAGGCACAGTGGCGCATGCCTGTGGTCCCAGGTACTCTACTCTGGAGGCTGAGGTGGAAGGATCACTTGAGTCCAGGAGCATCCATGCTGCAGTGAGTGAGTTATGATGGCACCACTGCCAGGGTGACAGAGTGAGACGCTGCCTCTAAATCAGTCAATGAATCAATCAGATCACTGGAAGGCGCTGTCTGTGTCTTACTTTCAAAGGGTGTCTCTTTAGGCCAAGCAGGCATGGTGCCTCATGCCAGTAATCCCGGCACTTTTGAAGGCTGAGGCAGGAGGAAAGAAGAAAGGGAGGAAGGGAGGAAAGAAGAAAGGCAGGAGGGCAGTCAGGCAGGAAAGGAAGGAAGGAAGGAAGAAAGAAAGAAAGAAAGAGAGGGAGAGAGGGAGGGAGGGAAGGAGAAGAAGAGAGAAGAAAAGAGAAGAAAAAGAAAAGAAAAGAAAACGGGGAGGGGCATATCTCCTTGACTGGTGACTGCCCAGGATACAGCTGACTGAAGCCTCGACCTGTGGGGCCTCAAGTGTTCTTCTCCTTACCTCAGCCTCCCGAGTAGCTGAGACTACATGCAGGTATTACCACGCAAAACTAATCTTATAATAATATTATAATTATTATTGAGACAGAGTCTCGCTCAGTCTCAATAATTGCCATGGCAGGATGTCAGTTCACTGCAACTTCGGCCTCCCTAATTCAAGCAACTCGCCTGCCTCAGTCTCCTGAGTAGTTGTGATTACAAGTCTATGCCACCAGAACTGGTAATTGTTCTATTTTTCATAGAGATGGGGTTTCACTATGTTGGCCAGCCTGGTCTTGAATTCCTGGCCTCAAGTGATCAACCCACCTTGGCCTCCCAAAGTGCTGGAATGACAGGCGTGAGCCACTGTGCCCAGCCCAGATGATCTTTTTTATAAATTGTAGAGAAGGAGTTTTGTCAACCGCCGGGTGGAGTGTGGGGTGGGTTTTACTCAGACTGCGTACTGTGAAAACAGTAAATTAGTGTGGTTTGTGAGCTAGATGTGGAAATTGTGTGTGTGTGTGAGAGAGAGAGAGAGACCAATCCCACCATGAGGACGCGGAAATGGTGTTTGATTTGGGTACCTGCCTATTCACCTGTCTGTGTGTAGATGACTGAAGACTCCACAAATGAAGGTCAGCAGTATCTATTGAGCTGTTTCTCCCTCTCATGCGTCTCATGTGTGTGGTGGAGAAAGGAAAGAAAAGAGGTTCTGATGGGAAGTTGTCTTCACGCCTGAGGAAGCTGAAGGCAGGCTGACAGGACGGAGGACATCCTATGTGACATTTCCATACCTGGACACCCTTTACAATGCTGGGGCTGCCAGTCCACCCTGTATGTCAACATATCCCCAAGAACAGCATGGTACGGGGTGGTCCAGTCTCATCCCATCCGGCCCACCCAGGGAATCTGGTGGAAGTCTTCACTGGAGGATTCGACACCATGGAATACTATGCAGTCATAAAAAATGATGAGTTAATGTCATTTGTAGAGACATGGATGAAACTGGAAACTATCATTCTCAGCAAACTATCGCAAGGACAAAAAACCAAACACCGCATGTTTTCATTCATAGGTGGGAATTGAACAATGAGAACACATGGACACAGGAAGGGGAACATCACACACCAGGGACTGTTGTGAGGTGGGGGAAGGGGGGAAGGACAGCATTAGGAGATATACCTAATTCTAAATGACGAGTTAATGGGTGCAGCACAACAACATGGCACACGTATACATATGTAAAAAACCTGTACGTTGTGCACATGTACCCTAAAACTTAAAGTATAATAATAATAAAATTTTTAAAAAAGAAAAAAGAAAGCGTCATCGCAGTTCCCTTGGGGTCACCAGGCAACGGCCCGCCAGGGGAGGGTGGTGGGACATGAACGGGGGCGGGGCATCAGCCTCAGAGCTCCCTGGAAGGTGGCAGGCAGCCGGTGGGGGACGCTGAGCCAGAGACGTCTGGCAGGATATAGATCTGGAAGGTGCATCAGTCCTCTCCCATACCTCTCCCACGGAAAATCCCACAGCGGCGGTGGGAGCCTTGGCTGGGGGAGAAGCAGGGACAAGGGGGAGAGGGAAGGAGGTCCCCGGGAGGATTTAGCACAGAAAACCCACCCAGGCAAGCTCCCTCCCTCCTATCGGTTCCAAGGTACACCCTGGGAGGCGGCAAGAGAAACGTTCACCCCATATTTTTGTCTTTCTCTTTTTTTTTTTTTGTCTTTTCCATTTTACAAGAGATGCTCATTTCAACAACCAGGTGGTGGATGTGATGGGAGAAGTGTCAAGGCCAGGAGACCAACCTGATCAACTGAGCAACACAAGTAGGA
The DNA here is from genome assembly GCF_028885625.2 of Pongo pygmaeus. Lineage (NCBI taxonomy): Eukaryota > Metazoa > Chordata > Mammalia > Primates > Hominidae > Pongo > Pongo pygmaeus. The sequence goes on along the minus strand of NC_072386.2, from coordinate 8,116,151 downwards.
GAGCCCAGCTGAAAAAAATGAAAAAAAAGGGGGAGGAGGGGGAAAGAAAAGAAAAGAAAAAAGAAAAACAATCATCAAGAAAGTTAAAATTCTCTAATGGTGTAGGCACAAAAAAGAGTGATTTCACGTCTTTTCCCACAACATGGATAGAGCTGGAAGCAAGTATGTACCCAGTGAACTGCCTTCTGCTTAAAAGTGGGAGGTAAACAGTGAGTACGCACAAGGTCATCAAGATGGAAATAAAAGACACTCCAAAAGGGAGGAGGAGAACAACAGGGGGATGAGGGATGAATAAATCGCCCGTCAGAGACAACGTTTGCCACGTGGGTATCGGATACACTGGAGGTCCACTTCTACATCCGGAGGCAGTAGTATGCTGATCTAACAAACAAGCAGGTACACCCCCTAAGTCTGTAAAATACCAAAACAACGACGACAGCATCAGCAGCAGCAGCAGCAACAAGAACAACAGAACAGAAGCTGGAACACAAAACTACCACCACCACCACCACAATCACCAGTTGGGGGTTGGGGGAGGGTGGCCGCGCTCCAAGCCCTCAGGCTCAGTCCCCTCGGGTTTAAAAAAGAAAACGGCAGACTCATTCCTGCCTGTAGGCAGGAAAAATCCAATCAATGTTCTCCATTGCTAGAAAGGGAAGTAGAATAAGGAGAAGGGCTTATTGATCTTGTGATCGATCGTGGCCATACATGTAGGAAAAAATTAAATACAGACAGCAACACTTTCTACACTGTTCAAAAGCATCGTAGATCAGACGCACCACACTCCATGGGGCTTGTGCCACTAGAAAGAAAAGACAGGTCGGGCGCGGTGGCTCATTCCTGTCATCCCAGCACTTTGGGAGGCTGAGGCAGGTGGATCACGAGGTCAGGAGATCGAGACCATCCTGGCTAACACGGTGAAACCCCATCTCTACTAAAAATACAGAAAATTAGCTGGGCCTGGTGTGGGCGCCTGTAGTCCCAGCTACTCGGGAGGCTGAGGCAGGAGGATGGTATGAACCCGGGAAGCACAACTTGCAGTGAGCCGAGATAGAGCCACTACACTCTGGCCTGGGCTAAAGAGCGAGACTCCATCTCAAAAAAAAATATATATATATCCAAGCATAGTGCTGCATGCCTGTAGTCCCAGCTACTCTGGAGGCTGTGGTAGAACAATCACTTCACCCAGCAGTTTGAGGCTGCAGTGAGCTATGATCATACCACTGCACTCTGGCCTGGGTGACAGAGAGAAACCCCTTCTCAAAACAAAGAACAACCAAAAACTTTCAAGAATACTCAGAGATAGTGTAGGCTTGGTTCCAGACAACCACAATAAGGCAAATGTTACAATCAAATTAGTCACATAAACATTTTGTTTCCTAGTACTTATAAAAGTTGTGCTTAAACTGTGTTGTAGTCTAATGAGTATTTAATAATTATTAATTAATTAATTAGTAATCACATTATGTCTAAAACTCCATGTACATACCTTAACTTAAAATATCTCATTGCTGAAAAATACTAATGAATATCTGAACCTTACCAAGTCATAATCTTTTTGCTGGTGAGTGAAGGGGCAGCCTGCTCCTCCACACTTGTGGGTATTTCTAGTCAAGTGGGACGAGAGACTGAGAAAATAATTAAGACACAGAGACAAAGTATAGAGAAGCACTAGTAAGCCCAGGGGACCAGCACTCAGCATACCAAGGACCTGCACAGGCACCGGCCTCTGAGTTCCCTCAGTTTTTATTGCTTATTATTTTCATTATTTGAGCGAAAAGGAATGTAGTAGGAGAGCAGGGTGATAATAAGGAGAAGTTTTTATTGCTTATTATTTTCATTATTTCAGCAAAAAGGAATGTAGTAGGAGAGCAGGGTGATAATAAGGAGAAGGTCAGCAAAAAACATGTGAGCAAAATAATCTATGTCAATTAAGTTCAAGGGAAGGTACTATGACTGGACGTGCACGTAAGCCAGATTTATGTTTCTCTCCACCCAAACATCTCAGTGGAGTAAAGAATAACAAAGCACATTACTGCAAACATGTCTGCCCTCCCATCATAGGGCGGATTTTCTCCTATCTCAGAATTGAATAAATGTACAATCGGGTTTTATACTGAGACATTCAGTTCCCAGGGGCAACCAGGAGACAGTGGCCTTCCTCTATCTCAACTGCAAGAGGCTTTCCTCTTTTACTAATCCACCTCAGCACAGACCCTTAACGGGTGTCAGGCTGTGGGACAGTCACGTCTTTCTCATCCCATGAGGTCATATTTCAGACTTTCACATGGGGAGAAACCTTGGACAATATCCCGCTTTCAAGGGCAGAGGTCCCTGCGGCTTTCTGCAGTGCATTTTGCCCCTCGTTTATTAAGATTAGAGAATGGCGATGACTTTTACCAAGTATACTGCTTGTAAACATTTTGTTAACAAGGCACGTCCTGCACAGCCCTAGATCCCTTAAACCTTGATTTCATACAACGCATGCTTTTGTGAGCTCCAGGTTGGGTCTGAGTGGCTGGGGCAAAGTGGCTGGGGCAAAGCGGCTGGGGCAAAGCTACAAATTAACAACATTTCACCAAAGCAATTGTTTAAAGTACAAGTCTTTTTCAAAATGGAGTCTCTTATGTCTTTTCTTTCTATATAGACACAGTAACAGTCTGATCTCTCTTTCTTTTCTCTACAGTGAGGGTCTTGCCTCTATGTTGATGGCTGCTGACTGATCAGTATGGGGGATGCTGAAGTTTGGGTACCTGTGTCAATTTCTTAAAACAATGAAGTTTGTTCCTTTCACAAAAGATTTCCCTATAGCATGTGATGCTGTTTGATAACATTTTTTCCACAGTAGAACTTCCTTCAAAATTGGAGTAAACCCTCTGAAACCCTGCTGCTGCTTTATCCACTAGGTTTACGGAATATTCTAAATCCTTTGTTATTATTTCAACAATGTTCATAGCATCTCCACCTGGAGTAGATTCCATCTCAAGAAAATATTTTCTTTGCTCATCCATAACAAGCAACTCGCCACTTGTTCAAGTTTCATTATGAGTTTACAGCAATTTAATCTCATCTTAAGGCCCTAATTCTAATTCTGATTGTCGTGCAATTTCTACCACATCTGTAGGGACTTCTTCCACTGACATCCTGAGCCCTCAAAGTCATCCATGAGGGCTGGAATCAACTTCTTCAAAACTCCTTTTAATGTTGATATTTCAACCTCCTCCCATCAAACACAAATGTCCTTAATGGCATTTGCTATTAAGGACATTTGTGATTCACAGGAGGAGTTTGAAATATCATGAAGGGATTAATGGTGAAATCTTTCCAAAAGGTTTTCAATTCAGTTTATCCAGACTCATCAAAGAAATTACTATCTATGACAGCTATACCTTTACAAAATGCATTTATTATTTAATAAAAACACTTGAAAGTCAAAACCACTCTTTGATCCACAGGCTGAAGGATAGATATTGTATTAGCAGCCATGAACATAACATTAATTTCCAAGTACATCTCCATCTAAGCTTCTGGGTAGCTAGGAGAATTATTAATAAGCAGCAATCTTTTTTCCTTTTTTCTTTTCTTTCCTTTTTTTTCTCCTTTATATAGTTTCCCTCTTGTTGCCCAGGATGGAGGGCAGTGGCGTGGTCTTGGCTCACTGCAACTTCCGCCTCCAGGGTCCAAGCCATTCTTCTGTGTCAGCCTCCCAAGTAGCTGAAATTACAAGTACCACCACCATGCCCAGCTAATTTTTTTGTATTTTTATTAGACATGGGGTTTCATAAATTTCTCCAGGCTGGTCTCCAACTTCTGACCTCAGGCGATCCAACCACCTCGGCCTCCCAAAGTGCAGGGATTATAGGTGTTAGCCACTGCACCAGGCCAAGCAGCAATCCCTTTAAAGGACTCGTGTTTTTTTTTTTTTTTTTCTGAGCAGTAGGTCTCAATAGTGGGATTAAAATATTCAGTAAACCATACTGTTAACAGTTATGTTGTCACTCAGACTGTGATATTCCATTTCTAGAGCACAGAAAGAATAGATTTTGAATAATTCTTAAGAGCCCTGAGATTTTCAGAGTGGTCAATGAGCATTGGCTGTAACTTAAAGCCACCAACTGCAGTGGTCCTCAAAGACAGTCAGCCCATCCTTTGAAGTTTTGAAGCCATGTGTTGACGTCTCTCTAGCGATGAAAATTTTACATCTTCAGTAAGCTTAATCATTTCTAGCTTTTTACTTAAAGTGAGAGACGTGCAATTCTTCCTTCCATTTGAGCTCTTTGAGGCCACTGTGGTTACTAATTGACACCCCCAGTGGGTGTCATCCTCATCCCTCCTCAATCGAGTTCACCCACATCTCTGCGTGGGGAACGGGACTTTCTGCACCACACACGCCCTGCATGCCTGGGGCTCTCCCACAGGGGGCTTTCGTGAGCCAGGTAGCAAGGGCCGTCCCCCCGCTCCAGCCCAGCCAGGCTGTGCAGGCAGAAGGAATCTCTCAACCTGCCATTGCACGTGGGAATTTTTGTGTTCACTGCCCTGGCTCCTCTGGAAGTAGGACTGTCTCACCCTCAGACACCTCGGTGGCCTCCACACCCCAACAAATGCCAGGAGGACGAGGATCCCAGCACGGCAGCCTGCTGGGCGTGTGCTCAGTGGGACAGCTTGGGCCCCCTCAAGCTGAGTCACAGGGGCAAGGTGTGTTTGCACCACCCACGTCCCACCGGAGTCCGCGGTGGGTCTGGAGCCCCAGGTCGCCAGGGCGGGGTGGGAAACCAAAGATGGGGCACCTCCACCTCCGAAGCTAGCGACCCCGGACTCCTCCGCATCAAGCACAGATGCAAGCCATCCAGGCACCTCTCAACCGCTCCGGGAGCCGGGGCACTCTTCTACACTCACCTCCAGCTTGTTAGATAAGCTCCTGTCAACCCCAGAGTTTCAGCAAAAGGCACAACCTTTCCTAGGCCAGGCGCCACTGGGGAAGCTGAAGGAAGTGGAAGAGCCCATTCCGCTGGAACCACTCCTCAGCCAGGAAGAACACCGGGCTCTGCTGGAGAAGCTTTAGGAAGCGGGGTGGGGGCGGGGTGGGGGCAGGGCGGCCGCCTCTCTTTCGTGGTGAACCTCTGACTCGGTATGGAGAGGCGTGTCTTCCCTTCCAGCTGACCTGCCTAGGATCGCTGAGTTCCAGGTCCCATGAGAGACTCCACTAAGAGGAGGGCTGTCATTCTTTCTTGAGCATCCTGGGGATCCCAGGGCCCGTCCAGGTACCGGGAGATGGAGTGTCTACTGCTCATGCGCGGGTGAGCAGGCAGCAGCCTACGTTTTCTAACCAGCTCAGGCAGAGCTCTCATCCCTTCCCTCTTGTGCCCCCGCCGCGTTCTTCAGTGGGGCGGGTGGAGACCTCCATCCCGGGAAACACTGGCCTGGGCAGGTGCCAAGCCTACTCTTCTTTCCGCGTCTCGCCACCTCTGTCTCCCTGCCCCACCGTCACTCGCCTACCCTTGCCCAGCCAGCTTCCTCGGCTTCACCGTGGAGTGCCTGATAGCTAAATGCAGACCCGAGACCCCACGCAAACTGGGGTGCTGCCCTTTATACGCGGGAGGGAACTCAGGCAGATATGGGGAGAGGAACAGAGACAGAGAGGGAAGGAGCGATGGAGGGAGAAAAGAACGGATGGACCCAGGGACCTTGGAAGTTTTGGAAGGATAGGAGGGAGAGAGGGAAGGAGGGAGGGAGGGAGGAAGGGAGGAACTGAGGGAGGGACGGAGGGAAAGAGGGAGGGAGGGTGGGAGCAAGAAACAAAGGGGGGAAGGCAGAGAGAAAAGCGGTCTTCTTCCTCCAGGACCAGCAGGATCTTGCACTCCGGGAAGATGTTGGGTGCCCAGGGCAGGCTAAGTGCTTGGCCCACAGCCGCGTCGGCCTGCGGGGCTCTCACCGGCCCTCTGGATCGCCAGCCTGGGTTACTTCATCTGGGAGCGATTCAGACGAATTTCGTCTCCAAAGGAATAAGCGAATTACCCAGGGAGCAATGAGCCGAGATTCGGGTGATTGTCCATTTTTCATCCACATGGTTCACAGATGAGATAGCCCCACGTTGAGCCTGCAACGGAGCGCGAGGTGGATAGTCCCGCCCACACAGGAGTCACACTCAGGCCTACTGAAGCATGGTTTCGGGTTCCACGTTCCTTTGTCTTCTGCAAGGGGACCTTTTGCTCATGTGTCTCTAGCCCCCGAAAGCGTGACCATTTTGACTGTTTGTTTCCCGAGCTCTGTGGGGACACAGAAACCTCCAGAGAATAGTGGAAAAGCAGCATTGTGTTTTCGCTCTCCTTTCCAGTTTCCTCTTTGGAAACAGGTCATAGTGGAGACTCCCCATTTCTTACGAAACAGGAAACCATCGTCAGGCCGTGATGCACCGGGCGTTTCTTTTCTCTGTAGTTTCGCTCTCGTTTTCTACATGAAAATGAACGAGATTCGTAAGGAATCAGAAAAGAATTTGTGGTACACAAGTCTTGACTACTGTTGCATTCCATTTTGAAATCACTTTGAGCTAAAACAACAGTTTTCCAAGATTTAAAGAAAAATAGATTTTATAAAAGGGATTCTTTTATTCACTCAATACATAATTTAAGTTACTGAGAGTAACAAGTGATATTTTTTCCACTATAATTTGCTCTGATGAAAGAAATAATTCTTTTAACTCCTCACAAATGCTTCATTTTGAGGACTAAAGGAATTATCAGTAGGCATTCTTTCTTCTTGATCTCAGTTATTTGTCTCTAAAATATGTCAAGTTAGCTTTTAAAGATTCAGGGAGGGGCAGTTTCATGATTTTTTTCACTCAGAAAATTTTGAGGTGGCTCCTCTGGCTTCATCGCTTCACTGTGATCTTTTTCTTCCTCTTCTTTGCTATCTTCTTCCATTTTTTCATCCTCCTCACTGTCTAGAGGCTGAAGAATAAGCTGATTACCCACAAATACATAAGTGGTAATTCTCTGTTTAACTATTTCTTTTCCTTTTGGGTGGAGCCCTTTGAGGAATCCCCTTGGCCTGCATCTCATCATTTATGAAATTTCTAAGTGTGGGTCGAATGTAAATACAAGCCATGTCCTATAGATTCCTGACAGTGATTCCTTACAGATTTGTAGTGGTGAGTGTTAGATTTAATTTTATATAAGGGTTAAATAATAGTTAAGCTTATGTAACCTGATCTGAATTTGCATTTCCTCTATGAAAACTTCATTTATCTAATAAGGAAATCAAATGATTGTAGACCTATTTACCTTACTTTTGTTGCAATCACTGTTGCTGTGTTGCTGTATATATATTCTGGGCAATATATGAGTAGAATAACAATACAAAATATTGAATAATTTAGATTTTAAAAGTCCCAAAAACTTCATGAAATTTTACAGCACTGCTACTTTTGCTTTTGAATCTCTTTCCAAAAGACATGAGTAAAATATTGACTTCTCTCACACAGATTTTAAGAGCAAAGCAAGTGAATTATTAAAATAGGAAGTATGTACTTAATGCAGCTTTTTATATGGACCCTTTACAATTTCAGTATTTTTAAAAATGAGGTTATCTTAACTCTCTAGAATTTTTTTTATTTTTATTATACTCTAAGTTTTAGCGTACATGTGCACAATGTGCAGGTTAGTTACATATGTATACATTTGTCATGCTGGTGTGCTGTACTCATTAACTCGTCATTTACAAGTAGGTAAATCTTCTAAAGTTATCCCTCCACCCTCCGCCCACCCTACGACAGTCCCCAGAGTGTGATGTTCACCTTCCTGTGTCCCTGTGTTCTCATTGTTCAGTTCCCACTTATGAGTGAGAACATGTGGTGTTTGGATTTTTGTCCTTGCGATAGCTAACTGAGAATGATGATTTCCAATTTCATCCATGTCCCTACAAAGGACATGAACTCATCATTTTTTATGACTGCATTGTATTCCATGGTGTATATGTGCCACATTTGCTTAATCCAGTATATGATTGTTGGACATTTGGGTTGGTTCCAAGTCTTTGCTATTGTGAATAGTGCCACAATAAACATACGTGTGCATGGGTCTTTATAGCAGCATGATTTATAGTCCTTTGGGTATATACCCAGTAATGGGATGGCTGGGTCAAATGGTATTTCTAGTTCTAGATCCCTGACGAATCGCCACACTGACTTCCACAATGGTTGAACTAGTTTACAGTCCCACCAACAGTGTGAAAGTGTTCCTATTTCTCCACATCCTCTCCAGCACCTGTTGTTTCCTGACTTTTTAATGATCGCCATTCTAACTGGTGTGAGATGGTATCTCATTGTGTTTTTGATTTGCATTTCTCTGATGGCCAGTGATGGTGAGCATTTTTTCTTGTGTTTTTTGGCTGCATGAATGTCTTCTTTTGAGAAGTATCTGTTCATGTCTTTCACCCACTTTTTGATGGGATTGTTTGTTTTTTTCTTGTAAATTTGTTTGAGTTCATTGTAGATTCTGGATATTAGCCCTTTGTCAGATGAGTAGGTTGCGAAAATTTTCTCCCATTTTGTAGGTTGCTTGCTCACTCTGATGGTAGTTTCTTTTTCTGTGAAGAAGCTCTTTAGTTTAATTAGATCCCATTTGTCAGTTTTGGCTTTTGTTGCCATTGCTTTTGGTGTTTTAGACATGAAGTCCTTGCTCATGCCTGTGTCCTGAATGGTAATGCCTAGGTTTTCTTCTAGGGTTTTTATGGTTTTAGGTCTAAAGTTTAAGTCTTTAATCCATCTTGAATTATATTTTGTATAAGGTGTAATGAAGGGATCCAGATTCAGCTTTCTACATGTGGTTAGCCAGTTTTCTCAGAACCATTTACTAAATAGGGAATCCTTTCCCCATTGCTTGTTTTTCTCAGGTTTGTCAAAGATCAGATGGTTGTAGATATGCGGTGTTATTTCTGAGGTCTCTGTTCTGTTCCATTGATCTGCATCTCTGTTTTGGTACCAGTACCATGCTGTTTTGGTTACTGTAGGCTTGTAGTATGGTTTGAAGTCAGATAGCGTGATGCCTCCAGCTTTGCTCTTTTGGCTTAGGATTGACTTGGCGATGTGGGCTCTTTTTTGGTTCCATATGAAATGTAAACTAGATTTTCCAATTCCGTGAAGAAAGTCATTGTTAGCTTGATGGTGATGGCATTGAATCTATAAATTACCTTGGGCAGTATGGCAATTTTCACGATATTTATTCTTCCTAACCATGAGCTTGGAATGTTCTTCCATTTGTTTGTATCCTCTTTTATTTCATTGAGCTGTGGTTTATAGTTCTCCTTGAAGAGGTCCATCACATCCCTTGTAAGTTGGATTCCTAGGTATTTTATTCTCTTTGAAGCAATTGTGAATGGGAGTTCACTCATGATTTGGCTCTCTGTTTGTCTTTTATTGGTGTATAAGAATGCTTGTGATTTTTGTACATTGATTTTGTATCCTGAGACTTTGCTGAAGTTGCTTAACAGCTTAAGGAGATTTTGGAATGAGAAAGTGGGGTTTTCTAGATATACAATCGTGTCATCTGCAAACAGGGACAGTTTGACTTCCTCTTTTCCTAATTGAATACCCTTTATTTCCTTCTCCTGCCTCATTGCCCTGGCCAGAACTTCCAACACTATGTTGAATAGGAGTGGTGAGAGAGGGCATCCCTGTCTTCTGTTAGTTTTCAAAGGGAATGCTTCCAGTTTTTGCCCATTCAGTATGATATTGGCTGTGGGTTTGTCATTGATAGCTCTTATTATTTTGAGATATACCCCATCAATACCTAATTTATTGAGAGTTTTTATCATGGAGGGTTGTTGAATTTTGTCAAAGGCCTTTTCTGCATCTATTGAGATAATCATGTGGTTTTTGTCTTTCGTTGTGTTTATAAGCTGGATTACATTTATTCATTTGTGTATATTGAACCAGGCTTGCATCCCAGGGATGAAGCCAACTTGATCATGGTGGATAAGCTTTTTGATGTGCTGCTATATTTGGTTTGCCAGTATTATATTGAGGAGTTTTGCATAAATATTCATCAAGGATATTGGTCTAAAATTCTCTTTTTTGGTTGTGTCTCTGCCCAGCTTTGGTATCACGATGATGCAGGCCTCATAAAATGAGTTTGGTAGGATTCCCTCTTTTTCTATTGATTGGAATAGTTTCAGAAGGAATGGTACCAGTTCCTCCTTGTACCTCTGGTAGAATTCGGCTGTGAATCCATCTGGTCCTGGACTCTTTCTTGTTGGTAAGCTATTGATTTTTCCTCAATTTCAGAGCCTATTATTGGTCTATTCAGAGATTCAACTTCTTCCTGGTTTAGTCTTGGGAGGGTGTATGTGTCGAGGAATTTATCCATTTCTAATAGATTTTCTAGTTTATTTGCATAGAGGTGTTTGTAGTATTCTCTGATGGTAGTTTGTATTTCTGTGGGATCGGAGATGATAACCCCTTTATCATTTTTTATTACGCCTTTTTGATTCTTCTCTATTTTCTTCTTTATTAGTCTTGCTAGCGGTCTATCAATTTTATTGATGTTTTCAAAAAACCAGCTCCTGGATTCATTGATTTTTTGAAGGATTTTTGTTTCTCTATTTCCTTCAGTTCTGCTCTGATTTTACTTATTTCTTGCCTTCCGCTAGCTTTTGAATGTGTTTGCTCTTGCTTTTCTAGTTCTTTTAATCTTGATGTTAGGGTGTCAATTTTGGATCTTTTCTGCTTTCTCCTGTGGGCATTTAGTGCTATAAATTTCCCTATACACTGCTTTGAATGTGTCCCAGAGATTCTGGTATGTTGTGTCTTTGTTTTCGTTGGTTTCAAAGAACATCTTCATTTCTGCCTTCATTTCATTATGTACCCAGTAGTCATTCAGGAGCAGGTTGTTCAGTTTCCATGTAGTTGAGTGGTTTTGAGTGAGTTTCTTAATCCTGAGTTCTAGTTTAATTGCACTGTGGTCTGAGAGACCGGTTGTTATGATTTCTCTTTTTTACATTTGCTGAGGAGAGCTTTACTTCCAACTATGTGGTCAATTTTAGAATATGTGTGGTGTGGTGCTGAAAATAATGTATATTCTGTTGATTTGGGGTGGAGAGTTCTGTAGATGTCTATTAGGTCCGCTTGGTGCAGAGCTGAGTTCAATTCCTAGGTATCCTTGTTGACTTTCTGTCTCGTTGATCTGTCTAATGTTGACAGTGGAGTGTTAAAGTCTCCCATTATTATTGTGTGGGAGTCTAAGTCTCTTTGTAAGTAAATCAGGACTTGCTTTATGAATCTGAGTGCTCCTGTATTGGGTGCATATATATTTAGGATAGTTAGCTCTTCTTTTTTAATTGATCCCTTTACCATTATGTAATGAGCTTCTTTGTCTCTTTTGATCTTTGTTGTTTTAAAGTCTGTTTTATCAGAGAGTAGGATTGCAACCCCTGCCTTTTCTTGTTTTCCATCTGCTTGGTAGATCTTCCTCCATCCTTTTATTTTGAGCTTATGTGTGTCTCTGCACGTGACATAGGTTTCCTGAATACAACACCCTGATGGGTCATCACTCTTTATCCAATTTGCCAGTCTCTGTCTTTTAATTGGAGCATTTAGTCCATTTACATTGAAAGTTATATGGTTATGTGTGAATTTGTTCTTGTCATTATGATGTTAGCTGGTTATTTTGCTCGTTAGTTGATGCAGTTTCTTCCTAGCCTCGATGGTCTTTACAATTTGGCATGATTTTGCAGTTGCTGGTACTGGTTGTTCCTTTCCATGTTTAGTGCTTCCTTCAGGAGCTCTTTTAGGGCAGGTCTGGTGGTGACAAAAATCCCTCAGCATTTACTTCTCTGTAATGTATTTTATTTCTCCTTCACTTACGAAGCTTAGTTTGGCTGGATATGACATTCTGGGTTGAAAATTCTTTTCTTTAAGAATGAGGAATATTGGCCCCCACTCTCTTCTGGCTTGTGGAGTTTATGCTGACAGATCTGCTGTTAGTCTGATGGACTTCCCTTTGTGCATAACCCGACCTTTCTCTCTGGCTGCCCTTAACAATTTTTCCTTCATTTCATCTTTGGTGCCTCTGAAAATTATGTGTCTTGGAGTTGCTCTTCTCGAGGAGTATCTTTGCAGTGTTATCTGTATTTCCTGAATCTGAATGTTGGCCTGCCTTGATAGATTGGGGAAGTTCTCTTGGATAATATCCTGCAGAGTGTTTTCCAACTTGGTTCCATTCTCCCCGTCACTTTCAGGTACACCAATCAGATGTAGATTTGGTCTTTCCACATAGTCCCATATTTCTTGGAGGGTTTGTTTGTTTCTTTTTATTATTTTTTCTCTAAACTTCCATTCTCGCTTCATTTCATTCATTTCATCTTCCATCACTGATACCCTTTCTTCCAGTTGATTGCATCGGCTCCTGGGACTTCTGCATTCTTCACCTAGTTCTTGAGCCTTGAGTTTCAGCTCCATCAGCTCCTTTAAGCACTTCTCTGTATTGTTTATTCTAGTTATACATTCGTCTAAATTTTTTTCAAAGTTTTTTAACTTATTTGCCTTTGGTTTGAATTTCGTCCTGTAGCTCGGAGTAGTTTGATCATATGAAGACTTCTTCTCTCAACTCATCAAAATCATTCTCTGTCCAGCTTTTTTCCATTGCTGGTGAGGAACTGTGTTCCTCTGGAGGAGGAGAGGCACTCTGCTTTTTAGAATTTTCAGTTTTTCTGCTCTGTTTTTTCCCCATCTTTTTGGTTTTATCTACTTTTGGTCTTTGATGATGGTGATGTACAGATGGGTTTTTGGTGTGGATGTCATTTATGTTTGTTAGTTTTCCTTCTGTCAGACGGGACCCTCAGCTGCAGGTCTGTTGGAGTTTGCTAGAGGTCCACTCCAGACTCTGTTTGCCTTTATAACAGCAACAGTGGCTGCAGAACAGCGGATTTTCATGAACCGCAAATGCTGCTGTCTGATCGTTCCTCTGGAAGTTTTGCCTCAGAGGAGTAGCCGGCCGTGTGAGGTGTCAGTCTGCACCTACTGTGGGGTGCCTCACACTTAGGCTGCTTGGAGGTCAGGGATCAGAGACCCACTTAAGGAGGCAGTCTGCCTGTTCTCAGATCTCCATCTGCATGCTGGGAGAACCATTGCTCTCTTCAAAGCTGTCAGACAGGGATATTTAAGTCTGCAGAGGTTACTGCTGTCTTTTTGTTTGTCTGTGCCCTGCCCCCAGAGGTGGAGCCTACAGAGGCAGGCAGACCACCTTGAGCTGTTGTTGTCTCAACCCAGTTCGAGTTTCCCGGCTGCTTTGTTTATCTAAGCGAACCTGGGCAATGGCGGCACCCCTCCCCCAGCCTCACTGCTGCCTTGCAGTTTGATCTCAGACTGCTGTGCTAGAAATCAGCGAGACTCCATGGGTGTAGGACCCTCTGAGCCAGGTGCAGGATATAATCTCCTGGTGAGCCGTTTTTTAAGCCTGTCAGAAAAGTGCAGTATTAGGGTGGGAGTGAACCGATTTTCCAGGTGCTGTGTGTCACTCCTTCCTTTGACTAGGAAAGGGAACTCCCTGACCCCTTGCACTTCCCATATGAGGCAATGCCTAGCCCTGCTTCGGCTCACACACGGTGCACTGTACCCACTGTCCTGTGCCCACTGTCTGGCACTCCCTAGTGAGATGAAACCGGTACCTCAGATGGAAATTCGGAAATCACCCATCTTCTGTGTCACTCACACTGGGAGCTGTAGACCTCAGCTGTATCTGTTCCTCCATGTTGGCTGCCCCCACTCTCTAGAATTTTAAATTATATTTAGAAATGTTTTTTCTATAGTTCACTGTATAAGTATTTGTTTTTTTTAGAAAAGCAAAATCATCGTTATGTGTGACTCTTGATAGGCCACAGAACGAGTGAATGAGCATGAGTGAGGCCACTTTCTTAGATGTCTGTAAGTAGAAGGGCCATGGTAGACCTGGTCAGCAGATGCACTTTAGCAGATGGAACTTCTAGTTTCCCTGAATATTCATCCTTGACAAGGTAGGGCTGAGCCTACATTTGCTTTGGATCTTTCTAGTACAAGAAATATTCATGTGTTCTCATTGTTCAATTCACACATGAATATTTCTTGTACTAGAAAGATCCAAAGCAAATGTAGGCTCAGCCCTACCTTGTCAAGGATGAATATTCAGGGAAACTAGAAGTTCCATCTGCTAAAGTGCATCTGCTGACCAGGTCTACCATGGCCCTTCTACTTACAGACATCTAAGAAAGTGGCCTCACTCATGCTCATTCACTCGTTCTGTGGCCTATCAAGAGTCACACATGGACACAGGAAGGGGAACATCACACTTCAGGGACTGTTGTGGGTTGGGGGGAGGGGGGAGGGATAACATTGGGAGATATACCTAATGCTAGATGACGAGTTGGTGGGTGCAGTGCACCAGCATGGCACATGTATACATATGTAACTTACTGCACATTGGGCACATGTACCATAAAACCTAAAGTATAATAATAATAATAATAATAATAATAATTACAATAAAAGAAAAAAAAAAAAAAAAAAAGAAAAAAATAACCCCATCAAAAAGTGAGCGAAGGATATGAACAGATACTTCTCAAAAGAAGATATTTATGCTGCCAAGAAACATAAGAAAAAAAGCTCATCATCACTGGTTATTAGAGAAATGCAAATCAAAACCACAATGAGATTCCATCTCACACCAGTTACAATGACAATCATTAAAAAGTCAGGAAACAACAGATGCTGGACAGTGTGGGGAAATAACGCTTTTACATTGTTGGTGGGAGTGTAAATTAGTTCAACCATTGTAGAAGACAATGTGGCAATTCCTCAAGGATCTAGAACAAGAAATACCATTTGACCCAGCAATCTCATTACTGGGTATATACCCAAAGGATTATAAATCATTCTACTATAAAGACACATGCACACGTGTGTTTATTGTGGCACTGTTCACAATAACAAAGACTTGGAACCAACCCAAATGCCCATCAATGATAGACTGGATAAAGAAAATGTGGCACACATACACCATGGAATACTATGCAGCCATAAAAAAGGATGAGTTCATGTCTTTTGCAGGGACATGGATGAACCTGGAAACCATCATTCTCAGCAAACTAACGCAAGAACAGAAAACCAAGCACGGCATGTTCTCACTCGTAAGTTGGAGTTGAACAATGAGAACACATGGACAAAGGGAGGGGAACATCACACACCGGGGTCTGTCAGGGGGTGGGGGGCTAGGGGAGGGATAGTATTAGGAGAAATACCTAATGTTGATAATGGGTTGATGGGTGCAGCAAACCACCATGGCACGTGTATACCTATGTAACAAACCTGTGCGTTCTGCACATGTACCCCAGAACTTAAAGTATAATAATAATAAAAAAATAAAGCACCATGAAAAAAAAAAAAAAAAAAAAAAAAAAAAAAAAAGAAATATTCACAGAAATTGTATGTAGATAGCTTTTTTTTTTTTTTGGAAAATCCTGTTCAGAATCATAATGTAATCTTTGGGACTCATGCCATGCTCATTTGACTTCTTCCCATATTTTTTATGTTTCTTTTGGTAAAACTATAATGGTTTTCATTTTTTACTTAATATCACACAATTAAACTGTCCATATTTGAGCTTTCTTGTAGCTTATCAGTGATAAAAAACAGGTAGTAACTGCCGTTGTTTGTTTGTTTGTTTTCCTAATAAGGCCTGAAAACAGCCATTCCTTATTAAGAAAGTGTGCAATGTAATATATTTGCTAGAGTTACATGGATTATATATTTCTTAAAGGGAATAATTTGAGAGTATCATGGATTACCACCAGGATTATTATTACAGTAGTTGCTCAGATCAGTTTAAGGAAGCCCAATCAATGTATAGTGAAAGGATTATTATCTGTCTGCTAAGATTCAGATACAGTTTCAAAAATCTCAGCCCCAGTAATTCCACAACATCTGAAAACAAGTGTTTGTGATCATGTGTAAACATGAAATTGTTCCAAGTAACTGAGGATATTTTAGTTATGTGAAAGACAGTATCAATGGAAGGTTATTTGTTTTATACCAGTGGCTAAGATGGTGGAACTGGGGTTATATCTACGGTTATTCTTAGATGATTAGTAAACGGTTAAGAAATGTCCCATATCATTTGTATCTAGGAAAGAAAAAAATCAGTATCATACTGTTGTCATCTGTCAGAAATGTTCACTTTATTCTGAATTAAATGTGGCTTTTGAAGTTACCTTGAATTCCTGGTGACCACACGTTTTTATCTGGAAAACCTGGGGAAAGTTGTCTGTCCCATCTACCCTGCTTTTTTTTTTTTTTTTTCTCGGTTGGAACTGCTGTTTAGATGATGCTTTTACTATGTAGGAGAGAGTTTTTGTTAAGAATATATTTGAAGATAGGCTTTTCCGTATTGTCTTTCATTCTTTGACTTTGGCAAAGTGTACAGTAGATTTTCGTGATCATTGCATACTTCTCGTAACTGAAATGTATTTTTATATTTTTAAATGCATTCATTTTGCACTTGTGACTTTATTGTTGACTTTAAGAGGTAGAAATAAGAAATGAAAATTTAAAAAAACGAAAATAAATGAGATCCACACACCTGCCTGTGTGAGACTATCACGGCAACAGCGACACCCACAAGCATTGCTGCCTTCATGGAGTGGGCATGGAAAACTCAAGATATCATGGAGGTTCAGTTCTACACGCCACGCTTCCAAGGTGGTTTCTCCCTGAAATCGTGTGTGAGCCCAGAGAGAAACTTCCAGTTTCTGTAGAATTCTGGAGAACTCAGAGAGCCAGCCCCGGAAGCCCCCCTTTCCCGGCTGATCTGGCCCCACCTTCACCTACCACACAAGGCCCTGGTCTGTGGTTTCTGGCTTCAGAGGGCGGATTACCCAGGGCCCTTAGGTGCTCATGCATATTCGTGAAGGGGTGAAGCTGGTGGGTCTTTATAAGGGCCACTGGCGGGATTGGACTCCTGACTGGCCTGTGTGCAGCACAAAGGCCAACAGAGGCACGTGGGAGCCACCAGCCACTCTCTGCCCATGTCTGTCCATGACATTCTGGCTAGGTGCCCTCGCGATAGCTCTCCCAACACCTTCTGACAGCCCCTTCCCTCCGGAAGCCTGAGGACGAGGACAGCAAAGGAGACTCGTTTGTAACCTGAACAAAATAGATGCCCTGCCAGCATGCTTTGAGCAGAACCCCTACCCGAACTGGCCAGAGAGACCTGCCTTTTAGAGTCCAGGATTCAGTTTTCGTGTCAGAATCGAAAGTTCAGGCATCCAGGCCAGGGTGGCAGGGAACCCGTGCATGCAGGCAGCCTGTGCAACATGGCCCACCAAGGTGCCACCCTCCCTCCTTTGTCACATTCACCCCCACCAGGGCGTAGGGAACAGGGGGCTTTCTTGAGTCAGACAGCAAGGCTCGCCCCTCTGCTGCAGCCCAGTGAGGCTTCACATGCAGAAGGAATCTCCCAACCTGCCGTGGCACACGGAGATTTTGGGTTTGCTGCCCTGCCTTCTTCAGAAGTGGCGCTGTCCCACCCTCAGACACCTGGGAGACCTCCGCACCCAAACTGATGGCAGGGGGACCAGGATCCGCACTACTGTGTCTTTCTGGGTGTGTGCTCAATGGGACAGCTTGGGCTGCTCACGTTGAGTCAAACAGATGGCAGGGGTACCAGGACCCACAGCAAGGCGGCCTTCTGGGTGCCTGCTCAGTGGGACAACTTGAGCCACTCAGGCTGAGTCACAGGAGCAAGGTGTGCTTGTACCGCACACGTCCCAAGTGAGTCCATATTGGGGCTGGGGCCAGGGTCTCCAGGTCGCCAGGGCACTTGGGGTCACGAAGCCGAGGCACATCTACCTCCACAGCTGACGCCCGTGGAGGCCTCTGCATGTCAGAAGCAGATGTAAGCCATCCAGGCACCCTCCCAACCACTACAGGAGCTGAAGCATTCATCTGCACTCACATCCACCCTGTTATATGAGCTCCTGTCGACCCCAGAATTTCAGCAAAAGGCACATCCTTTCCTAGCAACAGAGCCATTGGGGGAGTTGAAGGACGTGGAAGATCCCACTTTTCTGTAACCACTCGTCAGCCAGGAAGAACACTGGGCTCAGCTGGAGGAGCTTTAGGATGCGGGGTTGGGACAGGATGGGGGCAGGGGGCTGGCCCTTCTTTTGCAGTGAATCTCTGGCTCGGTATGGAGACCTGTGTCTTCCCTTCCAGCTGACTTGTCTAGGATCCCTGAGTCCAGGTCCAGCGAGAGACTCCACAGAAAGGAGGGCTGTCATTCTTTCCTGAGCATCTCAGGGATTTCAGAGCCAGCACAGGTACTCAGAGATGGGCCGTCTACTGTGCATGCGTGGGTCCGCAGGCAGCCAGCTAGGGTTTGGGACCAGCCCAGGCAGGGCTCTCCTCCCTTCCCCAGCCCCCCCACACCGTATACTCCCCCCGCCCTCGCGTTCTTCAGTTGTGTAGGCGGAGATCTCCACCCTGGGAAACACCGGCCGGGGCAGCGGCCAGGCCTGCTCTCCTTTCTGCGGCTCAACTCCACAGCCTCCCTGCTCCACCATCACTCACCCACCCGTGCCCTGCCATCTTCCCCGGCATCATGTGGAGTGCCTGGCAACTAAATGTAGACCTCGAGATCTCTCACAACCTGTGGTTCTGCCCTTTCTAGGCGGGAGGGAAGCCAGCCAGAGATGGGGAAAGGAATGGAGACAAAGTGAGTGGGAGTGACAGAGGGAGGAAAGGGCGGATGAACGGAGGGACCTTGGAAGGGATGGAAGGAGGGAAGGAAAGTAAAAGAGAAAAAGGGAGGGAGGGAAGGAGGGAGAAAGGGAGGTATGGATGGACGGAGAGAGGGAAGGAGAGAAGAACAGAGGGAGGGAGGGAGAGAGGGAGAGAAGGAAGAATAGAGGGAAGGATGGACAGAGGGAGAAAAGAAGCAAGAAACAGAGAAAGGAAGGCAAAGAGAAAAGCTGTCTTCTGCCTCCAGGACCAGCAGCACCTCGAACTCCGGGAAAATGTTGGGTGCCCAGTGCAGGCTGAGTGCTCGGCCAAAGGCCGCGTAGGCCGACAGTGCCCTCACCGGCCCTCAGGATTACCAGCCTGGGTTACATCAACTGGGAGCGATTCAGACGAATTCCGCCTCCCAAGGAATGAGCGAATTCCTGAAAGAGCAGAGCTGAGACTCGAATGGTTGTATGTTTTTCATCCACATGGTTCACAGATGACATATCCCCACGCTAAGCCTGCAACAGAGTGCGAGGCAGATACTCCCATCCACACAGGAGTCACACTCAAGCCGAGTGAACCATGATTCCGGATTCCACGTTCCTTTGCCCTCTGCAAAGTGGTCTGTTGCTCACTGGCCTCTGGCCCCCGAAAGCATGACCATGTTGACTGTTTGTTTCCCGAGCTCTGTGGGGACACAGAAACCTCCAGCGAAGCGTGGAAAGGCGGCATCGTGTCTTTGCTCTCCTTTCCAGTTTCCAAACAGGCCATTTTGGAGACTCCCCATGTTGCAGGAAACAGGAATCCGTTGTCAGGCTGTGATGCCACAGTCCCCTGCCCTGGCTCCAGGCCCACCAGGCGGCCTCCCTTTCACTGACACTCCAGGCCTTCCACTGGCTCACGAGGTCCCAAGATTACAACACATGGGTCCGGCTCAGGAGAGGGTGTATTTGGAGGCGTTAGGGCTCAAGGCCCACAGTCCTGGGATCCCCTCTGGTCCTCTGCCTTACCGCGGAAAAATTGTTTTGGATCCCTCGCTGCCCGTCCTGCAAGGCCCGCTCTTGCCCCACACACCCAGAGCCGCCAGGGCTGCCCAGGGTCGAACAGCCTGCTCAGCCGTTTTTCTCACAATGCCCACACCATCATCGCTTGTCCCGAAGAGGACCCGCCTGTGGCCAACGGGACTAGAAGGCCCTGCTTTGCTCCAGGTGGCACTAGAGCCCCAGCAGCCTGATCCCGGGAAAGAGGGGCTGACGGATACCCAGACACACCACACCAACAGTACGAGCAAACCCACCACGACACACACACAGATACACATAGGTGCACGTGCACAGGCACACAAGCACACACTCGGACACACACACAAGGACATACAGACAAAGACACAGACACAGCTTGAAAGAGAGCTAGGGAGACTGGGATGGAGAGATAGGAATGTGGGGAGAGAGAGAAAGGTGGAGGAGGAGAGAGACAGAAGGTGACAGAAGAGTGAGAGGTGGAGGGGGAAATAGAGAAAGGGAGATGGTGAGGGAGTTGTAGAGCAAGAGAGACAGAGCCTTGGAGAGGGAGGCTCTGCTCAGGTAGACAGGGCACCTTTGAGCAGGCCGGGGTGAGGTGGAGGGTGCTTGGGCCAGGCTAGAACAGGGGGTCAGGACTGCCCAAGCGGGAAAACCAATGGAGCCCTGAGACGTGATTTTTTTTTTTCTTGGATTGGTTGGTTGCTTTGGGGATGCATTTCGTAGGGTCCTTCTGTCTCCTTGGTGTGGTGGTCCCTGAGATTTGTAGAGTGCACCCGTCCATCTGGTGGAAGCAGTGGCACTGAGCATGTCCATGTGGTCAGGCCTGGGTCTCTCTCGTGTCCTGAGGACTAGAGTTTACACAAAGTCAGTGGCAATGGGAAATAGGGTGCACAGGGACGGATTTCTTCGTGGCTGGTAAAGACAATGTCCTTCCCTCAGGGAAAGCAGCCCACGTGTTCTGGAGCGGAGGTCTTGGCTAGCGACTCTGGGACCCGCTGCCCCAGCTTGGATGGTTGCAGTGGCGCTTGATCAATGAATTGAATTGCCTGGGGTCCGGGGAGTGGGAAGACAACGCAGAGGGCAGTAAACCCTAGCCTGTGCCTTCAGGGTCTACTACCTGCCACAGCGCCCCTGCTGGAGCCGGGCTCCTGGTGGGGCTGTAGCCAGGCGGAAGAGGTGGGATGTTGCCCCTTGGCGGTATTGCAGCTGCGGATCCCCACGAGGAGGTTTCATCTCGACATAAATATTTTTCTTTCTTCAGCTGATATGTATCCTTAATTTTAGATTAGTGGTAACTGCACAAATTTACAGGCACAAAATATGATTGCCCACACCTTATAATCGCATTACCACCTCGCATTACCATCACCTTTCCCCCTCCTCACCATCCTCAACCCGTAGACTAGGTCTCGCCATGTTGCCCAGGCTGGCCTCAAACTCCTGGGCTTAAGTGATATGCCTGCCTTGGCTTCTCAAAGTGCTGGGATCAGAGGTGTGAGTCCCCATGGCCAGACAACCACCACCAAGTTTTGATTCAGCAGCACTGGGTCGTGGAGCTAAGGACCCAGAAATTTAGAAAAGTTTTTAAATATCATAATTTCTCTGTGAGGAAATAGTATTTGGTATTACATTTTTAGACTCTTTTATAATGTTCTGTTTTTTTCCACTGAGCACAGGACTAAGTAGTAATTGGAAAATCACAGCATAAGTCATATTACTTTTTCTAATACAGAGTCCTTCGCTGTTCTCTAAGCTACACTTGATCAGCTACATTGAGAAAAAGAAAAAGCCCCAGAGTGTGAGGAGACAGGAGATAGTAGCCAAACATCCAAAGGGGTGGGAGTGAATAAGGCAGATGACACGGATGAGATATCCAAAGGTCAAGGAGAAAGCCAGATCTTAAAGTGTGGTTTGCGAAGTTATGCTCCAATGGAAATCTTTTCTGAGAAGCCCTGAATTCTTTCTCTTGCTTTCATTAGAGACAAACATCTTCTGCCCCATGCTCTTCAATTTTCTAGGACTGGACTTCCACTTCAATGATCATTCATCTAAGTTACAAAGAAAATCAAACCCTTTGCATGGCTTGCAAGTGACTGGAGGACCTGACTGCTTGCTCTTTTATTGCTTTTGAGGACATGGGACCATCTGTGATTTTTAAGGAACTCTATGTTAAACATTTTCTAATTTCCATTTTGAATCTTGTCTAAAATGTGTAAGAGTAGTGGAGATATTGGGATTTGGTTTAGAAATTGCAGAGACACCACATCCAGGTGTCATATGTTTTCTGCTTTATAATTTCATATCCTGTGAAGGTTTCAAATGTGATTCTACGGAAATTCATACTCAATAATTTTATCAGAACACTAAGCATCTGCCCCATATAATAAAACCTAATGTTATTTTACTTCAAAATTTTAAGTTTTTGGTATATATTGAGGCTAAAACTGTAAACACTCTGTGCCATAATTCCTAAACTGTAATATGGTTTAATGTATCTACTTTCTACATTTAAAACATGTACTTTGCCATTGAGTAACTTAGAATATTGCTGAGCATGTATTAAATACCCATTTGTTTCCTGATTTTTAAATAGTTATCACTTTATAATTTTCTCTTGTTTAGTTTGAAGCTTACTAGGATTTTGTCATTGATATGTATGTGTACATATATATATATATATATAAACACACACAAGTATATACATAACAACTTATGTAATTGATATATACGTATATGTTTTATATATGTGTATGTACACACTTATGTGAATATATGCATGTGTACATAACACTAATTTTTTGACCAATAAAAATTGCATAATTATGTTTTGACTACATTATAATAATTTGATAGGTATATATATTGTAAAATGTTTAATACAATTAAGTTGATGAAAAGTTATGTCACCTCACATGGTTATGATTTTGCAGTGAGAGCATTTGAGGTCTCCTACTGTTGTAGCAAATTCTAAGCATAAAAAACACTGTTATTAACTACATTTTAAAGCTATACATTAGACCACCAAAACTTATTTATCTTATAACTGAAAGTTTGTACTGTTTGAACACCTTATCATTTTTTCTACCTCCAGGCCTGGTCTTTACCATTGTACTCTCAGTTTCTGTGAGTTCAGGCTTTTTAAATTCTCAATTTAAGTGAGAACATACACTGTTTGTTTTTCTGTGCCCAACTTATTTTGTGTAGCATAATGTACTCAGGTCCATTCATGTTGTTGAAATAGCAGAATTTCATTCTTTTTTATGGGTGAATAATATGTGGTTGTCTATTTATACCACATTTTCCTTATCCATTCATCATCTACAGATAAGTCATTTAAAAAAAAAAAAAACTACCCTTGACAGTTGTGAATAACGCTTCATTGAATACAGGGGTGCAGATTATTTTTGAGATGCTGATTTTATTTTGTTTATAGACAGAAGTGGAATTTCGGGATTGTATGATAGTTCAATTTTTTAAAATAACCTGCATACTAATTTTCATAATGACTCTTCCAATTTACAACTCATTAAGGCTGTACAGAAATATTTTGTCACATCCTTGTTAACACTTGTCATATTTCTTTTTTTGATATTAGCCATTCCAACTGCTGTAAAGTGATATCTTTTGATTTGCAATTTTCTCATGAATGGTAATGTTTAGCATATTTCTACACACCTGTTGGACATTTGAATATGTTTGTAAAAAATATTTAGTCTTGCTCGGTGGAGCCAAGATGGCTAAATAGGAACAGCTCCAGTCTACAGATCCCAGCTTGAGTGACGCAGAAGATGGGTGATTTCTGCATTTCCAACTAAGGTACCAGGCTCATCTCACTTGGGAGTGCTGGTCAGTGGGTACTGGACAGTGGGTACAGTGCGCCACACATAAACCAAAGCAGGGTGAGGCATCGTGTCACCTGGGAACTGCAAGGGGTCAGGGAATTCCCTTTCCTAGTCAAAGAAAGGGGAGACAGATGGCACCTGGAAAATTGGGTCATTCCCACCCTAATACTGCACTTTTCCAATGGGCTTCACAAATATCACACCAGGAGATTATATCCTGCACCTGGCTCAGAGGTTCCTATGCCCACAGAACCTCGCTCATTGCTAGCACAGCAGTCTGAGATCAAACTGCAAGGTGGCAGTGAGGCTGTGGGAGGTGTGCCTGCCATTGCTCAAGCTTGAGTAGGTAAACAATGTGGCTGGGAATCTCGAACTGGGTGGAGCCCACCACAGCTCAAGGAGGTCTGCCTGCCTCTGTAGGCTCCCCCTCTGGAGGCAGGGCACAGACAAACAAAAGACAGCAATAACCTCTGCAGATATTAATGTCCCTGTCCCACAGCTTTGAAGAGAGTAGTCATTCTCCTAGCATGCAGCTTAAGATCTGAGAATGGGAAGATTGCCTCTTCAAGTGGGTCTGAGACCCCTGAGTAGCCTAATTGGGAGGCACCCCCCAGTAGGGTTGGACTGACACCTCACACGGCCAGGTACTCCTCTGAGACAAAACTTCCAGGGGAAAGATCAGGCAGCAGCATTTTTGGTTCAACAATATCCGTTTTTCTGCAACTACCACTGCCAATACCCAGGCAAACAGGGTCTGGGGTGGACCTCCAGTAAACTCCAACAGACCTGCAACTGAGGGTCCTGACTGTTAGAAGGAAAACTAACAAACAGAAAGGACATCCACACCAAAAGCCCATCTGTACATCACCATCATCAAAGACCAAAGGTAGATAAAACCACAAAGATGAGGAAAAAAAGAGCAGAAAAACTGGAAACTCTAAAAATCATAGCACCTCTCCTCCTTCAAAGGAACGCAGCTTTTCACCAGCAATGGAACGTAGCTGGATAGAGAATGACTTTGACGAGTTGAGAGAGGAAGACTTCAGAAGATCAAACTACTCCAAGCTAAAGGAGGAAGTTCAAACCAATGGCAAAGAAGATAAAAACTTTGAAAAAAAATTAGACAAATGGATAACTAGAATAACCAATGCAGAGAAGTCCTTAAAGGACCTGATGGAGCTGAAAACCATGACACCAGAACTACGTGATGAATAAACAAGCCTCCGTAACCAATGCCATCAACTGGAAGAAATGGTATCAGCGATAGAAGATGAAATGAATGGAATGAAGCATGAAGAGAAGTGTAGAGAAAAAAGAATAAAAAGAAACGAACAAAGCCTCCAAGAAATATGGGACAATGTGTAAAGACCAAATCTACGTCTAATTGGTGGACCTGAAGGTGACGGGGAGAATTGAAACAAGTTGCAAAACAATCAGCAGGATATTATACAGGAGAAATTCCCAAATCAAGCAAGGCAGGCCAACATTCAAATTCAGGAAATACAGAGAACACCACAAAGATACTCCTCGAGAAGTGAACTTTAAGACACAACATTATCAGATTCACCAAAGTTGAAATGAAGGAAAAAATGTTAAGGGCAGCCAGAAAGGTCGGATTACCCACAAACGGAAGCATATCAGACTAACAGCAGATCTGGTAGCAGAAACTCTATAGGAAAGAAGAGAGTGGAGGCCAATGGTCAACATTCTTAAAGAAAAGAATTTGGACCCAGAATGTCATATCCAGCCAAACTAAGCTTCAGAAGTGAAGGAGAAATAAAATCCTTTACAGACAGGCAAATGCTGAGAGATTTTGTCAGCACCAGAAATGCCGTAAAAGAGCTCCTGAAGGAAGCACTAAACATGGAAAGGAACAACCGGTAACAGTCACTGAAAAAACATGCCAAATTGTAAAGACCATCCAGGCTAGGAAGAAACTGCATCAACTAACGAGCAAAATAACCAGCTAACATCATAATGATAGGCTCAAGTTCACACTTAACAATACTAAACTTAAATGTAAATGGGCTAAATTCCTGAATTAAAAGGAACAGACTGCCAAATTGGAAAAGAGTGAAGACCCATCAGTGTGCTGTATTCAGGAAACCAATCTCACGTGCAGAGACACACATAGGCTCAAAATAAAGGGATAGAGGAAGATCTACCAAGCAAATGGAAAACAAAAAAGGCAGGGGTTGCAATCCTAGTCTCTGATAAAACAGACTTTAAAACAACAAAGATCAAAAGAGATAAAGAAGGCCATTACATAATGGTAAAGGGATCAATTCAAAAAGAAGAGCTAACTATCCTAAATATATATGCACCCAATACAGGAGTACCCAGATTCATAAAGCAAGTCCTTAGTGACCTACAAAGAGACTTACACTCCCACACAATAATAATGGGAGATTTTAACACCCCATTGTCAACATTAGACAGATCAACGAGACAGAAAGTTAACAAGGATACCTAGGAATTGAACTCAGCTCTGCACCAAGCGGACCTAATAGGCAATTACAGAACTCTCCACCCCAAATTAACAGAATATACATTATTTTCAGCACCACACCACACCTATTCCAAAATTGACCACATAGTTGGAAGTAAAGCACTCCTCAGCAAATGTAAAAGAACGGAAATCATAACAAACTGTCTCTCAGACCACAGTGCAATCAAACTAGAACTCAGGATTAAGAAACTCACTCAAAACCGCTCAACTACATGGAAACTGAATAACCTGCTCCTGAATGACTACTGGGTATTTAACGATATGAAGGCAGAAATAAAGATGTTCTTTGAAACCAACAAGAACTGAGACAAAACATACCAGAATCTCTGGGACACCTTCAAAGCAGTGTGTAGAGGGAAATTTATAGCACTAAATTCCCACAAGAGAAAGCAAGAAAGATCTAAAATTGACACTCTAACATCACAATTGAAAGAACTAGAGAAGCAAGAGTAAACACATTCAAAAGCTGGTGGAAGGCAAGAAGTAACTAAAATCAGAGCAGAACTGAAGGAAATAGAGACACAAAAAACCCTTCAAAAAATTAATGAATCCAGGAGCTGGTTTTTTGAAAAGATCAACAAAATTGATATACCACTAGCAAGACTAATAAAGAAGAAAAGAGAGAAAAATCAAATAGACGCAAAAAAAAAAAATGACAAAGGGGATATCACCATGGATCCCACAGAAATACAAACTAGCATCAGAGAATACTATAAACACCTCCACATAAATAAACTAGAAAATCTAGAGGAAATGGATAAATTCCTGGACACATACACCCTCCCAAGACTAAACCAGGAAGAAGTGGAATCTCTGAATACACCAATAAAAGGCTCTGAAATTGAGGCAATAATTAATAGCTTACCAACCAAAAAAAGTCCAGGACCAGATGGATTCACAGCCGAATTCTACCAGACGTACAAGGAGGAGCTCGTACCATTCCTTCTGAAATGATTCCAATCAATAAAAAAGAGGGAATCCTCCCTAACTCATTTTATGAGGCCAGCATCATCCTGTTACTAAAGCCGGGCAGAGACACAACGAAAAAAGAGAATTTTAGACCAATACCCTTGATGAACATTGATGAAAAAATCCTCAATAAAATACTGGCAAACCAAATCCAGCAACATGTCAAAAACCTTATCTACCATGATCAAGTTGGCTTCATCTTTGGGGATACAAGGCTGGTTCAACATACGAAAATCAATAAACAAAATCTAGCATATAAACAGAACGAAAGACAAAAACCACTTGATTATCTCAATAGATGCAGAAAAGACCTTTGAAAAAAATTCAACATTTCATGCTAAGAACTCTCAATAAATTAGGTATTGTTGGGACTTTTCTCAAAATAACAAGAGCTAACTATGACAAACCCACAGCCAATATCATACTGAATGGGCAAAAACTGGAAGCATTCCCTTTGAAAACTGGCACAAGACAGGGATGCCCTCTCTCACCACTCCTATTCAACATAGAGTTGGAAGTTCTGGCCAGGGCAATCAGGCAGAAGAAGGGAATAAAAGTCATTCAATTAGGAAAAGAGGAAGTCACACAGTCCCTGTTTTCAGATGACATGATTGTATATCCAGAAAACCCCATCATCTCAGCCCAAAATTTCCTTAAGCTGATAAGCAACTTCAGCAAAGTCTCAGGATACAAAATCGATGTGCAAAAATCACAAGCATTCTTATACACCAATAACAGACAAACAGAGAACCAAATCATGAGTGAACTCCCATTCACAATTGATTCAAAGAGAATAAAATACCTAGGAATCCAACTTACAAGGGATAGGAAGGACCTCTTCAAGGGGAACTACAAACCACTGCTCAATGAAATAAAATAGGATACAAAGAATGGAAGAACATTCCATGCTCATGGGTAGGAAGAACAAATATTGTGAAAATTGCCATACTGCCCAAGGTAATTTATAGATTCAATGCCATCCCCATCAAGCTAATAGTGACTTTCTTCACAGTATTAGAAAAAACTACTTTAAAGGCCATATTTAACCAAAAAAGAGCCCGCATCACCAAGTCAATCCTAAGCCAAAAGAACAAAGCTGGAGGCATCACACTGCCTGACTTCAAACCATACTACAAGTCTAGAGTCACCAAAACAGCATGGTACTGGTACCAAAACAGAGATATAGACCAATGGAACAGAATAGAGCCCTCATAATGCCGCATATCTACAACTATCTGATCTTTGACAAACCTGAGAAAAACAAGCAATGGGGAAAGTATTCCCTATTTAACAAATGGTGCTGGGAAAACTAGCTAGACATATGTAGAAAGCTGAAAATTGATCCCTTCTTTACACCTTATACAAAAATTAATTCAAGATGGATTAAAGACTTACATGTTAGACTTAAAACCATAATAACACTAGGGGAAAACTTAGGCAATACCATTCAGGACATAGGCATGGGCAAGGTCCTCATGTCTAAAACACCAAAATGAATGACAACAGAGGCCAAAATTGGCAAACAGGATCTAATTAAACCAAAGAGCTTCTGTAGAGCAAAAGAAACCACCATCAGAGTGAACAGGCAACCTACAGAATGGGAGAAAATTTTTGCAATCTACTCATCTGACAAAGGGCTAATATCCAGAATCTACAACGAACGCAAACAAATTTACAAGAAAAAAACAAACAACCCATCAAAAAGTGGGTGAAGGATATGAACAGACACTTCTCAAAAGAAGATGTGTATGCATCCAAAAAACAGATGAAAAAAAGGTCATCATCACTGGCCATCAGAGAAATGCAAATCAAAACCACAATGAGATACCATCTCACGCCAGTTAGAATGGCGATCATTAAAAAGTTAGGAAACAACAGGTGCTGGAGAGGATGTGGAGAAATAGGAACACTTTCACACTGCTGGTGAGACCGTAAACTAGTTCCACCATTGTGGAAGGCAGTGTGGCGTTTCCTCAGGGATCTAGAACTAGAAATACCTTTTAACCCAGCAATCCCATTACTGGGTATATACTCAAAGGATTGTAAATCATGCTGCTATAAAGACACATGCACACGTATGTTTATTGCAGCACTATTCACAATAGCAAAGACTTGGAACCAACAGAATGTCCAACAATGATACAGTGGGTTAAGAAAATGTGGCACATATACACCATGGAGTACTAGGCAGACATGAAAAACGATGAGTTCATGTCCTTTGTAGGGACATGGATGAATCTGGAAACCATCATTCTCAGCAAACTATCTCAAGGACAAAAAACCAAACACCGCATGTTCTCACTCATAGGTGGGAATTGAACAATGAGAACACATGGACAGAGGAAGGGGAACATCACACACTGGGGACGGTTGTGGGATGGTGGAAGGGGGGAGGGATGGCATTAGGAGATATTCCTAATGCTAAATGACGAGTTAATGGGTGCAGCACAACAACATGGCACATGTATACATATGTAACAAACTTGCACGTTGTGCACATGTACCCTAAAAGTTAAAGTATAATAATATTAAAAAATAATGTTTAGTCTTTTGCCTATTTTTTAGTTGGGTATTGTAATTATTATTGTTTAGTTTCTGATTTGTATGAGTTTCTGCTGTATTTTGAATACTATCCTCTTATCATATATGGTTTGCAAATATTTTATCCCACCTTAATTGTTTTCTTATTTTTTGCTGTGCACAATTGTTTAATACACTGCAGCTTTATGTCTGGTTTTATTGCTATAATTTTGATATCATATTTAAAAAAATTGCCAAGGCCGGTATCATGGAGGCTTTTCATATGCTTTTTTAAAGATTTTCTTTTAAGGATTTATGTATTAAATTCAAGTCAATTTTTGTGTCTGGCGTAAGAAATATGATCAAGTTTTATCATTGTGCTTCTGAGTATCCAGTTTTCCCAGCACTAAGTATTGAAAAGGCTACACTTTTTGTATTGCTTATTCATAGGGCCCTAGTCAAAGATTAACTTTAGATGCATAGTTTTACTTCTGGGCTCTGTATTCTGTTCCATTGGTTTTTGTGTGGGTTCCTATAAACTTACCATTCTATTATGTTTACTGTAGTCTTGAAATGTAGTTTGAAATAATAAAGTATAATGTCCCCAGTTTTCGTTTTATTCCTCATGATTGCTTTGGCCTTTCAATATTTCTTATAGTTTTATATACATTGCAGAATTTATTTTGTATTACTGTAAAAAGTGGCACAGGAATTTTGATAGGAAGTTGAATTAATCTACAGATTGCTTTGGATAATGTGGCTCTTAGACAATATTCTTCTAATCCATAAACATGCAATATATTTACATTTATTTGTGTTTTTTAAATTTTTTTCATCAATATATTTTATTTTTTATTGTAAAGATCTTTCACCACACTGGTTAAATTTACTGCTGAGAAATCTATTTTTTTGTTGTTATTGTAAATGAGATTTTTTTTTCTTTTTTATTGGTTTGTTGCTAGCATATAGAAGCAAAACTGATATTTGTATGTTAATTGTATATTCTGCTTCTTTACTGAGTGCATTTATTAGATGCACTATTTATATACAGATGCACTAAATGCACTATTTAAATGTATTATTTATGTTTTTTATATATAATATTATGTCATCTATAAACAGTGACGTTATTTCTTCTTTTCAATTTGGATCTTTTAGCTTTTCTTGCTTAATTTTTTGACGTAGGACTTAATTAGTCTATGTTGGACTTCCAGTTCTATGTTAAAATACAACCGTTAGAATGGTCATAATATAGACTTGCATTGGTGTTTGTGCATTTGAATTAGAAAACACCTTTTTTCATTTTTTTGTTGTTGTTATTTTGTTTTTCAGATGGAGTCTCCCTTTGTCACCCAGGCTGGAGTGCTGTGGCACGATCTTGGCTCACTGCAATCTTCACCTACTGGGTTCAAGCAATTCTCTGCCTCAGCATCCCGAGTAGCTGGGATTACAGGCGCCAACCACCATGCCTGGTTAATTTTTGTATTTTTAGTAGGGACAGTGTTTCGCCATCTTGTCCAGGCTGGTCTTGAACGCCTGACTTTGGCCTCCCAAAATGCTGGGATTACAGGTTTCGGCCACAGTGCCCAGCCACCTCTTTTCATTTTTATAAACTGCTTTTAGTAGGTAAAGATCTTCATCTGTTGGGTCTCAAGGCTGATGAGATCTTTACTGGGTTTGCAGTAAAAAGTCTTGTAGCTGCGTCACAAGGTGGCTGCCGAATCTGAAGTGAGTTTTACTTTTAGTGGGTTTGTTGCCAGGAGCACGTGTGGTTGTGAGTTCTGTCATGTTTTTGGGCAGGCTGGAATGTCTTCAGGGCTTTGTTCTGTGGAGCAGGCACTAGGGCAGGTTCTGCTGGGCCTAATAGCAGATGTGTGGGTGAGTGTGGCTCCCACTGAGTACCTAGAACGGTTTCCTCAGTTTATCTACAAACAGTGATTTTTGAACTGTTTTGTGTGAGTCAGAAGTATGACGTCCCCAGCTTTTTTCTTATTCCTCATGATTGGCTTGGCCATTCAGCCTACATTGTAGGCTTACATTTTCTATTACTATAAAAAGTGGGACAGGGATTTTGATAAGGATTTGAGTTAACTTACAGATTGCTTTGGATAATATGACACCTTATTAACCAAAGGGCCTGCCTTCTCAAAATGACACTTTTCGATCTTGGGTTTTAGCAAGGTTTCATAATGCCCTTTATCCCAAAGCTCACTATATTGCCCAGGCTGTTCTTGAACTCCTGGCCTGGCAGTCCTCCCACCTCAGGCTCCTGAATGGAGATTACTGTCAAGAGCCACTGTGCCTGGATCTCTCATAAAGTTACTTTGGTTGATGGATGGCTGACTAGTTTTTATTGCTGCAGGAGAATACAAAAGTAGGGACCTCCTATTCCACCACCTTGATAATGTCACTGTCTCCATACATTTCTTCCTAATTTTGTTCTCTTGTATGTTTTTGTGTTATTTTAGGTTCAAATATTAAGACCAATAGGCTAGGATTTATACATTGTGTGAAAAGTAAATTAGATAGCCAGTAGGAACCCTATATATATTATAATGTTCTCCTATAAGATTAAGTTTAGTGCAGGCAAAAAGGGCTCCTTAAAACTTTCATTCACTTTTTTCAACCTCTATCCAAACTATAATGTAATTTGTGCCCCAATTTTTATTTTATCAATTACTTTTAACAATATTTCATAAAATTTATATTTTTTCTTTATTTAGAAATGTAAGGCTATTATTTGCTTTTAAAGGCTGTAATACAGCTTTTTTATTTTGTGAAATAATAGCACCAATATTATAAATATTTATAGTGTAAATACTTATTCATTAAAATCTTCCCATTAGAGAATTTCATTAATTATTGTAGTGTATTTCTGTAAAATTGTACTGCCACACACTACAGGGCAATGATTCAAAATGCCTGGTCTTCACAGATGCACAGTCACAGTTGAACATTGTAGTTATTTAGAAAAAATATTTTCTAGTGTTATATCAATGTTCCAAACAAGATTTTATGGGTAAATGTTTCTCCCATTCTAGTTTTGCAATTCCATGTTAATTGTATTTTTATTTTAGGGTAGGTTCATTGACATTGGTTTATAGTATTTTTGGTTTTAACTAAGTATTATTTTGGATGACAATGTGCAGCAACTTTTAATGTATAGTTTATGTCAATGTGCAGTTTAATTACAATATGAATCAGCCATATATTTATCACAATTCAAGTTTAACAAACTTAATGAAAACTAAGCAAACTAGCATTACATGATAAAGCCCCAATCAGCTATCTTATACTTAAGCAAATTCACCAAAAAATAGTTTGTAGCTTTATTGCTGCTTTTGGTCAAACTATGGTTTATATTCCCTATGACCAAGGAAATTTCTGATATTTTCCTACCACGCTAAAGAAACAGACAAAAAGACAGTGATCATACTTTGAAGTAGCAGTTTGTGTAGAGCCCCAGATATTCCATCTATAGACCACTATGCTCATATTTCTTTGTTTTAATAAGGCTGTAGCCCCAAACCTTACATTTTTGTGGAAATTGAAGCTTTTCATTTCCATACTAAAGAGAGGAGAGCCCCATGATCTAAATCCAAGGGTGATGGCTTAGAGTGAGGACCATTTCTTGTTGACATGGAGATGGTTGAGTTGGTCTACAATAAATCTATGGGAGAGGCAGGTTGTCGTAAGTTGGAAGTGTTGGCTGCCTTCATGGTCTCAAAGTTCCCTGTCAAGTTCACCTCAGCACTGCTGTACTCCTGTTCTGATGTCAGGTTGGGAATGTTTGGCCAGTAGAGGTTCTCCACATGGTCCTCAACTGCCAGTGCTTCCCTGATCCTCTGACTGCCAGAAATGCAATTGTAGCAGAGGAGGCTGGTAAGGGGACAGAAGCCAGAGATGGTAACAGGCCCACTGCCTGGTGGGGGAAGACAGCAGTGGGCTCTCAATCCTAGCTCACATGCCAACTGCCATTCTCATCCCAGGACCCAGTGGTGTACCCCATAATGTGCACTGCCTGGCATGAGGTAAATGGAGAGCCCAGCTAAGGCATAAAGTTGAAAAGGGGCTTTCCAGAGTCCCACGTGTGCTGGACATCTCACCAGCCCTGGAAAGAGTCTTTGTCCTTGTGGCCACAGATAGACAATGATGGGAGCCTGCCCACATTTCAGGGCCTTCTGGAGTCTTCACCTGAGAGTTCAGCTCTGGCAACAGAGGACACTTCTGGTGTCCAGAGATTCTCAGTGCCTGGCGGATGTAAAACCGATTGTTGGCATCTGTTGGTTTCTGGGAGCACTGCTTGGCCATCCTTATCTGTGGGCCCCAGCCAAGGCACTGCAGAAAGCCTGATCTATGGCTAGCATTCTGGACTGTGAGACAGCATGGCTGCAGCTAGCACTGGATGGAGAGAGTACAGTGTGGTGAAGTGGGGATAGTGGGCATTCTGCCACATGGCCTAGGGTTTCTCGTGACTCTGGACTGCCCAGGTGCGGTGAACAGAAGGGAATCAGGGAGTGGAGACCATTTCTTGGCCACAGCTCAGGGAGGGAGAACCCATGCTGAGCCTGGTGATGGTCCTGAGTTGAGGAGATAACCTCGGAGTCCAGGGAGACCAAAGAAGCTCAGATAAACTCTGCAGGGCAGAGTATTCAGGGCATGAAAAGGACAAAGTCACAAAATGAAAACGCTCCAGAGTCTTCAGTTAGATACTGATCAGCACATGTATGTGTGTAAACTACAAGTCTGGGGGAAAAAATACCTGAAGGAAACAGAAAGAACAATGCTTGAACCTCCCACGGAACCAGGCATATTTGGTGTTCCCACCAGCAACAGCGGACAAATCTTATACTTCCCGGACGATTGGATGGAACACTCAGAAAAGAATTGCCTCAGCAGTGTGAAAGATTAGATCTAGGCCGAGGCTGCTAAGGTCCTAAATAACAAGACCTAAAAGAAAACCCTCAAAGAACCAAAATCTTTCCAGATAATTTAACTGCATCTTAGAACATAGCTCAATAATATTTATAGGAACCCAACAATAACCAACACACAATAAGATATATTTCATGTTGTCTGCCATCCAGCTGAAAATTACCAGGCATGTGAAGAAAAAGGAAATGTCTCAATAATGAGAAGCAAACTTGATCAATAGATGCAGAAATTGCAAATAAGATGGAATTAGTAGGCAACGATATTAAAACAGTTATTGTAATGATAACATTCCACAATAAGAAAGTAAAGGGAAGCTACAACATGGAAGTAGAGACATGGAAGACCCAGCTTGAACTTCTAGAGATGAAAAATACAATGTCTGAGATGAAAAATATACTAAATGGCATTTAAAATAGAGTAGATGTTATACAAAAAAGGATTAGTCAACTGGAAGATGTAGCAGTAGAAACTATCAAAAATGGAACATGGAGAAAATAATGGAAAAAATTGAACAGAAAATCAGCACCAACAGGACTAATATATGTGTAATTGCAGTTCCTGAAGAAGGTGGGGCGGAGTAGGAGAAAAAATATTTGAAAAAACTGTGGCTGAAAAATTTTAAATTTGAGAAAAACTGTAATCCCAGAGATCTAAGAACCAATGGACCCTTAGCACAAGAGACATGAGGATGACACACTGAAGCACATCATAATCAAATTGCCCCAAACCAGTGACAAAAAGAAAATCTGAAAAGTTACCAAAGGGAAAAGGACATTATACAGAGAGGAACAAGGATGAAAATGGGCTGAGCATGGTGGCTCACACCTGTAATCCCAGCACTTTGGGAGGCTGAGGCAGGATGATCACTTTAGCCTAGGAGTTCAAGACCACCCTGGGCAACATGGGAAAACCCCGTCTCTACTAAACACACAAAAATTAGCAGGGCATGGTGACATGCATCTGTAACCGCAGGTACTCAGGAGGCTGAGGCAGCGAGAATCGCTTGACCCTGTGAGGCAGAGGTTGCAGTGAGCTGAGATGGTGCTATTGCACTCCAGCCTGGGCAACAGAGCGAGATTCTGTCTCAAAAAAAAAAAAAAAAAAAAAAAAGATGGCAGATTCTGGTTAGAAACAACACAATGCCAGATGTGTTGGCGCATGCCTGTTATCCCAGCACTTTGGGAGGCCAAGGCAGGATGATCACTTGAGCCCAGGAGTTCTAGACCAGCCTGGGCAATATGGCAAAACCTGGCCTCTACATAAAATGAAAAAATTAGCTGGCTGTGGTGGCGCATGCCTTTAGTCCCAGCTACTTGGGAGGCTGGGGTGAGAGGATTGCTTGAAACCAGGAAGTAAAAGTTTCAGTGAGCTGAAATCATGACACTGCGCTGCAGCCTGGGTGACAGAGTGAGACCCTGTCTCAAAAAAAAAAAAAAACAAAAAAACAGAAACAATGCAAACCAAAGGATTGTAGAGTGACTTCTATAAAATACTTAAGGATAAAACGATTGTCAGTATAGAATTCTACACCCAGCAAAAATATCTTTCAAAGATGATAGTGCAGTAAAGACTTTCAGACATTGAAAAGCTTGAAGAATACATTACCAGCAAGTCCTCACTGCAAGGAATATTAAAGGAAATCCTTCAGGCAGAGGGAAAGTGAAACCAGATAGAAGTCTAGATGTACACCAAAGAATGTAGAGCACCTGAGATGGCAAATGTTTGAGCAAAAATACAACATTAAAAAGCATTTTTTTCTTTATTATTATTATTATTATTATTATTATTATTATTATTATTATACTTTAGGCTCTATGGTACATGTGCGCAACGTGCAGGTAAGTTACATATGTATACATGTGCCATGCTGGTGCGCTGCACCCACCAACTCGTCATCTAGCATTAGGTATATCTCCCAATGCTATCCCTCCCCCCTCCCCCCACCCCACAACAGTCCCCGAAGTGTGATGTTCCCCTTCCTGTGACCATGTGTTCTCATTGTTCAATTCCCACCTATGAGTGAGAATATGCGGTGTTTGGTT
Source organism: Pongo pygmaeus (assembly GCF_028885625.2). Classification (NCBI taxonomy): domain Eukaryota; kingdom Metazoa; phylum Chordata; class Mammalia; order Primates; family Hominidae; genus Pongo; species Pongo pygmaeus. Next base: position 8,079,567 of record NC_072386.2, on the reverse strand, counting down.
TTTTGTTCTTGCGATAGTTTACTGAGAATGATGATTTCCAATTTCATCCATGTCCCTACAAAGGACATGAACTCGTCATTTTTTATGGCTGCATAGTATTCCATGGTGTATAAGTGCCACATTTTCTTAATCCAGACTATCATTGTTGGACATTTGGGTTGGTTCCAAGTCTTTGCTATTGTGAATAATGCTGCAATAAACATACATGTGCATGTGTCTTTATAGGAGCATGATTTATAGTCCTTTGGGTATATACCCAGTAATGGGATGGCTGGGTCAAATGGAATTTCTAGTTCTAGGTCCTTGAGGAATCGCCACACTGACTTCCACAAGGGCTGAACTAGTTTACAGTCCCACCAACAGTGTAAAAGTGTTCCTATTTCTCCACATCCTCTCCAGCACCTGTTGTTTCCTGACTTTTTAATGATTGCCATTCTAACTGGTGTGAGATGGTATCTCATTGTGGTTTTGATTTGCATTTCTCTGATGGCCAGTGATGGTGAGCATTTTTTCCTGTGTTTTTTGGCTGCATAAATGTCTTCTTTTGAGAAGTGTCTGTTCATGTCCTTCGCCCACTTTTTGATGGGGTTGTTTGTTTTTTTCTTGTAAATTTGTTGGGGTTCATTGTAGATTCTGGATATTAGCCCTTTGTCAGATGAGTAGGTTGCAAAAATTTTCTCCCATTTTGTAGGTTGCCTGTTCAAAAAAATAAATAAATAAAATAAAAAATAAAAAGCTTTTTTAAAAGATAATTGACTGTCTAAGGCAAAAAATGATAACAAATTAATGTGAGTTTAGAGCACATATAGAAGTAAAATGCATGAAAACAATAACACAAAACCCAAAAAGAGGGAAATGAATGGGCACTGTTTTAAGGTTCTTATCCGCTATGTGAAGTGGTATAATGTAGATGGCAGCCAATGCTAAGTTAAAAACATATACTGTATTAGTCAGTTCTTGAACAGTTATAAAGAAATGTCTGACACTTCTCAAAATAAGACATTTATGCAGCAAAAAAACACATGGAAAAATGCTCATCATCACTGGCCATCAGAGAAATGCAAATCAAAACCACAATGAGATACCATCTCACACCAGTTAGAATGGAGATCGTTAAAAAGTCAGGAAACAACAGGCGCTGGAGAGGATGCGGAGAAATAGGAACACTTTTACACTGTTGGAGGGACTGTAAACTAGCTCAACCATTGTGGAAGTCAGGGTGGCAATTCTTCTAGAAATACCATTTGACCCAGCCATCCCATTACTGGGTGTATACCCAAAGGATTATAAATCATGCTGCTATAAAGACACATGCACACTTATGTTTATTGCCATGCTATTCCCAATAGCAAAGACTTGGAGTCAACACAAATGTCCAACAATGATAGACTGGATTAAGAGAATGTGGCACATATACACCATGGAATACTATGCAGCCATAAAAAATGTTGAGTTCATGTCTTTTGTAGAGACATGGATAAAGCTGGAAACCATCATTCTGAGCAAACTATCACAAGGATAAAAAAGGAAACTCCACGTTCTCACTCATAGGTAGGAATTGAACAATGAGAACACATGGACACAGGAAGGGGGACATCACACACCGGGGACTGTTGTGGGTTGGGGGAAGGGGGGAGTAATGGCATTAGGAAACATACCTAATGCTAAATGACGAGTTAATGGGTGCAGCACACCAACATGACACATGTATTCATATGTAACAGACTTGCACATTGTGCACGTGTACCCTAAAACTTAAAGTATAATAATAATTTAAAAAAATAATAAATAAACTAAAAAAAAAAAGAGATGTCTGAGACTGGGGCTGGGCATGGTGGTTTATGCCTGTAATCCCAGCACTTTGGGAGGCTGAGGCAGGTGTATTATGAATTCAAGAGATTGAGACCATCCTGGCCAACATGGTGAAACCCTGTCTCTACTAAAAATACAAAAAATATTAGGTGGGCTTGGTGGCATATGCCTGTAGTTCCAGCTAAGCCACTTGGGAGGCTGAGGTAGCAGAATCACTTGAACCAGGGAGGCAGAGGTTGCAGTGAGCCAAGATCGCACCACTGCACTGCAGCCTGGGCGACAGAGGGAGACTACGTCTCAAAAAAAAAAAAAAGTCTGAGACTGGGGAATTTATGATGAAAAGAGGTTTAATTGGCTCACAGTTCTGCAGGCTGTACAGGAAACGTGATTCTGTCATCTGCTTGGCTTCTGGGGAGGCCTCAGGGAGCTTACAATCATGACAGAAGGCAAAGGGGAAGCGGGCACATCTTATGTGACTGGAGCAGGAGGATGAGAGAGAGGAGGAGTTGCCACACACTATTAAACAACCAGATCTTGTGAAAACTCACTTGCTATATGGTACCAAGCGGGGATGGTGTTAAACCATGAGAAACTGGCTCCATGATGCAATCACATCCCTGCAGTCCCCACGTTTGGCATTGGGGATTAGATTTCCACATGAGATTTGGGTAGGGACGCAGATCCAAACCATATGATATACCATAAACCATAGAGTAATGATTAAAGCTCAAAACCAAACCAAGCAAAAATAGTTATATGTAAAAGGCCAACAAAGAAGATTAAATGAAATAAAAATACTCAACAAATTCAAAAGAAGTCAGAGAAAGAGGAAAAGGACAACAAACTACAGATGGGACAAATAGAAAGCAAACAGGAAGATGACCAATTAAAACAAACTCTCCGGCATTCCACCAGTTGCGTGTGGTTATTTAGCAACTCTCTACCTCTGACAACAATACCTGTCACACAGGGTAGTCATCAGAACTTGCCACATGTGATATGGAAACCCTGCCTTTTACAGACCTGCAATCATTATACATTAGCTCGTAATGTTGGTAGGAGAGACACAGGTCTCTGTATCGGTCATGCTGAGAGCTCCCTTCTCATTGCTCTGTTTTCCTCCTACTTTGATCCCTTCCTGTACTTCCACGTCCCACACCATCTAGTTGGAGAAGATTCTCAGCCTCCCAGTCTGCAAATGTTCAATGTCCATGAACCAAATAGCCAACAAATGTATTTCTGTACGTTTATCTGCTACCCAGGGATCCAGGAGAAATGCTTTCCTTTCTGCAAGAAGTCCGTGGTTGCTGATGCCAAGAATGTGCTCTCTCTGTCCTCTTCTCTTTTGTGATCTGCATATTCTCAGCTGTTCTGCATTTCTGGGAAGACTTTACACAGGGACAACTATGAGTTTTTGTAAGAAGATGAGAAGTCACCACTTTGGGAACCATCCATTAGACGTTCCAATATTGCTGCAGACAGGGACTCTAGCATGTTCTCTTCTTCTCTGACACCCACCCCTTCCCCCATTGGCCACAGCAACTTGGGTTTGCTCTTCAGTTATGTCAGTACCTACCCCTGGGGAACTGTGAATTGTTTTACACCCTATCTAATAACACAGTGTGTCCTTATACAAAGTAAGTATTCAATATACATCTATTGAAGGGATTTCATCACAGTTAAATCTGTGGAGAGTTCAGCAGATAAGTGAGTTGCTCAAGATGGTCAGAGGCTCTCTTATTCCATTTGGGCTACCGTAACAAAATACCTTAGCCTAGGGGGCTTATAAGCAGCAGAAATATATGTCTCATAGGTCTGGATGCTGGCAAGTGGAAGGTCAAGGTAGTGGCAGATTGGGTGTCTGTTGAGGGCCTGTTCCTTATGGAGGGCACCTCCTAGCTGTGTCCTCACATGGTGGAAGGAGAGAACAAGCTCCCTTGGTTCCCTTTTACAAGGCCACTTATCCCATTCATGGGGTCTTTGCTTTCATGATTAAATCACTTCCTAAAGTCTTTGCCTCCTAATTCAAACCTAACCTATCAGGGGTTAGGTTTCAACACTCGGATTTTAGGGGCACAAAAACATTGACTATAGCAAAGACATAGATGTACTTGGGTCTGGGACCTTCTGGCTCCAGCTCCATTATGACACCCACACTGCCCATGGTCTCCCACATGATGTAATTCTGTCCTGTGACATTGTGCCCATGAGGCAGGGATGCAGTAGAGGCCTCTGCAGACATGGCTTGTTCTTGGGACTTCGGCCTGGCTTTGTGCTGCCAGCCTGGAAGAATCCACCAGCTGCCCACTCTCATGCCTGATTCAGGTTCGTGGGTCCCTCCAGGCACATGTCAGATAGCACACTCAATTTTTTAGTTGCCCCACCTCCATGGGTACCCTTCTGAACTCAGGGACCATGGAGGGAGCTGGGAGTCTCTGTTTTTAGTTGATGCTCTTGTCTCCTATTTGGGAACAATGTCCAGGCAAGGGAATCTCTTTCCTACTGTTTTCTAAGAACATCAGGGGCTTCCTCCAAAATCTTCACCTACTCCCTCCACTAATCCCTTCTCCCTCAGGGACACAGGGCACAAGCCCAATTCCTGTGTGAAGATCCTGCCACAGGGTGGCTCTTTGGTTTTCTGCAGGCATCCAGACAAGAAGCTAAACGTGAATGCACTCCGGAATCCAGGAGCACTGGCGATTTTCTCACCTTAGCTCAGAGAGCATCCCCACAGATACCCCTCGCCCCACCACAGGCCCCCTGAATCCATACCATAAAATGTATGTCAGTTTGTTCAAATAAGGACCCAGCTGAGTATTTAATCCCTATTTAAAGATGATGTTTATTTTATTTTAGAGTTGAAATTAATCAGCCTCAGGATACAGAATTAGATAAGGCTGGGATTTAGCTCCCCTGGAATAATTCATTTCACATCAAGCCTTCTTAACTCTTTGGCTGCAGAGAGAAAGTGTCTGTGTCTTTCTCTGCAGAGTTTCCCAGGGCTGGCCAGGTGAACAGACATGCTCCCTCCTCCCCATCCTGCCAGCCAGGGCATGGTGTGTGCTTATGATGCATGGAGTTAGGATACTAGCCTTTTCATCACAACAGTCTTAAATCCTCACACAGGGAAATAGAGATAATATACAAGTAGGAAAAAAAGAAAAATAAGCAGTCTTGAATTCTGCTACCTAAAGATAACCATTGTTACCATGTAGGCAAGCTTCCTTTCATGCTGTGTCAATTGTTTAAAAAATATGGCTCAATATTATAAACACACAGGACTATGTAGAGGATAATGACATCAAACTTTCATGTACCTCCCAGTTAAAATTCAAACGTGGCAGCTTTTGGATGCGTTTGCTCCAGAGTTTAAGGGAAGAAAACTACGGATTCAGCCTTGTTTATGCTGACTCTCGAGTTATATGTCCCTTTTCTAAGCCAGTTACCGCCTCCTTCCCCACTATCCTGAAGTCAATGTGTGTCTTTACATCCATGTTTAATACCTAGTGTGCCTGTCCATGAAGAATAGATAGTGCTCTTTGGTCTGTTTTTGCAATTTTATACAAATATCAGTCCGTACATACTCTCCTGAAAGTTGCTTTTCCCTTCAACTATGTCTTCCAGATGAATCTAGAATTCTGCATTTCTGGTGAGGAGAGGACGAGCGACCCCCCTTGCAACCCCCACCCCAAGGTGATGCTGATGTTCTGGTCCAAGGCCTGCACACAACCTGGTGAGGCTTGGAGTCTTGGGACAGGTCTGTTGTCAGCCCTTTCTTCCTAGGAAGCACAGCCAGATGACCTTGGGGCTGGAGACCTCACTATGACCCTCGCCAGCAGTGCGCACATCCGTCTTCACTCATCTTCGTCAATATTTGTTATCGCACTTTCTGATATTGTTTGTGGATTTTGCTGTGCAGCTGAATGCCTGCCTTGATTTTCCCAGCCTTTCGGGTCTCCTCCTCTGTGAATTGCTCCTGTCCCATATGTCTGTTGGGTCTTTGGCTTCTCCTTGCTGACTTGTAATTGCTTTTTTTTTTTTTTTTTTTTTAGATGCTGTTTTGCACTTGATGCCTAGGTGGGAGTGCAATGGCATGATTGCAACTCACCACGACTTCTGCCTCCTGGGTTCAAGTGATTCTCCTGCCTCAGCCTACTGAGTAGCTGGGATTACAGGTAAGTGCCACCACGCCTGGCTAATTTTGTATTTTTAGTAGAGACAGGGTTTCTCCACGTTGGTCAGACTGGTCTCGAACTCCCGACCTCAGGTGATCCACCTGCCTCAGCTTCCCAAAGTGCTGGGATTACAGGCATGACTCACCACGTCTGGGCAATTTTGATTTTAATGATCTGGATATCAACGCTTTTTTGGCCAAATACCTTACAAATATGTTTTCCCTTTTGGTGCACTATATTAGTCCATTTTCACACTGCCAATAAAGAGATACCCCAGACTGGGAAGAAAAAGAGGTTTAATTGGACTTACAGTTCCACATGACTGAAGAGGCCTCAGAATCATGGTGGGAGGTGAAAGGCACTTCTTACATGGCGTTGGCCAGAGAAAAATGAGGACGATGCAAAAGTGGAACCCCCTGATAAAACTGTCAGTTCTCATGAGACTTATTCACTACCAGGAGAACAGTATGGGGGAGCTGCCCCCATGATTCCAATTATCTCCCACCAGGTCCCTCACACGACACAGGAGAATTATGGGAGGACAATTCAAGACGAGATTTGGGTGGGGACACACAGCCAAACCATATCATGCACTGCCTTTGTCTTTTAACTTTATTCATTGCCTCTTTTGTCACATCAAAGCTTCTACATTTAATACGATTGAATTTATCAGTAATTTCTTTTATGGTGTCTGTGTTTTGTGTCATATTAAAAAAAGCTTTTCTCTGCTTAGTGTCATAAGATCTGTCCTCTGTTTTCTTCTAAAAATTGGAAATCTGCTTTTCACGTTTTGTTTTATTTCCTTTGTTCTTTGATTCATAGGGATATGAGGTAGAAATCTCTATTAGTTAACTCTCGTTTTGTAACAAATAACCCCACAACTCAGAGGCCTACGACCATAGGTCACCATTTCTCACTCATGGGCATGGGTTTCTTGGGAGGTTTCAGCTCGAACTGTGGTGGCTGAGCTGGATCTGTTCCAAGTGTCTCTGATCCTCCTGGGTTTGGGGCCTGCCAGGGTGCCTTCTTCTCATGGCAATGGCAGGAGTGCAAAGAACAAAGGGAAATGTGAATGTCTCTTAGCTCACCACCCAGGCTGAGAATGGGCAGACTACCACTTTACCACATCCACTGGCCAAAGTGAGTCACGTGGCCAAACCAGAAGTCAAGGGCAGGAAGTTTACATATGAATCTCATCTCCACGTGCTATGATTTCCTGGGCTTTCAACTTCTTAAGGCTGAATTGTTTTATTCTCACCTCCCCAGACTGCAGAAAACACATTTTCTCCAGGACTCGTTGAGCCATAGGGCAGAATGATTGTAGTTGATAAGGACTAGATGGAACTCAAGTCTCCAGCCTCTGTGCAGTGGGCAGGTGCCATTTGGCCACTGAGGCCACTTCCTTCCCCTTGTCCCCATTTAGGGCCTCTGTTCTGCTCCAATCTCCCTGTCATTCTTCCCAGGCCTTCCAGGCATCAGCCTCTTAATAGTTCCTGGCTTTGTTCCCTCTCTATTATGTGAGGGTTTCCATCCTTATTTGGTGTAGGAGGACTGGACTGAGTCAACTCAGCCTGTCACATCCCCACTCTCAGCACCTGGGTACCCCTGAGTGCTCTGCATAAGTGGGGTCCCTTGGTGACTCCCTCCATGGCATGTTCTGAAGGCATAGGAGCTGGACTGATATTCGGGACACCTAAACCTTTGTTCCACTTCAGCCATGACAACTTCATTGGTCTAGGCAAATCATGGCAGCTCTCTATGCCCCATTTATTTATTCCTCACACAATGGAATGACATAACCCTCAGTGCTTACCTAAAGGAGGATAAATGATTCCCCTGCCTTCTCCCCAATTCTGCATTTGCCAGAGCATCAGATTTTTGTGTCTGGACAAGAATATAGGGAAGGAAGAGCAGGTAAGCTTTGAGCACAAAGAGGGCGTTTAGGGATTTCACTTAAGGAAAGAAAGCCAGGGGGCAGAGAGGGGTGGTGGAGCATGAGCTTGGGCCAATGGTGAAGAACCAATGAAGTGCAATTGCATGGGTTAAGTTGTGTAGCAGCCTGGGTTCCATCAAGAGATAGAAACCACATAGTGTGTCTAAAGGGGAAGTGTAGTATAAAGGATTGCAACTATGATAAAAGAGTCACCGTAAGACATAAAGCAACTCTGCCTTGTGCCCTAGTGCAGAGGGAGGCACCCAAGGAAGTACAGATTTCAAAGGTGTTCGGACGTCATAAAATATGGTTCAGCCACCACATATGAGACGTTTGTGGATTTGGGCAGGCTGGAGCTCGTCAGCAGCTTTTGCACAAGCACTAGGCCACCCACTGGAGTGCAGGTGAGGGAGCCTGCTGTCAGCCACTGGTGCAGGTGAGGGAGCCAGCCGTGAGCTGCTGGAATGCAGGGGAGGGAGCTGGCCATGAACCGCTGTTGTGCAGGGGAGGGAGCAGGCCATGAGCCGTTGGGGCAGGTGAGGGAGCTGGCCACGAGCCACTGGAGTGCAGGTGAGGGAGCTGGCCGTGAATCGCTGGTGCAGGGATGCATGGCGGGAGTCTGGCTGCCTTTGTAGGGAAGGAAGCCTCCAGAATGCGTGAGTCCCGCAGTGTCTGGCAGAAGAAATGGCAGTTCTGTGTACATCCTCTAGAATACAGGTCACTGTGTGCAGATTGCACAAGGGGTACTATAGGGGGTCTGGGAAAATTTCAGGAACTTTCTGATCACATGGTCCCTGCTGCGTTTTGGTTTCCATGTCAAGATATTGCAAGCCAAGGCTACAAGGTGGCTGAGGGACCATGCCTAGGTCTGTGGTTGGGGCTTGAACATGATCAAGGCCCAGCCAGAGAGCTCTTGACCCCTGCAGTCTCTCCATCCTCTACCTAGATGCCTGCAGAATGTTCATTTCCAGAGGATATATTGAACGGTGTTTCCCAGTTTATCACAGTGCACTTATTGAAACGTGCACTAGGAGCTGGGAGGCAACAGACTGAAAACTGACACTGGAGACGCTGGCTCATAGCAACGAAGAGAAGCTGAAAAGGAGTGAGTAGGAACTAATTGCAATTTTACATCAACGATCTGCATCTTTGTTTCGATGGTTTGGGGCAACTGAAATGACTATTCTTTCTACCTTCCTAGTTCAGACACAGCCTGAGACTTTTTTTTTTTTTTGAGATGAAGTCTCACTCTGTCACTCAGGCTGGGGTGCAGTGGCCTGGTCTCAGCTCATTGAAATCTCTGCCTCCCAGGTCCAAGTGATTCTTCTGCCTCAGCTTCCAGAGTAGCTGGGGCTAACAGGCACCCACCACAATGACCGGCAAACTTTCGTATTATTGGTAGAGATAGGGTTTCTCCATGTTGGTCAGACTGGTCTTCAACTCCTGACATCAGGATATCTGCCCGCCTATGCCTCCCAAAAGGCTGAGATTGCAGATGTGAGCCACTGTGCCCGGCCACCTGAGACATTTTGGGCAACAGCTCTGACAGATGAAATGTGTATCCCTTCCGGGCAGGGGATTTAAGAAGTGGTTCATGGCTGATTGTGTTTTCTTTGCTCTGTTTCTGGAACTGTGGGAGCATCTTCTGGGATAGGGTCTATCTGTTTGAGTCTCTGAATGACTACGACCACCAGAGCCCCCTTGTTGACCAATGATGGATGTGAAATTAATTGAGAAGTCAAGGCCGGGTGCGGTGGCTCACACCTGTAATCCCAGCACCTTGAGAGGCTGAGGTGGGCAGATCATAAGGTCAGGTAATCAAGACCATCTTGACTAAGATAGTGAAATCCAGTCTCTACTAAAAATACAAAAAAATTAGCCGGGTGTGGTGGCAGGCGCCTGTAGCCCCAGCTACTCAGGAGGCTGAGGCAGGAGAATCTCTTGAACTCAGGAGGTGGAGTTTGAAGTGAGCTGAGATTGCACCACTGAACTCCAGCATGGGCGACACAGCGAGATTCCATCCACCGCACCCCACACCCTGAAAAAAAAAAAAAGAAAAGAAGTCAACTTTGCTGTTGAAGCCACTGAGGTTTGGGGGCTTTTTTGTCACACTGCGTCACCTGTCCTGATGAATGCATGACTCATTTCATCCTTGCCACAGCCCTTGAGAGAAGGGGCTTCATCCTCATTTCACAAATGAAGAGTCAAGTCTCAGAGAGGTTAGGAGCATGAGCAAGGTCACACAGCGAGGGGTGGAGCTTGGATTTGAATCCAGGTCTGTCTAACCTCAAAGACTGAAGTGGGGATGAAAATAAGTTGCCATTGTTGTTTGCCTGTCACCCAGGTAATGTAACTCTTGTCTAGGCTCTGCCTACGGGGGCTTTGTGACATATCGCTGCACTGATCACCTAGGTGATGGGACTCTTTTCTAGGCTCTTCTATCCTTGGATTGTAACCTAGCAGGATCTTGGACTCATATCCTTTCAGGGATCATAGAAGTGATCACATCAAAGCTGCCATGATAAAGTTGTAGAAAAGTGGGCAATATTGCCAAATGCAAAATATCTGGGCTATATTTTGTTCTGAGATAACCATTTGAGATTCCTGGAAGTTAGGGAATATGGAGGCCAACTCCCATAGGGATGTTGTATAAGACTCCAATTCCTAAGTCAATGATCTCAAACCTGTGGATACAGCACTCTCCCTGTAATGGGACATCTTAACCCATTTTGTGCTGCTATAACAGAATACCATACACAAGAGAATCTATAAAGAAAAGAAATTTATTTCTTAGAGTTCTGGAGGCTAGGAAGTCCAAGGATGAGGGCTCTGCATCTGGTGAGGGCCTTCTTGCTGTGTTATCTCATGGCTGAAGGCAGCTGAGCAAGACTTGGAGAAAGAAAGAGAGCAAAAGGGGCTGAACTTGCTTTTTATACAAGCCCACTCCCAAGGTAACTAACCTACCTCCAAGATAACTAACCTATTCCTGAGATAGTGACATTAATCCATGCATGGGGACAGAATCTCATAAACCAATCACTCTTATTAGGCCCCACGTCTCAACACTGTCACATAGAGGATTAAGTTTCCAACAATTGAGCTCTGGGGGACAAATGCAGACCGTACATGGGGGATTGATGAGTATATGGGAGGGACCAGTCATGAATATTTTGGCTGAGAGTTGTGTTTGGGAGCTGAAGCCATGCTCCATCATGGCAGGGCACACATAGACCTTTGAATGCTCTGAGGAATGAATATTGAACAGTGTAACTCATGGCAGAAGGTGGAATATTTAAAAAGCAGAACTGCCTGGGTCAACTAAAAGAGTGAACAAAGAGCCTGTAGCCTGTGGCTGGCTCCTCTTCTCTTCCCATCTCCACCTTTCAACTTTCTCTCTTTCTTTCCCTCCCTCCCTCTCTCTCTCCCTTCCTTCCGTCCCTCATTCCTTCCTTTCTTCCTTCCTCTGCTTTCTTCTTTCTCTCCCTCCCTGCTTCCTTGTTTCTTTCCTTCTTTCCATTTCCCTGTTTCTCTCCCTCCTTCCTTCTTTCTCTCTCATTTCCCTCTCTCTTTCTTTCTCTCTCTCTCCATCTTTCTCTCCCTCCATCCTTCCTTCTCTCATTCTTTCCTTCCTTCTCTCTTTCCTTCTTTGCCCCCTTCTTTCCTTCCATTCTTCCTTCCTCCTTCCTGCCTTCCTTTCTTCTCTCTTTCTTTGACTGATGTGTTCTGAGCCCAAGCACCCTGTGGGGTGGTAAGTGGTACCAAAATTGACTCAAAAATCAAGAAGAAATAGAAAACCTAAGAAGTACTATAACATGAAGAACATAAAACCTCTAGTAAAATAAAATCTTTCACAAAGGAAGGACAAGGCCCAGATGATTGTATGAGCAAATTTTACAGACTTTCAAAGAATGGATCATTCTAATTATGATGTCCCAAACAACTGTAGCTAGGAATATTAATGCTTGATTTTTCAAGAGCTTCATTTCCTAAAATCTGTAGGATCAAAGGTAGATTGGCATGTGTTGGAAATTCTCAAATGTTGTGCAGTTCCTTGGAGTCTTAGCATTAAAAAAGAAAGGCCTTGCTTGCATTAACTTTGAATTTTGTAACAGTTACAAGTTAATAGAGATACTCTATGAATTTATATACATTCTGATTTTATAGGAATGGAGGCATATCACACAATTGCCTCTGCACCCAGAATTATTACTTTGTAACATATCTTGGACATCATTTTTGAGCATCCTTTTAAAATTTATTTTTTCAAATAGCTGCATAGTATTCTATCATATGAATAACCATAATTTCAATAAACAGTAAGGTGATAATCATTAATGTGATTGATAAACATTAAGGTGATTTCTAGACTTTTGTTAATTAAAAAGATGGTATAATACTTTCTCCCATTCATACATAATTCCAGGCATCATGAGTATGTCTGTAGGGTAAGTTTCTGGAAACGAAATTGCTGAATCAGAGGGTGTTTCCATTTATAATTTTGGTATATATTGTTTAATCACAATTGATATAGTTTGTACTAATTTATAATCCCAGTAACAAGATGTGAGTAACACTTCAAATTCTACAAATTCACTGCCAGTGCTTGAAGTCTTGATGCATATTGCCAGCCTTCCTTCAAGTAAAGTTCTATTATCTCTACAAAAATTTTATAAATGGCAGACGTTACATTTCCAGATAGCTTTGTGGTAACCAAAAAATAATTGATTTATTAGCAATTTGTGTATCACATTGAGACAAAATACATTTGTAATAAATATCATTATTGTTACGTACTTAAAACATCCCATGTATTGCAAAATCATACTTTAGATGGGGCCAAGCTGGCCGATTAGAAGCAGCTGTGGCCCGTGGCTTTCACAGAGAGCAATGAAAACTGTGAGTGAATTCAGCACCTTCAATTGAGGTATTCAAGTTCTTGCATTGGGACTGACTAGGCAGACAGCTCGACTCACAGAGAGTCAGGAAAAGCAAGTGAGTCAATGATCCACCCAGGTGTGGCACGGAGCTAGCTGAGCCCTCACTCCCAGGCAAGGGAGGCTATGAGTAATTGTGTGACTCTGCCCGGGAAACCATGCTTCTGCAATGGATTTTTGTAACCTGCAAACCAGGAAGTCCCTTCATGAGCTCAGCCACCACGGCCTTGGGCCTGAAGCAAAAGCTGTGTGGAGTCTCAGCAGAGTGCTTGCTGGCTTACTGGGGCATGCATGGAAACCCAGGAATTTTGCATACTCTGCCCCGAGAATTCCAGCAAAGCGGGAGATACATCTCTGCATTCCCTTAGGAAGGGGGATGAATCCAGGGAGCCAGGTGACATCATTCTGAGGCCCCACTCCCACAGCACCTCACTATACCCATTGGCTTGGAATTCCAGCTGGCCAGTCGCAGCAGGCTGGAGAAAGCCAGAGGAGGACCGAGTTTGCAGGGAGAGAGGCAGCTGCTCTATCTTTGGTTTGAGTTGACCACTCTAGCCTGCTGGCACCAGGGAACAGGAAGAGTCCCCTATAACATAGTACAGCTGTTGTGACTGATCGTGGCCAGGCTGCTTCTTTAAGTGAGACCAAAATCCATCCCTCCTCACTGGACAGGGCCTCCCCATAGAATTTTAGCAACTCCAGCCAGAGTTCTATGGACAGAACTCTAATTTTTCCCTGGGATGAAGTCCACAGGGAGAGGGGTAGTTGCTGTCTCTCCATTTCAGCCAACTGAACTTTTCCAGCCTGCTGGCTCTGGAGAGTCCTGGGGGTCAGAACAACACACTTGCTCTGCCAAAGGTCAGCCAGACTGCTTCTTTAAGCAGTCGCTGATCCTGTTCCTCCTGACTGGGTGAGACCTCCAAGCCGGGGTCTCCAGACACCTCCTACAGGAGGGTTCCAGCTGGCATCAAGTCAGTAATCCCTTGGACTGGTGCTCCCAGAGGAAGGAACAGGTTGCCATCTTTGTTGTTTTACAGCCTTCACTGGTGATATCTCCAGGTGCAGGAGAGACTGATGTGACTAGTGTCCACAGTGGACCCCCAAAAACCACAGCAGCCCTAGCCCTAGGGAAGAGAGGTCTGACTGTTAAAAACAAACAGAAAACAACAACAACATCATCAACAAAACGACCCCATGAAAAACTCTGTACAAAGTCAGCAACGTCAAAGATCAAAGGTAGATAAGCCCACAAAGATGAGAAAGCATCAACACAAAAATGCTGAAAACTCAAAAAGGCAGAATGCCTCTTCTCCTCTAAATGACAACAACACCTCCCAAGCAAGGGCACAGAACTGACCCGAGGCTGAGATGGCTGAATTGACAAAAGTAGGCTTTAGGAAGTGGGTAATAACAAATTTCTCTGAGCTGAGGGAGCACGTTCTAACTTAATGTATGTAGCTAAAAATCATAAAAGAACACAGTAGCTGATAACCAGAATATTCAGTTTAGAGAGGAACATAACTGACATGATGGAGCTGAAAAACACAACATGAGAACTTCACAACACAACCACAACTATCACTCACAGAATAGGCCAAGTGGAGGAAAGAATCTCAGAGCTTCAAAACTATCTGTCTGATATAAGACAGGAAGAGAAGTATAGAGAAAGAAGAATAAAAAAGAAAGAGCAACAAAACCTTCAAGAAATACGAGATTATGTAAACAGACTAAACTTAAGACTGATAAGGGTAACTTGACCCACCATGATCAAGACGGCTTCATCCCTGGGATACAAAATCGGTTCAACACAGGCAAATCTATAAATGTAATTCATCACATAAACAGAACTAAACACAAAAACAACACGGTTATCTCAATAGATGCAGGAAAGGCCTTCAGTAAAATTCAACATCCCTTCATGTTAAAAACTCTCAATAAGCTAGGTATTGAAAGATCACTACTCAAAATAATAAGAGCCATATATGACAGACCCACAGCCAATATCATACTGAGTGAGCAAAAGCTGTAAGCGTTCCCCTTGAAAACTGACACAAGAAAAGGATGGCCTCTCTCACCACTCCTATTCAACGTAGTACTGGAATTTCTGGCCAGGGCAATCAGGCAGGAGAAAGAAATAAAGGTATTTAAATAGGAAGAGATGAAGTCAAATTATCTTTGTTTGCAGATGGCATGATCTTATATCTAGAAAACCCGATCATCTCAGCCCAAGAGCTTCTTAAGCTGATAAACCACATCAACAGAATCTCAGGATACAAAATCAGTGCGCAAAAATTGCTAGTATTCCTATAAACAAACAATAGGCAAGTAGAGAGCCAAATCGTGAATGAAATTCATTCACAATTGCTACAAAAAGAATAAAACACATAGGAATACAGCTAACAAGAGAAGTGAAGAACCTCTTCAAGGAGGACTACAAACCACTGCTCAGAGAAGTCAGATAGGACACAAACAAATGGAGAATCATTCCACGATCATAGATAGGGAAGAATTCATTCCTGAAAATATCCATACTGCCCAAAGTAATTTATAAAAGAATTCAATGCTATTCCCATTAAACTACCAATGAAATTCTTCACAGAATTAGAAGAAAGTATTTTTAAATTCTCATGAACCAAAAAAGACCCCAAATAGCCAAGGCAATTCTAAGCAAAAAGAACAAAGCTGGAAGCATTACACTACCCAACTTCAAACTACACTATAATGCTACAGTAACCAAAACAACATGTTACTGGTACAAAAACAACCAAAGAAACAGAATAGAGAACTCTGAAATAAGACCATACACATACAACTATCTGATCTTTGACAAATCTGACAAACACAAGCAATGGGGAAATGATTCCTTATTTAATAAATCATGTTGGGAAAACTGGTTAGCCATATGCAGAAACTGAAACTGGACTTCTTCCTTATACCTTACACAAAAAATAACTCAAGATGGAATAAAGACTTAAACATAAGACCTAAAACCATAAAAACCATTGAAGAAAACCTAGGCAATACCATTCAGGACATAGGCATGGACAAAGACTTTGTGACTAAAACACCAAAAGCAATGGCAACAAAAGCCCAAATTGACAAATGGGATCTAATTAAACTAAAGAGCTTTTGCACAGCAAAATAAACTATCATCAGCGTGAACAGACAACCTACAGATTGGGAGAATATTTTTGCAATCTATCTGTCTGACAAAGGGCTAATATCCAGAATCTACAAAGAACTTAAACAAATTTACAAGGAAAAAAAAAAAGCCCCATCAAAAAGTGGCCAAAGGAAACAAGCAGACACTTCTCAAAAGAAGACATTTATGCGGCCAACAAACATGAAAAAAAGCTCATCATCACTGGTCATTAGATGAATGCAAATCAAAACCACAATGAGATACCATCTCACGCCAGTTAGAATGGCGATTGTTAAAGTCAGGAAACAGCAGATGCTGATGAGGCTGTGGAGAAATAGGAATGCTTTTACACTGTTGATAGGAGTGTAAATTAGTTCAGTCATTGTGGAAGACAGTGTGAAAATTCCTCAAAGATATAGAACCATAAATATCATTTGACCCAGCAATCCCATTATAGGGTATATACCCAAAGCATTATAAATTATTATACTATAAAGACACATGCACTTTATGTTTATTTCAGCACTGCATGTTTATTTCAGCGCTATTCACAATAGCAAAGACTTGGAACCAACCCAAATGCCCATTAATGATAAACTGGATAAAGAAAATGTGGCACATATACACCATGGAATACTATGCATTTATGTCTTTTCCAGGGACATGGATGAAGCTGGAAACCATCATTCTCAGCAAACTAACACAAGAAAAGAAAACCAGGCCAGGAAGAGTGACTCATGCCTGTAGTCTCCGAACTTTGGGAGGCTGAGGAGGTGAGTTTGAGATCAGCCTGACCAACATGGAGAAAACCCGTCTCTACTAAAAATACAAACAATTAGCCAGGCATGTTGGCACATACCTGTAATCATAGCTACTTGGGAGGCTGAGGCAGGAGAATCGCTTGAACCCAGGATGCAGAGGCTGGGTTGAGCCGAGATCATGCCATTACACTCCAACCTGGGCAACAAGCTTGAAACATTGTCTCAAAAAAAAGAGAGAGAGAGAGAGAGAAAGAAAAAGAAAAAAGAAAAGAATACCAAACACTGTATTTTCCCACTCATAAATGGGAGTTGAACAATGAGGACACATGGACACAGGGAGGGGAACATCACACACTGGGGCCTGTCGTGGGGTGGGAGGCTAGAGGAGGAATAGCGTTAAGAGAAATACCTATGTAGATGACGGGTTGATAGGAGCAGCAAACCACCATGGCACTTGTATAACTATGTAACAAACCTGCATGGTCTGCCCATGTATCACAGAACATAAAGTACAACAAAGAAAACTTTACATAAATACATAAAGTCTAGAACAGCTAATACATTATAATGAAAAGTCAACAATAATCTCAGCTCAAAGAGAACACCATAAAATTATGAAGTGCTCTCAACAAATCTCTAAATTTATGTCCTCATAAGATTACATTTCTATTTCTTCTTGAATAATTTCCCCATTTTAGCTATGATTTGGTGATAGTAAGATGGTAATTCTGAAGAGAAAATTATCCTAACTCTTCATTGAGAAAATTCTGCCTCATTTCACCACACACCTGAGTCTTAAGCAGTCACTTCTAATGTAGCTGAATAATAGATCCTCACCCAGCTGAGTCTATGAGTTGAATCCATGTACGTGAGATAAGGCCCCCAAGGAGAGGTAATAAGCTGGGAATGCCATCAGTTCATCTTTCTTCAGGCCTATATTTGTCATTGTCACTTGTAGTAGCAGGACAGCCCTGGCATTGGGATTTGTAGTAACAGAGAGTATCGAAGGGAAAACTGAACTTCCCTAATGTTTGGAAAAAAGCAGATTGGAAACAGATGAGTTCCAACGTTTTCCATGTGTGAGGTCATTGGCCCAGGTAGTCTTGCTCAGGACATTTCTTGTCAGCAAAACAGAAGTCAAACGATATTTCTACCTTCCAAGAGAATAGAACATAATGTCAGATTTTCTCATGGATTCCCACAAGTTCAAGAAACTTTCATGGCCTTATTTAACTGCTTAAGCATTTCAACTAAAAAATTGTCTTTCAAATACACAGGAATATGTTTGGAAAAATTTTAACCAGAAAAAGTTGGAATTCTAAAATAAAAAATGCATGAGGCCATAAAAATTTTTTACATCTTTTAATTTATATGTCAACTGGGGAAAGAAAAACATTCTTTGAAGTTTCCTTTTATACCATTAAAGACTTATTCTTTATTGCAGCAATACAGGGTGACTTATTCAGGTTGAATGTTGAAGGTAAACTTCAACTTAATTTTAAGTTCTGGCTAATTTTTAAGCATTTCTCAGTCACCTACCATGATTTCATCTCAGAAACCAAAATCTCAATTTCATTTAGACCTTTGAAATATTAAAACAGAAGGTTAAATGCTTCAAAATAACATTCATGTAGAGACTTACATATGTGGACCAGGAATCTCCAGGTATTACAAAGTTTATGAGAACATAACAAATGTTGATACACACATTTAATTCTGAAATAAAAACTTACAACAAATAAAACTAACAAATCAAGAAAATTTTGTAGGTAACACATTTTATGTCTAAAAATATAGGTATGAAACACTCAAGGATGGATAAAAGAAGAAATCACAAGAGAAAATAGAAAATATCTAGAGACAATTAAAAACATGAAATCCCAAAAGTTAAGAAATACATCAAAAACAGTACCATAAGGGAAAAATTTATAGCTATAAGTGATTATAAAAAATAAGATACCGAATCAACAACTTTAATCCTAAGGAACTAAAAACAGAGGGAAAAAGAGGGACTATTAAAGAGGGACTACTAAAAGCTAGCAAAATTTAAAAAATGATAAAGATAACAGTGGAAACAAGTGAAATAGAGAATAGAAAAACAATATCAAAACTCAACAAAACCTAGTTTGTTCTCTGAAAAAGATCAAAACTGACAAAATTTTATCTAGATTCACTAAGAAAAAAAGGCAATATTCAAATTACTAAACTCAAAAATAAAATGGGTACATTACTAACAAATTTTTGGAGTACAAAAGGGATGTAGGAGAGTACCATAAGGAACTATACATTAAAAAATTGAATAGTCTAAATAAAATGAACAAATTCCTAGAAATAACCTACTAAGACTGAATCAGAAAAGTTGAATAAACCTAAACCTATTCAGCAAGGAGATTCAGCAGGAAGATTGCATCAGTAATCAAAAACCCAGCAACAAAGAAAAGCCTGGAGCAGAGGGCTTCACTGTTGAATTCTACCCAATGTTTAAAGCAGAATTAACACCACTTTTTCAGAACTTTGAAGAGGAGATAATTTTTTCTAACTTATTCTATAAGTCCCATATTACCCTGACACCAAGCCAGACAAAGGCACCATAAGAAAACTACAAACAAACATCCCTTATAAACGCTGATGCAAAAATCCTCAACGAAATACCAGGAACTCAATCTTAGCAGTACAATAAAAGGATTATACACTATGAATGAGTATAACTGACTCCTGAAATAAAAGTATGTTCCAACACATGAAAATCAGCATAATATCACATTAACATAAAGAAGGAAAAAACCCTCATGTCATCATCTTAATCAAAGAAGAAATATCATTTGTCAAAATTTAACCCACATTCATGATAAAATATACACTATAAAAAGAAAGAAAACACCTTAACATAATGCTATACAAAAAACAAAACAAAACAAAAAAACACAGCTAACCTGGTGAAAGACTGAAAGCTTTTACCCTAAGAGCAAAAACAAGGATGCCTGCTTTTACTACTTCTATTTAATATAGTACTGAAGGTTCTGGTTAGTTAAAACCGTAAGGTGAGTATAATAATTAAAGATATTCTAATTTTTTTAGAAAGTAAAATTATCTGTTTGCAGATGACATAACTTTATATATTAAAAATCTTTTAGTTTCTGTGAAATAAACTTTCAGATGCAATAAATAAAATTCAGCAAAGCTGCATGATACAAAATAATACACAAAAATCAGTTGTATTTCTACAATAACAATAAACTATCTGAAGAAGAAATCAAGACAACAGTATCCTGTATGATAGCATCAAAAGAATAAAATACTTAAAAACCCATTTAACCAAGGAAATGAAAAACCTGTACAACAAAAACTATAAACATGGCATGAAAGTATTAAAGATGACACAAATAAATGAAAAGACATCATGTGTTTATGGACTGGAAGACAAAATCTTGTCAAGGTGCCATTGTTATCTATAGTCTTCTACAGATTCAATAAAATCACTACAAAAATTCCAATATTTGTAAAAATAGAAAAACCTATTCTAAAATTCAGATGAAATCTCGAAAAACCCCAAGCGGCCAAATCAATCTTAGAAACTAAAAAAGTTAGAGGACTAACACCTCCTGGTTTCAAACTTCAGTAAGCAAAACAATGCTGTACCGGCATAGAGACGGACACAAAGACGAATGCAATAGAAATAAAGAAAAAAATATATAGTCATGATTTTTAACAAGGGTGTCAACACTGTTCAATGGGGAAAGGACGATACTTTTTTAAATAGTGTTAAAAACGGATATTTACATCTATCTATCTATATATTTATATGTATATATATTTATATGTATATATATACATATCCCAAATTAGCTTTTTGTCTGTCATGTACGTTGCAGATCTATTTTCCCAGTCTGTTGACTTTTGACTTTGAGGCAGTTTTCTCTCATACAAAATTTTAATTTTTATGGAGTCAAATACAACCTTGGCGCCGATCTGGTTCCCGTACTGCCCGGCCTGCGTGAGCATGATTTCCCTCATGGCCAAGGCGGGATTAGAGAGGCAGGAGAAACGCGAGAAGGTGGAGCAGACGCACAGCTACCCAGCCCGCCCTCCATCAACGCTGAAATAGCCCCGCGCCCACCTCCCTCAGCCTCGGATTTGGCTCCCAGAATAAGCAACAGCTTTACTTCCACACAGGTGTACCCACCTGTGAATCCCTTGGCGTTGAACGTCTGTTGGAGAGCTCAGGTGTCCTGCTGTGGTCCTTTCCACGTTGGGGAATGCAGGTCAGCTGGAGAACTTCCTCCCACATCTTTAGTAAGACTAAATCCCTAGCTGAGCTGAAACTGAATTTTCCTCCCATGTGGGAGGAGAAGACTCTTGTTTCCATATTCACAGAGTGCCTTTGCACCTGTCGTAGATTGATGACATATTGTTGTAATTGATGAGTCTTTTCATCTATTAGGAGATCTATGCTTAGGAAAGGTCTTCCGAATGTTAACTCAACAGGATTTAATTATAAGTTTTATTTGGAGCAGTCCAAACCCGCAGTAAACTATGGGTGTTAGAGATAGTCAGGCGTCTGATTTAGCTGGATTCTTCTTTAGAGTAGCATTAGCCCTCTCACCTTTTCAGAGGACTGCATTCTGCACACAGAGTGAAGGTAATATTGGATTCTTAAAGCTGAGGATAGGTGTTGGGATACACCTGCTGTGAAAGACAGGCCATTGCCACTTTGCAGGCTTTTAGATTACCCAAACTGAGGAGTTATTTCTTCTGGTAAACATTTTTCAGATGGGGTGGGGAATGCCTCGATCTAACCAGTGAAGTTATCAGTAAGCATTAGCAAATATTTGAATCTCCTGCAGAAAGGTATCTGAGTAAATTAGAGTTGCCAGTTCTTACCTGAATAGGTTCCTCAATTTTGCACAGGTTTCCCTGGAGAAGGAGAAAATTGCTGGCCGTTTGGGTCATCTCAGGCACAGAGATCACAGGGCTGAGTCACCTGTTTTGGTGTCTTGAAAAGATTTACACCTATAAACAAATGAGACATTAACAGAAACCAAGAATCCCTTCGAGGGTGAAAATAATCATGAAAGTGCTGAATTATATTCCTATGATTGGTACTTGGCATTAGCAATTTATTACCACCATTCAGCCAGCCAGAGGGGCCCTGGACTGAAGTGCAAACTCTGGCCCATTTTTGTTCTTCTTCAGAGTGTTCTGGCCCAGTTCTATGTATGCTGTCCAGCACGTCCATAAGCTTCAGTGGCCCTTTCAGTGCAGGGGCCTTGGCTGTGGCATCTACAAGGGCATTTCCTTTTACATGGTCAGTCTCTCTTTTGATGTCCTCTGCAATTAATTATAGTCACTTTTTGGCAGCAAAGCAGCATTCTAACAAGCTCAAAATTTGAATGATGTTGTATGGAAAAGCCCTTGGGGGTCAGGAGTCCCTACCCATTCCAAATTGCAGCATAAGCATGAAGCACTAAAAAGTCATACTTGGAATCAGTGTAAATGATAACTTTTAAATCCTTTCCCAACTGCAGGGGCTGAGTAAGTTCAATTAACTCAGCTTTTTGAGCTGAGGTCGAGGCCAGCAAGGCTTGTGCCTACTACTAATAGCATACCTACCCCTCCCGTTTTCCTGATGCATAAAACAACTTACATCTGTTAACCAATCTTCCTTGGGATGGTCAAGGGGCTCATCCTTCTTAAGTCTGGCCTGCTAGAATAAGTTTGTTTCATAACCTGTGACATGCTTTGGCTGTGTCCCCAGTCAAATCTTATCTTGAATTGTAGCTCCCATAATTCCTATATATCATAGGAGGGACCTAGTGGGAGGTAATCGAATCGGGGGATGGGTCTTTCCCATGCTGTTCTCGTGACAGTGAATAAGCCTCATGAGATCTGATGGTTTATTTATTTATTTTTTAGACATAGTCTTGCTCTGTTGCTCAGCTGGAGTGCATTATCATGACCTTGGCTCACTGCAACCTCTGACTCCTGGGTTCAAGCGATTCTCCTGCCTCAGCCTCCCGAGTAGCTGGGATTACAGGCGACTACCACCATACCTGTCTAATTTTTGTACTTTTAGTATAGACGGGGTTTCACAATGTTTGCCAGGCTAGCCTCGATCTCCTTACTTCAGATCATCCACTGCATTGGCCTCCCAAAGTGCTGGGATTACAGCTCTTGGTTTTATAAAGGGGAGTTTCCCTACACAAGCCCTTTTGCCTGCTGCCATGTAAGAGATGTGACATTGCTCCTCATTTGCCTTCTGCCATGAGTGTGAGGCTTCCCTGACCATGTGGAACTGTAAGTCAATTAAACCTCTTTTCTTTATAAATTACCCAGCCTCAGATATGTCTTTATTAACAGCATGACAACAGACTAATACAACCTGTATGCCAGAAAGGCTAGAAGCACCTGTGGACTCTGGCAGATAAGTAGCTGGGATAATGGTTTGGCAGGCTTTAAGGGTTATGTCTGGAATGTCTAGCAATAAGACCTGATACTTTTGTAAATGTTCTCTTATTATCCACTGCTGCCCTTTAGCTTCTAGGACCACCTTCCCTTGGTGTGGAGTCAAAAACCTGTAGGTGCTCTTCTAATGTTACTTTATTAGCTTTGCCTGCTAGAAAAGTGGTAGCAGCAATAGCTCTAAGACATCAAGGCCACCCTGAGTCCACCTGGTCTATCTGCTTAGAAAATTAGGCTACTGTCCTTGGAATGTCCCCCAGTTTGGGGACAAGATTACCGAAGGCCTATGCCTTGCTTTTTGGTCACATAAAGAACACATGGTTCATCCAACTTGGGGACTCCCATGGCTGCAGCAGAGCCCAATTTCTCCTTGAGAGTATTGAAGTTCTGCTTGCAGTTCTCATTACATTCTAGGAGCTCTAAATCATTCCCTTTAGTGTATCATATAAAGTCTTGGCTTCATGCCCAAATCTGGGCACCCATAAGCAGCAGTACTCATCAGTCTCCTAAAAAAGCCCACAGTCATTTTTTAGACAGGGACTCTTGGGTGACTAAAATAACTTTTTTATCTTCTAGGGATTTTGATCAGTTCCAGAGGTTAAGACAGATTCCAAATATTTAAGTCTTTCAGTCAAAATCTGAGCTCTGTGTGGTGATGCCCTATATCTGCAAGTTCTCAGGAAATTTACCAACTTAACATTATTATTATGAGTCTTCTTTAGTTGGGCTAGCAATGAGCAAGTCACCTACATACTGAATAATTGTGTCCCTTTCCAATTGTAGATTTTTAAGTCCTTAGCTAGAACATTTTCAAATAAGTGGGCGATATCTCAGAACCCTTCAGAGATGACTGTCCAGGTTAGTTTTGAGGCTGAATGCATATCTGGATCAGTCCATTCAAAGGCAAACATATTATGAATCTGGATGCATTGAGATACAGAAAAGTGCATCTTTCAGATTTAAGAATGTAAACCAGCTTGCATCCCCTGGAACTTGGTAAGTATTGGGGACAATGAGGTGTATGGGGACAACTGCATTTCTTAATGCTCTAAGGGTTCTGACAAATCTGTACTTGCCATTAGGCTTTTTATCTGGTAACATGCGAGTATTGTAAGGAGACTCTCATGGGCTTAATAACTCATATGGCAAGAATTTGGCAATAAGGGGTTGAATTTCCCATCATGCTTCTTGCCTTAAAATATATTGTCTCTTCTGAGGTCGAGGAGTACTAGGCTGAAGTTGGATTTCAATGGGGGAGGTGTTTAGTGCATTTCCCAGAGCCTGTGTGGCCCAAACCTCAAGATTTACTTAAGACAATACCTCAGGTGGTAAATGTGACAGCTCATTCTTAACTTCTTTTTTCCCCTGATGGGTCAGGAACAAAAGTAACAGTTTCTATGCTTTATGATCTGTGAAGGTGACGATGACTTGGTCTCCTCAGTCAATAAACCTCTCCCCAGTAAGAGGTCAGGCAATCAGACAGTACTAAAAAGGCAGGCGAGAAACCTAGAGACTCTGGAGGACAATTTAGAAGATACAAAAAGGAGTGATTTGGGGCTTGTCCATCATGAGAAGACAGGAGACCATTGTATTAAATCAGTACAGAGTAATCTGCTCCCACACCTAATACGAAGTTAATACCCCTACCTGCTACTTCAAGAGTCACCTGAGGCTCCTCCATCTCTCGATAGCTAGTAGTCCAATGGGAGTGGAGGTAGGAAATATCAGGCCCCGCCACTTTTGAGTCTGCTGGGCTCTGATGATGGCTCCCTTGGAAGCACAGTGCATTTCCTTCGGCAGAGGCTTACCTTCCTACAGAAGGCACACAGATTTATACCCAAGGCGCAGTGGCCCAGAGGCACATACTGCGATTTTCACCTTCTGACTTCCTCTGTGAGGGCCAGGGGTTAAGGGGCTGCCTCTGAAGTGGTGGAGAGCACAAGGCTGCAGCTAGAAGCTGGGCCTCTTGGAAGATTTGCTTTATTTTATGTTTTCTCTGCTCAATTCCTGTGATGGAAAACTGCAAAATCCAAGTCTAAAATCTGATCCATGGGAGTCTGGAAGCCTAAGGCTGCTTTTGGCAGCTTCCTGCAGATATAAGAAGGAGACCGTGCTATAAATTAAACTCCTAGAAATGCCTGTCCCTTTTCGGAGTCAGGGTCAGTGTTAGTGTATTTCCTCAAGGTCTAAATTATCCACCCTTGTAATAAGGCTAGGTTTTCATCTTTTCCCTGAGTAATTTTCCAGAATTTATAAAATTAAAAAGCTGTATCACACTTTTTATTCCTTCACGGAGTCAATCACAATTTTTTCTCTATATATCCTACTTTCTTCCTAATTCATTAGTTTTTTCTAGATTCTAGTTCTTTTGGGTCCTAGTCAGGCACTGCTGTGCCTCCTACTTGATTGGCAGGGGGAGTTCAGCCCCAGCTAAGAAAAGCCTAATATTAAGAGTAACTTGCATTAAAAGGGTAATCAATTATGTGCCATCCCTGTTTTGTCTTTTCCTCCATCAAACATATAGAAGCCCATTTTAATTTTTATCCTGACCAAGCTTCAGAGAAGCCTGTATATAATGTACTTCCTCCCTCTTAGTTTCTCTTCTATAAAACAAATGAAGCTGCAAAATAGGAGTCAGATCAAACAGGAGAAATAGGAAGGCTGTAACTTGTATATTGTAATATATTAGTCAATTTTCTTTTATATATATATATACTTTAAGTTTTAGGGTACATGTGCACAATGTACAGGTTAGTTACATACGTATACATGTGCCATGCTGGTGTGCTGCACACATTAACTCGTCATTTAGCATTAGGTATATCTCCTAATGCTATCCCTCCCCCCAGCCCCACCCCACAACAGTCCCCGCAGTGTGATGTTCCCCTTCCTGTGTCCATGTGTTCTCATTGTTCAATTCCCAGCTATGAGTGAGAACATGCGGTGTTTGGTTTTTTGTCCTTGCGATAGTTTACTGAGAATGATGATTTCCAATTTCATCCATGTCTCTACAAAGAATATGAACTCATCATTTTTTATGGCTGCATAGTATTCCATGGTGTATATGTACCACATTTTCTTAATCCAGTCTATCATTGTTGGACATTTGGGTTGGTTCTAAGTCTTTGCTATTGTGAATAGTGCCACAATAAACACACCTGTGCATGTGTCTTTAAAGCAGCATGATTTATAATCCTTTGGGTATATACCCAGTAATGGGATGGCTGGGTCAAATGGTATTTCTAGTTCTAGATCCCTGAGGAATCGCCACACTGACTTCCACCATGGTTGAACTAGTTTACAGTCCCACCAACAGTGTAAAAGTGTTCCTATTTCTCCACATCCTCTCCAGCACCTGTTGTCTCCTGACTTTTTAATGATCTCCATTCTAACTGGTGTGAGATGGTATCTCATTGTGGTTTTGATTTGCATTTCTCTGATGGCCAGTAATGATGAGAATTTTTTCATGTGTCTTTTGGCTGCATAAATGTCTTCTTTTAAGAAGTGTCTGTTCATATCCTTTGCCCAGTTTTTGATGGGGTTGTTTGTTTTTTTCTTGTAAATTTGTTTGAGTTCATTGTAGATTCTGGATATTAGCCATTTGTCAGATGACTAGGTTTCGAAAATTTTCTCCCATTTTGTAGGTTGCCTTTTCACTCTGATGGTATTAGTCCATTTTCACACTGCTACAACAAATCTGACAAAACTCTCTCAGGAAAAAGTGACCTGCTGGGTTAAGAAAGCAGGGTCCAGCTGCCCTATACCAGCTCATCAAAGATCGTGTTATGGTTAAGAAATGAGAGAAAACTGTTAAGAAAATGTCTCATGTTCTCCATCTTGAGGGTAATTGTTTGCAAAGGGTTGTCATAAAAGAGGCTGTCACTAAACAGGCATATCTGATCTTATCATGTAGAGCTCTTAAATACCACATTTCAACTTCAGTCATGATGGCGAGGTTACTGCTGATCTTTTCTGAAAATTAAGGTAAAAAAATTCTAGGTTCCAAGACAATTCTTTTTTTCAGTGTTACTTGGACAAGTGGCAAATTAAACAAGCAGTCAGTTCAGAGTCAGAGGATCGCTGAGGAAAGTAAAAGCTAAACTGTTTGGGGCCTCTGTCCTGGGGCAGCCTCCAGCCTACTGCAAAACAGAGGTGATGAGCAGAAAGGTGACAAGATGTAGAGCACTCAGTTGAGGGACCAAAAGCACTAGGTGGACAGTCCAAAAAGAGAAAGTGGCAAACACCTTGTTTAGCCAAATCCATTCTTCTCAATATTCCCCAGGGCCCCTAACCCTGTGGGCTTGGCCTCTAATCTGAGTATGATAATAGTGGATAATCATTCTTGCCCACCAGAATGGCTTCACGGCTCTAAAAGACAGCCCACTTGCCAGGTGTCAGCTGATTGATTCTGTGTGGATTGTTTTCCTTGGAGTGGGGTCTTGTCTTGTTGTCCATTCATGGTGTTGCTGAAAGATGTTGCTGGAAAAGAAGGTCCTGATACAGACCACAAAGTAGGATTCCTAGATCTTCTGCAGGAAAAAATTTGAGGTGAGTTAGAGAGCACAGTGAAAGAAGCAAGTTTATTAGAAATTACTCCATTACAGAGTTGGACATCCTCAGAAAACAAGAGCAGGAATGCATTGTCTTTTGTTAGTGTCTCTACTTATAAGTAACTATAAAGATAAAGCGTTATAATTAAACTTGGAAGGTGCAGATGTAGTCACTAAAGTCGTGGCTATTCGTTTTAACAATAACCATTAACCCATTGACCTAAGCTAGTTCATTAATAATATCCTTACAAAAAATGCTGCACTCCTAGGACATTTATATATTTTTCAGACTTGGTGGAAGATGTCTTGTATGACCACAAATATTCTGCAATTGTAATTTGTGGCCAGTTAAAAAATGTGACTATTTTCAGACCATGAACATTAATCTTCTAGATGCCCTGTGAGTACCTAGCTACTCATATTAAGATAGAATATTCTAGTCATGTTTATTAAACTAGAAGCTAGGTAACCATGAGTTCCTCTAATACAGCAAGTCTACTCCTCAAGGAGAAAATGTATTTCTCAGGAATTTTGTGCATTTTGTTTAATGGCATTTGGTATGTTTACCAAAATGGCAGAAAAGAGTGAAATTACTCCTCAAAGATTTCTCAAGATTGGATATCAAATAAACAAAATGATTATAGTTAATATGCAAGTTGATACAGTTGATATTCAAAAGAAATTTTGTTTGAAGCAAAATGAGATTTTTATTGTTACTTATTTATTATTATTATTATTATTGTTATTATTATTATTATTTTGAGACAGAGTCTTGCTCTGTTGCCCAGGCTGCAATGCAGTGCACTATCTTGGCTCACTGAAACCTGTGCCTCCCTGGTTCAAGCAATTCTTCTGCCTCAGCCTCCCAAGTAGCTGGGATTACAGGCATGAATCACTACACCCAGCTAATATTTGTATCTTTAGTAGAGATGGGGTTTCCCTCTGTTGGCCAGGGTGGTCTGAAACCCCTGACAACAAGCGATCTGCCCACCTTGGCCTCCCAAATAGCTGGGATTACAGGCGAGAGCCACCATTCCCAGCCACATTGAGGTTTTTAAATAATTCTGATTTCCTGCTTTTGAGCAGGGAGCTGAGCAAATTCAACAGATCATGGGCCTATACTAGGGGAAGACTGAGGACAAACTCTAGAACACATGTGATTAAATTAATTACAATGGAAACCAAATCAAATTTAATAAGGCCACACCTCTTAGTTGCAAGATGTTTCCCCACATTTTGAAATGCGATGTTATTCCATGGAAAAGCAAACTAGTGTTTATCTCCAGAGTAAAGAACAGAGTTCCCTGCAATGATTGATTGACTGAGAATTATGGCTCAAGATTTAAAATCCTTCTTTTTTCCATTTATAAACTAAAAATAAATTTCTAATCCCCTGTGGATTAAATGGACCTCTCTTCTTGGATAAGGACTTTCCAAAGTTAACCTTAAAAGCTAGTTCAAGCCATGGGTCACACATGCCTCATTATACTCTCCTTCCTTTTGTTTTAATTTTAATTTCAATTTCAATTTTTAATTTATATTTGTGGGTACATAGTTGGTGTATATATTCATGGGGGTACATGACACACTTTGATGCAGTCATGCAATGAGTAATACACAATAAAAAACGGGGTATCTGTCCCCTCAAGCATTTATAGCTTGTGTTATAAACAATCCAATTATACTCTTTTAGTTTTTTTAAATGTGGAATTAAATTATTTTTTACTATAATCACCCTGTTGTGCTATCAAATGCTGTCTTATTCATTCTTTCTAACAATTTTTTTTTTTACCCATTTAGCATCCCCACTATCCCCCTGTTCCCTCCCTGCCCTTCCCAGCCTCTGGTAACCATCCTTATACTCTCTACCTCTATGACACCAATTGTTTTGAATTTTAGCACCCACAAATAGTGAGAACATGTGACATTTGTCTTTCTGTGCCTGACATTTCACTTAACATAAAGACTTTCAGTTTCATTTATGTTATTGCAAATGGAAGGCTCTCATTCTTTCTTACAGCTGAATAGTACTCCATTGTGTATATGTACCACATTTTCTCTATCCAGTCATCTGTTGATGGACATTTAGATTCCTTCCAAATCTTGGCTATTATAAACCTTGCTGTAGCAAACATGAGAGTGCCAATAGGTCTTTGATTTACTAATTTTTTTTCTTGTAGGCATATAATGAGCAGTGGGATTGCTGGACCATATAGAAGCTCTATTTTTAGTTATATCGGGAACATCCAAACTGTCCTTAAATGTGCTCCCAACAGCAGTGTACAAGGTTTCCCTTCACTCGACATACTCACCAGCATTTGTTTTTTACTGACTTCTGGATAAAAGCCACCTTAACTAGGGTGAAATGATATCTCATTTTGGGTTTGATTTGCATTTCCATGATGATCAGTAATCTGGAGCACCTTTTCATTTGCCTGTTTCACATTTGTATGTCTTCTTTTCATAAATGTCTATTTAAATTTTTTGTCCACTCTTTATTTGGGTTATTAATTTTTTCTATGGACTTTTTTGAACTCAATATATTGTAGTGTATTAGTCTGTTCCTGCACTGCTATAAAAAAATACCTGAGACTGTGTTATCTATTTATTTACTGAGATGTAGTCTTGATCTGTTGCCCCGACTGAAATGCAGTGGTGCAATCTCGACTCACTGCAACCTGCACCTTCTGATTCAAGCAATTCTCTGCCTCAGCTCCTGAATAGCTGGGATTACTGGCACCTGCCACCATGCCTGGCTAATTTTTGTATTTTTAGTGGAGACAGGGTTTCACCATCTTGGCCAGGCTGGTCTTGAACTCCTGACCTCGTGATCCACCCTCCTCAGCCTCCCAAAGTGGTGAGATTACAGGCATGAGCCATGGCACCTGGCAAGACTGGGTAATTTATAAAGGAAATGGGTTTAATTGACTCACAGTTCCACATGGCCGGGGAGGACTCAGGAAACTTCCAATAATGGCAGATGGGGAAGCAGGCACCTCTTACATGACAGCAGGAGAGAGAGCATGTATGTGAAGCAAAGGGGAAGAGTCCCTTATAAAACCATCAGATTTCATGAGAAATCACTCACTATCAGAAGAACAGCATGGGGGAAACCACCCCCATGATCCAATCACCTTCTACCAACCTCTCCCTCAACATCTGGGGATTACAATTCAATATGAGATTTGGGTGGGGACACAAATCCTAACCATATCATGTAGCTATTAATTGCTTTTCAGATGGATAATTTACAAATATTTTCTCCCATTCTGTGGATTTTCTCTTCACTTTGTTTCTTGTTTCTTTCACTTTAAAAAGGCTTTCTGACTTTCTGTAATCCGATTTGTCCATGTTTGTTTTAGTTGTCTGTGCTTCTGGGGCATTATTTAAGCAGTTTTTGCCCAAACCAATAACCTAAAGAGTTTCCCCAATGTTTTCTTGTAAAAGTTTGATTGTTTGAGGCGTTAGGTTTAAGTCTTTAATTCATTTTAATTTGATTTTTGTAAGTGGCAAGAAATAGGGTTCTAGTTTTATTCTTCTGCCTATGGCTTGCCAGTTTTCCCAGCCCTATTTATTACAAAAGCTGTCTCATTTTTTATTGTATGTTCTTGGCACTTTTGTTGAAAATTAATTTAGCTGCCCCTCCCATAGGATTTCAGAACACTGCTATGAGGGTCTGAATGTTTGTCCCTCACATAGGTTACAGAACACTGCTGCTGGGTTCCAAACGTTTGTCACATAAGATTCCAGAACACTGCTACGAGGGTCTGAATGTTTGTTCCTCACAGGGGATTCCAGAACACTCCTGCTGTGGTCTGAATGTTTGTCCCTCACATAGGATTCCAGAACACTGCTATGAGCGTCTGAATGTTGGTCCCTCACACAGAATGCCAGTTTTACCAGCCATATTTATTACAAAAACTGTCTTATTTTTTATTGTATGTTCTTGGCACTTTTGTTGAAAATTAATTTAGCTGTATGAGTTTGTTTCTCAGGTCTCTATTTCGTTCCATCTGTCTTTATGTCTGTTTTTATGCTAGTGTCATGTTGTTTTAATTACTACAACTTAGTAGTATAATTTAAAACCAGGTAATGGAATTCCTCCAGTTTTGTTTTATATACTCACCATAGCTTTGACTATTATGGTGTTTTCTGATGTTTCCATATAAATTTCAGAATTTTTTTTCTATATCTGTGAGGAATGTCTTTTTCTTTTTCTTTCTTTTTTTTTTTTTTTTTTGGTTGCATCTTGCTCTGTCACCTAGACTGGAGTGCAGTGATGTGATCTGGGCACAGTGCCACCTCCACCTCCTGGGTCCAAGCAATTCTTTGCCTCAGCCTCCTGAATAGCTGGGATTACAGGCACCCACCACCATACCTGGCTAATTTTTTGTATTATTAGTAGAGGTGGGGTTTCACCACGTTGGCCAGGCTGGTCTTGAACTCCTGACCTCATGATCCACCAACTTCGGCCTCCCAAAGTGCTGGGATTACAGGCATGAGCCACTGCCCCTGGCCTGTTATTTTGATAGAGATGGCATGAAGTGTATAGATTGCTATGGATCATACGGACATTTTTTAAAAAATGCTGATTCTTTCAGTCTGTGAACATAAAAATATCTTTCCAATTTTTGAGTCCTTTTTCATTTCTTTTATCAGTGTTTTACAGTTTTAATTGTGGAGAACTTTTATTTCTTTGGTAAATTCCCACATATTTTGTTTTATTTGTGGCTACTGCAAATAGTATTACATTTTTGAATTCTTTTTCAGTTTGTTGACTGTTGGCATATAGAAACCCTACTGATTTGTATGTGTTGATTTCGTATTCTGCAAATTTACTCAAGTTATTACCTCTAATAGATTTTGGTGGATGTATTAGGCCATTCTCATATTGCTATAAAAAGTAATCACTGACTGGTTAATTTATAAAGAAAATAGGTTTCATTTGTTCATGTTTCTACAGGCTGTACAGAAAGCATAGCACTGGCTTCTGCTTCTGGGGAAGCCTCTGACAACTGACAAGGTGAAAAATAAATCCAGTTCTTGCACATCACATGGTAACTGCGAGGGCAGGGGGGAAGTGTTACACACACTTATAGATAACCAGCTCTGATCAAAACTTACTATTGTGGGAATGGCACCAAAGGAAATGATGCCAAACTGTCCGTGGAAATCTTGCCCTCATGATTCAATCACCTCCCCTCTAGGCCCACTTCCAACATTGAGGATTATATTTCAATATAAGATTTTGGTGGGAATACACATCCAAACTGTATCATTTTGCCCCTGGCCGTTCCAAATCTCAAATCCTTCTCATATTTCAAAATAAAATCATGACTTCCCAATAATCCCCAAAGTCTTAACTAATTTCAGCCTTAACTCAAAAGGCAAAAGTCTCATCTAAGACAAAGCTAATTTCTTCCTCCTATAAGCCTGTAACATAAAGAAACAAATTAAGTTCTTCCAAGATACAAATGAAGCTGAGGCATTGGGTAAATACTCCTATTCTAAAAGGAAGAAATCAGCCAAAAGAAAGCGGTCACAGGATCTATGATAGTCTGAAACGCAGAAGGGCAGTTATTGAATTGTAAGGCTCCCAAATAATTATTTTTGACTCTGTGTCCCATTTCCAGGGCGTGCTAATGCCTTGAGAAGGTTCTACCTTGTGACTTTGCATGGTTCAGCCCCCACAGCTGCTCTCATGGGCTGGCATACTGTGCCTCTGGCTTTTCAAGGTGCAAGGTGCAGGCTGTAGCTAGATCTACCATTCTGGGGTCTGAGGTCTGGAGGACAATGATCCTCTCCTCACATATCTACTAGGCCATGACCCAGTGGGGAGCCTTCCTGGGGACTGTCACCCCACATTTCTTTTCTCCATTGTTTTAGTAGAGGATCTCCATGAGGGCTCCACACCTGCAACATGCTTCTGCCTGCACACCCTGTCTTTTTCATACATCCTTTGAAATAAAGGTGGAGGCTTCCAAGTCTCAACTACTCGCATTTGGTAAACCCACAGGCCTAACACCACATGGAAGCTACCAAGGTTATGGCTTGCACCCTCTGAAGCAGTGACTGGAGTTGTAACTGGGTCAATATGAGCTACACCTGGAGCTGAAGCAGTGGCAAGGGTGGAGTGAGCCTTGATCCAAAGCTACCCAAGGCAGCAGGTCCTAGACCTGATCCCAGAAACTATTCTCTTCTTTTAGGCCTCAGGGCCTGTGATGGGTTGCTGCCTTTCAGATTTCTAAAATGCCTTCAATTCCTCTTTCCCATTGTCTTGGCTATCAACACTTGCTTTTTTTTAGGTTATACAAATATCTCCAACAAGTGGTTGACCTATATGCTGCTTGAGTTCCTCTCTTATAAAAGCTTTTTATATTTCAGCCATATGACTAGGCTGCAGAGTTTTCAAGCTTTTACACTATGCTTCTTTTGTAAGTATAAGTTACTACTTATTTTATTTTATTTTATTTTTTTCCTAGAACATGTGAGCATAGATTGTTAGAGGCAGCCAGGTCACATCACAAATGCTTTGCTGCTTAGACATTTTTCCAACAGAACCCCTAAATCATCAATTTCAAATTCAAACTTTTTTATATCCCTAGTGCATGACAGAAATTCAGCCAACCACTTTGCTAAGACAACATGCATGACCTTTGTTTCACTCCCAATAAGTTTCTAGTTTTCATCTGACAGCTTCTCAGCCCGGCCTTCACTGTCCAGATCACTATCAGCATTTTGGTCACAGATATTCAACCAGTTTCTAAGAAAATCTCAACTTTCCCTCATTTTTCTGTCTTCTGAATCCCACAAATTCTTCCAACTTCTGCCTGTTTACCCAATTACAAAGCTGATTCCACATTGTGGGGTATTCTTATAACTATTTTCCATTCCTTGGTGCCAAATTTTGTAT
This sequence comes from Pongo pygmaeus, assembly GCF_028885625.2. Taxonomy (NCBI): domain Eukaryota; kingdom Metazoa; phylum Chordata; class Mammalia; order Primates; family Hominidae; genus Pongo; species Pongo pygmaeus. Next base: position 8,044,888 of record NC_072386.2, on the reverse strand, counting down.
TAAGCTATTTTTGCAACACTATGAGAGTGGGACTGGATAATTAATTTTTTACAAAGTAGGTTTAAGTGGCTTATGATTCTACAGGCTGTTGAGAAAACATAGTACTGGAATATGCTTTTGCAACACTATGAGAGTAGGACTGGATAATTTGTTTTTTACAAAGTAGGTTTAAGTGGCTTATGATTCTACAGGCTGTAGAGAAAACATAGTACTGGAATATGCTTCTGGGGAGGTCTCTGGAAGTTTACAGTCATGGCAGAAGTTGAAGCAGAATCTTGCACATCACAGGGCAAAAAGCAGAAGCAAAAAACAGAGGGGCGAGTTTTTGCACAGTTTTAAATAACCAGATTTTATGGGAACTCACTCACTATCATGAGGATAGCACCAACTGGGATGGTGCTAAGCCATTTAAAGTAATCCACCCCAATGGTTAAATCACCTTTCAACAGGCCCATCTCCAACATTGAGAATTACATTTAAATATGAGATTTGGGAGGGAACACACATTCAAACCCTATCAGAGGAGTATTTATGCCTTTTCCAATATAACATTATAACATTGGCAAAAAAAAAAAAAAAGGTAATTTGACTTCTTTTCCAGTTGGGATGCGTTTTATTGCTTTCTCCTGTCTGATTGCTCCAGATAGGACTTTCAGCATTATGTTGAATAACAGTGGTAAAAGTGGACATTCTTGTCATCTTCCAGATTTTAGAGAAAAGGCTTTTAGTTTTTCCCCACTTAGTGTGATACTAGCTGTGGGTCTGTCATATATGACTTTATTATGTTGAGGTATGTTCATTCTATACCCAGTTTTCAAAGGGCTTTTTATTATTAAAGAATATTAAATTTTATCAAAATTTTTTAGCATAATTGAAATGATTATATGGATTTTGTCCTTGTTTTTTGTTTTTTTGTTTTTTGTTTTTTTTTTGAGATGTAGTCTCCCTCTGTCACCCAGGCTGGAGTGTAATGGCATGATCTCAGCTCAATGCAACCTCTGCCTCCCGGGTTCAAGTGATTCTCCTTCTTCAGCCTCCTGAGTAGCTGGGATTACAGCTGCTCACCACCATGCCTGTCTAATTTTTGTATTTTTAGTACAGACGTAGCTTCGCCATGTTGGCTAGACTGGTTTCAAACTCCTGACCTCAGGTGATCCATCCACCTCGGCTTCCCAAATTGCTGGGATTACAGGTGTGAACCACTGTTCCTGGCCCCTTCATTCTCTTTATGTGATCTATCACATTCATTGATTTGCATGTTGAACTATCCTTGCATCCTTGGGATAAATCCCACTTGGTCATTATGAATTACCTATTTATGTATTGTTTAATTCAGTTTGCTAGGTGTTTTGCAAATTTTTGCACCAATATTCTCCACTCCAGTCTACTTCACTCTACTATTCCACTACATTCCAGTCCATTCCTTCCCACTCCACTCTACTCCACTCCACTCCATTCCATTAAACTCCAACCCTTTCCAATACACTCCATTCCACTCCACTCCATTTCATTTCATTGCACTCCACTCCACTCCATTCCACTCAACTCCATTCCATTACACTCAATTCCACTCCACTTCACTCCATTCCATTTCACTCCGTTCCAATCCAATCCATTCCATTACACTCCACTCCATTCCATTAAACTCCACTGCACTCCATTCCATGCGGCTCCACTCCACTCCACTCCACTCCACTCTGCTCCAATCCATTCCATTTCACTCCACTCCACTCCTTTCCACTCCATTCATTTCCATTTCTCTACACTCCATTCCACTACACTTCACACTACTCCATTCTCCTCCACTCCACTCTATTCTGCTCCACTACAATTCATTCCACTCTACTCCATAACATTCCACTCCATTCCACTCCATTTCATTATATTCCGTTCCACTCCACTCAACTTTTCTGCACTCCATTGTATTCCACTCCATTTCATTCCATTCCACACCAATCCATTCCATTCCACTCCACTCCACTCCATTCCACTCCACTCCACTCCATTCCACTCCACTCCACTCCACTCCATTCCACTCCATTCTCTTCCATTCCACTCCACTCCACTCCATCCGACTCCACTCCATTCCATTCCAGTCAATTCAACTCCACTCCACTCCATTCCACTCCTGTCCATTCCATTCCACTCCGCTCTATTCCACTCCATTCTATTCCATTCCACTCCACTCCACTCCATTCAACTCCACTCCATTCCACTCCAATCTACTCAATTCCATTCCACTCTTCTTCATTCCATTCCACTCCACCCCACGCCACCACACTCCAATTCATACAAATCCTCTCCACTCCAGTCCACTCCATTCCACTTAACTCCAATCCATTCCACTCCAATCCATTCCACTCCAATCTACTCGTCTCCACCGCACTCCACTCTGTTCCATTCTATTCCATTCCTTTCCATTCCACTACACGCCATTCCACTCCATTCTATTCCATTCCATTCCTCTCCACTCCATTCCAATCCAGTCCATTCGATGCCACTCAATTCCACTGCACTCCACTCCATTCCACTGCACTCCATTCCATTCCACTCCACTCCATTCCATTCCAATAAATTTCACTACATTTTATTCAACTCCATTCCATTCCACTCCACTCCACTCCATTCCCCTCCATTCCATAGCATTCCACTCCACTCCATTACATTACACTCAACTCCATTCCATGCCCCTCCACTCCATTCCATTCCACTCCACTCCATTCCATTCCACTCCACTCCATTCCACTCCAATCCACTCTGTTCCACTCCACTCCATTCCACTACAATCCATTCCATTCTACTCCACTCCATTCCATACAGCTCCATTCCACTGCACTCCACTCAACTCCATTCCACTCCATTCTATTCCATTGCACTCCATTCTATTCCATTCCACTCGATTCCACTCCATTCCACTCTACTCCATTCCATTCCATTCCATCATATTCCATTCCACTCCACTCCACTTCCATTCCACTCCACTCCACTTCATTACACTCCACTCCATTCCATTCCAATCCACTCCATTCCATTCTACTGCATTCCATGCCACTCCACTCCATTCCATTCCACTCCAATCCGTTCCACTCCACTCCATTCCATTCCATTTCACTCCACTCCTTTCCAGTCCACTCTACTCCACTCCACTCAATTCCACTCCATTCCACACCATTCCTCTTGACCCCGTCCCATTCCACTCAACTTCCCTTTATTCTTCTCCACTCCATTCCACTCCACTCCTTTCCATTCCACTCCACTCCATGCCACTCCACTGCGTTATATTCCACTCCACTGCTTTCCACTCCACACCACTCCACTCCAATCCACCCCACTCCATTCCACTCCTTTCCATACCATTCCACTCCACTCCATTCAATTCCACTCCACTCCATTTCATGCCACTCCACTCCAGTCGTTTCCACTTCTCTGCATACCACCCCACTCCATTCCATTCCACTCCACTCCTTTCCATTCCATGCCACTCCATTCCTTTCCATTCCAATCCACTCCATTCCACTCCCCTCCATTCATCTCCACTACACTCCACTCCATTTCATTCCATTACACTCCATTCCGTTCCATTACTTTCTTTTGACAGGATCTCACTCTGTCACCCATGCTGGTGTGGAGTTACACAATCTCAGCTCACATTTCATTTCACCATTCCATTTCATTCCATTCCACTGCACTCCTCTCCACTCCACTCAGTTCCACTCTACTCCACTCCAATCCATTCCATCCCATACCTTTCCAGTCTCTCCCATTACACTCCTTTCTTTGACAAGATCTCCCTCTGTCACACAGGCTGAAGCACAGTGGCACAATCTCAGCACAAATTTCTTCCTTCCATTCCATTCCATTTCGTTCCACTCCACTCAACTCCACTCAAGTCCACTCCACTCCACTCCATGACACTCCAGTCCTCTCCATTCCAATCCATTCCATTGCACTCCACTCCACTCCACTCCATTCCATTCCACTCCACTCCATTCCATTCCATTCCACTTCACTCCATTCCATTTCACTCCACTCCAATCCACTCCACTCCATTCCATTCCACTACTCTCCACTCCATTCCACTCCACTCCATTCCATTTCACTCCACTCAATTCCACTCCACTCCTTTCCATTCCAATCCAATCCAATCCATTCCAATCCAATCTAATCCATTCCACTCCACTCCACTCCATTCCACTAAATTCCATTCCACTCCATTCCACTCCATGCTATTCCATTCCACTCCATTCCACTTCATTCCATTCCATTCCACTTCATTCCATTCCATTCCGATGCATTCCATTCCAATCCACTCCATTTCATTCCACTCCTTTCCATTCGATACCACTCCATTCCATTCCACTCCACTCCATTCCACTCCACTCCATTCCATTCCACTCCACTCCACTCCACTCCAATCCATTCCACTCCACTCCATTCCATTCCAATCCACTCCACTCCACTCCACTCCACTCCAATCCATTCCATTTCACTGCATTCCATTCCATTCCATTCCTTTCTTTCGAGAGTATCTCACTCTGTCACCCAGCCTGGAGTGCAGTGTCACAATCTCATCTCACATTCCATTCCGTTCCATTCCACTCCACTCCACTGTGTTCCATCCGCTCCATTCCATTCTTTTCCATTCCATTTCATTCCACTGAATACCACTTCGTTCCAGTACAATCCATTCCATTCCATTCCACTCGTTTCTTTCGACAGGATCTCCTTCTGTCACACAGGCTGTAGCTCAGTGGCAAAATCCCAAAGCAGATTTCTCCATTTCGTTCTGGTCCATTCTGTTCAATTCTTTTTCATTCCATTCCGTTCCTCTGTGTTCCACTCCACTCCACTCCACTCACTTCATTCCATAACATCCGATTCCGTTTATCTACATTCAACTCCTCTCCACTGCACTGCACTCCACTCCACTCCATTCCACTCTATCCCATTCCATTCTGCTCCATTCCACTGCATGCCACTCTGCCCCACTCTACTCCACTTCATTCCATTTCAGGCCATCCAATTCCATAGCATTCCATTCCTCTCCATTCCACTCCACTGCACTTCACTCCACTACACTCCAGTCCACTCCGTTTCATTGCATTCCACTGCATTCCATTCCAAACCTTTCTTTCTAGAGTATCTCACTGTCACCCAGCCTGGAGTGCAGTGGCACAGTTAAAGCTCACATTTCATTATTCCACTCCATTCAGATCCTTTCCACTTCATTCCACTCCACTCCACTCCATTCCACTCCACTCCACTCCATTCCTCACTACTCGATTCTGTTACACTCAACTCCACTCCATGCCACTCCTCTACATTCCATTCCACTCCACTCCATTTCATTCCATTCCACTCCATTCCATTCCACTCTTTTCCATTCCATTCCAGTCCACTCCACTCCACTCGGTCCCATTCCATTCCATTCCATTCCACTCCACTCCACTTCATTCAATTTCACTCCCCCTACTCCACTCCATTCCAGTCCACTCCACCCTTTTCCATTGCATCGCATTCCATTAAATTCCACTCCACTGCATTGCATTCCACTGCACTCCATTTCATTCCACTACACTCCACTCCATTTCACTCCATTCCATTCCACTACATTCCAGTCCATTCCTTCTCACTCCTCTAAATTCAATTCCACTCCACTCCTTTCCACTCCACCTTACTCCACTCCATTTCATTCCATGTCACTCCATTCCATTCCATGCCACTCCATTCCATTGCATTCCTTTCTTTTGACAGGATCTCTCTCTGTCACCCATCCTGGTGACACAATCTCAGCTCACATTTCATTTCACCATTCCATTTCATTCCACTGCACTCCTCTCCACTCTGCACTCCATTCAATTCCACTGCACTCCTCTCCAATCTGTTCCATTCCATTCCATTCCAATCTCTTCCATTCCACTCTTTTCTTTCTACAGGATCTCATTCTGTCACACAGGTGTAAGCGCGGTAGCACAATCTCAGCACACATTTCTTCTTTCAATTAGACTCCATTCCATTTCCTTCCACTTCACTCCACTCCATTCCAGTCCACTCCAGTCCATTCCACTGAACTCCATTGCACTCCATTCCACTCCATTCCATTCCACTCCACTCCATCACTTTCCACTCCACCCCACTACAAACCATACCGTTCCATTCCATCCCATTACACTTCACTTCACTCTATTCCATTCCTTTCCACTCCACTCCTTTCCACTCCATTAAACCCCACTCCACTCCAATCCACTTCACTGTACTTCAATCCAGTCAATTCTATTCCATTCCATTCTATTCCATTCCATTCCATTCAATTCCTCTTCCCTCCATTCCATTCCATTCCACTCCACTGCATTCCAATCCACTCCACTTCACTCCATTCCCCTCTACTCCACTTCACTGCATTCCATTCCACTCCACTCTATTCCATCCCAGTCCATTCGAATCCATTCCATTTTTTTCCGCTCCACTCATCTCCACTCCACTCCACTCCACTCCATTGCATTCCACTCCATTCCATTCCATTCCACTCCACTTCTTTCCATTCCACTCACCTACACCCCATTCCACTCCATTCCACTCCATTATATTCCATTCCATTCCACTCCATTCAATTCCACTCATTTCCAATCCACTACACTCCATTCAACTCCACTCCATTACATTCCTCTCCACTCCATTCCATTCGAGTACACTCCATTCCATTGTAATCCACTGCACTCTTCTCCACTCCACTCCATTCCACTCCTCTCTACTCCATTCCATTCCACTCCACTCCACTCCATTCCACTCCACTCCATTTCATTCCTCACCAATCCATTCAATTCCTCTCCATTCCACTCAATTCCTCTGCACTCCATTCCATTCCACTCCACTCCATTCCAGTCCATTCCACTCCATTCCACTGCACTCCACTCCATTCCACTCCACTCCACTCTATTCCACTCCACTCCATTCCATTCCACGCCACTCGTTTGCACTCCACTCTATTCCACTCCATTCCATACCATTTCACTGCACTCAATTCCATTCCACTCAACTCCACTCCATTCCTCAACACTCCATTACACTCCATTCCATTGCATTGCACTCCACCCACTCCAGTCCAAACCACTCCACTACATACCGCTCCAGTCCAATGCACTCCACTCCACTTAACTCCATTCCATTCCACTCTACTACATTCCAGTCCACTCCACTCCATTCCATTCCATTGCAGTCCACTCCACTACACTCCATTCCACTCCACTGCATTCCATTCCACTCCATTCCATTTCATTCCATTCCTCTCCACTCCATTCTACTACATTCTAATCCATTCCATTCCACTCTGTTCCTTTCCTCTCCACTCCACTCCACTCCATGGCACTCCACTCCACTCCATTCCACTCCACTCCACTCCAATCCACTCAATTCCATTCCACTCTACTCCATTGCATTCCTTTCCATTCCACTCCACTACATTTCATTCCACTCCACTTCATTCCACTCCATTCCATTCCATTGCACTCCACTCCTCTCCACTCCACTACATACCACTCTTGTCCAATCCACTCCACTCTGAGTAACTCCATTCCATTCCACTCCACTGCATTCCAATCCACTCCTCTTCATTCCATTCCATTCCACTACACTCGACTCCATTCTACTCCACTCCATTTCATTCCATTCCACTCCACTCCTTTCCATTCAACTCCACTTCTTTGCACACCACTCCACTCCAGTCCACTCCATTTCAATCCATTTCACTCCATTCCATCCCATTCCTTTCTTTAGACATGGTCTCACTCTGTCACCCATGCTGGTGTGCATTGGCACAATCTTAGTTCACATTCCATTTCACCATACCATTCCATTCCATTCCATTGCACTGCACTCCACTCCAATCCACTGAATTCCATTCCACCCAAATCCATTCCATGCCATTCCATTCCAAATCCCTTCCATTCCACTCCATTCTTTCTACATCATCTCCCTCTGTCACACAGGCTGTAGAGCAGTGGCACAATATCAGCAAATATTTCTTCATTCCATTGCATTCCATTCCATTCCATTCCATTCCATTTCACTTCACTCCTCTCCACTCCATTCCACTCAATTCCACTTCACTCCACTCAATTCCACTCTATTTCATTCTACTCCACTCCACTGCACTCCATTCCATTTCACTATGCTCCATCCCATTCCACTCCACTCCACTCCTTTCCATAAAGCTCTATTCCATTCCATTCCACTCCACTTCATTCCATTCCTTTCCATTGCACTCCATTCCATTCCCGCCACTCCACTCCATTCCAGTCCATTCCACTCCATTCCATTCCAGTCCACTCCATTCCATTCCACTCCATTCCACTCCATTCCATTCCATTCCACTCCACTCCAGCCCACTCCACTCCATTCCACTTCAGTCCAATCCACTCCACTCCACTTCACTCCATTCCATTGCACTCCCTTGCATTTCACTCCACTACACTCCATTCCATTCCACTCTGCTCAATTCCATTCCACTCCACTCCACTCAATTCCATTCCATTCCAATCCATTCCAGTCTTTTCCATTTCACTCTACTCCATTCCATTCTAATCCAGTTGGCTCCATTCCATTCTATTCTACTCCCTTCCTTCCCACTCCACTCCACTCCTCTCTACTCCACTTCAATCCTTTCCATTCCACTCCACCCCATTCCATTCCATTCCTTTCTTTGCACAGGATCTCATTCTGGCACAAAGGCAGCAGTGCAGTAGCACAATCTCATCCCACATTTCTTTTCACCATTCCATTGCAATCCATTCCATCCCATTCCATTCCATTCTATTTCACTCCACTCCATTAAATTCCACTCCATTCCATTCCGTTCCAATCCATTGAATTCCATTCCACTCCATTCCATTCCATTCCTCTCCACTCCATTACTTTCCACTCCATTCCATTCTACTGCACTCCTTTCCATTCCACTCCACTCCACTCCACTCCATTCCACTCTACTCCACTCAATTCCATTCGACTCCATTCCATTCCATTCCATTCCATGCCACTCTATTCCACTCCACTCCCCTCCATTCCATTCAACTCGACTTCACTCCACTCCATTCTACACCTTTCCATTCCACTCCACTCCCGTCCGTTTCATTCCACTGCAGTCCAAACCATGCAACTCCACTCCTTTGCAATCCACTCCACTCCTCTCCAATTCATTCCATTCCACTCCATTGCGTTCCATTCCTTTCTTTGGACAGGATATCATTCTGTAACCAATCCTGGTGTGCAGTGGCACAATCTCAGCTTACATTTCATTTCACCATTCCATTCCATTCCATTCTATTCGATTCCATTCCACTGCAAACCACTCCAATCCACTCAATTCCAATCCACTCCACACTCATCCATTCCATGCCATTCCATTTTAATCCCTTCCATTCGACTCCTTTCTTTCAACAGGATCTTCCTCTGTCACAAAGGCTGAAAAAGCAGTGTCAAAATCTCAGCACACATTTCTTCATTCCATTCCATTCCATTCCATTCTAATCCACTACACTCAACCCAACTCCACACCATTCCATTCCACTCGACTCCATTCCACTCCACTTCACTTTATTCCTTTCCATTCCATTCCACTCCACTCCACTTCACTTCAATCCATTCCACTCCACTCCTTTCCATTCCACTCCACTCCGTTCAATTCCACTCCACTCCACTCCATTCAATTCCTTTCAACTCCACTGCATTCTATTCCATTCCACTCCACTCCACTCCACTCCATTCCCTTCCACTCCACTCCGTTCCATTCCACTCCACTCCGTTCCATTCCACTCCACTCCACTCCATTCCATTCCTTTCAACTCCACTGCATTCCATTGCACTCCACTCCTCTCCATTCCATTCCATTCCAGTCCATTCCACTCCATTCCATTCCACTACACTGCATTCCATTCCACTCCACTCCACTCCTTTCCATAAAGCCCCATTCCATTCCATTACAATCCACTCCATTCCATTCCTTTCCACTGCATTCAATTCCATTCCCTCCACTCCATTCCATTCCATTCCATTGCAGTCTATTCCACTCCATTACATTCCACTCCATTCCACTCCTTTCCATTCCATTCCACTCAACTCCAGCCCACTCCACTCCATTCCACTTCAGCCCAATCCACTCTCTCCACTTCACTCCATTCCATTCCACTCCACTGCATTTCACTCCACTCCATTGCATTACATTCCACTAAACTCCATTCCATTCCACTCCACTCAATTCCATTCCACTCCACTCCATTCCATTCAACTCCACTCCACTCCATTCCATTCCATACCAATCCATTCCACTCCTTTCCATTCTACTCCACCCCTTCCACTCCACTCCATTCCATTCCATTCCACTCCACTCCACTCGACTCCATTCCACTCAACTTCATTCCTCTCCATTCCATTCCACTCCATTCTATTCCACTCCACTCAACTCCACTCCACTCCTTTTCAATCCACTCCATTCCACTCCACTCCACTCCATTCCAATCCCCTCCACTCCGCTTAATTGCATTCCACTCCATTCCATTCCATTCCATTCCACTCCTCACCATTTCATTCCACTCCACTAAATTTCACTCCTTTCCATTCCAATCTGCTCCATTCCATTCCACTCCATTCCATTCCACTCCACTCCACTCCATTCCACTCCACTCCATTCCACTGCACCACAATCCACTCCACTCCACTCCATTCCAATCCATTCCACTCTACTCCATTTCATTCCATTCCACTCCATTCCATTACATTCCTTTCTTTCCACAGGACCTCAGTCTGTCACAAAAGATGGAGTGCAGTGTCACAGTCTCAGCCCACGTTTGTATTCACCATTCTATTGCAATCCATTCCATCCCATTCCATTCCATTCTATTTCTCTCCACTCCATTCCCTTCAAGTTCATTCCATTCCATTCCATTGAATTCCACTGCACTCCATTGAATTCCACTCCACTCCACTCCATTCCATTCCATTCCAGTCTATTCCACTCCATTCCATTCCACTGCACTCCATTCGATTCCACTCCATTCCACTCCAGTCCAAACCACTCCACTCCACTTCACTCCTTTCCATTCCACTCCATGGCATTCCAATCCATTCCACTCTACTCCATTCCATTCCACTCCACTCCACTCCATTCCATGCAATTCTGCTCCTCTCCACTCCATTCCATTCCATTCCTGTCCAGTCCATTCCACTCCATTCCATTCCACTGCACTCCATTCGATTCCACTCCATTCCACTCCAGTCCAATCCACTCCACTCCACTTCACTCCTTTCCATTCCACTCCATGGAATTCCAATCCATTCCACTCCACTCCATTCCATTCCACTCCACTCCATTCCATTTCAATCCAATCCATTCCACTCCTTTCCACTCCATTCCTTTCCATTCCACTCCACTCCTCTCCATTCCTTTCCACTCCATTCGATTCCACTCCATTCCATTACACTCAACTCAAATCCACTACACTCCACTCCACTCGTCTCCAATCCTTTCCAGTCCACTCCATTCCACTGCACTCCACTACATGGCAATCCACTCCACTCCACACAATTCCATTCACCTCCAATGCATTCCATTCCATTCCATTCCGTTCCACTCCTCTCCATTTCATTCCACTACACTCCATTCTGCTCCATTCCATTCCAATCTGCTCCATTCCCTTCCACTCCGCTCCATTCCATTCCACTCCACTCCACTCCTTTCCATTCCAATACATTCCACTCCACTCCTTTTCACTCCAATCCACTCCACTCCACTCCATTCCACTGCACTCCACTCCAGTCCACTCCACTCCACTCCATTCCTTTCCATTCCACTGCATTACATTCCATTCCTCTCTTTCCACAAGATCTCACTCTGTAAGAATTTCTGAGGTGCAGTGGCACAATCTCAGCCCACATTTCTTTTCCCCATTCCGTTGCATTCCGTTCCATCCCATTCCATTACATTCTATTTCACTCCACTCCACTCCACTCCTTTCCAGTCCAAATCGACTCCATTCCACTCCACTCCACTCCACTCTATTCCATTCCATTCCATTCCACACCATTGCATTCCATTCCTTTCTTTCGACAGGTTATCACTGTGAAACTCAGACTGGAGTGCAGTGGTCCAATTTCAGGTCACGTTACATGTCAACTTTTCATTGCATTGCATTCTGTTCCATTGCATTCCATTGCATTCCATTCCATTCCATGCCATTACTTTCCATTCCAATCCATTCCATTCCATTCCTCTCCGTTTCACTCCACTCCACTTCACTCCACTACATTCTATTAAATTCGATTCTATTCCACTCCAGTCCACTTCTCTCCACTCCACTGCACTCAACTCCACTCCATTCCACTCCATCCCATTCCATTCCACTCCATTCCACTGCACTCGACTCCACTCCATTCCACTGCACTCGGCTCCACCCCACTCCAATTCACTCGATTCCATTCCTTCCCATTCCATTCCTCTCTATTCCACTCCACTCCACTTCTCTCCACTCCACTCCAGTCCAGTCTATTCTATTCCATTCCTTTCCACTTCATTCCATTCCATTCCTTTCTTTCGAGAGTATCTCACTCTCTCATCAAGCTTGTAGCACAGTGGCACAATCTCAGCTCACATTCCATTCTGTTCCATTCTGTACCGTTCCATTCCATTCCATTCCACTTCTCTCTAATCTGCTCCATTACATTCCAATCCATTCCATCCCATTCCAATCCATTCCGTTCCATTCCACTCGATTCCACTCTGATCCCCTCTAATACATTCCATTCCATTCTACTCCATTTCTTTCCCTTCCACACCTTTCTTTCAAGAGGTCACCCTCTGTCATACAAGCTGTAGAGCAGTGGCACAATCTCAGCACATGATTCTTCATTCCGTTCCGTTATGTTGCATTCTATTCCATTCCGTTCCGTTCCGTTCCACTCCACTCCACTACATTCCATTACATCCGATTCCATTCTTCTCTATTCCACTCCTCTCCACTCCACTGTACTCTACTCCACTCCCTTCCATTCTATCCCCTTCCATTCCACTCCATTCTTCCGCACTCCACTCCAACCCACTCCACTCCACTTCATTCCACTCCATTCCATCCCTCTGCTTTCCACTCCACTCCACTTCACTCCACTCCAGTCCAGCCCACTCCATTCCATTCCATTCCAATCCACAGAATTTCATTCCATTCCTTACATTCGAGAAAATCTCACTTTTTAACCCAGTCTGGAGTTCAGTGGCACAATCTCAGCTCACATTTCTTTATTCCATTCAATTCAATTCCATTCCATTCCTTTTCATTCCATTCCATTGCATTCCATTCCATTGCATTCCATTGCATTGCAATCCATTCCATTCCATTCCAATCCATTGCATTCCATTCCACTCCTTTCCATTACATTCCACTCGATTCCACTTCATTCCAATCCACTCCACTCATTTCCACTCCACTCCATTCCTCTCCACTCCACTCCAATGCACTCCACTCCTTTCCACTCCACTCTAATCCATTCCACTCCACTCCACTCCTTTCCACTCTACTCCATTCTATTCCACTCCACTTCATTCCATTCCACTCCACTCCATTCCATTCTACTCCATTCCATTAAACTCCATTCCACTCCATTCCATTCCACTCCCCTCCACTCCATTCCATTCCACTCCACTCCACTCCATTCCATTCCATTCCACTCCACTCCTTTCCATTCCACTCCTCTCCACTCCATTCAATTCCATTCCAGTCCATTACACTCCATTCCATTCCACTGCACTCCATTCGATTCCACTCCATTCCACTCTGGTCCAATCCTCTCCACTCCACTTCACTCCATTCCATTCCTCTCCACGGCATTCAAATCCACTCCACTCCATTCCATTCCACTCCACTCCATTCCATTTCAATCCAATCCATTCCATTCCATTCCCTTCCACTCCACTCCATTTCATTCCGCTTCTTTCCACTGCATTCCATTTCATTCCACTCCACTCCACTCCATTCCATTCCACTCCATTCCATTCCACTCCACTCAACTCCACTCCACTCCTCTCCAATGCTTTCCAGTCCACTGCATTCCACTACACTCCACTACACGACACTCCACTCCACTCCACTCAATTCCATTCCCCTCCACTGCATTCCATTCCATTCCATTTCACTTCTCTCCATTTCATTCCACTCTACTCCATTCCATTCCATTACATTTCAATGCGCTCCATTCCCTTCCACTCGACTCCATTCCATTCCCCTCCACTCCAATACTCTCCATTCCAATACATTCCACTCCACTCCACTCCACTCCATTCCACTGCACTCCACTCCAGTCCACTCCACTCCATTCCGTTCCATTCCACTCCGTTCCATTCCATTCCTTTCTTTCCACAGGATCTTACTCTGTCACAAATTCTGGAGTGCAGTGGCCCAATCTCAGGCCACATTTCTTTTCCCCATTCCACTGAATTCCATTCCATCCCATTCCATTCCATTCTATTTCACTCCCCTCCACTCCACTCCATTCTATTCCACTCCATTCCAATCGATTCGACTTCATTCCACTCCACTCCTCTCTAATCCACTCCACTCCACTCCACTCCACTCCACTCCATTCCATTCCATTCCATTCCATTCTATTCCATTTAACTCCATTGTATTCCATTTCTTTCTTTCGATAGGTTATCACTGTGAAACTCAGGCTGGAGTGTAGTGGCCCAATTTGAGGTCACATTACATGTCAACTTTTCATTGCATTGCATTCTGTTCCATTTCATTCCATTGCATTCCATTCCATTCCATTCCATGCCATTCCTTTCTATTCCAATCCATTCCATTCCATTCCACTCCGTTCAACTCCACTCCACTCCACTACATTCCACTAAATCCGATTCTCTTCCACTCCATTCCACTCCTTTCCACTCCACTGCACTCAATTCCACTCCATTCCACTCCATCCCATTCCATTCCACTCCATTCCAATGCACTTGACTTCACCCCACTCCACTCCACTTCATTCAATTCCATTCCTTCCCTTTGCATTCCTCTCTATTCCACTCCACTCCACTGCACTCCACTCCAGTCAACTCCATTCTATTCCATTCCTTTCCACTTCATTCCATTCCATGCCTTTCTTTCGAGAGTATCTCACTCTGTCACCAAGCCTGTAGTGCAGTGGCGCAATCTCAGCTCACATTCCATTCCGTTCCATTCTGTTCCATTCCATTCCATTCCATTCTGCTTCTCTCTAGTCTGCTACATTCCATTCCAATCCATTCCATTCTATTCCATTACATCCCATACCATTCCATTCCATCCCATCCCATTCCATTCCATCCCATCCCATTCCATTCCATCCCATTCCATTCCATTCCGTTCCATTCCAATGGATTCCACTCTGATCCCCTCTAATACATTCCTTTCCATTCCATTCCATTCCATTCCCATCCACTCCTTTCTTTCAACAGGTCACCCCGTGTCATACAAGCTGTAGCGCAGTGGCACAATCTCAGCACATATTTCTCCATTCTGTTTCGTTATGTTGCATTCTATTCCATTCCGTTCCATTCTGTTCCACTGCACTCCACTGCACTACATTCCATTACATCCGATTCCATTCTCCTCCATTCCACTCCTCTCCACTCCACTGCACTCTACTGCACTCCGTTCCACTCCAACCCCTTCCATTCCACTCCATTCTTCCTCACTCCACTCTACCCCACTCCACTCCACTTCATTCCACTCCATTCCATCTGATTCCATTCCTCTCCTTTCCACTCCAACCCACTTCACTCCACTCCACTCCAGTCCACTCCATTCCATTCCATTCCATTCCACTCCACTGAATTTCATTCCATTCCTTACATTCGGGAACATCTCACTCTGTAATCAAGCCTGGAGTTCAGTTTTACAATCTCAGCTCACATTTCGTTATTCCATTCAATTCCATTACATTCCATTCCTTTTCATTCCATTCCATTGCATTCCATTGCATTCCATTTCATTCAATTCCATTCCATTGCATTGCATTCCATTCCATTCCATTCCACTCCATACCATTCCATTCCATTCCAATCCATTGCATTCCATTCCACTCCTTTCCGTTAATATCCACTCCACTCCACTCCATTCCAATCCACTCCATTCCTATCTACTCCACTCCATTCCTCTTCACTCCACTCCAATCCACTCTACTCCATTCCACTCCACTCTACTCCATTCCACTCCACTCCACTCATTTCCACTCCACTCCATTCCATTCCACTACATTCCATTCCATTCCATTCCACTCCACACCATTCCTTTCCACTCCACTCTATTCAATTCCATTCTATTCCATTCCATTCCATTCCATTCCACTCAATCCCACTCCTCTCCACACCAATCCATTCCATTCCATTCCTTTGCATTCCATTCCACTCCTTTCTTTCCCCAGTATCTCCCTCTGTCACAGGGCTGTAGCGCAGTAGCACAATAACAACACACATTTCTCCATTCCATTCCATTCCGTTCTGTTCCTTTCTCTTCTGTTCCATTCCACTCCATTCCACTCCACTCTACTCCACTGCACTATATTCCATTACATTCGATTCCTTTCCACTACATTCCCCTCACCTCCACTCCACTGTACTCCACTCCACTCCATTCCATTCCACTCCATTCCATTCCATTCCATGCCATTCCATTCCTCTCCATTCCATTCCACTCAATTCCATTCCATTCCATCCCATTATACTCATCTCCATTCCATTCCACTCCACTCCAATCCATTCTGCTCCACTCCATTCCATTCCACTCCACTCCATTCCTTTCCCCTCCACTCCATTCCACTCCATTCCACACCACTCCACTCCAATCCACTCCACTCCTTCCCATTCCACTCAAGTCCACTCCATTCCACTCCACTCCATTCCATTCCACTCCACTCCATTCCATTCCACTCCACTCCATTCCACTCCACTCCATTCCATTGCACTCAACTCCACTCCATTCCACTCCACTCCATTTGATGCTACTCCATTCCATTGCATTCCACTCCATTCCAGTTCATTACTTTCTTTCCACAGGATCCCACTGTGTCACAAATGCTTGAGTGCAGTGATACAGTCTGAGCTCACATTTCTTTTCACCATTCCATTGCATTCCATTCAATCCCATTCCATTCCATTCTATTTCACTCCACTACACTCCACTCCATTCCATTCCACTCCATCCCATTCCATTCGACTCCATTGTACTTTATTCCAATTCACTCCAATCCTATCCACTCCAATTCATTCCATTCCATTCCTATCCATTCCACTCCATTCCATTCCACTCTATTGCATTCCATTCCACTCCATTCCATTCCACACTATTCCACTCCGTTCCATTGCATTACACTCTATTCCACTCCGTTCCATTCCATTCTACTGAACTCTACTCCAATCCACTCCACTCCACACCATTCCATTGCACTGCGTTCCATTCCTCTCAACCCCACTCAACTTCACTCCATTCCACTCCACTCCATTCCATTCCACTAGATTCCATTCCATTCCTTTCCACACCACTCCATTCCACTGAACTCCATTCCAATCCATTTCACTGCACTCCACTCCATTCCAGTCCACTCCACTCCTTTCTATTCCATCTGATTCCATTCCATTTCACTCCACTGTTTTCCACTCCACTCCACTCAATTTTACTCCACTCCACTCCACTCCTCTCCAATTCATTCCATTCCATTGCACTCAACTCCACTCCATTCCACTCCACTTCATTTGATTCTACTCCATTTCATTGCATTCCTCTCTATTGCAGTTCACTACTTTCTTTCCACAGGATCTCACTCTGTCACAAATGCTGGAATGCAATGAAACCGTCTCAGCTCTCATTTCTTTTCACCATTCCATTGCATTCCATTCCATACCATTGTATTCCATTCTATTGCACTCCACTACACTCCACTCCATTCCATTCCACTCCATCCCATTCCATTCGACTCCATTCCAGTTCACTCCAATTCACTCCACTCCAATCCACCCCAATTCATTCCATTCTATTCCTATCCATTTCACTCCATTCCATTCCACTGTACTGCATTACATTCCACTTCATTCCATTCCAATCTATTCCACTCAGTTCCATTCCATTCCACTCTGTTACATTCCATTCCACTGCACTCCACCCCAATCCACTCCACTCCACTTCATTCCACTCCATTCCATTGCACTCCATTCCATTCCACTCCACCCCATTCAACTCCATTCCATTCCACTGCACTTCATTCCATTCCACTAGACTCCATTCCATTCCTTTCCACTCCACTCCATTCCATTGAACTCCATTCCAATCCATTTCAGTCTTCTCCACTCCATTCCAGTCCACTCCACTCCTTTCCATTCCATCTCATTCCGTTCCATTTCACTCCACTCTTTTCCACTCCACGCCAATCAATTGACACTACTCCACTCCACTCCATTTCCCTCCACTCCACTCCATTCCACTCCACCCCACTACCCTCCACTCCATTCCATTCCATTCCACTCCACTTCATTCTTTTCCACTCCAGTCAATTTCATTCCACTCCACTCCACTCCACTCCATTCCACTCCATTCCATTGCACTCCACTCCTATCCATTCCGTTCCACTCCACTCCATTCTATTCCACTCCACTCTTTTCCACTCCACTCCACTCCACTCCATTTCAAACCATTCCACTACATTCCATTCCATTCCTTACTTTTTACAGGATCTCCCTCTTTCACCCAGGATTGTGTGAAGTGGCAGAATCTCAGGTCACATTTCTTTTCACCATTCCATTCTATTCCATTCCTTTCCATTCCATTCCATTCCATTCCATTTTATTCCATTGCACTCCTCTCCACTCCACTCCACTCCTATCCATTTTTTGCCATGCTTTTCCAATCACTTCTATTCCACTCCTTTCTTTCAACAGGATCTCCATCTGTCACACAAGCTACAGCGCAGTGGAAAAATCTAAGCACCCATTTCTTCATTCCATTCCATTCAATTCCATTTCACTCCACTCCACTCCACTCCAATCCATTCCACTCAATTCCACTCCACTCTATTCCATTCCACTCCACTCTTTTCCACTCCACTCCACTTCATTTCTTTCTGCTTCAATAAATTCCAGTTCACTCCACTCCACTGCATTCCGTTCCACTCCATTCCATTCCAATCCATTCCACACCACTCCATTCCATTCCTTTCCACTCTACTCCATTCCCTCCCACTCCACTCCATTCCATTCTACTGCAGTCCATTTCACTCCAATCCATTCCTCTCCACTCCATTCCATTCCACTTCATTCGACTACATTCCATTCCACTCCACTCAAATCCATTCCACTCCACTCCATTCCAATGAACTCCATTCCAATATATTCCGTTCCATTCCACTCCACTCCATTCCAATGAACTCCATTCCACTATATTCCATTCCACTCCACTCCACTCCATTCCACTAAAATCCACTCCATTCCATTCTGCTCCATTCCATACCATTCTATTCCACACCACTCCATTCCATTCCTTTCCACTCCACTGCACTCCACTCCACCCCTCTCCAACCCATTCCTTTCCTTTCCAGCCCAATCCATTCCTTTCCACTCCACTCCATTCCCTTCCAGTCCACTCCTATCCATTCCATGCCATACCATTCCATTTCACTCCTCTCCACTCCACTCCACTACACTCCATTCCATTCCACTCCACTCGATTCCACTCCACTTCTCTCTACTCCACTCCACTCCACTCCTCTCCACTCCACTCCATTCCACTCCATTCCATTCCACTCCACTCTAGTGCATTCCATTCCACTCCACTCTATTCCATTCCCTTCCTCTCCATTCCACTCGACTGCACTCCATTCCATTTCATCCCACTCCACTCCATTTCCTTCCACTCCACTCCACTCCATTCAATTCTGCTCTCTTCCGTTACATTCCATTCCACACCACTCCATTCCATTCCTTTCCTCTCCACTCCATTTCATTGAAGTTCACTCCATTCCATTCCACTCCACTACATTCCATTCCATTCTATTCCAGTCAATTGCACTACACTCCATCCCACTCCACTCCATTCCATTCCAATCCTTTCCACTCCATTACATTCCACTCCAATCCATTCCATTCCACTCCACTCCACTCCATAGATCTCCACTCCATTCCATTGCACTCCATTCCATTTAACTCCACTCCCCTCCATTACACTCCACTCCATTCCATTCCACTCCAACCCATTCCAATCCACTCCACTCCCGTCCATACCTCTCCACTCCATTCCATTCCACTCCAACCCATTCCATTCTACTCCACTACAGTCCATTCCACTCCACTCCATTCCATTCCACTCCATTCCATTCCTTTCCAATCCGTTCGATTCCACTCCACTCCATTCCATTCCACTCCGTTCCATTCCACTCCACTCCTTTCCACTGCACTGCATTCCATTCCACTCAACTCCTTTCCACTCCACTACACTCCACTACACTCCATCCCACTCCACTTTATTCCATTCCACTCCATTCCATTCCATTCCACTCCCTCCACTGCATTTCACTCCACTCCACTGCGTTCCACTTCACTCCATTCCATTCCACTCCATTGCATTCCACTCCACCCCATTCCATTCCACTCCACTCCATTCCATTCCACTCCACTCCATTGCATTCCAATCCACTCCATTCCTTTCCATTCCACTCCACTCCATTCCACTCCACTCCGTTCCACTCCCCTCAATTCCACTCCACTCACTTCATTCCACTCTACTCCACTCCATTTCGTTCCATTCCATTCCAATCCATTCCTTTCCATTCCTTTTTTGCACAGCATCTCACTCTGTAACAATGGCTGGAGTGCAGTGTCACAATCTCAGCTCACAATTCTTTTCACCATTCCATTGCATTCCATTCCATACCATTCCATTCCATTCTATTTCACTCCACTTCTCTCCACTTCACTCCATTCCATTCCACCCCATTGCATTCCATTCGACTCCATTCCACTCCATCCCACTCCACTCCACTCCACTCTACTCCACTCCACTCCACTCCACTGCAATCCATTCCATTCCATTCCATTTCACTCCATTGCATTCCATTCCTTTCTTTCAACAGGATATCATTGTGTCACCCAGGCTGGAGTTTAGTGGCACATTCTCAGCTAACATTGTATGTCAACATTCCATTGCATTGCATTGTATTCTATTGCCAGTCGTTGCATTTCATTCCAACATATTACATTTCATTCCATTCCATTCCACTCCGTTCTATTCCATTATATTTCATTCAATTCCATTCCGTTGAAACCCATTCTGTTCCACTCCACTCCCCTCCACTGCACTATATTCCATTACATCCGATTCCACTCCATTCCATTCCACTCCTCCAGACTCCACTGCACTCCACTCCTCTCCATTCAACTCCAACCCATTCCATTACGCTCCATTACACGGCACTCCACTGCACCCCACTCAACTTCACTTCATTCCATTCCATTCCATCCCATTCCATTCCTCTCCACTCCACTCTACTCTACTTCACTTCAGTCCACTCAACACCAGTCCACTCCATTCTATTCCATTCCATTCCACTACATTCCATTCCATTCCTTTCCTTGGAGAGTATCTCACTCTCTCACACAGCCTGGAGGGCAGTGGCACAATCTTAGCTCATATTCCATTCCGTTCCATTCCATTCTGCTTCAGTCCACTCCCCTCCAATCCTGTCCATTCCATTCCTTTCCATTCCATTCTATTCCACTCCTTTCCATTCCATTCCATTCCATTCCATTCCACTGAATTTCACTTCACTCCACACCAATGCATTCCATTCCAATCCTCTCTTTTCTTTCGACAGGATCTCCTTCTGTCACACAGCTTATAGTGCAGTGGCACAATCTGCACACATATTTCTCCATTCCATTCCATTCCTTTCCGTTCTGTTCCATTCCGTTTGATTCCGTTCCATTCCGTTGTGCTCCATACCAGTCCACTAAAATGCATTCCATTACATCTGATTCCACTCCACTCCATTCCATTCCTCTAGACTCCACTGAACTCCACTGCACTCAATACAACTCCATACCATTCCATTCCGCTCCATTCCACTGCACTCCACCCCACCTCACTCTACTCCACTTCATTCCCTTCCATTGCATTCCATTCCATTCCTCTCCTTTCCACTCCATTCCACTTCACTCCACTCCACTCCACTGCAGTCCACTCCATTCCATTCCATTCCATTCTACTGCATTCCATTCCATTCTTTTCTTTCAAGAGTGTCTCACTCTTTCACTCAGCTTGGAGTACAGTGGCACAATCTCAGCTCACATTTCATTATTCCACTCCATTCCCCTCAATTCCACTTCATTTAACTCCACTCCACTCCACTCCATTCCACTCTATATAATTCCATTCCATTCCATTCCTCTTAATTCCACTCCACTCCACTCCATTCCACTCCACTCCATTCCATTCCACTCCATATCTTTCCATTCCACTCCACTCCATTCCATTCCATTCCACGCAATTGAATTCCAATCCACTCCACTCCACTCCATTCCACTCCACTCCATTCCACTACTCTCCACTCCATTACGCTCCACTCCACTCCATTCCGCTCCACTCCACTCGATTCAGCTCCGCTCCAATTCATTCCATTCCACTCCATTCCATTCCCCTCCACTCCATTCCATTCCACTCCACTCCACTCCATTCCACTCCACTCCACTCCATTCCACTCCACTCCATTCCATTCCACTCCACTCCATTCCATTCATTTTCACTCCATTCCATTCCACTCCACACGATTGCATTCCATTCCACTCCATTCCATTCCACTCCACACGATTGCATTCCATTCCACTCCATTCCATTCCACTACACTCGATTCCATTCCACTCCATTCCATTCCACTGCACTCCATTCCACTTCATTCCACTCTATTCCACTCCACTAAATTATACTCGACCCCACCCACTCCATTCCACTCCACTCCATTCAATTCCACAACACCCATTCCATTCCACTCCACTCCATTCCATTCCACTCCACTTCACTCCACTCCAATCCTTTCCATTCCACTCCACTCCATTCCATTCCACTCCACTTCACTCCACTCCAATCCTTTCCATTCCACTCCACAACATTCCATTCCGTTACACTCCATTCCATTGCCCACCATTTAACTCCTTTCCAATCCACTCCACTCTACTTCATTCCATTCCATTCCATTCCACTCCACTACAATCCACTCCACTCCACTACAATGAATTCCACTCCCTCTACTCCACTCCATTCCTGTACACGCCACTCCTTTCCATTCATCCCATTCCATTCCATTCCACTCCACTCTATTCCATTCCAATCCACTGCATTCCATTACACTCCACTCAATTCCATTGTAATCCACTCCACTAGACTCCATTCCATCCTTTCCTTTCCACTCCACTCCAGTCCATTCCATTGCACTCCAGTCCATTCTTTTCAACTCCACTCCTTTGCACTCCACTCTACTCCACTCCACTCCATTTCACTCCGTTCGACTCCATTCCATTCCATTTTCTGACAGGATCACACTCTGATACCCCTCCTGGTGTGCAGTGGCACAATCTCAGCTCAGGTTTCATTTCAACATTCCATTCCATTCCATTGCATTCCATTCCATTCCACTTCACTCCACTCCATTCCACTCAATTCCACTCCACTCCTCTCCAATCCATTGCATGCTATTCCATTCCAATCCCTTCCATTCAACACCTTTCTTTCGACAGAATCTCCCTCTGTCACACAGGCTCAAGAGAAGTGTCACAATCTCAGCACACATTTCTTCATTCCATTCCATTCCATTCTGTTCCACTCCACTCCACACCACACCACTGAATTCCATTTCACTCCACTCCAATCCGTTCCATACTGCTCCATTCCATTCCACTCCACTCCTTTCCACTCCATTCCATTCCATTCCACTAAACTCCATTCCATTCCACTCCTCTCCACTGCATTCCATTCCACTTCTGTCCATTCGATTCCACTCCATTCCACTGAATTCCACTCCACCGCACTCCACTCCATTCCATTCCACTCTACTGCAATTCACTCCATTCCATTCCACTCCACTCCATTCCATTCCACTTCATTCCATTCCATTCCACTCCATTGCATTCCACTCCACACTATTCCATTCCATTCAACTCCATTCCATTCTACTCCACTCTGTTCCATTCCACTCCACTGAATTCCACTCCACTCCACTCCATTCCACTGCACTCCATTCCACTGCACTCCATTCCATTCCTCTCCACTCCATTCCATTCCATTCCACTAAATTCCTTTCCACTCCATTCCACTGCATTCCACTCCACTCCAATCCACACCATTCCCTTCCATTCTATTCCATTCCACTCCACTCCCCTCCAATCAATTCCACTCCCTCAACTCCACTCCATTCCAGTCCACTCCAGTCCTTTCCATTCCATCCCATTCCATTCAATTACACTGCACTCCATTCCATTCCACTCCACTCCATTCCATTGTACTCCACTACACTCAACTCCATTCCAATCCTCTCTGTTCCACTCCTCTGCAGTCCATTCCATTCTACTCCCCTCCATTCCATTCAACTCCACTCCTTTGCACTCCACTCCACTCCACTCCAATCCATTTCATTCCATTCCACTCCCTTCCATTGCATTCCTTTCTTTTGACAGGATCTCACTCTGTCACCCATCCTGGTGTGCATTGGCACAATCTCAGCTCACTTTTCATTTCACCATTCCATTCCATTCCATTCCATTGCACTCCAATCCAATCCACTCAATTCCACTCCATTCCAATCGAATCCATTCCATGATATTCCATTCCAAACCTTTCCATTCCACTCCTTTCTTTCGACAGGATCTCCCTCTGTCACACAGGCTGAAGAGCAGTGGCACAATCTCAGCACACATTTCTTGATCCCGTTTCATTCAATTCCATTATGTTCCACGCCACTCCACTCCTTTACACTCCATTCCACTCCATTCCATACAGCTCCATTGCATTGCATTCCATTCCACTTTACTTCGTTCCATTCCTTTCCACTTCACTCCATTCCATTCCACTCCACTCCACTCCATTCCATTCCATTCCCGTCCATTCCACTCCATTCCATTCTACTCCACTCTATTCGATTGCACTCAATTTTACTCCATTCCATTCCAATCCAATCCACTCCACTCCATTCCACTCCTGCCGAATCCACTCCACCACTATTCACTCTTTTCAATTCTGCTCCACTGCATTCCAATCCACTCCACTCCATTCCAATCCACTCCATTCCATTCTATTCCATTACACTCTTCTCCATTCCATTCCTTTCCACTTCACTCCATTCCACTCCACTCCCCTCCATTCCATTCCACTGCACTACTCTCCATTCCATTCCTTTCCAATCCATTACACTCCATTACATTCCACTCCACTCCAGTCCATTCCACTCTACTCCAATCCACTCCTCTCCACTCCTTTCCACCCTTCTCCACTCCATTCAATATCACTCCACTCAACACCACTCCACTCCATTCCTTTCCATTCCTTTCTTTCCACAGGATCTCACTCTGTCACAAAGGCCGTACTGCAGTGGTACAAACTCAGCCCACATTTCTTTTCACCATTCTATTGCAACCATTCCATCCCATCCCATTCCATTCTATTTCACTCCACTCCACTCCACTACACTGCATTCCATTCCACTCCATCGCAATCCATTCGACTCCATTCCACTCCACTCCACTCCATTGCATTCCATTCCATTCCATTTCATTCCATTGCATTCCATTCCTTTATTTCAACAGGCTATCACTGTGAGACCTGGGCTGGAGTACAGTGGCCCAATTTCAGCTCACATTACATGACAACGTTTCATTGCATTCTATGCATTCCATTGCATTCCATTGCATTCCAATCCATTCTATTCCATTCCATTCCAATCCACTCCGTTCCACTCCACTCCACTCCACTCCACTCCATTACATCCGATTCCATTCCACTCCACTCTAACCCACTCCACTCCACTTCATTCGATTACATTCCATCCCATTCCATTCCTCTTCATTCCACTCCATTTCACTCCCCTCCACTACACTCCACTCCATTATATTCCATTCCTTTCCACTGCATTCCATTCCATTCCTTTTTTTCGAGAGTATCTCACTCTGTCACCAAGTGTGTAGCACAGTGGCAAAATCTCATCTCACATTCCATCCCGTTACATAACGTTCCATTCCTTTCTGATCCGCTCTCCTCCAATCCACTCCATTCCCTTCCATTCCATTCCATTCCATTCCACTCAATTCCACTCTGCTACTTTCCAATCCATTCCATTCCACTTCTTTCTTTCGACAGGATCACCCCATGTCATACAACCTGTAGCTCAGTGGCGCAATCTCAGCACACATTTCTCCATTCCGTCCCGTTCCGTGGCTTTCTGTCTCGTTCCGTTCCATTCCATTCCACTCCACTCCACTACATTCCATTATATCCAATTCCATTCTTCTCCATAACACTCCTCTCCACTCCACACCACTCCACTTCACTCCATCCTATTCCATTCCTCACCATTTCACTACAGTCCACTCCACCCAAATCCACTCCACTTCATTCCATTCCATTCCATCCCATTTCTTTCCTTGGCATTCCACTCCATTCCACTTCACTCTACTTCACTCCAGTCCACTCCATTCCATTCCATTCCATTTCATTCCACTGCATTCCATTCCATTCCGTAGTTTCGAGAGTATCTCACTCTGACACCCAGCCTGGAGCGCAGTTGCATAATTTCAGCTCACATTACTTTATTCCATTCCATTCCATTCCATTGCATTCCATTCCATTTTGTTCCATTCCTTTCCATTGCCTTCCATTGCATTCCATTTCATTCCATTCCACTCCTTTCCATTCCATTCCACTCCTCTCCATTACGTTCCACTCCACTTAATTACGTTCCTAGCCACCCCACTCCTTTCCTCTCCACTCCACTCCGTTCCACTACACTCCACTCCATTCCACTCCACCCCATTCCACTCCACTCCGTTCCACTCCTCTCCACTCCACTTCACTCCGTTTCACTCCACTCCACTCCATTCCAATCCAATCCATTCGATTCTGATCCATTTCATTCCACTCCACTCCACTCCATTACACCCCATTCTACTCCATTCCATACCATTCCACTCCACTGCATTGCATTCCATTCCACTCCACTCTTTTCCACTCCACTCCATTCCATTCCACTCCATTCCATTCCACTACACTCCACTCCAAACCATTCCATTCCACTCCGTTAGGTTCCACTTCACTCCATTCCATTCCACTGCATTCCAATTCCTTCCAATCAACTCCAATACATTCCACTACACTCCATTCTCTTCCACTCCATTCCACTCCACTCCACTGCATTGCATTCCATTCCACTCCTCTCCACTCCTTTAAACACCAATCCATTCCATTTCACTCCAGTACATTCCATTCCACTCCACTCCGTTCCATTCCATTCCACTCCATTCCATTCCACTCCACTCCCTTCCATTGTTCTGCATTTCACTGCATTCCATTTCATTTCACTCCACTCCACCCCACTGCATTCCACTCCATTCTATTCAACCCCATTCCATTCCAATCCACTCCACTCCTCTCCACTGCACTCCATTCCACTCCCCTCCTCTCCACACCACTCTACTCCACCCCATTCCATTGCATTCCATTCCATTCCCATGCAGTCTATTACATTCCACTCCATTCTACCCCATTCCATTCCTTTCCATTCCACTCCACGCCAGTGTATTCCACTCCACTCCATTCGAACCCATTCCATTGCACTCCACTCCACTCCATTCCACTCCATTCCATTCCACTTCATTCCATTCCACTCAACTCCACTCTACTCCACTCCATTCCAGTCCACCACATTCCTTTCCACTACGTTCCATTTCACTCCATTTCATTCCACTCCTCTCCATTCCATTCCACTCCACTCCCTTCCCTTCCATTCCATTCCACTCCTCTCCATTCCATTCCACTCCACACCATTCCATTCCGTTCCACTCTACTTCATTCCACTCCACTCCACTCGACTCCATTACATTCCAATCCATTCCACTCCACACGTTTCCACTCCATTCCATTCCATTCAACTCCACTCCATTCCACTCCATACCACTACACTCCATTCCACTCCACTCGAATCCACTCCACTCCAATCCACTTCACTCTATTCGATTCCATTCCATTCCTTTCCACTCCACATCATTCCACTCCATTTCATTCCATTCCATTCCACTCCTCTCCATTTCATTCCATTCTATTTCATCCCACTCCACTTCATTCCACTCCACTCCTTTCCTCTCCATTCTATTCCTTTCGACTCCACTCCACGCCATTCCACTCCACTCCATTACATTCCTCTCCATTCCATTCTGTTCCACTCCTCTCCAATCCATTATTCTCCATTCCATCCCATTCCACTCCATTCGTATCCATTCCACTAAACTCCATTCCATTCCACTGCACTCCACTCTACTCCATTCCATTCCATTCCAATCCATTCCATTCCACTCCACTCTATTCCATTCTACTCCATTCCACTTCATTCCATTCCATTCCTCTTGACTCCACTCTATTCCACTCCACTCCATTCCACTCTATTGCATTCCATTCCATTCCATTTCACTAAAATCCACTCCACTCCACTCCATTTCACTCGCCTCCTTTTCACTCCAGTCCAATCCCCTCCACTCCACTCCCTTCCGCTCACCTCGATTACACTGCACTCCACTTAACTCCATTCCATTCCAATCCACTCCAATCCATTCCACTCCATTCCTTTCAATTCCATACCACTCCTCTCCATTCCATTCCAGTCTCTTCCATTCCACTCCTAGTCATTCCATTCCACTCCAATCCACTCCATGCCATTCCATTACACTCCACTCCACCCCATTCCACTCAACTCCATTCCACTCCATTCCATTCTACTCCATTCCATTAGACTCCATTCCAATCCACTCCACTCCACTCTACTGCACTCCACTCCACTCCATTCCATTCCACTCCACTTCACTCCACTGATTCCATTCCATCCCATTGCTCTCCATTCCATTCCACTCCACTTCACTCCACTCCTTACTTTCAGTTGTACTCCACTCCATTGCATTCCACTGCACTCAACTCCATTCCATTACATTACATGCCATTCCACTCCTCTCCACTCCATTCCACTCCACTCCACTTCACTCCCCTCCATTCCATTGCATTCCACTCCACTCCATTCCCCTACACTCCATTCCTTCCCACTCCATTTTATGTCACTCCCCTCCACTCCATTGTATAACATTCCATTCCATTTCACTCCATTGCATTCCATTCCTTTCTTTCGACAGGATATCACTGTCACCCAAGCTGGAGTTCAGTGACACAATCTCAGCTCACATTACATGCAAACTTTCCATTGCATTGCATTCTATTCCCTTGCATTCCATTGCATTGCATTCCATTCCATTCCATTCCACTCCATTCCACTACTCTCCTCTACATTCCATTCCATTCCACTCCATTCCATTACACTCCTTTCTTTCAACAGGATCTCCCTGTGTCACACAGGTTGTAGTGCAGTGGCACAATCTCAGCACACATTTCTCCTTTCCGTTCCGTTCTGTTCCGTTCTGTTCCATTCCATTCCGTTCCGTTACACTCCACTGCAGTCCACTACAGTACATTCCATTAGATCTGAATCTATTCCACTCCTTTCCACTCCTCTCCACTCCACTGCGCTCCACTCCTCTACATTACATTCCATCACATTCCATTCTTCTCCATTCCACTGCACTCAACTAAACCGCACTATATTCCACTTCATTCCACTCCATCTCGTTCCTTTCCAATCCTCTCCATTCTACTACACTCCACTTCATTCCACTGCACTCCATTCCATTCCATTCCATTCCATTCCATTCCATTGCACTGCATTCCATTCCATTCCTTACCTACAAGAGTATCCCACTCTGTCACCAAGCCTGGAGTGCAGTGGCACAATGTCAGCTCACATTTCATTATTCCACTCCATTTCATACCGTTCCATTCCATTGCATTGCACAGTACTCCATTCCATTCCATTCCATTCCACTCCACTCCACTCCACTCATCTCCACTCCACTCCACTGCACTCCACTCCCATCCACTCCACTCCATGCCATTCCTATCCATTCCATTCCATTCCACTCAATTACACTCCAATCCATTCCATTCCATACCACTCTATTCCACTCCATTCCCCTCCACTCCATTCCACTCCACTCTACTCCACTCCATTCCATTCTTGTCAATTTCACTCCATTCCATTCCACTCCACTCCACTCCACTCCATTCCATTCTTGTCAATTTCACTCCATTCCATTCCAATCCACTCCATACCATTCCACTCTAGTCCACTCTATTCCATTTCATTCCACTTCACTCCATTCCACTCCATTCCACTCCATTCTATTCCACTCCACTCCATTCCACTCCACTCCATTCCATTCCACTCCACTCCATTCCATTCCATTCTACCCCACTCCAATACATTCCACTCCACTCCATTGCATTCCACTCCAATTCATTCTCTTCCACTCCATTCCACTCACATTAAAGTCCATTTCACTTCACTCCACTCCACTCCATTTCACTACATTCCAATCCACTCCACACCGTGCCACTCCATTCCATTCCACTCCTCTCCAATCCAATACACTCCACTCCATTCCAATCCATTCCACTCCATTCCGTTACATTGCTTTCCCAACCACTCTATTCCATTCCCCTCCACTCTCTTCCATTCCAATCATCTCCATTCCAATCCATTCCACACCATTCCATTCCATTCCACTCCACTCCAATCCATTACTTTAAAATCCACTCCATTCTGTTCCACTCTGCTTCATTCCACTGCACTCCACTCCACTCCATTCCATTCCAGTCCTTTCCACTCCATTCCGTTCCACTCCATTCCATTCCACTCCACTCCACTGCACTCCAATCAACTCCACTCCACTCCATTCCATTCCACTCCATACCATTCCTTTCAACTCTACTCCATTCCATTCCATTAAACTCCTCTTCATTCCATTGCACTCCACTCCATCCCATTCCATAGTATTCCACTCCTCTCCATTCCATTCCACTCCACTCTACTCCATCCCACTGCACTCCATTCCATTCCATTCCATTCCAGTCAGCTCCACTGCTTTCCACTCTGCTCCATTCCATTCCACTCCACTCCATTCCATTCCACTCCACTCCATTCCACTCCACTCCACTCCATTCCACTCCACTCCACTCCACTCTATTCCACTCCACTCCACTCCATTACTCTCCACTCCTTTCCATTCCACTTCACTCCACTCCACTCCATTCCATTCCACTCCATTCAGTTACTCTCCATTCCACTCCATTGCACTCTATTCCATTCCATTTCATTCCAATCCACTCCATTCAATTCCATTCCACTCCATTCCATTCCACTCCATTCCAATCCATTCCACTCTATTCCACTCCACTCCGATCTATTCCATTCCGTTCCATTCCACTCCACTCCTTTCCATTCCACTCCATTCCATTACACTCCATTCCACTCCATTGTACTCTTTTACACTCCATTCCTTTCCAATCTACTCCATTCTACTCCACTCCACTCCCCTCCAATCCACTCCAATACAATCCATTCCACTCCACTCCACTCCACTCGATTCCACTGCATTCCACTCCATTGCATTCCACTCCATTCCATTGCATTCCACTCCACACCCTTACGTTCAATTCCACTCCATTTCATTCCATTCCATGCATTTCCATTCTGTTCCATTCCACTCAATTCCACTCCACTCCACTCCACTCCAATCCATTCCATTCCATTTCACTCCTTTCTTTCGACAGGATCTGCGTCTGTCACATGGCTGTAGCGCAGTGGCACAATCTCAGCACACATTTCTCTGTTCCGTTCTGCTCTGTTCTTTTCCATTCCGTTCCATTCCATTCCTGTCCATTCCCCTCCAGTCTGCTCCACTCCACTACATTCCATTATATCCGACTCTGTTCCACTCCATTCCATCCCCTCAACTCCACTGCACTCCACTCCACTCCATTCCACTCCACTCTATTCCATTCCACTCCATCCCATTCCATTCCATTCCACTCCATTCCACTCCTCTGGATTCCATTCCACTCCACTCCATTCCATTCCCTCCCATTCCACGCCTTTCCATTCCATTCCACTCCACTCCATTCCACTATGCTCCACTCAATTCCATTCCACTCAACTCCACTCCATTCCACTCCACACCGTTCCATTCTTCTCCATCTCCTTCCACTCCATTCCATTCCACTCCACTCCTCTCCATTCCACTCCACTCCACTCCACCCCATTCCATTCAACTCCACTCCATTGCATTCCACTCCATTCCATTCCATTCCAACCCTTTCCACACCTCTCCCTTCCATTCCACTCCACTCCATTGCATTCCACTCCACTCCATTCCATTCTACTCAACTCCACTCCAGTCCACTCCACTACATTCCATTCCATGCCACTGCATTCCATTCCACTCCAGTCAACTCCGTTCCACTCCACTCCAATCCCTTCCACTCCACGACATTCTGCTCCACTCCATTCCATTGCACTCAACTCCACTCCATTCCACTCCACTATATTCCATTCCCCTCCATTCCATTGCATTAAACTCCATTCCATTCCATTCCTATCTCTCCAAAGGATCTCACTCTCTCACAAATGCTGGAGTTCAGTGACACAGTCTCATCTCACGTTTCTTTTCACCATTCCATTGCAATCCGTTCCATCCAACTCCATTCCATTCTATTTCACTCCACTACAATCCAATCCATTCCATTCCACTCCATCCCACTCCATTCGACTCCATTCCACTCCACTTCAATCCACTCAACTCCACTCCACTCCACTCCATTCCATTCCATTCCTATACATTCCACTCCATTCCATTCCACTCACCTCCATTCCATTCCACTCCATTTCATTCCTATCCATTCCATTCCATTCCATTCCACTCCACTCCATTCCATTCCACTGCATTCCACTCCATTCCATTTCATTCCTCTCCACTGCAATCCACTCCACTCCACTCCATTCCACTCCATTCTATTCCACTCCCTTCCATTCCAATCTACTCCACTCCACTCCATTCTACTCCACTCCATTCCATTCCACTCTACTCCACTCCAATACACTCCACTCCACTCCATTCCATTGCACTCCACTCCATTACATTCCACTCCATTAAATTCCATTCCATTCCACTCCACTACGTGCCACTCCATTCGACTCCATTCCAATCCACTCCACGCCAAGCCACTCCATTCTATTCCATTCCTCTCCATACCAATGCACTCCATTCCATTCCACTCCACTCCATTCCATTCCTTTCAAATCCACTCCATTCTTTTCAACTCCACTCCATTCCCTTCCACTCCTCTCGATTCAAACCCACTACACTCCATTTCATTCCTTTCTTTCCACACGACATCACTGTGTCACCCAGTCTGGAGTGGAGTGGCACAATCTCAGCTCACATTACACATCAACTTTCCATTGCATTGCATGCTATTCCGTTGCATTCTGTTGAATTCCATTGCATTTCATTTCATTCCATTTAATACCATTCCATTCCATCTTGTACCACTCCACACCACTCCACTCCATTACATTCCATGACATCCGATTCCATTCCACTCCTTTCCACTCCTGACCCCTGCAATACCCTCCACTTCTATCCATTCCACTCCATTCCATTCCAATACGATCCATTCCACCGCACACCACACCACCACACTCCACTCCACTTCATTGCATTCCATTCCATGCCATTCCATTCCTCTCCATTACACTCCACTCCACTTCATTCCACTCCACTCAAGTCCACTCCATTCCAATACATGCCACTGCATTCCATTGCATTCCTTTCTTTCTAGATTATCTCACTCTGTCACCCAGCCTGGAGCACAGTAGCACAATCTCAGCTCATATTTCATTATTCCATTCCCTTCCATTCCATACCATTCCATCACATTCCACCCCAGTTCATTCCATTCCATTCCATTCCATTCCATTACACTCCACTCCACTCCACTCCACTTCAGTACTTTCCATTCCAGTACACTTCACTCCACTGCACTCCATTCCACTCCACACCACTCCAGTCTATTCAATTCAACTTCACTCCACTCCACTCCATTGCAACCCACTCCATTCCACTCCACTCCGTTCCATTCCACTCCATTCAACTCCAATCCACTCCGTTCCATTCCACTCCATTCCACTCCACTCCACTCTACAGCACTCCACTCCACTTCACTCCACTCCACTCCACTGCACTCCACTCCACTCCATTCCAGTCAACTCCACTCGAATCCACTCCACTCCACTTCACCCCTCTCCACTCAATTCCACTCCATTCGATTCCATTCCACTCCCGTCCATTCATTTCCACTCCACTCCATTCCATTCCGCTGCATTCCATTCCATTCCATTCCACTCCATTTCATTCCATTCCACAAGACTCCTTTCCATTCCACTCCACTCCATTCCATTACATTCCACTCCACTCCATTCCATTCCACTCCATTCCACTCCATTCCACTTCACTCCACTCCTTTCCATTCCACTCCACTGCATTCCATTACATTCCACTCCACTCCATTCCATTCCACTCCATTCCACTTCACTCCACTTCACTCCACTCCACTCCAGTCCACTCCATGCCAATACATGCCACTGTATTCCGTTACATTCCTTTGTTTCTAGATTATCTCACTCTGTCACCCAGCCTGGAGCGCAGTATCACAATCTCAGCTTATATTTCATTATTCCATTCCCTTCCATTCCATTCCATTCCAATCCACTCCAATTGATTCCATTCCATTCCATTCCATTTCAGTCCACTCCACTCCACTCCACTTCAGTAGTCTCCACTCCACTACACTCCACTGGACTCCATTCCTCTCCACACCACTCCACTCTATTCCATTGAACTCCATTCCACTCCATTCCACCCCACTCCATTCCACTCCACTCCACTCCACTCCACTCCATTCCACTCCACTCCACTCGATTCCACTCCAGTCCATTCTATTCCACTCCACTCCATTCAATTCCACTACACTCCATTCCATTCCACTTCATTCCATTCAATTCCACTCGATTCCATTCCGTTCCACTCCAATCCATTCTATTCCACTCCACTCCATTCCATTAGATTCGACTCCACTCCATTCCATTCCACTCCACTCCACTTCACTCCATTCCACTCCACTCCATTCCACTGCACTCCTCTTCACTCCACTCCATTCCATTCCATTCCATTTCTGTCCATTCCACTCCACTCCATTCCATTCATTCCACTACTCTTCATTCCATTTCACTCCACTCCATCCCATTCCATAGCATTCCACTCCTGTCCATTCCATTCCACTCAACTCAATTCCATTCCACTCCACTCCATCCCATTCCATAGCATTCCACTCCTGTCCATTCCATTCCACTCAACTCAATTCCATTCCACTCCACTCCATTCCACTACACTCCACACCACTTCATTCCACTCCATTCCATTCCACTCCAATCCATTGCACTCCACTCCATTCCACTCTACTCCACTCCACTCTATTCCACTCCACTCCACTCCATTCCACTCCACTCTACTCCATTCCACTCCACTCCATTCCATTCCCCTTCACTCCAATCCACTCCAATCCTTTCCATTCCACTCCATTCCATTACACTCCATTCCAATCAGTTGCACTCTATTCCACTCCATTGCATTGCAATCCACTCCATTCAATTCCATTACATTCCACTCCATTCCACTCCCCTCCACTCCACTCCAATACACTCCAATCCAATCCATTCCACTCCACTCCACTCCAGTCAATTACGTTGCATTCCACTCCATTGCTTTCCACTCCATTCCATGACATTCAACTCCACACCCTTCCATTACATTCCACTCCATTCCATTCCATTCCGTTCCATGTCATTCCAATCGATTCCATTCCACTCAATTCCACTACACTCCACTCCAATCCATTCCATTCCATTTCACTCCTTTCTTTCAACACGATTTCCATCTGTCACAAGGCTGTAGCGCAGTGGCACAATCTCAGCACACACTTCTCCGTTCTGTTCCGCTCCGTTCTGTTCCATTCCGTTCCATTCTGTTCCAATCCATTCCACTCCACGCTACTCCAACCCACTACTTCTATTTCATCCGATTCCGTTCCACTCCATTCCACTCACCTCCACACCACTATGCTACATTCTACTCCACTCTATTCCATTCCATTCCATTCCAGTCCTCTAGATTTCATGCCCGTCCACTCCATTCCATTCCATCCCATTCCACGCCTCTCCATTCCATTCCACTCCACTCAATTCCTTTCTGCTCCACTCAATTCCATTCCACTCAACTCCACGCCATTCCACTCCACTCCATTCCATTCCATATCATTTCACTCCATTCCATTCCACTCCACTCCATTCCATTCAATTCCACTCCATTCCATTGCACTCCACTCCATTCCATACCATCCCTTTCCACTCCTCTCCATTCCATTCCACTCCACTCCATTGCATTCCACTCCATTCCATTCCATTCTACTCAACTCCACTCCAGTCCACGCCACTCCATTCCATTCCACGCCACTCCATTTCATTACACTTCTGTCAACTCCATTCCACTCCACACCAATCCATTCCACTCCATGACATTCTGCTATACTCCATTCCATTGCACCCAACTCCACTCCATTCCAGTCTACTCCATTCCATTGCATTCCACTCCATTCCATTCCACTCCTTTCTTTGCAAAGGATCTCACTCTGTCAAAAATGCTGGAATGCAGTGACACAGTCTCAGCTCAACTTTCTTTTCATCATTCCATTCCATTCCATTCCAACCACTTCCGTTCCATTCTATTTCACTCCATTACACTCCACTCCATTCCATTTCACTCCACTCCATTCCATTCGACTCCATTCCACTCCACTTCAATCCACTACACTACACTCCACTTAACTCCATCCCATTCCATTAGACTCCATTCCATTCCATTCCATTCCACTCTACTCCATTCCATTCCACTCCATTCCATTCCTGTCTATTCTACTCCATTCCATTCCACTCCACTCCATTTCATTCCATTCCATTCCACTCCAATCCATTCCATTCCACTGCATTCCACTCCATTACATTTCATTCCTGTCCACTCCAATCCACTCCACTCCACTCCATTCCACTCCATTCTATTCCACTCCATTCCATTCCAATCCAAACCACTACACTCCACTCCACTGCGTTCCACTCCACTCCATTCCATTCCACTCTATTCCACTCCAATAAACTCCACTCCACTCCATTCCATTCCACTAAACTGCATTCCATTCCACTCCATTCCACTCCATTAAATTCCATTCCTCTCCATTCCACTATGCTCCCCTCCATTGGACTCCATTCCAATACACTCCACGCCAAGCCACTCCATTCCTTTCCACTCCTTTACATTCCAAAACACTACTCCAATCCATTCCATTTCACTCCACTCCATTCCATTCCTTTCCAATCCATTCCATTCCATTCCATTCCATTGCATTCTATTGAACATTCCATTCCATTTCATTCCATTCGACATTCCATTAGACTCCATTTCACATTCCATTCCTTTCCATTCAACATTCCTTTCGTTTCCATCCCACAGTATATTCCATTACATTCCACATTCCTTTCAATTCCATTCCTCATTACATTCCACTCCATTCCACATTCAATTCCACATTCTATTCCATTCCACTCCACATTCGATTCCACATTCCGTTCCATTCATTCCACATTCCATTGCATTCGATTCAGCATTCCACTCCACATTCCACTCCATACCATTACATATTCCATCCCACATTCCATTCCATTCCATTACACATTCCCTTCCACATTGCACTCGATTCCATTCCACATTAAATTCCATTCAATTCCACATTCCTTTCCAATCCTTTCCACATTACATTCAATTCCATTCCACACTCCAATCCATTCCATTCTATTCCATTCAACATTACATTCCACATTCCATTCAATTCCATTCCAAACTAAATTCCACATTCCACTCAAATTCATTCCACACTACATTCCAATCCATTCCATTCCATACCATATTCAATTCCACTTCATTCCACATTCCATTCAACGTTCCATTCCACATTCCATTCCATTCCATTCCACATTCCATTCCATTCAATTCAATTCCATTCGATTCTACATTCCATTACCTTCCATTCTATTCTGTATTCCATTCCATTCCATTCCACATTCCATTCCATTCCATTCCAAATTCCATTCCATTCCATTCCACATTCCATTCCATTCCATTCCAAATTACATTCCATTCCATTCCACATTCCATTCCATTCCATTACACATTCCATTCCATTCCACATTGCATTCCATTCCATTTCACATTCCATTCCACGTTCCATTCCATTACATTCCACATTACATTACATTCCAAACAACTCCATTCCGTTCCATTCCACATTCCATTCTGTTCCATTCCATTCCATTTTCCATTGCATTCCATTCCATTATATTCCATTCCACATTCAATTCCAATCCATTTCACATTCAACATTCCATTCCACCCCATTCCATTGCACATTCCATTCCATTCCACATTCCATTCCATTCCATTCCATTCCACATTCCATACCATTCCACATTACATACCATTCCGTTCCACATTCCACGTTGCATTCCATGTTCCATTTCACGTTGCAATCCATTCCATTCCATTCCACATTCCATTCCACATTCAAGTCCACATTCCATTCCATTCATTTCCGCCTTCCATTCCATTCCATTCCATTTCACATTCCATTCCACTCCATTCCACATTCAATTCCATACCGCCTTCCATTCAAATCCATTCCATTCCACATTCCATTCTATTCCATTCCATTCCACATTCCATTTCATTCCACATTCCATTACATTGCATTCCATTCCAATTTCCACATTCCATTCCAATCCATTCAATTACACATTTCATTCCATTCCATATTCCATTCCATTACATTCCACATTTTATTCCATTCCATTCCACATTCCGTTCCATTCAAATCCATTCCCCATAGCATTCCATTCCATTCCATTCCACATTCCATTCCATTCCAATCCATTTCACATCCCATTCCACATTCCATTCCATTCCATTCCACATTCCATTCCATTACATTCCACCTTCCATTCCATTATATTCCACACTGGATTCCACATTCCAAAGCATTAAATTCCACATTCCATTCCATTCCAGTCCACATTCCATTCCATTCCATTCCATTCCACATTCCATTGCATTCAATTACGCATTCCAATCCGTTCCATCCACATTCCATTCCATTCAATTCCATTCCATTCCACATTCCATTCAATTCCATTCCATTCCAAATTCCATTCCATTCCATTCCACCTTCCATTCCATTCCATTCCACATTCCATTCGATTCTATTACACATTCCATTCCACATTCCATTCCACATTCCATTCCACATTCCGTTACATTCCACTCGACTTTCTATTCCACATTCCATTCCATTCCATTCCACATTCCATTCCCCATTCCAATCCAAATTCCATTAAATTCCACTCCACTTTCTATTCCACATTCCATTCCATTCCATTCCACATTCTATTCCACCTTGCATTCAATTCCATTCCATTCCAAATCCGTTCCATTCCATTCTGTTCCACATTCCATTCCATCTCATTCCATTCCACATACCATTCGTTTCCAACCCACATTCCATTCCATTACATTTCAGATTCCTTTCGATTCCATTCAACATTCCATTCAACATTCCTTTCATTTCCATCCCACTATCCATTCCTTTATATTCAACATTCCTTTCAATTCCATTCCACATTCCATTCCACTCCATTCCACATTCCATTCCACCATGCATTCCATTCCATTCCATGTTACATTGGACGTTGCATTCCACGGTCCATTCCACGTTCCATTCCATTCCGTTCCACATTCCAGTGCATTCCCATCCAAATTCCATGGAATTCCATTCCACATTCCATTGCATTCCATTCTGCATTCCATTCCATTCCATTCCACATTCCATTCCACATTCCATTCGATTCCATTCCACTCTTCATTCCACATTCTACTCCACATTTCATTCCACATTCATTCCACATTCCATTCCATTCCATTCTGCATTCCATTACATTCGACAATCCATTCAATTCCATTCCACATTCCCTTCCATTCCATTCAACATTCCTTTCCATTCCATTTCACATTAATTTCTATTCCATTCCATTCCATATTCCATTGCATTCCGTTCCAAATTCCTTTCCATTCCTTTCAATATTAAATTCCATTCCATTCCACACTCAATTCCATTCCACTCCATTGCAGATTCCATTCAATTCCATTCCATTCCATTCCATTCCAATCCACATTCCATTCCATTCCATTCCACATTCCATTCCATATTCCATTCCTTTCCATTCCACATTCCATTCCATAATCCATACCACATTCCATTCCGCATACCTTTACATTCCATTCCACATTCCATTCCACATTTCATTCCATTCCATTCCACATTCCATTCACATTCCATTCAACATTCCATTCCACTCCATTCCACATTCCATTCCACTCCATTCCACATTAAATTTCATTCCATTCCACGTAAAATTTTACGTTCCGGTCCACGTTTCACTCCACATTCCATTCCACGTTCGATTACATTCCATTCCACGTTCCATTCCATTCCATTCCACATTAAATTTCACTTCCCGTTTCACATTCCATTCCACATTACATTTCACTTTCCATTCCATTCCATTCCCCATTGCATTCCAATCCATTCCACATTTCATTCCACATTCCATTCCATTCATTTCCACATTCCATTCCACATTCCATTT
Source organism: Pongo pygmaeus (assembly GCF_028885625.2). Lineage (NCBI taxonomy): Eukaryota > Metazoa > Chordata > Mammalia > Primates > Hominidae > Pongo > Pongo pygmaeus. The sequence goes on along the minus strand of NC_072386.2, from coordinate 8,003,839 downwards.
CACTTTCCATTCCATCCCGTTCCACTTTCCATTCCGTTGCATTCCACATTCCTTTCCACATTCCATTCCACATTCCTTTCCATTCCATTCCGTTCCATTCCATTCCATTCCACATTCCATTCCATTCCATTCCACATTCTTTACCACATTACATTCCGCATTCCATTCAGCGTTCCATTCCACTTTCCATCCCATTACATTCCTCCTTCAATTCCATTCCATTAAACGTTCCATTTCCTGCCATTCAACGTTCCATTGCACATTCCATTTCACATTCCATTCCACATTAATTATCGCATTCCAATTCATTCCAATTCATTCCACATTGCATTCCATTCCAATCCATATTGCATTCCATACCATTCCACCTTCCATTCCATTCCACATTCCAATCCTTTCCAATCCACATTCCATTCTTTGCATTCCACATTAAATTGTATTCCATTCCAAATTCCATTCCATTCCATTCTATTCAACATTTCATTGCATTCCGTTTCATTCCACATTCCATTCCACATTCCATTCCACGTTCCACTCCATTCCATTCCATATTCTCTTCCATTCCATTCAACATTCCATTCCATTCCATTCCAAATTCCATTTGACATTCCATTTATTCCAATCCATTCTATTCCACATTCCATTGCATTCCATTCAACATTCCATTCCATTCCATTCCACATTCCTTTCCACAGTCCGTTCCACATTCCATTCCGTTACATTCCACATTACTTTCCACTTTCCATTCCACATTCCATTCCACTCTCTATTCCATTCCATTCCATTCCACATTCCATTCCATATTCCATTCCTTTCCATGTCACATTCCATTCCGTTCCATTCCACATTCCTTTTCACATTCCATTCCATTCCATTCCACGTTGCATTCCACATTCCTTTCCACATACCATTCCATTCCACATTCCTTTCCAAATTCCAACCACATTCCATTCCATTCCGTTCCATTTTCCGTTCCACAATCCATTCCACATTCCATTCCATTCCCTTCCACCTTCCATTCCATTCCATTCCACATTTCCTTCCACATTGCACTCCATTCCATTGCACATTCCATTTCATTCCATTCCATGTTACATTCTACGTTCCTGTACTCATTCCATTCCACGTTCCATTCCACGTTCCATTCCATTCCATTCGACGTTCCATTCCATTCCAATCCACTTTAAATTCTACTTTCCTTTTCACATTCCATTCCTCGTTACATTTCCCATTCCATTCCACTCCATTCCTCATTCCATTCCACTCCTTTCAACATTCCATTCCACGATCCATTCCATTCCTTTCCTCATTCCATTCCACATTCCATTTCACTTTCCATTTCATCTCATGACACTTTCCATTTCACGTTCCATTCCATTTCCCGTTACATTCCATTACACGTTCCATTCCACATTCAATTCCGTTTCAATTAACTTTCAATTCTACATTGCATTCCACATTTTTTCCGTTCCATTCCACATTCCATCCCACACTCCATTCAGTTCCATTCCACATTCCATTCCACACTCCATTCCACATTCCATTCCTCATTAAATTCCATATTGAGTTACATATTCTTTTCCGTTCCATTCCAGATTCCATTCCACAGTACATTCCACATTCCTTTCAACAATGCATTCTGTTCCATTCCACATTCAATTCCACATTCCTTTCCATTACATTCCATTGCATACCACATTCCGTTCCATTCCACGTTCCTTTCCACGTTCGTTTCCATTCCATACCTCGTTCCATTCCATTACATTCCAAGTTACATTTCATGCCATTCCGCGTTCCCTTCCACATTCCATTTCACATTCCATTCCACATTCCATTTCGCATTCCATTCCATTCCCTTGCATTCCACATTACATTCCATTCCAATCCACATTCCATTCCATTGCATTCCACATTCCATTCAATTCCAATCCACATTCCATTCCATTCCACGTTCCATTTCCGTTCCACATTCCGTTCCATTCCATTCCATATTCCGTTCCATTCCATTCCACATTCCATTCCATTTCATTCCACATTCCATTCCATTCCATTCTACATTCCATTCCACTCCATTGCACATTCCATTCCATTCCGTTCCACATTCCATTCAATGCCACTTCACATTGCATTCCACATTAAATTCCATTCCATTCAATTCCATTCCTCAGTCCATTCCGTTCCTGTCAACTTTGCATTCCTTTCCACACCACATTCCATTACACATTCCGTTCCATTCCATTCAGCAATCCATTCCACATTCCATTCCATTCCTTTCCACATTCCATTCCACATTCCATTCCATACCATTCCGCATTCCATTCCACATTCCATTCAATTCCGTTCCACATTCCATTCCATTCGTTTCAATTGCATTGCACATTCCATTCCTTTCCATTCCATATTTCTTTCCTTTCCATTCCATATTCCAATCCATTCCGTTTGACATTCCATTCCATTCTATTCCACATTCCATTCCATTCCTTTCAACTTCCCAAACATTCCATTCCACATTCCATTCCACATTCCATTCCATATTCCACTCCACATTCCATTCCATGCCATTCCATATTCCATTCCATTCCATTCCACATTCCATTCCATTCCACATTCCATTCCATTCAATTCCACATTCCATTCCACATATACTTCCACATTCCATTCCTTTCCATTTCAAATTCCATTCCGTTCCATTCCACATTACTTTCCACATTCCATTCCACATTCCATTGCATTCCATTCCACATTCCATTCCGTTCCTTTAAACATTCTATTCCACATTCCATTCCATTGCATTTCACATTCCATTCTGTTCCATTCCACATCCCTTTCCACATTCCATTCCATTCCTTTCCGCATTTCATTCCACATTCCATTCCATTCCACTCCACATTCCATTCCATTCCATTCCACATTCCATTCCACAATACATAAAACATATGATTCCATTCCATTCCATTCCACATTCCATTCCACACCCCATTCCACATTCCATTCCTCAATCCTTTCTATTCCATTCCACATTCCATTCCACATTCCATTCCACATTCCATTCCATTCCATTCCACAGTCCATTCCACATTCCATTACACGTTCCATTCCAAGTCCCATTAAATGTTCCATTCCATTTCATTCCACATTCCATTCCATCCAATTCCACTTCCATTTCATTTCGTTCCACGTTCCATTCCACATTACATTTCACATTCCATTCCACATTCCATTTTGCATTCCATTCCATTCCTTTCCATTCCACATTCCATTCCATTCCAATCCACACTCTTTTCCATTCCATTCCACTTTCCATTCCATTCCACATTCCATTCCATTCCATTGCACATTCCATTGCATTGCATTCCATATTCCATTACATTCCATTCCACATTCCATTCCACATTCCGTTCCATTCCATTGTATTGCCATTACAATCCATTCCATGCCACATTCCATTCCATTCCATTCCACATTCCATTCCACGTTCCATTCCATTCCATTCCTCATTCCATTCCATTCCAATCCTCATTACACTCCATTCCATTCCACATTCCATTCCACATTCCATTACAATCCATTCCACATTCCATTCCACACACCATTCCATATTCCATTCCACAATCCATTCCACATTCAGTTACACATTCCACTCCATTCCATTCTACATTCCATTCCACAATCCACTCCACATTCCATTCCACATTCCATTAATTTGCATTGCACATTGCTTTCCACTTTCCATTCCACATTCCATTCCATTGCATTTCACATTACATTAAACACTCCATTCCATTCCATTCCATTCCACATTTCCTTCCACATTCTATTCCACTTTCCATTCCATTCTATTCCACATTCCATTAAAAATTCCATTCCACATTCCATTCCAAATTCATTTCCACATTCCATTCCCTTCTATTCCACATTCCTTTCCACATTCCATTCCACATTCCATTCCAAATTCCATTCCATTCCAATCCACATTCCATTCCACAATCCATTCCATTCCATTACAGATTCCATTCCATTGCATTCCACATTCCATTCCATAATATATTCCACTCCATTACAAATTCCATTCCATTGCATTCCACATTCCATTCCACATTAAGTTCCACATTCCTTTCCATTGTATACCACATTCCATTCCACATAACATTCCACATTCCATTCCATGTTCCATTCCACGTTCCATTTCATTCCATTCCACGTTCCATTCCCATCCACTCCTTTCCATATTCCATTCCATTCTATTCCACATTCCATTCCATTCCATTCCACTTTCCATTCCACATACTATTCCGTTTCATTCCACATTTCATGCCATTCCATTCCACATTCCATTGCTTTCCATTCCACATTCCATTCCGCGTTCCGTTCCATTCCACGTTCCATTCTATTCCATTCCACTTTCCATTCCACGTTCCATTACACATTCCATTCCATTCCATTCCTCATTCCATACCATTCCATTCCACTTCATTCCACAATCCATTCCACATTCCATTCCACATTCCATTCCACATTCCATTCCTTTCCATTCCACTTTGCTTTGCACATTCCATTCCATTCCATTTCACATTCCATTCCATTTTACATTCCATTCCACATTCAATTAAATTCCATTCCACATTGCATTCCAAATTCCATTCGACATTACAGTCCTTTAGATTCCACCTTCCATTCCACATTAGGTTACACATTCCATTCCATTCCATTCCACATTTAATTCCACATTCCATTGCATTCCATTCCACATTCTATTCCTTTCCAATCCATACTGCGTTCCACAAACAATTCCATTACATTGCACATTCCATTACACTTTACATTCCACATTCCATTCCATTCCATGCCACATTTCACTACACTTTCCATTCCATTATATTCCATTTTTCATTCCACGTTGCATTCCGCATTCCATTACACATTCAATTCCACATTCCAATCTGTTAAATTCCACATTCCATTCCACATTCCAATCCGTTCAATTCCACATTCCTTTCCATTCCATTCCACATTCTATATCACATTTCACTCCATATAACATTCCACATTCCATTCCACATTCCAATCGTTTCCATTCCACATTCCATTGCATTCCATTGCGCTTTCCATTCCACATTCCATTCCAAATTCTATTCCACTTTCCAATCCATTTCCTTCCACATTCCATTCCAGTGCATTCCACATTCCTTTCCAAGTTTTATTCCATTGCATTTCATTGTATTCCACATGCCATTCCACCTTCCATTCCACATTCCATTACATTCAATTCTATTCTATGTTCTATTCCATTCTATTCCACATTCCATTCCATTCCATTCCACATTTCATTGCATTCCTTTCCGCATTCCATTCCATTCCATTCTATTACACATTCCATTCCATTCCATTCCACACTCCATTCCACATTCCATTCCAAAATCTATTCCAAGTTCCCTTCCATTCCACATTCCTTTGCATTCCATTGCATATTCCACTGCACATTACACTCCACATTTCATTCCATTCCATACCACATTTCATTCCACATTCCATTCCTTTCCTTTCCACTATCCTTTCCTTGTTTCCTTCCACATTCCATTCCACATTCCAATGCACATTCCATTCCATTCAAGTCCGCATTCCATTGCGTTCCATTCCTCATTCCATTCCACATTTCATTCCATATTCTATTCCACATTCCATTCCACATTCCATTGCACATTGAATTCATTTCCATTCCACATTCCATTCTACATTTCCTTCCACATTGCATTCCACATTCCATTCCACATTCCATTCCATTCCGCATTGCATTCCACATTCCATTCATTTCCATTAAACATTACACTCCACATTTCATTCCACATTTGATTAAACATTGCATTCCACCTTACTTTCCACATTCCATTCCACAATCCATTCCACATTCCATTCCATTTCACATTCCATTCCAAATTCCATTCCATTCGATTCCACATTCCTTTCCATTCCATTGCTTTCCACATTCGATTCCATTACATTCCGCATTACATTTCATTCCATTCCATTCTATTCCACATTGCATTACCTTCCATTCCACATTTCATTCCTCATCCATTCCACATTGTATTCCACGTTCCATTCCATTCCATTCCACATTCAATTCTATTCCATTGCATTTCACATTCCATTCCATTCCATTGCACATTCCATTCCATTCCATTCCATTCCACATTCCACTCCATTCCATTCCATTCCACATTCCACTTCATTCTATTCCACATTCCTCTCCATTCCATTCCATATTCCATTCCATTCCATTGCACATTCCATTCCAATCCATTCCAAATTCCATTCCATTCCATTCTATTCCACATTCCATTCCATTGCATTAAACATTCCATTTCATTCCATTCCACGTTCCATTCCACATACAATTTCACATTCCATTTCATTCCATTCCACGTTCCATTCCACATACAATTCCACATTCCATTCCATTGCATTAAACATTCCATTTCATTCCATTCCACATTCCATTCCACATACAATTCCACATTCCATTCCACATTGCATTCCATTCCATTCTATTCCACGTTCTATTTCATTCCATTCCACATTCCATTCCATTCCATTCCACATTCCATTCCGTTCCATTCCACATTCCATTACACATTCCATTCCACATTCCATTCCATTCCATTGCACATTCCATTCCAAATTCCATTGCATTCCTTTCCACATTCCATTCCACATTCCATTCCTTTCCACTCAAAATTACGTTCCTCATACCATTCCATTCTATTTCACAGTCCATTACACATTCCATTTCACATTCCATTCCATTCCATGCCGCATTGCTTTCCATTTTCCATTGCATTCTATTCCAAGTTACATTCCACAATCCATTTCACATTCCATTCCACATTCCAATCCGTTCAATTGCACATTCCATTCCGTTCCAGTCCACATTCCATTTCACATTTCATTCCATATACCTTTCCACATTTCATTCCATTCCAATCCACATTTTATTCCATTCCTTTCCGCATTCCATTCTTTTCCACTCCATTCTATTCCACATTCCATTCCATTCCATTCCATTCCACATTCCATTCCACATTCTATTCTAAGTTCCATTGCATTCCGTTCCACATTCCATTACAGTCCACTCCACATTCCATTCCATGCCATTCCACATTCCATTCCATTCCATTCCACTTTCCATTCCATTCCATTTCACATTCCATACCATTCCATTCCACATCCCATTCCACATTCCTTTCAATTCCATTCCATTCCATTGCACGTTGCCTTCCATTCCATTCCGTTCCACGTTCCTTTCCACATTCCATTCCATTCCACTCCACATTCCATTCTATTCCATTACACTTTCCATTCCATTCCATTCCATTACACTTTCCATTCCATTCCATTCCATTCCACATTCCATTCCTCATTGCATTCCATTCTATTACACGTTCAATTCCACATTCCATTCCATTCCTTTCCACATTCCGTTCCATTCCATTCCACATTGCCTTCCACATTCCATGCCATTGCATTCTATTCCACGTTCCATTCCATTCAATTCAACGTTCCATTCCTTTCTATTCTACATTCTATTTTCCATACCATTCAACATTCCATTCCACATTCCATTCCACGTTCCATTCCATTCTGTTCCACATTCCATTACGTTCCATTCCACATTCCATTCCATTCAGTTCCACATTTCTTTCCATTCCATTGCAATCAACATTCCATTCCATTCCATTCCACTTTCGATTGCACATTCCATTCCACATTCCATTCCATTAAATTCCACATTACATTCCTTGTTCCATTCCATTTGAGGTTCCAATCCACGTTCCATTCCATTCCATTCCACGTTCCATTCCACCTTCCTTTCCACATTCCATTCCACATTCCATTCCACATTCCATTCCTTTCCATTACAGATTCCATTCCACATTTCATACCAGAATCCATTCCACATTCCATTCCAAATTCCAACAACATTCCATTCCATTCCATTCCACTTTCCATTCCATTACATTTTACATTCCATTGCTCATTCCACTCCATTCCATTACAAATTCCATTCCATTCGAATCCACATTCCATTCCATTCCACGTTCCATTCCATTCCATTTCATATTACATTCGATTCAATTACACATTTCTTTCCATTCCTCCTTCCATTCCATTCCATTCCACATTCTATTCAATGTTCCATTCCATTTCCTTGCACATTCCATTCCAGTCCATTCCACCTTCCATTCCACGTTCTATTCCATGCTTTCCACACTCCATTCCATTCCTTTCCACATTCCATTCCATTTCATTCCACATTCCATTCCGTTCAATTCCTCATTTAATTCCATTCCATTGCATTACAGCTTCCATTCCAGTTCATTCCACATTCCATTCCATTCAATTCCTCACTTCATTCCACTCCATTGCATTCCACATTCAATTCCATTCCATTCCCATTACATTCCACTTAATTCCTAATTTCATTCTATTCGATTGCATTCCACATTCCATTCCATTCCATTCCCCATTTGATTCCATTCCATTACACATTCCATTCCATTCAATTCCTCATTTCATTCCACTCCATTGCATTCCACATTACATTACATTCCATTACCATTCCATTCCATTCCATTCTATTAAACATTCCAGGCGATTCCATTCCGTGTTCCATTACATTCCATTCCACATTCCACTCCACATTCCATTCCATATTCTATTCCATGTTAAATACCATTTCATTCCACATTCCATTCCATTCCATTCCATATGCCATTCCATTCCATTCCACATTCCTTTCCTCTTTCCTTTCCATTCCATTCCACATGCCATTCTGTTCGATTCCACATTCCATTCCTCATTTCATTCCTATCCATTCCACATTCCATTCCATTCCACATTCCATTCCTTTCCATTCCACATTGCATTGCACTTTCCATTCCATTCCATTCAACATTCCATTCCACATTCCATTCCACGTTCCATTCCACGTTCCATTCCATTCCACATTCCATGCCATTCCATTCCACATTCCATTCCATTCTATTCCACATTTCATTCCACTGCATTGCATTCCACATTCCACTCAATTACATTCTGCATTCCATTCCACATTCCATTGCACATTCCATTCCACATAGCATTCCCTTCCATTCCACATTCCATTCCACTTTCCATTCCTCTTTACATTTGTCGATCCATTCCACGTTCCATTCCACTTTACATTCCACGTTCCATTACATTCAATTCCAAGTTCCATTCCACAATCCATTCCTTTCCATTCCACTTTACTTTGGACATTTCATTCCACATTGCATTCCACATGGAATTCTGTTCCATTCCACTTTGCATTCCACATTCCATTCCACATTCCATTCCACGTCCCATTCCACTTTCCTTTCCATTCAATTCCACGTTTCATTACACATTCCATTGCTCATTCCATTCCATGTTCCATTCCAAGTTCCATTCCACGTTCCATTATATTCCATTCTACTTTCCATTCCACGTTCCTTTCCATTCAATTCCATGTTCCATTCCACATTCCATTCCATTCCATTCCACTTTCTTTTCACATTCCATTCCACATTGCATTCTCTTCTATTCCACATTCCATTCTGCATTCCATTCCACATTCCATTGCATTGCAATCCACATTCCATTCCATTCAGTTTCAATTTTCTTTAGATTTCATTACATTCCATTCCAATCCATTCCATTCCACAATTCATTCCATTGCATTCTTCATTCCATTCCATTCCGTTCCATTCCACATTCCACTCCATTCCATTCCATTCCACATTCCATTGCATTCAATTCCACATTTCATTACTTTCCCTTCCACTTTCCATTCCATTCCATTTCACATTCCATTCCACGTTCCATTCCACGTTGCATTCCACGTTCTAACCCATGTTCCATTCCTCATTAAATTCCCTTCCATTACACTTTCCACTCCATTGCATTCCATTCCATTCCACATTCCATTTCATTCCATTCCACATTCCATTTCATTCCATTCCACATTCCATTCCATTCCATTTCACATTCCATTCCACGTTCCATTCCACGTTGCATTCCACGTTCTATTCCATGTTCGATTCCTCGTTCCATTCCTTTCCATTCCACATTCCATTCCATTCCATTCCACATTCCATTCCATTCCACTCCACATTCCACTCCATGTTCCATTCCATTCCATTCCACTTTCCATTCCACTTCCATTCCTCATACCATTCTATTCCATTCCATTCCACATTACATTCCACGTTCCCTTCCATTCCATTCCACGTCCCGTTCCACTTTACATTCCACGTTTCATTCCACATTCCCTTCCAAATGCCAGTCCACATTTCATTCCATTGCATTTCACGTTCCATACCATTGCATTCCATTCCATTCCACAATCCATTCCATTCCTTTCCACATTCTATTCCACATTCTATTCCACATTCCATTCCACATTCCATTCCATGTTTCGTTCCACATTCCATTCCTCATTCCATTCTACAATCCATTCCACGTTCAACTTCATTCAATTCCATCTTGCATTCCACATTCCATTTCTTTCCATTCCAGTTTCCTTTCCACATTCCATTTCACATTCCATTCCACATTACATTCTCTTCCATTCAACATTCCATACCACATTCTATTCCACTTTCCATTCCATTCCACATTCTATTCCACATTCCATTCAACATTCCGTTTCACATTCCATTCCATTCCATTCCACATTCCATTCCACATTCCATTCCATTCCATTCCGCATTGAATTCCTCATTCCTTTCATTCCATTCCACATTGCATTCCACGTTACATACGTTTCCATTCCTCACTCCATTCCACATTTGATTCCGTTTCATTCCACGTTCCATTCGACGTTCCATGCCATATTACATTCCACATTGGATTCCACGTTCCATTCCATTCCATTCCACTTTCCATTCAACATTCCATTCCGTTCAAAGTCACGTTCCATTCGAAAATCCATTCCACATTCCATTATACATGCCATTCCATGTTCCATTCCACGATCCAAACCATATTCCATTCCACGCTGCATTCCATTCCATTTCGCGTTCCATTCCACATTTCGATCCACATTCCATTCCATTCCATTCCACATTCCATTCCAATTTCCATTACATTCCATTCCACATTCCACTCCATTCCATTCCATTCCACCTTCCATTCCATTCCATTCCACATTCCCTTCCACATTCCATTCCATTCCACATTCCCTTCCATTGCATTCCACATTCCATTGTACATTCCATTCCATTCCATTTCACATTCCATTCCATTCCATTCAACTTTCTATTCCACATTCCATTCCATTCCATTCCACATTCCGTTCCACATTCCACTCCATTCCATTCCATTCCTCATTCCATTCCATTCTATTCCACTTTTTATTCCACATTAAATTCCTTTCTATTCCACATTGCATTCCACATTACATTCCACGTTCCATTCCATATTCCATTCCACATTCCATTCCACGTTCCATTTCATTCCATTCCATTCCACTTTCCATTATACGTTCCATCCCATATTCCGTTTCATATTCCATTCCACGTTAAATTCCATTCCATTCCACCTTCCGTTCCCTGTTCCATTCCCTTCCATTCCACGTTCCATTCCACGTTCCGTTCCACATTCCATTCCACGCTCCTTTCCACATTCCATTCCACGTTCCATTCCACGTTTCATTCCAAGTACCATTTCACGTTCTATTCGATTCCATTCCATGTTCCATTCCACTTTCCATTACATTCCATTCCAGATTCCATTCCACATTCCGTTCCACATACCATTCCACATTCCATTCATTCCATTCCACATTCCATTCTACATTCCATTACAATCCATTCAACATTCCACTCCACATTCCTTTCCATTCCATTCCACATTTCATTCCACATTGCATTTCAATCCAGTCCACATTCCATTTCACATTCCATTCCCTACCATTCCACATTCCACTCCATTACATTTCACATTCCATTCCATTCCATTAAACATTCCATTCCACTTTCCATTCCACATTCCATTCCACGTTCCATTCCGTTCCCTTCCACGTTTAATTCAACATTCCATTCAACATTCCATTCTAGATTCCATTCCTCGTTCCATTTCATTACATTCCACGTGCCATTCCACTTTCCATTACATTCGATTCCACATTCCATTCCACATTCCAATGCCCATTGCATTCGTCGTTCCTTTCCTCGTTCCATTCCACGTTTCATTCCACGTTCCATTACACGTTCCATTCCATTCCCTCCATATTCCATTCCACGTTGCATTCCATTCAATTCCCTGTTCCATTCCACATTCCATTCTGTTCCATTCCACTTTCATTTGCACAATTCATTCCAGATTCCATTCCACAATGCTTTCTATTCCATTCCACATTCCATTCCTCATTCCATTCCACATTGCACGTTCCATTCCACATTCCATTCCACATTCCATTACAAGTTAGATTCCACGTTCCATTCCATATCATTCCAAGTTCCATTCCACATTCCATTCCACATTCCATTCCATTCCATTCCATTCCACTTTCCATTCCACATTCCATTCCACATTCCATTCCACGTTCCATTCCGTTCCATTCAACGTTCCATTACACATTCCATTGCACATTCCAGTACATTCCATTTCACATTCCATTCCACACTTCACTGAGCATTCTATTCCACATTCCATTCCATTCCATTCCACATTCCATTCCACAGTGCATTCCATTCCTGTCCGCATACCATTCCACATTCCTTTCCATTCTGTTTAAAAATTCCATTCCATTCCATTTCACATTCCATTCCACATTCCATTACATTCCACATTCGATTACAAGATCCATTCCACTTTCCATTCCATTCTATTCCACATTCCATTCCATTGCATTCCACGTTCCATTCGACCTTCCCATCCACATTCAATTTCTCATTCCATTCCATTGCATTCCACATTCCAGTCCACATTCCATTCCAATCTGTCACACATTCCACGTTCCTTTCCATTCTTTTCCATTCCCCATTCAATTCCATTCCATTCTACATTTCATTCCATTCCATTCCACATTCTATTCCATATTTCTTTCCACATTCCATTCCCCATTCTATTAAATACATTTCCTCATTGCATTCCATTCCTTTGCATTCCACATTCCGTTCCATTCCATTCCGCATTCCATTCCATTCCATTCCATTCTATTCCACATTCCATTCCATTCCATTCCACATTCCATTCCACATTCCAATCCATATTCCATTCCACATTCTATTCCACGTTCCATTCCATTCCATTCCAAATTCCCTTCCATTTCATTCCATATTCCATTCGATTCCTTTCCATTCTTTTCCACCTTCCAAACCATTCCATTGCAGTCCATATTGCATTCCTTTCCATTCCACATTCGATTCCATTCCATTCCACTTTCCATTCCATTCAATTCCACATTCCATTCCTTTCCATTGCATTCCACAGTCCACTCCATTCCATTCCGCATTCCATTTTAATTCATTCCAGTCTATTCCACATTTCATTCCATTCCATTCGACATTCCATTCCACATTTTTTTCCACATTCCATTCCACGTTCCATTCCATTCAATTTCACCTTCCATTCCCTTCCATTCCACTTACCATTCCATTCCATGTTCCGTTCCATTCCATTCCACTTTCCATTCCATTCTACTCTACATTCCATTCCATATTCCATTCCAAATTCTATTCCATTCCATTCCACTTTCCATTCCATTGCATTGCACATTGCATTTCATTCCATTCCACATTCCATTCCATTCCATTCTAATCCAAATTCCATTCCATTGAATTCAACATTCCATTCCATTACATTGAACATTCCACTCCGCATATCATTCCACATTCCATTCCACATTCCATTTTATTGCACAACACTTTGCATTGCATTCCATTACACAATCCATTCCTTTCAATTCCACATTTAATTTCAATTCCACATTTAATGGAATTCCATTCCATTGCAATCCACATTCCATTCCATTGCACATTCCATTCCATTCCATTCTACTTTCCATTCCACAGTCCATTCCATTTCATTCTACTTTCCATTCCAGTCCCCTCCTCATTCCATTCCACGTTCTATTCCCTTCCATTCCACATTCCATTGCATTCCATTCCACATTCCATTCCATTCAATTCCACATTTTATTCTATTCCATTTCATTCCACATTCCATTACCATTCCATTCTATTCCATTCCATTCTATTCCACATTCCATTGCATTCCATTCTATTCGAACTTCCCTTGCATTCCATTCCACATTACATTCCATTCAATTCCGCATTCCATTCCACATTCTTTTCCACGTTCCATTATACTTCATTCCACATTCCATTCCATTCCATTCCACATTCCATTCCATTCCATTCCACTTCCCATTCCATTCAATTCCACATCCCATTCCATTCCATTCCACATTTGATTCCATTCCATTCCACATTCCATAAAATTCCATTTCATTGCGAATTCCATTCCTTTCCATGCCACATTCCCTTCCATTTCATTCCAAATTCCATTCCATCCCATTCTTTCAAATCCATTCCATTCCATTCCAGATTCCAATCCATATTCCCTTCCCTTCCATTCAACTTTCCATTCCATTCTATTCAGCATTGAATTCCACGTTCCCTTCCATGTTCCATTCATCTTCCAGTCCATTTAATTCCACATTCCATACCATTCCATTGCATTCCATTGCGCATTCCATTCCATTCTATTTCACATTTTATTCCACATTAAATTCCTTTCCATTCCACATTGCATTCCATTCAATTACACATTCCATTCTACTTTACATTCCATTCCATTTCTCATTCCATTTCATTCCATTCCGCATTCCACGTTCCATTGCACATTCCATTCCATGTTCCATTCCACTCAATTTCACGTTACATTCCACATTCCATTCCATTCCATTTCACGTTCCATTCCACATTCCATTGATCATTCCCTTCCTCGTTCCATTCCATATTCCATTTCCTTCCATTCCACAATCCATTCCATTCCACATTCCATTCCATTCCATTCCACATTCCATTGCATATTCCATTCCATTTCACATTCCATTCCATTCCATTTCACTTCCCATTCCATTCAATTCCTCATTCCATTCTATTCCATTCCATTCCATTCCATATTGTGTTCAATTTCTTTCCATAATCCATTCCATTCCATTCCACATTTCATTCCATTCCATTCCATTCCATTCCACATACCGTAGCATTCCATTCCATTCCACATTCCCTTCCACGTTCCATTCATTCCATTCCGTATTCCATATGATTGCATTCCATTCCATTCCTGATTCCTTTCCATTCTATTTCACATTCTATTCCACATTCAATTAAATTCCATTCCTCATTCCATTCCACATTCCATTCCTTTCCATTCCACATTCCATTCCACATATCATTCCACTTTCCATTCTAAATTCCATTCCACGATGCCTTCCTCGTTCCATTCCATGTTCCATTCCATTCCATTCCGCATCCCTTTCCACATTCCCTTCCATTACATTCCACTTTCCATTCCACATTCCTTTCCACATTCCATTTCACCTTCCATTCTGTTCCATTCAACGTTTCATTACACACTCCATTGCACATTCTAGTACATTCCATTTCACATTCCATTCCACATTTCACTGAACATTGTATTCCACATTCCATTCCATTCCATTCCACATTCTATTCCACAGTGCATTCTATTCCACAAATCATTCTTCATTCCTTTCCATTCCGTTTAAACATTCCATTCCATTCCATTTCAAATTCCATTCCACATTCCATTCCATTCCACATTCGATTACTCATTCCATTCCACTTTCCATTCCATTCTATTCCACATTACAATCCATTCCATTCCACATTCCATTCAACCTTCCCATCGGCATTCCATATCTCATTCCATTCCCTTGCATTCCACATTCCATTCCTCTTTCCATTAAATTACATTCCACATTCCATTCAACATTCCATTCCACATTCTATTCCACATTCCATTGATCATTCCATTCCTCGTTCCATTCCATATTCCATTTCGTTCTATTCCTCATTCCATTCCACATTTCGTTTCATTCCACATTCCATTCCATTCCATTCCACATTTCATTCCATTCCACATTCCATTCCATTCCATTCCACTTTCCATTCCACATACTATCCGTTTCCATTCCACCATCCATTCCAGATTCCATGCTTTTCCATTCCACATTCCGTTGCCTTCCATTCCACATTCCTTTCCACATTCCATTCCATGCCATTGCACCTTTCATTCCTTTCCATTAAACATTCCATTCCATTCCATTCCATTGCATTCCACATTACATTCTAAGTACCACTCCACGATATATTGCATTCCATTCCACATTCCATTCCATTCCATTCCACATTCCATTCCATTCCATTCCACATTCCATTCCATTAAATTTGACATTCCTTTCCATTCCGTTCCACATTCCATTCCACATTCCATTCCATTCCACATATCATTTCACATTCCATTCCATTCCATTCCACATTCCATTCCACTTTCCATTCCATTATATGCCTCATTCCATTCCGTTCCACATTCCATGTTCCATTCCACATTCCATTCCACGTTCCATTACACTCAATTCCACGTTATATTCCACATTCCATTCCATTCCATTTCACGTTCCATTCCTCATTCCATTCCACATTCCATTCCACATTCCATTCCTCGTTCCATTCCATATTCCATTTCATTCCATTCCACAATCCATTCCAAAATCCATTGCACATTCCATTGTGAAATGGAATGGAATGGAATTTGGAATTTAATCGAATAGAGCTTGGAATGCAATATGGAATGGAATGGAATGGAACATGGAATGCAATGGAATGTGGAAGGGAATGGAATGGAATGTGGAATGGAATGTGGAATGGAATTTAATGAAATGTGGAATGTAATGGAATGGAATCTTTATTGGAAAGTGAAATGGAATGGAAAGGAATGTGGAATGGAATGTCGAATGGAATGAATTTGAAGGTGGAATGGGATGGAATGAAATGTGTAAGTGAACGTGGCAATGAATGGAATGGAACGTGGAATGGAATGGATTTGAATGTGGAAAGGAAGTTCGAACTATATGTGGAATGGAATGTGGATTGGAACATAGAATGGAATGTGTAATGTGGAATGGAATGGTATTGAATGTGGTATGGAATGGAAAGGAATTTGGAACAGAAAGTGGAATGGAATGCACTGAAAAGTGGAATGAAATGTGGAATGGAATGGAATGGATTGTGGAATGGAATGGAATGGAAAGTGGAAAGGAAGGCGGAAGGGAATCGAATTGAATGCAATGGAATGGGAGGTGGAATGGAATGGAATGGAATGTGGAGTGTAATTGAATGGAGCTTGGAATGGAATGTGAAATGGAATGGAATGGAACACGGAATGCAATGGAATGTGGAAGGGAATGGAAAGTAAGGTGGAATGGAATGTTGAATGGAATGGAATGGAATACGGAATGGAATGTTGAGTGTAATTGAATGGAGCTTGGAATGGAATGTGAAATGGAATGGAATGGAACACGGAATGCAATGGAATGTGGAAGGGAATGGAAAGTAAGGTGGAATGGAATGTTGAATGGAATGGAATGGAATACGGAATGGAATGGAATATCCAATGGAATATGGGAGGGAATGGAATAGAATGGAATGGAATTTGGAAAGGAATGGAATGGAATGTGGAATGGAATGGAATGGAAAATGGAATGTGGAGTGGAATGGAATGTAATGTGGAATGAAATTTGCAATGGAATGGGATGGAATGTGCAATGTATTGGAATGGAATATGGAATGGAATGGAATGTGGAATGGAATGCAACGGAGTGGAATGGAAAGTGGAATGGAATGTGGAATGGAATGGAAAGTGGAATGGAATATGGAAAGAAATGTAATGGAATGTGAAATGGAAAGGGAATGGTATGTGAAAAGAAATGGAATGGAATTGAATGGAGTGGAATGGAATGTGGAATGGAATGTGGAACGGAAAGTAGAATCGAATGGAATGGATTGTGGAATGGAATGGAATGGAACGTGGAATGGAAAGGAACCTGTAATGGAATGGAATGAAAGGTGGAATGGAATGGAATGGAATGTGGAAAGGAATTGAATAGAATGGAACGGAATATGAAATGGAATGCAATGGAAAAGAATGTAGAGTGGATTGGCATGGAAAGCAAAGGAATTTGTACTGGAACGGAATGTGGAATGGAATGGAATGCAAAGTGGAATGGAATGGAATGGAATGTGGAATGGAAATTGAAATGGAAAGGAATGTGGAATGGAACGTGGAATGGAATGGAAAGGAATGGAATGGAATTTGGAATGGAATGGAATGTAATCTGGAATAGAATGGAATGGAATGCAATGCGAAATGGAATGCAATTGAAAGTGGAATTGAATGGAATTAAATATGGAATGGAATGGAAAGGAATGGAATGTGGAATGGAATGGAATGGAATATGGAATGGAATGTGGAATTGAATGCGGAATGGAATGTGGAATGAAATGGAATGGAAAGTCAAATGGAATGGAATGTGGGATATGGAATAAAATGGAATAAGGAATGGAATGGAATGAAAAGTGGAATGCAAAGGAAAGGATTGGAATATGGAATGGAATGACAAACTAAATGGAATGGAATGATGAACGGAATGGAATGGAAAGTGGAATGGAAAGGAGTGGAATGTGTAATGCAATTTGAAATGGATTGGAATGGAATGCAAGGTGGAATGGAATGGAATGGAATGTGGAAAGGAGTGGAATGGAATCTGGATGGCAACGAGGAATGGAATGGAATGGGATGTGGAATGGATTGTGGAATTGAATGGAATGGAATGGAATGGAACGTGGAATGGAATTGTATGGAATATGGAATGGAATGGAATGGAAAGCTGTGACAAATGGAATGGAATGGAATGTGGAATGCAATGGAATGGAATGGAATGTGAAAAGAAATGGAATTGAGTGTGAAATTGAATGGAACGGAATCTGGAAAGGAATGGAATGGAATGTGGAATGGAACGTGCAATGCAATGGAATGGAATGTGAAAAGGAATGTGGAATGGATTGGAATGGAATGTGGAATGGAATGGAACGTGGAATGTGGAATAGAAAGGAATGTGGAATGGAATTGAATGGAATATGGAATGCAATGGAAAGGAATGGAATGTGGAATGGAATGGAATGGAATAGAACGTGGAATGGAATGGAATTTGGAATTTGGAATGGAATGGAAAGTGGAATGGACTGGAATGGAATTTGGAATGTAATGGAAAGCAATGGAATGTGGAATTGAATGGAATGGAAAGTGAAATAGAATGTGGAATGCAAAGGAATGGAATGTGGAATGGAATGAGGACTGGAATGGAATGGAATGGAATTGAATTTGGAATGGAATGGAATAGAAGTAGGAATGGAATGTGGAATGAAATGTGAAATGGAATGGAATGGAGTGCAATGGGAAATGGAATGGAATGATATGGGGAATAGAACGGAAAGCAGTGCAATGGGAAATTTATTGGAATGGAATGTGGAATGGAATTGAATGGAATTTGGAATGGAATTGAACATTAAATGGAGTGCAATGGAACTTGGAATGGAATGTGGAATGCAATGGAATGGAATGGAATGTGAATAAGGATGGAATTGAATGGAAATTGGAATAGAATGGAATGGAATGGAATGGAATGTGGAATTGAATGTGGAATTCAAAGGAATGGAATGTGGAATGGAATGGAATGTGGAATGTGGAATGGAATGGAATGTGGAATGTGGAATGGAATGGAATGTGGAATGGTATGGAATGGAATGGAATGTGGAATGCAATGGAATGCAATGGAATATGGAATGGAAAGTAATGGAAGGCGGAATGGAATGGAATGTGAAACGGAACGTGGAATGGAATGGAATGGAATGTGGAATGGAATGCAATGGAATGTAACGTGGAATGGAAAGTGTAATGGAATCGAATGGAATGTAATGTGGAATGGAATGTAGAATGGCACGTGGAATGGAATCGAATGAAATGGAATGCAGAAAGAATTCTGGAATCAAACGTGAAATGGAATGGAATAGAATGTGAAATTGATTGGAATGGAATGTGGAATTGAGTGGAATGAATTTTGTAATCAAATGGATTGGAACGCAAAATGGAATGTGGAAAGTTTTCGAATGGAATTTGGAACGGAATGTGTAATGGAATGTAATAGAATGGAATGTGAAATGGAATGTGGAATGGAATGTGGAATGGAATGGAATGGAATTCAATTGAATGTGCAATGGAAAGGAAGGAGGAATGAAATGGAAAGGAATGTGAAATGGAGACTGAGTGGAATGTGGAATTGAATGTGGATGGGAATGGAGTGTTGAATGAAAAGGAATGGAATATGGAATGGAATGGAATATGGATATGTAATGGAATGGAAAGGAACATGGAGTGGACGGGATGGAATGTGTAATGGAATGTAATGGAATGTGGAATGGAATGTGGAAAAAATGCAATGGAACATGGAATTAAATTGAACGTGGAATGGAGAGAAATGGAAAGTGAAATGGAACTTGGAATGAAATGGAAGGGAATGTGGAATGCAAGGGAATGAGGAATTGAATGTGGAATGGAATGGATTGGAATGTGGAATGCAATGGAATGGAATGGAATGTGGAATGGAATGGAATGGAATGTGGAATGGAATGTGGAATAGAATTTAATGGAAAGTGGAATAGAAAGTGGAAAGGAATGGAATAGAATGGAATGGAATGTGGAATGTAATGGCCTAGAATGGAATGGAATTTGGAATAGAATTTGATGGAATCTGGAATGGAATGGAATGGAATATGGAGTGGAATAGAGGGGAATGTGGAATGGATTATGGAATGGAATGGAATGTGAACTAGAATGGATTGGAAAGTGGAATGGAATGTGGAATGGAATTGAATTGGATATGAATTTGAATGGAATGCAATGTGTAATGGAATAGAAAGGAATGTGGAACGGAATGTGAAATGAAATGGAATGGAATGTGAAATGGAATGGAATGGAATGTGGAATGGAATGGAATGGAATGTGGAATGGAATGGAATGGAATGTGGAATGCAACGGAAATGAACGGAATGTGGAATGGAATGGAATGGAATGGAATGGAATGGAATGGAATGTGCAATGGAATGGAATGGGGAATGTGGAATAGAATGGAATGTGGCATGGAAAGGAATGGAATGTGGAATGCAATGGAATGGAAAGTGTTAAGTAATGGAATGGAATGTAGAATGGAGTGTTGAATGCAATGGAAAGGAATGGAATGTGGAAAGGAATGGAATGGAATGTGGAATGGAATGGAGTGAAATGCGGAATGGAATGTGGAAAGATATGTGGAATGGAACGTGGAATGGAATGGAATGGAATGTGGAATTGAAAGAGGAATGTTATGGAATGGAATTTGGAATGGAATGGAATGAGGAGTTTAATGGAATGGAATGGAAAGGCATGTGGAATGGAAAGTAATGGAATGTAATGGAAAGTGGAACGGAATGTGGAATGGAATGTAATGTAATGTGCTGTTGAATGTTGAATGGAATGCAGAACGTAATGGAATGTGGAATGGAATGGAATTGAATGTTGAATGGAATATAATGGAATGTGGAATGGAATGGAAAGAGGAATGAAATGGAATGGAATGGAAGGGAATGGAATGTGGAATGGAATGTGGAATGGAATGTGGAGTGGGATCTGCAATGGAATGTGGAAAGGAATGGAATGGAATGTGGAATGAAATGTGGAATGGAATGTGGAATGAAATGTGGTTTGGAATGTGGAAAAGAATGTGGAATGGAACGTTAAATGGAATGTGGAATGGAATGAAAGGGAATGTGGAATGGAATATGGAATGGAACGGAATTAATGTGGAATGGAATGTCCAATGGAATGTGGAAAGGAAACTGGAACGGAAAGGAATGGCATGTGTAATGGTACGTGGAATGGAATGGAATGGAATGTGGAGCGGATCGTGGAATGGAACGTGGAACACAACGTGCAATGGATTGTGGAATGGAATGGAATGGAAGTGGAATGGAGTGGAAAGAAATGTGGAATGAAATGTGGAATGGAATGTGGAATGGAACGGAATGGAATGTGGAATGGAATGTGGAGTGAGGAGTGGAGTCGAATGTGGAATGGAACGGAATATAAAGTGGAATGGAATTTGTAATGAAATATTGGAATGGAAAATGAATTGGAATGGAATGGTGTCTGGAATCCAATGTGGCATCGAAAGTGGAATGAAATGGGTTGGAATGTGGAACGGAGTGTGGTATGGAATGGAATGGAAAGTGGAATGGAAAGTTTAGTTGAACGTGCATTGGAACGTGGAATGGAATATGAAATGGAATGGAATATGGAATGGAATGGAATGGAATGTGTAATGGAATGTGAAATGAAATGTGGAATGGAATGTTGAATGGAATGGAATGGAAAGTGGAATGAAATGTCGAATGGAATGTGAAAGAGAACAAGGAATGCAATGTGGAAGAGAATGTGGAAGGGAACATGGAATGCAATGTGGAAGAGAATGTGGAATAGAATGTGGAACGGAATGTGGAATGGAAAGGAATGGAATGGAAAGTGGAATGGAAAGAATGGAATGTGGAACAGAAGGTGGAATGGAACGTGGAATGGAATGTGGAACGTAATGTGGAATGGGAAGGAATGGAATGTGGAATTGAATGGAAAGGAATATGGAATGGAATGGAAGGAAAAGTGGAATGGAAAGAATGGAATTGAATTTGGACTGGAACGGAATGGAATGGAATTCTATGTGGAATGGGAAGGAATGGAATGGAATGTGGAAAGGATAGGAATGGAATGTGGAATGGAATATGGAATGGAATGTGGAATGGTATGTGGAACTGAATGCAAAGGAATGTGGAATGGAATGGAATGGAAGGTGCAATGGAATGCAGCTGAATATAATCTGGACTGGAACGGAAAGGAATGGATCAGAATGTGGATTGAAATGGAATGGAATGTGGAATGGAATGTGGAATGGAATAGAATGGAATGGAATGGAATATCGAATGAAATGGAATGCAAAGTGTAAGGAATGGAATGGAATGTGGAATGGACAGTGGAATGGAATGGAATGTGTAATGGAATGTGGAATGGAATGAAATGTGGAAGGGAAGGTAGAAGGGAATGTGGAATGGAATGGAATAGAATGTGGAAAGGAATGTAGAATGAAACGGAATGGAATGAGGAATGCAAAGGGTAATGGAATGGAATGGAATGTGGAATGGAATGGAATGGAATGGAATGGAATGGAATGTGGAATGGACTGGAATGGAATGGAATGTGGAATGGAGTGGAATGGAATGGAATGGAATGGAATGGAATGTGGAATGGAATGGAATGGAATGGAATGTGGAATGGAATGGAATGGAATGGAATGTGGAATGGAATGGAAAGGAATGGAATGGAATGTGGAATGGAATGTGGAATAGAATATGGAATGGAATCGAATGGAATGTGGAATGGAAAGGAATGGTATTTGGAATGGAATGGAAGTGAATGTGGAATGGAATGGAACGTGAAATGGAATGGAATGGAATGTGGAATGTGAAATGGAATGTGGAATGGAATGTGAAAAAGAATGTGGAATGGAATGTGATATGGAATGTGCAATGCATTGTGAAATGGAATGGGGAATAGAAAGCGGAATGGAGTGAAAGTGAATGTGGAATGGAACGGAATGGAAAGTGGAATTTAACGGAATGGAATGTGGAATGGAACATGGAATGGAATGGAATGGAATGTGGAATTGAATGGAATGGAATGATGGATGGAATGGAATGGAATATGGAATGGAATGGAATTGAATGTGGAATGGATCATGGAATGGAACATGGAATGGAACGTGGAATGGAATGTGTAATGGAATGGAATGGAATGTGCTGTGGAAGGGAATCAAATGCGAAATGGAAAGTGGAAAGGAATGTAAAATGGAATGGACTGGAAACTGGAATGGAATGGAGTGGAACGTGGAATGGAATTGAACGGCACGTGGAGTGGAATGGAATGGAAGTGAATGTGGAATAGAATGGAATTTAATATGGAATGGAATGGAATGTGGAATTGATAGGAATGGAATGTGGAATGGATTGGAATGAAATGTGGAATGGAATGGGATGGAAAGTGGAATGTGGAATGGAATGGAATGAAATGTGGTGTTGAATGTGGAATGGAACGTGGAATAGAATGGAACGTGGAATGGAATGGAATGAAATGTGGAATGGAATGGAATGGAATGTGGAATTTAATAGAAAGCTATGATGTGGAATGTGGAGTGGAATGGAATGGAATGTGGAAAGGAATGTGGAAAGGAATGGAATGGAACGTGGAACGGAATTGGAATGGAATGTGTAATCGAACGTGCAATGGAACGTGGAATGGAATGTAGAAAGGAATGAGTAAAGAATGGAATGCAATGCGGAATGGAATGGAATGGAATGAAATGGAATGTAGAAATAAATGGAATGGAATGTTGAATGGAATGTTGAATGGAGTGGGATGGAATGTGGAATGCAATGCAATGGAATGGAATAGAATGGGGAATGGAATGGAATTGTATGGAATGTGGAATGGAATGTAATGGAATGTGAAATTTAAAGTGGAATGGAATGTAATGGAATGTGGAAAGGAATGCTGAATGGAATGTGGAGTGGTATGTAAAGGAATGTGGAATGGACGGTGGAATTGAGTCTATTGGAATGAGTAATGGAATGTGCAATTGTATGGGATGGATAGTGTATTTTAATGTGAAAAGGAAAGGAATGAAACGTGGATTGGAATGTGGAATTGAATGGGCTGGTACGTGGAAAGGAAAGGGTAATGAAGTGTGGATTGTAATGGAATGGAATGGAATGGAAGGTGTAATGGAATGTTGAATGGAATGGGATGCAACCTGGAATAGAATGGAATGGAATGGAATAGAATGGTATGGCATGTGGAATGGAAGGGAATGGAATGTGGAATGGAATGTGGAAAGGAATGGGATGCAATGTGGAATGGAATCTGCAATGGAATGAAATGGAATGAGGAATGGAAGGAAATGGAATGGAATATGTAATGGAATGGAATGGAATGGAATGTGGAATGCAATGGAATGGAATGCAATGGAATGGAATGGAATGCAATGGAATAGAATGGGGAGTGGAATGGAATGGAATGGAATGTGGAATGGAATGGAATGTAATGTGGAATGGAATGTGGAATGGAATGGAATAAAATGTGGAAAGGAATCTGAAATGGAATGGAATGGGATGTGGAATGGAATGGAATGGAACTTTGAATGAAATGTGGCATAGAATGTGGAATGTAATGTGGAATTGATTGTAATGGAACGTGGAATGGAATGTGGAAAGGAACGTGGAATGGAATGTGTAAGGGAACGTGGAATGGAATAGAAGGGAACGTGGAATGGAATGTGGAATTAAATGTGTAATGGAATGAGGAATGGAATGGAAAGGAAATTGGAATGGAACGGAATGGAATTGTATGGAATGTGGAATGGAATGGAATGGAATTGAATGTGGAATGGAATATGTAATGGAATTTGGAATGGAATGGAATGTGGAATGGACTGGAATGGTATGTGGAATTGAATGTGGATTGGAATGTGGAACTGAATTGAATGGAAAGTGGAATGGAAAGGAATGGAATGTGGAATGGAATGCAATGGAATGTGGAATGAAATTGTACATGAAATGGAATGGTATGGAATGTGAAATGCGATATGGAATGTGGAAAGGAATGGAAATGGAATGTGGAAAGGAATGAGGAATGGAATGCGACATGGAATGGGGAATGGAATGTGAAATGGAATGTGTAATGGAATATGGAATGGAATGAAATGGAGCGTGGAATGGAATGGAATGGAATGTGCAAAGGAATGGAATGGAATGTAGAATGGAATGGATTGGAATGTTGAATGGTATGGAATGGAATGTGGAATAAAATGTGGAATGCAATGGAATGGAATGTGGAATGGAGTGGAATGGAATAGAAAGGAATATGGAATGGAATGGAATTTAATTTAAAGTGAAATGAAATGTGGAATGGAATGGAATGGAACATGGAACGGAACGTGGAATGGAACATGTATTGGAAAATGTAATGGAACGTGGAATGGGAAGTGGAAAGGATTGAGTAATGGAGTGGAATGGAATGTGGAGTGGAATGTGGAATGGAATGCAGAGTGGAATGTGGAATAGAATCTGGAATGGAATGTTGAATGGAATTGAATGGAAAGTGGAATAGAATGGAATGGAATGGAATGAGGAATTTAATGGAATGGAAAGTGGAATTGAATGGAACCGAATGTGGAATGGAATGGAATCTCAAATGGAATGGAATGGAACGTGGAATGGAATAGAATGGAATAGAATTTGCACTGAAATGGAATGGAATGGAACGGAAGGTAGAATGGAATGGAATGGAATATAATGTGGAATGAAATGTGGAATGGAAGGGAATGGATTGTGGAATGGAGTGGAAAGAAATTTGGAATAGAATATGGAATGGATTGTGGAATTCTATGTGGAATGGAAAGGAATGGAATGTGAAATGGAATGAAATGCGGAATCGAAGGTGGAATTGAATGGAATGGAATGTGAAATGGAACGGAACGGGATGTGGAATGGAATGTGGAATGGAATGGCCTGGAATGTGGAAAGGAATGGAGTGGAATATGGAATGTGATATGGGATAGAATGGAAAGGAATGTGGTGTGGAACGTGGAATGGAACGTGGAATAGAATGGAAAGTGGAATGGAATGGAATGTGGCATGCAATGGAATGGAATGGAATGGAATGTGGAATGGAATGGATTGGAATAGGGAATGGATTGAGAAATGGAATGGAATGGAATGGAATGTGGAACTGAATGGAAAGAAATGTTGAATTAAATGGAAAGGAATATAATGTGGAATGGAATGGAATGAAATGTGGAATGGAATGTGAAATGAAATGCAGTGGAAATGAATGTGCAATGGAATGGAATGTGGAATGGAATGGAATGGAATTTGGAATTCAATGGAATGGAATGCAATGTGGAATGCAATGTAGAAGCTGTTGGAATGGAATGTGGAACGCAATGGAACAGAATGTGGAATGGAATGGAATGGAATGTGGAATGCAATTGAATGGAATGAAAA
The DNA here is from genome assembly GCF_028885625.2 of Pongo pygmaeus. Classification (NCBI taxonomy): domain Eukaryota; kingdom Metazoa; phylum Chordata; class Mammalia; order Primates; family Hominidae; genus Pongo; species Pongo pygmaeus. The sequence continues at coordinate 7,976,549 of NC_072386.2, read as the reverse complement.
GGAATGTGGAATGGAATTGAATGGAATGTGGAATGGAATGTAGGATGGAATGGAAAGGTAAGTGAATGGAATAGAATGGAATGTGGAATAGAATGTGGAATGGAATATGATGGAATGTGGAAAGGAATATGGAATGGAATGTGGAAAGGAGTGAATGTGGAATGGAATGTGGAATGGAACATGGAATGGAAAGTTGAATGAAATGTGTAATGGAACGGAATGCTATGTGGAAAGGAATGCGGAACGGAATGGCATGGATTGTGGAATGGAATGAAATGGAATTTGCAATGTAATGTAAAATGAAATGGAATGGAATGTGGTGTGGAATGTGGAAAGGAACTTGAAATGGAACATTGAACAAAATGTAACTTGTAATGGAATGCAAAGGAAAGAAATGTGAAATGGAATGTGGAATGGAATGTGGGATGGAATGGGGAATGGAATGTGGAATGGAATTGAATAGAAACTGGAATTCAATGGAACAGAATGGAATGTGGAATCGAATGGAATGCAATGGCATGGAATACAATGTGGAATGGAATGGAATGTAACGTGGAATGGAATACGGAATTGAATGTGATAGAATATAGAATGGAATGTGATGCAATGTGGAATGTAATGTGGAAAAGAATGGAACGGAATGTGGAATGGAATGGAATGTATTTTGGAGTGGAAGGGAATAGAATGTGGAATGGAATATGGAATGTAATGGAATGTAATGCAATGGAATATGGCATAGAATGGAAAGGAATGGTATGGAAAGTGGAATGGAATGCAATGGAATATGGAATGTTATTCGGAATGGAATGGAATGGAAAATAGAATGGAACGTGGAATGGAAAGTGTAATGGAACGTGCAGTGGAAGGTGGAATGGAAGGTGTAATGGAATGAGTAATGGATTGGAGTGGAATATGGAAAGGAAGGGAAAGGAATGCGGAATGGAATGTGGAATGGAATGTGGAAAGGAATGTGGAAAGGAAAGGACTGGAACATGGAAAGGAATGGAATGGAAATTGGAATGGAATGGAATGGAATGGAATGAGGAATGGAATGGAAGGGAACGTGGGATGGAATGGAATGGAGTGTGGAATAGAATGGAACTGAGGGCAGAATGGAAAGAATGGAATGTGGAATGGAATGGAATGGAATGGAATGTGAACTGAAATGGAATGCAACGGAACGGAATGTGGAATGGAATGGAATGCGGAATGGAATGTGGAATGCAATGGAATGGATTGTGGGATAGAATGGATTGGAATGTGGAAAGGAGTGGAATGGAATGGTATGGAATGCGGAATGGAACGGAATGGAATAGTACGGAATGTGGAATGCAATGGAATAGAATGTGGAATGGAATGGAATGGAACGTGGAATGGAATGTGGAATGGTTCGTGTAAAGGAACGCGCAATGGAACATGGAATGTAACATGCAATGGAATGAGTAATGGAATGGAATGTGGAATGGAAGGGAAACGAATGTGGAATGGAATATGGAATGGAATGTGGATTGGAAAGTGGAATGCAATGGAAAGGTAGGTGGAAAGGAATGGAATGGAAACTTGAATGGAATGGAATGGAATGTGGAATGGAAGAGACTGGAATGAGGGATGGAATGTGGAATGGAATATGGAGTGAAACGTGGAACGGAATAGAATGGAATGTGGAATGGAATGGAATGGAACGTAGAATGGAATAGAATGGAATTTGGAAAGCAATGGAATGGAATGGAATGTGGAAGGGAAAGGAATGAAATATGGAATTGAATGGAATAGAATTACGAATTGAATGGAATGGAGTGGAATGTGTAATGGAATGGAATGGAATGTGGAATGGAATGGAATGGAATGTGGAACTGAATGGAATTCAATGTTTAATTGAATAAAATGGATCACGGAATGGAATGTGTAAAGGAATGGAATGGAATGTGGAATGGAAGGGAATGGAATGTGGAATGGAAAGTGGAATTGAATGGAATGGAATAGAATGGAATGAGGAATGGATTGGAATGGAATATGGAATGGAATGGAATGTGGAATGGAATGTGGAATTGAATTGAATGGAATGTATAATGGAATGGAATGGAATGTGGAATGGAATGGAACGTTAAATGGAATGGAATTGAATGTGGAATGTGAAATGGAATGTGGAATTCAATGTGAAATGGAATGTGGAATGGATTGTGGAATGGAATGTGAAATGGAAAGTGGAATGAAATGTGGAATGGAATGAAATGAAACGTGGAATGGAAGGGAATGGAACGTAGAATGGAATGCAAGGAACGAGGAATGTAACGTGGAATGGAATGGAATGGAATGTGGAATGGAATGGAATGGAATGTGGGATGGAAAGGAATGGATTGTGGAAAGGAATGGAATAGATTGTGGAATGAAATGTGGAATGGAATGGAACGGAATGTGGAATGGAATGGAATGGTATGGAATGTGGAATTGAATGGAATGGAATGTGGAATGGAATGGAATGGAACGTGGAATGGAAAGTAGAAGGGAAAGTGGAATGGAACGTGCAAAGGAACTTGGAATGGAATGTGGAATGGAATGAGTTATAGAATGGAATGGAGAGTGGAAAGGAAGGGAATGGAATGAGGAATCTAATGTGGAATGGAAAGTGGAATGGAAAGTAGAATGCAATTTCATGGAACGTGGAATGGAGAGGAATGGAATGTGGAAGGGAATGGAATGGAGTGTGGAATGTAAGAGAATGGAATGCCGAATGGGATGTGGAATGGAATATGGAATGGAAAGTGGAACAAAATGGAAAGGAAAGTGGAATGGAATAGACTGGAACATGGAATGGAATGGAATGGAATGTGGAATGGAATGGAATGGAATGTGGAATGGAATGCAATGGATCGTGGAATAGAATGTGGAGTGGAATGTGGAATGGAATCTGTAATGGAATGTGGAATGGAATGTGAAATGGAATGGAAGGAATGTGAAATGGAATGGAACGGAATGTGGAAAGGAATGTGGAATAGAATGCAAAGGAACGTGGCATCGAATGTGGAATGGAATGGAATGGGATGTGGAAAGGAATGTGGAATGGAATGGAATGTGGAATGGACTGTGGAATGGAAAGTGTAAAGGATAGTGGAATAGAATAGAATGGAATGGAATGGAATGGAATGGAATGGAATATGGAATGGAATGGAATGGAATGTGGAATGGAAAGGAATATGGAATAGAATGAAATGGAATAGAATGGATTGGAATGTGGAATGCAAAATTGAATGGAATCTGGAACGGAAAGTGTCATGGAATGGAATGTAAATGAATGGAAATTGGAATGGAACAGAATGGAATGTGGAATGGAATGTGGAAAGGAATGGAATGGAATGGACTGTGGAATGCTATGGAATGGAATGGAATGGAATGTGGAATGAAATGTGGAATGGAATGTGCAATGGAATGCAATGTAATGAAATGGAATGTGGAATGGAATCTGGAACGGAATGTGCAATGGAATGTGGAATGGAATGGAATGGAATGTGGAATGAAATGTGCAATGGAATGTGGAATGTAATGTGGAAAGGAATGGAATGCAAAGTGTAATGGAATGGAATTTGATGTGGAATGTAACGTGGAAGTGAATGGAATGGAATGCAATTGAATGTGGAATGGAACGCCGAATGCAATGGAATGGAATGTGGAATGGAATGTGGAGTGGAATGCAATGGAATGGAATGTGGAATGTAATGGAATGGAATGTGGAATGGAATGGAATGGAATGTGGTTTGGAATGGAATGGAAAGTGGAATGGAATGGAATGGGATGTGTAATTGAATGTGGAATGGAATGAGGAATGGAACATGGAATGGACTGTAATGAGTCGAGGAATAGAACATGGACTGGAAAGTGGAATGCATCGTGGAATGAAAGGATTGGAATGTGGAATGGAATGGAAGGTGGAATGGAATGGAAGGTGAAATGGAATGGAACGTGGAATGGAATAGAATGGAACGTGGAATAGAATGGAATGGAAAGTGGAGGGGAATGGAATGGAAAGTGGAATGGAATGGAAGGTGGAAAGGAGTGGAATGGAACGTGGAATGGAATTTGGAATGGAATGGAATGCAAACTGGAATGGAATACAGCGTGGAATTCAATGCGGAATGGAATGTGGAAGGGAATGTGGAATGGAATGAAATGGAATTTGGAATGGAATGTAGAACAGAATGGAATGGAGTGAAATGGAATGGATTGTGGAATAGATTGTGGAATGGAACATGGAATGGAATTGAGTTGGTCGTGGAATGGTATGGAAAGTGGAATGGAATGGAATGAAACGCGGAATGGAAAGGAATGGAATGAAGAATTTATTGCAATGGAATGTGGAATGGAATGGAAAGGAAAGTGGAATAGAGAGGAAAGTGCAATGGAGTGGAATGGAAATTGGAATGGAATGTGGAATGGAATGGAACAGAATGGAATGCAAAGTGGGATGGAATGGAAAGTGGAATGGAATGTGGAATGGAATGGAATGGAATGTGGAATGGAATGTGGAATGGAAAATAATGGAATGTGGAATGGAAGGGAATGTGGACTGGAATGGAATGGAATGTGGAATGGAACGTGAAATGGAATGGAATGAGAAGGAATGGAATGTGCAATGGAATGTGGAATGGAACGTGGAATGGAATGGAATGGAATTGAGAATGTATAATGGAATGGAATGTGGAATGTGGAAGAGAATGGAATGTGGAATGGAATGGAAAGGAATGTGGAATGCAAAGGAAGGGAACGGAATGTGGAAGAGAATGTAATGTGGAAAGGAATGGAAAGGAATGTGGAATGCAATGGAAGGGAATGGAATGTGGAATGCAATGGAATGGAATGGAATGTGTATTGGAATGTGAAATGGAAAGGATTGGAATGGAATGGAATTTGGAATGGAATGGAATGGAATGTGTAATGGAATGGAATTGAGAGCAATGTGAAATGGAAAAGAATGGAATGTGGAAAGGAATGGAATGGAGTGCAATGTGAAATGGAATGGAATGGAAAGTGGAATGCAATGGAATGAAGTTTGGAATGGAATGGAATGGAATGCGGAATGAAATGGAATGGAAAGCAATGTGAAATGGAATGGAATGGAATGAGGAATGGAATGGAATGGAATGTGGAATGGAATGGAAAGGAATGTGGAATGAAATGCGGAATGGAATGGAATGTAATATTGAATGAAATGCAATGGAATGGAATTTAGAATTTAATTAAGAATGGAATGGAATGGAATGTAGAATGGAATGGAATGGAATGTATAATGGAATGGATTGGAATTTGTAATGCAATGGATTTGAATTGAATGTGGAATGGAAGGTAATGCAATTTGGAATGGAATTGGATGGAATGTGGAATGGAATGGAATGCAAAGGAATGTGGAATAGAAGGGAATGGAATGTGAAATGAAACACAATGGAATGTGGAATGGAATGTAATGGAAAGTGGAATGGAAGGGAATAGTATGTGGAATGAAATGGAATGAAATGCGATATGGAATGCACTGGAATATGGAATGGAATGCCATGGAAAGTGCAATGAAATGGAATGGAACGGAATGGAATATGGAATGGAATTGAAAGTAATGCAATGTGGAATAAAGTGGAATGCAATTTGGAATCCTATGTAATGGAATGCGAGATGGAACGTGGAAATTTTGGAATGGAATTTTGAATGGAATGTGTAACGCAGTGGAATGGAATGAGAAATGGAATGTGGAATGGAATATGGAATGGAATGTGGAATGGAAAATGGAATGGAATGGAATGGAATTGAATGGAATGCGGAATGAAATGGAGTGGAATATGGAATGGAATGGAATGCAGTGTGGGGTGGAATGGAATGGAATGTGGAATGTAATGGAATCGAATGTGGAATGCAATGTAATGGATTATGGAATGGAATGGAATGGAATGGAATGGAATGTCGAATGGAATGGAATGGAATGAGGAGTGGAAGGTAATGTAATGGAATTGAATGTGAAATGGAATGGAATGGAATGGAATGGAATGGAATGGAATGTTTAACGGAAGGGAATGGAATGTGGAACGGAATGAAATGGGAAGTGGAATGGAATGGAATGGAATGTCGAATGGAATATAAAGGAATATGGAATGGAATGGAATGGAGTGTGGAACGGAATGGAATGGAATGTTGAATGGAATGGAATGGAACGTGGAAGGGAATGTGGAATGTAACGTTGAATGGAATGGAATGTCGAATGGATTGTGGAATGGAATGGAATTGAATGTGGAATGGAAAGTGGAATGGAATGGATTGGAAAGTGGAATGGCATGTGGAATGGAATGGAATGGAAAGAGCAATTGAATGTGGAATGGAATGGAATGGAATGTGGAATGGAATAGTAATGGAAAGTGGAATGGAACGTGGAATGGAATGGAATGTGGAATGGAAAGTGGAATGGAATGTGGAATGGAATGTGGAATGGAATGGAATGCAATGGAATGGAGTGTGGAATTGAATGGAATGCAATGAAATGTAAAATGGAATTGAATGGAATGTGGAATGGAAGGGAATTGAATGGAATGGAAACTGGAATGGAATGGACTAGAACATAGATTGGAATGTGGAATGGAATGGAATGAAATGTGGAAAGGAATGTGGAAATTAATGGCATGTCATGTGGAATGGAATGCCATGGAAAGTGGAATGGAATGGAATGGAATGAATTTGAGAATGGAATGCAAAGGAGTGGATTGTTGAATGGAATGGAATATAAAGTGTAATGGAATGGAATGGAATGTTTAATGGAATTGAATGGAATGTGAAATGCAATGGAATGCAAAGGATTCTGGAATAGAAAGAAATGGAATGGATTGAGGAATGGAATGGAATGGAATGGAATGGAATGGAATGGAATGGAATGAAATTTGGAATGGAATCTGCAATGGAATGTGGAATGGAATGGAATGTTGAATGGCATGGAATATAATGGAATGGTATTTGAAATGGAACGCGGAATGGAATGTGTAATGAAACGGAATGGAAAGGAATGGTATTTGGAATGGTATGGAATGGAATGCAATGGAATGAAATGTGGAATGGAATGGAATGGAATGTAGAATGGAGCACAATGGCATGGGGAATGGTATGTGGAATGGAATGGAGTGGAATATGGAATGGATAGTTGAATGGAATGGAGTGGATTGTGGATTGGAATTTTGTGGAATGTGGAATTGAATGTGGAATGGAATGCAATGTGGAATGGAATTTGGAATGGATTGGAATGGAATGTGGATAGGAATTTAAGGGAATGGAATGTGGAATGGACGGGAATGGAATGTGGAAATGAATGGAATAGAATAGAATGTGGAATGGAATGTGAAATGGAATGGAATGGAATGTGGAATGGAATGAATTGAAATGTGGAATGGAATGAAAATGAATGTGGAATGCAATGTGGAATGGAATGGAATGAAATGTGGGAAGAAATGAGGAATTGAATGGAATGGAATGCGGAATGGAATGGAATGAAATGTAGAATGGAACGGAATGTAATGGAAGGTGGAATGGAATATGGAATGGAATGGAATGGAATGTGGAATGGAATGAAATGGAATATTGAATGGAATAGAATGTGGAATGAAATGGAATGCAATGGAATGTGGAATGGAATTGAACGGAATGTGGCATGGAATGGAATGGAATGCAATATGGAATGGAATGGAATGGAATGGAATGAAAGGTGGAATGGAACGGAATGGAATGTGGAATGGAATGGAATGGAATGTGGAATGGAATGTGGAATGGAATGTGGAATGGAATGTGGAATGGAATTGAATGGAATGTGGAATGGAATGGAATGGAATGGAATGAAATCTGCAATGGAACGATGAATGGAATGGAATGGAATGTGGAATGGAATGGAATGGAATGGAATGAAAGGTGGAATGGAACGGAATGGAATGTGTAATGGAATGGAATGGAATGTGGAATGGAATGTGGAATGGAATGTGGAATGGAATGGAATGAAATCTGCAATGGAACGTAGAATGGAATGAAATGGAATGTGGAATGAAATGGAATAGAATTTCGAATTGAATTCACTGGAATGTAATGTGGAATGCATTGGAATGGAATGTGGAATGAAACGGGGAATGGAATGGAAAGGAAAGTGGAATGGAACGTGGAATGGAATGTGTAATGGAAAGGAATTTGAAATGGAATGGAATGGAATGAGGAATGTTATATGGAATAGAATGGAATGGAGTGAAATGGAATTTGGAATGTAATGAAGTGGAATGGAGTGTGGAATGGAATTGAATGGAAAGGAATGGAATGTGGAATGGAGTGAAATGGAATCTGGTAAGTAATGGAATGGAATGGAATGTGGATTGGAATCGAATGGAATGGAATGCAATGTGAAATGGCATGTAACGAAATGTGAAATGGAATGCAATTGAATGTGGAATGAAATGGAATGAAATATGGAATGGAATGCGAAATTGAATGGAAAGGGATTGAATGTGAACTAGAATGGAATGGAATGGAATGTGGAATGGAATGGAATAGAATGGGGAATGGAACTTCGAAAGGAACCTAGAATGGAATGGAATGGAAGGTGGAATGGAATGGAATGGAAGTTGGAATGGAATGGAATGGAATGGAATGGAATGCAATGTGGACAGGAATGTGGAATGGAATGGAACGGAACGAGGAATGGAATGTGGAATGGAATGTGGAATGGATTGTGGAATGGAATGGAATGGAATGTGGAGTGGAATGGAATGGAGTGCAATGTGCAAAGTCATGGAATGGAATGAGGAATGGAATGTGGAGTGGAATGAATTGGAATGTGGAGTGGAATGTGGAATGGAATCTGGAATGGAATGGAGTGGAATGTGGAAGGCAAAGGAAGGGAGTGGAATGTGGAATGAAATGGAATGTGTAATGGAATGTGTAATGGAATGAAATGGAATGTGGAATGGAATATGGAACGGAATGGAACATAACGTGGAATGGAAGGTGGAAACGAATGTGGAATGGAAAGTGGAATGGAATGGGATAGAAAGTGGAAACGAATGGAATGGAATGTGGAATCGTACGTGGAATGGAAAGTGGAATGGAATGGAATGGAATGTGTAATGGAATGAAATGGAAAGCAATGGAATGCAATGTGGAATTTAATGGAATACAATGTGGAAAGTAAAGGAATGGAATTTCTAATGGAATGAGGAATGTAATGGAATGGAATGTGGAATGGAATGTGGAATGGAAAGTGGAATGGAATGGAATGGAATGGAAAGGAATGGAATGGAATGCAATGTGGAATGGAATGTGGAATGGAATGGAATGGAAGGTGGAATGGAACGTGGAATGGAATGTGGAATGCAGTGTGGAATGGAGTGGAATGGAATGTGGAGTGTAATGGAATGGAGTGCAAAGTGCAATGGCATGGAATGGAATGAGGAATGGAATGTGGAATGGAATGAATTGGAATGTGGAGTGGAATGTGGAATGGAATCTGGAAAGGAATGGAGTGGAATGTGGAAAGGAAAGAATGGAGTGGAATGAGGAAAGGAATGGAATGGAATGTGGAATAGAATGTGCAATGGAATGAAATGGATTGTTGAATGGAATGTTCATTGGAAAGAAATGGAATATGGAACGGAATGGAATATAACGTGGAATGGAAGGTGGAAACGAATGTGGAATGGAAAGTGGAATGGAATGGGAAGGAAAGTGGAAAGGAATGGAATGGAATGTGGAATCGAATGTGGAATGGAAAGTGGAATCGAATGTGGAATGGAAAGTGGAATGGAATGGAATGGAAAGTGGAAAGGAATGGAATGGAATGTGGAATGGAACGTGGAATGGAATAGAATGCAATGTGGAATGCAACGGAATGGAGTGTTTAATGGAATGGAATGGAATGTGGAATGGAATTTAATGGAATTCAATGGAATGTTGAATGGAAAGGAATGGAATGTGAAATGGAATGTTTAATGGAAGGTGGAAAGGAACGAATTGGAATGTGGAATGGAATGTCAAATGGAATGGCGTGGAATCAGAAATGTTATGGAATGGAGAGGAATATGGAAAGGAAAGGAATGGAATGTGGAATGGAAAGTGAAATGGAAAGGAGTGGTATATGGAAAGGAATGTGGAATGGAACGAAATGGAACGAGGAATGGAATGTGGAATGGAATGTGGAATGAATGGAATGAAATATGGAATGGAATGTGGAATGGAAGGGAATGGAATGTGGAATGGAATGGAATGGAATGGAATGAGGAATGGAATGGAACGGAATGGAATGCAATGTGCAATGAAGTGGAATGGAGTGGAATGTAGAATAGAATGTAGAATGAATATGGAATGCAATGGGGAATGTAATGGAATTTGGAATGCAATGTGGAATGTTATGGATTGTAATGGAATGTAGAATGCAATGGAAAGCAATTGAATGGAATGTGGAATATAATGGAATAGAAAGGAATGGAATATGTAATGGAATGAAATGTAATGTGGAAAGGAATGGAAAGGAATGGAATGCGGAATTGAATGGTACGTAATGCAGAATGGAATGGAATTGAATATGTAATGGAATGGAATGGAATGTTTGTTAAATGGAAGTGAATGGAACGTGGAATGGAATGTGGAATGTATTGGAATGGAATTTGGAAAGGAATTTGGAATGGAATGTGGAATCAAATGTGGAAAGAATGAAATGCAATATAGAACGGAATGTCAAATGGAATGTGCGATGGGATGGAAAATATTAAGGAATGGAATGGAATGGAATGTGCCATGGAATGTAATGTAATGTGGAATGGAATGTGAAATGGAATGCAATGGAATGTGGAATGGAATGGAATGGAATGTTTAATGGAATGGAATGGAATGTGGACCGGAATGGAAAGGAATGGAATGGAATGTGAAATGGAATGTTATGAAATGTGGAATGGAATTGAATGCGTTGTAGAATGGAACGGAATGGAATGGAATGGAATATGGAACGGAATGGAATGTAATGAAATGGAATGGAATGTGGAATGAAATGTGCTATGGAATGGAATGTAATTTGGAATGGAATGGAATGGATAGTGGAATGGAATGGAATGAAGTATGGAATGCAACGGAATGGAATGGAAGGGAATACGGAATGGAATGTGGAATGGAAAGGAAAGGAATATGGAACCGAATGGAATGAAAAGTGGCATGGAATGGAATGGAAAGTGGAATGGAATGGAACGGAAATGTGAAAAGGAATGGAATGGAATGTGGAATGGAATGGAATGGAATGTCGAATGGAATGAAATGGAACGGGGAATGGAATGTGGAATGGAATGGAATGGAACGTGGAATGGAACGTGGAATGGAATTGAATGGAATGGAATGTGGAATGGAAGGGAATGGAAAGTGGAATGGAATGGAATGGAATGGGATGGAATGGAATTTGAAGTGGAATGGAATGGAATGTTGAATGGAAATCAATGGAATGTGGAAAGGAATGGAATGGAGTAGAATGTGGAATGGAATGGAATGTGAAATGGAATTTGGAATGGAATGTGCAATGGAATGTGCAATGGAATGAATTGAAGTGGAATGTGGAATGAAATGGAATGGAATGTGGAATGGAATTTGGAATGGAATGTTCCATGAAAGGCTGAATGCAATGTGCAATGGAATGTGGAACGGAATAGAGTCAAATGTGGAATAGAATGTGGGATAGAATGTGGAATAGAATGTGGAATAGAATGGAATGTAATGGAATGTGGAATTGAACTGATTGGAATATGGAAACGAATTCAATGGAATGTGGAATGGAATGTGAAATGGAATGGAATGAAATGTGGAATGAAATCTGGAATGGAATGTGGAATGGATTGTGGAATGGAATGGAATGAAACATGGAATCGAACATGGAATGCAACGTGGAAAGGAACGTGGAACAGTATGTGGAATGTAACGAGGAATGGAATGCGGAATGGAATGTGGATTGGAACGTGGAATGGAACGTGGAATGGAAAGTTGGACGGAAGGTGGAATGGAACCTGGATTGGAATGGAATGGAACGTGGAGGTCAAAGTGGAATGGAACGTGGAATTGAAAGAGGAATGGAACGTGGAATGGAACGCGGAATGGAACGCGGAATGCAACGGGATTCAATCTGGAATGGAATGGAAAGGAAGGTCGAATGGAATGGAATGGAATGTGGAATGGATTGTGAAATGGAATGGAATGGAATGTGGAGTGGAATGAAATGGAATGTGAAATGGAATGTGGAATTAAATGGAATGGAATAGAATACAGAAAGGAATGTAATGGAATAGAATGGAATGGAATGGAATGTTGAGTGGAACAGAATACAACGTGGAATGGAATTTGGAATGGAATGGAATGGAATGTAGAATGGAATAGAATGGAATGTGGAATGGATTGGAATGGAATGTGGAATGGAGTGGAATAGAATGGAATGGAATTGAAATTGACATGGAATGTAATGGAATGTGGAATAGAATGTGCAATGGAATGTGGAATGGAATGGAATGGAGAGGAATGTGGAATGGAATGGAATGGATTGTGGAATGGAATGTGGAATGGAATGTTCAATGTAATGTGGAAAGGAATGTGCAATGGAATGTGGAATGGCATGTAGTGAAATGTGGAATAGAGCGTGGCATGCTATGGAATGGAACGCGGAGTGGAAAGCGGAATGGAAAATGAAATGTAAGGTGTAATGGAACGTGGATTGGAAAGGGGAATGGAATGGAAAGCATTGTGGAATGGAATGGAAAGCATTGTGGAAAGTAATGGAAAGGTAGGTGGAATGGAATGGAATATGGAATGGAATGGAATGGAATGTGGAAAGGAATGGAATGGAATGGAATGGAAAGAATGTGGAGTGGAATGGATTAGAATGTGGAATAGATTGTGGATTGGAATTGAATTGAATTTGTAATGAAATGCGGAATGGAATGGAAAGCAACATGGAATGGAATCGAATGCAATGTGGAATGGAAAGGAATGGAATGGAATTTGAATGGAATGGAATGGAATATGGAATGGAATGGAATAGAGTGGAATGTGGAATGGAATGGAATGGAATATGGAATGTAACGGAAAGGAATGGAAAGGAGTGGAAAGTGTAATTGAATGGAATGGAAAGAGGCTTGGAATTTGTAATGAAATGTTGAATGAAATGGAGTGGAATGTGGAATGGAATGTGGAATGGAATGGAGTGGAGTGTGGAACGGAATGGAATGGAATGTTAAATGGAATGTAATGTGGAATGGAGAGTGGAATGGAATGGAATGTGAAATGGAATGGAATGTGGAATGGAATGGAATGGAATGTGGAGTGGAATGGAATGGAGTGGAATGTGGAATGGAATGGAATGGAATGTGTAATGGAATGTGGAATGGAATGTGCAATGGAATGTGGAATCAAATGTGGAATGGAATGGAATGGAATGTGGAATGGGATGTCTAATGGAATGTAATGGCCGTTGGAATGGAACGTGGAATGGAATCGAATGGAATGTGGAATGGAATATGCAATTGAATGGAATGGAACGTGGAATGGAATGGAATGTGGAATGGAATGTGGAATGGAATGGAATGGAGTGGAATGCTGAATGGAATGAATAATGGAATGTGGAATGCAATGTGGAATGGAATGGAAAGTGGAATGGATTGAGGAATGGAAAGGAATGGAATGTGGAATGGAATTTGGAAGGGAATTTAATGGAAAGGATTGGAATGTGCAATGGATAGGAATTCCTAATGGAATGTGGAATGGAATGGAATGGAATTTGAAATGCAATGTGGAATGGAATGTGGAATCTAATGAAGAAGGCAATGGAATGCAATATGGAATGGAATGTAGAATGGAATGTGCAATGGAATGGAATGCAATGTGAAATGCAATGGAATGGAATTTGCAATGGAATGGAATGGAAGGTGGACTGGAATGGAATGGAATGGAATGGAATGGAATGTGAAATGGAATGGAATGAAATGTGGAATGGAATTGAATGGAATGTGGAATGGAAAGGAATGGAATGGAGAATGGAACATGGAGTGGAATGAATTCTAGAATGGAATGTGGAATGGAAAGTGGAATGGATTGTAGAATGGGATGTGGAATGGAATGGAATGGAATGTGGAATGTTATGTGGTATGGAATGGCATGTGGAATGGAATGGAATAGAATGGAATGGAAGGGAATACGGAATGGAATGTGGAATGGAAAGGAAAGGAATGTGGAGTGGAATGGAAAGGAAAGGAATGTGGAATGGAATGGAATGGAATGTGAAAAAGAATGGAATGGAATGTGGAATGGAATGGAATGGAATGTGAAAAGGAATGGATTGGAATGTGGAATAGAATGGAATTGCAGGTGGAATGGAATGGAATGGAAAGTGGAATGTAACGTGGAACGGAATGGATTGTGGAATGGAATGGAATGGATTATGGAATGGAATGGAATGGAATGGAATTTAATATGGAATGGAATGGAATGGAATGGAATTTAATATGGAATGGAATGGAATGGAATGGAATGGAATTTAATATGGAATGGAATGGAATGGAATGGAAGGCTATACGGAATGGAATGTGGAATGGAAAGTAAAGGAATGTGGAATGGAATGTGGAATGGAATGGAATGTGAAAAGGAGTGGAATTGAATTTCGAATGGAATGGATGGGAATGTGAAAAGGAATGGAATGGAATGTGGAATGGAATGGAATGGAAAGTGGAATGGAATGGAATGGAATGTGGAATTGAATGAGGAATGGAATGGAATGGAATGGGGAATGGAATGGTATGGAATGTAGAATGAAACATGGAGTGTAATGAATTGTAGAATGAAATGTGGTATGGAATGTGGAATGGAATTGAATGGAATGTGGAGTGGAATGGGATGGAATGGAGTGGAATATGAAATGGAATGGAATGGAATGTGAAATGGAATGCAATGGATTGTGGAATGGTATGTGGAATGGAATGTGAAATGGAATGGAATGGAATGTGTAATGGAATGGTATGAAATGTGGAATGGAATGTGAAATGGAGTGGAATGGGATGTGGAATGGAATGGAATGGAAAGTGCAATGAAATTGAACGGACTGTGGAATGGAATGGAATGGTATGTAGAATGGAATGTGGAATGGAATGGTATTTAATGTGGAATGTAATGTGGAATGGAATGGAATGGAATTTGGAATGGAATTGATTGGATTGTGGAATGGAATGGAATGGAATGTGGAATGGAATATAATATGTAAAGGAATGGTATGGAATGTGGAATGGATTGGAATGGATTTGACTGGAGTGGAATCTAACGGTGTGGAATGGAATGGAGTTGGGTGTAGTGTGGTGAAGTTGAGTGGATTGGAGTAAAGAGGAAAGAGATGGAGTAGAATGGAATAGAATGGAATGGAGTGGAGTGGTTTTGAGGGGACTGCATTGGAATGGATCTAAAGGGAATGAAAAGAATTGGAAAGTAGTGGAGTGGAGACTGGTGTGGTGTCTTGGAATGGATTTGATGGAATGGCGATGAGTGTAGTAGTGAGGAGTGGAATTGAGTTGAGTGGAATAGAGTGGAGAGGAGAGGAATGTCATGAAATGGAGTAGAATGCAATGGAAAGGAGAGGAGTGGAAAGGAATATAATGGACTGGAGTGCAGTGGAGGATAGTGGGGTAGATTGGACTGGAATGGAGTGCAATGGAATGGATTGAAGTGGAATGGAGTGGAGTGGAATGGAAGGGAGTGGAATTGAGTGGAGAGGAGTTGCGTGGAGTGGAGGGAAATGGAGAGGAGTGGAATGGAATCGAGTGGAGTAGATTGGAATCGAATTTAATGGAATGGATTGGAGATGAATGGAGTGGAGTCGAGTAGAATGGAGTGGATTGGAATAGAATGGAATGGAATGGAGTGGACTGTAATTGAAATGAGTGCAGTGGAGTGGAATAGAATGGAATGGAATGGAGTGGACTGTAATTGAAATGAGTGCAGTGGAGAGGAATGGAGTTGAATGCAGAGAAATGGAATGTAGTGGAATGGATTTGAATGGAGTAGAATGGAGAAGAGCAGAATGGAATGGAATGTAGTGGAATGGATTGGAATGGGATGGAGTGGAATGGAGTGTAGTGGAGTGGAAAGGATTGGAATGGGATGGAGTGTAATGGAGTGTAGTGGAGTGGAAAGGATTGGAATGGAATGGAGTTGAGTGGAAAGGAATGGAATGGAATGGAGTGGATTTCTGTGGAGTCAAGTGGAATGGAATGGAATGGAATGAAGGGGAATGGAATAGAATGGAGTGGAGTGGAAAGGAATGGCATGGAATGGAGTGGAGTGGAGTGGAGTAGAGTGGAAAGGAGTGTTGCGGAACAGAATGTAGTGGAATGGAATCTAATGCAGAGGAATGGAGTGGAATGGAATAGAACGGAATGGACTGGAGTGGAATGGAATGGATTGGAATGGAGTGGAATGAAACTGAGTGGAGTGTAATGGAATGGAATGAAAGGGAATGGAGTGCAGTGGATTGGATTGGAGTGGTCTGCAGAGGAATGGCATCAAACTGAATTGAGCAGAATGAAATTAAATGGATTGGAGTGGAGTGGTTTAGAACAGAATGGAATGGAGTTGAGTGGAATAGAGTGGAATGGAATGCATTGGAATGGAGTGGAATATAATTGAGTGGAGTTAAGTGGAATAAACGGGAATGGTGTGGAATGGAATTGAATTAAGTGAAATGGAATAGAATGGAATGGAGTGGAATGGAATGCAATGGAGTAGACAGGAGTGGAATCTAATGGAGTGGAATTTTATGGAGTGGGGTGTAATGGAGTGGATTAGAGTGGATTGGAGTAAAGTGGAAGGAAACGGAGTGGAATGGAGTAGAATGGAATGGAGTGGAGTGGATTTGTGTAGAGTGCAGTGGATTGGAGGGAAATTGAATGAAACAGATTGGAATGGAGTGGAGTGGAGATTGGTGGGGTGTCATGGAATGGATTTGATGGAACGGAGAGAGTGTTGTAGAGTGGAGTGGAATGGAGTGGAGTGGAAAGGAATGTGATGGAATGAAGTAGAATGATATTGAATGTAGTTCAGTGGAAAGGAATAGAATGGAGTGGAATACAGTGGAGTGGAGTGGACTGGAAAGGATTGCAATGGAATGGATTGGAGAGGAATGGAGGAGAGTGGAATGGAATGGAACGGAGTTGAGTGCAGAGGAGTGGCGTGGAATGGAGTGCAATAGAGTGGAGTGGAATGGAGTGGAGCGGAATGGAATCGAATGTAATGGAATGCAGTGGAGTTGATTGGTGTGGAGTCGAGTAGAATGGAGTGCAGTGGCATAGAATGGAATGGAATGGAGTGGACTGGAGTTGAGTTGAGTGGAGTGGAGAGGAATGGAGTTGAATGGAAAGAAATGGATTGTAGTGGAATGGATTTGACTGGAGTAGAATGGAGAAGAGTGGAATGGAATGAAATGGAGTGGAATGGAGTGGATTGGAGTGGAAAGAATTGGAATGGAATGGAGATAAGTGGAAATTAATGGAATGGAAAGGAGTGGATTTGAGTGGAGTGAAGTGGAATGGAAATGAATGGAATGAATGGGAATGGAATAGAATGGAGTGGAGTGAAATGGAATGGCAGGGAATGGTGTGGAGTGGAGTGGAGTGGAGTAGAGTGGAAAGGAGTGTTGCGGACTGGAATGCAGTGGAATGGAATCTAATGCAGAAGAGTGGAGTGGAATGGAATGGGATGGAAGGGACTGGAGTGAAGTGGAATGGAGTAGAGTGGAGTGGAACGAAACTGAGTGTAGTGGAAGGGGATGGAATGAAAGGGAATGGAGTACAGTGTAATGGATTGGAGTGGCGTGGAGAGGAATGGCCTCGAAATGAATGGAGCAGAATGAAATGGAATGGATAGGAGTGGAGTGGATTGTGACGGAAGGGAATGGAGATGAGTGGAATAGTGTGGAATGGAATGCAATGGAATATAATTGAGTGGAGTTAAGTGGAATGAAGAGGAATGTATGGGAACGGTGTGGAATGGAATTGAATGAAGTGAAATGGAATGGAATGGAATGGAGTGGAATGGAATAGAATGGAGAGGACTGGAGTGGAACCTAATAGAGTAGAATGAAATGGAGTGGGGTGTAATGGAGTGGAGTTGAGTGGATTGGAGTAAAGTGGAAAGAAACAGAGTAGAATGGAGTAGAATGGCATGAAGTGGAGTGGATTTGGGTGGAGTGATGTGGACTGGAGCGAAATGGAATTTAATGGATTGGAATGGAGTGGAGTGGAGATTGGCGGGGTGTCATTGAATGGATTTGATGGAATGGAGTTGAGAGTAATAGAGTGGAGCGGAATGGAGTGGAATGGAATGGAGTGGAGTGTAAAGGAATGTCATGGAATGGAGTAGAATGCAATGGAATGTAGTGGAGTGGAAAGGAATAGAGTGGAGTGGAGTGCAGTGGAGTGGAGTGAAGTGGAGTGGACTGGAATGGAATGGAGTTGAGTGGATAGGAGTGTCGTGGAATGGAGTGAAATGGAGTGGAGTGGAATGGAATGGAGTGGAGTGGAATGGAATGGAGTTGAATGGAGTGGACGGGAGTTGAATTGAGATGAGTGGAGAGGAATGGAGTTGAATGGAAAGAAATGGAATGTAGTGGAATAGATTTGACTGGAATAGAATGGAAAGAGTGGAATGTAGTGGAATGGAATGGAATAGGATGGAGACGAATGGAGTGGAGTGGAGTGGAAAAGACTGGAATGGAATGCAGTTGATTGGAAAGGAATAGAATGGAAAGGAGTGGATTTGAGTGGAGGGAAGTGGAATGGAATGGAATGGAATGAAGAGGATTGGAATAGAATGGAGTGGAGTGGAATGGAATGGCATGGAAAGGAGTGAAGTCGAGTGGAGTGGAGTGGAGTAGAGTGGAAAGGAGTATTGTGGATTGGAATGTAGTGGAATGGAATCTAATGCAGACGAATGGAGTGGAAAGGAAATGAATGGAATGGAATGGACAGGAGTGGAGTGGAATAGACTGGAGTGGAGTGGAATGAAACTGTGTGGAGTGTAAAGGAATGGAATGAAAGGGAATGGAGTGCAGTGGAATGGATTGGAGTGGCGTGGAGAGGAATGGCATCGAACTGAATGGAGCAGAATGAAATGGAATGGATTGGACTGGAGTGGCTAGGAATGGAATGGAATGGAGTCGACTGGAATAGAGTGGATTGGAAAGCAGTGGAATTGAGTGGAATATAATTGAGTGGAGTTAAGTGGAATGGAGTGGAATTTACGGGAACGGTGTGGAATGGAATTGAATGAAGTGAAATGGAATGGAATGGAGAGGAATGTAATGGAATGGATTGGACTGAAGCTGAATCTAATGGAGTGGAATGGAATGGAGTGGGGTGTAATGGAGTGGACTTGAGTGGATTGGAGTAAAGCAGAAAGAAACGGAGTAGAATGGAGTAGAATGGAATGGATTGGAGTGGATTTGAGTGCAGTGCAGTGGATTGGAGCGAAATGGAATGAAAAGAATTGGAATGGAGTGGAGTGGAGATTGCTGGGGTGTCACAGAATGGATTTCATGGAATGGAGTTGAGTGTAATAGTGAGGAGTGGAATGGAGTGGAGTGGAATGGAGTGGAGTGGAATGGAGTGGAGTGGAAAGGAATGTCATGGAATGGAGTGGAATGCAATGTAAAGGAGTGGAGTGGAAAGGAATAGAATGGAGTAGAGTGTAGTGGAGTGGAGTGGAGTGGATTGGACAGGAAAGGGGTGCAATGGAATGGATTGGAGTGGAATTGAGTGGAGTGGAATGGAATGGAAGGGAATTGAGTGGAGAGAAGTGGCGTGGAATGGAGTGAAATGGAGTGGAGTGGAATGGAAAGGAATGGAGTGAAATGGATTGGAGTGGAATGGAATCGAATGTAATGGAATGGATTGGAGTCGAGTAGAATGGAGTGGAGCGGAATAGAATGGAATGGGATGGAGTAGACTGGAGTTGAATTGAGTGGAGTGGAGAGGAATGGAGCTGAATGGAGAGAAATGGAATGTAGTGGAATGGATTTGACTGGAGTAGAATGGAGAAGAGTGGAAGAGAATGGAATGTAGTGGAATGGATTGGAATGAGATGGAGTGGAATGGAATGGAGTGGAGTGGAAAGGATTGGAATGGAATGGAAATGAGTGGAAAGGAATGGAATGGAATGGAGTGGATTTGAGTGGAGTGAAGTGGAATGGAACGGAATGGAATGAAGGGGAATGGAATAGAATGGAGTGGAGTGGAATGGAGTGGAATGGAATGGAGTGGAGTGTAGTGGAGTGGAGTGGAGTAGATTGGAAAGGAGTGTTGCGGACTGGAATGTAGTGGAATTGAATGGAATGTGAAATAGAATAGAATGGAATGGAACATTGAATGGAATGGGATGGAATGAGGAATGGAATGGAATGGAATGCAGTATGGAATGGAATGCAATGTGTAATGGAATGGAATGGAAAGCAGAATAGAATGGAATGGAATGTGGAATAGAATGGAATGGATTGGAATGGATTGCGGAATGGAATGGAATGGAATGTGGAATGCAATGGAATGCAATGGAATGTGGAAATGAACGGAATGGGGTGTGGTATGGAATGGAATAGAAGGTGGAATGAAACGGAATGGAACGTGCAATAGAATCTGTAATGGAATGTGGAATGGAATGTGGAATGGAATTGAATGGAATGTGAAATGGAATGGAGTGGAATGTGGAATAAAATGGAATGGAACGGAATGTGGAATAGAATGGAAAGGAATGGAATGGAATCCGGAATCAAATGGAGTGGAATCTGGAGTGCAAAATAATGGAATGGAATGTGAAACTGAATGGAATGGAACGTGGAATGGAAAGTGGAAAGGAATGTAGAATGGAAAGGAATATAAGGTGAAATGGAATGTGGAATGGAATGTGAAATGCAATGTGGAATGGAATGTTGAATGGAATGTGGAAGAGAACATGGAATGGAATGGAATGGAATGTAGAATGCAATGTGGAATGGATTGGAAAGGAATGTGGAATGGAATGTGTAATGGAACATGAATGGAAAGGAATGGAATGTGGAATGGAATGTGGAATGAAATGGAAAGGAATGTGGAAAGGAATGTGGGATGGATTGGAAAGGAATGTGGAATGGAATGTGGAATGAAATGGAAAGGAATGTGGAATGGAATGTGGGATGGATTGGAAAGGAATGTGGAATGGAATGTTGAATGGAATGTGAAATGGAATGTGAAATGGAATGGAATGGAATGTGGAATGGATGGAATGGAATGCAATGTGGAATGGAATGGAATGCAATGAAGAACGGAATGAAATATAATTCGGAATGAAATGGAGTGGAATGTGGAATGGAATGGAATGTAATGTGGAATGGAAAGGAATGGAAGGTGGAATGCAATGGAATGGAATGTGGAACGGGATGTGGAATGGAGTGGAAAGAAATGTGGAATGGAATGTGGAATGGAATGGAAATGAACATGGAAAGGAATGTGGAATGGAATGGAACGGAATGCATTGTTTAAAGGAATAGAATGGAACGTGGAATGGCATGGAATGTAATATGCAATGGAATGGAATGGAATGTAAAATGGAATGTTAATTGGAATGGAATGCAATGTGGAATGGAATGTGGAATGCAATGGATCGTCGAATGGAATGTGGAATGGAATGGAATGGAATGCAGAATGAAATGTGGAATGCAACAGAATAGAATGTGGAATGGAATGGAATGGAGTGTGGAATGGAATTTGGAATGGAATTTGGAATGGAATGGAAATGAATGTGGAATGGAAAGCAGAATGGAATGGAACGGACAGCATTGTGGAATGGAATGGAATGGAATGTGGAATGGAATGGAATGGAATGTGGAATGGAATGAAATATGGAATTGAATGGAATTGAACATGGAATGGAATGGAATTGAATGTGGAATGGAATGGAATGGAATGTGGAAAGGAATGCAATGAATGCAATGTGGAATGGACTGCAATTCAATGTGGAATAGAATGGAACGCAGTGTGGAATGGAATGGAATATAAAGTGGAACTGAATGGAATGGAGGATGGAGTGGAAGGGAATGGAATCTCGAATAGAAAGTGGAATGACATGAAATAGAATGGAATGTGGAATTGAATGGAATGGAATTTGGAATGGAAAGGAATTTAATCTGGAATGGAATGGAATGGAATTTGGAATGGAGGGGAATGGAATGAAAATTGGAATGGAATGGTACGGAAGTTGGATTGCAATGTGGAATGGAATGGAATGAAATGGAGTGTGGAATGGAATGTGGAGTGGAATGTGGAATTGAATGTGCTGCAGAGTGGAATGGAATGTGCAGAGGAATGGAATGGTATGTGCAATGTTACGGAAAGGAATGAAGAATGGAATATAAAATGGAATGCGGAATACAATGGAATGGAATAAAATGAGGAATTGAATGGAATGGAAAGTGGAATGGAATGGAATGTGAAATTGAATGCGGAATGCAACGGAATGGAATGAAAGGAGGAATTGAATGGAATAGAATGTGGAATGGAATGGTTGAATGTGGAATGGAATGGAATAGAAGGCGGAATGGAATGGAATGTGGAAAGTAATGGAATGGAAAGTGGAATAGAATGTGGAATGAATGTGGAATGGAATGTGGAACTGAATGGAATGGAATGCGAAATGGAATGGAATGGAATGTGGAATAGAAAGGAATGGAATGGAATTTAATGCACAATGGTATGAAAAGGTATGTGGAATGAAATGGAAGGGAATGAAATGTGGAATTCAATGGATTGGAATGTGGAACGGAATGGAATGGAATGTGGAATGGAATGGAATGGAAAGTGGAATGGAATGCGGAATCGAATATGGAATGGAATGTTTGATGGAATGGAATGGAATGTGGAATGGAATGTGGAATGAAACGGAAGTATTGTGCAATGGAATGTGGAGTGGAATGTAGAAAGTAAAGTGGAATGGAATGCAATGGAACATGGAATGGAACGTGCAATGGAAGGTGGAATGCAAAGTGGAATGGAATGTTTAATGGAATGGAATGAAACGTGGAATGGAATGGACTGGAATGTGGAATGGAGAGGAATGTAGAATGGAAAGTGAAATGCAATGTGGAATGGAATTTCGAATGGAATGTGCAATGGAATGGAATGGAATGAGGAATGAAATGTGGAATGGAATGTGGAATGGAATGGAATGTGGAATAGAATGGAATGTGAAGTGGAAAGTTGAATGGAAGGTGTAAAGGAACGTGGAATGGAATGGAACTGAAAGTGGATTGGAACATGGAATGGAACGTGGAATGGAACGTCGAATGGATTGGAATGGAATGTGGAATGGAATGGAATGGAATGTGGAATGGAATGGAATGGAAAGCGAAATGCAATCTGGAATGTAACGTGGAATGTAATGTGAAACGGAATGAGGAATGGAATGTGGAAAGGAATGGAATGGAAGGCAGAATGGAATGTGGAATAGAATGGAATGGAATGTGGAATGGAATGTGGAATGGTATGTGGAATCTAATGTAATAGAATGGAATTTAATGTGGAATGCAATCTGGAATGGAACGTGGAATGGAATTGGAATAGAACGGAATGGAATGTGGAGTGCAACTTGGAATGGTATGCAATAGAACGTATAATGGAACTTTGAATGGAAAGTGGAATGGAACGTGGAATGGAATGCGGAATGGAACATGGAAAGGAATGTGCAATTGAATGTGGAATGGAATGGAATGGACTGAGGAATGGAATGTGAAATGGAAAAGGGAATGCAATGGAATGGAATGAAATGAGGAATTGAATGGAATGGAATGTGGAAAGGAATGGAATGCAATGTGGAATGGAATGGAATAGAACGTGGAATGGAACGTGGAATGGAATGCAATGGAATGTGGAAGTAAATGGAATGGAAAGTGGAATAGAATATGGATTGGAATGTGGAATGGAATGTGTACTTGAATGGAATGGAATGCGGAATGGAATGGAATGCAATGAGGAATAGAATGGAATGAAATGGAATTTAATGCACAATGGTAAGAAATGGAAGAAAGAATTGGTAAGAAAGGAATGTGGAAAGGAAAGGATGGAGGAATGGAATGTGGAATGGAATGGAATGGAATGTGGAATGGAAAACAATGGAATGTGGAATGGAACGGAATTTAATATGGAATGGAATATGGAATGGAATGGAATGTGGCATGGAATGTGCAATGGAATGGAAATGAATGTCAAAGGAATGTGGAATGGAATGGAATGGAAAGTGGAGTGGAATGGAATGGAATGCAATGTGGAATGGAATGGAATGCAATGTGGAATAGAATGGAATGCAATGTGGAATGGAATGGAATTCAATGTGGAATGGAATGGAATGGAATGTGGAATGGAATGGAATGGAATGTGGAATGGAATGAAATGGAATATGGAGTGGAATGGAATGGAATGTGGAATGGAATGAGGAATGGAATGGAATGGAATGGAATGGAATGTGCGATGGAATGAAATTGAATGTGGAATGGAATGGAAAGGAATATGGAATGAAATGGAATGGAATGAAATGTTCAATGGAATAGAATGGAATGTGGAATGGAAAGTGGAATGGAATGGAATGTTGAATGGAACGTTCAATGGAATGGCAAGGGATTTGGAAGGGAATGAGGAAAGGTATGGAATGGAATGGAGTGGAATGTGGAAAGGAATGCAATGGAATGCGGAATGGAATATATAATGGAATGGAATGCAAAGTAGAATGGAATGTTGAATGGAATGTTGAATGGAATGTGGAATGGGAAGTGGAATGGAATGGAATGGAATGTGAAATGGAAAGTGGATTGGAATGGGGTATCGAAAGTATAGAAATGTGGGTTAGAATGTGGAATGGAATGAGGAAAGGAAACTGGACTGGAATGGAGTGGAATGTGGAATGGAACATGGAAAGGAATGTAATGGAATGTGGAAAGGAACGTGGAATGGAACGTGTAATGGAACGGGGAATGGAACTTAGAATGGAATGTGGAATGGAATGGAATGGAATGGAATGTGGAATTGAATGGGATGGAATGTGGAATGGAATGTGTAATGGAATGTGCAATGGAATGGAATGGAATGTGGAATGGGAAGTGGAATGGAATGTGGAATGGAACTTGGAATTTAATGGAATGGAATGTGGAATGGAATGGAATGGAATGTTGAATTGGATGTGGAATAAATTGGAATGGATTGTGAAACGAAATTTGTAATGGAATATGGAATGGAATGTGGAATGGAACGGAATGGAATGCGGAGTGGAGTGCGGAATGGAATTTGTAATGGAATTTTGAATGGAATGGAATGGAATGTGGAATGGGATGGGTAATGGAAAGTGGAATGGAATGTGGAAGGGAATATGGAATGGAATGGAATGGAATGGCATGTTGAATTGAATGCAATGGAATGTGAAATTGAGTGTGGAATAGAATGTGAAATGCAACGTGGAATGGAATGTGGAAGAGAGTGGAATGGAACGTGGAATGGCGTGGAATAGAACTTCGAATGGAACGTGTAATGGAAAGTGGATTGGACAGTGGAAAGGAACCTGGAAATGAATGCGGAAAGTACCGAGGAAAGGAATGTGGAATGGAATGGATTGGAATGTGGAAAGGAATGTGGAATGGAGTGGAATGGAACATGGAATAGAAGATGGAATTGAATGGAATGGACCGTGGAACGGAATGGAATGAAACGTGGAAAGGAATGTGGAATGGAACGAGGAGTGCAATGTAGAATGGAATGTGGAGTGCAATGTGGAACGGAATGTGGAATCCAAAGGAATGGAATGTAGAATGGAATAGAATGGAATGTGGCATAGAATGGAATGGAATTGTAATTGGAATGGAACGTGGAATGGAATGGAATGGACTGTGGAATGGAATGGAATGGAAGGTGGAATGGAATGCAACGTGGAATGGAATGCAATGGAATGTGGATTGGAATGGAAATGAATGTGGAATGGAATGGAATGTAATGCTTGGAATGCGAAATGGAGTGTGGAATGGAATGTGGAATGGAAGGTGGAATTTAATGAAATGGAAAGTGGAATGAAATGGAATAGAACGTGGAATTGTACAGAATGGAACGTGGAATGGAACGTGAAATTGAACGTCGAATGGAATGTGGAATTGAATGCAATGGAATGTGGAATTGAATTGTGGAATAGAACGTGGAATATAATGCAAAGGAATTTAATGGAACGTGGAATTTAACGTGGAATGGAATGTGGAATGGAATGGAATGGAATATGGAATGGAATGTGGAATGAAATTTAATGGAATGTGGAATGGAACGGAATGGAATGTGGAATGTAATGTGGCGTGGAATGGAGTGGAATCTACAAAGGAATGTTAAATGCAATGTGGAATGGAATGTGGAATGGAATGGAATGGAATGTGGAATGGAAAGGAATGGAATGTGCAATGCAATGTGGAACGGAATGCAGAATAGAATAGAATGGAATCTAGAATGGAATGTGGAATGGAATGGAAAGGAATGTGGAATGGAATGTGGAATGGAATGGATTGGAAAGTGGAATGGAATATGGAATGGAATGGAATGGAATGTGGAATAGAATGTGGAAAGGAATGTGGAATGGAACAGAATGGAATGTGAAATGGAATGGAATGGATTGTGGAATGGTGTGTAAAATGGAATGTGGAATGGAACGAAATGGAATGGGTTATGGAATGTGGAAAGAAAGGTGGAATGGAATAGAATGGCATGTGGATTGGAATGGAATGGAACGTGGAACAGAATGGAATGTAATGGAATAGAATAGAATAGAACAGAATAGAATAGAATAGAATGGAATAGAATAGAATGTAATGGAATAGAACGGAATGTAATGGAATGTGAAGTGGAATGAAATGGAATGTTGAACGGAATAGAATGGAATGTGGAATGGAATGGAAAGTTGAATGGAATGGAATGGAATAGAATGTGGATTGGAAAGGAATGGAATGTGGATTGGGATTAAATGGAATGCAAAGGATTGCGAAATGGAATGTGGAATTGAATGAGGAATGGAACGTGGAATGGAATGGAATGGAACGTGGAAAGGCATGTGGAATGGAATGGAATGTAATGTGCAATGGAATATAGAATGGAATGTTGAATGGAATGGAATGGAATCTGAAATGGAATGTTGAATGAAATGTATAATGGAATGCGGAATGGAATGAATTGGAATGTGGAATTGAATGCAGTGGAACGTAGAATGGAATGGAATGGAACGTGTAATGGAACGTGGAATTCAATGTGGAAAGGAATGTGCAATGGAATGGAATGGAATGTGAATTGGAATGTGGAGTGGAATGGATTGGAATATGGAATGTAATGTGGAATGGAAAGGAATGGAATGTGGAATGGAATGGAAAGTGGAATGGAATGGAATGGAATGTGGAATGTAATTTGGAATTGAATGGAAAGGAATGGAAAGGAATGTGGAATGGAATAGAATATGGAATGGAATGGAATACGAAATGGAAAGCAATGGAATTGAATGGAATGTGGAATGGAATGGAAAGTAATGTGGAATGGAATGGAATGCAATGGAATGTGGAATGGAATGGAATGCAATGCAATGTGAAATGGAATGGAAAGGAATGTGGAATGGAATGCAATGTGGAACGGAATGGAATGGAATGTGGAATGGAATGGAATGGAATACGGAATGCAATGTCATGGAACGGAATGGAATGTGGAATGGAATGGAATTGAATGTGGAATGGATTGGAATGGAAAATGGAATGGAACAGAATGGAATGTGCAATGGAATGGAATGGAACCTGGAATGGAATGTGGACTGGAATGCAAAGGAATGTGAAATGGAATGTGGAATGGAATGGAATGTGGAATGGAATGTGCAATGGATTGTGGACAACAATGCAATGGAATGTGGAATGGAATGTGGAATGGAATGTAATGGAATGCGGAATAGAATTGAATGATATCTGGAATGGAATGCAGAATGGAATGTGGAATGGAATGTGAAATGGAATGGAATTGAATGTGAAATGGAATGAGGAATAGAACATGGAATGCATTGGAATGGAATGTGGTTTGGAATAGAATATGGAATGGAATGAAATGGAAAGGATTTTGAAATGGAATGGAATTGCATGTGGAATGCAATGTGGAATGGAAAGTGGAATTGAAGATCGAATGGAAAGTGAAGTGGACTGTGTAATGCAAAGGAATGGTATGTGGAATGGAATATGGAATGGAATGGTAAGGAATGTGGAAAGGAATCTGGAATGTAATGTGTAATGGAATGTGGAATACCATATTGAATGGTATGGAATGGAATGTGTAAAGGAATGGAATGGAATGTGGAATGGAATGTGTAATGGAATGGATTGGAATGTGGAATGGAATGTGAAATGGAATGGAATGGAATGTGGTATGTAATGTGGAATCTAACGTGGAATGGATTGTGCAATGGAACGTGGAATTGAATGTGCATTGGAAAGTGGAATGGAAAGTGGAATGGAATGGAATGGATTGTGTAATGGATTGTGGAATGGAATGTGGAATGAAAAGAATGTAATGTGGAATGATATGTGGAATGGAATGAGGAAAAAAAAGTGGAGTGGTATGGAATGGAATGTGGAATGCAACGTGGAATTCAATGTAAAGGAAAGTGGAATGGAATGTGAAATGGAACATGGAATGGAACGAGGAATGGAATGTGGAATGGAACGTGTAAATGAATGTGAAATGGAATGAGGAATGAAATGGAATGCAATGTTCAATGGAATGGAATGGAATGGAGTAGAATGTGGAGTGGAATGTTTAATGGAATGAAATGGAATGTGGAATGGAATGGAAAGTGTAATGGAATGTAATGGAATGTGGAATGGAATGTGGAATGGAATGGATTGTGGAAAGGAATAGAATGTGGAATGGAGTGAAATGGAATGGAATGTAGAATGGAATGGAATGGAATGTGCAATGGAATGGAATGGAATGTGGACTGGAATGTAACGGAATGTGGAATGGAAAAGAAAGTGGAGTGAAATGGAATGGAACGGAATGTGGAATGGAATGGAACAGAATGAATTGGAAGAGAATGTGGAATGGAATGGAATGGAATGTGGAATGGAATAGAACGTGGAATGGAATGAAGTGGAATGGAATGTGAAATGGAATGTAATGGAATGTGGAATGGAATGGAATAGCATGTGAAATGGAATGGAATGGAATACAATGTGGACTGGAATGTGGAATGGAAAGTGGACTGCAATGTAGAATGTATTGGAATTGAATGTGTAATGGAACGTGGAATGAAATGGCATGGCATGTGTAATAGAACATGGAATGCAACGTGGAATGGAAAGTGGAATGGAACGTGGAATGGATTAGAAAGGAAAGTGGAATGCAATGGAATGGAAATTGGAATGGAATGTAATAGTAAACTGTATGGAATGTGGAAAGTAATGGAATGTGGAATGGAATGCAGAATGGTATGGAATTCCGAATGGAATGTGGAATGGAATGTAATGGGATGGAATATGGAATGGAATGTGGAAAGTAATTTGGAATGGAATGTGGATTATAATGTGGAATGGAATGTGGTATGGAATGGAATGGAATATGGAATGGAAAGTGGAATGGAATGGAAAGAATGGAATGTGGAATGGAATGGAATGGAAAGTGGAATGGAATGGAATGGAAAGTGGAATGGAACGTGTAATGGATCGTGAAAGGGAACGTGGAATGGAATGGAATGGAATGTGAAATGGAATGTGGAATGGAATGTGGAATGGAACGTGGAATGGCATGTAATGGAACAAGGAATGGAACATGGAATGGCATGGAATGGAACGTGAAATGGAACACGGAATGGAATGTGCAATGGAATGTGGAATGAATAGTGGAATGGAACGTGGAATGAAATTTAATGGAATGTCCAATGGAATGTGGAATGGAATGGAATGTGGAATGGAATGGAATAGAATGGAATGGAACGTGGAGTGGAATGTTTAATGGAATGAAATGGAATGTGGAAAGGAATGGAATGTGGAATGGAATGTAATGGATTGTGGAATGGAATGTGGAATGGAATGGGTTGCAGAATGGAATAGAATGTGGAATGGAGTGAAATGGAATGGAATATACAATGGAATGGAATGGAATGAGGAATGGAATGGAATGGAATCGAATCAAATGGAACGTGGAATGGAATGGAATGGAATGTGGAATGGAAGAGAAATTGGAATGAAATGGAATTGAACGGAATGTGGAATGGAATGGGTTGGAATGCAATGTGGAATGCAACAGAATGGAATGTGGAATTGAATACCATGTGGAATGTAATGAAATGGAAGGGAATGTGAAATGGAATGGAATGTGGAATGGAATGGAATGGCATGTGGAATGGAATGTAATGGAATGGAATGTGGACTGGAATGTGGAATGGAATCTGGACTGAAATGAGTGGATTGGAATTGAATGTGTAATGGAAAGTGGAACGGAATGGAATCACATGTGAAATAGAAGGTGGAATGGAACGTGGAATGCAAAGTGGAATGGATTATAATGGAACGTGGAATTCAATGGAATGGAATTTGGAATGGAATGGAATCGAATGTGAAATTGAATGTGGAATGGAAGAGAATGCGGAATGGAATGTGGAATGGAATAAAATGCCAAATGGAAAGTGTAAGGGAATGGAATGCAACGTGGAATGGAATGTGGAATGGGTTGAGTAATGGAATGGAATGCAATGTGGAAATGAATGGAATGGAATGTGGAAACGAATGGAATGGAATGGATTGTGCAATGGAATGGAATGGAATGTGGAATGTAATGGGTTGGAATGTGGAATGGAATGTGGAATTGAATGGAATGTAATGTGGAATGGAATGGAATGGAATGGAATGGAATGGAATTGAATGCAATGGAAATTTGAATGGAAAATTGGAATGGAATGTGTAATGGAATGGAATGGAATAGAATGTGACGTGGAATGGAATGGAATGGAATGGAATGTAAAATGCAACGTGGAATGGAATGTGGAATGGAATGGAAAGGAATGGAATGGAATGGAATGGAATGTGAAATGGAACGTGGAATGGAATGCGGAATGGAATGCGGAATGGAATGGAATGAAATGTGGAATGGATTGGAAAGGAATGCAATGTAGAATGGAATGGAATGCAATGAAGAACGGAATGAAATATAATACGGAATAGAACGGAATGGAATGTGGAATGGAATGTGAAATGGAATGTGGAATGGAATGTGGAGTGGAATGGAATGGAGTGCATAATGGAATGTGGAATGGAATTTGGAAGGGAAACTGGAATGGAATGGAATGAGAATGAAAGTGAATGGAAAGTGGAAATGAATGAGGAATCAAATGAAATGGAATGTGGAATGTAACGGAATGGGATGTGGAGTGGAATGTGGAATGGAAAGGAATGGAATGGAATGTGGAATGGAATGCAATATAATGTGAAACGGAATGTGGAATGGAATGTGGAATGGTATATGGCATGGAATGGAATGGAACATAATGTGGAATGGAATGGAATGGAATGTGAAATTGAATGGAATGAAATGTGGGATGGAATTTAATGGAATGGAATAAAAGGGAATGGAATGGAGTGGAATGTGGAATGGAATGTAATGGAATGTGGAATGGAATGCAATGGAATTTGGAAAGGAATGTGGAATGAAAAATTGAATGGAATGTGGAATGGGATGTGGAATGTAATGTGGAATGGGATGTGGAAGGGAATGGAATGGAATGAACTGGAATGGAATGGAATGGAATGTGGAATGGAATGTGGAATGGAATGGAATGGCATGTGGAATGGAATGTAATGGAATGGAATGTGGACTCGCATGTGGAATGGAATCTGGACTGCAATGCGGAGTGGATTGGAATTGAATGTGTAATGGAAAGTGGAACGGAATGGAATGGCATGTGAAATAGAACGTGGAATGCAACGTGGAAGGGAACGTGGAATGGAACGTGGAATGTATTAGAATGGTACGTGGAATTCAATGGAATGGAATGTGGAATATAATGGAATCGAATTTAGAATTGAATGTGGAATGGAATGGAATGCAGAATGGAATGTGGAAGGGAATGGAATGCCGAATGGAATGTGTAATGTAATGGAATGCAATGTTGAATGGAATGTGAAATAGATTGAGTAATGGAATGGAATGCAAAGTGGAATTGAATGGAAGGGAATGGAATATGGAAACGAATGGAATGGAATGGATTGTGCAATGGAATGGAATGGAATGTGGAAGGGAATGGGTTGGAATGTGGAATGGAATGTGGAATTGAATGGAATGTAATGTGGAATGGAGTGGAATGGAATGGAAAAGAATGGAAAGTTGAATGCAAAATTGGAATGGAATATGTAACGGAATGGAAAGGAATAGAATGTGGAGTGGAATGGAATGGAATGGGAAGTAAAATGCAATGTTGAATGGAATGTCGAATGGAATGGAAAGGAATGGAATGGAATGTGCAATGGAATGGAATGAAATGTGAAATGGAATGTGGAATGCAATGTGGAATGGAATGTGGAATGGAAGGTGAAATTGAATCGAATAGAATGTGGGATGGAATGGAATGGAATGGAATGGAATGGAATGGAATGGAATAAAATGGAATGGAATGGAATGGAATGTGGAATAGAAAGGAATGGAATGTGGAATGGAATGTCGAATGAAAAATTGAATGGAATGTGGAATGGGATGTGGAATGAAATGGAATGGACTGGAGTGGAATGGAGTGAAATGAGGAATGGAAAGTGGATTGTAAAATCGAGTGGAATGTGGAATGTAATGCGGAACGGAATGTGGAATGGAATAGAATGGAATGGAATGGAATGGGTAATGAAATAGAAAGGAAGGTGAAATGGAATGGAATCCTCCGTGGAATGGAATGTTCAATGTAATGGAAAGGAATGGAATGGAATGGAATGTGGAATGGAATGTGGAATGGAATGGAATGGAATGGAATGCAGTGGAATGCAACGTGGATAGGAACGTGGAATGGAACGTGGAATGGAATGAGGAATGGAATGTGGAATTGAATGCAATGGAATGGAAGGGAAGTTGGAATGGAACGGAATGGAAT
Organism: Pongo pygmaeus; assembly: GCF_028885625.2. Lineage (NCBI taxonomy): Eukaryota > Metazoa > Chordata > Mammalia > Primates > Hominidae > Pongo > Pongo pygmaeus. Next base: position 7,943,360 of record NC_072386.2, on the reverse strand, counting down.
GTGGAATGGAATTGAGTGGAATGGAATGGAATGGAATGTGGAATGGAAAGTGGAATGGAATATGGAACAGAATGGAATGTGGAATGGAATGGAATGGAATGTGGAATTAAATGGAAAGAATGTGTAATGGAATGGAATGGAATGAAAGGTGGAAAGGAAAGTGAAATGGAATGTGAAATGGAGCATGGAAAGGAACGTGGAGTGGAACGTGGAATGGAACGTGGAATGGACTGGAAAGGAATGTGGAATGGAATGGAATGGAATGTGTAATGGAATGGAATGGAATGTGAAATGGAATAGTATGGAATGTGGAATGGAATAGAATGGAATGTGGAAGGGAAAGCAGTGGAATGGAATGTGGAATGTAATGGAATGGAATGTGGAATCGAATGGAATGAAATGGAAAGTGCAATGTAATGCAATTATATGGAATATTGAATGAAATGGAATGGAACGTGGAACGGAATGTGGAATGGAATGTCAAATGGAATGTGCAAGGAATGTGGAATGGAATGGAATGGAAAGCAGAATGGAATGTGGAATCAAATGGAATGGAAGGAAATGTGGAATGGAATGTGGGACTGAATGGAATGGAATGTGGAATGGAATCTGGAATGGAATGGAATGGAATGAGGAACGGAATGCGTAATGGAATGTGGAATGGAATGGAATGGAATGTGGAAAAAAAGGAAAAGAATGTGGGATGGAATGGAATGGAATGGAATGTGAAATGGAATGTGAAATGGAATTTGAAATGGAATGTGGAATGGAAGGTGGAATGTAATGTGGAATGGAACGTGGAATAAAATGGAATGGAATGTGAATAGGAATGTGGAATGGAATGGAATGTGGAAAGGAATGCAGAATGGAAAGGAATGGAATGTGGAATGGAATGTTGGATGCAATGTAATGCAATGTGGAATGGAATTTGGAATGGAATATGGAATGGAATGTGGAATGGAACTTGGAATGGAATGGAAAGGAAGGTGGAATGGAACGTGGAATGGAAGGGAATAGAACATGGAAACGAACTTGGAATGGAAAGTGGAATGGAATATGAAATGGAACGTGTAATGAAATGTGCAATGGAATGTGGAATGGAACGTGGAATGAAATGTGGAATGGAATTTGGAATGGAACGTGAAATGGAATGGAATGGAATATGAAAAGGAACTTGAATGGAATAGAAAATAGAATGGAACGTGGAATGGAATGTTGAATGGAACTTGGCGTGGAAAGTATAATGGAATGTGGAATGGAAAGTGAAATGGAATGGAATGGAATGTTGAATGGAATGTGGAATGGAATGGAATGGAACTTCGAATGGAAGGTGGAATGGAATGTGAATGGAATGTGGAATGGAACGTGGAATGGAATGGAATGGAATGTGCAATGGAATGTGGATGTGAATGAGTAATGGAATGAGGAATGCAATGGAATTGAATGTGGAATGGAATGTGGAAAGGAATGGAATGTGGAATGGAATGTGGAATTCAATGTGGAATGGAACTTCGAATGGAACGTGAAATGGAATGGAACGGAATGTTTAATGGAATACAGAATGGTATGGAATGGAGTGAGGAATGGAGTGTGGAATGAAATGTGGAAAGTAATGGATGGTGTAATGTAATGTGGAATTGAATAGATTGGAATGTCCAAATGAAGTGGAATGGAAAGTGGAATGGAATGTGGACTGTAATGGAATGAAATGTGGAATGGAATGGAATGGAATTTGGAATGTAATTTTCAATGGAATGTGGCATGAATTTTGGAGTGGAACGTGGAATGGAATGGGTGATGGAATGGAATGGATCGTGGAATGGAACGTGGAATGGAACTTGGAATGGAACGAGGAATGGAACATGGAATGGAAGGTGGAAAGGAGCGTGGATTGGAATGGAATGGAACGTGGAATGGAATGTGGAATAGAATGTGGAGTGGAATGGAATGGAATGTGGAATGGAATGGATTGGAATGTGGAATGGAATGTGGAATGGAATGGAAAGGAATGTGGAATGGAATGTGGAATGCAATGGAATGCAATGTGGAATGGAATGTGGAATGGATTGCAAGGGAAAGTGGAATCGAATGGTGTGCAATGTGGAATGGAATGCAATGGAACGTGGAATGGAATGTGGATTGGAATGTGGAGTGGCACGTGGAATGGAACGCAGTGCAATGTGGAATGGAATGTGGAATGGAATGTGAAATGGAACGTGGAATGGAATGCAAGGTGCAATGGAACATGGATTTGAATGGACTGGAACGTGCAATAGAACGTGGAATTGAACGTGGAATGAAACGCGGAATTGGAAGCGGAAAGGAATGGAATGGAATATGGACTGGATCGTGGAAAGGAATGCAATGGAACGTGTAATGGAATGTGGAATGGAACGCGGAATGGAATGTGGAATGGAACGTGGAATGGAAAGTGCAATGGAACGTGGAAAGGAATGGAATGCAAAGTGGAATGTTACGTGTAATGGAATGGAAAGGAAAGTGGATTACAATGTGGAATGGAATGTGGAATGGAACCCAGAATGGAATGGAAAACGATGTGGAATGGATTGTGGAATGGAATGTGTAATGGAATGTGGAGTGGAATGTGTAATGGAATGTGGAATGGAATGTGGAATGTAATGTAATGGAATGTAATGGAATGTGGAATGGAATGTGGAAAGTTATGAGGGATGGAATGTGGAATGCAACAGAATGAAATGTGGAATGGAATGTTCAATGGAATGTGGAATGGAATGGAATGGATTGTGGAATATAATGTGGAATGGAAAGTGGAATGGAATGTGGAATGGAATGAGAAATGGAATGGAATGGAATGTGGAATGGAATGGAATGGGATGTGGAATTCAATGAAATGTGAAATAGAATGAAACATGGAATGGAATGGATTGGAACATGGATTGGAACGGAATGGAATGTGGAGTGGAATGGAAAGCGAAATGGAATGTGAAATGGAATGAGGAGTGGAATGTGGAATGGAATGAAATGGACCGTGGAATGCAAAGGAGTGGAAGGTGGAAAGGAAAGGAATGGAAATTCAAATGGAAAGAGGAATGGAACATGGAATGGAGTGTGGAATGGAACGTGAAATGAAATTTGGAATAGAAGGTAAATGAACATGGAATGGAATGTGGAATGCTATGGAATGGAACGGAATAGAATGGAATGTGGAATGGTAAGGAAGGGAATGTGGAATTGAATGTGTAATGGAATGGAATGGAATGTGGAATGGTGTGAAAAGTGGAATTGAATGGAATGGAAGGTGGAATGGAATGGAAAGGAATGCAAAGGATTGTGAAATGAAATGTGGAATGGAATGTGGAATGGAACGTTGAATACAATGAAATGGAACGCGGAACTGAAAGGAATGGAACGTGGAATGTTATGGAATGGAACGTGGAATGGAATGTGGAATGGAATGTGTAAGGTAATTTGGAATGGAATGCAATGGAATGTGGAAAGCAATGTGGAATTCAATGGAATGGAAAGTGGAATGGAAAGTGGAATGGAATGTGGAATGCAACGGAATGGAATTTGGAATGGAATGTGGAACGGAAAGTGGTATGGAAAGTGGAATGGAACGGAATGGAACAGAATGGAACGTGGAGTGGAATGTGTAATTGAATGGAATGGAATGTGGAATGGAACGAAGAATGGAATATGGAATTGAATGGAATGGAACGTGAAATGTAATGTGCAATGGAATCTAAAATCGAACGTGGAAAGTAATGTAGAATGGAATAAAATGGAAAGTGGAATGTAATGCAATGGAATTTAATGGAATGTGGAATGGAACGTGGAATGGAACGTGGAATGGAATGGAATGAAATATGGAATGGAATATGGAATGGAAAGGAATGGTATGTAAAATGGAATGGAATGGAATGTGGAATGGGATGTGGAATGGAATGGAATGGATTGTGCAATGGGATGTGAAATGAAACGTGGAATGGAAAGCGGAATGGAATGGAATGGAATTTGGAATGGAATGTGGAACGGAAAGTGGAATGGAACGGAATGGAATGTGGAATGGAAAGTGGAATGGAAATTGGAATTTAATGTGGAATGGACTTGAATGGAATGTGGAATGGAATGGAATTGGGATGTGGTATCGAATGGAATGTGGAATGCAATGTGGTATGGAATGGAAAGATATGTGGACTTGTATGTATAATGAAATGGTGTGGAATGTGGAATGGATGTGGAATGGATTGGAATCGAATGTGGAATGGAATGCGGAATGGAATTTGGAATGGGATGTGGAATGCAATGGAATGGAATGTGGATTGGAATATGGAATGGAATGTGGAATGGAATGTGGATTGGAATATGGAATGGAATGTGGAATGGAATGGAATGGAACATAATGTAATGTGGAATGGAATGTGGAAGGGAATTTGTAATGGAATGGAATGGAACGTGGAATACATAGTGGAATGCAATGTGCAATGGAAAGCAAAATGGAATCTAATGGAATGGAATGGAATCTGGAATGAAATCTGGAATTGAAAGCAAAGGAATGTTTAATGGAATATGGAATGGAATGGAATGCAATGGAATGTGGAATAGAATGGAATGGTATGGAATGTTGAATGTAATGGATTGGAATGGAATGGAATGTGGAATGGAATGTAATGGAATGTGGAATGGAATATAATGGAATGTGGAAAGGAATGGAATGGAATGTGGATTGGAATGCAATGGAATGTGGAATGGAATGGAATGGAATGCAATGGAATGTGAAAGAGGATGTGGAAAGGAATCTGAAATGGAATGTGTAATGGAATGTGAAATGGGATGTGGAAAGTAATCTGAATTGGAATGTGGAATGGAATGTGAAACGGAATGAAAAGGAACGTGGAATGGAATGGAATGGAACATGGAATGCAAAGGAATAAAACATAGAAAGGAACGTGGAAAGGACCTTCGAATGGAACGTGGAATGTAATGTGGAAAGAATGTGGAAATAAATGAAATGGAATGTGGAATTGAATGTGGAAAGGATAGAAGGGACTGTTGAATGGAATGAGGAACTGAAAGGAATGGAATGTGGAATGAAATGTGGAATGGAATGTAGAATAGAACGGAATGGAATGTGGAATGGAATGTGGAATGGAACGTGGAAAGAATGAAATGGAACGTGGAATGCAATGTGGAATGGAATGGAAAGGAATTTGGAACGGATTTGGAATGGAATGTGGAATGGAATGGAATAGAATGTGGAATGGAATGTGGAGTGAAATGGAATGGAATGTGGAATGGAATGAAATGGAATGAGGAATGGAATGTGGAACGGAATGGAATGCAATGCGGAATGGAATGTTGTATGGAATGTGGAATGCAATGTGTAAAGGAATGGAATGGAAAGTGGAATGGAATGATAAATTGAAAGTGGAGAGGAGTATAATGAAATGTGGAATGCAAAGTGGAAGGGAATGGAATGAATCGTGCAAGGGAAAGTCGAATGGAAGAAAGAATGGAACGTGCAATGGAATGTGGAATGCAATGGAATGGAATGTGGAATGGAATGGAATGGAAAGTGGAATCGAATGTGGAATGGAATGGAAAGGAATGTGGAATGCAAAGGAATGGAAAGTGGAGTGGAATGTGGAATGGAATGCGGAATAGATAGGAATGGAAAGTGGAATGCAATGTGGAATGGAACATGGAGTATAATGGAATGGATTGTGGAATGGATTGTTGAATGGAATGTGGAAGGTAATCGAATAGAATGGGGAAAGGAATGTGGAATGGAATGGGGAATGTAATCTGGAACTGAATGGAATGGAATGTGGAATGGATTGTGGAATGGAATGTGAAATGGAATGTGGAAGTGAATGGAATGGAATGGGGACTGTAATGTGGAATTGAATGGAATGGAATGGGGAATGGAATGTTGAATGCAATGTGGAATGGAATGGAATGGATTGTGGAATGGAATGTGGAATGGAATGGAATGTTGAATGGAATGCAATAGAATGAAGAAAGGAATGTGGAATGCAATGGAATGTGGAATGGAATGGAAAAGAATGTAGAATGGAATGGAATGAGGAGTGGATTGTGGAACAAAATATAATATGGAATGGAATTTAATGGAATGGGATGGAATGGAATGGAATCCAATGGAACGTAGAATGGAATGTGGAATGGAATGTGGAATGGAGTGTAGAATGGAATGGAATGGAATGTGCATACCAAGTTTGAATGGAATGGAAAGGAATGTGGAATGCAACGCAGAATGGAATGGAATGGAATGTGGAATGGATAGTAGAATGGAATGGAATGGAATGTGGAATGGAAAGTTGAATGGAATGTGGAATGGAACGTGGAATGGAATGGAATGGAATGTGGAACGGAATGTGGAATGGAATGTGGAGTGGAACAGTATGTAACGTGGAATGGAATGTGGAATGGAAAGTTGAATGCAATGTGTAATGGAACATGGAATGGAATGGAATGGAATTTGGAATGGAATGTGGAGTGGAACAGTATGTAACGTGGAATGGAATATGGAATGGAATGTGGAAAGGAAAGTGGAATGGAATGGAATAGCAAGGGGAATGGAACTTGGAATTGAATGGAATTGAATGTGGAATGGAAAGTGGAATGGAAAGAGAAATGTAACGAGGAAAGGAATGTGGAAAGGGATGTGGAATGGAATGTGGAATATAATGGAATGGAATGTGGAGTGGAATGGAACGGAATGTGAAATGGAATGGAATGCAATCTGGAATGGAATGTGGAAAGGTATGGAATGTATTGTGGAATGGAATGGAATGGAATGGCAGGGAATTTGCAATGGAATGGAATGTGGAATGGAAACTGGAATCAATTGGAAAAAATCGTGGAATGAAATGGGGAATGAAACGGAATTGGAAGTGGAAGGGAATGTCGAATGGATTGTGGAATGGAATGGGCAACGGAATCTGGAATGGAATGGAATGGAAAGCAGAATGGAACGTGGAATGGAACGTGGAATGGAACATTGAATGGAATCTTTAAGTGACTGCAATGGAAAGTGGAATGGAATGGAATCGAATGTGGAATGGAACTCAGAATGCAAAGTAATGGAATGTGGAATTGAAATTGGAATGGAAAGGAGTGGAACGTTAAATGAAACATGGAATGGAATTGAATGAAACTTTGAGTGCAATGTGGAATGGAACGTGGAATGGAACATGGATTGGAACGTGGAATGGATTGGGATGGAACGTGGAATGAAATGTGGAATGGAATGTGGAATGGAATGTGGAATGGACTGTGGAAAGAATGTGGAATGGAATGGTATGGAAAGTGGAATGGAATGAAATTGAAGATGTAATGGAACGTGAAATGGAACGTGGAATGGAATGTGGAATGGGAACTGCAATGAATTGGAATAAAACGTGGAATGGAATGGGGAATAGAATGGAATAGGAAGTGGAATGGAATGAGGAATAGATCATGGAATGGAATGGGCAACGGAATGTGGAATTGAAAGTGGAATGGAATGGAATGGAAAGTGGAATGGAACGTGGAATTGAACGTGGAATGGAACGTTGAATGGAATGTTTAATGGAATGCAATGGAAAGTGGAATGGAATGGAATCGTATGTGGAATGGAACGTGGAATGCAAAGCAATGGAATGTGGAATTGAATGTGGAACGGAATGGAATGGAATGTTTAATGCAACGTGGAATGGAATGGAATGAAACTTTGAGAGCAATGTGGAATGGAACGTGGAATGAATCATGGATTGGAACGTGGAATGGATTGGGAAGGAACGTGGAAAGAATTGTGGAATGGAATGAGGAATGGAATGTGCAATGGACTGTGGAAAGACTGGAATGGAATGGTATGGAAAGTGGAAAGGAATGGAACAGAGCGTGGAATGGAATGTGAAATGGAACGTAGAATGGAATGGAACGGATTGTAGAATGTAATGTCGAATGCAATTGAACGAACTGGAATGGAATGTGGAATGGAACTGAATTGAATGTGGAATGGAATATGGAAAGGAAAGTGGAATGGAATGGAATGGAATGTGGAAAGGAATGTGGAAAGGAATGGAATGGAAAGTGGAAAGGATTGTTGAATGGAATGGAACAGAATGTGAAATGGAATGTGGAGTGGAATGGAATGGAATGTGGAATGGAATGGAATGGTCTGAAGAATGGAATGGAATGGAACAGAATTTAATGAGGAATGCAATGTGGAATAGAAAGGAATGGAAGGTGGAATTGAATGGAAGGGAATGTGGAATAGAATGGAATGGAATGTGGAATGGAATTGAATGGAATATGGAATGGAATGTAGAATCGTCTGGAATGGAATGTGGAATGGAATGCAGAACGGAGTGGAATGCAATGTGGAACAGATTGGAATGGAATGCTTAATGCAATGCCATAGAATGTGGTAAGGAATTGAACGGAATGCGTAATGGAACGGAGTGGAATGCAGAATGGAATGCAATGGAATGCAATGGAATCTGGAATGGAAAGTGGAATGGAATGGAATGGAAGGTGGAATGAAAAGGAATGGAATGTGAAATGGAAAGGAAAGAAATGGAAAGAGGAATGAAATACAATGGAATGTGAAATGGAATGGAATGGAATATTGAATGGAATGGAATGTGGAATAGAATGGAATGGAATGGAATGGAATGGAATGTGGAATGGAATGGAAATTAATGTGGAATGAAATGGAATGGAATGTTGAATGGAATTTGGAATGGAATGAAATGGAATGTGGAATGGAATGAGGAATGGAATAGAATGGAATGGAATATGGAATGGAACGGAATGTAATGGAATATGGAACTGAATACAATAGAATGTGGAACGGAATGGAATGGAATGCCAATGGAATGTAGAAGATAATGGAATGGAATGTGAAATGTAATGTGGAATGGAATGGAATCTAATGTGGAATGGAATAGAATGAAATGTGGAATGGAATATAATGAAATGTGTCATGGAATGTGGAATGGAATGTAGAATGGAATGGAACGGAATGTGGAAAGGGATGGAAAGGAATGTGGAATGGAATGGAATGGAATTGAATGGAATGTGGAATGAAATGGAATGGAATGTGGAATGAAATTGAATGTAATGTGGAATGAAATTGAATGTAATGGAATGGAATGCGGAATGCAATGTGGAATGGAATGGAATGGAACGTGGATAGGATTGTGGAATGAAATGGAATGGAATGTGGAATGGAATGTGGAATTGAATGGAATGGGAAGAAGAATGGATTATGCAATGGAATAAAATAGAAAGTGGAATGGAATGTGGAATTGAACGTGGAATTGAACGTGGAATGCAAATGCATGGAATATGGAATGGAACACGGAATGGAATAGAGGGGAATGTGGAATGGATAGTGAAATGGAAGGAATTGAACTTTGAGTGCAATGTGGAATGGAATGTGGAATGGAACGTGGAATGGATTGGAATGGAACGTAAAATGAAATGAGGAATGGAATGTCGAATGGAATGTGGAAAGAATGTGGAATGTAATAGTATGAAATGTGGAAAACAATGGAATGGAACGTGGAATGGAACGTAGAATGGAATGTGGAATGGAATGGAACGGAATGTAGAATGCAAAGTGGAATGCAATTGAATGGAGTGGAATGGAATGTGGAATGGAACAGACTGGAATGTGGAATGGAATCTGGAATGGAATGTGGAATGCAATGGAATGCAATGGGGAAAGCAATGTGGAAAGAAATGGAATGGAATGTGGAATGCACTTTTGAATGAAATGGAACGGAATGTGCAACGGAATGTGGAGTGCAATGGAATGGAATGTGGAATGGAATGGAAAGGACTGAGGAATCTAATGGAATGGAATTGAATTTAATCTAGAATGCAATGTGGAATGGAATGGAATGGAAAGTGGAATGGAATGGAATGGAATGCAATGGAATGGAATTTAATGTGGAATGTAATGGGAAGGAATGTAGAATGGAAAGGAATGGAATGTGAAATGGAAAGTAGAATGGAATGGAATGGAATGCGGAAGGGAATGGGGAAGGGAATGGAATGGAATGCAGAATGGAAAGTGAATGATTTGAAATGGAAGGTTTAATGGAATGGCACGGAATGTGGAAAGGAATTGAATGGAATGTGTAATGGAATGGAGAGCAATGTGGAATGGAATGCAATGTGGAATGGAATACAATGCAATCGAATGGAATAGAATGTGGAATGGAATGTGGAAGGGAAAGTGGAATGTAATGGAATGGAAAGTGGAATGGAATGGAATGTGAAATGGAATGGAATGGAATGGATTGGAATGTGGAATTAAATGCAATGGAATTTGGAATGGAATGGACAGGAATACCGAAAGGAATCAAATGGAATAGAATGTGGCATAGAATGGAATGGAATGGAATGGAATGGAAAGTGGAATGGAATGGAAATTAATTTGGAAAGTAATGGAAGGTAATGTTGAATGGAATTTTGAATGGAATGGGATGGAAGGTTGAATGTAATGTGGAATGGAATCGAATGGAATGGAATGTGGAATGGAATGGAATATACTGCAATATGAAACCGAATGGGATTGAATGTGGAACGGAATGGAATGGAATGTGGAATGGAATGTAGAAGGTAAAGGAATGGAATGTGGAATGGAATGTAGAAGATAATGGAATGGAATGTGGAATGGAATGTGGAACGGAATGAGGAATGGAATAGAATGGAATGTGGAAAGGAAAGTGGAAAGAAAAGAATGGAATGAGGAATGGAATAGAATGGAATGTGGAATGTAATGTGGAAAGGAATGGAATGGAAGGTGGAATGGAATGGAATTGAATATGGAATGAAATGGACAAGAATGGTTAAAGTAATTGAATGGAATTTGCAATGGAATGGAATGGAATGTGGAATGGAATGGAATGGTATGTGGAATGGAATGTGTAATGGAATGTGGAATGAAATGTGGACTGGAACATGCAATGGAACGTGGAATCAAAGGAAATGAACAGTGGAATGGAAGGTGGAATGGAACGTGGAATGGAGCGTGGAATGGAATGCGGAATGGAATGTGGAATGGAACGTGGAATGGAATGGAATGGAATGTGGAAAGTAATGGAATGGATTGTGGAGTGGGATGTGGAATGGAATGGACTGCAATGTGGAATTCAGTGTCCAATGCAACGTGGAATGGAACGGAATGGAATGTGAAATGGAATATGGAATGGAATGTGGAATGGAAATTGGAATGGATTGGAAAGGAATGTCGAAAGGAATGTGGAATGAAATAGTATGGAACGTGGAATGGAATTTGGTATGGAACGTGGAATGGAACACAGAATGGAAGGTGGAATGGAGCATCGAATGGAATATGGAGTGGAACGTGGAATGGAACGTGGAATGGAATGGAATGGAACTTGGAATGTAATGTGGAATGGAATGTGGAATGGAACATGGAATGGAATGTGGAATGCAATCTGGAATGGAAAGGAAAGAATGTGAAATCGAAAGTGGATTGGAATGGAATGGAATCCCGAATGGATTGCAATGAAATGGTATGGAATGTGGAATGGAATGGAATTCAACATGTAATGGAACGTGGAATGGAACATGGAATGGAATGTGGAATGGAATGGAATGTGGAATGGAATGGAGTGGAATGTGGAATGCAATGGAATGGAATGTGGAATGGAATGGAATAGAATGTGCAATGCAAATGAATAGAGTGAAATGTGGAATTGAATGGAATGTAACGTGGAATGGAATGTGGAATGGAATGGAATGGAACGAGGAATGGAATGTGGAATGGGATGTGGATGGGTATGTGGAATGGAATATGGAATGAAATGGAATGGAATTTTAAACGTAAAGGAATGGAACATGGAATAGAATGGAATGGAACGCAATGTGAAATGGAATGTGGAATGCAATGGAATGGAATGTGGAATGCAAAGGAATGGAATGTGGAGTGGAATGTTGTAGAATGGAATGGAATTGAATGTAGAATGGAATGGAATGTGGAGTGGAATGTGGAATGGAATGCGGAATGGATTGGAAGGTAGGAAGTAAAGAATTGGAACGTGGAATGGGAAGTTGAATAGAATGTGGAATGGAACATGGAACTGAATGTAACTGATCACCGAATGGAACGTGGAATGGAACGTGGAATGGAACGTGGAATGGAACGTGTAATGGATTTTGGAAAGGAACGTGCAATGGAAAGTGTAATGCAACGAGTAATGGAACGTGGAATGGAAAGCACAATGGAATGTGGAATGAAATGTGAAAATTAATGTAATGGAATGTGGAATGGAATGTGGAATGGACTGGAATGCAAAGTGGAATGGAATGTGGAATGCAATGGTATGGCATGTGGAATGGAATGTGGAATGGAAAGTTGAATATTATGTGCAATGGAATGGAATGGAAAGTGGAATGGAACACGGAATGGAAAGTGTAATGTAAAGTGGAATGGAATGTGGAATGCAACATGGAATGAAATGTGCAATGGTATTTGGAATGGAAAGAGGAATGGAATTCAATGGAAGGTGGAATGGAACGTCGAATTGAATGGAATGGAACGTGGAATGGAACGTGGAATGGAATGTGGAATTGAAAGTGGAATGGAATGCGGAATGGAATGGAATGGAATGTGGAATGGAATGTTGAGAGGAATGCAATGGTACATAGAAAGGAATGGAAAGCAACGTGGAATAAAATGGAATGGAAAGTGGAATGCAATGTGGAATGGAAGGAGGAAAGTGACGTGAAATGGAATGGAATGCAACTTGGAAAGTAATGTGGAATGGAATATGGAATGGAATGGAATGGAATGTGGAATGGAATGTGGAATGGAATGTGGAATGGAATATGGTTTAGAATAGAATGGAATGTCGAATGGAATGGAATGGAACTTGGAATGGAATGTGGACAGGAATGCAAAGAAATGTGGAACGGAATTTGGAATGGAAAGGAATGGAATATGGAAATGAATCTGCAATGGAATGTGGACAGGAACGCAATGGAATGTGGAATGGAATGGAATAGAATGTGGAATGGAACACGGAATGGAATGTGGAATGGAATGTGGAATGGAATGGAATGGAATGAGAAATGGAATGGAATGGAAAGTGGAATGGAATGAGGAAAAATAGTGCAATGGAATGGAATGGAATGTGGAAAGGAACGTGGAATTCAATGGAAAGAAATGTGGAATTGAATGGAATGGAATGTGGAATGGAATGTAGAATGGAAGGAATTAGAATGTGGAAAGGAATGTGGAATGCTATGCAATGGAATGAGGAATGGAAAGAAATGGAATGTGGAATGGAATGTGGAATGGCATGTGAAAAAAAATGGAATGTAATGGAATGGATTGTGGAAAGGAACGTGGAATAGAATGGAATGGAATGTGGAATGGAAAGTGGAAAACAATGTGTAATCGAATGGAATGGTATGTGGAAATGAATGGAACGGAATATGGAATGAAATGGAATGAAACGTGGAATAGAATGTGGAATGGAATGTGGAATGGAACGTGGAATGGAATGGAATGGAATGGAATGGAATGGAATTGGAATGGAAAGTAATAGAAAGTGGAATGCAAAGGCATGCAAAGAAAAAAGCAATCTAAAAGAATGGTATGTGGAATGTAATGGAATGCAATGTGGAATGGAATGGAATAGAACGTGGAATGGAATGTGGAATGGAATGGAATGGAAAGTGGAATGAATTGGAATGGAAAGCGGAATAGAATGTGGAATGGAATGTTTAATGGTATGTGGAATGGAATGGAATGGAATGTGAAATAGAATAGAATGGAACTCATTTTAATGCGGAATGGTATGGAATGGAATGTGGAATGCAATGGAGTTGAATGAAATGTTTAATTCAATGGAAGGGAATATGGAATGGAAAGGAATAGAATGTGGAATGGAATGGAATGGAACGTGGAAAGGAATGTGGATTGGAATGTGGAATGGAATCTGGAATGGAATGGAATGGGTAATAGAATGCAATGAAATGGAATGTGGAATCTAATGGAATGTGGAATCTAATGGAATGGAATGTGGAATGGAACGGACGTTTGAATGGAATGGAATGGAATGTGTATTGGATTGGGGTGGAATGTGGAATGGAATGCGGAATATAATGGAATGGAATGTGCAATGGAATGTGGAATGAGATTGAATGGAATTTGGAATGGAATGTGTAATGGAATGGAACGGAATATGGAATGGAATGTGGAATGGAATGGAATGGAATGTGGAATGGAATGCAATGGTATGGTATGGAATGTGGAAAGGAATGAAAAGTAATATGGAATGGAATGTGGAATGGAATGTACAATGGAAAGTGGAAAGGAACGTGGAATGGAACATGGAATGGAATATGGAAAGAAATGGAAAGGGATGTGCAATATAATGTGCAATGCAATGGAATGAAATGTGGAACGGAAATTAATAGAATGTGGAAATGAATGGAATGCTATGGAATTTGGAATGGAATGGAATGGAATAAAGTGGAATGTGGAATGGAATGGAATGAAATATGGAATGGAACGAAATGGAATGTGGAATGGAATGAAATTCAACGTGAAATAGAATGAAATGGATTCGAACGTGGAATGAAAAGGAATGGAATAGAACGGAATGCCGAATTGAATGGAATGAAATGTGGAATGCAAAGGAATGCAATGGAATGTGGAATGGAATGGAATGGCATGTGGAAGAGAATTGAATGGAATGTGGATTGGAATGTGGAATGCAATGGAATGAAATGTGGAATGGAAAGTGGAATGCAACAGAATGGAATGTGGAATGGAATCTGTAATGGAATGTGGAATGGAATTGAATGGAATGTGTAATGGATTGTGGAATGCAATGTGGAATGTAACGGAAAGTAATGTGGAATGGAAAGTTGAATGGAAAGTGGAATGCAATGGAATGGGATGTGGAATGAAATGTGTAATGGAATGGAATGGAATGGAACGGGGAATGGAAAGTGGAATGGAAAGTGGAACACAACATGGAATATGTAATGGAATGGAATGGATCATGGAATGGAATGGGGAATGGAATGTCATGGAATGTGGAATGGAAAGTTCAATGGAATGCGGAATGAAACGTGGACTAGGACGTGGAATGGATCTGGGAATGGAATGGAAAGGATCGTGGAATGGAACGTGGAATGCAACGAGGAATGGGTGGTGGAATGGACCGTGGAATCTAATGGAATGAAACGTGGAATGGAATGTGGAATGCAATGTGGAATGGAATGGAATGTGTAATGGAAAGTGGGATGGAATGGAATGCAATGTGGAATGGAATGGAACGGAATGTGGAATGGAAAGTGGAAAGGAAAGTGAAATGGAATGTGTAAAGGAATGCAATGGAATGTGGAATGGAGTGTGGAATGGAATGGAATGGAATGTGGAATGAAATGTTAAATGGATTTTAAGGGAATGTGGAATGGAAAGTGGAATGGAATGTGGAATGGATTGTGGAATGCAATGTGTAACGGAACGGAATGGAATGTGGAATGGAATGTGTAATGGAATGTGAAATGGAACTTGGAATGGAATGCAATGGAATGTGGAATGCAACGTGGAATGGCATGGAATGGAACGTGCAAAGGAACGTAGAATGGAACGTGTAATGGAATGTGGAATTGAACGTGACATGGAATGTGGAATGGAATGCGGAATGGAACGGAAAGGATTGTGGAATGGAATGAGGAATTGAGTGTGGAATGGAACGTGGAATGGAAAATGGAATAGAACTTGGAATGGAATGGAATGGAATGTGCAATGGAACGTGGAATGGAATGGAATGGAATGTGGAATGGAATGGAATGGAAAGGGGAATTGAATGCGCTGGATGTGGAATGGAATGTCTAACAGAATTTAATGTAAAGTAGAATGGAAAGTGGAATGGAATGGAATGGAACTTTGAATGAAATGTGGAATGGAATGATGAATGGAACGTGGAATGGAACGTTGAATGCAATGGAATGGAACGTTGAATGGAATGCAGTGGAACGTGGAATGGAATGTGGAATGGAATGGAAAGGAATTTGGAATGGAATGGAATGGAATGTGGAATGGAAAGGAATGGAACGTGGAATGCGATGTGGAATGAAACATCGAATACGACGTGGAATGGAACGTGGAATCGAATGTGGAATGGAATGGAATGGAATGGAATGGAATGGAATGGAATGGATTGTGGAATGGAATGGAACGGAATGTGGAAAGCAATGGAATGCACTGGAATGTGAAATTGAATGGAATGGAATGGAATTTAATGTGGAATGCAATGGAAAGGAATGTGGAATGTAATTTAATGGAATGGAATAGAATGGAATGGAATGGAATGTTGAATCGAAAGGAATGCAATGGAACGGAAGGTGGATTTGAATGGAATGGAATGTGTAATGGAATGGATTGGAATGTGGAATGCAATGGAATGCAACGTGGAATGGAATGTGGAATGGAATATGGAATGAATTGTTTAATGGAGTGGAAGGGAATCTGGAATGAAATGGAATGGAATGTGGAATGCAAGGGAATGGACAGAAAAGTGGAATGGAATGGAATGGAATGGAATGGAATGCAGAATGCAATGTTATGGAATGTGGAATGGAATGGAATGGAATGGAGTGAAATGGAATGGAAAGAAATGTGGAATGCAATGGAATGCAATGGAATGGAATGTGGATTTGAATGGAATGGAATGTGGAATGGAATGGATTGGAAATTGGAATGCAACGGAATTGGAATGCAATTGGAATGCAATGGAATGCAACGCGGAATGGAATGTGGAATGGAATGTGGAATAGATAGTTTAATGGAATGGAATGGAATGTGGAATAGATTGGAATGGAATGGAATGTGGAATGGAATTTGGAAAGGAATGTGGAATGAAATGGAATGGAATGTGGAATGGAAAGGAATGAAAGGAAAGGAAATTGAAAAAGAATGTGGAACGGAATGGGAAATGGAATGTGGAATGGAATTTGGAAAAGAATGAAATGGAAAGTGGAATGGAATGGAATGCAACGTACAATTGAATGGAATGGAATGTGGAATTTAATGCGGAATGGAATATGGAATGGAATGTGCAATGGAAGTTGGAATGCAATAGAATGGAATGTGGTATGAAATGTGAAATTCAATGGAATGGAATGCGGAATGGAATGTGGAATGGAATGGAATGGAATGAGAATGGAATATGGAATGGAATGAAAGGAAATTTGGAAAGGAAAGTGGCATGGAATGGATTGGAATGTGGAACGGAATGTGGAATGGAATGCGGAATGGAACGGAATGGAATATGGAATGGAACGTGGAATGGAATGTGGAATGAAACGTGGAATGGAAAGTGGAATGGAATGGAGCGGAACTTGGAATAGAATGTGGAATGGAATGGAAGGGAATGTGGAATGAAATGTGGAGTGTAATGGAATGGAAAGTGTAGCAGAATGGAATGGAATGTGGAATGGAATGTAGAATGGGACCGAATGGAATGTGGAACGGAATTTAATGGAACGTGTAATGAAAAGTGGAATGGAATGTGCAATGGATTGTGGAATGGAATGTGGAATGGAAAGGAATGGAACTTGGAATGGAATGCAATATAATGTCGAATGGAACGTGGAATGGAATGGATTGGAACGTGGAATGGAACGTGGAATGTAATGTCGAATGGAATGGAATTGAATGTGGAATGGAAAGTGGATTGGAATGTGGAATGAAACTTGAAATGTAATGGAATGGAACGTGAAATGGAATGGAAAGGAACGTGGAATGGAAACTTGAACGGAATGAGGAACTGAACGTGGCATGGAATGTGGAATGGAATGTGCAATGGAACGGAATGGAATGTGGAATGGAATGTGGAATTGAGTGTGGAATGGAACGTGGAAAGGAATGGAATGGATTGTTGAATGAAACATACAATGTAACCTGAAATGCAATGGACTGGAATGTGGAATGGAAAGTGGAATGGAAAGGAATGGATTGGAATGGAATAGAATATAATGGAAAGGAACGTCAAATGGAACTTGGAATGGAACGTGCAATGGAATTTGGAATACAATGTGTAATGGAACGTGAAAGGGAATGTGGAGTGGAATGTGAAATGGATCTTGGAATGGAATGAAATGGAAAGTGGAATGGAAAGTGGAATGGAACGTGGAATGGAAAGTCGAAGGGAACGTCGAATGGAATGGAATGGAATGTGCAATGCAATGGAATGGAATAGAATGTGGAATAGAATGTGGAATGGAATGGAATGGAATGTGGAATGGAATGTGCAATTTAATGGAATGGAATGTGGATTGGAATATGGAATGGAAAGCGGAATGGAATGGAATGAAATGTGGAATGGAATGTGGAATGGAATGGAATGGAAAGTGGAATGGAATGTGAAATCTAAAGGACTGTAATGTGGAATGGAATGTGGAATAGAATGGAATGGAAAGTGGAATTAATGTGCAATGGAATGGAATAGAATGTGCAATGCAATGTGGAATGGAAAGGGATGGAATGCGGAATGGAATGGAATGGAATGTGGAATGGAATGGAATGGAATGTGGAATGGAATGGAATGGATTGTGGAATGAAATGGAAAGGAATGGTATGGAATATGGAATGGAATGCAATGGATTATGGAATGGAAAGTAGAAAGGAATGTGGTATGGAACGTGGAATGCAACGCGGAATGGAATGGAATGGAATGTGGAATGGAATGTGGGATGAAACGGAATGGAATGTGGAATGGAAAGTGGAGTGGAATGTGTAATGGAATGGAATGGAATGTGGCATGCCGTGTAGAATGTAATGCGGAATGGAATGGAATGAATGTGAAATGGAATGTGAAATGAAATGTGGAATGGAATGTGAAATCGAATATAGAATGGAATGTGGAATGGAATGTTATGGAATGTGTAATGGAAGGGAATGGAAAGTAAAATGGAATGTGGAATGGACTGGAATGGATTAGAATTGAATGAAAAGTGGAATGGAATGCAATAGAATGTGGGGTTGCATGGAATGTTATTGAATGTGGAATGGAATGGAATGGAACAGAATGTGTAACGGAATGGAATGGAATCTGGAATGGAACTTATTGGAACGTGGAATAGAATGGAATTTAGAATGGAATGTAATGGAATGTGGAATGGAATAGAATGGTATGTGAAATGGAATGGAATTTAATGTATAATAGAATGTGGAATGCAATGGAATGGAATGTGTCATGGAATGGAATGGAATGTTATGTAATGTGTAAAGGGATGGAATGGAATGTGGTATGGAATGTGCAATGGAATGGAATGGATTGTGGACTGGATTGTGAAATTGTATATGGAATGGAATGGAATGGAATGTGGAATAGAATGAAATGCAATGAAATGTGGAATATAATGTGGAAAGGAATGTGTAATGGAAAGGAATGGAATATGGAAAGGAATGGAATGGAAGGTGGAATGGAATATGGAATGGAATGGAATGAATTGTTTAAATGGAAGGGAAAGGAATGTGGAATGGAATGTGGACTGGAATTTAATGCCATCAGGAATGGAATGTGGAATGGAATTGAATGGACTGTAGAATGGAATGAGAAAGAGAATGTGGAATGGAAAGCCTTGTAATGGGGAATGGAATGTGGAATGGAATGAGGAATTGAAAGTGTAATTGAATGGAATTTAAAGAGGAATGGAACGTGGAATGGAAAGAATGGAAGGTGGAATGGAAAGAATGGAATGTGTAAAGGAGCTTGGAATGGAAAGTGGAATGGAACGTGGACTGGAAAGTGGAATTTAACATGGAATGGAGTGTGGAATGGAATGTGGAATGGAATATGGAATGGCATGGAATGGAAGAAGGAATGGACAATGGAATGGCATGGAATGAAACGTGGAATGGAATGCGGAATAGAATGTGCAATGGAATATGGAATGGATCATGGAATGGAACGTGGAAGTAAATTTAATGGAATTTCCAATGGAATGTGGAATGGAATGGAATTGAATGGAAAGGAATGTGGAGTGGAATGTTTAATGAAATGAAATGGAATGTGGAATGGAATGGAATCTGAAATGGAATGTAATGGATTGTGGAATGGAATGTGGATTGAAATGGGTTGTGGAATGGAATAGAATGTGGAATGGAGTGAAATGGAATGGAATGTAGAATGGAATGGAATTGAATGAGGAATGGAACCGAATGGAATGGAAGGGAATGTGGAATGGAATGGAAGGGAATGTGGAATGGAATCGAATGGAATGTGGAATGGAAGAGAAATTGGAATGAAATGGAACTGAAAGGAATGTGGAATGGAATGCAATGGAATGGATTGGAATGCAATGTGGAATGGAATGGAGTGGAATGTGGAATGGAATACCATGTGGAACGTAATGAAATGGAATGGAATGTGAAATGGAAAGGAATGGAATTTGGAATGGAATGGAATGGCAAATGGAATAGAATGTAGTGGAATGGAATGTGGACTGGAATGTGGAAAGGAATCTGGACTGCAATGTGGAGTGGATTGAAATTGAATGTGTAATGGAAAGTGGAACGAATGGAATGGCATGTGAAATAGAACGTGGAATGAAACGTGGAATGTATAAGAATGAAACGTGGAATGCAATCGAATGAAATGTGGAATGCAATGGAATCGAATGAGGAATGGAATGTTGAATGGAATGGAATGCGGAATGGAAGGTGGAATGGAATGGAATGCCGAATGTAATGTGGAATGGAATGGAATGGAATGTGGAATGGAATGTGGAATGCGTGGAAGAATGGAATAGAATGTAATGTGGAATAGAATGGAATGGATTGGAATGTGGAAACGAATGGAATGGAATGGAATGGATTGTGTAATGGAATGGAATGTGGAATGGAATGGGTTGGAATGTGGAATGGAATGTGGATTTGAATGGAACGTAATGTGGAATGGAATGGAAAGTTGAATGGAATATTGGAATGGAATGTGTAATGGAACGGAATGGAATAGAATGTGGAATGGAATGGAATGGAATGGAATGTAAAATGGAATGAGGAATGGATTGTGGAATGGAATGGAAAGGAATGGAATGGAATGGAATGGAATGTGAAATGGAAAGTGAAATGGAATGTGGAATGGAATGTGGAATGGAATGTGACATGGAATGGAATGGAATATAATGTAGAATGGAATGGAGTGGAAAGTGATATTGAATGGAATGGAATGTGGAATGGAATGGAATGAAATATGTAATGGTATGTGGAATGAAAATTTGAATGGAATGTGGAATGGAATGTGGAATGGAATGGAATGGACTGCAATGGAATGGAACGGAATGTGGAATAGAAAGTGGTATGGAAAATGGAATGGAAAGTAGAATGGAATGCAGAATGGCATGTGGAAAGGAATAGAATTTAATGGAATGGAATGGGTAATGGAATAGAAAGGAGGGTGCAATAGAATGCAATGGAATGTGGAATGGAATGTGCAATGTAATGTAACGTAATGGAATGGAAAAGAATGTGGAATTAAAGGTGGATTGGAATGGAATGGAATGTGGAAAGGAAAGGAATGTAATGTGAAATGGAATGTGTAATGGAATGGAATGGAAAGTGGAACGGAATGTGTAATGGAATGGAATGGAATGTGGAATGGAATGTGGACTGGAATGGAACGTGGAATGAAAAGTGGAATGGAACGTGGAATGTAATGTGTAATGGAAAGTGGAATGCAACGTGGAAAGAAATTTGAGATGGAACATAGAATGGAAAGTATAAAGGAAAGTGGAATGAAATGTGTAACGGAATGTGGAATGGTATAGATTGTGGGATGGAATGGAATGTGAAACAGAATGTAATGGCAGGTGGAATGGAGTGTGGAATGGAATGGACAGGAATTTGGAACGGAATGGAATGGAATTTGGAATGGAATAGTATATGGAATAGAAGGGAATGAAAAGGTATCTATAATGGAATGGAAAGGAACAGAATGGAATGTGGAATTGAATGGAATGGAATGTGGAATGGAACAATGTGGAATGCAATGAAATGGAATCGAAAGGGGAATGGAATGAAATGGAATGAGGAATGGAATGGAATTGAATAGAATGTGGAATAGAATGCAGAATGGAATGTGGAATGGAATGGAAAGGAATGGAGTGGAACGTGGAATACAACAGAGTGTGAAATGGCAAGCAATGGAATGGATTGTGGCATGGTATGCAATATAAGGAGGAATGTAATGGAATGGAAAGCAGAATGGGGTGGAATGGAATGGAATGTGCAATGGAGTGGAATGGAATGTGGAATGGAATTGAAAGATATGCCTAATGTAATATGGAAAGGAACGGAATGGAATGTGGAATGGAATGGATAGGAAATTGGAATGGAAAGGAATGGAATGTGGAATGGAATGTGGATTGTAAATAAATGGAATGGAATGTGGAATGCAAAGTGTAACGGAATGGAACATAATTTGGAATTGAATGGAATGTTATGGAATTTGGAATGGAATGGAATGGAATGAAATGTGTAATGGAATGGAATGGAATGTGGAATCGAACTTAATGGAATGTGAAATAGAATGGAATGGAATGCAATGCGGAGTGGAATGTAATGGAATGTAGAATGGAATATAATGGAATGCAAATGAATATGGAATGGAATGGAATGGGAAGTGGAATGGAATGGAAAGTAATGGGGAATAGAATGGGGAATGGAAAGCAACGTAAGGTGCAATGGAATGTGAAATGGAATGTGGAATGGAACATGGAATGGAATGAAATGGAACATGGAATGGAATGAAATGGAACGTGGAATGGAATGGATTTTAACGTGGAAACGAAAGGTATGAATGTGGAATGGAATGTGGAATGGAATGGAATGGAACGTGGAAAGGAACGAGGAAAGGAATGTGGAATGGAATGTGGAATGGAACATGGAATGCAATGTGGAACGGAAGGTGAAAACGTATGTGGAATGGAATGTGGAATGCAATGGAATGGAATGCGGAACGCAAGGTGGAATGGAATGGAATGTAATGAAATGTGCAATAGAAAGTGGAAGGGAATGGTATGAAATGTGGAATGGAATGGAATCGAATGGAACGTGGAACGGAATGTGGAATGGAATGTGGAATGGAACGTGGAATGGAATGTAATGGAATGTTGAATGGACTGTAATGGAATGTGGAATGTAATGTAATTGAATGGAATGTGGAATAGAATGCGGAATGGAAAGTGTAATGGAATGCAATGGAATGTGGAATGGAATGGAATGGAATGTGGAATGGAATGGAATGGAAGGTGAAATGAAATGTTGAATGGAATCTGAAATGGAACGTGGAATGGCATGTGGAAAGGAATTAAATGGAACGTGGAATGGAATGGAATGGAAGGTGGAGTGGAATGGAACGGAACGTGGAATGGAACCTGGAATCGAACATGTAAAGGAACGAGGAATGGAATGTAGAAATGAATGTGGAAAGGAATGGAATGGAAGTTGGAATGAACTATTGAATGGAATGGAATGGAATGTGGTATGGAATGCAATGGACTGTGGAATAGAATGTGGAATGGAACGGAATGTGCAATGGAATGGAATGCAATATGGAATGGAAAGTAGAATGTAATGGAATGGAACGTGGAATGCAACGTCTAATGGATCGTGGAAGGGAACGTGGAATGGAATGTAATGTAACGTGGAAAGGAATGTGGAATGGAATGTGGAATGGATCGTGGAATGGAGTGGAATTGAATGTGGAATGGAATGTGAAATGGAATGGTAAAAAAAGTGGAACGCAACGTGGAATGGAATGGAAGGGAACGCGAAATGGAACGGAATGGAATGTAGAATGGAAGGTGGAACGGAATGGAATGGAATGTGGAATGGAATGGAATGGAATGCGGAAAGGAAGTTGGAAAGGATTGGAATGGATTGTGGAATGGAATGGAATGCAATGGTATGGAATGTGGTATGGAATGGAACGGAATGTGGAATCGAGTGTGGAATCGAATGGAATTGAAAGTGGAATGGAACGTGGAATGGAACGTGAAATGGAATTGGAAGTGGAATGGAACGTGGAATGGAACGTGGAATGGAACGCGTTATGGAATATGGAAAGGAATGTTGAATGGAATGGAATAGAATGGAATGTGGAATGCAATGGAATGAAATGTGGAATGGAATGGAATGCAATGTGGAATGGAATGGATAGGAAGGTGGAATTGAATGGAATGCAATGTGGAATGGAATGGATAGGAAGGTGGAATTGAATGTAACGTAATGTGGAATGGAACGTAGATTGGAAAGTGGAAAAGAATGAGCAATAGAATGGAATGGTATGAAGAATGGAATGGAATGTGGAATTAAATGGAATCGAATGCAACGTAGAAAGCAATGGAATGTGGAATGGAATGGAGTGGAATGGAATGTGGAATGGAATGCAAAGTGTAATGGATTGGAATGTGGAAAGGAAAGGAATGAAATGTGTAATGGAATTTTGAATGGAATGGAATGGAAAGTGGAATGGAATGGAATGTGGAAAGGAATGGAATGGAATGGAATGTGTAATGGAATGCAAGGTGAAATGGAATGGAGTGGAATGGAATGGAATATGTAAAGGAATGGATTGAATGGAATGGAATGTGGAATGGAAAGGAAAAGAATGTGGAATGGAAGGGAATGGAATGGAATGAAAAATAACAGAATTTCAAATGAAAAGTGGAATGGAATTTGAAATGGAATGTGGAATGCAATGTGAATGGAATGTGGAATACAGTGGAATGGAATGTGGATAGGAATGTGGAATGGAATGGAATGGAATGTGGAAAGGAATGCGGAATGGAATGCGGAATGGAATGGAATGCAATGTGGAATGGAATGTGGAATGGAATGTGGAATGGAACTTTTAATGGAATGGAAGGGAAGGTGGAAAGGAACGTGGAATGGAATGGAATGGAACGTGGAATGGAAAGTGGAATGGAAAGTGGAATGGAATGTGAAATGGAACGTGGAATGCAATGTGGAATAGAATGGAAAAGTACCTGGAATTGAATGTGGAATGGTATGGAATGGAATGGAATAGAATGTAATGTGGAATGGAACGTGGAATGAAATGTGGAATGGAATTTTGAATGGAACGTGGAATGGAATGGAATGGAATGTAAAATGGAACTAGAATGGAATGGAAAGTGGAATGGATCGTGGAATGGAATGTTGAATGGAACTTGGTGTGGAATGTATAATGGAATGTGGAATGGAAAGTGGAATGGAATGGAATGGAAAGTTGAATGGAATGTGGAATGGAATGGAATGAAACTTCGAATGGAAAGTGGAATGGAGTGTGGAATGGAACGTGGAATGGAACATGGAATGTAATGAAATGGATTGTATAATGGAATGTGGAATGGAAAGTGGAATGGAATGGAATGGAATGGAAAGTTGAATGGAATGTGGAATGGAATGGAATGAAACTTCGAATGGAAAGTGGAATGGAGTGTGGAATGGAACGTGGAATGGAACATGGAATGTAATGAAATGGAATGTGCAATGTAATGTGGATTTGAATGTGGAATGGATTGAGGAATGCAACGGAATGGAATGTGGAATGGAATGTGGAATAGAATGGAGTGTGGAATTGAATGTGGAACGGAAAGTGCAATGGAACGGGGAATGGAATGGAATGGAATGACGAATGGAATATGGAATGTTATGGAATGGAGTGAGGAACGGAGCGTGGAATGGAAAGTGGAACGGAATGGAAGGTAGAATGGAATGTGGAATGGAACAGATTGGAATGTTTACATGAAATGGAGTGGAATGTGGAATGGAATGTGGATTGGAGTGGAATGCAATGTTGAATGGAATGGAATGGAATGTGGAATGTAATGTTTAATGGAATGTGGCATGAAATCTGCAATGGAACGTGGAGTGGAACGTGGAATGGAATGGAATGGAATGTGAAACGGAATGTGGAATGGAATATGGAATGGCAAGTGGAATGGAACGGAATGGAATGTGGAATGGAATGGATTGGAATGTGTAATGGAATGTGGAATGGAACGGAATGGAATATGGAATGGAATATGGAATGCAATGGAATGGAATGTGGAATGGAATCTGGAATGGAATGGAATGTGGAATGGAATGGAATTTGGAATGGAATGGAATGTGGAATAAAATGTGGAAAGGAATGTGGAATGGATTGTGGAATGGAACAGAAAGGAATGTGGAATTTAATGTGGAATGGAAAGTGGAAAGGAAAGTGGAATGGAATGGAGTGGAAAGGAATGGATTGTGGAATGGAATGTGGACTTGAATGTGGAATGGAAGGAGGAATGGAATGGTTTGGAACGTGGAATGGGAAGGAATGCAATGTGGAATGGAAGTTGGAATGGAATGGAAAGGAACGTGCAATAGATCATGGAATGGAGTGTGGAATGGAAAGGGGAATGGAACGTGGAATGGAACGTGCAATGGAATGTGGAATGGAACGTGCAATGGAATGTGGAATGGAAAGTGTAATGGAAAGGAATGGAAAGTGGATGGAATGTTGAATGGATTGGAATGGAATGTGCAATGGAATTTGGAAAGGAATGGAATGGAATGTGGAATAGAATGTGAAATGGAATGGAATGGTATACAGATTGGAATAAAACTGAATGGAAGGGAAGGTGGAATGGAATGGAATTTAGTGTGGAATCGAACGTGGAATGGATTTTAATGGAACGTGGAATGGAACGTGGAAGGGAACATGGAATGGAACGTAAAAGGAATGTAAAATGGAATGTGGAATGTAAAGTACAATGGAAAGGAATGGAAAGTGGAGAGGAATATGGAATGTAATGGAATGGAACGTGGAACGTAATGTGGAATGGACTGTGGAATAGAACGTGAAATGGAACGTGGAATGTATTGGAATGTAATGCGGAATGGAATGTGGAATGGAATGTGCAAAAGAAAGGGGAAAGTAATGGAATGGAACGTGCAATGGAAAGTGGAATGGAATGGAATGGAAAGTGGAAAGGAAATTGGAATGAAACGTGGAATGGAAAGTGGAATGGAATATGAAATGCAGCATGGAATAGAATGTGGAAAGGAATGTGGAAAGGAACGGAATAGAATGTGGAATGTAATGGAATAGAATGTGGAACGGAATGTGGAATGGAATGGAATGGAATGTGGAAGAGAATGTGGAATGGAATAGAATGGAATGCGGAGTGGAATGAAATGGAATGTTATGGAATGTGGAATGCAATGGAATGGAATGTGGAATGGAACATGGAATGGAATGGAATGGAACGTGGAATGGAACCTGGAATGGAACGTGGAATGTATACTGGAATTGAATGAGGAATGGAATGGAATGGAATGTGGGAGGAAATGTGGAATAGAATGCAATGGAATGAGAATGGAATGTGGAATGAAATGGAACGGAATGTGGAATGTATGTGGAATGGAATGGATCAGATTGTGACACGGAATGTGGAATGGAAGTGAATGGATTGTGGAATGGAATGTGGAATGGAATGTGGAATGGAATGGAATGGAATGAGGAATGGAACATGGAATTAAATCGACTGGAATGTGGAATGGAAAGTGGAATGGAATGTGGAATGGAATGTGGAAAGGAATGGAACGGAATGTGGAATGCAATGTGAAATGGAATGTGGAATGGAATTTAATGGAATGTGGAATGGATAGTGGAATGGAATGTGGAATGGAATGCGGAATGGAACTTGGAATGGAATGGAATGCAATGGAATGTGGAATGAAACTTGAAATGCAATGGAAAGGAACATGGAATGTAACATGGAAAGGAACGTGGAATAGAACGTGGAATTGAACGTGGGATGGATTGTCGAATGGAGTATGGAATGGAACGGAATGGAATGTGGAACGGAATGAGGAAACGAGTGTGGAATGGAACGTGGAATTGAATGGAATGGAATGTGGAATGGAACGTGGAAAGGAATGAAATCGAATGGAATGGAATGGAATGAAATGTGGAGTGGAATGGAAAGGAACGGAATGGAATGTGCAACTGAAAGGAATGGAATGTGCAATGGAATGTGGAATGGAATGGAAAGGAAAGTGGAAAGGAACTTGGAATGAAACGCGGAATGGAAAGTGGAATGGAATAAGAAATGCAGAGTGGAATAGAAGGTGGAAAGGAATGTGGGAAGGAATGGAATAGAATGTGGAATGTAATGGAATAGAATGTGGAATGGAATGTGGAATGGAATGGATTGCAATGTGGAAGAGAATGTAGAATGGAATAGAATGGAATGCGGAGTGGAATGAAATGGAATGCTATGGAATGTGGAATAGAACAGAATGGAAGGCGGAGTGGAATGAAATGGAATGGTATGGAATGTGGAATGGAATGGAATGGAATGTGGAATGGAACGTGGAATGGAATGGAATGGAACGTGGAATGGAACCTGGAATGGAACGTGGAATGTATACTGGAATTGAATGATGAATGGAATGGAATGGAATGTGGGAGGAAATGTGGAATAGAATGCAATGGAATGAGAATGGAATGTGGAATGTAATGGAACGGAATGTGGAATGTATGTGGAATGGAATGGATCAGAATGTGGCATGGAATGTGGAATGGAATGTGGAATGGAACTGAATGGATTGTTGAATGGAATGTGGAATGGAATGTGGAATGGAATGGAATAGAATGTGGAATGGAACATGGAACTAAATCGATTGGAATGCGGAATGGAAAGTGGAATGGAATGTGGAATGGAATACGGAAAGGAATGGAATGGAATGTGGAATGCAATGTGAAATGGAATGTGGAATGGAATTTAATGGAATGTGGAATGGATAGTGGATTGGAATGTGGAATGGAATGTGGAATGGAACTTGGAATGGAAGGGAATGCAATGGAATGTGGAATGAAATTTGAAATGTAATGGAAAGGAACATGGAATGTAACATGGAAAGGAACGTGGAATGGTACGTGGAATTGAACGTGGGATGGATTGTCGAATGGAGTATGGAACGGAACGGAATGGAATGTGGAATGGAATGTGGAAGCGAGTGTGGAATGAAAGGTGGAATTGAATGGAATGGAATGTGGAATGGAACGTGGAATGGAATGAAATGGAATGGAATGGAATGGAATGAAATGTGGAGTGGAATGGAAAGGAATGGAATGGAATGTGCAACTGAAACGAATGGAATGTGGAATGGAATGTGGAATGGAATGAAATGAAATGTGCAATGAAATGTGGATTGGAATGGAATGAAATGTGGAATGCAAGGGAATGGAATGTGGATTATAATTTAATGGAAATTGGAATGGAACGTGGAATGGAATGAGGAATTGAATGTGGGATAGATTGTGGAACAGAATATGGAATGGAATGGAATGGAATGTGGAATGGAATGTGGAATCGAGTGTGGAACGGAATGTGGAATTGAATGGAATGGAATGTGGAATGGAACGTGGAATGGAATGAAATGGAATGGAATAGAATGAAAAGTGGAATGGAACGGAAAGGAACAGAATGGAATGTGGAATTCAAAGGAATGGAAAGTGGAATGGAATGTGGAATGGAATGAAATGAAATGTGGAATGAAATGTGGATTGGAATGGAATGAAATGTGGAATGGAATGGGATGGATCGAGGAATGGAAAGGAATGCAATGTGGAATAGAATTTAATGGAAAGTAGAATGGAACGTGGAATGGAATGGAATGGAATGGAAAGAATGGAATGTGGTATGGAATGGAATGGAATGTGGAATGCAATTTGGAATGGAATGTGGAAAAGAATGGAATGAAATATGGAATGGAATGTGGACTGGAATGGAATGTAATGTGGAATGGAATGGTATGGTCCGCGGAGTGGAATGTGGAAAGGAATGTGGAATGGAATCTGGAATGGAATGGAATCTGGAATGGAATGGAATGGAAAGTGTATTGGCATGTGAAAAGGAATGCAATGGAACGTGGAAGGGAATGTGGAATGAAATGCAGTGGAATGAGAATGGAACGTGGAATGGAATGCGGAATGGAATTTGGAATAGACTGTAGAATGGAATGTGGAATGGAGTGTATAACGGAATATGGAATGGAATGGAATGGATTCGGGAATGGAATGTGAATTGGAATGCAATGGAAAGTGGAATGGAATGTGGAAGGAAATGCAACGAAATGAGAATGGAATGAGGAATGGAATGTGGAATGGAATGTGGAAGGGAATGGAATAGGATGTGGAACAGAATGTGGAAAAGAATGGAATGGAATGTGGAATGGAATGGAATGGAACGTGGAATGCAACATGTAATGGA
This sequence comes from Pongo pygmaeus, assembly GCF_028885625.2. NCBI lineage: Eukaryota > Metazoa > Chordata > Mammalia > Primates > Hominidae > Pongo > Pongo pygmaeus. The sequence continues at coordinate 7,913,054 of NC_072386.2, read as the reverse complement.
ACGTGGAATGGAACGTCGAATCAAACATGGAATGGAACGTGGAATGGGATGTGCAATGGAATGTGAAATGGAAAGTGGAATGGAATAGAGTGGAATGCAACGGAATGTTGAATGGAAAGTGTATCGGAATGTTGAATGAAGTGGAATGAATTGTGGAATGGAATATGGAATTGAATGTGAAGAGGGACGTCGAATGGAATGGATAGGAACATGGAATGGAAAGTGGAATGGAATACAGTGGACAGTGGAATGGAAAGTGGAAAGAAATGCAGAGGAACGTGGATTGGAATGTGGAATGGAACATGGAATGGATTGGAAACAAACGTGGAATGGAATGAGGAATAGAACGGGAATAGAAAGTGGAATGGAATGTGGAAAGGAATGGAATGTGGAAAGGCATGTGGAATAGAATGAAATGTGGAATGGAATGGAAAGCAATGTGGAATGGAATGAAATGGAAGGTGAAATGGAATGTGGAAAGGAATGTGTAATGCAATGGAATGCAATGTGGAATGGTATGTGAAACGGAATCTGTAATGGAATGGAATGGAAATTCGAATGGAATGGAATGGAATGTGGAATGGAATGGAATGGAATGTAGAATGGAAAGGAATGGAATGTGGAATGGAATGGAATGATACGGAATGTGGAATGGAAAGGAATGGAATGTGGAATAGAATGGAAATGTATGGAATGTGCAATGGAATGGAATGGAATGGAATATGGAATGTGGAATGGAATGGAATGGAATGTGAAATGGAATGTGGAATGGAATATAATGGAATGTGGGATGAAATCTGGAACGGAATGGAATGTGGAATGGAAAGGAATGTAATGTTGAATGGAAAGTGAAATGTAAAGGAATGGAAAGTGGATGGAATTTTGAATGGATTGGAATGGAATATCCAATGGAATTTGGAAAGGAATGGAATGGAATGTGGAATAGAATGTGGAATGGAAAGGAATGGTATACGGATTGGCATAAAATTGAATGGAAGGGAAGGTGGAATGGAATGGAATTTAGAGTGGAATGGAACGTGGAATGGATTTTAATGGAATGTGGAATGGAATGTGGAAGGGAACATGGAATGGAACGTGGAATGGACTGTGTAATGGAATGTGGAATGTAAAGTGGAATGGAAAAGAATGGAAAGTGGAGTGGAATATGGAATGTAATGGAATGGAACGTGGAATGGAATGTGGAATGGACTGTGGAATAGAACGTGCAATGGAACGTGGAATGTATTGGAATGGAATGCGGAATGGAATGTGCAAAAGAAAGGGGAATGTAAAGGAATGGAATGTGCAATGGAACGTGGAATGGAATGGAATGGAAAGTGGAAAGGAACTTGGAATGAAATGCGGAATGGAAAGTGGAATGGAATATGAAATGCAGCGTGGAAGAGAATGTGGAAAGGAATGTGGAAAGGAACGGAATAGAATGTGCAATGTAATGGAATAGAATGTGGAACGGAATGTAGAATGGAGTGGAATGGAATGTGGAAGAGAATGTGGAATGGAATTGAATGGAATGCGGAGTGGAATGAAATGGAATGGTATGGAATGTGGAGTGGAATGCGCAATGGAGTGTGGAATGGAATACGGAATGGAACGTGGAATGGAATGGAATGGAACGTGCAATGGGATGTTGAATGGAATGCAATGGAATGTGGAATAGAATGTGGGATGGAATGGAATGCAGAATGGAATGCAATGGAATGGTTGGGAAGATGGCTTGGGATGGAATGGGAGGTGGAATGTAAGGTTGTGGAATATGGAATGGAATGGAATGGAAAGTGGAATGGAATGGGGAATGTAATGTGGTGTGGCACGTGGAATGGAATGGAGAACGATGTGGAATGGAATGTGGAATGGAATGTGGAATGGAAAGTGGAATGGAATAGAATGGAATGGAATGGAACGTGGAATGTAATGTGGAATGGAATATGGAATGGAACGTGGAATGGAATGGAATCGAACGTTGAATGGAATATAGAATGAAATATAGATTGGAACATGCAATGTAATGGATTGGAACGTGGAATGGAATGTGCAATGGACTGTGGAGTGCAACATGAAATGGAAAGGAATTGAAAATGGAGTGGAACGTAGAAAGGAATGGAATGGAATCTAGAATGGAATGTGGAATGGACTGTGGAATGGAACGTGAAATGGAACTTGGAAAGGATTAGATTGGAATGTGGAATGGAGTGTGGAATGGAAGGGGGAATTGAATGCAAGTCAGTGTGGAATGGAATGAACAATGCAATGGAATGGAATGTGGAATGGAATGTGTAGGAATGTGGAATGGAATATGGAATGTAATGTGGAATTGAACGGAATGGATTGTGGTACAGAATGTGGAAAGGAATGTGGAATAGAAAGTGGAATGAAATGGAATGGAATGTGTAATTGAAAGTGGAATGGAATGTGTAATTGAAAGTGGAGTGGAATGTAAAGGAACGTGGAATGGAACTTGAAATGCAAAGTGGAATGGAACGTGGAATGGAATGTGGAATGGAACGTGGAATATAAAGTGGAATGTAGCATGGAATGGAATGGAATAAAATGTTCAATGGAATGGAATGGAATGTGGAGTGAAAAGTGCAATGGAATGGAACGTGGAATGGAATGGAATAAAATGTTCAAAGGAATGGAATGGAATGTGGAGTGGAAAGGGGAATGGAATGGAAAGTAATGTGGAATGGAAAGGGAGGGATTGTGGAATGGAATGTGGAATGGAATGTGCAACGTAATCTGGAATGGAAAGGAATGCAATGTGGAATGGAATGTTGAATGGAATGGAGTGGAATTCAATATGCAATGGAATGGAATGTGGAATGGAAGGTGGAAAGGAATGGAATGGAATTTGGAATGCAATGTGGGATGGAATGGAAAGGAATGCGGAAAGGAATGGAATGGAATTGTTTGGAATATGGATTGGAATGGAATGGAATGTTATAGAATGTGGAATGGAATGTGGAATGGAACGGAATGGAAACTGGAATGAAATGTGGAATGTAATGTGGTATGGCACGTGTAATGGAATAGAGTGCAATGTGGAATGGAATGTGGATTGGAATGTAGAAAGGAAAGTGGAATGGAATAGAATGGAATGGAATGGAACGTGGAATGGAATGTGGAATGGAATATGGAATGGAATTGAATGGAATGTAGAATGGAATCGAATGGAATGGTATGGAAAGTGGAATGGAAGGGAACGGAATGTGGAATGGAATGTTATGGAATGTGGAATGGAACGTGGAATGGAATGTGGAATGGAATACCGAATGGAACGTGGAATGGAATGGAAAAGAACGTGCAATGGGATGTGAAATGGAATGCAATGGAATGTGGAATAGAATGTGGTTTGTAATGGAATGGAATGTGGAATAGAATTTGGGTTGTAATGGAATGGAATGCGGAATGGAATGGAATGGAATGGTTTGGAATATGGATTGGAATGGAATGGAATGTGGAATGGAATGTTATGGAATGTGGAATGGAATGTGGAATGGAATGGAATTTGGAATGGAATGTTATGGAATGTGGAATGGAATGTGGAATGGAATGGAATGGAAAGTGGAACGGCATGTGGAATGTAATGTGGTGTGGCACGTGGAATGGAATGGAGTGCAATGTGGAATGGAATGTGGAATGGAAAGTGTAATGGAATAGAATGGAATGGAATGGAACATGGAATGGAATGTGGAATGGAATATGGAATGGAACGTGAAATGGAATGGAATCGAACGTGGAATGGAATGTGGAATGGAATATTGAATGGAACGTGCAATGCAATGGATTGGAATGTGGAATGGAATGTGCAATGTACTGTGGAATGCAACGTGAAATGGAAAGGAATTGAAAGTGGAGTGGAACGTGGAAACGAATGGAATGGAATCTACAATGGAATGTGGAATGAACTGTGGAATGGAACGTGAAATGGAACTTGGAATGGATTAGATTGCAATGTGGAATGGAGTGTGGAATGGAAGGTGGAAATGAATGCAAGGCAGTGTGGAATGTAATGTGGAATGGAATGGAATGGAATGTGGAATGGAATGTGTAGGAATGTGGAATGGAATATGGAATGTAATGTGGAATCGAACAGAATGGATTGTGGTATAGAATGTGGAAAGGAATGTGGAATAGACAGTGGAATGAAATGGAATGGAATGTGCAATGGAAACTGGAATGGAATGTAAAGGAACGTGGAATAGAACTTGTAATGGAATGCGGAATGGAACATGTAATGGAATGAGTAATGGAACGTGGAATGTAATGTGGAATGTAGAATGGAATGGAATGTGGAATGGAATGTGCTATGGAATGCAATGGAATGTGGAAAGGACAGTGGAATGGAAATGAACGTGGAATGGAATGGAATATAATGTGGAATTGAATGGAATGGAATGTGCAATGGAAAGTGGAATGGAATGGAAAGTAATGTGGAATGGAATGGAAGGGATTGTGGAATGGAATGTGGAATGGAATGTGCAACGGAATCTGCAATGGAAAGTAATGCAATGTTGAATGGAATGTTGAATGGAATGGAGTGGAAATCAATATGCAATGGAATGGAATGTGGAATGGAATGTGGAATGGAATGGAATGGAATGTGGAATAGAATGTGGGATGGAATTGAATGGAATGCGGAAAGGAATGGAACGGAATGGTATGGAAAGTGGAAAGGAAGGGAATGTAATGTGGAATGGAATGGAATGGAAAGTGGATTGGAATGTGGAATGGAATGGAATTGAAAGTGGAATGGAATGTGGAATGTATTGTGGAGTGGCACGTGGAATGGAATGGAGTTCAATGTGGAATGGAATGTGGAATGGAATGTGGAATGGAAAGTGAAATGGAATAGAATGGAATGGAATGGAACGTAAAATGGAATGTGGAATGGAATATGGAATGGAACGTGGAAAGGAATGCAATCGAACGTGGAAAGGAATGTGGAATGGAATATGGAATGGAACGTGAAATGTAATGGATTGGATTGTGGAATGGAATGTGCAGTGGACTGTGGAATGCAACGTGAAATGGAAAGGAATTGATAGTGGAGTGCGACGTGGAAAGGAATGGAATGAAATCTAGAATGGAATGTGGAATGGACTGTGGAATGGAACATGAAATGGAACTTGGAATGGATTAGATTTTAATGTGGAATGGAGTGTGGAATGGAGTGTGGAATGGAATGCAAGGCAGTGTGGAATGGAATGTGGAACGGAATGGAATGGAATGTGAAATAGAATGTGCAGAATGTGGAAGGCAATATGGAATGGAATGTGGAATCAAATGGAATGGATTGTGGTATAGAATGTGGAAAGGAATGTTCAATAGGAAGTGGAATGAAATGGAACGGAATGTGCAATGGAAAGTGGAATGGAATATAAAGGAACGTGGAATGGAACTTGTAATGGAAAGTGGAATGGAATGTGGAATGTAGCATGGAATGGAATGTGGAATGGAATGTTCTATGGAATGCAGTGGAATGTGTAAAGGAAAGTGGAATGGAATGGAACGTGGAATGGATTGGAATATAATGTGGAATGTAATGGAATGGAATTTGGAATGGAAAGTGGAATGGAATATACAGGATTGTGGAATGGAACGGAAGTGATTGTGGAATGGAATGTGGAATGGAATGTGCAACGGAATCTGGAATGGAAAGGATTGCAATGTGGAATGGAACGTTGAATGGAATGGAGTGAAATTTAATATGCAATGGAATGGAATGTGGAATTCAATGGAATGGAATGTGGAATGGAATGGAATGTGGAATGGAATGGAATGGAACGTGGAATGGAATGGAATGGAATGTGGAATGAAGTGGAATGTGGATTGGAATGGAATGGAATGTTTAATGGAAAGGAATGGAAAGTGGAGTGGAATGGAATGGAATGGAAAGAAACGGAATGGAATGGAAGGGAATGGTGTGTGGAAAGGAATGGAATGGAATGTTTAATGAAGTGTGGAATGAAACGGAATGGAAAGTGGAACGGAATGTGGAGTGGAATGGAATGGAATTGAATGGAATTTGCAACAGAATGCAATGAAATAGAAAGGAATGTGAAGTGGAATGCAATGTGTAATGGAATGAAATGCAATCTGCAATTGAATGGAATGGAATGTGGCATGGAATTGAATCATGTACGGAATGGAATGGAATGGAATGCGGAATTCAATGGACAGGATCATGGAATGGAACGTGGACTGGAACGTGGAATGGAACGTGGAATTGAATGGTATGGAACGTGAAATGGAACGTGGAGTGAAAAGTAGAATGGAATGGAATGGAATAGAATAGAATGTGGAATAAAGTGTGGAATGAAATGGAATGGAAAGTGTAAAGGAATGTAAAATGGAATGTAATGGAATATGGAATGGAATGTGGAATGGGATGTGGAATGGAATGCAATGGAATTGAATGGAATTTGGAATGCAATGGAATGGAACGAAAAGGAATGTGAAATGGAATGGAATGTGGAATGGAATGGAATGCAATGTGGAATGCAATGGAATATGCAATGGAATGGAATTGAAAGTGGAATGGAATGAAGTGGAACATGAAATTGAATGTGGAATGGAATGGAATGTGGAGTGGAATGGAATGAAATGTGGAATGTAATATTGAATGGAATGGAATGGAATTGAAAGTGAAATGGAATGAAATGGAATATGAAATTGAATGTGGAATGGAATGGAATCTGGAGTGGAATGGAATGAAATGTGGAATGGAATATGGAATGGAATGGAATGGATTGGAATGGAGGTTGGAATGGAATGGAATGGGAGTTGGAATGGATTGGAATGGAATGGAATGGAATATGGAATGGAAAGGAATGGAATGGAATGGAATCTGTAATGGAATGGAATAGAATGTGGAAAGGAATGGAATGGAATGAGGAATTCAATGGAAAGGATCACAGAAAGGATCGTGGAATGGAACGTTGAATGTAACATGGAATGGAATAGAATGGAAAGTGGAATGGAAGTTGGAATGGAACGTGGTAATGAACTGGGAATGGAACCTAGAATGGAATGGAATGGAATGGAATCGAATGTGGAATGGAATGGAATGGGATGTGGAGTGGCATTTGGAATGGAATGAAATGGAATGTGGAATGGAATGGAACCGAATGTGGAATGGATTGTGGAATGGATTCGAATGGAATGGAATGTAATGGAATGTGGAATGGATTGTGGAATAGATTGAAATGGAATGTGGAATTGAATTTGAAACAGAATGGAATGGAATGGAACGCGGAACGGAATGGAAAGGAACGTTCAAAGGAATGTGGAATGGAGTGGAATGTGGATTGGAATGGAATGGAATGTGGAATGGAATGGAATGGAATGTGCAATGGAATGGAATGGAATGTGGAATGGAATGGAAAGGAACTTGGAATGGAAGGCAGACTGGATTTTAATGCAATGTGGAATGGAATGTGCAATGGAATGGAATGGAATGTGGAATGGAATGGAATGGAATGGAATGTGGAATGGAAGGGAATGGAATGTGGAATGGTATGGAATGGAATGTGGTACGGAATGGTATGGAACGTGGCATGGAATGGAATGTGGAATGGAATGGAATGGAATGTGGATTGGATTGGAAAGTGGAAAGCAATGGAATGGAATGTGGAATAGAATGGAATGGAATGGAATGGAATGGAATACGGAATGGAATGGAATGGAATGTTGAATGCAATGGAAAGGAAATTAATGGGTAATTGAATGGAATGGAATGTGGAATGGAAAGGAATGGAATATGGAATGGAATGGAGTGAAACTTGGAATGGAATGTGGAATGGGATGTGGACTGAAATATAATGGATTCTGGAAAGGAGTGCAATGTATTATGCAATGCAGAGTGAATGGAATGTGGAAGCGAGTGAGGAATGGAATGGAATGGAATGTTAAATGGAATGGAATGGAATGGAATGTGAAATGGAACGGAATGGAATTGAATATGGAAAGGAATGGAAAGGAACGTGGACTGGAAAGGAATGGAATGTGGAATTCAATGGAAAGGGACGTGGAATGGAACGTGCAATGGAACGTGGAATGGAATGGAATAGATCATGGAATGTAACGTGGAGTGGAACGTTGAATTGAATGGAATGGATTGGAATGGAATGGAATGGAATGGAATGGAATGGAATGGAATGTGGAATAAAATGGAAAGAAATGTGGATTGGAATGAAATGGAATGTAGAATGGAATTTGGAATGGAATGGAATGGAATGGAATGTGGAATGGAATGGGATGCAATGTGGAATGGAATGAATTGGAATGTGGAATGGATTGGAATGTGGAATGGAATGGAATGGAATGAGAAATGGAATGGAATAGAATTGAATGTGGAATGGAAGGTGGAATAGATTGGAATGCAATGTGGAATGGAATGTGGAATGGAATGGAATGGAATATGAAATGTAATTCAATGAAATGTGGAATGGATTGCGTAATGGATGGGAATGGAATTTGGAATGCAATGTAAAAAGGAATGGAATGGAAAGGAATGGAATCTGGAATGGAATGGAACAGAATGCAGAATGGAATGGAACGGAATGCAATGTGGAATGGAATGCAATGGAATGGAATGGATTGCGGAATGGAACGTAATGGAATGCGGAGCAGAATGGAATGGAATGCGGAATGGAATGGAATGGAATGGAATGGAAAGGAATGGTGTGTGGAATAGAATGGAATGGAATGATGAATGAAGTGTGGAATGAAATGGAATGGAAAGAGGAATGGAACATGGAATTGTGTGGAATGGAACATGGAATTGTATGGAATGGAATATGGAATGGAATGTGTAATTGAATGGAATGGAACTGAATGGAATTTGGAATGCAATGGAATGCAATGCAAAGGAATGTGAAGTGGAATGGAATGTGTAATGCAATGGAAGGCAATATGGAATTGAATGGAATGGAATGTGGAGTGAAATGGAATGGAATGGGGAACGGACTGGAATATATTGTGGAATTCAATGGACAGGATCGTGGAATGGAACATGGAATGGAACGTGGAAAGGAACGTGGAATTCAATGGAATGGAAGTTGGAATGGGACGTGGAATAGAACGTAGGATGGAATGGAATGAATTAGAATCGAATGTGGAATGAAGTGTGGAATGAAATGGAAAGGAAAGTGAAAACGAATGTGGAATGGAATGCAATGGAATGGAATGGAATTTGGAATGGAATGGAATGGAATGGAAACGAATGTGGAATGGAATGCAATGTGGAAAGGAATGGAATGCAATGTGGAATGGAATGGAATGGAATATGGAATGGAATGGAATGAAAGTGGAATGCAATGGAATGGAATCTAAAATGGAATGTGGAATTGAATGGAGTGTAGAATGGAATGGAATGGAATAAGAAATGGAATATGGAATGGAATGGAATGTATTGGAATGGAAGTTGGAATGTAATGGAACAGAATGAGGAATGGAATGGAATTGAATGTGGAATGGAATGGAATGGAATATGTAATAGAATGCAATGGAATATGTAATGGAATGGAATGGAATGTGGAATGGAATGGAATACTATGTGGAAAGGAATGGAATGGAATGTGGAATTCAACGGAAAGGATGTTGGAAAGGATCATGGAATGGAACGTGGAATTGAGAGTGGAATGGAATGTAGAGTGGAATGGAATGTAATGTTGAATGGAATTTGGAATGGAATGGAATGGAATGGAATGGAATATGGAATGGAATGGAATGTGGAATGTGGTGGAATGAAATGTGGAATGAAATGGAATGGAATGTGGAATGGAACGGAATGGAATGTGGAATGGAATGGAAAGGAAGGTGGAGTGGAATGTGGAATGGAAAGAAATGTGGATAGGAATGGAATGGAATGTGGAGGGGAATGGATTGGCATGTGGATTAGAATGGAATGGAATGTGGAATGGAGTGGAATGGAATGTGGAATTGAACGGAATGGAAAGCGGACTTTAATGTGGAACTGATTGTGATGGAACGTGGAATGGAATGTAGAATGGAAAGGAATGGAATGGAATGGAACTTGTAATGGAATGCAATGGAATGTTGAATGGATTGTGGAATTGATTCGAATGCAATGGAATGAAAGTTGGAATGGATTGTGGAATAGATTGGAATGAAAAGTGGAAGGGAATTTGAAATGGAAAGGAACGGAATGGAGTGGAACGTGGAATGGAATGGAATGTGGAATGGAATGGAATGCAATGCAATGTGGAATGGAATGGAATGTGGAATGGAATGGAATGCAATGCAATGTGGAATGGATTGGAATGGAATGGAATGGAATGGAATGCGGAATGGAATCTAATGCACTGCGGATTGGAATGCAATGGAATGCGGAACGAAATGGATTGGAAAGTGGAATGGAATGGAATGGAATGGAATGCAATGTGGAATGGAATGAAACGAAATGTGGAATGAAATGTGGAATGGAAAGGAATAGAAAATGGAATGGAATCTGGAAAGGAACAGAATGGAATGGAATGGAATGTGGAATTTAATGGAATGGAATGTGGATTGGAGTAGAATTCAGTGTGGAATGGAATAGAATGGAATCTGCAATTGAATGGAATGGAATAAAATCTGGAATGCAATGGAATGTGGAATGGAATGTGAAATGGAAAGGAATGGAGTGTGGAATAGAATGCTTGGAAGGTGGAATGGAATGCAATGGAAAGCAATGTGGAATGGAATGGAATGGAATGGAAAGTGGAATGGAATGGAATGCAATGTGGAATGGCATGGAATAGAATGCGGAATGCAATGGAATGGAATGTGTAATTGAATGTGGAATGGAACAGAATGGAATATGGAATGGAATGGAATGGAATGGAATGTGGAATGGAATGGAATGGAATGGAATGGAATGTGGAATGGAATGGAATGGAATGTAGAATGGAGTTGAATGGAATGTGGAATGGAATGGAGTGGAACGTGGAATGGAATGTGGAATGGAATGCAATGGAATGTGGAATGGATTGGAATGCAATGTAGAATGGAAAGGAATGGAGTGCGGAATGGAATCGAATGGAATGTGGAATGGAATGTGTAATGGAATGGACTGGAATGTGGAATGCAATCTGGAATGGAATGGATCGTGGACTGGAATGTGGACTGGAATGTGGAATGGAATGGAATGGAATGGAAAGTGGAACGGAGTGGAAGGGGAAATGGAATGGAATGGCATGGAATGTGGAATGAAATGGCATGGAATATGGAATGGAATGGAATGGAATGAGGAATGGAATGTTGAAGGGAATGGAATGTAATGTGGAGTGGAATGTGGAATGGAATTGATCCTGGAATGGAATGGAATGCAATGTGGAATGGTTTGTGGAATGGAAAGGATGGAATGTGGAATGGAATGTGGACAGGAACGGAATGGAATGTGGAATGGAATCTGGACTAGAATGTGGAATGGATAGGATATGAATGTGGAAAGGAACATGGAATGGAATGGAATGGAATGCAATGTGGAATGGAAGGGATTGGAATAGAATGGAATGCAATGTGCAATGGAATGAAATGGAATGTGGAATGGAATGGAAAGGAATGCAATGTGGAATGGAATGGAATGGAATGTGGAATGGAATAGAATGGAATGGAATGGAATTGAAGGTTGAGTGGAATGGAATAGAATGCGGAACGGAATGAAACGGAATGGAAGGTGGAGTGGAATGGAATTTAATGTGAAGTGGAATGGAATGGAATGTGGAATGGAATGGAATGGAATGTGCAATGGAATTTGGAATTGAAAGGAAATGAATGGAATGGAATGTGTAATGGAATGGAACTCAATGCGGAATGGAATGGAATGGAATGTGGAATGGAATGGAATGGAACGGATTATGCAATGGAATGGAATGGAAGGTGGAATGGAATGTGGAGTGGAGTGGAATGTGGATTGGAATGGAATGGAATGTGGAATGGAATGGAATGTTTAATGGAATGGAATGCAATGTGGAATGGAATGGAGTGGAATGTGGAATGGAATGGAATGGAATGTGGAATGGAATCGAATGGAACGTGGAATGGAAGTTAGACTGGATTGGAATGCAATATGGAATGCAATTTGGAATGGAATGCAATGGAATGTGGAATGGAAAAGAATGGAATGGAATGTGGAATGGAAAGTGGAATGGAAAGCAATGAAATGTGTAATCAAATGTGGAATCGAAAGGAATGTGGAATGGAATGGGATGGAATGCAATGTGGAATGGAATGGAATGTGGAATGGAATGTGGAATCGAATGGAACGGAATGCAAAGTGGAATGGAATGGAATGAAATGGAATGTGGAATGGTATGGAATGGAACGTGGAATGGAATGGAATGGAAAGTGGAAAGAAAACGAACGTGGAATGGAATGGAATGGCATGTTGATTGGAATGGAATGCAATGTGTAATGGAATGCAGTGGAATGGAATAGAAAGCGAAATGATAGGTGGAACGGAATGTGAAATGGAATGTGGAATATAATGTGGAATGGAAAGTGGAATGGAAAGAAATGGAAAGTGGAATGGAATGGAATGGATCATGGAATGGATGGAATGGAAAGTGGAATGGAACGTGGATTGGAACGTGGAATGCAATGTGGAATGGAATGTGGAATGTAATGGAATGTGGAATAGAATATGGAATGGAGTCGAATGGAATGTGGAATGGTATGGAATCGAATGGAATGCGGAATGAAATAGAATGGAATGTGGAATGCAATGCATTGGATAGGAACTTGGACTGGAAAGGAATGGAATGTGGAATAGAATGGAATGTGGAATGTAATGGAATCGAACGAGGAATGGAATGTTTAATGGAATGTGGAATGGAAAGTGGTATCGAATGTAATGGTATGTGGACAGGATTGGAATGGAATGTTTAATGGAATGTGGAATGGAAAGTGGTATCGAATGTAATGGTATGTGGACAGGATTGGAATGGAATGTGGAATAGATTGGAATGGAATGTGGAATGGAATGGAATGGAATTTGGAATGAAATGGAATGGAATGGAATGTGGAATTGAATGGAATGGAATGTGGAATGGAAGGGAATGGAACGTGGAACGGAATGGAATGAAACGTGAAATGGAATGTGGAATATGAAGTGGAATGGGAAGTAATGGAATGTTGAGAAGAGTGGAATGTAATATTGAATGCAGAGTGAATAGAATGTGGAATGGAGTGAAGAATGGAATGTAAGATATTGTGAAATGGAATGGAATGGAATGGAGTGGAAAGGAATGGAATTGAATGGAATGGAATGGAATGTGGATTGGAATGGAATGGAATGTGGAGTGGAATGGAATGGAATGTGGAGTGGAAAGGAATGGAATATGGAATGGAATGTGGAATGGAATGGAATGGAATGCAATGAGAAAGGGAATGGAATGGAACGGAATGGAAAGTGGAATGGAATGGAATGCAATTGAATGCAATGTGAAAGGGAATGGAATGCAATGGAATGGAAAGCGGAATGGAATGTAATGGAATGTGGAAGAGAATGGAATGGAATGCAATGTGGAATGAAATTGAATGCAATGTGGAATGGAATGGAATGGAAGGTGCAATGGAACGTGGAATGGACTGTGGAATGGAACGTGGAATGGAATGTGGAATGGAATGTGGAATAGAATGTGGAATGGAATGTGGAATGGAAATGAATATAATGTGCAAAGGAATGGAATGGAATGTGGAATTGAATGTGGAATGGAATGGAATGGAATGAGGAATAGAATGAGGAATGCAATGGAATGGAATGTGGAATGGATTGGAATGGAATGGAATGTGGAATGCAAAGGAATGAAATGTGGAATGGAATGCAGTGCAATGGAATGTGGAATTGAAGGTGGAATGGAATGGAATGGAATCTGGAAAAGAATATGGAATGGAATGGAATGGAATGCGGAATGGAATGGAAAGGAATGGTATGGAATGTGGAATGGAATGGAATGCAATGTGGAATGGAATGGAATGCAACGTGGAATGGAACGTGGAATGGAATGTGGAATGGAAAGGAATGGAATGTGGAATGGAAAGTGGATTGGAATGTGGAATGAAACTTGAAATGGAATGGAATGGAACGTGAAATGGAATGGAAAGGAAAGTGGAATGGAACCTGGAAAGGAACGAGGAATTGAACGTGGCATGAAATGTGGAATGGAATGTGCAATGGAACGGAATGGAATGAAGAATGCAATGTGAAATTGAGAGTGGACTGGAACGTGGAAAGTAATGAAATGGATTGTGGAATGGAACGTGCAATGGAAAGTGGAATGGACTGGAATGGAGTGTGAAATGGAAGGCGGAATGGAATGGAATAGAATGTGGAATGGAATGTGGAAGGGAATGTGGAATGGAATGGAATAAATTGTGCAACGAAATGTGGATGGGAATGGAATGGAATGTGCAGTGGAATGGACTGGAAAGTGGAATGGAATGTGGAATGGAATGGAATGGACTGGATTGAAACGTGGAATGGCATGTGAATTGGAATGCATTGGAATGTGGAATGGAAAGTGGAAAGAAATGCAGTGATATGAAAATGGAATGTGGAATGGAATGTGGAATGGAATATGTAATGGACTGTGGAATGAAATGTGTAATGGAATCTGTTATGGAATGGAATGGAATGGAATGTGGAATGGATTGTGAATTGGAATGCAATGGAATGGGGAATTTAATGTGGAATGAAATGCAGTGGAATGAGAATGGAATGTGGAATGTAATGTGGAATGGAATGTCGAACGGAATGTGGAATGGAAAGTGGAATGGAATGGAATGGAATGTGGAATCGAACATGGAATGAAATCTAATGGAACGTGGAAAGGAAAGTGGAATGGAATGCAGAATGGAATGGAAGGGAATGTGGAAAGGAATGGAATGGAATGTGGAATGGAATGTGTAATTCAATGTGGAATTGAACGTGGAAAGGAAAGTGGAATGGAGTGTGGAATGCAATGTGGAATGGAATGGAATGAAATGTGGAATGAAACGTGGATTGGAATGGAAAGGAATGTGGAATGGAATAGAATGGACTGTGGAATGGAATTTCATGGAAATTTGTATGGAACGTGTATTTGAATGGAATGGAATGGAATGGAATGGAATGTGAAATGTAATGGAAAGGAATGTGGAAGGGAATATGGAAAGGAATGGAATGGAATGTGGAATGGAATGTTTAATAGAATGTGGAATGGAATGTGGAATGGAATGCAATGAAATGTGGAATGAAACATGGATGGCAATGGAATGGAAAGTGGAATGGAATGGAATGGACTGCGGAATGGAAAGAGGAATGGAATGAGTAATGGAATGTGGAATGGAATGGAATGGTTTGGAATGGAATGTGGAATGGCATGTGAGTTGGAATGCGGAATGAAATGCAATGGAATGTGGAACGAAATTCAAGGGAATGAGAATGGAACATGCCATGGAAAGTGGAATGGAATGTGGAATGGACTGCCCAATGGACTGCAGAATGCAATGTGGAATGGAATGGAAAGGATTGGAATGTAGAATGGAATGTGGAATGGAAAGGAATGGAATGGAATGTGGAATGGAATGTGCAATGGAATGGAATGTGGAATGGAAAGGATTGGAATGTGGAATGGAATGTGGAATGGAATGGAATGGAATGTGGAATGGAATGTGAATTGGAATGCAATGGAATGTGGAATCGAATGTGTAATGAAATTCAATGGAATGAGAAAGGATTGTTGAATGGAATGTGGAATGCAATATGGAAAGGAATAGAATGGATTGTGGAATGAAATCTGGAATACAATGGAATGGAATGCGGAATGGAATGTGGAATGGATTGGAATGGAAACTGGAATGGAATGTGGAATGGTATGTAATGGAATGTAGAATGGAATGTGGAATAAATTTGGAATGGAACACAATGGAATGTGGAATGGAATGTGGAATGGAATATGGAATGGAATGCAGTGGAAAGTGTAAAGGAATGTGAAATGGAATGTGGAATGGAACGTGGAATGTAACGGAAAGGGACGTGGAATGGAACGTGGAAAAGAATGGAATGGAACCTGGAATGGAATGGAATGCAATGTGGAATGGAATGGAAAGGAATGTGGAATGGAATGTGGAATAGAATGTTGAATGGAAAGCGGAATTTAATGGAATGGAATGTGGAATGGTATGGAATGGAATATGGAAAAAAATGTGGAGTGAAATGCAATGGAATGTGGAATGGAAAGGAATGGAATGTGGAATGGAACGCAATGGTATGTGGAATGGAGTGCAGATTGGAATGTGGAATGGAACAGAATGGAATGTGGAATGGAATGTTGAATCGAAAGTGGAATGGAATGTAATGGATTGTGGAATGGAATGTGTGATTGAATGGAATGGAAGGTGGAATGGAATGTGGAATGAAATGTGAGTGGAATGGAATGGAATGTGGCATGCAATGTGAAATGGAATGTCAAATAGAATGGAAAGGAATGTCAAATGTAATGTGGAATGGAACGTGAAATGGAATGTGGAATGGAATGTGGAATGGATTGTGGAAAGTATCGTGGAATTGAACGTGGAATAGAATGGAATGGATTGTGAAATGGAATGTGGAATGGAATGCAATGGTGTGTGGAATGCAATGTGGAATGGAACGGAATGTAATGTGGAATAGAATGTAGAATGCAAAGAGGAATGGAAAGTGAAAAGGAATGTCGAAAGGAATGGAATGAAATGTGGTATGGAATGTGGAATGGACTGTGGAATGGAAAGTAGTGGAATTCGTAATGCAATTTGGAATGGACTTTAATGGAAAGTGGAATGGACTTTAATGGAATGTGGAATGGAAAGGGGAATGGATTGTGGAATGGATTGTAGAATGAAAGGTGGACTGCATCATGGGATTGAATGGAATAGAACTGGCAATAGAATGTGGAATGGAATGGAAGGGAATGTGCAATGGAAAGTGGACAGGAATGGAATGGGATGTGGAATGGAATGGAATGCAATGTGGAATGGAATATAGAACGGAAAGGAATGTAATGTAGAATGGAATGTGGAATAGAATGTGGAATAGATAGTGGAATGGAATGGAATGGAATGTGGAAGGGAATGTGGATTGGAAGAGAATGGAATGTGGAATGGAATTTGGAATTGAGGGTGGAATGGAACGTGGAATGGAATGGAATGGAATGTGTAATTGAACGTGGAATGGAACGTGGAATGTAATGCAATGGAATGTGGAATGGAACGTGGAATGTAATGCAATGGAATGTGGAATGGAAAGTGGAATGGAATGGAATGGAATGGATTGGAATGTGGAATGGAATGGAATGGAATGTGAAATGGAATGTGGAATGGAAAGTGAAATGGAATTTTTAAAGGAATTGAATGGAGTCTGGAATGGAATGTGGAATGGACTGTGGGATGGAATGGAATGGAATGCTGAATGGAATGTGGAATGGACTTTAATGGATTGTGGAATGGAAAGTTGAGTGAAATGTGGATTGGATTGTGGAATGCATCGTGGAATTGAATGGAATGGAATGTGGAATGGAACATGAAATGGAATGGAATGGAACATGGAATGTAACGTGGAATACAACGTGGAATGGAACGTGGAATTGAACGTGGCATGGAATGTGGAATAGAATGTGGAATGGAACGGAATGGAACGTGGAATTGAATGTGGAATTGAGTGTGGAATGGAACGTTGAATGGAATGGAGTGCTATGTGGAATGGAACGCGAAATGGAATAAAATGGAATGGAATGGAATGTGGAATGGAATGGAATGGAATGTGGAATGGAATGTGGAATGGCATGGAATGGAATGTGGAAGGGATTGTGTAATGGAATGTGGAATGTAATGTGGAATGGAATGGTAAGAAATATGAAATGAAACGTGGATTGGAATGGAATGTAATGCGGAATGGAATGGAATGGAATGTGGAATTGAATGTGGATAAGAACTTAATGGATAGTGGAATGGAATGTGGTATGGAATGAAATGTAATAGAATGTAATGTGGAATGGAATGGAATGGAATGGAAAGGAATGGAACGTGGAATGGAGTGTGGAATGGAATGAGGAATGGAATCTGTAATGGACTGGAATGGAATGTGGAATGGAATGGAATGTGGAATAGAATGCAATGGAATGGAAAGCGGAATGGAATGTGGAAAGTAATGTTGAATTGAATGGAATGGAATGAGGAATCTAATGAAATGGTATGTGGTATGGAATGGAATGGAATGTGGAATGGAATGGAAGATTGGATGGAATGGAACGGAATGTGGATTTGAATGCAATGGAATGTGGAATGGAATGTGGAATGTAATGGAATCGAATGTGGAATGGAATTCAATGAAATGGTATGGAATGTGGAAAGAAATGGAAGGGATTACGTAATGCCATGTGGAATGGAACGTAGAATAGAACATGCAATGCAATGTGGAATGCAATGGAAAGTGATGTGGAATGGAGTGTGGAATGCAATTGGATGGAATGTGGATCGGAAAGAAATGGAATGAGGAAAGGAATGGAATCCTATGGAATGTGGAATGGAATGGAATTTAATGAAATGGAATGTGGAATGAAATGGAATAGAATTTCGAATGGAACAGAATGGAATGTGGAATGGAATGAAATGGAATTTGGAAAAGAAGGGAATGGAAGGGAATGTGGAATGAAATGTAATGGAATGGACTGGAATGCGGAATGGAATGCAAAGGAATGTGAAATGCAATGGAATGGAATGGAAAGTGGAATGGAATGGAATGGAATGTGGAATAGAATGGAATGGAATGTTGATTGAAATGTGTAATGGAATGGAATGGAATGTGGAATGGAATATGGAATGGAATGTGGAATGGAATGGAATGGAATGTGGAATGCACTGTGGAATGGAATGTGAAACAGAGTGAAAAGGAACACGAAATGTAATGGAATGGAACATGGAATGCAATGGAATGGAACGTGGAAATGAACGTTGAATAGATCTTGAAATGGAATGTGGAGTGGAACGTGGAATGGAACGTGTACTTGAATGGAATTGAAATTGGAATGTAATGTGGAATGGTACGGAGAGGATTGTGGAATGGAATTTGGAATGGAATGTGGAATGCAATGGAAAGGAATGTGGAATGGAATGGAATGTGGAATGGAATGGAATGGAATGTGGAATGGAATGAAATGGAATGAGGAATGGAATGTGGAACAGAATGGAATAGAATGTGCAATGGAAAGTTGAATGGAACGTGGAATGGAATGTGGACTGGAATGTGAAATGGAATGTGGAATAGAATGTGGAATGGAATGGCATGGAATGTTGAATGGAATGGAATGCAAAATGAAATGGAATGTCGAATGGAATGTGAAATGGAATGTGGAATGGAACGCGAATCGGAATGAAAAGGAACGTGGAATGGAATGGGATGGAACACGGAATGCAATGGAATGGGAAGTATAATGCAACGTGGAATGGAACACGTTATTCAACATGGAATTGAAAGTGGAATGGAATATGGAGGGAAAGTGGAATGCAATGGAATGGAATGTGGAATAGAATGTGGAATGGAATGGAAAGGACTGTGGAATGGAATGAGGAATGGAATGGAATGGAATGTGGAAATGCATGTGGAATTTAAAGTGGAATGGAATGTGGAATAGAACCGAATGGAATGTGGAATGGAATGTGCAGTGTAATGGAATGGAAAGTGGAAGGGAATAGGGAATGCAATGGAATGGAATGTGGAATGGAATTTGGAATGGAAAGTTGAAAGGAATGGAATGGAATGTGGAATGGAACGTGGAGTGGAATGGAATGGATGGTGGAATGGATTGAAATGGAATGAGGAATGGAATGTGGAACCGAATGGAATGGAATATGGAATGGAATGTCGAATGGAATGTGGAATGGAATGTCAAATGGAATGGAATGGAATGTGAAATGGAATGTTGAATGGAAAGTGCAATGGAATGGAATGGAACGTGCAATGAATAGTGGAATGGAACGCATAATGGAACACGGAATGGAATATGGAATGGAATGTGGAATGGAATGGAATGGAATGTGGAATGGAATGGAATGGAATGTGCAATGGAATAGAGTGTAATGTGGAATGGAAATTGGACTGGAATAGAATGCAATGTGGAATGGAATGTGGAATGGAATGGAATGGAATGTGGACTGAAATGTGGAATGGAATGTGGAATGGAATGGAATAGAATGTGGAATAGAATGGAATGGAATGGAATTTGGAATGGAATGTGGAATGGAATGGAATGTGGAATGTAATGTGGAATGAAATGAGGAAAAGAATGCAGTGGAATGTGGACTGGGATGGAATGGAATGTGGAATGGAATGGAAAGTGAAGTGGAATGTGGACTGGAATGTGAAATGGAATTTGGAATGGAATGTGGACGGGAATGTGGAATAGAGTGAAATGAAACGTGGAAAGGAATGGAATGGAATGTGGAATAGAATAGAATGGAAAGTGAAATGGAACGTGGAATAGAACGTGGAATGGAATGTTGAATATAATTTGGAATTCAATGGGATAGAATATGGAATGGAATGTTGAATGGAATGGAAAGGAATGTGTAATGGAATGTGGAATGGAACGGAGTGTAATGTGGAAATTAATGTGGAATGGAACGTGTAATGGAATGTGGAATTGAATGTGAAATGGAATGGAATGGAATGAGGAGAGGAATGCGGAATGGAACGTGGAATGGAACGTGGAAACGAATGTTGAATGGAAAGGAAAGGAATGTGGAAAGGAATGTGTAATGGAATTTGTTATGGAATGGAATGGAATATGAAAGGGAATGTGGAGTAGAATGGAATGGAATAAGGAATGGAATGCAATGGAATGTGGAATGGAATGTGGAATGGAATGAGGAATTTAATGTGGAATGAATTTGGAATGCAAAGGAATGTAATGTGGAATGGAATGTGGAATGGAAACTGCAGTGGAAAGTGGAATGGAATGGAAAGGAGTGTGGAATGGAACGTGAAATGGAATGGAAGGGAACGTGGAATGGAATATGGTATGTAACATTTAATGGAACGTGGAATGGAATATTTAATGTAATGGAATGGAATGTGGAATGGAATGGAATGGAAAGTGGAATAGAATGTGGAATGGAATGGAATGGAATGTGGAATAGAATATGAAATAGAAAGTGGAATGGAATGTGGAATGGAATGTGGAATGGAATTGGGAAGGAAAGCTGGAATGGAATGGAATGTGGAATGGAAGGGAATGGAAAGTGGAAAGGAATGTGGAATGGAATGCAATTGAATGTGGAATGGAACGGAACAGAATGTGGAATAGAATGTGGAATGGAATGTGGAAAGGAATGGAATGGATTGTGGAATAGAATGGAATGGAGTGATATAGAATGTGAAATGGAATGTGGAATGGAATGTGGAATTGAACTTGGAATGCAATGGAATCGTTTGTGGAATGGAATGGAATGGAATGTGGAATGTACTGTGGAATGGAATGGAATGGAATGTGGAATGGAATGGAATGGAATGTGGAATGTAAGGAATGGAATGTGGAATTGAATGTGGAATGGAATGTGGAATTGATTGTGGAATGGAATGGAAAGGAATGAGGAATAGAATGTGGAATGCAATGGAATGGAAAGCAGAATGGAAAGGAATGGAATGGAATGTGGAAAGGAATGGAATGGAATTTGGAATTGAATGTGGAGTGGAATGGAATGGCATCTGGAATAGAATACGGAATGCAATGGAATGGAATGCGGTAAGCAAGGGTATGGAACGTGGAAAGGAATGGAATGCAATGTGGAATGGAGTGGAATGGAACATGGATTGGAACGTGGAATGTAATGTGGAATGTGGAATTTAACGTGGAATGGACAGGAATGGTATGTGGAATGGAATGTGGAATGGAATGGAATGGAAAGGAATTTGGAATGTATTGGAATGGAATGGAATGTGTAATGCAACGGAATGGAATGGAATGGAATGCGGAATGGAATGTGGAATGGAAAGTGCAATGGAATGTGGAACGGAATGTGGAATGAAGTGTGGCATGGAATGGAATGGAATGTGGAATGGAAGATGTAAAGAATGTGGAATGGAATGGACTGACACGTCAAATGGAATGTGGAATGGAAAGTGGAATGAAACGTGGAATGGAATGGAGTAGATGTTGGAAAGAAATGTGGAATGGAAAGTGGAATGGAATGGAATGTGCAAAGCATTGTCATCGAATGTTGAATGAATTGTTGAATGGAATGTGGAATGGAATGGAATGGAATGGAATGGAATGTGGAATGCAATGGGATGGAATGTGGAATGTAAAGAATGGAATGTGGAGTTGAATGTGGAATGGAATGTGGAATTGAATGTGGAATGGAATGTAAAGGTATGAGGAATAGAATGTGGAATGCAATGGAATGTAAAGCAGAATGGAAAGGAATGGAATGGAATGTGGAAAGAAATGGAATGGAATTTGGAATTGAACATGGAGTGGAATGGAATGGAATCTGGAATAGAATGTGGAATACAATGGAATGGAATGCGGAATGCAATCGTATGGAACGTGGAAAGGAATGGAATGCAATGTGGAATGGAGTGGAATGGAACATGGATTGGAACGTGGAATGTAATGTGGAATGTGGAATTTAACTTGGAATGGACAGGAATGGAATGTGGAATGGAATGTGGAATGGTATGGAATGGAATGGAATGTGGAATGTATTGGAATGAATGGAATGTGGAATGCAATGGAATGGAATGGAATGGAATGCGGAATGGAACGTGGAATGGAAAGTGCAATGGAATGTGGAACGGAATGTGGAATGAAGTGTGGCATGGAATGCAATGGAATGTGGAATGGAAGATGGAAAGGAATGTGGAATGGAATGGACTGACACGTCGAATGGAAGGTGGAATGGAAAGTGGAATGAAAGGTGGCATGAAATGTGGAATGGAATAGAAGTTGGAAAGGAATGTGGAATGGAATGTGGAAAGGAATGCACTGGAATGTGCAAAGCATTGTAATCGAATGTTGAAAGAATTATGGAATGGAATGTGGAATGGAATGTGGAATGGAATGGAATGGAATGGAATGGAATGGAATGTGGAATGCAGTGGAATGGAATGTGGAATGGAATGGAATGGAATGTGGATTGGAATGTGGATTGTAATGCAATGTGTAATGGAATGTGGAATGGAGTGGAATGGAATGTGGAATGGAATGTGTAATGCAATGTGGAATGGAATGTGGAATGGAATGGAATGGAATGTGGAATGGAAAATGGAATGGAATGGAATGGAATGTGGAAGGGAATGTGGAATGGAATGTGGAATGAAATGGAATGGAATGTGGCATGGAATGTGGAATGGAATGAAATGGAATGTGGCCTGGAATGTGGAATAGAATGTGGAATGGAATGTGGAATGCAATGTGGAGTGGCATGTGGAATTCAACGGAATGGATCATGGAATGGAATGTGGAATGGAATATGGAATGAAACGTGTTATATAACGGAATGGAATGTGGAATGGAACGTGGAATGGAATGAAATTGAATGTGGAATGGAACGTGGAGTGGAAAGTGGAATGAACCTTGGAATGGAATGGAATGGAATGGAATGTGGAATGGAATGGAACGGAATAAGGAATACAATCTGGAATGGAATGGAATGGAACACGGAATGGAATGGAATGGTATGGAATGTGGAATGGAATGGAATGGAATCTGGAATGGAATGTGGTTTGGAATGTGATAGAACATGTAATGGAATGGAATGGAATGCTATGTGGAATCGAATGTGGAATGGAATGAGGAAAGGAATGGAGTGGAATGTAGAATGGAATGTGGAATGGAATGGAATGGAAAGTGGAATAGAATGAAATGGAATGTGAAATGGAATGTGGAATCGAATGTGGAATGGAATGGAATGGAATAGAATGCAATGGAATGGGAAATGGAATGCAAAATGGAATGCGAAATGGAACGTGAAAAGGAATGGAATGGAAGGTGGAATGGAAGTTGGAATGCAATGTGGAATAGAAGTTGGAAAGTAATGTGTAATGGAATGGAAAGGAATGTGGAATGGAATGAGGAATGGAATGGAATGGAACATTGAATTGAACGTGGAATGGAATGGAATGGAAGTTGGAATGGAAGGGAATGAAACGTAAAACGGAATGTGGAATGGAACGTGGAGTGCAATGTGGAATGGAATGTGGAATGGAAAGGAATCGAATGTGGAATGGAATGGAATGGAATTTGGAATGCAATGTGGAACGGAACGTGCAATGGCAAGTGGAACGGAACGTGCAATGGCAAGTGGAATGGAACATGGAATGGAACGTTCAATGGAACGTGGAATGGAATGGGCACTGAAATGTGGTGTGGAATGCAATTGAATGTGGAATGGACTGTGGAATGGAATGGAATGGAATGTGGAATGGAATAGAATCGAGTGTGGAATGTAAAGGTATGGAATGCTTAATGTAATAGAATAGTATGGAATTTGGAATTAAATGGAATGGAATGTGGAAGGGAATGTGGAATGGAATGCAATCTGTAATGGAATGGAATGGAATGTGGAATGGAATGGAATGTTGAATGCGGAATGTAATGCAATGGAAAATGGAATGGAATGGAAAGGAATGCAAAGTGGAATGGAATATAGAATGGAATGTGGAATGGAATGTGGAATAGAATGTGGAATGGAATGGAATGTGGAATGGAATGTGAAATGGAATGGAATTGAATGTGGAATAGAATGGAATGCAATGGTATGTGGAATGGAATGTGGAATGGAGTGGAAAGGAATGTGGAATGGAATGGAATGGGAAGTGGAATGCATTGAAATCGAATGGAATACGAAAAGGAATGTGAAATGGAAAGTGAAATGGAATGTGGAATGGAATGTGGAATGGATTGAAATGCAATGTGGAAAGCAAAGGAGTGGAATGTGGAATGGAATGGAGTGGAACCTGGAATGGTCTGGAATGGAACGTCAATAGGAAAGTGGAATGGAATGTGGAATGGAACGTGGACAGGAATGTGGAATGGAATGGAATGGAACGTGGAATGGAAAGGAAGGGAATGGGGAGTGGAAAGGAAATGAAGGGAATATGGAATGTAATGTGGAATAAAATGGTATGGAATGTGGAATGGAAAGTAAAGGAATGTTGAATAGAAAAGAAGGGAAAATGGATCAGAATGCGGAATGGAATGGAATGGAAAGTGGAATGGAAAAGAAGGCAATGTGGAATGGAATGTGGAGTGGAATGGAATGGATTGTGGTATGGAAAGGAACATGGAATGGAATGGAATGGATTCTGGTATGGAAAGGAAAGGGGAATGGAATGGAATGGAATGTGGATTGGAATGGAATGGAATGTGGAATGGAATGGAATGGAATGGAATCCGAAATAGAATGCGAAGAGGAATGCGGAATGGAATGTGGAATCCAATGTGGAATGGAATGGAATGGAATGCAATGGAATGCGAAATGGAATGCAAAATGGAATGCGAAATGGAACATGAAAAGGAATGGAATGCAACGTGGAATGGAAGTTGCAATGCAATGTGGAATAGAACGTGGAAAGTAATGTGTAATGGAATGGAATGGAATGTGGAATGGAATGAGGAATGGAATGGAGTGGAACATTGAATTGAACGTGGAATGGAATGGAATGGAATTTGGAATGGAAGGGAATGAAACGTAAAACGGGATGTGGAATGGAACGTAGAGTGCAATGTGGAAGGGAATGTGGAATGGAAAGGAATGGAATGTGGAATGGAATGGAATGGAATTTGGAATGCAATGTGGAACGGAACGTGGAATGACAAGTGGAATGGAACATGGAATGGAATGTGCAATGGAACGTGGAATGGAATGTGCACTGAAATGTGGTGTGGAATGCACTTGAATGTGGAATGGAATGTGCAATGGAATGGAATGGAATGTGGAATGGAATAGAATGGAGTGTGGAATGTAAAAGAATGGAACGCTTAATGTAATAGAATAGTATGGAATTTGGAATGGAATGGAATGGAATGTGGAAGGGAATGTGGAATGGAATGCAATCTGTAATGGAATGGAATGGAATGTGGAATGGAATGGAATGTTGAATGCGGAATGTAATGCAATGGAAAGTGGAATGGAGTGGAAAGGAATGCAAAGTGGAATGGAATATAGAATGGAATGTGGAACGGAATGTGGAATAGAATGTGGAATGGAATGGAATGGAATGGAATGTGGAATGGAATGTGGAATGGAATGGAATTGAATGTGGAATAGAATGGAATGGAATGGTAAGTGGAATGGAATGAGGAATGGAGTGGAAAGGAATGTGGAATGGAATGGAATGGGAAGAGGAATGCATTGAAATGGAATGGAATACGAAAAGAAATGTGAAATGGAATGTGAAATGGAATGTGGAATGGAATGTGGAATGGAATGAAATGGAATGTGGAAAGCAAAGGAGTGGAATGTGGAATGGAATGGAGTGGAACATGGAATGGTATGGAATGGAATGTCAAAAGGAAAGTGGAATGGAATGTTGAATGGAACGTGGACAGGAATGTGGAATGGAATGGAATGGAACGTGGAATGGAAAGGAAGGGAATGGGGAGTGGAATGGAAATGAAGGGAATGTGGAATGGAATGTGGAATAAAATGGAATGGAATGTGGAATGGAAAGGAAGGGAATGTTGAATAGAAAGGAAGGGAATATGGATCAGAATGCGGAATGGAATGGAATGGAAAGGGAATGGAAAAGAAGGGAATGTGGAATGGATTGTGGAATAGAATGGAATGCATTGTGGTATGGAAAGGAACGTGGAATGTAATAGAATGGATTGTGGTATGGAAAGGAAAGTGGAATGGAATGTAATGGAATGTGGATTGGAATGGAATGGAATGTGGAATGGAATGGAATGCAATCCGAAATAGAATGCGAAGTGGAATGCGGAATGGAATGTGGAATCGAACGTGGAATGGAATGGAATGGAATGCAATGGAATGCGAAATGGAATGCGAATTGGAATGTGGAATGGAATGGAATGGAATGTGGAATGCAATGGAATGGAACGTGGAAAGGAATGTGGAATGGAAAGTGGCATGGAATCTGGAATGGAATGGAAAGAAATGTAGAATGGAATGGAATGGAATGAGGAATAGAATGCAATGGAATGGAATGTGGAATGGAATGG
Organism: Pongo pygmaeus; assembly: GCF_028885625.2. Classification (NCBI taxonomy): domain Eukaryota; kingdom Metazoa; phylum Chordata; class Mammalia; order Primates; family Hominidae; genus Pongo; species Pongo pygmaeus. The sequence goes on along the minus strand of NC_072386.2, from coordinate 7,885,830 downwards.
AATGGAATTTTGAATGGAATGTGGAATGGAATGGAATGGAATATGGAATGGAATGTGTAATTGAATGGACTGGAATGTGGAAAGGAATGTAATGTAATATGTAATGGAATGTGGAATGGAATGTAGAATGGAACGTGGAAAGGAACGTGGAATGGAACATGGAATGGAATGTGGAAAGAAATGGAAAGGGATGTGCAATATAACGTGGAATGCAATGGAAAGTAATGCAGAACGGAAAATAATAGAATTTGGAAATGAATGGAATGCTACAGAATGTGGAATGGAATGGGATGGAATGACATGGAATGTGGAATGGAATGGAATGGAATATGGAATGGAACGGAATGGAATGTGGAATGGAATGAAATTCAATGTGGAATAGAATGGAATGGAATGGAATGTGGAATGAAATGGAATGGAATGCAATGGAATGCGGTATTGAATGGAATGAAATATGGAATGCAATGGAATGCAATGGAACGTGGAATGGAATGGAATGGAATGTGGAATAGAATGGAATGGAATGTGAATTGGAATGTGGAATGCAATGGAATGGAATGTGGAATGGAAGCTGGAATGCAACAGAACGGAATGTGGAATGGAATGTGTAATGGAATGTGGAATGGAATGGAATGGAATGTGGAATGGATTGTGGAATGCAATGTGGAATGTGACGGAATGTAATGTGGAATGGAGCGTGGAATGGAAAGAGGAAAGGAATGGAATGGAATGTGGAATGGAATGTGTAATGGAATGGAATGTAACGGGGAATGGAAAGTGGAATGGAAAGTGGAACGGAATATGGAATGGAAAGGAAATGAATGGAATGGAATGGACAATGGAAGGGAATGGAACATGGAATGGAATGAGGAATGGAATGGAATGCAGTGGATTGTGGAATGTGATAGAATGCAATGTGGAATGGAAAGAATGGAAAGCGGAATGGAATGGAATGATATGGAATGTCGAATGGAATGGAATGGTATGGAATGTGGAATGGAATGGAATGGAATGGAATGGAATGGAATGGAATGGAATGGAATGGAATGGAATGGAATGGAATGGAAAGGAATGTGGAAAGGAATGGAATGGAATGTGGAATGAAATGGAATGGAATGTGGAATGGAATGGAATGGAATGTGGAATGGAATGGAATGCAAAGGAATCTATGGAATGGAATGTGAAATGAAATGTGGAATGGAATGGAATTTTTAATGGAATGTGAAAGGGAATGTGAAATTCAATGTATAATGGAATGTGAAACGGAGTGAAAATAACCTGGAATGGAATGGAATGGAACACGGAATGCAATGGAATGGAACGCGGAATGGAACGTAGAATGGATCATGGACTGGAACGAGGAATGGAATGTGGAGTGAATGTGGAATGGAAAGGAATTGAATGTGGAATGAAATATGGAATGTAATGTAATAGACTGTGGAATGGAAAGAGGAATGGAACGGAATGGAACGGAATGGAATGTGGAATGGCATGTGGAATGGAATTCGGAATGGAATGTGGAATAGAACGGAATGGAATGGGGAATGGAATGTGGAATGGAGCATTGAATTGAAAGTGGAGTTGAATGGAATGGAACGTGGAATGGAATGCAGAACGGAATGGAATGGAATGTGGAATGGAATGAAATGGAATGAGGAATGGAATGTGGAATGGAATAGAACGGAATGTGAAATGCAATGTGGAATGTAATGTGTAATGGAATGGAATGTGCATTAAAAAGTGGAATGGAACTCAGAATGGAACGTGGAGTGGAATGTGGAATGGAATGGAATGGAATGGAAAGTAAAATGGAATGTGGAATGGAATGTGAAACGAAATGTGGAATGGAATGTGAAACGGAGTGTAAAGGAACGTGGACTGGAATGGAATGGAACATGGAATGCAATAGAATGGAGAGTGGAATGGAACAGGGAATGTAACATGTGACGCAATGTGGAATGTAATCTGGAGGGAATATGGAATGGAATGGAATGGAATGTGGAATGGAATGTGGAATGGAATAGAAAGGAATGTGGAATGGATTGAGGAATGGAACGGAAAGGAATGTGGAATGACATGTGGAATGGAATGTGGAATGGAATGTGGAATAGAACAAAACCGAATGTGGAAGGGAAGGTGGAGTGGAATGGAATGGAACGTTGAAGGGAATGCGAAATGGAATGGAATGGAATGTGGAATGGAATTTGGAATGGAATGTGGAATGGAATGAAATGGAATGAGGAATGGAATCGGGAACAGAATGCCATGGATTATGTAATGTAATGTGGAATTGAAGGTGGAACGGAATGTGGAAAGAATGTGGGATGGAATGGAATGGAATGTGAAATGGAGTGGAATGCAATGTGGAATGATATGTGGAATGGAAAGGAATGGAATGTGGAACTGAAAGTGGAAAGGAATGGAATAGAATTTGGAATGGAATGACGAATGGAGTGTGGAATGCAATATGGAACAGAATGTGCTATGGAATAAGCAATGGAATGTGAAATGGAATGGAATGGAATGTGGAATGGAATGTGGAAATGAATGTGGAATGGAATGGAATATACTGTGGAGTGGAATGGAATGGAATATAGGGTGGTATGTAATGGAAAAGAATATGGAATGGAATTGAATCGAACGTGGAAGAGAATGTGAAATGGAATGTAGAAAGTAATTGAATGGAATGTGGAATGGAATGGAATGGAATGTGGAATAAAATGAAATGGAATGGAATGTGGAATAGAATGGAATGGAATTGAATGCAATGTTGAATCTAAAGGAATGGAATGTGTAATGCAATGTAATGGAATGGAATGTGAAATTGAATGGAATGTAATGTGCAATGGTATGGAATGGAAAGTGGAATGGAATGGAATGAAATGTGGAATGGAATGGAATGGAATGGAATGTGAAACGGAATGAAACGTGGAATGGAATGGAATGTTGATTGCAATGGAATGGAATGCGTAATTGAATGGAATGGAATGGAATGGAAAGTGAAACAGAATGTGGAATGGAATGTGAAATGGATTGTGGAATGGAATGGAAAGTGAAACGGAATGTGGAATGGAATGTGAAATGGATTGTGGAAAGGAATGTGAAATTGAAAGTGGATTGCAATGAAATGGAAGGTGGAATGGAATGGAATAGAATGTGGAATGGAATGAGGAAAGGCATGGAATGGAATGTCGTTGGAATGTGGAATGGAATGTGGAATGGAATGTGGAATGGATAGTGGAATGAAATGAGGAATGTAATGCGTAATATAACGTAATGGAATGTGGAATAGAATGTGGAATGTATTGTGGAACGGAAAGTGGAATGGAAAATGGAAGGGAATGGAATGGAACGTAGAATGGAATGTGAAATGGAATGGAACGTGGAATAGAATGGAATGGAATATGGAGTGGAATGGAATGGAATGTGGAATGGAGTGCAATGGAATGTGGAATGGAATGAGGAATTGAATGGAATGTGGAATGGAATGGAACGGAACGTAGAAAGGAATTTTGAGTGGAATGTTGAATGGAATGTGGATAGAAACGGAATGGTATGCGGAATGGAATGTAGAGTGGAATGGAATGGAATGTGGCATGGAATGCATTGGAATGTGGAATGGAATGGAATGGAATAGAATGGAATATGGAATGGAAAGGAATGTAATGTGGAATGGAATGTGGAATGTAAAGTTTAATGGAATGGAATGGAATGTGGAATGGAACGTGGAATGGAATGGAATGGAACATGGAGTGGAACGTGGAATGGAACGTGGATGGAAACGTGGAATGAAATGAAAAGAGAAATGGAATGTATGGGAATATGGAATGGAATGTGAAATGGAATGTGGAATGGAATGTTGAATGGAATGGAAAGGAATGTGGAATGGAATGTGGAATGGATTGTGGAATGGAATGTGGAATGCAATGTGGAAGGGAACATGGAATGGAAAGGAACAGGAGGTGGAATGGATCATGGAATGGAATGGAACGGAAGGTGGAATGGAATGGGGAATAGAATGTGGAATGGAATGGAATGGAATGTGGAATTTAATGTGGAATGGAATGGAATGGAATGTGGAATGTAATATGGAATAGAATGTGGAATCGAATGTGGAATGGAATAGAAGGGAATGTGGAATGGGATTGATTGGATTGTGGAAAGGAACGTGGAATAGAATTTGAAATGGAATGTGGAGTGGAACGTGGATTGGAACTTGGAATTGAATGTAGAATAGAAGGTGGAATGGAACGTGCAATGCCATGGAATGGAATGTGGAATGTAATGTGCAATGGAATGAATAGGAATGTAGAACGGAATGTGTAATGGAATGGGCAATAGAATGGAATGGAATGTGGAATGGAATGGGGATTGCAATGTAATGGAACATGGAATGGAATAGAAGGTGGAATGGAATGTAGACTGGAATTCAATAGGATGTGGAATGGAATGTGGACTGGAATGTAATGGAATCTGGAATGGAATGCTATGGAATGTGGAATGGAATTGAATGAAATGGAATGGAACGTGGAATGGAATGTGAAATGGAATGTAGAATGGAACGTGGAATGGAATGTGGAATGGAATGTTGAATGGAAAGTTATGGGATGTGGAAAGGAATATAAAGGAATGTGGAATAGAATGGAATGGAATGCGGAATGGAATGTGGAATGGAATGCAACGGAATGTGGAATGGATTGCGGAAAGGAATGTGGAATGGAATGTTTAAGGGAATGGAATGCAATATGGAATGGAATGGAATTTACTGGTATGGAATGCGGAATGGAATGAAATGTAATGTGGAATGGAATGTGGAATGGAATGCAATGGAACGTAGAATGGAATGTGGAATTGAACGTGGAATGGAACATGGAAGGGAACGAAGAATGGAACTTGGAATGATATGTGGAATGGAATGGAATGGAATGTGGAATGGAAGTGAATGGAATGGAATGGAATGTGGAATGGAATGTAATGGACTGTGTAATGGAATTAATGGAATATGGAATGGAATGCAAAGGTATGGAAACTGGAATTGAATGGATTGCAATGGAATGTCAAATGGAATGTACTGGAATATGTAATAGAATGGAAAGGAATGTGAAGTGGAATTGAAAGGAATGTGGAATGGAATGGAATGAAATGTGGATTTGAATTTAATAGAATCTGGAATGAAATGGAATGGAATGGAATGGAATGTGGAATTGAATGGAATGGAATTTGGAATGGAATGCAACAGAATGTGGAATGGAATGTCACAGAACGTGGAATGGAATGTGGAATGCAATGGAATGGAAAGAAAAAAGCAATTGAAAAGAATGGAATGTGGAATGGAATGGAATGGAATGTGGAATGGAATGGAATGGAATGTGGAATGGATTGGAATAGAACGTGGAATGGAATGCGGAATGGAAGGGAATCAAATGTGGAATGAATTGGAATGGAAAGCAGAATAGAATGTGGAATGGAATGTTTAGTGGAATGTGGAATGGAATGCAATGGAATGTGAAATAAAATGGAAGGGAACGCAATTTAATGCGGAATGGTAAGAAATGGAACGTGGAATGCAAAGGAATTGAATGAAATGTGGAATTCAATGGAATGGAAAGTGGAAAGGAATGGAATGGAATGTAGAATGGAATGGAATGGATCTTGGAAAGGAATGTGAAATGGAATGTGGAATGGAATCTCGAATGGAATGGAATAGAATGAGGAATAGAATGCAATGGAATGGTATGTGGAATGGAATGTGGAATATAATGTGCAATGCAACGGAATGGAATGTGGAACGGAACGGGAGGTTGGATGGAATGGAACGGAATGTGAATTGGGTTGGAAAGGAATGTGGAGTGGAATGCGGAATATAATGGAATGGAATGTGGAATGGAATGGAATGGAATTTGGAATGGAATGTGGAATGGAATGAAATGGAATATGGAATGGAATGTGGAATGGAATGGAATGGAATGTGGAATGGAATGCAATGGAATGGTATGGAATGTGGAAAGGAATGAAATGTAATATGTAATGGAATGTGGAATGCAACATAGGATGGAACGTGGAAAGGAACGTGCAATGGAACATGGAATGGAATGTGGAAAGAAATGGAAAGGGATGTGCAGTATAATGTGGAATGCAATGGAATGTAATGCGGAATGGAAACTAATAGAATGAGGAAATGAATGGAATGCTAAGGAATGTGAATGGAATGGAATGGAATGAAATGGAATGTGGAATGGAATGGAATGGAGTATGGAATGGATCGAAATGGAATGTGGAATGGAATGAAATTCAATGTGGAATAGAATGGAATGGAATGGAATATGGAATGGAATGGAATGGAATGGAATGAGGAATTGAATTTAATGAAATGAGGAATGCAATGGAATGCAAAGGAACATGGAATGGAACAGAATGTTGAATAGAATGGAATGGAATGTGGATTGGAATGTGGATTGCAATGGAAAGGAATGTGGAATGCAAAGTGGAATGAAACAGAATGGAATGTGGAATGGAATTTATAATGGAATGTGGAAAGGAATGGAATGGAACGTGGAATGGATTGTGGAATGCAATGTGGAGTGTAACGGAATGTAATGAAGAATGGAAAGTGGAATGGAAAGTGGAATGGAATGGAATGGAATGTGGAATGGAATGTGTAATGGAATGGAATGGAACGAGGAATGGAAAGTGGAATGGAACATGGAATGGAAAGGAATGCAATGGAATGGAATGTACAATGGAAATGAATGGAATGTGGAATGGAATGTGGAATGGAATGGAATGCAATGGAATGTGGAATGTAATAGAATGGAATGTGGAATGGAAAGAATGGAAAGTGAAATGGAATGGAATGGTATGGAATGCGGAAAGGAATGGAAAGGTATGGAATGTGGAATGAAATGGAATGGTATGGAATGTGGAATGGAATGGAAAGGAATGGAATGGAATGTGGAAAAGATTGGAATGGAATGTGGAATTAAATTGAATGGAATGTGGAATGGAATAGAATGGAATGTGGAATGGAATGGAATGGAACGTGGAAAGGAATGGAATGGAATGTGAAATGGAATGTGGAATGGAATGGAATGTGCAATGGAATGTGAAAGGGAATGTGAAATGCTATGTGGAATGGAACGTGAAACGGAGTGAGAAGGAACGTGCAATGGAATGGAATGGAACATGGAATGCAATGGAATGGAACGTGGATTGGAACGTGAAATGGAACTTGGAGTGGGACGTGGAATGCAATGTGGAGTGAATGTGGAATGGAAAGGAATTGAATGTGGAATGAAATGTGGAATGAAATGTAATGGACTGTGGATTGGAATGGAATGGAATGTGGAATGACATGTGGAATGAAATGTGGAATGGAATGTGCAATAGAAAGGAATGGAATGTGGAATGGAATGTGGAATGGAACGTGGAATTGAACGTGGAGTGGAATGGAGTGGAACGTGGAAAGGAATGCAGAATGGAATAGAATGGAGTTTTAAATGGAATTTGGAATGGAATGTGGAATGGAATGGAAAGGAATGTGGAATGAAATGTAGAGTGGAATGGAATGGTTTGTGGAATGGAATGAAATGGAATGAGAAATGGAATATTCAACGGAATAGAATGGAAAGTGTAATGGAATGTGGAATGGTATGTGGAATGGAATGGAATGGAATGTGGTATGGAATGGAATGGGATGGAAAGAAAAATGGAATGTCGAATGGAATGTGAAATGAAATGTGGAATGGAATGTGAAACGGAATAAAAAGTAACGTGAACTGGAATGGAATGGAATATGGAATGTAATAGAATGGAAATTGGAATGGAACGTGGAATGGAACATGTAATCGAACGTGGAATGGAATGTGGAATGGAAAGGAAAGCACTGTGGAATGGATTGAGGAATGGAACGGAAAGGAATGTGGAATGGCATGGGGAATGGAATCTGGAATGCAATGTGGGATAGAATGTGGAATAGAAAGAAAGGGAATGTGGAAGGGAAAGTGGAGGGGAATGGAATGGAAATTTGAAGAGAATGCAAAATGGAATGGAAAGGAATGTGGAATGGAATTTGGAATGGAATGGAAAGGAATGTGGAGTGGAATGTTTAGTGGAATGTGAAATGGATTGTGGAATGGAATGTGAAATTGCAAGTGGATTGGAATGAAATGGATCATGGAATGGAATGGAATGGAATGTGGAATGGAATGAGGAATGGAATGGAACAGAATATCGTTGGAATGTGGAATGGAATGTGGAATAGATAGTGGAATGAAATGAGGAATGGAATGTGTAATGGAACATAATGGAATGTGGAATGGAATGTGGAATGGAAACTGGAATGGAAAGTGGAATGGAAAATGGAAGGGACAGGAATGGAACTTGGAATGGAATGTGGAATGGAATGGAAAATGGAATGGAATGGAATGGAATGTGGAATGGAATGTGCAATCGAATGTGGAGTGGAATGGAATGGAATGTGAAATGAAATGTGGAGTGGAATGGAATGAAATGTGGAATGGAATGCAATGGAATGAGGAATGGAATGAGGAATGGAATGGAATGTGGAATGGAATGGAATGGAATGTGGAATGGAATGCTCAGTGGAAAGTGGAATGGAACGTTGAGTGGAAAGTGGAATGGAATGTGGATAGATACGGAATGGATTGTGGAATGGAATGTGGAGTGGAATGGAATGGAATGTGGAATGGAACGCATTGGAATGTGGAATGGAATATGGAATTGAATGGAATGGATTGTGGAATTGAAAGTAATGTAAAGTGGAATGTAATGTGGAATGGAATGTGGAACGGAAAGTGTAATGGAATGGTATGGAACGTGGAATGGAATGTGGAACGGAATGGAATGGAACGTGGAGTGGAATGGAATGTGATATGGAATGTGGAATGGAACGTGGAATGGAATGTGGAATGGAATGTTGAATGGAAAGTTATGGGATGCGGAATGGAATGTAATTGAATGTTGAATAGAATGGAATGGAATGTGGAATGGAATGTGGAATGGAATGTAACGGAATGTGGAATGGAATGTGGAATGTAATGCAATGGAACGTGGAATGGAACGTGGAATTGAACGTGGAATGGAACATGGAATGGAACGAAGAATGGAACATGGAATGATATGTGGAATGGAATGGAATGGAATGTTGAATGGAAGGGAATGGAATGGCATGGAATGTGGAATGTAATGTAATGGAATGTGTAATGGCATGAATGGAACATCGAAGGGAATGGAAAGGTATGGAAACTGTAATGGAATGGAATGGAATGGAATGGGATGTGAAATGGAATGTACTGGAAGGTGGAATAGAATGGAATTGAATATGAAATGGAATTGAATGGAATGTGGAATGGAACGGAATGGAAAGTGGATTGGAATGGAAGAGAATGTGGAATGAAATGGAATGAAATGGAATGGAATGTGGAACTGAATGAAATGGAATGTGGAATGCAATTCAACAGAACATGGAAGGAATGGAACGTGGAATGGATTGTGGAATGGAACAGAATAAATGGTGGAATGGAATGTGGAATGGAATGTGGACTGGAATGGAATGAAATATGGAATGGAAAGTGGAATGGAATGTGCAATGGAATGTGGAATTGAATGTGGAATGTAATGCGGAAAGGCATGGAATGGAAAGTGGACTGGAAAGTGGAATGGAATGGAATGGAATGCCATGTGGAATGGAATGGAATGTAATGTGGAATACAATGTGGAATGGAATGCAATGGAATGGTATGTGTAATGGAATGTGAAATGGAATGGAATGCAATCTGGAATGGAATGTAATCGAAAGTGGAATGGAATGTGGAATGGTATGGAGTGGAATGTGGAATAGAATGTAGACTGGAATGGAAGGGAAGTTGGAATGGAAAGGAATGTGGAATGGAAAGTGGAATGGAATGGAAAGGAATGTGTGATGGAAGGGAAGGGATTGTGGAATGGAATGTGGAATGCAATTTGCAACGTAATATGGAATGGAACTGAATTCAATGTGTAATGGAATGTGGAATGGAAAGGAATGGAATTCAATATGGAATGGAATGGAAGGTGGAATGGAATGGAAGGTGGAATGGAATGGAATGTGGAATGGAATGGAATGGAATGATATGCAATGGAATAGAATGGAATATGGAATGAAATGGAATGGAATATGGTATGGAATGTGGAATGGAATGGAATAGAATGTGAAATCCAATGTGGAATAGAATGTGAAATGGAAACTGCAATGGAATGCAATCGAATATGGAATGGACTGGAATGCAATGGAATGCAAAATGGCATGCAACGGAATGTGGAATGGAATAGAATGGAATGGAATGGAATGTGGAATGGAATGGAATGCAATGGAATGGAATGTGGAATGGAATGGAATGCGAATATAATGTGGAATGAAATGGAATGGAATCCAGACAGGAATTGAATGGAATGGAATGGAATGGAATGTGGAATGGAACGTTGAATGGAACGTGAAATAGAATGTGGAAAAGAATGGAATTGAATAAGGAATGGAAGGCAATGGAATGTGGAATGGAATGTACAATGGAATGGAATGGAATGTGGAATGGAATGTGGAATAGAATGTGGAATGGAATGCAATGGAATCTGGAATGGAATGGAATCGAATATGCAATGGAGTGGAATGCAATTAAATGCAGAATGGTATGAAATGGAATGTGTAATGGAATGGATTGTGGAATTGAATGGAATGGAAACTGGAATGGATAGAAATGGAATGTGGAATGGAATGGAATTGAAGGTGGAATGGAATATCAAATTTAATCTGGAATGGAATGTGAAATGGAATGAAATGGAACGTGAAAAGGAATGGAATGGAACGTGCAATGGAATGGAATTGAACGTGGAATGGAATGTGGAATGGAACGTGGAATGTAATGGAATGGAATGTTTAATGTAAAGGAATGGAATGTGGAATGGAATGGAATGGAATATCGAATGTAAAGTGGAATGGAATGTAATGGAACATGTAATGGAACGCCGAATGGAACCTCTAAAGGAACGTTGAATGGAAAGTGAAATGGAATGGAATGGAACGTCAAATGGAAAGTAGAATGGAACGTGGAATGGAATGGAATGGAACGTGGAAGGCAATGTGGAATGGAATGTGTAATGTAATGGAATGAAGCGTGGAATGGAATGGAATGGATTGTGTTATGGAATGTGGAATAGAATGGAAAGGAATGTGGAATGGAATGTGGTATGGGATGTCGAATGGAATGTGTAAGGTAATGTGGAATGCAATCTGGAATGGAAAGTGGATTGGAATGTGGAATGAAATGGAATGGAATGTGGAATGGATTGGAAAGGAATGTGGAATGGAATGTGGAATGGAATAAAATGGAATGTGGAATGATATCTGGAATGGAATGGAAGGGAATGTGCAATTTTATGTGGAAAGAAAAGCAATGGACTGTGGAATGGAATGTGGAATGGAATGTGGAATGAAATGGAATGGAATGTGGAAAGGAATGTGGAATGGAATGGAATGCAATGGAATGTGGAATGGAAAGTGGAATGGAAGGTGGAATGGAACGTGGAATAGAATGGAATGGAACACTGAATGGAATGTGGAATGGAACGTGGAATGGAATGTGGAATGTTAGGTGGAATCAATGTGCAATGGAATGTGTAATAGATCGTGGAATGGAATGGAACGGAATGTGGAATGGAATGTGGAATAGAATGTGGAATGGAATGCAATGGAACCTGGAATGGAATGGAATCAAATATGGAATGGAGTGGAATGCAATGGAATGCAGAATGGTATGCAATGGAATATGGAATGGAATGGAATGGAATATGGAATGGAATGGAATGGAATGTGGAATTAAATGGAATGGAAAGAAGAATCGATTGAAATGGAATGTGGAATGGAATGGAATGGAATGGAAGGTGGAATGGAATGTGAAATTGAATCTGGAATGCAAGGTGAAATGGAATGAAATTGAACGTGAAAAGGAATGGAATGTAACGCGCAATGGAATGGAAAGGTATGTTGAATGGAACGTGGAATGGAACGTGGAATGGAACGTGGAATGGAATGGAATTGAATGTTGAATGGAAAGGAACGGACCGTGGAATGGAATGGAATGGAATGTGGAATGGAACGCCAAATGGATCCTCTAATGGAACGTAGAATGGAAAGTGAAATGGAATGCAATGGAACGTCGAAAGTAAAGTAGAATGCAAGGTGGAATATAATGGAATGGAACGCGGAATGCAATGTAGAATAGAATGTGGAATGGAATGGAATGTAGCGTGGAATGGAATGGAATGTGTTATGGAATGTGGAACAAAATGGAATGGAATGTGAAAGTGAATGTAGAATGCAATATGGAATGGAATGTGGATTGGAGTGTCGAATGAAATGGAATGGAATGTGGAATGGAAGGTGGAATGGATTGGAAAGGAATGGGGAATAGAATGTAGAATGGAATGAAATGGAATGTGGAATGATATCTAGAATGGAATGGAATGGAATGTGAAATGTTATGTGGAATGAAATGGAATGGAATGTGGAATGGAATGTGGAGTGGAAGGGAATCGAATGTGGAACGGAATGTGGAATGGAATGGAATGGAATGGAATGTGGAATGGAATGTGGAATGGGATGTGGAATGGAACGTGGAATGGAGTGGAAAGGAATGTGGAATAAAACATGGAATTGAATGGAAAGGAACATGGATTGGAATGAGGAAAGCAAAGTGGAAAGGAATGTGGAATGTTACATGGAATGCAATGTGCAATGGAATGTGGAATGGATCATGGAATGGAATGTGGAATGAAATGTTGAACGCAACCTGGAATGGAATGGAGCAGAATATGGAATGGAACTTGAACGGAATGGAATGTGGAATGGAACATGGAATTGAACGTGGAGTGGAACGTGGAACTGAACGTGGAATGGAACGTGGAATGCAATGTGGAATGGAACTTGGAATGGAATGTACAATGGAATGTGGAACGGAACTTGGATTGGAATGGAATGGAAAGTGGAATGGAACGTGGAATGGATTGGAATGTAACGTGCATTGGAACGTGGAATGAATGTGGAATGGAACGTGGAATGCAATGTGGAATGAAATGGAATGGAATGTGGAATGGAATATGGAATGGAATATGGAATGTAATGGAATGGAATGGAGTAGAATGCGGAATGGAATGTGTAAATGAATGTGGAATGATATGGAATAGAGTGTGGAATGGAGTTTGGAATGCATGGAATGAAGTTTGCAATGGAATGTGGAATGGAAAGTTGAATGGAATGTTGAATGGAATGGAAGGTGGAGTGGAATGTGGAATGGAATGCAATGGAATGTTGAAATGGAATGGAATGGAATGTGGAATGGAATGTTGGATGCAATGGAATGCAATGTGGAATGGAATGTAATGGATGTGGAATGGAATGCAATGTGGAATGGAATGTAATGGAATGTGGAATGGAATGTAATGGAAGGTGTAATGGAATATTTCAAGGAATGTGGAAAGAAATGTGGACTGCAACATGGAATGGATCGTGAAATGTAATGGAATGGATCATGGAATGGAACGTGGAAAGGAACTAGAAATGGGAGGTGGAATGAAGCACGGAATGGAATTGAATGGAAAGTGGGATGGAATATGGAATGGAATGGAATGGAATGTGGAATGGAATGTGGCATGGAATGGAATGGAAGGTGGAATGGAATGTGGAATGGAATGCAATGGAATATGGAATGGAATGGAATTGAAGGTGGAAAGGAATGGAATGGAATGAGGAATGGAATGTGGAATGGTATGTGCAATGGAATGTGGAATGGAACATGGAATGGAATGGAATGGAAAGTGGAATTGAAAGTGGAATTGAATGGAAAGGATCGTGGAATAGAATGTGGAATGGAATGTGGAATGGAACGTGGAATGGAATGGAATGGAATGTGGTAAGGAATGTGGAATGGAATTTGGAATGGAATGGAATGGAATGGAAAGTGGAATAGAATGTGGAATGGAATGGAAAGCAAAGTGTAATGGAATGTGGAATGGAATGGAATGGAATGAGGAATGGATAGTGCAATGGAATGCAGTGGAATGTTTAAAGGACTGGAATGGAATGTACACTGGAATGTTAAATGGATTGTGTACTGACACGTGGAATGGAAAGGAGTGCAATGTGGAATGCAATGTGGAATGGAATGTGAAATGGAAAGAAGAATAAAATGCAATGTGGAATGCAACGTGGATTGCATTGGAAAGGAACGCGGAATGGAACGTGGAATGGAATGTGGAATGGGAAGCGGAATGGAATGGAGTGGAATGTGGAATTGATCGTGGAATGGAATGGAATGGAACGTGGAATGGAAAGTGGAACGGAATGTGGAATGGAACGTGGAATAGAATGTGCAATGGAATGTAGAATGGAATGTGGAATGGAATGGAATGGAATGTGGAATGGAATGTGGAATGGAATGTGGAATGGAATGTGTAATATAATGTAATGGAATGTAATGGAATGTGGAATGGAATGCGGAAAGGAACGTGGAATGGAATGTGGAATGGAACGGAAAGAAATGTGGAGTGGAATGTGGAATGGAATGTCTAATGTAATGGAATGGAACGGAATCGAATATGGAATGGAATGTGGAATACAACGTGCAATGGAAAGAGGAATGGAACATGGAATGGAATGTGGAATGGGATGTGCAATGCAATCTGGAATTGAAAGTTGAATGGAATGGAATGAAACGTGGAATTGAACGTGGAATGGAATGCAATGGAACGTGGAATGAGACGTGGAATGGAACTTAGAAAGGAATGTGAAGTGGAACGTAGAATGGAATGTGGAAGGGAATGTGGAATGGAATTGAATGCAATGGAATGTAGAATGCAATGTGCAGTTTATCATGGAATTGAATATGGAATTGATGGTGGAATGGAAGGTGAAATGGAATGTGGAATGGAATATGGAATGGAACGTGAAATTGAATGGAAAGGAATGTTGAATGGAACGTGGAATGGAATGGATTGAGGAATGGAATGTGGAATGGAAAGTGGAATGTAATGGAATGGAATGTGGAAAGGAATCTGGAAGGGAAAGTGGAATGGAATGGAATGGAATGTGGATTGGAACGTCGAAAGGAAAGGAATGGAATGTGGAATTGAAAATGGAATGGAGAGAGGAATGTTATGTAGAATGGAAAGGGCAATGGAATGTGGAATGGAATGTGGAATGGAATGGAATGGAAACTGGAATGGAACTTGGAAATTATGTAATGGAACAAGGATTGGAATGTGGAATGGAATGTGGAATGGAACGTAGAATGGAAAGTGGAATGGAAAGGAATGGAATGTGGAAAGGAATGGAATAGAACTTGGAATGCAATATAGAATGGCATGTGGAATTGAACGTGGAATGAAATGGAATGGAATGTGGAATAGAATGGAATGGAATCTCTAATGGAAATTAAATAAACGTGGAATGGGGTGTGGAATGAAATTGAATGGAATGTGGAATAGAATGGAATGGAATCTGGAATGGAAATTAAATGAACGTGGAATGGGGCGTGGAATGGAACATAGAATTCAACGTGGAATGGAGCGTGGAATGGAATGTGGAATGCAATGCAATGGAATGTGGAATTGAATGGAATGGAATGTGGAATGGAAAGGAATGCAATGTGGAATGGAACATCGAATGGAATGTAACAGAACTTGGAATAGACTCTGGAATGGAATGAAAGGGAATGTGGAATGAAATGTGGAGTGTAATGGAATGGAATGTGGAACGGAATGGAATGGTATGTGGAATGGAATGTAGAATGGAACCGAATGTAATGTGGAATGGACTTTAATGGAACGTGAAATGGAATGGAATGGAATGTGATAAGGAATGTGGAATCGAATTTGGAAAGGAATGGAATGAAATGGAATGGAATGTGGAAAGGAAAGTGGAATGGAATGTGGAATGGAATGGAATGGAATGTGGAATGGAATGGAATGAGGAATGGAATGTGGAATGGAATGCAGTGCAATGTTTAATGGACTGGAATGGAATGTACACTGGAATGTTAAATGGAAAGTGGAGTTGCACGTGGAATGGAACGGAGTGCAATGTGGAATGGAATGTGGAATGGAATGTGAAATGGAAAGAGGAACAAAATGCAATGTGGAATGGAACGTGGATTGCAATGGAAAGGAACGAGGAATGGAACGTGTAATGCAATGTGGAATGGAAAGCGGAATGGAAAGGAGTGGAATGAGGAATGGATCGTGGAATGGAATGGAATGGAACGTGGAATGGAAAGTGGAATGGAATGTGGAATGGAATGGAATGCTATGTGGAAACGAATGTGGAATGGAACGAGGAAAGGAATGGAGTGGAATGTAGAATGCAATGTGGAATGGAATGGAATGCTAGGTGGAATCGAATGTGGAATGGAACGAGGAAAGGAATGGAGTGGAATGTAGAATGGAAAGTGGAATGGAATGTGGAAAGGAACGTGGTATAGAATGTGCAATGGAATGTAGAATGTAATGTGGAATGGAATGGAATGTGGAATGGAATATGGAAGGGAATGTGGAATGGAATGTGTAATGTAATGTAATGGAATGTAACGGAAAGTGGAATGGAATGTGGAAAGGAATGTGGAATGGAATGTGGAATGGAACGGAATGAAATGTGGAGTGGAATGTGGAATGGAATGTGGAATGTAATGGAATGGAACGGAATGGAAAGTGGAATGGAATGTGGAATAAAACTTGCAAGGGAAAGTGGAATGGAACATGGAATGGAACGTGGAATGAGACATGGAATGGAACTGAGAAAGGAATGTGAAGTAGAACGTAGAATGGAATGTGGAATGGAATGTGGAAGGGAATTTGGAATGGAATTGAATGGAATGGAATGTGGAATGCAACGTGCAGTTTATCATGGTATTGAATGTGGAATTGATCGTGGAATGGAAGGTGAAATGGAATGTGGAATGGAATATGGAATGGAACGTGAAATTGAATGGAAAGGAATGTTGAATGGAACGTGGAATGGAATGGATTGAGGAATGGAATGTGGAGTGGAAAGTGGAATGTAATGGAATGGAATGTGGAAAGGAATCTGGAAGGGAAAGTGGAATGGAATGGAATGGAATGTGGAATGGAATGTGGAAAGGAAAGGAATGTAATTTGGAATGGAATGTGGATTTCAAAATGGAATGGAACGGGGAATGAAATGTGGAATGGAAAGGGCAATGGAATGTGGAATGGAATGGAATGGAAACTGGAATGGAACTTGGAAATTATGCAATGGAACAAGGATTTGAATGTGGAATGGAATGTGGAATGGAACGTGGAATGGAACGTGGAATGTAATGGAAAGGAATGTAGAAAGGAATGGAATAGAACTTGGAATGCAATGTAGAATGGAATGTGGAATTGAAGGTGGAATGAAATGGAATGGAATGTGGAATGGAATGGAATGGAATCTGGAATGGAAATTAATTGATCCTGGAATGGGGCGTGGAATGGAACATGGAATTCAACGTGGAATGGAACGTAGAATGGAATGTGGAAAGCAATGGAATGGAATGTGGAATTGAAAGTAATAGAATGTGGAATGGAAAGGAACGCAATGTGGATTGGAACGTGGAATGGAATGGAATGCAACTTGGAATAGAACGTGGAATGGAATGAAAGGGAATGTGGAATGAAATGTGGAGTGTAATGGAATGGAATGTGGAACGGAATGGAATGGTATGTGGAATGGAATGTAGAATGGAACCGAATGTAATGTGGAATGGACTTTAATGGAATGTGGAATGGAATGGAATGGAATGTGGTAAGGAAAGTGGAATGGAATTTGGAATGCAATGGAATGGAATGTGGAATGGAATGTGGAATGGAATGTGCAATTGATTGTGGAATGGAATGTGGAATGGAACGGAATGGAAGGTAGAATGGAATGTGGAATGGAGTGTGGAATGGAACTTGGAATGGAATGCAATGGAATGTCGAATGGAATGTGGAATATAATGGAATGCAAAGTGGAATGGAACGTGGAATGGAATGAAATGGAATGTGGAATGGAAAGGGGATTGGTATGTGGAATGAAACTTGAAATGGAAAGGAATCAGATGCGAAATGGAATGGAAAGGAATGTGGAATGCAACCTGGAAAGGAATGAGGAATTGAACGTGGCATGGAATGTGGAATGGAAAGTGCAATGCATCTGAATGGAATGTGGAATGGAATGAGGAATTGAGTGTGGAATGGAACGTGGAAAGGAATGGAATTGATTGTGGAATGGAACTTGCAATGGAACGTGGAATGGAATGGAATGGAAGGTGGAATGGAAGTTAAAATGGAATGGAATGGAATGGAATTGAATGTGGAATGGAATGTGGACTGGAATGTGGAATCGAATGGAATGAATTGTGGAATGAAATGTGGATTGGAATGGAATGGAATGTGCAATGGAATGGACTGGAATGTGCAATGGAATGTGGAATAAAATTTACTGGGAAGTGGAATGGAACTTCGAATGGAATGGAATGGGATCCAATGGAATGTGGAAAGGATAGGAATGGAATTTGGAAAGGAATGTGGAATGGAATGTGGAATGGAAGTTAAAATGGAATGGAATGGAATGGAATGGAATGGAATGGAATGTGGAATGGAATGTGGACTGGAATGTGGAATCGAATGAAATGAATTGTGGAATGAAATGTGGATTGGAATGGAATGGAATGTGAAATGGAATGGACTGGAATGTGCAATGGAATGTGGAATAGAATTTACTGGGAAGTGGAATGGAACTTGAATGGAACGGAATGGAATGCTTTGGAATGTGGAAAGGAAAGGAATGGAATTTGGAATGGAATGTGTAATGGAATGAAATGAAATGTGAAATGCAAAGTTGATTTCAATGGAATGGAATGTGGAACGGAAAGGAATGAACTGCGGAATGGAATGTGGAATGGAATGTGGAATGGAATGTGGAATAAAATGGAATGGAATGGATTGAAATTTGAAATGGCATGTGAATTGGAAAGTAGTGGAATGTGGAAATGGAATGTGGGAAGAAATGCAATGATACGAAATTGGAATGTGGAATGGAATGTGGAATGGATTATGGAATGGACTGCGGAATGGAATGTGGAATGGAAAGTGGTATGGAATGGAATGGAATGGAATGTGGAATGCAATGTGGAATGGAATGTGAAATGGAATGGAATCAAATGGAATGTGGTATGGAATGGATTGGAATGGAATGGAATGTGGAATGGAATGGAATGGAATGTGGAATGAGATGTGGAATGGAATGGGATGGAATGTGGAATGGAATGGAATATGGAATGGTATGTGGAATTCAATGTGGAATGCAACATGGAAAGGAAAGTGGAAAGTAATGTGGAATGCAATGTGGAACGGAATGGAATGAAATGTGGAATGAAACGTGCATTGGAATATAATGGAATGTTTAATGGAAGAGAATGGAATGTGGAATGGAATTTAATGGAAATTGGAATGGAACGTGCATTTGAATGGAATGGAATGGAATGGATTGTGGAATGGAATGGAATAGAATGTGGAATGGTATATGGAATGGAATGGAATGGAATGTGGAATAGAATGTGTAATGCAACGCAATTGAATGTGGAATGAAATGTGGAATGAAATGTGGAATGGAATGTGGAATGAAAGGTAGAATGGAATGGAATAGAATGTGGAATGGTATATGGAATGGAATGGAATGGAATGTGGAATAGAATGTGTAATGCAACGCAATTGAATGTGGAATGAAATGTGGAATGAAATGTGGAATGGAATGTGGAATGAAAGGTAGAATGTATTGTGGAATTGAAAGGAATGGAACTTGCAATAGAATATGGAATGGAATGGAAGGGAAAGTGGAATGGAATGTGGAATCCAATGGAATGGAATGTGGAAAGGAAAGGATTGCATGTGGAATGGAATGTGGAGTCTGAAGGAATGGAATGTGGAAAGGAAAGAAAAGCATGTGGAAAGGAACGTGAAATGGAATGGAACGTAACGTGAAATGGAAAGTGGAAAGGAATGAAATGGAAATTGGAATGCAATGTGGAATGGA
The DNA here is from genome assembly GCF_028885625.2 of Pongo pygmaeus. Taxonomy (NCBI): domain Eukaryota; kingdom Metazoa; phylum Chordata; class Mammalia; order Primates; family Hominidae; genus Pongo; species Pongo pygmaeus. Next base: position 7,865,711 of record NC_072386.2, on the reverse strand, counting down.
ATGTGGAATGGTACATGGAATGGAACGTGGAATGGAATGTGGAAGGGAATGGAAAGGAATTTGGAATGGAATGGAATACAATGTGGAATGGAGAGGAATGGAACGTGGGATAGGACGTGGAATGAAACATGGAATGTGAAATGGAATGGAAAGTGGAATGGAATGTGGAATGGAATGGAATGGAATGGAATGGATTGTGAAATGGAATGGAATGAAATGTGTAATGTAATGGAATGGACTGGAATGTGGAATTGAATGGAATGGAGTGGAAGGGAATGCGGAATGAAATGGAACGGAATGTGGAATGGAATTTAATGGAATGGAATGGAATATGTAATGGAATGGAATGCAATGGAATGGAATGTGGATTTGAATGGAATGAAATGTGGAATGGAATGGATTGGAATGTGGAATGCAAAGGAATGGAACGTGGAATGGAATGTGGAACGGAATGTGGAATGCATAGTTTAATGGAATGGAATGGAATGTGGAATGGAATCGAATGGAATGTGGAATGGAAAGGAATGGACTCGAAGTTTGAATTGAATGGAATGGAATGGAATGGAATGGAATGGAATTGAATGAGGAATGGAATGGAATGCAATGGAATGGAATGTGGATTTGAAAGGAAAGGTATGTGGAATGGAATGAATTGGAATGTGGAATGTAATGGAATGGAACGTGGAATGGATTGTAATGGAATGGAACGTAGAATGGAATGTGGAATGGAATGTGGAATGGATTCTTTAATGGAATGGAATGAGGAATTGTATGTGGAATGGATTCTTTAATGGAACGGAATGAAATGTGGAATAGAATGGAATGGAATGGAATGTGGAATGGAATGTGGAAAGGAATGTGGAATGTAATGGAATGGAATGTGGAGTGGAAAGGAATGGAATGGAAAGGAAATTGAAAAAGAATGTGGAACGGAATGTGAAATGGAATGTGGAATGGAATGTGGAAAAGAATGAAATGGAACGTTGAATGGAATGGAATGGAACGTAGAATTGAATGGAAAGGAAAGTGGAATTTAACGCGGAATGGAACATGGAATGGAATGTGGAATGGAATGTAGAATGGAATGTGAAATGCAATGGAATGGAATGTGGTATGAAACGTGAAATGGAATGCAATGGCATGTGGAATGGAAAGTGGAATGTAATGCAATGGAATGAGAATGGAATATGGAATGGAATGAAATGGATTGTGAAATGGAATGTGGAATGGAATGGATTGGAAAGTGGAATGGAATGTGTAATGGAATGCGGAATGGAATGGAATGGAATGTGGAATGGAATGTGAAGTGGAATGTGGAATGAAACGTGGAATGGAACGTGGAATTGAACTTCTAATGCAATTTGGAATGGAACGCAATGGAATGTGGAATGGAATGGAATGGAAGGTGCAACGCAATTTGGAATACAATGAAATGGAAGGTGGAATGGAATGGAATGTGGAATGGAAAGTGCAGTGGAATGGAATGTGGAATAGAATGTGGAATGGAATTGAATGGAATGTGGAATGGAACGTCTAGTTGAAGGTGAAACGAAAAGTGGAATGGAATGGAATAGATCGTGGAATGGAATGTGGAATTGAATGGAATGCAATGTGGAAAAAATGTAATCGAATGTGGAATGGAATGTGGAAAGGGATGGATTGTAATGTGGAATGGAATGTGGAATGGAATGGAAAGGAATGTGGAAGGAAATGCAGAATGGAATGTGGAATCTAACGTAGAATATAATGGAACGGAATGTGAAGTGAAATGTGGAATTTAATAGAATGGAATGTGGGAGAGAATGTGGAATGGAATGCAATGGAATCTGGAATGGAATACGGAGTGAAATGTGGAATGGAATGGAAAGGAAAGGAATGAAACGGAATGGAATGTGGAATAAAATGGAATGGAATGTGGAATGGAATGGATTAGAAAATGGAATGTAATGTGGAAAGGAATGCGGAATGGAATGGAATGGAATGTGGAATGGAATGTGAAATGGAATGTGGAATGAAACGTGGAATGGAACGTGGAAGTGAATTTGTAATGCAATTTGGAATGGAACGCAATGGAATGTGGAATGGAATGGAATGGGAAGTGCAACCCAATTTGGAATACAATGAAATGAAAGGTGGAATGGAATGGAATGTGGAATGGAAAGTACAGTGGAATGGAATGTGGAATGGAATGTGGAATGGAATTGAATGGAATGTGAAATGGAACGTCTAGTGGAAGGTGAAATGAAACGTGGAATGGAATGGAATAGATCGTGGAATGGAATGTGGAATTGAATGGAATGCAATGTGGAAAAAATGTAATCGAATGTGGAATGGAATGTGGAAAGGGATGGATTGTAATGTGGAATGGAATGTGGAATGGAATCGAATGGATTGTGGAAGGGAATGCGGAATGGAATGTGGAATGTAATGTAGAATATAATGGAATGGAATGTGAAATGAAATGTGGAATTTAATAGAATGGAATGTGGGAGAGAATGTGGAATGGAATGGAATGGAATCTGGAATAGAATGCGGTGTGAAAGGTGGAATGGAATGGAAAGGAAAGGAATGGGATTTAGAATGGAACGTGGAATGTAATGTTGAAAGGAATGGAATGGAACATGCAACGGAATATGGAATGGACTGAAATGTAATGTGGAAAGGAATGCAATGAAATGAGGAATAGAACGTGGAATGGAAACTGGAATGGAAGTTGGAATTCAATGGGATAGAATATGGAAGGGAATGTTGAATGGAATAGAAAGGAATGTGTAATGGAATGCGGAATGGAACATGGACATTAATGTGGAATGGAATGGAATAGAATGTGGAATGGAATGTGCAATGGAATTTATAATGGAATGGAATGGAATATGAAATAGAATGCGGAGTAGAATGGAATGGTGTAAGGAACGGAATGCAATGGAATGTGGAATGGATTGTGGAATGGAATGTGGAATGGAATGCGGAATGGAAAGGAATGTTATGTGGAATGGAATGTGGAATGGAATTTGCAGTGGAAAGTGGAATGGAATGGAAAGGAATGTGGAATGTAACGTGGAATGAAATGGAATGGAACGTGCAATGAAACGTGGTATGTATAGTTTAATGGAACGTGGAATGGAATGTGGAATGGAATGGAATGGAATGCGAAATGGAATGAACGGAATGTGGAATGGAATGTGAAATGGAATGTGGAATGGAATGCATATTGGAATGGAATGGAATGTGGAATTGAATGTTGAATGGAATGGAATGGAATGTGTAATGGAATGTCAAATGGAATGTGGAATGGAATGTGGAATGGAATGTAATGGATTGCGGAATGGAATGTGGAATGCAATTTGGAAGGGAACCTGGAATGGAATGGAATGTGGAATGGAAGGGAATGGAAAGTGGAAAGGAAAGTGGAATCGAATGAAATGGAATGTGGAAAGTAACGGAATGGAATGTGGAGTGGAATGTGGAATGGAAGGTGGAATGGAATGGAATGGACTGTGGAATGAAATGGAATGGAATGATATAGAATGTGGAATGGAATGTGGAATGGATGTGGAATTGAATGTGCAATGGAATGGAATGGATTGTGGAATGGAATGGAATGGAATGGTATGGAATGTGGAATGGAATGGAATGGAATGTGGAATGGAACGTGGAATGGAACGTGGAATGAAACTTGGAATACCAGGTGGAAGGGAATAGAATGGAATGTGGTACAGAATGTGGGATGGAAAGGAATGCAAAGTGGAGAGGAATGTGGAATGTAATGGTATGGAATGTGGAATGCAACGTGAAATGTAATGGAATGTGAAACGGAATGAGAAATGGAATGTGGAATGGAATCTGGAATGCATCGTGGAATGGAATGGAACAGACAATGGAATGTGGAATGGCATGTGGAATTGAATGTGGAATTTATGGTGGAATGAAAGTTGAATGGAATGGAATGGAACGTGCAATGGAATGTGGAATGGAATGGAATGGAATGTGGAATGGAATGTGGAACGGAACGTGAAACGGAATGAAATCGAATGGAAAGTGGTATGGAAGGGATTGGAAGGGAATGGAATGTGGAATGGAAGGGAATGGAATGTGGAATGGAATGTGCAATAGAATGAAATATAATGCGGATTGCAATGTGCAACTGAATGGAATGGAAAGGAATGGAAGGTGGAATGGAATGGAATGGAAGGTGGAATGGAATGGAATATGGATTGGAATGAAATGGAATGTGAGATGGAATGGAATGTTGAATGGAATGCAATATGGAATAGAAAGGAATGGAATGTGGAATGGAAAGGTATGTGAAATGAAAGATGGAATGGAATGGAATGGACTGTGGAATGGGATAGAATGTGCAATGTAATGTGGAATGGAATGGAATGCAACGTGTAATGGATTGGAATGCGGAATGGAATTTAGAAATTAAAGAAATGAAACATTGAATGGAATGAGGAATGGAATGTGAAATGGAATGTGGAATGGAACGTGAAATAGAAAGGAATGGATTGTGGAATGGAACGTGGAATTGAATGGAATGGAACGTGGAATGGAACGTGGAATGGAACGTGGAATGTGGAAAGGAACGTAATGGAATGAAGAATTGAATGGAAGGTAAAGTGGAATGGAATATGGAATGGAATAGAATGGAATGTGGTTTGGAATGGAAAGGAATGTCAAATGGAATGGAATGGAATGGCATATGGAAAGGAAAGTTGAATGGAATGCACTGGAATGTGGAATGGAATGGAATGGAATGTGGAATGGAAAGCAATGGATCGTGGAGTGGAACATGGAATGGAATATGGAATGGAATATGGAATGGAATGGAAAGGAACACGTAATGGATTGGAATGGAATGTGGAATAGAATGGAGTGGAATGGAATTTGGAATAGAATGGAATGGAATGGAAGGTGGAGTGGAATGTGGAATGGAAGGTTTTGTAATTTGGAACGGAATGGAATGTGGAATGGAATGGAATGGAATGTGGAATGGAATGTGGAATGTAACGAGGAATGGAATGGAATGCAAATTGTGGTGGAACGTGGAATGGAAAGAGAGGAACATGAAAAGGAATATGGAATGAAATTTCGAACGGAACGTGGAATGAAATGGAAAGGAACGTGTAATGGAACTTGAAATGGAATGTGGAATGGAACGTGGAATGGAATGGAATGGAATGTGGAATGCAATGTGGAATGGAATGGAATGGAATGTGGAAAGGAATGTGGAATGGAATGTGGAATAGATCGGAATGGAATGTTTAATGGAATGTGGAATAGAATGTGAAATGTAATGTGGAATATAATGTGGAATGGAACGTAATGGAATGTGGAATGGAATGTGGTATGGAATGTGGAATGGAAAGTGTAATGGAATGGAATGGAATGTGGAATGGATGGTGGAATGGATTGGAAAGGAACATGGTATGGCACTTGGAATGAAACATGGAATGGAAAGTGGAATGGAATGTGGAATGGAACGTGGAATGGAATGTGGAATTGAATGTAGAATGCAACGTGGAAAGCAATGGAATTGATCGTGGAATGGAACATGGAGTGGACTGGAATGGAACGTGGATTTGAATGTGGAATGGAATGTGGAATAGAAAGTGGAATCGAATGTGGAATGGAATGTTCAATGGAAACGAATGGAATGTGGAAAGCAATGGAATGGAATGTGGAATGTGATATAATGTGGACTGGAATGGTATGGAATGGAATGGAATGAGGAATGGAATTTGGAATGGAAAGTGGAATGGAATGGAATGGAACGTCGAATGGAAAGTGGAATGGAACGTGGAATGGAAGGTGGAATGGATGGCGCAATGAAACTTGGAATGGAATGGAATAGAAGGTGCAATGGAATGTGAAATGGAATTGAACAGAATGTGGAAAGGAATGTAACCGAATGTGTAATGGAATGTGGAATGGAATGGATTGGAATGTCGAATGGAATGTGGAATGGAATAGAATGGAATGGATTGGAACGTGGAATGGAATGGAATGGAATGTGGAAGGGATTGTGGAATGGAATGTGGAATGTAATGTGGAATGTAATGGAATGGAATGTGGAAAGGGATGGGGAATGGAATGAAATGCAATGTGGAATGGAATGTGGAATGTAATGTGGAATGGAATGAGGAATGGAATGTGAAATGGAATGTGGAATGAAATCTGGAATGAAATGGAAGGGTACGTGGAATGTCATATGGATGGGAATGCAACGGAATGTGGAATGGAATGTGGAATTGAATGGAATGGAATGTGGAATGAAATGGAATGGAATGTAGAATGGAATGGAATGGAATGTGCAATTGAATGTGGAATTGAATGGAATGAGGAATAGAATGTGGAATGCAATGGAATGGAAGGTGGAAAGGATTGGAATGTAATGAGGAATAGAATGTGGAATGCAATGGAATGGAATTGAGAATGGAAAGTAATGGAATGGAATTTGGAATTGAATGTGGAATGGAATGGAATGGAATCTGGAAAAGAATGCGGAATGCAATGTAATGGAATGCGGAATGCAATGGAAGGAATGGAATGCAATGTGGAATAGAATAGAATGGAATATGAAATGGAAATTGGAATGTGGAATTTAACGTGGAACGAACAGGAATGGAAGGGAATGGAATGTGAAATGGAATGTGGAATTGAATGCAATGTGGAATGTATTGGAATGGAATGGAATGTGGAATGGAACGTGGAAGGGAACATGGAATGGAATGTGCAATGGAATGTTGAATGGAATGTGGAATGAAGTGTGGCATGGAATGGAAAGGATTGTGGAACGGAAGTTGGAATGGAACGTGCAATGGAATGGAATGCAGCGTCGAATGGAATGTGGAATGGAACATGGAAAGGAAGGTGGAATGAAACGTGGAATGGAATGGAATAGAAGGGGGAATGGAATGTGGAATAGAATGTGGAATGGAATGTAATGTAATGTGGAAAGGATTGTAATCGAAAGTGGAAAGGATTCTGGAATGGAAAGTGGAATGGAATGTGGAATGGAATGTGGAATGGAATGGATTGTGGAAGAGAATGTGCAATGCAATGTGGAATGCAATCTGGAATGGAATTGAATGGAATGTGGAATGAAATGTGTAATGGAATGGAATGGAATGTGGAAGGGAATGTGGAATGGAATGTGGAATGAAATGGAATGGAACGTGGAATGGAATGTGGTATGGAACGGAATGGGAAGTGGAATGGAATGTGGAATGGAGACTGGAATGAAACGTGGAAAGGAATGGAATGGAATGTGGAATGGAATGTGGAAGGCAACATGGAATTTAAGGTGTAATGGAATGGAATTGAAAGTGTAAAGGAAAGTGGAATGGAATGTGGAATGGAACGTGGGATGGAATGTGGAAGGGAAAGTGGTATGGAAATGAATGGAATGTTGAATGAAATGGAATGGAATGTTGAATGGAATGAAATGGAATGTGGAATTGAATGTGGAAAGGAATGGAATGCAATGAGGAATAGAATGTGGAATGCAATGAAATGGAATGCAGAATGTAATGGAATCTGGAATAGAAGGTGGAATGGATTGGAATGGAATGCGGAATGGCATGGAATGGAATGGTATGGAATGTGGAATGGAATGGAATTCAATGTGAAATTGAATGGAAAGGTAAATGGAATGACACGTGGAATGGAATGTGGAATGTAGAATTTAATGTGGAATGGACAGGAATGGAATGGAATGAGGAATGCAATGTGGAATGGAATGTGAAGTGGAATGTGGAATGAAATGTGGAAAGGAATGGAATGAAATGTGGAATGGAATGTGGAATTGAAATGAATGGAATGTTCAATGGAGTGGAATGGAATGGAATGGCATGAGGAATAGAATGTGGAATGGAAAGGAATGGAATGGAATGTGGAAAGGAATGGAAAGGAATTTGGAATTAAATGTGGAGTGGAATGTAATCTGGAGTAGAATGCGGAATGGAATGAAATGTGGAATGGAATGGTATGGAATGTGGAAAGGAATGGAATGGAATGTGGAATGGAATGCAAAGGAACATGGAATGGAATATGAAATGTGGAATTTAATGTGGAATGGACAGGAATGGAACGGAATGGAATGTGGAATGGAATAGAATGGAATGTGGAATGTAATGGAATGGAAAGGAATGTGGAATGGAATGGAATGGAATGGAATGGAATGCGGAAAGAAACGTGGAATGGAATGTGGAATGGAATGTGGAATGAATTGTGGCAAGGAATGCAATGGATTGTGGAATGGAAGTTGGAATGGAACGTGGAATGGAATGGAATGGAACTTCGAATGGAAAGTGCAATGGAATGTGGAATAGAAGTTGGAATGAAACGTGGAATGGAATGGAATAGAAGGTGGAATGGAATGTGGAATAGAATGGAATGGAATGTGGAAAGAATGTAATCGAATGTGGAATGGAATGTGGAATGGAATGGAATGGAAAGTGGAATGGAAAGTGAAATGTAATGGAATGGTATGTGGAAGCGAATGTGGAATGGAATGTGGAATGGAATGGAATGCAATGTGGAATGGAATGGAATGTAATGTGGAAGGGAATGTGAAATGCAATGTGGAACAGAATGGAATGGAATGAAATGGATTGCTTAATGGAATGAATGCAATGGTAAGGAATATGAAATGAAATGGAATGGAACGTGCAATGGAATGTGGAATGGAATGTGGAATGCAACATGGAATTTAAGGTGGAATGGAATGGAATGGAAACTGTAATGAAAAGTGGAATGGAATGAGGAGTGGAACGTGGAATGGAATGTGGAATGGAATGTGGTATGAAAATGGATGGAAAGTTGAATGGAATGGAATGGAATGTTGAATGGAATGGAATGGAATGTGGAATTCAATGTGGAATGGAATGGAATGGAATGAGGAATAGAATGTGGAATGCAATGGGATGGAATGCGGAATGGAATGGAATGGAATGGAATGCGGAATGGAATGGAATGGAATGTGGAATTCAATGTGGAATGGAATGGAATGGAATGAGGAATAGAATGTGGAATGCAATGGGATGGAATGCGGAATGGAATGGAATGGAATGGAATGCGGAATGGAATGGAATGGAATGTGGAATTGAATGTGCAGTGGAATGGAAAGGAATCTGGAATAGAATGTGGAATGAAATGAAATGGAATGTGGAATGGCATGAAACGGAATGGCATGGAATGTGGAATGGAATGGAATGCAATGTGAAATGGAGTGGAATGGGAAATAGAATGGAACGTGCAATGGAATGTGGAATGTGGAATTTAATGTGGAAAGGACAGGAATGGAATGGAATGGAATATGGAATTGAATGTGGAATGGAATGGAATGGAATGTGGAATGGAATGTGCAATGGAATTGAATGGAATGCGTAATGGAATGTGGAATGGAATGTGCAGAGGAATGTGGAATGGAATGCGGAATGAAATGTGGAAAGAAATGGACTGGAATGTGGAATGGAATGTGGAATGGAAATGAATGGAATGATCACTGGAATTGAATGCATTGCGGAATGGATTGGAATGGAATATGGAATTGAAAGTGGAATGGAATGGAATGGAATGAGGAATACAATGTGCAATGGAAAGGAGTGGAATGGAAATTGGAAAGGAATGGAAAGGAGTTTGGAATTGAATGTGAAATGGAATAGAATCTGGAATAGAAAGTGGAATGTAATGGAATGGATTCCGGAAAGGAATGGTATGTAATGTGGAAAGGAATGGAATGTAATGTGGAAAGGAATGGAATGGAACATGGAATGGAACGTGGAATGGAATATGGAATGTGGAATTTAATGCGGAATGGATAGGAATGGATCGGAATGGAATGTGGAATGGAATGTGGAATGGAACAGAATGGAATGTGCAATGCAATGGAATGGAATGGAATGTGGAATGGAATGGAATGGAATGGAATGGAATGGAAAGGAATGGAATGCGGAATGATACGAGGAATGGAATGTGGAATGGAATGTGGAATGAATTGTGGCACGGAATTCAAAGGAATGTGGAATGGAAGTTGGAATGGAACGTGGAACGGAATGGAGTGGAACTTCGAATGGGCAGTGGAAAGGAACGTGGAATAGAAATTGGAATGAAACGTGGAATGGAATGTAATAGAAGGTGGAATGGAATGTGGAATGGAATGTGGAATGGAATGGAATGGAATGGAAAGTGGAAAGGAATGTAATCAAATGTCGAATGGAATGTGGAACGGAATGAAATTGAAAGTGGAATGGAATGTCTATTGGAATGGAATGGAATGTGGAATGGAATGGAATGGAATGGAATGGAATGGAATGTTGAATGGAATGGAATGGAATGTGGAAGGGAATGTGGATTGGAATGGAATGGATTGTGGAAGGGAATGTGGATTGGAATGTGGAGTGGAATGGAATGGAATGAGGAATGGAAGGTGGAATGGAATGGGGAATGGAATGGAAAGGAATGTGGAATGGAATGTGGAATAGAATGTGGAATGGAATGGAATGGAATGTGGAATGCAATGGAATGGAATGTGGAGTGGAATGGAATAGAATGTGGGATGGAATGTGGAATAGAATGTGGAATGGAATGGAATGGAATGTGGAATGGAAAGTGGAATAGAATGGAAAGGAATGTGGAAGGGAAGGTGGAATGGAATGTGGAATGCAATGTGGAATGGAATGGAATGCAATGTGGAATGGAATGGAATGGAATGTGGAATGGCATGTGGAATGGAATGGAATGGAATGGAATGTGGAATTGAAGTTGGAATGGAATGGAATGGAATGGAACAGAATGTGGAATGGACTGGAATGGGATGTGTAATGGAATGGAATGGAATGTGGTATGGCATGTGAAATTTAATGTAATGTTGTGGAATGTGGAATTGAAGTTTGAATGGAATATAATGGAATGTGGAATGGAATGTGAAATGGAATGTACTGCAATGTGGAATGTATTGTGGAATGGAATGGAATGCCATGTGGAATGGAATGGAATGGAGTGGAATGTGGAATGGAAGGTGGAATTGAATGGACTGGAATGTGGAATGGAATGTGGAATGGAATGGAGTGCAACATGGAATGGAAGGTGGAATGGAATGGAAAAGGGTGTTGAATGGAATGGAATGAAACGTGGAATTGTACATGGAATGGAAGGAGGAACGGAACACCGAATGGAACGTGGAATGGAACGTTTAATGATAGGTGGAATGGAATGGAATGGAACGTGCAATGGAACTTGGACATGAAGGAGCAATGGAACATGGAATGGAAATTTGAATGGAAAGTGGAAAAGAATGGAATGGAATGTGGAATGGAATTGAATGGAATGCGTTATGGAATGGAATGGAAAGTGGAATGGAAAGGAATGGAATGTGGAATGGAAAGGAATGGAATGTTTAACACAATGGAATGGTATGGAATGTGGAGTGGAATGGAATGTGGAATGGAATTGGGAATGGAATGTGGAATGGAATTGAATGGAATGCGTTATGGAATGGAATGGAAAGTGGAATGGAAAGGAATGGAATGTGGAATGGAAAGGAATGGAATGTTTAACGCAATGGAATGGTATGGAATGTGGAATGCAATGGAAAATAATGGAATGGAATGGAATCGAATGGAATGTGCAATGGAATTGAATTGAAATTGAAATGGAACAGAATGGAATGTGGAATGGAATGAAATGTAAAGTCGAATGGAATGGAAGGGAATGTGGAATGGAATGAAACGGAATAGAATGGAATATAATGGAATTTGGAATGGAACGTGGATTTGAAGGGAATGGAAAGTGGAATGAAACTTGGAATTGAAAGTGGAATGGAACGTGGTATGGAATGTGGATTGGAACATGGAATGGAAAGTGAAACGGAATGTGGAATTGAACGTAGAATGGAAGCTGGAATGGAACGTGGAATGGAATGTGGAATGGAATGTGGAATGGAATGTGGAATGGAACGTGGAATGGAATGGAATGGAATGTGGACTGGAAAGTGCAATGGAATGGAATGCAATGTGGAATGGAATGTGTAAAAGAATGGGCAATAGAATGGAAAGGAATGTGGAAGGGAATGTGGATTGGAATGTAATGGAATGTTGCATGGAATGGAATGGAATGTGGAATGGAATGCAGACTGGAATTCAATGGGATATGGAATGGAATGTGGACAGGAATGGAATAGAAAATGGAATGGAATGATAAGGAATGTGGAATGGAATTAAATGGAATGAAATGGAAAGTGGAATGTAATGGAAAGGAATGTGGACTAGAATGGCATGGAACGTGGAACAGAATGTGAAATGGAATGTGAAATGGAAGGTGGAATGGAAGGTGGAATGGAATGTTGAATGGAAATTTATGGGATGTGGAATGGAATGGAATGGAATGAGGAATAGAAGGGAATGGAATGCGGAATGGAATGTGGAATGGAATGCAACGGAATGTGGATTCGAATGTGGAATGGTATGGAATGGAACGTGGGATGGAATGGAATTTAATGGTATGTAATGGGGAATGGAATGGAATGGAATGTGGAGTGTAACGTGGAATAGAATGCACTGGAAAGTGGAATGGAACGTTTAATTGAACGTGGAATGGAACGTGGAGTGGAACGCAGAATGGAACATGGAATGAAATGTGGAAAGGAATGGAATGGAAAGTGGAAAGGATGTGAATGGAACGGAATGGAATGCGGAATGGAATGTGGAAATGAACAGAATGGAACGTTGAATGGACTGTGCAAAGAATGTGGAATGGAACATGGAATGGAACGTGGAATGGAATGGAAAGCAACGTGGAATGGAAAGTGGAATGGAATGTGGAATGGAACGTTTAATGGAATGTCGAAAGTAGTGTGGAATCGAAAGGAATGGAATGTGGAATGGAATGAAATGGAATGTGGAATGGAATGGAGTGGAATGGAATCTGGAATGGTAAATGGAATGGAATGTGATAGAACGTGGAACGGAATGGAATGGAATGGTATGGAATGTGGAATGGATGGAATGGAATACGGAATGGAATGGAATGGAATGGGGAAGGTAATGGACTGGAATCTGTAATGGAAGGGAATGGATGTGGAACAGAATGTGGAATAGAATGGAATGGAATGTGGAATGAAATTCAATGGACTGTGGAATGGAAAGGAATGGAACGTAGATTGGAAGAGATTGGTATGGAATGTGGAATGGAATGCAATTTAGTGGAATGGAATGTGGAATGGAATGGAATGGAATGCAAAATGGAATGGAATGTGAAATGTAATGGAATGGATTGTGGAATGGAATGTGGAATGGAATGGAATGGAATGGAATGGGATGTGGAATGGAATGTGGAATGGAACGAGGAAAGGAATGGAATGGAACGTAGAATGGAATGTGGAATGGAATGGAAAAGAAAGTGCAATGGAATGTAATGGAATGTGAAATGGGATGTGGAATGGAATGTGAAATGGGATGTTTAATGGAACGTGGAATGGAAAGGAATGGAACGTGGAATGGAATGGAATGATACGTGGAGTGGACCGTCTAATGGAACGTGGAAGGGCATATGGAATGGAACGTTGAACGGAATGGAATGGAAGGTGGAATGGAACTTGGAATGCAATGTGGAATAGAAAGTGGAATGGAAAGTGGAATGCAATGGAACGGAATGTGGAACGCAATGTGATGGAAGTTGAAATGGAAGGGAATGAAACGTAGAATGGAATGTGGAATGGAACGTGGAGTTCAATGTTGAATTGTATGTGGAATGGAAAGGAATGGAATGTGGAATGGAACGTGGAATGGAAAGTGGAATGGAACATGGATTGGAACGTGCAATGAAACGTGGAATGGAATGTGGAATGGAATGTGATGTGGAATGCAATTGAATGTGGAATGGAACATGGAATGGAATAGAATTGAACGTGGAATGGACTAGAATGGGGTGTGGAATGGAAGGGAATGGAATGCTTAATGGAATGGAATAGTATGGAAATTGGAATGCAATGGAATGGAATGTGGAATGGAAAGTGGAATGGAATATGGAATGGAATGGAATGTGATGTGGAATGCAATCGGATGTGGAATTCAATGCAATGTGGAATGGAATGCAACGTGGAATGGAATGGAATGGAATATGGATTGGAATGGAATGGAATGTGGAATGGAATGGAATGGAATGGAATGCGAAATGGAATGTGAAATGCAATGTGAAATGGAATGTTGAATGGAATGTGGAATGGAATGAAATGGAGTGTGGAAAGCAAAGGAGTGGAACATGGAATGCAATGGAATGGAACATCAAATGGAAAGTGGAATGGAATGTGGAATGGAACGTGGAAAGGAATGTGGAATGGAATGCAATGGAATGTGGAATGGAAAGGAAGGAAATGTGGAATGGAATGTGGAATGGAATGGAATCGAATGTGGAATGGAAAGGAAGGGAATATGGAGCAGAATGCGGAATAGAATGGAAAGGAACGTGGGATGGAAAGGAAGGGAATGTGGAATGGAGTGTGGAATGGAATGGATTGGAACGTTTAATGGAATGGAAAGGAACGTGGTATGGAATGTGGAAAGCAATGGAATGGAAAGTGGAATGGAATGTGCAATGGAATGAGGAATGCAATGTGGAATGGAACGTGGAATGGAATGGAATTGAATGTGCAATGGAACGTGGAATGGGATGGAATGGAACATGGTATTGAACGTGGAATGTAACGTGGAACGGTAAGTGGCATGGAACGTGGAATGGAATGTGTAATGGAATGTGGAATGGAACATGGAATTGAATGTGGAATGGAATGCGTAATGGAACATGGAATGGAATGGAATGGAATGTGGAATGGAGTCTGGAATGGAATGGAATGGAACGTAGAAGGGAACGTGGAATGGAACGTGGAATGGAATGTGGAATAAAACTTGGAATAGAATGTACAATGGAATGTGGAATGTAATGGAATGGAAAGTGTAATGGAACGTGGAACGGAATGGACTGATACTTAGAATGGAATGTGGAATGGAATGGAATGTGGAATGGAATGTGGAATGCAATGGAATGGAAAGTGGAATGGAATGTGGAATGCAGTGGAATGGAATATGCAATGGAATAAGGAATTGAATGTTGAATGAAACGTGGAAGGGAACGTGGAATGGAATTGAATGGAATCTGGAATTGAATGTGCAGTAGTATGGAGTGAAGTGTGGAATGGAATGTGGAATGGAATCTGGAATGGAATGGAAGGTTGAATGGAATGTGGAATGGAATGTTTAAATGGAATGGAATGGAATGTGGAATGGAATGTGGACTGTAACGGAATGCACTGTGTAATGGAATGGATTGGAATATGTAATGGAATGTTTAATGGAATGAGGAATGAAATGTGGAGTGGAAAGTGGAATGGAACGTGCAATCGAATGGAATTTGAGGTGTCATGGATCGTGGAAGGGAATGGAATGGAACATAGAAGGGAATGTGGAATGGAAAGAAATGGAATGTCGAATGGAATGGATTGGAATGTGGAATGGAATTGTGGAATGGAATGGTAGCTGCAATGGAATGGAATGGAATGTGCAATGGAACGTGTAATGTTAAGAGGAAAGGAATGGAATGAAAAGTGGAATGGGACGTGGAATGTAATGTAATGGAAAGTGTAATGGAATCTGGAATGGAATGTGGAATTGAATGTGGCATGGAACGTAAAATGGAACGGAATGGGATGTGGAATGGAATGTGGAATGTAATGGAATGGAATAGAATGGAAAGTGGAATGGAATGTGGAATGGAATGTGGAAAGCAATCTGGAATGGAATGAAATGGAATGTGGAATGGAATGAAATGGAATGTGGAAAGGGAATTGGAATGGAATGTAAAATGGAACAGAATGCAATGTGAAATGTAATGTGGAATGGAATGTGCAATGGAAAGTGGAAAGGAATGGAATGGATTGTGGAATGGAGCGTGGAATTGAGTGGAATGGAAAGTGGAATGGATCGTGTAATGGAATGTGGAATGGAACCAGAAATGGAATGTGGAAAGGAATGTGGGAAGGAACGGAATTGAATGTGGAATGGAATGTGTAATGGAACATTTAATGGAATGGAATGGAACGTGGAATGGAATGCTATGGACCTTCAAAGGAAGGTGGAATGGAACGTGGAATGGAATGTAGAATGAAATGTGCAATGGAATGTGGAAAGTAACGTGCAATGTAATGGAATGGAAAGTGAAATGGAAACTGGAATGGAATGGAATGGATAGCGGAATGGAATCCGGAATGGAAAGTGGAATGCAAACTGGAATGAAACGTGGAATGGAACAGAATAAAATGTGGAACGGAATGCGGAATGGAATGGAATGGCATGTGGAATGGATTGGAATGGAATGTGGAATGGAATGTGGAAACAGTGGAAAGTGGAATGCAATGTGGAATGAAATGTGGAATGGAATGGAATGGAAGGTGGAATGGAATGGAATGCAATGTGGATTGGAATGAAATGGAATGTGGAATGGAACGGAAAGTGAAGTGGAATGTGGGATGAAGTGAAATGAAACGTGGAAAGGAATGGAATGTAACGTGGAATGGAATAGAATGGAACATGGAATGGAACGTGGAATAGAACGTTGAATGGAAAGTGGAATGGAATGTGGAATTGAATGGGATGGAATATGGAATCGAATGTGGAATGCAATGGAAAGGAATGTGCAATGGAATTTGGAATGGAACGGAATGTAACTTGGAATTGAATGTGGAAATTAATGTGGAATGGAATGTGTAACGGAACGTGGAATTGAATGTGGAATGGAATGGTTTGGACTGTGGAATGGAATGTGGAATGGAACGTGGAATGGAACGTGAAATGAATGTGGAATGGAATGGAATGGAATGTGGAATGGAAGGTGCAATCGAATTTGTTATGGAATAGAATGGAAAGTAAAATGGAATGTGGAGTTGAATGGAATGGTATAAGGAATGGAAGGCAAAGGAATGTGGAATGGAATGCGGAATGGAATGGAATTGAATGAGGAATGGAATGTGGAATGGAAGAGAACGGAATGTGGAATGGAATGTTTAACGGAATGTTGAATGGAATGTGGAAGGCAAAGGAATGTTATGTGGAATGGAATGTGGAATGGAAAGTGCAATGGAAAGTGGAATGGAATGGAAAGGAACGTTAAAAGGAACGTGGAATGGAATGCAATGCAAAATAGAAAGGAACGTGGAATGTCCGTTTTAATGGAACGTGGAATGGAATGTGGAATGTAATGGAATGGAATGTGGAATGAAATGGAATGCAATGTGGAATGGAAAGGAATGAAACTTGAAATGGTACGTGGAATGGATCATGGAATGCAAGGTGGGATGGAACGTGGAATGGAATGTGGAATGGAATGGAATGGAATGTGGAATGAAATGGAATGGGATGTTGAATGGAATTGAATGGAGTGGAATGTGGAATGGAATGGAATTGAATCGAATGCGAAATGCAATGGAATGGAATGTGGAATGGAAGGGAATTGAATGGAATGGAATGTGGATTGGAATGGAATGGAATGTGGAATTGGATGGAATGGAATGAGGAAAGGAATCGATTGGAATGTGGAATGCAATGGAATGGAACATGGAATGGAATGTGGAATGGAATGTAGAGTGGATTGTGCAATGGAACGGAAGAGAATGTGGAATGGAATGGAAGGGAATGTTTAATGAAATGTGGAGTGTAATGGAATGGAATGTGGAACGGAATGGAATGGAATGTGGAATGAAAAGTGGAATTGAAAGAAATGTAATGTGAAACGTAATGTGGAATGGAAAGTGGAATGACATGGAATGGAATGTGGAATGGAACATGGAATGTAATCGAATGGAAAGTGGAATGGAAAGTGGAATCGAATGTGGAATTGATTGTGGACTGGAATGGAATGGAATGTGGAATGGAATGTGGCAGGGAATTACATGAAATGTGGAATGGAAAGTGGATTGGAATATGGAATGGATTGCGGAATGTAATGTGAAATGGAATGGAAAAGAATGTGGAATGGAATGTGGAATGGAGAGTGGAAAGGAAAGTGGAATGGATTGTGGAATGGAACATGGAATGGAATGCGATGGAATGTGGAATGCAACGTGGAATGCTATGGAATTGAATGTGCAATTGTATGTGGCATGGAATTGAATGGAAATATGAATGGAATCTGGAATGGAATTTGGAATGGAAGTGAATGCAATGTGGAAAGGAACGTGAAATGTAGTGGAATTGAACATGGAATGGAATGTGGAATGGAATGTGGAATGTAATATGGAATTGAACTTGGGATAGAAAGTGGAACGAAATGTGGAATGGAACGCAAAGGAATGTGGAATGGAATGTGGAATTGAGTGTGGAATGGAAAGTGGAATGGAATGTGTTGGAATGAGGAAGGGAATGTGGAATGTAATGTGGAATGGAATGGAATGTGGAATGGAATGTGGAGTAGAATGTGGAATGTGAGGTGGAATTGAATGGAATGGAATCTGGAATGTAATGGAATGGAATGTGGAAAGGAATGTGGAAAGGAATGCAATGGAATGTGAAATGAAACCGAATGGAATGTGGAATGGAATGTGGAATGGAAAGTGGAATGGAACGGAATGGTATGTGGAACGGAATGTGGAATGGAGTGGGGAATGGAATGTGGAATGGAACAGAATGCAATGTGGAAAGGAATGTGGATTCGAAAGTGGAATGGAATGGAATGGATTGCAGAATTGAATGGTATGGAATGGTATGGAATGTGGCAAGGAATGGAATAGAATGTGAAACGGAACGTGCAATGGAACGTGGAATGGAAGGTGGAATGCACCACGGTATGGAATGGAATGGAATGTGGAATGGAATGCGGTATGGAATGGAATGGACTGAGGAATGGAATGTGGAATGGAATGTGGAATAGAATGTAAAGGAATGTGGCATGCAATGTGGAATGCACTGTGGAATGGAATGGAATGGATTGTGGAATGGAATGTGTAATGGAATGGAATGGAATATCAAATGGAATGAGGAATGGAATGTGAAATGGAATGTGGAATGGAAAGTGGAATGGAATGTGGAATGACTCGTGGAATTTAACCTGGAATAGAATGGAATGCAACGTGTAACGGAATGTGGAAAGGAAAGGAATGGAATGTGGAATGGAATGTTTAATGAAATGTGGAATGGAATGGAGGGGAATGTGGAATGGAATGTGGAATCAAAAGGAATGGACTGTGGAATGGAATGTTGAATGGAATGTGCTACGGAATATAGAATGGAATGGAATGGATTGTGGAATGGAATGTGGAATGGAATATTGAATGGAACGGAATGAAATGTGGAATGTAATGTGGAATGGAATGTGGAATGGAAAGTGGAATGTGATGTAATGGAATGTGGAATGAAAGGAGGAATGGAATGGAATGGAAGGTGGAATGGAACGGGTAATGGAACTTGGAAAGGAATCTGGAATGGAATGTGTAATGGAATGTGGAGTGGAAAGCCGAGTGGAGTGTGGAATGGAATGTGAAATGCAACGTGAAATGGAATGCAGTGGAGCATGGAATGGAACGTGGAATGGAACGTGGAATGGAATGGAATGGAACATCGAATGTAATGTGGAGGGGAATGTGGAAAGGAATGGAACGTGGAAAGGAATGGAAAGGAATGTTGAATGGAATGCAATGGAATGTGGAATGGAATGCAATGTAATGTGGAATGGAATGGAATGGTATGTGAAATGGAATGTGGAATGGAATGTGGAATCGAACGGAAAGCAAAGTGGAATGGACTCGAATGGAACGTTGAATGGAAGGTGGGATGGAATGGAATAGAATGTGGAATGGAATGTGGAATGGAAGGGAATGGAATGTGGAAAGGAATGTGGAATGGAATGGAATGTAATGAGGAATGGAATGTGGAATGGAATGTGGAATGGAACGGAATGTAATGTGGAATGGAATGTTGAAAATAACTGGAATGGAATGGAAAGTAACGAGGAATGGAACTTGGAATTCAATGGAAAGGAACGTGGAATAGAAAGGAATGGAATGTGGAATGGAATGTGGAATGGAATGGAATGGAATGTGGAATGGAATGGAATGGAATGTGGAATGGAATGTGGAATGGAATGGAATGGATTGTGGACTGCAACGTGCAAAGGAACCTGGAATGGAATGGAATGAAAGGTGAAATGGAATGTGCAACAGAATGTGGAATGTAATGTGGAATGGAATGGAAAGGAACATGGAATGGAATGGGGTAGAATGTGGAAAGGAATGTGGAATGGAATGCAATGGAATGAGGAATGCAACGGAATGGAATGTAGAATGGGATGTGGAATAGGATGTGGAATGGAAGGGAATGGAATGTGGAAAGGAGTGTGGAAAGGAATGGATAGGAATGTAGAATGGAATGGAATGGAATGTGGAAAGGAATGTTGAAAGGAAAGTGGAATGGAATGGAATGAAATGTGGAATGAAATGTGGAATTGAATCATATAGAATGTGGAATGGAATGTGGAATGGAATGTGGAAAGGATTTCGGAATCGAATGGAATGGCTTGTGGAATGGAAAGGAATGGAATGTGGACTGAAATGGAATGGAACGTGGAAAAGAATGTGGAATGGAATGTGGAATTGAACACAGAATGGAATGGAATGGAATGGAATGCGGAATGGAATGAAATGGAATGTGTAATGGATTGTGAAATGGAATGGAATGTAATGTCAAATGGAAAGTGGAATGTAATGTCAAATGTAATTTGGAATGGAATGTGAAATGGAATGTGGAATGGAATGTGGAATGGAAAGTGGAATGTATCGTGGCATGGAAAGTGGAATAGAATGGAATGGAAAGTGGAATGTATCGTGGCATGGAAAGTGGAATAGAATGGAATGGAAAGTGGAATGGAATGTGCAAAGGAATGGAATGGAATCTGGAATGGAATATTTAATGGAATGTGGAAAAGAATGGAGTGGAATTTGTAATGTAATGTGGAATGGAAAGGAATGGAGTGTGGAATGGTATGTTGAATGGAACGTGCAACGAAATGTGGAATGGAATGTATTAGAAAGTGGAATGGATTGTGAAATGGAATGTGGAATGGAACGGAATGTAATGTGGAATCGAATGTGAAATGGATTGTGGAAAAGAAAGTGGAATGTAATGGAATTGAATGTGGAATGAAACGAGGAATGGAATGGAATGGAAGGTGGAATGGAACATGGAATGGAATGTGGAATGTAATGTGTAATGGAAAGTGGAATTGAATGTTGAATGGGATGGAATGGAATCTGTACTGGAATGTGGAATGCAATGTGGAATGCATTGTGGAATGGAATGTCGACTGGAGTGTGGAATGGAATGTGGAATGGAATGCAATGGAAAGTCGAAAGGAATGTGGAATGGAATGTCAAGTGGAGTGTGGAATGGAATGTGGAATGGAACGCAATGGATAGTCGAATGGAATGTGGAATCGAATGTGGACGGGATCTTGAAATGCAATGGAATATAATTTGGAATGAAACGTGGAATGGAATGGAGTGGATGATGGAATGGAACATGGAATGGAACGTGGAATGGAATGGAATGTGACATGGAATGTAAACTGGAATGGAATGTGATAAGGAATGGAACGTGGAAAGGAATGGAAAGGAATGTGGAATTGAATGCAATGGAATGAGGAATGGAATGGAATAGTATGTGAAATGGAATGTGGAAAGGTATGTGGAACGGAATAGAATAGATAGTGGAATGGAATGGAAAGAAACGAGGAATGGAACGTGGAATGTACTGGAATGGAATGTGGAATGGAATGGAAGGGAATGTGGAATGGAATGTGGACTGGAATGTGGAATGGAACAGAATATAATGTGGAATGGAATGTGGAATGGAATGTGGAAAGGTAAGTGGAATGGAATGGAATGGAACTTGGAAGGGAATGTGGAATTCAATGGAATGGAATGTGGAATGGAATGGAATGGAATGTGGAATGGAATGTGGAACGGAATGGAATGGAAGGTGGAATGGATCGAATAGAACGTGGAAAGGAAACTGGAATGGAATGGAATGGAAGATCAAATGGAATGTGGTATAGAATGTTTAATGTAATGTGGAATGGAATGGAAAGGAACGTGGAATGGAACAGAGGAGAATGTGGAAAGGAATGTGCAATGGAATGCAATGGAATGAGGAATGCAAGGGAATGGAATGTAGAACGGAATGTGGAATGGAATGTGGAATGGAACTGAATGGAATGTGGAATGGAGTGAGGAATGGAATGGAATGGGATGTGTAATGGAATGTTGAAAGGAAAGTGGAAAGTAATGGAATGGAATGTGTAATGGAATGTGGAATGGAGTGTGGAATGGAATGTGGAATGGAATGTGGAAAGGAATGTGGAATTGAATGGAAAGGCATGTGGAATGGAATGGAATGGAATGTGGAATGAAATGGAATGTAAATTGGAATAGAATGTGGAATGGAATGTGAAATGGAAAGTGGAATGGAATGGAAAGGAATGTAGAATGGAATGGAATGGAATGGAATGGAATAGGAATGGAATGGAATGCAAAGTGGTATGCTACGGGATGGAAAGAAATAAGCAATTGAATAGAATGGAATGTGGAGTGGAAAGCGAATGGAATGTGAAATGGAATGGAATAGAACGTCGAATGGAATGTGGAATGGAATGGAGTGTAGTGTGGAAAGAAATGGAATAGAAAGCGGAATAGAATGTGGAATGGAATGTGGAATGGAATGGAATGGAAAGTGGAACGAAATGGAATGGAAAGCGGAATATAATGTGGAATGGAATGTGGAATGGAATGTTTAGGAATGTGGAATAGAATGGAATGGAGTGCAATTTAAGGCGGAATCGTATGGAATTGAACGTGGAATTCAATGGAATTGAATGATATGCGCAATTCGATGGAATTGAATGTGGAATGCAATGGAATGGAATGTGGAATGGAATGGAATGGAACGTAGAATCGAATGTGGAAATGAATGTGGAATGGAATCTGGAATGGAATGGAATGGAATGTGGAATGTAATGAAATGGAATGTGTAATAGAATGCAGTGGAAAGGAATGTGGAATGGAATGTGGAATGTAACGTGGAATGGAATGCAATGGAATGGAATGTGGAATGGCATGGAAGGTTGGGTGGAATGGAATGGAATGTGGATTGGAATGGTGTTGAATGTGGAATGGAATGTGGAATGGAATGGCATTTGGAATGGAAAGTGGAATGGAATGGAATGGAATATGGAATGGAATGTGGAATGGAATGGAATGGAATGTGGAATGGAATGCAATGGATCTGTATGGAATGTGGAAAGGAATGGAATTGAATATGTAATGGAATGTGGAATGGAACATAGAATGGAATGTGGAATGGAACATAGAATGGAATGTGGAAAGGAATGGAATGGGATGTGGAACGGAATGCGGAACGGAAAGTAATGGAATGTGAAAAGGAATGGAATGCTATGGAATGTGGAATGGAATGCAATAGAATGAAATGGAATGTGGAATGGAATGAAATGGAATTTGGAATGGAACAGAATGGAATGTGGAACGTAATGAAATTAAATTTGGAATAGAATGGAATGGAATGGAATGGAATGGAATGTGGAATTGAATGGAATGAAATGTGGAATGCAATGGAATGGAATGGAACGTGGAATGGAATGGAAGAGTATGTGGAGTAGAATGGAATGTAATGTGCAATAGAATGGAATGGAATGTGGATTGGAATGTGGAATGCAATGGAATGGAATGTGGAATGTAATGTGGAATGCAACGGAATGGATTGTGAAATGGAATGTGGAAAGGAACGCAAAATGGAATGGAATGTGGAATGGAACATGGAATGCAATGTGGAATGGAACGGAATGTAATGTGGAACGGAATGTGGAAAGGAAAGTGTAATGGAATGGAATGGAATGTGGAATGGAAAGTGTAATGGAATGGAATGGAATGTGGAATGGAATGTGTAATGAAATGGAATGGAACGTGGAATGGAAAATGGAATGGAAAGTGGAACAGAACTTGGAATGGAAGGGAATGGAATGGAATGGAATAAACAATGGAAGGGAATGGAAAGTGGAATGGAATAAACAATGGAAGGGAATGGAAAGTGGAATGGAATTTGTAATGGAATGGAAAGCAATGGAATGTGGAATGGAATGGAATGGAATGTGGAATGGAAATAATGGAATTCAGAATGGAGTGGAATGGTATGGAATGTGGAATGGAAAGGAATTGTATGGAATGTGCAATTAAATGGAATGGAATGTGGAATGTAATGGCATGGAATGTGAAATGAAATGTGTAATGGAATGTGAAATGCAATGTGGAATGGAAAGTGGAATGGAATGGAAGGGAACGTGCCTTGAAAAGTGGAATGGAACGCGGAATGGAACGTGGAATGCAATGTGGAGTGGAATAAATGGAATGTGGAATGGAATGGAATGGAAAGGAATGGAAAGTGAAGTGGAATGTGGAATGCATTGTGAAATGGAATGTGGAATGAAATGTGAAACGTAAAAAAAGGAACGTGGAATGGAAAAGAATGGAACATGGAATGCAATGGAATAGAATGTGGAATGGAACGTGGAAAGGAACTTGGAATGGAACGTGGAATGCAATGTGGAGGGAATGTGGAATGGAATTTAATGGAAAGTGGAATGGAATGTGGAATGGAATGGAATGGACTGTGGAACGGGTTGAGGAATGGAATGGAATGGAATGTGGAATGCAACGTGGAATGGGACGTGGAATGGAATGGGCAAAGGAATGTGAAATGGAACGTGGAATGGAATGGAATATAAGGTGGAATGGAATGTGGAATTGAATGCAGAATGGAATGGAATCTGCAATAGAAGGTGCAATGGAATGGAATGTGAAATGGAACGTGGAAAGGAATAGAATGGAATGTGGAATGGAACTTGGAATGGAACGTGGAATGGAACAATGAACAGAATGTGGAATGCTGCGTAGAATGTAATGTGCAATGTAAAGTAGAATGGAATGGAATCGAATGTGGAGTGGAATGAAATGTAATGTAACGTGGAATGGAATGTGGAATGGAATGGAATGGAATGTGGAATAGAATGTGGAATGGAATGGAATGGAATGTGGATTGGAATGTGGAATGGAATGTGGCATGGAATGGAATGTGGAATGGGAATTGGAATAGAATGGAATGGAACTTGGAATGGAAGGTAGAATGGAACGTGAAATGGAATGTGGGATGGAACTTGGAATGGCATGGGCAATGGAAGGTGGAATGGAATGTGGAATGCAATGGAATGGAAAGTGGTATGGAATGTCTCATGGAAAGTGGAATGGAATTTGGAATGGAACGTGGAATGGTATGTGGAATGGAATGTGGAATGGAAAGTGGATTGTAATGGAATGGACTTTGGAATGGAATGGAATGGATTGTGGAATGGAAGGTGGAATGGAATGTGGAATGTGACGTGGAATGGAAAGGAATGTAATGTGGAATGGAAGGGAGTGGAATGTGGAATGGAAAGGAATGGAATGTGTAAAGGAATGTGGAATGGAATGGAATGGAATGTGGTACAGAAAGTGGAATGGTATAAAATGGAATCCGGAATTGAATGGAATTTAATGGAATGCAATACGAAATGGAACATGGAATGGAACGTGGAATGGAATGTGGAATGGAACAGAAAAGAATGAGAATGGAAGGTAACAGAATGTGGAATGGAATGTGGAATGGAATGGAATGGAACGTGGAAAGGATCGTGGAAAGGGATGGAATGGAACGTGGAATGGAATGTGGAATGGCACGCGGAATGGAGTGAGGAATGGAAAATGGAAAGGAATGTGCAATGGAACGTGGAAAGGAATGGAATGCAAAGTGGAACAGTACGTGGAATGGAATGGAAAGGAAAGTGGAATACAACATGGAATGGTATGTGGAATGGAACCAAGAATGGAATGGAAAGCAATGTGGAATGGAATGAGGAATGGATTGTGTAATGGAATGTGGAATGGAATGTGGAAAGGAATATGGAAAGGAATGTGGAATGGAAAGGAATGAAATGTGGAATGAAATGTGCAATGGGACGTGGAATGGAATGGAATGAAATGGATTGTGGAATGTAATGTGGAATGGAATGTGGAAAGAAAGTGGAATGCAATGGTATGGAACGTGGAAAGGGATGTACTGGAACGTGGAATGGAAAGTGGAATGGAAAGCGGAATGGAATGTGGAATGGAACGTCGAATGGAAAGTGGAATGGAATGGAATGCGCAATGCAATGGAATGGAATGTGGAATGGACTGTGGAATGAAATCTGGAATGGAATGGAATGGAAATTGGAACGGAGTGGAATCGATTGTTGAATGAAAGATGGAATGCAATGGGTAATATAACATGGAATGGAAAGGAATGTAATGTGGAATGGAAAGGAATGGAATATGGAATGGAAAGGAATGGAATGTGGAATGGAATAGAATGTAATGTAGAATGAAATGTGGAATGGAATGGAATGGAATGTGGAATAGAATGTGAAATAGAATGGAATGGAATCCGGAATGGAATGGAATGCAATGCAAAATGTAACGTGGAATGTAAGGTGGAATGGAAAGTGGAATGGAACGTGGAATGGAATGTGGAATGGAACGTGGGATGGAATGTGCAATGGAATGTGGAATGGAACGAGGGATGGAATGGAATGGAATGTGGAAGGGAACGTGGAATGGAATGGAATGGAATGTGGAATGGTATGTGGAATTGAAAGTGGAAGGTAATGGAATGGAATGTGGAAAGGAATTTGAATGGAATGGAATGGAATGGAATGCGGAATGGAATGTGGAAAGGCATTTGGAATGGATTGTGGAATGGAATGGAAAGGAATTTGGAATTTAATGTGGAAGGGAAAGAGGAATGGAAAGTGGAATGGAATGGAGTGGAACGGAATGGATTGTGGAATGGAATGTGGAATGGAATGTTGAATGGAACGTGGAATGGAATGGATTGGAACGTGGAATAGAACATGCAAAGGAACGTGGAATGGAAAGTGGAATGGAATGTGGAAGGGTATGAAATGAAATGTGGAATGAAATGTGGATTGGAATGGAATGCAATGTGGAATGGAATGGAAAGGAATGCGGATTAGAATTTAATGTAAAGTGGAATGGAACATTTAACGGAATTGAATGCAATGGATTGTGGTATAGAATGGAATGGAATGTGAAATGGAAAGAAATGCAATGTGGAATAGAATATAATGGAAAGAGCAACGGAGCGTGGAATGGAATGTAATGGAATGGAAAGAATGGAATGTGGTATGGAATGGAATGGAATGTGGAATGGAATGTGGAAAAGAATGGAATGAAATATGGAATGGAATGTGGATTGGAATGGAATGGAGCGAGGAATGGTATTGTATGGACTGCGGAATGGAAGGTGGAATGGAATGTGGAATGGAATCTGGAATGGAATGGAAAGGAAAGTGTATTGGCATGTGAATTGGAATGCAATGGAACGTGGAATGGAATGTGAAATGAAATGCAATGGAATGAGAATGGAACGTGGAATGGAATGCGGAATGGAATGTGGAATGGACTGCAGAATCGAATGTGGAATTGAATGTGGAATGGAATGGAATGGAATGTATTTTGGAATGGAATGTGAATTGGAATACAAAGGAATGTGGAAAGGAATGTGGAATGAAATGCAAGGAAATGAGAATGGAATGTGGAATGGAATGTTGAATGGAGTCGAATGGAATGTGGAACATAATGTGGAATGGAATGGAATGGAATGTGGAACTGAATGGAATGCAATGTGGAATGGAACGTGGAATGGAACATGGAATGGAAAGTGGAATCGAACATGGAATGGAACGTGGAATGGGACGTGCAATGGAATGTGGAACGGAAAGTGGAATGGAAGGGAGTGGAATGGAACGGAATGTGGAATGGAATGTGTAATGGAATGTTGAAGGAAATGGAATGCAATGTGGAATGCAATATGGAAATGAATGCGGAGAGGAACGTTGAATGGAATGGAAAGGAATGTGGAATGGAAAGTGGAATGGAATGGAAAGGACAGTGGAACGGAAAGTGGAATGAAATGGAAAGCAACGTGGTTTGGAACGTGGAATGGAACATGGAATGGATTGGAATCAAACGTGGAATGGAATGTGGAATAGAACGATTAATAGAAAGAGGAATGGAATTTGGAATGGAATGGAATGTGGAATGGAATGGAATGGAATGTGGTATGGAATGGAAAGGAAGGTGGAATGGAATGTGGAAAGGAATGTGGAATGGAATGGAATGCAATGTGGAGAGGTATGTGAAATGGAATGTGGAATGAAATGGAATGGAAAGTCGAATGGAATGGAATGGAATGTGGAATGGAATGGAATAGAATGTATAATGGAAAGGAATGGAATGTGGAATGGAATGGAATCATATGGAAGGAGGAATGGAAAGGAATGGAATGTGGAATAGAATGAAACGGTATGGAATGCAGAATAGAATGAAATGGAATGGAATGTGGAGTGGAATGGAATGGAATGTGTAATGGAGTTGACGGAATGTGGAATTTAACGTATTGGAATGAAATGTGGAATGAAATGGAATGGAATTGAATGCAGAATGGAATGTAATGGAATGTGGAATGGAAGGGAATGGAATAGAATGGAATGTGGAATGGAACGGAATGGACTGTGGAATCGAATGTGGAATGGAATGTGCAATGGAATGTGGAATGGAATGGAATGGAACGAAATGGATTGTGGAATGGAAAGTGGAATGGACTGTGGAATGGGACGTTAAATGGAATGGAATGGAACGTGGAACGGGATGGAATGGAATGAGGAATGGAACATGGAATGCAACGTGGAACGGAACATTGAATGGAACGTGCAATGGAATGTGCAATAGAACGAGGAATGGAACGTGGAATGGAAAGAATGGAAGGGAAAGGATCGTGGAATGGAAAGTGAAATGGACTCTGGAATGGAACGTGAAATGGAAAGTGGAATGTATTGGAAGGGAATGTGGAATGGAATGTGGAACGGAATGTGGACTGTAATGCCAGGCAATGTGGAATGGAATGTGGAATGGAATGGAATGGAAAGTGGGATGGAATGTGGAATGGAATATGGAATGGAACGTGGAATGGAATGGAATGTAACATTCAATGGGATGTGGAATGGAATGGAATGGAATGTTGAATAGAATGTAGTATGGAAATGAATGGAATGAAGAATGGAAAGGAATGGAATGGTTTGGAATATGGATTGGAATGGAATGGAATGTTATATAATGTTTAATGGAAGGTGGAATGGAAAGTATTGGAAAGACGAATGGAATGTGGAATGGAATGTGGAATGGAATCGAATGGAATGTGGAATGGAAAGTGGAATGGAATGGAATGGAATGTGGAATGGAATGGAATGGAATGTGGAATGGAATGGAATGGAATGTGGAGTGGAATGTGGAATGGAATGGAATGGATTGTGGAATGGAGTGTGGAATGGAATGGAATGGAATGTGGAATGGAATGGAATGGAATGTGGAATGGAATGTGGTGTGGCGCGTGGAATGGAATGGAGTGCAATGTGGGATGGAATGTGGAATGGAATCTGGAAAGGAAAGTGCAATGGAATAGAATGGAACAGAATGGAAAGTGGAATGGAATGTGGAATGGAATATGGAATGGAACGTGGAATGGAATGGAATTGAACGTGGAATGCAATGTAGAATGGAATATGGAATGGAACGTGCAAAGGAATGGAAAGGAACATGGAATGAAATGTGCAATGGAATGTGGAATGCAAAGTGAAATGGAAAGGAATTGAAAGTGGAGTGGAACGTGGAAAAGAATGGAATGAAATCTGTAATGGAACGTGGAATGGATTGTGGAATGGAATGTGGAATGGATGGTGGAATCGAACGGAATGGATTATGGTATAGAATGCGGAAAGGAATGTGGAAGAGATAGTGGAAAGAAATTGAATGGAATGTGCAATGGAAAGTGGAATGGAATGTAAAGGAACGTGGAATGGAACTTGTAATGGAAAGTGGAATGGAACGTAGAATTGAATGTGAAATGCAGCATGGAAGGTAATTTAGAATGGAACGTGCTATGGAATGCAATATAATGTGGAAAGCAAAGTGGAATGGAATGGAATGTGGAATGGAATGGAATATAATGTGGAATGGGATGGAATGGAATGTGGAATGGAAAGTGGAATGGAATGGAAAGGAAAGTGAAATGGAATGGAAGGGATTGTAGAAAGGAATGTGGAATGGAATGTGCAACCGAATCTGGAATAGAAAGGAATGCAATGTAGAATGGAATGTGGAATGGAATGGACTGGAATTCCATATGCAATGGAATGGAAAGTGGAATGGAATGGAATGGAATCTAATGTGGAATGGAATGGAATGGAATGGAATGCAAAGGAATGGAAACCAGTGTGAAATGAAATGGAATGGAATGTGGAACAGAATGTGGAATGCAATGGAAAGGAATGTGGAATGGAATGTGGAACAAAATGCAATGGTATTTGAAATGGACTGTGGAATGAAACGGAATGGAATAAGGAATGGAATGTGTAATGGAATGGAATGGAATGTAGACTGGAATGTGGAATGGAATGGAATGTGGATTGGAATGTGGAATGGAATGGAATGTAATTTGGAATGGAATGGAAAGTAATAGAACCTGGAATGGAATGTGGAATCGAACGTGGAATGGAATGGAATGGAAAGTGGAATGGAATGGAATGTGGAATGCAATGTGGAATGGAATGGAATGGAATGCAATGGAATGGAAAGGAATGTGGAATGAAACGGAATGGAATGTGAAATGGAATGTGGAATGAAACCTGGTATGGGAGGTGGAATTGAGGATGGAATTGAATGAGCAATGGAATGCGGAATGGAACGTGGAATTGAATAGAATGGAAATTGGAATGGAACGTTCCAGAATAGAATGTGGAATGGAAAGTGGAATGGAATGTGGAATGGAATGTGGAAAGGTAAGGGGATTGGAAAGTGGAATGTAATGTGGAATGGAAAGGAATGGAATGTGGAATGTAATGGAATAGAATGTGGAATAGAATGTGGAATGGAATGGAATGGAACACGGAATGGAATGGAGTGGAATGCTATGGAATGTGGAAAGGAAACTGGAATGGAAAGTGGCATGGAATGTGGAATGCCATGGAATGGAATATGGAATGGAATGAGGAATGGAATGAAATGTACATTGGAATGTGGAATTGATTGTGGAATGGAAAGTGGAATGGAATGTGTAATGGAAAGGAAAGGAAAGTGGATTGGAATGTGGAATGAAATGGAATGGAATGTGGAATGGAATGTGGAAAGGAATGGAAAGTAGAGTGTAATGTGGAATGGAATGGAATGTAATTTTTAAAGGTAATACAATGGAATGTGTAATGGAATGTGCAGTGAAATGGAATGCAACGTTGAATGCAATGTGGAATGGAATATAATGGAATGTGGAATGGAAAGTTAATGGAAAGAGGAAGGAAATATGTAGTGGAATGTGGAATTGAAAGTGGAAAGTTATGGAATGGATCATGGAATGGAACGTGAAATTATAGGTGGAATGGAGCGTGGAATGGAATGGAATGCAACGTGGAATGGAATGGAATGGAAAGTGGAATTGAATGGAATGGATCGTGGAATGGAAAGTGGAATGCAACGTGGAATGGAATGTGGAATGGAACGTAGAATGGAATGGAATGCAATGTTGAGTGGAATGCGGAATGGAATGTAAAACGGAATCGAATGGAATGTGGAATGCAATGTGAAATGGAATGGACTGGTATGTGCACTGGAATGTGGAATGGAATAGAATAGAATGTGGAAAGGGGAGGAATGGAATCTGGAATGGAATGGAATGGAATGGGGAATGGAATGTGGAATGGAATGCATTTGAAAGTGGAATGGAATGTGGAATAGAATGTGGAAAGAAATGTGGAATGGAATGGAATGGAATGGAATGTGGAATGGAATGTAGAATGGAAATTGGAATGCCACGTGGAATGGAAGGGAATGGAATGTGGAAATGAATGTTTAAAGGAACGTGGAATGGAATGGAATGTGGAATGGAAAGTGGCATGGAATGGAATGGAATGTGGAATGGAAAGTGGCATGGAATGGAATGGAATGTGGAATGGAATGTGGAATCAAATCTAATGGAATGTGGAATTGAAAGTGGAAAGGAACGTGGAATGGAATGGAATGTGGAATGGAACATGGAATGCAATGTAATGGAATGTGGAAGGGAATGTGGAATGGAAATTGGAATGGCATGTGGAATGGAACGGAATGGAATGTGGAATGGAATATTTAAAGGAAAGTGGAATGGAATGAAATGTAACGTAGAATGGAAAGTGGAATGGAATGGAACGGAATGTGTAATGGAATGTTCAATCGAATCTTGGAATGTGGAATGAAATGCAATGGTATTTGCAGTGGCATGTGGAATGGAATGGAATCGAAATTGGAATGGAACGGAATGGAATGTGGAATGGAATGGAATAGAATGCGGAATGAAATGGAATGGAACGGAATGGAATGTGGAATGGAATAGAATAGAGTGCAGAATGCAATGGAATGGAATGTGTAATTCAATGTGGAATGGAATGGAATGGAATATGGAATGGAATGGAATGGAATGGAATGGAATGGAATGGAATGTGGAATGGAATGGAATGGAATGGAATGTGGAATGGAATGGAATGTGGAATGGAATGGAATGGAATGTAGAATGCAGTTGAATGGAATGTGGAATGGAATGGAGTGTAACGTGGAATGGAATGTGGAAAGGAATGCAATGCAATGTGGAATGGATTGGAATGCAATGTAGAATGGAATAGAATGGAGTGCGGAATGGAATCGAATGGAATGTGGAATGGAATGTGTAATGGAATGGAATGGAATGTGGAATACAGTGGAATGGAATGTGGATACGAGTGTGGAATGGAATGGAATGGAATGTGGAAAGGAATGCTGAATGGAATGCAGAATGGAATGGAATGCAATGTGGAATGGAAAGTGGAATGGAATGTGGAATGGAACTTGGAATGGAATGGAATGCAAGGTGGAAAGGAACATGGAATGGAATGTGAAATGGAACGTGGAATGCAATGTGGAATAGAATGGAAAAGAACGTGGAATGGAATGTGGAATGGTATGGAATGGAATGGAATGTGGAATGGAACGTGGAATGAAATGTGGAATGGAATTTGGAATGGAACGTGGAATGGAATGGAATGGAATGTGAAATGCAACTTGAATGGAATGGAAAGTGGAATGGAACATGGAATGGAATGTTGAATGGAACTTGGCGTGGATTGTATAATGGAATGTGGAATTGAAAGTGGAATGGATTGGAATGGAATGTTGAATGGAATGTGGAATGGAATGGAATGGAACTTCGAATGGAAAGTGGAATGGAATGTGGAATGGAACGTGGAATGGAATGGAATGGAATGTGCAATGGAATGTGCATTTGAATGTGGAATGGATTCAGGAATGCAACGGAATGGAATGTGGAATGGAATGTGGAATAGAATGGAGTGTGGAATGGAATGTGTAATTGAATGTGGAACGGAAAGTGGAATGGAATGGGGAATGGAATGCAATGGAATGAAGAATGGAATATGGAATCTTATGGAATGGAGTGAGGAACGGAGAGTGGAATGGAAAGTGGAACTTAATGGAAGGTAGAAAGGAATGTGGAATGGAATAGACTGGAATGTTTAAATGAAATGGAGTGGAATGTGGAATGGAATATGGATTGCAGTGGAATGCAATGTTGAATGGAATGAAATGGAATGTCTAATGTAATGTTTAATGGAATGTGGCATGAAATCTGCAGTGGAACTTGGAATGGAACGTGGAATGGAATGGAATGGAACGTGAAACGGAACGTGGAATGGAATAAGGAATGGCAGGTGGAATGGAACGGAATGGAATATGGAATGGAATGGATTGGAATGTGTAATGGAATGTGGAATGGAACTTAATGGAATGTGGAATGGAATATGGAATGCAATGGAATGGAATGTGGAATGGAATGTGAAATGGAATGGAATGTGGAATGGAATGGAATTTGGAATGGAATGGAATGTGGAATGAAATGTGGAAAGGAATGTGTAATGGATTGTGGAATGGAAAGGAAAGGAATGTGGAATTTAATGTAGAATGGAAAGTGGAAAGGAAAGTGGAATGGAATAGAGTGGAAAGGAATGGATTGTGGAATGGAACGTGGAATTGAATGTGGAATGGAAGGAGGAATGCAATGGTTTGGAACGTGGAATGGGATGGAATGCAATGTGGAAAGGAAGGTGGAATGGAATGGAATGGAACGTGGAATAGATCAGGGAATGGAATGTGGAATGGAAAGTGGAATGGAATATGGAATGGAAATGTGCAATGGAATGTGGAATGGAAAGTGGAATGGAAAGGAATGGAAAGTGGATGGAATGCTGAATGGATTGGAATGGAATGTTTAATGGAAATTGGAAAGGAATGGAATGGAATGTGGAATGGAAAGTAGAATGGAACGTGGAAGGGAACATGGAATGGAACGTGGAATGGAAAGTGTAATGGAATGTGGAATGGAAAGTGGAATGGAAAGGAATGGAATGTGGAGTGGAATATGGAATGTAATGGAATGGAACGTGGAATGGAATGTGGAATGGACTGTGGAATAGAAAGTGTAATGGAACGTGGAATGCATTGGAATGGAATGCGGAATGGAATGTGGAATGGAATGTGCAAAAGAAAGGGGAATGTAATGGAATTGAACGTGCAATGGAACGTGGAATGGAATGGAATGGAAAGTGGAAAGGAACTTGGAATGAAACGCGGAATGGAAAGTGGAATGGAATATGAAATGCAGCATGGAATAGAATGTGGAAAGGAATGTGGAAAGGAATGGAATAGAATGCGGAATGTAATGGAATAGAATGTGGAACGGAATGTGGAATTGAATGGAATGGAATGTGGAAGAGAATGTAGAATGGAATAGAATGGAATGTGGAGACGAATTAAATGGAATGGTATGGAATGTGGAATGGAACGTGGAATTGAATGCAATGGAACATGGAATGGAACTTGGAATGGAACATGGAATGTATACTGGAATTGAATGAGGAATGGAATGGAATGGAATGTGGGAGGAAATGTGGAATAGAATGCAATGGAATGAGAAAGAATGAGGAATGAAATGGAACGGAATGTGGAATATATGTGGAATGGAATGGATCAGAATGTGGCATGGAATGTGGAATGGAATGTGGAATGGAACTGAATGGATCTTGAATGTAATGTGGAATGGAATGTGGAAAGGAATGGAATGGAATGTGGAATGGAATGTGGAATTTAATGTGGAATGGGATGGAATGCAATGTGGAATGGAACATGGAATTAAATCGACTGGAATGTGGAATGGAAAGTGGAAGGGAATGTGGAATGGAATGTGGAATGGAATGTGGAATGGAATGTGGAAAGGAATGGAACGGAATGTGGAATGCAAAGTGAAAAGGAATGTGGAATGGAATTTAAAGGAATGTGGAATGGATAGTGGAATGGAATGTGGAATGGAATGCGGAATGGAACTTGAAATGGAATGGAAAGCAATGGAACGTGGACTGAAAGTTGAAATGTAATGGAAATTAAGATGGAATGTAACATGGAAAGGAACGTGGAATAGAACGTGGAATTGAACATGGGATGGATTGTCGAACGGAGTATGGAATGGAACGGAATGGAATGTGGAATGGAATGTGGAAACGAGTGTGGAATGGAACGTGGAATTGAATGGAATGGAATGTGGAATAGAACGTGGAATGGAATGAAATGGAATGGAATGGAATGGAATGGAATGAAATGTGGAATGGAATGGAAAGTAATGGAATGGAATGTGGAATTGAAAGGAATGGAATGTGGAATGGAATGTGGAATGGAATGAAATGAAATGTGGAATGAAATGTGGATTGGAATGGAATGAAATGTGGAATGGAATGGAATGGATTGTGGAATGGAAAGGAATGCAATGTGGAATAGAATTTAATGGAAAGTGGAATGGAACGTGGAATGGAATGGAATGGAATGGAAAGAATGCAATGTGGTATGGAATGGAATGGAATGTGGGATGCAATTTGGAATGGAATGTGGAAAAGAATGGAATGAAATATGGAAAGGAATGTGGATTGGAATGGAATGGAATGTGGAATGGAATGGTATGGTCTGCGGAGTGGAATGTGGAATGGAATGTGGAATGGAATCTGGAATGGAATGGAATGGAAATTGTATAGGCATGTGAAAAGGAATGCAATGGAACGTGGAAGGGAATGTGGAATGAAATGCAGTGGAATGAGAATGGAATGTGGAATGGAATGCGGAATGGAATTTGGAATGGACTGCGGAATGGAATGTGGAATGGAATGTGGAATGGAATATGGAATGGAATGGAATGGAATGGAATGTATTCTGGAATGGAATGTGAATTGGAATGCAATGGAATGTGGAATGGAATGTGGAAGGAAATGCAACGAAATGAGAATGGAATGTGGAATGGAATGTGGAATGGAATGTGGAATGGAATGTGGAAAGGAATGGAATAGGATGTGGAATAGAATGTGGAATGGAATGGAATGGAATGTGGAATGGAATGGAATGGAATGTTGAATGCAACGTGGAATGGAACGTGGAAAGGAATGTCGAATCAAACATGGAATGGAACGTGGAATGGGATTTGCAATGGAATGTGAAATGGAAAGTGGAATGCAATGGAGTGGAATGCAACGGAATGTTGAATGGAAAGTGTAACGGAACGTTGAATGAAGTGGAATGAATTGTTGACTGGAATATGGAATTAAATGTGGAGAGGGACGTCAAGTGTAATGGATAGGAACATGGAATGGAAAGTAGAACGGAATAGAGTGGACAGTGGAATGGAAGGTGGAAAGAAATGCAGAGGAACATGGATGGGAACGTGGAATGGAATATGGAATGGATTGTAATCAAACGTGGAATGGAATGAGGAATAGAACGAGGAATAGAAAGTGGAATGGAATGTGGAAAGGAATGGAATGTGGAAAGGAATGTGGAATAGAATGGAATGTGGAATGCAATGGAAAGGAATGTGGAATGGAATGAAATGGAAGGGGAATGGAATGTGGAAAGGAATGTTTAATGTAATGGAATGCAATGTGGAATGGTATGTGAAACGGAATATGTAATGGAATGGAATGGAAAGTCGAATGGAATGGAATGGAATGTGGAGTGGAATGGAATGGAATGAAGAATGGAAAGGAATGGAATGTGGAATGGAATGGAATGGAAGGTGGAATGGAATGTGGAATGCAATGGAATGGAATTTGGAATGGAATGGAATGCAAAGTGGAATAGAAAAGAATGCAACATGGAATGGGACGTGGAATGAAACATCGAATGTGACGTGTAATGGAAAGTGGAATGGAATGTGGAATCGAATGGAATGGAATGGAATGGAATGGATTGTGGAATGGAATGGAATGGAATTTGGAATGCAATGGAATGGACTGGAATTTGGAATTGAATGGAATGGAATGGAATGGAATGCGGAATGCAATGGAATGGAATGTGGAATGGAATGGAATGGAATGGAATGGAATGTGGATTTAAATGAAACAGAATGCGGAATGGAATAGATTGGAATCTGGAATGCAAGGGAATGGAACGTGGAATGGAATGTGGAATGGAAAGTGGAATGGATTATTTAATGGAATGGAATGGAATGTGGAATGAAATGGAATGGAATGTGGAATGCAAAGGGATGGACTGGAATTTGCAATTGAATGGAATCGAATGGAATGCAGTGCAGAATGCAATGGAATGGAATGTGGAATGCAATGGAATGGAATGGAATGGAATGGAATCCAATGGAATGGAATGTGGAATAAAATGGAATGCAATGGAATGGAATGTTGGTTTGAATGGAAAGGAAACTGGAATGGAATGGGTTGGAATGTGGAATGCAAAGGAATGGAACGTGGAATGGAATGTCGAATGGAATGTGAAATGGATGGTTTAATGGAACGGAATGGAATGTGGAATAGAAAGGAAAGGAATGGAATGTGAAATGCAATATGGAAGGGAATGTTGAATGGAATGCAACAAATTGTGCAAAGAAATGTGGATGGGAATGGAATGGAATGTGCAATGGAATGGACTGGAATGTGGAATGGAATGTGGAATGGAAAGGAATGGAAAGTGGAATAGAATGGAAAGGTATGGAATGTGGAACGGAATGGAATGCAATGGAATGGAATATGGAATGAAATCGAATGGAATGTGGAATGGAATGAATGGAATGTGGAATTTAACGGAATGAAATGGAATGTGGAACGGAATGGAGTGGAATGGAATGCAGAATGGAATGTGGCATGGAAGGGAATGGAATAGAATGGAATGTGGAATAAAACGGAATGGACTTTGGAATGGAATGTGGAATGGAATGTGGAATGGAACGTGTAATGGAATGTGGAATGGAGTGTGGAATGGAAAGTGGCATGGAATGTGGAATGGAATGGAATGGAATGTGGAATGGAATGCGGAATGCAATGTGGAATGTAACGGAATGGAAAGTGGAATGAAATGTGGAATGGAATACGGAATGGAAAGCAATGGAAAGTGTGAAGGAATGTGAAATGGAATGTGGAATGGAACGTGGAATGTAATGGAAAGGGACGTGGAATGGAACGTGGAAAAGAATGGATTGGAACGTGGAATGGAATGGAATGCAACGTTGAATGGAACGTGGAATGGAACATAGGATAGAACGTGGAATGGGATGTGAAATGCAATCTGCAAAGAAAAGTTGAATGGAATGGAAAGGAATGGGGAATTGAAGGTGGAATGCAATTCAATGGAACGTGGAATGGAACGTTGAAAGGAATGTGAAATGGAACGTAGAAAGGAATGTGAAATGGAACGTAGAATGGAATGTGGAATGGAATCCGGAAGGGAATGTGGAATGGAATGGAATGGAATGGAAAGGAATGGAATGTGGAATGCAACGTGCAATGTATCATGGAATTGAATGTGGAATTCATCGTGGAATGGATGGTGAAATGGAATGTGGAATGAAATATGGAATGGAACGTGAGATTTAATGGAATGGAATGTTGAATGGAATGTGGAATGGAATGGAATGAGTAATGGAATGAGGAATGGAATATGAAATGGAATGTGGAATGTAATGGAACGCAGTGTGGAAAGGCATCTGGAAAGGAAAGTGGAATGGAATGTAATGGATTGTGCAATGGAACGTAGAATGGAATGTGGAATGGAATGTGGAATTGAAAATGGAATAGAACGAGGAATGTAATGTGGAATGGAATGGGCAATGGAATGTGGAATGGAAGGTGGAATGGAACGGAATGGAAAGTGGAATGGAACTTGGAAAGTATGGAATGGAACAAGGATTGGAATGTGGAATGGAATGTGGAATGGAAAGTGGAATGGAACGTGGAATGGACTGGAATGGAATGTGGACAGTAATGGAATAGAACTTGGAATGCAATGTAGAATGAACGGTGGAATAGTAGGTAGATTTGAACGCGAAATGAAATGGAAAGGAATGTGGAATGGAATGGAATGGAATCTGGAATGGAAATTAATTGAACGTGGAATGGGACGTGGAATGGAACACAGAATTCAACGTGGAATGGATGAAGGAATGGAATTTGGAATGCAATGGAAGGGAAAGTGGAATGGAATGGAATGGAATGGAATGTGGAATGGATCATGGAATGGAAAGTGGAATGCAATGGAATGGAATATGCAATGGAATGGAATGGAATGTGGAATGGAAAGGAATGCAATGTGGAATGGAACAAGGAATGGAAGGAGGAATGCAATGGAATGCAACGTGGAATGGAAAGTGGAATGGAACATTGAATGGAATGGAATGGAACGTTGAATGGAATGGAATGGAAGGTGGAATGGAATGTGGAATGCAATGGAATGGAAATTGGAATGGAATGGAATGCAAAGTGGAATAGAAAAGAATGGAACATGGAATGGGACGTGGAATGAATCATCGAATGTGACGAGTAATGGAAAGTGGAATGGAATGTGTCATCGAATGGAATGGAATGGAATGGAATGGAATGGATTGTGGAATGGAATGGAATGGAATTTGGAATGCAATGGAATGGACTGGAATTTGGAATTGAATGGAATGGAATGGAATGGAATGCGGAATGCAATGGAATGGAATGTGGAATGGAATGGAATGGAATGGAATGTGGAATGGAATGGAATGGAATGGAATGGAATGTGGATTTAAATGAAATAGAATGCGGAATGGAATAGATTGGAATCTGGAATGCAAGGGAATGGAACGTGGAATGGAATGTGGAATGGAATGTGGAATGGATTATTTAATGGAATGGAACGGAATGTGGAATGAAATGGAATGGAATGTGGAATGCAAAGGGATGGACTGGAATGTGCAATTGAATGGAATTGAATGGAATTCAGTGCAGAATGCAATGGAATGGAATGTGGAATGCAATGGAATGGAATGGAATGGAATGGAATCCAATGGAATGGAATGTGGAATAAAATGGAATGCAATGGAATGGAATGTGGGTTTGAATGGAAAGGAAACTGGAATGGAATGGATTGGAATGTGGAATGCAAAGGAATGGAACGTGGAATGGAATGTCGAATGGAATGTGGAATGGATGGTTTAATGGAATAGAATGGAATGTGGAATAGAATGGAATGGAATGGAATGTGGAATGCAATGTGGAAGGGAATGTTGAATGGAATGAAACAAATTGTGCAAAGAAATGTGGATGGGAAGGGAATGGAATGTGCAATGGAATGGACTGGAATATGGAATGGAATGTGGAATGGAAAGGAATGGAAAGTGGAATAGAATGGAAAGGTATGGAATGTAGAACGGAATGGAATGCAATGGAATGGAATATGGAATGAAATCGAATGGAATGTGGAATGGAATGAATGGAATGTGGAATTTAACGGAATGAAATGGAATGTGGAACGGAATGGAGTGGAATGGAATGCAGAATGGATTGTGGAATGGAAGGGAATGGAATAGAATGGAATGTGGAATAAAACGGAATGGACTTTGGAATGGAATGTGGAACGGAATGTGGAATGGAACGTGTAATGGAATGTGGAATTGAGTGTGGAATCGAAAGTGGCATGGAATGTGGAATGGAATGGAATGGAATGTGGAATGGAATGCGGAATGCAATGTGGAATGGAACGGAATGGAATGTGGAATGAAATGTGGAAAGGAATACGGAATGGAAAGCAATGGAAAGTGTGAAGGAATGTGAAATGGAATGTGGAATGGAACGTGGAATGTAATGGAAAGGGACGTGGAATGGAACGTGGAAAAGAATGGATTGGAACGTGGAATGGAATGGAATGCAACGTTGAATGGAACGTGGAATGGAACATGGGATAGAACGTGGAATGGGATGTGAAATGCAATCTGCAAAGAAAAGTTGAATGGAATGGAAAGGAATGGGGAATTGAAGGTGGAGTGGAATTCAATGGAACGTGGAATGGAACGTAGAAAGGAATGTGAAATGGAACGTAGAATGGAATGTGGAATGGAATCCGGAAGGGAATGTGGAATAAAATGGAATGGAATGTGGAATGCAACGTGCAATGTATCATGGAATTGAATGTGGAATTCATCGTGGAATGGAAGGTGAAATGGAATGTGGAATGAAATATGGAATG
Organism: Pongo pygmaeus; assembly: GCF_028885625.2. NCBI lineage: Eukaryota > Metazoa > Chordata > Mammalia > Primates > Hominidae > Pongo > Pongo pygmaeus. The sequence continues at coordinate 7,823,902 of NC_072386.2, read as the reverse complement.
GAACGTGAGATTTAATGGAATGGAATGTTGAATGGAATGTGGAATGGAATGGAATGAGTAATGGAATGAGGAATGGAATATGAAATGGAATGTGGAATGTAATGGAACACAGTGTGGAAAGGCATCTGGAAAGGAAAGTGGAATGGAATGTAATGGATTGTGCAATGGAACGTAGAATGGAATGTGGAATGGAATGTGGAATTGAAAATGGAATAGAACGAGGAATGTAACGTGGAATGGAATGGGCAATGGAATGTGGAATGGAAGGTGGAATGGAACGGAATGGAAAGTGGAATGGAACTTGGAAAGTATGGAATGGAACAAGGATTGGAATGTGGAATGGAATGTGGAATGGAAAGTGGAATGGAACGTGGAATGGACTGGAATGGAAAGTGGAAAGTAATGGAATAGAACTTGGAATGCAATGTAGAATGAACGGTGGAATAGTAGGTAGAATTGAACACGAAATGAAATGGAAAGGTATGTGGAATGGAATGGAATGGAATCTGGAATGGAAATTAATTGAACGTGGAATGGGACGTGGAATGGAACACAGAATTCAACGTGGAATGGATGAAGGAATGGAATTTGGAATGCAATGGAAGGGAAAGTGGAATGGAATGGAATGGAATCTGGAATGGATCATGGAATGGAAAGTGGAATGCAATGGAATGGAATGTGCAATGGAATGGAATGGAATGTGGAATGGAAAGGAATGCAATGTGGAATGGAACATCGAATGGAACGAGGAATGCAATGGAATGCAACGTGGAATGGAAAGTGGAATGGAATGGAATGGAACATCGAATGCAAGGTAGAATGGAATGTGGAATGGAAAGTGGAATGGAACATTGAATGGAATGGAATGGAACGTTGAATGGAATGGAATGGAAGGTGGAATGGAATGTGGAATGCAATGGAATGGAATTTGGAATGGAATGGAATGCAAAGTGGAATAGAAAAGAATGGAACATGGAATGGGATGTGGAATGAAACATCGAATGTGACGTGTAATGGAAAGTGGAATGGAATGTGGAATCTTATGGAATGGAATGGAATGGAATGGAATGGAATGGATTGTGGAATGGAATGGAATGGAATTTGGAATGCAATGGAATGGACTGGAATTTGGAATTGAATGGAATGGAATGGAATGGAATGCGGAATGCAATGGAATGGAATGTGGAATGGAATGGAATGGAATGGAATGTGGAATGGAATGGAAAGGAATGGAATGGAATGGAATGTGGATTTAATGAAATAGAATGTGGAATGGAATAGATTGGAATCTGGAATGCAAGGGAATGGAATGTGGAATGGAATGTGGAATGGAATGTGGAATGGATTATTTAATGGAATGGAATGGAATGTGGAATGAAATGGAATGGAATGTGGAATGCAAAGGGATGGACTGGAATATGCAATTGAATGGAATCGAATGGAATGCAGTGCAGAATGCAATGGAATGGAATGTGGAATGCAATGGAATGGAATGGAATGGAATGGAATCCAAAGGAATGGAATGTGGAATAAAATGGAATGCAATGGAATGGAATGTGGGTTTGAATGGAAAGGAAACTGGAATGGAATGGATTGGAATATGGAATGCAAAGGAATGGAACGTGGAATGGAATGTCGAATGGAATGTGGAATGGATGGTTTAATGGAATAGAATGGAATGTGGAATAGAATGGAATGGAATGGCATGTGGAATGCAATGTGGAAGGGAATGTTGAATGGAATGCAACAAATTGTGCAAAGAAATGTGGATGGGAATGGAATGGAATGTGCAATGGAATGGACTGGAATGTGGAATGGAATGTGGAATGGAATGGAACGGACTGGATTGAAACGTGGAATGCCATGTGAATTGGAATGCAGTGGAATGTGGAATGGAAAGTGGAAAGAAATGCAATGATATGAAAATGGAATGTGGAATGGAATGTGGAATGGAATTTGTAATGGACTGTGTAATGGAATGTGGAATGGAATGTGTTACAGAATGGAATGGAATGGAATGTGGAATAGATTGAGAATTGGAATGCAATGCAATGTGGAATTTAATCTGGAATGAAATGCAGTGGAATGAGAATGTAATGTTTAATGTAATGTGGAATGGAATGTCGAACGGAATGTGGAATGGAAAGTGGAATAGAATGGAATGGAATGTGGAATCAAACATGGAATGAAATCTAATGGAACGTGGACAGGAAAGTGGAATGGAATGTGGAATGGAATGGAAGGGAATGTGGAATGGAATGGAATGGAATGTGGAATGGGATGTGGAATGGAATAGGATGGAATGTGGAATGGAATGTGGAATGGAATGGAATGTGGAATGGAATGTGGAATTCAATGTGGACAGGAACGTGGAAAGGAAAGTGGAATGGAATGTGGAATGCAATGTGGAATGGAATGGAATGAAATGTGGAATGAAACGTGGATTGGAATGGAAAGGAATGTGGAATGGAATAAAATGGAATGTGGAATGGAATTTAATGGAAATTTGTATGGAACGTGTAATAGAATGGAATGGAATGGAATGGAATGGAATGTGGAATGTAATGGAAAGGAATTTGGAATGGAATATGGAATGGAATGCAATGGAATGTGGAATGGAATGTTTAATAGAATGTGGAATGGAATGTGGAATGGAATGCAATGAAATGCGGAATGAAACATGGATGGCAATGGAATGGAAAGTGGAATGGAATGATATGGACTGCGGAATGGAACGTGGAATGGAATGAGTAATAGAATGTGGAATGGAATGGAATGGATTGGAATGGAATGTGGAATGACATGTGAGTTGGAATGCAGAACGAAAAGCAATGGAATGTGGAACGAAATTCAATGGAATGAGAATGGAAAATGCCATGGAAAGAGGAATGGAATGTGGAATGGACTGCCCAATGGACTGCAGCATGCAAAGTGGAATGTAATGGAAAGGATTGGAATGTGGAATCGAATGTGGAATGGATTGGAATGGAATGTGGAATGGAATATTAATTGGAATGTAATGGAATGTGGAATGGAATGTGTAATGAAATTCAATGGAATGAGAAAGGATTGTTGAATGGAATGTGGAATGCAACATGGAAAGGAATAGAATGGATTGTGCAATGAAATCTGGAATGCAATGGAATGGAATGTGGAATGGAAAGTGGAATGGAATGTGGAATGGAATGGAATGGAAACTGGAATGGAATGTGGAATGGTATGTAATGGAATGTAGAATGGAATGTGGAATGAAATGTGGAATGGAACACAATGGAATGAGGAATGGAATGTGGAATGGAATATGGAAAGGAAAGCAATGGAAAGTGTGAAGGAATGTGAAATGGAATGTGGAATGGAACGTGGAATGTAATGGAAAGGGACGTGGAATAGAACGTGGAAAAGAATGGAATGGAACGTGGAATGGAATGGAATGCAATGTGGAATGGAATGAAAAGGAATGTGGAATGGAATGTGGAATAGAATGTTGAAAGGAAAGCGGAATTTAATGGAATGGAATGTGGAATGGTACGGAATGGAATTTGGAAAGGAATGTGGAATGAAATGCAATGGAATGGGGAATGGAAAGGAATGGAATGTGGAATGGAACGCAATGGTATGTGGAATGGAATGTGGAATGGAGTGCAGACTGGAAAGTGGAATGGAACGGAATGTGGAATGGAATGTTCATTCGAAAGTGGAATGGAATGGAATGGATTGTGTAATGGAATGTGTGATTGAATGGAAAGTACGGTGGAATGGAATGTGGAATGGAATGTGAATGGAATGGAATGGAATGTGGCATGCAATGTGAAATGGAATGTCGAATAGAATGGAATGGAATGTAGAATGGAATCTCAAATGTAATGTGGAACGGAACGTGAAATGGAATGTGGAATGGAATGTGGAAAGGATTGTGGAAAGAATCGTGGAATGGAATGTGGAATAGAATGGAATGGATTGTGTAATGGAATGTGGAATGGAATGCAATGGAGTGTGGAATGCAATGTGGAATGGAACGGAATGTAATGTGGAATGGAATGTAGAATGCAAAGAGGAATGGAAAGTGAAAAGGAATGTCGAAAGGAATGGACTGTGGAATGGAAAGTAGTGGAATTCGGAATGGAATGTGGAATGGACTTTAATGGAATGTGGAATGGAATGTGGAATGAATTGTGGAATGGATTGTAGAATGAAAGGTGGAATGCATCGTGGGATTGAATGGAATAGAACTGGCAATAGAATGTGGAATGGAATGGAAGGGAATGCGGAAAGGAAAGTGGAGTGGAAAGGAATGGGATGTGGAAGGGAATGGAATGCAATGTGGAATGGAATATGGAATGGAAAGGAATGTACTGTGGAGTGGAATGTGGAATGGAATGTGGAATAGATAGTGGAATGGAATGGAATGGAATGTGGAATGGAATGTGGATTGGAACAGAATGGAATGTGGAATGGAATGTGGAATTGACTGTGGAATGGAACGTGGAATGTAATGGAATGGAATGTGTAATGGAACGTGTAATGGAACGTGGAATGGAATGCAATGGAAAATGGAATGGAAAGTGGAATGGAATGGAATGGTATGTGGAATGGAATGTGAAATGGAATGTGGAATGGAAAGTGAAATGGAATGGGGAAAGGAATGGAATGGAGTGTGGAATGGAATGTGGAATGGAGTGTGTTATGGAATGGAATGGAATGCTGAATGGAATGTGGAATGGACTTTAATGGATTGTGGAATGGAAAGCTGAGTGGAATGTGGGTTGGATTGTGGAATGCATCGTGGAATTGAATGGAATGGAATGTGGAATGGAACATGAAATGGAAAGTAATGGAACATGGAATGTAACGTGGACTACAACATGGAATGGATTGTGGAATTGAATGTGGCATGGAATGTGGAATTGAAAGTGGAATGGAACGGAATGGAATGTGGAATTGAATGTGGAATTGAGTGTGGAATGGAACGTCGAATGGAATGGAGTGCTATGTGGAATGAAACGTGAAATGGAATAGAATGGAATGGAATGGAATGTGGAAAGGAATGGACTGGAATGTGGAATGAAATGTGTAATGGCATGGAATGGAATGTGGAAGGGATTGTGTAATGGAATGTGGAAAGTAATGTGGAATTGAATGGAATAAAATATGAAATGAAACGTGGATTTGGATGGAATGGAATGCGGAATGGAATGGACTGGAAAGTGGAATGGAATGTGGAAAAGAACTTAATGGATAGTGGAATGGAACGTGGTATGGAATGAAATGTAATAGAATGGAATGTGGAATGGAATGGAATGGAATGTGGAACGGAAAGGAACGGAACGTGGAATGGAGTGTGGAATGGAATGAGGAATGGAATCTTTAATGGACTGGAAAGCAATGTGGAATGGAATGGAATGTGGAATAGAATGCAATGGAATGGAAAGTGGAATGGAATGTGGAAAGTAATGTCGAATTGAATGGAATGGAATGAGGAATCTAATGAAATGTTATGTGGAATGGAATGGAGTGGATTGTGGAATGGAATGGAAGGTTGGATGGAATTGAATGGAATGTGGATTTGAATGCAATGGAATGTGGAATGGAATGTGGAATGGAATGGAATCGAATGTGGAATGGATTGCAATGGAATGGTATGGAATGTGGAAAGGAATGGAATGGATTACGTAATGTCATGTGGAATGGAACGTAGAATGGAACGTGCAATGGAATGTGAAATGCAATGGAAAGGGATGTGGAATGGAGTGTGGAATGCAATTGGATGGAATGTGGAACGGAAAGAAATGGAATGTGGAAAGGAATGGAATGCTATGGAATGTGGAATGGAAAGGAATTTAATGAAATGGAATGTGCAATGAAATGGAATGGAATTTGGAATGGAACGGAACAGAATGTGGAATGGAATGAAATGGAATGTGGAATAGAAGGGAATGGAAAGGAATGTGGAATGAAATGTAATGGAATGGACTGGAATTCGGAATGGAATGCAAAGAATTGTGAAATGCAATGGAATGGAATGGAAAGTGGAATGGAATGGAATGGAATGTGGAATAGAATGGAATGGAATGTTGATTGAAATGTGGAATGGAATGGAAAGGAATGTGGAATGGAATGTGGAATGGAATGTGGAATGGAATGTGGAATGGAGTGGAATGGAATGTGGAATGCAATGTGGAATGGAATGTGAAATGGAATGAAAAGGAACATGGAACGTAATGGAATGGAACATGGAATGCAATGGAATGGAACGTGGAAAGGAACGTTGAGTAGATCTTGAAATGGAATGTGGAGTGGAACGTGGAATGGAACGTGTACTGGAATAGAATTGAAAGTGGAATGGAATGTGGAATGGAATAGAGAGGATTGTGGAATGGAATTTGGAATGGAATGTGGAATGAAATGGAATGAGGAATGGAATGTGGAACAGAATGGAATAGAATGTGCAAAGGAAAGTAAAAAGGAATGTGGAATGGAATGTGGACTGGAATGTGAAATAGAATGTGGAATGGAATGTGGAATGGAAGGGCATGGAATGTTGAATGGAATGGAATGGAATAGAATGCAAAATGAAATGGAATGTCGAATGGAATGTGAAATGGAATGTGGAATGGAGTGCGAACCGGAATGAAAAGGAACGTGGAATGGAATGGAATGGAACACGGAATGCAATGGAATGGGAAGTTTAATGCAACGTGGAATGGAACACGTTATTCAACATGGAATTGAACGTGGAATGGAATATGGAGGGAATGTGGAATGGAATGGAATGGAATGTGGAACAGAATGTGGAATGCAATGGAAAGGACTGTGGAATGGAATGAGGAATGGAATGGAATGGAATGTGGAAAGACATGTGGAATTTAAAGTGGAATGGAATGTGGAATAGAATCGAATGGAATGTGGAATGGAATGTGTAGAGTAGTGGAATGCAATGGAAAGGACTGTGGAATGGAATGAGGAATGGAATGGAATGGAATGTGGAAAGACATGTGGAATTTAAAGTGGAATGGAATGTGGAATAGAATCGAATGGAATGTGGAATGGAATGTGTAGAGTAATGGAATGGAAAGTGGAAGGGAATAGGGAATGCAATGGAATGGAATGTGGAATGGAATTTTGGAATGGAAAGTTGAATGGACTGGAATGGAATGTGGAATGGAATATGGAGTGGAATGGAATGGATTGTGGAATGGATTGAAATGGAATGAGGAATGGAATGTGGAACCGAATGGAATGGAATATGGAATGGAATGTCGAATGGAATGTCAAATGTAATGGAATGGAATGTGAAATGGAATGTTGAATGCAAAGTGCAATGGAATGGAATGGAACGTGCAATGAATAGTGGAATGGAACGCAGAATGGACTGCGGAATGGAAAATGGAATGGAATGGTATTGAATGCGGAATGGAATGGAATGGAATGTGGAATGGAATAGAATGGAATGTGGAATGGAATGTGGACTGGAATAGAATGCAATGTGGAATGGAATGTGGAATGGCATGGAATAGAATGTGGACTGGAATGTGGAATGGAATGTGGAATAGAATGGAATAGAATGTGGAATAGAATAGAATGGAATGGAATTTGGAATGGAATGTGGAAAGGAATGGAATGTGGAATGTAATGTGGAATGGAATGAGGAATAGAATGGAATGGAATGTGGACTGGAATGGAATGGAATGTGGAATGGAATGGAAAGTGAAGTGGAATGTGGACTGGAATGTGAAATGGAATTTGGAATGCAATGTGTATGGGAATGTGGAATAGAGTGAAATGAAACGTGGAAAGGAATGGAATGTTATGTGGAATAGAATAGAATAGAAAGTGGAATGGACCGTGGATTAGAACGTGGAATGGAAAGTGGAAAATAATTTGGAATTCAATGGGATAGAATATGGAATGGAATGTTGAATTGAATTGAAAGGAATGTGTAATGGAATGTGGAATGGAACGGAATGTAATGTGGAATTTAATGTGGAATGGAACGTGTAATGGAATGTGGAATTGAATGTGAAATGGAATGAAATGGAATGAGGAGCGGAATGCGGAATGGAACGTGGAATGGAACGTGGAATGGAATGTCTAATGGAATTTGTTATGGAATGGAATGGAATATGGAAGGGAACATGGAGAAGAATGGAATGGAATAAGGAATGAAATGTGGAATGGAATATGAATGGAATGAGGAATTTAATGTGGAATGGAAATTGGAATGGAAAGGAATGTAATGTGGAATGGAATGTGGAATGGAAAGTGTAGTGGAAAGTGGAATGTAATGGAAAGGTGTGTGGAATGGAAAGTGAAATGGAATGGAATGGAACGTGGAATGGAACGTGGTATGTAACATTTAATGGAACGCGGAATGGAATGCTTAATGTAACGGAATGGAAAGTGGAATGGAATGTGGAATGGAATGGAATGGAATGTGGAATGGAATCTGGAATGGAATGGAATGGAATGTGGAATAGAATATGAAATTGAAAGTGTAATGGAATGAGGAATGGAATGTGGAATGGAATTTTGAAGGGAAGCTGGAATGGAATGGAATGTGGAATGGAAGGGAACCGAATGTGGAATGGAATGTGGAATGGAATGTGGAAAGGAATGGAATGGATTGTGGAATGGAATAGAATGCAGTGATATAGAATGTGAAATAGAATGTGGAATGGAATGTGGAATTGAATGTGGAATGGAATGGAATGGTTTGTGGAATGGAATGGAATGGAATGTGGAATGTACTGTGGAATTGAATGGAATGGAATGTGGAATGTTCTGTGGAATTGAATGGAATGTAATGTGGAATGGAATGGAATGGAATGTGGAATGTAAGGAATGGAATGTGGAATTGAATGTGGAAAGGAATGTGGAATTGAATGTGGAATGGAATGGAAAGGAATGATGATTAGAATGTGGAGTGCAATGGAATGGAAAGCAGATTGGAAAGGAATGGAATGGAATGTGGAAAGGAATGGAATGGAATTTGGAATTGAATGTGGAGTGGAATGGAATGGAATCTGGAACAGAAGGCGGAATGCAATGGAATGGAATGTGGAATGCAATGGTATGGAACGTGGAAAGGAATGGAATGCAATGTGGAATGGAGTGGAATGGAACATGGATTGGAACGTGGAATGGAATGTGGAATGTGGAATTTAACGTGGAATGGACAGGACTGGAAGGTGGAATGGAATGTGGAATGGAATGGAACGGAATGGAATGTGGAATGTATTGGAATGGAATGTGGAATGTATTGGAATGGAATGGAATGTGGAATGAAACGGAATGGAATGGAATGGAATGAGGAATGGAACGCGGAATGGAAAGTGCAATGGAATGTGGAACGGAATGTGGAATGAAGTGTGGCATGGAATGGAATGGAATGTGGAATGGAAAGTGGAATGAAACGTGGAATGGAATGGAATAGAAGTTGGAAAGGAATACGGAATGGAATGTGGAATGCAATGGAATGGAATGTGAAAAGCATTATAATCGAATGTTGAATGATTTGTCGAATGGAATGTGGAATGGAAAGTGGAATGGAATGGAATGGAATGGAAAGTGGAATGCAATGGAATGGAATGTGGAATGGAATGGAATTTAATGTGGAATGAAATTTGCATTGTAATGGAATGTGGAATGGAATGCGGAATGGAGTGGAATGGAATGTGGAATGGAATGTGGACTGCAATTTGGAATGGAATGTGGAATGGAATGGAATGGAATGTGGAATGGAAAGTGGAATGGAATGGAATGGAATGTGGAAGGGAATGTGGAAATGAATGTGGAATGGAATGTGGAATGGAATGGAATGGAATGTGGAATGGAATGGAATGGAATGTGGCCTGGAATGTGGAATAGAATGTGGAGTGGAATCTGGAATGCAATGTGGAGTGGCATGTGGAATTCAAAGGAATGAATCATGGAATGGAATGTGGAATGGAATATGGAATGAAACGTGTTATATAACGGAAAGGAATGTGGAATGGAACGCGGAATGGAATGTGGAATGGAATGAAATTGAATGTGGAATGGAACGTGGAGTGGAAAGTCGAATGAAACGTGGAATCGAATGGAATGGAATGTGGAATGGAATATGGAAAAGAACATGTTATGGAATGTGGAATAGAACGGAATGGAAAGTGGATTGGAATGTGAAATGGAACGTGGAATGAAATGGAATGGAATGTGAAATGGAATGTGAAATGGAATGTGGAATGGAATGGAATGGAATGTGGCATGTAATTTTGAATGGAATGCAATGGAATGTGGAGTAGAATGTGGAATGGAATGGAATGGATTGCGGAACGGAATGGAATGTGGAATGTATTGGAATGGAATGGAATGGATTGCGGAATGGAATGGAATGTGGAATGTATTGGAATGGAATGGAATGTGGAATGAAACGGAATGGAATGGAATGGAATGAGGAATGGAACGTGGAATGGAAAGTGCAATGGAATGTGGAACGGAATGTGGAATGAAGTGTGGCATGGAATGGAATGGAATGTGGAATGGAAAGTGGAATGAAACGTGGAATGGAATGGAATAGAAGTTGGAAAGGAATACGGAATGGAATGTGGAATGCAATGGAATGGAATGTGGAAAGCATTATAATCGAATATTGAATGAATTGTGGAATGGAATGTGGAATGGAATGGAATGGAATGGAATGTGGAATGCAATGGAATGGAATGTGGAATGGAATGGAATTTAATGTGGAATGGAATTTGCATTGCAATGGAATGTGGAATGGAATGCGGAATGGAGTGGAATGGAAGGTGGAATGGAATGTGGAATGCAATGTGGAATGGAATGTGGAATGGAATGGAATGGAATGTGGAATGGAAAGTGGAATGGAATGTAATGGAATGTGGAAGGGAATGTGGAAATGAATGTGGAATGGAATGTGGAATGGAATGGAATGGATTGTGGAATGGAATGTGGAATGGAATGGAATGGAATGTGGCCTGGAATGTGGAATAGAATGTGGAATGGAATCTGGAATGCAATGTGCAGTGGCATGTGGAATTCAAAGGAATGGATCATGGAATGGAATGTGGAATGGAATATGGAATGAAACGTGTTATATAACGGAAAGGAATGTGGAATGGAACGCGGAATGGAATGTGGAATGGAATGAAATTGAATGTGGAATGGAACGTGGAGTGGAAAGACGAATGAAACGTGGAATCGAATGGAATGGAATGTGGAATGGAATATGGAAAGGAACATGTTATGGAATGTGGAATAGAACGGAATGGAAAGTGGATTGGAATGTGAAATGGAACGTGGAATGAAATGGAATGGAATGTGAAATGGAATGTGGAATGGAATGGAATGGAATGTGGCATGGAATTTTGAATGGAATGGAATGGAATGTGGAGTAGAATGTGGAATGGAATGGAATGGATTGCGGAATGGAATGAATGCAATGGTAAGGAATATGGAATGAAATGGAATGGCACATGAAATGGAATGTGGAATGGAATGTGGAATAGAACATGGAATATAAGTTGGAATGAAATGGAATGGAAAGTGTAATGGAAACTCTAATGGAATGTGGAATGGAATGTGGAATGGAATGTAGTAGGGAAATGAATGGAATGTTGAATGGAATGGAATGGAATGTTGAATGGAATGGAATGGAATGTGTAATTGAATGTGCAATGGAATGGAATGGAATGAGGAATAGAATGAGGAATGAAATGGAATGGAATACAGAATGGAATGAAATGGAAAGGAATGCGGAATGGAATGGAATTGAACGTGGAATGGAATGTGGAATTGAATGTGGAATGGAATGTGGAATGAAATGCAATGGATTTTGGAATGGAATGGCATGGTATGAAATGTGGAATGGAATGGATTGGAATGTAGAATGGAATGAGATGGAATATGGAATGGAAGGGAATGGATTGTGGAATGGAATGGAATGGAATGTGATGGAATGTGGAATGGAATGGAATGGAATGGAGTGGAATGTGAAATGGAATGCCACAGAATGTGGAATGGAAAGGAATGGAATGTGGAATGGAACATGAAATGGAATGTGGAATGGAACGTGAAATTGTATGTGGAATATAATGGATTGTAATGTGGAAAGCATTGTGGAATGAATTGTGGAATGGAATGGAACGTGGAAGGGAAAGTGGAATGGAATGTGGAATGGAACGTGGAATGCAATGTGGAAAATAATTTGGCATGTAAAAGAATGGAATGTGGAAAGGAATGGAATGGAATGTGGAATGGAGTGGAATGGAATGTGGAAAGGAAAGTAGAATAGAATGGAATGGAATCTGGAATAGAATCTGGTATGGAATGGAATGAAATACGGAATGGAATGGAATGGTATGTATGGAATGAGGAATGGAATGCAATGGAATAAGGCATGGAATGTGGAATTCAATAGATTGGAACGTGGAATGGAGCGCGGAATGGAATGTAGAATGGAAAGTGGAAGGGAATGGAAAGGAATATGGAATGGAAGGGAATGGATGCGGAATGAAATGATGAATGCAATGGAATTGAATATGGCATCAAATTCAATGGAAGGTGGAAGTCAAAGTAATGGTGTGTGGAATGGAAGGGAATGGTATGGAATGTGGAATGGAGTTAAATAGAATGGAAAGGAATGTGGAATGGAATGGAATATAATGTGGAATGGAATGGAATATGGAAACGAATGGAATGTGGAATGGTTTGGAATGGAAAGTGGAATTGAATGGAATGGAATGTGGAATGGTTTGGAATGGAAAGTGCAATGGAATGGATTGGAATGTGGAATGGAATGTGGAATGGAGTGGAATGGAATGTGGAGTGGAATGTGGAATGGAATGGATTGGAATGCGGAATGGAATTTGGAATGGAATATGGAATTGAATGGAATGGAAAGTGGAATGGACTGTGCAAAGGAATGCGGAATGGAAGGTGGAATGCAACTTGAAATGGAATGGAAAGTAATGTGGAATGGAAAGTGGAATGGAATGCGGAATGTAACGTTTAATGGAATGTAGAATGTAGTGTGCAATGGAAAGGAATGGAAGGTGGAATGGAATGAAATGGAATGTGGGATGGAATGGAATGGAACGGAATAAGGAACACAAACTGGAATGAAATGGAATGGAACACGGAATGGAATGGAATGGTGTGGAATGTGGAATGGAATGGAATGGAATCTGGAATGGAATGTGGAGTGGAATGTGAGAGAACATGTAATGGAATGGAATGGAATGATATGGAATGTGGAATGGAATGGAGTGGAATGTGGAATGGAATGGAATGGAATTTGTAAGGGAATGGAATGGAATTTGTAATGGAGGGGAATGGATGTGGAATGGAATGTGGAATAGAATGGATTGGAATGTGGAATGAAATTCAATAGACTATGGAATGGAAAGGAATGGAATGTGGATTGGAAGGGATGCGTTTGGAATGTGGAATGGAATGCAATGTAATGCAATGGAATGTGGAATGGAATGGAATGGAATGCGGAATGGAATGGAATGTGGAAAGGAATGGAATGGATTGTGGAATGGAATGTGGAATGGAATGGAATGCTATGTGGAATCGAATGTGGAATGGAACGAGGAAAGGAATGGAGAGAAATGGAGAATGGAATGTGGAATGGAAAGGAATGGAAAGTGGAATGGAATGGAATGTAATTGAAAGTGAAATGGAATGCGGAATCGAATGTGGAATGGAATGGAATGGAATGCAATGGAATGCGAAATGGAATGCAAAATGGAATGCGAAATGGAACGTGAAAAGGAATGGAATGGAAGGTGGAATGGAAATTGGAATGCAACGTGGAATAGAATGTGGAATGTAATGTGTAATGGAATGGAATGAAATGTGGAATGGAATGAGGAATGGAATGGAATGGAATATTGAATTGAACGTGGAATGGAATGGAATGGAAGTTGGAATGGAAGGGAATGAAACGTAAAACGGAATGTGGAATGGAACGTGGAGTGCAATGTGGAATGGAATGTGGAATGGAGAGGAATGGAATGTGGAATGGAATGGAATGGAATTTGGAATGCAATGTGGAACGGAACGTGGAATGGCAAGTAGAATGGAACGCGCAATGGAACGTGGAATGGAATGTGCACTGAAATGTGGTGTGGAATGCAATTGAATGTGGAATGGAATGTGGAATGGAATGGAATGGAACGTGGAATGGAATAGAATGGAGTGTGGAATGTAAAGGAATGGAACGCTTAATGTAATAGAATAGTATGGAATTTGGAATAGAATGGAATGGAATGTGGAAGGGAATGGGGAATGGAATGCAATCTGTAATGGAATGGAAAGGAATGTGGAATGGAATGTTGAATGAGGAATGTAATGCAATGGAAAGTCAATGGAATGGAAAGGAATGCAAAGTGGAAGGGAATATAGAATGGAATGTGGAATGGAATGTGGAATACAAAGTGGAATGGAATGGAATGGAATGGAATGTGGAATGGAATGTGGAATGGAATGGAATTGAATGTGGAATAGAATGGAATGGAATGGTATGTGGAATGGAATGTGGAATGGAGTGGAAAGGAATGTGGAATGGAATGGAATGGGAAGTGGAATGCATTGAAATGGAATGGAATACGAAAAGGAATGTGAAATGGAATCTGAAATGGAATGTAGAATGGAATGTGGAATGGAATGAAATGGAATGTGGAAAGCAAAGGAGTGGAACGTGGAATGGAATGGAGTGGAACGTCAAAAGGAAAGTGGAATGGAATGTGGACTGGAACGTGGACAGGAATGTGGAATGGAATGGAATGGAACATGTAATGGAAAGGAAGGGAATGGGGAGTGGAATGGAAATTAAGGGAATGTGGAATGGAAAGTGGAGTAAAATGGAATGGAATGTGGAAGGGAAAGGAAGGGAAAGTTGAGTAGGAAGGAAGGGAATATGGATCAGAATGCGGAATGGAATTTCAATGGAAAGTGGAATGGAAAAGAAGGGAATGTGGAATGGAATGTGGAATGGAATGGAATGGATTGTGGTATGGAAAGGAACGTGGAGTGGAATGGAATGGAATGGATTGTGGTATGCAAAGGAAAGTGCAATGGAATGGAATGGAATGTGGATTGGAATGGAATGGAATGTGGAATGGAATGGAAAGGAATGGAATGGAATCCGAAATAGAACGCGAAGTGGAATGCGGAATGGAATGTGGAATCGAATGTGGAATGGAATGGAATGGAATGCAATGGAATGCAAAATGGAATGCGAATTGGAATGTGGAATGGAATGGAATGGAATGTGGAATGCAATGGAATGGCACGTGGAAAGGAATGTGGAATGGAATGTGGCATTGAATCTGGAATGGAATGGAAAGAAATGTAGAATGGAATGGAATGGAATGAGGAATAGAATGCAATGGAAAGGAATGTGGAATGGAATGGAATGGAATTTGGAATGGAATGTGGAATGGAATGGAATGGAATATGGAATGGACTGTGGAATTGAATGGAATGGAATATGGAAAGGAATGTAATGTAATATGTAATGGAATGTGGAATGGAATGTAGAATGGAACGTGGAATGGAACATGGAATTGAATGTGGAAAGAAATGGAAAGGGATGTGCAATATAACGTGGAATGCAATGGAATATAATGCAGAACGGAAATTAATAGAATTTGGAAATGAATGGAATGCTACAGAATGTGGAATGGAATGGGATGGAATGACATGGAATGTGGAATGGAATGGAATGGAATATGGAATGGAACGGAATGAAATGTGGAATGGAATGAAATTCAATGTGGAATAGAATGGAATAGAATGGAATGTGGAATGAAATGGAATGGAATGGAATGCGGTATTGAATGGAATGAAATATGGAATGCAACGGAATGCAATGGAAAGTGGAATGGAATGGAATGGAATGTGGAATAGAATGGAATGGAATGTGGATTGGAATGTGGAATGCAATGGAATGGAATGTGGAATGGAAACTGGAATGCAACAGAACGGAATGTGTAATGGAATGTGTAATGGAATGTGGAATGGAATGGAATGGAATGTGGAATGGTTTGTGGAATGCAATGTGGAATGTGACGGAATGTAATGTGGAATGGAAAGTGGAATGGAAAGATGAAAGGAATGGAATGGAATGTGGAATGGAATGTGTAATGGAATGGAATGTAACGGGGAATGGAAAGTGGAATGGAAAGTGGAACGGAACATGGAATGGAAAGGAATTGAATGGAATGGAATGTACAATGGAAGGGAATGGAATGTGGAATGGAATGTGGAATGGAATGGAATGCAATGGATTGTGGAATGTGATAGAATGGAATGTGGAATGGAAAGAATGGAAAGCGGAATGGAATGGAATGAAATGGAATGTCGAATGCAATGGAATGGTATGGAATGTGGAATGGAATGGAATGGAATGGAATGGAATGGAATGTGGAAAGAATGGAATGGAATGTGGAATGAAATGGAATGGAATGTGTAATGGAATGGAATGGAATGTGGAATGTAATGGAATGCAAAGGAATCTAATGGAATGGAATGTGAAATAAAATGTGGAATGAATGGATTGTTGAATGGAATGTGAAAGGGAATGTGAAATTCAATGTGGAATGGAATGTGAAACGGAGTGAAAATAAACTGGAATGTAATGGAATGGAACACGGAATGCAATGGAATGGAACGCGGAATGGAACGTAGAATGGATCATGGGCTGGAACGTGGAATGGAATGTGGAGTGAATGTGGAATGGAAAGGAATTGATTGTGGAATGAAATATGGAATGTAATGTAATAGACTGTGGAATGGAATGAGGAATGGAACGGAATGGCATGTGGAATGGCATGTGGAATGTAATTTGGAATGGAATGTGGAATAGAACGGAATGGAATGGGGAAAGGAATGTGGAATGGATCGTTGAATTGAAAGTGGAGTTGAATGGAATGGAAAGTGGAATGGAATGTGGAATGGAATGGAATGGAATGTGGAATGGAATTTGGAATGGTATGTGGAATGGAATGGAATGGAATGTGGAAAGAAATGTAGAGTGGAATGCAATGGAATGTGGAATGGAATGAAATGGAATGAGGAATGGAATGTGGAACAGAATAGAATGGAATGTGAAATGCAATGTGGAATGTAATGTGTAATGGAATGGAACGGAATGTGCATTCAATAGTGGAATGCAACGCAGATTGGAACGTGGAATGGAATTTGGCATGGAATGGAATGGAATGAGGAATTTAATGGAATGGAATAGAAAGTAAAATGGAATGTGGAATGGAATGTGAAACGAAATGTAGAATGGAATGCGAAACAGAGTGAAAAGCAACGTGGACTGGAATGGAATGGAACATGGAATGCAATAGAATGGAGAGTGGAATGGAACAGGGAATGGAATATGTGACGCAATGTGGAATGTAACCAGGAGGGAATATGGAATGGAATGGAATGGAATGGAATGTGGAATGGAATGTGGAATGGAATGGAAAGGACTGTGGAATGGATTGAGGAATTGAACGGAAAGGAATGTGGAATGACATCTGGAATGGAATGTGGAATGTAATGTGGAATAGAACAAAACGGAATGTGGAAGGGAACGTGGAGTGGAATGGAATGGAACGTTGAAGGGAATGCGAAATGGAATGGAATGGAATGTGGAATGGAATGTGGAATGGAATTTGGAATGGAATGTGGAATGGAATGGAAAGGAATGTGGAGTGGAATATCGACTGGAATGGAATGGAATGTGGAATGGAATGAAATGGAATGAGGAATGGAACCGGGAACGGAATGCCATGGATTATGGAATGTAATGTGGAATTGAAGGTGGAATGGAATGTGGAAAGAATGTGGGATGGAATGGAATGGAATGTGAAATGGAGTGGAATGCAATGTGGAATGATATGTGGAATGGAAAGGAATGGAATGTGGAAATGAATTTCTAAAGGAAGGTGGAAAGGAACGGAATAGAATCTGAAATGGAGTGTGGAATGGTGTGTGGAATGCAATGTGGAACAGAATGTGCTATGGAATGTGGAAAGGAATGTGAAAGGAATGTGGAATCGAACGGAATGGAATGTGAAATGGAATGGAATGGAATGAGAAATGGAATGTGAAATGGATTGGAATGGAATGTGGAATGGAATGTGGAAACGAATGTGGAATGGAATGGAATATACTGTGGAGTGGAAATGAATGGAATATAGGGTGGTATGTAATGGAATAGAAGATGGTATGGAATGGAATCGAACGTGGAAGAGAATGTGAAATGGAACGTAGAAAGTAATTGAATGTAATGTGGAATGGAATAGAATGGAATGTGGAATAAAATGAAATGGAATGGAATGTGGAATAGAATGGAATGGAATTGAATGAAATATTGAACCTAATGGAATAGAATGTGCTACGCAATGTAGTGGAATGGAATGTGAAATTGAATGGAATGTAATGTGGAATGGAATGGAATGGAATGTGGAATGGAATGGAATGGAATGTGGAATGGAATGGAATGAAATGTGGAATGGAATGGAATTGAATGGAATGTGAAACGGAATGGAAAGTGGAATGGAATGGAATGTTGATTGCAATGGAATGGAATGCATAATGGAATGGAATGGAATGGAATGGAAAGTGAAACAGAATGTGGAATGGAATGTGAAATTGATTGTGGAATGGAATGTGAAATTGAAACTGGATTGGAATGGAATGGAACGTGGAATGGAATGGAATAGAAAGTGGAATGGAATGAGGAATGGAATGGAATGGAATGTCGTTGGAATGTGGAATGGATAGTGGAATGAAATGAGGAATGTAATGCGTAATGGAACGTAATGGAATGTGCAATAGAATGTGGAATGTAATGTGGTGTAATGAGGAATGGAAAGTGGAATGGAAAATGGAAGGGAATGGAATGGAACGTAGAATGGAATGTGAAATGGAATGAAACGTGGAATGAAATGGAATGGAATGCGGACTAGAATGTGCAATGGAAAGTGGAGTGCAATGGAATGGAATGTGGATTGGAATGTGGAGTGGAATGGAATGGAATGTGGAATGGAATGCAATGGAATGTGGAATGGAATGAGGAATGAAATGGAAAGTGGAATGGAATGGAATGGAACGTGTAATGGAACGTTGAGCGGAATGTGGAATGGAATCTGGATAGAAACGGAATGGAATGCGGAATGGAATGTAGAGTGGAATGGAATGGAATGTGGCATGGAATGCATTGGAATGTTGAATGGAATGGAAGGGAATAGAATGGAATATGGAATGGAAAGGAATGGAATGTGGAATGGAATGTGGAATGGAATGTTGAATGCAAAGTATAATGGAATGCAATGGAATGTGGAATGGAACGTGGAATGGAATGGAATGGAACATGGAGTGGAATATGGAATGGAACGTGGAAGGGAACGTGGAATGAAATGAAAAGAGAAATGGTATGTATGGGTATTTGGAATGGAATGTGAAATGGAATGTTGAATGGAATGTTGAATGGAATGGAAAGGAATGTGGAATGGAATGTGGAATGGATTGTGGAATGGAATGTATAATGGAATGTAGAAGGGAACATGGAATGGAACGGAATGGGAGGTGGAATGGATCATGGAATGGAATGGAACGGAAGGTGGAATGGAATGGGGAATAGAATGTGGAATGGAATGGGGAATGGAATGGAATGGAATGTGGAATTTAATGTGCAATGGAATGGAATGGAATGGAATGTGGAATGAATTATGGGATAGAATGTGGAATGGAATGGGGAATGGAATAGAATGGAATGTGGAATGGGACGGATTGGATTGTGTAAAGGAACGTGGAATAGAATTTGAAATGGAATATGGAGTGGAACGTGGAATGGAACTTGGAATTGAATGTAGAATAGAACGTGGAATGGAACGTGCAATGCCATGGAATGGAATGTGGAATGTAATGTGCAATGGAATGAATAGGAATGTAGAAAGGAATGTGTAACAGATTGAGCAATAGTATGGAATGCAATGTGGAATGAAATGGGGATTGTAACGTAATGGAACGTGGAATGGAATAGAAGGTGGAATGGAATGTAGGCTGGAATTCAATGGGATGTGGAATGGAATGTGGACTGGAATAGAATGGAATGTGGAATGGAATGCTGTGGAATGTGGAATGGAATTGAATGAAATGGAATTGAACGTGGAATGGAATGTGATATGGAATGTGGAATGGAACGTGGAATGGAATGTGGAATGGAATGTTGAATGGAAAGTTATGGGATGTAGAAATGAATGTAAAGTAATGTGGAATAGAATGGAATGGAATGCGGAATGGAAAGTGGAATGGAACTCAATGGAATGTGGAATGGAATGTTTAAGGGAATGTAATGGAATATGGAATGGAATGGAATTTACTGGTATGGAATGCGGAATGGAATGAAATGTAATGTGGATAGGAATGTAGAATGGAAGGCAATGGAACGTAGAATGGAAACTGGAATTGAACGTGGAATGGAACATGGAAGGGAACGAAGAATGGAACATGGAATGATATGTGGAATGGAATGGAATGGAATGCGGAATGGAAGGGAATGGAATGGAATGGAATGTGAAATGGAATGGAATGGAATGTGTAATGGAATTAATGGAATATGGAATGGAATGGAAAGGTATGGAAACTGTAATGGAATGGATTGGAATGGAATGTCAAATGGAATGTACTGGAATATGTAATAGAATGGAATGGAAAGTGAAGTGGAATTGAAAGGAATGTGGAATGGAATGGAAAGAAATGTGGATTTGTATGGAATAGAATGTGGAATGAAACGGAATGGAATGGAATGGAATATGGAATTGAATCGAATGGAATTTGGAATGGAATGCAACAGAATGCGGAATGGAATGCCACGGAACGTGGAATGGAATGTGGAATGCAATGGAATGGAAAGAAAAAGCAATTGAAAAGAATGGAATGTGGAATGTAATGGAATGGAATGTGGAATGGATTGGAATAGAACGTGGAATGGAATGCGGAATGGAACGGAATCAAATGTGGAATGAATTGGAATGGAAAGCAGAATAGAATGTGGAATGGAATGTTTAGTGGAATGTGGAATGGAATGGAATGGAATGTGAAATACAGTGGAAGGGAACGCAATTTAATGCGGAATGGTAAGAAATGGAATCTGGAATGCAAAGGAATACAATGAAATGTGGAATTCAATGGAATGGAAGGTGGAATGGAATGCAATGGAATGTAGAATGGAATAGAATGGAACGTGGAAAGGAATGTGGAATGGAATGTGGAATGGAATCTCGAATGGAATGGAATAGAATGAAGAATAGAATGCAGTGGAAAGGTATGTGGAATGGAATGTGGAATGTAATGTGGAATGCAATGGAATGGAATGTGGAATGGAACGGGAGGTTGGATGGAATGGAACGGAATGTGAATTGGATTGGAACGGAATGTGGAGTGGAATGCGGAATATAATGGAATGGAATGTGGAATGGAATGGAATGGATTTTGGAATGGAATGAGGAATGGAATGAAATGGAATATGGAATGGAATGTGGAATGTAATGGAATGGAATGTGGAATGGAATGAGGAATGGAATGAAATGGAATATGGAATGGAATGTGGAATGTAATGGAATGGAATGTGGAATGGAATGCAATGGAATGGTATGGAATGTGGAAAGGAATGAAATGTAATATGTAATGGAATGTGGAATGGAACTTAGGATGGAACGTGGAAAGGAACGTGGAATGGAACATGGAAAGGAATGTGTAAAGAAATTGAAAGGGATGTGCAGTATAATGAGGAATGCAATGGAATGTAATGCGGAACGGAAATTAATAGAATGTGGAAATGAATGGAATGCTATGGAATGTGAATGGAATGGAAGGGAATGAATTGGAATATGGAATGGAATGGAATGGAGTATGGAATGGATCGAAATGGAATGTGGAAGGGAATGAAATTCAATGTGGAATAGAATTGAATGGAATGGAATGTGGAATGGAATGGAATGGAATGTAATGGAATGAGGAATTGAATTTAATGAAATGTGGAATGCAATGGAATGCTATGGAACGTAGAATGGAATGGAATGTGGAATAGAATGGAAAGGAATGTGGATTGGAATGTGTAATGCAATGGAATGGAATGGGGAATGGAAAGTGGAATGCAACAGAATGGAATGTGGAATGGAATCTGCAATGGAATGTGGAAATGAATGGAATGGAATGTGGAAAGGATTGTGGAATGCAATTTTGAATGTAGCGGAATGTAATGAGGAATGGAAAGTGGAATGGTAAGTGGAATGGAATGGAATGGAATGTGGAAAGGAATATGTGTAATGGAATGGAATGGAATGAGGAAAGGAAAGTGGAATGGAATATGGAATGGAAAGGAATGGAATGGAATGGAATGTACAATGGAAAGGAACGGAATGTGGAATGGAATGTGGAATGGAATGGAATGCAATGGAATGTGGAATTTAATAGAATGGAATGTGGAATGGAAAGAATGGAATGTGGAATGGAATGGAATGGTATGTAATGCGGAAAGGAATGGAATGGTATGGAATGTGGAATGGAATGGAATGGTATGGAATGTGGAAGGGAATGGAAAGGAATGGAATGGAATGTGGAAAAGATTGGAATGGAATGTGGAATTAAATGGAATGGAATGTGGAATGGAAAGGAATGGAATGTGGAATGGAATGGAATGGAACGTAAAATGGAAAGGAATGGAATGTGAAATGGAATGTGGAATGGAATGGAAGGTGGAAAGGAATGTGAAAGGGAATGTGAAATGCTATGTGGAATGGAATGTGAAACGGAGTGGAAAGGAACGTGGAATCGAATGGAATGGAACACGGAATGCAATGGAATGGAACGTGGAACGGAACGTGGAATGGAACTTGGAATGGGACGCGGAATGTAATGTGGGGTGAATGTGGAAAGGAAAGGAATTGAATGTGGAATGAAATGTGGAATGTAATGTAATGGACTGTGGAATGGAATGAGGAATGGAATGGAATGGAATGTGGAATGACATGTGGAATGAAATGTGGAATAGAATGTGCAATAGAACGGAATGGAATGTGGAATGGAATGTGGAATTGAACGAGGAGTGGAATGGAATGGAACGTGGAAAACAATGCGGAATGGAATGGAATAGAATTTGGAATGGAATTTGGAGTGGAATGTGGAATGGAAAGGAAAGGAATGTGGAATGAAATGTAGAGTGGAATGGAATAGTATGTGGAATGGAATGAAATGGAATGAGAAATGGAACGTGCAACGGAATAGAATGGAATGTGAAATGGAATGTGTAATGGAATGTGTAATGGAATGGAATGGAATATGCATTGAAAAGTGGAGTGGAACGTGGAATGGAACGTGGAATGGAATGTGGAATGGAATGGAATGGAATGTGGAATGGAATGGAATGGAAAGCAAATTGGAATGTGGAATGGAATGTGAAATGAAATGTGGAAAGGAATGTGAATCGGAATAAAAAGGAACGTGAACTGGAATGGAATGGAATATGGAATGCAATAGAATGGAAAGTGGAATGGAATGAGGAATGGAACATGTAATCGAACGTGGAATGGAATGTGCAATAGAATGGAAAGGACTGTGGAATGGATTGAGGAATGGAATGGAAAGGAATGTGGAATGGCATGTGGAATGGAATGTGGAATGCAATGTGTGATGGAATGTGGAATAGAAAGAAATGGAAAGTGGAAGGGAAAGTGGAGTGGAATGGAATGGAAAGTTGAAGAGAATGCGAAATGGAATGGAATGGAATGTGGAATGGAATTTGGAATGGAATAGAAAGGAATGTGGAGTGGAATGTGGAGTGGAATGGAATGTAGTGTGGAATGGAATGAAATAGAATGAGGATTGGAATCGGGAATGGAATGCCATTGATTATGGAATGTAATGTGGAATTGAATGAGGAATGGAATGTGGAAAAAATGTGGATTGAATGGAATGGAATGTGAAATGGAATGGGATGCAAAGTGGAATGATATGTGGAATGGAATGGAATGGAATGTGGAATTGAATGTGGAAAGGAATGTGGAATGGAACGGAATGGAATGTGAAATGGAATGTGGAATGGGGTGTGGAATGAAATGTGGAACAGAATGTGCTATGGAATGTGGAAAGTAATGTGAAAGCAATGTGGAATGGAACGGAATGGAAAGTGAAATGGAATGGAATGGAATGTGCAATGGAATGTGAAATGGAATGGAATGAAATGTGGAATGGAATGTGGAAACGAATGTGGAATGGAATGCAATATGGTGTGGTATGTAATGGAATAGAATATGGAATGGAATGGAATCGAACGTGGAAGAGAATGTGAAATGGAATATGGAAAGTAATTGAATGGAATGTGGAATGGAATGGAATGGAATGTAGAAAAAAATGAAATGGAATGGAATGTGGAATAGAATGGAATGGAATTGAATGGAATGTGGAATCTAATGGAATGGAAAGTGGATTGCAATGTAATGGAATGGAATGTGAAATTGAATGGAATGTAATGTGGAATGGAATGGAAGGGAATGTGGAATGGAATTGAATGCAATGTGGAATGGAATGGGATGGAATGGAATGGAATGTGAAACGGAATGGAACGTGGAATGGAATGGAATGTTAATTGCAATGGAATGGAATGTGAAATTGAATGGTATGGAATGGAATGGAAAGTGAAACGGAATGTGGAATTGAATGTGAAATGGATTGTGGAATGGAATGTGAAATTGCAAGTGGATTGGAATGAAATGGATCGTGGAATGGAATGGAATGGAATGTGGAATGGAATGAGGAATGGAAAGGAATGGAATATCGTTGGAATGTGGAATGGAATGTGGTATGGATAGTGCAATGAAATGAGGAATGGAATGTGTAATGGAACATAATGGAATGTGGAATTGAATGTGGAATGCAATGTGGAATGGAAAGTGGAATGGAAAATGGAAGGGACTGGAATGGAACGTGGAATGGAATGTGGAATGGAATGGAACGTGGAATGGAATGTAATGGAATGTGGAATGGAATGTGCAATCGAATTCGGAGTGGAATGTAATGGAATCTGGAATGGAATGTGGAGTGTAATTGAATGAAATGTGGAATGGAATGCAATGGAATGAGGAATGGAATGAGGAATGGAATGGAATGCAATGTGGAATGGAATGTGGAGTGCAATGGAATGGCATGTGGAATGGAATGTGGAATGGGAATGTTGAATAGTATGTGGAATGGAATGGAATTTAATGTGGAATGGAACGTGGAATTGAATGGAATGTTGAATATTATGTGCAATGGAATGGAATTTAATGTAGAATGGAACGTGGAATGGAATGGAATGGAAAGTGGAATGGAACGTGGAATGGAACGTAGCATGGAACGTTGAATGGAATGTGGAATGGAACGTGGAATGAAATCTGCAGTGGTATGTGGAATGGAACACGGAATGACATGGAATGGAAGGTGGAATGGAACGTCGAATTGATTGGAACGGAAAGTGGAATAGAACGTGGGGTGGAATGTGGAAAGGAAGGTGGAATGGAATGCAATAGAACGTGGAATGGAACGCGGAATGGAATGTCGATTGGAAAGGAATAGAAAATGGAATGAAATGGAATGGAATGTGGAATAGAATGTGGAATGGAATGTGGAATGGAAAGTGGAATGGAATGGATTGGAATGTGGAATGGAATGTAATGAAAAGTGAAATAGAATGGAATGGAATGGCATGGAATGCGGAATGGAATGAAGGAGAATGTGGAATGCAATGCAATGGAATGAGATGTGGAATTGAGTGGAAAGGAATGTGGAATGGAATGGAAAGAAATGTGGAATGAAATGGAATGACAGGTCAAATGGAACGTGGAATGGAATGGAATGCAATGTGGAGTGAAACGTGGAATGGAATGTGGAATGGAAAGTGGAATGGAACGTAGAATGGAATGGAAAGCATCGTGGAATAGAATGGAATGGAAAGTGGAATGCAATGTGGAATTGAATGTTAAATGGGACATGGAATGGAATGGAATGCAACTTGGAATGGAATGTGGAATGGAGTAAGAAATGTAATGCAATGGAATGTGGATTGGAAAGTGGAATGGAACGTGGAATAGATTAGAAAGGAAAGTGGAATGCAATGGAATGGAAAGTGGAAAGGAATGTAATGGAAATGTGTATGGAATGTGGAATGGAACGGAATGCACAATGGAATGTTTAATGGAATGGAATGCTGAATGGAAAGTGGAATGGAATGGAATCGAATGGAATGTAGAATGGTATGTGGAATGGAATGTGGAATGTAATGTGGAATGTAATGTGGAATGCAATGTGGAATGGAATGGAATGGAAAATGGAATGGAAAGTGGAATGGAATGGAATGGAAAGGAATGTGGAATGGAATGGAATGGAATGTGGAATGGAATGTGGAATGGAATATGGAATCGAATGGAATGGAAAGTGGAATGGAATGTATAATTTAATGGAATGGAATGTGGAATGGAATGGAATGGAACGTGCAATGGAAACTGAAATGAAACGTGGAATGTAATGTGTAATGGAACGTGGATTGCAATGTGGAAAGGAACGTGGAATGGAACATGGAATGGAAAGTCTAATGGAATGTGGAATGGAATGGGAATGGAATGTGGAATGGAATCGATTGTGGAATGGAATTTAATTTGGAATGGAATGTAATGAAATTTGCAATGGAATGGAATGGAATTTGGAATGGAAAGGAATGGAGTGTGGAATGGAATAGAATATCGAATAGAGTGGAATTGAAAGGTATCTGGAATGGAATGGAATGGAAAGGAATGGAATGGAAGTTGGAGTGGAATGGAATGAAACTTTTAATGGAACATGGAATGGAACATGTAAAGGAAGGTGGAATGGAATGTGGAAAGGAATGTGGAAAGCAATGGAATGGAACGTGGAATGAAATGTGGAGCAGAATGGAATGGAATGTGGAATGGGATGCAATGGTTTGTGGAATGGAATGTGGAATGGAATGGAATGTGCAATGGAATGGAATGCAATATGGCATGGAACATAGAATGTAATGGAATGGGACGTGGAAGGAACGTCTAACGGATAGTGGAAGGGAACGTGGAATGGAACGGAATGTAACGTGGAATGCAATGTGGAATGGAATATGGAATGGAACGTGGAATGGAGTGGAATCGAATGTGGAATGGAATGTGAAATGGAATGGAATGAAATGTATTACACAATATGGAACGGAATGGAAAGGAACGTGGAATGGAACGGAATGGAATGTGGGAAGGAATGGAATGGATTGTGGAATGGAATGGAATGCAATGTTATGGAATGTGCTATGGAATGGAATTGAATGTGTAATAGAGTGTGGAATGTAATGGAATTGAAAGTGGAATGGAACGTGGAATGGAAGGTGGAATGGAATGGAATAGAATGGAATGTGGAATGCAATGGATTGGAATGTGGAATGGAATGGAATGGAATGTGGAATGGAATGCAAACGAAGGTGGAATTCAATGGAATGGAATGTGGAATGGAATGGAATGGAATTGAATGTCGACTGGAACGTAGATTGGAAAGTGGAAAAGAATAAGCAAAGGAATGCAATGGAATGGGATGTGGAATGGAATGGAATGTGGAATCGAATGGAATGGAATGGAACGTAGAATGGAATGGAATGTGGAATGGATTGGAATGGAATGGAATGTGGAATGGAAAGGAAAGTGTAACGGATTGGAATGTCTAAAGGAATGGAATGGAATGTGAAATGGAACTTGAATGGAATGGAAATTGGAAGGGAATATTGAATGGAACTTGGAATGGAATGTACAATGGAATGTGGAATGGAAAGTGGAATGGAATGGAATGGAAAGTTGAATGGAATGTGGAATGGAATGGAATGGAACTTCGAATGGAAAGTGGAATAGAATATGGAATGGAACGTGTAATGGAACGTGTAATGGAATGGAATGGGTGGTGCAGTGGAATGTGGATTTGAATGTGGAATAGAATGAGGAATGCAATGGAATGTAATGTGGAATGGAATGTGGAATGGAATGGAATGTGGAATGGATTGTGTAATTGAATGTGGAATGGATCGTGGAATGCAACGTGGAATGGAATGGAATGGAATGTGGAATGGAATATGGAATAGTAAGCATTGGAGTGAGGAATGGAGTGTCGAATGGAATGTTGAATGGAATGGAAAGTGGAATGGAATGTGGAATGGAATAGATTGGAATGTTTAAATGAAATGGAATGGAATGTGGAATAGAATGTGGACTACAATGGAATGCAATGTGGAATGGAATGGAATGGAATGTGGAATGTAATGTTTAACGTAATGTGGCATCTAATCTGGAGTGGAAAGTGGCATGCAACCTGGAATGGAATGGAATGGATCATTGAATGGTACGTGGAATGGAACATGGAATAGAAGGGGTAATGAAGCGTGGAATGGAATGCAATGGAACGTGGAATAGAATGTGGAATAGAATGTGGTATGGAATGGAATGGAATGCGGAATGGAAGGGATTGGAATGTGGAATGGAATGTGAAATGGAACGGAATGGAAAGTGGAATGGAATGTGGAATGTAATGGGATGCAATGTGGAATAAAATGTGGAATGGAATGCAATGGAACGTGGAATGGAATGGAATGCAATGTGGAACGGAACGCAATGGATCGTGGAAAGGAATGTGGAATGGAATGTGGAGTGGCACGTGGAATGGAACGGAGTGCAATATGGAATGGAAGTTGAAATGGAATGTGAAATGGAACGTGGAACGGAATGCAATGTGGAATGGAACGTGGATTGGAACGGATTGGAACGTGGAATGGAACCTGGAATGGAACGTGGATTGGAACGTGGAATGGAAAGCGGAATGGAATGGAATGTGGAAAGGATCGTGAAAAGGAATGGAATGGAACGTTGAATGGAATGTTGAATGGCACGCGGAATGGAATGTGGAATGGAAAATAGAATGGTATGTGGAATGGAACCCAGAATGGAATGGATAGCAATATGGAATGGAATGAGGAATGGATTGTGTAATGGAATGTGGAAAGGAATATGGAAGGGAAAGTGGAATGGAAAGTAATGAAATGTGGAAGGAAATGTGGAATGGAACGTGGAATGGAATGGAATGGAATGGATTGTGGAATGTAATGTGGAATGGAATGTGGAAAGAAAGTGGAATGCAATGGTATGGAACGTGGAAACGTATATACTGGAACGTGGAATGGAAAGTGGAATGGAAAGCGGAATGGAATGTGGAATGGAACGTCGAATGGAAAGTGGAATGGAATGGAATGGGCAATTCAATGGAATGGAATGTGGAATGGACTGTGGAATGAAATCTGAAATGCAATGGAATGGAATTTGGAATGGAGTGGAATCGATTGTTGAATGAAAGATGGAATGCAATGTGTAATGTAACATGGAATGGAAAGGAATGGAATGTGGAATGGAAAGGAATGGAA
Source organism: Pongo pygmaeus (assembly GCF_028885625.2). Classification (NCBI taxonomy): domain Eukaryota; kingdom Metazoa; phylum Chordata; class Mammalia; order Primates; family Hominidae; genus Pongo; species Pongo pygmaeus. The sequence goes on along the minus strand of NC_072386.2, from coordinate 7,794,402 downwards.
TATGGAATGGAAAGCAATGGAATGTGGAATGGAATAGAATGTAATTTGGAATTGAATGTGGAATGGAATGGAATGGAATGTGGAATAGAATGTGAAATAGAATGGAATGGAATCCAGAATGGAATGGAATGGAATGGAATGCAATGTGAAATGGAACGTGGAATGTAAGGAGGAATGGAACGTGGAATGGAACGTGGAATGGAATGTGGAATGGAACGTGGGATGGAATGTGCAATGGAATGTGGAATGGAACGTGGAATGGAATGGAATGGAATATGGAAGGGAACGTGGAATGGAATGGAATGGAATGTGGAATGGTATGTGGAATTGAATGTGGAAAGTAATGGAATGGAATGTGGAAAGGAATGTGGAATGGAATGGAGTGGAATGGAAGGCGGAATGTAATGTGGAAAGGAATTTGGAATGGATTGTGGAATGGAATGGAAAGGAATTTGGAATTTAAAGTGGAATGGAAGGTGGAAAGGAAAGTGGAATGGAATGGAGTGGAACAGAATGGAATGTGGAATGGAATGTTGAATAGAACGTGGAATGGAATGGATTGGAACGTGGATTAGAACATGGAAAGGAACGTGGAATGGAAAGTGGAATGGAAAGTGGAATGGAACGTACAATGGAATGTGGAATGGAAAGTGGAATGGTAAGGAATAGAAAGTGGATGGAATGCGGAATGTAATTGAATGGAAAGTGGAATGGAATGTGGAATGGACTGTGAAAGGAACTTGACATGGAACGTGAAATGTATTGTAATGGAATGTGGAATGGAATGTGGAATTAAATGTGGAATGGAATGCAAGGCAATGTGTATTGGAATGTGGAATGGAACGGAAAGGAATGTCCAATTGAATGTGGAAAGGAAAGTTGAATAGAAAGTGGAATGGTATGGAATGAAATGTGCAATGGAACGTGGAATGGAATGGAACAGAACACGGAAAGGAACTTGGAAGGGAGAGTGGAATGGAATGTGGAATGGAACGTGGAATGCAGCATGGAATGGAATGTGGAATGGAATGTGGAATGGAATGCAATGAAATATGGAATAAAATGGAATGGAATGCGGAATTGAATTTGCAAAGGAATGGAATGCAATGTGGAATAGAATGTGGAATGGAATGGAATGGAATATGGATAGGAATGAATTGGAATGGAGTGAAACATGGAATGGAACTTGGAATGGTATATGGAATGGAACGTGGAATGGAATGTGCAATGGAATGCGAAATGGAACGTGGAATGCAAAGGAATGGAAAGTGGAGAGGAATGTGGAATGTAATGGAATGGAACGTGGAATGGAATGTAGAATGGACTTTGGAATAGAACGTGAAATAGAACGTGGAATGTATTGGAATGGAATGTGGAATGTAATGTGCAATAGAAGGTGAACGGAATGGAAAGGAATGTGCAATGGAACGTGGAATGGAATGGAATGAAACGTGGAATGGAACTTGGAATGGAACGTGGAATGGAAAGTGGAATGGAATGTGAAATGCAGCATAGAATAAAATGTGGAATGGAATGTGGAATGGAATGGAATAGAATGTGGAATGGAATGGAATGGAATGTGCAATGGAATGTGGAATGGAATGGAATGGAATGACGAAAGGAATGTGGAATGGAATACAATGGAATGCGGAGTGGAATGAAATGGAATGGTATGGAATGTGGAATGGAATGGAATGTAATGTGGAATGGAACGTGGAATGTAATGGAATGGAAGGTGGAATGGAATGTGGAATGCAAAATGGAGTGGAACGTGGAATAGAACGTGTAGTGGAATGGAATGGAATGTGGAATGGAATGAGGAATGTAATGTGGAATGGAATGTTGAATGGAATCGAATGGAAGGTGGAAAGGAACGCGGAATGGAATGGAATAAAATGGAATGGAATGTGAAATGGAATGTGGAAAGGAATGGAATGGATTGTTTAAATGGAATGGAATGGAATGTGGAATGGAATGTGGAATGAAATGGAATGCAAAGTGGAATGGAATGTGAAATGGAATGGAATGGAATGTGAAAAGGAATGTTTAATGGAAAGTTGAAAGGAATGTGGAATGGAATGTGGAATGGAATGTGAAATAGAATGTGGAATGGAATGTGCAATGTAACACAGTGAAATGTGGAAAGGAAAGTGGAATGGAATGTGGAATGAAACGCAATGGAATGTGGAATGGATTATGGAATGGAATGTGTAATGGAATGTATAATGCAATGTAATGTTATGCAGAATGGAACATGGAATACAATGAAATGGAACGTGGAATCGAACTTGGAAAGAAACCTCTAATGGAACGTGGAATGGATGGTGAAATGTAATGTGGAATGCAAAGGAATGCAATGTGGAATAGAATGGAATGGAATGGAATGGAAACTGGAATGGTGTGGAATGGAATTTGGAACTGAATGTGGAATGGAAAGAAATGGAATGACAATAGAATGCTGAATGGAATGTAACGGAATGTGGAATGGAAAGGAATGGAATGGTACGGAATGTGGAATGCAGTAGAATGCAATGTGGAATGGAATGGAATGGAATATGGAATGTAAAGTTTAATGGAATGTAGAATGGAATGGAAAGGAATGTGGAATGGGTGGGAATGGAATGTGGAATGGAATGGAATGGAATGGATTGGAATGTGGGATTGAATGGATTAGAATGTAGAATGGAAAGGAATGCAATGAGGAATGGAATGGAATGGTTTGGAATGAGGAATGGAAAGCAATGGAAGGTGAAATAGAATGGAAAAATGTGGAACGTAGAATGGAATGGAGTGGAATGGAAAAGAAAGTGGAATGGATTGGCATGGAATGTGGAATGGAATGGTATCGAATGTGTAATTTAATGGAATGCAATGGAAATTGGAATGGAATGGAATGTGGAATATAATGTAGAGGAATGTAGAATGGAAGGGAATGGAATGTGGAATGGAATGCAATGGAATGGAATGTTTAATGGAAAGAAATTGAATGTGGATTAGAAAGGAATTGTTTGGAATGTGGAAGGGAATTGAATGGAATGAAATGTGGAAAGGAATGTGAAAAAGAATGGAATGGAACGTGGAATGGAATGGAAAGGAATGTGGAATTTAATGGAATGGAATGGAAGGTGGAATGGAATGGAATGGAAAAGAATGTGGACGTGAATGGAATGGAATGGAATGCGGACTGGAATTGAATGGAATGTGGAATGGAAGGGAATGGAATGGAATCGAATGTGGAATGGAATGGAATGGAGTGGAATGTGGAACAGAATGTGGAACGTAATGTGAAATCGAATGTGGAATGGAATGTGGAACACAATGAAATTGAACGTGGACTGGAATGGAATGGAACGTGGAATGGAATGGAATGAAACTTGCAATGGAACAAGGAATGGAACATGGAATGCAAAGTTGAATTGAATGAGGAATGGAATGGAATGGAATGTGGGATGAACTGTGGAATAGAATGCAATTGAATGATAATGGAATGTGGAATGGAATTGAATGGAATATGGAATGTATGTGGAATGGAATGGATCGGAAAGTGAAATGGAATGTGGAATGGAATGTGGAATGGAACTGAATGGATTGCGGAATCGAATGTGGATTAGAAGGTGGAATGGAATGTGGAATGGAATGGAAAGGAATCTGGAATGGAATATGGAATTAAATCGACGGAAACATGGAATGGAAAGTGGAATGGAATGTGGAATGGAATGTGGAAAGGAATGGAATGGAATGTGGAATGCAATGTGAAATGTAATGTGGAATGGAAACTAATGGAACGTGGAATGGATAGTGGAATGGAATGTGGAATGGATTGTGTAATGGAATGTGGAATGGAGCAGAATGGAATGTGGAATGGAATGTGGAATGGACTGTGGTATGGAAATTGGAATGCAAAGCAATGGAATGTGGAATGGAATGTGGAATGGAATGGAATGGAATGTGGAATGCGTTGTGGAATGGAAAGTGGAATTCAATGGAATGGACAAAAAATGGAATGTGGAATGGAACTTGGAATCGAATGGAATGCAATGGAATGTGGAATGGAACTTGAAATGGAATGGAAAAGAACATGGAATGTAACGTGGAAAGGAACGTGGAATGGAATGTGGAATTGAACGAGGGATGGAATGTCAAATGGAATGTTGAATGGAACGGAATTGAATGTGGAATGGAATGTGGAATTGAGTGTGAAAGGAACATGGAATTGAATGGAATGGAATTTGGAAAGGAACGTGGAATGGCATGAAATGGAATGGAATGGAATGAAATGTGGAATGAAATGGAAAGAAATGGAATGGAATCTGGAATTGAAAGGAATGGAAAGTGGAATGGAATGTGGAATGGTATGAAATGAAATGTGGAATGAAATGTGGATTGGAATGGAATGGAAGGTGGAATGGAATGGAATGGAATGTGGATTAGAATTTAACGGAAAGTGGAATGGAACGTGGAATGGAATTGAATGCAATGGATTGTGGTATAGAAAGGAATGGAATGTGAAATGGAAAGGAATGCAATGTGGAATAGAATTGAATGGAAAGAGGAATGGAGCGTGGAATGGAATGGAATGCAATGGAAAGAATGGAATGTGGTATGGAATGGAATGGAATGTGGAATGGAATGTGGAAAAGAATGGAATGAAATATGGAATGGAATGTGGATTGGAATGGAATGGAATGTGGAATGGAATTGTATGGACTGCGGAATGGAATGTGGAATGGAATCTGGAATGGAATGGAATGGAAAGTGTATTGGCATGTGAACTGGAATGCAATGGAACGTGGAATGGAATGTGAAATGAAATGCAATGGAATGAGAATGGAACGTGGAATGGAATGCGGAATGGAATGTGGAATGGACTGCGGAATCGAATGTGGAATTGAATGTGGAATGGAATGGAATGGAAAGGATTTTGGAATGGAATGTGAATTGGAATACAAAGGAATGTGGAATGAAATGAAACGATATGAGAATAGAATGTGGAATGGAATGTGGAATGGAACGTTGAATGGAGTGGAATGGAATGTGGAATATAATGTGGAATGGAATGGAATGGAATGTGGAATTGAATGGAATGCAATGTGGAATGGAACGTAGAATGGAACGTGGAACGGAACGTGGAATCAAACATGGAATGGAACGTGGAATGGGACGTGCAATGGAATGTGGAATGGAAAGTGGAAAGGAAGGGAGTCGAATGGAATGGAATGTGGAATGGAATGTGTAATGGAATGTTGAATGAAATGGAACGCAATGTGGAATGGAATATGGAATTGAATGTGGAGAGGAACGTTGAATGTAATGGAGAGGAATATGGACTGGAAAGTCGAATGGAATTGAATGGACAGTGGAACAGAAAGTGGAATGAAATGGAAAGGAACGTGGTTTGGAATGTGGAATGGAACATGGAATGGATTGGAATCAAACGTGGAATGGAATGTGGAAAAGAATGATTAATAGAAAGTGGAATGGAATTTGGAATGGAATGGAATGTGGAATGGAATGGAATGGAAAGAGGTATGGAATGGAATGTGGTATGGAATGGAATGGAAGGTGGAATGGAATTTGCAAAAGGAATGTGGAATGGAGTGGAATGAAATGTGGAGAGGTATGTGAAATGGAATGTGGAATGAAATGGAATGGAAAGTCGAATGGAATGGACTGGAATGTGGAATGGAATGGAATAGAATGTATAATGGAAAGGAATAGAATGTGGAATGGAATGGAATGGTATGGAAGGAGGAATGGAAAGGAATGGAATGTGGAATAGAATGAAACGGTATGGAATGTGGAATGGAATGGAATGGAATGGAATGTGGAGTGGAATGGAATGGAATGTATAGTGGAGTTGACGGAATGTGGAATTTAACGGAATGGAATGAAATGTGGAATGAAATGGAATGGAATTGAATGCGGAATGGAATGTAATGGAATGTGGAATGGAAGGGAATGGAATAGAATGGAATGTGGAAAGGAACGGAATGGAATGTGGAATGGAATGTGGAATGGAATGTGGAATGGAATGTGGAATGGAATGGAATGGAACGAAATGGATTGAGGAATGGAATGTGGAATGGACTGTGGAATGGAAAGTTTAATGGAATGGAATGGAACGTGGAAAGGGATGGAATGGAACGAGGAATGGAACATGGAATGCAACGTGGAACAGAACATTTAATGGAACCTGCAATGGAATGTGCAATGGAACGAGGAATGGAACGTGGAATGGAAAGAATGGAAGGGAAAGATCGTGGAAAGGAAAGTGAAATGGACTGTGAAATGGAAAGTGAAATGGAAAGCGGAATGTATTGGAAGGGAATGTGGAATGGAATGTGGAATGGAATGTGGACTGTAATGCCAGGCAATGTGGAATGGAATGTGGAATGGAATGGAATGGAAAGTGGGATGGAATGTGGAATGGAATATGGAATGGAACGTGGAATGGAATGGAATGTAACATTCAATGGGATGTGGAATGGAATGGAATAGAATGTGGAATAGAATGTGGTATGGAATTGAATGGAATGCAGAATGGAATGGAATGGAATGGTTTGGAATATCGATTGGAATGGAATGGAATGTGGAATGGAATGTTATATAACGTGTAATGGAACATGGAATGGAAAGTATTGGAAAGACGAATGTAATGTGGAATGGAATGTGGAATGGAATCAAATGGAATGTGGAATGGAAAGTTGAACGGAATGGAATGGAATGCGGAATGGAATGGAATGGAATGTGGAATGGAATGGAATGGAATGTGGAGTGGAATGTGGAATGGAATGGAATGGATTGTGGAATGGTATGTGGAATGGAATTGAATGGAATGTGGAATGGAATGGAATAGAATGTGGAATGGAATGGAATGGAATGTGGAATGTAACGTTTTGTGGCACGTGGAATGGAATGGAGTGCAATGTGGAATGGAATGTGGAATGGAATCTGGAAAGGAAAGTGCAATGGAATAGAATAGAACGAAATGGAACGTGGAATGGAATGTGGAATGGAATATAGAATGGAACATGAAATGGAATGGAATCGAACATGGAATGGAATGTGGAATGGAATATGGAATGGAATGTGCAATGGAATGGAAAGGAACATGGAATGAAATGTGCAATGGAATGTGGAATGCAAAGTGAAATGGAAAGGAATTGAAAGTGGAGTGGAACGTGGAATAGAATGGAATGAAATCTGGAATGGAACGTGGAATGGATTGTGGAATGGAATGTGGAATGGATGGCGGAATCGAACGGAATGGATTATGGTATAGAATGTGGAAAGGAATGTGGAATAGATAGTGGAAAGAAATTGAATGGAATGTGCAATGAAAGGGGAATGGAATGTAAAGGAACGTGGAATGGAACATGAAATGGAAAGTGGAATGGAACGTAGAATTGAATGTGAAATGCAGCAAGGAATGTAATTTAGAATGCAACGTGCTATGGAATGCAATGGAATGTGGAATCGAATGTGGAATGGAATGGAATGTGGAATGGAATGGAATATAATGTGGAATGGGATGGAATGGAATGTGGAACAGAAAGTGGAAGGGAATGGAAAGTAATGTGGAATGGAATGGAAGGGATTGTCGAATGGAATGTGGAATGGAATGTGCAACGGAATCTGGAATGGAAAGGAATGCAATGGAGAATGGAATGTGGAATGGAATGGACTGGAATTCCATATGCAATGGAATGGAAAGTGGAATGGAATGGAATGGAATCTAATGAGGAATGGAATGGAATGCAATGGAATGCAATGGAATGGAAAGCAACGTGGAATGAAATGGAATGGAATGTGGAACACAATGTGGAATGCAATGGAACGGAATGTGGAATGGAATGTGGAATGAAATGCAATGGAATTTGAAATGGACTGTGGAATGAAATGCAATGGAATGAGGAATGGAATGTGTAATGGAATGGAATGGAATGTAGACTGGAATGTGGAATGGAATGGACTGTGCTTTGGAATGTGGAATGGAATGGAATGTAATTTGGAATGGAATGGAAAGTAATAGAACGTGGAATGGAATGTGGAATCGAAGGTGGAATGGAATGGAATGTGGAATGGAATGGAATGGAATGTGGAATGCAATGTGGAAAGGAATGGAATGGAATGCAATGGAATGGAGTGGAATGTGGAATGAAACGGAATGGAATGTGAAATGGAAAGTGGAATGAAACCTGGAATGGGAGGTGGAATTGAGCATGGAATTGAATGTGCAATGGAAAGCGGAATGGAACGTGGAATTGAATAGAATGGAAATTGGAATGGAGCGTTCCAGAATGGAATGTGGAATGGAACTTGGAATGGAACGTGGAAAGGAATGTGGAATGGTAAGTGGATTGGAAAGTGGAATGTAATGTGGAATGGAAAGGAATGGAATGTGGAATGTAATGGAATAGAATGTGGAATAGAATGTGGAATGGAATGGAATGGAACATGGAATGGAATGGAGTGGAATGCTATGGAATGTGGAAAGGAAAGTGGAATGGAAAGTGGAATGGAATGTGGAATGCCATGGAATGGAATATGGAATGGAATGAGGAATGGAATGAAATGTAAATTGGAATGTGGAATTGATTGTGGAATGGAAAGTGGAATGGAACGTGGAATGGAACATGGAATGGAAAGGAAAGGAATGTGGATTGGAATGTGGAATGAAATGGAATGGAATGTGGAATGGAATGTGGAAAGAAATGGAAAGTAGAATGGAATGTCGAATGGAATGGAATGAAATTTTTAAAGGTAATACAATGGAATGTGTAATGGAACGTGCAGTGAAATGGAATGCAACGTGGAATGCAATGTGGAATGGAATATAATGGAATGTGGAATGGAAAGTTAATGGAAAGAGGAATGAAATATGTAGTGGAACGTGGAATTGAACGTGGAAAGTTATGGAATGGATCATGGAATGGAACGTGGAATTATAGGTGGAATGGAGCATGGAATGGAGTGGAATGCAACGTGGAATGGAATGGAATGGAAAGTGGAATGGAATGGAATGGATCGTGGAATGGAAAGTGGAATGCAACGTGGAATGGAATGTAGAATGGAACGTGGAATGGAATGGAATGGAACGTTGAGTGGAATGTGGAATGGAATGTGAAATGGAATGGAATGGAATGTGGAATGCACTGTGAAATGGAATAGACTGGTATGTGGCCTGGAATGTAGAATGGAATAGAATAGAATGTGGAAAGGGGTGGAATGGAATCTGGAATGGAATGTAATGGAATGGGGAATGGAATGTGGAATGGAATCTGGAATGGAATGCAATGGAATGGGGAATGGAATGTGGAATGGAATGGATTTGAAAGTGGAATGGAATGTGGAATAGAATGTGGAAAGAAATGTGGAATGGAATGGAATGGAATGGAATGTGAAATGGAATGTTGAATGGAAATTGGAATGCCATGTGGAATGGAACGGAATGGAATGTGGAATGGAATGTTTAAAGGAACGTGGAATGGAATGGAAAGTGGAATGGAAACTGGCATGGAATGGAATGGAATGTGGAATGGAATGTGGAATCAAATTTAATGGAATGTGGAATGGAAAGTTTAAAGGAACGTGGAATGGAATGGAATGTGGAATGGAACGTGGAATGCAATGTAATGGAATGTGGAAGGGAATGTGGAATGCAAATTGGAATGGCATGTGGAATGGAACGGAATGCAATGTGGAATGGAATGCTTAAAGGAAAGTGGAATGGAATGAAATGTAACGTGGAATGGAAAGTGGAATGGAATGGAACGGAATGTGTAATTTAACCCGGAATCGAATCTAATGGAATGTGGAATGGAATAGAATGATATTTGCAGTGGCATGTGGAATGGAATGGAATGGAATGGAATAAAATGTGGAAGGGAATGGAAAGGAATTTGGAATGGAATGTGGAATGGAACGTGGAATGGAATTGAATGGAATGTGGAATGGAACGTGGAATGGAATGGAATGGAACTTGTAATGGAACGTGGAATGGAACGTGAAATGCAATGTGGCATGGAACATGGAAGGGCATGAGCAAAGCAATGTGGAAAGGAAAGTGGAATGTAATGGAATGCAAAGTGGAATGGAATGTGGAATGGAATGGAATGGAACGTGAATGGAATGTGGAATGGAATTGGGAATTGAACATGGAATGGAACGTGGAATGGAATGGAATGGAATGGAATGTGGAATAGAATGTGGAAAGGAATGGAAAGGAACTTGGAATGGAATGCAATGGAATGTGGAATGGAAGATGGAATGGAATTTGGAATGGAATGTGGAATGGGAAGGAATGGAATGTGGAATGGAATGAAATGGAATGTGGAATTTAATGGAATGGAATATGGAAAGGAATGTGGAATGGAATAGAATGAAACGTGGAATAGAATTTGGAACGGACTGGAATGGAATCCAGAATGGAATGGAATGGAATGGATTGGAATGGAACGCGAAATTGAACGTGGAATGGAACACGGAATGGAATTTGGAATGGAATGGAAAAGAATGTGGAATGGAAGGTAATGCAATCTGGAATGGAATGTGGAATGGAATGGAATGGAATGTGGAATGGAATGGAAAATAATGTGGAATGGAAGTTAATGTGGAATGGAATGTGGAATGGAACATGGAATGGAACGTGGAATGGAATGGAATGGAATGTGGAATGGAATGGAATGGAATGTGGAATGGAATGTGGAAAGGAATGGAATGGAACTTGGAATGGAATGCAATGGAATGTGGAATGGAAGATGGAATGGAATTTGGAATGGAATGTGGAATGGGAAGGAATGGAATGTGGAATGGAATGAACTGGAATGTGGAATTTAATGGAATGGAATATGGAAAGGAATGTGGAAAGGAATAGAATGGAACGTGGAATAGAATTTGGAACAGACTGGAATGGAATCCAGAATGGAATGGAATGGAATGGAATGGAATGGAATGGAACGCGAAATTGAACGTGGAATGTAACACGGAATGGAATTTGGAATGGAATGGAAAAGAATGTGGAATGGAAGGTAATGGAATCTGGAATGGAATGTGGAATGGAATGGAATGGAATGTGGAATGTAATGGAAAATAATGTGGAATGGAAGTTAATCTGAAATGGAATGTGGAATGGAACATGGAATGGAACGAGGAATGGAATGGAGTGGAATGTAGAACGGAATGTGGAATGGAATGTGGAATGGAATGTGGAATGGAATGGGGAATGGAATGCAACGGAATGGAATGGAATTGAATGTGGAATTTTATGGAATGGAACGTGGAATGCAAAGTGCAAAGGAATGGAATGGAATGTGAAATGGAACGTGGAAAGGATTGTGGAATGGAAAGTGGAATGGAATGAGGAACGGAATGTGAAATGGAATGGAATGGAGTGAGGAATGGAATGAGGAATGGAATGTGGAATGCAATGAAATGCTTTGGAATGTGGAATGGAATTTGGAATGGAATGCAATGGAATGTGCAAGGGAAAGGAAATGAAAGTGGAATGGAATGGAATGGAATGTGGAATGGAAAGTGGAATGGAATGGAAAGAAACGTGCAATGGAAAGTCGAATGGAACGTGAAATGGAAAGTGGAATGGAATGTGGAGTAGAATGTAATGGAATGTGGAATGGAAAGGAATGGAAAGTGGAATCGAATGTGGAATAGAATGGAATAGAGTCTGGAATGCAATGGAATGGAATGTGGAATTGAATGGAATGGAATGTGAAATGAAATGTGAAATGGAATGTGAAATGGAATGTGGAATGGAAGGTGGAAAGGAATGGAATGGAACTTGGAATGGAATGGAATGGAACGTGGAATGGATCGTGGAAAGGAACGTGGAATGGAACGTGCAGTGGAATGGAATGGAATGTTTAATGGAACGTGAAATGGAATGTGCAAAGGAATGTGTAATGTAGTGGAATTGAATGCGGAATGGAATGGAATGGAATGTGGAATGGAATGTAACGTGCAATGGAAAGGAATGGAATGTGGATTGGAATGGAATAGAATATGGAATGTAATGTAAAGGAATGGAAAGGAATATTAAATGGCAGGTGACATGGACTTCGGAAAGGAATCTGAAACGGAATGTGAAATGCAATGTAGAATGGAATGAAATGCAATGTGGAATGGAAAGTAATGGAACGTGGAATGGAATGGAATGCAACGTGGAATGGAATGCAGAATGGAACATGGAATGGAATGTGGAATGCAATGTGTAATGGAACGTAGAATGGAACGTGAAATGAAATGCGGAATGCAATGTGAAATGGAACGTGGAATGGAATGGAATGGAATGTGGGGTGGAATGTGGAATGGAATGGAATTAAATGTGGAATTGAATGTGGAATGGAATGGAAGGGAATCAAATGTCATATGGAATGTGGAAAGGAATGTGAAATAGAATGTTGAAGGGAATGTGGAATGGAACGTGAAATGGAATGTGGAAAGGAATGTGAAATGGAATGTGGAATGGAATACCGATTGGAATGAAATGGAAAGTGGAAAGGTATGGATCGGAATGGAATTTAACGTGGAATGCAACGTGGAATGGAATGAGAAGTGGAATGGAATGGAATGTGAAATGGAATATGGAAAGGAATGTGAAATGCAATGTGGAATGGGATGTGGAATGGAATGGATTGGAAAGTGGAATGGAATATAATGGAATAGAATTTAATGTGGAATGGAACATGGAATGGAATGTGGAATGCAATCGAAAGGAAAGTGTAATGGAATTTGTAATGTAATGAAATGGAATGTGGAATGGAATGTGGAAAAGAATGTGGAATTGGAAGTGGAATGGAGCGTGGAATGGAATGGAATGCAATGGAAAGGGGAATGGTATATGTAATGGAATTTAATAGAATGTGGAATGGAATGAATAATGGAAAGGAATGGAATGTGGAATGGATTTGAATGGAATGTGAAATGGAATGTGGAATGCAAGGTGGAAAGGAATATGGAATGGAACATAATGGAACGTGGAATGGAATATGGAATGGAATGGTATGGAATTGAAAGTGGAATGGAACATTGAATGGAATGTTGAATAGAATGTGGAAAGTAATGGAATGGAATGAGGAATGGAAGGCAAAGGAATGTGGAATGGAATGTGGAATGGAATGGAATGGAATGTGGAATGGAATGTGGAATAGAATGTGGAATGGATTGGAATGGAATCTAGAATGGAATGGAATCGAATGTGGAATGGAGTGGAATGCAATGGAATGCAGAATGTTATGCAATGGAATGTGGAATGGAATGGAATGGAATGGAAAGGAATGGAATGTGGAATTTAACGGAATGGAAAGTGGAATTGAAATGGAATGTGGAATGGAATGGAAGGCGCATTGGAATGTGAAATTGAATCTGGAATGGAAAGTGCAATGGAATGAAATGGAACGTGAAAACGAATGGAACGGAACGTGCAATGGAATGGAATGGAACTTGGAATGGAATGGAATTGAATGTTGAATGGAAAGGAATGGAATGTGGAATGGAATGGAATGGAATATGGAAAGTAACATGGAATGGAAAGGAATGGAACGTGGAATGGAACGCGGAATGGAACTTCTAATGGAACGTAGAATGGAACGTGAAATGGAAAATAGAATGGAGCGTGGAATGGAATGGAATGGAATGTGTTATGGAATGTGGAATAGACTGGAATGGAATGTGGAATGGAATGTGGTATGGGATGTCGAATGGAGTGTGAAAGGGAATGTGGAACGCAATGTGGAATGGAATGTGGATTGGAATGTGGAATGAAATGGAATGCAATCTGGAAAGGAAGGTGGAATGGATTGGAAAGGAATGTGGAATGGAATGTGGAATGGAATGAAATGGAATGTGGAATGATAGCTGGAATGGAATGGAAAGGAATGTGGAATGTTATGTGGAATGAAATGGAATGGAATGTGGAATGGAATGGAATGGAATGTGGAACGGAACGTGGAATGAGATGTGGAATAGAAGGTGGAATGGAGTGGAATGGAATGTGGAATGGAACGTGGAATTCGACGGAATAGAACGTGGAATGGAATGTGGAACGGAACGTGGAATGGAATGTGGAATGTTACGTGGAATGCAATGTGCAATGGAACGTGGAATGGATAGTGGAATGGAATGTAGGGTGGAATGTTGAATGGAAAGTGGAATGGAATGGAATAGAACGTGGAATGTAACTTGATTGGAATGGAACGTGGAATGGAACATGGAATGGAATGTGGAATGGAATGGATTGGAAAGTGGAGGGGAATATGGAATGGAACTTGGAATGGAATTGAATGGAATGTGGAATGGAACGTGAAATGGAATGGAATGGAACATGGAATGTAACTTGGAATGGAACGAGGAATGGAATGTGGAATTGAACGTGGCGTGGAATGTGGAATGGAATGTGGAATGGAACGGAATGGAATGTGGAATGAAATGTGAAATTGAGTGTGGAATGGAATGTGGAATGGAATGGAATGGAATGTGGAATCGAACGTGGAATGAAATGGAATGGAATGTGGAATGGAATGGAATGGAAAGTGGAATGGAATGTGGAATGGTCTGGAATGGAATTTGGAATGGAAGGTGTAATGGAATGGAATGAAATGTGGAATGAAATGTGGGTTGGAATGAAATGGAATGTGGAATGGAATGGACTGGAATGTGGAATGGAATGTGGAACAGAATTTAATGGAAACTGGAATGGAACGTGGAATGGAATGGAATGGAATTAAATGGAATGTGGAATGGAATGGAATGGAATGTGGAATGGAATGTGGAATGGGAAGTGGAAGGTAATGGAATGACATGTGGAATGGAATGTTGATTGGAATGGAATGGATTGTGGAAGAGAACGGAATGGACTTCGGAATGGAATGTGGAATGGAATGTTTAATGGAATAGGGAATATAATGGAATTTAAATTGGAATAGTATGTGCAATGGCATGTGAATTGAAATGCAATGGAATGTGGAATGGAATGTGGAATGAAATTCATTGGAAAGACAATGGAATGTGGAATGAAATGTGGAATGGAATGTGGAATGGAATTTGGAATGGAATGTGGCATTGAATGTGGAATGGAATGGAATGTGTAATGGAATGTGGAAAGGAATGTGGAATGGAATGTGGAATAGAACGGAATGGAAAGTGGAATGGAACATGGAATGGAATGCGGAATGGAATGTGTAATGGAACTTAGAAAGGAATGGAATGGAAAGTGGAATATAACATGGAATGGAATGGAATGGAACGTGGAGTGGAATGTGGAATGGATCGTGGAATGTGAAGTGGAGTGGACTGTGGAATGGAATGGAAAGTGAAGTGGAATGTGGAATGGAAGGGAATGTGGTTTGGAATGAGGAATGAAATGTGGAATAGAAAGTGGAAACCAAAGAGGAATGGAATGTGTAATGGAAAGGAATACAGTTTGGAAAGGAATGGAATTGTACGTGGAATGGAATGGAATGGAATGTGGAAATTAATTAAATGGTATGTGGAATGGAATGGAATGGAATCTGGCATGGAATGTGGAATCGAATGGTGTGGAAAGTGGAGTCGAACGTGTAATGGTAAGGAATAGAATGCGGAAAGGAATGTAATGCAATGGTAAGGAATATGGAAAAGAAAGGAACGGAATGTGGAATGGAATGTGGAATGGAACATGGAATGGAAGGTGGAATGGAATGGACTGGAAAGTGGAATGGAACGTGGAATTGAAAGTGGAATGGAACGTGGAATGGAAAGTGGAATGGAAGGTGGAGTGGAAATGAATGGAATGTTCAATGGAATGGAATGGAATGTGGAATGGAATGGAATGGATTGTGGAATTGAACGTGAAATGGAATGCAATGGAATGAGGAATACAATGAGGAATGCAATGCAATGGAATGTGGAATGGAATGGAATGGAATGGAATGTGGAATGGAATGGAATGTCGAATGGAGTGCAATGGAAAGTGGAATCGAATTGAATGGAATGTGGAATTGCTTCTGAAATGGAATGGAAAGGAATCTGGAATGGAATGGAATGAAATGCGGAATGGAATGGAATGGAATTGTATTGAATGTGGTATGGAATGGAATGCAATGTGGAATGGTATGGAATGTGGAATGGAATGTAATGCAATGTGGAATGGAATGTAATGGAACATGGAATGGAACGTGGAATGGAATGTGGAATGGAAAGGAATGGAATGAGAAATGGAATGCGGAATTGACAAGAATGAAAAGAAATGGAATGGAATGTAGAATGGAATTGAATGGAATGTGGAATAGAATGTGGAATTTAATGGAATGGAATCTGGAATAGAATATAGAATGGAATGGAATGGAATGGAATGGAATGTGGAATGGAATGGAATAGAATGTGGAATGAGATGCGTAATGGAATGTGGAATGAAATGTGGAAAGCTATGGAAAGGAATGTGCAATGGAATGTGGAATTCAATGGATTCGAATGTGGAATGCACTGTGGAATGGAATGTGAAATGCAATGGAACGGAATGGAATGCAATGCAGAATGGAACGTGGAAAGGAATGGAATCGAATGCAATGTGGAATGCAACGTGAAATGTATCGTGGAATTGAATGTGGAATTGATCAGGGAATGGAAAGTGAAATGGAATGTGTAATGGTATGTGGAATGGAATATGGAATGGAACGTGAAATTGAATGGAATGGAAGGTTGAAAGGAACGTGGAATGGAATGGAATGAGGAATGGAATGTGCAATGGAATGTGGAATGTAATGGAATGGAATGTGGAAAGGAATCTGGAAAGGAAAGTGGAATGGAAACTGGAATGGAATGGAATGGAAGGTGGAATGGAATGTGGAATTGAAAATGGAATGAAACAAGGAATGTAACGTGGAATGGAATGGGCAATGGAAAGTGGAATGGAACGTGGAATGGAACGGAATGGAAAGTGTAATGGAACTTGGAAAGTACGGAATGGAACAAGGATTGGAATGTGCATTGGAATGTGGAATGGAACTTTGGAAGCATGGAATGGAACAAGGAGCGGCATGTGGAATGCAATGTGGAATGGATCGTGGAATGGAACGGGGAATAAAATGGAATGGAATGTGGAAAGGAATGGAATAGAACTTGGAATTCAATGTATAATGGAATGTGGAATGGAAGGTGGAATTGAACGTGGAATAAAATGGAATGGAATCTGGAATGGAATGGAATGGAATCTGCAATGGTAATTAATTCAACGTGGAATGGGACGTGGAATGCAACATGGAACACACCGTGGAATGGACCGTGGAAATGAATGTGGAATGCAATGGATTGGCATGTGGAATGGAATGGAATGGAATGTGGAATGGAAAGGGAGGCAATGTGGAATGAAACGTGGAATGGAACGTGGAATGGAATAGAATGGAAGGAGGAATGTGATGTGGAATGGAATGTGAAGTGGAACGTGGAATTGAAAGTTGAATGGAATGGAATGCAATTTGGAATGGTATAGAATGGAACGTGGAATGGAAAGGAATGGAACTTGGAATTGGACATGGAATGAAACATCGAATGTGACAAGGAATGGAAAGTGGAATGGAATGTGGAATAGAATGGAATGGAATGGATTGTGGAATGGAATGGAATGGAATGTGGAATGCAACGGAATGGACTGGAATGTGGAATTGAATGGAATGGAATGGAATGCGGAATGCAATTGAATGGAATGTAGAATGGAATGGAATGGAAGGGAATTGAAGGTGGAATGGAATCGAATGCATTGGAATGAAATGTGGATTTGAGTGGAATGGAATGTGGAATGGAATGGACTGAAATGTGGAATGCAAAGGAATGGAATGTAGAATGGAATGTGGAATGGATTGTTTAATGGAATGGAGTGGAATGTGGAATGGAATGGAATGGAATGTGGAATGCAATGGAATAGACTAGAATGTTGAATTCAATGGAATGGAGTGCAGAATGCAATGGAATGGAAGGTGGAATGGAATGGAATGGAATGAAATGGAATGGAATGGAATGCAATGGAATGTGGAATGGAATGCAATGCAATGGAATGGAATGAGGATTTCAATGGAATGGAATGTGGAATGGAATGGATTGGAATATGGAATGCAACGGAATGGAACGTGGAATGGTATGTGGAATGGAATGTGGAATGGATTGTTTAATGAAATGGAATGGAATGTGGAATAGAATTGAATGGAATGTAATGTGGAATGGAATGTGCAAAGGAATGCGGAATGAAATGGAATGGAAAGTGGAATGGAAAGGAATGGAATTGAAAGGAAATTGAAAAAGAATGTGGAACGGAATGTGAAATGGAATGTGAAATGGAATGTGTAAGAGAATGAAATTGAACGTGGAATGGAATTGAATGGAACGTGGAATTGAATGGAATGAATTGTGAAATGGAATGTTTATTGGAAAGGAATGGAATGTGGAATGGAATGGAATGGACTGTGGAATGGAATATGGAATGGAATGTGGAATGGAATGGAATGGAATGGACTGAAATGTGGAATAGCATGTGAATTGGAATTCAGTGGAATGTGGAACGGAAAGTGGAAAGAAATGCAGTGGTATGAAAATGGAATGTGGAAAGGAGTGTGGAAAGGAATTTGGAATGGACTGCGGAATGGAATGTGGTATGGAATGGAATGGAATGGAATGTGGAATGGATTGTGAATTGGAATGCAATGGAATGTGGAATGGAATGTGGAATGAAATGCAATGGAATGAGAATTGAATGTGGAATGTAGTGTGGAATGGAATGTCGAACAGAATGTGAAGTGGAAAGTCGAATGTAATGGAATGGAATGTGGAATGGAACATGGAATGAAATCGAATGGATTGTGGAAAGTAAAGTGGAATGGAAAGGGGAATGAAATGTGAAATGGAATGGAAGGGAATCTGGAAAGGAATGGAATGGAAAGTGGAATGGGACGTGGAATGGAATGGGATTGAATGTGGAATGGAATGTGGAATTGAATGTAATGTGGAATGGAATGTGGAATTCAATGTGGAATGGAACGTGGAAAGGAAAGTGGAATGGAATGTGGAATGCAATGTGGAATGGAATGGAATGAAATGTGGAATGAAACGTGGATTGGAATGGAATGGAATGTGGAATGGAATTGAATGGAATGTGGAAAGGAATTTAATGGAAATTGGAATGGAACGTGCATTTGAATGGAATGGAATTAAATGGAATGTGTAAAGGAATGGAATGGAATGTGGAATGCAATATGGAATGGAATGGAATGGAATGGAATGTGGAATGGAATGGAATGGAATGTGGAATGGAATGGAATGGAATGTGGAATGCAATATGGAATGGAATGGAATGATACGTGGAATGGAATGTGTAATAGAATATGGAATGGAATGAGGAAAGTAATGGAATGAAAAGTGGAATAAAACGTGGATTGCAATGGAATGGAAATTGGAGTGGTATGGAATGGACTTCGGAATGGAATGTGTAATGCAATGTGGAATGGAATGTGGAATGGAATGGAATGGTATGGAATGGAATGTGAAATGGCATGTGAATTGGAATGCAATGGATTGTGGAATGGAATGTGGAACAACATGCAATGGAATGTGGAAAGAAATTCAATGGAATGAGAAAGGAATGTGGAATGGAAAGTGGAATGGAATGTGGAATGCACTGCAGAATGGAACGTGGAATGTAAAGTGGAATGGAAGGTGGAATTGACTGTGGAATGGACTGCGGAATGGAATGTGGAATGGAACGGAAAGGATTGGAATGTGGAATGGAACGTGGAAAGAAATGACTGGAATGTGGAGTGGAATGGAACGCAACATGAAATGCAGTGCGGAATGGAATGTGGAATGGAATCTGGAATGGATTGGAAAGGAATGTGAAATGGAATGGAATGTGGAATAGAATGTAATGGAATGGATTGTGGAATGGAATGTGGAATGTAAAGTGGAATTGAATGGAATGGAATGTGGAATCTAATGAAATGGAATGTGGAATGGAATGGAATGGAAAGTGGAATGGAAGGGAATGTTGGATGGAATGGAATGGAATGTGGATTTGAATGCAATGGAATGAGAAATGGAATATGGAAAGTAATTGAATGAAATGAGGAATGGAATGCAATGGAATGGTATGGAATGTGGAAAGGAATGGAATGCAATACGTAATGGCATGTGGTATAAAATGGATTGGAATGGAATGGAATGTTGAATGGAAGGGAACGCAATGTGGAATGGAATGTGCAATTGAATGGAATGTAATGTGCATTGGAATGTGCAAGTGAATGGAAAGGAATGGAATGGAATGTGGAATGCAGTGGAATGGAATGTGGAATGGAATGTGAAACTGAATGGAAAGGGATGTGGAATGCAATGTGGAATGCAAAGCAACGGAATGCTGAACGGAAAGTAATGGAGTGTGGAAAAGAATGGAATGCTATGGAATGTGGAATGGAATGGAATGGAGTGAAACGGAATGTGGAATGAAATGGAATGGAATTTGGAATGTAAAGGGATGGAATGTGGAATAGTATGAAATTAAATATGGAATAGAATGGAGTGGAATGGAATGTGGAATGAAATAAAATGGAATGGACTGGAATGTGGAACGTAATGGAATGAAATGTAAAATGCAACGGAAAGGAATGGAACGTGGAATCTAATGTGGAATAGAACGGGATGGAATGTGGATTGGAATGTGAAATGCAATGGAATGCAAAGTGGAATGGAATGTGTAACGGAATGTGGAATTGAATGGAGTGGATTGTGGAATGGAATGTGGAAAGCAGTGTGGAATGGAACGGAATGTACTCTGGAATGGAATGTGGAATGGAAAGTGGAACAGAACGTGGAACGGAAAGAATGGAATGGAATGGAATGTACAATGGAAGGGAATGGAATGTGGAATGGAATGTGGAACGGAATGGAACGCAATGGAATGTGGAATGCAATGGAATGGAATGTGGAATGGAAAGAATGGAATGCGGAAAGGAATGGAATGGTATGGAATGTGGAATGAATTGGAATGGAATGCAAAGGAATGTGGAATGGAATGGAATATGAAATGCAATGTGGAATGGAATGTGAAATGGAATTATAAGGAACATAGAATGGAGTGGAATGGAACATGGAATGCAATGGAAAGGAACGTGAAATGGATCATGGAATGGAATGTGGAAGGAAACGTGGAATGGAACGTGGACTGGAATGGAATTGAATGTGGAGTGGAATGCGGAATGGAAGGGAATAGATTGTGGAATGAAATTTGGTATGGAATGCGGAATGGAATGGAATGGAATGTGGAATGGAATGTAGAGTGGAATGGAATGGAATGTGGAATGGAGTGAAATGGAATGAGGAATGGAATGTGGAACGGAATGAAATGGAATGTGTAATGGAAAGTTGAATGGAATGTGGAATGGAATGTTTAATGTAATGTGAAATGCAACGTGGAATGGAATGCGGAAAGGAATGGCATGGAATGTGGAGTTGAATGGAATGGAATGGAATGGAAATTGAAATGGAATGTGGAATGGAACGTGGAATGGAATGGAATGGAACGTGTAATGGAATGGAATAGAAGGTGGAATGGAAGGGAATGGAATGTGGAGTGGAATATGGAATGGAATGGAAAGGAATGGAATGGAATGTACAATGAAATGGAATGGAATGTGGAATGGAAAGGAATGCAATGTGGAATGGAACGGAGGGGTATGGAATGTGGAATGAAAAGGAAAGTAATGGAATGGACTGTGGAACAGAATAGAATGGAATGTGGAATGGAATGAAATGGAATGTGGAATGGAATGTAATGGAATGTGGAATGGAAAGAAATGGAATGTGGAATGGAATGGAATGGAATGTGGAATGGAATGGAAGGGAATGTGGAATACAATCTGGAAGGAATGGAAAGCAACACGGAATGGAATGGCATGGAATGTGGAACGGAATTGAATGTGGAATGGAATGGAATGGAATGTGGTAGGGAATGGAATGGAATCTGTAATGGAAAGGAATTGATGTGGAATAGAATGTGGAATAGAATGCAATGGAATGTCGAATGAAATTCAATGGACTGTGGAATGGAAAGGAATGGATTGTGGATTGGAAGGGATTGGTTTGGAATGTGCAATGGAATGCAATTTAATGGAATGGAAAGTGGAATGGAATGGAATGGAACGCGGAATGGAATGGAATGTTGAATGGAATGGAATGGATTGTGGAATGGAATGTGGAGTGGAATGGAATGGGTTGTGGAATGGAATGTGGAATGGAACGAGGAAAGGAATGGAGTGGAATGTAGAATGGAATGTGGAATGGAATGGAATGGTAAGTGGAATGGAAAGTAGTGTAATGTATAATGGAATGTGGAATGGAATGGAATGGTAAGTGGAATGGAATGGAATGGAATGTGAAATGGAATGTGGAATGGAATGTGAAAGGGAATGTTTAATGAAAGGTGGAATGGAAAGGAATGGAACGTGGAATGGAATGGAATGGAACGTGGAGTGGATCGTCTACTGGAACGTGCAAGGGAACATGGAGTGGAACGTGGAACGAAGTGGAAAGGAAGGTGAACTGGAACTCGGAATGCAATGTGGAATAGAACGTGGAATGGAATGTGGAATGGATTGGAATGGAATGTGGAATGGAATGTAATGGAAAATTGAATTGAATTTGGAATGGAATGGAATGGAAATTGGAATGGAAGGGAATGAAACGTAGAATAGAAAGTGGAATGGGAAGTGTAGTGCAATGTGAAATGGAATGTGGAATGCAAAGGAATGGATTGTGGAATGGAATGTAATGGACTTTGGATTGGAATGTGGAGTAGAACGTGGAATTGAAAGGGGCATGGAAAGTGGAATGGAACTTGCAATGGAACGTGGAATGGAATGTGAAACGGAATGTGGTGTGGAATGCAATTGAATGTGGAATGGAATGTGGAATGGAATGGAATGGAATGTGGAATAGAATAGAATTGAGTGTGGAATGGAAAGGAATGGAACGCTTAATGGAATGGAATAGCATGGAAATTGGAATGGAATGGAATTAAACGTGGAATGGAAAGTGGAATGGAACGTGGAATGTAACGGGGAATGTAATGGAAAGGAAAGTGGAATGGAACGTGGAATGGAATGGAATGGAACATGGAATGAGATTTGGAATGGACTGCAGAATCGAACGTGGAATGGAACGTGGAATGGAATGCATTGTAATGTAGAATGAAAACTGGAAAGGAATGGAATGGAATGTGGAATGGAATGTGAAATGGAATGTGAAATGCAATGGATTGGAATGTGCAATGGAATGGAATGGAATGTGGAATGGAAAGTGGAATGGAACGTGGAATGGAACGTTTAATAGAATGTGGAAATGAACACGGAATGATATGTGGAATTTAATGTGGATTGGAAAGGAACGGAAAGTGGAATTGAATGAAATAGAATGTGGAATGGAGTGGAATGGTATTTGGAATAGAATGTGGAATGGAATGGAATGGAATACGGAATGAAATGGAATGCGATGGTATGGAATGTGGAATGGAATGTAATGGAACGTGGAATGGAACGTGTAATTGAATGATGAATGGAATGTGGAATGGAATGGAATGGAATGTGAAATGGAAGAGAATGGAATGTGGAATGGAATGTGGAATGGAATAGAATGGATTGGAACGGAATGGAATGTGGAATTAAATGGAATAGAATGTGGAATGGAATGGAATGGAATGGAATGTGTAATGGAATGGAATGGAATGTGGAATCAAACTTAATGGGATGTGGAATGGAAAGGAATGGAATGGAATAGAATGCGGAATGGAATGGAATGGAATGTGGTATGGAGTGTAATGGAATGGAAAGTAATGTGGTATTGAATGGAATGGGAAGTAGAAAGGAATGGAATGGTATGGGGAATAGAATGGGGACTGAAAAGGAATGGAAGGTGGAATGGAATGTGAAATGGAAGGTACGATGGAACACGGAATCTAATGAAATGGAACATGGAATGCAGTGGAATGGAATGGAATGGAATGGAACTTGGAATGGAAAGTGGAATGGAAGGTGGAATGCAATGTGGAATGCAATGGAATGGATTATGAAATGGAATGTGTAATGGAATGTAATGCAACGTCATGTACAATGGAATATGGAACGGAATGGAATGGAATGTGGACTGGAATGTTATGGAAAGTGGAATGGAAAGAAATCGAATGGAAAGTGGAATGGAATGTGGATTAGAATGTGCAATGGAATGTGGAATGGAATGGAATGCAATGAGGAATGGAAAGTAATGCAATGAGGAATGGAATGCAATGGAATGTGGAATAGAATGGAATGTGGAGTGGAACTTGGAATGGAACGTGGAAAGGAATGTGGAATGGTAAGTGGATTGGAAAGTGGAATGTAATGTGGAATGGAAAGGAATGGAATGTGGAATGTAATGGAATAGAATGTGGAATAGAATGTGGAATGGAATGGAATGGAACATGGAATGGAATGGAGTGGAATGCTATGGAATGTGGAAAGGAAAGTGGAATGGAAAGTGGAATGGAATGTGGAATGCCATGGAATGGAATATGGAATGGAATGAGGAATGGAATGAAATGTAAATTGGAATGTGGAATTGATTGTGGAATGGAAAGTGGAATGGAACGTGGAATGGAACATGGAATGGAAAGGAAAGGAATGTGGATTGGAATGTGGAATGAAATGGAATGGAATGTGGAATGGAATGTGGAAAGAAATGGAAAGTAGAATGGAATGTCGAATGGAATGGAATGAAATTTTTAAAGGTAATACAATGGAATGTGTAATGGAACGTGCAGTGAAATGGAATGCAACGTGGAATGCAATGTGGAATGGAATATAATGGAATGTGGAATGGAAAGTTAATGGAAAGAGGAATGAAATATGTAGTGGAACGTGGAATTGAACGTGGAAAGTTATGGAATGGATCATGGAATGGAACGTGGAATTATAGGTGGAATGGAGCATGGAATGGAGTGGAATGCAACGTGGAATGGAATGGAATGGAAAGTGGAATGGAATGGAATGGATCGTGGAATGGAAAGTGGAATGCAACGTGGAATGGAATGTAGAATGGAACGTGGAATGGAATGGAATGGAACGTTGAGTGGAATGTGGAATGGAATGTGAAATGGAATGGAATGGAATGTGGAATGCACTGTGAAATGGAATAGACTGGTATGTGGCCTGGAATGTAGAATGGAATAGAATAGAATGTGGAAAGGGGTGGAATGGAATCTGGAATGGAATGTAATGGAATGGGGAATGGAATGTGGAATGGAATCTGGAATGGAATGCAATGGAATGGGGAATGGAATGTGGAATGGAATGGATTTGAAAGTGGAATGGAATGTGGAATAGAATGTGGAAAGAAATGTGGAATGGAATGGAATGGAATGGAATGTGAAATGGAATGTTGAATGGAAATTGGAATGCCATGTGGAATGGAACGGAATGGAATGTGGAATGGAATGTTTAAAGGAACGTGGAATGGAATGGAAAGTGGAATGGAAACTGGCATGGAATGGAATGGAATGTGGAATGGAATGTGGAATCAAATTTAATGGAATGTGGAATGGAAAGTTTAAAGGAACGTGGAATGGAATGGAATGTGGAATGGAACGTGGAATGCAATGTAATGGAATGTGGAAGGGAATGTGGAATGCAAATTGGAATGGCATGTGGAATGGAACGGAATGCAATGTGGAATGGAATGCTTAAAGGAAAGTGGAATGGAATGAAATGTAACGTGGAATGGAAAGTGGAATGGAATGGAACGGAATGTGTAATTTAACCCGGAATCGAATCTAATGGAATGTGGAATGGAATAGAATGATATTTGCAGTGGCATGTGGAATGGAATGGAATGGAATGGAATAAAATGTGGAAGGGAATGGAAAGGAATTTGGAATGGAATGTGGAATGGAACGTGGAATGGAATTGAATGGAATGTGGAATGGAACGTGGAATGGAATGGAATGGAACTTGTAATGGAACGTGGAATGGAACGTGAAATGCAATGTGGCATGGAACATGGAAGGGCATGAGCAAAGCAATGTGGAAAGGAAAGTGGAATGTAATGGAATGCAAAGTGGAATGGAATGTGGAATGGAATGGAATGGAACGTGAATGGAATGTGGAATGGAATTGGGAATTGAACATGGAATGGAACGTGGAATGGAATGGAATGGAATGGAATGTGGAATGGAATGTGGAAAGGAATGGAAAGGAACTTGGAATGGAATGCAATGGAATGTGGAATGGAAGATGGAATGGAATTTGGAATGGAATGTGGAATGGGAAGGAATGGAATGTGGAATGGAATGAAATGGAATGTGGAATTTAATGGAATGGAATATGGAAAGGAATGTGGAATGGAATAGAATGAAACGTGGAATAGAATTTGGAACGGACTGGAATGGAATCCAGAATGGAATGGAATGGAATGGATTGGAATGGAACGCGAAATTGAACGTGGAATGGAACACGGAATGGAATTTGGAATGGAATGGAAAAGAATGTGGAATGGAAGGTAATGCAATCTGGAATGGAATGTGGAATGGAATGGAATGGAATGTGGAATGGAATGGAAAATAATGTGGAATGGAAGTTAATGTGGAATGGAATGTGGAATGGAACATGGAATGGAACGTGGAATGGAATGGAATGGAATGTGGAATGGAATGGAATGGAATGTGGAATGGAATGTGGAAAGGAATGGAATGGAACTTGGAATGGAATGCAATGGAATGTGGAATGGAAGATGGAATGGAATTTGGAATGGAATGTGGAATGGGAAGGAATGGAATGTGGAATGGAATGAACTGGAATGTGGAATTTAATGGAATGGAATATGGAAAGGAATGTGGAAAGGAATAGAATGGAACGTGGAATAGAATTTGGAACAGACTGGAATGGAATCCAGAATGGAATGGAATGGAATGGAATGGAATGGAATGGAACGCGAAATTGAACGTGGAATGTAACACGGAATGGAATTTGGAATGGAATGGAAAAGAATGTGGAATGGAAGGTAATGGAATCTGGAATGGAATGTGGAATGGAATGGAATGGAATGTGGAATGTAATGGAAAATAATGTGGAATGGAAGTTAATCTGAAATGGAATGTGGAATGGAACATGGAATGGAACGAGGAATGGAATGGAGTGGAATGTAGAACGGAATGTGGAATGGAATGTGGAATGGAATGTGGAATGGAATGGGGAATGGAATGCAACGGAATGGAATGGAATTGAATGTGGAATTTTATGGAATGGAACGTGGAATGCAAAGTGCAAAGGAATGGAATGGAATGTGAAATGGAACGTGGAAAGGATTGTGGAATGGAAAGTGGAATGGAATGAGGAACGGAATGTGAAATGGAATGGAATGGAGTGAGGAATGGAATGAGGAATGGAATGTGGAATGCAATGAAATGCTTTGGAATGTGGAATGGAATTTGGAATGGAATGCAATGGAATGTGCAAGGGAAAGGAAATGAAAGTGGAATGGAATGGAATGGAATGTGGAATGGAAAGTGGAATGGAATGGAAAGAAACGTGCAATGGAAAGTCGAATGGAACGTGAAATGGAAAGTGGAATGGAATGTGGAGTAGAATGTAATGGAATGTGGAATGGAAAGGAATGGAAAGTGGAATCGAATGTGGAATAGAATGGAATAGAGTCTGGAATGCAATGGAATGGAATGTGGAATTGAATGGAATGGAATGTGAAATGAAATGTGAAATGGAATGTGAAATGGAATGTGGAATGGAAGGTGGAAAGGAATGGAATGGAACTTGGAATGGAATGGAATGGAACGTGGAATGGATCGTGGAAAGGAACGTGGAATGGAACGTGCAGTGGAATGGAATGGAATGTTTAATGGAACGTGAAATGGAATGTGCAAAGGAATGTGTAATGTAGTGGAATTGAATGCGGAATGGAATGGAATGGAATGTGGAATGGAATGTAACGTGCAATGGAAAGGAATGGAATGTGGATTGGAATGGAATAGAATATGGAATGTAATGTAAAGGAATGGAAAGGAATATTAAATGGCAGGTGACATGGACTTCGGAAAGGAATCTGAAACGGAATGTGAAATGCAATGTAGAATGGAATGAAATGCAATGTGGAATGGAAAGTAATGGAACGTGGAATGGAATGGAATGCAACGTGGAATGGAATGCAGAATGGAACATGGAATGGAATGTGGAATGCAATGTGTAATGGAACGTAGAATGGAACGTGAAATGAAATGCGGAATGCAATGTGAAATGGAACGTGGAATGGAATGGAATGGAATGTGGGGTGGAATGTGGAATGGAATGGAATTAAATGTGGAATTGAATGTGGAATGGAATGGAAGGGAATCAAATGTCATATGGAATGTGGAAAGGAATGTGAAATAGAATGTTGAAGGGAATGTGGAATGGAACGTGAAATGGAATGTGGAAAGGAATGTGAAATGGAATGTGGAATGGAATACCGATTGGAATGAAATGGAAAGTGGAAAGGTATGGATCGGAATGGAATTTAACGTGGAATGCAACGTGGAATGGAATGAGAAGTGGAATGGAATGGAATGTGAAATGGAATATGGAAAGGAATGTGAAATGCAATGTGGAATGGGATGTGGAATGGAATGGATTGGAAAGTGGAATGGAATATAATGGAATAGAATTTAATGTGGAATGGAACATGGAATGGAATGTGGAATGCAATCGAAAGGAAAGTGTAATGGAATTTGTAATGTAATGAAATGGAATGTGGAATGGAATGTGGAAAAGAATGTGGAATTGGAAGTGGAATGGAGCGTGGAATGGAATGGAATGCAATGGAAAGGGGAATGGTATATGTAATGGAATTTAATAGAATGTGGAATGGAATGAATAATGGAAAGGAATGGAATGTGGAATGGATTTGAATGGAATGTGAAATGGAATGTGGAATGCAAGGTGGAAAGGAATATGGAATGGAACATAATGGAACGTGGAATGGAATATGGAATGGAATGGTATGGAATTGAAAGTGGAATGGAACATTGAATGGAATGTTGAATAGAATGTGGAAAGTAATGGAATGGAATGAGGAATGGAAGGCAAAGGAATGTGGAATGGAATGTGGAATGGAATGGAATGGAATGTGGAATGGAATGTGGAATAGAATGTGGAATGGATTGGAATGGAATCTAGAATGGAATGGAATCGAATGTGGAATGGAGTGGAATGCAATGGAATGCAGAATGTTATGCAATGGAATGTGGAATGGAATGGAATGGAATGGAAAGGAATGGAATGTGGAATTTAACGGAATGGAAAGTGGAATTGAAATGGAATGTGGAATGGAATGGAAGGCGCATTGGAATGTGAAATTGAATCTGGAATGGAAAGTGCAATGGAATGAAATGGAACGTGAAAACGAATGGAACGGAACGTGCAATGGAATGGAATGGAACTTGGAATGGAATGGAATTGAATGTTGAATGGAAAGGAATGGAATGTGGAATGGAATGGAATGGAATATGGAAAGTAACATGGAATGGAAAGGAATGGAACGTGGAATGGAACGCGGAATGGAACTTCTAATGGAACGTAGAATGGAACGTGAAATGGAAAATAGAATGGAGCGTGGAATGGAATGGAATGGAATGTGTTATGGAATGTGGAATAGACTGGAATGGAATGTGGAATGGAATGTGGTATGGGATGTCGAATGGAGTGTGAAAGGGAATGTGGAACGCAATGTGGAATGGAATGTGGATTGGAATGTGGAATGAAATGGAATGCAATCTGGAAAGGAAGGTGGAATGGATTGGAAAGGAATGTGGAATGGAATGTGGAATGGAATGAAATGGAATGTGGAATGATAGCTGGAATGGAATGGAAAGGAATGTGGAATGTTATGTGGAATGAAATGGAATGGAATGTGGAATGGAATGGAATGGAATGTGGAACGGAACGTGGAATGAGATGTGGAATAGAAGGTGGAATGGAGTGGAATGGAATGTGGAATGGAACGTGGAATTCGACGGAATAGAACGTGGAATGGAATGTGGAACGGAACGTGGAATGGAATGTGGAATGTTACGTGGAATGCAATGTGCAATGGAACGTGGAATGGATAGTGGAATGGAATGTAGGGTGGAATGTTGAATGGAAAGTGGAATGGAATGGAATAGAACGTGGAATGTAACTTGATTGGAATGGAACGTGGAATGGAACATGGAATGGAATGTGGAATGGAATGGATTGGAAAGTGGAGGGGAATATGGAATGGAACTTGGAATGGAATTGAATGGAATGTGGAATGGAACGTGAAATGGAATGGAATGGAACATGGAATGTAACTTGGAATGGAACGAGGAATGGAATGTGGAATTGAACGTGGCGTGGAATGTGGAATGGAATGTGGAATGGAACGGAATGGAATGTGGAATGAAATGTGAAATTGAGTGTGGAATGGAATGTGGAATGGAATGGAATGGAATGTGGAATCGAACGTGGAATGAAATGGAATGGAATGTGGAATGGAATGGAATGGAAAGTGGAATGGAATGTGGAATGGTCTGGAATGGAATTTGGAATGGAAGGTGTAATGGAATGGAATGAAATGTGGAATGAAATGTGGGTTGGAATGAAATGGAATGTGGAATGGAATGGACTGGAATGTGGAATGGAATGTGGAACAGAATTTAATGGAAACTGGAATGGAACGTGGAATGGAATGGAATGGAATTAAATGGAATGTGGAATGGAATGGAATGGAATGTGGAATGGAATGTGGAATGGGAAGTGGAAGGTAATGGAATGACATGTGGAATGGAATGTTGATTGGAATGGAATGGATTGTGGAAGAGAACGGAATGGACTTCGGAATGGAATGTGGAATGGAATGTTTAATGGAATAGGGAATATAATGGAATTTAAATTGGAATAGTATGTGCAATGGCATGTGAATTGAAATGCAATGGAATGTGGAATGGAATGTGGAATGAAATTCATTGGAAAGACAATGGAATGTGGAATGAAATGTGGAATGGAATGTGGAATGGAATTTGGAATGGAATGTGGCATTGAATGTGGAATGGAATGGAATGTGTAATGGAATGTGGAAAGGAATGTGGAATGGAATGTGGAATAGAACGGAATGGAAAGTGGAATGGAACATGGAATGGAATGCGGAATGGAATGTGTAATGGAACTTAGAAAGGAATGGAATGGAAAGTGGAATATAACATGGAATGGAATGGAATGGAACGTGGAGTGGAATGTGGAATGGATCGTGGAATGTGAAGTGGAGTGGACTGTGGAATGGAATGGAAAGTGAAGTGGAATGTGGAATGGAAGGGAATGTGGTTTGGAATGAGGAATGAAATGTGGAATAGAAAGTGGAAACCAAAGAGGAATGGAATGTGTAATGGAAAGGAATACAGTTTGGAAAGGAATGGAATTGTACGTGGAATGGAATGGAATGGAATGTGGAAATTAATTAAATGGTATGTGGAATGGAATGGAATGGAATCTGGCATGGAATGTGGAATCGAATGGTGTGGAAAGTGGAGTCGAACGTGTAATGGTAAGGAATAGAATGCGGAAAGGAATGTAATGCAATGGTAAGGAATATGGAAAAGAAAGGAACGGAATGTGGAATGGAATGTGGAATGGAACATGGAATGGAAGGTGGAATGGAATGGACTGGAAAGTGGAATGGAACGTGGAATTGAAAGTGGAATGGAACGTGGAATGGAAAGTGGAATGGAAGGTGGAGTGGAAATGAATGGAATGTTCAATGGAATGGAATGGAATGTGGAATGGAATGGAATGGATTGTGGAATTGAACGTGAAATGGAATGCAATGGAATGAGGAATACAATGAGGAATGCAATGCAATGGAATGTGGAATGGAATGGAATGGAATGGAATGTGGAATGGAATGGAATGTCGAATGGAGTGCAATGGAAAGTGGAATCGAATTGAATGGAATGTGGAATTGCTTCTGAAATGGAATGGAAAGGAATCTGGAATGGAATGGAATGAAATGCGGAATGGAATGGAATGGAATTGTATTGAATGTGGTATGGAATGGAATGCAATGTGGAATGGTATGGAATGTGGAATGGAATGTAATGCAATGTGGAATGGAATGTAATGGAACATGGAATGGAACGTGGAATGGAATGTGGAATGGAAAGGAATGGAATGAGAAATGGAATGCGGAATTGACAAGAATGAAAAGAAATGGAATGGAATGTAGAATGGAATTGAATGGAATGTGGAATAGAATGTGGAATTTAATGGAATGGAATCTGGAATAGAATATAGAATGGAATGGAATGGAATGGAATGTGGAATGGAATGGAATAGAATGTGGAATGAGATGCGTAATGGAATGTGGAATGAAATGTGGAAAGCTATGGAAAGGAATGTGCAATGGAATGTGGAATTCAATGGATTCGAATGTGGAATGCACTGTGGAATGGAATGTGAAATGCAATGGAACGGAATGGAATGCAATGCAGAATGGAACGTGGAAAGGAATGGAATCGAATGCAATGTGGAATGCAACGTGAAATGTATCGTGGAATTGAATGTGGAATTGATCAGGGAATGGAAAGTGAAATGGAATGTGTAATGGTATGTGGAATGGAATATGGAATGGAACGTGAAATTGAATGGAATGGAAGGTTGAAAGGAACGTGGAATGGAATGGAATGAGGAATGGAATGTGCAATGGAATGTGGAATGTAATGGAATGGAATGTGGAAAGGAATCTGGAAAGGAAAGTGGAATGGAAACTGGAATGGAATGGAATGGAAGGTGGAATGGAATGTGGAATTGAAAATGGAATGAAACAAGGAATGTAACGTGGAATGGAATGGGCAATGGAAAGTGGAATGGAACGTGGAATGGAACGGAATGGAAAGTGTAATGGAACTTGGAAAGTACGGAATGGAACAAGGATTGGAATGTGCATTGGAATGTGGAATGGAACTTTGGAAGCATGGAATGGAACAAGGAGCGGCATGTGGAATGCAATGTGGAATGGATCGTGGAATGGAACGGGGAATAAAATGGAATGGAATGTGGAAAGGAATGGAATAGAACTTGGAATTCAATGTATAATGGAATGTGGAATGGAAGGTGGAATTGAACGTGGAATAAAATGGAATGGAATCTGGAATGGAATGGAATGGAATCTGCAATGGTAATTAATTCAACGTGGAATGGGACGTGGAATGCAACATGGAACACACCGTGGAATGGACCGTGGAAATGAATGTGGAATGCAATGGATTGGCATGTGGAATGGAATGGAATGGAATGTGGAATGGAAAGGGAGGCAATGTGGAATGAAACGTGGAATGGAACGTGGAATGGAATAGAATGGAAGGAGGAATGTGATGTGGAATGGAATGTGAAGTGGAACGTGGAATTGAAAGTTGAATGGAATGGAATGCAATTTGGAATGGTATAGAATGGAACGTGGAATGGAAAGGAATGGAACTTGGAATTGGACATGGAATGAAACATCGAATGTGACAAGGAATGGAAAGTGGAATGGAATGTGGAATAGAATGGAATGGAATGGATTGTGGAATGGAATGGAATGGAATGTGGAATGCAACGGAATGGACTGGAATGTGGAATTGAATGGAATGGAATGGAATGCGGAATGCAATTGAATGGAATGTAGAATGGAATGGAATGGAAGGGAATTGAAGGTGGAATGGAATCGAATGCATTGGAATGAAATGTGGATTTGAGTGGAATGGAATGTGGAATGGAATGGACTGAAATGTGGAATGCAAAGGAATGGAATGTAGAATGGAATGTGGAATGGATTGTTTAATGGAATGGAGTGGAATGTGGAATGGAATGGAATGG
Organism: Pongo pygmaeus; assembly: GCF_028885625.2. Classification (NCBI taxonomy): domain Eukaryota; kingdom Metazoa; phylum Chordata; class Mammalia; order Primates; family Hominidae; genus Pongo; species Pongo pygmaeus. The sequence continues at coordinate 7,760,491 of NC_072386.2, read as the reverse complement.
AATGTGGAATGCAATGGAATAGACTAGAATGTTGAATTCAATGGAATGGAGTGCAGAATGCAATGGAATGGAAGGTGGAATGGAATGGAATGGAATGAAATGGAATGGAATGGAATGCAATGGAATGTGGAATGGAATGCAATGCAATGGAATGGAATGAGGATTTCAATGGAATGGAATGTGGAATGGAATGGATTGGAATATGGAATGCAACGGAATGGAACGTGGAATGGTATGTGGAATGGAATGTGGAATGGATTGTTTAATGAAATGGAATGGAATGTGGAATAGAATTGAATGGAATGTAATGTGGAATGGAATGTGCAAAGGAATGCGGAATGAAATGGAATGGAAAGTGGAATGGAAAGGAATGGAATTGAAAGGAAATTGAAAAAGAATGTGGAACGGAATGTGAAATGGAATGTGAAATGGAATGTGTAAGAGAATGAAATTGAACGTGGAATGGAATTGAATGGAACGTGGAATTGAATGGAATGAATTGTGAAATGGAATGTTTATTGGAAAGGAATGGAATGTGGAATGGAATGGAATGGACTGTGGAATGGAATATGGAATGGAATGTGGAATGGAATGGAATGGAATGGACTGAAATGTGGAATAGCATGTGAATTGGAATTCAGTGGAATGTGGAACGGAAAGTGGAAAGAAATGCAGTGGTATGAAAATGGAATGTGGAAAGGAGTGTGGAAAGGAATTTGGAATGGACTGCGGAATGGAATGTGGTATGGAATGGAATGGAATGGAATGTGGAATGGATTGTGAATTGGAATGCAATGGAATGTGGAATGGAATGTGGAATGAAATGCAATGGAATGAGAATTGAATGTGGAATGTAGTGTGGAATGGAATGTCGAACAGAATGTGAAGTGGAAAGTCGAATGTAATGGAATGGAATGTGGAATGGAACATGGAATGAAATCGAATGGATTGTGGAAAGTAAAGTGGAATGGAAAGGGGAATGAAATGTGAAATGGAATGGAAGGGAATCTGGAAAGGAATGGAATGGAAAGTGGAATGGGACGTGGAATGGAATGGGATTGAATGTGGAATGGAATGTGGAATTGAATGTAATGTGGAATGGAATGTGGAATTCAATGTGGAATGGAACGTGGAAAGGAAAGTGGAATGGAATGTGGAATGCAATGTGGAATGGAATGGAATGAAATGTGGAATGAAACGTGGATTGGAATGGAATGGAATGTGGAATGGAATTGAATGGAATGTGGAAAGGAATTTAATGGAAATTGGAATGGAACGTGCATTTGAATGGAATGGAATTAAATGGAATGTGTAAAGGAATGGAATGGAATGTGGAATGCAATATGGAATGGAATGGAATGGAATGGAATGTGGAATGGAATGGAATGGAATGTGGAATGCAATATGGAATGGAATGGAATGATACGTGGAATGGAATGTGTAATAGAATATGGAATGGAATGAGGAAAGTAATGGAATGAAAAGTGGAATAAAACGTGGATTGCAATGGAATGGAAATTGGAGTGGTATGGAATGGACTTCGGAATGGAATGTGTAATGCAATGTGGAATGGAATGTGGAATGGAATGGAATGGTATGGAATGGAATGTGAAATGGCATGTGAATTGGAATGCAATGGATTGTGGAATGGAATGTGGAACAACGTGCAATGGAATGTGGAAAGAAATTCAATGGAATGAGAAAGGAATGTGGAATGGAAAGTGGAATGGAATGTGGAATGCACTGCAGAATGGAACGTGGAATGTAAAGTGGAATGGAAGGTGGAATTGACTGTGGAATGGACTGCGGAATGGAATGTGGAATGGAACGGAAAGGATTGGAATGTGGAATGGAACGTGGAAAGAAATGACTGGAATGTGGAGTGGAATGGAACGCAACATGAAATGCAGTGCGGAATGGAATGTGGAATGGAATCTGGAATGGATTGGAAAGGAATGTGAAATGGAATGGAATGTGGAATAGAATGTAATGGAATGGATTGTGGAATGGAATGTGGAATGTAAAGTGGAATTGAATGGAATGGAATGTGGAATCTAATGAAATGGAATGTGGAATGGAATGGAATGGAAAGTGGAATGGAAGGGAATGTTGGATGGAATGGAATGGAATGTGGATTTGAATGCAATGGAATGAGAAATGGAATATGGAAAGTAATTGAATGAAATGAGGAATGGAATGCAATGGAATGGTATGGAATGTGGAAAGGAATGGAATGCAATACGTAATGGCATGTGGTATAAAATGGATTGGAATGGAATGGAATGTTGAATGGAAGGGAACGCAATGTGGAATGGAATGTGCAATTGAATGGAATGTAATGTGCATTGGAATGTGCAAGTGAATGGAAAGGAATGGAATGGAATGTGGAATGCAGTGGAATGGAATGTGGAATGGAATGTGAAACTGAATGGAAAGGGATGTGGAATGCAATGTGGAATGCAAAGCAACGGAATGCTGAACGGAAAGTAATGGAGTGTGGAAAAGAATGGAATGCTATGGAATGTGGAATGGAATGGAATGGAGTGAAACGGAATGTGGAATGAAATGGAATGGAATTTGGAATGTAAAGGGATGGAATGTGGAATAGTATGAAATTAAATATGGAATAGAATGGAGTGGAATGGAATGTGGAATGAAATAAAATGGAATGGACTGGAATGTGGAACGTAATGGAATGAAATGTAAAATGCAACGGAAAGGAATGGAACGTGGAATCTAATGTGGAATAGAACGGGATGGAATGTGGATTGGAATGTGAAATGCAATGGAATGCAAAGTGGAATGGAATGTGTAACGGAATGTGGAATTGAATGGAGTGGATTGTGGAATGGAATGTGGAAAGCAGTGTGGAATGGAACGGAATGTACTCTGGAATGGAATGTGGAATGGAAAGTGGAACAGAACGTGGAACGGAAAGAATGGAATGGAATGGAATGTACAATGGAAGGGAATGGAATGTGGAATGGAATGTGGAACGGAATGGAACGCAATGGAATGTGGAATGCAATGGAATGGAATGTGAAATGGAAAGAATGGAATGCGGAAAGGAATGGAATGGTATGGAATGTGGAATGAATTGGAATGGAATGCAAAGGAATGTGGAATGGAATGGAATATGAAATGCAATGTGGAATGGAATGTGAAATGGAATTATAAGGAACATAGAATGGAGTGGAATGGAACATGGAATGCAATGGAAAGGAACGTGAAATGGATCATGGAATGGAATGTGGAAGGAAACGTGGAATGGAAAGTGGACTGGAATGGAATTGAATGTGGAGTGGAATGCGGAATGGAAGGGAATAGATTGTGGAATGAAATTTGGTATGGAATGCGGAATGGAATGGAATGGAATGTGGAATGGAATGTAGAGTGGAATGGAATGGAATGTGGAATGGAGTGAAATGGAATGAGGAATGGAATGTGGAACGGAATGAAATGGAATGTGTAATGGAAAGTTGAATGGAATGTGGAATGGAATGTTTAATGTAATGTGAAATGCAACGTGGAATGGAATGCGGAAAGGAATGGCATGGAATGTGGAGTTGAATGGAATGGAATGGAATGGAAATTGAAATGGAATGTGGAATGGAACGTGGAATGGAATGGAATGGAACGTGTAATGGAATGGAATAGAAGGTGGAATGGAAGGGAATGGAATGTGGAGTGGAATATGGAATGGAATGGAAAGGAATGGAATGGAATGTACAATGAAATGGAATGGAATGTGGAATGGAAAGGAATGCAATGTGGAATGGAACGGAGGGGTATGGAATGTGGAATGAAAAGGAAAGTAATGGAATGGACTGTGGAACAGAATAGAATGGAATGTGGAATGGAATGAAATGGAATGTGGAATGGAATGTAATGGAATGTGGAATGGAAAGAAATGGAATGTGGAATGGAATGGAATGGAATGTGGAATGGAATGGAAGGGAATGTGGAATACAATCTGGAAGGAATGGAAAGCAACACGGAATGGAATGGCATGGAATGTGGAACGGAATTGAATGTGGAATGGAATGGAATGGAATGTGGTAGGGAATGGAATGGAATCTGTAATGGAAAGGAATTGATGTGGAATAGAATGTGGAATAGAATGCAATGGAATGTCGAATGAAATTCAATGGACTGTGGAATGGAAAGGAATGGATTGTGGATTGGAAGGGATTGGTTTGGAATGTGCAATGGAATGCAATTTAATGGAATGGAAAGTGGAATGGAATGGAATGGAACGCGGAATGGAATGGAATGTTGAATGGAATGGAATGGATTGTGGAATGGAATGTGGAGTGGAATGGAATGGGTTGTGGAATGGAATGTGGAATGGAACGAGGAAAGGAATGGAGTGGAATGTAGAATGGAATGTGGAATGGAATGGAATGGTAAGTGGAATGGAAAGTAGTGTAATGTATAATGGAATGTGGAATGGAATGGAATGGTAAGTGGAATGGAATGGAATGGAATGTGAAATGGAATGTGGAATGGAATGTGAAAGGGAATGTTTAATGAAAGGTGGAATGGAAAGGAATGGAACGTGGAATGGAATGGAATGGAACGTGGAGTGGATCGTCTACTGGAACGTGCAAGGGAACATGGAGTGGAACGTGGAACGAAGTGGAAAGGAAGGTGAACTGGAACTCGGAATGCAATGTGGAATAGAACGTGGAATGGAATGTGGAATGGATTGGAATGGAATGTGGAATGGAATGTAATGGAAAATTGAATTGAATTTGGAATGGAATGGAATGGAAATTGGAATGGAAGGGAATGAAACGTAGAATAGAAAGTGGAATGGGAAGTGTAGTGCAATGTGAAATGGAATGTGGAATGCAAAGGAATGGATTGTGGAATGGAATGTAATGGACTTTGGATTGGAATGTGGAGTAGAACGTGGAATTGAAAGGGGCATGGAAAGTGGAATGGAACTTGCAATGGAACGTGGAATGGAATGTGAAACGGAATGTGGTGTGGAATGCAATTGAATGTGGAATGGAATGTGGAATGGAATGGAATGGAATGTGGAATAGAATAGAATTGAGTGTGGAATGGAAAGGAATGGAACGCTTAATGGAATGGAATAGCATGGAAATTGGAATGGAATGGAATTAAACGTGGAATGGAAAGTGGAATGGAACGTGGAATGTAACGGGGAATGTAATGGAAAGGAAAGTGGAATGGAACGTGGAATGGAATGGAATGGAACATGGAATGAGATTTGGAATGGACTGCGGAATCGAACGTGGAATGGAACGTGGAATGGAATGCATTGTAATGTAGAATGAAAACTGGAAAGGAATGGAATGGAATGTGGAATGGAATGTGAAATGGAATGTGAAATGCAATGGATTGGAATGTGCAATGGAATGGAATGGAATGTGGAATGGAAAGTGGAATGGAACGTGGAATGGAACGTTTAATAGAATGTGGAAATGAACACGGAATGATATGTGGAATTTAATGTGGATTGGAAAGGAACGGAAAGTGGAATTGAATGAAATAGAATGTGGAATGGAGTGGAATGGTATTTGGAATAGAATGTGGAATGGAATGGAATGGAATACGGAATGAAATGGAATGCGATGGTATGGAATGTGGAATGGAATGTAATGGAACGTGGAATGGAACGTGTAATTGAATGATGAATGGAATGTGGAATGGAATGGAATGGAATGTGAAATGGAAGAGAATGGAATGTGGAATGGAATGTGGAATGGAATAGAATGGATTGGAACGGAATGGAATGTGGAATTAAATGGAATAGAATGTGGAATTGAATGGAATGGAATGGAATGTGTAATGGAATGGAATGGAATGTGGAATCAAACTTAATGGGATGTGGAATGGAAAGGAATGGAATGGAATAGAATGCGGAATGGAATGGAATGGAATGTGGTATGGAGTGTAATGGAATGGAAAGTAATGTGGTATTGAATGGAATGGGAAGTAGAAAGGAATGGAATGGTATGGGGAATAGAATGGGGACTGAAAAGGAATGGAAGGTGGAATGGAATGTGAAATGGAAGGTACGATGGAACACGGAATCTAATGAAATGGAACATGGAATGCAGTGGAATGGAATGGAATGGAATGGAACTTGGAATGGAAAGTGGAATGGAAGGTGGAATGCAATGTGGAATGCAATGGAATGGATTATGAAATGGAATGTGTAATGGAATGTAATGCAACGTCATGTACAATGGAATATGGAACGGAATGGAATGGAATGTGGACTGGAATGTTATGGAAAGTGGAATGGAAAGAAATCGAATGGAAAGTGGAATGGAATGTGGATTAGAATGTGCAATGGAATGTGGAATGGAATGGAATGCAATGAGGAATGGAAAGTAATGCAATGAGGAATGGAATGTAATGGAATGTGGAATAGAATGGAATGGAATGGAATATGGAATAGAATGTCAAATGGAATGCGGAATGGAATGAAATGGAAGGTGGAATGGAATGGAATGCAATGTGGAATGAAATATGGAATTGAATGGAATGGAATGTGGAATGGAATATGGAATGGAATGTGGAATGGAGCGTGGAATGGAATGTGGAACGGATCACGAAATGGAATTGAATGCAACGTGGAATGGAACGTGGAATGGATCCCCAAATAGAACGTGGAATGGTATTTGGAATGCAATCTGGAATGTAATATGGAACGGATCGTGAAATTGAATGGAATGGAATGTTGAATTCAACGTGGAATGGAATGGAGTGGAACGTGGAAAGGATTGCAGAATGGAATGTGGAATGGAACGCGGAATGGAACTAGGAATGTAATGGAATCGAAAGTGGAATGGAGCGTAGAATGGAATGGAATGGAATGTGCAAAGCAATATGGAAAGGAATGGATTGGAATGTGGAATACAACGTGGAATGGAATGGAATGGAATGTGGAATGGAATGTGGAAAGGAATGGAATGGAATGTGCAATGGATAGTTGAAGGGAATGTGGAATGGAACGTCGAAATGAATGGAATGGAATGCGGAATGGAATGTGGAATGGAAAGTGGAGTGGAAGAGAATGTAACATGGAATGGAATGTGGAATGCAATGTGGAAAGGAAATTGGAGTGGAGTGGAATAGCATGTGGAATTCAACTTGGAATTGAAAGGAATTGAACGTAGAATGGAAAGAGGAATGCAACGTGGAATGTAAAGAGGAAAGGAATGTGGAAAGGAACGCGGAATGCAATGTGGAATGGAATGTGGAATAGAAAGGAATGGAATGGGATGTGGTATGGAATGGAACAGAATGTGGAATGGAATTGAATGCAAAGTGGAATGGAATGTGGAAAGGAACGGAATGGATGGTGGAATGGAATGGAAAGGAATGGTATGGAATGTGCAATGGAATGGTATGGAACGTGGAATGGAATGTGGAATGGAAATTGCAATAAATTGGAATATAATGTGGAATGGAATGGGGAATGGAATGGAATGGAAAGTAGAATGGAATGTGGAATGGAACGTGGAATGGAAGGGGCAATGGAAGGTGGAATGGAACGTGGAATGGATTGGAATCTAAAGTGGAATGGAACTTGGAATGGAACGTGGAATGTAACGTGGAATGGAATGTGGAATGGAATGTGCAATGGAAAGTGGAATGGAATGGGCAATGGAATGTGGAATGGAATGTGGAATGGAAAGTGTAATGGAACGTGGAATGGAATGGAACGTGGAATGGAATCTGGAATGGACTGTGGAATGGAACATGGAATGGAACGTGGAATGGAATGGATTGGAATTTGGAATGGAATGTGGAATTGAATGGAATGGAATGTGGAATGCAATGTGGTCTGGAATGGAATGCAATGTGGAATGGAAAGTGGAATGGAATGCAATTGAATGTGGAATGGAATCAGGAATGCAATGTGGAATAGAATGTAATGGAATATTTAATGGAATGTGGAATGGAATGTGGAATGGAATATAAAATGGAACGGAAAGGAATTTGGAACGGAATGTGGAATGGAATGGAATGCAATGTGGAATGGAACGTGGAATGGAATGGAACAGAAAGTGGAATGGAACTTGTAATGGAATGCAATGAACAGCGTAATGAAATGTGGAATAGAAAGTGGAATTGAACATGCAATGGAATACGGAACGGAATGGAATGGAACGTGGAGTGGAATGTGGAATGGAACACGGTACGTTATGTGGAATATAATGTGGATTGGAAAGGAATGGAATGTGGAAATGAATGGAATGGAATGTGGAGTGGAATGAAATGGTGGGTGGATTAGAAAGTGGAATGTAATGGAATGGAATCCAGAATGAAATGGAATTGAATGGTATGGAATGTGGAATGGAATGGAATGGGGAGTGGTATGGAATGTAATGTGAAATGTAATGTGGAATGGAATGTGGAATGGAATGTGGAATGAAATGTGGAATGGAATGGAATGGAATGTGGAATAGAATGGAATGGAATGTGGAATGGAATGTGGAACGGAATGTGAAATGCAATGGAATGGAATGTGGAATGTAATATGGAATGGAATGTGGAATGGAATTGAATCGTATGTGGAATGGAATGTGGAATGGAAGTTGGAATGGAATGGAAAGGAATGTGGAATGGAATGTAGAAAGGAATGTGAAATGGAACGGAATGGAATGTGAAATGGAATGGAATGGAATATGGAATGGAATGTGGAATGGAATTTGAAATGGAGTGTGGAAAGGAAAGTGGAATGTAACGGAATGGAATGTGGAATGGAATGTGTAATGGATTGTGGAATGGAATGGAATGGAATTTAGATTGGAATGGAAAGGAATGTGGAATGGAATGGAATGCAATGTGGAATGACATGTGGAATGGAATGGATTGCAGTGTGCAATGGAATGTGGAAGGGATGATAACGGAATGTGAAATGTAATTTAGAATGGAATGTGGAAAGAAATGTCGAAAGTAATGGAATTTAACCGGGAATATAATGGAATGGAACGTGGAACGGAACATGGAATGGAACGTGGAAAGGAATGTGGAATGGAATGGAATGGAATGTAGAATGGAATGTGGAATGGAATGGTATGGAATGTGGAATGGAATGTGAAGTGGAATGTGGAATGGAACGTGGATGGAATGGGAAATGGAATATGTAATGGAACGGAATGCAATGCAGAATGGAATGTGGAATGGAATGGAAAGGAAGGTGGAATGGAATGGAATGGAATTTGGAATGAAATGGAAAGGAATGAGAAATGGAATGTAAAATGGAATATGATATGGAATGTGGAATGGAATGGAATGGAATGTGGAATGGAATGTGGAATGGAATGTGGAATGGAATGTGGAATGGAATGGAATGTGGACTGGAATGTGGAATGGAATGTGGAATGGAACTCAATCGTATGTGGAATGGAATGTGGAATGAAATGTGGAATGGATTGAAATGGAATGTGGAATGGAATGTAGAAAGGAATGTGAAATAGAATGGAATGGAATGTGAAATGGAATGGAATGGAAAAAGGAATGGAATGTGGATTGGAATAGAATGCGAAATGGAATGTGGAAAGGAACGTAGAACGGCATGAAATGGAACGTGGAATGCAATGGAATGCAACATGGAATGGAATGGAATGTGACGTGGAACGGAACGTGGAATGTAATGTGGAATAGAATGTGAAATGGAATGTGGAATGGAATGTGAAATGGAAAGTGGAATGTAATGTGGAATTGAATGAAATGGAAAGTGAAATGGAAAGTAGAATGGAAACTGGAATGGAATGGTATGAAATGTGTAATGGAATGTGGAATGGAATGTAATGGAATGTGGAATTGAATGGAATTTGTTTGTATGGAATGTGGAATGGAATGTGTAATGGAATGGAATGGAATGGAATGGAATGTGGAATGGAATGTGGAATGGAAAGTGGAATGGAACTGAATCGTATGTGGAATGGAAAGTGGAGTGGAATGTGGAATGGATTGGAATGGAATGTGGAATGGAATGTGGAATGGAATGGAATGGAATGTGGAATGGAATGGAATGTAATGGAATTGAATGTGGAATGGAACTGAATCGTACGTGGAATGGAAAGTGGAATGGAATGTGGAATGGATTGGAATGGAATGTGGAATGGAATGTAGAAAGGAATGTGAAATGCAATGGAATAGAAGGTGATATGGAATGGAATGGAAAATGGAATGGAATGTGGAATTGAATGTGTAATGGAGTTTGGAATGCAATGTGGAGTGTAAAGGAATGGAATGTGGAAAGGAATGTGGAATGGAATGTTGAATGGAATGTGGAATGGAATGGAATGGAATTTGGATTGGACTGGAATGGAATGGAATGGAATGTGGATTGGACTGGAATGGAATGTGGATTGGATTAGAATGTGAAATGGAATGTGGAAAGTACCGTCGAACACCATGAAATGGAACGTGGAATGCAATGGAATACAACTTGAAATGGAATGGAATGTAACGTGGAATGGAACGTGGAATGTAACATGGAATAGAATGTGGAATGGAATGTGGAATGGAATGGAATGGAATGGAATGTGAAATGGAATGTGGAATGGAATGTGAAATGGAAAGTGGAATGTAAGGTGGCATGGAATGAAATGGAAAGTGGAATGGAAATTAGAATGGAATGTGGAATGGAATGGGAAGTGGAAAGTGGAATGTAATGTGGAATGGAATGAAATGGAAAGTGGAATGGAAAGTAGAATGGAATGTGGAATGCAATGGTATGAAATATGGAATGGAATGCGGAATGGAATGGAATGGAATGTGGAATGAATTGTGGAATGGAATGGATTGGAAAGTGGAATGGAAAGTGGAAGGGAAAGTAACGGTATGTGAAATGTAATTTGGAATGGAATGTGAAATGGAATGTAGAAAGAAATGTCAAAAGGAATGGAATTTAACGTGGAATGTAATGGAATGGAATTTGGAATGGAAGGTAGAATGGAAAGTGGAAAGGTACGTGGAATGCAATGGAACGGAATGTAGAATGGAATGTGGAATTAAATGAAATGGAATGTAGAATGGAATGTGAAATGGAATGTGGAATGGAACGTGGAATGGAATGGAAATGGAATATGGAATGGAATGGAATGCAATGCGGAATGAAATGTGGAAAGGAATGTAATGGAAAGTGGAATGAAATGGAAAGGATTGAGGAATGGAATGGGAAATGGAATATGATATAGAATGTGGAATGGAATGGAAAGGAATTTGGAATGGAATGTGGAATGGAATAGAGTGGAGTGGCATGGAATGTGGAATGAAATGTGGAATGGAATGTGGAAAGGAATGGAATAGAATGTGTAATGCACGGTGGAATGAAATGTGGAATGGACAGTGGAATGGAATGGGGTGGAATGTGGAATGTAACGTGGAATGGAACGTGGAATGGAATGGAATGGAACGTGGAATGAAACGTGGAATGGAATGTGGAATGGAACGTGGAATGGAATGTGGAATGGAATGTGGAATGGAATGGATGGGAACATAGAATGAAACTTGGAATGGAATGCAATGGATGGCAGAATGGAACGGAATGTAACGCGGAGTGCAATAAGGAATGGAACGTGGAGTGCAATGAGGAATGGAATGTGGAATGGAAAGGAATGGAATGTGAAATGGAATGTAATGGAATGTGCAATGAAATGTGGAATGGAACTGGGAATGGAACGTGCAATGGAACGTGGAATGGAGTGTGGAATGGGATTTGGTATGGAATGGAATTGAATGTGGAATGGAATGTAGAATGGAATGGAATGAAATGTGGAATGGAATGGAATGGAATGTGGAACAGAATGAAATGGAATGTGGAATGGAATGTGGAACGGAAAGTGGAAAGCAATGGAATGGAATGTGGAATGGAATATAGAATGGAATGTGGAATGGAATGGAAGGGTATGTGGAGTGGAATGTGGAATGGAATGCGGAATGGAATGCAATGGAATGTGGAATAGATTGTGCAAAGGAATGTGGAATGGAACAGAATGGAATGTGAAATGGAACGGAACGGAATCTGAAATTTGAATGTGGAATGGTATGGAAAGGAAGGGAATATGGAATGGAATGTGGAAAGGAATGTGGAATAGAATGGAATGGAATGTGGAATGGAATGTGGAATGCAGTGTGTAATGGAATGTGGAATGTAACGGAATGGGATGTGGAACGGAATGTGGAAGGGAATCTGAAATGGAATGGAATAGAATGTGGAGTGGAATGTGGATGGGAATGTGGAATGGAATGAAATGGAAGGAAAAGTAATGTGGAATGGAATGGAAAGTCATATGGAATGGAATGTAGAATGGAATGTGGAATGAAATGGAATGGAATGGAATGTGAAATTGAACGTGGAATGGAATGTGGAACGGAATGAAATGGAAAGTGGAATGGAACGTGGAATGTAATGTGGAATGGAATAGTATGTACTATGGAACGGAATGTGGAATGGAGTGGAATGGAATGTGGAATGGAATGTGGAATGGAATGTATTGGAATGTGGCATGGAATGTGGAAGGGAATGCTACGGTATGTGAGATGGAATTTGGAATGGAATGTGAAATGGAATGTAGAAAGAAATGTTAAAACGAATGGAAATTAACATGGAATGTAATGGAATGGAACGTGGAATGGAAAGTGGAATTGAAAGTGGAAACCAACGTGGAAAGGAGTGGAAAGGAATGTGGAATGGAATGGAATGGGAAGTGGAATGGAATGGAATGGAATGTGGAATGGAATGTGAAATGGAGTGTGGAATAGAACGTGGAAAGAAATGAGAAATGGAATATGGAATGGAACAGAATGCAATGTGGAATGGAATGTGGAATGGAATGGAATGGAGGATGGAAAGAAATGCAGTGAAATGAGGAATGGAATGTAAAATGGCATATGATGTGGAAGTGGAATGGAATGCAATGGAATGTGGGATGGAATGTGGAATGGAATGGAATGGAATGGAATGAAATGTGGAATGGAATAAGGAATGGAATGAAAAGCAATGGAAAGGAATATGGAATGGAATGTGTAATGGAATGTTGAAAGGAATGAAATGAAATGTGGAATGTAAGGTGGAAATGAATGTGGAATGGAACGATGACTGGAATGGATTGGAATATTGAATGGAACGTGGAATGTAATGTGGAATGTAATCGAGTGGAACGAGCAATGGACCGTGGAATGGAATGTGGATTGGAACGTGGAATGGAATGTGGAATGGAATGGAATGGAATGTGGAATGGAATTGATTGGACCATGGAATGAAAGGTGGAATGGAATGAAATGGAAGTCGGAATGGAAGGGAGTGAAACGTGGAATGGAATGTGGAATGGAACGTGGAGTGCAGTGTGGAATGGAATGTGGAACGAAAAGAAATGGAATGTGGAATGGAATGGAATGGAATGTGTAAGGGAATGTGGAAAGGATCGTGGAATGGAATATGCAATGGAACCTGGAATGGATTGTGGATGGAATGTGGTATGGCATGGTATTGAATGTGGAACGGAATGTGGAATGGAATGGAATGGAATTTGGAATGGTATGGAATGGAACGTGGAATGGAAAGGAATGGAATTTGGAATGGAATGGAATGGTGTGGAATGTGGAATTGAATGTGGAAGGCAATGTAACGTTAAGGGAAATGGAATTTGGAATGGAATGTGAAATGGAATGTGGAAAGAAATGTCGAAAGGAATGGAATGGAACATGGAAAGTAATGGAATGGAAAGTGGAACGGAACGTGGAATGCAACACGGAAAGGAACGTGGAATGGAGTGGAATGGAAAGAGGAATGGAATGCAATGGAATGTGGAATGGAATATGGAATGGAATGGAATGGAATGTGGAATGGAATGTGAAACTGAATGTGGAATGGAACGCGGAATGGAATGAGAAATGGAACATGGAAAAGAATGGAATGCAAAATGGAAGGGAATGTGCAGTATAATGGAATGGAAGGTGGAATGAAATGGAGTGAAATGAGGAATGGAATGTGAAACGGAATATGATATGGAATGTGTAATGGAATGGAACGGAATGTGGAATGGAATGTGGAATGGAATGTGGAATGGAATGGAATGGAAAGGAAAGTGGAATGGAATGTGGAATGGAATGTGGAATGGATTGTGGAAAGGAATGGAATGAAATGTAGAATGTAAAGTGGAATGGAATGTGGAATGGAACGTGGAATGGAATGGAGTGGAATATGGAATAGAAAGTGGAATGAAAGGTGGAATGGAAAGTGGAATGGACAGGAGTGGAAAGTGGAATGGAGCGTGGAAAGCAATGTGGAATGGAACGTGGAATGGAATGTGGAATGGAATGGAATGGAATGTGGAATGGAATGCAATGGAATGTGGAATTGAATGGAATGGAAAGTGGAATGGAAATGAATGGAATTTGGAATGGAATGGAATGGTCTGGGAAGTGGAATGGAATGAAATGCAATGTGGAATGGAACGTGGAATGGAATGGAATGGAATGTGGAATGGAATGTTGAGTGGAAATGAATGGAATGGAATGTGGAATGCGGAATGGAATGGAACGGAATGGAATGGAACGTTGAATGGAATGTGGACTGGAACATGGAATCAAACATGTAATGGAATGTAGAATAGAATGTGTAATGGAAAGGAATGGAATGGAATGTGGAATGGAACATGGAAAGGAAAGGAATGGAATGTGGAATGGAATGGAATGGGATGTGGAATGCAATGAAATCTGGAATGAAATGCAACGTGGAATGGAATGGAATGGAATATGGATTGGAATGGAAAGGAATGTGGAATGTAAGGGAAAGGAATGGAATGCGAAATGGAATGACGATTGGAATGTGAAATGGAATGTGTTATAGAATGTGGAATAGAATGAAATGGAACGTGGAATGCACAGGAGTGGAACGTGGAAAGGAATGGAAAGGAATGTCAAACGGAAAGTGGAATGGAACGTGGAATGGAAAGTATAATGAAACGTGGAATGGAATGTGGAATGGAATGGAATGGAATGTGGAATTGAATGGATTGAATTGCAAAATGGAATGGAAAATTATAATGGAATGTAATGGAATGTGAAATGGAACGTGGAATGGAATGTGGAATGGAATGGAAGGAAATGGAATGGAATGTGGAAACGAATGGAATGGAATGTGAAATGGAATGTGGAATTGAAAGTGGAAAGTAATGTGGAATTGAATGGAATGGTATGTGGAATGGAATGGAATGGAATGAAATGGAATGTGAAATTGAATAGAATGGAATTTAGAATGGAATTTGAAATGGAATGGAATGGAAAGGTATGGAATGGAATGTGGAATGGAATGGAATGGAATGTGGAATGGATTGTGGAAAGAAAAATGTAATGGAATGTGTAATGGATTGGAATGTATTGGAATGTGGAATGGAATGGGGACTGGAAAGTGGAATGGAATGTGGAATGGAAGAGAATGGAGTGGAATGGGATGTGGAATGGAATAGAAAGGAAGGTGGAATGGAATGGAATGGAAAGTTGAATGGAATTTGAAATGGAATGGAGTGGAATGGAGTGGAATGGAATAGAATGGAAAGTAGAATGGAATGCGTAATGGAAAGGAAAGAATGAAATGGAATGTGGAATGGAATGTAATGGAATGGAATGCAACCTGGAATGGAAAGTGGAGAGGAACGTGGAATGGAATGCGAAATGGTATGTGGACTGGAATGCAGTGGAATGGAAGGGACGTTGGAATGGGATGAAATGCAATGTGGAATGAAATGGAATGGAATAGAATGCAATGGAATGGAGTATAATGGAATGGAATGGAATGTGGAATGGAAAGTGGAATGGAATGTGGAATGGAAAGTGGAATGCAATGTGGAATGGAATGTGGAATGGACTGGAACGTGGAATGGAATGGAATGGAATGGAATGTGTAATGGAATGAAATGGAATGGAATGGAATGTGGAAAGGAAAGTGGAATGGAAGAAGGAATGGAACATGGAATGTAACGTGGAGTGGAACGTGGAATAGAATGTGGAATGGAATGGAATGGAATGGAATGAGGAATGGAATGGAGTGGAATGTGGAATGGAATGGAAGGGAATGTGAAATTTAATGGTATGGAATCTGGAATGGAAGGGAATGGAATGTGGAATGGAATGCAATGGATTGGAATGTGGAATGGAATGGAACAGAATGTTGAATGGAATGAAATGAAATGGAATGTGCAATGTAATGCATTTGAATGCAATGTGGGATGGAATTGAATGGAATGGAATGTGGAATGGAATGGAATGGAATGTGGAGTGAAATGCGGATTGGAATGAAATGGAATATGTAATGGAATTGAATGAAATCTGGAATGGAATGTAATTGTATGTGGAATGGAATGTGGAATTGAATGTGTAATGGAATGTGGAATGGAATGGAATGGAATGTGAAATGGAATGTAGAATTAAATGGAATGTAATGCGGAATGGAATGGAATGGAATGTGGAATGGAATGAAATGGAACGTGGAACGGAAATTGGAATGAAACCTGGAATGCAATGTGGAAAGGAATGTGCAATGGAAGGGAATGGAATGTGGAAAGGAATGGAATGGAATGGAAAGGAATATGGAATGGAATGTGGAATGGAATGGAATGGAAAGGAATATGGAATGGATTGTGGAATGGAATGCAGAAAGGAATGAGGAATGCAACCGAATGGAATGTGGAATGGAATGTGGAATGGAGTGTGGAATGCAATGTGGAATGGAACAGAATGGAATGTGTAGCTGAATGTGGAATGGAATGTGGAATGGAATTTGGAATGCAATGTGGAATGGAACGGATTGCCGTGTGGGATGCATTGTGGAATGGACCGGAATGGAATGTGGAATGGAAAGTTGAATGGAAAGTGAAATGAAATTGAATTGAATGTGGAATTGAACGTGGAATGGAAAGTAATGGGACGTGGAACGGAATGTTTAATGGAACTCAGAATGTGATGAAATGGAAAGTGAAATGGAATGTGCAAAGGAATGTGGAAAGGAAAGGAATGGAATGTGGAATGGATTGTGGAATGGAATGGAATGTATTGGACAATGGAATGGAATTGAAAATGAAATGTAATGTGGAATGGAGTGTGAAATGGAAAGTGCAAAGGAATGTGGAATGAATTGTGGAATGGAATGTGGAATGGAATGGAATGGAATATGTAATGGAATGTGGAATGAAGTGTGGAATGATATGTGGAATGGAACGGAATGGAATTTGGAATGGAATGTTGAATGGAATGGAATGGAGAGTGGAAAGGAATGGAATGGAATGTGTAATGGAATGCAATGTTATGTAGAATGGAATAGAATGGATCGTGGAATGGAATGTGGAATGGAATCTGGAAAGGAATGTGGAATGGAATGGAATGGAATGTGGAATGCAATTGAATGGAATGTGGAATGGAATGTAACGTGTAATGGTAAGGAATGGAATGTGGATTGGAATGTAAAGGAATGCAGATTCTAATGCAATGTAATAGAATGGAATGTGTAACGGAATGTGAAATGGAATTTGGAATGGAATGTGAAACGAAATGTGCAATGCAATGTGGAATGGAAAGAAATGCAACGTGGAATGGAATTTAATGGAAAGTGGAATGGAATGGAATGCAACGTGTAATGGAACATAGAATGGAACGTGGAATGGAATGTGGAAAGGAAAGTGGAATTGAAGGTGGAATGGAATGTGGAATGGAATGGAATGGAATCAAATGTGAAATGGAATGATGAAAGGAATGTGAAATACAATGTGGAATGTAATATTCAATGGAATGTGTAATGGAATGGAAAGGAATGCGAAATGGAAAGTAGAAAGGAATGTGAAATTTAATGTGGAATGGAAAGTGGAATAGAATCTAATGGAAAGTTGAATGGAAAGTGGAATGGAATGGAATGGAATGTGGATTGGAATGTGGAATGGAATGGAACAGAATGTGGAATGGAATTGAATGGAATGTGAAATGGAATGCGGAAAAGAAGGTGGTATGGAATGTGGAATGGAATGGAATGGAATGTGGAATGAAACGTGGAATGGAATGTGGAATGGAATGGAATGGAAACTGGAATGAAATGTGGAATAGAATTCGGAATGGAATGGAAAGCAGAATGCAATGAGATGGAATGAGGAATTGAATGGAATGGAATGGAATTTGGAGTTGAATGGAATGGAATGTAGAATTGAATGGAATGGAACGTCGAATGCAATGTGAAAAGGAATGTGGAATGGAATTTGGAATAGAATGGAATGGAAAGTGGAATGGAATGGAATGAAATGTGGTATAGAATGAAATGGACTGGAATGTGGAATGGAATGTGGAATGGAATGTGGAATGGAATATAATGGAACGTGGAATGGAACGGAATGGTATGTGGAATTGAATGGAATGGAATGTGGAATGGAATACAAAGTCAAATGGAATGGAATGGAATGTGGATTGGAATTCAATGCAATGTGGAATAGAATGGAATGGAATGGAATGTGAAATGGAATGTGTAATGGAATGTTGAAACGAAAGTGGAATGGAATGAATTGTAACGTGGAATGGAGTGTAGTGGAACGTGGAATGGAATGGAATGGTACATGGATTGGAACGTGGAATGGAATGTGGAATGGAATGGAAAGTAGTAGGAATGGAATGTGAATTGGAATTGAATGCAGTGTGGAATAGAATGGAATGGAATGGAATATGAAATGCACTGCGGAATAGTTGGTGGAATGAAACGTGGAATGCAATGGAATGGAACGAAGAATGGAAAATAGAATGGAATGGAATGGAATGTGGAATGGAATGTATAATGGAAAGGAGTGTAATGTGGAATGGAATTGAATGGAATGTGAAATGGAATGGGGAAAGGAAGGTGGAATTCAACGTGGAATGGAATGGAATGGAACGTGGAATGGACTATGCAATGGAATGGTGTGAAATGTCGAAGGGAATGGAATGGAATGTGGAAAGGAGCATTGAATGGAACGTGGAATGGAACGTGCAATGCAACGTGGAATGGAATGTGGAATGGAAAGTGGAATGGATTGGAAAGGAATGTGGAGTGAAATAAAATGCAATGGAGTGGAATGCGGAATGGAATGGAATGGAATGAGGAATGGAACGGAATGGAAAATAATGCGGAATTGAATAGAATGGAATGTAGAATGGAAAGGAATGGAATGTGGAATGGAATGTGAAATGGAATGTGGAATGGAAAGTGGAATAGAATGGAATAGAAAGTGAAATGGAATGGAATGGAATGTGGAATAGAATGGAATGGAATGGAATGTGGAATGGAATGGAATGGAATGTGGAATGGAAGGGAATGGAATGTGGAATGGAATGTGGAATGGAATGGAACGTGGAAAGGAATGGAATGGAATGTGGATTGGCATTGAATTCAATGTGGAATAGAATGGAATGGAATGGAATGTGAAATGCTATGTGTAATTGAATGTGAAAACGAATGTGCAGTGGAATGAATTGGAACGTGGACGAGAATGTAATATAACGTGGCATGGAATGCAATGGAACGTGGATTGGAATGTTGAATGGAATGTGGAATGGAATGTGGAATGGAATGGAATGGAATGGAATGTGAAATGGAATGTGGAGTGAAATGGAATGGAATGTCGAATGGAATGTTGAATGGAAGGGAATGGAATGTGGAATCGAATGTGGAATGGAATGGAATAGAACATGGAATGGAACGTGGTATGGAAGGGAATGGAAAGTGGAATGGAATGGAATGAAACGTGGAATGGAATGTGGAATGGAACGTGGAGTGCAATGTGTAAACGATTGTGGTATGGAATGGAATTGAGTGTGGAATGGAAAGTGGAATGGAATGCAAGGGAATGTGGAATGGAATGGAATGGAATGGAATGGAATTTGGAATGGAATGGATTGGAATGTGGAATGTAATGCAATGGAATGTGGAATGGAATTGAATCGTATTTGGAATGGAATGTGGAATGGAATTGAATGGAATGTGCAATGAAATAGAATGGAATGAAATTGCATGCGAAATGAAATGTGGAATGGAGTGTGTAATGGAATGTGGATTGGAAGGTGGAATGGAATGAAGTGGAATGCGGAATAGTATGGAAAGGAACGTGGAATTGAATGGAATGGATTGTGGAATGGAAGATGGAATGGAACGCAGAATGGAACGTGAAAAAGAATGGAATGGAATGTGGATTGGAATGGAATGGAATGCAGAATGGAAACTGGAATGGAATGCAATGGAATGTGGAATGGTAAGTGGAATAGAATGGAATGGAATCTGGAAAGGAATGGAACGGAATGTGGAAGGCAATGACGGATGGAATGGAATGGAATGCAGAAAGGAAATTGGATGCAATGGAATGTGTAATGGAAAGTGGAATGCAATGTGGAATTGAATGGATTGGAATGCGGAATGGAATGTGGAATGAAATGTAATGGAATGTGGAATTGAATGGAATTTGTTTGTATGGAATGTGGAATGGAATGGAATGGAAAGTGAAATGGAACATGGAATGGAAAGTGGAATGGAACGTGGAATGGAATGTGTAATGTAATGGAAGGGAGTGTGGATTGGAATGCAATGGAATGTGGAATGGAATGGAATGGAATTGAATGGAATGTGAAATGGAATGTGGAATGGAATGTGAAATGGAATGTAGAATGGAATTTGGAATTGAATGAAACCAAACGTAGAATGAAATGGAATGGAACGTGTAATGGAATGAAATTGGATGTGGAATGGAATGAAATGAGACGTGGAATTGATGTTGGAATGGAACATGGAATGGAATGTGCAATGGAATGCGGAATGGAACGTGGAATGCATTGGAATGGAACGTGGAATGGATCGTGGAATGGAATGGAAAGGAACGTGTAATGGAATGTGGAAATTGTCGTGGTATGGAAAGTGAAATTGAATGGAATGGAATTTGGAATTGAATGTGAAAAGGAATGCAATGGAATGTGGAATTGAATGTGTAATGGAATGGAATGGAATGTGGAATACAATGAGCAAAGGAATCGAATGGAATGTGGAACGGAATGTGGATTGGAATGGAGGGGAATGTGGAATGGAATGGAATGGAAAGTGGAATAGAATGTGGACAGGAATGCAATGGAAATTGGAATTGGAAAGTGGAATGGAAAGCAACGTGGAGCGGAATGCAAAATCGAAAGTGGAATTGAATAGAATGGAACGGGCAATGTAAAGTGGGATGGAACGGAATGGTATGGGGAAAGGAATGTGCAATGAGAAGTGGAATGGAAACTGGAAAGGAATTGAATGGAATGGAATGTGGAGTGCAATGTGGAATGGAATGTGGAATGGAATGGAATGGAATGGAATGGAATGTGGAATTGAATTGATCGGGGAATGGAATGTGGAATGGAATACTGAATAGAAAGGAATGGAATGTGGAATGGTATGTGGAAAGGCATGGAATGGAATGTGAAATAGAATGCGGAATGGAACCTGGAATGGAACGTGGAAAAGAACGTGGAATGGAATGTGGAATGGAACATGGAATGGAATATGGAATGGAATCTGGAATGGAATGGAATGGAATGAAAGATGGAATGCAACGTGGAATGGAATGGAATGGAACGTGCAATGCAAACTGGAATTCAATGAGGAATGGAACGTTGAATAGAACATGGAATGGAATGGAATTGAATGTGAAATAGAATGCGGAATGGAACCTGGAATGGAACGTGGAAAAGAACGTGGAATGGAATGTGGAATGGAACATGGAATGGAATATGGAATGGAATCTGGAATGGACTGGAATGGAATGGAATGGAATGGAATTTGGAATGGAATGGAATGAAATGGAATGTGGAATGTAATGGAAGGGAATGGTATGGAATGTGGATTCAAACGGAATACAATGCAGAATGGAACGTGGAATGGAAAGTGCAATGGAATGTGTAAAGGAAAGTGGAATGGAATGTGCAGTGGATTTGAAAGGTATGTGGAATGGAATGGAATGGAATATGGTATGTAATGGTATGGAATATAGAAGATAATTAAATGAAATGGAATGGAATGTTGAATGGAATTTGGAATGAAATGCAATGGATTGTGGAATGGAATGGAATGGAATGTGGAAACGAATGGAATGGACTGTGGAATGGAATGGAATGAAACGGAATTTAGAATGGAAAGGAATGGAATGAAATGGAGTGCAGAATGGAACAGAATGGAATGCGGAATGGGATTGAATGGAAGGGAATGGAATGTGGAATGGAATGGAATGGAATGTGGAATGGAATGGAATGGAATGTGGAATGGAATGCAATGGAATGTGGAATGGAAAGGAATGGAATTGAATTGAATGGAATTTGGAAGGCAATGGAATGGAATAGAATGGAATGCAATGCGGAATGGAAGGGAATGGATTGCACAATGGAATGGAATGGAATGGAATTGAATGGAAAGGAATGTGGAATTTAATTCACTGGAAAGTGGAATGGATTGCATTGTAAGGTGGAATGAAATGGAATGGAACATGTAATTTAAATTGGAATGGAATTCAGATTGGAATGGAATGGAACGGAATGTGGAATTGAATAGAATGGGATGCAAAATGGAATGGAGTGGAATGTGGAATGGAGTGGAATGGAATGCGGAATGTAATGTGAAAAGGAATGTGGAATGCAATGGAACGGAATGTGGAATGAAATGGAATGGAATGTGGAATGGAATGTAACGTGGAATGGAAAGGAATGGAATGTGCACTGGAATGTTATGGAATGTGGATGGTAATGCAATATAATGGAGTGGAATGTGAAATGGAATTTGGAACGGCATGTGAAACGTAATGTGGAATGCAACGTGGAATGGAATGAAATGCAACATGGAATGGAATGGAATGGAATGTGGAATGGAATGGAGTACAACGTGTAATGGAACATAGAAGGGAACATGGAATGGAATGTGGAATGAAATGGAATGGAAAGTCGTCTGGAATGTGGAATGGAATGGAAAGGAAAATGGACTTTAATGTGGAATGGAATGTAATGGAAGCAAATGGGAAATGGAAGGTGGAAAGGAATAAGAAATGGAATGTGGAATGGAATGTTGAATGGAATGTGTAATGGAATGGAATGGAATGTGAAATGGAATGTGGAATTGAATGTGGAATGGAATGAAATGGAAAGTGCAACGGAATGGAACGGAATGGAATTTAAATTGGAATGGAACGTGGAATGGAATGTGTAATGGAATGGAATGGAATGTGGAAAGGAATGTGGAATGGAATGGAATGGAATGTTGAGTGGAATGTGGAATGCAATGGAATGGAATGTGGAATGGAATGTGGAAAGTAATGGAAAGGAAAGTGGATTGGAATTGAATGGGATGTGAAATGGAATGTGGAATGGAAGGTGGAATGGAATGTGGAATTTAATGGAATGGAATGAGGAATGGAATATGGAATGAAATGGAAAGGAAAGTGAAATGGAATGTAAAATGTAAAGGCATGGAAAGTGGAATGGAATTGAATGGAACGTGGAATGGACTATGGAATGAAATGGTATTTAACGTGGAATGGAATGGAATGGAATGTGGAATGCAACGTGAAATGGACCGTGGAATGGAACGTGGAATGGCACGTGGAAAGGAATGTGGAATGGAACGTGGAATGGAATGGAATGGAATGCAGAATGGAATACAATGTAATGGAATGGAATGCGGAATTGAATGGAATGGAATGAGGAATGGAATGGAATGGAAAGGAATTTGGAATTGAATGGAATGGAATGTAGAATGGAAAGGAATGGAACGTGGAATGGAATGTGAAAAGGAATATGGAATGGAATGTGGAAAAGAATGGAATGGAAAGTGAAATGGAATGGAATGGAATGTTGAATACAATGGAATGGAATGGAATATGGAATGGAATGTGGAATGGAATGTGGAATGGAATGTGGAATGGAATAGAATGGAATGTGGAATGTAACGGAATGGAATATGGCATGGAATGGAATGGAATGTGGAATGGAATGGAACGTGGAATGGAAGCGAATGGAATGTGGATTGGAATTGATTGCAATGTGGATCAGAATGTAATGGAATGGAATGTGAAATGGAAAGTCTAACGGAATGTGGAAACGAATGTGCAATGGAATGTATTGGAACGAGGAATGGAGGGTAGTGGAACGCTCAAAGGAATGCAATGGAACGTGGAATGGAAAGTGGAATGGAATGTGGAATGGAATGTGGAATGGAATGTAATGGAATGGAAAGTGAAATGCAATGTGAAGTGGAAAGGAAAGGAATGTTCAATGGAATGTGGAATGGAATGGAATGGAATGTGGAATCGAATGTGGAATTGAATGGAAGAGAACATGGAATGGAACGTGGAATGGAATGGAATGGAACGTGGAATGGAATGGAATGCAACGTGGAATGGAATGTGGAATGGAACGTGGAGTTCAATGTGGAATGGAATGTAGTATGGAATGGACTTGAATGTGGAATGGAAAGTGGAAAGGAATGGAATGGAATGTTGAATAGAATGGAATGGAATGGAATGTTAATGAAATGGAATGGAATTTGGAATGGAATGCAATGAAATATGGAATGGAATGGAATGGAATGTGGAATGGAATTGAATGGTATGTGGAATGGAATGCGGTATGGTATTTTATGAAATGTGCAATGGAATAGAATGGAATGTAATGCAGGAGAAATGGAAAGTTTTATGGAATGTGGATTGGAATGTGGAATGGAATGAAGTGGAAGGTGGAATGGTGTTGAATGCAACGTGGAAATGAACGGAATGGAATGTGAAAAGGAAGGTAGAATGGAACGTGGAATGGAACGTAGAATGAAACGTGCAATGGAATGCAGTGGAATGTGGAATGGAAAGTGGAATAGAATGGAAAGGAATGTGGAAAGGAATGGAGTGGAATGTATAATGCAATGTGGGATGGAATAGAATGGAATGTGGAATGGAAATTGGAATGCAATGGAATGTGGAATGGAAAATGAAATGCAATGTGGAATGGAATGGACTGGAATGTGGAATGGAATGTGGAATGGAATGTAATGGCATGTGGAATGGAATTGAATTGGTTTGTGTGGAATGTGGAATGGAATGGGATTGGATGTGGAATGCAATGTGGAATTTAATGGACCGGAAAGTGAAATGGAACGTGGAATGCAAAGTGGAATGGAACGTGGAATGGAACGTGGAATGGAATGTGGAATGTAATGGAAGGGAAAGTGAATTGGAATGGAATGTAATGTGGAATGGAATGAAATGGAATGGAATGGAATGGAATTTGAAATGGAATGTGGAATGGAATGTGAAATGGAATGTAGAACGGAACGTGGAATTGAGTGAAATGGAACGTGAGTGGAATGGAATGGAACGTGGAATGAAATGAAAGGGGACGTGGAAAGGAAGGTGCAATGGAAGGTGGAATTGAATGTGCAATGGAATGCGCAATGGAACGTGGAATGGAATGGAAAGGAACTTGGAAATAATAGTGGAATAGAATGGAAAGGAACGTGTAATGGAATGTGGAATTGGTCGTGGAATGGAATGTGGAATGCAATGGAATGGAAAGTGGAATGAAATGTGGAATGGAATTGAATGGAATGTGGAATGGAATGAGCAATGTAATTGAATGGAATGTGGAAAGGAATGTGCATTTAAATGGAGGGGAATGCGGAATGGAATGCAATGGAAAGTGGAATGAAATGTGGACAGGAATGCAATGGAATTTGGAATGGAATGTGGAGTGGAAAGGAAAGTGGAATGGAATGTGGAATCGAAAGTGGAATGGAATGGAATGGAACGTGGAATGTAACGTGGAATGGAACGGAATGGTATGTGGAATGGAATGTGGAATGGAAATTGGAATGGAAATTGGAATGGAATGGAATGGAATGGAATGGAATGTGGAGTGCAATGTGGAATGGAATGAAATGGAATGTGGAATGGAAAGTGTAATGGAAATTGCAATGGAATGGAATGGAATGTGGAGAGCAATGTGGAGTGGAATGTGGAGTGCAATGTGGAATGGAATGTGGAATGGAATGAAATGGAATGTGGAATGGATGGTGGAATGGAATGAAATGGAATGTGGAATGGATGGTGGAATGGAATGGATCGTGGAATGGAATGTGGAATGGAATGTTGAATGGAATGTGGAATGGAATGGAATGGAATGGAAGAATGAATGGAACGTGGAATAGAATGGAATGCAACTTGGAATGGAAACAGGAATTCGATGCGGAATGGAACGTGGAATAGAATGGAATGCAACTTGGAATGGAAACAGGAATTCGATGCGGAATGGAACGTGGAATCGAATGGAATGGAACGTGGAATGGATTTTAATGGAATGTGGCATGGAATGTTGAATGGAACGTGGAATGGAAAGTAAAAGAAAGTGGAATGCAATGTTTAATGGAATGGAATGGAAAGGAATGGAATGTGGCATGGAAAGTAATGGAATGTGAAATAGAATGTGGAATGGAATAGAATGGAAAGTCGAATGGAATATGCAATGGAAAGGAATGGAATGTGGAATGGAATGTAGAATGGAATGTGGAATGGAATGTAGAATGTAGAATGTAAATGGAACTTGGAACGGAATGGAATGGGAAATGGAATGGAATGGAATGGAATGAGGAATGCAATGTAATGGAATGTGGAATGAAATGGAATGAAATGTGGAATGGAATGTGGAATGAAATGGAATGGAATGTGGAATGGAATGGATATGGAATGGAATTCAATGTGGAATGGAATTTTATGGAATGTGGAATGGAATGGAATGGAATATGGAATGGAATGTGGAATGGAATGTAATGGAGTGTGGAATGGATAGTTGAAAGGAAAGTGGACTAGAATGTTTAATGGAATGTGGAACGTAATGGAATGGAAAGGCTAGGCAAGTGGAAATGAATGTGGAATGGAATGGAGTGGAATGAGAAATGGAATGTTGAATGGAATGAAATGTGCAATGGAATGGAAATGAATGGAATGTGGAACGGAAAGGAATGGATCATGGGATGAAACATGGAATGGAAAGAGGAATGGAATGGAATGGAGTGTGGAATGGAAAGTTGAAAGGAAAGTGGACAAGAACGTTTAATGGAATGTGGAACATAATGGAATGGAAACGCTAGGAAAGTGGAAATGAATGTGGAATGGAATGGAGTGGAATGAGAAATGGAATGTTGAATGGAATGAAATGTGCAATGGAATGGAAATGAATGGAATGTGGAATGGAATGGAACGGATCGTGGGATGAAACATGGAATGGAAAGTGGAATGGAATGGAATGAAATGTGGAATGGAATGTGGAATGAAATTGAATGGAATGTGGTATGGAATGAGAAATTGAAAGGAATGGAATGTGAATGGAATATAGAATGCAATGAATTGGAATGTGGCATGGAATGTGGAATGGAATGGAATGGAATGGAATGTGGAATTGAATGGAATGGAATGTGGAATTCAATGTAATGGACTGGAACGTGGAATTCAATGTAATGGAACGGATTGTGGAATGGAATGGAATGGAATGGAATGTGAGATGGAATGGAAAGGATTGTGTATTGGAACGTGGAATGGAATGGGATGCAATCTGCAATAGACTCTGGAATGGAATGGAATGGAATGTGGAATGGAATGGAATATGGAATGGAACATAGAATATAATGGAATGGAATGTGGAATGGAATGAAGAATGGAATGAAATGGGATGCGGAATAGAATGTTGAATGGATTGGAATGGAATATTTAAAGGAATGCCATGGAATGTTGAATGGAATTAAATGGAATGCGTAATGTAACGGAGTGGAATATGGAATGGAATGCAATGGAATGGAATGGAACGTGGAATGGAATGTGGAATTGAAAGTGGAATACAATGGAATGGTATGTGGAATGGAATGGAAATGAAGGTGAAAAGGAATTGAATGGTTTGGAATGGAATGTTTAACGGACTGGAGTGGAAAGTGGAATGGAATGGAATGGAACATGGATTGCAATGGAATGGAATGGAATGTGGAAGAGAATGGAATGGAATGGAATGGAATGGAATGTGGAATGGAATGGAAATTAATGTGGAATTGAGCGGAATGCAATGTTGAATAGAATTTGGAATGGAATGGGATGGAAAGTGGAATAAAATGTGCAATGGAATAGAATGCAAAGGAATGTGGAATGGAATTGAATATAATGGAATATGGAACCTAATAGAATTGAACATGGAGCGGAATGGAATGGAATGTTGAATGGAATGTAGAAGGTAATGGAATGGAATGTGGAATGGAATGTATAATGGAAAGGAATGTAATATGGAATCAAACTGAATGGAATGTGAAAAGGAATTTGGAAAGGAAGTTGGAATGGAAAGTGGAATGGAATGCAATGGAATGTGGAATGGAAAGTGGAATGGAATGGAATGGACAGTGGAAAGGAATGGAATGGAATGTGGAATGCAATGTGGGATGGAATGGAATGGAATGTGGAAAGGAAAGTGGAATGCAATGGAAAGTGGAATGGAAGGTGGAATGCAATGTTGAATGGAATGGATTGGAATGTGTAATGGAATGCGTAATAGAATGAAATGGAATGTGAAATGGAATGGAATTGTTTTGTATGGAATCTGGAATGGAACGAATTTCAATGTGGAATGGAATGTGGAATGTAATGGAATGTTGAATGCAATGTGGAATGGAATGGAATGGAATGTTTAAATGGAATGGTATGCAATGTGTAATGGAATATGGACTGAGATGGAAAGCAGTGTGGAATGGAATGTGGAATGGAATGGATTGGAACATGGAATGGAAACTGGAATGGAACGTGGAATGTTATGTGGAATGGAATGAAATGGAATCTGTAATGCAAGGGAATGGAATGCGGAATGGAATGTGGAATGATGTGGAATGGAAAGGAATGAAATGTGGAATGAAATGGAATGGAATGTGGAGTGGAAAGGAATGGAA
The DNA here is from genome assembly GCF_028885625.2 of Pongo pygmaeus. NCBI lineage: Eukaryota > Metazoa > Chordata > Mammalia > Primates > Hominidae > Pongo > Pongo pygmaeus. Next base: position 7,731,510 of record NC_072386.2, on the reverse strand, counting down.
CGTGGAATGCAACGTGGAGTGGAACGTGGAATGGAAAGTGGAATGGAATTTAATGGAATGTGGAATGGAAGGGTATGGAAAGTGGAATGGAACGAGGAATGGAACGTGGAATGCCACGTGGAGTGGAATGTGGAATGGACTGTGTAATTGAATGGAATAGAATTTGGAATGGAATGGAATGGACTGTACAATGGAATTGAATTTGGAATGTAATGGAATGTAGTGGAATGTGGAATGGAATGGAATGGAATGTGGAATATGATGGAATGGAATGTGGAATGGAAAGGAATGGAATTTTGAAGAGAAAGGAATGGAATAGAATGTGGAATGGAATGGAAAGAATGGAATGGAATGTGGAATATGGAATGGAAGGTGGAATGGAATATGGAATGGAATGCGGAATTGAATGCAAGGGAATGTGGAATCGAATGGAATGGAATATGGAATGGAATGGAATGGAATGGAAGGAGAAACGTCATGTGGAATGGAATGTGAAAAGGAATGTGCAATGAAATGTGGAACGGGATGAAATGGAACGTGGAATGCAATGGAATGCAACGGGGAATGGAATGGAATAGAACTTGGAATGGAACGTGGAATGGAACATAGAATGGAACGTGGAATGGAACGTGTAATGCAATGCAAAGGAATGTGGAAGGGAATGTGGAATAGAATGTGGAATAGAATGTGGAATGGAATGGATTGGAATGTGGAATGGGATGTGGAATGGAATGTGGAATGGAACGTGGAATGGAATGTAATGGAACGGAATGGATTGTGGAATGGAATGTGGAATGGAATGTGGAATGGAACGTGGAATTGAATGGAACGGAACGTGCAAAGGAATGGAATGGAAACTGGAATGGTATGGAATGCAATTCGGAATGGACTGTGAAATATATTGGAATGTAATGAGGAATTGATTGTAGAATGGAACATGAAAGGGAATTTGGAATGCAATGTGGAATGGAATGTGGACTTTAATGTGGAATGAAATGGGATGGAATGCGGAATGGAATGTGGAATGGAATGGAATGGAATGTGGAATTGACTGTGGAACGCAATGGAAAGGAATGTGGAATGGAATGTGGAATTGAATGTAACGGAATGTGGAATGGAATGTCAAATGGAATGTGGAATGGAATGGAATGGAATTGAATGGAATATGGAATGGAATCTGGAATGGAATTTGGAATGGAATGCAAAGGAATGGAATTGAATGTGGAGTAAAATGGAATGGAATGCAATGTGGAATGTAATGGAATTCAATGTGGAATAAATAAAGTGGAATTTGGAATGAAATGGAATGGAATGGAATGTGGAATGGAATGGTATAGAATGTGGAATGTAATCAAATGGAATGGAATGTGAAACGGAATGGAATGGAATGTGAAATGGAATGGAACGCCATGTATTATGGAATGGAATGTAATCGAAATTGGACTGGAATGTGGAATGGAACGTGGATTGTAATGTGGAGTGGATTGGTATTGAATGTGTAATGCAATGTGCAATGGAACGGAATGGCATGTGAAATAGAACCTTGAATGGAACGAGGAATGGAAGGTGGAATGGAATGGATTGCAATGTGGAATGGAATTTGGAATGGAATGGAATGGAATGTGGAATGGAATGTGGTCTGGAGTGGAAAGCAATCTGGAATGGAAAGTGGAATGGAATGGAATTGAATGTGGAAAGGAATGTGGAAAGCAATGTGGAATAGAATGTAATTCAATATGGAATGGAATATGGAATTTAATGTGGAATAGAATGGAATGCAATGTGGAATGGAACGTGGAATGCAATGGATTGAAAAATGGAATGGAACTAGGAATGGAATGGAATGGAACGTGTACTGGAATGTACAATGGAAAGAGGAATAGAACGTGGAATGGAACGTGGAATGGAATGGAATGGATCGTGTAATGGACTGTGGAATGGAACACGGAATGTTATGTGGAATATAATGTGGATTGGAAAGGAATGGAATGTGGAAATGAATGGAATGGAATGTGGAGTGGAATGGAATGGTGTTTGGAAAAGAATGAGGAATGGAATGGAATGGAATCCGGAATGAAATGGAATGGATTGGTTTGGAATGTGGAATGGAATGGAATGGAACGTGGAATGGAACGTGGAATGGAACATGGAATGAAATGTGGAACGCAATGAAATGGAATGTAGAATGGAAGGGAATGGAATGTGGAATGGAATGGAATGGATTGGAACGGAATCGAATGTGGAATGGACGGGAATGAAAAGTGGAATGGAACTTAATTGAATGTGGAATGAAATGGAATCGAATGGAAACAATGTGGAATTGAATACAATGTGAGGTGGAATGAAATGGAAAGGAATGGGGAACAGAATGGGTAATGGAAAGGAATGGAAGCTGGAATGGAATGTGAAATGGAATCTGGAATGGAACATGGAATGGAATGAAATGGAACGTGAAATGCAATGGAATGGAAAGTGGAATGGAATGGTATGGAACGTAGAATGGAACGTGGAATGGAATGAAATGGATCCTGGAATGGAAATTGGAATGGAACGTGGAGTGGCATGTGGAATGCATCGTACAATGGAATGTGGAATTTAATTTGGAAGGGAATGTGGAATGGAATGTGGAATGCAATGGAATGGAAAGTGGAATGGAATGTGGAATGCAATGGAATGGAAAGTGGAATGGAATGTGGAATGGAATGGAGTGGAATGGAATGAACAATAGAATGTAGAAAGGAATGGAATGGAATTTGTAATGGAATGGTATGAAATGTGGAATGCAATGTGGAATGAAACAAGGAATGCAATGTGGAATGGAATGAAATAGAAAGTGGATGGAATGGAATGGAATGTAAAGAGGAATGGAATGTGGAATGGAATGTGGAATGGAATGTGTAATGAAATATAAAGTGGAATGGAAGATGGAATGGAATGTGGAAAGGAACGTTGAATGGAACGCGGAATGGAATGGAATGAAATGTGGAATGCAATGTGTAATTGAATGGAATGGGATGTGGAATGCAACGTGGAATGGAATGGAATGGAATGTGGAATGGAATGGAATAGACTGTGGAATGGAATGTGAAGTGGAATGGAACGGAACATAAAATGTAGTGTGTAATGGAATGTGGAATGGAATGAAATGTGGAATATAATGTAATGGAATGTGGAATGGAATGTGGAATGGAAAGTTGAAATGAATGGAATGGAATGTGGAATGGAATGGAATGGAATGAGGAATGGAATGTGGAATGGAATGGAATGAAATGTGGAATGGAATGGAATGCCATGTGGAATGGAATGGAATGGAATGCAGAATGAAATTTAATGGAAAGTGGAAGAGAATGGGGAATGGAATGTGGAATGGAATGGAATGGAATGCCTAATGGCATGGAATGGAATGTGGAAAAGAATGGAATTGAATGGAACGGAATGGGAATGGAATAGAATGAAATTTCAAATGCAATGCAGTACAATGAAATGAATAATTGAATGGAATGTAATGTGAAATGCAATGGAATGGAATGTAGAATGGAAGGTGGAGTAGAATGTGGAATGGAATGTGGAATGGAAAGCAAAATGGAATGGAATGGAAAGTGGAACGGAATGGAATGTCATGTGTAATGGAATGGAATGGAATGGGGAATGCAATGGAATGGAATGTGGATTGCAATGGAATGGAAAGAAATGTGGAATTGAATGTAATGGAATGTGGAATTGAATTTAATAAAATGTGGGATGCAATGGAATGGAACGTGGAATGGAATGTGGAATGGAATGGGGAATGGTATGTGGAATGGAATGTGGAATGCAATGGAATGGATAGTTCAATGGAATGGAATGAAATGTGGAATGGAATGAGGAATGGAATGGAATGGGAACTGGAATGGAATGCAATGGAATGTGGAATGGAAAGGAATGGAATATGGAATAGAATGTGGAATGGAATTTGGAAGGGAATTTGGAATGGAATGGAATGGAATGTGGATAAGAACAGACTGGGATGGAATGGAATGCGGAATATAATGGAAAGGTATGTGGAATGGAATGGGGAATAGAATGTGGAATGAAATGTACAATAGAATGTGGAATAGAATGGAATGGAAATTGGAATGGAAGGGAATGGAATGTGAAATGGAATGGAACATGGAATGCAATGAAATTCAATGTTGATTGGAAATGAATGAAATATGGAAAGGAATGGAATTTAATGGAATGGAAAATGAAATGGAATTTGGAATGGAATGTGGAATGGAATGTAATGGAATGTGGAATGGAATGGAATGGAATGTGGATTGGAATGTGGAATGGAATGTGGAATGGAAAGTGGAATGGAATGTGGAATGATTTGTGGAATGGAGTGTGGAGTGGAATCCAATAGAATGTGGAAAGGAATGTGGAATGGAATGTGGAATGTATTGTTCAATGGAATACTGAATGTAATGTGGAATGGAAAGTGGAATGTTAAGGAATGGAATGTTGAATTGAACGTAATGGAATGTGGAATGGAATGTGGAATGAAACGTGGAATGGAAAGTGGACTGGAATGGAATATAATGGAACGTGGAAAGGAATGGATTGGAACTTGGAATGTAATGTGGCATGGAAGGGAAAGGAATGAGGAAAGGAAAGTGTAATGGAGTGTGCAATGGAATGGAATGGAATGTGAAATTAAATTGGGAATGGAAGGGAATGTTATGTGGAATGGAATGTTGAATGGAATGTGGAATGGAATGTGGAATGGAATGGAATGGAATGTGGAATAGAATGTGGAATGGAATGGAATGGAATGCGGCATGCAATGTGCAATGGAAAGGAATGTAATGTGGAAAGGAATTGAATGGAACAAGGAATGGAATGTGGAATGGAATGGAATGGCAGGTGGAATGGAATGGAATTGAATGTGGACTGAAATGGAATGGAAAGTGCAATAGAATGCGGAATGGAATGTGGAATGGAATGGAATTGAATGTGGAATGGAATGAAATGGAATGTGGAACAAAATGGAATAGAATGGAATGGAATGGGAATGGAATGTAATGGAATGTGGAATGCAATGGCATAGAATGAAATGCGGAATTGAACTTAATGGAATGTGTAATGGAATGGAATGGAATGTGGAATGCAATTGAATGGAATGAAATGAGGAATTGAATGGAATGTAATGTGGAATGGAATGGAATGTAATGTGGAATGGAATGGGATAGAACGTGGAATGGAAAGTGGAATGGACTGAAATGGAATATTGAATGAAATGGAATGGAACTTGGAATAGCATGTGGAATGAAATGTGCAATGGAAAGTGGAATGGAACGGAATGGAATGTGGAATGGAATTGAATGGAATGTGGAATGAAATGGAATAGAATGGAATGGAATGCGGAATGAAATGGAATAGAATGGAATGGAAAGCGGAATAGAATTTAATGGAATGTGGATTGCAATTGAAAGGAATGAAATGTGGAATTGAATGGAATGAAATGTGGAATGGCATGCAAGGTGGGATGGAATTTGATGGAATATGGACTGGAATGTTGAATAAAATGTAGAATGGAATAGAATGGAATGCGGAATGGATCGCAGAATGGAATGCAATGGAACGTGGAATGGAACTTGGAATGGAACGTGTAATGAAACGTGGAGTGGAATGTGGAATGGAAACTGGAATGAAGTGTGCAATGGAATGTGGAATGGAAAGTGGAATAGAATGGAATGGCAGTGGAAAGGAAAGTCGAATTGAATGGATAGGAACGTCAAATGGAAGGAGGAATAGATAGTGGAATGGAATGTGGAATGGAAAGTGGAATGCAATTTGGAATGGAATGTGGAATGGAATGTCGAATGGAATGGAATGGAATGTGATTTGGAATGGAATGGAATGTGGAATGGAATGGAATGGAATGAGGAATGGAATATGGACTGGAATGCAAACGAATGTGCACGGAATGTGGAAGGGAAAGGAATGGAATGTGAATTGGAAAATGGAATGGAATGTGGAGAGAAATGCAATGGAATGTGGAATGGAATGGAATGGAATGTGGAATGGAATGCGGAAGGGAATGTGGAATGACATGGAAAGGAATGTGGAATGGCATGGAAAGGAATGTGGAATTCAATGTAGAATGCAAAGGAATGGAATGTGGAATGGAATGGAAAGGAATGTGGAATTGAAAATGTAATGGAACGAGCAATGTAATGTGGAGTGGAATGAGCAATGGAATATGGAATGGAACGTGGAATGGAATGGAATCGAAAGTGGAATGGAATTTGGAAATTGTGGGATAGTGCTTTGAAAGTATGGAATGGAATAGGGATTTGAATGTGGAATGGAATGTGGAATGGAACGTGGAATGGAACGTGGAATGGAACCTGGAATGGAATGGAATGAAATGTGGAAAGAAATGGAAGAGAATTTGGAATGCAATGTAGAATGGAAAGTGGAATGGAAGGTGGAATTGAACGTGGAATGAAATGGAATGGAATGCTGAATGAAATGGAATGGAATCTGTAACAGAAATTAATTGATCGTGGAATGTGACATGGAATGGAACATGGAACTCAACATGGAATGGTTCGTGGAATGGAATGTGAAATGCAATGGAATACAATGTGGAATGAAATGGAATGGAATGTGGAATGGAAAGGAATGCAATGTGCAATGGAACATGGAATGGAACTTTGAATGGAATGGAATGGAACGTTGAATGGAATGGAATGAACGTGGAAAGGAATGTGGAATGGAATGGAATGGAATTTGTAATGGAATGGAATGGAATGAGGAATAGAAAGAAATGGAATATGGGATATGGAATGGGACGTGGAATGAAACATCGAATGCGACGTGGAATGGAAAGTGGAATGGAATGTGGAATGGAATGGAATTGAATGTAATGGAATGGATTGTGGAATGGAATGGATTGTGGAATGGAATGGAATGGAATGTGGAATGCAATGGAATGGACTGGAATGTGGAATTGGATGGAATGTTATAGAAAGGAATGTGGAATGCCATGGAATAGAATGTGGAATGGAATGGAATGGAATGGAATGGAATGTGGAATGGAATGGAATGCAATGGAATGGATTGTGGATTTGAATGGGATGGAATGGATTGGAATGCGGAATGCAACGGAATGGAACATGGAATTGAAAGTTGAATGGATTGTTTAAAGGAATGGAAAGGAATGTGCAATGGAATGGAATGGAAGGTGAAATGCAAAGGAATGGACTGGATTGTGGAATTGAAAGGAATGGAATGGAATGGAATGCAGAATGCAATGTAATGGATTGTGGAATTGAGTAGAATGGAATGGAATGGAATTTGGAATGGAAGGGAATGCAATGGAATGGAATGTTGATTTGAATGGAATGGAATGTGGAATGGAATGGATTGGAATATGGAATGCAATGGAATGAAACATGGAATGGAATGTGGAAAGGAATGTGGAATGGATTCTTTTGTTTAATGGTTTGTTTAATAGAATGGAAATGAATGAGGAATGAAATGTGGAAAGGAATGTGGAATGAAATTGAATGGAATGTGGAATGGAAAGGAATGGAATGGAAAGGAAATTGAAAAAGAATGTGGAACGGAATGTGGAATGGAATGTGGAACAGAATGAAATGGAATGTGGAATGGAACGGAATGGAACGTGGAATTGAATGGAATGGAAAGTGAAATTTAACGCGGAATGGAACATGGAATGGAATGTGGAATGGAATGTGGAATGCAATGGAATGGAATGTGGTATGAAAAGTGAAATGGAATGGAATGGAATGTGGAATAGAATGTGGAATGTAATGCAGTGGAATGACAGTGGAATATGGAATGGACTGACATGGAATGTGGAATGGAATGTGGAATGGAATGAGCAATGGAACGGAAGGGAATGTGGAATGGAAAGTGGAATGAAACGTGGAAAGGAACGTGGAATGGAATGTAATGGAACTTGGAATTAAATGTGGAATGGAATGGAAGGAAATGTGCAATGAAATGTGGAGTGTAATGGAATGGAATATGGAACGGAATGGAATGGAATGTGGAATGGAATGTAGAATGGAACCGAATGTAATGTGGAATGGACTTTAATGGAATGTGGAATGCAAAGTAGAATGAAATGTGCAATGGATTCTGGAATGGAATGTGGAATGGAACGGAATGGAAGGTGGAATGGAATGTGGAATGGAACTTGAAATGGAATGCAATGGAATGTCGAATGGAACGTGGAATGGAATCGAATGCAACATGGAATGGAATGGAATGGAACGTGGAATGGAAAGTGGATTGAAATGTGCAATGAAAGTTGAAATGGAATGGAATGGAACGTGAAATGGAACGAAAAGGAACGTGGAATGGAACCTGGAAAGAAAGGAGGAATTGAAGGTGGCATTGAATGTGGAATGGAATGTGCAACAGAACGGAATGGAATGTGGATAAGAATGTGGAATTGAATGTGGAATAGAACGTGGAAAGGAATGGAATGGATTGTGGAATGGAAAGTGCAATGGAACGTGGAATGGAATGTGGAATGGAATGGAATGGAATGTGGAATGGAATGGAATGCAATGGAATGGAATGTGGAATGGAATGGAATGAAATGTGGAATGGATTATGTAATGTAATGGAATGGAATGTGGAATGGAATGTGGAATGGAATGTGCAATGGAATGTGGAATGTAATGGAATGAAATGTGGAATGGAATGGAATGGAATGTGGAATGGAACATGGAATGGAACCGAATGGAAAGTGGAAAGGAAAGTGGAATGGAATGCGGAATGGAATGTGGAAAGGAATGGAATGGAATGAGGAATGGGATGTGGAGTGGAATGGGATGGAATGCGGAGTGGAATGTGCAGTGGAATGGAATGTGGAATGAAATGTGGAATTCAATGTGGAATGTAACCTGGTAAGGAAATTTTAATGCAGTGTGGAATGCAAAGTGGAATGGAAACGAATGAAATGTGGAATGAAACGTGGATTGGAATGGAATGGAATGTGGAATCGAATAGAATGGAATGTGGAATGGAATTTAAAGGAAATTGGAATGGAATGTGCAATTGAATGGAATGGAATGGAATGTGGAATGGAATGGAATGCAATGGAATGTAATGTGGAATGGAATGGAATGAAATGTGGAATGGATTATGTAATGGAATGGAATGGAATGTGGAATGGAATGTGGAATGGAATGTGGAATGGAATGTGCAATGGAATGTGGAATGGAATGGAATGAAATGTGGAATGAAATGTGGATTGCAAGGGAATGGAAAGTGGAATGGAATGGAATGGATGGCGGAATGGAATGTGGAATGAAAAGTGTAATGGAATGTGGAATGGGATGGAATGGAATGTGGAATGGCATGTGAATTGGAATACAATGGATTGTGGAATGCAATGTGGAACGAAATGAAATGGAACGTGGAACGAAATTCAATGGAATGAGAATGGAACGTGGAATGGAAAGTGGAATGGAATGTGGAATGGAATGGGGAATATAATGCGGAATGGAATGTGGAATGCAATGGAAAGGATTGGAATGTGAAATGGAATTTGTAATGGAATGGAAAGGAATGTGGAATGGAATGTGAATTGGAAGGCAATGGAATGTGGAATGGAACGTGGAATGGAGTGTGGAATGGAATGTGGAATGGAAAGTGGAATGCACTGTGCAATGCAATGGAATGGATTGTGAAATGGAATGTGGAATGGAATGGAATGTCAAATGGAATATGGAATGGAATGGAATGGAATGTGGAATGGAAGGGAATGGAAAGTGGAATGTAATGGAAACGAATGGAACATGGAATGGAATGTGGAATGGAATGTGGAATGCAATATGGAATGGAATGGAATGCAACGAGCAATGGAATATAATGGAATGTGGAATAGAATGGAATGGAATGGAATGTGGAAAAGAATGTCGAATGGAATGCGGAATGGAATGGAATGGAATGTGGAATGTGGAACGTTAAATAGAAGGTGGAATGGAATGTGAAATGGAATGGAAAAGAATGAGAATGGAAGGTAATGGAATGTGGAATGGAAAGTGGAATGGAATGGAATGCAATGTGTAATGGAATGGAAAAAATGTGGAATGGATGGTCAGGTAATGTGGAATGGCATGTGGAATGGAATGAAAAAAATGTGGAATGGAAGGTAATGTAAATGCAATGGAAGGTAACGGAAAGTGGAATGGAATGGAATGGAACGTAGAATGGAACGTGGAATGGAATGCGGAATGGAGCGTAGAATGGAAAGTGGAATGTAATGTGGAATGGAAAAGAATGGAATGTGGAATGGAATGGAATGGAATGTGGAATGGAATGGAGTGGAATGCAGAATGGAATGGAATGGAATGGAATGCGGAATGGAATGGAATGGAATGGAGTGGAATGGAATGGAATGTGGAATAGAATGTGGAATGGATTGTGGAAGGGAATGGAAAGTGGAAAGCAAAGGAATGGAATGCGGATGGAATGGAATGCAATGTGGGATGGAATGGAATGTGGAAAGGAATGGAATGGAATGTGGAATGGAATGCAAAGGAAAATGAAATGGAATGTGCAGTGGAATGTGAAATGGAACGTGGAATGTAACGGAATGGAATGTGGAATTGAATGGAATGGTACGTGGAATGGAACAGGGAATGTACTGTGGAATGGAATTGAAAGGAAAGTGGAATGGAATGGAATGGAATGTGGAATGGAATGTAGAATGGAATGTGAAATGTAATGGAACGGAATGTGCAATGGAGCATGGAATGGAATGGAATGGAACGTGGAAAGTAATGTGGAATGGACTGTGAAATGGAACGTGAAATGAAACGTGGAAAGTATTGGAATGGAATGTGAAATGGAATGTGGAATGGAATGGGAATATAATGTGGAATGGAATGGAAAGGAATCCAGAATGGAATGAAATGGAAAGGAACGTGGAATGTAACGTTGAATGGAACATGTAATGGAATGGAATAGAAAGTGTACTGGAACGTTGACTGGAACGTGGAATGGAATGTGGAAAGCAATAGAATGGAAAGTGGAATGGAATGTAAAGGAACATGGAATGGAATGTGGAATGGAATGTGGAATGGAAAGTGGAATGGAATGGAAAGGAATGTGGAAAGGAATATGGAATGGAAAGTGGAATGGAATGGAATTTAATGAAAAGGAATGTGAAATGGAATGTTGAATTGTATGTGGAAAGTAATGTGGAAAGCAACGTGGAATGGAATGAAATGAAATGCTGAATGGAATGTGGAATGATATGGAATGGGTTGTATAATGGTATGTGGAATGGAATTTTGAATGGAATCTGGAATGGAATGAAATGTGGAATGGAATGTGGAATGGAATGGAATGGAATGTGGAATGGAATGTACAATGGAATGTGGCATGAAATCTGGAATGGAACGTGGAAGGGAAGGTGGAATGTCATGGAATGGATCGTGGAATGGAACTTGGAATGGAACGTGGAATGGAAGGTGGAATGGAGACTGGAATGGAATGGAATGGAACGTAGAATGGAAAGTGGAATGGAATGTGGAATGAAATGGAAAGGAATGTGCAAATGAATGGATTGGAATGTGGAATGGAATGTGGAATGGAACGGAATGGAATGTGGAATGGAATGCAATGGAATGTGGAATGAAATGGAATGGAATGTCGAATGAAATGGAATGGAATGTGGAATGGAATGTGGAATAGTATGTGGTGTGGCACGTGGAATGGAAAGGAGTGCAATGTGGGATTGAATGTGGAATGCAATGGGAAATTGAATGTGTAATGGAATGCAATGTGGAATGGAATGCAGAATGGAATGGAATGGAACATGCAATGGAATGTGGAATGGAACGTGCAGTGGAATGTGGAATGGAAAGTGAAATGGAATGGAAGGGACTGTGTAATGGATTGTGAAATAGAATGGAATGCAACGTGGAATGGAACATGTAATTGAATGTGGAATGGAACGTGGAATGCAATGTGCAATGGAATGTGGAATGGAACGTGGAAAGGAATGGAATGGAAAGTGGAATGAAAAGTGGAATGGAATGGAAAGGATAGTGGAATGTAAAGTGGAATGGAATGTGGAATGGAAAGTGCAATGGAATGGATAGGAATGTGGAAAGGACTGTGAAATGGAATGTAGCATGGAATGTGGAAAGGAATGGAATGGAATTTAATGGAATGGAATGGAATTGAATGGAATGTGCAATGGAATGAGGAAAGGAATGTGGAATGGAATGTGGAAAGGAACGGAATAGAATGAGTAATAGAATGTGAAATGGAATGCTGAATGGAACATGGAATGGAATGGAATGGAATGGAATGTATTGTATAATCAAATGTGGAATGGTATGAGGAATGGAACGTGTAATGGAATGGAATGGAACTAGGAATGGGATGGAATACAATGTGGAATGGAACGTGGAATGGAATGGAATGGAAAGTGGAATGGATCGTGGAATGGAAGGGAATGGAACGTGGAATGGAACATGGAATGGAACGTGGAATGGTACACGGAATGGAACGTGGAATGGAACGTGCAATGCAATGTGGAATGGAACGTGGAATGGAAAGGAATGGAAACTGAAGTGGAACGTGGAATGGAATGGAATGGAACGTGGAAAGTAAAGTGGAATGGACTGTGAAATGGAACGTGAAATGAAACGTGGAAAGTATTGGAATGGAATGTGGAATGGAATGTGTAATGGAATGCAAGGCAATGTGGAATGGAATATGCATTGGAGTGGAATGGAATGTGGAATGGAATGCGGAATTGAATGTAATGGAATTGGAATGTAACGGAATGGAATGTGGAATAGAAATTGGAGTGGAATGGAATGGAATGTGCAATGGAACGTCATATGGAATTGAATGGAACGTGGAATGGAACTTGGAATGGAACATGCAAATGAAAGTGGAAAGGAATGGGGACTGCAGAGTGGAATGGAATGTAGAATGGAATGTGAAATGGAAGGAACTGGAATGTGGAATGGAACGGAATGGAATGTGGAATGGAATGTGGAATGGAATGGTATAGAATGTGGAATAGAATGCGGAATACAATGAAATGGAATGTGGAATGGAAAGTGAAATGGAATGTGGAATGGAAAGTAATGCAATGTGGAATGGAACGTGGAATGGAATGGATTGGAACTCTTAATGGAACGTGGAATGGAACATGAAATGGAATGTGGCATGGAATGTGAAATTGCATGGGCAATGAAATGTGGAATGGAAAGTGGAATTTAATGGAATGGAAATTTGAATGGAATGTGGAATGGAAAGGAATGGAATTTGGAATGCAATGGAATGGAATCTGTAATGGAAGGTGGAATGGAATGTGGAATGTAACGTGGAATGGAAAGGAATGCAATGTGGACAGGAACGGAGTGGAATATGGAATGGAATGGAAAGGAATGTGGAATGGAATGTGGAATCGAATGGAATGGATTGTAGAATAGAATCTGGAATGGAATGGAACAGAATTCGGAATGGAATTCAATGGAATGGAATGGAATGGAATGGAATTGAACGCAAAATGGAACGTGGAATGGAACATGGAAAGGAATGTAGAATGCAATGGAAAAGAATGTGGGAAGGACGGTAATGAAATGTGGAATGGAATATGGAAAGGAATGGAATGGAATGTGGAATTGAATGGAAAAGTATGTGGAAAGGAAGATAATGCTATGTGGAATGGAATGTGGAATGGAATAGAATGGAATGGAATGTGGAATGTTATGGAATGGAACGTGGAATGGAAGATGGAATGGAAAGTGTAATGGGCCGTGGAATAGAATGGAATGGAATGTGGAATGGAACGTGGAATGGAAAGTGCAATGGAACATGGAATGGGATTTGGAATGGAAAGGAATGGAATGTGGAATGGAATGGAACGGAATGTTGAATATAATTTGGAATGGAATGGAAAGGACACCAGAATGGAATGGAATGCAATATAATGGAAACTGGAATGGAACGTGGAATGGAACATGGAATGGATTCGAGTGTGGAGTGGAATGGAATGGAATGGAATGTGGAATGGTATGGAACGGAAAGTGGAATGCAATGTAATGGAATCGAATGGAATTTGGAACTGAAAGGAATGGAAAGTGGAAAGGAAAGGAATGGAATGTGGAACAGAATGTAACGTAATGGATGGTGGAAAGGAATGTGAAATGGAATGTGGAATGGAAAGTGGAATTGAATGAAATGGAACTTGGAATGAATGGAATGGAACGTAGAATGGAATGGAACGGAACGTGGAATGGAACGTGGAATGGAAGCACTAAAGCAAAGTAGCAAGGAACTTGGAGTGGAATGGAATATAAGGTCTAATGGAAAGTAGAATGGAACGTGGAATGGAATGGAATGGAACTTGGAATGGAATGGAAAGGAACGTAGAATGGAACATGAAGTGGAACGCAGAATGGAACGTGGAAAGGAATGAGGAATGGAACCTGGAATGCAATGTGGAATGGAAAGTAATGGAATGTGGAATGAAATGGAATGGAATGTGGAATGCAATGAATGGAATATCGAATATAATTTGGAATGGAATGGAAAGGAATTCAGAATGGAATGGAATGGAATGTACTGGAAGGTAACATGGAATGGAACTTGCAAAGGAACATGGAATGGAATGTGGAATGGAATGGAATGGAATGTGGAATGGAAGGGAATGGAATGTGGAATGGAATGTGGAATGGAATGGAATTGAATAGAATGAAAAGTGAAATGAAATGGAATGGAACGTGGAATGGAACGTTGAATGGAAAGTGGATTGGACCGGAATGGAATGGAATGTGGAATAGAATGGAACGCAATGGAATATGGAATGAAATGGAATGGAATGAAATGGAATATTGAATGGAATGGAATGGAATGTTGAATGGACTGGAATGGAATATGAAATGTAATGTGGAATGCAATGGAATGGAACGTGGAATGGAATGGAATGGAATGTGCAATGGAATGGAATAAAATGTGGAATGGAATGTGGATAGGAATGTGGAATGGAATGGAATGCAATGTGGAATGGTATGTGAAATGAAATGTGGAATTGAATGGAATGTTATGTGGAAAGGAATGGAATGGAATTTGGAATGGAATTGAATGGAATATGGAGTGGAATAGAATGGAATGGAATGGCATGTGAAATGGAATGTGGAAGGGAATGTGGAATGGAATGTGCAATGGAATGTGGAATGGAACGTGGAATGAAATGTGGAAAGGAATGTGGAATGGAACTTGGAATGGAATGAAACGGAAATGGGAATGTAATTGAACGGAATGGAACGTGGAATGGAACTTGGGATGGAAAGTGGAATGGAATGCAGAATGGAAATTGGAATGGAATGTACAACGGAATGTGGAAGGGAACGTGGAACAGAACGTGGAACGGAATGTGGAATGGAAAGTGCAATGGAAAGTGGAATGGAACGGAATGGAACTTGGAAGTAACGTTTAATGGAAAGTGAAATGTCATGTTGCATGGAACTTCGAATGGCATGGACAATGGAATTTGGAATGGAACGTGGTATGTAATGGAATGGAAAAAGGAATGGAATGTGGAATGGAATGGAATGAAAAGTGGAATGTAATGTGGAATAGAATGAGGAATGGAACGTGGAATGGAACGTGGAATGAAATGGAATGGAAAGTGCAATGGAATGGAATGCAATGTGGAATGGAATGTGGAATGTAATGTGTAATGGAATGCGGAATGTAATGTGGAATGGAATGGAAAGGAATGGAATGTGGAATGGAATGTGGAAAGGAATGTGGAATGGCATGTGGAACGGAACGGAATGAAATGTGGAATGGAATGTGTAATGTCACTTGAAATTGAATGGAATGGAATGGAATGGATTGTGGAATGGAAAGTGGAATAGAAAGTGGAATGCAATGGAATGGAACATGGAATGGCATGGACTGGAACATGGAATGGAAAGTGGAAAGGAATGTGGAATGGAAATTCGAATGGAAAGTGGAATGTAATGGAATGTGTAATCAAATGGAATGGAATGGAATGTGGAATGGAGTGTGGAATGGAACGTGGAATGGAATGGAATGGAATTTGGAACAGAGTGGAATCGAATGTTGAATGGAAGGTGGAATGGAAAGTGGAATGTAACGAGGAATGGAGAGGATAGGAATGTGGTATGAAAAGAGTGGAATGTGGAATGCAATAGAATGTAATGTTGAATGGAATGTCGAATCGAATGGAATGGAATAGAAAGTAATGTGGAATGGAAAGTCGAATGGAATGGAATGGAATGTGGAATAGAATGTGTAACGGAATGGATTGGAAACGGGAATGGAACGGAATGGAATGGAATGCAAAGCAAAATGGAATGTGGAATGGAACGTGGCATGGAAGGTGGAATGGAATGTGGAATGTAATGTGTAATGGAAGGGGAAAGAATGAGAATGGAATGGATTGGATTGCGGAATAGAATGTGGTATGCAATGGCATGGAATGCGGTATGGAATAGAATGGAATGGTGTGGAACGTAGAATGGAACGTGGATGCAAGGTGGAATGGAGTGGAATTGAACGTGAAATTGAACGTGGAATGGAAGGACGAATGGAGCGTTGAAAGGAATGGAATGGAATGTGGAATGGAATGTGGAATGGAATATGAATGGAATGGAATGGATTGTGAAATTGAATGGATTGTAATGTTGGATGGAATATTGAATGGAATGAAATGGAATGTGGAATGGAAAGGAATTGAATGCGGAATGGAATGTGGAATGGCATGGAATGTAAGGTGGAATTAAATGGAATGGAATATGGAATGGTATGTGGAATGGAATGTGGAGTGGCATGTGGAAAGGAATGGAGTGCAATGTGGAATGGAATGTGGAATAGAATGTGGAATTGAACGTGGAATGGAAAGCAAAGTGGAATGGAATGGAATAGAATGTGGAATGGAACGTGGAATGGAACGTGGGATGGAATGTGCAATGGAATGTGGAATGAAACAGGGGATGGAATGGAATGGAAAGAGGAATGGAACGTGGAAATTATTGGAATGGAATGTGGAATGGTATTTGGAATGGAATGTGGAAAGTAATGGATTGGAATGCGGAATGGAATGTAGAATGGAATGGAATCTGGAATGGAATGTGGAAAGGAATGTGGAATGGATTGTGGAATGGAATGCAATGGAATGTGGAAATTAATGTGGAATGCAATGTGGAATGGAAAGTGGAATGTAATGGAGTGGAAAGGAATGGATTGTGGAATAGTATGTGGAATGGAATGTGGAAGGCAACGTGAAATGGAATGGATTGGAACGTGGAATGGGAGGGAATGTAATGTGGAATGGAAGGTGGAATGGAATGGAATGGAATGTGGAATAGAACATGGAATGGAACGTGGAATGGAGTGTGTAATGGAACGTGGAATGGAACATGCAATGGAATGTGGAATTGAAAGTGGAATGGAAAGGAATGGAAAGTGGATGGAATGTGGAATTGAATAGAATGGAAAGTGGAATGGAATGTGGAATGGACTGTGAAAGGAACATGACAAGGAACGTGGAAAGTATTGTAATGTAATGTGGAATGGAATATGGAATGCAATGCAAATCAAAGTGGAATGGTATGTGGAATGGAACGGAATGGGATGTGGAATGGAATGTGGAATGGAATGTGGAATAGAAAGTGGAATGGTATGGAACGAAATGCGCAATGTAATCTGGAATGGAATGGGATGTAACATGGAATGGAATTTATAACAGAACATGGAATGGAATGTGGAATGCGGCGTGTTATGGAATTTGCAATGGAATGTGGAATGGAATGTGGAATGAATGGAATGGAATCTGGAATGGAATGGAATGGAATGTAGAATGGAATTTGGAATGGAATGGAATGGAATGTGGAATAGAAGGTCGAATGGAATGGAATGGAAAACCAAATGGAATGAAATGGAATGGAAGGGAAGGTGGACTGGAATGGAATGGAATGCGGAATGGAACGTGGAATGGGATGGAATGGAAAGTGGAATGGAATATGGAATGGATTATGGAATGGAACGTGGAATGGAATGTGCAATGGAATGAGGAATGGAACGTGCAATGGAAAGGAATGGAAAGTGGAGTGGAATGTGGAATGTAATGGAATGGAACGTGGAATGGAATGTGGAATGGACGGTGGAATGGAAGGTGAAATGGAACGTGGAATGTGTTGGAATGGAATGTGGAACGGAATGTGGAAAAGAAAGTGAAACAGAAAGGGGAATAGAAAGAAATGCAATGTGCAATGGAACTTGGAATGGAAGGAAATGAAACCTGGAATAGAACGTGGAATGAAACGTGGAATGGAAAGTGGAATGGAATGTGGAATGCGCAGTGGAATAGAATGTGGAATGGAATGTGGAATGGAATGGAATAGAAAGTGGAATGGAATGGAATGAAATGGAATGTCGAACGGAATGTGGAATGGAATGGAATGGAATGTGGAATAGAATGTGGAATGGAATAGAATGCAATGTGGAGTGGAATGAAATGGAATGGTATAGAATGTGGAATGGAATGGAATGGAATGTGGAATGGAACGTGGAATGGAATGAAATGGAAGGTAGAATGGAATGTGGAATGAAATGGAATGGAATGGAATGTGGAGTGGAATGTGGACTGGAATGGAAAGCAATGTGAAATGGAATGTGGAATGGAATGGAATGGAATGTGAAAAGGAAAGTTTAATGGAAAGGGGAAAGGAATGTGGAATGGAATGTAATGGAAGGTGGAATGGAATGTGAAATGGAATGTGGAATGGAATGGGCAACGTAACGCAAGGAAATGTGGAAAAATATGTGGAATGAAATGTGGAATGGAACACAATGGAATGAGGAATGGATTGTCGAATGGAATGGAATGGAATGTGGAATGGAATGGAATGGAATGGAACGGAAAGTGAAATGGAATGGAATGTGGTATGGAATGGAATGAATTGGAATGGAATGGAATGTGGAATGGAATGAATTGGAATGGAATGGAATGTGGAATGGAATGGAATAGAATGTGGAATTGAATATAATGTTATAGAATGTGGACTTGAATGGAATGGAATGGAATGGAATGTGTTATGCTATGGAGGGTAATGTGGAATGGAATTTAATAGAATGTGGAATGGAATGGAATAGAATTGAATGTTGAATGGAATGTAATGGAATGTAGAATGGAATGTAATGGAATGGAAAGTAATGTGGAAGTGAATGGAATTGGAAGTTGAATGGAACGGAATGGAAAGGGGATTAGAATGGGGAAATGAAATGTGGAATGGAACCTGGAATAGAATGAAATGCAAAGTGGAATGGAATGCAATGAAACGTGGAAAGGTATGGCATGGAACGTGGAATGGAACGTGGAATGCAATGTGGAATGTAATGTGGAATATTACAGGGAATGAAATGTGAAAAGCAATGTGGAATGGAATATGGAATGGAATGTGGAATGCAATGGAAAAGAATGTGGAATGAAAGGTGGAATGGAATGGAATGGAAAGGAATATGCAATGGAATGTGGAATGGAATGGAATGGAATTTTGAATGGAATGGTATGGAATGTGAAATGGAATGGAAAGGAATGGAACATCGAATGGAATGTGGAATGGAATGTGGAATGGAATGTGGAATGCAATGTGGAATGGAATGAAATGGAATGTGGAATTGAATGTGAATGGAATGTCAAATTTAATGGAATGTACTGCGTAATGGAATCGAATATAATGGTGTGTAATATAGGATGGAATGTAATGCAATGTGGAATCGAACTTGGAAAGGAACATGGCTTAGAACTCGCAATGGATCATGGAATGGAAAGTGGCATGGAGTGGAATGGAACGCGGAATGGAATGTGGAATGGAATGGAATAAAACGTGTAAGGAAATGTGGGATGAAATGGAATGGAATGAGGAATGGAATAGAATGGAATGTGGAATTGAAAGCAATGGAATGTGGAATGGAATGGAATGCAATGGAATGGAATGTGGAACTGAATGGAATGGAAAGGGGAATGGAATATTGAATGGAATGTGGAATGGTATATGGAATGGAATGTGGAATGGAATGTAATGGAACGTGGAATGGAATATAATGGAATGCGGAATAGAATGGAATGGAATGTGGAATGGAATTGAATGAAATGGAATGGAAGGTGAAACGGAATGTGGAATGCAATGTGGAATGGAATGAAATATAACGTGGAATGGAATGGAGTGAAAGGTGAAATGGAATGGAATGGAAAGTGGAATGGAACCTGGAATGGAACATGGAATGGGATGTGGAATGGAATGTGGAAAGGAATGCGGAATGGAATGGAATGGAACCTGGAATGAAATGTGGAATGGAATGGAATGGAAAGTGGAATGAAATGTGGAATGGAATGGAATATAATGTGGAATGGAATGCAATGGATTGTGGAATGGAATGTGGAATGGAATTTAATAGAATGTGAAATGGAATGGAATGGAATGTGTAATAGAAGGGAATGGAATGTGGAACAGAATGAAATTTAATGGAATATGGAACAGAATGGAATGGAATGGAATAGGATTCTCAATGGAAGGGATTGGCCTATGGAATGGAATGTGCAATTGAATAGAATGCTATTGAATGTAAATTAGAATAGAATGGAATGCAATGTGGAAAGGAATGGAATGGAATGTGTAATGGAATGGAAGGAAATCTGGAATGGAATGGAATGGAATGGAATAACTAATGGAATGGAATGTGGAATGGAAATTGGAATGGAATGGAATGGAATGAAATCTGGAATGGAATGGAATGGAATGGAATGGAATAATTAATGGAATGGAATGTGCAATGGAAATTGGAATGGAATGGAATGGAAAGTGGAATGGAACACGGAATGGAACGTCAAATGGAAGGTGGAATGGAAATAGGAATGGAATGGAATGGAACGTGGAACGCAATGTGGAATGGAATGCGGAATGGAATGGAAAGTAACGTGGAGTAGAAGGGAATCGATAGTGGTATGGAATGTGTAACGGAATGGAAGAGAATCTGGAATGGAAAGTGGAATGTAATGTAAATGAATGTGGAAGGGAATGTGCAATTGAATGAGGAATGGAAAGTGGAATGAAATGGAATATAACGTGGAATGGAAGGGAATGCAATGTGGAATTGAATGGAATGTTATGTGGAAGGGAATGAGCAATGGAATGTGGAATGAAATGAAATGGAATTAGGAATGGAATATGGAATGGAATGGAATGTGGAATGGAATGGAATGGAATGTGGAATGGAATGTGGAATGGAATGGAATGGTATGTGGAACGGAATGTGCAATGGAAAGTGGAAATTAACGTGGAATGGAAAGTGAAAACGAATTTGTAATGGAAATTAATGGAATGTGGAATGGAATGTGGAAAGGAAAGGAATGGAATGTGGACTGGAATGTGGAATGGAATGTGGAATGTAAGGGAATCTAATGTGGAATGGAATGTGGAATGGATCATGGAATGCAATGGAATGGCATGTGGAATGGAATATAATGTGGAATGGAATGAAATAGAACGCAAGGTGAGATGGAATGGATTGGAATGTGGAATGGACTGTAGAAAGGAAAGTGGAATGGAATGGAATGGAATGTGGAATGGACTGTGGAATGGAAAGTGGAATGGAATTTGGAATAGAAAGTTAAATGGAATGTGTAATGGAAAGGAATGGAATGTGGAATGGAATCTTGAATGGAATGGTGTGTAATGTGGAAAGGAATGTGGAATGGAATGGAATGGGAAGGGCAATGCATTGGAATGTGGAATGGAATGCAAGTTTGAATGGAATGGAACGGAATATTGATTGGTATGGAATGGAATGTGCAATGAAATGGAATGGAAAGGAATGGAATGCAAAATGGAATGTGGAATGGAATGTGGAATGGAATGTGGAATGCAATCCGGAATGGAACGGAATGGAATGTGGAATGGAATGTGGAATGGAGTGTGGATTGGAATGTGGAATGGAACGAAATGGAATGTGGAGTTGAATGCGAATGGAATGTCAAATGGAATGGAATGGATTTTGGGATGGAATTGAATGGAATGGTCTGGAATATAGGATGGAATGGAATGGAATGTGGAATCGAACGTGGAAAGGAACATGGCGTGGAACTTGCAATGGAACGGGTAATGGAAAGTGACATGGAATGGAATGTAACGTGGAATGGAATGTGGAATGGAATGTAATGGAAAGTGTAATGAAATGTGGGATGAAATGGAATGGAATGCGGAATGGAATAGAATGGAATGTGGAATGGAATGCAATGGAATGTGGAATGGAATGGAATGCAATTGAATAGAATGTGGAACTGAATGGAATGGAAAGGGGAATGGAATATTGAATGGAATGTGGAATGGTATGTGGAATGGAATGGAATGGAATGTGGAATGGAATGTGGAATTGAATGTGTAATGGAATGTGGAATGGAATGCAATGCAATGGGGAAAGAAACGTGCAATGGAAAGTGAAATGGAATGTGGAAAGGAATGGAATCGAATGTGGAATAGAGTGGAATGGAATGATGAATGGAATGTGGAATGGAATGGATTGGAATGTCTAATGGATTTTGGAATGGAATGTGGAATGGAATGGATTACAATGTGGCATGGAAAGTGCAATGTAATGGAATCGAAAGTGGAATGGAATGTGGAATGCAATGTGGAATGCAATGTAGAATAGAACGCAATGGAATGTGGAACGGAATGTGGAATGGAATGTGGAATGGAACGTGGAATGGAACGTAAATTGGAATCGAATGGAACGTGGAATGGAATGTGGAATGGAATGGAAAGGAATGTGGAATGGAATGTGGAGTGGGATGGAATGCAATGTGGAATGGAATGAAACGGAATGTGGAATGGAATGGGAAACGGAACTGAATGGAACCTGGAAAGGAATGTAGAATGGAACGTGGAATGTAACGTGGAATGTAATGGAATGGATTCTGGAATGGAATGTTCAACGGAATGCAATGGAATGTAGAATGGAATGTGAAATAGAATGGGCAATGGGATGGAATGGAACGTGGAAAGGAATGTGGATTGGAATGTATTGGAATGTGGAATGGAATGGAATGGAATGTGGAATGGAAGGTAGACTGGAAATAAATGGGATGTGGAATGGCATGTGGAATGGAATGGAATGGAATGTGGAATGGAATGATATGGAGTGTGGAATGGAATTGAATGGAATGGAATGGAATGTGGAATGTAATGGAATAGAATGTGGAATAGAAAGGTATGGAACGTGGAATGGAACGTGATATGGGATGCGAAATGGAATGTGGAATGGAATGCAATGGAATTTGAAACGTACTGTTGAAGGAGATGGAATGGAATGTGGAATGGGAAGTGGAATGGAAAGGAATGGAATGTGGAATGGAACGGAAGGGATTTTAGAAAGGAATGCGAAATGGAATGTTCAATGGAATCTGGAATGCAACGGAATGCAATGTGGAATGGAATGTGGAATGGAATAGAATGGAATTCAATATGGAATGGAACGGAATGTGGAATGGAATGGAATGCAATGGAATGGAAAGTGGAATGGAATGGAATGGAATGTTATGCCATGGAATAGAATGGAACGTGGAATGAAATGGACTGGAAGGTGGAATTGAATGTGGAATGGAACTTGGAATGCAATGTGGAATGGAATGTGGAATAGAATGTAATGGACTGTGGAATGGAAAGTGCAATGAAATGGAATGGAATGTGGAATGTTACATGGAATGGAATGGAATGGAATGAGGAATGGATTGTGCAATGGAATGTGGAAAGGAATGGAATGGAATGTGGAATGGAACGTGGAATGTAATGGAACGGAACGTGGAAAGGAAAGTGGAAAGTAATGTGAAATGGAATGGAATGGAATGTGGAATGGGAAGTGGAATGCAATGGAATTTGGAATGCAATGCGTAATGCCATGGATTGGAATGTGGAATAGAAAGTAATGGAATGTGGAATGGAATGCAAATGAATTGTATGGAATGTGGAATGGAACGGAATAGAATGTAGAATGGAAGGTGGATTGGAATGGAATGGAACTTGAAATGGAAAGTGGATTGGGATGTGGATTGGAACGTGTAATAGAACGTGGAATGGAATGGAAAGGAATGTGGATTGGAAGGGTATGGAACGTGGAAGGGAATGTGTAATGGAATGGAATGGAAAGTGGAAAGGAATGTAATGGAATGTGGAATGGAAAGGAATGAAATGTGCAAAGGAATGGTTTGGAATGTGGAATGGAACGGAATGGAAAGGAATGTTGAATGAAATTAAGTGGAAAGTGGAATGGAATGGAATGGAATGTGGTATGGAATGGAATGGAATGTTGAATGGAATGTTGAATAGAATGTGGAATGGAATGGAATGGAATCTGAAATCTAATGGAATCGAATATGGAATGGAGTGGAATGCAATGGAATGCAGAATGGTATGCAACGGAATGTGGAATGGAATGGAATGGAATGTGGAATTGAATAGAATGGAAAGTGGAATGGATTGAAATGGAATGTGGAATGGAATGGAATGCAATGGAAGTTGCAATGGAATGTGAAATTGAATCTGGAATGGAATGTGAAATGGAATGAAATTGAACGTGAAAACGAATGGAATGGAACGTGTAATGGAGTGGAATGAAACGTGGAGTGGAAAGTGGAATGGAACGTGGAATGGAACGTGGAATGGAATGGAATGGAATGTTGAATGGAAAGGAATGGAATGTGTAATGGAATGGAATGGAATGTGGAATGTAACATGGAATGGAATGGAAAGGAGCGGGGAATGGAACGCCGAATGGAACCTCAAATGGAAAGTAGAATGGAAAGTGAAATGGAATGGATTGGAACGTCTAATGGAAAGTAGAATGGAACGTAGAATGGAATGGAATGGAACGTGGAATGGATTGTGGAATGGAATATGGAATGGAACGTGGAATAGAACGTGTAATGGAATGGAATGGGTTGTGGAATGGAATAAGGAATGGAATGTGGAATGGAATGTGGAAAGGAATAAGGAATGGAATGTGGAATGGAATGTGGAATAGAATGTGGTATAGCATAGAATGGAATGGAATGTGGAAAGAAACGTGGAAAGGAATGGATTGGAATGCTTAAATGGAATGGAATGGAATGTGGACTGGAATGGAATGCAATGTGGAATGGAATGAGGAATGGAATGGAATGGAATGTGAAAAGGAATGTTTAATGGAAAGTGGAAAGGAATGTGTAATGGAATGTAATGGAACGTGGAATGGAATGTGAAATGGAATGTGGAATGGAATGTGCAATGTAACGCAATGAAATGTGGAAAGGAATGTGGAATGGAATGTAGAATGAAACGCAATGGAATGTAGAATGGATTGTGGAAAGAAATGTGTAATGGAAAGTATAATGCAAAGTAATGTTATGCGGAATGGAACATTGAATGTAATGGAATGGAACGTGGAATGGAACTTGGACTGAAACTTCTAATATAAACTTGAATGGATTGTGTAAGGTAATGTGGAATGGAAAGGAATGGAATGTGGAATGGAATTGAACGGAATGGAATGGAATGTGGAATGGTGTGGAATGGAATGTGGAATGGTGTGGAATAGAATGTGGAATTGAGTGTGGAATGGAATGAAACGTAATGACAACAGAATGCTGAATGGAATGTAACAGAATGCAGAATGGAAAGGAATGGAAAGGTAAGGAATGTGGAACAGAGTGGAATGAAACGTGGAACGGAATTGAATGGAACGTGGAATGGAACGTTTAATGGAATGTAGAATGGAATGGAAAGGAATGTGGAATGGAATTGAATGGAATGTGGAATGGAATGGAATTGAATGGATTGGAATTTGGGATGGAATGGAATAGAATGTAGAATGGAAAGGAACGCAATGAGGAATGGAATGGAATGGTTTGGAATGTGGAATGGAAAGCAATGGAATGTGTAATAGAGAGGAAAGGTGTGGAACAAAGAATTGAATGGAGTGGAATGGAATGGAATGTGGAATGGATTGCCATGGAATGTGGAAAGGAATGGAATCGAATGTGAAATTTAATGGAATGGAATGGAATGGAATGTGGAATGGAATGTGGAATGGAATGGAAAGGAATGTAGAATGGAAGGGAATGGATTGTGGAATGGAATGTAATGGAATGGAATGTTTACTGGAAAGAAATAGAATGTGGAACAGAAAGGAATTGTATGGAATGTGGAAGGGAGTTGAATGGAATGGAACGTGGAAAGGAATGCGAAATGGAATGGAATGGAATGTGGAATGGAATGGTAAGGAATGTGGAATTTAA
Source organism: Pongo pygmaeus (assembly GCF_028885625.2). Taxonomy (NCBI): domain Eukaryota; kingdom Metazoa; phylum Chordata; class Mammalia; order Primates; family Hominidae; genus Pongo; species Pongo pygmaeus. The sequence goes on along the minus strand of NC_072386.2, from coordinate 7,705,172 downwards.
TGGAATGGAATGGAAGATGGAATGGAATGGAATGGAATAGAATGTGGAAAGGAATGGAATGGAATGGAATGCGGACAGGAATTGAATGGAATGTGGAACGGAAGGGAATGGAATGGAATATAATGTGGAATGGAATGGAATGGAATGGAATGTGAAATAGAATGTGGAATGGAAAGTGAAATAGAATGTGGAATGAAATGTGGAACGGAATGAAATGGAACGTGGACTGGAATGGAATGGAACGTGGAATGGTATGGAATGGAAGGTGGAATGGAACGTGGAATGTAAAGTGGAATTGAATGAGGAATGGAATGGAATAGAATGTGGGATGAAATGTGGAATAGAATGCAATGGAATGAGAATGGAATGTGGAATGGAGTGGAATGGAACGTGGAATGTATGTGGAATGGAATGGATCGGAATGTGGAATGGAATGTGGAATAGAATGTGGAAAGGAACTGAAAGGATTCTGGAATTGAATGTGGAATGGAATATGGAATGGAATGTGGAATGCAATGGAATGGAATGTGCAATGGAACATGGTATTAAATCTACTGGAACGTGGAATAGAAAGTGAAATGAAATGAGGAATGGAATGTGGAATGGAATGTGGAAAGGAATGCAATGGAATGTGGAATGCAATGTGAAATGGAATGCGGAGTCGAATTTAATGGAATGTGGAATAGATAGTGGAATGGAATGTGGAATGGATGGTGGAATGGAATGTGGAATGGAACGGAATGGAATGTGGAATTGAATGTGGAATGGACTGTGGTATGGAACTTGGAATGCAATGCAATCGAATGTGGAATGGAATGTGGAATTGAATGAAATGGAACGTGGAATGCGATATGGAATGGAAAGTGGAATTCAATGGAATGGAAACTGCAATGGAATATGGAATGAAACTTGGAATTTAATGGAATGCAATGGAATGTGGAATGGAACTTGAAATGGAATGGAAAGGAACATGGAATGTAACGGGGAAAGGAACGTGGAATGGATTGTGGAATTGAACGTGGGATGGAATGTGGAATGGAACGGAATGCAATGTAAAATGGAATGTTGAATTGAGTGTGGAATGGAACATGGAATTGAATGGAACATGGAATTGAATGGAATGGAATTTGGAATGGAATTTGGAATGGAATGAAATGGGATGGAATGGAATGAAATGTGGAATGGAATGAAAAGAAATAGAATGGAATGTGGAATTGAAAGGCATGGAAAGTGGAATGGAATGTGGAACGGAATGAAATGAAATGTGGAAAGAAATGTGGATTGGAATGGGATGGAATGTGGAATGAAATGGAATGGAATGTGTATTACAACTTAATGGAAAGTGGAATGGAACGACGAATGGAATTGAATGGAAGGGAATGTGGTATAGAATTGAATGGAATGTGGAATGGAAAGGAATGCAATGTGGAATAGAATTTAATGGAAAGTGGAATGGAGCATGGAATGGAATGTAATGGAATGGAAAGAATGGAATGTGGTATAGAAGGGAATGGAATGTGGAACGGAATTTGGAATGGAATGTGGAAAAGAATGGAATGGAATGTGGAATGGAATGGTATGAACTGCAGAATGGAACGTGGAATGGAATGTGGAATGGAATATGAAATGGAATGGAATAGAATGGAAAGTGTATTGACATGTGAATTGGAATGCAATGGAACGTGGAATGGAATGTGAAATGAAATGCAAAGGAATGAGAAAGGAATGTGGAATGGAATGTGGACTGGAATGGAATGGATAGGAATGTGGAATGGAATGTGAGTTGGAATGCAATGGAATGTGGAATGGAATGTGGAATGAAATGCAACGAAATGTGGATGGAATGTGGAATGCAATGTGGAATGGAATGGAATGGGATGTGAAAGAGAACATGGAATGGAATGTAATGGAATGTGAAACAGAATGTGGAATGGAATGGAATGGAATGTGGAATGGAACGTGGAATGGAACGTGGAATCGAACATGGAATGGAACATGGAATGGGACGAGCAATGTTTTGTGGAATGGAAAGTGGAATGGAATGGAGTGGAATGGAACGGAATTTGGAATGGAATGTGTAATGGAATGTTGAATGAAATGGAATGCAATGTGGAATGGAGTATGGAATAGAATGAGGAGAGGAAAGTTGAATGGAATGCAAAGGAAAATGGAATGGATAGTGGAATGGAATGGAATGTACAGTGGAACGGAAAGTGGAATGAAATGGAAAGGAACGTGGATTGGAAAGTGGAATGGAACATGGTATGGATTGCAATCAAACGTGGAATGGAATGTGGAATAGAACGAGGAATAGAAAGTGGAATGGAATGTGGAATGGAATGGAATGTGGAATGGAATGGAATGAAATGTGGAATGGAATGGAATGGAAGTTGGAATGGAATGTGGAACGGAATGTGGAATGGAATGGAATGCAATGTGGAATGCTATGTGAAATGGAATGTGGAATAGAATGGAATGGAAAGTCGAATGGAATGGAATGGAATGTTGAATGGAATGGAATAGAATATATAATGGAAAGCAAAGCAATGTGGAATGTTATGGTATGGAATGTGGAATGGAAAGGAATGGAATGTGGAATAGAATGAAGTGATATGGAATGTGGAAGAGAACGGAATGGAATGGAATAGAATGTGGAATGGAATGGAATGGAATGTGGAATGGAATTCATGGAATGTGGAATTTAACCGAATGGAATGGAATGTGGAATGGAATGGAATGGAATTGAATGCGGAATGGAATGTAATGAAATGTGGAATGTAAGGGAATAGAATAGAATGGAATGTGGAATGGATCAGAATAGACTGTGGAATCAAATGCGGAATGCAATGTGGAATGGAATGTGGAATGGAATGGAATGGATTATGGAATGGAATGTGGAATGGAACGTGGAATGGAATGGAATGAAACGTGGAATGGGATGTAATGGAAGGTGAAATGAAACATGGAATGCACCATGCAATGGAATGTGCAAAGGAATGTGGAATGGAATGTGGAATGGAAAGTAACGGAAGGGAAACTATCGTGGAATGGAAAGTGAAAAGGACGGTGGAATGGAAAGTGAAATGGACTGTGGAATGGAAAGTGAAATGGAAAGTGGAATGTATTGGAAGAGAATGTGGAATGGAATGTGGAATTGAATGTGGAATGTAAAGCCAGGGAATGTGGAATGGAATGTGGAATGGAATGGAATGGAATGTGGAATGGAATATAATGGAATATGGTATGAAATCTGGAATAGAATGGAATGTGGATTGGAAAGGAATGTAATGTGGAATGGAATGTGGAATAGAAAGTGGAATGGAATGGAATGGATTGTGCAATGGAACGTGGAATGGAATGGAAAGTACCGAAGAATGGAACTTGGAATTCAACGTGGAATGGAACGTGAAATGGAATGTGGAATGCAATGTGGAATGGAATACTAAATGGAATGGGGAATGGAATGCAATGAAATGTGGAAACGAATGGAATGGAATGTGGAATGGAATGGAATGAAATGTGGAATAGAATGTGGGAGGGAATGGAATGGAATGCGGAATTGAATGGAATGGAATGGTATGGAATGTGGAATGGAACATGGAATGGAATGTGGAATGGAATATGGAATGGGACTTGGAATGGAATGGAACGGAACGTGCAATGGGATGAGGAATGTAATGGAATGGAATATGGAAAAGTATGTTTTATCAAATGGAATGGAATGGAATGGAATGGAACGTGGAATGGAATGTGGAATGGACTGTGGAATAGAACGTGAAATGGAACATAGACTGTATTGGAATGGAATGTGGAATGGAATGTGGAATGGAATGTGCATTAGAAAGGGGAATGGAATGGAATAGAATGTGCAATGGAACGTGGAATGGAGTGGAATGGATCTTGGAATGGAACGTGGAAAGGAAAGTGGAATGGAATGTGAAATGCAACGTTCAATGGTACGTGGAATGGAATGTGGAATGGAATGGAATAGAATGTGGAATTGAATGGAATGGAATGTGGAACGGAATGTGGAATGGAATGAAATGGAATGTGGAACAGAATGTGGAATGGAAAAGAATGGAATGCGGAGTGGAATGAAATGGAATGTTATGGAATGTGGAATGGAATGGAATGGAATGTAGAATGGAACGTGGAATGGAATGGAATGGAACGCGGAATGGAATGTGGAATGGAATATGGAATGGAACGTGGAATAGAACGTGTAATGGAATGGAATGGAATGTGGAATGGAATGTGGAATGGAATGTGGAATTCAATGTGAAATGGAATAGAATGGAATGGAATGTGTAATGGAATGTGGAAAAGAATGGATTGGAATGATTAAATGGAATGGAACGTAACGTGGAAAGGAAAGTGGATTGGAATGCAAGGCAATGTGGAATGGAATGTGGAACAGAATGGAATGGAATGTGAAAAGCAATGTTTAATGGAAATTGGAAAGGAAAGTGTAATGGAATGGAATGGAACGTGGAATGGAATGTGAAATGGAATGTGAAATGGAATGTGCAAAGTAACGCAATGAAATGTGGAAAGGAATTTGGAATGGAATGTGGAAAGAAATGCAGTGGAATGTCTAATGGATTGTGGAATGGAATGTGTAATGGAAAGTATAATGCAATGCAATGTTATGCGGAGTGGAACGTTGAATGGAATGGAATGGAACATGGAATGGAACTAGGACTGAAACCTCTAATGTAAACTGGAATGGATTGTGGAAGGCAGTGTGGAATGGAAAGGAATGGAATGTGGAATGGAATGGAATGGAACGGAATGTGGAATGGTGTGGAATGGAATGTGGAATTGAATGTGGAATGGAATTAAATGTAATGACAACAGAATGCTGCATGGAATGTAACGGAATGCAGAATTGAAAGGTAAGGAATGTGGAACGGAGTGGAATGCAACGTGGAATGGAATGGAATGTAACGTAGAATGGAACGTTTAATGGAATGTAGAATGGAATGGAAAGGAATGTGGAATGCAAGGGAATGGAATGTGGAATGGAATGGATTGGAATTTGGGATGGAATGGAATAGAATGTAGAATGGAAAGGAATGTAATGAGGAATGGAATGGAATGGTTTGGATTGTGGAATGGAAAGCAATGGAATGTGGAATAGAGTGTAAAGTTGTGGAACGTAGAAAGGAATGGAGTGGAATGGAATGGAATGTGGAATGGACTGGCGTGGAATGTGGAATGGAATGGAATCGAATGTGAAATTTACTGGAATGGAATGGAATGTGGAATGGAATGGAATGCGGAATGGAATGCGGAATCGAATGTGGAATGTAATGGAAAGGAATGTAGAATGGAAGGGAATGGAATGTGGAAAGGAATGCAATGGAATGGAAGGTTTAATGGAAAGAAATGTAATGTGGAATAGAAAAGAATTTTATGGAATGTGGAAGGGAATGGAATGGAATGGAATGTGGAAAGGAATGTGAAACGGAATGGAATGGAATAGAATGTGTAATGGAATGGAATGGAATGGAATGTGAAATAGAATGTGGAATGGAAAGTGAAATAGAATGTGGAATGGAATGTGGAACGGAATGAAATGGAACGTGGATTGGAATGGAATGGAACGTGGAATGGAATGGAATGGAACCTGGAATTTAAAATGGAATTGAATGAGGAATGGAATGGAAAGGAATGTGGGATGAAATGTGGAATTGAATGCAATGGAATGAGAATGGAATGTGGAATGGAATGGAATGGAATGTGGAATGTATGTGGAATGGAAAGGATCAGAATGTGGAATGGAATGTGGAAAGGAATGTGGAATGGAACTGAATGGATTGTGGAATGGAATGTGGAATGGAATATGGAATGCAATGTGGAATGGAATGGAATGGAATGTGGAATGGAACATGGTATTAAATCTACTGGAACGTGGAATGGAAAGTGGAATGAAATGTGGAATGGAATGTGGAATGGAATGTGGAAAGGAATGGAATGGAATGTGGAATGCAAAGTGAAGTGGAATGTGGAATGGAGTTTAATGGAATGTGGAATGGATAGTGGAATGGATTGTGGAATTGAATGTGGAATGGAACGGAATGGAATGTGGAATGGAATGTGGAATGGACTGTGGAATGGAACTTGGAATGCAATGCGATGGAATGTGGAATGGAACGTGGAATGGAATGGAATGGAATGTGGAATGCGATGCGGAATGGAAAGTGGAATTCAATGGAATGGAAACTGGAATGGAATATGGAATGAAACTTGGAATGGAATGGAATGCAATGGAATGTGGAATGGAACTTGAAATGGAATGGAAAGGAACATGGAATGTAACGTGGAAAGGAACGTGGAATGGAATGTGGAATTGAACGTGGGATGGAATGTGGAATGCAATGTGGAATGGAACGGAATGGAATGTGTAATGGAATGTGGAATTGACGGTGGAATGGAACGTGGAATTGAATGGAATGGAATTAGTAATGGAACGTGGAATGTAATGAAATGGAATGGAATGGAAAGAAATGTGGAATGGAATGGAAAGCAATGATATGGAATGTGGAATTGAAAGGCATGGAAAGTGGAATCGAATGTGGAATGGAATGAAATGAAATGTGGAATGAAATGTGGATTGTAATGGAATGGAATGTGGAATGGAATGGAATGGAATGTGGATTAGAATTAAATGGAAAGTGGAATGGAACGTCGAATGGAATTGAATGGAAGGGAATCTGGTATAGAATGGGATGGAATGTGGAATGGAAAGGAATGCAATGTGGAATAGAATTTAATGGAAAGTGGAATGGAGCGTGGAATGGAATGTAGCAGAATAGAAAGAATGGAATGTGGTATGGAATGGAATGGAATGTGGAATGGAATTTGGAATGGAATGTGGAAAAGAATGGAATGGAATGTGGAATGGAATGGTATGGACTGCGGAATGGAATATGGAATGGAATGTGGAAGGGAATCTGAAATGGAACGGAATGAAATGGAATGGAAAGTGTATTGACAAGTGAATTGGAATGCAATGGAACGTAGAGAGGAATGTGGAATGAAATGCAATGGAATGAGAAAGGAATGTGGAATGGAATGCGGACTGGAATGGAATGGAATGGAATGTGGAATGGAATGTGAATTGGAATGCAATGGAATGTGGAATGGAATGTGGAATGAAATGCAACGAAATGAGAATGGAATGTGGAATGGAATATGGAATGGAATGTGGAATGAAAAGGAATGGAATGTGAAACAGAATGTGGAATGGAATGTGGAATGGAATGTGGAATGGAATGGAATGGAATGTTAAACAGAATGTGGAATGGAATGGAATGGAATGTGGAATGGAAAGGAATGGCATATGGAATGGAAAGTGGAATGGATCGTGGAATGGAACAAGGAATCGAACATGGAATGGAATGTTGAATGGGACGTGCATTGTAATGTGGAATGGAAAGTGGAATGTAGGAGTGGAATGGAGTGGAATGTGGAATGGAATGTGTAATGGAACGTTGAATGAAATGGAATGCAATGAGGAATTAAATATGGAATTGAATGTGGATAGGAACATCGAATGGAATGGAAAGGAATATGTAATGGAAAGTGGAATGGAATGGAATGTACAGTGGAATGGAATGGAATGTATAGTGGAATGGAAAGTGGAATGAAATGGAAAGGAACGTGGATTGGAACGTGCAATGGAACATGCTATGGATTGCAATCAAACCTGGAATGGAATGTGGAACAGAACGAGGAATAGAAAGTGGAATGAATGTGGAATGGAATGGAATGTGGAATGGAATGGAATGAAATATGGAATGGAATGGAATATGGAATGGAATGGAATGGAAGGTGTAATGGAATGTGGAAAGGAATGTGGAATGGAATGGAATGCAATGTGAAATGGTATGTGAAATGGAATGTGGAATGGAATGGAAAGGAAAGTCGAATGGAATGGAATGGAATGGAATAGAATATATAATGGAAAGAATGCAATGTGGAATGGAATGGAATGGTATGGAATGTTGAATGGAAAGGAATGGAATGTGGAATAGAATGAAATGGTATGGAATGTGGAATGGAACGGAATGGAATGGAATGGAATGTGAAATGGTATGGAATGGAATGTGGAATGGAATTGATGGAATGTGGAATGTAACCAATAGAATAGTATTTGGAAAGGAATGGAATGGAAATGAATGTAGTATGGAATGTAATGGAATGTGGAATGGAAGGGAATAGAATAGAAAGGAATGTGGAATGGAACGGAATAGACTGTGGAATCGAATGTGGAATGCAATGTGGAATGGAATGTGGAATGGAATGGAATGGAACGGAATGGATTGTGGAATGGAATGTGGAATGGAATGTGGAATGGAACTTGGAATGGAATGGAATGGAACGTGGAATGGGTTGTAATGGAACGTGGAATGGAACATGGAATGGAACGTGCAATGGAATGTGCAATGGAATGTGGAATAGAACGTGGAATGGAAAGGAATGGAAGGGAAAGTATCATGGAATGTAAAGTGAAATGGACTGTGGAATGGAAAGTGAAATGGAAAGTGGAATGTATTGGAATAGAATGTGGAATGGAATGTGGAATGGAATGTGGAATGTAATGCCAGGGAATGTGTAATGGAATGTGGAATGGAGTAGAATGGAATGTGGAATGGAATATAAGGGAATATGGAATGAAATCTGGAATGGAATGGAATGTGGACTGGAAAGGAATGTAATGTGGAATGGAAAGTGGAATGGAATGTGGAATAGAAAGTGGAATGGAATGGAATGGATTGTGCAATGGAACGTGGAATGGAATGGAAAGTAACGTAGAATGGATCTTGGAATGCAATGTGGAATGGAACAAGGAATGGAATGTGGAATGCAGTGTGGAATGGACTACGAAATGGAATGGGGAATGGAATGGAATGTGGAATGGAATGGAATGAAATGTGGAATACAATGTGGTATGGAATGGAATGGAATGCACAGTGGAATGGAATGGAATGGTTTGGAATATGGATTGGAATGGAATGGAATGTGGAATGGAATGTTATGGAATGTAGAATAGAAAGTGGGATGGAAAGTATTGGAAAGTAGAATGTAATTTGGAATGGAATGTGGAATGGAATCGAATGGAATGTGGAATGGAATGGATTGGAATGTGGAATAGAATGCGGAATGGAATGGAATGGAATGTGGAATGGAATGTGGAACGGAATGGAATGGAATGTGGAATGGAATGGAATGGAATGTGGAATGGAATGTGGTGTGGCACGTGGAATGGAATGGAGTGCAATATGGAATGGAATGTGGACTGGAATCTGGAATGGAATGTGCAATGGAACAGAATGGAACGGAATGGAACGTGGAATGGAATGTGGAATGTAATATGGAATGGAACGTGCAATGGAATTGAATGGAACGTGGAATGGAATGTGCAATGGAATGTGGAATGGAATGTGAAGTGGAAAGGAATTGAAAGTGGAGTGGAACGTGGAATGGAAAGGAATTGAATCTGGAATGGAATGTGGCATGGACTGTGGAGTGGAACGTGAAATGGAACGTGCAATGAATTGGAATGGAATGTGGAATGTACTGTGGAATGGAATGTGGAATTAAATGCAAGGCAATGTGCTTGGAATGTGGAGTGGAATGGAATGGAATGTGGAATGGAATGTGCTGGAATGTGGAATGAAATGTGGAATCGAATGTGGAAGTGATCGGAATGGATTGTGATATAGAGAGTGGAAAGGAATGTGGAATATATTGTGGAATGAAATTGAATGGAATGTGCAATGTCAATTGGAATGGAATGTAGAGGAACGTGGGTGGAACTTGAAATGGAAAGTGGAATGGAACATGGAATGGAATGTGAAATGCAGCATGGAATGGAATGTGGAATGGAATGTGCTATGGAATGAAATGGAATGTGGAAAGGAAAGTGGAATGGAATGGAATGTGGAATGGAATGGAATATAATGTGGAATGAAATGGAATGGAATGTGGAATGGAAAGTGGAATGGAATGCAAAGGAATTTGGAATGGAACGGAAGGGATTGTAGAACAGAATGTGGAATGGAATGTACAATGGAAACTGGACAGGAAAGGAATGCAATGAAGAATGGAATGTGGAATGGAAAGGATTGGAATTCCATATGCAATGGAATGGAAAGCGGAATGGAATGGAATGGAACCTAATGTGGAATGGAATGGAATGGAATGAAATACAATGGAATGGAAAGCAATGTGGAATGAAATGGAATGGAATGTGAAATGGAAAGCGGAATGCAATGGATTGGAATGTGGAATGCAATGTGGAATGAAATGCAATGGAATTTGAAATGGACTGTTTAATGAAATGGAATGGAATGAGGAATGGAATATGTAATGGAATGGAATGCAATGTAGAATGGAATGTGGAATGGAATGGAATGTGGATCGAAATGTGGAAAGGAATGGAATGTAATTTTGAATTGAATGGAAAGTAATAGAACGTGGAATGGAATGTGCAATCGAATGTGGAATGGAATGGAATGGAAAGAGGAATGGAATGGAATGGAATGTCTAATGGAATTTGGAATGGAATGTGAAAAGGAATGGAATGGAATGGAATGTGGAATGCAATGGAAAGGAATAGAACGTGGAATGGAATGTGGAATGGAATGGAATGGAATGCGTAATTGAACCTGGAATGGATAGGATTGTAAGGTGGAGAGGAATGTCGAATGGAACGCGGACTGGAATGGAATGTAATGGATGGTTTAATGGAATGGAATGGAATGGAATGTGTAACGGAATGAAATGGAAAGTTGAATGGAATGAAATGGAATATCGAATGGAAGGTGGAATGGAACGTGTAATGGAAAGTAGAATGGAATGTGGAATGGCAAGGAATGTGGAATGGAATGGAAATAGGAATGTAATGGAATTAAATGTAATGTGGAATTGAATGGAATGGCATGTGGAATGGAATGGAATGTTAAATGGAATCGAATGGAAAGGGAATACAATGGAATGGAACGGAATATGGAATGGAATGGAAAGTGGAATTGAGTGGAACGGAATGCAATGGAAAGGGAATGGAATGGAATGGAATGGAATGTGGAATGGAATGGAATGGAATTTGGAATGGGATGGAATGGAACGTGGAAAGGAATTGTATGGAATGATGAATGGAATGGAATGGAAAGTGGTATGGAATTGAATGGAATGTAGAATGGACTGTGGAATGGAATGGAATGGAATAGATAATGGTATGGAATCTGGAATGGAATGGAACGGAATGTGGAATGGAATGGAAAAGAATTTGGAATGGAAGTAAGTGGAATGTGGAATGGAATGTGGAATGGAATGGAAAGGAATGGAATGGAATTGAATGTGGAATGTTATGGAATGGAACATGGAATGGAAAGTGCAATGGAAAGGAATGGAACGAGGAATGGAACATGGAATGGAATGTGTAATGGAACGTGAAAAGGAACGTGGAATGGAATTGATTGGAACGCAGAATTGAACGTGGAATGGAATGTGGAATGGAATGTGGAATGGACTATGGAAAGGAAAGTGGAAAGTATTGTGGAAGGGAAAGGAATGGAATGTGAAATGGAATTGAATGGAATGTGGAATGGAATGGAATGGAATGTGGAATGTAGTGGAAAGGAATGTTGAGTGGAAAGGAATGGAATGCGGAATGGAATGGAATGGAGTGTCGAATGCACTGCAATGAAATGGAATGTAATGGAATGTGGATTGGAATGGAAAGTGGAATGGAATGGAATGGGATGGAGCGTAATGCAATGTGGAATAGATTGGAATGGAATGTAGAATGGAATGGAATGGAATGGAATTCAATGGAACGTGGAATGGAATGGATAATGAAATGGAATGGAATGGAATGACGAATGGAATGTAACGGAGTGTGGAATGAAATGGAATAGAATGTGGAATTGAATGGAATGAAATGGAAGTAAAAGGAACGTGGAGTGGAATGGAATGTGAAATGGAACAAAATGGAAATAGGAACAGAAGGCAATGGAATGAGGAACGGAATGTGCAATAGGGGGGAATGGAATATGGAATGGAATGGAATGTGGAATTTAATGTGAAATGGAATGGAAGGGAACACGGTATGGTAAGTAATGGAATGTGGAGTGGAATGGAATGGAATGCGGAAAGGAATTTTGAATGGAATCGAATGGAATGGAATGTGGAATGGAATGGAATATAATGGAATATGGAACCAAATGGAAGTGAACATGGAACGCAGTGGAATGGAATGTGGAATGGAATGTAGAAGGTAATGGATTGGAATGTGGAATGCAATGTGGAATGGAAGGGAATGGAATGTGGAATGGAATACAATGGAATGTGGAATGGAAAGTGGAATGGAATGGAATGGAATGTGGAATGGAATTGAATGGAATGTGGAAAGGAATGGAAAGGAATGTGGAATGGAATGGAATGGAATGAGGAATGTAATAGAATGGAGTGTGGAGTGAAATGGAAATTAATGTGGAATGATATTGAATGGAAAGGTATGGAACGTGGAATGGAATGCGGAATGAAGTGGAAGGCAATGTGGAATGGATTGTAGAATGGAATGGAATGGAATGTGACATGGAATTTGGAATGGAAAGGAATGGAATGTGGAATGGAATGGAATGGAATGGAGAATGTAATATGCAATGGAATGGAATGGAATGTTTAATGGAATGTGGAATGGAATGTTGAATGGAAAGCTATGGGAGGTAGAATGGAATGTAATGGGATGTGGAATGGAATGGAATGGAATGGGGAATGGAATGTGGAAAGGAATGCAACGGAACGTGGAATGAAATGTTTAATGGATTGGAATGGAATATGGAATGGAATGGAATTTACTGGTATGGAATGTGGAATGGAACGGAATATAATATGGAATGGAATGTGGAATGGAACGCAATGTAACGTGGAATGGAACGTGGAATTGAACGTGGAATGGAACACGGAATGGAACAAAAAATGGAACATGGAATGATATGTGGAATGGAATGGAATGGAATGTGGAATGGAAGGGATTGGAATGGAATGGAATGTGGAATGGAATGCAATGAAATGTGCAATGGGAAGAATGGAATATGGAATGGAATGGAAATGTATGGAAACTGGAATGGAATGGAATGGAAAGGAATGTGAAATGGAATGTAATGGAACGTTTAATAGAATGGAATGGAATATGAAATGGAATTGAATGCAATGTGGAATGGAATGGAAAGGAACCTGGATTCCAATGGAATAGAATATGGACTGAAATGGAATGGAATGGAATGGAAAGTGGAATTGAATGTATTGGAATGTGAAATGGAATGCAACAGAATGTGGAATGGAATGTAATGGAACGTGGAATAGAATGTTCAATGGAATGGAATAGAAGGTGGAATGGAATTTGGAAAGGAATCTGGAATGGAATGGAATGAAATTCGGAATGGAATGTGGAATGGAATGTGGAATGGAATGTGGAATGGAATGGAATGGAAAGTGGAATGGAAAGTGCAAGTTAATGGAATGGAATGCCTTGTGGAATGGAACGGAATGTAATGTGGAATGGAATGTGGAATGGAATGGAATGTGGAATGGAAAGTGGAATGGAATGGAAAGGAAGGTGTAATGGAATGGACAGGATTGTGGAATGGAATGAGGAAAGGAATGTGCAACGGAATCTGGAATGGAACGGTAAACAATGTGTAATGGAATGTGGAATGGAATGGAATGGAATATGGAATGGAATGTGGAATGCAATGGAATGGAATGTAGAATGGAATGCAATGGTATTTGAAATGGATTGTGGAATGAAATGTAATGGAATGAGGAATGGAAAGTGGAATGGGATGGTATGGAACGTAGAATGGAATGTTAAATGGAATGGAATGTGAAATGGAACGGAATGGAATTTGGAATGTAATGGAAAGTAATAGAACGTGTAATGGACTGTGGAATCGAATGTGGAATGGAATGGAATGGAATGTGGAATAGAATGGAATGGAATGTGGAAAGGAATATGGAATGGAATGTGAGATGGAATGGAATGGGATGTGGAATTGAATGGAATGCAATAGAACGTGGAATGGAATGTGGAATGGAATGGAAAGGAATGTGGAATGGAATGGAATGTAAAGTGGAATGGATTGGAATGGAATGTGGAAAGGAATGTGGAATGTAATAGAACGGAATATCGAATGGAATGTGGAATGTATAGGAATGGAATGTGGAATAAAATGGAATGTAAAGCGGAATTGAACCTGGAAAGTAATGGATTGGAAGGTGGTGTGGAATGCCGACTGGAACGTGGAATGGAACGTGGAATGGAAAGTGGAATGGAAAGGAATGTACTGGAAAGTGGAATGCAATGGAATGGAAGGAAAGGTGGAAGAGAATTGAATGGAATGTGGAATGGAATGGAATGGAATATGGAAATAAACATGGAATGGAACGTGGAAAGGAACGTGGAATGGAATGTGGAATGGAAAGGAATGTGGAATGTAATGGAAAGAGGAAAGCAAAGGAATTGAACGGAATGTGGAACTGAATGGAATGGAATGTGGAATGGAAAGGAATGTGGAATGGAATGAAATGGAAAGTGATTGGAATGGAATGGATTGGAATGAGGAATAGAATTGAAAGTGAAATGGAGTGTAACGGAATATAATTGAAAGGGAATGGAATGGAACGGAATGGAATGTGGAATGGATTGGAATGTGGAATGGAACGGAATGGGAAAGGAATTTAATGCAATTTGGAATGCAATGGAATGGAAAGTGGAATGGAATTGAATGGAATGTGGAATGGAATTGAATGGAATGTAATTTCGAAGGGATGGAAAGCAAAGTGAAATTAAATGGAAAGGAATGTGAAATGGAATGTGGATTGGAATGGAATGGTATGTGGAATGCATTGTGGAATAGAATGAAATGCAATCTGCAATGGAATGTGGAATAGAATGGAATGGAATGTGGAATGGAATGTGGAGTGGAATGTGGAATAGAATGTAATGAATTTTATATGGACCGTGGAATTGAATGTGGATTGGAATGGAATGGAAAGTGGACTGGAACGTGGAATGGAATAGAAAGGAATTGGAATGGTATTTGGAATGGAATGTCGAATGGAATGGAATGGAATGTGGAAAGGAAGGTTGGAGGGAATGGAATGGTGTGTGGAAAGGAAAGGAATGGAATAGGAATGGAGTGTGGAATGGAATGGAATGGAATGTGGAATCGAATGCGGAAAGGAAAGAGGAATGGAAAGTGGAATGGAATGTGGAATGGAATGGAATGGAATGGAATTTGGAAGGGAATGGAATGGACTACAAAGGGAATGTGGAATGTAATGGAATGGAATGTGGAAAGGAATGCTGAATGGAAAGTGGAATGGAATGTGGAATGGAACGTGAAATGCAACGGAATGGAATGGAATGTGGAACGCAAAGGAATGTAATGTGGAATGGAATCTAATGGAATGGAATGTGGAATGGAAAGGAATGTGTAATGGAATTGAATGTGGAAAGCAATGGAATGTGTATTGAAATGTGGAACAGAAGGGAATTGAATGTGGAATGGGATGGAATAGAATGTGGAATGGAATGGAATGTGGAATGAAATGGAATGTGGAATGGAATGGAATGGAAAGATATGAGGGATGAGATGTGAAAAGGAATGTGTAATGGAATGGAATGGATCATGGAATGGAATGTGGAATGGAATTTAATGGAACGTGGAATGGAATGTGCAATGGAATGGAATGTGGAATGGAATTTGGAATTGAATGGAATGGAATTTGGAATGGAATGTGGAATAGAATGTGGAATGGAATGTGGAATGTAATGGAATGAAAAGTGGCATAAAACGTGGATTGCAATGGAATGGAAAGTGGAATGGAATGGAATGGCCTGCGCAATGGAATGTGGAATGGAGTGTGTGATGGAATGTGGAATGGAATGGAACGGTATGGAATGGAATGTGGAATGGCATGTGAATTGGAATGCAAAGGATTGTGGAATGGAAGTTGGAACGAAATGCAATGGAATGTGGAATGAAATTAAATGGAATGAGAATGGAACGAGGAATGGAAATTGGAATAGAATGTGGAATGGACTGCGGAATGGAATGCGGAACTGAATGTGGAATGGAATATACAGGATAGGAATGTGGAATGGAAAGTGGAATGGAATGGAAAGAAATATGGAAAGGAAAGTGAAATTGAATGCAATGGAATGTGGAATGGAATGTGGAATAGAATGTGGAATGGAATGTGGAATGCAACGTGGAGTGGCATGTGGAATTCAACGGAACGGATCGTGCTATGGAATGTGGAATGGAAAGTGCAATGGAATGTGGAATGGAATGGAATGCAATGTGGAATGGATCTGGAATGGAAAGTGGAATGTAAAGTGCAATGGAATGGAATGGAATGGAATGGAGTGCAATGGAATCCGAAATAGAATGCGAAGTGGAATGCGGAATGGAATGTGGAATGGAATGTGGAATGGAATGGAATGGAATGCAATGGAATGTGAAACGGATTGCGAATTGGAATGTGGAATGGACTGTGGAATGGAACGTGGAATAGAATGAAATGGAACGTGGAAGTGAATGGAATGGAACGTGGAATGTTATGGAATGGAATGTGGAATGGAACGAGGAATGAAACGTGGAATGGAATGTGGAAGGTAATGTGGAATGAAAGGCAATGTAATGTGGAATGAAATGTGAAATGGAATGAAATGGAATGTGGAATGGAATGAGGAAAGGAATGTTGAATGTTGAATGGAATGTACAACTGAATGGAATAAAATATGGAATCGAATGTGGAATCGAATAGAATGTAATTTGGAATGGAATGGAATGGAATGTTTAAAGGGATGGAATGGAATGCAATGTGGAATATAATGGAAATGAATGTGGAATGGAATGGAATGAAATGTGGAATGAAACGGAATGGAATGTGGAATCGAATGTGTAATGGAATGGAATGGAATTAAATGGAATGTGGAATGCAATGGAATGGAATATGGAATGGAATGGAATGGAACGGAATGGAATGTGGAATGGAATGGAATTGAATGTGGAATGGAATGGAATGGAAGGTGGAATGGAATGGAATTGAATGCAATATGCAATGGAATGGAATGGAATGTGGAATGGAATGGAATGTAATTAAGTGTGGAATGGAATGGTATGGAATGCAATGTGGAATGGAGTGGAATGGAAAGTGGAATTGAATGTAATGGAATGTGCAAAGTAATGGAATGGAATGTAGAATGGAATGGAATGGAATGGAAAGTGGAATGGAATGGAATGGAATATTTAATGGCAAGGAATGTGGACTGGAAAGGAATTGAATGTTTAATGGAATGTGGAATGGAATTTAGAATAGAAAGGAAAGGAATGGAATGAAATGTGGAACGGAATGGAAGGGAATTTGGAATGGAATTTGGATTTGAATGGAAAGGAATTGAATGGAATGAGGAATGGAATGGAATGTATAATGGAAAGGAATGGAATGTGTAATGCAATGGAAAGGAATGTGGAATGCAATGGAATGGAATATGGAATTGAATGTAATGGAATGTGGAATGGGAAGATCAATGGAATGGAATGTGGAATGGAATGTGGAAAGTAATGTGTAATGGAATGTGGAAAGGAATGTGGAATGGAATTTGGAAAGGAATGCAATGTAATGGAATGTGCAATGGAATGGAATATGTAATGGAATGCAATGAAATGCAATGTGGAAAGGAATGGAATGGAATGTGGAATGGAATGGAATGGAATGGAATGTGGAATGGAAACTAGAATAGAATGGAATGGAATGGAATGGAATGTGGAATGAAATGGAATGTAATAATGAATGCAATGGAATTTAATTAAATGTGGAATAGAATGGAATTGAATGTGGAATGGAATGGAAAGGAATATGTAATAGAATGGAATTTGGAATGGAATGTGGAATGGAATGAAATGAAACATATAATGGAAAGTGAAATGGAATAGAATGGAATGTGGAATGGACTGTGGAGTGGATAATATTTAACGTGGAATGAAATGTGGAAAGGAAAGTGGAATGGAATGGCACGTGGAATGGAAGTTGGAATAGAATGGAACGGAATGTGGAATGTATCGTGGAATAGAACATGGAATGGAACGAGGAATGGAATGTGGAATTTATCATGCAAAGTAATGTGGAATGGAATGGAATGGATTCTGTAATGGAATGGAATGGAATGATATGGAATGTGGAATGGAATGGAATGCAGTGTGGAATGGAATCTGGGAAGGAATGGAATGGATTGTGGATTGGAATGGAATGGAATGGAATGGAATGTGGAATGGAAATGAATGGAATGTGGAATGGAATGTGGAAGGGAAAGTGGAATAAAATGGAATATAATGTGGACTGGAATGGGGAGTGGAATGGAATGGAACGTGGAATGGAAAGTCGAATGGAACGTGGAATGGATCCCGGAATGGAACGGAATGGAAAGTGGAATGGAACGTGGAATGGAATGGAATGGAACATGGAATGGAAAGTGGAGTGGATTGTGGAATGGAACGTGTAATGGAACGTGGAATGGAATGGAATTAAATGAGGAATGGAATCTGGAATGGAATGTAATGGAATGTGGAATGGAATGGAATGTGGAATGGATTGTGAAATGGAACGTGGAATGGAATGTGGAATGGAACGCGAAATGGAATGGAATTCAACGTGGAATGGAATGTGGAATGGATCGTGGAATGGAACATGGAATGGTATGTGGAATGGAATGTGGAATGAAGTGTGGAATGGAACGTGAAATTGAATGGAATGGAATATTGAATGGAAACTGGAATGGAAAGCAATGGAACGTTGAATGGAATGTGGAACGGAATCTGGACGAGAAAGTGGAATGGAATGCGGAATGGAATGGAATCAATTGTGGAATGGAGTGTTGAATGGAATAGAAAGGAATGTGCAACGCAATTTGGAATGTAATGGAATGAACGTGGAATGGAATGTGGAATGGAATGGAATGGAATGTAGAATGGAATGTTGAAAGGAACGTAGAATGGAAAGTGAAATGGAATGGATTGGAATCTGGTACAGAATGTCGAATGGAATGTGGAGTGGAACAGAATGTAATGTGGAATAGAATGTGGAATGGAATGTGGGAAGGAAAGTGGAATGGAATGGCATGTGGAATGGAACTTGGAATTGAATGGAATGGAACGCGGAATGTATCGGGGAATAGAACGTGGAATGGAACGAGGAATGGAACGTTGAATGGAACGTGGAATGGAATGTGGAAAGGAATGGAATGGAAAGTGGAATGGAAGGCAATGGAATGTGGAATGGAATGTGGAATGGTATGCAAAGGAATGTGGAACGGAATGTGGAAAGAATGTGGAATGGAATGGAATGGAATCAGGAATGGCATGGAATCGAATATGGAATGGAGTGGAATGCAATGGAATGCAGAATGGTATGCAAAGGAATGTGGAATGGAATGGAATTGAATGTGGAATTGAAAGGAATGCAAAGTGGAATGGATTGAAATGGAATGTGGAATGGAATGGAATGAAATGTGAATATAAAGTGAAATGGAATGGAAAGGAATCCAGAATGGAATTGAATGGAACATGGAATGGAACGCTGAATGGAACGTGGAATTGAATGTGGAAAGGAATGGAATGGAATGAGGAATGGAAGGCAATGGAATGTGGAATGGAATGTGGAATGGAAGGCAAAGGAATGTGGAATGGAATGTGGAAAAGAATGTGGAGTGGAATGCAATGGAATCTGGAATGGAATGGAAACGAATATGGAATGGAGTGGAATGCAATGGAACGCAGAATTGTATGCAATGGAATGTGGAATGGAATGAAATGGAATGTGGAATTGAATGAAATGGAAAGCGGAATGTATTGAAATGGAATGTGAAGTGGAATGAAATGGAATGGAAGGTGGAAAGGAATGTGAAATTGAATCTGGAATGGAACGTGAAATGGAAGGAAATGGAACGTGAAAAGGAATGGAATGGAACTTGCAAAGGAATGGAATGGAAAGTGGAATGGAACGTGGAATGGAACGTGGAATGGAATGAAATGGAATATGGAATGTAATGTGGAATGGAATGGAATAGAACGTGGAATGGAATGCCGAATGGAACCTCTAATGGAACGTAGAATGGAAACTGAAATGGAATGGAAGGGAACGTCTAATGGAAAGAAGAATGGAACGTTTTAATGGAATGGAATGGAACGTGGAATGCAATGTGGAATTGAATGCGGAATGGAATGCAATGTAGTGTGGAATGGAATGGAATGGAATGTTTTATGGAATGTGGAATAGAATGGAATTGAATGTGGAATGGAATGTGGTATGGTATGTCGAATGGAGAGTGAAAGGGAATGTGGAATGCAATGTGGGATGGAATGTGGATTGGAATGTGGAATGAAATGGAATGGAATGTGGAATGGAATGTTTAATGGAATGAAATGGAATGTGAAATGATATCTGGAATGGAATGGAATGGAATGTGGAATATTATGTGGAATGAAATGGAATGGAATATAGAATGGAATGTGGAATGGAACGGAATGGAATGTGGAACGGAATGTGGAATGGAATGGAATGGAAAGGAATGTGGAATGGAATGTGGAATGCGATGTGCAATGGAACGCGGAATGGAGTGGAATGGAATGTCAAATGGAACGTGGAATTGAATGGAATGGAACATGGAATGGAATTTGGAATGGAAGTTGTGATGGAATGTGGAATGTTATGCTGAATGCAATGTGGAATGGAATGTGGAATGGATCGTGGAATGGAATGTGGAATGGAATATTGAACGCAACGCGGAATGGAATGGAATAGAATTTCGAATGGAAGTTGAATGGAATTGAACGTGTAATGGAACGTGGAATTGAATGTGGAATGGAACGTGGAATGGAAAGATGAAAGAAAATTGTAATGGAATGTACAACAGAATGTGAAATGGAACATGGAATGGAATGGAATGGAAAGTGGAATGGAACGTGGAATGGATTGGAATGTAACGTGGAATAGAACTTGGAATGAATGTGGAATGGAACGTGGAATGGAACGTGGAATGGAATGGAGTGGAATGTGGAATGGAATGTGGAATGGAATGTGGAATGGAATGGAATGGAATGGAATGTGGAAAGGAATGTGGAATTTAACGTGAAATGCATGGAATGGAGTGTGGAATGGAATGTGTAATGGAATGTTGAATGAAATGTTGAATGGAATGGAAGTTGGAATGGAATGTGGAATGGAATGGAATGGAATGTTTAAATGGAATGGAATGTAATGTGCAATGGAATGCCGGCTGCAATGGAATACAATTTGGAATGGAATGTAATGGAATGTGGAATGGGATGTTTAATGGAAAGTGGAATGAATTGTGGACTGGAACGTGGAATGGATCGGGGAATGGAATGGAATGGATCGTGGATAGGATCGTGGAATGGAACGAGGAATGGGAGGTGGAATTGAATGTGGAATGGAATGGAAAGGAATGTGGAATGGAATGTGGAATAGAATGGAATGAAATGTGGAATGGAATGTGGAAAGGAATGTGGAATGGAATACAATGGAATGTTTAATGGAATGGAATGGAATGTGGAATGGTATGTTTAATGGAATGTGGAATGGAACGTGGAATATAATGGAATGGAAAGTGGAATTGAAAGTGGAATGGAATGAAAAGGAACGTGGAATAGAATGTGGAAGGGAATGTGGAATGGACAGTGGAATGGAATGGAACGAAATGTGGTAAGGAATGTGGAATGGAATTTGGAATGGAATTTAATGGAATGGAATGGAATGTGGAATGGAAAGTGGAATGGAATGAAAGGGAATGTGTAATGGAATGTGGAATGGAATGAAATTGAATGAGGAATGGAATGTGGAATGGAATGCAGTGGAACGTGGAATGGAATGGAATGGAATGTGGAATGGAATGTGGAGTGGCACGTGGAATGGAACGGAGTGCAATGTGGAATGGAATGTGAAATGGAACATGGAATAAAATGTAATGTGGAATGGAACGTGGATTGCAATGTAATGGAACGCGGAATGGAACATGGAATGGAATGTGCAATGGAAAGTGGAGTGGAATGGAGTGGACTGTGTAATGGATCGTGGAATGGAATGGAAAGGAACGTGGAATGGAACGTGGAATGGAACGTGGAATGGAATGTGGAATGGAACGTGGAATATAATGGAATGGAAAAGAATAGAATGTGGAAAAGAATGTGGAATGGAACGTGCAATGGAAAGTGGAATGGATCGGAATGGAATGTGGAATGGAATGGAATGGAATGTGGAATGGAACGCGAAATGGAACGTGGATTGGAACGTGGAATGGAATGTGGAAAGGAATGGAAAAGAATGTGGAATGGAAGGTAATGGAACCTGGAATGGAATGTGGAATGGAATGGAGCGGAATTGAATGGAATGGAATGTAGAAGTTTACGGAATGGAATGTGGAATGCAACGTTGAATGGAATGGAATGGATCGGAATGGAACGAGGAATGGAATGTGGAATGGATTGGAGTGGAACATAGTATGGAACGTAGATTGTAATATGGAATGGAATGTGTAATGGAAAGTGGAAAGTTATGTGGAATGGAAAGGAATAGAATGTGGAATGGAATGGAATTGAATATGGAATGGAGTGGAATGCAATGGAATGCAGAATGGTATGCAATGGAATGCGGAATGGAATGGCATGGAACGGAATGTGAAATTGAATGGAATGAAAAGTGGTATGGATTTAAATGGAATGTGGAATGGAATGGAATGCAATGCGAATATAATGTGGAATGGAATGTAAAGGAATCCAGAATGGAATTGAATGGAAGGGAATGGAATGGAACGTGGAATGGAACGTTGAATGGAACGTGGAATAGAATATGGAAAGGAATGGAAAGGAATGAGGAATGGAAGGCAATGGAATGTGAAATGGAATGGAATGGAATGTGGAAAGGAATGTGGAATGGAATGGAATGGAATATGGAATGGAATGGAATCGAATATGGAATGGAGTGGAGTGCAATGGAATGCAGAATGGCATGCAATGGAATGTGGAATGGAATGGGATGGAATGGAATGAAATGTGGAATGGAATGAAATAGAAAGTGGAATGTATTGAAATGGAATGTGGAATGGAATGGAATGGAATGGAAGGTGGAATGGAATGTGAAATTGAACCTGGAATGGAAAGTGAAATGGAAGGAAACAGAACGAGAAAAGGAATGGAATGGAAGGTGCAATGGAATGGAATGGAAAGTGGAATGGAACGTGGAATGGAACGTGGAATGGAATGGAATGGAATGTTGAATGGAAAGGAATGGAATGTTTAATGGAATGGAATGGAATACGGAATGTAACGTGGAATGGAATGGAATGGAATGTGGAATGGAACAGCAAATGGAACCTCTAATGGAACGTAGAATGGAAAGTGAAATGGAATGGAATGGAATGTCTAATGGAAAGTAGAATGTAACATGGAATGGAATGGGATGGAACGTGGAACGCAATATGGAATGGAATGTGGAATGGAATGGAATGTAGCGTGGAATGGAATGGAATGGAATGTGTTATGGAATGTGGAATAGAATGGAATTGAATGTGGAATGGAATGTGGTATGTGATGTCGAATGGAATGTGAAAGGGAATGTGGAATGCAATGTGGAATGGAATGTGGATTGGAATGTGGAATGAAATGGAACAAAATGTGGAATGGAAGGTGGAATGGATTGGAAAGGAATGTGGAATTGAATGTGGAATGGAATGAAATGGAATGTGGAATGATATCTGGAATGGAATGGAATGGAATGTGGAAAGATATGTGGAATGAAATGGAATGGAATGTGGAATGGAATGTGGAATGGAATGGAATGGAATGTGGAACGGAATGTGGAATGGAATGGATTGTGGAATGGGATGTCGAATGGAACGTGGAATGGAGTAGAATGGAATGTGTAATGCAACGTGTAATTGAACGGAATGGAACATGGAATGGAATGTGGAATGCTACGTGGAATGGAATGTGGAATATTACATTGAATGCAATTTGTAATGGAATGTGGAATGGATCGTGGAATGGAATGTGGAATGGAACGTAGAATGGAATGTGGAATGGAATGTGTAGTGTAATGCAAAGGAATGGAATGGAATGGAATGTGGAATAGATGGTGGAATGGAATGTGGAATGGAATGTGGAATGTAATGGAATGAAGTGTGGTAAGGAATGTGGAATGGAATTTGGAATGGAATGGAATGGAATGGAATGGACTGTGGTATAGAAGGTGGAATGGAATGTGAAAAGGAATGGAATGGAATGTGGAATGGAATGTGGAATGGAATGGAATGGAATGTGTAATGAAATGTGGAATGGAATGGAAAGGAATGAGGATTGGAATGTGGAAAGGAATGCAGTGGAATATGGAATGGAATGGTATGGAATGTGGAATGGAATGTGGAATGGGATGTGGAATGGAACGTGGAATGGAGTGGAATGGAATGTGGAATGGAAAGTGCAATTGAATGGAATGGATCATGGAGTGATATGTGGAATGCAACGTGGAATGGAATGTGGAATGTTACGTGGAATGCAATGTGCAATGGAAAGTGGAATGGATCGTAGAATGGAATGTTGAATGCAACGTGGAACGGAATGGAATAGAATGTGGATTGGAACTTCAATGGAATGGAACGTGGAATTGAATGTGGAATGGAACTCGGAATGGAATGTGGAATGGAACATGGAATGGAATGTACAACGGAATATAGAATGGAACGTGGAATGGAATGGAATGGAAAGTGGAAGGAACGTGCAACGGATTGGAATGTAACGTGTAATGGAACGTGGAATGAATGAGCAATGGAATGTGGAATGAAACGTGGAATGGAACGGAATGGAATGTGGAATGGATTGTGGAATGTAATGTAATGGAATGGAATGGAATGGAATGTGGAATGGAATGTGGAATGATAAGGAATAGAGTGTGGAATAGAATGTGAAATGCATGGAATGGAGTGTGAAATGGAATGTGGAATAGAAAGTTGAATGGAATGTTGAATGGAATGGAAGGTGGAATCGAATGTGGAATCCAATGGAATGGAATATTTAAATGGAATGCAATGGAATGTGGAATGGAATGAGGGCTGCAATGGAATGCAAAGTATAATGGAATGTTTAATGGAATGTGGAATGAAATGTGGACTGGAACGTGGAATGGATCGGGGAATGGAATGGAATGGATCGTGGAATGGGACATGGAATGGAACGAGGAATTGGAGGTGGATTTGTGCGTGGAATGGAATGGAATGGAGCGTGGAATGGAATGTGGAATGGAATGTGGAATGGAACGGAATGGAATGTGTAATGGAACGTGGAATATAATGGAATGGAAAGTGGAATGGAATGTGGAATGGAATGCAATGGAATGTGGAATGGAATGGAATGGAGTGTGGAATGGAACGGAATGGAATGTGGAATGGAATGTGGAATGATATGTGCAATGGAATGTGGAATGGAACGTGGAATGGAAAGTCGAATGGAACGTGGAATGGAACATGGAATGGTATGTAATGGAATGTGGAATGGAATGGAATGTGGAATGGATTGTGAAATGGAACGTGGAATGGAATGTGGAATGGAACGCGAAATGGAATGGAATTCAACGTGGAATGGAATGTGGAATGGATCGTGGAATGGAACATGGAATGGTATGTGGAATGGAATGTGGAATGAAGTGTGGAATGGAACGTGAAATTGAATGGAATGGAATATTGAATGGAAACTGGAATGGAAAGCAATGGAACGTTGAATGGAATGTGGAACGGAATCTGGAAGAGAAAGTGGAATGGAATGCGGAATGGAATGGAATCAATTGTGGAATGGAGTGTTGAATGGAATAGAAAGGAATGTGCAATGCAATTTGGAATGTAATGGAATGAACGTGGAATGGAATGTGGAATGGAATGAAATGGAATGTAGAATGGAATGTTGAATGGAACGTAGAATGGAAAGTGAAATGGAATGGAATGGAATCTGGTACGGAATGTCGAATGGAATGTGGAGTGGAACAGAATGTAATGTGGAATAGAATGTGGAATGGAATGTGGGAAGGAAAGTGGAATGGAATGGCATGTGGAATGGAACTTGGAATTGAATGGAATGGAACGCGGAATGTATCGGGGAATAGAACGTGGAATGGAACGAGGAATGGAACGTTGAATGGAACGTGGAATGGAATGTGGAAAGGAATGGAATGGAAAGTGGAATGGAAGGCAATGGAATGTGGAATGGAATGTGGAATGGTATGCAAAGGAATGTGGAACGGAATGTGGAAAGAATGTGGAATGGAATGGAATGGAATCAGGAATGGCATGGAATCGAATATGGAATGGAGTGGAATGCAATGGAATGCAGACTGGTATGCAAAGGAATGTGGAATGGAATGGAATTGAATGTGGAATTGAATGGAATGCAAAGTGGAATGGATTGAAATGGAATGTGGAATGGAATGGACTGAAATGTGAATATAAAGTGGAATGGAATGGAAAGGAATCCAGAATGGAATTGAATGGAACATGGAATGGAACGCTGAATGGAACGTGGAATAGAATGTGGAAAGGAATGGAATGGAATGAGGAATGGAAGGCAATGGAATGTGGAATGGAATGTGGAATGGAAGGCAAAGGAATGTGGAATGGATTGTGGAATGGAATGGAAGGGAACATGGCATGGAATGTGGAATGGAACATGGAATACAATGTGGAATGCAACATGGAATGGAATGTGCAATAGAATGTAGAAAGGAATGTGGAATGGAATGCAATGGAATGTGGAATGGAATGGAAGGGAATGTGAAATGGAATGCGGAATGGAATGTGTAGTGTAATGCAAAGGAATGGAATGGAATGGAATGTGGAATGGAATGTGGAAAGGAATGTGGAATGGAATATTGAATGGAACGGAATGAAATGTGGAAAGGAATGTGGAATGCAATGTGGAAAGTAATGGAATGGAATGGAATGGAATGTGGAATGGAATGTGAAATGGAAACTAGAATGGAACGGAATGGAATGTGGAATGATATGGAATAGAGTGTGGAATGGAATGTCAATTGCATGGAATGGAGTGTGAAATGGAATGTGGAATAGAAAGTTGAATGGAATGTTGAATGGAATGGAAGGTGGAATGGAATGTGGAATCGAAAGGAAAGGAAAGCTTAAGTCTAATGGAATGGAATGTGGAACGTAATGAGGGCTGCAATGGATGGTAATGAGTAATGGAATGTTTAATGGAATGTGGAATGAAATGTGGACTGGAACATGGAATGGAGCGGGGAATGGAATGGAATGGATCATGGAATGGAACATGGAGTGGAGCGAGGAATGGGAGGTGGATTGGAGCAAGGAATGGAACGGAATGAAACTTGGAATGGAATGTGGAATGGAATGTGGAATGGAATGCAATGGAATGTGTAGTGGAACGTGGAATGGAATGGAATGGAACGTGGAATGGAATGTGGAATGGAATGCAATGGAATGTGGAATGGAATGGAATGGAATGTGGAATGGAATGGCATGGAATGAGGAATGGAATGTGGAATGATATGTGCAATGGAATGTGGAATGGAATGGAATGGAACGTGGAATGGAACGTGGAAAGGAATGTGGAATGGAGTATTGAATGGAACGGAATGAAATGCGGAAAGGAATGTGGAATGCAACGTAGAATGTAATGGAATGGAACGGAATGGTATGTGGAATGGAATGTGGAATGGAACGTCAAATGGAAAGTAGAATGGAACGGAATGGAATGCGGAATGGAACGCGAAGTGGAACGTGGATTGGAACGTGGAATGGAAAGTGTAATGGAATGTAAAAAATGTGGAATGGAAGGTAATGGAATGTGGAACGGAATGTGGGATTGAATGGAACGGAATTGAATGGAATGGAATGTGGAAAGATATGGAATGGAATGTGGAATGCAAGGCTGAATGGAATGGAATGGAACGGAATGGAACGTGGAATGGAACGTGGAATGGAACGCGGAACGGAACGTGGAATAGAATGGAGTGGAACGTATTATGGAACGTAGATTGAAATGTGGTATGGAATGTGTAATGGAAAGTGGAATGCTATGTGGAATGGAAAGGAATGGAATGTGGAGTGGAATGGAATGAAATGTGGAATGGAATGGAATGTGGAATGAAACTTGTAATGTAATGGAATGGACCGGAATGGAATGTGGAATGGAAGGTGGAATGGAACGTGCAATGGAAAGTGGAATGGAACGGAATGGAATGTGTAATGGAATGGAATGGAATGTGGAATGGAACGTGCAATGGAAAGTGGAATGGAACGGAATGGAATGTGTAATGGAATGGAATGTGGAATGGAACGCGAAATGGAACATGGATTGGAACATGGAATGGAATGTGGAATGGAATGGATAAGAATGTGTAATGGAAGGTAATGGAATGTGGAATGGAATGTGGAATGGAATGGAACGGTATTGAATAGAATGGAATGTGGAAGGTTACGGAATGGAACGTGAAATGCAACGTTGAATGGAATGGAAAGGAATGGAATGGAACGTGGAAAGGAACGTGGAATGGAACACGGAATGGAACATGGAATGGCATATAGTGGAATGTAGTATGGAACATAGATTGTAATGTGGTATGGAATGTGTAATGGAAAGTGGAATGTTATGTGGAATGGAATGGAATGGAATGTGGAATGGAATGGAATGGAATGTGGAATGGAATCGAATGGAATGTGGAATGGAATGGAATGGAATGGAATGTGGAATGAAATGGAATGGAATAAGAATATAATGTGGAATGGAATGGAAAGGAATCCAGAATGGAATTGAATGGAATGGAATGGAATGTAACGAGGAATGGACCGTTGAATGGAACGTCGAATTCCATTCCACATTCCAATGAATTTCATTCCACATTCCATTTCATTTCATTCCACATTCCATTCCACATACATTTCCTTCCATTCCAGATTCCATTCCATTCCCTTCCACATTCCATTCCACATACATTTCCTTCCATTCCAGATTCCATTCCATTCCCTTCCACATTCCATTCCACGTTGCATTTCTCTTTCCATTTATAGTTCCATTCAATTTCATTCCACATTCCATTCCATTCCATTCCACATTCCATACCATTCCATTCCACATTCTATTCCGCATTCCATTCCATTCCATTCCACATTCCATTCCATTCCATTCCACATTCCATTACATTCAATTTCACATTCCATTCAATTACATTGCATTCCCCATTCCATTCCATTATTTTCCACATTCCATTCCATTCCATTGTATTGCACATTCCATTCCATTCCACATTCCATTCAATTACATTCCACATTTCATTCCACATTCCATTCCAAATACCTTTCAGTTCTATTTAACTTGCCACTGCACAATCCATTTCACATTTCATTCCACATTCCATTAAATTCCATTCCACATTTCATTCCATTCCACGTTCCCTTCCACGTTCCATTCAATGATCCACTCCACATTCCATTCCATTCCATTCCACGTTCCATTCCACATTCCATTCCCTTCCATTTCACTTCCCATTCCAACTTACATTCCACATTACATTCCTTTACATTCCACATTACATTCTACATTCCATTCGACATTCTATTAAATTCCATGCCACATTCCATTCCACATTTCATTCCTTTCCATTACACATTCAATTCCCCATTCCATTGCATTCCACTCCACATTCCATTCCATTCCATTCCACATGCCATTCCACATTGCATTCCATTCCATTCCACATTCCATTGCACATTCAATTCCACATTCCATTTCATTCCATTCCACATTCCATTCCACTTTCCATTCCATTCCATTCCACATTCCATTTCACATTCCATTCCGTTCCGTTACACATTCCATTCCACATTTCATTGCACAATCCATTCCCCCTTCCATTCAGCTTTCCAACCACATTCCATTACATTCAATTCGTCCTTTCTTTCCACATTAAATTCCATTTAATTCCACATTCCATTCCACTTTCCATTCCATTCCATTCCACATTCCATTGCACTTTCCATTCAACGTTCCATTCCACGTTTCATTCCATTCCATTCCACGTTCCATTTCATTCCTTCCACATTCCATTCCACTTTCCATTCAACGTTCCTTTCCACGTTTCATTCCATTCCATTCCAAGTTCCATTTCATTCCTTCCACATTCCATTCCGCATTTTGTTCCATTATATACCACATTCCATTCCATATTCCATTCCATTCCCTACCACATTCCATTCCACATTCCATTCCATTCGATACCACATTCCATTCCATTCCATTCCACATTCAATTCCATTCCATTGCACAATCCATTTCAAATTCCTTTCCACATTCCAGTCCACATTCTATTCCATTCCATTCCATATTCCATTCCACATTCCATTCCATTCCATTCCAAATATCATTCCATTCCATTCTGCATTCCATTCCATATTCCATTCCATCCCATTCCACATTCCATTCCACGTTGCATTCAATGTTCCATTAAATTCCATTGAATTATATTCCATGTTCCATTCCATTCCATTCCACATTCTTTCCAAGTTCCATTTCACATTGCATTCCATTCCATTCCACATTCCGTTCTTCATTCCATTCCACAATGTATTGCATTTCATTCCACATTCCACTCCACGTTTGATTCCAATTTCCATTCCACATTCCATTCCACAGTCCATTCTCTTCCATTCCACATTCCCTTCCACATACCATTCCACATTCAATTCCATTCAATTACACATTCCATTCCATATTCCATTCCATTCCATCCCACATTCCATTCCACATTCCATAGAATTCCATTCCACATTCCATTCCAAATTCCATTCCATTACTTTTCACATTCCTATCCTTGCCACATTCCATTCCACGTTCCACTCCACATTCCTTTCCATTCCATTAGACTTTCCATTGCACATTTCATTCCAGATTCCATTCCACTGTCCATTGGGTTCCAATCCACATTCCATTCCACACTCCACTCCACATTCCATTACACGTTCCATTCCACGTTCCATTCCACATTCCATTCCACATTCCATTCCACATTTCAATCTACATTTCATTCCTTTCCATTCCACATTCCACATTCCATTCCACATTCAATTCTACATTTCAATCCACATTCCAATCCTTTCCATTCCACATTGCATTCCACATTGCACTCCACTTTCCATTCCTTTCCATTCCACATTCCATTCCACATTTCAATCCACATTCCATTCCTTTCCATTCCACATTGCATTCCACATTGGACTCCACGTTCCATTCCATATTGCATTCCACGTTTCATTCCTTTCCATTCCACCTTCCATTCCATTCCATTCCATGTCCCATTTCATGTTCCATTCCATTCCATTCCACATTCCATTCCACATTCCATTCCTTTCCATTCCACATTCCATTCTACATTGCACTCCACGTTCGATTCCACATTCCATTCCACGTTCCATTCCACTTTCCATTCCCTTCCATTCCACCTTCTATTCCACGTTGCTTTCCATGTTCCATTCCACGATCCATTCCATGTTCTATTCCATTCCATTCCACCTTTCATTCCACATTCCACTACATTCCTTTGCACGTTACTTTCCACATTCCATTCCACATTCCATTCCGTTCCATTCCACATTCCATTCCACATTCCATTTCACATTCCATTCCACATTCCAGTTCACTTTCCATTCCATTTAATTCCACACTCCATTTCTTTCCATTCCACATTCCATTCCACGTTCCACTCAATTCTTTCCACGTTCCTTTCCACATTCCATTCCATTCCATTCCATATTCAATTCTACATTCCATTTCACATTACATTCCATGCCATTTTGCATTCCATTCCATTCCACATTCCATTCCATTCCATTCCACATTGCATTTCATTCCATTCCACATTCCTTATTATTCCCTTCCATTCCATATTCCTTTTCTTTTCATTCCACATTCCATTGAATTTCATTCCACCTTCCATTCCATTTCATTCCACATTCCGTTCCACATAAATTCCCTTCCATTCCAGATTCCATTCCATTCCCTTCCACATTCAATTCCTCCTTCCATTTAATGATCCATTCCATTCCATTCCACATTCCGTTCCAGATTCCATTCCATTCCATTCCACATTCCATACCATTCCATTCCATTGCATATTCCTTTCCATTCCATTCCAGATTCTATTCCACATTCCATTCAATTCTATTCCACATTCCATTCCGCATTCAATTCCATTCCATTTCACATTCCTTTCCATTCCATTGCACATGCCATTCCTTTCCATTGCACATTACATTGCACATTCCATTCAACGTTCCACTCGACAATACATTCCACTTTCCATTCCACGTTCCATTCCATTCCGTTCAACTTTCCATTCCACGTCCCATTCCATATTTCATTCCACATTGCATTCCACGTTCCATTCCACACTCCATTCCACGTTCCATTCCACATTCCATTCCACTTCCAAGTCCGCGTTCCATTCCATTCCATTCCACTTTACATCCCACGTTCCATTCCACATTCCATTCCACGTTCCATTCCACATTCCATTCCACTCCACATTCCATTCCATATTCCATTCCAGATTCCTATCCATTCCATTCCACATTCCGTTCCACATTCTATTCCGCATTCCATTCCATTCCATTCCACATTCCATTCCACATTCCATTCCACTCCATTTCACAATCAATTCCTCATTCCATCCCATTCCATTCCACATTCCTTTCCACTCCATTCCACATTCCGTTTGATTCCATATTTCATCCCATTCCACATTCCATTCCATTCCATTCCACTTTCCTTTCCATTCCATTGCATTCCATTCCACATTTCATTTCATTCCCTTCCTTTCCACATTCCATTCCTTTCCATTCCACATTCCATGGAATTTCGTGCCACAATCCATTCTATTCCATTCCACCTTCCATTCCACATACATTCCCTTTCATTCCAGATTCAATTCCATTCTCTTCCACATTGCATTGCACTTTCCATTCCAGTCCTTTCCACGTTCCATTCCACGTTCCATTCCACATTCCATTCCACGATCCACTCCATTCCATTCCACACTTTATCCCATATTCCAATCCATTCCATTTCTCGTTCTATTCCATATTCCATTCCATTCCGTTCCACATTCCATTCTATGTTCCATTCCACATTCCATTCCATTCCATTCCACATTCCATTCCTCGTTCCATTCCATTACTTTCCACATTCCGTTGCATTCTATTCCACATTCCATTCCTTTCCATTCCACATTCCATTCTGCATTCCATTGCATTGCATTCCACACTTCATTCCACATTCCAATCCATTGTATTCCACATACCCTTCCATTCCATTCTATTCTACATTCCATTCCATTCCATTCCATATTCCATTCAACAATTCATTCCTCGTTCCATTCCACTCCATTCCACGTTCCATTCCACATTCCATTCCATTCCATTCCACATTACATAACATTCCATTCTATTCCATTCCACTCCATTCCATTCCACATTCTATTATACATTAAATTCCTTTCCATTCCAAATTCCATTCCACATTCCATTCCATTCCAATCCACATTACATTACATTCCAATGCACATTCCATTCCACATTCTATTCCACACTGCATTCCACATTGCATTCCATGTTAAATTGCACGTTCCATTCCAAGTTCCATTCCACATTCCATTCCATTCCATTCCACGTTCCATGCCACATTCCATTCAATTCCAAATTCCATTCAATTCCATTCCATTCCACATTCCTTTCAATTCCTTTCCACATTCCATTCCATTCCATTCCAGATTCCATTCCATTCCATTGCATTCCAAATTCAATTCTATTCCATTCCATTACACATTCCATTCCATATTCGAATCTCTTCCATTCCACATTCCATTCCATTCCATCCCATGTTCCATTCCACGTTCCATCCGATGTTCAATTCCATTCCATTCCACACTCTTTCCACATTGCATTCCATCCGATTTCACATTCCATACCGTTCCATTCCATTCCATTCCACAATCTATTCCATTCCATTCCACATTCCATTCCGCATTCCATTTCATTCCTTTCCACAATCCATTCAATTCCATTCCACATTACGTTCGACATTCCATTACATTCCATTCCACATTCCATTACAGATTCCTTTCCACTCCATTCCACATTCCATTCCATTCCATTCCACATTCCAATCCATTCCATTCCACATTCCCTTCCACATTCCTTTCCATTCAATTCCACATTGCATTCCACATTCCATTCAATTCCATTCCATTCCACATAGCATTCCACATTTCATTCCATTCAATTTCACATTCCATTCCACATTGGATTCCCCTCCATTCCACATTGCATTCCACTTTCCATTGCATACTCCATTCCACATTCCATTCCACTTTCCATTTCTTTCCTTTCCACCTTCCTTTCCACGTTCCATTAGACGTTCAATTCCGCGTTCCATTCCATGATCCATTACATTACATTCCATGTTCCATTCCATATTCCTTTCCATTGTTTTCCATATTCCGTTCCTTTCCATTCCACATTCCTTTCCACATTCCATTCCACTTTCTATTCCATGCCATTCCACATTCCTTTCCACATTCCATTCCACTCCATTGCACATTTCATTCCACATTCCATTCCATTCCATTCCACTTTCAATTCCACATTCCATTCCACTCCATTACATCTTCCATTCCATTCCATTCCACTTTCCATTTCATTCCGTTCCACATTCCATTCCACATTCCATTTCACATTTCATTCCACATTCCATTATACATTCCATTCCATTCCATTCCTTTCCACATTCTATTCCAATCCATTCCACTTTCCATTCCATTTCATTCCACATTTCTTTCCACATTCTATTCCACATTCTATTCCATTCCATTCTATTCCACATTCCATTCCATTCCATTCCACATTGTGCTACATTCCATTCCACATTCCATTGGACATTCCATTCCACAATCCATTCCAACTTCGATTCTATATTCTATTCCGCATTCCATAACATTCCATTACACATTCCATTCCATTCAATTCCACATTCCATTGTACATTCCATTCCACTCCGTTCCATTCCACATTGCATTCTACATTCCATTCCATTGCATTCCACATTCCATTCCACATTCCATTCCAGATTCAATTCCACATTTCATTATACTATCCATTCCACATGTCATTCCACATTCCATTCCAAGTTCCACTCCACATTCCATTCCATTCCATTCCACGTTCCATTCCACGTTCCATGACATTCCATTCCTCTTTCCATTCCATTGCATTGCACATTCCATTTCATCCCATTCCATGTTCCGTTGAACATTCCATTTCACATAACATTCTGCCTTCCATTCTTTCCATTCCCCATTCTATTCCCCATTCCATTCCATTTCCCATTCCATTCCATTCAATTCCACTTCCCATTCCATTCAATTCCACCTTCTTTTCCATTCTATTTCATTCTATTCCACATTCCATTCCATTGCATTACACATTCCTTTCCATTTCATTCCATTCCACATTCCATACCATTCCCTTCAATTCTACATTCTATTCCACTCGACTCCACATTCCATACCATTCCATTCAATTGCACATTCTATTCCCTTCCATTCCACAATCCATCTCATTACATTCCACATTCCATTCCACGTTCCATTCCACTTTCCATTCCACTTTCCCCTCCATTCCATTCCACATTGCATACCATTCCATTCGATTTCATTCCGGATTCCATTCCATTCCATTCCACATTCTATTCCACATACTATTCCATTTCATTCCATATTACATTCCATTCAATTCCTCATTCCATTCACTTCCAATCCACATTATATTCCACATAACATTCTGTGTTCCATTCTGCGTTCCATTCTGCATTCTATTCCATGTTTCATTTTTTTCCTTTCCACGTTCCATTCCACATTCCTTTCCATTCCATTCCACGTTCCATTCCACATTCCAATGCACTTTCCTTTCCACGCTCCATTCCACTTTCCATTACACGTTACACTCCAAGATTCATTCCAAGATCCATTCCACGTTCCATTCCATTCCATTCCACGTTCCATTCCACATTGCATTCCATTCCATTCCACATTCCATTCCACATTCCATTCTGTTCCATTCCACATTCCATTCCACATTCCATTACATTCCATTCCACATTGCCTTCCACATTCCAAGAATGGAATAGAATGGAATGTGGAATGGAATGTGGAATGCATTCCTTTCCACATTCCATTCTACATTGCACTCCATTCCAGACCACATTCCATTCCACATCCCATTCCATTCCATTCCACATTTCAACCCATTCCATTCCACATTCCTTTCCACATTCCATTCCACTTTCCATTCCATTCCATTGCAGATTCCATTCCACATTCCAATCCATTACATTCCACTTCCCAGTCCAAGTTCCATTACACAATCCATTCCATATTCCTTTCCATTCCATTCCACATTCCATTCCGCTTACCATTCCACGTTCCTTTCCACCTTCGATTCCCTGTTCCATTCCACATTCTATTCCATTACATTCCACTTTACATTCCACATTCCATTCCACATTCCTTTCCACGTTCCTTCGCATTCCATTGCACATTCCATACCATTCCATTCCATTCAATTCCACAACCCAGTCCATTCCTTTCCACCTTGCATTCCACATTGCTTTCCATTCCTTTCCACATTCCGTTCCATTCCATTCCGATTTCCATTCCATTCTATTCCACATTCCATTCCACATTCCATTCCACGTTCAATTGCATTCAATTCGATCATCCATTCCACATTCCATTCCATTCCTTTCGAATTTCCTTTCCACATTCCATTCAACATTCCATTGCAAGTTACATTCTGTTTCACTCCACATTCCATTCCACTTTCCATTCCAAATTCCATTACATTCCATTCCACTTTCCATTTCACATTCCATTTGACATTCAATTCCATTTCATTCCACTTTCCATTCCACATTGCATTCCACTCCATTCCACATTGCATTTCACTTTCCTTTCCACAAATTGCAATGCATATTCCAATCCATTCAATTGTACACTCCATTCCACGTTCGATTCCATTACATTCCATGTTCCACTCCACATTCCATTCCACAATCCATTCCACATTCCATTCCACATTCCACTCCATTCCATTTCACGTTGCATTCAATATTCCATTCCATTAAATTTCATGATCCATTTCATACTACATTCCACATTCCATTCCACGTAATATTCCACGTTCCATTCCATGTTGCATTCCATTTCGTTTCGCGTTCCCTTCCAAATACCATTCCACGTTCCATTCCATGCCATTCCACATTCCATTCCGCATTCCATTCCACATCCTCTTCCATTCCATTTCTCATTCCATTCTACATTCTATTCCACATTCCATTCCTCATTCTATTCCACATTTTATTCCATTCCATTCCACAATTAATTCCACATTCCATTCCTTTCCTTTCCACATTCAAGTCCATACCATTCCTCATTCCTTTCCACATTCTATTCCAAATTCTATTCCGTTCCATTCTATTCCAATTTCCATTACATTCCATTCCTCATTGCATTCCATTCCATTCCACGTTCCATTCCACATTCCATTCCACATTCTGTTCGACATACCATTCCACGTTGCATTCGATTCCCTTCCATTCCACATTCCGTGCTATTCCATTCCACATTCCAATGAACTGCATTCCACATTCCATTGTATATTCCTTTCCATTCCACCTTCCATTTCACTTTCCTTTCCATTGCATTCCACTTTGCATTCCACATTCCATTCCATTGCATTCCACATTGCACTCCACATTCCACTCCACATTCCATTCCACGTTCCATTCCACATTCCATTTCATATTCCATTCCACGATCCTTTCCACGTTCCATTCCATTCCATTCCACGTTCCATACCACGTTCCATAGCATTCCATTCCATGTTCCATTCCCTTGCATTCCACGTTCAATTTCATTCCATTCCATGATACATTACCCCTTCCATTTCACATTACATTCCAACTTCCATTCCTTTCGATTCCCCATTCTGTTCCACTTTCCTTTCCATTCCTTTCCACTTCCCATTCCATTCAATTCCACATTCCTTTCCATTCCATTCCATTCCATTCCACATTACGTTCCATTCCATTCCTCAATCTGTTCCATTCCATTCCATTCCATTCCAAATTCCATTCAGTTCCATTCCACATTCCATTCCATTCCATTATACATTCCATTCCATTCCATTCCATTCCAATTTCCATACCATTCCATTCAGTTCCACATTCTATTCCATTCCATTCCACTTTCCATTCCATTCTAATCCATTCCATTCCATTCCACATTGCATTCCATATTCCATTCCCTTCCAATACACATTCCATTCCATTCCATTCCAAATTCCATTGCACGTTCCATTCCACATTCCATTCCACGTTATATTCCATTCCATTCCACATTCCATACCATTCCATTCAATTTCATTCCTAATTCCATTCCTTTCCATTCCACATTCTATTCCACATAACATTCCATTTCATTCCACATTCCATTCGAATCAATTCCACATTCGATTCCTTTCCAATCCACTTTACGTTCCAGATAACATTCCGTATTCCATTCCAAATTCTATTAAACGTTCCATTGCTAGTTAAATTCCATTCCATTCCACGTTCCATTCCAATTTCCATTCCACATTACATTGCACGTTTCATTTCATTCCATTCCACGTTCCATTCCACTTTCCATTCCACGTTCCATTCCACATTCCCTTCCATGCTGCATTCCACATTCCACTCCACGTTTCATTCCACTTTCCATTCCAAGTTCCATTTCACTTTCCATTAAATTCCATTCCACGTTCCATTCCGTTCCATTCCACATTCCATTCCACATTCCATTTCACATTCCATTACATTCTATTCTACATGGCATTCCACATTCCATTCCACGTTCCATTGAATTCCATTCCACATTCCTTTCCACATTGCGTTCCATTCCAGTCTACATTCCATTTCACATTCCATTCAATTCCATTCCACATTCCAATCGATTCTATTTCACATTCCATTCAACATTCCATCCCACGTTGTATTCCATTCCATTCCAGATTGAATTCCACATTACAATCCATTCCATTCTACGTTTCATTACACTTTCCATTCCACAATTCATTCCACATTCCATTTCACGTTCCATTGTATTTCATTCCACGTTCCATTTCACCTTCCGTTCCATTACATTCCACGATCCATTCCACATTCCATTGCCCATTCCATTCCACGCTCCATTCCAACATTCCATTCCACGTTCAATTCCACGTTCCATTCCACATTCCATTCCATTCCCCGTCCCATTCCATGTTCCATTACACTTTCCATTCCTCGTTCCATTCCATTACACTCCCCTTTCCATTCCACATTCTATTCCGTTTCATTCCACTTTCCATTCCACATTCCATTCCACATTCCATTCGATTCCATTCCACATTCCATACCATTCCATTCTATTACATTCCACAATCCATTCCATTCCTTTCCACATTCCATCCCACATAGCATTCCATTCCATTCCACATTCCATTCCATTCCATTCCACATTCCTTTCTGCATTTGATTTCACTCCATTCCACCTTCCATTCCAGATTGCATTCCATTCCATTCCATTCCACATTCCATTCCACATTCCATTCCACATTCCTTTCTCATTCTATTGCATTTCATCCCACGTTCCATTCCATATTCCACTGCATTCCAATTCACATGCCATTCCACTTTCCATTCCATTCCACGCCATTCCATTCCACATTCCATTCCACATACCATTCCACATTCCATTACGCGGTGCATTAAATTCCATTCCACGTTCCATTCCATTCCTATCAACATTCCTTTCCACATTTTATTCCATTCCTTTCCACATTCCATTCCACATTCCATACCATTCCATTCCACATTCCATTCCATTCCATTCCATTCCACTTTCCATTCCAATTTCCATTAAGTTGCATTCCACATTTCATTCCATTCCATTCCAAATTCCATTCCATTCCAATCCAGATTTCATTCCACATTTCCTTCCATTCCATTCCACATTCCATTCCACATTCCTTTCCACATTCTATTCCACATTCATTTCCATTCCATTTCATTCTTTTCCATTCCTCGTTCCATTCCACATTACATTGCATTCCTTTCCACGTTCCATTTCACATTCCATTCCATTCCATTCCATTCCACGTTCCTTTCCACACTGAATTCCAATTTCCATTCCACTTTCCATTCCGTTCCATTCCACATTCCATTCCACATTCCATCCGACGTTCCATTCCACGTTCCATTCCATGTTCAATTCCATTCCATTTAACGTTTCATTCCCATTCCATTTCATTCCATTCCAGGCTCCATTCCAGATTCCATTCCACTTTCCATTCCATTGAATTCCGCGGTCCATTCCACGTTCCATTCCACGTTCCTTTCCATTCTATTCCACGTTCCATTCCACATTCCATTGCATTCCTTTCCGAGTTCCATTCCATACTCCATTCCATTCCATTCCACACGCCATTCCACATTCCATTCCACATGGCATTCCATTCCGTTCCACATTCCATTCCGCCTTCCATTCCACTTTCCATTCGATTTCATTCCATGTTCCATTCCACATTGCATTCCTTTCCATTCCACTTTCCATTCCACATTGAATTCCCCATTACACTGCTTTTCATTCCACATTCCATTCCATTCAATTCCACTCCATATTCCATTCCATTCCATTCCACATTCCATTGCATTCCTTTCCACTCTCCATACCATTCCTTTCTATTCCATTCCACAATGCATTCCATTCCTTTGCACATTCCATCCCACATAGCATTCCATTCCATTCCACATTCCATTCCATTCCATTCCACATTCCTTTCCACATTTGATTTAATTCCATTCCACCTTCCATTCCACATTCCATTCCATTCAATTCCATTCCACATTCCATTCGACATTCCATTCCACATTGCATTCTCATTCCATTGCATTTCATTCTACATTCCATTCCACATTCCATTGCATTCCAATTCACATGCCATTCCACTTTCCATTCCATTCCTTGCCATTAAATTCCACATTCCATTCCGCAGTGCATTCCATTCAATTCCACGCTCCATTCCATTACAATCCACTTTCCTTCCACATTCCACATTACAATCCATAGTCCACTCCACATTCCATTCCACATTCCTTTGCATTCCATTCCAAGTTCCATTCCATTCCATTCAATTCCGTTAAACGTTCCATTCCACATTCCATTCTCTTCTATTCCACATTCAATTCCATTGCATTCCACATTCCATTCCACGTTCCATTCCACGTTCCGTTCCACGTTCGATTCCATTCCAATCCCTTCCATTTCATTCCATTCCATTCCATTCCATTATACATTCCATTCGACATTCCATACCCTTCCATTCCACTTTCCATTCCATTACATTCCCCACTCCATTCTATGTTTCATTGCACGTTCCAGTTTGCGTTACATTCCATTCCATTCCACATTGCATTCCACATTCCATTCCACATTCCATTCGACATTCGATTCCATTCCATTCCACGTTCGATTCCATTCCATTCCATTCCATTCCTTTACACTTTCCATTACCTTCCATTCCTCATTCCATTCCATTCCATTGCAGTTTCTAGTCCACATTCCATTCCACATTCCATTCCGTGCCATTCGACATTCCATTACATTCCATTCCACATTCTTTTCCACATTCAATTCCATTCCATTCCACATTTCATTCCACATTCGATTCCATTCCATTCCACATTCCATTCCACATTCCATTACATTACATTCCACCTTCCATTCCTCCTTCTATTACATTCCATTCCACATTGCCCTGCATTCCATTCCACATTCATTTCCACATTCAATTCCACATTCCATTCCTATCCATTCCACGTTCCATGTTGCGTTCCATTCCACAGTCCATTGCACAATCCATTCCACTTTCCATTCCATTCCATTCCACGTTCTACTCCACTTTCCATTCCTTTCCATTCCACGTTCCATCACACATTCCATTGCACATTCCCTTCCACGTTCCATTCCACATTGCATTCCACATTCCATTCCACATTCCATTCCACATTCCATTCCACACCATTCCACGTTCCATTTCACATTCCATTCCACATTCCATTCCACGTTCCTTTCCATTCCATTCCAAGTTCCATTCCATTTTCTATTCCATTGCATTCCACGTTCCATTTCACACTCCATTGCACATTCCATTCCATGATCCATTCCACATTGCATTCCACGTTCCATTCCACGTTCCATTATATGTTCCGTTCCATTCCATTCCACGATGCATTCCACATTCCATTTCATTCCATTACACTTTCCATTCCTCATTCCATTCCACGTTCCATTCCACGATACATGTCACGTTCCATTCCATTCCATTCCTCTTTCCAATCCATATTCCATTGCATTCCACGTTGCATTTCACATTCCATTCCACATTCCATTACACATTGTACTCCGTTCCATTCCACGTGCACTCCACTTT
This sequence comes from Pongo pygmaeus, assembly GCF_028885625.2. NCBI lineage: Eukaryota > Metazoa > Chordata > Mammalia > Primates > Hominidae > Pongo > Pongo pygmaeus. The sequence goes on along the minus strand of NC_072386.2, from coordinate 7,662,442 downwards.
CCATTCCATATTCCATTCCACATTCCATTCCATTCCATTCCACATTCCACTCCATTGCATGCCACATTCCATTGCAGTCCATTCCACATTCCCTTTCACATTCCATTCCATTCCATTCCACATTCCATTCCAGTTTCCATTCCATACCATATCACATTCCATTATATTCCATTTCACATTCCCTTCCACATTCCATTCTTTTCCATTCCACATTCAATTCCACATTCCATTCCATTACATTCCACTTTCCATTCCACATTCCAATCCATTCCATTCCGCATTCCATTCCACATTTCATTCCACATTCCATTCCACGTTCCATTCTATTTCATTCTACTCTCCATTCCAACTTCCATTCCACCTTCCATTCCACTTTCCATTCCACGTTCCATTCCACTATACATTCCATTCTATTCCACTTTCCATTCCACGCTCCACTCGACATTTCATTCCACATTCCATTAAACATTCCGTTCCACATTCCATTCCACTCCGTTCCACATTGCATTCCATTGTAGTCCACATTCCATTCCACATTCCATTCCATTCCATTCCACATTCCATTCCACGTACGATTCAATTCCACTTGCCATTCCACATTCCATTCCATTTCATTCCATTCCACTTTCCATTACGTATTCCATTCCATTGCATTCCACATTCCATTCCACATTCCATTATACATTCCATTCGACAGTCCATTCCATTCCATTCCAAGTTTCATTCCACTTTCTTTTCCACATTCCATTCCACGTTCCATTCGACATTCCATTCCATTCCATTCCACGTTCCATTCCACGTTGCTTTCCAAGCTTCATTCCATTCAACTTCCATTTCAAATTCCATTCCATTCTATTCCACTTTCCATTCCACATTCAATTCCACTTTCCATTCCACAATCCATTTGTTTCCATTCCATTCCATTCCACGTACCATTCCACATTCCAATCCACTTTCCATTCCACATTCCATTAGTTTCCATTCCACATTACATTCCATTCGATTCCACATTCCATTCCATTCCATTCCTCATTCCATTCCATTCCACATTCCTTTCCATTCCATTCCTCATTCCATTCCATTCCGTTCCACATTCCATTCCACGTTCCTTTCCAAATTCCATTCCACATTCCATTCCACACTCCAATCCACATTGCATTCCATTCCATTGAGCGTTCCATTACACAATACCTTCCACTTTCCATTCCACTTCCCTTTCCGTTACATTCCATTCCACTTTTCATTCCACTTTCCATTCCATTCCATTCCACGTTCCATTCCACATTCCATTGCACTTTCCATTTCACCTTCTTTCCAAATTCCATTCCACGTTCCATTCTACGTTCCATTTCATTCCATTCCACGATCAGTTCCTCATTCCATTCCATTCCACTTTCCATTCCACATTTTGTTCCACGCTCCATTACACCAACCATTCCACATTCCACTCCGTTCCATTCCACGTGCCACTGCACTTTTCATTCAACATTCCATTCCATTCCATTCCACGTTCCATTCCATTGCATTCCACATTCCATTGCATCCCATTCCACATTCCATTCCACATTCCATTCCATTCCATTCCACCTTCAATTCCACATTCCTTTCCATTCCATTCCACATTCCAATACATTCCATTCCACATTCCATTCCATTCCATTCCACATTCCATTCCTCATTCCATTCCGTTCCATTAAACTCTCCATTCCACCTTCAATTCCATGTTCCATTCCACTTTCCATTCCACAGTCCATTCCTTTCCATTGCACGTTCCATTCCACTTTCCACTCCACAATTCCTTCCACATTCCATTAAACATTCCAATCTACATTCCATTCTATTCCATTCCACGTTGCATTCCTTTGCAGTGGACATTCCATTCCGCATTCCATTCCATTCCATGTAAACATTCCATTCCATTCCATTCCACATTCCATTCCATTCCACTCCACATTCCATTCCATTCCACATACCATTGCACATTCCATTACATTCCACATTCCCTTCCACATTCTATTCCATTCCATTCCGTTCCGCATTCCATTCCATTCCATTCCATTCCTCATAGCATTCCAAAGCATTCCACATTCCTTTCCATTCCATTCCATTCCATTTGGTTCCATTCCATTCCATTCGACACCACTCCATTCCAGATTCCATTCCAGTCCATTCCATTCCACATTCCATTCCATGCCACATTCCATTCCATTCCATTCCACATTCCATGCCTTTCCATTCCACATTCCTTTCCATTCCATTACAAATTCCATTCAATTAAACATTCCGTTCCACATTACATTACACTCCACATTTCATTCCACATTTCATTCCATTCCATTACATTCTATTCCACTTTCCATTCAATTCCATTTCATTCCACATAACATTCCATTCCATCTCACATTCCATTCCATTACATTCCACTTTCGATTCCATTCCATTTCACATTCCTTTCCATTCCATTTCATATTCCATTCCATTCAATTCCAAATTCCATTCCATTCCATTACACATTCTATTCCATTCCATTCCAAATTCCATTCTATTCCATTCCAGATTCCATTCCACGTTGCATTCCGTTAAGTTAAACTTTCCATTCCACTTTCCATTGCATTGCATTCCACGCTCCTTTTCAAATTCAATTCCATCTGATTCTATTCCACATTCCACTCCATTCCACATTCCATTCCATTCCATTCCATTCCACATTCCATTACATTTCATTCCACATTCCGTTCCATTCCATTCCATTCCAATCCATTACACATTCCATTCAATTACATTCCACATTCCATTCCATTCCGCAGAGAATTCCATTATATTCCATATTCCATTCCATTCCACATTCCATTCCATTCCATTGGACATTTTATTCCATTGCACGTTGCATTCCAAATTCCATTCCATTCCACATTCCATTCCACATTGCATTCCATTCCAATGCACATTCCATTCCACTCCATTCTACATTGCATTCCATATTCCATTCCATTTCATTCCATTCGGTTTCTTACCATTCCACATTTCGTTCCATTCCATTCCATTCCAGATTCAATTCCATTCCATTCTATTCCACATTCCATTCCATACCGCATTCCATTCCATTCCAATTCCATTCCTTTCCATTTCATTCCACATTCCTTTCCATTCCATTCTACCTTCCATTCCATTCCATTCCATTCCACTTTCCATTCCATACCACTCCACATTCCATTCCATTCCATTCCACATTCCATTCCATTCCATTTCACATTACATTCCAGTTTCCTTTCCCTTCCATTCCACATTCCATTCCTTTCTTTTCCAGTCCTCTCTCCATTCCATTCCATTCCATTCCACATTCCATTCCATTCCACTTTTCTTTCCTTTCCATTCCACATTCCGTTCCAATCCAAATTCCATTCCATTCCATTCTACATTCCATTCTGCTTTCTATTCCATTCCAATCCACATTCCATTCCATTGTAATCCATTCAGTTCCATTCCACATTCGATTCCATTGTATTGCATTCCACGTTTCTTTCCATTGCAATCCACATTCCATTACATTGCATTTCACAGTCCATTCCATTCCATTCCACATTCCATTCCACATTCCATTCCATTCCATTCCATTCCACATTCCTTTCGACATCCCATTCCATTCCATTCTACTTTCCATTCCATTCCATTCCAAATTTTATTCCTTTCCATTCCACATTCCATTCCACTGCATTCCAAATTCCTCTTCATTCCATTCCACTTTCCATTCCATTCCACATTCCATTCAATTCCAGTCCAAATTCTAATCCACGTTCCATTCCGCATTCCATTCCACGTTACATTCCATTCCATTCCCCATTCCATTCCACTTACCATTCCATTCCATTCCACATTCCTTTCCACATTCAACTCCGTTTGATTCCAGCCCACATTCCATTCCATTCCATTACACATTCCATTCCATTCCATTAAACTCTCCGTTCCATTCCACATTCCATTCAATTCCATTCCACATTCCATTCCATTCCACTTTCTATTCCATTCCACACCATTTCACTCCATTCCTTTCCATGTTCCTTTGTATTCCATTTCATGTTCCATTTCATTCCACTCCAAGATCCATTGCATTCCATTCCACATTCCTTTCCATTCCATTCCAATTACCATTCTACATTCAATTCCATAACATTCCACATTCCATTCAACATTCCACTCCACATTCTATTCCACATTCCATTGCAATTCATTCCATCCTCCATTCCATTCCATTCCACATTCCATTCTATTCCATTCCACATTCCATTCCATTCCATTCAACACTGTAGTGCATTTCATTCCACGTTCCATTACTTTCCATTCCAAGTTATTTCCTTTCCATTCCACGTTCCATTCCATTACATTCCACGTTCCATTCCATTCCATACCACTTTCCATTCTATTCCATTCCACTTTCCATTCCGTTCCATTCCATTCCCTTCCACATTCCAAACCATTATATTCCACCTCACCTTTCATTCCATTCCATTCCACCTCACATTTCATTCCTTTCCATGTTCCAGTCCATTCTATTCTACTCCATTCTACATTCCATTCTGTTACATTCCAAATTACATTCCATTCCATTCCCCATTGCATTCCATTAAATTCAACTTCCCTTTCCATTCCATTGCACGTTCCATTCCATTCCATTCCACATTCCATTCCACTTTCCATTCCATTGCATTCCACAGTCCTTTCCATGCCATTCCATATTTCATTCCTGATTCAATTCCATTCCATTCCATTCCACATTCCATTCCATTCCATTCCGCATTCCATTCCATTCCATTCCACATTCCATTCCATTCCACATTCCATTCCATTCTATTCCACATTCCATTGCATTCCATTCCATTCCATTACACTCCCTTCCATTTCTTTCCATTCCACATTCCGTTCCACTCCATTCCATTCAAGATTCCATTCCATTCCAGTTTCCGTTCCATTCTATTCCACGTTCCACTCCAGTTTCCATTCCATTCCATGCCATTCCACATTCCATTCCACTCCATTCCACATTCCATTCCATTCGATGTTCCAATACACATTGCATTCCATTCCAATCCAAATTCCATTCAATTGCATTCCACATACTATTCCATTTCATTCCGCATTCCTTTCCATTCCAATCCATATTGTATTCCATTCCATTCCTCATTGCATTGCATTCCATTCCACGTTCCACATTCCATTCCACGTTCCATTCCACATTCCATTCCACGTTCCATTCCATTCTATTCCACGTTGCATTTGATGTTCTATTCCATTCCATTCCACTTTCCATTCCACATTCCATTCCATTCCATTCCACATTCCGTTCCTCATTCCATTCCACATTCCATTCTAGTCCATTCCTCATTCCATTGCATTGCATTCCACATTCCATTCCCTTCCTCTCCCCATTCCATTCTATTCCATTCCCCATTAAATTCCATTCCATTCCACATTCTATTCCACATTTCATTCCTGATTGAATTCGACGTTCCATTCCTATTTCCATTCAATGTTGCATTACATGTTGCATTCCACTTTCCATTGCACATTCCATTACTTTCCATTACATTATATTCCACATTCCATTCCATATTCCATTCCATTCCATTCCACATTGTATTCAACATTCCATTTCCCATTCCATTCCTCATTCCATTCCATTCCTTTCCACATTCCATCCCATTCCATTCCACATTCCAATTCCCCTTCCATTCCAATCCACATTCCATTCCATTGATTTCAATTCCTCATTCCATTCCATTCCATTCCACGTTCCATTCCACTCCATTCCACATTCCATTCCATTCCACTACACATTCCAGTCTACATTCCATTGCATTTCATTCCACATTGCACTCTGCATTCCATTACATTCAAATAAACCTTCCCTACTACATTCCATTCAGCGTTTCAATCCATTCCATTCCACGCTCCATTCCACCTTGCATTCCTCTTTCCATTCCACGTTCCATTTCACAATCCATTCCACATTCCATTCCATGTTCCATTTCATGATCCATTCCATTCCATTCCACGTTCCGTTCCTGTTTCGATTCCACATTCCATTCCATTATATTCTTTTCAACTGCCCTTTCCAATCCATTCCATGTTCCATTTCGGTTTCCACTCCACATTCTACTCCATTCCATTCCATTCCACTCCACATTCCATTCCATTCCTTTCAACATTCCATTCCATCCCATTCCACATTCCATTCCATTTCATTTCACATTCCATTCCATATTCCATTCCACATTCCATTCCATTCCATTCCACATTCCTTTCCATTCCATTCCACTTTCCATTCCACATTCCATTCTATTTAATTACACATTCCATTCCACATTCCATTCAATTCCATTCCAAATTCCACTCCATTCCACCTTCCATTCCACGTTCCACTACACGTTCCATTGGACCTTCCATTCCACGTTCCATTCCATTACATTCCAACTTCCATTCCATTCCATTCTACATTCCATTCCATTCCATTCCATTCCATTCCACCGCATTCCAATCCATTCCACATTACATCCCATTCCATTCAACATTCTATTCCATTCCATTGCACATTACATACAATTCCATTCTATTCCTCATTCCATTCCTTTCCATTCCACATTCCATTCCAGTTCACATTCCATTCCATCAAACTCCACATTCCATTCCACTCCATTCCACTTTGCATTCCACATTGCATTCCATTCCAGTACAAATCCCATACCACATTCCATTCAATTCCCTTCCACATTCCTCCCCATTCAATTCCATATTCCTTTCCTTATCCCATTCCACATTGCATTCCACATTCCATTCCATTCCATGCCACATTCCATTGCAGTCCATTCCACATTCCCTTTCACATTCCATTGTATTCAATTCCACATTCCATTCCACATTCCATTCCGTTCCATTCCACATTCCATTCCAGTTTTCATTCCATACCATATCACATTCCACTATATTCCATTTCACATTCCCTTCCACATTCTATTCTTTTCCATTCCACATTCCATTCCACATTCCATTCCGTTCCATTCCATTTTCCATTCCACATTCCAATACATTCCATTCCACATTCCATTCCACATTTCATTCCACGTTCCTTTCCACGTTCCATTCTATTCCATTCTACTCTCCATTCCACCTTCCATTCCACATTTCATTCCACTTTCCATTCCACTATACATTCCATTCCATTCCACTTTCCATTCCACGCTCCACTCGACATTTCATTCCACATTCCATTAAACATTCCGTTCCACATTCCATTCCACTCCGTTCCACATTGCATTCCATTGTAGTCCACATTCCATTCCACATTCCATTCCATTCCATTCCACATTCCATTCCATTCCATTCCACATTCCATTCCACCTTGCATTCCATTCCACATTCCATTCCACACTCCATTCCATACCATTCCACATTCCATTCCACACTCCATTCCATACCATTCCACATTCCATTCCGCAATCCATTCCATTCCACTCCACTTTCCGTTACACGTTCCTTTTCACATTCAATTCCACATTCCATTCCATTCCTTTCCATTCCATTCCACATTCCATTCCACATTCCTTTCCATTGCATTCCACATTCAATTCCACCTTCCATTCCACATTCCATTACACATTGCATTCCGTTCCATTCCACTTTCCATTCCACATTCCATTCCACGTTACATTTCACTCCATTCCACGTTCCATTCCACTTTCCTTTGTGCTTTCCATTCCAAGTTCCATTCCACTTTCCATTCCACGTTCCATTCCACGTTCAATTCCACGATGCATTCCATTCAATTTCCATTCCACATTCCATTCCTTTGCATTCCGCGTTCCATTCGATATTCCATTGGTGTACATTGCACATTCCATTCCACATTCCATTCCACTTTCCATTCCATTTCATTCAATTTTCCATACCACGTTCCATTAGACGTTACATTCCATGTTCCCTTCCGGTTTCCTCTCCATCCCATTCCACTATCTGTTGCATTCCATTCCATGTTCCATTTCAATACATTCCGTGTTCCATTCCACATTCCATTTCACATTCCATTCCATCTTCCATTCCAAATTCCATTCCCTCCCATTCCGCATTCCTTTCCATTCCATTCCATTCCACATTCGATTCCAATCCATTCCACATTGCATTCCATTATATTCCACAATCAATTCCATTGCATTCTGTTCCATTTCACATCCCATACTATTCCATTCCATTCCACATTCCATACCACATTCCATTTCACAATCCATTCCATTCCATTCCAGATTGCATTTCATTCCATTCCATTCCAATCCACTACACATTCCATTCTACTTTCCATCCCCTTCCATTCTACATTCCATTCCATTACACGTTCCATTCCATGTTCCATTCCACGATCCATTCCACATTCCATTCCACGATTCCATTCCACTTTCCATTCCATTCCATTACATGTTCCATTCCATTCCATTCCATTCTCTTCCATTCCATTCTGGATTCCTTTCCATTCCATTCCAAATTATATTCAACATTCCTTTCCATTCCGTTCCACATTTCATTCCATTCCATTCTACTTTCCATTCCATTTCATTCCACATTCCTTTTCTTTCCATTCCAAATTATATTCCACTTTCCATTCCACGTTCGATTCCACATTCCATTCCATGTTGCATTCTATGTTCTATTCCAATCCATTGCACGGTCGGTTCCACGTTCAATTCCACATTCCATTCCATATTCCATTCTACGTTCCATTCCATTCCACGTTCCATTCCACATTCCATTCCTCGTTCCATTCCACATTCCATTCCACATTCCATTCCACATTCCTTTCAATTCCATTTCACAAACTATTCAATTCCTTTCCACATCCAATTCCATTCCCATCCACATTTCATTCAATTCCATTCCACATTCCATTGCGTTTCATTCCACATTCCACATTCCATTCCACGTTTCATTCCATGTTGCATTCCATTCCATTTCAAATTGCATTCCACATTCCGATCCATTCCATTCCAAGTTCCTTTCCATTCCTCATTCCATTCCACTTTCCATTCCATTCCTTTCCACATTCCATCCCATTCCATTCCACATTCCAATGCCCCTTCCATTCCAGTCCACATTCCATTCCATTGATTTCAATTCCTCATTCCATTCCATTCCATTCCACGTTCCATTCCACTCCATTCCACATTCCATTCCATTCCATTACACATTCCAGTCTACATTCCATTGCATTTCATTCCACATTGCACTCCACATTCCATTACGTTCAAATAAACATTCCCTACTACATTCCATTCAGCGTTTCATTCCATTCCATTCCACGCTCCATTCCACCTTGCGTTCCTCTTTCCTTTCCATGTTCCATTTCACAATCCATTCCACGTTCCATTCCATGTTCCATTCTATGATCCATTCCATTCCATTCCACGTTCCATTCCTGTTTCGATGCCACATTCCATTCCATTCCATTCCTTTCCACTCCACATTCCAATCCATTCCATGTTCCATTTCTGTTTCCATTCCACATTCTATTCCATTCCATTCCATTCCACTCCACATTCCATTTCATTCCTTTCAACACTCCATTCTATCCCATTCCACATTCCATTCCATTCCATTCCACATTCCATTCCACATTCCATTCCATTCCATTCCACATTCTATTCCATTCCATTCCACGTTCTGTTCCACATTCCATTTCACTCCATTGCACACTGCATTCCATTCCATTCCATATTCCTTTCTATTCCATTCCACTTTCCATTCCGTATTCCATTCTATTTAATTACACATTCCATTCCACATTCCATTCAATTCCATTCCACATTCCACTCCATTCCACCTTACATTCCACGTTCCATTACACGTTACATTCAACTTTCCATTCCACGTTCCATTCCATTATATTCCAAATTCCATTCCATTCCTTTCTACATTCCATTCACTTCCATTCCATTCCATTCTACCGCATTCCAATCCATTCCACATAACTTCCCATTCCATTCAACATTCCATTCCATTGCACATTACATACAATTCCATTCTATTCCTCATTCCATTCCTTTCCATTCCATATTCCATTCCACTCCATTTCACATTCCATTCCATTAAACTCCACATTCCATTCCACTCCATTCCACTTTCCATTCCACATTGCATTTCATTCCAGTACAAATTACATACCACATTCCATTCAATTCCCTTCCACATTCCATCCCATTCAATTCCACATTCCATTCCTCATCCCATTCGACATTCCATTCCACATTCCATTCCACATTCCATTCCATTCCATTCCACTTTCCTTTCCACTTTTCATTCCATTCCATTCCACATTCCATTCCACATTCCATTCCACATTCTATTCCATGTTCAATTACACGTTCCATTCCATTCCATTCCACGTTCCATTCCACATTCCAGTAAACTCCTTTCCACTTTTCGTTCAACAATGCATTCCACATTCCATTCCTTTCCATTCCACATTCCATTTCACTTTCCATAACACATTCAATTACACATTACATTCCACAATCCATTCCTCATTACATTCCACATTCCATTCCACATTCCATTCCATTCCACTCCATTCCACATTCCATTACATATTTGATTCCACATTCCATTCCTCTTTCCATTCCATTCCATTTCACATTAAATTCCACATTCCTTACCTTTCCATTCCATTCCACATTCCAATCCAAATTCTATTCCACCTTGCATTTCACCTTCTATCCCATTCCATTCCATTCCACATTGCTTTACCTATTCCATTCCATTCCTTTCCACATTCCATTCCATTCCATTCCACATTCCCCTCCACGTTCCAGTGCATTCCATTCCACATTCCATTCCATTCCATTCCATTCCACCTTCCATTCTACATTCCATTCCATTCGACTCCACATTGCATTCCGCATTCCATTGCACATTCCATTCCATTCCACTCCATTCCACATTCCATTCCACATTTCCTACCACATTCCATTCCTCATTCCATTCCACGTTCCATTCCGCATTCCATCCCATTCCACTCAATTCCACATTCCGTTTCCCATTTCATTTCACATTCCATTCATCTTTCCATTCCATTCCCTTCCACATTCCAATGCACATTCCATTCCACTCCACATTCCATTCCAATCCACATTGCATTCCTCATTTTATTCCATTCCATTCCATTCCAATTTCCATTCAGTTTTATTCCATCCCATATACCATTCAAAAGCGTTGAACTTTCCATTCCATTCCATTGCATTCCATTTCGTTCCATTCCATTCTACATTCCGTTTCATTCCATTCCTTTCCAGATTCCGTTGCATTGCATTCCATTCCACATTCAATGCCATTAAATTCCACATTCCATTCCATTACACATTCCTTTCCAAATTCAATTCAATTCCATTCCATTCTATTCCACATTCCATTCCATTCCACACAACATTCCATTCCTTTCACACATTCCATTCCCTTCCATTCCATATTCCATTCCATTCCATTTCACTGGAATATTAAATGGATTGTGGAATTTAAGGGAATGGAATGTGCAAAGGAATGGAATGGAATGGAATGTGGAGTGGAATGGAATGGAATTTGGAGTGGAATGGAATGTAATGGAATGGAAGTGAATGTGGAATGCAATGGAATGGAATTGATTGGAATGTGGAATGGAATGGAAAGTGGAATGGAATGGAATGCAATATGGAATGCAATGGAATGAAATATAGAATGTAATTGAGTGGAAAGTGGAATGGAATGTGGAATGGAAAGGAATGGAATGTTGAATGGAATGGAATGGAATGTGGAAAGGAATGTGGAATGCAATGTGGAATGGAATGTACAATGGAATGTGGAATGGAATGGAACGTGTAATGGAAAATGGAATCGAACGTGTAATGGAACATTGAATGCAACGTGGCATGGAATGGAATGGACTGTGGATTGGAATGGAAGGGAATGTGGAATGGAATGGGACAGAATGAAATGTGGAATGGAATAGAATGGAATGTGCAATGGAATGCACTGTAATGTGGAATGGAATGTGAAATGGATTGTGGAATGGATTGTGTAATGGAATGTGGAGTGGATTGGAATGGAGTGTCGAATGGAGTGTGGAAAGCAATGGAATGGAATGGAATGGAATGGAATGTGGAATGGAATGAAGTGGGATGTGGAATGGAATGGAATGGAACCGAATGCAATGTGGAACGGAATGGAATGGAATGTGGAACAGAACAGAATGAATGTGGAATGGAATGGAATGGAAAGTAGAATGGAATGTGGAATGGAATGGAATGAAATGTGGAATGGAATGGAATTGAATGGAATTGAATGTGGATTGGAATAGAATGGAATGTGAAATGGAACGTGGAATGGAATGGAATCAAATGTGGAATGGAATGTCAAACGGAATGGAATGGAATGTGGAGTGGAATGTGGAATGGAATGGAATGTGGAATAGAATGGAATGGAATATAATGTGGAATAGAATTGAATGAAATATGGAATGAAATGTGGAATTGAATGGAAAGTGGAATGGAAAGTAATGGAGTGGAGTGTGGAATGGAAGAGAATGAGGTTTCTAATGGAATGGAATGGGGAATGGAATGGAATGTGAAATGGAATGGAATGATAAGGGGAATAGATGGAATGGAATGGAATGCTGAACAAAAAGTGGAATTGAACATGGAATGCAGTGGAATGGAATGTGGAATGGAATGTAATGGAATGTGGCATGGAATGGAATGGAAAGTGGAATGGAACGGAAGGGAAGGTGGAATGGAATGGAATCGAATGCAATGTGGAATAGAATGGAATGAAAAGGAATGTGGCAATGGAATGTGGAATGGAATGTAGTGTGGAATACAATGGGATGGAAATGAATGTGGAATGAGATTTATTTTGATGGAATATGGAAAGGAATGTGGAATGGTTTGGAATGGGATGTGCAATGGATTAGAATGGAAGGTGCTGTGGTACATGGAATGGAATCGAATGGAATGTGGAATGGAGTGGAATGGAACAGAACGTGGAATGGAGTGGAATGGAATGGAATGGAATGTGGAATGGAATGTGGAAAGGAAAGGAATGGAATTGAATCTGCAATGGAATGGAATGGAAGGGAATGTTTAATGGAATGGAATATGGGTTTTAATGGAATGGAATGTCAAAAGGAAAGGAATGGAATTTAGAATGGAATGGAATGGAATGTGGAATGGAATGCAATCTAATGTGGAATGGAATAGAATGGAATGTGGAATGGAATGAAATGGAAAATGGAACAGAATGTGGAATGGAATGAAATAGAATGGAATATAGAATGGAACGGAATGGAATGTGGAATGGAATTCAATGGAATGGAATGCAATGGAATGTGGAATGGAATGGAAAGGAATGTTGAATGGAATCGATTGTGGAATGGAATCAAATGGAATGGAATGTGAAATGGAATGGAACTGAATGTGGAATGGAATGTGGAATGGAATGGAATGGAATGGAATGTGGAATGGAATGTGGAATGGAATGGAATGTGGACTGTAATGTGGAATTTAATGCAATGATATGTGGACTGTAATGGAATGGAAGGAGGAGTGGAAAGGAATGGAACGTGGAATGGAACGCTGAATGAAACGTGGAATGCAACGCGCAATGGAAAGTGGAATGGAATGGAATGGAATGTGGAATGGAAGGGAATGCAATGTGGAATGGAACATGGAATGGAACGTGAAATTCAACGAGGAATGGAATGTAGAATGGAATGTGGAATGGAATGGAATGGATTGTGGAATGGAACGTGGAATGGAATGGAATGGAACGTGGAAGGGATCGTGGAATGGATTGGAATGGAACGTGGAAGGGAACGTGGACTGGAACGTGGAATTGAATGTGCGATAGAATGTGGAATGGAATGTTGAATGAAAGGCAATGGAAAATGGAATGGAACGTGGAGTGGAATGTAATGGAATGTGGATTGGAAAGTGAAATTGATTGTGGAATGGAACGTGGAATGGAACGTGGAAGGGAATGGAATGGAATGTGGAATGGAATGTGGAATGGAAGGTGGAATGGAATGTGGAATGCAATGGAATGGAACGTGGAAGGGAATGGAATGAAATGTGGAATGGAAAGCAGAATGGAATGTGGAATGGAACGTGGAATGCAATGTTGTATGGAATGGAATGGAATGTCAAACAGAATGGAATGGAATGTGGAATGGAATGGAATGTAGTGGAATTTGGAATGGAATGGAATCGATTGGAATGGAATGTGGAATATAATTGCATGGAATGTGGAATGGACTCTAATGTGGAATGGAATGGAATGGAATGGCATGGAATTGAATGTGGAATATAATGGAATGGAATGTGGAATGGAATGAAATGGAATGGAATGTGGAATAGAAAGGAATGGAGGGGAATGTGGAATGGAATGTGGAATGGAATGGAAAAGAATGTGGAATGGAATGCAATGGAATTTGGAATGGAATGGAATGTAAGGTGAAGTGTAATGTGGAATGGAATGTTAAAAAGAATGCGGAATGGAATGTGGAACGGAATGAAATGAAAGGTGTAATGCAATGGAATGGAATGTGGAATGGAGCATGAAGGGGATGATAGAATGGAACGAGGAATGGAATATGTAAAGGAATGTGGAATGGAATGCAATGGAATGGGGAATGGATTGTGGAATAGAATGTGGAATGGAATGGAAAGGAATGTGGAATGGAATGTGGAATGGAATGGAATGGAAAGTGGAATGGAATGTGGAATGGAATGGAATGGAAAGTGGAATGGAATGTGGAATGGAACGTGAAATGGAATGGAATACCACGTGGAATGGAACGTGGTTTGTATCGTGGAATAGAATGTGGAAAGATATGAGGAATAGAATGTGGAATGGAATATGGAAGGGAACGTGATATTGAATGGAATGGAATGTTGAATGGAACCTGGAATGGAATGGAATGGAACGTGGAATGGAATTTGGAAAGGAATGTGGAATGGAACATGGAATAGAACGTGGAATGGAATTTAATTCAGTGTGAAATGGACTGTGGAATGGAATGGAATGGTATGTAGAATGCAATGTGGAATGGAATGGAACAGAAAGTTGAATGCAATGCGGAATGGAATGGAATGGAATGTGTAATGGAAAGTGGAGTGGAATGTTGAATGGAATATGGAATGGAATTTAATCAAATGTGCTGTGGAATTAGGAATGGAATGTGGAATTGCAATAGGATGTAATGTGGAATGAAATGTGGAATGGAATGTGGAAAGGAAAGTGGAATGTAATGGAATGGAAAGTGGAATGGAACGTGGAATTGAATGGAATCGAACGTGGACAGGAACGTGGAATGGAAAGTAGAATGGAACGAGGAATGAAATGTGAAATGGAATGTGGAAAGGAATGCTGAATGGAATGTGTAAAGGATGGTAGAATGGAATGTGGAATGGAATGTGGAATGGAATGTGGAATGGAATGGAATGGAATGGAATGTAAAATGGAATGTGTAATAAAATGGAATGGAATGTGGAATGGAATGGAACGTGGAATGGAATGTGGAATGGAATGTGGAATGGAATGTGGAATGGAATGTAATGCAGTGTGGAATGAAATGTAATGGAATGTGGAATGGAATGGAACGTGGAATGGAATGTGGAATGGAATGTGGAATAGAATGTAGAATACAATGTGGAATGGAATGGAATGGAAAGAGGAATTGAACGTAATTAGACGTGAAATGTAACGTTTAAAGGAATGTGGAATGGAACGTGTTATGGAACATGAAATGGAATATGGAATGGAATGTGGAATGGAACGTGGAATGGAATTGAGTGTGGAATGGAATGGAATGGAATGTGGAATGGAATTGAAAGGAATGTGGAATGGAATGGAAAGGAATGGAATGTGGAATGCAATGTGGAATGGAATGCAATGGAATATGAAATGTAATGTTTAATGGTATGGAATGGAATGCAATGAAATGTGGAAATGAATGGAATGGAATGTGGAATGTAATGGAGTGGAATATGGAATAGGTTGGAATGGAATGTGGAATTGAATTTAATGCAATGGAATATGGAATGGAATGGAATGGAATGTGGAGGGAAATGGAATGGAATGTGGAATGGAATAGAATGTGGAATGGAATGAAATAGAATGGAATGTAGAATGGAATGGAATGGAATGTGGAATGGAATGTAATGCGGAATGGAATGGAATGGAATGGAATGGAATATGGAATGGAATGGAATGGAATGTGGGATTGAATGGAATGGAAGGTGGAATGGAATGAAATGGAATGGAACGTGAAGTAGAATGGAACGGAATGTGGAATGGATGGGAATGGAATGTGGAATGGAATAGAATGGAATGTTGAATAGTATGGGATGGAATGGAATGTGGAATGGAATGGAATGTGGAATGGAATGGAATGGAATTGAATATGGACTGCACTGTGGAATGGAATGGAAAGAAATGTGGAATGGAATGGAGTGGAATGAGGAATGAAACATGAAACGGAATGGAATGGCATGTGGAATGGAAAGTGGAATGGATCGTGGAATGGAATAGAATGTAATGTGGAATGCTATGGAATGGAATGTGGAATGGAATGGAATGGAATGTGGAATGGAATGTTGAATGGAAAGGAATTGATTGGAATGCAGAATGGCATGTGGAATGGAATGAATTGCCGAATGGAATGGGGAATGGAATGGAATGGAATGTGGAATGGAATGTGGAATGTAATGGAATGGAATGTAAAGTGGATTTTGGAATGGAATGGAATGGAATGTGGAATACAATGTAATGGAATGTGTAATGGAATGAAATGGAATGTGGAATGCATTGGAATGGAACGTGGAATGGAAAGTGGAAGCAATGTGAAATGGTATGTGGAATGGAATGGAATGTATAACTGAATGGAATGGAATGGAATGTGGAATGTAGTGGAATGGAATGGAATATAGGATGGATTGGTATATAATGTGGAATGGAATGGAATGTGGAATGCAGTGTGGAATGGAATGCAATGGAATATGAAATGGTATGTGGAATGCAATGGAATGGAATGCAATGAAATGTGGAAAAGAATGGAGTGGAATGTGGAATGGAATGGAATTTAATGGAATGTGGAACGGAAAGGAATGGAATGTGGAATGGAATGTGGAATAGAATGAGGATTCATAGAATCTGCAAGTCGACATTTGGAACGCTTTGAGCCCTATGCTGGAAAAGGAAATATCTTCACATAAAAACTAGATAGAAGCATTCCTAGAAACTTGCTTGTGATTTGTGTATTCAACTCAGAGAGTTGAAGCTTCCTTTAGATATAGCTGTTTTGAAACACTCTTTTAGTAGAATCTTCAAGTGGATATTTGGAGTGTTAAGAGGTCAACACTGGAAAAGAAAATATCTTCATATAAAAACTAGATGGAAGCATTCTCAGAAACGTCCCTGTGCTTTATGCATTCAAGTCACAGAGAGGAACCTTCCTTTTGAAAGCGCAGTTTTGTAACACTCTTTTTGTAGAATTTGCTAGTGGATGTTTGGAGCGATTTGAAGCCTATGCTGGAAAACGAAATATCTTCCAATAAAAACTAGACAGAAGCATTCTCAGAAACTACTTTGTGATGAGTGCATTCAACTCACAGACTTGAACCTTCATTTTGAAAGAGCAGTTTTGAAACACTCTTTTTGTAGAATCTGCAAATGGATATTTGGAGAGTTTTGAGGCCTTTGCTGGGAAATGAAATATCTTCACGTACAAATTACACAGAAGCATTTTCAGAAACTACTTTGCAAAGTGTGCATTCAACTCACAGAGTTGAACCTGCTTTTTGATAGAGCAGTTTGTAAGCAGCCTTTTTGTAAAATCTGCAAGTGGATATTTGGAGTGGTTTGAGGCCTATGCTGCAAAAGGAAATATCTTCACAGGAATCCTAGACAGAAGCATTCTCAGGAATTTCTGTGTGATGAGTGCATTCAACTCACGGACTTGAACCTTGCTTTTGATAGAACAGTTTTGAAACCCTCCTTTTGTAGAATCTGCAGGTGTTTATTTGGGGCGTCTTGATGCCTATGATGGAAAATGAAATATCTTCACATAAAAACGAGACAGAAGCATTCTCAGAACCTTCTGTGTGATGAGTGCATTCAACTCACACACTTGAACTTTCCTTTTGATAGAGCAGTTTTGAAACACCCTTTTAGTAGCATCTGTAAGTGGATATTTGAAGGGTTTTTATGGCAATGCTGAAAAGGAATTATCATCACATAAAAACTAGGCAGAAGCATTCTCAGAAACTTCTTCATGATGAGTGCATTCAACTCACAGAGTTGAACGTTCCTTTTGATAGAACAGTTTTGAAACACTTTTTCAGTAGAATCTTCAAGTGGATATTTGAAGTGCTAAGAGGCCAACACTGAAAAGGAAATATCTTCACATAAAAACTAGACAGAAGCATTCTCAGACACTTCTCTGTGCTTTCTGCATTCAACCCATAGTTGAACCTTCCTTTTGATAGAAAAGTTTTGAAAATCTCTTTTCGTAGAATCTGCAAGTTGACATTTGGATCGCTTTGAGGCCTATGCTGGAAAAGGAAATATCTTCACATAAAAACTAGATAGAAGCATTCTCAGAAACATGTTTGTGATGTGTGCATTGAACCCACAGAGTTGAAGCTTCCTTGTGATATAGCTGTTTTGAAACACACTTTCAGTTGAATTTTCAAGTGGATATTTGGAATGTTAAGAGGCCAACACTGGAAAAGGAATTATCTTCACATAAAAACTAGATGGAAGAATTCTCAGAAACTTCCGTGTGCTTTATGCATTCAAGTCACAGAGAGGATCCTTCCTTTTGAAAGCGCAGTTTTGAAACACTCTTTTTGTAGAATATGCTGATGGATGTTTGGAGCGATTTCAGGCCTATCCTGGAAAACGAAATATCTTCCCATAAAAACTAGACAGAAGCATTCTCAGAAACTTCTTTGTGCTGTGTACATCCAACTCACAGACTTTAACTTTCCTTTTGAAAGAGCAGTTTTGAAAACACTCTTTTTGTAGAATCTGCAAGTGGATATTTTAAGCGTTTTGAGGCCTTTGCTGAGAAATGAAATATCTTCACCTGAAAACTAGACAGAAGCATTCTCAGAAACTTCTTTGTGATGTGGCATTCAACTCACAGAGTTGAAGCTTTCTTTTGATATAGCTGCTTTGAAACACTCTTTCAGTAGAATATGCAAGTGGATATTTGGAGGGCTAAGAGGCCAACACTGGAAAAGGAAATATCTTCACATAAAAACTAGAGGGAAGCATTCTCAGAAACTTCCCTGTGCTTTATGCATTCAAGTCACGGAGAGGAACCTTCCTTTTGAAAGCGCAGTTTTGAAACACTCTTTTTGTAGAATTTGCTAGAGGATGTTTGGAGCGGTTTGAGGCCTATGCTGGAAAACGAAATATCTTCCCATAAAAACTAGATAGAAGCATTCTCAGAAACTTCTTTGTGTTGTGTGCATTCAACTCACAGAGTTGAACCTGCCTTTTGATAGGGTAGTTTGGAAACAGCCTTTTTGTAAAATCTGCAAGTGGATATTTGGAGTGATTTGAGACCTATGCTGCAAAAAGAAATATCTCCACATAAAACCTAGACAGAAGCATTCTCAGAAACTTCTTTGTCATTTGGGGATAGAACTCACAAAGTTGAACCTTCCTTTTCATAGACCAGTTCTGCAACATTCTTGTTGTGGAAACTGCAAGTGGATATTTGGTGCGCTGTGGCATCTAGTGGAAAGGGAAATACATTCAGATGAAAACTAGATAAAACCGTTCTCAGAAACTCCTTTATGATGTGTGCATTCTACTCACAGAGTTGAACATTTCTTTTGATAGAACAGTTTTGAAACACTCTTTTTGTGGAGTCTGCAAGTGGATATTTGGAGCGCTTTGTAGCCTATGCTGGAAAAGGAAACATCTTCACATAAAAAGTAGATAGAAGCATTCTCAGAAACTTCTTTGTGATGTGTGCATTCAACTCACAGATTTGAAGCTTCCTTTTGATACAGCTGTTTTGAAACACTCTTTCAGAAGAAGCTGCAAGTGGATATTTGGAGTGCTAAGAGGCCAACACTGGAAAAGGAAATATCTTCACATAAAAAAGAGATAGAAGCATTCTCAGAACAGTCTGTGTGATGAGTGCATTCAACTCACACACTTGAACTTTCCTTTTGATACAGCAGTTTTGAAACAGTCTTTTAGCAGCATCTGTAAGTCGATATTTGGAGGGGTCTTATGCCAATGCTGGAAAACGAAATCTCATCACATAAAAACTAGGCAGAAGAATTCTCAGAAACGACTTCATGTTGAGTGCATTCAACTCACAGAGTTGAACGTTCCTTTTGATAGAACAGTTTTGAAACACTCCTTTTGTAGGATCTGCAACTGTTTATTTGGAGGGCTTCGAGGCCTATGTTGGAAAAGGAAATATCTTCACATAAAAACTAGACAGAAGCATTCTCAGAGACTTCCCCGTGCTTTCTGCCTTCAACTCACATAGTTGAACCTTCCTTTTGATAGAACAGTTTTGAAAAACTCTTTTCATAAAATCTGCACGTCGACATTTGGAACGTTTTGAGGCCTATGCTGGAAAAGGAAATATCTTCACATAAAAACTGGATAGAAGCATTCTCAGAAACTTGCTTGTGATGTGCACATTCAACTCACAGAGTTTAAGCTTCCTTTTTATATAGCTTTTTTGAAGCACTCTTTTAGTAGAATCTTCAAGTGGATATTTGGAGTGTTAAGAGGTCAATACTGGAAAAGAAAATATCATCACATAAAAACTACACGGAAGAATTCTGAGAAACGTCCCTGTGCTTTATGCATTCAAGTCACAGGGAGGAACCTTCCTTTTGAAAGTGCAGTTTTGAAACACTCTTTTCGTAGAATTTGCTAGTGGATGTTTGGAGCGATTTGAGGCCTATCCTGGAAAACGAAATATCTTCCAATAAAAACTAGACAGAAGCATTCTCAGAAACTTCTTTGTGATGAGTGCATTCAAGTCACAGACTTGAACCTTCATTTTGAAAGAACAGTTTTGAAACACTCTTTTTGTAGAATCTGCAAGTGGATATTTGGAGCGTTTTGAGGCCTTTGCTGGGAAAGGAAATATCTTCACCTGCAAACTACACAGAAGCAGTCTCAGAAACTACTTTGTGATGTGTGCATTCAACTCACAGAGTTGAACCTGCTTTTTGATAGAGCAGTTTGGAAACATCCTTTTTGTAAAATCTGCAAGTGGATATTTGTAGCAATTTGAGGCCTACACTGCAAAAGGAAATATCTTCACAGGAAACCTAGACAGAAGCATTCTCAGTAACTTGTGTGTGATGAGTGCATTCAACTCACACACTTGAACCTCCCTTTTGATAGAACAGTTTTGAAACACTCCTTTTGTAGAATCTGCAGGTGTTTATTTGGAGCGCTTTGAGGCCTGTGATGGAAAACTAAATATCTTCACATAAAAACGAGACAGAAGCATTCTCAGAAACTTCTGCATGATGAGTGCATTCAACTCACACACTTGGACTTTCCTTTTGATAGAGCAGTTTTGAAACACTCTTTTAATAGCATCTGTAAGTGGATATTTAAAGGGTTTTTATGGCAATGCTGGAAAAGGAAATATCATCACATGAAAACTAGGCAGAAGCATTCTCAGAAACTTCTTTGTGATGAGTGCTTTCAGCTCACAGAGTTGAACATTCCTTTTCATAGAGCAGTTTTGAAACACTCTTTCAATAGAATCTGCAAGTGGATATTTGGAGTGCAAAGAGGCCAACACTGGAAAAGGAAATATCTTCACATAAAAACTAGACAGAGGCATTCTCAGAAAAATCCCTGTGCTTTCTGCATTCAATCCACATAGTTGAACCTTCCTTTTGATAGAAAAGTTTTGAAAATCTCTTTTCGTAGGAACTGCAAGTCGACATTTGGAACTCTTTGAGGCCTATGCTGGAAAAGGAAATATCTTCACATAAAAACTAGATAGAAGCATTCTCAGAAACTACCCTGTGCTTTATGCATTCAAGTCACAAAGAGGAACCTTAATTTTGAAAGCACAGTTTTTAAACACTCTTTTTGTAGTATTTGCTAGTGGATGTTTGGAGTGCATTGATCAGTGCATTCAACTCGAAGACTTGAACGTTCCTTTTGATAGAACAGTTTTGTAACACTCCTTTTGTACAATCTGCAAATGTTTATTCGGAGCGCTTTGAGGCCTATGTTTGAAAAGGAAATATCTTCACATAAAAACTAGACAGAAGCATTCTCGGAAACTTATTTGTGATGAGTGCATTCAACTCACAGACTTGAACCTACCAATTGATAGAGAAGTTTCAAAATACTCTTTTTGTAGAATCTGCAAGTGGATATTTGGAGTGCTTTGAGACCTATGCTGGAAAAGGAAATATCTTCACATAAAAATTAGACAGAAGCATTCTCAGACACTTCTCTGTGATGAGTGCATTCAACTCACAGAGTTCAACCTTCCTTTTGGTAGAAGAGTTTTGAATCACTCTCTTTGTAGAATCTACAATAGATTATTTGGAGCGCATTGAGGCCTATGATGGAAAAGGGAATATCTTCCCATACAAACTAAGCAGAATCATTCTCAGTAACATTTTTGTGATGAGTGCATTCAACTCAGAGACTTGAACATTCCTTTTGATAGAGCAGTTTTGAAACACTCTTTTTATAGAATCTACAAGTGGATATCTAGAGCAATTTGAGGCCTATGCTGGAAAAGGGAATATCTTCACATAAAAACTAGACAGAAGCATTCCTAGAAATTTCTTTGTGACGAGTGCATTCAACTCACAGGGTTGAACTTTCCTTTTGATAGAACAATTTTGAAACACTCTGTTTGTAAAATTTGCAAGTGGATATTTGGAGCAATTTGAGGCCTATGCTGCAAAAAGGGAATATCTGAACATAAGAACTAAACAGAAGCATTCTCAGAGACTTCCTTGTGCCTTATGCATTCAACTCACAGGCTTGAACCTTCCTTTTGATAGGGCAGTTTTGAAACACCCTTTTTGTAGACTCTGCAAGTGCATATTTGGAGCGATTTGAGGCCTATGCTGCAAAAAGGGAATATCGTCACATAAAAACCAGACAGAAGAATTCTCAGAAACTTCCCCATGCTTTATGCATTCAACTCACAGACTTGACCCTTCCTTTTGATTGAGCAGTTTTGAAACACTCTTTTTGTAGTATCTGCAGGTGGATATTTGAAGAGATTTGAGGCCTATGATGAAAAAGGTAATATCTTCACCTAAAAACTAGACAGAAGCATTCTCAGAAACTTCTCTGTGATGAGTGCATTCAATTCACAGAGGTGAACCTTCCTTTTGATAGACCGGTTTTGAAACACTCTCTTTATAGAATCTGAAAGTGGATACTTGGAGTGCTTTGAGGCCTATGCTGGAAATGGAAATATGTTCTCATAAAAACTAAGCAGAAGCATTCTCACAAAGTTCTTATTGATGAGTGAATTCAATTCACAAACTTAAACCTTCCTTTTGATAGAGCAGTTTTGATACACTCTTTTTGTAGAATCTGCAAGTGGATATTTGGAGCGCTATGAGGCCTACACTGGAAAAGGAAATATTTTCGCCTAAAAACTATACAGAAGCATTCTCTGAAACATCTCTATGATGAGTGCAATGTACTCACAGACTTGAACCTTCCTTTTGACAGAGAAGTTTTGAAACACACTTTTTGTAGATCCGCAAGTGGATATTTTGTGTGCTTTGTGGCCTAAGTTGGAAAAGGAAATATCTTCAGATAAAAACTAGACAGAAGCATTCTCTCAAACTTCTTTGTGATGCGTGCATTCATCTAACAGAGCAAAACTTTCCTTTTGATAGCACAGTTTTGAAACACCCTTTTTGTAGAATCTTCAAGTGGATATTTGGAGCAATTTGAAGCCTATGCTTTAAAAGGGATTATCTTCACATAAAAACTAGACGGAAGCATTCTCAGAAACTTCCCTGTGCTTTATGCATTCAACCCACAGACTTGAACCTTCCTTTTGAAAGAGGAGATTTAAAACACTCTTTTTGTAGAAACTGCAAGTGGATATTTGGAGTGGTTTGAAAAACTGGACAGAGGCCTTCTCAGAAATTTTTTTGTGATGAATGCATTCAGCTCACAGTGTTGAACCTTCCTTTTGATAGAACAGTTGTGAAACACTATTTTTGTAGAATCTGAAAGTGGATATTTGGAGCTCTTTGAGGCTTACGATGGAAAAGGAAATATCTACACATAAAATCTAAATGGAAGTGTTCTCAGAAACTTCTTTGTGATAAGTGCATTCAATTCACAGAGTTGAAACATCCTTTTGATTGAACAGTTTTGAAACACTCTTTTTGTAGAATCTTCAAGTGGATATTTGGAAGGCTCTGAGGCCTATACTCGAAAAGGAAATATCTTCATATAAAAACTAGATGGAAGCATCCTCAGCGACTTCTTTGTGATGACTACATTAAACTAACAGAGTAGAACCTTCCTTTTGATAGAGCAGTTTTGAAACACCCTTTTTATAGAATCCGCAAGTGGACATTTGGAGAGATTTGAGGCCTATGCTGGAAAAAGGAATGTCTTCACATAAAAACTAGGCAGAAGCATTCTGAGAAACTTCCCTGCACTTTATGCATTCAACTCACAGGCTTGAACCTTCCTTTTGAAACAGCAGATTTGAAACACTCTTTTTGCAGTATCTGCAAGTAGATATTTGGAGGGCTTTGAAGCCTATGCTGGAAAAGGAAATATCCTCATGTAAAAACTAGACAAAAGCATTCTCAGAAACTTCTTTGTGATGAGTGCATTCAACTCACAGAGATGAACTTTCCTTTTGATAGAACAGTTTTGAAACACTCTTTTTGTAGAATCTGCAAGTGGATATTTCAGCGCTTTCAGGCCTATGCTGGAAAAGGAAATATCTTCACATAAAAACTAGACGGAAGCATTCTCAGACACTTCTCTTTGATGATTGCATTCAACTCACAGGGATCAACATACTTTTTCATAGAACAGTTTTGAAGCACTCTCCTTGTAGAGTCTACAAGAGATTATTTGGAGTGCCTTGAGGCCTGTGCTGGAAAAGGAAATATCTTCCCATAAAAACTAAGCAGAACCATTCTCAGAAACATTTTGTGATGAGTGGATTCACCTCACGGACTTGAACCTTCCTTTTGAAAGAGCAGTTTTGAAACACTCTTTTTGTAGAATCTGCAAGTGGATATTTGGAGAGCTTTGAGGCCTATGATGGAAAAGAAAATATCTTTACATAAAAACTAGACAGAACCATGCTCAGAAACTTCTCTGTGATGAGTGCATTGAAGTCAAAGTGTTGAACCTTCCTTTTGATAGAGCAGTTTTGAAACACCCTTTTTGTAGAATCTGCAAGTGAATATTTGGAGCTCATTGAGGCCTATGCTGGAAAAGGAAATACCTTCACATAAAAACTAAACAAAAGGATTCTCAGAAAATTCTTTGTGATGTGTGCATTCAATTCACAGAGTTGAACAGTATTTTTGATGGAGCAGTTTTGAAACACCCTTTTTTCAGAATCAGCAAGTGGATATTTTGAGCACTTTGAGGCCTATGCTGGAAAAGAAAATATCATCTTCACATAAAAACTAGACTGAAGCATTCTCAGAAACTTCTTAGTGATGGGTGCATTCAACTCATGGATTTGAACCTTTGTTTTGATAAAGCGGTTTTGAAGCACACTTTTTGTAAAATCTGCAGGTGGATATTTGGAGTGATTTGAGGCCTTCACTGGAAAAAGGAATATCTTCACATAAGAACTTGACAGAAGCATTCTGAGAAACTTCCCCGTGCTTTATGCATTCAAATCAAAGAGTTGAACCTTACCTTTGACAGCGCAGGTTTGAAACACTCTTTTTGTAGAATCTACAGATGAATATTTTGAGCACTTTGAGGTCTATCCTGGAAAAGGAAATAACTTCACATAAAAACTAGACTGATGCATTCTCAGAAACTTTTTTGTAATGTGAGCATTCAACTCACAGAATCGACCATTCCTTTTGACAGAGCAGTTTTGAAACACCCTTTTTGTAGAAACTGCAAGTGGATATATGTAGCCCTTTGAGGCCTAGGCTGGAAAAGGAAATATCTTCACTTAAAAACTAGACAGAAGCATTCTCAGAACCTTCTTTGTCATGATTGCATTGAACTCACTAAGTTGAAACTTTCTTTTGATAGGACAGTTTTGAAACACTCTTTTTTGTAGAATCTGCAAGTGGATATTTGGAGCACTTTGAGGCCTACCCTGGAAAAGGAAATATCTTCACATAAAAACTAGACAGAAGAATTCTCAGAAACATCTCTATGATGAGTGCATTCAATTCACGGAATTGAACTTTCCTTTTGATAGAGCAGTTTGAAATACTCTTTTAATGGAATCTGAAAGTGGATATTTGGAGTGCTATGAGGCATTTGCTGGAAAAGGAAATATCTTCACATAAAAACCAGACAGAAGCTTTCTCAGAAACTTGTTTATGATGGGCGCATTCAACTCACAGAGTTGAAACTTCCTTTTGAAATGGCAGTTTTGAAACACACTTTTAGTAGAATCTGCAAGGGGATATTTGGAATGCTTTGAGGTCTATGCTGGAAAAGGAAATGTCTTCACAAAAAAACTAAACAGAAGCATTCTCAGAAACTTCTTTATGATGTGGGCATTAAACTCTCAGATTTGGACCTTCCTATTGATAGGACAGTTTTGCATCACTGTTTTTACAGAATCTGCAAGTGTATATTTGGAGCGCTTTGAGGCTTATGCGGTAAAAGGAAATAACTTCACATAAAAACGAAACAGAAGCATCCTCACCAACTTCTTTGTGATGTGTGCATTCTACTCACAGAGTTGAACCATACTTTTGATAGAGCAGTTTTGAAACACCCTTTTGGTAGGCTCTGCAAGTCGATATTTTCAGTGCTTTGAGGCCTATACTGGAAAAGTAAATATCTTCACATAAAAAATAGATGGAAGCATTCTCAGAAACTTCTTTGTGATGAGTGAGTTGAACTCACAGAGTTTAACTTTCCTTTTTAAGAGCAGTTTTGAAACACCCCTTTTATAAAATCTGCAAGTGGATATTTGGAGTGCTTTGATGCCAATGATGGAAAAGGAAATATCTTCAAATAAAAATCAGACAGAAGCATTCTGATAAACTTCTATGTGATGAGTGCATTCAAATCTCAGAGTTGAACCTTCCTTTTGAAAGAACAGTTTTGAAACACTCTTTTTGTAGAATCTGCAGTTGGATATTTGGAGCAATATGTGGCCTATCCTGGAAAGGGTTATATCTTTTTAAAAAACTAGACAGTAGCATGCTCAGAAACTTCTTTGTGATGAGCACATTCATCTCACAGAGGTGAGACTTCCTTTAAATAGAGCAGTTGTGAAACACTCTTTTTGTAGAATCTACAAGTGTATATTTGGAGTGCTTTGAGGCCAATGCTGGTTAAAGAAATATCTTCACACAAAAATTAGACAGAATCATTCTCAGAAACTTCTTTGTGATGAGTGCATTCACCTCACAGAGTTAAGCCTTCCTTTTGATAGAGAAATTTTGAAACACTCTTCTTGTCGGATCTGCAAGTGGATATTTGGGGCACTATCAGGCCTACACTGGAAAAGGAAATATCTTCACATAGAAACAAGACAGAAGCATTCACGAAAATTTCTTTTTTATGAGTGCATTCAACTCACAGAGTTGAACCTTCCTTTTCATAGACAGTTTTGAAACACTCTTTTTGTGGAATCTGCAAGTGGATATTAGGAGCGTTTTGAGGCCTATGATGGAAAAGGAAATATCTTCACATAATAACTAGAGAGAAGTATTCTCAGAAACTTCTCTGTGATGAGTGCACTGAACACCCTGAGATGAAACTTTCTTTTTATAGAACAGTTTAGAAACATTCTTTTTGTAGAATCTACAAGTGGATATTTGGAGCCCTTTGAGGCCTAGGCTGGAAAAGGAAATATCTTCACATAAAAATTAGACAGAAGAATTCTCAGAAATATTTTTGTGTTGAGTGCATTCAACTCACAGACTTGAACTTTCCTTTTGACAGAGCAGTTTTGAAAAATTCTTTTGGTAGAATCTCAAAGTGGATATTTGGAGTGCTATGAGGCTTATGCCAGAAAATTGAATATCTTCACATAAAAACTAGACAGAAGCATTCTCAGAAACTTCTTTTGGATGTGTGCATTCAACTCACAGAGTTGAACCTTACTTTTGAAACAGCCGTTTTGAAACACACTTTTAGTAGAATCTGCAAGTGGATGTTTGGAATGCTTTGAGTCCTATGCTCGAAAAGTAAATATCTTCTCATAAAAAATAGACAGATGCATTCTCAGAAAGTACTCTGTGATGAGTGCTTTCAACCCACAGAGTTGAGCTTTCCTTTTGATAGAATAGTTTTCAAACACACTTTTTGTAGAATCTGCAGGTGGATATTTGGAGCGGTTTGAGGCCTATGATGGAAAAGGAAATATTTTCTCATGAAAACAAAACAGAAGCATTTCAGAAACTTCTTTGTTATATGTGCATTCAACTCACAGAGGTGAACCATACTTTTGATAGAGCAGTTTTGAAACACCCTTTTTGTTGTATCTGCTAGTGGATATTTGGAGCGCTTGGAGGCCTATACTGGAAAATTAAATATCTTCAAATAAAAACTAGACAGAAGCATTATGAGTAACTTCTTTGTGATGAGTGCATTCAACTCACAGAGTTTAAAATTCCTTTTCATAGAGCAGCTTTGAAACACCCTTTCTGTAAAATCTGCAAGTGGATATTTGGAGCTCTTTGAGGCCTATGCTGGAAATGGAAACATCTTCACATGAAAACTAAACAGAAGGATTCTGGGAAACTTCTATGTGATGAGTCCATTCAAGTCTCAGAGTTGAACCCTCCTTTTGATAGGACAGTGTTGAAACACTCTGTTTCAATAATCTGCAAGTGGATATTTGGAGCATTTTGAGGTCTATGCTGGAAAAGGAAATATCTTCACATTAAAACTAGACAGTAGCATTCTCAGAAACTTCTTTGTGATGAGTGCATTCAACTCACCAATTTGAGTCTTCCTTTTGATAGAGCAGTTTTGAAACCCTCTTTTTGTAGAATCTGCAAGTGGATATTTGGAGCACTTTGAGGCCTATGCTGGAAACGGAAATATCTTCACATAAAAACTAGACAGAAGAATCCTCAGAAACTTCTTTGTGATGAGCACATTCAATTCACAGAGGTGAGAATTCCTTTTGAAAGAGCAGTTTTGAAACATTCTTTTTGTAGAATCTGCAGGTGGATATTTGGAGTGATTTGAGGCCTATTCTTGAAAAGGAAATATCTTCACATAAAAACTAGACAGCAGTATTCTCAGAAACTTTTCTATGATGAGTGCATTGAACTACCTTAGTTGAACCTTTCTTTTGGTAGAACAGTTTTGAAACACTCTTTTTGTAGGATCTGCAAGTGGATATTTTGAGCGCTTTGAGACCTAAGCTGGAAAAGGAAATATGTTCACAAAAAACTAGATTGAAGAATTCACAGAAACATCTTTATGATGAATGCGTTTAACTCACAGACTTGAACTTTCTTTTAGTAGAGCAGTTTTGAAACACTCTTTTGGCAGAATCTGAAAGTGGATATTTGGAGCGCTATGAGGCCTATGCAAGAAAAGGAAATATCTTCACATAAAAAGTAGACAGAAGCATTCTCAGAAACTTCTTTGTGATGTGTGCATTCAACTCACAGAGTTGAAACTTCGTGTTGAAACAGCAGTTTTGAAACACACTTTTTATAGAATCTGCAAGTGGATATTTGGAATGTTTTGAGGCCTATGCTGGAAAAGGAAATATCTTCACATAAAAACTAAACAGAAGCATTCTAGGAAACTTCTTTGTGATGTGTGCATTCAACTCACAGGGTTGAACCTTACTTTTGATAGAGCAGTTTCGAAACACCCTTTTTGTAGTATCTGCAAGTGGATATTTGGAGCGCTTTGAGGCCTATGCTGGAAAAGGAAATATCATGACATAAAAACTAGACGGAAGCATTCTCAGAAACTTCTATGTGATGAGTGCATTCAACTAAAGGAGTTGAACTTTCCATTTGATATAGCAGTTTTGAAACACCATTTTTGTGGAATCTGCAAGTGGATATTTGGAGTGCTTTGAGACCTATGCTGGAAAAGGAAATATCTTCACATAAAAACTAGAGAGAAGCATTCTCAGAAACTTCCCTCTGCTTTATGCATTCAACTCACAGACTTGAACTTTCCTTTTGATGCAGCAGTTTTAAAACACTCTGTTTGTAGAATCTACACATGGATATTTGGAGTGCTTCGAGGCCTATGATAGAAAGGAAAATATCTTCACATAAAAACTCGATGGAAGCATTTTAAGAAACTTCTTTGTGATGACTGAATTCAATTGACAGACTTGAACCATCCTTTTGATAGAGGAAATTTGAAACACTGTTTTTTTAGAATCTTCAAGTGGATACTTGGAGCACTTTGAGGCTTATGATTGAAAAGGAAATATTTTCACATAAAAACTAGACAGAAGCATTTTCAGAATCTTCTCTGTGATGAGTGCATTCACCTTACAGAGTTGTACTTTTCTTTCCATGCAACAATTTTGAAACACTCTTTTTTAGAATCTGCAAATGGACACTTTTAGTGATTTTGGGCTATGGTGGAAAAGGAAATATCATAAAATAAAAACTACACAGAAGCATACTCAGAAACTTCTTTGTGATGTGTGCATTCAACTCTTAGAATTGTACATATCTTTTCATAGAGCAGCTTTGAAACTGTCTTTTTGTGGAATCTGCAAGTGAATACTTGGAATGCTTTGTGGCCTTCTTTGGCAACGGGAGTACCTGCACATAAAAACAAGAAAGAAGAATTCTCAGAATTTTTTTGTGATGTGTGCATTCAACTGACAGAGTTGATCCTTCCTTTTGATAGAGGAGTTTTGAGACACTGTTTTTGCAGATTCTGCAAGGGGATAGACCGATTTGAGGCCTTCATTGGAATCCGGAATAGCTTCACATAAAAACTAGACAGAAGGATTCTGAGAAACGATTTTGTGATGTGTGCATTCAACTCACAGAGGTGAACCTTCCTTTTCATAGAGCAGTTTTGAAACACTCTTTTTGTAGAATCTGCAAGTGGAAATTTGTTCCGCTTTGAGGCCTTTGTTGGAAACGGGAATATCTTCACATAAAAATTAGACAGAAGCATTCTCAGAGATTTCTTTGTGATGTGTGCTTTTAACCCACAGAGTTGAACCTTCCTCTTGATAGAACACTTTTGAAACACTCTTTTCCTAGAATCTGCAATGGGATATTTGGACCGGTTTGAAGCCTTCATCAGAAACAGGATTATCTTCACATAAAAGTACACAGAAGCATTCTCAGAAACTATTTTGTTATGTGAGCGTTCAACTCACCGAGTTGAATCTTCCTTTTCATAGAAAAGTTTTAAAAAACTTTTTTTGCAAAATCTGCAAGAGGACATTTGGAGTGCTTTGAGGCCTTCAGTTTAAAAGGAAATATCTATATATAAAAACTACACAGAAGTATTCCAAGAAACTTCTTTGTGATGTGTGCATTCGACTCACAGAGTTGAACATAACGATTCATCGAGCCGTTTTGAAACACTCTTTTTGTACAATCTGCAAGTGGATATGTGGAGTGCTTTGAAGCTTTCATTGGAAACGGGTATATCTTGAAATAAAATCTAGATAGAAGAATTTTCAGAAACTAATTTTTGGTGTGTGCATTCAACTCACGGAGTTGAGCCTTCCTTTTGATAGAGCAGTTTTGAAACACTCTTTTTGTAGAATCTGCAAGTGGATATTTGCAGTGCTTTGAGGCGTATGGTAGAAAAGGAAGTATCTTCACATAAAAACTAGACAAAGCATTCTCAGAAACTTCTTTGTGATGTTTGCATTGAACTCACAGAGGTGAACAAATCTTTTCATAGAGCAGTTTGTGAAACATGCTTTCTAAGAACCTGCAAGTGGATATTTTGACCGAATTGAGGCCTTCTTTGGAAATGGGTATATCTTCACATAAAAACTAGACAGAAGCAGTGTCAGAAACATCTTTGAGATGTGTGCATTCCACTCACAGAATTGAAAATAATGTTTAATAGAGCAGTTTTGGAACACTCTTTTTCTAGGATCTGCAAGTGGATATTTGGAGTGCTTTGAGGCCTATGGAAGAAAAGGAAATATCTTCTCATAAAAACTAGACGGAAGCATTCTCAGAAACTTCTTTTTGATGTGTGCATTCAACTCACAGAATTGAAACTTCCTTCTGATAGAGCACTTTTAAAGCACTCTTTTTGTAGAATCTGCAAGTGGATATTTGGAGTGCTTTGAAGCATTCTTTGGAATCGTGAGTATTTTCAAATAAAAACTAGACAGATTCATTTTCAGAAACTACTTTGTGATGTGTGCATTCAACTCACAGTGTACAGCCTTCTTTTTGATAGAACAGTTTTAACCAATCTTTTTGTGGAATTTACAAGTGAATACTCAGAGCGTTTCGAGGATTATGGTGGAAAAGGAAATGTCTTCAAATAAAAACAAGACAGAAGCGTTCTCAGAAACTTCTTTGTGATGTGTGCATTCAACTCACAGTGTTGAACCTTCCTTTAGATACAGCAGTTTTGAAAAACTCTTTTCGTAGATTCTGCAAGGGGATATTTAGACCTATTTGAGGCCTTCCTTGGAAACGAGTAGATCTTCACATAAAAACTAGACAGAAACATTCTCAGAAACTGCTTTGTGATGTGTGCATTCAACTCATAGATTTGAACATAACTTTTCATAGAGCAGTTTTGAAACACTCTTTTTGTAGACTCTGTAAGTGGACAATTGGAGCACTTTTAGGAATTTGGTGGAATATGAAATATCCACATAAAAAGTAGACAGAAGCATTATCAGAAACTTCTTTGTGATGTGTGCATTTAACTCCCAGAGTTCAACATAATTTTTAATAGAGCAGCTTCGAAACACTCTTTTTGTAGAATCTGCAAGTGGACATTTGTAGCACTTTGAGGCGTTCAGTGGAACAGGAAATATCTTCACATAAACACTAGACAGAAGCATTCTCAGAAACCCCTTTGTGATGTGTGCATTCAATTTACTGAGCTGCAACTTCCTTTTGATAGAGCAGGCTTGAAAATCTCTTTTTGTAGAATCTGCAAGTGGTCATTTGGAGCACTTTGAATCGTTCCTTGGAAACGGGAATATCTTCAAATATAAACTAGACAGAAGCATTCTCAAAAACTGCATTGTGATGTGTGCATTCTTCTCACAGAGTTAAACTTTCCTTTTGATAGAGCAGTTATGAAACACTCTTTTTGTATAAACTGCAGGATGATGTTTGCACCATTTTGAGGCCTTCATTCGAAACGCATATACATTCACATAAAAACTAGACAGAAGCATTCTCAGAAACTTCTTTGTGATGTGTGCATTCAACTCACAGATTTTAACATTCCTTTTGATAGAGCAGTTTCAAAAAACTTCGTTTGTAGAATCTTCAAGTGGACATTTGGAGCACTTTGAGGCCTTCTGTGGAAAAGGGCATATCTTCACATAAGAACTAGACAGAAGCATTCTCAGAAACTTATTTGTGATGTGTGCATTCTGCTCACAGAGTTGAACATACCTTTTCATAGAGCAGTTTTGAAACACTCTTTTTGTAGAGTCCGCAAAGGGATATGTGGACCGATTTGAGGCCTTTTTTGGTGAAGAGAATTTCTTCACATAAAAAATTGAGGGAAGCATTCTCAGAAACTGCTGTGTGAAATGTGTATTCTACTCACAGAGTTTTACCTTCCTTTTGATAGAGCAGTTTTGAAACCCCCTTTTTGTAGAATCTGCAAGTGGATATTTTGAACGCTATGGTTCCTTCGTTGGAATCCGGAATATCTTCAAATAAAAAATAGACAGAAGCATTCTCATAAACTACTTTGTGATGTATGAATTCAACTCACAGAGTTGAACCTTTCTTTTGATAGAGCAGTTTCTAAAAACTCTTTTTACAGAATCTGCATGTGAACAATTGTAGCGCTTTGAGGGCTATGGTGGGATAGGAAATATCTTCAAATTAAAACTAGACAGAAATATTCTAAGAAACTTCTTTGTGATTTTTGCATTGAATTCACAGAGTTGAAGATTCCTCTTCATAGAGCAGTTGTGAAACACTGTTTTTGAGGAACCTGCAACTGTATACTTGGACCAATTTGAGGCCCTCATTGGAAACGGGAATATCTTCACATAAAAACTGACAGAAGCATTCTCAGAAATGTCTTTGTGATGTGGGCATTCAACTCACAGAGTTGAACCTGCCTTTTGATAGAGCAGTTTTGAGACACTGTTTTTGTAGAATCTGCAAAGCGATATTTGGACCGATTGTGTTCCTTCATTGGAAAGGGGAATATCTTCACAAAAATCTAAGCAGAAACATTCTCACGAAGTCCTTTGTGATGTGTGCATTCAACTCACAGAGTTGAGAATACCTTTTCGTGGAGCAGTTGTGAAACACGCTTTTTGAAGTACCTGAAAGTGGATATTTGGGCCAATTTGAGGCCCTCATTGGAAACGGGAATATCTTCAAACAAATACTAGACAGAAGCATTCTCAGAAATGTCTTTGTGGTGTGTGCATTCAACTCACAGAGTTGAAGCTTCCTTTTGATAAATAAGTTTTGAGACACTGTTTTTGTAGAATCTGCAAAGTGATATTTGGACCGGTTGCATTCCTTCATTGGAAACGGAAATATCTTCATAAAAATCTAAGCAGAAACATTCTCACAAACTCCTTTGTGATGTGTGCATTCAACTCACAGAATTGAGAATACCTTTTCGTAGAGCAGTTGTAAAACATGCTTTTTGAAGAACCTGCAAGTGGATATTTGGGCCAATTTGAGGACTTCATTGGAAACGGGTATATCTTCATATAAAAACTAGACAGAAGCATTCTGAGAAACTTCTTTGTGATATGTGCATTCAACTCACAGAGTTGAAACTTCCGTTTGATAGAGCAGTTTTTAAACACTCTTTTTGTATAATCTGCAAGGGGATATTTGAACCGATTTGAGACCTTCGTTGAAAACGGGAATATCTGCACATAAAAACTGAACAGAAATATTCTCAGAAACATCTTTCTGATGACGTCATTCAACTCAGCGATTTGAACCTTCCTTTTGATAGAGCAGTTTTGAAACAATTTTTTGTAGAACCTGCCAGTGGACATTCGGAATGCTTTGAGGACTTCAATGGAAAAAGAAATATCTTCATATAAAAATTAGACAGAAGCATTCTTTGAAACTACTTTTTGATGTGTGCATTCAACTCACAGAGTTGAACATTCCTTTTGTTACAGCAGTTTTGAAACACTCTTTTTGTACAATCTGCAAGTGGACATTTGGAGCGGTTTGAAGCCTTCTTTTGTATCACGAATATCTTCAAATAAAAAGTAGACAGAAGCATTCTCAGAAAGCCCTTTGTAGTTTGTACATTCAACTTACAGAGTTGAGCTTTCCTTTTATAGAGCAGTTTTGAAACAATGTTTTTGTAGAATCTACACGTGGATATTTGGAGCGCTTTGAGGCCTGTGTTAGTAAAGGAAATAACTTCACATAAAAACTAGACAGAAACATTCTCAGAAACTTCGTTGAGATGTGTGCATTCAACTCACAGGGTTAAATATAACTTTTCATAGAACATTTGTGAAACACTGTTTTTGAAGGACCTGCAAGTGGATATTTGGTCCGATTTGAGGCTCTCATTGGAAACGGAAATATCTACACCTAAAAATTCCCCAAAAGCATTCTCAGAAACTTCTTTGTGATGTGTGCATTCAACTCACAGAGTTGAACATAGGTTTTCATAAAGCAGTTTTGAAACACTCTTTTTGTAGAATCTGCAAGTGGATATTTGCACTCCTTTGAGGCCTTCATTGGAGACGGGAATATCTGCACATAAAAACTAGAGAGACACATTCTCAGAAACTTCTTTGTGGTGTGTGCATTCAATTCACAGAGT
Organism: Pongo pygmaeus; assembly: GCF_028885625.2. Lineage (NCBI taxonomy): Eukaryota > Metazoa > Chordata > Mammalia > Primates > Hominidae > Pongo > Pongo pygmaeus. The sequence continues at coordinate 7,626,256 of NC_072386.2, read as the reverse complement.
TCAACCTTACTTTTGATAGAGCAGATTGAAACACTCTTTTTGTAGAATCTGCAAGGGGATATTTGGATCGTTTTGAGGCCTTTGTTGGAAAGGGGAATATCTTCACATAAGTACTAGACAGAAGCATTCTCAGAAACCTCTTTGTGATGTGCGCATTCAACTCACAGAATTGAACCTTCCATTTTATAGAGCAGTTTTGAAACACTTTTTGTGTAGAATCTGCTAGTGGATGTTTGCAGCGCTTAGAGACATTCGGTGGAAACGGAAATATCTCCACATAAAAACTACAAAATAGCATTCTCAGAAACTTCTTTGTGATGTGTGCATTGAACTCACAGAGTTGAATCTTCCTTTTGATAGAGCAGCTTTGAAACTTTCTTTTTGTAGAATCTGCAATTGGACATTTGCAGCACTTTGAAACCTTCATTGGAAACGGGAATATCTTCCACTAAAAACAAGACAGAACCATTCTCAAAAACTGCTTTTTGATGTGCTCATTCAACTTACATAGCTCAACATTACCTTTCATAGATCAGTTTTGATACACTCTTTTTGTCAAATCTGCAAATGGACATTTGTAGCGCTTCGTGGGCTATGGTGGAAAATGAAATATCTTCAAAGAAAATTAAACAGAAATATTCTCAGAAACTTCTTTGTGATATGTGCATTCAGCTCACAGAGTTGAACATAACTTTTCATAGAGCAGCTTTGAAACCATTTTTTGTAGAATCTGCAAGTGTACATTTGATCACTTTGAGGCCTTCAGTGGAAAAGGAAATATCTTCACATAAAAACTAGACTGAAGCAGTCACAGAAACTTCTTTGTGTTGTGGGCATTCAACTGACAGAGTTGAACCTTCCTTTAGATAGAGCTGTTTTGAAACACTGTTATTGTAGAATCTGCAAGTGGATATTTGGAGGACTTTGAGTCCTATGCTGGAAAAGGAAATATCCTCACATAAAAACTAGACAGAAGCATTCTCAGAAACTGCTTTGTGATGTGCGCATTCAACTCACAGAATTGAACCTTCCTTTTGATAGAGCGGTTTTGAAACACTCTTTTTGTAGAATCTGAAAGTGGATATTTGGAGAGCTTTGTGGCCTATGCTAGAAAATGAAATATGTTCACATAAAAACTAGACAGAAGTGTTCTCAGAAACTTATTTGTGATGTGTGCGTTCAACTTACAGAGTTGAACTTTCCTTTAGATAGGGTAGTTTTGAAACACTGTTTTTGTAAAATCTGCAACTGGATATTTGGCAGGCTTTGAGGCCTTTCCTGAAAAAAGAAATATCTTCACATAAAAACTGGACAGAAGGGTTCTCAGAAACTTCTTTCTGATGTGTGCATTCAACTCACGAGTTGAATCTTACTTTTGATAGAGCAGTATCAAAACACACTTTTGGTAGAATTTGCAAGTGGATTCTTAGAGCACTTTGAGTCCTGTGATAGAAAAGGAAATATCCTCACATAAAAACTAGACAGAAGCTTTCTCAGAAACTTCTTTGTGATGTGTGCATTAAACTCATTGAGTTGAACTTAACGTTTCATAGAGCAGTTTTGAATCACTCTTTTTGTAGAATCTTCAAGTGGACATTTAGATGACTTTGAGGCCTTCGTTGGAAAAGGGAATATCTGCAGATAAAAACTTGACAGAAGCATTCTCAGAAACTTCTTTGTGATGTGTGCATTCAACTCACAGATTTGAAGCTTCCTTTTGATAGAGCAGTTTTGAAACACTCTTTTTGTCGAATCTGCATGGGGATATTTTGACCGTTTTGAGGCTTTCAATTTAAACGGGAATACCTTCACATAAAAACTAGAGAGAAGCATTCTTAGAAACATCTTTGTGATGTGTGTATTCAACTCACAGAGTTGAACTTTTGTTTTGATAGAGCAATTTTGTAACACATTTTTGGTAGAATCTGCAAGAGGACATTTCGAGCCCTTTGAGACCTTTGGTACAAAAGGAAATATCTTCACACAAATACTAGACAGAAGCATTGTCAGAAACTTTTTTGTGATGTGTGCATTCAAACTCACAGTGATGAGCCTTCCTTTTGATAGAGCAGCTTTGAAAGACTCTTATTGTAGAATCTCCAAGTGGATATTTGGAGCACTTTGAATCCTTCATTGGAAACGGGAATATCTTCAAATAAAAACTAGACAGAAGCATTCTCCAAAACTACTTTGTGATGTACACATTCAATTCATGGAGTTGAGCCTTTCTTTTGATAGAGCAGTTTTGAAAACTTTTTTTGTAGAATCTGCAAATGGATATTTGGACTGCTTTGGGGCCTATGGTAGAAAAGGGAATACCTTCCCATACAAACTAGACAGAAGAAGTCTCAGAAACATTTTTGTGATGTCCGCCTTCAACTTATAGAGTTGAACATTTGTTTTGATACAGCACGTTTGAAACACTTTTTTTGCAGAATCTGCAATTGGACATTTGGAGTGCTTTGTGACCATTGGTGGAAAAGGAAACATCTTCACATAAAAAGTAGATAGAAGCATTCTCAGAAACTTCTTTGTTATGTGTACATTCAACTCATGGAGTTGAACCTTCCTTTTGATAGAGCAGTTTTTTAACACTTTTTTTTTAGAATCTGCCAGTGGACATTTGGAGTGCTTTGAGGCCCTTGGTGGTGAGGGAAATCTCTTCACATAAAAACTACTCAGAAGCATTCTCAGAAACTTCTTTGTGATGTGTGCCTTCAACTCACAGAGTTGAACTTTCCTTTTGGTAGAGCAGTTTTGAAACACTCTTTTTGTACAATCTGCAAATGGCTATTTTGAGCGCTTTGAAGCCTTCCTTGCAAATGGGAATTTCTTCAAATAAAAACTCGACAGAAGCATTCTCAGAAACTGTTTTGTGTTGTGTGCATTCAACTCACAGTGTTGAATATTTCTTTTGACAGGGAAGTTTTGAAACAGTTTTTGTAGAATCTGCATATAGAGATTTGTAACGCTTTGAGAGCTATGGTGGAAAAGTAAAGATCTTCAAATAAAAACTACAGAGAAGCATTATCTGAAACTTCTTTGTGATGTGTGTATTCAACTCACAGAATTTAAACTTTCTTTTGATGGAGCAGGTTTGAAACACTCATTCTGTAGTATCTGCAAGTGTATATTTGGAGTGCTTTGAAGACTTCATTGGAAATGGGAATATCTTCAAATAAAAACTAGACAGAAGCATTCTCAGCAACAAGTTTGTGATGTGTGTATTCAACTCACAGAGTTGAACATAACTTTTTATAGAGGAGATTTGAAAATCTCTATTTGCACTATCTGAAAGGGGATATTTGGACCATATTGAGGCCTTCATTGGAAACAGGAATCTCTTCCCATAAAAACTAGACAGAAGCATTCTCAGAAACTACTTCGTGATGTGTACATTCAACTCACACAGTTGAAGCTTCCTTTTGATACAGCAGTTTTGAAACCGTCTTTTTGAAGAATCGGCAAGTGGATATTTGGAGCACTTTGAATCCTTCATTGGAAACGGGAATATTTTCAAATAAAAACCAGACAGAAGCATTCTCAGAAACTTCTTGTGATGGGTGCATTCAACTCACAGAATTGAACTTTCCTTTTGATAGAGCAGTTTAGAAACACTCTTTGTGTAGAATTCAAAGGTAGATATTTGAACTGATTTGAGGCCTTGGTTGGAAACGGGATTAAATTCACATAAAAACTAGACAGAAGCATTCTCAGAAACTTCTTTGTGATGAGTGGATTCAACTCACAGAGATGAAACTTCCTTTTGGTAGAGCAGTATTGAAACACTCTTTTGTAGAATCTGGAAGTGGACATTTGGAGCACTTTGAGGCCTTTGGCAAAAAAGGAAATATCTTCACATAAAAACAAGACAGAAACTCTCAGAAACTTCTTTGTGATGTGTGCATTCAACTCACAGAGATAAACCTTCCTTTTGATAGTGCAGATTTGAAACACTCTTTTTTTAGGATCTGCAAGTGGATAATTTTAGCACTTTGAAGCCTTTGTTGGAAACGGGAATACCATCAACTAAAAAATAGAAAGTAGCATTCCAAGAATCTACTTTGTGATGTGTGCATCCAACTCATAGAGTTGAATACACCTTTTCATAGAGAAGTTGTGCATCATTCTATTTGAAAAACATGCAAGTGGATATTCATGGAATTAAATGTGGAATGCAATGGAATGTAGAATGGAATGTGTAATGCAATGGAATGGACCAAGGAATGGAACGTGGAATGGAACGTGGAATGGAACGTGGAACGGAATGGATTGGAATGTGGATTGGAAATGAATGGAACATGGAATGGAATGGAATATTGAATGGAATGGAAAGGAATGTAAAATGGAATGGAATGGAACTTGGAAGGGAATGGGATGGAATTTAATGTGAACTGGAAAGGAATGGAATGGAATGGAAAGTGGAATGGAATGGAATTTAATGTGGAATGAAATGTGGAAAGGCATGGAATGGAATATGGAATGGAGTGGAATGGAATGTGGAATGCAATGCAAAGGAATGTGGAATGAATCGGAAGGGAATGTGGGAATGGAAAGTGGAATGGAATGGAACATAATGGAAAGTGGAATGGAATGGAATGGAATGTGCAACGGGATGGAATGTAATGGAACATGGAATATAATGGAATGGAAAGCAGAATGGAATGAAATGGAACGTGGAATGTAATGAAATGGAATTTGGAATGGAATGTAACGAATGTGGAATGGAATGGAATGGAATGCGGAATGGAATGCAATGGAATGTGGAATGGAATGTGGAATGGAAAGGAATGTAATGTGAAACGGAATGGAATGGAAGGGAAGGAGGAATATAATGGAATGGAATCTGGAATGGAAAGGAATGGAAAGTGGAATGTAATGGAATGGTACTTGTACTGGAATGCAATGGAATGTGGAATTGGAATGGAATGGAAAGTGGAATGGAATGGAATGGAATGGAATGGAATGTGGAGTGGAATGGAATGGAATTTGGAATGGAAAAGAATGGGTAATGGAATGGAATAGTATGCGTAATGAAATGGAATGGAAGAAAATGTGGAACGGAACACAACGGAATGGTGTGTGGACTGGAATTGAATGGAATGGAATGTGGAATGGAATTTAGAATGGAATGGAGAGGAAAGGGTAATGGAATGTGGAATGAAATGGAATGGAATGTGGAAGGGAATGGAATGGAAAGTGGAATGGAATGGGATGGATGGTGAAATGGAATGGAATGGAACGTGGAATGGAATGGAATGGAACGTGGAACGGAACGTGGAATGGAATGTGGCATGCAACGTGGATTGGCACATGGAAGGAAATGCAATGTAAAGTGGAAGAGAATGGAATGGAAGGTGGAATGGAATGGAATGGTACGTGGAATGGAATGGAGTGTAATGTGGAATGGAATGGAATGGAAAGAAATGTGGACTGGAATGGAATAGAATGTGGAATGGAATGTGAAATAGCATGGAATGGAATGTGGAAAGCAATGTGCAAAGGAATGGAAAGGAATGTGAAATGGAATGTCAGGTGGAATGGAATGAGGAATGGAATGTGGAATGGAATGGAATGGAATGTGGGATGAAAGGATAGCAGAGTGGAATAGAATGTGGAAAGGAATGGAATGTAACATTGAATGGATTGTGTAATGGAATGGAAAGTAATGTGGAATGGAAAGTGGAATGGAATGTGGAATGGATTGCAATGTAATGTGGAGTGGAATGGAATGGAAATGGAATCGAATTGAATGGATTGTGCAATGGAATTGAATGGATTTTGGAAAGGAATTGAATCGAATGTGGAATGGAATGACGAATGGAATAAAATGGAATGTAGACAAGAATGTGGAAAGGAATGGAAAATAATGGAATGGAATAGAAGGTGAATGGAGTGGAATGGAATGGAATGGGGAATGGAATGGAACGGAATGTGGAATGCAATGGAATGGAATGTGGAATGGAATGGAATGGAATGTGGAATGGAATGGAATGAAAGGTGGAATGGAATGGGATTGAATGAAAGTTGGAATGGAATGGAATGGAATTTGGAATGGAATGGAAGGAAAGGTGGAATGGAATGGGATTGAACGAAAGTTGTAATGGAATGGAGTGAAATGTGGAATGGAATGTGGAATGGAGTGGAATGGAATCTGGAATGGAATGGAACAGAATGCAATAGAATGCAATGTGGAATGGAATGGAATGGAATGTGGAATGGAATGTATTGGAAATTGGAATAGAATTTTGATTGGAATGGAATGGAATCTGGAATGGAATGGAATGGAATGGAATGTGTAATAGAACATGGAATGGCACGTGGAATTGAACCTGTTATGGAAAGTGGAATGGAAAGTGAAATGGAATGTGGAATGGAATGTGGAATGGAATGGAATGGAAAGTGGAATGGAATGGAATGGAATTTGGAATGGAATGGAATGTGTAATGGAATTAAATAGTACGTGTAATGAAATTGATTGGAAGGAAATGTGGAATGGAATGGAATGGAATGGAATGGTGTGTGGACTGAAATGGAATGGAAAGGAATGTGGAATGGAATTTAGAATGGAAAGGAAAGGAAAGGGGAATGGAATGTGGAATGAAATGGAATGCAATGTGGAATGGAATGTGGAATGGAATGCAGTGGAAAGTGGAATGGAATGTGGAATGGAATGGAATGGAATGTGGAATGGAATGGAATGGAAGGTGGAATGGAATAGAATGCAACGTCGAATGAATTGGAAGGGAATGTGGGAATGGAACGTGGAGTGTAATGGATTGGAATGGAATGGAATGTGGAATGGAATGGAATCTGGAATGGAGTAGAATGTGGAATGGAAAGGAATGGAATGTGGAATGCAATGAGGAATGGAATGGAATGGAATTTGGAATGGAATGTGGAATGGAATGGAATGTGGAGTGGAATGGAATGGAAAGTGGAATGGAATGTAGAATGGAATGTGGAATGGAATGTGGAATGGAATGCAATGGAATTGAACGGAATGTGGAATGGAATGGAACGGAATGTGGAAAACAATAGAATTGAATGGAGTGTGAAATGGAATGGAAAAGAATGTGGAATGGAATGGAGTATGGAATACAATGTGGAATGGTGTGGAATGGAAAGTCGAATGGAAGGGAAGGGAATGTGCAATGCGAAGTAGAAAGGAATGGAATGGAATGTGGAACGGAATGTGGAAGGGAATATAATGGAATGTGGAATGGAATGGAATGGAATGGAATGTGGAATGGAATGGAATGGAATGTAACAGCATGTGGAACGGAATTGAATGAAAGGGAATGCGGAATGGAATGGAATGGAATTGAAAGTGGAATTCAATGGAAAGGAATGTGGAAAGCAATGGATTGGAAATTGGAACGCAATGTGGAATGGAATGGAATGGAATGTGGAATGGAATTCAATGTGGAATTGAATGGAACAGAATGTGGAATAGAATGGAATGGAAAGGAATGTGAAATGGAAATAGAATGGAATGTTTAAATGAATGGAAGGGAATGTGGAATGGAATGGAATGGAATGTGGAATGGAATGGAATGGAATCTGGAATAGAATGTGGAATGTAGAGGAATGCAATGTGGAATGGATTGGAATGGAATGAGTAATGTAAAGTGAAATGGATTCTGCAAAGCAATGGAATGTGGAATGGAATGGAATTGAAGGGAATGGAACGTAGAATTGAACGGAATGGTATGTAATGTTGAATGTAATGGAAAGTGGAATCGAATGGAATGCAATTTGGATTGAGACGGATTTCAATGTGGAATGGAATGGAACGGAAAGTGGAATGGAATTGTATAGAATGTGGAATCAAATGTGGAATGGAATGGAATGGAATATGGAAAAGAAGTTGGATTGGAATGTGGAATGGAATTTGGAATGGAACGTGATATGGAATGGAATGTGGAATGTAATGTGGAATGGAAATGAATGGAATGTGGACTGGTATGTGGAATGAATTGGAATGGAATGTGGAATGGAATGTGGAATGGAATGGAATAGAATTTTGGACTGTAATGTGGAATGGAATGGAATGGAATGGAATCGAATGGAATGTGGAATGGAATGGAATAAAATATGGAATGGAAAGGAATGGAATGCAATGTGGAATGGAATGTGGAATGGAATGTAATGGAACATGGAATGGAATGTGGAATGGAATGGAAAGAAATGAGGACAGGAACGTGGTATGGAATGGAATGTGGAATGCAATGTGGAATGGAATGGAAAGGAATGTGGTATGGAATGTGGAATGGAATGGAATGGAATGTGGAATGGAACGTGGAATGGAATGTGGAATGGAAATTGTAACGGAATGGAATGGAATGTGGAATGGAATGTGGAATGGAATGCGGAATGGAACGTGGTATGGAATGGAACGTGGAATGGAGTGGAATGGAATGCAATCTGTAATGGAATGGAATGGAATGTGGGGATGGAATGAAATGGAATAGAATGGAATGTGGAATGGAATGGAATGGAATGTGGACTGTAACGTGGAATGGAATGGAATGGAATGTGGAATGGAATGGAATGGAATGTGGAATTGAATGTTATGGAATGTGGAATGGAATGGAATGAAATATGCAATGGAATGGAATGCAATGTGGAATGGAATGTGGAATGGAATGGAATGGAATGTGGAATGGAATGTAAGGGAATAGAATGTTGAATGGAGTAGAACGGAATGTGGAATGCAATAGAATGTTATGTGGAAATGAATGGAATGGAATGGAATGGAATGTGGAATGGAATGTAAAATGGAATATCAAATGCAATGTGGACTTGAATGGAATGGAATTTGGAATTGAATGAGCAATTGAATGGAATGCGAAGTGGAATGGAATGTTGAATGGTATGGAATGGAATATGGAAAAGAATGTGCAGTCAAATGGAATGGAATGTGGAATGGAATGGAATGGAAAGGAATGTGGAATTGAATGTGGAATGCAATGGAATGGAATGTGGAACAGAATGGAATGGAATGGAATAGAATGTGGAATAGAATGGAATGTGGAGTGGAATGTGGAATGGATTGGAGTGGAATGTGGAATGGAAGGTGTAGCGGAATGGAATGCATTGTGGAAAGGAATGGAATATAATGGTAAGCAACGTGGAATGGAATGGAATGGAATGCTGTGTGGAAAGCCAATTGGAATGGAATAGAATGGAATGTGGAATGGAATGTGGAATGGAAAGGAATGGAATGTCAAATGGAATGTGGAATGGAATGGAATATAATGTGGAATGGAATAGAAGGGAAAGTGGAATGGAATGGAATGGAATGTGCAATGGAAAGTGGAAATTAATGGAATGGAATGTGCAATGGAATGTGGAATTGAACGGAATGTAATGTTTAAAGGAAAGTGGATGGGAAGGTGGAATGAAATCTAATGCAAAGTGGAATGGAACACGCAATGGAACGTAGAATGTAATGGAAAGTAACATGGAATAGAAAGTGGAATGTAACATGTAATTTAATGGAATGGAACGTGGAATGGCATGGAATGTAGAATGAACTGAGGAATGGAATGGAATGGAATGGAATGGAATGGAATGTGGAATGGAATGAAATGGAATGTGCAATGGTATAGAATGGAATGTGGAATGGAATGTGGAATGGAATGTGGAATGGAACGGAATGGAATGGAATGAAATGCAATGTGGAATGCAATGGAAAGGAATATGGAATGGAATGTGGAATGGACTAGAATAGAATGTTGAATGCAATGGAATGGAATGTGGAATGGGATGACTAATGCAATGTGGAATGGAATGTGGAATGGAATGGAATGGAATGGAATGGAATGTATAATGGAATGGAATGAAATGTGGAATGGAATGAAATGTAGAATGGAATGTGGAATGCAATGTGGAATGGAATGTCAAATGTAATTTGCAATGGAAAGTGGAATGGAATGTGGAATTTAATGGAATGGAATTTGGAATGGAATGTGGAAATACATGGAATGTAATGTGGAATGGAATGTGGAATGGAATGCAATGGAATGTGGAAAGCAATGCAATGCAATGTGGAATGGAATGGAATGGCATATGGAATTGAATGGAACGGAACGTGGAATGGACTGGAATTTAACACGGAATGGAACGTAGGATGAAACGTGGAATGGAATGTGGAATGGAAAATGGAACGGAACTTGGAATGGAAAGTGGGATGGAACTTGGAATGGAACGTCGAATAGAACGTCGAAGGAAATGGAATGGAATGTGGAATGGAATGGAACGGAATGTGGAATGGAATTGATTTGAATGCAATGGAATGTGGAATGGAGGGGATTGGAAAAGAGGGTGGAATGTGGAATGGAAAGGAGTGGAATGTGGAATGGAATGTGGAATGGAAAGTGGAATGGAATGGAGTGGTATGGAATGGAATGTGTAATGGACTTTAATGGAATGTGGAAAGGAATGGAATGGAATGGAAAGTGGAATGGAATGGAGTTGAATACAGAATGGATTGGAAAGGAATGTGGAATAGAATTGAATGGAATGAGGAATGGAAAGGAATGGAATGGAATGGAATGGAAAGGAACGTGGAATGGAATGTGGAACGGAAAGTGGAATGTAATGAAGTGGAATTAAATGGAATGTGAAATGGAATGGAATGGAATGTGGAATGGTATGGAATGGAATGTGGAATGGAATGGAAAGTGGAATGGAATGGATTGTGGAATGGAATGAAATGGAATGGAATTTGAAATGGAATGGTATAGAATGTGCATCGGAATGGAACGGAATGTGGAATGGAAAGTGAAATGGAATATAATGGAATGTGGAATGGAATACGAAATGGAATGGAATGAATGCAATCTTGAATGGAATGTGGAATAGAATTTGGAATGGAATTTGGAATGGAATGTGGAATGGAATGTGAATGGAATGGAATGGAATTTGGAATGGAATGTTTAATGGAATGGAATGGAAAGTGGAATAGAATGTTGAATGGAATGGAATGGAATGGGATGTGGAAAGCAATGCAATGCAATGTGGAATGGAGTGGAATGGAATATTGAATGGAATGGAGTGGAATATGGAATGGACTGGAATTGAACATGGAATGGATCATGGGATGGAACTTGGAATGGAATGGGGAAAGGAAACTGGAATATAAAGTGGAATGGAAGGTGGGATGGAACGTGGAATGGAACGTGGAAAGGAACGTGGAATGGAACGTTGAAGGGAATGGAATGGAAGGTGCAATAGAATGAAATGGAATGTGGAATAAAATTGAAATGAAAGTAATGGAAATTGGAATGGAATGGACTGGAAAGTAGGGTGGAATGTGGAATGAAAAGGAATGGAATGTGGAATGGAATGTGGAATGGAAAGTGGAATGGAATGGAGTGGTATGGATTGGAATGTGTAATGCACTTTAATGGAATGTGGAAAGGAATGGAATGGAATGGAAAGTGGAATGGAATGGAGTTGAATACAGAATGGATTGGAAAGGAATGTGGAATAGAATTGAATGGAATGAGGAATGGAAAGGAATGGAATGGAATGGAATGGAAAGGAACGTGAAATGGAATGGAATGTGGAACGGAAAGTGGAATGTAATGAAGTGGAAATAAATGGAATGTGAAATGGAATGGAATGGAATGTGGAATGGTATGGAATGGAATGTGGAATGGAATGGAATGGAAAGTGGAATGGAATGGATTGTGGAATGGAATGAAATGGAATGGAATTTGAAATGGAATGGAATAGAAGGTGGATCGGAATGGAACGGAATGTGGAATGGAAAGTGAAATGGAATATAGTGGAATGTGGAATGGAATACGAAATGGAATGGAATGAATGCAATCTGGAATGGAATGTGGAATAGAATTTGGAAAGGAATTTGGAATGGAATGTGGAATGGAATGTGAATGGAATGGAATGGAATTTGGAATGGAATGTTTAATGGAATGGAATGGAAAGTGGAATGGAATGTTGAATGGAATGGAATGGAATGGGATGTGGAAAGCAATGCAATGCAATGTGGAATGGAGTGGAATGGAATATGGAATGGAATGGAGTGGAATATGGAATGGACTGGAATTGAACATGGAATGGATGATGGGATGGAACTTGGAATGGAATGGGGAAAGGAAACTGGAATGGAAAGTGGAATGGAAGGTGGGATGGAACGTGGAATGGAACGTGGAATGGAACGTTGAAGGGAATGGAATGGAAGGTGCAATAGAATGAAATGGAATGTGGAATGAAATTGAAATGAAAGTAATGGAAATTGGAATGGAATGGACTGGAATGTAGGGAGGAATGTGGAATGGAATGGAATGGAATGTGGAATGGAATGTGGAATGGAATCTGGAATGGAATGGGATGGTATGGAATGGAATGTGGAATGGAATGGAATGGAGTGAATGCAATCTGGAATGGAATGAGGAATGGAATTTGGAATGGAGTGTGGAATGGAATGGAATGGAATGTGGAATGGAATGTGGAATGGACTGGAATGGAATGGAATGTGGAAAGCAATGCAATCCTATGTGGAATGGAGTGGAATGGGATATGGAATGGAACAGAATGGAATGTGGAATGGACTGGATTTGAACATGGAATGGAAAATGGGATGGAACTTGGAATGGAATGGGGAAAGGGAAATGTAATGCAACGTGGAATTGAAAGTGGGATGGGAAGTGGAATGGAACGTGGAATGGAACGTGGAAGGGAAGGGAATCAATGGTGGAATGGAATGGAAAGGAATGTGGAATGGAATAGAAATGAATGGAATTGAAATTGGAATTGAATGGACTGGAATGTAGGGTGGAATATGTAATGGAAAGGAATGGAATGTGGAATGGAATGTGGAAGGGAATCTGGAATGGAATGGAATTGTATGGAATGGAATGTGGAATGCAATGAAATGGAATGTGGAAAGAAATGGCGTAGAATGGAATGTGGAATCGAATGTAATGGAATTTGGAACAGAATGGAAAGGAACGTGGAATAGAATGGAATGGATTGTGGCATGGAATGGAATGGAATGGAATGGAATGGAATCGAACGTGAAATGGAATGGAATGGAATGTGGAATGGAATGTGGAATGGAATGGATTGGAATGGAATGGAATGGATTGGAAAGGAATGTGGAAGGGAATGGAATGGAATGGAATGGAATGGAAGGGAATATGAAATGGTATGGAATGGAATGGAACGGAATGGAACGAAATGGAATGGAAAGGAATGGAATGGGGAATGGAACGAAATGGTATTTGGAATGGAATGAAATGGAATATGGAATGGAATGTGGAATTGAATGGAAAGGAATGTGAAATGGAATGGAATGGAATGCAGTGGAATGTGTAATAGAATGGAATGGATTGTAGAATGGAATGAAATGGACTGTGGAATGGAATGTGGAATGGAATGGATTGTTAAACGGAATGGAATGGAATGTGGAATGGAATGGAATGCATTGTGGAATGGAATGAAATGGAATGTGGATTGGAAAGTCGAATGGAAAGGAATGTGCAATGGAATGGAATGGAATCTAGAATGGGATGCAGAATGGAATGGAATTGAATGTGGAATGGCATGTGGAATGGAATGGAATGGAATATGCAATGGAACAGAATGGATTGTGGAATGGAATTGAATGGAGTGGTTTAGAATGTGGATGGAATGTGGAATGGAATGTGGAATGCACTGGAATTGAACATGGAATGGAACGCGGGGTGGAAGGTGGAATGGGACTTGGAATGGAAAGTGCAATGGAAAGTGAAATGGAACGTGGGATGGAAGCTGGAATGGAACGTGGAAGAGAATGGAATGGAAGGTGGAATGGAATGGAATGGAATGTGGAATGGAATGGAATGGAATGTGGAATGGAATGGAATGGCATTTGGAATGGAATGTGGAATGGAATGAAGTGGAATGTGGAATGAAAGTGGTTTGGAATGGAATGGAAAGTGGAAAGCAATGCAATACAATGTGGAATGGAATCGAAAGGAATATGGAATGGAGAGGAATGGAATGTGGAATGGACTGGAATTGAACATGAAGTGGAACGTGGGAGTGAATGTGGAATGGAACGTGGAATGGAACATGTAATGGAACGTGGAAGAGAATGGAATGGAGCGTTGAATGGAATGGAATGGAGTTTGGAATGGAAGGGAAAGGAATGGAATGGAATGTGGAATGGAGTGGAATGCGGAATGGAATGGATTGCAATGTAGAGTGGAATGTGGAATTTAATGGAATGGAATGTGGAATGGAATGTGGAATGGAATGGAATTGTCTGCAATGGAATGTTTAATGAAAAGAAATGGAATGTGGAAAGGAATGGAACGGAATGGAATGCTGTATGGATTGGAATGGAATACTGAATGGAATGGAACGGAATGGAATGGAATGTGAAATGGAATACACTGGAATTTGGAACGGAATGTAGAATGGAATGGAATGGAATGGAATGGAATGGAATGTGGAATGGAATGGAATGGAATGGGGAATGGAATGTGGAATGGAATGGAATGGAATGGAATGTGGAATGGCCCAGAATTGAAAATGGATTGGAATGTGGGAGGGAATGTCGAATGCAACGAGGAATGGAAAATGGAATGGAAAGTGTAATGGATAGTGGCATGGAACTTGGAATGGAACGTGGAACGGAAGGTGGAAGAGAATGAAACGGAAGATGGAAAGAAATTGTATGGAATGTGGAATGGAATGGAAAGGAATGCAATGGAATATGGAATGTAATGGATTGGAATGTAGAGTGGATTGTGAAATGCAATCGAATGGAAAATGGAATGCAATGTGGAAAGGAATGTTTAATGGAAAGGAATCGTCCGCAATGGATTGCGGAATGGAAAGTAGTGGAATGTGAAAAGGAATGGAGTAGAATTGAATGTGGAAAGAAATGGAGTGGATTGTGGAATGAAATGGAATGGAATGTAAAATGGAATGGAAAGGAATGTGGAACAGAATGTGAAATGGAATGGAATGGGATGTGGAATGCAATGTGGAATGGAATGGAATGGAATCTGGAATGGAAAGGAATGGAATGTTGAAAGGTATGGAATGTAATGTGGAATGCAATGGAATGTGGAATGGAATGCAAAGGAATGTGGAATGGAATGCCGAATGGAATGTGGAATGGAATGTAATGGAATTAGGAATGGAATGTGGAATCAAAAGTGAAACGGAATGTAATGGAATTTGTAATGGAATATGGAATGTAATAGAATGGAATGTGGAATGCAATGGAATGGAATGTATAATGGAATGAGTAATAGAATGTGGAATGGAATGTGGAATGGAATGGAATGGCAATGAATGTGGAATGGAATGGAATGGAATGTAGAATGGAATGTGGAATGGAAATTGGAATGGAATGTAGAATGGAATCTGCAATGGAATGGAAAGGAATGTGGAATGGAAAGGGGAATGGAATGTAATGGAATGTGGAAAGCAATGCAATGCAATGTGGAATGGAATGGAAAGGGATATGGAATGGAATGGAGTGGAATGTGGAACGGACTGGAATTGGAATTGGAATGGAACGTGGGATGCAACGTGGACAGGAATGTGGAATGGAAAATGGAATGTAACGTGGAATGGAAAGTGGGATGGAATGTGGAATGGAACGTGGAATGGAAAATCGAAGCGGATGGAATGGAAGGAGGACAGGAATGGAATGGAATGTGGAAAGGAATGGAAATGAATGGAATGGAATGTGGAATGGAATGGATTGGAATATATGGTGGAATGTGTAATGGAATGTAATGGAATCTGGAATAGAATGTGGATTGGAAAGTGGAATTGAATGGAGTGGTATAGAATGGAATGTGGAATGGAATGAAATGGAATGTGTAAAGTAATGGAATTGAATAGAATGTGGAATGCAACGGAATTGAATTCGGAATGGAAAGTAATGGAATGTGGAATAGAATGGAATGGAATGGAATGTGGAATAGAATGGAATGGATTGTGGAATGGAATGGAATGAAATGGAAAGGAACGTGAAATGGAAAGGAATGGAATTTGCAACGGAGTGTGGAATGTAATGAAATGGAATGAAAAAGAATGTGGAATGGAAAGGAATGGAATGCAGAATGGAATGGAATGGAATTTGGATTGGAATGCGGAATGGAATGGAATGGAATGTGGAATGGAATGTGGAATGGACAGGAATGGAATGGAATGTGGAAAGCAATGCAATCCTATGTGGAATGGAGTGGAATGGAATATGGAATGAAACGGAATGGAATGTGGAATGGACTGGATTTGAACATGGAATGGAAAATGGGATGGAACTTGGAATGGAATGGGGAAAGGGAAATGTAATGCAACGTGGAATGGAAAGTGGGATGGGAAGTGGAATGGAACATGGAATGGAACGTGGAAGGGAATGGAATGGATGGTGGAATGGAATGGAAAGGAATGTGGAATGGAAGGGAAATGAATGGAATGGAAATTGGAACTGAATGGACTGGAATGTAGGGTGGAATGTGTAATGGAATGGAATGGAATGTGGAATGGAATGTGGAATGGAATCTGGAATGGAATGGAATGGTATGGAATGGAATGTGGAATGGAATGAAATGGAATGTGGAAAGAAATGGCATAGAATGGAATGTGGACTCGAATGTAATGGAATTTGGAACAGAATGGAATGGAACGTGGAATAGAATGGAATGGATTGTGGAATGGAATGGAATGGAATCGAACGTGAAATGGAATGGAATGGAATGTGGAATGGAATGTGGAATGGAAAGGATTGGAATGGAATGGAATGGAATGGAAAGGAATGTGGAATGGAATGGAATGGAATGGAATGGAAGGGAATAAGAAATGGTATGGAATGGAATGGAATGGAATGGAACGAAATGGAATGGAAAGTAATGGAATGTGGAATGGAACGAAATGGTATTTGGAATGGAATGAAATGGAATATGGAATGGAATGTGGAATTGAATGGAAAGGAATGTGAAATGGAATGGAATGGAATGGAATGGAATGCAGTGGAATGTGTAATAGAATGGAATGGATTGTGGAATGGAATGAAATGGAATGTGGAATGGAATGTGGAATGGAACGGATTGTTAAACGGAATGGAATGGAATGTGGAATGGAATGGAATGGATTGTGGAATGGAATGAAATGGAATGTGGATTGGAAAGTCGAATGGAAAGGAATGTGCAATGGAATGGAATGGAATCTAGAATGGAATGCAGAATGGAATGGAATTGAAAGTGGAATGGCATGTGGTATGGAATGGAATGGAATATGCAACGGAACGGAATGGATTGTGGAATGGAATTGAATGGAATGGTTTAGAATGTGGATGGAATGTGGAATGGAATGTGGAATGGACTGGAATTGAACATGGAATGGAACGTGGAGTCGAACGTGGAATGGGACTTGGAATGGAAACTGCAATGGAAAGTGAAATGGAACGTGGGATGGAAGCTGGAATGGAACGTGGAAGGGAATGGAATGGAAGGCGGAATGGAATGGAATGGAATGTGGAATGGAATGGAATGGCATTTGGAATGGAATATGGAATGGAATGAAGTGGAATGTGGAACAGATAGTGGTTTGGAATGGAATGGAAAGTGGAAAGCAATGCAATGCAATGTGGAATGGAATCGAATGGAATATGGAATGGAGAGGAATGGAATGTGGAATGGACTGGAATTGAACAGGAAGTGGAATGTGGGAGTGAATGTGGAATGGAACGTGGAACGGAACGTGTAATGGAACATGGAAGAGAATGGAATGGAGGGTGGAATGGAATGGAATGGAGTTTGGAATGGAAGGGAAAGGAATGGAATGGAATGTGGAATGGAATGGAAAACGGAATGGAAAGGATTGCAATGTAGAGTGGAATGTGGAATGGAATGGAATGGAATGTAGAATGGAATGTGGAATGGAATGTGGAATGGAATGGAATGGGCTGCAATGGAATGTGGAATGAAAAGAAATGGAATGTGGAAAGGAATGGAACGGAATGGAATTTTGAATGGATTGGAATGGAATACTGAATGGAATGGAATGGAATGGAATGGAATGTGAAATGGAATACAATGGAATTTGGAACGGAATGTAGAATGGAATGGAATGGAATGGAATGGAATGTGGAATGGAATGTGGAATGGAATGTGGAATGGAATGGAATGGAATGGAATGTGGAATGGACCAGAATTGAAAATGGATTGGAATGTGGGAGGGAATGTGGAATGCAACGAGGAATGGAAAAGGGAATGGAAAGTGTAATGGAAAGTCGCATGGAACTTGGAGTGGAACATGGAACGGAACGTGCAAGAGAATGAAACGGAAGGTGGAAAGAAATTTTATGGAATGTGGAATGGAATGGAAAGAAATGCAATGGAATGTGGAATGTAAAGGATTGGAATGTAGAGTGGATTGTGAAATGCAATCGAATGGAAAGTGGAATGCAATGTGGAAAAGAATGTTTAATGGAATGGAATGGTCCGCAATGGATTGTGGAATGGAAAGTAATGGAATGTGAAAAGGAATGGAATAGAATGGAATGTGGAAAG
Source organism: Pongo pygmaeus (assembly GCF_028885625.2). NCBI lineage: Eukaryota > Metazoa > Chordata > Mammalia > Primates > Hominidae > Pongo > Pongo pygmaeus. The sequence goes on along the minus strand of NC_072386.2, from coordinate 7,607,705 downwards.
AAATGGAATGGATTGTGGAATGAAATGGAATGGAATGTAAAATGGAATGGAAAGGAATGTGGAACAGAATGTGAAATGGAATGGAATGGGATGTGGAATGCAATTTGGAATGGAATGGAATGGAATCTGGAATGGAAAGGAATGGAATGTTGAAAGGTATGGAATGTAATGTGGAATGCAATGGAATGTGGAATGGAATGCAAAGGAATGTGGAATGGAATGCCGAATGGAATGTGGAATGGAATGTAATGGAATTAGGAATGCAATGTGGAATCGAAAGTGAAACGGAATGTATTGGAATTTGTAATGGAATATGGAATGTAATAGAAAGGAATGTGGAATGCAATGGAATGGAATGTATAGTGGAATGAGTAATGGAATGTGGAATGGAATGTGGAATGGAATGGAATGGCATTGAATGTGGAAAGGAATGGAAGGGAATGTAGAATGGAATGTAGAATGGAAAGTGGAATGGAAATTGGAATGGAATGTGGAATGGAATCTGCAATGGAATGGAAAGGAATGTGAAATGGAAAGGGGAATGGAATGTAATGGAATGTGGAAAGCAATGCAATGCAATGCGGAATGGAATGGAATGGGATGTGGAATGGAAAGGAGTGGAATGTGGAATGGACTGGAATTGAAATTGGAATGGAATGTGGGATGCAACGTGGACAGGAATGTGGAATGGAAAATGGAATGGAACGTGGAATGGAAAGTGGGATGGAACGTGGATTGAAACATCGAAGGGGATGGAATGGAAGGAGGACAGGAATGGAATGGAATGTGGAATGGAATGGAAATGAATGAAATGGAATGTGGAATGGAATGGATTGGAATATATGGTGGAATGTGTAATGGAATCTAATGGAATGTGGAATAGAATGTGGATTGGAAAGTGGAATTGAATGGAGTGGTATAGAAAGGAATGTGGAATGGAATGAAATGGAATGTGTAAAGTAATGGAATGGAATAGAATGTGGAATGCAACGGGATTGAATTCGGAATGGAAAGGAATGGAATGTGGAATAGAATGGAATGGATTGTGGAATGGAATGGAATGGAATGGAAAGGAACGTGAAATGGAAAGGAATGGAATGTGGAACGGAGTGTGGAATGTAATGAAATAGAATGAAATAGAATGTGGAATGGAAAGGAATGGAATGTGGAATGGTATGGAATGGAATGTGGAATGGAATGGAAAGTGAAATGGAATGGAATGTGGAATGAAATGAAATGGAACGGAATTTGAAATGGAGTAGAATAGAACATGGAAAGGAATGGAATGGAATGTGGAATGGAAAGTGAAATGGAATATAATGGAATGTGGAATGGAATATGAAATGGAATGGAATGAATGTATTCTGAAATGGAATGTGGAATGGAATTTGGAACGGAATGTTGAATGGAATGTGGAATGGAATGGAATGGAATTTGGAATGGAATGTGGAATGGAATGGAATGAAATGTGGAATGGAAAGTGGAATGGAATGGAATGGAATGGAATGTGGAAGGCAATGCAATGCAATGTGGAATAGAGTGGAATGGAATATGGAATCGAATGGAATGGAATGTGGAATGGACTGGAATTGAACATGGAATGGGACGTGTGATGGAACGTGGAATGGAATAGGGAATGGAAAATTGAATGGAAAGTGGAACGGAAAGTGGGATGGAAAGTGGAATGGAATGTGGAATGGAACATGGAAGGGAATGTAATGAAAGGTGCAATGGAATGGAATGGAATGTGGAATGGAACGCAAATGAATGAAATGGAATGTGGAATGGAATGGATTGGAATGTAGGGTGGAATGTTGAATGGAATGTAAAGGAATGTGGAATGGCATTTGGAATGTAATGTGGAATGCAATGGAATGGTATGGAATAGAATGTGGAATGGAATAAAATGGAATGTGAAAGGAATGGCATAGAATTGAATGTGGAATGGAACGGAATGGAATTTGGAATAGAATGGAATGGAATGTGGAATAGAATGGAATGGATTTTGGAATGGAATGGAATGGAATGGAACTTGGAATGGGATGGAATGGAACGTGAAAGTGAATGGAATGGAAATTGGAATGGAATAGAATGGAACGTGGAATGGAATGGAATAGAATGGAACGTGGAATGGAATGGAAGGCAATGGAATGTGGAATGTGATGGAATTGAAAGAGGAATGCAAGGGAATGGAATGAGGAACGGAATGGAATGGCATGGAATCTGAAATGGAATGTGCAATGGATTGGCATGCAATGCGGAATGGAATGGAATGGAATGTGGAATGGAATGGAAAGGATTGTGGAATCAAATGTGGAATGGAATGGGATGGAATTTGGAATGGAAAGTGGAATGGAATGCAATGGAATGTAGAATGGAATAGATTGGAATTTGGAATGGAAAGTGGATTGGAATGGAATGGAATGTGGAATGGAATGGAATGGAACGGAACGTGAAATGGAATGTGGAATTTAACGTGGAATGGAAACTGAAATGGAACGTGCAATGGAAAGCTGAATGGAATGGAATGGAATCTGGAATGAAATGTGTAATAAAATGGATTGGAATGTGGAATGCAATGTGGAATGGAATGGAATGGAACGTGGAATGGAACGGAAAGGAATGTGGAATGGAATGGAAGGGAATGTGGAATGGAATTTGGAATGGAAAGGAATGGAATGTGGAATTGAATGTGGAATGGAAAGGAATGGAACGTGGAATGCAATGAAATGGAATGTGGAATGAGATGGAATGGAAAGTGGAATGGAATGTGGAACGGAATGGAATGGTATGTGGAGTGCAATGTGGAATGGAATGGAATTTGAAATGGAATCGAATGGAATGTTAAATGCAATGGAATGGAAAGTGGAATGGAATGGTAAGGAATGTGGAATGGAATAGAATGTAATATGGGATGGAACGTGCAAAGGAATGGAATGTGGAATGGAAAGGAATGGAATGGAATACGCAATGGAATTGAATATGGAATGGAAGGCAATGGAATGTGGAATGAAATGTGGAATAGAATGGAATGGAATGTGAACTGCAATGGAATGGAATGTCGAAAGAAATTGAATGCAATGTAGAATGGAATGTGGAATGGAATGTAAAGGATTGTGGAATGGAATGGAATGGAATGTGGAATGGAATGTGGAATGGAATTGAATGGAATGCGGAATGGAATGGAAAGGAATCTGGAATGGAATGGAATGGAATGTGGAATGGAACGTGGAATGAAATCGAATGGAATATGGAATGGAATTTGGAATGGAAAAGAATGGAATGTGGAATTGAATGTGGAATGGAAAGGAATGGTATTTGGAACGGAATGTGGAATGTAATGAAATGGAATGTGGAATGAGATGCAGTGGAATGTGGAATGGAATGTGGAACGGAATGCAGTGGCATGTGGAATGGAATGTGGAATACTTGGAATTTAATGTGGAATGGAATGGAATGGAATTAGAATGGAATGTGGAATGCAACGTAATGGAAAGTGTAATGGAATATGGAATGGGATGGAATGGAATGTGGAATGGAAAGTGGAATGGAATGGAATGGAATGCAAAATGGAATGTGGAATTGAATGGAATGGAATTTGGAATGGAATGTGTTATGGAATGGAATGGAATGTTGAATGGTATGTGGAATGGAATGTGAAATGCAACGGAATGGAATGTGGAATGGAATGGAATGGAATATGTAATGGTATAGAATGGAATGTGGAATGGAACGTGTACTGGAATGGAATGTGGAATGGAATGGAATGGAATGGAATGGTATACGGAATGGAATTGAATGGTATACGGAATGGAATTGAATGTGGAATGGAATGGAATGGAATGTGGAATGGAATGTGGAATTGAATGGAATGCAATATGTACTGCAATGGAATGGAATGTCGAAAGGAATGGAATGGAATGTGGGATGGAATGTGAAATGGGATGGAATGGAATGGGTAATGGAATGTTGAATGGAATGGAATGGACTGCAGAATGGAATGTGGAATTGAATGTAATGGAATGTGGAATGGAATGTGGAATTGGATGGAATGGAATGTGGAATGGTATGTGGAAGCGAACGTGGAATGAAATGGAATGGAATGAGGAATGGAATGGAATGGAAAGCTGAATGGAATGTGGAATGGAAAGGAATGGAATGCAATGTGGAATGGGATGGAATGGAATGGAATGAAATGTGAAATGGAACGTGGAATGGAATGGAATGGAACATGGAATAGAATGGAATGGAAGGTGAAATGGAATGGAATGGAACGTCGAATGGAATGGAACGGAATTTGGAATTGAATGCAATGGAATGGGGAATGTAATGGAAATGAAAGTGGAATTCAAAGGAATAGAATGTGGAATGGAATTGAATGGAATGTGGATTGGAATGTAATGGAATGCGGAAAGGAATGTGGAATGAAATGGAATGGAATGTTGATACAATGGAAACAATGTGGAATGGAATGTGGAATGCGATGAATTGGAATGTGGAATGGAATGGAATGGAATGTGGAATAGAATGTGGAATGGAATGGAATATAGTGTGGAATGGAATCTCGAATGCCTTGTAATGGAATGTGGAATTGAATATGGAATGGAATGGAGTGTAATGGAATGGAATGTGGAATGGAATGCAGTGGAATTGAATGGAAGCAAATGTGGAATGGAACATGGAATGGAATGGAGTGGAATGGAATGGAATCAAATGTGCAATGGAACGTGGAATGGCATGGAGTGCAATGGAACGCAATGTGGAATGGAAAGGAATGGACTGTGGAATGGAATATAATGTGAAATGTGATGTGGAATGCAATGGAATAAAATGTGGAAAGGAATGTGGAATGGAATGTGGAATGGAATGTGGAATGGAATGGAATGGAATGTGGAATGGAATGTGGAATAGAATGTGCAATGGAATGGAATGGAATGGAATGTGGATTGGAATATGGAATGGAATGGAATGTGGAATGGAATGGAATATAATGTGTAACGGAATGTGGAATGGAAAGGAATGAAACGTGGAATGGAGGGTGGAATGGAATGAGAACTGGAACTTGGAAAGGATCGTGGAATGGAAAGAGGAATGGAACATGGAATGGAATGTGGAATGGAATGTGGAATGGAATGCAATGGATCGTGGAATGGAATGGAATGGAATGTGCCGTGGAATGTGGAAAGGAACAGAATGGAATGTGCAATGCTATGTGGAATGGGGTGGAATGGAACCTGGAAAGGAACATGGAATGGCACGTGGAAAGGAATGGAATGGCATGGAATGGAATGTGGAATGCAATGATATCGAATGGAACGAGGAATGAAATGGAATGGAAAGTGGAATGGAATGGAATGGAACCTGGTATTGAAAGTGGAATGGAACGGAATGGAACGTGGAAAAGTATGTGAAATGGAATGGAATAAAATATGGAATAGAACGTGGAATGGAACGTGGAATGAAAGTGGAATGGAACGTGCAGTGGCACGTGGATTTTAATAGAACGTGGAATAGAATGTGGAATGGAAAGTGTAATGGAATAGAATGGAATGTGGAATGAGATGGAATGGATTGTGGAGTGGAATTGCATGGCTTGTGGAAAGGAATGGAATGGAAAGGAATGTGGAATGGAAAGCGGAATGAAATGCAATGGAATGTGGAATCGAAAAGAATGGAAGGTGGAATACAACGTGGAATGGAATGGAACGGAATATGGAATGGAACTTGGAATGGAATGGCGAATGTGTCGTGGAATGGAATGGAATGTTGAATGGAATGCGGACCAGAATGTGGAATGGAATGGAATGGAATGTGGAATGGAAAGTGGAATGAAATGGAATGCAATGTGGAAAGGAAAGGAAAGGAATGTGGAATTGATTGGAATGAAATGTGGAATGGAAAGGAATACAACGTGGAATGGAAAGTGGAATGGCACATGGAATGGAAAGTGCAGTGGAACGAGGAGTGGAACATGGAAAGGACTGTGGAATGGAATTGAATGGAATGTGGAATGGAATGTTAAATGGAATGTGGATTGGAATAGAATGGAATGTGGAATGGAATGTGAAATGGAATGGAAGAGAATGTGGAGTGGAATGGAATGGATTGTGGAATGGAATGGAATGTAGAATGGAATGGAATGTGGAATGGAAGGGAATGCAATGTGGAAACCAATGTATTGGAATGTGGAACGCAATGTGGAATGGAATGGAATGGAATGTGGAACGAAATGTGGAATGGAATGCAATGTGGAATGGAATGGAATGGAATGAAATGAAATGTGGAAAGGAGTGGAATGCAATGGAATATGAAATGGAAATTGAATGGAATGTTTAATGGAATGGAATGGAATGTGGAATGAAATGGAATGGAATGTGGAATGGAAAGGAATGTGGAATGGAATGTGGAATGGTTTGTGGAATGGAATGGAATGGAATTTGGAATGGATTGTAATGGAATATATAATGGAATGTGTCATGTAATGGAATGGAATGTGAAATGGAATAGAATGGAAAGTGGGATTGAATGCAGAAAGGAATGGAACGGAATGGAGTGGAACGTGGAATGCAATGGAATGTAATGGAATGTGAAATGGAAATAGAATGAAATATTTAATGAAATGGAATGGAACGTGGATTGGAATGTGGAAAGGAATGGAATGGAATGGAATGGAATGCGGATTTCAAAGGAATGGAACGGAATGCGGAATGCAATGGAATGGAACCGAATGAAATGTGGAATGCAATGGAATGTGGAAAGTAATGTAATGAAACAAGGAATAGAATGGAATGGAATGTGGAATGGAATGTGGAATGGAAGTGAGTGTGTAATGGAATGTGGAATGGAACGTGCAATGGAATGTAGTGGAATGGAATGTGGAATGCAATGCAATGGAATGGAAGATTTAATAGATTGGAATGGAATGGAATCGAATACGGGATGGAATGGAATGGAATTCAATGTGGTATGAAACGTAATGGAATGTATAATGGAACGCGGAATGGAATGGAAAAGACCGTGGAATGGAGTGGAATGGAATGTGAAATGGAACGTGGAATGGAATGTAATGGAATGCGAAATGGAATGGAATGGAACTTGGAATGGATTGCAATGGAAAGTGGAATGGATTGGAGAGGAATGTGGAATGCAATGGAATGGAATGCGGAATGGAATGGAACTGACCCTGGAATTCAATGGAATTAAATGTGGAATGGAATGGAATGGCACAGAATGCGGAATGGAATGTGGAATGGAATGGCATGGAATGTGCAATGCATTGTGGAAAGGAATGGAATGGAAAGTGGAATAGAATGGAATGGAACGTGGAATGGAATGGAATGGAATGGAATGTGCAATGGAAAGGAATGGAATGGCGAATTGAATGGAATGGAATGTGGAATGGAATGAAATGGAATGGAATGTTTAATGGAATGGAATGGAATGTGGAGTGGAATGGATTATGGAATGGAATTTGCAGTGGAATGTGGAATGGAATGGAATGGAATGCAGAATGGAATGTAATGGAATTTGGAAATGATTGGAATGGAATTGAATGAGGAAAGGAATGTGAAATGAAATGTGGAATGTAATGGAATGGAATGTGTAATGGAATGGAAAGGAATGTGGAATGGAACGTGGAATGGAATGTGGAATGGAATGTGGAATGGAAAGTGGAATGGAAAGGAATGGAATGTGGATTGGAATGCAACGGAATGTGGAATAAAATGAATTGGAATGGAATGTGGAATGGAATTGAATGGAATGGTGAAAAGAATGGAATGGAAAGAAGTGTGGAATAGAATGGAATGGAATGTGGAATGGGACGGAAAGGAGTGTGGAATGGAATGGAATGGAATGGAATGTGAATTGAAATGTGGAATGTAACGTGGAACGGCATGAAATGGAACCTGGAACGGAATGGAATCGAACGTGGAATAGAATGGAATGGAACGTGGAATGGAATGCAGAATGGAATGGAATGTAACGTGGAATATAACATGGAATGGAATAGAATGGAACGTGGAATGAATGTGGAATGGAACTTGGAATGGAATGGAATGGAAAGTGGAATGGAACGTGGAATGGTATGGAATGGAAAGTGGAATGGAACGTGGAATGGAACGGTTATTGGAAAGTGGAATGGAACGGAATGGAATGTGGAATTCAATGTAGGATGGAATGGAATAGAATGTTGAATGGATGGTGGAATGGAATGGAATGGAATGTGGCATGAAATTTGGAATGGACTGTGGAATAGAATGTGGAATGAAATGAATGTAATGTGGAATGGAATGTGAAATGAAACGTGGAATGGAATGGAATGGAATGTGGAATGGAATGAAATGTAATGTGGAACGGAATGGAATGGAATACGGAATGGAATGGAATGGAATGGAATGTGGAATGGAAAGGAATGGAATTGAATGGAAAGGAAAGTGGAATGGAATGCAATGTAATCTGGAAAGGAAAGGATTGGAATGTGGAATGGAATGTGGTATGGAATGGAATGGAATGGAATGTGGAATGGAAGGAACGAAATGAAATGGAATGTGGAATGGAACGTAATGGAATGGAATGGAATGTTTAATTGATTGGAAAGGAATGTGGAATGGAATGTGGAATGGAATGGGATGGAATGTGGAATGGAATCTGGAATGTAATGGAATGAAATTGAATATGGAATGGAATGGAATGGAGTGGAATGGAAAGTCGAACGGAATGGAATGGAATGTGGAACGGAATGGAATGGAATGTAGAATGGAATGGAATCTGCTATGGAATGTGGATTGGTATGGAATGGAATGTTGAATGGAATGTGAAATGGAATGGGATGGAATGTAGAATGGAATGTGGAATGCGATGGAATTGAATGGAATGTGGAATGCTATATAATGTGGAACGGAATGGATTGGAATGTGGAAAGGGGTGTGGAATGGAAAGGAATGGAACGTGAAATGGATTGTGGAACGGAACGTGGAACGGAACATGTAAGGGAATGCAATGGAATACAACGTGGAATCGAATGCAATGTTATGTGGAGTGGAATGGATTGGAATGTGGAACGGACTGTGAAATGGAATGGAATGGCACGTGAAATGGATAGTGGAACGGAACGTGGAACGGAATGTGTAATGGAATGCAACGTGGAATGGTATGGAATGTGCAATGGATAGGAATGGAATCTTGAATGGAAAGGAATGGAATCGAATGGAATTTGGAATGGAATCGAAAGGAATGGAATGTGGAATGGAATGGAAGGGAATGTGGAATGGAATATGGAATGGATTGGGTTGAAAAGTTGAATGGAATGTTGAATGGAATGGAATGCAATGTGGAATGGAATGTCGAATGTAAGGTAATGTAATGGGGAATGGATTGTTGAATGGAATGGAATGGAATGTGTAAAGGAATAGTATGGAAAGTGGAATGGACTGCAATGGAATTGAATGGAATGTGAAATGCAATATGGAATGGAATGGAATGGAATGCAGAATGGAATGGAATGTAAAGTGGAATGGAAAGGAATGGAATGGAATGGAATTTGGCATTGAATGTAATGGAATGTAGAAAGGAATGGAATGGAAAATGGAACAGAATGTATAATGGAATGGAATAGAATGTGGAATGGAATGTGGAGTGGAATGGAATGGAATCCAGAATGAAATGTGGAATGGAATGGAATGGAATGTTTAATGGCGTGGAATGGAATGTGGTATGGAAGTCAATGAAATTTGTAATGGAATAGAGTGGAATGTGGAATGTAATGTAATGGAAGGGAATGGAATGTGGAATGGAATATGCAATAGAAAGCGGAATAGAATGGAATGGAATGTGGAATGCAATGGGATGGAATGTGGAATGGAATGGAATTGAATGGAATACGGAATGGAAAGTGGAATGGAATGGAATGGAATGTGGAATTGAATGGAACGGAATGTCGAGTGTAATTTGGAATGGAATGGAAAGGAATTCAGAACGGAATGGAAAGGAATGGAATGGAATGTAGTGGAAAAGAACGTGGAATGGAACCTGCAGAGGAACGTGGAATGGAATGTGGAATAGAATCGTATGCAATGTGGAATGGAATGTGGAATGGAATGGAATGGAATTTGGAATGGAATGTGGAATGGAATTGAATGGAACGTGGAATGGAATGGAATGCAGAGGAATGTGGAATGGAATGGAGAGGAATGGAATGGAATGGAATGTGCAATGGAATGGAATGTAATAGAATGGAATGTGGAATGGAATGGAATGGAATTTAGAATGGAATGTGGAATGGAATGGGATGTAGAATGGAAAGTGGAATGGAAAGGGATGGAAAGTGGAATGGAATCTGAATGTAATGGAATGGAATGGAATGTGGAATGGAATGGAATGGAATTGAATTTGGGTCGGAATGGAATGGAATTTGGAATGGAATGGAATGGAATGTGGAATGGAATGTGGAATGTAACATAATGGAATGTGTAATGGAATGGAATGGAATGCGGAATGGTGAGGAATGGAATGTGGAATGGTGAGGAATGGAATATGGAATGGAATGAAATGCAATGTGGAATGCAATTGAATGCGTTGAAATGGAAAGAGGAATGGAATTGAATGGAATGTGGAATGGAATGTGGAATGGAAAGTGGAACAATGTTGAATGCAATGTGGAATCGAATGTGGTAAACAATGGAGTGGAATGTGGAATGGCATGGAATGGAATGTGAAATGGAATGGAATTGAAGGGAATGAAATGTGGAATGGAGTGGGATGGAATGTGGAATGGAATGGAATGCAATACGGAATGGAATGAAAAGGAATGGAATGTGGAATAAAATGGAATGTAATGGAATGGACTGGAATGGGGAATGGAATGGAAATTAATGCGGAATGGAATGGAATGAAATGTTGATGAAATTTGGAATGGAAAGTGATGGAATGTGGAATGGAATGTGGAATGGAAACGAATAGTATGGAATGTGGAATGGAATGGAATATAATGGAATATGGAACCGAATGGAATTGAATGTGGAACGGAATGGAATGGAATGTGGAATGGAATTGAATGTGGAACGCAATGGAATGGAATGTGGAATGGAATGGAATCTGGATTGGAAAGTGAAATTGAATGTGTAATTCAATGGAATGTAATGGAGTGTGGAATGGAATGGAATGTGGAATGCAATGGAATGGAATGCGGAATGGAGTTGAATGGAATGTGGAGTGGAATGGAATTCATTGTTAAATGGAAAGGAATGCGGAATGCAGTGGAATGGAATGGAACGATAATGGAATGGAATGGAAGGGAATGTGGAATGGAATATGGAACAGAATGTGGAATGGAATGTAGAATGGAATATGGAAAGGAATGTGGAATGTAATGGAATGGAATGTGAAATGGAATGGAATGAAATGTGGAATGGAATGTGGAATGGAATGGGATCGAATGTGGAATAGAATGGAATCTAATGTTGAATAGAATGGAATATGGAATGGAATGGAATGGAATGTGGAATGAAATATGGAAAGGAATGTGGAATGGAATGAGGAAAGGAATGTGGAATGTAACTTAATGGAATGTGAAATGGAATGGAATGAAATGTGGAATGCAATGTGCAATGAAACTTGGAGTTTAACGGAATGGAATGTGGAAGGGAATGTGGAGTAAAATGTGGAATGGATTGTGGAAAGGAACGGAATGGAAAGTGCAATGGAAAGTGGAAAGTATTGTGGAATGGAACGTAAAATGGAAAGTATTGTGGAATGGAACGTAAAATGGAACATTCCATTCCTTTCCATTCCATTCCATTACACATTCCATTCCACATTCCATTCTCGTCCATTCCTCATTGCATTATATTCTATTCCACATTAAATTCTATTCAATTCCATTGCACTTGCCTTTCCAATCCATTCCAAGTTCCATTCCATTACATTCCACATTCCTTTCCATTCCATTCCACATTCCATTCCACATTCCAGTCCTCTCCATTCCACAATATATTCCATTCCATTCCTCTTTCAATTCCACTTTCTATTCCACGTTCAATTGCACGTTCCATACACGTTCCATTCCACATTCCATGCCACGTTCCATTCCAGGTTCCATTACATTCCATTAAACATTCCATTCCATTCCATTCCACATTCCGTTCCATTCCTTTCCAATCCATTCCACATTCCATACCTTTCCATTCCACATTGTATTACACATTAAATTCCACATTCCAATCCACATTCCATTCCACATTCCATTCCCTACCATTGCACATTCCATTCCATTCAACGTTCCATTCCAAATTCCGTTATATACCATTCCACATTCCATTCCACATTGCATTCCATTCCATTCCACACTCCATTCAACATTGCATCCAATTCCATTCCATATTCTGTTTCATTCCATTCCACATTCCATTCCATTCCAGTCCACATTCCATCCCATTGCATTACACATTGCATTTCATATTCCATCCCATTCCATTACATATTCCATTCCATTCCACATTCCATTCCATTCCATTACATATTCCATTCCATTCCACATTCCGCTCCCTCCCATTAAACCTTCCCTTCCATTCCGTTTCACATGGCATTCTATTCCATTCCATTCCACATTCCATTCTAATCCATTCCACTTTCTATTCCATTCAACTCCAGTCTATTCCAGTCCACATTCCATTCCATATTCCATTCAATTACATTTAACATTCCTTTCCATTCCATTCTACATTCCATTATATTCCATTCCACATACCATTACATTCCATTCCACATTCCATTCCACGTCCCGTTCCATTCCATTCCATTCCATTCCACGTCCCATTCCATTCCATTCCATTCCATTCCACCTCCCGTTCCATTCCATTCCATTCCATTCCACGTTCCGTTCCATTCCATTCCACATTCCATACCAAATTCCTTTCCATTACTTTCCACATTACATTCTATTCCATTCCACATTCCATTCTATTCCATTAAACATTCCATTCTATTTCCATTTCACATTCCATTCCATTCCATTCCATTCCACGTTAAACTCCATTCTGTTACATTAAATTCCACATTCCATCCCAATTTCCATTCCATTCCATTCCATTTCACATTCAATTCCAATCGATTCCACATTCCATTTCACATTCCATTCCATTCCATTCCATTCCACATTCCATTCCATTCCATTAAACATTCCATTCTATTTCCATTTCACATTCCTTTCCATTCCATTCCGCATTCCATTACATTCCGTCCCATTCCACTCCACATTCCACTCCATTCAATTCAATTCCACATTCCATTCCGTACCATTCCATGTTCCATTCCACATTCCATTCCACGTTCCATTCCACGTTCCTTTCCATGTTCCATTCCACATTCCATTCCATGTTCCATTCCACATTCCATTCCATTCCATTTCACGTTCCATTCCTCATTCCTTTCCAAGTTCCATTGCAAGTTCCATTCCACATTCCACTCCACGTTCCATTCCTTTCCATTCCACGATAAATTCCACGTTCCATTCTACATTCCATTCACTTCCATTCCACCTTCCCTTCCACATTCCATTCCATTCCATCACACTTTCCATTCCATTCCATTCCCTGTTCCATTCCACATTCCAATACACATTCCATTCCACCTTCCATTCCACATTCCATACCATTAGATTCTGCATTCCATTCCATTCCATTCCACATTCCAATCAGTTCCATTCCATTCCATATTCCATTCCACATTCCATTCCATTACATTACACGTTCCATTCCACGTTCCATTCCATTCCATTCCTCGCTCCATTCCATCTTACATTCCAAGTTCCTTTCCACCTTCCATTCCGTGATCCATTCCATTCCATTCCACGTTCCATTCCACGTTCCACTCCTCATTTCATTCCACATTCCATTAAACATTCAATTCCACATTCCATTCCATTCCATTCCACATTGCATTCCATTGCAGTCCACCATCCTTATAACATTCCATTCCATTCCATTTAAACGTTCCGTTCCATGCCATTCTGCATTCCATTCCACCTACCATTCCATTCAACTTTCCCTTTAAACATTCCATTCCATGCCATTCCACATTCCATTCCAACTTCCGTTCCATTCCACATTCAATTCCACATTCAATTCCACCCTCGATTCCATAGCATTCCACCTTCCATTCCATATTCAGTTACATTCCATTGTACGTTCCATTCCACTTTCCATTCCACGTTCAATTCCACATTCTATTCCACATTCCATACCATTCCATTCCATTCCACATTCCATTCCACATACGATTCCATTGCATTCCACATTCCATTCCACTTTCTATTCCACATTTCATTCCACATTCCATTCCATTCCATTCCACGTTCCATTACACGATACATTCCACATTCCCTTCCACGTTCCATTCCACGTTCCATACCATTCCCTTCCATGATCCATTCCACTTTCCATTCCATTCCATTCCACGTTCAATTCCACATTCCATTGCACATTCCATTCCACGTTCCATTCCACATTCCCTTACACGTTTCATTTCACATACTATTCCATTTTCCATTCCATTCAATTCCACGTTCCATTCCACATTCCTTTCCAATCCATTCCATGTTCCGTTCCATGTTCCATCCCTCATTCCGTTCCACATTGCATTCCATTGCATTCCACATTCCACTCCACATTTCATCCCATTCCATTCCACATTCCATTCTACATTCCTTTCCACATCCCATTGCATTGCATTCCAAAATTTATTCCACATTCCATTCCATTCCAGTCCACATTCTATTCCACATTCCATTCCCAATTCCATTCAATTCATTTCCACATTCCATTACACATTGCATTCCATTGCATTCCACATTAAATTCCACATTCCAATCCATTTTATTCCACATTTCATTCCAAATTGTTTTCCAAATTCCCTTTCACATTCCATTCCGTTCCATTCCACATTGCATTCCACATTCCATTCCATTCCATTACACATCCAATACCACATAACGTTACACATTCCATTCCATTCCATTCCACATTGCATTCCACATTCGATTCCATTCCATTCCATGTTCCATTCCATTCCATTCCGCATTCCATTCCACATTACATTCCACGTTCCATTCCATTCCATTCCACGTTCCTTTGCACTTTCCATTCCACATTCCATTCCATTCCATTCCACGTTCCATTCCACATTCCATTCCTTTTTCCAGTCCAAGTTCCATTCCACGTTCCATCCCACGTTCCATTCCTTTCCATTCCACTTTAAATTCCACTTTCCATTCCACATTCCATTCCATTTCATTCCACATTTCATTCCAATCAATTACACGTTAAATTACATTCCATTCCAGGTTCCATTCCACATTTCTTTCCACATTCCATTCTACATTCCATTCCACATTCCATTCCATTCCATTCCACTTTCCATTCTACATTCCGTTCAATTCCATTCCATTCCACATTCCATTCCATATTCCATTCCATTCCACTCCACATTCCTCTCCACGTTCCATTCAATTCCATTCCTCTCTCCATTCCAACTTCCATTCCACGTTCCATTCCACGTTCCATTCCACGATCCATTCCATTCCATTCAACGTTCCATTAAATATTTCCCTCTGCATTTCATTCCACATTCCATTAAACATTCAATTCCACATTCCCTTACCTTCCATTCCACTTTGCATTCCATTGCATTCCACATTCCATTACACATTCCATTCCATTCCATTTACATCTTCCATTCCATGCCATTCCACCTCCCATTCCACATTCCATTCCATTCCACATTCCATTGAACATTGCATTCCAAACTCTATTCCCCAACATTCGACATTCCATTCCACATTCCTTTACATTGCATTGCACGTTCCATTCCACTTTCCATTCCACCTTGAATTCCACATTCCAATCCATTCCATTCCATTCCACATTCCATTCCACATACCATTCCATTGCCTTCCACATTCCATTCCACATTCAATTCCACATTCCCTTCCACATTCCATTCCATTCCATTCCACGTTCCATTCCACGATTCATTCCACATTCCATTCCATGTTCCATTCCACTTTCCATTGCATTCCATTCCAAGTTCCATTCCACTTTCCATTGCATTCCATTCCACGTTCCATTCCACATTCCATTGCACATTCCATTCCACGGTCCATTCCACATTCCCTTACATGTTTCATTCCACGTACCATTCCATGTTCCATTCTGTTCCATTCCACATTCCATTCCACATTCCATTCCATTTCATTCCACATTCCATTCCACATTTCATTCCACATTGCTTTCCACATTCCCTTTCACATTCCATTCCATTCCATTCCACATTCCATTCCATTCCATTCCACATTCCAATCCATTCAATTCCATATCCCATACCACATTCCATTCCACATTCTATTCCATTCCATTCCACATTACATACCACATTCCATTTGACGTTCCATTTCATTACATTCCACATTCCTTTCCACATTCCATTTCACATTCTATTCCACATTCCTATCCACATCCCATTTCACATTCCTTTCCATATTCCATTTGACATTCGATTAAGTTCCATTCCATTCCACATTCCATTCCACTTTCCATTCCATTCCATTCCATATTCCCCACCACTTTCCATTCCATTCCACGTTCCGTTGCGCATTGCAATCCACATTCCATTCCACGTTCCATTCTAAGTTCCATTGCAAGTTGCCTTCCATTCCATTCCACGTTCCATTCCATTCCATTCCTTGTTGCATTTCAATCCATTCTACATTGCACTCCACATTCCGTTTCACATTCCAATCCAAATTCCATGTCACATTCCATTTCATATTCCATTCCATTACATTCCATTACAATCCATATTCCATTCCATTCCAATCCACATTCCATTCCTTTCCATTCCTCGTTACATTCCATTCCACATTCCATTTCTTTCCATTCCACATTGCGTTCCTTAACATTCCACATTTCTTTCCACATTTCATTCCACAGTCTGTTCCACGTTCCATTCCATTCCATTCCACATTCCATTGTTTTCAATTCCACATTCTATTCCATTCAATTCCACTTTCCATTCCATTCCGCATTCCATTCCATCTTCCATTCCACTTTCCTTTCCATTCCATTCCACGTTCCATTCCATGTTCCATTCCATGATCCTTTCCATTGAATTCCACATTCCATTCCATTCCATTCCACATTCATTTCCATTTCGTTCCACATTCCTTTCCATTCCATTCCATATTCCATTCCATTCCATTCCTCATTACACTCCATTCCATTCCACTTTCCATTCCACATTCCATTCCGTTCCATTCCACATTCCATTCCACATTGCATTCTATTCCATTCCAAATTCCATTCCATTCAACTACACGATCTGTTCCATTCCACATTTCATTGCATATTCCATTCAATTTCATTCCATTAAACTTTTCATTCCACTCCATTCCACGATGCATTCCACGTTCCATTCCACGTTCCATTCGACTTTCCATTCCACGTTCCATTCCACGTTCCATTTCAATTTCCATTCCACATTCCATTCCATTCCAATCCAGATTCCATTCCACGTTCCATTCCATGTTCCATTGCACGTTCGATTCCAAGTTCCATTACGCTTTCCATTCCACGTGCCTTTCCACTTCCCATACCATTCCATTCAACATTGCATTCCACGTTTCATTCCACTTTCCATTCCATGTTTCATTCCACTTTCCATTGCCCATTCCATTTCACTTTCCATTCCATGTTCCATTCCACGTCCGATTCCATGTCCAATTCCAATACATTCCATAATCCATTCTATTCAATTCCACATTCCTTTCCTTTCCATACAATTCCATTCCACATTGCATTGCATTCCATTAAACATTCAATTCCATTCCATTCCACATTACATTACACATCACATTCCCTTCTATTCCGCATTCCATTCCATTCCATTCCACGTTCCATTACGCTTTCCATTACACGTTAAATTGCACGTTCCATTGCACGTTCCATTGCACATTCCATTCCATTCCATCCCACATTCCATACAGTTATATTTCATATTCCATTCCATGTTCCATTGCATTCTATTCAACATTCCATTGTAACTTCCATTCCACATTCTATTTCATATTCCATTCAATTCCATTCCGCATTCCATTCCATTCTATTCCATATTCCATTCTTCGTTCCATTCCATTCCATTCCACATTCCATTCCACCTTCCATTCCATATTCCAATTCACATTCCATTCTATTCCATTCCACATTCCATTCCCTTCCATTCCACATTACTTTACACATTCCATTCCATTCATTTCGGCATTCCATTCCACATTCCATTCCACATTCCATTCCATTCCATTCCATTTCACATACCCATCAATTCCTTTCCACATTCCTTTCCATTCCATTCCATTCCACATTCCATTCCATTCCATTGCACATTCCATTCCATTCCAATCCACATGGTATTACATTCCATTCCATTCAATTCCACATTATATTCCACATTCCATTGCATTCCTTTCCATATTCCATTCCATGTTACATTCCATTACATTCCACATTCCATTCCATTCCATTCCCCATTCCTTGCAGATTACATTCCATGTTCCATTCCAAGTTCCATTCCACATTCCATTCCACGTTCCACTCCATTGCATTCCATGTTCCATTCCGTTCCATTCCATGTTAAATTCATTCCTTTTCTCATTCCATTCCACATTCCATTTGAATTTCCTTTCCACATTCCATTGCACATTCCGTTCCATTCCACTCCGTCCATTCCATATTCTATTGCATTCCAATCCACATTCCATTCCATTCCATTCCTCATTCCATTCCATTCCATTCCACATTCCATTCCATTCCATTATACATTCCATTCCATTCCCGTACACATTCCAATGCATGCCATTCCATTCCATTCTACATTCCAAAACTTTCCATTCGTTTCTACATTCCATATGATTCCATTCCATTCCACATTCCATTTTTTCAATTCCACATTCCATTCCATTACACATTCCATTGCAAACCATTGCATTCTACATTCTATTCCACATTCCTTTCCTTTCCATTCCACATTCTATTCCATTCCATTCGATTGCATTCCACGTTCCATTCCACATTCCATTCCTTTCCATTCCACATTCAATTCCATTCCATTACATTACACTTTCCATTCCACATTCCATTCCGTATTACACTCTGTTCCATTCCACATTGCATTCCACATTCCATTCCACATTCCATTCCATTCCATTCCACATTCCATTCCATATTCCATTCCACATTCCATTCCATTGCATTCCACTTTACATTCCACATTCCATTCCATTGGATTCCCCATTCCATTCCAAATTCCATTCCATTTTATTCCACATTCCATTCCATTCCATTCCACGTTCCATTCCATTCAATTGCATTCCACATAACATTTCTTTCCATTCCGCATTCCATTCCATTGCATTCCATTCCTTTCCACATTCCATTCCAATCCATTCCACGTTCCCTTTCATTCCACACCACATTCCATACCATTCTATTCCAAGTTCAATTCCATCCCATTCCACATTCAATTCCATTCCTTTCCAATCCATTCCACAATCCATTCCACATTCCATTCCATTCCATTCCACATTCCATTCCACATTCCATTCCACATTCCATTCCATTCCATTCCACATTCCATTCCATTCCATTCCACATTCTATTCCATATTCCATTGAATTCCATTCCCTATTTCATTCCACATTCCATTCCACGTTCTGTTCCACCTTCCATTCCACGTGCGATTCCATACCATTCCAGTTTCCATTCCATTCCATTCCACGTTCCATTTCATTCTATTCCACTTTCCATTCCCCCTTCCATTCCACATTCCATTTCGCATTCCATTTCACATTCCATTGCATTCCATTCCATTTATTTCCACATTCCATTCCTTTCCATTCCACATTCCATTCTATTCCATTCTACATTCCATTCCATTCCACATTCCTTTCCATTCCACATTCCATTCAACATTCCATTCCATTCCATTACACAATACATTCCACATTCTAATCCATTGCATTCCACATTCCATTCCAAAATACTTTCCACAATCCATTGCATTACATTCCAAATTCCATTCAACATTCCATACCACTCAATTCCACATTCCATTCCATTCTATTCAACATTCCATTCCAGATTCCATTACACATTCCTTTCCCCATTCCATTTCATTCCATTACTCATTCCATTACACATTCCATTCCACATTCCAATCAACATTCCATTCCATTCCATTCCACATAAGATTCCACATTCCTTTCAGCATTCCATTCCACACTCCATTCCATTCAACTCCGCATTCCATTCCTTTCCATTCCATTGCATTCCATATTCCATTCCTTTGCCTTCCACATTCCATTCCATTCAACTCCACATTCCATTCCATTCCCTTCCACATTCCATTCCTTTCCAATCCACATTCCATTCCATTCCACATTCTATTACGTTCCATTCCATTCCAGATTCCGTTTTATTTCATTCCTCATTCCATTTCACATTCCATTCCATTCCATTCCACATTCCATTAAAATCCATTCCATTTCAAATTCCATTATATTCCATTCCACATTGCATTCTACATTCCATTCAATTGCATTCCACATTCCATTCCACATTCCATTCCATTACCATCCACATTCCATTCCATTCCATTCTACTTTCCTTTCCAGATTGCATTCTACGTTCCTGTCCATGTTCCGTTCGAAGTTCCATCAGATGTTGCCTTCCACGTTCCATTCCATTCCATTGCACATTCCATTCCACATTCCATTCCACTCCATTCCTCATTCAATTCCACATTCCATTCCATCTTCCAAACCATTCCATTCCACAATCCATTCCATTCAATTCCACATTCCCTTCCACATTCTATTCCACTTTCCATTCGGTTCCATTCCACATTCCCTTCCACACTACATTCTGCATTCCATTCCACATTCCATTCCGTTCCATCCACATTCCATTCCACATTCCATTCCGTTCCATTCCACACTCCATTCAACATTCCATTCCACAATCTATTCCATTCCATTCAACATTCCGTTCCACACTCCATTCCACATTCCATTCCAGAATCCTTTCCAGATCCCATTCCTCATTCCATTCCGTTCCATTCCACATTCCATTCCACAACACATTGCGCTTTCTATTCCACATTCCATTCCATTCCATTCCGCATTCCATTACATTGCGTTACGCATTCCTTTCCATTCCACATTCCTTTCTATTCCATTAAATTGCATTCCATTCCAAATTCCATTTCATTCCTTTCCATTCCATTCCACATTCCCTTCCACTTTCCATTCCATTCCAGACCACATTCCATTCCACTTTCCATTCCATTCAATTAAACATTTCATTCCACATTCCATTCCATACCATTCCACATTCCATTCCATTCCATTCCACATTCCATTCCATTCCATTCCACATTCCATTCCACATTCCATTGCACATTCCATTCCACATTCCATTTCATTCCATTTCACATACCCATCAATTCCATTCCACATTCTATTCCATTCCATTGCGCATTCCATTCCATTCCATTCCACATTCAATTCCATTCCATTGCATATTCCATTCCATTACAATCCACATGGCATTGCATTCCATTCCAATCCACATTATATTCCACATTCCATTGCAATCCATTCCATATTCCATTCCATATTACAATCCATTACATTCCACATTCCATTCCATTCCATTCCCCATTCCTTCCAGATTATATTCCAAGTTCCATTCCAAGTTCCATTCCACACTCCATTCCACGTTTCATTCCTTTGCATTCCCTATTCCATTACACATTCCATTACCCATTCCATTCCATTACAATCCACATTCCACTGCACAATCCAATCCAGAATCCATTCTATTCCATTCCACGTTCATTTCCACATTCCATTGCACATTTCATTCTACGTTCCATTACACATTCCATTCCACTTTCATTTCCAAGTTACATTCCACGTTCATATCCATTACATTCCACGTTCCATTCCACATTCCATTCCATTCCATTCCACATTCCATTTCACATTGCATTCCTCTCTCCATTCCATTCCATTCCACATTCCATTCCATTCCATTCCATATTCCATTCCACATTCCATTCCATTCCTTTCCACATTCCATTCCATTCCATTCTACATTCCGTTACACAATCCTTTCCATTCCTTTGCACTTTCCATTACAATTTCCTTTCCACATTCCATTACATTCCATTCCACGATCCATTCCACATTCCATTCCATTCCACTCCACATTCCATTGCACATTCCATTCCTCATTCCATTCCATTCCATTCCACGTTACATTCCACATTCCATTCCATTTCACTGCACTTTCCATTTCACAATCCATTCCATTCTATTCTGCATTCCATTCCATGTTCCATTCCAAATTCTGTTCCCCGATCCATTCCATTCCATTTCACATTCCATTCCACATTCCATTCCACATTGCATTCCATTCTATATTCCATTCCACATTCCATTCCACGTTCCTTTTCACATTGCATTCCATTTCATTCCACATGCCATTCCATTCCATTCCACATTCTATTCCATATTCCATTCCTTTCCTTTCCACATACTTTTCCACATTACATTGCATGTTCAATTCCATTCCAGTACACGATCCATTACACATTCCCTTCCATGTCCATCCCATTTCATTCCAAGTTCCATTCCATATTCCATTCCTTTCCATTTCACTTTGAATTCCACATACCCTTCCACATTCCATTCCGTTCTTTACAAATTCCATTCCACATTCCATTCCACATTCCATTCCATTCTATTCCACATTCCATTCCACATTCCATTCCACATTCCATTCCACATTCCATTCTGTTCCATTCCACATTCCATTTCACATTCCATTCCACATTCCTTTCCATTCCATTCCACATTCCATTCCACCTTCCATTAAATTTTACATTCTACTTTCCATTCCACATTCCATTCCATTCAATTCCACGTTCTATTCCACATACCTTTCCATTCCATTCCACTTTCCATTGCACTTTCTATTCCACTTTCAATTCCACTTTCCCATCCACAATCCATTGCACATTCGATTCCACATTCCATTCCACATTCTAACCATTTCACTCCACATTCCACTCCACATTGCACGGCATTCCATTCCATATCCCATTTCATTCCACTCCACATTCCACTCCACATTCCATTCTATAACATATTCCACTGCACATTACATTACACATTCAATTCCATTCCATTCCACATACATTTCCACGTTCAATTCCACGTTCCATTCCACATTCCATTGCACATTCCATTCCACTTTCCATTACACTCCATTCCACTTTCAATTGTAGTTTCCATTCCTCGTTCCATTAAACGTTCCATTCTATTCCTTTCCACATTTCATTTCACTCCATTCTACATTCCAGTCCACATTCCTTTCCACATTCCATTTCACATTCCAGTCCACATTCCACTTCACTTTCCAATCCATTCCACTTTACATTGCATTCCAATCCACATTCCTTTCCATTCCATACCACCTTCCATTGCATTCCATTTCACAATCCATTCCACATTGCATTCCACATTCCATTCCATTCCACATTCCATTCCATTCCATTGTATTCCACATTCCATTCTGTTCAGTTCCAGATTCCATTCCATTCCATTCCACATTCCATTCCACATCCCATTCCACATTCCATTTCACATTCCATTTCACGTTCCATTCCATTCCACATTCCATTCCATTCCATTCCACATTCTATTCCACGTTCCATTACTTTTCTTTCCATATTCTGTTCCATTCCATTCGATATTCCATTCTACATTCCATTTCATTTCATTCCCTATTCCTTTCCATTCAATTCCTCATTTCCTTACATTCCAATGCATTCCTCATTCCATTCCATTCCATTGCCATTCCGTTCTATTCCATTCCTTTCTATTCCACATTCCATTCCATTCCATTTTACATTCCATTCCATTCAATTCCACATTCCATTCCACATTCCATTCCATATTCTAATCCATGTTCCATTCCATTTCATTCCACATTCCATTCCATTCCACTCCTCATGCCATTCGTTTCCATTCCACATTCCATTCCACATTCCATTCCATTCCATTCCACATTCCATTCCGTTCCATTCTACATTGCATTCCACATTCCTTTCCATGCCATTCCACATTCCATTCCACATTCCTTTTCACATTCCATTCCAAATTCCATTCCATTCCATTCCTCATTACATTCCACATTCCATTGGATTCCTCTCCACATTCCATTCCTCATTCCATTCCACTTTCCAATTCACATTCCATTCCTTTCCATTCCGCATTCCATACACATTCGTTTACATTCCAGTCCGTAATCCATTCCTCGTTCCATTCCATTCCATTCCACATTCCATTCCGTTCCAAACCACATTACATTCCACATTCCATTATACATTACATTCCAAATACCATTTCATTCCATTCGATATTCCATTCCACTTTCCATTCCAAATTGCATTCCATTCCTTTCCACGTCCCATTCCACATTCCATTCCAAATTGCATTCCACGTTCCATTCCATTCTATGCCACGTTCCGTTCCATTACATTCCACGTTCCATTCCACTTTCCCTTCCACATTCCATTCCACATTCCATTACATTTTGCATTCCATTCCATTCCACGTTACATTCCACGATCCATTCCATTCCTTTCCCCTTTCCATTCCACATTCCATTCCACATTCTATTCCACCTTCCATTCGACGTTCCATTCCATTCAATTCGACTGTGATTTCCACTTCCATTCCATTCCATTCCACATTCCGTTTCACATTTCATGCCACGTTCCATTCCACTTTCGATTCCACGTTCCATTACAAGTTCCATTCCACGTTCTATTGCATTCCATTCCATGTCCCATTCCACATTCCATTCTATTGCATTCTACATTTTATTCAACATTCCATTCAACATTCGATTCCACATTCCATTCCATTCCATTCCACCTTCTATTCCATTCCACATTCCATTCCACTTTCCATTCCATTCAATTCCTCATTTCATTCCATTCTATTGCAATCCACATTCCATTCCATTCTATTCCGCATTCCATTCCATTCTATTCCATTTCATTCTGCATTCCATTCCATTCCATTCCACGTTCCATTCCATCCCATTCCACTTTCCATTCCACATTTCATTCCACATGCTATTCAAAGTTCCACTTCATTTCATTCAATATTCCATTCCAGTCCATTCCACATTCCATTGCACGTTCTATTCCATTCCATTCCACATTCCATTACATTCCATTCCTCATTCCATTCCATTCAATTCCTCATTTCATTCCATTCCATTGCATTCCACATTCCATTCATTTCCATTACACATTCCATTCCATTCATTTCCTCATTTGTTTCCATTCCATTGCATTCCACATTCCATTCCATTCCATTCCCAATCCATTCCATTCCATTTTGTTCCGCATTCCATTTCATTCCATTCCAGATTCCATTCCATTCCATTCCACATTCCATTCCACATTCCGTTCCACATTCTATTGCAGTTTCCATTCCATTTCATTCCACATTCCATTCCATTCAATTCCACATGCCATTCCATTCCATTCCACACTCCATTCCTCATTCCATTCCATTCCATTCCACATTGCATTACTTTCCATTCCACATTGCTGTGCAGATTCCTTTCCATTGCATTCCATATTCCATTCCACATCCCATTCCATTCCATTCCACATTCCATTCCACATTCCATTCAACATTCCATTCCACATAACATTCCTTTCCATTCCAAGTTTAATTTCACGTTCCATTCCATTCCATACCACATTCAATACCTTTCAACTTCAAATTACTTTCCACATTACATTACATTCCATTACACACTCCATTGCACATTCCATTCCTCATTCCATTCCATTCCATGCCACATTTCATTCCAAGATCCAATCCATTCCTTTCCACGTTCCATTCTATTCCATTCCACTTCCATTCCACGTTTCATTGCACATTCCATTCCACATTCCATTCTGTTCAATTCAACATTCCATTCCGTTCCTTACCACATTCCATTCCACATGTCATTCAGTATTCCATTTCACATTCCATTCCACATTCCATTCCACATTCCATTCCACATTCCGTTCATTTCCATTCCACATTGCATTCCACAATTCATTCCACATTCCATTCCACATTCTATTCCACATTCCATTCCACATTCCAATCCACATTCCCCTCCATTTCATTCCACATTCCATTTCATTCCACTCCACATTCCATTCCATATTGCATTTCACTTTCCATTACATTAAATTCCATTTAATTCCATATTTCATTCCTTTCCAATCAACATTCAATTCCGTTGCATTCCAAGTTCCTATCCATTTCACATTCCATTACATTCCATTCCACTTTCCATTCCGTTGCATTCCACATTCCATTCTACATTCCATTCCACATTCCATTCCATTCTATTCCACATTCCATTCCATTCCATTCCACATAATTTTCCATTATATCCCGCATTCCATTCCATCCCATTCCGTTCTTTTCCACATTCCATTCCTTTCCGTTCCACATTCCCTTCCAAATTCCATTCCACATTCTATTAAACGTTCTATTCCATTCCATTCCACATTCCATTGCATTCCATTTCACATTCCATTCCATTGCATTCCACATTCCATTGCACATTTCATTCCATTCCATTCAACAATCCATCGCTTTGCATTCCACATTGCATTCTACATAAAATTCCACATTCCATTCCGCATTCCATTCCACTTTCCATTCCATTGCATACCACATTTTATTCCATTCCATTCCGCATTCCATTCCATTCAATTCCACATTTCTTTCCATTCCATTGCAATCCACCTTCCATTCCATTGCATTCCCCATTCCATTCCATTCCATTCCAAATTCCATTCCATTCAATTCCATTCCAATCCACTTACCTTTCCATTCCATTCCACATTCAATCCCACATTCTACTCCACCTTCCATTCTACATTCCATTCCATTCCATTTCACATTACATTGCATTCATTTCTTCATTTCATTTCATTCCACTGCATTTCACATTTCATTCTATTCCATTCCCATTCCATTCCATTCCATTTCATTCTATTCCACATTCCATTCCACATTCTATTCCACTTTACATTAAATTTCATTCCCCATTCCATTCCATTCCATTTCAAATGGCATTCCATTCCATTCCATATCCCATTTCTTTGCATTCCACATGCCATTCCATTCCATTCTACATTCCATTCCTCATTCCATTCCATTCCATTCATTTCCACTTTCAATTCCACATTCCATTCCATTATATTCCACATTCCATTCCATTCCACATTCCATCCCACATTCCATTTAACATTCCATTCCATTCCACTTCACATTCCATTCCACAATCCATTCCATTCCATTCCACACACCATTCCATATTCCATTCCATTCCATTCCACAATGCATTCCACATCCCATTCCTTTCCATTATACATTGCATTCCACATTTTATTCCATTCCATTTCACATTCCATTCCACATTGGGTTCCACTCCATTATGCGTTCCATTGAAAGTTAATTTCCAAATTCCATTCCACCTTCCATTCCTCTTTATATTCCATTCCACGTTCCATTCCACATTCCATTCCACTGTACATTCCATTCCATTCCATTCCACGTTCTATTTCATTCGATTTCACATTCCATTCCACGTTCCATTTCACATTCCATTCCACATTTCATACCATTCCATTACAAATTAAATTCCATTCCTTTCTACAATCCACTCTTCATTCCAATCCACTGCATTCCATTCCAAATTCCATTCCACATTCCATTCCATTTCATTCCAAATTCCATTCCACATTCCATTCCAAATTAAATTCCACATTCTATTGTACGATGCATTCCACATGCCATTCCACATTCCATTCCAATTTCCATTCTAGGTTCCATTCCATTCCTTTCCACGTTCCATTCTTCGTTCCATACCATTCCTTTCCACATTCCATTCCATTGCATTCCACATTCCATTTCATTCCATTCCATGTTCCAGTCCAGATTAAATTTCACATTCCATTCCACCTTCCATTCCTTTCCATTACCCATTCTGTTCCCCATTTGATTCCATTCCATTCCACTTCCCATTCCATTCAATTCCACATTCTTTCCATTCGATTACATTCCATTCCACATTCCATTCCATTCCATTCCGCATTCCATTCCATTCCACATTCAATTAAGTTCCATTCCACATTCCATTCCATTCCATTCCACATTCCATTCCGTTCCAATCCAGTCCATTCCATTCCACATTCCATTCCCTTCGATTCTACATTCCATTTCATGGCATTCCACATTTCGTTGCATGTTCCATTCCACGTTCCATTCCATGATCCATTCCATTCCATTCCATTCCACATTCCACACCATTCCATTCCATTTCATTCCGGATTCTATTCCATTCAATTCCACATTCTATTCCACACACCATTCAGTTCCACTGCACATCCCATTCCATTCATTTCCACATTCCATTCCTATCCAATCCACTTTACATTCCGTAGAAAATTCCGTGTTCCATTCCACAATCCATTCCACTATCCATTGCATTCCATTCCACGTTCCATTCCACGGTTGATTCCTCTTTCCATTCCACATTCCATTACACGTTCCTTCCCATTCAATTCCAAGTTCCATTCCACTTTCCAATCCATTGCTTTCCACGTTCCATTCCACATTGCATTCCATTCCATTTCACATTCCATTCCATATTCCATTCCGTTCCATTCCACATTACATTCCACATTCCATTCCACATTCCATTCCACATTCCATTCCATATTCCATTCCATTCCATTCCACACTGCTTTCCACATTCCTTTCCACATTCAATTTCTTTCCATTCCACTTTCCATTCCACATTCCATTCCATTCCATTCCACATTCCATTCTACATTCCTATCCATTCCATTCCAAGTTCTATTCCACGTTCCATTCCTCATTACATTCCAGGTCCTATTTCACATGCCATTCCTTTCTGTTGCACGTTGCATTACACATTCAATTCCAATCCACTCCACATTGCAGTCCACGTTCCATTCCTCATTCCAGTCCACATTCGATTACATTCCATTCCATTTCACATGGCATTCCATTCCATTTCATATTCCATTCCATTCCGTTTCACATTCCATTCCATTTGATTACATTCCACATTCTATGCCATTCCACATTCCATTCCATTCCATTCCATTCCAAATTCAACTTCATTTATTCCACATTGCATTCCATTCCATTTCACATTGCATTCCATTCCATTCTATTCCACATTCAATTCCATTCCTTTCCATTCCATTCCACATTCCATTCCACATTCCATTCCATGTTCCATTCCATATTCCATTCCATTCCACATTCCTTTTCACATTCCATTCTAAATTCCATTCCATTCAATTCCACATTCCATTCCACATTCCATTCCATTGCATTCCACAGTCAATTCCACATTACATTACATTCCATTCCACGTTCCATTATGCATTCCATTCTATTTCATTCCACATTAAAATCCACATTCCATTCCACATTGCATTCTACATTCCCTTTCACATTCCATTCTACAGTCAGTTCCACATTACATTCCGTTCTATTTCACATTCCACTCCGAATTCCATTCCATAACTTTCCACTTTCCATTCCATTCCATTACACTTTCCCTTCCATTCTGTTCCACGTTACATTCCACATTCCATTCCACAATCCATTCCATTCCATTCCACAATCCATTCCATTCCATTCCACATTCAATTGCATTCCATTCCACTTTCATTCCACATTCTATTCCACGTTCCATTCTATGTTCCATTCCACGTTGCAGTCCACGTTCTATTCCATTCAATTTTACGTTCCATTCCATTGCACTCGACGTTAAATTTCGTCCCATTCCACATTCCGCGTTCCCTTCCACATTCCATTCCACTTCCATTCCACATTCCAATCCGTTCCATTCCACAATCTATTCCACATACCATCCCACATTCCCTTCCATTCCATTCCACGTTCAATTACATTCCATTCCACTTTCATTCCACATTCCATTCCACGTTCCATTCTATCTTCCATTCCACGTTCCATTCCACTTTCTATTCCATTCCATTCTACGTTCCATTCCATTGCATTCCACGTTCGATTTCATCCTGTTGCACATTCCATTCCACATTCCTTTTCACATTCCATTCCACATTCCTTTTCACATTCCATTCCACATTAAGTTTCACCTTCCATTCCATTCCATTCCATTCAATTCCATATTCCATTCCATTCCATTCCACATTCCCTTACATTCAATTCCACATTCCATTCCGTATTCCATTCCACATACCATTCCATTATATTCCACATTCCATTCCATTCCACATTCCATTCCATTCCTTTCTCTTCCACATTCCCTTCCATTCCATTCCGCATTCCATTCCATTATATTCCACATTCCATTCCATTCCTCTCCGCATTACACGACATTCCATTACATTCTAAATTCCATTCCATTCCACATTCCATTCCACTCCATTCCACAGTCCATTCCATTCAATTCCACATTCCATTCCACATTCCACTCCACGTGGCATTCCACGTTCTATTCCACGTTCCATTCCAATTTCCATTCTCTTCCATTCCACATTCCATTCCATTCCATTCCACCTTCCATTCCACGTTCCATTCCACATTGCATTCCAAGTTCTATTCCATTCCCCTCCACTTTCCATTTCATTGCATTCCACTTCGCATTCCTTTCCATTCCATTCCATTCCACATTCCATTCCGCATTCCATTCCCTTACATTACAGATTCCATTCCATTCCATTCCACATTCCATTCCACGTTCCATTCCAAGTTCCATTCCATTCCATTCCACGTTCCCTTCCACAATGCATTCCATTCCAGTCCATATTCCATTACACATAGCTTTCCATTTAAACACACCGTTCCTTTCCATTCCAGATTGCATTCCACATTCCACTCCATTTCACACTCCATTCCACATTCCATTCCACATTGCATTCCACATTCCAATCCATTCCATTACACGTTCCATTCGACGTTCCATTCTACCTTCCATTCCGCATTCCATTCCACATTTCATACCATTCCATTCCACAATCCATTCAACATTCCATTCCATTGCTTTCCACATTCCAATCCAGATTATATTCCACATTCCATTCCAAATTCCGTTGAATTCCATTTCTTTCCATTCGACGTTCCATTCCACATTCCATTGCATTACATTACACGTTCCATTCCACATTCCATTCCGTTCCATTCCACATTCCTTTCCACAATCAATTCCACGTTCCATTCCATTCAATTCCGCACTTAATTCCCCATTCCATTACACATTCCATTCCCCACTGCATTCCCCAATCTATTCCGGAATCCATTCCATTCCATTTCACGTTCCATTCCACCTTCCATTGCACGTTCCATTCCACGTTCCATTCCACATTCCATTCCACATTCATTTCCAAGTTCTATTCCACGTTCCATTCCACATTCCATTCCACATTCCATTCCACATTATATTCCATTCCTCATTGCATTCCTCCCTCCATTCCATTCCATTCCACATTCCTTTCCACATTCCTTTCCATTCCATTCCACATTCCATTCCTTTTCATTCCACATTCCATTCCACATTCCATTCCATTCCATTCTACATTCGGTTTCATATTCCATTCCATTCTATTGCACATTCCATTCCACTTTCCTTTCCACGTTCCATTCCGCATTCTATTTTATTCCTTTCCACATTCCATTCCACATTCCATTCCATTCCTTTCTACATTCCATTTCACATTCCATTCCATTCCGTTCCACATTCAATTCCATTCGGTTCCATATTCCATTATATTCAATTCCATTCCAAATTCCATTCCATTCGATTCCATTCCACATTGCGTTTGACATTCAATCTCATTGCATTCCAAATTCCATTCAACTTTACATTCCATTCCATTCCACATTAATTTCCATTCCATTCCACATTTCATTCCATTCCATTCCATTCCATTCTATTTCACATTCCATTGCATTCGATTCCATTCCTTATTCCACTCCATTTCATTCCACATGCCATTCTATTCCATTCCATTCCGTTCTGTTCCACATTTCATTCCATTCCATTCCATTCCATTCTATTCCACATTCCATTCCATTCGATTCCATTCCATATACCACTCCATTTCATTCCACATTCCATTCCATTCCATTCCACATTCCAATCCATTCCATTCAATTCCATTGCACATTCGGTTCCATCCCATTCCACATTCCATTCCGTATTCCCTTCCATTCCATTGCACTCCATTGCACATTCCACTCCATTCCATTACCCATTCCATTCAATTCCTTTCCACATTCCATGGTATTCCATTCAACATTCCATTCAATATTCCAATCCATTCTACATTCTGTTCCATTCCATTCTACATTCCTTTCCATTCCATTCCACATTCCATTCCAGTACATTGCATTCCATTCCTTTCCATTCCACATTACATTCCATTCCATTCCACATTGCGTTCCACAATAAATTCCATTCCATTCTATTCCATTCCTCAGAACATTCCATTCCATTCCACATTACATTCCATTCCACATTCCTTTCCATTCCATTCAACAATCCATTCCACATTCCTTTCCATTCCTTTCCACATTCCATTCCATTACATTCCACTTTCCTTTCCACATTCCATTCTGTTTCATTCCACATTCCATTCCACATTCCTTTCCACATTTAATTCCACGTTCCATTCCACATTTCATTCCACATTCCATTCCAATCCATTCCACGATCCATTCCACATTCCGTTCCACATTGCACTCAGAGTTCCATTCCATCCCATTCCTGATCCATTCCACGTTCCACTCCATTCCATTCCACGTTCCATTCCACATTCAATTCCAAATTCCATTAAACTTTCCATTCCATTCCATTCCACAATCCATTCCACGTGCCATTCCGTTCCATTCCACTTTCCATTCTGCACTCCATTACATTCCATTCAATTTAATTCCACATTCCTTCCCTTTTCATTCCATATTCCATTCAATTCCATTCCAAATTCGATTCCATTCCGTTCCACATTCCATTGCATTCCATTCCACATTCCATTCCATTCTTTCAACATTCCGTTCCATTCCATGCCACTTTCCATTCCACATTCAATGCCACATTCCATTATATTACATTCCACAATCCATTCTATTGCATTCCACCTTCCATTCCATTCCATTCCACATTCCATTCTACACTCCATTCTATTAGCATCTACATTCCATTTGTATTCCATTCCATTCCGTTCAACATTCAGTTGCATTCGGTTTCATATTCCATTTTATTCCGTTCCAGTCCACATTCCATTCCACATTCCATCTCATTCCATTCCAAATTCCATTCAACATTCCAATCCATTTCATTCCACATTTATTTCCATTTCATTCCACATTCCATTGCATTCCATTCCATTCCATTCCATTCCATTCTATTCCACATTCCATTCCATTACATTCCATTCCATATTCCATTCCATTCCATGCCACATTCCATTCCATCTCCTTCCACTTTCCATTTCATTCCATTCCATTTCACATTCTATTCCATTCCATTCCACACTCCATTACATTCCATTCCACTTTCCATTATACTTTCCATTCCACATTCCATTCCATTCCATTGCATTCCATTGCACATTCCACTCCATTTCATTACACATTCCATTCAATTCCTTACCTCATTCCATGGCATTCCATTAGATATTCCATTCCTATCCATTCCATATTCCATTCCGCATTCCATTTCAATCCGCATTCCATTCCACATTCCTTTCCATTCCATTCTATATTCCATTCCATATACCATTCCATTCCATTCTACATTCCATTCCATTTCATTCCACATTCCATTGCATTCCATTCAACATGCAAGTCCATTCCATTCCACATTGCATTCCACATTAAATGCCATTCCCTCCCTATCCATTCCTGAGTCCATTCCATTCCATTCCACATTCCATTCCATTCCACTCCACATATCATTACACAGTCCGTTCCATTACATTCAACAATCAATTCAACATTGCATTCCATTCCTGTCCAAGTTCCATTCCACATTCCATTCCATTCCATTCCAGTTTCCATTCCACATTCCATTCAACATTCCCTTCAGTTCCATTCCACATTCCTTTCCATTCCATTCAATTGCCTTCCACCTTATTTTCTAGATTACGTTCCATTCCTTTCCACGTTCCATTTCACGTTTCATTCCACGTTCAATTCGAATCCATTCCAAATTCCATACCATTCCATTCCACATCCTTTCCACATTACATTGCACATTCCATTCCAAATTTCATTCCACGTTCCATTCCAATCTATTCCACGTTCCTTTCCGCGTTCCATTCGACATTCCATTCCACATTGCACTCAAACTTCCATTCGTTTCCATTCGGCGTTCCATTAAACTTTCCACTGCATTCCATTCCACATTCCATTCCACATTCCATTCGTTTGCATTCCACATTCCATTCCACGTTAAATTCCACATTCCATTCCACATTCCATTCCATTACATTGCATAATCCATTCTAGATTCCATTCCATTCCATTCCACTTTCCATTCCACATTCCATTCCTTACTATTCCACATTCCATGCCACATTCCATTCCATTCCATTACATTATCCATTCCAAATTCCATTCCATTGCACATTCCATTCCACTTTCCATTCCATTCCATTCAATTTCTTTCCACATTCCTTTCCATTTCATACCACATTCCATTCAATTCCATTCTACATTCCATTCTGTTCCATTCCATATTCCATTCCATTCCTTTCCACATTCCATTCCATTCCATTCCACATACCATTCCATTCCATTCCACATTCCATGCCACATTACATTCAATTCCATTCCACATTCTATTCCATATTCCATTCCACTACTTTCTACCATCCATTCTCATTCCACTACTTTCCGTTCCACATTCAATTGCATTCGGTTCTGTATTCCATTATAATCCATTCTATTCCACATTCCATTCCATTCGATTCCATTCCACATTCCAATCCACATTCCATCGCATTGCATTCCAAATTCCATTCCATTTCATGCAACATTAATTTCCATTCCTTTCCACATTCCATTCCATTCAATTCAATTCCATTCTATTCCACATTCCATTCCATTCCATTCCATTCCGTATTCCCTTCGGTTTCATTCCACATTCTATTCCATTCTATTCCACATAAAATTCCATTCCATTCCATTTCACATTCCATTTCATTCCATTCCAAATTCCATTCCATTCCATTCCAAATTCCATTCCATTCCATTCCAGTTTCCATTGCACATTCCGTTACATTCCATTGATTTCCATTCCACATTCCACCCCATTCCATTACACATCCCATTCAATTCCTTACCACATTCCATTCCATTCGATTCCATTCCACATTCCAATCCACATTCCATCGCATTGCATTCCAAAGTCCATTCCATTTCATGCAACATTAATTTCCATTCCTTTCCACATTCCATTCCATTCAATTCAATTCCATTCTATTCCACATTCCATTCCATTCCATTCCATTCCGTATTCCATTCGGTTTCATTCCACATTCTATTCCATTCTATTCCACATAAAATTCCATTCCATTCCATTTCACATTCCATTTCATTCCATTCCAAATTCCATTCCATTCCATTCCAGTTTCCATTGCACATTCCATTACATTCCATTGATTTCCATTCCACATTCCACCCCATTCCATTACACATCCCATTCAATTCCTTACCACGTTCCATGGCATTCCATCAAACATTCCATTCCAATCCATTCCACATTCCATTCCGCATTCCATTCCATTCCATTCCGCACTTCATTCCACATTCCATTCCTTTCCATTCTACATTCCATTCCATATACCTTTCCATTCCATTCTACATTCGTTTCCATTCCATTCCACATTCCATTCCACATTCCATTCTATTCAATTCCACATTCCATTCCACATTAAATTCCTTTCCATTCCATTCCTTTTGTCAGTGCATTCCATTGCATTTCACATTCCATTCAATTCCACTCCACATTCAATTCCACATTCCGTTCCATTATATCCAACAATCCATTCGACATTCCATTCCATTCCTTTCCACTTTCCATTCCACATTCCATTCCATTCCATTCCACTTTCCTTTGCAAATTCCATTCCGCATTCCATTCAATTACATTCCACATTCGATTCCATTATATTCAATTGCATTCCACATTCCATTCCATGCCATTCCATGTTCCATTCGTTCCATTCCACATTCCAATCCATTCCTTTCCACATTCAATTCCATTACCTTCCACATTCCATTCAATTCCATTCCACATTCCATTGCACATTCATTTCCACATTCCTTTCCATTCCATTACAGCCACATTCTATTCCACATTCCATCCCATTCCATTCCACATTCCATTCTACATTCCGTTACATTCCATTTCACATTCCATTCCATTCCATTCCATTCCATTCCACATTATTTTCCATTCCATTCCATTCCATTCCACATTATTTTCCTTTCCATTCCATTCCAAATTCCATTCCATTCCAATCCCTTCCACATTCCATTCCATTACATTCCACATTCCATTCCACATTCCATTCCATTTCATTCCACATTCCAATCCACATGGCATGCCATTCCATTCCATGTCCCATTCTGCAATCGTTTCCATTCCATTGCACATTCCATTCCATTCCATTCCATTCCATTCCACATTCCATTCCATTCCATCGAATTCCACGTTCCAATCCATTGCATTCCAAATTCCATTCCATTCCATTCAACATTCCATTAAATTTCATTCCACATTCCATTCCACATGGCATGCGATTCCATTCCATATCCCATTCTGCAATCCTTTCCATTCCATTGCACATTCCATTCCATTCCATTCCATTTAACATTCCATTCCATTCCATCGAATTCCACATTCCAATCCATTGCATTCCACATTCCATTCCATTCCATTCCACATTCCTTCCCATATTCCAATCCATTTCATCCCTCATTCCATTCCACATTCTATTCAATTCTATTTCTCATTCTATTCCACATTCCATTTCACATTCCAATCCATTCCTTTACACATTTCATTCCACTTTGCATCACATTACATTCCAAATTCCATTCGACAATCCTTTCCTTTCCTTTCCACATTGCATTCCACTCCATTCCATTCCGCATTCCATTCAATTCCACTACACATTCCATTCCACATTCCGTTTCATTCCCTTCAACAATCCATTCCGCATTCCATTCCATTCCTTTCAACAATCCATTCCACAATCCATTCCATTGCATTCCATTCCACATTCCGTTCCATCCCATTCCATTCCACATTCCATTCCATTCCATTCTATTCCACTTTCCATTCCATTCCATTCCATTCCACATTCCATTCCAAATTCCATTTCATTTCATTGCAGATTCCATTCCACATTGTATCCCATTGCATTCCATATTCCTTTCCGCAATCCTTTCCTCTCCATTGCAGATTCCATTCCATTCCATTCCATTCCACATTCCATTCCATTCTATTCCACATTCCATTCCATTCCATTCCATTCCACATTGTATTCCACATTCCAATCAATTTCTTTCTATTCCATTCCACATTCCATTCCACATTTCAATCCATTTCATTCCACATTCCATTCCACATTCCATTCAATTCTGTTTCTCATTCTTTTCCACATTCCATTCCACATTCCAATCCATTCCATTCCACATTCCATTCCACATTGCATCCCATTCCATTCCATTCTCCATTCGACAATCCTTTCCATTGCATTCCTCATTCCATTCAACACCATTGCATTCCCCATTCCATTCCATTCTACTGAACATTCCAATCCACATTCCTTTCCACTGAATTCAACAATCCATTACACATTCCATTAAATTCTTTTCCACATTCCATTCAATTCCATCACACATTACTTTCCATTCCATTCAATTGCATTCCACATTACATTCTACATTCCGTTCCATTCCATTCCACATTCCATTCTACGTTCCACTCCATTCCATTGCACATTCCGATCCATTCCATTCCACATTCCTTTCCACATTCCATTCCGTATTCCATTCCACACTGCACTCAAAGTTCCATTCCATTACATTCCGTGTTCACTTCTACGTTCCACTCAATACTATTACACGTTCCATTCCACATTCCATTACTTTGCATTCCACGTTCCATTCCACATTCAATTCCTCATTCCATTCCACAGTGCATTCCATTCCATTGCATATTCCATTCTTCAATCCATTCCATTCCATTCCACATTCCATTCCACATTCCATTCCACATTCCATTCCTTTCCATTCCGTATTGCATGTCACATTGCATTCCATTCCATTCCACAATCCACTGCACATTCCATTACATTCCATTCCACATTCCATTCCACATTCCATACCATTCCATTCAATATCATTCCAAATTCCTTTCCATTTCATTCCACACACCATTCAATTCCCTTCCACATTCCATTCCATTCCATTCCACATTCCATTACATTCCTTTCCACATTCCATTCCATTGCAATCCACATTCCATTCCATTCCATTCCACAATCCATTCCACATTCCATTCTATTCCATTCCTCATTCCATTCCATTCCATTCTGCATTCCGTTCCACAATCCATTCCATTACCGTATACATTCCATTCCACATTCCTTTCCATTCCACTCCATGTTCAATTCCATTTGGTTCCATATTTTATATTCCATTCCATTCCACATTCCATTCCATTGTATTCCATTCCACATTCTATTCCACATTCCATCCCACTCCATTCCAAATTCCATTCAACATTGCATTCCGTTCCATTCCACATTAATTTCCAGTCCGTTTCACATTCCATTCCATTCCTTTCCATTCCATTCTCTTCCACATTCCATTCCATTCCATTCCATTCCATATTCCATTCCATTCCATTCCACATTCCATTCCATTACTTTGCATATTCCATTCCAATCCATTCCATTCCATTTCACCTTCCATTCCATTCCATTCCACATTCCATTCCAATGCATTCCACTGTCCATTCCACATTCCATTCCACGTTCAATTCCATTCCATTGCATTCCATTGCATATTCCACTCCATTCCATTACACATTCCATTTAATTCCATTCCACATTCCATGGCATTCCAATAAAGATTCCATTCCTATCCATTCCACATTCCATTCCGCTTCCCATTTCATTCCATTACGCATTCCATTCCACATTCCATTCCATTCCATTCTACATTCCATTCCATATTCCATTCCATTTCACATTTCATTACATTCCATTCTAGAGTCCATTCCACAATGCATCCCATTCCATTCCACATTCCATTCCATATTCCTTTCCATTCCATTCCACATTCTATTCCATTCCATTCCTTTCCACATTCCATTCCGTTACATTGAATTCCACATTCCATTCCATTCCACATTCCATTCAATTCCACATTCCGTTCCATTCCATTCCATTCCACAATCCATTGCACATTCCAATTCATTGCATTCCACATTCCCTTCCACATTCCATTCCATTCAATTTCTCATTCAATACCACATTCCATTGAATTTCATTAGACATTCCATTCCACATTTCATTCCATTTCATTTCACGTTCCATTCCATGTTCCATTCCACGATCCATTCCATTCCATTCCACATTCCATTCATTTCTATTCCATTCCTCTTTTCATTCCATTCAACATTTCATTTCTCGTTCGACTCCATTCCATTCCACTTTCCATTCCACTTTCCCAAACATTCCATTCCATTCCCTTTCACGTTCCATTACACGTTCTAGTCCACTTTCCTTTCAACGATCCATTCCACACTCCATTCCATTCCACAATCCATTCCATATTCCATTCAATTCCATTTCACATTCCAATAAATTCAATTCCACTTTCCATTCCACATTCCATTCCAAATTACTTTCCATTCCATACAACGTTCCATTCCATTCAATTACACATTCCATTCCAATTCCATTTCATTTCATTCCACATTCCATTCGACATTCCATCCCATTTCATTCCACATTTCATTACATTGCATTCCTCATTCCATTCCATTCCATTTCTCATTCCATTCCGTTCCAAGTTCCATTTAATTCCATTCCATTCCCTTCCATTCCTTTTCAAATTATATTCCATTCCATTACACATTCCATTCCATTCCGTTCCATTCCACTTTCCATTTCAGATTCCATTCCACATTCCATTCCAGACTCCATTCCACATTCCATTCCATTTCATTTCACAATCCTTTCCATTCCATTCCATATTCCATTCCACATTCCATTCCATTCCATTCCACATTCCACTCCATTCCATTCAGCATTCCTTTCAATTCCATTCCATTCCAAATTCCATACCATTCCATTCCACATTCCATTCTTTTCCATTCCACATTCCATTCCATTCCATTCCACATTCCATTAATTTCCATTCCATTCCATTACAGATTCCATTCGGCGTTCCATTCCTTTCCAATACACATTCCCTTCCATTACATTCCACATTCCATTCCACGTTCCTTTCCACGTTCCATTAAACGTTCCATTCCACGTTCCATTTCATGTTCCATTCCATTCCAATCCACATTTCATTCCACATTGTATTCCATTCCATTCCGCCTTCCAGACAAAACAATTCCATTCTATTCCACATTCCATTATATTCTATTACACATTCCATTCCACATTCCATTTTCCATTCCATTCCACATTGCATTCCACCTTCCATTCCACATTCCGTTGCATTAAACTTTCCATTCCACTTTCCATTCCATTCCATCCCACTTTGCATTCCACATTCCTTTCCATTCTTTTCTAGTTTCCTTTCCGTTCCATTCCACATTCCATTTCACATTCGATTACTTTCCATGCCACATTCCATTCCTTTCCTTTAAATTCCATTCAACATTGCATTCCTCTTTCCGTTACTTTCCATGGCACATTCCATTCAACATTCCATGTAACATTCCATTCCATTCCATTCCACATTCCATTCTATTACCTTACACGTTCCTTTCCACATTCCATTCCATTCCACTCCACATTCCATTACTTTCCTTTCCACGTTCCATTCCATTCCATTTCACATTAAATTCCACGTTAAATTCCATTCCATTCCATATTCCTTTCACTTCTATTCCACATTCGGATCCACATTCCATTACATTCCATTCCTATTTCCATTACATTCCATTTCACATTCCGTTCCACTCCAGGTTCCGTTTACTTCAATTCTGTTCCATTTCTTTCCACATTCCATTCCATTTCATTCCACACTCCGTTACATTCCATTCGTCATTCCTTTCCATTCCATTTCATATTCCATTCCATTCCACTTTCCATTGAATTCCATTCCATTCCATTCAACTCCACATTCCATTCCAATCCATTCCACATTGCATTCCACTCCATACCATTCCATTACTTTCCACTTTCCATTCCATTCCACATCCCATTCCATTCCATTGCATTCCATTGCATTCGACATTCCATTCCATTCCATTCCGTATTCCATTCCATTCCACTCAACATTCGTTAACACTACATCCCACATTCCATTCCATTCTACTCCACATTCCATTCTGTTCCATTCCTTTCCAAATTCCCACCCATTCCACATTGCATTCCTCATTCCATTCCATTCCATTTCACAATCCTTTCGATTCCATTCCACTTTACATTCCATTCCATTCCACGTTCCATTCCGCATTCCATTCCACATTCCATTCCACGTTATTGTCCACATTCCATTCCATGTCCATTCCACATTCCAATCCATTCCATTCCACATTCCAATCCACATTGCATTCCACTCCACTGCACATTCCATTCCACAATCCATTCCATTCCGTTTGACATTCCGTTCCATTCCATTCCACATTCCATTACATATTCTGTTCCATTCCATTCCATTCCACATTCCATTCCATTACATTCCACATTAAATTCCATTCAATTCCATTCCACATTCCGTTCCATTCCATTTCATTTCACTCCACATTCCATTCCTTTCAATTCCAGATTCCATTTCATTCCATTCCACATTCCATTCCATTCCTTTCCCTTACATTCCACATTCCATTGTATTCCATTCCACGTTCCAAAACATTCCCTTCCATTCCACATTCCATTATATTGCATTCCACTTTCCATTCCATTGCATTCCATTCCACATTCCTTTCCATTCCATTCCAAATTCCATTCCACATTCCATTAGACATTCCATTCCATTTCAATCCATTCTACATTCCATTCCATTCCATTCCTCATTCCATTCCACATTCAATTCCATTCCATTCCACTTTCCATTACATTCCATTGCACATTCCATTCCTTTCCATTACACATTCCATTCTATGGTCTATTGCATTCGTTTCCACATTCCATTCCTAGTTCCATTCCATTCGTTTCCACATTCCGTTCCACTTTGCATTGCAGATTCCATTCCACGTTCCATTCTACATTCCATTCCAGACTACATTGCACATTCCATTCCATTCTATTCCACATTCCATTCCACATGGCACTCCACATTCCATTCCATTCCATTCCATTCCAATTTCCATTCCACTTTCCATTCCACATTCCATTCCACATACATTTCCCTTCCATTCCACGTTACATTTCACATTCCATTCCATTCCATTCCACTTTTGATTCCACATTCCATTCCACATTCCTTTATATTCCACATTCCATTCCAAATTCCAAGGCTTTCCTGTCCACATTCCATTCCACTTTCCATTCCATTCCATTCCACATTCCCCTCCATTCCAATCCACATTCCTTTCACATTCCATTCAATTGCATTGCTCATTCCATTCCACATTCCATTCCGTTTCATTCCACGTTTCATAACACATTCCATTCCATTGCCTTCCACATTCCATTCCACGACAAATTCCACATTCCATTACACGTTCCTTTCCATTCTATTCCACGATCAATTCCACGTTCCTTTCCATTCCATTCCACGTTCCATTGCGCATTCCGCTCCACATTCCATTCCACCATTCATTCCACCTTCCATTCCATGTCCCATTTCATTTCATTCCACGTTCCATTCCATTCCATTCACGTTCCATTTCATTCAATTCCACATTCCGTAACACATTCCATTTCACATTCCATTCCATATTCCATTTCACCTTCCATTCCATTCCATTGCATTCCATTACACATTCCATTCCATTTCATTCGACTTTCACTTCCATTACATTCCACATTCCATTCCACGTTACATTCCACGTTCCATGCCACTTTCCATTCCACGTTCCATTTCACTTTCCATTCCATTCCCTTCCACATTCCATTCCACATTCAATCAAATTCCATTCCACATTCCATACAAACCAATTCCATTCCATTCCACATTCCATTACATTCCATTCCACTTTCCATTCCACATTCCAATCCTTTCCATTCCACATTGCATTTCTCTTTAGATTCCACATTCCATTGCATTCAAATTTCCATTCCACATCCATTGCATTCCATCCCACATTGCATTCCACATTCCATTCCATTCCTTTCCACATTCCTTTCCATTCCATTCCACTTTCCATTCCACATTTCATTGCATTCCATTCCACTTTCCATTTCACATTCCATTCCATTCCGTTCCACAATCCATTCCCTTCCGTTCCATTCCATTCCGCATTCCATTCTATTCCATTCCGCATTTCATTTCAGTCCACTCCATTCCATTCTGAATTCCATTCCTTTCCATTCCATTCCACAGTCCATTCCATTCCATTAAACATTCCATACCATTCCATTCCACAATCCATTCCATTTCATTCCACGTTCCATTCA
The DNA here is from genome assembly GCF_028885625.2 of Pongo pygmaeus. Taxonomy (NCBI): domain Eukaryota; kingdom Metazoa; phylum Chordata; class Mammalia; order Primates; family Hominidae; genus Pongo; species Pongo pygmaeus. The sequence goes on along the minus strand of NC_072386.2, from coordinate 7,563,662 downwards.
ACATTCCATTCCATTTCATTTCATTCTATTCTACATTCCATACCACTCAATTCCCTTCCATATTCTATTCCTTTCCATTCCACATTCCATTCTGTTCCACTCCACATACCTTTCAAATCCACTGCACATTCCATTCCACTTTCCTTTCCACATTCCATTGCACTTTCCATTCCATGTTCCATTCCGCGTTGTATTCCATTCCATTCCACATTCCATAACATTCCATTCCATTCCATTCCCAATTCCATTCCATTCCATACCATTCCAAATTCCATTCCATTCTATTCCATTCCACATTCCATTCCTTTCCATTCCAGATTCCATTCCACATTCCACTTAACGTTCCATTCCAAATTCCATTCCACTTTCCATTTCACGTTCCATTCCATTCCATTCCATGTTCCACTCAACTTTCCATTCCGCATTTAATTCCAGTTTGCATTCCACGTTCCATTCCATTCCATTCAACGTTCCATTCCATCTTCCATTCCATTAGTTTCCATTCCAGATTCCATTCCGTATTCCATTCCACGTTCCATTCCACATTCCATTCCACGTTATTTTCCACGTTCCATTCCACATTCCATTTCACTTTCCTTTCAATATTCCATTCCACATTCCTTTCCATTCCACATTCCATTCCATTCCATTCCAATTTCCACGTAACATTCCGTTCCATTCCACATTAAATTCCACGTTCCATTCTATTCCATTCCACTCTCGATTCCACATTCCACTCCACATTGCTTTCCATTCCACATTCCATTCCAAATTCCATTGCATTCCTGTCCACGTTCCATTCTCTTTGCATTCCATTCCATTCCACATTCCCCTCCATTCCAATCCACATTCCTTTCCACATTCCATTTGATTCCATTGCTCATTGTTTTCCACATTCCATTACATTCCATTACGCATTCAATTCCAAATTCCATTCCATTCCTCTCCACATTCAATTCCACATTCCATTCCATTCAATTTCACTTTCCATTCCACGACCAATTCCGCATTCCATTACACTTTCCTTTCCATTCCATTCCACGATCCCTTCCACGTTCTATTCCATTCCATTCGACGTTCCATTCCGCATTCCATTGCACATTCCATTCCACGTTCCATTCCAAATTCCTTTCCACGTCTCATTTCATTCCATTCCACATCCCATTTCATTCCATTCCACATTCCATTCTATTCCATTCTACATTCCGTGTCATTCAATTCAACATTCCATTCTACATTGCATTTCACATTCCATTCCACATTCCATTTCGCATTCCATTCAATTCCATTCCATTCCGTTCCACATTCCATTGCATTCCAATCCACACTCCCTTCCATTACATTCCACATTCCATTCCACCTTCCATTCCACCTTCCATTCCACTTTCCATTCCATGTTCCATTTCACTTTCCATTCCATTCCACTCCACATTCCATACAAACCAATTCCATTCAATTCCACATTCCATACATTCCATCCACTTTCCATTCCACTTTGCAATCCATTCCATTCCACATTGCATTCCACTTTCCATTACACATTCCATTGCATTCCAATTTCCTTTCCACATTCTATTCTATTCCGTCGCACATTGCATTCCACATTCCGTTCCATTGCTTTCCACATTCCATTCCATTTTATTCCACTTTCCATTCCACATTCCAACGCATTCCATTCCACTTTCCATTCAACATTCCATTCCATTCCAATCCATATTCCATTCCATTCTTTTCTACGTACCATTCTGCGTTCCATTCCATGTTCCATTCCACAATCCATTCCATTCAATTCCACGTTACTTTCCATACCATTCCACGTTCCACTTCATTCCATGCCACATTCCAATCCATATTCCATTACATATTCCATTCCACATTTCATTTTGCATGCCATTTCATTCCATTCTATTTTATTGCACATTCCATTCAATTCCATTCCACATTCCATTCCAAATAACATTCAATTCCATTCCACATTCCATTGCATTACATTCCACATTCCATTCCATTCCATTCCAAATTCCATTCCATTCTACATTTCTTTCCATTCCATTCCACTTTCCATTCCACATTCAATTCCATTCCATACCACATTCCCTTCCACATTGCACTCCACGTTCCATTACACATTCCATTCCAAGTCTCATTCTATTCCATCCACGTTCCATTCCATTCCAAACCACGTTCCATTCCATGTTATATTCCATTCCATTCCACTTTTGATTCCACTTTCCATTCCCTTCCATTACACATTCCATTTGACATTAAATTCCATTCCACTCCACATTCTATTTCACATTCCATTCCATTCCTTTCCATTCCACCGTCCATTCCACATTCCATTCCACATTCCAATCCACTTTCCATTACATTCCATTCCACGTTCCACTACACTCCATTCCACGTTCCAATTCATTCCAATGCACATTCGTTTTCACATTCAATTACACATTCCATTACACTCCATTCTATTCCACATTGCATTTATTTAAAATCCAAATTCCATTCCATTCCTTTCCACGTTCCATTCCATTCCACATTCCATTCCACATTCAGTTCCGTTCCATTCCACATTCCATTCCATTCCATTCCTCATTCCATTCCACATTCCATTCCACATTCCATTCCATTCCATTCTATTCCACATTCCATTCCATTCCATTTCACTTTCTATTCCATTCTATTCCACTTCCATTCCACATTCCTTTTCACATACCATTCCACGTTCCATTCCATTCCATTCTACATTCCATTCCATTCAATTACACTTTTATTTCCATTCCATTCCATTTCTCATTCCATTCCATTACATTCCGCATTCCATTCCATTCCATTCCATTCCACGTTCCATTCCACATTCCATTCCATGTTCCATTCCACGTTCCTTTCCACGTTCCTTTCCACTTTCAATTCCACATTCCATTCCATTCCCTTCCACGTTTCATAGAATTACATTCCATAGTCCATTCCACGTTTCATTCCATTCCATTCCAAGTTCCATTCCACCTTCCTTTCCACATTCCTTTTCACATTCCATTCGATTACATTACACATTCCATTCCTTTCCATTATACATTCAAATCCACATTCTTTTCCATTCCAGATTTCATTCCTTTCTATTATACATTCCATTCCTTTGTATTATACATTCCATTCCGCATTCCATTCCATTCCATTCCATTCCACATTCCATTCCACCTTCTGTTCCACATTCCATTTCACATTCCATTCCATTCCATTCTACATTACACTCGACATTCCATTCCATTCCTCTCCACATTCCATTTCACACTACATTCCATTCCATTCCACATTCCATTCCACATTCCATTCCACGTTCCAATCCACGTTCCATTGCATTCCATTCCACGTTCCACTGCACTCCGTTCCTCGTTACAGTTCATTCCATTCCACATTCATTTACACATTCCATTACGCATTCAATTTCACATTCCATTCCATTCCATTCCATTCCACATTTCATTCCATTCCATTCCACATTCCTTTAAACAATCAATTCCACATTCCATTCTACGATCCATTCTATTCCATTCCACATAACATTCCGTTCCTTTACACATTCCATTCTGTTAAATTCCACATTCCTTTCCATTCTAATCCATTCCGAATTCCATTCCACATTCCATTCTACGTTCCGTTCCATTTCATTCCACATTCCATTCCATTCCATTCCTCATTCCATTCCATTCTATTCCATTCCACATTCCATTTCATTCCATTCCACATTCCATACTATATTCCATTTCACTTTCCATGCCACACTCCATTTCGCATTCCATTCCTTTCCATTACATTCCACATTCCTTTCCGTTCCAATCCATATTCTATTGCCCTCCATTCAACGTTGTATTTCATTCCACATTCCATTGCATTCCACATCCCAATCCATTCCATACCAGATTCCATTCCATTCCATTCCACATTCATTCCACATTCCATTCCATTCCATTCTATACCGCATTCTATTCCCCATTCCCTTCCACATTCCATTCCATTTTCGATTCCACGTTCCACTCCATATTCCATTCCACGTTCCAATCCATTCCATTCCATTCCGCATACCACATTCCATTCTATTACATTCCATTCCGCATTCTATTCCACATTCCATTCCATTCCATTCCACATTCCATTCCACATTCCAATCCATTACTTTCCACATTCCACCACATTGCATTCCACATTCCATTCCATTCAATTTCACGTTCCATTCCACGTTCCACTGCACGTTCCATTTCACGTTCCGTTAAAAGTTCCATTCCACTTTCCTTTCCACCTTCCACTCCATTCCATTCCATTCCATTGCACATTCCATTCCATTCCACTCCACTTTCCCTTCCATTCCATTCCACATTCCATTCCACATTCCATTCCGTTACATTCCACATTTCATTCCACACTTCATTCCACATTCCATTCCACATTCCATTCCGTTCCATTCCACATTCCATTCCACATTTCATTGCACATTCTATTCCACATTCTATTTCACACTCCATTCCACATTATATTTCATATTCCGTTCCAATCCATTCCCCATTCCATTCCATTCCATTCCACATTCCATTCCATTCCTTTCCACATTTCATTCCACATTCCATTTCACTTTCCATTTCATCATGTTCCACGTTCTATTAAACATTCCATTCCACGTCCCATTACTTTCCATTCCAAGTTCAATTCCACATTCAATTCCATTTCATTTCACTTTCCATTCTACATTCCATTCCACATTCCGTTCCGGTCCATGCCACATTCCATCCCACACTCCAATCCGTTGCATTCCACATTGCATTTGAAACTCCATTTCTCATTCCATTCCACATTCAATTACACATTTCATTCTGTTCCATTCCACGTTCTATTCCACACTCCTTTCCACAATCCATTCCACATTCCATTCCTTTGCATTTCTCATTCCTTTCCACATTCCCTTCCACATTCCATTCCACATTCCTTTCCATTCCATTCCATTAATTTCCATATTCCATTCCATTCCATTCCACATTGCATTCCACGTTTCATTACACTTTCCATTCCGCGTTCCATTTGATTCCATTCCACATTCCATTCCATTCCATTCGACTTTCTATGCCATTCAATTCCATATTCCTTTCCAAATTCCATTCCATTCCATTCCACATTCCATTCCACATTCCTTTCCACGTTCCATTCCACATACCATTACATTCTATTCCACATTCTGACCAATTCCGTTACATATTCCATTTCATTCCATTCCGAATTTCACTCCACATTCCATTCCATTCTGTTCCACATTCCATTGCATTCCATTTCATTCCAGTCCACATTGCATTCAATTACATTACATTGCACATTTCATTCCATTCCATTCCATTCAACATTCCATTCGATTATTTTCCACATTCCATTCCATTGCATTCCATTCCACATTCCATTCCATTCCATTCCTCATTCCATACCTTTCCATTTCACATTCCCTTCCATTCCATTCCACATTCCCTTCCATTCCATTCCACCTTCCATTCCATTCCATTCCTCATTCCATTCTATTCCATTCCACGTCCTATTACACTTTCCACTCCACGTACCATTCCATGTTCCATTCCATGTTGCTTTCCAATTTCCTTTCCACATTCCATTCCATCCCTTTCCATTCCATTACACATTCCGTTCCATTCCATTCCACATTCCATTCCATTCCATTCCACGTTCCATTCCATTGCACATTCCATTCCACATTCTATTACACATTCCATTCCATTCCATTATACTCCATTCCATTCTATTCTATTCATTTCCATTACATTCCACATGGCCTTTCATTCCATTACACCTTCCCTTCCATTCCACTGCATTCCAGTCCACTTTCCATTTCGTATTCCATTCCATGTTCCTTTCCACGTTCCATTCCCCATTGCATTCCATTGCCATGCATTCCACTCCATTCCATTCCGCATTCCATTCTACATTCCATTCCATTCCATTCCATTCCATTCCACTCCATTCCAGTTCACATTCCATTCCACATTCCATTCCATTCACCTTCCTTTCTATACCTTTCCACATTCCATCCCATTCCATTCTCTCCCATTCCACATTCCATTCCACTTTCCATTCCACATTCCGTTCCATATTCCATTCCATTTTGCATTCCACATTCCATTCCACATTCCATTACATTTCATTCCATTCCACTTTCCATTACATTTTTATTCCACTTTCCATTCCACATTCCTTTCCATTCCATACCACATTCCATTCCATACCATCCCATTCCATTCCATTCCACATTCCATTCCACATTCCATTCCATTCAATTTCAGATTCCATTTATTTCCATACCATTCCATTCCACATTCCATTCCATTCCATTTCACATTCCATTCCACTTTCAATTCCACATTCTATTTCACATTCCATTCCATTCGATTCCACATTCCATTCCATTAACTTCCATTCCATTCCACATTCCATTCCACATTCCATTCCACATTCCGTTTCACCTTCCATTCCATTCCATTCCACTCCATTCCAGTTCACATTCCATTCCACATTCCATTCCATTCACCTTCCTTTCTATACCTTTCCACATTCCATCCCATTCCATTCTCTCCCATTCCACATTCCATTCCACTTTCCATTCCACATTCCGTTCCATATTCCATTCCATTTTGCATTCCACATTCCATTCCACATTCCATTACATTTCATTCCATTCCACTTTCCATTACATTTTTATTCCACTTTCCATTCCACATTCCTTTCCATTCCATACCACATTCCATTAAATACCATCCCATTCCATTCCATTCCACATTCCATTCCACATTCCATTCCATTCAATTTCAGATTCCATTTATTTCCATACCATTCCATTCCACATTCCATTCCATTCCATTTCACATTCCATTCCACTTTCAATTCCACATTCTATTTCACATTCCATTCCATTCGATTCCACATTCCATTCCATTAACTTCCATTCCATTCCACATTCCATTCCACATTCCATTCCACATTCCGTTTCACCTTCCATTCCATTCCATTCCAATTTTCCATTCCACTTTCCATTCCAATCCATACCATTGCACTTTCTATTCCATTACATTCCATATTTCATTCCACTTTCCAACGCATTCCATTCCACATTCCACTCCATTCCATTTCACATTCCATTATATTCCATTCGTTTCCACATTCCATTCCATTCCACTCCATTCCACATTGCATTCCATTCCATTCCTCATCCCATTCCAGATTCCATTCCACATTCCATTCCATTCATTTCCACATTCCATTCGACATTCCATTCAATTCCACAATCCATTCTGCATTGCATTCCTTTCCACATTCCATTCCATATTCCATTCCATTCCATTCCACATTCCATTCCAGTGCATTCCACATTCCATTCTAATCGATTCCACATTCCATTCCACGTTGCATTCCTCGTTCCATTCTAGGATATATTTGCTGTGCCATTCCATTCCGCTCCACGTTCCATTACACATTCAATTGCAATCCTCTCTACATTGCAGTCCACATTCCATTCCGCATTCCAGTCCCCATTCCATTACATTCCATTCCGTTCAACATTCCACTCCATTCCATTCCACATTCCGTTCCATTCCATATCGCATTCCATTCGTTTTCATTACATTCCACATTGTATTCCATTCCACTTTTCATTCCATTTCATTCCACATTCCATGCCATTCCAACGCATTCAATTCCACATTCTGTTCCATTCCATTTCGTTCCAATTTCTATTGCATTCCACATTACGTTCCATTCCTTTCCACATCCCATTCCATTCCATTCCATTCCATTTTTCAATCCATTTCATTCCATACTACATTCCATTCCATTTCACTCCAATCCACAATCTATTCTATTCCGCAACCGAACCCATTCCACATTCCATTAAATATTCCATTATATTCCATTGCACGTTCCATTCCATTCCATTGCACATTCCATTCCAATACATTCCACATTCCATTTCATTCCATGAAACATTTCACTCCACATTCCATTCCATTCCACATTCCATTCCATTCCATTCCACATTCCATTGCAAATTGCATTTCATTCCATTCCACTTTCCATTCCACGATCCATTCCACATTCCATTGCACCTTCCATTCCACATTCCATTCCACGTTCCACTCCATGCCATTCCATGTTCCATACTACGTTCCATTCCATGCTATTCCATGTTGCATTCCACATTCTGTTCAACATTCCATTTCACGATCCATCCCTTTCCATTCCACATTCCATTTCTGAATCCATTCCACATTCCATTCCATTCCATTCCACATTCCATTCCACATTGATTCCATTCCAGTCCACATTCCTTTCCACATTCCTTTCCATTCCATTTAAACAATTCATTCCTTTCCATTCCACATTGCATTCCACGTTCCATTCCGCATTCCTTTCCATGTTGCATTCCACGTTCCATTCCATTCCAATCCACATTCCATTCCACATTCCATTCCTTTCCATTACACATTCCATTCCATTCCATTCCACATTCTATTCCTCATTCTATTCCATGCTGCATTCCACATTGCATTCCACGTTCCTTTGCATGTAGCATTCCAAGTTCCATTCCGCGTTGCATTCCCTTCCATTCCACGTTCCATTCCACATTGCATTCCATTCCATATTCCATTCCATTCCATTCCACTTTCCAATCCTTTCCAATCCACGTTACATTCCATTCCACATTCCATTCCACATTCCATTCCTTTCCATTATACTCCATTCCTTTCCATTCTATTCCATTCCATTCCATTCCACATGCCATTAAATTCCATTCCACATTCCATTGCCCTTTGCGTTTCATTCCATTCCACTTTCCATTCCACGATCCATTCGGCATTCCATTGCACATTCCATTCCACATTCCATTCTACGTTCCAATCCATGCCATTCCATGTTACATACTAGCTTTCATTCCATGCCATTCTATGTTCCATTCCACATTCCGTTCCCCGTTCCATACCACGTTCCATTCCACATTCCATTCCACGTTCGCTTGCACCATTCATTATAAGTTCCTTTCTACGTTCCATTCCACATTCCATTCCAAGTTCCATTCCACGGTCCATTCGAAGTTCCTTTCCACGTTCCATTCCTTTCCATTCCACATTCCATTCCACTCCACTACACTTTCCATTCCACTCCACTACAATTTCCATTCCACAATCCATTCCACATTCCATTCCACATTCCATTCCACATTAAAAGGCGTTCGATTCCACATTCCATTTCTCATTCCATTCCACATTGCAGTCCACATTCCTTTCCATTCAATTTCACATTCCATTTCATTGCATTCCATTCCATTCCACATTCCATTCCTTTCCATTCCATACCAATTTCCATACGATTCCATTCCATTCCACTTTCCATTTTTTAATTTCCACATTCCATTCCATTCCATTCCACATTCCATTGTATTCCATTACATTCCACATTCCATTCAATGTTCCATTCCATTCCATTCCACATTCCATTCCATTCCATTACACTTTCCATTCCACATTCCATTCCACATGACATTCCATTACTTTCCACATTGCATTCCACATTCCATTCCACATTCCATTCCATATCCATTCCACATTCCATTCCACATTCCATTCCATTCTATTCCACATTCCATTCCATTCCATTCCACGATATATTCCATTCAATTGCGTTAAACATATCATTCCATTCCATTACGCATTCCATTACATTGCATTCCATTCTATTCCACATTCCATTCCAATCCATTCCACATTCCATTTCATTCCATTCCACATTACATTCCATTCCACTCCAAGTTCCATTCCATTCCATTCCACATTCCATTCCATTCCATTCCATTTCTTTCCACATTCCATATAATTGCATTCCATTCCACATTCCACTACTTTCCATTCTGCATTCCATTCCAATATATTCTGCATTCCATTCCATTGCATTCCACATTCCATTCCACATCCCTTTACATTCCACTCCACATTCCATTCCCCGTTCCATTGCACATTCCATTTCACGATCCATTCTACGTTCCATTCCACATTCCATTGCATATTCGTTTCCATTCCTTTCCACGTTACATACCATTCCATTGTATTCTATTCCACTTTCCATTCCATTCCAATCCACATTCCATTCCACATTCCATTCCATTCAACTACACGTTCCATTCCGTTCCATTGCACATTTCATTCCATTCAATTCCACATACTTTCCATTCCATTCCACATTCCATTGCGTTGCATTCCACATTCCATTCTATTCCATTCCACATTCCATTCCATTACATTTCACATTCCATTTCATTTATTCCACAATGCATTCCATTACGTTCCACATTGCCTTCCATTCCGTTCTATTCCACATTCAATTCCATTCCATTCTACTTTCCAATGCATTGCATTCCATTCCATTCCATATTACAGTCCATTGTATTCCACCTTCCATTCCATTCCACTCCATTCCATTCCACATTCCATTCCACATTCCATTAATTTCCACTCCATTCCTTTCCACGTTCCATTCCACGTTCCATTCCACGTTCCATTCCATTCCATTCCATTCCACTCCATGTTCCATTCCATTCCATTCCACGTTCCACACCATTCCAGTCCACGTTCCATTCTCTTCCATTCCACGTTCCATTCCATTCCATTTGACATTCCATTCCAATCCATTACTTTCCAAGCTCCATTCCATTCCATTCCACGTTCCATTCCCCATTCCATTCCATTGCATTTGACATTCCATTAAACAATCCATTCCAAAATCCATTCCATTCCATTCCACGTTCCATTCCATTCCATATTGTACTCCATTCCATGCAAATCCATTCCAAATTCCATTGCACATTCCAATCAATTCCACTCCACATCCCATCGTATTCCATTCCACATTCCATTACATTCTATTCCACATTCCATTCCATTCCCATCCACATTGCACTCCATTCCACATTCCATTCTAGCTTCCTTTCCATTATATTCCCCATTCCATTCCATTCCATTCCACAATCCATTCCACTCCATTCCACGTTGCATTCCATTCCATTGCAATCCATTCCAAATTCCTTTCCACGTTGCATTCCAATCCACTCCACATTCCATTCCATTCCATTCCACATTCCATTCCATTCTATTCCACGTTCCATTCCATTCCCATCCATATTGCACTCCATTCCACATTCCATTCCAGCTTCCTTTCCATTCCATTCCCCATTCCATTCCATTCCATTCCACAGTCCATTCCACTCCATTCCACATAGCATTCCATTCCATTGAAATCCATTCCAAATTCCATTCCACATTGCATTCCAATCCCCTCCACATTCCATTCCATTCCACTCCACATTCCATTCCATTCCATTCCACGTTCCCTTCCAATCCACAATCCATTCCATTCCGTTCCACATTCCAATTCACATTCCCTTCCTTTCAATTCCACATTGCATTCCATTCCTTTCCTTTCCATACGATTCCACATTCCATTCCACGTTCCATTCCATTTCATTCCACATTCCATTCCACGTTCCATTACACTTTCCATTGCACGTTCCTTTCCACTTTCCATTTGATATTCCATTCCATTCCTTTCCACGTTCCACTACTGTTCATTCCACGTTCCATTTCCTTCCATTCCACATTCCATACCACATTCCATTTCACATTCCATTCCACATTCCATTTCACCTTCCATTCCATTCCATTCCATTCCCCATTGCTTTCCTTTCCAATCCATATTCCATTCCATGCCATTCCACGTTGCATTTCATTCCCGATTTCTTTGAATTCCACATCCCATTCCTTTCCGTTCCACATTCCATTCCTGTCAATTCCACACTCCATTCCACATTCCATTACATTCCATTCTATTACGCATTCTATTCCTCAATCCATTACATGTTTGATTCCACGTTCCACTCCATATTCCATTCCACATTCCATTCCACTCCATTCCATTCAACATTCCATTCCATTCCATTCAATTCCGCATTCCACATTTCATTCCAGTCAATTCCATTCCACATTCCATTCCATATTCCATTCCGTTCCATTCCACATTCCATTCCACATTCCATTCCATTCCATTCCACATTCCATCTCACATTCCATTCCATTCCATTCCACATTCAACACCATTCCATTCCATTCTAAATTCCATTCCTTTCCTATCCACATTCCATTCCATTCCATTTCACATTCCATTCGTTTCCATTCCACATTCCCTTCCATATTCCATTCCATTCCATACCACATTCCATACCACATTCCATTTCACGTTCCATTGCACGTTCCTTTCCACGTTCCATTCCGCATTGCATTCCATATTCCATATATTTCCATTCCACATTCCATTCGACATTGCACTCCACTTTCCATTCCACATTCCATTCCACGTCTCATTTCCTTCCATTCCGCCTTCCATTGCTTTCCATTACACTTTCCATTCCATGGTCCAATCCATTCCATTCCACATTCCATTACACATTCCATTGCATTCCATTTCACATTCCATTGCACGTTCCATTCCACATTCCATTCCACAATCCATTCCACATTCCATTCCACTACATTCCATTTTCCATTCCACGTTCCCTTCCACTTTCTATTCCACATTCCTCTCCATTCCATTCCATTTTCCATTCCACATTCCATTCCACTTTACATTCCACTTTCCATTCCATTCTTTTCCACATTCCATTTCACATTCCATTCCACTTTCCATTCCATTCTTTTCCACATTCCATTACACATTCCATTCCACATTCCATTCCATTCCATTTAATTCCACATTCCATTCCACATTCCATTATATTCCATTCCACATTCCATATCATATTCCATTTCACATTCCGTTCCTCATTTGACTCCATTTCATTCCACCTTCCATTCCATTACATTCCACATTCCATTCCACATTGCATTCCATTCTAATCCATATTCCATTACTCATTCCATTCCACGTTCCATTCCACTTTCTATTTCACATTCCATTCTGCATTCCATTCCACATTCCATTCCATTCCATTCCACTTTCCATTCCACTCCATTCCACGTTCCTTTCCACGTTCCATTTCACGTTCCATTCCACTTTCCATTCCATTATATTCCATGTTCCGTTCCATTCCTTTCGACATTTCTTTCCAAATTCCATTTCACATTCCATTACAAATTCCATTTCCCATACCGTTAAATTCCTTTGCACATTCCATTCCACATTCCACACCATTCCATTCCATTCGAAATTCCATTCCTTTCCATTCCAATTTCCATTCCATACCATTCCACCTTCAATTCCATCCCATTCCATTCCACATTCCCTTTCACATTCCAATCCACATTCCATTCCATTTCATTTCACATTCCCTTCCACATTCCATTCCTTTGCTTTCCACTTTGCATTCCATATTCCATTCCACATTCCATTCCATTCCTTTCCACATTCCATTCCACATTCCATTCCACATTCCATTCCATCGCATTCCACTTTCCATTTCAAATTCCATTCCATTGCATTCCGCATTCCATTTCACATTCAATTTCATTCTATTCCACATTCCATTCCATTCCATTCCATGTTCCATTCCTTTCCATTGCATTCCACATTTCATTCTATCCCATTCTGCATTCCATTCCATTCCATTCCACATTCCATTCCATTCCATTCCATTCCATTTTCCCTTCCATTCCATTGCATTCCACCATTCATTCCATTCCACTCTGCATTCCATTCCATTCCATTCCCCATTCCATTTCATTCCACTCCAAATTCCATTTCTTTCCATTCCCCCCTACATTCCACATTCCATCAAACGTTCCATTCCACATTCCATTCCACTTTCAATTCCACGTTCCTTTCCATTCCATTCCACCTTCCATTCCACGTTCCAATCCACATACCTTTGCACATTCCATTCCACGTTCCATTCCATTCAATTCCACATTCCATTCCACATTCCATTCTACAATCCAATACATTCCATTCCACATTACTTTCCACAGTCCATTCCACATTCCATTCTGCACTCCATTACATTCCATTCCACATTCCATTGCACTTTCCATTTAACATTCCATTCCATTCCACTTTCCACTCCACATTCCATTCCACTCCATTCCACATTCCATTCCATATTCCATTCCATTCCATTCCACTTTCCATTCCATTCATTTCCACATTCTATTCCAATCCACATTCCTTTCCATTCCACATTATATTCCATTCCATTCCACATTCCTTTCCATTCCATTCCACTCCATTCCACATTACATACCATTCCCTTCCATTCAACACAGAATTCCATTCCATTCCATATTCCATTGAATTTCATGCCACATTAAATTCCATTCCATTCCACATTCCATTCCACATCCATTTCCTTCCATTCCAGATTCCATTCCATTCCCTTCCACATTCCATTCCACGTTCCATTCCACGTTTCATTCCTCGTTCCATTCTATTCAATTCCACATTCCATTCCGGATTCCATTGCATTCCTTTCCTCATTCCATACCATACCATTACATTCCATTCGGTATTTCATTCCATTCCTATCCAGATTCTATTCCAGATTCCATTCCGACCCATTCCATATTCCATTCCACATTCCATTCCATTCCATTCCACATTGCATTCCGTTCCTTTCCGCATTCCATTCTTTTACATTCCACATTATATTCCACATTCCATTCCACGTTCCATTCCACATTCCATTCCACTTTCCGTTGCACGTTCCATTCCATTGCATTCCACATTCCATTCCACGTTCCATTCCACATTTAATTCCCCATCCCATTCCATATTCCATTCCTTTCAATTCCACAATTCATTCCACATTCCAATCCATTCCATTCCACATTCCATTTCACGTTCCATTCCACGTTCCATTTCACGTTCCATTCCACATTCCATTCCTTTCCATTCCACATTCCATTCCACATTCTATTCTCTTCGATTTCACAATACATTCCATATTCCATTCCATTCCATTCCATTCCACATTCTGTGGCATTCAATTACACATTCCTCTCCATTCCATTCCATTCCATTCCACATTCCATTCCATTGCATTCCACAATCCATTACTTTCCATTCCACATTCCATCTCATTCCATTCCACATTCCAATCGATTCAATTCCACATTTCATTCCATTCCAATCCATTCCACAATCCATTCCATTTCATTCCACATTCCATTCCCCATTCTATTCCATATTACATTTCACGTTCCATTCCATTAAATTCTGCATTCCATTCCATTGCATTCCACTTTCCATTCCATTCAATTCCACCTTCCATTCCACTCCATTCCATTTCTTTCCACATTCAATTCCATTCAAATCCACCTTCCATTCCATTCCATTCCACATTCCATTCTATTGCATTCCACATTCCATTCCATTGTATTCCACATTCCATTCCATTACATTCCACATGCCATTCCATTCCATTGCCTTCCAGTTTCCAAACATTTCCATTCCATTTCAAATTCCAGTCTTTCCGTTACATATTCCATTCCATTCCATTCCGCATTCCATTCCATTCCATTCCCTTCCATTCCACGTTCCATTCCATTCCATTCCACATTTCATTCCATGTTCCATTCTACGTTCCACTCCACTTTCCATTCCAAGTTCAATTAAAAGTTCCATTCCGTTTTCCATTGCATTCCATTCCACATTGCATTCCACATTACATTCCATTCCATTCCTCTTACCATACCACTAAGTTCCATTCTATTCCAAGTTCCATTCCATTCCATTCCACATTCCATTCCACATTCCGTTGCATTCAGTTCCACATTGCATTCCACATTCCATTCCCTTCTATTCCACATTCCATTCCATTCCATTCCACATCCCATAAATTTCCTTTCAACATTCCATTCTTCATTACATTCCACGTTCCATTTCTAATTCCATTTCACATTCTGTTCCATGTTCCATGCCATTCTATTCCACATTCCATTCCATTCCATTCTGCATTCCATTCCATTCCATTTAATTCCATTCCACATTCCATATCATTCCATTCCTCCTTCCATTCCATTCCTTTCCACATTCCAGTCCACATCCCATTGAATTCCACTCTGCATTACATTCCATATTCCATTGCATTCCATTCAACATTCCATTACATTCCAATCCACATTCCATTCCACATTCCATTCCATTCTATTGCCCTTTCTATTACACATTCCATTCCACATTCCATTCCATTCCATTCCACATTCCATTCCACATTCCATTCCACATTCCATTCCATTCCATTCCACGTTCCAATCCACATTCCATTACATATTCCATTCCACATTCCATTCCACATTCCATTCCAGGTTGATTATATGTTCCATTCCCATTCCATTTCACATTCCATTCCACTTTCCATTCCGCATTCCATACCACGTTCCATTCCAATTTCAATTCCAAGTTTCATTCCAGGTTCCATTGTATTCAAATCCACGTACCATTCCAAATTCCAGTATATTCCATTCTATTCCACTCCATTCCATTCCACATTCCATTCCATTCCATTCCACATTCCATTTCCTTCCATTCTACATTCCATTCTCTTCCATTCCACATTCCATTCAATTCCATTTCACATTCCATTGCATTCCATTCCATTACATTCCTTTCCATTCCATATTCCATACTATTCTATTGCATTAAACACTCCTTTCCTTTCCATTACAAATTTCATTCCTTTCTGTTCCATGTTCCATTCCATTCCACTCCATATTCCATTGCATTCTATTCCACATCCCATTCAAAGTTCCATTCCACGTTCCATTTCTCCTTCAATTCCAAGTTCCATTCCACGTTCCATTCCATTCCATTCCACCTTCCATTAAACGTTCCATTCCACGTTCCATTCCATTTTCCGTTCCTCGTTCCATTCCATGTACCATTCCACGTTTCATTCCATTCCATTCCACATTCCATTCTAATCCATTCCACCTTCGATTCCACGTTCCACTCCATTCAATTCAACGTTCCATTCCACTTTCCATTCCATTCCATTCCACCTTCCATTCCACATTCCACTCCATTCCATTCCATTCCACATTGCATTCCATTCCATTCCACATGCCATTGCACATTTCATTTCATTCCATTCCTGTCCATTCCACATTAAATTCCACATTCCACATTCCATTCCACGTTCCATTCTGTTTCCCATTCCATTACATTTCACATTGCATTCCATTCCATTCCACATTCCATACCATTCCATTCCATGCCATTCCACATTCCATTCCATTCCATTCCACATTCTATACCAAATTCCATTCCATTCCATTCCACATTCAATTCCACGTTCCATTCCATTCCCTACCATATTCAATTCTACATTCCATTCCATTCCCTTCCACATTCCATTCCATTCAGTAGACCATTCCATTCATTCCCATTCCACATTCCATTCCACATTTCATTCCATTGCTTTCCACATTTCACTCCACATTCCATTCCACATTCCACTCCACATT
Organism: Pongo pygmaeus; assembly: GCF_028885625.2. NCBI lineage: Eukaryota > Metazoa > Chordata > Mammalia > Primates > Hominidae > Pongo > Pongo pygmaeus. The sequence continues at coordinate 7,546,125 of NC_072386.2, read as the reverse complement.
CCACTCCACATTCCATTCCGTATTCCATTAAATTCCATGCCATTGTACATTCCATTCCACATTCCTTTCTATTCCATTCCACATTCCATTCCACATTCCATTCCATTCCATTCCACTTTCAATTCCGCATTCCATTCCTTTCCATTCCATTCCACATTCCATTCCACATTCCTTTCCATTGCATTCCACATGCCATTTCACATTTCATTCAATTCCATTCCTGTCCATTCCACATTAAATTCCACATTCCACATTCCATTCCACGTTCCATTCCACTTCCCATTCCATTCCATTCCACATTTCATTCCACGTTCCATTCCATTTCCCATTCCATTCCACGTTCCATTCCATTTCCCATTCCATTCCATTCCACATTGCATTCCATCCCATTCCACATTCCATTCCATTCCATTCCACATTCTATGCCAAATTCCATTCCATTCCTCTCCACATTCAATTCCACATTCCATTCCATTCCATTCCGCATTCCATTCCATTCCATTCCATTGCGTTTCTATTCCATTGCATTGCACATTCTATTCCTCATTCCACTCCATTCCATTCAACATTCCATTCCTTTCGTTTCAACATTCCATTCACTTCCATTCCACATTTCCTTTCATTCCATTCCATATTCCATTTCACATACCATTCCATTTCACATTCCATACCATTCTATTCCATATTCCATTCCATTCCACATTCCATTCACTTCCATTCCACATTCCATTCCCTTTCATTCCATTCAGCTGCACATTCCAATCTACATTAAATTCCATTCAATTGCACATTCCATTCCACATTCCATTCCCTTCCATTCCACATTCCATTCCATTCCAATCCATTCCATACGACATTCCATTTGATTCCGTTCCATTCCACATTCCTTTCCACATTCCGTACCACATTCGGTTCTATTCAATTCCAGTTTCCGTTACATTACATTACACATTCCATTCCACTTTCCGTTCCATTCCATTGCACGTTCCAATCCACTTTCCTTTGGACGTTCCATTCCACGTTCCATTCCATTCCATTCCATGTTGCATTCCATGTTCCATTCCATTCCATTCCACATTCCATTCCATTCCTTTCCACGTTCCATTACATTCCATTCCACGCTCCTCTCCACTTTTCATTACACATTCCATTCCACGTTCCATTCCAATCCATTCCATGTTCCATTCCATTCCATTTCACTTTCCATTTCATTCCATTTCACGTTCCATTCCACATTCCATTTCACTTTCCACTCCATATGCAATTCCATTCCATTCCACATTCCATTCCATTCCATTCCACATTCCATTCCATTCCATTCCATATTCCATTCCATTCCATTTCACTTTCCAGTCCATTCCATGCCATTCAGTTGCACAATCCAATCCACATTATATTCCATTCCATTGCACATTCCATTCCACTTTCAATTCCCTTCCATTCCACATTCCATTCCATTCCTGTCCATTCCATACCACATTGCATTCAATTCCATTCCATTCTACATTCCATTCCATTCCATATTCGATTTCACATTCCATTCCATTCCACAAAACATTCCATTCCGTTCCACTTTCCATTCCATTTCTTTCCATACCATTCCATTCCACATTCCATTCCCTTTCATTCAATTCCTCATTCCATTCCTTTCCATTACATTCCACATTCCATTCCATTCCATTCTACATTCCATTTCACAATCCATTCCATTCCATTCCACATTAGACTACACATTCCTTTCCACTTTCCTTTCCATTCTATTGCAAAATCCTTTGCACATTCCATTCCATTCCAATCCACATTCCAATCCACATTCCATACCACATTCCATTCCATTCGATTAAACATTCCATTCCATTACATTCCACAGTCCGTTCCTCACTCTATTCCACTTTCCATTCTATTCCATTCCACGTTCCATTCCACTTTCCTTTGGTCATTCCATTCCACGATCCATTCCTCGTTCCATTCCATTCCATTCCACGTTGCATTCCATGTCGCATTCCATTCCATTCCACATTCCATTCCATTCTATTCCGCCTTACATTCCACTACTTTCCACATTCCATTCCATTCCATTCCACCTTCCCTTCCACTTTGCATTGCACATTCCATTGCATGTTCCTTTGCATTCCATTCCACTTTCCATTCCATTCCATTCCACGTTCCATTTCATTCCATTCCAAGTTCTATTCAGCATTTCATTTCACATTCCATTCCGCGTTGCATTCCATTCCATTCCACATTCCATGCCATTTCATTCCACTTCCCATTCTATTCAATTCCACCTTCCATTCCGTTGCATGACATTCCATTCTTAATTCCATTCCATACGATTCCGCATTCCATTCCATTCCATTCCACATTCCATTTCATTCAACTCTACTTTCCATTCTATTCCACTCGACATTCCATTCCATTCTTTTTCATTCCGCATTCCATACCATTCCTTTCCATTCCACATTGCATTCCTTTCCATTCCACATTCCATTCCATTCGATTTCACATTCCATTCCATTCCATATTGCACACCGCATTCTATTCCCTTCCATTCCACATTGCATTACATTCCATTCCACATTCCATTCAATTTCATTCCATCCCATTCCACATTATATTCCGCATTCTATTCCCTTGAATTCCACATTCCTTTCCATTCCATTCCACATTGCATTCCACTTTCCATTCCACCTTCCATTTCATGATCCTTTGCCTTTCATTCCATTATATGATTCATTCTATTCCATTCCACGTTCCATTCTACGTTCCACTCCATGTTCCATTTCACGTTCCGTTTCATTCCATTTGACGTTCCATTCCACATTCCATTCCACATTCCATTCCAACTTCCTTTCCATTCCATTCCTTTAAATTCAACTTTTCATTCCATTCAATTCCTCTTCCCGTTCCATTCAATTCCTCATTCCATTGCATTCCTTTCCATTTCAGGTTCCATTCCATTCCATTCAACGTTCCATTCCACTCCATTCCACGTTCCATTCCACGTTCCCTTCTAATTTCCATTCCTATCCTTTCAACTTTCCATCCCATTCCATTCCACTTTCCATTTCATTCCATTCCACATTCCATTCCACATTCCATTTCACATTCCAATCCACCTTCCGTTCCATTCCATTACACGTTCCATTCCATTCCATTCCACGTTCCATTCCACATTCCATTTCACTTTCCACTACATACCATTCCATTCCACTCCACATTCCATGCCATTCCATTCCACCTTCCATTCCACGTTCCATTTCACATTCCATTCCACATTCCATTCTACATTCCATTCAACATTCCATTGCACATTCCCTTCCATTCCATTCCACATTCTATTCCTCATTCCATTTCATCCCATTCCACATTCCATTCCATTCCACTTCACTTTCCATTCCACATTCCACTACATTCCATTCCACATTCCATTAAAAATTCCATTCCACAATCCATTCCCTTCCATTCCACATTCCATTCCACCTTCAATTCAATTCCAGTCCAAGTTCCAGTCCACGTTTCATTCCACATCCCATTCCAAGTTCCATTCCAGGTTCCATTCTACGTTCCATTTCATTGCAGTCCATGTTGCATTCCATTCCATTCCATGTTCCTTTTCATTCCTTTTCACATTCCATTCCACATTGCATCTCACATTCCATTCCACATTCCGTTTCACAATCCATTCCATTCCACATTCCATTCCATTCCATTCCATTCCACATTCCATTGCATTCCATTCCATTTCATTCCGTATTCCATTCTTTCCTTTCCACATTCCATTCCATTCCAATCCTCATTCCATTGCATTCCATTCCATTCCATATTCCAATCCACATTCCATTCCACCTTCAATTCAATTCCAGTCCAAGTTCCAGTCCACGTTTCATTCCACATCCCATTCCACGTTCCATTCCCTTCCATTGTACATTGCATTCCATTCCAATCTTTTCCATTCCACTTTCCGTTCCACTTTCATTCCACATTCCATTCCACAGTACATTCCGTTCCATTCCACGTTGCATTCCACATTCCATCCCTCATTCCAATCCATTCCATTCCACGTTGCTTTCCACATTCCATTCCACATTCAATTCCATTCCATTCCACATTCCTTTACACATTCCATTCCACTTTCCATTCCATTGCATTCCACATTCCAATCCACATTCCATTCCTTTCTATTCCACATTCCATTCCATTCCATTCCACCTTCCATTCCATTCCATTGCATTTCACATTTCTTTCCATTCCATTCCTCATTCCAGTCCATTCTATTCCATTTCCTTCCACATTCCATTCCATTCCATTCTATTCCATATTGAATTTCAATCCATTCATCATTCCATTCCATTCCATATTCCATTCCACATTCCATTCCATTCCATTCCACATTCCATTCCGTTCCTTTCTGCATTCCATTCTTTTACATTCCATATTATATTCCACATTCCATTCCTCATTCCATTCCACTTTCCGTTGCACGTTCCATTCCATTGCATTCCACATTCCATTCCACCTTCCATTCCACATTTCATTCCCCATTCCATTCCACCTTCCATTCCTTTCCATTCCACAATCCATTCCACATTCCAATCAATTCCATTCCACATTCCATTTCACGTTACATTCCACGTTCCATTTCACGTTCCATTCCACATTCCATTCCTTTCCATTCCACATTCCATTCCACATTCCATTCCACATTCTATTCCCTTCCATTTCACAATACATTCCACATTCCCTTCCATTCCATTCCATTCCACATTCTGTGGCATTCCATTACACATTCCACTCCATTCCATTCCATTCCATTCCACATTACATTCCATTCCATTCCACAATCCATTACTTTCCATTCCACATTCCATCTCATTCCATTCCACATTCCAATCCATTCCATTCCACATTTCATTCCATTCCAATCCATTCCACAATCCATTCCATTTCATTTCACATTCCGTTCCCCATTCTATTCCATATTCCATTTCACGTTCCATTCCATTAAATTCTGCATTCCATTCCATTCCATTCCACATTCCATTCCACATTCCATTCCACATTCCATTCCACATTCCATTCCTTTCTATTCGACATTCCATTCCATTCCACCTTCCATTCCATTCCATTGCATTTCTCATTTCTTTCCATTACATTCCGCATTCCAGTCCATTCCATTCTATTCCATATTGAATTTCCATCCATTCCACATTCCATTCCGTTCCATACCAAATCCCATTCCATTTCATTCTACATTCCATTTCATTCCATTCCGTTCCATTCCACATTCCATAGCATTCCATTCCTTTCCACATTCCAATACTTTCGGTTCCGCTTTCCATTCCTTTTCATTCCACTTTCCTTTCCACATCCCTTTCCATTCAGTTTCACATTCCATTCAACATTCCATTCCACATTCCATTACATTCCTTTCCATTCCATTCAGTTCCACATACCAATCCACATTACACTCCATTCAATTGCACATCCCATTCCACATTCCATTCCCTTCCATTCCACCTTCCATTCCATTCCAATCCATTCCATACCACATGCCATTAAGTATTCCATTCCATTCCTTTCCACATTCCATACCATTCCATTGCATTCCATTCCACATTCCATTCTGTTACATTCCGCATTCCATTCCACATTCCATGGCATTCAAATCCACATTCCATTCCATTCCATCCAACCTTCCATTTCATTCCACATTGCATTCCATTCCATTCCACATTCTATTTCATTAGATTCCACATTCCATTCCTTTCAATTCCACATTACATTCCACATTCCATTCTGCATTCCATTCCATTGCATTCTATTCCACATTCCATTCCATTTCACATTCCTTTTGAGTCAATTCCATATTCCATTTCACATTCCATTCCACACTCCACTCCACGTTCCTTTCAATTCCATTCCACATTCCATTGCATTCCATTCCATTCCACATTGAATTCCACATTCCCTTCCCTTCCATTGTACATTCCATTCCATTCCATTCCTTTCTGTTCCACTTTCTGTTTCACTTTCCATTCCACATTCCATTCCACAGTACATTCTATTCCATTCCTCTTTGCATTCCACATTCCATTCCTCATTCCATTCCATTCCATTCCACATTCCGTTACACATTCCATTCCACTTTCCATTCCGTTGCATTCCACATTCCAATCCACATTCCATTCCATTCCATTCCACATTCCATTCCATTCCATTAAACATTCCACTAAATTCTTTCCACAGTCAATTCCACATTCCATTAAATTCCATTAAACTTTCCACTAAATTCCATTCCACACTCAATTCCACATTCCATTCCACATTCCATTAAGTTCCAATCCACATTCCATTCCTCATTCCATTCCATTCTTTTCCACAATCCATTCCACATTCCATTCCACATTCCATTCCACATTACATTCCGTTCCGTTCCACATTGCACTCCACTTTCCATTCCATTCCATTCCACATTTCATTGCACATTCTATTCCATTCTATTCCACGTTCCATTCCACGATACTTTCCAAAAACCATTCCACATTTCAATCTCCAGTCCATTTCACATTCCATTCCACATTCCATTTGATATTCCATTCTGTTCCATTCCACATTCCATTCCACATTGCATGCCACATTCCATTCCATTCCATTCCACATTCCATTACACACTCCATTCCACGGTCCATTCCATTCCATCACGCATTCCATTCCACATTCCATTCCATCCAATACCGCGTTGCATTCCACTTTGCATTCAACATTCCATTCCAAATACCATTCCGATCCATTCCACATTACATTCCACATTACATTCCAAATTCCATTCCTTTCCATTCCACATTCCATTGCCTCTCATTCCACATACCTTTCCACATTCCATTCAATTCCATTCCATATTTCATTCAATTCAATTCCACATTCCATTCAACCTTCTATTCCACATTCCATTCCACATTCCATTCCATTTCATTCCACATTCCATTCCATTCCATTCCACGTACCATTCCAAGTTCCTTTCCACTATATTCCACGTTCCATTCGACAATCCATTCCGCATTCCATTACACTTTCCATCCTTTCCATTCCATATTCCATTACACATTCCATTCCACATTCCATTGCGTTCCATTCCACATTCCATTTAACACTCCATTCTGCAATCCATTACATTTCATTCCACATTCAATTCCACAATCCATTCCATTACAATCCACATTCTGTTCCACTTTCCATCCCATTCCATTCCACATTCCATTCCACATTGCTTTCCATTCCAGTCCACATCCCATTCCACATTCCATTGCATTCCTTTCCACATTCCATTCCATTCAATTACACATTCCATTCCACCTTTCATTCCACATCCCATTCCTTTCCATTCCACATTCCATTCAATATTCCATTCCACACTGCATTCCATTCCTTTCCACATTGCATTCCACATTCCTTTCAACATTGCATTCTCATTCCATTGCATTTCATTCCACATTCCATTCCACATCCCATTGCATTCCAGTACACATTCCATTCCACATTCCATTCCATTCCACAATCCTTTTCACATTCCAGTCCGCAGTCCATTCTGCCGTCCGTTCCACTTTCCATTCCACATTCCATTCCACTTTCCATTCGCATTCCATTGAATTTCGTCCCACATTGCATTGCATTTCGTTCCAAATTGCATTCCACAATCCATTGCATTCCAATTCACATGCCATTCCACATTCCTTTCCATTCCATTCCATTCCACATACCACTTCACATTCCATTCCTCATTTCATTCTGCAGTCCACTCCATTCCATTCCACTTTCCACTCCATTGCAATCCACGTTTCATTCCACATTGCATTCCATTCCATTCCACTTTCCATTCCACATTCCATTCCTTTCCTTTCCATTCAATTCCACGTTCCATTCCACATTCCATTCCATTCCATTCTACTTTCCATTCCACATTCCATTCCACATTCCTTACCATATTCCATTCCATTAGATTCCATTCCATTCAATTGCATGTTCCATTCCAATTTCCATTATATTCCATTCCACATTCCATTCTATTCCATGCCACATTCCATTCCTTTCCAATCCACATTTCATTCCACATCTGCTTCCATTCCGTTTTACATTCCATTCCACATTCCATTCCATTCCATTCCATTCCATTCCACATTCCGATCCATTCCATTCCATTCATTCCACGTTCCATTCGACGTTCCATTCCATTCCATTCCACGTTCCATTCCACACTCAGTTCCACATTCCATTCCACATTCCATTCCTTTCCATTCCACATTTCATTCCACATTCTAACCCACGTTCAATTGCACATTCCATTCCACCTTCCAATCCACGTTACATTCCACTTTCAATTGCAGTGCATTTCACGGTCCATTCCACATTCCATTCCATTCCACATTCCATTCCATTCCACATTCCATTGCATTCCATCCCATGTTCCATTCCACGTTCCATTCCATTCCATTTCTCGTTCCATTCCATTCCATTTCATGTTTCATTCCAAATTCCAATCCACTTTCCATTACACATTTCATTGCATTCCATTCCATGTTCCTTTCCACTTTCCATTCCTCGTTCCATTCCATTACATTCCACGTATCATTCCACATTCCATTGAATTCCATTCCAAGTTCGATTCCACACTGCATTCCACATTCCATTCCACCTTCCATTCCGTTCCATTCAACATTCCATTCTATTCCATTCCACGTTCCATTCCACCTTGCATTCCACATTCCATTCCACTTTCCTTTCCACGTTCCATTCCATTCCATTCCACGTTTCATTTCACAATCCATTCCATTCCATTCCACATTACATAGCATTCCATTCTATTGCATTCCAATTTCCATTCCGTTCCATATGACATTCTATTCCACATTCCAATCCATTCCATTCTCATTCTGTTCCATTCCATTCCACATTCCATTCCATGTTCTATTCCATGTTGCATTCCATGTTCCATTCCACGTTCCATTTCTCATTGCATTCCTTAACGTTCCATTACATTTTGGATTCCATTCCATTAAATTACACATTCTATTCCACATTCCATTCCATTACATTCCACATTCCATTCCACATTACATTCAATTCCATTCCATATTGCACTCCATTCCATTCCAGATTCCATTCCTTTCTATTCCAATCCATTCCACATTCCATTTCTATCCATTCCATTCCATTCCACATTCCATTCCACACTCCATTCCACATTCCATTCCATTCCATTACACATTCCATTGCATTCCATTCCACTTTCCGTTGCACGTTCCATTCCACATTCCATTAAACATTCCATTCCGTTCCATTGCATTACATTCGACGATCCATTCCACTTTCCATTCCGCATTTCATTCCGTTCAATTCGACAATCCATTCCAAATTCCATTACACTTTCCATTCCTTTCCATTCCATATTCCATTCCACATTCCATTCCACAATCCATTGCGTTCCATTCCACAGTCCGTTTAACATTCCATTCTACATTCCATTGCATTTCATTTAACATTCCATTCCACTATCCATTCCATTCCAATCCACATTCCATTCCACTTTCCAAACCATTCCATTCCACATTGCATTCCACCTTGCATTCCATTCCAGTCCACATCCCATTCCACATTCTATTCCATTCCACATTCCATTTCACATTCCATTCCATTCCATTCCACATTCATTCCACATTCCATTCCATTCCTTTCCACATTCCATTCCGCATTCCATTCCATTCCATTCCACTTTCCATTCCATTGCAATTCACGTTTCATTCAACATATCATTCCATTCCATTCCACATTTCATTCCACATTCTATTCCACATTCCATTCCACATTCCATTCTGTTCCATTCCATATTCCATTCCACATTCCATTCCATTCCATTCCACATTCCATTCCATTCCGTTAAAATTCACGTTCCATTCCAATTTCCATTAAATTCCATTCCATATTCCATTCTATTCCATTCCACATTCCATTCCATTCCAATCCACGTTTCATTCCACGTTTCATTCCATTCCATTGCACCATGCATTCCACATTCCATTCCACTTTCCTTTTCACGTTCCATTCCACATGGAATTCTACCTTCCATTCCACATTCCATTCCATTCCACATTCCATTCAACATTCCATCCCAACCCATTCCACTTCCCATTCCACATTCCATTCCATTCCATTCCACATTCCATTCTGTTCCATTCCATATTCCATTCCACATTCCATTCCATTCCATTCCACATTCCATTCCATTCCGTTAAAATTCACGTTCCATTCCAATTTCCATTAAATTCCATTCCATATTCCATTCTATTCCATTCCACATTCCATTCCATTCCAATCCACGTTTCATTCCACGTTTCATTCCATTCCATTCCACCATGCATTCCACATTCCATTCCACTTTCCTTTTCACGTTCCATTCCACATGGAATTCTACCTTCCATTCCACATTCCATTCCATTCCACATTCCATTCAACATTCCATCCCAACCCATTCCACTTCCCATTCCACATTCCATTCCATTCCTTTCCAGATTCCCTTCCATTCCATTCAACATTCCGTTCCGCATTCCATTCCACTTTCCTTTCCACATTCCATTCGATTTCATCCCATGTTCCAGTCCCCATTCCATTCCTGTCCACTCCACTTTGAATTCCACATTCCGTTCGACATTCCATTCCACATTACATTCAACATTCATTTCTCATTCCAGTGCATTTTATTCCACATTCCATTCCACATTCCATTTCGCAGTCCATTCCAAATTGCATTCCACATTCCTTTCCACATTCCATTGTGAGTTCCATTGCATTCCATTCCATTGCACAATCCACTCCACATTCCATTCTATTCCATTACACGTACCATTCCATTACATTCCAGGTTCCATTCTACATTCCATTTCACTGTAAAATCCACCTTCCGTTACATTCAATTCCTTTCCATTCCACATTCCATTCCATTCCACTGTACATTCCTTTCCATTCCATTCCACTTCCAATTCCTTTCAATTCCACATTCCATTCTATTCCATTACTTTGTATTCCACATTCCATTCCATTCCATTCCACATTCCATTCCTATTCCATTCCATTCCATTCCACAGTCCATTGCAATTCCATTACATTCTATTACGCCTTCCATTCCACATTGCATTCCACTCCAATCGGCATTCCTTTCCATAGTCCATTCCAATTCCATTCCATTCTATTCCACATTCCATTCCACATTCCATTCCATTCTATTCCAGGTTCCATTCCCATTCCATTCCATTCCATTCCACATTGCATTCGACATACCATTCCTTTCCATTCCACATTCCATTCCTCTTTCCTTTCCTTTCAATTCCACTTTGCTTGCCATCCGTTCCAAATTGCATTCCATTCAATTCCATACCACATGCCATTCAATTCCATACCATTTTACGCTTCATTCCATTCCACATTCCATAAAATTCCTTTCCAAATTCCATTCCATTACATTCCTCATTCCATTCCATTCCACATTCCATTCCATTCCATTCCACTCCTTTTCCATTAGATTCCGTTCCACTCCATTAAACTTTCTATTCCATACCACATTCCATTCCATTCCATTCCCTTTCCATTCCATTCTATTCCACATTCCTTTCCATTCCACATTCCATCCCATTCAATTCCACATTCCATTCAATTCCATTACATTCCTATTTCCACTCCATTCCACATAACTTTCCATTCCACATTCCATTCCACATGCCATTGCATGTTCCATTCCACGTTCCATTCCATATTCCATTCCATTCCATTCCACATTCAATTCCATTCCATTCCACAGTCCTTTCCTTTTCTATTCCATTAAACGACCCATTACATTCCACTCCATTCCACCTTCCATTTCACTTTCCATTCCACTTTCCATTCGACATTCCACTCCACCTTGCAATCCATTCCATTCCAGGTTCAATTCCGCATGCCATTCCATTCCACTTTCCATTCTAATCCATTACACATTCCATTCCACATTCCATTCCATTACATTCCACATTCCAGTGCACATTCCATTCCAATCCATTCCACTTTCAATTCCATTCCATTACTGTATGCATTCCACATTCCATGGATTTCCATTCCACATTCCAATCCACATTCTATTCCATTCCATTCCATTCCACATTCCATTCCATTCCATTTCACTTTCCATTCCACATTCCTTTCCATTCAATTCCAGTTTGCATTCCATTCCATTCCTCATTCGATTCCACATTCCATTCCACATTCTATTCCTTTCCATTCCTTTCCAAATTCCATTCCATTCAATTCCACATACCATTCCATTCCACATTCCATTCTACATTCCACTCCATTCCACATTCCATTCCACATTCCATTCCATTTCATTCCACAGTCTATTTCAAATTCCATTGCATTCTATTCCACATTCCATTCCACATTCCATTCCTCTGCATTCCACATTCCATTCCACATTCCATTCCATTTCATTCCACATTGCTTTCCATTCCATTCCATTCCATTCCTTTCCATTCCATTCCATTGCATATTAAATTCCATTCCATTCCACATTCCATTACACATTGCATTCCTTTCCATTCCAGATTCCTTTGCACATTCCATTCCACATTCCATTCCACAATCCCATCTGTTCCATTCCGCATTCCTTTCCATTCCACATTCCTTTCCATTCCATTCCTCTTTACATTCCACATTCCATTCCATTCCTTTACACATTCTATTCCATTCCATTCCATTGCATTTCACATTCGATTCCATAGTTCATTCCATTCCATTCCACTTTCCATTAAACTCCATTCCATTCCATTCCATTCCTTTCCATATTCCATTCCAAGACATTCCACATTCCATTCCTTTCCATTCCATTCCACATTCTGTTCCATTGCACATTCCATTCCATTCCAATCCGTTCCACATTCAGTTTCGTTCCACATTCCATTCCATTCCACTCCACATTCCATTCTGCATTCCATTCCATTCCGCATTCCATACACTTTTCCATTCCATTCCATTCCAAATTCCATTCCATTGCATTCCGATTTCCATTCTAACCCATTCCACGTTTCATTCCACTTTGCATTCCACTTTCTATTACACCGACATTCCATTCCATTCCACCTTCCATTACACTTTCCATTGCAATACTTTACACATTGCAGTCCACTTTCCATTCCACATTCCAGTCCACATTCCATTACATTCCGTTTCATTTCACATTACATTCCATTCTTTCCACATTCCATTCCATTCCATTTTACATTCCATTCCACTTCATTCCATTCCAGATTCTATTCCATTCCACATTCCATTCCATTACATTTCATTCCACTTTCTAATCCATTCCACTTTCCATTCCATTCCATTCCACATTCCATTCCATTCCATTCCACATTCCATTCCATTCCATTCCACATTCCATTCCATTCCAATAAACATTCCACTCCACGTTCCATTACACGTTCCTCTCCATTCCGTTCCACGTTATATTACACATTCCATTCCATTTTATTTCACGTTCCATTGCAGATTCCATTATACCTTCCATTCCACATCCCATTTCATTCCATTTCGCATTCCATTCCATTCCATTCCACATTCCATTCCATTCCAAGCCTCATTCCATTCCAATCCGTTACATTGCTTTAGATTGCACATTCCGTTCCATTCCATTTCATTCCACTTGCTATTCCATTCCACATTCTGTTCCATTCCATTCCGCATTCCATTGCATTGCATTTCACATTCCATTCCATTCCATTCTTCATTCCATTCCATTTTACTCCATTCCACATTCCATTCCGTTACACAATCCATTCCATTCCACATTCCATTCCAGATTTTATTACATTCCTTTCCACCTTCCATTCCATTCCACATTCCATTTCATTGTATTAAACATTCCACTCCACATTCCATTCCATTGCATTCCATTCAGTTCCATTCAGTTCCATTCAATTCCATTCAGTTCCATTCCATTGCATTCCACATTCCATTTCACATTCAATTCTATGATCCTTTCCACATTCCATTCTTTGTTCCATTCCACGTTCCATTCCACTTTCCATTACACGTTCCATCCCATTCCATTCCACGTTCCATTCCACATTACATTCCACATTCCATTCCACGCTCCATTCCACATTCCATTCTAAGTTCCATTCTACGTTGCATTCCATTCCATTACACTTTCCATTCCCAATTGCGTTCCATTCCATTCCACATTCCATTTCACATTCCATTCCATTCCATTGCACATTCCATTCCACAATTTCCATTCCACATTGCATTCCACATTGCATTCCACATTCCAGTCCATTCCATTCCACATTCCATTCCACATGCATTCCATTCCAGTCCACATTCCTTTCCACATTCCAGTCTATTCCATTCCACATTCCAATCTATTCACATTCCATCAGATTCCATTAAACATTCCATTCCACATTCCATTCCATTCCATTCCATTCCACTATCCATTCCTTTCCAGATTCCATTCCTCATTCCATTCCATTCCATAAGACATTCCATTACGTTCCACATCCCGTTCCATTCCATTCCATTCCACGTTCCATTCAATTCCTTTCCACGTTTGATTCTACTCCATTACACGTTCCATTTCATTCTACATTCCATTCCACATTGCATTCCATCCCATTCCACATTCCATTCCATTCCATTACACGTTCCCTTCCATTCCATTCCTCATTCCATTTCATTCCATTCCATTTCACATTCCATTTCATTCCACGTTCCTTTTAATTTCATTCCATTCCATTACATTACTTTCCTCATTCAATTCCACTCCATTCCAAATTCCATTCCATTCCATTCAATTGCATTCCATTCTACATTCCATTCCATTGCGTTCAATATTTCATTCCATTCCATTACATTCCATTCCACATTCCATTCCAATCCATCCCACATTCCATTCCATTCCGCATTCCATTCCATTACACATTCTATTTCACATTCTTTTCCATGTCACATTCCTTTCCGTTGCATTCCATTCCACATTACGTTCAATTCCATTCCATTCCACATTCCATTCCATTCCATTGCACATTCCAATCCATTCCATTACACTTTCCATACCTTTCCATTCCACATTGCATTCCACATTCCATTCTACTCCATATTCCATTCCACATACCATTCCACATTCCTTTCCATTCGTTGCTATTCCATTCCACATTCCATTCCACATTCCTATCCACTCCATTTGACATTCTATTCCACATTACATTCCATTCCATTCCACCTTTCATTCCTCATTCCATTAAACTTTCCAGTCCATGTTCCTTTTCACGTTCCATTGCACGTTCCTTCCCATTACATTCCACTTTCCATCGCATTCGAAATTCCATTCCATTCCATTCCAACTTCAATGCCATTCAATTCCACATTTCTTTCCATTCTATTCCATTGTACATTCCGTTCCACATTGTATTCCATTCCATTCCACTTTCCATTACATTCCATTCCACGTTCCATTACATTCTACTCCATTCCACATTCCATTCCATTCCATTCCATTTCACATTCCATTCCATTCCAATAAACATTCCACTCCACGTTCCATTCCACATTCCTTTCCATTCCGTTCCACGTTATATTAAACATTCCATTCCATTTTATTTCACGTTCCATTGCAGATTCCATTATACATTCCATTCCACATGCCATTTCATTCCAATTCACATTCCATTCCATTCCATTCCACATTCCGTTCCATTCCATTCCACATTCCATTCTATTTTCTCTTCAATTCCATTCCTCTCCATTCCACATACCTTTACACATTCCATTCGTCATTCCAATGCATTCGATTCCACATTACATTCTATTTCATTTCACAATTCATTACATTCCATTCCTTTTTCCATTGCAGTGCATTTTTAATTCCATTCCATTCCACGTTCCATTTAATTCCATTGCATTCCATTCAGTTCCTTTCCACATTCCATTCGTTTCAATTCCGCATTCCAATCCATTCTACTCCGTTCCAATCCATTCCACATACCATTCCATTCCGTTCGGCATTCCATTCCATTGCATTCCGCATTCAATTCCATTCCATTGCACACTCCGTTCCATTCCATTCCCTGTTCCATTCCATTGCATTCCATTCTGCATTCGATTTCAAATTCCATTCCATTCGATTCCACATTGCATTCCATTCCATTCCAAATTCCATTCCAAATCCCATTTCATTTCTTTCCACATTCCATTCCACATTCCATTGCATTCCATACCACTTTCCATTACATTCCATTCCTTATTCCATTCCATTCTATTTCACATTCCATTCAATTCCGTTTCCTATTTAGTTACCTACCATTTCATTAAATTCCATTCCACATTCCATTCCATTCCGCATTCCATTCCATTCCATTCAACGTTCCATTCCACTCCATTCAACATTCCGTTCCACATTAATTTCCACGTCCTAATCCACGTTCCTTTCTACGTTACATTCCACATTCTACTACATTATAGTCCACATTCCATTCCAATCCATTGCACTTTCCGTTCCTCATTCCATTCCATTCAATTCCACATCCCATTGCATTCCATTCCACATTCCATTCCTTTCCATTAATCATTCTTTTCCACATTCCATCAGATTCCATCACACATTCCATTCCACATTCCATTCCTTTCCACATTTCATTCCCTTCCATTCCATTCCACATTCCGTTCCATTCCATTCCATTCACCGTTCCATTGCATTCCATTCCATTCACCGTTCCATTCCATTCCGTTCCATTCCACGTTCCATTCCATTCCATTCCACATTCTATTCCATTGCATTCCTTTAAACATTCCATTCCATTCCACATTCCATTCCATTGCATTTCACTTTACATTCCATTCTATTCCATTCCACATTCCAATCCACATTGCATTCCATCCCACATACCATTCCATTCCACTGCATCCCCTTCCAAATTCCATTCCATTCAATTCCCTTCCACATTCCATTCCACATTGCATTCCATTCCATTCCACTTTCCATTCCATTCCATTCCAATTTGCATTGTATTCCTTTCCATTCCACATTCCATTCCATGCCATTCTGCATTCCATTGCATTCCATTCCATTCCACATTCAATTCCATTCCAATCCACATTCAATTCCTTTCCATTCCATATTCCACATTCCATTCCACGTTCCATTAAACTTTCCATTAAACATTCCATTCCACGTTACATTCCATTCCATTCCACGTTCCATTCCACATTTCATTCCACATTCCATTTCATTCCACCTTCCATTCCATTCCATTCCACATTTCATTCGATTCCATTACACATTCCATTCCTTTCCATTCCATTCCACATTCCATTCCATTCCATTCCATTCCATTCCACCTTCCGTTCCTTTCCTTTCCACATACCATTCAATTCAATTCCTTTCCACGTTCCATTCTTTAAACATTGCATTCCATTCCATTTCATTCCCCTTTGAATTCCATTCAATTTCACATTTCATTCCCCCTTCTATTCCATTCCACATTCCATTTCATTTCATTGCAATCCACATTCCATTCCACTCCATTCCATTCCACTCCACATTCCATTCCGCTTTCCATTCCATTCCATTCCAAATTCCATTCCATTCCATTCCACATTACATTCCATTCCATTCCTCAGTTCATTCCATTCCACATTCAGGTTCCATTCCATTCCTTACACATTCCATTCCACATTCCATCCCATTAAACTTTCCAATCCATTCCACATTCCATTCCATTCCATTCCACATTTTATTCCATTGCATTCCTTTAAACATTCCATTCCATTCCACATTCCATTCCATTGCATTTCGCTTTACATTCCATTCTATTCCATTCCACGTTCCAATCCACATTGCATTCCATTCCGTTCCACTTTCCATTTCATTCCATTCTGGTTTCCTTTCCATTCCACTTTCCATTCCATGTCATTCTTCATTCCATTCCATTCTATTCCTTTCCACATTCAATTCCATTCCAATCCACATTCCAATCCATTCCATTCCATATTCCACATTCCATTCCACGTTCCTTTCCACTTTCCATTCCATGTTGAATTCCACTTTCCATTCCATTCCAATCCACGTTCCATTCCACACTGCATTCCACATTCCATTCCATCCCATTCCTCTCAGTTTCACATTCCATTCCATTCCATTGCACATTCCACTCCATTCCATCCCATTCCACATTCCATTCGATTCCACATTCCATTCAATTCCATTGCATTTCCCTTTCTATTTCATTTCATTGCATTCCGTTTCACATTCCATTCCGCATTCCATTCCATTCCACATTCCATGCCATTCCATTGCATTCCACATTCCATTCCATCCCAATCCATTTCATTCCACATTCCATTCCATTGCATTCGATTCCGTTCCTTTCCATTCCATTCCGCATTCCATTCCATTCCATTCCACATTCCGTTCCATTCCATTACACATTCTATTCCATTCCATTCTATACCCACATTCCATTCCGTTCCACATTCCATTTCGTTCCACTCAATTCCGGATTCCATTCCATTCCAATCCATTCCATTCAACATACCATTGCACACTCCATTCCATTCCACATTCCATTCTATTCCATTCCACATTCCATTCCATTACATTCCGTTTCATTCCACATTCCATTACACATCATTCCATTCCATTCCACTTTACATTCCATTCCATTCCATATTTTATTCCATTTCATTCCATTCCATTGCATATTCCTTTTCACATTCCATTCCATTCCATTCCACATTTGTTACCATTCCATTTCACATTCCATTCCATTCCATTCCACATTCCATTCTTTGCATTTCACATTGCACTGCATTCCAATACATATTCCTGTCGGATCCTTTCCACTTTGCTTTCCATTCCGTTCCACATTCCATTCCATTCCATTCCACATTGCTTTCCATTCCCTTCCCTATTCCATTCCATTCCATTCCATTCCATTCCATCGCATTCCACATTCCATTCCATTCCTTTCCACATTCCATACCATTCCATTAAAATTTCCTTTCCATTCTATTCCACATTACATTCCATTCCATTCCACATTCCTTTCCATTACCTTCCATATTCCTGTCCATACCATTCCATATTCCATTCCATTCCATTGCGTTCCTTTCCACATTCCATTTCATTCCTTTCCTTTCCATTCCACTTTCCATTACACATTCCATTCAATTCCACGTTCCATTCCATATTCCATTCCATTCCACATTCCTTTCCATTCTATTCCTTTCCACATTCCGTTCGATTCCATTCCATTCCATTCCATTCAACATTCAATTCCATTTCAGATTGCATTCCATTCCTCTTCACATTTCATTCCATACCATTCCACATTCCATTAAATTTCAGTCCACATTGCATTCCATTCCATTCCAAATTCTATTCCATTTCATTCCATATTCCTCTCCATTCCATTCCACCTTCCATTGCATTCCATTCCACATTCCATTCCATTCCACTGCATTCCATTCCACATTCCATTCCATTTCATTCCATTCCACATTCCATTCCTTTCCATTCCATTCCACATTCCATTCCATTCCATTCCACATTCCATTCCTTTCAATTGCCTTCCACATTCCATTCTACCTTGCATTCCATTCCTTTCTACTTTCCATTCCATTCCATTCCAATTTCCATTCCATTCCACATTCCATTCCTTGTCTTTCTGCATTCCATTTCATTCTATTCTATTCCACATTCAATTCCATTCCAATCCACATTCAATTCTATTCCATTGCGTATTCCACATTCCATTCCATGTTCCATTAAACTTTCCATTAAACGTTCCATTCCACGTTCCATTCCATTCCATTCCACGTTCCATTCCACATTACATTGCATTCCATATTCCATTCCATTCCATTCCACATTTCATTCGATTCCATTCCACTTTCCAATCCGTTCCATTTCAATCAATTCCACATTCCAATCCATTCCGTTGCACATTCACTTCCATTCTTTTCCATTCCACATTCCATTGCATTCCACATTCCATTCCATTCCTTTGCATTTCCCATTCCATTCCATTCCATTCCATTCCATTTCACATTGCATTCCACATTCCATTAGATTCCGTTCGATTCCATTACTTTCCATTCCATTCCACATTCCGTTCCATTCCATTCCACATTTCGTTCCTTTCCATTACACACTCTACTCCATTCCATTCCGTTCCACATTCCATTCCATTCCACATTCCATTCCACGTTCCAGTCCACATTCAATTCCATTCCTTAACACATTCCATTCCATATTCCATTCTACATTCCTTTCCACGATCCATTCCTTTGAATTCCACATGACACTCCACATTGCACTCCACATTCCATTCCACATTCTCTTCCACATTCCAGTCCCCATTTCATTACATTCCAGTCCACATTCCATTCCACATTCCATTCCATTCCATTCCTCATTCTTTACAACATTCCTTTCCACATTCCATTCCATTCCATTCCAGATTCCTTTCCACATTCCATTCCATTACAGTAAACATTCTATTCCACTTTCCATTCCATTCCATTCCACATTTCATTCCACATTCCCTTCCCCATACCATTCCATTCCATTCCACTTTGCATTCCACATTCCATTCCATTCTATTCCACATTCTATTTCACTTTCCATTCCAGAATCCATTCCATTCCGTTCCACATTGAATTCCATGGCATTTCACATACATTCCATTCCATTTCACATTCCATTCGACATTCCATTGCATTCCAATCCACATTACATTCCTCATTCCTTTCCATTCCATTCCCAATTTCATTCCACATTCCATTCTACATTCCATTCCATTCCATTCCGCATTCGATTCCACATTCCACTACACATTCCCTTCCACATTCCATTCAATTCCATTCCACATTACATTCCTCATTCCTTTCCATTCCATTCCCAATTTCATTCCACATTCCATTCTACATTCCATTCCATTCCATTCCGCATTCGATTCCACATTCCACTACACATTCCCTTCCACATTCCATTCAATTCCATTCCACATCCCATTCCACAATCCACTCCACATTCCAATCCACATTCGATTACATTCCTTTCCACATTCCATTCTATCCCATTTCATATTCCTTTCCACATTACATTCCACATTCTATTCCATTCCATTCCACGTTTCATTCCACCTTCCATTCCAGGTTCCATTCCACTTTCCATTCGACTTTCCATTCCACTTTCCATTCCACTTTCCATTGCATTCAATTCCACGTTCCATTCCAACATTCATTCAACGTTCCATTCCATTCCACCTTCCATTCCAGATTCCATTCCATTCCATTACTCTTTCCATTCCACATTCCATACCACATTCCGTTCCACTTTCCATTATGTTCCATTCCACATTAAATTCCACATTCCATTTCACATTCTATTCCACATTCCATTCCACATTCCATTCGATTCTGTTCCATATTCCATTACACTTTCCTTTCCACATTCCATTCCACATTCTATTCCATTAACTTCCATTCCACATTCCATTTCATATTCCATTCCACATTCCATTGCATTCCATTCCACGTTCCATTCCACATGGCATTCCACATTGCATTCCAAATTCCATTCCACAATCATTTCCACATTCCATTCCATTCCATTCCACATTCCATTCCACATTCCAATTCCTTACATTCTAGTCAATTCCACATGCCATTCACATTCCAATCCATTCCATTCCACATTCCATTCCACATTCGATTACATTCCTTTCCACATTCCATTCCATTCTATTCCACAGTCCAATCCACCTTCTTTTCCATTCCATTCCACATTTCATTCCACATTCCATTTCACATTCCTTTCCACATTCCATTGCATTGCATTCCACATTACATTCCATTACATTCCACATTCCATTCCACTTTCCATTAAACGTTACATACCATGTTCCATTCCACGTTCCATTTCTTTCCATTCCACGTTCCATTCCACATTCCTTTCCATTCCATTCCACTTTCCTTTGCACTTTCCATTCCACATTCCATTCCACATTACATTCCCTTAAATTCCACATTAAATTCCACATTCCAGTCCACATTCCTTTCCACATTCCATTGCATTCGAATCCTTATTCCATTCCATTCTACTCGACATTCCATTCCATATTCCATTCCATCCCATAACAAATTCCATTGCAGATTCCATTTCACATTCCATTCCATTCCACTCCACATTCATTTCCACGTTCCATTCCATGTTCCATTCCGCATTCTATTTCACATTCAATTCCACGTTCGATTACATGTTCTATTCTAAATTCAATTCCACATTCAATTCAACATTACATTCCTTTCCATTCCACATTCCATTCCACATTCCATTCCATTCCATTCCACATTCCGTTCCATATTCCATCCCATTCAATTCCAAATTCCATTCCACATTCCATTCCACGTTCCATTCCACGTTCCATTCCACTGTCCATTCCACGTTCCATTCCACTGTCCATTCTACTCCGTTACACGTTCCATTCCATTCATTTCCCCGTTTCATTTCACTACATTCCATATTATAGTACACATTCAATACCACATTCCATATCACATTCCAGTCCACATTCCACTTCGCTTTCCATTCCATTCCACATTCCATTCCATTCCAATCCTCATTCCATTCCAATCTAGTCCACCTTCCATTCCATTCCATTCCTCATTCCATTCCACATTGCATTCCACATTCCATTCTTTTCCACATTCCATTCCAGAACATTTTCCATTGCATTCCACATTCCATTCCATTCCATTCCACATTCCATTCCACATTCCATTGCACGTTCCATTCCATTCAATTCCATATTGCATTCCATTCCATTCCACATTCCATTCCACTCAATTCCACATTTCATTCCATACCACTGCATTCCACATTCCACTCCACTACATTCGGCATTCCATTCCATTCCATTTTATTCTATTCCAGTTTCCATTTTATTCCATTCCCCATTCCATTCCATTCTATTCCACATTCCTCACCACATTCCATTCCACATTCTGTTACTCTTTCCATTCCATTTCATTCCTCGTTCTATTCCACTCCATTCGACATTCCATTGTACTTTCCATTCCATTCCATTCCACATTCCTTTCCATTCACTTCCTAATTCCTTTCCTTTCCATTGCATTCCACATACCATTCCATTCCATTCCCATTCCATTTAATTCCTTTCCATTCCATTCCACATTCCATTTCATTCCATTCCACATTCCATTCCTTTCCATTCCACATGCCATTCCATATTCTTTTGCACGCTCTATTCAATTCACGATCCATTCCATACTGCATTCCAGATTTCATTCCACATATAATTACACGTTCCATTCGAGCATCCATTCCATGTTCCATTGCACGTTGCATTCCATTCCATTTCGCGATCAATTCCACAATCCATTCCACACTCCATTCCACATTCCATTCCACATTCAATTCCATTCCATTCCACTTTCCATTGCACCTTCCATTCCAGATTCCATTCCACATTACCTTGCACATTTCATTCCATTCCATTCCATTCCTTTCCATTCCATATTCCATTCCATTCCAATCCACATTCAATTCCATTCCATAGCATTCCACATTCCATTCCATAACATTTCACATTCTATTTCATTTTCCATTCCACATTCCATTCCAGTCTATTCCACTTTCCATTCCATTCCATTCAATATTCGATTCCACATTCCATTCCACGTTCTATTACTTTCCATTCCTTTCCAAATTCCATTCCATTCCATTCCACACACCATTCCATTCCACATTCCATTCTACATTCCATTCCATTCCATTCCATTCCACATTCCATTCCACATTCCATTCCTTTTCATTCCACAGTCCATTTCTAATTCCATTGCATTCTATTCCACATTCCATTCCACATTCCATTCCATTGCATTCCACATTCCATTCCACATTCCATTCCATTTCATTCCACAATGCTTTCCATTCCATTGCATTCCATTGCATTCCATTCCATTGCACATTAGATTCCATTCCATTCCGTTCCACATTCCCTTCCATTCCATACTGATTACCATTCCATTCCATTCCACATTCCATTCCACTTTACATTCCTTTCCATTCCAGATTCCTTTGCACATTCCATTCCACATTCCGTTCCACAATCCCTTCTATTCCATTGCACATTCCTTTCCATTCCATTCCACTTTCCATTCCACATTCCATTCCATTCCTTTATAGATTCTATTCCATCCCATGCCACATTCCATTCCATTCCACTTTCCATTCCAAATGCCTTTGCATTCCATAACACATTCCATTCCACATTCCATTCCATTCCATTACACATTCCATTTCACATTCCATTTCATTCCATTTCACATTCCATTCCACCATCCATTCCATTCCGTTCCACATTCCATTCCATTCCACTCCACATTCCATTCCATTTCATTCCATTCCATTCCATTCCATATTCCATTTCATGACATTCCACTTTCCATTCCTTTCCATTCCATTCCACATTCTGTTCCATTCCACATTCCATTCCATTCCAATCCGTTCCACATTCAGTTCCGTTCCACATTCCATTCCCTTCCATTCCACATTCCATTCTGCATTCCATTCCTTTCCGCATTGCGTACACTTTTCCATTCCATTCCATTGCATATTCCATTCCATTGCATTCCACTTTCCATTCTAATCCATTCTACGTTCCATTCCACTTTCCTTTCCAATATCTATTACACTGCCATTCCATTCCATTCCATGTTCCATTACACTTTCCATTACAATACTTTCCACATTGCAGTCCACTTTCCATTCCACATTCCAGTCCACATTCTATTCCATTCCATTGCAATTCACATGCCATTCCATTCCATTGAGCATTCCATTCCATTCCATTTCACATTCCATTCCACTTCATTCCATTCCACATTCTATTCCGTTCCACATTCCATTCCTTTCCATTGCACTTTCCATTCATATCCATTCCGTTGCATTCCATTCCACATTCCATTCCATTCCATTTCATTCCACTTTCTAATCCATTCCGCATTCCATTCCATTCCACATTCCATTTCATTCCATTCTACATTCCATTCTATTTCACTCCATTCCACATTCTATTCCATTACACAATCCATTCCATTCCACATTCCATTCCACATTCCATTACATTACATTCCACCTTCCAATCCATTCCACTTTCCATTTCATTCCTTTAAAGATTGCAGTCCACATTCCATTCCATTCCATTGCATTCAATTCCACATTCCATTCCATTGCATTCCACATTCCATTTCACATTCATTTCCATGTTCCTTTCCACATTCCATTCCTCGTTCCGCTCCACGTTCCATTTCACATTCCATTCCATTTTCCTTTCCATTCAATTCCACGTTTCATTCCACATTCCATTCCACATACCATTTCACATTGCATTCTGTTCCATTTCACAATCCATTACACAATCCATTCCATTCCATTCCACTTTCCATTCCACATGCCATTCAACATTCCATTCCACATTAAATTAAATTCCATTCCACATTGCATTCCACATTCCATTCCGTTCCACATTGCATTCCACATTCCTGTCCATTCCATTCAATTCCACATTGCATTCCACATTTCATTCCATTCCATTTCACATTCCATTCCACATTTCATTGCACTCCATTGAACTTTCCATTCCATGATCCATTCCACATTCCTTTCCACATTCCATTCCACTTTCCATTCCTTTCCATTCCATGTTCTATTCCACGTTCCATTAGACGTTCCATTCCACGTTCCATTCTATTACATTCCACTTTCCGTTTCATTCCACATTACATTCCTTTCCATTCCACATTCCATTCCACAATACATTGCATTCCATTACACATTCCATTCTGTATTCCATTCCATTCCATTCCACATTTCTTTCCACACTGAATTCCATTCGATTCCACTTTGCTTTGCACATTCCTTTCCACGTTCCCTTCCATGTTCCATTCCAGGTTCCATTGCACGATCCATTCCATGCCATTCCACCTTCCATTCCATTCCATTCCACATTCCATTTCATTCCGTTCCAAATTCCATTCCACATTCCATATCACATTCCATTCCACATTCCATTTAACCTTCTATTGCTTTCCATTCCATTCCACTTTCCTTTCCCTTCCATTCCACATTCCATTCCATTCCACTACATATTCCATTCCACATTATATTCCACATTCCATTCCATTCCATTCTATTGCACATTCCATTCCATTCCGTTCCATTCAACATTGCAAACTTTTCCATTCTACATTCCATTCCATTCCACATTCTATTCCATTGCATTCCACATTCCATTCCACATTCCACTCAACATCCATTCCATGTTCCATTCCATTACATTCCACGTTTCTTTCCACTTTCCTTTCCATTCCATTCCAATTTCCATTCTACATTCCTTTACACATTCAGTTCCACTTTCCATTGCACAATCCATTCCACGTTGCAATCCAGGTTCCAATCCAAGTTGCCTTCCACATTCCTTTCAATTCCATTCCACTTTCCATTCCACGTTCTATTCCAGTATACATTCCACATTCCATTCCGCATTCCACACACCATTGCATTCCATTCCTTTCCACATTCCATTGCACATTCCCTTCCACATTTCACTCCTTTCCATTCCACATTCCATTCCATTCCATTCCACATTATATTCCATTTCATTCCACATTGTATGGCTCATTCAATTCCATATTCCCTTCCACATTCCATTCCATTCCATTCCACCTTCCATTCCATTCCATTCCACGTTACATTTCATTCCGTTCCACATTCCATTCCACATTCCATTTCACATTCCATTCCACATTCCATTCCACAATTTCCATTCCACATTGCATTCCACATTGCATTCCATATTCCATTCGATTCCATTCCACATTCCATTCCACATGCATTCCATTCCAGTCCACATTCCATTCCACAATCCATTACATTCCATTCCTCATTCCATTGCATTCCATTTCACATTCCTTTCCACGTTCCATTCCACGCTCCATTCCACATACCATTCCAAGTTCCATTATACGTTGCATTCCATTCCATTACACTTTCCTTTCCCAATTGCATTCCATTCCATTCCACATTCCATTTCACACTCCATTCCTTTCCATTCCACATTCCATTCCACAATTTCCATTCCATATTGCATTCCACATTGCATTCCATATTCCATTCCATTCCATTCCACTTTCCATTTCACATTTCATTCCGTTCCATTCCACATTCCATTCCACAATTTCCATTCCACATTGCATTCCACATTGCATTCCATATTCCATTGCATGACATTCCACATTCCATTCTACATGCATTCCATTCCAGTCCACAATCCATTCCACATTCCATTCCATTCCATTCCACATTCGAATCCATTCCATTCCACATTCCATTACATTCCATTCCTCATTCCATTGCATTCCATTTCACATTCCATTCCATACCACCTTCCATTTAGTTCCATTCCTTTCCCTTCAATTCCTTTCCACATTCCATTCCTTTCCTTTCCATTCCATTCCATTCCATTGCATTCCGCATATCATTCCATTCCACATTCCATTCCATTCCATTGCATTCCACATTCCATTCCATTCCATTCCACATTCCAATTTTTGCATTCCATTCTACATTCCATTTCACATTCCATTCCATTCGATTTCACATTGCATTCCATCCACTCAACATTCCTTTCCAAATCCCATTCCATTGTATTCCACATTGAATTCCACCTTCCATTGCATTCCATACCACATTCAATACCATTCCATTCCTTATTCCTTTCCATTCTATTTCACATTCCATTCCATTAGAAGACCTATTTAATTCCATTCCATTCCATTCCACATTCTGTTCCATTCCACATTCCATTCCATTACATTCCACGTTCCATTCCACATTCAATTTCACGTTCTAGTATATGTTCCAGTACACCTTTCATTCCACATTCTACTACATTCTATTCCAAATTTCATTCCACTCCATTCCACATTCCGTTCCTTATTCCATTCCATTCGATTCCACATTCCATTCCATTCCATTCCACATTCCATTCCACTTTCCATTCCATTCCATTCCACATTCCAGTCCACATTCCATCAGATTCCTTTAAACATTCCATTCCAAATTCCATTACATTCCATTCCATTCCACTATCCATTCCTTTCCACATTCCATTCCTCATTCCATTCCATTCCATACCACATTCCATTCTGTTGCAAATCCGGTTCCATTCCATTCCATTCCACGTTCCATTCAATTCCATTCCACGTTTGATTCCACTCCGTTACACGTTCCATTTCATTGTACATTCCATTCCACTTTGCATTCCTTTCCATTCCACATTCCATTCCATTCCATTACACATTCCATTCCATTCCATTTCACATTCCATTTCATTCCACGTTCCATTTAATTTCATTCCATTACATTACATTACTTTCTTCATTCAATTCCATTCCATTCCAAATTCTATTCCATTCCATTCCATTGCATTCCATTCTACATTCCATTCCATTCCATTCAACATTTCATTCAATTCCATTACATTCCTTTCCACATTCCATTCCAATCCATCCCACATTCCATTCCATTCCGCATTCCATTCCATTACACATTCTATTCCACATTCTATTCCATTTCACATTCCATTCCATTGCATTCCATTCCACATTACATTCAATTCCATTCCATTCCACATTCCAATCCATTCCATTACACTTTCCATACCATTCCATTCCACATTCCATTCCACATTCCACTCCACTCCATATTCCATTTCACATACCATTCCACATTCCTTTCCATTCGTTTCTATTCCATTCCACATTCCTTTCCACTCCATTTGACATTCTATTCCACATTCCATTCCATTCCACATTTCATTCCTCATTCCATTAAACTTTCCGCTCCACGTTCCTTTCCACTTTCCATTGCACGTTCCTTCCCATTACATTCCACGTTCCATTGCATTCGAAATTCCATTCCATTCCATTCCACCTTGAATGCCATTCCATTCCACATTTCTTTCCATTCAATTCCATTGTACATTCCGTTCCACATTGCATTCCATTCCATTCCACATTCCATTCCATTCCATTCCATTCCACATTCCATTCCATTCCAATAAACATTCCACTCCACGTTCCATTCCACCTTCCTTTCCTTTCCGTTCCGCATTATATTACAAATTCCATTCCATTGTATTTCACGTTCCATTGCAGATTCCATTATATATTCCATTCCACATCGCATTTCTTTCCATTTCACATTCCATTCCACATTCCATTCCATTCCACATTCCGTTCCACATTCCATACTATTCCACATTCCACTCCATCTCCCATTAAATATTCCATTCCACTCCATTTCACATTCCATTCCACATTCCATTTCATTCCATTATAGATTGCATTCCTCTTTCCATTCCACGTTGCTTTCCACATTCTATTGCAAGTTCCATCTATTAACATTCCACGTTCCATTCCATTTCATTCTCTCTTCCATTCCATTCCATTCCACCTTCAATTCCATTCAATTCCACGTTGCACTCCACGCTGCATTCCACGTTTCTTTCCATTCCATTCCACGTTCCGTTACACATTCCTTTCCATGACATTACTGTTCCTTTGCAGATTCCATTCCACTTTCCATTCCATATCCCTTTCCAATCCATTCCACATCCCGTTCCATTCTATTCCAACTTCCATTCCATTCCATTCCACATTCCATTCCATTCCGTTCCGCATTCCATTCCATTCCATTCCACATTCCATTCCGTTCCATTCCACATTCCATTCCACATTCTCTTCAATTTCATTCCACTCCATTCCACATTCCATTTCACATTCCATTCCTCATTACAATCCATTCGGTTCCACATTACATTCCATTTCATTCCACAATCCATTACATTCCATTCCTTATTCCATTGCATTGCATTTTACATTCCATTCCATTCCACGTTCCATTTAATTCCGTTGCATTCCATTCAATTCTTTCCACATTCCATTCCTTTCAATTCCACATTCCAATCCATTCCACTCCATTCCAATCCGTTCCACATTCCATTCCATTCCATTCCGCATTCCATTCCATTCCATTCCACATTCAATTCCATTCCATTTCGCATTCCATTCCATTCCATTCCACGTTCCATTCCATTGTATTCCATTCTGCATTCCATTTCACATTCCATTCCATTTGAATCCACATTGCATTCCATTCCATTACAAATTCCATTCCAAATCCCATTCCATTTCTTTCCACATTCCATTCCCCATTCCATTGCATTCCATAACACTTTCCATTACATTGCATTCCTTATTCCATTCCATTCTATTTCACATTCCATTCCATTCCATGTCCTATTTAATTACATTCCATTCCATTAAATTCCATTCCACATTCCATTCCATTCCACATTCCATTCCATTCCATTCGACATTCCATTCCACTCCATTCAACCTTCCATTCCACTTTCCATTCCATGTTCTAGTCCACGTTCCTTTCTACGTTCCATTCCACATTCTACTACAATATATTCCACATTCCATTCCAATCCATCCCACTTTCCATTCCTCATTCAATTCCATTCAATTCCACAACCCATTGCATTCCATTCTACATTCCATTGCATTCCATTCCATATTCCATTCCACATTCCAACAGATTCCATCACACATTCCGTTCCGCGTTCCATTCCTTTTCACATTTCATTCCATTACATTCCATTCCACATTCCATTCAATTCCATTCCATTTCACATATCATTCCTCTCCATTGCACATTCCATTCCATTGCATTCCATTCCATTCACCGTTCCATTCCATTCCATTCCATTCCACATTCCATTCCGTTGCATTCCTTTCCATATTCCATTCCATTCCGCATTCCATTCCACATTGTATTCCATTCCTTTCCACATTCCATTCCACATTCCATTTCACTTTCCATTTCATCACATTCCACTCGCTGTTCCTTGTTCTATTCCACGTCCCATTACATTCCATTCCACGTTCAATTCCACATTCAATTCCATTTAATTTCACTTTCCATTCTACGTTCCATTCCACATTCCATTCCGTTGCATTCCACATTCCTTCCCACACTCCAATCCGTTCCATTCCACATTGCATTCCAAACTCCATTCCACATTCCATTCCACATTGAATTACAAATTCCATTCTGTACCATTCCACATTCCTTTACTCATTCCATTCCACATTCCATTCCGTTGCATTCCTCATTCCTTTGCACATTCCGTTCCATATTACATTCCATATTCCTTTCCATTCCATTCCATTCCACATTCCTGTCCACATTGCATTCTGCGTTTCATTCCACTTTCCATTTAACGTTCCATTTCATTCCATTCCACATTGCATTCCACAATCCTTTCCTCATTCCATTCCACATTCCATTCCCTTGCATTCCTCATTCCCTTGCACGTTCCGTTCCATATTACATTCCATATTCCTTTCCATTCCATTCCATTCCTTTCCACATTCCATTCCATTCCATTCTACATCCCTTTCCACATTGCATTCCATGTTTCATTCCAATTTCCATTTCACGTTCCATTTCATTCCATTCCACATTCCATTCCACGTCCCAATCAATTCCATTCGGCCCTCCATTCCACCTTCCATTCCTCGTTCCATTCCACGTTCCATTCCATGAACCGTTCCATTCCATTTCCCAATCCATTACATGTTCCTCTTCACATTTCATTCCACATTCCATGAAACATTCCATTCCACATTCCATTTCATTCCATTCCACATTGCATTCCATTGCAGCCCACATTCCATTCCACATTCCATTCCATTCCATTTCAACATTCCATTCCATTCCATTTCACATTACACTCCACCTTTCATTCCTTTCAACATTCCATTCAACTTTCCATTCCACATTCCATTCCACTCTCAATTCCATGCATTCCACCTTCCATTCCACACTCTATTCCATATCATTCCAAATTCAATTCCACGTTCCACTCCACATTCTATTCCATTCCACTTTGCATTCAACATTCCATTCCACTTTCCATTAGATGATCCATTCCACATTCCACTGCACATTGCATTCCACGTAACATTCCACATTCCATTCCACGTTCCATTCCACATTCCATTCCATGTTCCAGTCCATTCAATTCCACGTTCCATTCCACATTCCATTCCACTCCATTCCACGTTCCATTCCACATACCATTCAACATTCCATTCCACATGCCTTTCCATTCCATTCCATTCCACATTCCATTCCACATTCCATTCCATTCCATTTCACATTCAATTCCATTTCATTCCACATATCATTCCACATTCCATTCCATTCCATTCTAGATATCATTCCACATTCGATTTCATTACATTCCATGTTCCATTCCACATTCCTTTCCAATCCATTCCACCTTCCATTCCACATTCCATTCCATTTCATTCCACATTCCAATCCACATTCCATTCCACGTTGCATTCCACATTCCCTTTCAAATTCCATTCAACATCACATACCACATTCCATTCCACATTCCATTCCATTCTATTCCACATTCCATATCACTTTCCATTCCGTTCCTTTCCATGCTACATTCCATTATGTTCCACATTCCATTCCACATTGCATTCCACGTTCCATTCCATTCCATTCCACGTTCCATTCTACTTTCCATTAGAAGTTACATTCCATTCCATTTCACTTTCCATTCTACGTTCCATTAGAGGTTCCATTCCGCGTTCCATTCCACGTTCCATTCCATTCCATTCCACGTTACATTCCATATTCCATTCCATTCCATTCCACATTCCATTCCTTTCCATTCAACATTGCATTCCATTCCATTCCACGTTCCATTCCACGTTCCATTCCATGTTCCATTCCACGTTACATTCCATTTCATTTCAGGTTCCATTCCATTCCTTTTCACGTTTGATTTCATTCCATTTCACGTTCCATTCCAGATTCAATTTCACATTCCTTTCCACCTTCCATTCCATTGCATTCCATTCCACATTCCATTTCAATCCATTCCACTTTCCATTCCATACAATTCCACATTCCCTTCCGTTCCATTCAATTCCATTCCACATTCCATTGCATACCGTTCTGCATTCCATTGCATTCCACTCCATTCCACGTTCGATTCCATTCCTTTCCAGATTCCATTCCATTCCATTTCGTATTCTATTCCACATTCCATTCCACTTTCCATTCCGTTCCATTCCACATTCCATTGCCTTCCATTCCTCAATACATTCCATTCCTTTCCACATTCTATTCCACGTTACATTCAATGTTCCATTCCACGTTCCATTCCATTCCGTTCCATTCCATTCCATTCTGGATTCCTTTCATTCCATTCCTCATTACATTAGCATTCCATTTCATTCCATTCCACATTCCATACCATTCCATTCCTCATTCCATTCCACTCCATTCCACATTCCATTCCTTTCCATTCCACATAGCATTGCACTTTCCATTACACATTCCCTACCTCATTACAATATACGTTCCATACTACGTTCCACTCCATTCCATTCCACGTTTCATTCTGCGGTCCATTCCACATTCCATTCCACATTCCATTCCACTTCCCATTCCATTCCATTCCACGCTCCATTCCAACTCCCATTCCTCGTTCCATTCCACATTCCATTCTACGGTCCAATCCATTCCATGGCCCGATCCATTCCACGTTCCAGTCCACAATCCATTCCACATTCCATTAAACTTTCCATTCTACATTCCTTTACATTCCATTCCACTTTCCATTGCATCCATTCCACATTGCATTCCATTGCAGCCCACATTCCATTCCACATTCAATTCCATTCCATTTAAACACTCCATTCCATTCCATTCCACATTCCATTCCACCTTCCATTCCATTCAGCATTCCATTCAACTTTCCATACCACATTCCATTCCACACTCTCTTGCATGCATTCCTCATTTCATTCCACACTCTATTCCATAACATTCCACATTCAATTCTACATTCCATTCCACATTCCATTCCATTCCTTTCCATTACATTCCACATTCCATTCCACATTCCATTCCACATTCCATTCCACATTTCATTCAATTTCACTCCAAGTTCCATTCCACATTCCATTCCACATTGATTCCACGATCCATTCCACGTTACATTCCAATCCATTCCACGTTCCATTCCACTTTCCGTTCCATTCGATTCCACTTTCCATTCCACATTCCTTTGTACATTCCATTCCAACTTCCACTTCACATTCCATTCCACGTTCCATTCCACGTTGCATTCCACTTTCCATTCAATTGAAGTTCCATTCCACATTCTGTTCCATTCCATTCCACGTTGCATTCAACTTTCCATTCCACATTCCATTCCACGATCCATTCCACATTCCATTGCACATTGCATGCCACGTAACATTCCACATTCCATTCCACATTCCATTCTACTTTCCGTTCCATTCCTTTCCACTTTCCATTCCACATTCCTTTGTACATTCCATTCCAACTTCGACTTCACATTCCATTCCATGTTCCATTCCACGTTGCATTCCACTTTCCATTCAATTCATGTTCCATTCCACATTCTGTTCCATTCCATTAAACGTTGCATTCAACTTTCCATTCCACATTCCATTCCACGATGCATTCCACATTCCATTGCACATGGCATGCCACGTAACATTCCACATTCCATTCCACGTTCCATTCCACATTCCATTCCATGTTCCATTCCATTCAATTCCACGTTCCTTTCCACATTCCATTCCACTCCATTCCACGTTCCACTCCTCATCCCATTCCACCTTCCATTCCACATTCCATTCCATTCCACATTCCATTCCATTCCATTCCATTCCACCTACCATTCCATTCCATGTTGAATACATTCCATTCCATTCCACATTCCATTACACATTGGATTCCGTTCCATTCCAGATTCCGTTGCACATTCCATTCCACATTCCTTTCCACAATCCCTTCCGTTCCCTTACACTTTCCTTTCCATTCCATTCCACTTTCCATTCCGCATTCCATTCCATTCCACCTTCCATTCCATGCCAGTCCATATTTCATTCCACATTCCATTCCATACCATTCCACATTCCATTCCACTTTCGATTCCATTCCATTCCAAATTGCATTCCATTCCATTCCACATTCCATTCCACATTCCATTCCATTGCTTTCCATTCCACATTTCATTACACCTTACATTCCATTCCATTCCGCATTGCATTCCATTCCATTCCATTCCTCTTTCTAATCCACTTTCCATTCCATTCCATTCCACATTCCATTCCACATTTCATTCCATTCCATTCCACATTCGATTCCGCATTCCATTTCATCTTCTATTCCGTTGCATTCCACATTCCATTCCACGTTCCATTCCATTCCATTCCACACTCTTTTGCATTCCATTCAACATTCCATTCCATTCAATTCCACATTCCATTATATTCCATTCCATTTCCTTCCACATGCTATTCCATTCCATTCCATATTGCATTCCAATCCTTCCCACATTCCATTCAATTCCATTTCACATTCCTTTCCATTGTGTTCCACATTCCAGTGCATTGCGTTTCACCTTCCATTCCAATCCATTCCATTACAGTTTCCATACCTTTCCATTCCATTCCATACTCCATTCATTCCATTACACATTCCATTCCATTCCATTCCACTTTCCATTCCATTCCATTCCCTTCCATTCCACATTCCATTCCATTCCATTCCACATATCTTTCCATGTTCCATTCTTCGTTCCATTCCATGATCCATTCCACGTTCAATTCCACGTTCCAATCCATGTTCCATTGCATTCCATACCACATTCCATTCCACATTTCATTGCTTTCCATTCCACATTCCATACCAGTAAATTCCATTGCATTCCATATTCCATTTCATTCCATTAAACATTCCATTCCACATTCCTTTGCATTGCATTCCACATTCCATTCCGCATTCCATTCCATTCTATTACACATTCCATTACATTGCATTCCACATCCCATAACTTTCCATTCAAGATTCCATTCCACATTCCATTCCATGTTCCATTCCACATTCCATATCACATTCCATTCCAAGTTCCATTCCATTCTATTCCGCAATCCATTCCATTCCATTCCACATTCCATTCCATTTCTTTCAATTCCATTTAACATTCCACAGCATTCCTTCCCACTTTCCATTCCATTCCAGTCCACATTCTATTCCACATCCCATTGAATTCCAGTCTGCATTCCATTCCACCTTTCATTCCATTCCATTCCACATTCCATTACATTCCAATCCACATTCTGTTCCATATTCCATTCCATTCTTTTGACCATTCTATTACACATTCAATTCTACATTCCTATCCATTCCATTGCACATTCCATTCCACATTCAATTCCATTCCATTACACGTTCCATTCCACTTTCCATTCTACATTCCATTGCAGGTCCATTCCACGTTCCATTCCAAATTCCATTTCACATTCCATTCCACTTTCCTTTCCACAATCCAATCCAACCCCATTCCACATTCCTTTCCATTCCATTCCACATTCCATTCCACATTCTATTCCACATTCCATTCCACTTTCCATTCCATTCCATTCCACGTTAAATTCCACATTCCATTCCATTCCATTCCACATTCTATTCCCCATTCCATTCCACCTTCCGTTCCATTCCATTCCATGTTCCATTCCACTTTCCGTTCCATTCCATTCCATGTTCCATTCCACCTTCCGTTCCATTCCATTCCATGTTCCCTTCCACATTCCATTCCACATTCCTTTCCACAATACATTCCACGTTCCATTCCACATTCCTTTCCATTCCATTCCACATTCCTTTCCAAATTCCCATACATTGCATTCCTCTTTTCATTTAATTCCACATTCCCTTCCCCGTTCCATTCCACGTTCCACTCCATGATCCATTGAATTCCATTCGACGTTCCATTCCACATTCCATTCCATTACATTACTCTTTCCATTCCCCGTTCCATTCCACATTCCATTCCACGTTACATTTCTTTCCATTTCACATTCCATTCCATTCCATTCCACATTCCATTCCACATTCCAATGCATTCCATTCCACATTCGATTCCATTCCACTCTACATTCCATTCCATATTCCATTCCGTTTCTATCCACATTCCACTCAACATTCCATTCCACATTCCATTCCATTCCATTGCACATTCCATTCCATTTCTCATTCCATTCCACATTCAATTCCATTCCATTCCACATTCCATTCCATTCCACTACACATTCCATTCCACATTCCTTTCCATTCCCCTCCACATTCCATTGCACATTCCATTCCGCATTCCATTCCATTCCATTTCACATTAATTTCCATTCCATTCCACCTTCCATTCCATTCCATTCCATTATATTCTATTCTGCATTCCATTCCATTTCATTCCATTCCATATTCCATTCCATTCCATTCCACATTCCATTCCATTCCATTCCACATTCCATTCCATTCCATTCGGTTCCATTTCACCTTCCATTCCATTTCATTTCACCTTCCATTCCATTCTATTCCTCATTCCATTCTTTTCCATTCCACTTGCCATCCCACTTTCCATTCCACATTCCATTCCATTCCATTGCATTCCATTCCGTATTCCACTCCATTCCATTACAAATTCCATTTAATTCCATTCCATATTCCATGGCATTCCATTAAGCATTTCGTTCCAATCCATTCCACATTCCATTCTGCATTCCATTCCATTCCATTCTGCATTCCATTTCACAATCCGTTCCATTCCATTTTACTTTCCATTCCATATTCCATTCCATTCCACATTCCATTACATTCAATTCCACATTCCATTCCACTTTGCATCCCATTCCATTCCATATTACATTCCACAATGCTTTCCATTCCATTCCACATTCCATTCCATTCCATTGAAATCCACATTCAATTCCATTCCATTCCACATTCCATTACATTCCATTCTACATTGCATTCCATTTCATTCCACATTCCTTTGCATTCCACATTCCATTCCATTGCATATTCCATTTCATTCCTTTCCATTGAATTCCAAATTCCATTCCACATTCCATTCTATTTTCCGTACCATTCAATTTGATTCCATTCCACATTTCACTCCATTCAATTCCAAATTCAATTCCCCAATCCATTCCACATTCCATTCCCCAATTCATTCCATCGCATCCCACATTCCACTCCACAATCCATTCCACATTCCATTCTATTCAATTCCACATTCCACTCGCCATTCCATTCCGCATTCCGTTCCACATTCAATTCCACATTCCATTCAACAATCCCTTCCAAATTTCATTCGAATCCATTCTATATTCCATTCCGTTCCTTTCCAGACTGCATTCCATTCCACTTTCCATTGCATTCCACATCCCTTTCCATTCCATTCCGCATTCCATTCCATTCCATTCCACATTCCATTCCACATTCCATTCCATTCCATTCTATTCCACATTCTATTCCACATTCCATTCCACATTCCATCCCATATTTCATTGCACGTTCCACTCCATCTTCTATTCCATGTTCCATTCCATTCCATTCCATTCTACATTCCATTCCTTTCCATTCCGCATTCCACATTCCATTCCATTCCATTCCACATTCCATTCCATTCCATTCCATATTGCATTCCAGTCCATTCCACATTACATTCCACATTCCATTCCATTCCATTTCATATTCCATAACTTTCCATTAAATTCCAAATTCCTTTCCTTTCCATTCCACAATCCATTCCATTCCATTCCACATTCCATTCCATTCCATTCCACATTCCATTCCACATTCAATTCCATTCCACACCACTTTCCATTCAACATTGCATTCCACATTCCTTTTCACGTACCATTCCATGTTCCATTCCACGTTCCATTCCACGTATAATTCCACATTCCATTCCATTCCATTCCACATTCCATTCCACATTGCACTACACCTGCCATTCCACATTCCATTCCACGTTTCATTCCCTTCCATTCCACCTTCCATTCCAATCCATTCCACATTCCATTCCATGTTCCATTCCGTTTGAATGCTCTTTCCGTTCCACATTCCATTCCATTCCATTCCATTCCACGTTCCATTCCACATTCCATTCCACATTCCATTTCATATTCCATTCCACGTTCCATTCCATTCCACTCCACGTTCCATTCCACGTTCCATGCCATGATCCATTCCATGTTCCATCCCACGATCCATTCCATGTTCCATCCCATTCCATTCCAAGTTCCATTCCATTCCATTCCACCTTCCATTCCACATTCCATTTCACATTCCATTCCATTCAATTCCACATTCCATTCCATTCCACATTCCATTCCATTCTATTCCACATTCCATTCCACATTCCACTCCATTCCTTTCCGCTTTCCATTCAACAATCCCTTCCACTTTCCTTTCCATTCCATTCCACATTCAATTGCATCCAATTCCACATAGCATTCCATTCCTCTCCTCATTCCATTCCACATTCCATTCCATTCCATTCCACATTCCATTCCACATTCCATTCCACATTCCTATCCATTACATTCCACACTCCATTCCGCATTCCAATGCATTCCATTCCACATTCCATTTCTCGTTCCATTCCACGTTCCTTTCCACACTGCATTCCGCATTGCATTCTACGTTTCATTCCATTCCATTCCACATTCCATTCCACATTCCACTCCATTGCTTTCCTCTTTCCATATCTCGTTCCATTCACATTCCATTCCATTCCATTCCATTCCATATTCCATTCCACATTCCAAACCATTCCACGTTCCGTTGCATTCCATTCCCCATTCCATTCCATTCAATTCGACACTCCATTCCACATTCCGTTCCACATTTCATTCCACATTCCATTCCATTCCACATTCCACTCCACATTCCATTACAGGTTACAATCCACGTTCCATTACACTTTCCATTCTATTCCATTCTGTGATCCATTCTATTCCGTTCCCCATTCCATTTCTATGCATTCCACATTCCATTCCACATTCCATTTCACTTTCCATTCCATTCCATTACACATTCCATTGCACTCTGTTCCACATTCCATTCAATTCCATTCCACTTTACATTCCGTTCCACATTCCATTCAATTACTTTCCACATTCCATTCCATACCATTCCACATTCCATTCTGTTACGTTCCACATTCCATTTCACATTCCATTCCATTCCATTCCACATTCTATTCTATTCCATTCGACATTCCATTCCATTTCAATACACAATACACTCCATTCCAGGTTTCATTCCAACTTCCATTCTATTTCAATCGACATTGCACTCCATTCCACATTTCATTCCACCTTCCATTCCATTCTATTCCACATCCATTCCATTCCACTACACATTCCATTCCTTTCCTTTCCACATTGCCTCCCATTCCTTTCCACATTCCATTCCATTCCATTCAATTCCAAATTCCATTCCACATTCTATTCCATTCCACTCCACATTCCACTCCATTCCATACCATTTCATTCCACGTTCCATTCCATGTACCATTCCTCGTTCCTTTCCATTCCACTCCACGTTCCATTGAACGTTCCATTCCACGATCCATTCCATTGAATATCACATTCCATTCCTTTCCATTCTATATTCAATTCCATTCCGTTCCACATTCCATTCCATGCCATTTCATATTCCTTTCCATTCCATTCCACATTCCTTTCCATTCCATTCCACATTCCATTCCGTTCCATTCCATATTCCGTTCCATTCCATTCCATATTCCATTACATTCCATTCCACATTAAATTCCATTGCATTATATTCCATTCCACATTCCCTTTCACATTCCATTTCACATTCCTTTATATTCCATTCCACATTCCCTTCCATTTCATTTCACATTCCCCTGGATATTCCATTCCACATTCCATTCCATTGCATTCCACATTCCATTCCACATTGCATTCCAATGCATTCCATATTCCATTCCTCATTCCATTCCATTGTATTCCACATTTCTTTCCATTCCATTCAACGTTCCTTTCCAATGCACTGCATTCCATATTTCAGTCCATTCCATTCCTCATTGCATTCCTTTGCATTCCCTACAATTCCACATTCCATTCAATTCCACTACATTCCACATTTCATTTCATTCCATTCCGCATTCCATTCCATTACATTCCACTTTCTATTATATTCCATTCCAATCCATTCTATTCCACATTCCATTCCATTCCACTTCGTTCCAATTTTTATTCCATTCCACATTCCGTTGCATTCCTCTCCACATTCCATTCCTTCCATTCCATTCCAATACTCATTCCCTTCCATTCAATTCTACATTCCATTCCATTTCACTGTGTTCCACATTCTATTCCATTCCACATCCCATTGCATTCCACATTCCTTTCCACATTCCATTCCAAATTCCATTACATTCCAT
Organism: Pongo pygmaeus; assembly: GCF_028885625.2. NCBI lineage: Eukaryota > Metazoa > Chordata > Mammalia > Primates > Hominidae > Pongo > Pongo pygmaeus. Next base: position 7,504,567 of record NC_072386.2, on the reverse strand, counting down.
TGCACATTCCATTCCAATCCATTCCACATTCCATTTCATTCAATTAAACATTCCACTCCACATTCCATTCCGTTCCATTCCACATTCCATTCCATTCCATTCCACATTGTATTCCATTCCATTCCATATTCCATTCCATTCCATTCCACATTCCATTCCACATTCTATTTCACATTCCGTTCCATTCCGTTCCACATTTCACTCCATATTCCTTTCCATTTCATTCCACCTTCCATTCGATTCATTTCCACTTTTGACTTCATTCCGTTCCACATTCCATTCCACACTACATTTCACATTCCATTCCACATTCCATTTCACATTCCTTTCCATTCCATTCCATTCCATGCCATTCCATTCCACATTCCATTCCATTCAATTCCACATTCCGTTCCATTCCCTTCCACATTCCATTCCATATTCTATTCCACATTCTGTTCCATTCCATTCTATTCTACTTTCCACTCCATTTCTTTCCACATTGCATTGCATTCCATTCCACATTCCTTTGGACATGCCATTCCACATTCCATTCCACGTTCCATTCCACATTCCATTCCACATTCCACACCATTACATTACACATTCCATTCCATTTCATTCCACATTTCTCTGTACATTCCATTCCACTCCATTGCATTCCACATTCCATTCCACTTTCAATTCCACTGCATTCCACATTCCATTCCATATTCAATTCCACATTCCATTGTATGATACATTTCACATGCCATTGCACATTCCATTTCATGTTCCATTCCACGTTCCATTCCATTCCATTCCACGTTCCATACGATGTTCCATACCGATCCATTCCACTTGCCAATCCATTGCATTCCACGTTCCATTTCATTCCATTCCATGTTCCATTCCAGATTCCATTTCGCATTCCATTCCGCAATCCATTCCATTCCACATTCCATTAAGTTCCATTAAACGTTCCTTTAGATTCTATTACACATTCCATTACTTTCCTTTGCTTTCCACATTCCATTACATGACTTTCCATTCCACATTCCATACCATTCCAGTCAAATCCACATTCTATTCCATTCCATTCCACATTCCATTCCTTTCCAATCCATTCCATTCCGTTCCACATTCCATTCCCTTCCATTATACATTCCATTTCATTCCATTCCACATTCCATTCCACGTTCCATTCCACGTTCCATTCCATTCCATTCCACATTCCATACCATTCCTTTCTATTTCATTCCGGATTCCATTCCATTCCATTCCACATTCTATTCCACATGCCATTCCATTCCACTCCATACTCCATTCCATTCATTTCCACATTCCATTCACTTACAATCCACATTATATTCCACATAACATTCCGTGGTCCATTCCACGTTCCATTCCAGGTTCCATTCCATTCCATTCCATGTTCCATTCCAAGTTCCATTCCACTTTCCATTCCACATTCCATTACACGTTCCTTTCCATTCCATTCCATTTTCCATTCTACTTTCCATTCCATTCCATTCCACATTCCATACCATTCCATTACACATTCCATTCCACATTCCTTTCCACATTCCATTCCACATTGCATTCCATTCCATTCCACATTCCATTGCATTCCATTCCATTCCATTCCAAATTCCTTTCCACATTCCATTCCCTTCCATTCCACTTTCCATTGCATTCCATTCCACATTCCATTCCCCGTTCCATTCCACGTTCCATTCCACATTCCATTCCAATCCATTCCATTACTTTTGATTCTGAATTCCTTTCCATTCCATTCCAAATTATATTCGACATTCTATTCCATTCCATTCAACATTCCATTCCATTGAATTCAACATTCCATTCCATTCCATTCCACGTTCCTTTCTACCTGCGTTCAATTCCATGTTCCATTACTCGTTCCATGCCATTCCATTCCACTTTCCATTTGATTCCACTCCATTACACTTTCCATTCCACATTCCATTTCAGATTCCATTCCAATTTCATTTCATTCCATTCCATTCCATTCCACATTCCACTCCTTTCCATACTGATTTGCATTCCATTCCATTGAATTCTTCATTCCATTCCATTCCATTCCCTTTCCATTCGATACCATTCCGCGTTCCATTCCATTGCCTTCCATTCCATTCCACTTTCGTTTCCATTCCCTTGCAAATTCCATTGCATTCCATTCCACTTTCCTTTCCACATTCCATACCATTCCATTCCATTCCACATTCCAATCCACATTCCCTTCCATTGCATTCTAAATTCCGTTCACTTTCATTCCATTCCATTACACATTCCATTCCAGATTCCATTACCTTCCATTTCACATTCCATTCCATTTCATTCCACATTCCATTCCACGTTCCATTCCACGTTCCATTCCACGTTCCATTCAATTCCATTGTATTCCATTCCATTCCATTCCGTTCTGGATTCTTTGCATTGCAATACAAATTTTACTCGACATTCCGTTACACTCCATTCCACATTCCATTCCATTCGTTTCCTTTCCACATTCCATTCCACGTTCCGTTCCACTTTCCATTGCACATTACATTCCACATTCCAATCGACATTCAATTCCACATTCCATTCCACATTCCATTCCATTCCATTCCACATTCCATTCCACATTGCATTCCTTTTCATTCCACATTCCATTCGGGATTCCATTCCACATTGCATTCCCCATTCCCTTTCTCACTCCTTTCCATTCCGTTACACATCCCATTCCACAGTCCATTTTATTCTATTACACATCCCATACCACATTCCATTCCACATTCCATTCCATTCCATTCTGCATTCCATACCACATTCCATTCCATTGCATTGCACGTTCAATTCCATTACATTCCACATTCCATTCCACATTCCATTCCACGTACCATTCCATTTCATTCCATGTTACATTATACTTTCCATTAGACGTTCTGTTCCATTGCATTCCACGTTACTTTCTACATTCCATTAGAGGTTCCATTCTGCATTCCATTTCACGTTACATTCTATTCCATTCCACATTACATTCCATATTCCATTCCATTCGCTTCCACATTCCATTCCATTCCACTCAACATTCCATTCCATTCCACTCCATTCCACATTCCATTCCATGTACTCTTCCACTTTCCGAGCCACTTTCCATTCCACGAACCATTCCATTGCATTCTACTTTTCATTCCATGTTCCATTCCATTCCATTCCACGTTTCCTGCCATTCCATTCAACGTTCCACTTACTTCCATTCCACTTTCCATTCCACATTCCATTTCACATTCCTTTCCAATTCCATTCCATTCCATTCCATTCCATTCCATTCCACTTTCCATTCCATTCCATTCCACTCTCCATTCCATTCAATTCCACATTCCATTCCATTCCATTCCATTCCATTCCATTCCATTCTATTCCATTCCATTCAACTTTCCATTTGATACCATTCCGCATTCCATTCTATTCCATTCCGTTCCATTCCACTTTCTTTTCCATTCCCTTGCACATTTTATTGCATTCCATTACACATTCCTTTCCATTTTCCATACCATTCAATTCCATTCAACTTTCCATTCCACATTCCATTCAACATTCCATTCCATTCCATTCCACATTCCATTGCATTCCATTCCATTCCATTCCACATTCCTTTCCACATTCCATTCCCTTCCATTCCACATTCCATTGCATTCCATTCCACATTCCATTGCACGTTCCATTCCATATTCCATTCCACGTTCCATTCCATTCTATTCCATTCCATTCCTTTTGATTCGATTCTGAATTCCTTTCCATTCCATTCCAAATTATTTTCGACATTCCATTCCATTCCATTCAACATTCCATTCCGTTCCATTCCACTGTCCTTTCTACGTTCCATTATGCGTTCAGTTCCACGTTCCATTCCACGTTCCATGTCATTCCATTCCACTTTTCATTTCATTCCATTGCATTCCACTTTCCATTCCAAATTACATTTCACATTCCATTCCAGTTGCTTTCCACTGAATTCCATTCCATTCCGCATTCCATTCCACTCCATTCCTCTTTGCATTCCATTCCATTCAATTCCACATTACATTTCACTCCATTCCATTGCATTCTTCTTTCCATTAGATAACATTCTGCTTTACATTCCATTCAATTCCATTCCATTCCATTCCACTTTCATTTCCATTCCCTTGCACATTCCATTGCATTCCATTTCACATTCCATTCAACATTCCATACCATTCCATTCCATTCCACATTCCATTCCATTCCATTCCACATTTCATTTCACATTCCATTCCATATTCCATTCCATTCCATTCCACATTCCATTGCATTCCATTGCATTCCATTCCACATTCCTTTCCACTTTCCTTTCCCTTCCATTCCACATTCCATTGCTTTCCATTTCACATTCCTTTCCACATTCCTTACCATTCCATTCCATTCAATATTCCATTCCACATTCCATTCCATTCCATTCCACATTTCATTCCATTCCACTCCATTCCATTCCACATCCCATTCCCTTCCATTCCACATTCCATTGCATTCCATTCCACATTCCATTCCACGTTCCATTCCACGTTCCATTCCACGTTCCATTCCACGTTCCATTCCACGTTCCATTCCATTCCATTATATTACATTCCATTCGATTCTGAATTCCTTTCCATTCCATTCCAAATTATATTCGACATTCCATTGCATTCCATTCAACATTCCATTCCATTCCATTCCACGTTTCTTTCCACTTTCCATTCTGCATTCTATTGAATGTTCTATTCCACTTTCCATTCCATTCCATTCCATGTTCCATTTCATGTTCCATTCCATTTCATTCCACGTCCCATTCCATTCCATTCCACATTTCTTTTCATTCCATTCCACTTTCCATTCCGCATTCCATTTCGCATTCCATTGCACCTTCCATTCCATTCGATTCCATTCCATTCCATTGCATTCCACATTCCATTCCAAACCATTTCGCATTCAATTCCTTTCCGTTCCATTCTACAATCGAATCCATTCCATTCCAAATTGCATTCCATTCCATTACACACTCCATTCCACATTCCATTCCATTCCATTCCAAATTGCCTTCTATTCCATTATACATTCCATTCTACATTCAAGTCCATTCCATTCCATTGCCTTCCACATTCCATACCATTCCATGAAATTCCACATTCCATTCCACATTCCATTCTGCATTCCATTCCATTCCATTCCACATTCCTTTCCACATTCCATTCCACTTTCCATTGCATTCCATTCTATTCCACATCCCTTTCCACCTTCCATTCCATTACTTTCCACATTCCATTCCACATACCATTCCACATTCCATTCCATTCCATTCCACGTTCCGTTCCACTTTCCATTCCATTCCATTCCACGTTCAGTTCCACATACCATTGCACATTCCATCCCACTTTCCATTGCCCATTCCATTCCGCGTTCCAATCCATTCCATTCCACTTTCCATTCCACATACCATTCCATTCCATTTCATCTTGCTTTCCATTCCATTTTCCATTTCACTTTCCAATCCACACTGCATTCTACATTGCAATCCTTTCCATTCCACGTGCCACTCCACATTCTTTTCCACATTCCATTCTATATTCCTTTCCATTCCATGCCATATTACATTACGTTCCATTCCACATTCCATTCCATTCCATTCCACTTTCCATTCCGCATTCCATTTCATTCCATTCCACATTCCATTCCACTTTCTATTCCATTCTATTCCATATTCCATCCAACATTGCAATCCATTCCATTTCACAATCCATTCCATTCCATTCATATTGCATTCCACATTCCATTACACTTTCCGTTCCATTCCATTGAACGCTCCACTCGATCTTCCATTCCACGTTCAATTCCACTTTCAATTCCATTCCATTCCATGTTCCATTCCAAGTTCCACTCCACATTTCATTCCACATTCCATTAAACATTCCATTCCACAATCCATTCCACCCTATTCCACCCTCCATTCCACGTTCCATTCCACATTCCTTTCCACGTTTCATTCCATTCCATTCCACGTTACATTCCAGATTCTATTCCATTGCATTCCACATTCCATATCATTCCATTCTATTCGATTCCACATTCCATGCCATTCCATACCACATTCTATTCCACATTCCAATCCATTCCATTCTTATTCTTTTCCATTCCATTCAACTTTCCATTCCACGTTCCATTCCACGTTCCATTCCGCGTTCCATTTCGCATTTCATTCCATTCCATTCCATTCTATTCCATTCCGGATTCCATTCCATTGCATTAGACATTCTATTCCACTTTCCATTCCATTCCATTCCACTTTCCATTCCATATTACATTCTATTGCATTCCACATTCCACTCCTTTCCATTCCACATTCCATTTCTTTCCATTCCACGTTACATTGCACATTTCCTTCCATCTTTCTTTCAACATTCGATTCTACTCCATTCCAAATTCCATTCCATTCCATTCCAAATTCCATTCCACATTCCATTCCACATTACATTTCATTCAATTGTACATTTCATTCCATTCCATTCCACTTTCCATTTGACGTTCCATTCCACTTTCCATTACAAGTTCTGGTACATCCCATTCCACGTTCCTTTCCATTGCATTCCACTCTCTATTCCACATTCCATTCCACATTACTTTCCACAATCCATTCCATTCCATTCCATTCCATTCCACGTTCCATTCCTCATTCCATTCCACATTTCATTCCTTTAAATTCCACATTCCTTTCCACATTCCTTTCCACATTCCATTCCACATTCCATTCCATTCCATTCCATTCCATTCCATTCCACATTCCATTACACATTCCATTACACCTACCATTCCAAATTTCATTCCATTCCATTCCTTTAAATTCTACATTCGATTCCACATTCAATTCCACATTCAATTCCACATTGATTTCCATTCCATTCCAGATTCCATTCCACATTCCATTCCACATTGTATTCCACGTTCCTTTCCATTCAATTCCACGTACCATTCCACTTTGCATTCCATTCCTTTCCACATTCCATTGCACATTCCATTCCACGTTCCATTCCACATTCCATTCTGCGATCCATTCCACATTTCATTCCACATTCCATTCCATTCCACATTTCATTCCACATTCCATTCCATTCCTTTGCACGATCCATTCCACATTCCATTCCATTCCATTCCACTTTCCATTCCACATTCCATTCCATTCCAATCCACTTTCCATTTCACATTGCTTTCCATTCCATGTTCCATTTCACATTCCATTTGACATTCCATTCGACATTGCACTCCGTTCCATTCCACGTGCCATTCCACATTGCATTCCACATTCCATTCCAATTTCCATTGCATTCCATTCCACATTGCATTCCATTCCTTTCCACATTCCATTGCATTCCATTCCACATTCCATTCCACACTCCATTCCACATTCCATTCCACATTCCATTCCATTACATTCCCCTTTCCTTTCCACATTCCATTCCGTTCCATTACCCATTCCATTCCACTTTCCTATCCATTGCATTCTACATTGCACTCCATTCCATTCCACATTCTATTCCACATTCCATTCCACGTTCCATTGCATTCCATTCCACGCTCCATTCCACCTTCCATTCCATGTTCCATTCCACGATCCATTCCACTATCCATTCCATTCAATTCCACGTTCCATTCCATGTTCATCTCCAGATTTCATGCCACATTCCGTTAAACATTACATTCCACATTCCATTCCATTCCATTCCACATTGCATTCCATTGCAGTCCACATTCCATACCACATTCCATTCCATTTCATTTAAACATTCCAATCTATTCCATTCCACTTTCCATTCCACCTTCCATTCCATTCCACATTCCATTCCACACTCCATTCCTCCCTCCATTCCTGACCATTCCATGTTCCATTCCACATTCTGTTCTATTCCATTCCACGTTCCATTCCACGTTCCATTCCACATTCTATTCCACTTTCCATTCGAAGTTCCATTCGATTCCATTCCACATTCCATTCAACTTTCCATTCCATTCCATTCCAGTTTCCTTTCCACATTCCATTATACATTCCAACCCAAGTTCCATTCAACATTATATTCCCCGTTCAACTTTCCATTATATTCAAGGTTCCATTATATTCAAGTTCAACTTTCCATTATATTCAAGTTCCATTTTACATTCACTTCCATTCCATTCCATGTTCCATTCCAAATTTCATTCCACATTTCATTCCACGTTCCATTCCACATTCCATTGCACATACCATTACACGTCTCATTTCACATTCCATTTTAATTTCCATTCCACGTTCCATTCCATGTTCCATTCCATTCATTTCCACGTTCCATTGTACCTTCCATTCCATTCCATTCCAAGTTCCATTTAACATTCCATTTCACATTCCATTCCACATTGCATTCCATTGCATTCCACATATCTTTCCAAATTCCATTCCATTCCATTCCGCATTACCTTCCACATTCCATTCCATTCCATTCCATATTCCTATCCACATTCCATTCCATTTTATTCCACATTCCATTCCACATTCTATTCCACATTCCATTCCACGTTCCATTTCATATTCCATTCCACGCTCCATTTCACTTTCCATTTCACATTGCATTCAATTCCATTCCATTCCATATTCATTTCCTTTCCATTCCACATTCCAATCCATTCCATTACACATTCAATTTCATTACATATTCCATTCCATTCCACTCCATTCCATTGCACATTCCATTCCATTACACATTCCATTTCATTCCATTCCCTTCCATTCCACATTCCATTCCATTCCACATTCCATTCCATTACACATTCCATTCCATTACACTCAACATTCCATGGCACATTCCATTCCTTTCGTTTCCACATTCCAATCCATTAAACTTTCCATTCCATTCCACATTCCATTCCATGCCATTCCATTCCACATTCCATTCCATGCCATTCCATTCCACATTCCAAGCATTCTACCTTCCCTTCCATTCCATTCCATTCTGCATTCCATTCCATTACACATACCATTCCATTCCAATCCATTGCTCATTCTTTTCTACTTTCCAGTCTACATTCCATTCCACATTATATTCCATTCCATTCCACATTCCATTCCATTTAATTCCAACTTCCTTTCCATTCCATTCCACACCCCGTTCCATTCCATTCCACATTCCATTCCATTCCATTTCATGTTACTTTCCATATTCTATTCCACTTTCCATTCCACGTTCCATTCCATGTTTCATTCCACTTTCAATTCCATTCCATTCCACACTCTATTCCAAATTCCATTCCATTCCATACCACATTCCTTAACATTGCATTCCATTCCATTCCACCATCCATTCCATTCCTTTCCACATTCCATTCCACCTTTCTTTCCGTTCAATTCCACGTTCCATTCCATTCCACTCCACATTGCATTCCACATTTCATTCCATTCCTTTTCACATTCCATTCCACATACGATTGCAGTCCATTCCACATTCCTTTCCACATTCCATTCCACTTTACATTCCATTCGATTTCACGTTCCCTTCCACGATCCATTAGACTTTCCATTCCATGTTCCATTCCATTACATTCTACGTTCCATTCCATATTGCATTCCGTTCCATTGCACATTCCATTCCTTTCCACATTCCATTCCACATACCATTGCTTTCCATTCCACATTCCATTTCATTCCATTTCACATTTCATTACACGTTCCTTTCCATTCCTTTCCACATTCCTTTCCGCGTACCTTTGCATGTTCCATTCCAGGTTCCATTCCAAGTTCCATTCCATTCCACTACAACTACAATTCCATTCCATTCTACGTTCCATTTCATTCCATTCCACGTTCCATTCCACATTCCATTCCACATTCCATTTCAGCTTCCATTCCATTCCATTCCACATTCCATTCCATTGCATTCCGCATTTCATTGCATTGTATTCCACTTTCCATTCCGCATTCCATTCCACATTCCATTCAATTCCATTCCATTCCACATTTAATTACAATCCATTCCACATTCCATTACATTCCATTCCATGTTCCATTCCATTCCGTTCCATTCCACATTCCTTTCCATTCCATTCCACATTCTATTGCACATTCCACTACATTGCATTCCATTCCACCTTGCATTCCACATTCCATTCCATAGCATTCCACATTCCATTCCACATTCGATTACACCTTCCATTCCACCTTCCATTCCAGGTTCCATTTCACTTTCCATTCCACATACCTTTCCACGTTCCATTCCATTACATTCCACGTTCCATTCCACATTCCATACCATTCCTTTCCACGTAAAATGCCATTACATTCCACGTTCCATTTCATTCCATTCCATTTTCCATTCCACATTCCATTTCACATTCCATTGCACCTTCCGTTGCTTTCCATTTACCATTCTATTCCCCATTACATTCCATTCCATTCCACTTCCCATTCCATTCAATTCCACATTCATTTCTATTCCATTATATTCCATTCCTCATTCCATTCCATTCCATTCCGCATTCCACTCCAATCCATTCCATTTCACTTTCCATTATGTTCGATTCCACATTCCATTCCATTCCATTACACATTTCATTCCACTCCATTCCATTCCACATTCCATACCATTCCATTCCATTCCACATTATATTCCATTCCATTCCACATTCCATTCCACATTCCATTCCATTCCTTTTCATTCCACATTTAATTCCACATTCCATTCTTTTAAATTCCAATTTCCTATCCATTCCATTCCGCATTCCATTCCATTCCATTCCATATTCCATTGGACATTCCATTTCATTCCATTCCACATTCCATTCCACTCCATTCCACATTCCATTCCATTCCTTTCAATTCCATTCTGCATTCCATTCCATTCCATTCCTCATTACATTGCATACCATTCCACAATCCATTCCGTTACATTCCATTTCACATTGTGTTCCATTCCACATTCCATTCCATTCCAATCCAAATTCCATTCCATTCCATTCCATTCCTCTTTCCATTCCATTCCTTTCCATTCCACATTCGATTCCATTTCATTCCTTTCCACATTGCATTCCATTCCACATTCCATTACATTCAATTCCATATTCCATTCCGTTCCATTCCATTCCAGTCCAGGTACCTTTCCATCCATTCTTTCGATATTCTATTCTATTCTACACTCCATTAAATTCCATTACAAATTCCAGTACATTCCCTTCCATTCCATTGCACATTTCATTACATTTCGTTCCACATTCCATTCCATTCCACAACCTATTCCATTCCACATTCCATTACACATTGCATTCCACATTCCATTATGCATTGCATTCCACATTCCATTAGAATTTCCATTCCCTGTACCATTCCACATTCCTTTCCACGTTGCATTCCACGTTCCATTACACATTACATTCCATGTTCCTTTCCACTTTCCATTCCATATTCCATTCCATTCCATTCCACCTTCCCTTCCATTCCAGTGCACATTCCATTCAACATTCCATTCCATTCCATTACACATTCCATTCCACTTTCCATTTCATTCCATTCCACATTCCATTCCACTTTACCTTCCATTCCATTACACATTCCAATCCATTCCATTCCATTCCACTTTCCATTCCATATTCCATTCCATTCCATTCCACATTGCATTCCACATTACTTTCCACATTCCATTCCACGTTCCATTCCACATTCCATTCCACATTCCATTCCACGTTCCATTCCATTCCATTCCATTCCACATTCCATTAGGCATTCTATTCCTTCCACATTCCATTCCGCTTTCCATTCCATTCCACATTCCATAAACATTTCCATTACATTCTATTCCACTTTCCATTCCATTGCGTACCACTTTCCTTTCTAATCCATTCCACGTTCCTGTCCACTTTACTTTCCATGTTCCATTATATGTTCTATTACACATGCCATGCCATTGCATTCCACTTTCCATTACAGATTTCATTCCAATACATTCCACTTTGCAGTCCACCTTCCATTCCACATTCCAGTCCACATTCCATTCCATTCCATTTCAAATGCCATCCCATTCCATTCCACATTCCTATACATTTCATTTCACATTTCATTCCACTTCATTCTCTTCCACTTTCTATTCCAATCCACATTCCATTCCATTCCATTCCACATTCTATTCCAATTCATTCTGTTCCATTCCATTCCACATTCCGTTCCATTCCATTCCACATTCCGTTCCATTCCATTTCATTCCACTTTCTATTCCATTCCACATTCCATTACATTCCAGTCCACATTTCATTCCATTCCATTGCACATTCCATTCCATTCCATTTGACGTTCCATTCCATTTCACTCCATTCCTCATTCTATTCCATTCCACAATCCATTCCATTCCACATTCCATTCCACATTCCATTCCACATAACATTACATTCCATAACACTTTCCATTCCATTCCACATTGCATTTCAATCCATTAAACATTCCACTCCACATTCCATTCCATTCCATTGCATTCAATTGTACATTCCATTCCATTGCATTCCAAATTCCATTTCACATTCATTTCCACGTTCCATACCACATTCCCTTCCTCCTTCCATTCCACGTTCCATTTCACGTTCCATTTCACTTTCCTTTCCATTCAATTCCACGTTCCATTCCACATTCCATTCCATACTATTCCAATTTCTTTTCCACATTCCATTGCACATTTCATTCCACATTACATTCTTTTCCATTCCACATTCCATTCCACAATCAATTACACAATCCATTCCATTCCATTCCACTTTCCATTCCACATTCCATTGCACATTCAATTCCACGATCCATTGCACAATCCATTCCACGATTCATTCCACATTCCAATCCATTGCTTTTCACATTCCATTCCACTCCTTTACACATTCCATTCCATTCCATTCCACGTGCTATTCCACATTCCATTCCACATTCCATTCCAGATTCCATTCCACATTCCATACCATTCTATTCCACATTCCATTCCACATTCCATTCCTTTCCATTCCACTGTCCATTTCACTTTCCATTCCATCTTCAATTCCACTTTCCATTCCACGTTTCATTCCACATCCCATTCCTTTCCATTTCACAATCCATTCCATTTCATTCCATTCCACATTCTACTCCAATCCACATTCCATTCCAATGCATTCCACGTTCCATTCCACATTATATTCCACATTCCGTTTCACCTTCCATTCCAGTCTATTCCACATTCCATTCTTTTCCATTCCACTTTGCTTTCCATTCCATTCCATTTTACGTTCCATTCCTTTCCATTCTACTTTCCATTCCATTCTATTCCACTTTCCAATCCATTCCATTCCATTCCATTCCATTCCACATTCCATTCCCTTCCATTCGAAATTCCTTTCCATTCCATTCCACATTCCAGTCCACATTACATTCCACTGCAGGTTCCATTACACGTTCCGTTTCGTACCATTCCACATTACATTCCATTCAATTCCACATTCCATTCCATTCCATTCCCTTCCATTCCGCATTCCATTCCATTCCATTCTGCATTCCCTACCATTCCATTAAATTCCACATTCCGTTCCATTCCATTCCACATTTCGTTCCACATTCCATTCCACATTCCATTACTTTCCATTGCATTCCACATTCCATTCCTCATTCCATGGCATTCCAAAACATTCCATTATACAGTCCATTCCATTCCACTCCATATTCCATTCCACATTCCAATCCATTCCATTCCATATTGCATTCCATTCCATTCCACATTCCATTCCACGTTTCATTCCACTTTCCTTTCCATTTGATTCAACCCTCCTTCCCAACTTCCATTCCACGTTACATTCCACATTCCATTCCACGATCCATTCCATTGCATTCCACGTTCCATTCCACGTTCCACTCCACGTTTCATTCCACATTCCATTAAACATTCCATTCCACATTCCATTCCATTCCATTCCACAAAGCATTCCATTCCACATTGCATTCCATTCCATTCCATTCCACATTCCATTCCATTCCACATTCCAATCCATTCCATTCCATTCCACATTCCATTTAATTGCATTCCATTCCACATTCCATTCCATTCCACCATCCATTCCATTCCATTCGGTTCCACATCCCATTCCATTCCACATACCATTCCATTCCATTCCGTTGCTCACTTATTTCCACTTTCCAATCTACTTTCCATTCCACATTCTATTCCGTTCCATTCCACATTCCATTCGATTCAATTCCAACTTCCGTTCCATTCCATTGCACATTCCATTCCATTACAGTCCGCATTCCATTCCAGTGCATTCCACATTCCATTCCATTCCATATCATTCCCAGTTCCTTTCTGTACTCCATTCTACGTTCCATTGCACGTTCCATTCCACGTTGCATTCCACTTTCAATTCCAATCCATTCCACACTCTATTCCACATTCCATTCCATTCCGTTCCACATTCCATTCCATTGCATTCCATTCCATTTCATACCATTCCACATTCCATGCCATTCCAATCCACTTTCCATTCCATTGCACATTCCATTCCATTCCATTCCACATTCCATTCCATTCCATTCCACATTCCATGCCATATTCCTTTCCATTCCATTCCATTTCACATTCCATTTCATTTCATTCACTTCCATTCCACATTCCAATCCGTTCCATTCCATTCCATCCCATTCCATTCCATTCCATGCCATTCCATTCCAAATTCCATTCCACATTCCATTCCACATTCCATTCCTTTCCATTCCATTACACTCCACGTTATAATCCATTCCATTTAATTCCACATTTCATTCCACTTTCCACTCCATTTTCACTTACATTCCATTGAATTCCTTTCCAAATAACATTCCTTTCCATTCCACATTCCATTCCACATTGCAACCCATTCCATTCCAAATTGCATTCCATTCCTTTCCACATTCAATTCCATTCCATTCCATTCCACATTCCATTCCATTCCATTCCACATTCCATTCCACTCCATTACATTCCACATTCCATTCCACATTCCAATGAGCATACCTTTCCACATTCCTTTCAATTCCATTCCACATTCCGTTCCACAGTGCATTTCATTCCAGTGCACATATGATTGAACATTCCATTCCGTTCCATTTAATCATTCCATTCCATTCCATTCCACATTCCATTCCACATTCCATTCCATTCCGCATTCCATTCCACATTCCATTCCAGGTTCAAATCCATTCCATTCCACATTCCATTGCATTCCATTCCACATTCCATTCCATTGCATTCCACATTCCATTCCATTGTATTCTATTCCTTTTTCCATTCCATTCCATTCAACATTCCATTCCATTCCATTCCACATTCGATTCTACATACCATTCCACATTCCATTCCGCATTCCATTCCACTATCCATTCCATTCCATTCCACATTCTATTTCATTCCATTCCACATTCCATTCCACATTCCATTGAGCATACCTTTCCACATTCCTTTCAATTCCATTCCACATTGCATTCCACAGTGCATTTCTTTCCAGTGCACAAATGATTCAACATTCCATTCCATTTCATTTAAACATTCCATTCCATTCCATTCCATTCCACATTCCTTTCCACCTTCCATTCCATTCGGCATTCCATTCCACATTCCATTCCTGGTTCCAATCCATTCCATTCCACATTCCAATGCATTCCATTCCACATTCCATTCCATTCCATTCCACATTCCATTCCATTCCGTTCCACATTCCATTCCACTGTATTCTATTCCTTTTTCCATTCCATTACATTCAACATTCCATTACATTCCATTCCACATTCGATTCTACATACCATTCCACATTCCATTCCGCATTCCGTTACGCTATCCAATCCATTCCATTCCACATTCCATTCCATTCAATTTCACATTCCATTTCATTCAGTTGCACATTTCATTCCATTCCATTGCATTCAACATTCTATTCCAATCCATTCCACATTACATTCCATCCCATTCCGTTCTATTCTACATTCCATACCATACCATTCCACATTCCATTCAATTCCATTTCACTTTCCATTCTGCAATCAATTCCACATTCTTTTTCACGTTCCGTTCCACTCCATTCCACATTCCATTGCCTTCCATTCCAAACTCCATTCAAGCAGCCTTTCCACGTTCCATTCCACGTTACCTTACACGATCCTTTCCATTCAATTCCACGTTCCATTCCACGTTCCACTCCACATTTCATTCCACATTCCATTAAACATTTTTTTCCACCTGCCATTCCATTCCATTCCACATTGCATTGCATTGCAGTCCACATTCCTTTTCACTTTCCATTCCATTCCATTCCATTCCACATTCCATTCCACTGCATTCCACATTCGATTCCACATTCCATTTCACATTCCATTCCATGTTCCATTCCACGTTTCATTCCACTTTCCATTCCATTCCATTCCACGTTCCATTCCAGTTTCCATTCCATTCCATTCCACGTTCCATTCCACATTACATTTTACATTCCAATCCAAGTTCCATTCCACACACCATTCCAAGTTCCATTCCATGTTCCATTCCACGTTCTATTGCATTCAAGTTCCATTCCACATTCCATTCCTTTCCATTCCATTCCACTTTCCATTCGACATTCTATTCCAGTGAATCCCACATTCCTTTCCATATTCTATTCCACATTCCATTCCATTTCTTTCCATGTTCTAATTCTTTCCAATCGACATCTCATTCTACGTTACATTCCTTTCCATTCCACATGCCTTTCCACTCAGTTCCTCATTTCTTTGCATTCCATTGGTTTCCACATTCCATTCCATTCCATTCCCATTCCATTCAATTCCATTGCATTCTATTCCACATCCCATTCCATTCCATTCCACTTTCCATTCCATTCCATTGCACTATCCTCCACATTCCATTCCATATTCTTTTCCACGTTCCATTCCTTTTCACTCCACATTTCATAACGTTCCTTTCCATATGTCATTCCATTCCATTCCACATTCCATTACACACTCCATTTCATTCAATACCCCATTACTTTCCACTTTCCATTCCATTCCATTCCACATTTCTTTCCACATTCCATTCCATTCCATTCCACATTCCATTGCATTCCATTTCACTTTCCATTCCATTCCATTTCACATTCCATTCCATTCAATTCCACGTTGCATACCTTTCCATTTATTTCAACATTGCATTCCGTTACATTCCATTCCATTTCCTTCCACATACGTTCCATTCCATTAAACATTGCATTCCACTCCATTCCATTCTGCCTTTCACTGCACATACATTTCCATTCCATTCCACATTCCATTCCACATTCCATTCCATTCCATTCTACATTCCATTCCACATTCCATTCCATTCCGTGCCACATTGCATTCCACATTCCATTCCATTCCATTCCAGATTCCATTCCACTATCCATTCCATTCCACATTCCATTTCATTCCATTCCACTTTCCATTCCACATTCCATTTCACATTCCATTCAAATTCCATTCCATTCCACTCCAATCCATTCCTCATTCCACTCCATTCCATTCCACTTTCCTTTCGATTCCATTCCATATTCCATTCCACATTTTATTACACATTCCATTCCATTCCTTTCATTATTCCATTCCACTCCATTGCATTCCATTCCATTCCATTACACATTCCATTCCACATTTCATTGCCTTCGATTCCACATTCCATTCCATTGCATTCCACATTCCATTCCACGTTCCTTTCCAAATTCCATTCCATTCCATTCCACTTTCCTTTAAATATTCCATTCCATATTCTATTCCGTTCCATTCCGGATGACATTCCAATTTCCTTTCCACATTCCATTCCACATTCCTTTCCATTCCATTCCATTCCACATTGCTTTCCACATGCTATTCCCCATTCCATTCCACATTCCATTCCATTCTATTCCACATTCCATTCCACATTCCATTCCATTCCATTCCTCGTTGCATTCCACGTTCCATTCCATTCCATTTCACATTCCATTCTGCATTGCGTTCAACGTTCCATTCCATTCCATTCCACGCTCGATTCCACCTTCCACTCCAGGTTGAATTCCACGTTCCATTGCACGATGCATTCCATTCCATTCCACGTTCCATTCCATTCCATTCCACCCTCTATTCCCCCTGTCATTCCACATTCCATTCCACAATGCATTTCATTCTTTGCACGTTCCATTCCACCTTCCACTACATATTGCATTCCACTTTCCATAAACTTTCCATTCAATGTTGCACTCCACATTGCATTCCATTCCACTCCACATTCCCTTAAACATTCCATTACACTACCTTCAATAATTTCATTCCCGTCCACTCCACATTCAATTCTACATTCCATTCCATACCACATACCACTGCACACTCCATTCCACATTCCATTCCATTCCATTCAAGGTTCCATTCTACGTTCCATTCCTCAGTCACTTCCACATTCCATTCCACATTCCTTTCCATTCCACAATCCATTGCATATTCAATTCCTTTGCATTCCACATTCCATTCCACTTTCCATTCCACTTTACATTCCACATTAAATACCATTCCGTTGCATTCCATTCCGTGATCCATTCTATTCCATTTCACATTCTATTCCACATTCCAATCCTTTCCATTGTACTTTCCATTACTTTCCATTCCACATTACATTCCACGTTCCAATCCACGTACCATTCCACATTGCATTTGACGTTCCATTCCATGTTCCATTACACATTCCATTCCACATTCCTTTCCACGTTCCATTCCATTCCATTCCAGTTTCCATTCCAAGATCAATTCTATTACATTCCACGTTCCATTCTGCATTCCATTGCACATTCATTTCCACTCTCAATACCACCTCCCATTCTGCGTTTCATTCCACATTCCATTCCACATTCCGTTCCACATTCCCGTCCATATTCCATTCCATTACATTCCACATTACATTCCCCTGCAATCCACGTTCCATGCCATTCCATATTCCATTCCATTCCTTTCCACATTCCATTCCATTCCATTCCACATTCCATTCCACATTGCATTCCATTCCAGTCCACATCCCATTCCACATTCCATTCAATTCCATACCACTTTCCATTCCATTCGATTCCACATTCCATTACGCATTCCATTCCACCTTCCATTCTATCCCATATTGCATTATATTCCATTCCACATTCCATTTCATTCCATTAAATTACACATTCCATTCCATTCCGTTCCAAATTCCATACCATTCTATTCTATTCCACATTCCATTCCTTTCCATTCCACAATCCATACCACTCCACTCCATTCCACGTTCCATTCATTTCCATTCTACATTTCATTCCATTCCATTCCACATTGCATTTCATTCCATTCCATTCCATTCCTCATTCCATTCCCTTCCATTCCATGTTCCTTTCCGTTGCATTCCACATTCCATTCCACATTCCATTCCATTCCGGATTCCTTTACATGTTCCATTCCGTTTCATTCCACATTCCATTCCATACAATTGCACATTCGATTCCATTCCATTCTCTTCCATTCCCCATTCCATTCCATTCCACTCCGGATTCCATTCCATTCCATTCCGTTCCACATTCCATTCCATTACATTAAATTTCACATTGCATTCCATTCCATTCCACATACCATGCCAATCCATTCAACATTCCATTCCATTGTATTCCATTCAATATTACATACCATTCCATTCTATTCCATATTCTAATGCATTCCATTCCATTCCATTCCACATTCCATTCCCTTGCATTCCACATTCCTTTCCATTCCATTCCACATTCAATTCCACGTTCCATTCCACGTTCCATTCCATTGAATTCCACATTGCATTCCATTCCTTTCAACATTCCATAACTTTCCATTCCCTTGCATTCCGCATTCCGTTACATTCCATTCCACATTTTATTGTCATTCCATTCCATTCCATTCCACATTCAATTTCACAATCTATTCCATTCCATTCCACATTCCATTCCATTCCATTCCACATTCAATTCCATTCCATTCAACGTTCCATTCCACATTCCATTCCATTGCATTATACATTGCATTACACGTTCCATTCCACATTCAATTCCACAATCCATTGCGTTCCATTCCACATTCCATTCCACATTCCATTCCACTTTTCATTGCATTACATTCCACATTCCATTCCAGATTATATTTCACATTCCATTCCACATTCCATTACCTTCCATTCCACCTTCCTTTCCAGTTTCCATTAGACGTTTCATTCCACATTTCACTCCATTCCTTTCCACATTCCATTCCACATTCCATTCCACTTTCCATTCCTTTCCATTCCATTCCACATTCTATTCCACATTCCATTACTTTCCATTCCACATTCAATTCCACATTCCATTCCATTCCATTCCACATTCCTTTCCACATTCCAATCTGTTCCATTAAATATTCCAATCCATTCAATTCCACATTATATTCCACGTTCCATTCCACATTCCATTCCATTTCATTTAACGCTCATTTCCAAAGTCTTTTCCCTTTCCATTCCACGATGCATTCCATCGCATTCCACGTTCCAATCCACGTTACACTCCACATGTCTTTCCACATTCCTTTAACATTCCATTCCACATTCCATTCCATTCCATTCCACATTTCATTCCATTGCAGTCCACATTCCATCCCACATTCCTTTGCACAACATTTAAACATTCCCTTCAATTCCATTCCAAATTCCATTCCAGCTTCCATTGCATTCCACATTCCATTCCACATTTCATTCCATACAATTCCACATTGCATGCCACATTCTCTTCCATTCCCTTGCACGTTCCATTCCACGTTCCATTCCACATTCAATTCCACATTCCATTCAACATTCCATTCCATTCCATTACATTACATTACGTATGGTTTTCCACATTCCATTCCATTGCATTCCACATTCCATTCCATATTTCATTCCATACAATTCCACATTACATTCTACATTCTGTTCCTTTCCATTCCACGTTCCATTCCACGATCCATTCCACATTCAATTCCACATTCCATTCAACATTCCATTCCATTCCATTCCATTACATTACATATACTTTTCCACATTCCATTTCATTGCATTCCACATTCCATTCCACATTCCATTCCACAATCCATTCCATTCCGTTCCACCTACCATTCCACATTCCATTCCACGTTCCATTCCATGTTCTATTCCATTCCATTCTAAGTTCCATTCCACTTTAATTTAAATTCCATTGCACGTTCCATTCCACATTGCATTGTACATTCCACTGTAACGTCCATTCCACATTCCATTCCCCGTTTCCTTCCACATTCCATTCCATTCCATTCCATTCCATTCCATTCCATTCTGAAATCCTTTCCATTCCATTCCATATTTTATGCGACTTTCCATTGCTTTCCATTTCACATTCCATTCAATTCCATTCCATATTCCATTCCATTCCATACCATATTCCATTCCATTCCACATTCCATTCCTTTCCATACGACTTTACATTCCACTTTCCATTCCACGTTCCATTCCGCATTCCATTCCACGTTCCATTCTAAGTTCCATTCCACTTTCCATTCTACTTTCCATTTCATTCCATTCCACGATCCATGCCATTCCAATCCACGTTCCATTCTACTTTCCATTAGACTTTCTATTCTGTTCCATTCCACGTTCCATTCTACATTCGATTAGTGGTTCCATTTCACTATCCATTCTACTGTCCGTTCCACTCCTCTCCACGTTACATTCCATATTCCATTCAATTCCATTGCGCGTTCCATTCCATTCTCTTCAACATTCCATTCCATTCCATTCGACATTGCATTCCACGTTCCATTCCATGTTCCATTCCACGTTCTTTTCCACATTGCATTCCACTCCATTCCACTTTCCATTCCACGTTCCATTCCATTCCATTACAATTTCCATTCCATTCCATTCCACGTTCCATTTCATTCAATTCCATTCCACATTCCATTCCAAGTTCCATTCCACGTTCCATTCCACGTTCCATTCCATTCAATTCCAAGTTCCGTTCCACATGCCATTGCATTCCACTTTCCTTTCCACATTCCATTCCACACTCCATTCCACATTACATTCAGTTCCACTCCACATTCCATTCCACATTCCATACCACATTCCAATCCATTCCATTTCACTTTCACTTTCACGTTCCATTCAACATTCCATTCCACATTCCTTTCCATTCCATTCCACATTCCTTTCCACGTTCCATTCCATTCCATTCCACGTCGCATTCCACATTCCTTTCCTTTCCTTTCCAAATTGCAGTCCGCATTCCTTTCTATTCAATTACACACTCCATTCCACAATCGATTCCATTCCATTCCACTTTCCATTCCACTTTCTATTCCACATTCCGTTCAACATTCCATTCCACGTTGCACTCCATTCCATTCCAGGTTCCATTCAATATTCCATTCCATTCAATTTCACGTTCCATTCCATACTACATTCCATATTCCATTCCACATTCCATTCCACGTTCCATTTCACAATCCATTCCACATTCCATGCCATTCTACATTCCATTCCACAGTCCATTCCATTCCATTTCGTTCAATTCCAGATTCCAATCCACATTCAATTCAATTCCATTCCACATTCTATTCCATTCCATTCCACATTGCATTTCATTCCATTCCATTACACATACCATTCAATTGCATTCGTTTCCATATTCCATTGCATTCCATTCCACTTTGCATTCCATTCCCTTCTATTCCACGTTCCATTCATTTCCATTCCATTCCATTGAACATTCCATTCCACATTCCATTACATTGAATTCCACATTCCATTCCATTGCATTCCACATTCCATTCTATTTCATTACACATTCCATTCATTTCCATTATACATTCAATTCCGTTCCACAATCCATTGCACTCCTTTCCAATCAAATCCAAATTCCATTACACATTCCATTCCATTCCATTCCACATTCCATTCCATTCCATTCCACATTCCATTCCATTCCATTCCACATTTCTTTCCATTCCTTTGCATTCTCTTCTAAATTCCATTCCATATTAAATTCCATTGCATTTAACATTCCATTCCATTCCATTAAATATTCAATTCCTTTCCAGTCCACATTCCATTCAATTAAATATTCCATTCCATTCCATTCCACATTCCATTCCATTCCTTTGCACGTTCCATTGCATTGAATTCCACATTCCATTCCAGTCCATTCCACATTGCATTGCATTCCAATCCATTCCACACTTCATTCCATTCCATTGCACTTTGCATTCCATTCCATTACATTCCACTTTACATTCCATTCCATTCTACTTTCAGTTCCATTACATTACTCTTTCCATTCCATTCCATTCCATTCGATATTCCATTCCATTGCATTCCACATTCCATTCAATTCCATTCCATTCCATTCCACATTCCGTTCCATTCCTTTCCACATTCCATTCCATTCCATTCCACATTCCATTCCATTCAATTCCACATTGCTTTCCATTCCATTCCATTCCACATTCCCTTCCATATTCGTTTCCATTCTATTCCACATTCCATTTCACATTCCATTCCATTCAATTCCTTTCCATTCCACATTCGGTTCCACATTCCATTCCATTCCATTCCACATTCCATTGTACATTCCATTTCATTCCATGCCACATTCCATTCCAAATTCCATCCCATTCCATTTCACATTCCATTCCATGATCCATTCCATTCCACATTCCATTCCTCTTACCATTCCATTCCATTCCACAATCCATTCCACATTCCATTCCATTCCATTCCACTTTCTTTCTATTCCATTCCATTCCACTTTCCATTCCTTTCGATTCTACATTCAACTCCATTCCATTAAGTATTCCATTCCATTCCATTCAACAAACATTCCATTCCATTTCATCCAAATTCCTTTCCATTCCATTTTGCATTCATTTCCATTCCATTCCACTTTCCATTCCATTTCATTCCACATTCCATTGCATTCCATTCCACATTTCTTCCAGTTCAATTCCATTCCTCATTTCCTTGCATCCAATTCCATTCCATTGCACATTGTATTCCACATTCCATTCCATTCCATTCTACATTCCATTCAATTCCATACCACATTCCTTTCCATTCCACATTCCCTTCCTCATTCCATTCCATTCCATTCAACATTCCATTCCATTCCACATTGCATTCCACATTCCATTCCATTCCATTCCATTCCACACTGCATTCAACATTCCTTTCCTTATTCCATTCCATTTAATTCCACATTACATTCCCCATTCCATTCCACTCAATTCCACATTGAATTCCCCTTTCCATTCCACATTCCATTCCCTATTCCGTTCCATTCCATTCCACATTCCATTCTAAAATCCATTCCAAATTCCATTCCGTTTAATTCAACATTCCATTCCACATTCCATTCCATTCCATTACACATTCCATTGCATATTCGATTCCATTCCATTATACATACAATTCCACATACCATTCCATTCCATACCACATTCCTTTCCACATTCCATTCCTTTCCATTCAATTCCATTCCATGTTCCATTCCATTCCATTCCATTGCATTCCACATTTCATTCCATTCCATTAGAATTCCATTCCATTCCATTCCTTTCCACATTCCATTTCATTCTTTTACATTCCACATTTAATTTTATTTCATTCAATTCCACATTACTTTCCACATTCCATTGCATTCCATTCCAAGTTCCATTCCATTCCATTCCAAATTCCATTCCATTCCATTCTATTCCTTTCCACATTAGATAGCATTCCATTCCATTCCACTTTTCATTACTTTCCGTTCCGCAATCCATTCCATTCCATTCCCTGTTCCTTTCCATTGCATTCCACATTCCATTCCACATCCCTTTACATTCCATTCCACATTCCATTCCATTCCATTACATATTCCATTAATTTCCATTCCACATTCCATTCCATATTCCATTCCATGTTCCATTGTGCGTTCCATTCCACTATTCATTGCATGTAACATTCCATTCCATTCCACTTTCCATTCACCATTCCATTTTATATTCCACTGCATTCTATTCGACATTCCATTCCACATTCCATTCGACATTCCATTCCATATTCCATTCCATCCCGTTCCACATTCCATTCCTCATTCCATTACATTCCATTCCAGATTCCATTCCCTTCCACTCCACAATCCATTCCACATTCCATTCCATTCCATTGTCTATTCCCTTCCACTTTCCATTCCATTACACTCCACCTTTTATTCCAAATTCCGTTCCGTTCTATTCTACATTCCGTTCCACTTTCCTTCCAACATGCCTTTCCCCATTCCATTCCATTCCATTTATCATTCCGTGCCACAGTCCATTGCATTCCATTCCACATTCGATTCCACATTCCATTGCATTCCATTCCACATTCCATTCCATTCCACTGCACATTGCATTCCACGTTCCATTCCATGTTCCATTCCACGTTCCATTCCACTTCCCATACCATTGCATTCCGTGTTCCATTCCATTCCATTCCACGTTCCTTTTCATTCTGATTCGCATTTCTTTCCACATTCCATTTCACGTTCCATTCCACATTCCATTTCACTTTCCATTCCATTGCATTCCATTCCATTCCACATTCGATGCCATTCCATTCCATATTCCATTCCATGTTTCATTTCACATTCCAGTCCACATTCCATTCCACATTCCATTCAAATGTCCATTGCGCATTCTAATCCAAACTGTTCCACATTCCATTCCTCATTCCATTTCATTCCATTTCACATTCCATTCCATTCCACTCCACATTGCATTCCACATTCCTTTCCATTCCATTCCACATTCCATTCCCAATTCCATTCCACAATCCAGTCCCTTCCATTCCGCTTTCCATTCCACGTTCAATTACATTCCTGTCCACCTTCCAGTCCACGTACCATTCCACATTCCATTCCAAGTTCTATTCCGCATTCCTTTCCACGTTTCATTTCATTGCATTCCATGTTCCATTCCATTACATTCTACTTTCCTTTTCATTTCGTTTCAAATTCCTTTCCACATTGCATTTCACATTACATTCCACATTCCATTTCACATTCCATTCCATTCCATTGCATTCCATTCCATTCCACATTCCATTCCATTCCATTCCACTTTCCATGCCATTCCATTCCATTCTGCATTCCATTGTTTCCATTCTTCATTCCATTCCATTCCATTCCACATTCCATTGCATTCCATTCCATTCCACATTCCATTCCACATTCCATTACATTCCATTGTACATTCCATTCTATTCCGTTCCTTTCATTTCCACGTTCCGTTCCACTTTCCATTCCATATTCCATTCTACAGTACATTCCGTTCAATTCCACATTGCATTCCACATTTCATTCCACATTCCATTCCATTCCATTCCACAATCCATTCCATATTCCATTCTATGTTCTATTCTGCGTTCCATTTGACTATTCATTTCACGTTCCAGTCCATTCCATTCCACTTTCCATTCAACATTCCACTTCACATTCCATTCCATTCCATTCCACATTCATTTCCATTCAATTCCACATTGCATTCCATTCCATCCCTTTAAACATTCCATTTAATTCCATTCCAAATATATTCCATTGCATTCCACTTTCCATTCGACATTCCATTCCATTCCATTGTACATTCCGTTCCACGATCCATTCTATTTCACCTTCCATTCAACATTCCATTCCATTCCATTCCATTCCACATTCCATTCCATTCCATTCCATTCCACATTCCATTCCGCATTCCATTCCATTCCATTCCACATTCCATTCCATTCCTTTCCTATCCACATTCCATTTCACTTTAAATTCCATTCCATTTCACATTCCTTTCATATCCATTCCACATTCCATTCCATTCCATTCCACATTCCATTCCATTCCACATTCCATACCATTCCACATTGCATTCCATTCCTTTCCATTCAAATCCAACTTCCATTGCACATTCCATTCCATTCCATTGAATATTCCATTACATTCCATTCCACAATCAATTCCATTCCCTTCCACATTCCATTCCACTCCATTCCATTCCAAATTCCATTCCACTCATTCCACATTGCTTTCCATTACATTCCACATTGCACTACATTGCATTCTATTCCACATTAAATTCCATTCCATTCCGTATTCAATTCCATTCCTTTCCACCTTCCATTCCATTCATTTGCATTCCTTTCCATGTTACATAGCATTCCATTCCACATTCCGTTCCATTCCATTCGATTCCATTCGAAATTCCATTCCACATTCCATTCCATTCCAAATTCCATTGGATTCCATTCCACATTCCATTCCATTCCATTCCACTTTGCATACCATTCCATTCCATTCCACATTGCGTTTCATTCCAGTCCATTCCACATGCCATTCCATTCCACGTTCCATTCCATTCAATTCCACATTGCTTTCCATTCCATTCCATTCCACATTCCCTTCCACATTCGTTTCCATTCTATTCCACATTCCATTTCACATTCCATTCCTTTCCATTCCACATTCGGTTCCACATTCTATTCTATTCCATTCCACATTCCATTGTATATTCCTATACATTCCATGCCACATTCCATTCCATTCCAAATTCCATCCCATTCCATTCCACATTCCATTCCGTGATACATTCCATTCCACATTCCATTCCACATATCATCCCATTCCATTCCACAATCCATTCCACTTTCCATTCCACATTCCGTTCCAAATTCCATTGCACTTTCCATTCCACTTTCCATTCCATGATACATTCCATTCCACATTCCATTCCACATATCCCATTCCATTCCACAATCCATTCCACTTTCCATTCCACATTCCGTTCCAAATTCCATTGCACTTTCCATTCCATGTTCCATTCCGCATTCCATTCCGTTTCATTCCTCCTGCCGTTCCATCCTAGTACATTCCACATTCCATTCCATTGTATTCCATTCCACCTTCCATTCCACATTCTATTCCATTCCATTCCTGTCCATTCCATATCAATTTCTACATTCCACATTCAATTCCACGTTCCATTCCATGTTCCATTCCATTCCATTCCCCATTGCATTCCATTCCTTTCCAATTTCCATACCATTCCATTCCATATTCCATTCCATTGCATTCCGCATTCTATTACAAATTCCAGTCCATTCCCCTGCAGATTCAATTCCAAATTCCATTCCATTCCTTTTCACATTCCATTCCATTTCTTTCCATTCTTCATTCCATTCCCTTGCATTCCACATTCTATTCCTAATTCCATTCCCTTCCATACCACTTTCCATTACATTGCATTCCACATTTCATTCCATTCCATTCCACACTCCATTCCACTTAATTCAACATTCCATTCCACATTCCATCACATTCCAATCCACATGACATTCCACATTCCATTTCACTGCATTCCACATTCCATTCCACATTCCATTCCACATACCATCACATTCCATTCCACATGACATTCCACATTCCATTTCATTGCATTCCACATTCCTTTCCACATTCCACTCCACATTCCATTCCACAATCCATTCCACATTCCCTTCCACATTCCATTTCATTCCATTCCCCATCCCATTCCACATTCCATTCCATTACGTTATGCATTACACTCCACATTCCATTCCACAATCCCTTCCACATTCCATTCCATTCCTTTCCTCATTCCATTCCACATTCCAATCCATTCCATTCTATTCTATTCCACATTTCATTCCACATTTGATTTCTTTCCTTTCCACATTCCATTCCATTCCATTCCACCTTCTATTCTATTCCATTCCACGTTTCATTCCACCTTGCCTTCCTCGTTCCACTCCACTTTCCATTCCACATTCCATTCCATTCTACTCCTTTCCACATTCCATACCATTCCATTTCATTCCATTTCACAATCCATTCCATTCTGTTCCACGTTCCATTGTACTTTCCATTCCACATACCATTCCGTTCCATTCCACATTCCATTCCACATTCCATTCCGTTCCATTCCACCTTCCATTGCATTCCACTTGACATTGCTTTCCACATTCCATTCCTTTCCATTCCATATTACATTTCATTCATTTCCACATTCCCTTCCACGTTCTATTCCACATTCCATTCCACATTCCATTCCATTCCATTCTATATTCCATTCCATTCCTTTAGACATTCTATTCCACATTCTATTCCACACTTCTTTCCACAGTCAATTCCATTCCATTTCACATTTCATTCCACATTCCAATCCACTTTCCATTCCACATTGTATTCCATTCCATTTCACTTTCCTTTCCACGATCCATTTCACATCCCATTCCACATTATATTCCGTTCTATTCCACATTCCATTTAACATTCCATTCCATATTCCATGACTTTCCATTCCACATTCCAGTCCACACTCCACTTCACTTTTCATTCCATTCCACATTCCATTCCATTCCAGTTCGCATTCCATTCCATTCCATTCCTCATTCCATTCCATATTACAGTCCACATTCCATTCCTTTCTATTCCACATTCTATTCCATTCCATTACACATTCCATTCCATTCCATTCCACATTCCTATCCACAATCCATTCCAGATTCCAGTCCATTCCAATCCACATTCCATTCCACTCCATTCCACATTTCATTCCATTGCATTGCATTCCACATTCCTCTCTGTTGAATTTGGCATTCCATTCCTTTCCATTCTATTCCATTCTATTCCACATTCCATTATATTCCATTCCACATTCCATTCCATTCCATTCCACATTCCATTTCACATTCCATTCCACATTCTTTTCCGCATTCCATTCCATTTCATTCCACTTTCTATTCCATTCCATTCGACATTTCATTATACGTTCTGTTCCATTACATTCCACATTCCTTTCCATTCAATTCCTCGTTTTTTTCCCTTCCATTGCATTCCACATACCATTCCATTCCATTCCACTACATTCCATTCTATTCCACATTCCATTCCATTCCATTCCACATTCCATTCCATTCCATTCCACTTTCCATTCCACATTCCATTCCATATTCTTTTCCACGTTCCATTCAATTCCATTCTATATTAATTTCCTTAAATTCCCCATTTTTTTCCATTCCGTTGCATTCCACATTCCATTCCATTCCATTCCCATTCCATTCAATTGCATTCCATTCTATTCCACATTCCATTCCATTCCATTCCACATTCCATTGCATTCCATTCCATTAGACATTCCCTTCCACATTCCATTACATTCCATTGTACATTCCTTTCCATTCCGTTCCTTTCAGTTCCACGTTCCGTTCCACTTTCCTTTCCATATTCCATTCTACAGTACATTCCGTTACATTCCACATTGCATTCCACATTTCATTCCACATTCCATTCCATTCCATTCCACATTCCATTCCATATTCCTTTGCATGTTCTATTCTGCGTTCCATTTCACTATTCATTTCACGTTCCAGTCCATTCCATTCCACTTTCCATTCAACATTCCACTTCACATTCCATTCCATTCCATTCGACATTCCATTCCACATTCTATTCGACATTCCATTCCATATTCCATTCCATTCCATTCCACATTCCATTCCTCATTCCATTCCATTCCGCTCCACATTCCATTCCATTCCATTCCACTTTCCATTCCAAATTCCATTCCACATTCCATTCCAAATTCCATTCCACATTCCATTCCATTCCATTCCCTATTCCCTTCCACTTTCCATTCCATTACACTCCACATTCCATTCCACATTCCATTCTGTTCTATTCCACATTCCATTACCCTTTCCATTCCACGTGCCTTTCCACATTCCATTCCATTCCATTCCTCATTCCATTCCACAGTCCATTCCATTCCATTCCAAATTCCATTCCATTCCATTCCATTCCACTCCATTCCACATTCCATTCCATTCCATTACATTCCACATTCCGTCCATATTCGATTCCACGTTCCATTCCATGTTCCCTTCCATGTTCCATTCCATGTTCCATTCCAAGTTCCATTCCTCTTCCCATTCCATTGCATTCCGTGTTCCATTCCATTCTATTCCACGTTCCTTTTCATTCTGATTCGCTTTTCATTCCACATTCCATTTCACGTTCCATTCCACGTTCCCTTTCACTTACCATTTCATTTCATTCCATTCCATTCCACATTCGATGCCATTCCTTTCCACATTCCATTCCACGTTCCATTTCACATTCCAGTCTACATTCCAGTCCACATTCCATTCAACTTTCCATTGCAATTTCTATTTCATTCTGTTCCACTTTGTATTCCTCATTCCATTAAATTTCCTTTCACATTCCATTCCATTCCACTCCACGTTCCAATCCACATTCCTTTCCATTCCATTCCACATTCCATTCCAAATTCTATTCCACAGTCCACTCCGTTCCATTCCACATTCCATTCCACGTTGAATTACATTCCAGTCCACGTTCCATTGCACATTCCATTCCACATTCCTTTCCAAGTTCTATTCCACTTTCCATTCGACGTTCCATGCCATTGCATTCCATGTTCCATTACATTACATTCCACGTTCCTTTTCATTCCGTTTCAAATTCCATTCCACATTGAATTTCATATTCCATTCCACATTCCTTTTCACATTCCGTTCCTTTCCATTCCATTCCATTCCATTCCATTCCACATTCCATTTCATTCCATTCCATTCCACTTTCCGTCCCATTCCATTCCATTCCGCATTCCATTCTTTCCATTCCACATTCCTTTCCATTCCATTCCACATTCCATTGCATTCAATTCATTTCCACATTCCATTCCACGTTCCATTCCCTTCCATTGTACATTCCATTCCATTCCATTCCTTTCCGTTCCACATTCCGTTCCACTTTCTATTCCACATTCCATTCTACAGTACATTCCATTCCATTCCACGTTGCATTCCACATTTCATTCCGCATTCCATTCCATTCCATTCGACATTCCATTCCATTCCATTCCACATTCAATTCCATATTCCATTCCATGTTCCATTCTGCTTTCCATTCCACTATTAATTGCACGTTCCATTCCATTCCATTCCACTTTCCATTCAACATTCCATTTCACTTTCTATTCCATTCCATTCGACATTCCGTTCCACATTCCATTCTACATTCCATTCCATATTCCATTCCATTCCGTTCCACATTCAATTCCTCATTCCATTTCATTAGATTCCACATTCCATTCCTTTCCACTCCACATTCCATGCCACATTCCATTCCATTCCACTCCACTTTACATTCCAAATTCCATTCCACATTCCATTCCATTCCATTCCCTATTCCCTTCCACTTTCCATTCCATTACACTCCACTTTCAATTCCACATTCCATTCCATTCTATTCCACATTCCATTCCACAGTCCATTCCATTCCATTCCACATTCCATTCCACATTCAATTCCATTCCATTCCACATTCCCCCCATATTCCATTCCACGTTTCATTCCATGTTACATTCCATATTCCATTCCACATTCCATTCCACTTCACATTCCACTGCATTCCGTGTTCCATTCCATTACATTCCACGTTTCTTTTCATTCCGATTCACAGTTCATTCCACATTCCTGTTCACGTTCCATTCCACATTCCATTTCACTTTCAATTCCATTCCATTCCATTCCATTCCACATTCGATGCCATTCCATTCCACATTCCATTCCACGTTCCATTTCACATTCCTGTACACATTGCATTCCACTTTCCATTCAACTTTCCATTGCACATTCTATTCCATTCTGTTCCACATTCCATTCCTCATTCCATTTCATTGCATTCCACATTCCATTCCATTTCACTCCACATTCCATTCCACATTCCTTTCCATTCCATTCCACATTCCATTCCAAATTCCATTCCACAATCCACTCCGTTCCATTTCGTATTACCTTCCACGTTCAATTAGATTCCAGTCCACTTTACATTCCACGTTCCAATCCAAGTTCTATTACACTTTCCATTCCACGTTCGATTCCATTGCATTTCATGTTCTGTTCCATTACATTCCACGTTCATTTTCGTTACGTTTCAAATTCGTTTCCACATTGCATTTCACATTCCTTTCCCCCTTCCGTTTCACATTCCATTCCATTCCACACCATTCCTTTCCACATTCCATTCCATTCCACATTCCATTCCATTCCATTGCATTCCACCTTCCATACCATTCCATTCCATTCCGCATTCCATTCCAATCCACGTTTCGTTCCACATTTCATTTCATTCAATTCCACATTGCATTCCACTTTCCATTCCACATTCCTTTCCACGTTCCATTCCACATTGAATTCCACATTCCATTCCACATTCCATTCCATTCCACATTCCATCCTATTGCATTCCACATCCCATTACACATTCCATTCCATTCCGTTCCACATTACCTTCCATTCCATTCAACATTCCATTCCGCATTCCATTCCTCTTTCTTTTCCACGTTCTATTTGATTTCATTCCATGTTCCATTTCACATTCCATTCCATTCCATTCCACTTTCCATTCCACATTCCCTTTGACATTCCATTACACATTACATTCCACATTCCATTCTCATTCCATTGCATTTCATTCCAAGTTCCATTCCACACTCCATTCCACATTCCATTCCACCTTCCACTCCATTTCATTCCACACGCCATTCCACAATCCATTGCACATTCCATTCCACTTTCCATTCCACATTCCATTAATGTCCGTTCCATAGTACATTCGGTTCCATTCTACATTCCATTCCACATTCCATTCCATTCCGTTCCACATTCCATTCCATTACACTCCACAATTCATTCCACATTCCCTTCCTTTCCATTCCACATTCTATTTCATGTTCCGTTCAATTCCATTCCACGTTTTATTCCACATTCCGTTCCACTTTCCATTCCACATTCCATTCCGTTCCATTCCGCATCCCATTCCACATTCCATTCCACATTCCAATCCATTCCATTACACTTTCCATTACATTATAATCTACTTTCCATTCCATATTCCATTCTCATTCCATTGCATTAAATTCCACATTCCATTCCACATTCCATTCCATTGCATTTCACATTTCATACCACATTCCATTCCATTGCATTTCACATCCCATTCCATATTACATTCCATTCCATTCTATTCCACATTGCATTCCATTCCATTAAACAATCCATTCCACATTCCATTCTACATTCCATTCCAGGTTCCATTCCGTTGCATTCCAAATTCCAATCCATCCCATTCCACATTCCATTCCATTCAAATCCACATTCCATTCCATTGCATTCCATTCCATTCCACATTTCATTCCATTCGATTCCATTCCATTCCGTTCCACATTCCACTCCATTCCATTGCATTCTGCATTCCATTCCATTCCATTCCATTCCTTTCCATTCCATTCCATTCCACCTTCCAGTCCATCGCTTTTCATTCCACATTCCAGTCCATTCCTTTGTATTCCACATTCCATTCCATTCCATTCCACCTTCCATTACATTCCATTAAACAATCCATTCCACATTCCATTCCACATTCCATTCCATGTTCCATTCCGTTGCATTCCACATTCCAATCCCTTCCATTCCACATTCCATTCCATTCAAATCCACATTGCATTCCATTGCATTCCATTCGATTCCACACTCCATTCCATTCCATTCCATTCCATATTCCATTACATTGCATTCCGCATTCCATTCCATTCCATTCCATTCCATTCCACATTCCAGTCCATTCCATTGCATTCCACATTCCATTCCATTCCATTCCACAATCCATTTCATTCCATTCCATTGCATTCCATTCCACATTCCATTCCACTTTCCATTCCACGTCACATTTGATGTTTCATTCCACGTCCCATTCCATGTTCCATTGCTTTCTATTCCACATTCCATTCCATTCAATTCCAAATTCCATTCTATTCCATTCCACATTCCATTCCACGTTCCATTCTATTCCATTCAATGTTCCTTTTTGTTCCATTCAACATTCCATTCCACGTTCCTTTCCCCAATCCTTTTCACATTGCATTCCAAATTCCATTCCATTCCATTCAACAATCCATTCCGTTCCATTCCATTGCATTCCGTTCTACATTCCATTCCACTTTCCATTCCACGTCGAAGTCAATGTTCCATTCCATGTCCCATTCCACGTTCCATTCCTTTCTATTCCACATTCCATTGCATTCCATTCCAAATTCCATTCCATTCCATTCCACATTCCATTCCCCATTCATTTCCACACTGCCTTCCAAGTTCCATTCCATTCCATTCCACTTTCCATTCCTCGTTCCATTCCATTCAATTCCACGTTCCATTCCACATTGCATTCCTTTCCATTCCACTTTCCATTTCATTCCATTCCACATTCCTTTCCATTGCATTCCTCATTCGATTCCAGGATCCATTCCACGTTGAATTCCATGTTCCATTCCACTTCCCATTCCACGTTCAATTAATTACCATTCCGGATTCCATTCCATTCTATTCCACATTCCGTTCCATTTCATTCAACGTTCAATTCCACCTACCATTCCACCTTTCATTCCGCTTTGCATTCCAAGACCTATTCCATTCCTTTCCACATTCCATTCCATTCCATTCCATGTTCCATTCCACTTTACATTCCACATTCCATTCCACATTCCATTCCATTCCATTCCACATTCCATTCCATTCCATCCCACTTTCCATTCCACATTCCATTCCACTCCATTCCACATTCCATTCCACGTTGCATTCCACATTCCATTCCATTCCATTCTGCGTTGCATTCCACACTCATTTCCACATTCCATTCGACATTCCATTCCTGTCCAATCTACATTCGATTCCACTTTCCATTCCATTCCATTCCACTATCCATTCCACATTCCGTTCCTCATCCCATTCCACATTAATTTTCGTTCCATTCCACATTCCATTCCAAATTCCATTCTTTTCCATTCCACATTACATTCAATTCCACTACACATTCCTTTCCACTTTCACTTCCATTCCATTCCATACTCTATTGCAAGTTCCATTCCATTCAATTCCATGATCCATTCCACGTTTCATTCCACATTCTATTCCACATTCCATTCCACATTCAATTACGTTCCATTCCACATTATATTCCACATTCCATTGCATTTCACATTCAATTCCACAGTGCATTCCACATTCCAATCCATTGAATTCCACATTCCATTCCATTCCATTCCATTCCATTGCATTTCACATTCAATTCCACAGTGCATTCCACATTCCAATCCATTGAATTCCACATTCCATTGCACAATCCATTCCATTGCATTCCTCATTTCATTCCACATTCCATTCCGCATTTCATTCCTCATTCCATTCTATTCCATTCCAGATTCCATTCTATTCCATTCCACATTCCATTCCATTCCATTCTATATTGTATTACTGATTCCATTCCTTTCCATTCCATTCTTGTCAATTCCGCATTCCATTCCACATTCCATTCCTTTCCATTTCACATTCCATTCCACGTTCCATTCCACGTTCCATTCCATTCCATTCCACATTGCATTCCATCCCATTCAACATTCCATACCATTCCACCTTGCATTGCATTCCATTCCACATTCCATACCATTCCAATCCATTCCATTCCACATTCTATTCCACATTCCATTGCATTCCATTCCATTCCACATTCCATTCCATTCCATTCGACATTCCATTCCATTCCATTCCATTTCACATTACATTCCGTTGGATTCCTCATTCTTTTCCACATTCCATTCCATTCCATTCCACATTCTATTCCATTCCATTGCACATTCCACTCATTTCCATTCCACATTCCATTACACATTCCATTCCACGTTCCATTCCACATTCCATTCCACGTTCCATTCCACGTTCCATTCCATTCCATTCCACCTTCCATTCCAAGTTCCATTCCACAATCCATTCCACATTCCATTCCATTCCTTTCCTTATTCCTTACCATTGCATTCCATTCCATTCCGCGTTCCATTCCTTTCCATTCCACATTCTACTCCACTTTCAACTCCATTCCTTTCCACATTCCATTCCAGATTCCATTCCATTCCATTCCACATTCCATTCGATTCCGTGTTTCATTCCACGTTTCATTCCGTTCCTTTCAACGTTCCATTACGCATTCTATTCCGCATTCCATTCCACTTTCCATTACACATTCCGTTCCATTCCATTCCACTCTGCATTCTACATTCCATTCCACATTACATTCTGTTCCATTCCACATTGCATTCCACATCCCATTCCTTTCCATTCCACATTCCATTCCATTCTATTCCACGTTCCATTCCACGATACATTCCACAATCCTTTCCACATTTCATTCCACATTCCAATTCACATTCCATTCCACATTCCATTTCATATTCCATTCCACACTCCATTCCACATTCCATTCCACATAACATTCCATTCCATTCCACATTCCATTCCACATTGCATGCCACATTCCATTCCATTCCATTCCACATTCAATTACACATTCAATTCCACGGAGCATTCCATTCAATCACACATTCCACTCCACATTCCGTTACATTCCTTTGCGTGTTGCATTCCACGTTCCATTCCACGTTCCATTGCACATTCCATTCCATTGCATTGCATACTCCATGGCATTCCATACCATTCCATTCCACAATCCATTCCATTCGTTTCCACTTTCGATTCCACATTCCACTCAACATTCCATTCTGTTCCATTCCACGTTCCGTTCCTCAGTACGTTCCACACTCCAATTCACATACCATTCCGCTCCATGCCACATTACATTCCACATTCCATTCCTTTGCATTCCACATTCTATTCCATTCCATTCCTCATTCCATTGCATCCCATCTCGTTCCACTCCACATTCCCGTCCATTCCATTCCACATTCCTATCTCTTCCCCTTTCCATCCCACATTCTATTCCACATTCTTTTCCACGTTCCATTCCATTCCATTCCACACTCCATTCCATTCCATTCCACGTTCCATTCCACGTTCCATTCCACGTTCCATTCCATTACAATTCAGGTTCTGTTCCATTCCATTTCACGTTCCATTTCATTCAATTCCACGTTCCATTTCATTCCATTTCACTTTCCATTCCACATTTCATTTCACGTTCCATTCCATTCTATTCCATTGCATTGAACATTCCTTTCCATTCCAATCCACATTCCATTCCATTACATTTAACAATCCATTCCTTTCAAAATTCCATTCCATTCCATTCCATATTCCATTCCATTCCATTCCATTCCATTCCATATTCCATTCCATTCCATTCCACATTCAATTCCACCTTCCATTTCATTCCATTCATTTCCACATTCCATTACATTCCAATCCACATTCCATTTCACATTCCATTCCACCTTCCTTTCCTTTCCCTTCCATTCCACTCCACATGACATTCCATTCCATTCCACTTCCCATTCCATTCAATTCCACATTCCATTCCATTGCATTCCATTCTACATTCCATTCCAATTCCTTATATTCTATTCCACATTCCATTCCATTCCATAACATTCCATTTCACATTCCGTTCCATAGCATTCCACTTTCCATTCTAATATATTCCACGTTACATTCCACGTTCCATTGCACGTTCTATTCAACGTTCTTTTACACATCCCATTCCATTCCATTCCACGTTACATTCCACGTTCCATTGCACGTTCTATTCAACTTTCTTTTACACATCCCATCCCATTCCATTCCACGTTCCATTACACATTTCTTTAAATTCCATTCCACATTCCATTGAATTGCTTTCCACACCACAGTCCACATTCCATTCCACATTCCAGTCCACTTTCCATTCCATTCCTTTCCACATTTAATTCCATTAGATTTCATTCCATTCCATTCCTTTCATTCCACTTTCCATTCCACATTTCATTCCATTCCATTCCATTCCACATCCCATTCCGTTCCATTCCACATTCCATTCCATTGTATTCCATTTACCATTCCACATTCCATTCCATTGCACATTGCATTCCACACTCCCTTACAAATCCATTCCATTCCACATTGCATTCCTTTATATTCCATTCCACATTTGATTCCACTTTCCATTCCATTCCACATTCCATTCCATTCCATTTCACATTCCATTCCATTCCATTCCACATTCCATTCCATTCCATTCCACATTCCATTCCATTCCATACCAAATTCCATAATAATCCATTCCACATTCCATTCCATTTTATTCCATTCCACATTCTGTTTCATTCCACATTCCATTTCTTTCAATTCAACATTCCATTCAATTCCATTCCTTTCCATTTCACATTCCATTCCATTCCATTCCATTCCACATTCAATTCCACTTCATTCGATTCCACCTTCTATTCCATTCCACATTCCATTCCATTCCTTTCCATATTCCTTTGAATTCCATTATATTCCATTCCCCATTCCATTCAATTCCTTTCCATTACACATTCTATTCCATTCCACATTTCATTCCATTCCATTTCACATTCCATTCCATTCCATTCCATTCCATTACACATGATTTCCATTTCATTCCATTCCATTTCATTCCATTCCACATTGTATTCAATTACACATTCCCTTCCTTTCCATTCCACCTTCTATTCCACTTCGTTGTATTAAATTCCAATCTATATTCCATTCCATTCCAAATTCTATTCCATTCCATCACACATTCCATTACATTCATTTATTGCATTCTATTGCATTCCATTCCACATACCATTCTTTCCACGTTCCATTCCACATTCTATTCCACTTTACACTCTGTTGCACTCCACATTCCAGTCCACATTAAATTCCGCATTCCATTCCATTCCATTCCATGTTCCATTCCACTTTCCATTCCATTCCATTCCATGTTCCATTCCATTCCATTCCACATTCCCTTCCACATTTCTTTCCATTCCATTTCACATTCCATTCCATTCTATTCCCCATCCCATTCCACATTTCATTCCATTCCATTCAACTTTCCTTTCCACATTCCATTCCATTCAATTCAACATTCCATTCAATTCCATTCCTTTCCATTTCTCATTCCATTCCATTCGATTCCACATTCAATTCCACTTCATTCGATTCCACCTTCTATTCCATTCCACATTCCATTCCATTCCTTTCCATATTCCTTTCAATTCCATTAAATTCCATTCCCCATTCCATTCAATTCTTTTCCATTACACATTCTATTCCATTCCACATTCCATTCCATTTCATTTCACATTCCATTCCATTCCATTCCATTCCATTCCATTACAGATGGTTTCCATTTCATTCCATTCCATTTCATTCCATTCCACATTCTATTCAATTACACATTCCCTTCCTTTCCATTCCACCTTCTATTCCACTGCATTCTATTAAATTCCAATCTATATTCCATTCCATTCCATTCCATTCCAAATTATATTCCATTCCATCACACATTCCATTACATTCGTTTATTGCATTCTATTGCATTCCATTCCACATACAATTCTTTCCACATTCCATTCCACATTCTATTCCACTTTACATTCTGTTCCACTCCACATTCCAGTCCACATTAAATTCCACATTCCATTCCATTCCATTCAACGTTCCATTCCACTTTCCAATCCATTCCATTCCATTCCACATTCCCTTCCACATTCCTTTCCATTCCATTTAACATTCCATTCAATTCTATTCCCCATCCCATTCCACATTTGATTCCATTCCATTCAACTTTCCTTTCTACATGCCATTCCGTTCCATTCCATTCCGCAATCCATTACGAATTCCATTGTACATTCCATTGCACATTCTATTCCATTCCATTCCACATTCCATTCCATAAATTCCACATTCCATTACACATTCCATTCCATTCCATTGCATTCCACATTCCATTCCAAATTCCATTTCACATTCCATTCCATTCAATTCAACAATCAATTCCACAATCCATTCCATTCCATTCCATTCCATGTTCCACTCCCCGTTTCATTCCACATTCCATAACACATTCCATTCCGCATTCCATTCCATTCCTTTCCACTTTCCATTCCACATTCCATTCCATTCCGTTCCACATTTCATACCATTCCATTTCATTCCATCCCGCATTCGTTTCCCTTCCATTCCACATTCCATTCCAAATTCCATTCTATTCCAGATTCCATTCCACATTCCATTCCACATTAAATTCCACATTCCATTCCTTTACATTTCACATTCCATTGCAAATTCCTTTCCATATCTCATTCCACATCCCATTCCATTCCATTCCATGTTCCATTCCATGTTTCATTCCACATTCCATAACACATTCCGTTCCGCATTCCATTCCATTCCTTTCCACGTTCCATTCCACATTCCATTCCATTCCATTCCACGTTTCATACCATTCCATTTCATTCCATCCCACATTCCATTCCCTTCCATTCCACATTCCATTCCACATTCCATTCTGCAATCCATTCCTTTCCTTTCCATTCTATTCCGGATTCCATTCCACATTCCATTCCACATTAAATTCCACATTCCATTCCTTTACATTCTACATTCCATTGCAAATTCCTTTCATTATCCCTTTCCATATTCCATTCCATTCCATTCCATTCCATTCCACATTCCATTCTGCATTCCATTCCACATTCCATTCCACAGCCCATTCCATTCCATTCCACTTTCCTTTCCGCATTCCATTCCATATTCCATTCCATTCCATACTACATTCCATTCCACTTTCCATTACATTCCTTTCCACCTCCCACTCCACATTCAATTGCACATTGCATTCCACCTTCCATTCCACATAGCATTGCACGTTCCATTCCATTCCATTCCATGTTGCATTCCAAATTCCATTCCATTCCATTCCATTCTCCTTTCCAAATTCCTTTCCACGTTCCATTCCACGTTGCGTTCAATTCCATCGCACTTTGCATTCCACTTTGCATTCCTTTCCTAGTTCTATTTCAAATTCCCTTATACATTCCTTTCCTCATTGCACTCCATTCTATTCCACGTGCCACTCCACATTCCATTCCATTCCATTCCAGATTCCATTCCATTCCACTTTCCATTCCATTCCTTTCCACATTCCATTCCACATTCCATTCCATTGCATACAACATTTTATTCCACATTTAATTCCATTCCATTCAACTTTCCATTCCACATTTCAATCCATTCCATTCCACATTCCATCTCATTCCATTCCACATTCCATTACACATTTCATTCCACATTCCATTCCATTCCATTCAACGCTCCATTCCACCTTCCATTCTACATGGCATTCCACGTTCCATTCCAATACTTTCCACGTTGCATTCCACGTTGCACTCCACATTTCATTCCTCATTCCATTAAACATTCCAATCTACATTCCATTCCATTCCATTCTACGTTCCATTCTACGCTCCATTCCACCTTCCATTCCACATTCCATTCCACGATCCATTGCGTTCCATT
This sequence comes from Pongo pygmaeus, assembly GCF_028885625.2. Lineage (NCBI taxonomy): Eukaryota > Metazoa > Chordata > Mammalia > Primates > Hominidae > Pongo > Pongo pygmaeus. The sequence goes on along the minus strand of NC_072386.2, from coordinate 7,462,100 downwards.
CCACGTTCCATTCCACATTCCATTCCATTCCATTCCACAGTCCATACCTTTCCATTCTATTCCATTCTACATTCGATTCCATTGCATTCCAGATTCCTTTCCTCATTCCATTCCATTCCATTCCACATTCCATTCCCCTTCCATTCCACATTCCATTCCACTCCATTCCACTTTCCATTACACGGTGCATTCCACATTACTTTCTTCGTTCCATTCAACGTTCCATTTCAATTTCCATTCCACTTTCCCTTCCATTACATTCCACGTTCCATTGCACATTCCATTCCATTCCATTCCACTTTCTATTCCACATTCCATTCCACATTCCATTCCTTTCCATTCCACATTCCTTTACATTCCATTCAACTTTCCATTCCATTGAATTCCACATTCCATTCCATGTTCGATTAGATTGCTTTCCATTTAATTTTCCCCATTCCATTCCACATTCCATTCCACATTCCATTCCGTTCCATTCCACGTTCCATTCCACATTCCATTCCTCATTCCTTTCCTTTCCATTCCATTCCACATTCCATTCCCTTCCATTCCACATTACATTCCACGGTCCATTGCATTCAATTCCACATTCCATTCCCTTCCATTACACATTCCATTCCACGTTCCATTCCACCTTACATTCCACGTTCAATTGCATTCCATTCAACATTCCAAAACATTCTTTTCCATTCCATTCCGGATTCCATTCCACTGCATTCCACACTCTATTCCACATTACATTACATTCCATTCCACATCCCATTCCACACTCCCTTCCATTCCATTCCACATCCCATTCCACATTCCCTTCCATTCCGTTCCATATTCCATTCCATTTCATTGCACATTCCATTCCTTTCGATTCCACATTTCATTCCACATTCAATTCCACGTTCCATTCCACGTTCCATTCCATTCCTTTCCACATTAGTTTCTACATTCCATTCCATATTCCTTTCCAGATTCCATTCTGTTCCTAGCACATGCCATTCCACATTCCATTCCACATTCTATTCCATATTCCATTCCGTTCCATTCTATTCCTCATTCCATTCCGCATTCTTTTCCACATTCCATTCCACATTCCATTCCATTCCACATTGCATTCCATTCCATTCCACCTTCCATTCCATTCCATTCCACATTCCATTCCACCTTCCATTCCACATTCCATTCCATTTCTTTCCACAATCCCCTCCACATTCCATTATATTGCATTCCATGTTCGATTCAACTTTCCATTCCCTTTCATTCCACACTGCTTTCCACCTTCCATTGTACGTTCCCTTCCATGTTGCATTCCATAATCCTTTCCATTCCATTCCACGTTCCGTTCCACTTTCCATTCCACATTCCATTCCATTGCATTCCACTTTCCTTTCCATTGCATTCCATTCAACATTCCATTCCACTTTACTTTCCATTCCATTCCACGATCCATTCCGTTCCATTCCACCTTCCATTTCATTGCATTCCACAATCCATTCTGCATTCCATTTCACTTTCCATTCTACGTTCCATTTCACATTCCATTCTGTTACTTTTCATTCCATTCCACATTCTATATTCCCTTCAACTTTCCACACCACATTTCATTGCACATTCCATTCCGTTCCATTCCACTTTCCATTCCACATTTCATTCCTTTCCTTTCCACAGTGCATTCCATTTCATTCCCCCTTCCATTCCATTCCTTTCCACATTCCATTCCACATTCCATTCCACATTCCTTTCCATTTCATTCCACGTTTCATTCCACATTGCATTCCATTCCTTTCCACGTTCCATTCCACTTTCCATTCCACGTTCCATTCCATTCCATTCCACGCTCCATTCCACCTTCCCTTCTATGTTCCATTCCAAGTTCCATTCCAAGTTACATTTTACATTCCATTCCAAGTTCCATTCCACATTCCATTCCAAATTCCATTCCACGTTCCATTCCACGTTGCATTCCATTCAAATTTCCTTTCAAATTCCATTGCATTCCATTAAATTCCACTTTCCATTCCACATTCCATTCCAGTGCATTCCACATTCTATTACACATTCCATTCCACTTTCCATTCCATTCTTTTCCACGTTACATTCCATGTTCCATTAGACCTTCCATTCCACGTTCCATTCCACGTTCCACTCCATTCCATTCCACTTTCCATTCCCTATTCCATTCCATTCCATTCCACAGTCCATTCCATTCCATTCCACGCTCCATTCCACTTTCCATTCCACGTCCATTCCACGTTCCATTCCATGTTCCTTTCCACAATCCAATCCATTCCATTCCACGTTCCATTCCACATTCCATTCCATCTTCCATTCCACGTTCCAGTCCACGTTCCAGTCCACGTTCCATTCCTTTCCATTCCACGATAAATTCCACGTTCCATTCCAAATTCCATTCCATTCCATTGCAACTTCCTTTCCACATTCCATTCCATTCCCTTATACTTTCCATTACATTCCATTCCAGCTTCCATTCCACATTCCATTCCTCTTTCCATTCCATTCCATTCCACATTCCATTGCATTCCTTTCCACTTTCCATTCCACATTCCATTCCATTCCATTCAACATTCCTTTCCACATTCCATTCCATTCCATTAAACTTTCCACTCCATTCCATTCCAGCTTCAATTCCACATTCCATTCCATTAAACTTTCCACTCCATTCCATTCCAGCTTCCATTCCACATTCCATTCCACATTCCATTCCACATTAAATTCCTCTTTCCATTCCATTCCATTCCACATTCCATTGCATTCCAATCCACTTTCCATTCCACATTCCATTCCATTCCAGATTCCATTCCACATTCCGTTCCATATTCCATTCCATTCCATTCCACATTCCATTCCACGTTCCAATCCATTCCATTCCTTGCTCTATTCCACCTTCCATTCCACGTTCCATTCTATTTTCCATTGCACGTTCCGTTCCATTCCAGTCCACTTTCCTTTACACTTTGCACTCCTCATTTCATTCCAAATTATGTTAAACGTTCAATTCCACATTACATTCCATTCCATTCCACATTACATTCCATTCTAGTCCACATTGCTTTCCACATTCCAATCCACTTAATTTAAACATTCCATTCCATGCCATTCCACATTCCATTCCATCTTCCATTCCATTCCACATTCCATTCCAAATTCCATTCCACACTCGATTCCATACCGTTCCACATTCCATTCCACATTCTCTTACATTTCATTGCACGTTCCATTCCACTTTCCATTCCACGTTCAATTCCACTTTCTAATCCACATTCCATTCCTTTCCATTCCATTCCATTCCATTCTATTCCACCTTCCATTTCACATAACATTCCATTGCATTGCATATTCCATTCCACATTCAATTCCACATTCCTTTCCACATTGCATTCCATTCCATTCCACGTTCCATTCCACGTTGCATTCCACATTCCATTCCACGTTTCATTCCATGTTCCATACCATTCCATTCCACATTCCATTCCACTTTCCATTCCATTCCATTCCACGTTCCATTCCACATTCCTTTGAACATTCCATTCGACGTTCCATTGCACATTCCCTTACACATTTCATTCCACGTACCATTCCATGTTCCATTCCATTCCATTACACTTACCATTCCGTCTTCCATTCCATTGCATTGAACGTACCATTCCACATTCCTTTCCATTCCATTCCACTTTCCATTGTACATTCCATTCCACATTCCATTCCACATTCCATTCCATTGCATTCCACATTCCATTGAACATTGCATTCCATTCCATTCCATATTCCATTCCAGATTCCATTCCATTCCATTCCACATTCCATTCCATTCGATTCCACATTCTATTCTACATTCCATTCCACATTCTATTCTACATTCCATTCCACATTCCATTCCATTCCATTCCACATTCTATTCTACATTCCATTCCACATTCCATTCCATTACTTTCCACATTCCATTCCACATTTCATTCCACATTGCATTCCAAATTCCCATTTACATTCCATTCCATTCCATTCCACATTCCATTCCACATTCCATTCCATTCCATTACACATCCCATACCACATTCCATTCCACATTCCATTCTATTATGTTTCACATTGCATACCACATTCAGTTTCATTCCATTCTATGTTCCATTGCATTACATTCTACATTCCATTCCACATTTCATTCCACGTTCCATTCCATTCGAATACACTTTCCATTCCACGTTCCATTTCACTTTCCATTCCATTACATTCCCATTTCCCTTCTACATTACTTTCAGTTCCATTCCATTCCACATTCCATTCCACTTTCCATTCCATTCCATTCCACATTCCGTTCCAGATTCCATTCCATTTCATTCGACATTCCATTCCACATTCCATTCCATTCCACTCCACATTCCGTTCTACGTTCCCTTCCATTCCATTACACTTTCCATTCCATACCATTCCACATTCCATTTCACATACCATTCCATTCCATTTGACATTCCATTGTACTCCATTGCACATTTCATTACATTCCATTCCACATTCCTTTCCATTCCTTTGCACTTTCCATTCCTTTCCACAGTACACTCCACATTACATTCCATGTTTCTTTCCATTCCTTTCCACGTTCCATTCCACGATCCATTCCATGCTCCACTCCATTCCATTCCACGTTGCATTTCACATTCCATTCCACTACATTTCAAGTTCCCTTCCACATTCCATTCCACATTCCTTTCGACTTTCCTTTGCGTTCCATTCCACATTCCATTCCACATTCCACTCGGCATTCCATTCTACATTCCATTCCACATTCCATTCCAGATTCAATTCCATTCCTTTCCGCATTCCATTCCACATTCCATTACACTTTCCTTTACAAGTTCCATTCCCCATTCCATTCCACTTTCCATTCCATTCCATTCCTCGTTTCATTCCACATTCCATTCCATTACATTCCACTTTCCATTCCACATTCCATTCCACATTCCATTCCACATTCCATTCCACGTTCCATTCCATTCCATTCCACATTCCATTCCACATTCCATTACACGTTCCATTCCAAGTTCCATTCCCCGTTCCATTCCACTTTCCATTCCATTCCATTCCTCGTTTCCTTCTATATTTCTTTGCATTACATTCCACTTTCCATTCCACATTACATTCCACATTACATTCCACATTACATTTCGTTCCATTCCATATTCCATTCCACATTCCATTCCACATAACATTCCATTCCCTTCCATATTCCATTCCATATTCCATTCTACATTCCATTCCATTCCGTTCCATATTCCGAAGCACATTCCATTCAACATTCCATTCCACAGTCCTTTCATTTCGATTCTACATTACTTTCCACATTCCACTCCATTCCATTCCACATTCCATTAAACATTCCATTCCACATTCCATTCCATTCCTTTCCACATTCCATTACACGTTGCATTGAATTCTTTACCACGTTAAATTGCATGATACATTCCACTTTCCATTCCATTCCGTTCCATATTCCGAAGCACATTCCATTCAACATTCCATTCCACAGTCCTTTCGTTTCGATTGTACTTTACATTCCACATTCCACTCCATTCCATTCCACATTCCATTAAACATTGCATTCCACATTCCATTCTATTCCTTTCCGCATTCCATTACACGTTTCATTCCATTCTATACCACATTAAATTCCATGATACATTCCACATTCCAGTCCACATTCCATTCCAAATTCCATTTCACATTGCATTCCACATTCCATTCCACATTCCATTCCACATTTCATGCCACATTCCATTCCATTCCATTCCACATTCCATTCCACATTCCATTCCACGGTCCAATCCATTCCATACCACATTCCATTCCACATTCCACTACATTTCATTCCATGATGCATTCCACGTTCCATTCCACGTTCCATTCCACGACCCATTTCACATCCCATTCCATTCTATTGCTCATTCCATACCATTCTATACCATTCCATTCCACAATCCATTCCATTACATTCCACTTTCGATTCCACATTCCATTCCACATTGCATTCGGTTCCATTCCACATTCCATTCCGCACTCCATTCCACATTCCATTCCACTTAACATTACTTTCCATTCCACTTTCCATTCCATGTGCCATTCCACATTCCATTCCATTTCATTACACATTACATTGCATTGCATTCCACATTCCTTTACACATTCCATTCCATTCCATTCCACTTTCCATTCCATTCAATTTCACATTCCATTCCACATTCTATTCCACATTCCATTCCACGTTCCATTCCATTCCATTCCACATTCCATTCCATTCTACGTTCCATTCCATTCCATTCCATGTTCCATTCCAATTTCCATTAAATTCCATTCCACATTTCAGTCTATTTCGGTCCACATTCCATTCCACTTTCCATTCCACATTCCATTCCACATTCCCTTCCATTCCATTACACGTTCCATTCCACTCTCAATTCCACATTCCATTCCACATTCCTTTCCTTTCCATTCCACATTTCATTCCACTTTCTATCCCATGTTCAATTCCACATACCGTTCCACGTTACATTCCACGTTACATTCCACGTTCTATTCCATTGCATTTCACTTTCCATTCCACATTCCATTCCATTCCATTCCAAATTCCATTCCACATTCCATTTCTCTTTCCATTCAATTCCATTCTGCGTTCAATTCTACTTTGAATTCCATTCCATTCCACGTTCCATTCCACATTCCATTGCATTACTTTCCAAGTTCCAATCCACACTATATTCCACATTCCATTCCACATTCTTTTCCGTTCCATTCCACATTCCTTTCCACAATCCATTCCATATTCCAATCCACTTTCCATTCCACATTCCATGAAATTCCCTGCCAAATTCCATTCCACATTCCATTCCATTCCATTCCACACTCCAGTCCACCTTCCATTCCACATTCGATTCTACTTTCCATTCCACGTTCCATTCGATTTCATTCCATGTTCCATTCCACAATCCACTCCATGCCATTCCACTTTCCCTTCCACATTCCATTCCACATTGCATTCCGTTACATTCCACGTTCCATTCCACTCTCAATTCCACATTCCATTCCACATTCCTTTCCATTGCGTTCCACATTTCATTCCACTTTCTATCCCACGTTCAATTCCACATTCCATTCCACGTTCCATTCCATGTTACATTCCATGTTCTATTCCATTGCATTTCACGTTCCATTCCACATTCCATTCCATTCCATTCCAAATTCCATTCCATATTCCATTTCTCTTTCCATTCAATTCCATTCCGCGTTCAATTCCACTTTCAATTCCATTCCATTCCACAGTCTATTTTGCATTCCATTGCATTACACTCCATGTTCCATTCCACATTATATTCCACATTCCATTCCTCATTCTTTTCCGTTCCGTTCCCATTCCATTCCACAATCCATTCCATATTCCAATCCACTTTCCATTCCACATTCCATGAAATTCCCTGCCATATTCCATTCCACATTCCATTGCTTTCTACACTCCATTCCACATTCCATTCCACATTCCATTCCATTTCAGTCCACCTTCCATTCCATATTCGATTCCACTTTCCATTCCACCTTCCATTTGATTTCATTCCATGTTCCATTCCTCATTCTATTCCATGCCATTCCACTTTCCATTCCACATTTCATTCCACATTACATTCCGTTCCATTCCACGTTCCATTCCACATTGCATTCCATTCCGCTCCACATTCTATTCCATTACACTCCATATTTCTTTCCACATTCGCTTCCATTCTATTCCACATCCTATTCCACTTTCCATTCCATTGCATTCCATTCCATTCCACTTTCCATTCCACATTCCATTCCATTGCATTCCATTCCACGTTCCATTCCACGTTCCATTCCACAATTCTTTCCATTGCTTTCCACAGTCCTTTCCACACTCAATTCCACATTCCATTGCACATTCCATTCCATATTCCATGCCACGTTCAATTCCTCATTCCTTTCCAGGTTCCATTTCACGTTCCTTTCCATTACATTTCACGTTCCATTCCATTCCATTTCAAGTTTCATTCCACATTCCAATCCAGTTTCCATTCTACATTCCATTCCATTCCATTCCACGTTCCATTCCACGTTCCATTACAGGTTCCAATCCATTGCATTCCACGTTGCATTCGACATTATATTGAATTGCATTCCTTCCCATTCCACATTCCATTCCACAATCCATTGCAAATTCCATTCCACTTTCCATTCCACATTCCATTAAATTCCGTTCCACATTACATTCTGTTCCATTCTACATTCCATTCCATTCCGTTCTACTTTCCATTCCATTGCACTCCACATTTCATTCCATATTCCCTTCCATTCCATTGCACATTCTATTCCAAGTTCCATTCCATTCCATTCCATGTTCCATTCCACGTTTCATTCCACATTCCATTCCACATTCCATTCCATATTCCATTCCTTTCCATTCCGAATTCTATTCCACATTCCATTCCTTTCCATTCCGAATTCTATTCCACATTCCATTCCACATTCGAATCCATTCCATTCCACATTATATTCCACATTCCATTTCATTCCATTCCATATTCCATTCTCATTCCATTGCATTACATTCCACATTCCATTCCACATTACATTCCATTCCATTTCACATTTCATACCACATTCCATTCCATTGCATTCCACATTCCTTTCCACATTCCATTCCATGTTCCATTCTGCATTAAATTCCACGTTCCATTCCATGCAATTCTCTGTTCCATTCCATTCCATTCCACTTTCCTTTTCATTCTGTTCCACATTCCATTCCACATTCCATTTCATATTCCGTTCCACATTCTTTTTCAATTTCCTTTCCATTAAATTCCTTTCAATTCCACATTCCAATCCATTTAATTCCACATTTCTTTCCACATTCCATTACATATTACATTCCATTCCAATCTATTCCACATTCCATTCCTTTCCATTAAACAATCCATTCCACATTGCATTCCACGTTCCATTCCACGTTCCATTCCGTTGCATTCCACATTCCAATCCATTCCATTCCATATTCCCTTCCATTCAAATCCACATTCCATTCCATTGCATTCCAGTGCATTCCGCATTCCATTCCATTCCTTTCAATTCCATTCCATTCCGTCCCATTCCATTCCACATTCCATTCCATTGCATTCTGCATTCCATTCCATTCCATTCCATTCAATTCCATATTCCAGTCCATTCCTTTGCATTCCACATTCCATTCAATTCCATTCCACATTCCATTCCATTCCATTCCACATTCCATTCCATTCCATTCAACAATCCATTCCACATTCCATTCCGCATTCCATTCCACGTTGCATTCCGTTGCATTCCACATTCCAATCCATTCCATTCCACATTCATTTCCATTCAAATCCACATTCCATTCCATTGCATTCCATTCCATTCAACATTCCATTCCCTTCCATTCCATTCCATTCCGTTCCATTCCATTCCATTCCACATTCAATTCCATTGCATTCCGCATTCCATTCCATTCCATTCCATTCACTGCCACATTCCAGTGCATTCCATTGCTTTCCACATTCCATTCCATTCCATTCCACAGTCCATTCCTTTCCATTCCATTCCATGCCAGTCCATATTCCATTCCACTTTCCATACCACGTCGCATTCGATGTTTCATTCCACGTCCTATTCAATTCCATTCCACATACCATTCCACATTCCATTCCACATTCCATTCCACGTTCCATTCCACCTTCCATTGCACGTTCGATTCCACTTTCCACTCCATGTTCCTTTCCATTCCATTCCGCGTTCCATTCCACTTTGCATTACACATTACATTCCACATTGCATTCCAAGTTCCCTTCCCCTTTCATTTCCAGTTTCTGTTCCAACTTCCATTCCACGTACCATTTCACCTTCCATTTCCTTCCATTCCACATTGCATTCCACGTTCCATTCCATGTTCTGTTCCACGTTCCTTTCCACCTTGCATTGCACGTTCCATTCCACTTTCCACTTCACGTTCCATTTCATTCCTTTCCACGTTCCATTACACTTTCCATTCCACATTCCATTCCAAGTTCCGTTCCACCTTCCATTCCACTTTCCATTCCAACTTCCATTCCACTTTCCATTTCACATTGCATTCCACATTAAATTTCATTCCGTTCCACGTTCCATTCCACATTCTGTTCCACGTTCCTTTCCACCTTGCATTAGACATTCCGTTCCACTTTCCATTCCCTTCCATTCCACGTTCCTTTTCACGTTCCATTAGATATCATTCCACTTTCCATTCCATATTCCATTCCAATGCATTCCACATGCCATTCCATTCCATTCCAAATTCCATTCCACTTTACATTCCATTTCATTCCACATTCCATTCCATTACATTGCACGTTCCATTCTACATTCCTTTCCCTTCCACATTCCGTTCAATTCCATTACATTCCGTGTTCCATTCCATTCCATTCCACCTTCCATTCCATTGCATTCCAGTTATATTCCATGTTCCATTCTATTCCAATACATTCCACATTCAATTCTATTTTTTTCCACATTCCATTCCACCTTCCATTCCATTCCATTCCCCATTCCGTTCCATTAAATTCCACATTCCATTCTGTTCCATTACGTTCCACATTCCATTCCATTTCATTCCACATTCCATTCCACATTCCATTGCATTCCATTCCACGTTCCATTCCATTCCATTCCACATTCAATTCCTCATTCAATTCTATTCCATTCCACATTCCATTCCATTCCATTCCACATTCCATTCGATTCCATTCTACATTCCTTTCCTCATTCCATTCCATTCAATTCCACATTCCATTCCAATCCATTCCACATTCCATTTGATACCACATTCCATTCCTTTCCATTCCATTCCACTTTCCATTACATTGAATTCCACCTTCCATTTCATTCCATTCCACGTTCCATTCCATTCCATTCCATTGCACGTTCCATTCCACATACCATTTCATTCCATTACACATTCCACTTCATTCCATTCCACATTCCATTCCGCATTCCTTTCCATTCCATGCCACATTTAATTCCACTTTCCTTTTCATTCCATTCCACATTCTTTTCCACATTCCAATCCATTTCTTTCCATTCCCTTCCACATTCCATTCCACCTTCCATTCCATTACACGTTCCATTCCATTGCATTCCACATTCCATTCCATTCCACATTCCATTCTATTCCATTCCACATTCCTTTCCATGCCATTAAACTTTCCATTCCACTTTCCATTCCAGTCCATCCCACAATCCTTTCCATGCCATTCCACATTCCATTCCACCTTCCATTCCTTTCCATTTCACATTCCTTTCCTTTCCAATTCATTCCAGTCTACATTCCATTCCACTGCATTGCATTCCACATTCCATTCCATTGCATTCCACACTCCTGTCCATTCCATTCCATTCCACATTCCATTCCATTCTACGTTCCATTCCAATACCTTCCACTATTCTTTCCATGTTCCATTCCACGTTCCATTCCATGTTCCATTCCGCTTTCCATTCCACATTCCATGCCATTACATTCCACGTTCCATTCCATTCCATTCCATTCCACGTTCCATTCCACTTTCCATTCCAAATTCCATTCAAATCCACTCCACACTCCATTCCATTCCATTCCACTTTCCATTCCATTCCGTTCCATTCCCTTCTATATTCCAATACACATTCCTTTCCATACCATTGCATATTCCATTCCATTCCATTCCACATTCCATTTCACATTCCATTCCAATGCATTCCACTTTCCCTTCCATTCCATTCCTCATTCCATTCCGTTCCATTCCACATTCCATTCCATTCAATTCCACATTACACATTGCATTCCATGTTACATTCTAGGTTCCATTCCACATTCCATTCCACCTTCCATTCCATGTTCCATTCCATTCCGTTCCACGTTCCATTCCATTCCATTCCACGTTCCATTCCACTTTCCATTCCATTCCATTCGACATTCCATTCCATTCCACGTTCCATTCCATTCCATTCCACCTTCCATTCCACATTCCATTCAATTCCATTCCACTTTCCGATCCACATTCCATTCCTTTCCATTCCATATTCCATTCCACGTTCCATTCCATTGTATTACACATTCCTTTCCACATTCCCTTATACATTCCATTTCAACCGATTCCATTCCACATTCCATTCCATTCCACTCCACTTTCCGTTTCATTCCTATCCACATTCCAATCCATTCCATTCGCTTCCATTCCAGATTGCATTCCACATTCAATTCCAATCCATTCCATTTCACTTTCCATTCCATTCCATTCCACATTCCATGCCATTCCATTCCACGTTCCATTCCATTCCATTGCGCATTCCCTTCACACAATCCATTCCATAATCCATTCCATTGGATTCCAATCCACTTTGCATTCCATTCCATTCCATTCCACATTCCATTCCATTCTATCGCATTCCATTGCACATTGTATTCCACATTCAACTCCATTCCATTTCATTGCACATTCCATTCAATTCCATACCAAATTCCATGGCATTCCAGTCCACATTCCATTCCTTTCTATTCCATTCCACATTCCATTCCACATTCCAATCCATTCACCATACTATTCCACGTTCCTTCTCATTCCATTCCAATTTCCATTCCATTCTATTCCATATTCCATTCCATACCATTTCATATTCCATTCCATTCTTTTACACATTCCATTCCACATTCGATTCCATTCCATTCCACATTCCATTCCATTCCACATTCCATTCCATTCCACTTTCCATTCCATTCCACATTCCATTCCACGTTCCTTTCCATTCTATTGCACATTCCATTCCACTTTCCATTCCATTCAATTCCATTCCATATTCCATTCCATTCCATTCCATTCCACATTCCATTCCATTTGATTCCACATTCCATTCAATTCCATTCCTTTCCATTTCAAATTCCATTCCACAATCCATTCCATTCCATTCCAATTCCTATTCCAAGTTCCATTCCACATTCCATTCCACGTTCCATTCCGCATTGCATTCCACATTCCGTGCCATTGCATTCCACATTCCAATCCATTACATTCCATTCCATTCCACATTCCATGACATATTCCATTCCATTCCATTCCATTCCAAATTCCATTCCTTTCCTATCCAAATTCCATTCCATTCAATTCCACTTTTCATTCCACTCCATTCCATTCCATTCTACTTTCCATTACACATTCCATTCCACTCCATTCCACATTTCATTCTATTCCATTCCTTTCCATTCCACATTCCATTCTATTCCACATTCCATTCCATTCCATTCCACACTCTTATCCGTATTCCATTCCACATTACACTCCATTCGTTTCCATTCCAGTTTCCATTCCATTCCATTCCACTTTCCATTTCATTCCATTCCATATTCCATTACATTCCATTCGATTCCATTCCACATTCCCTTCCATTACATTCTACTTTCCATTCAATTCCATTCGACATTCCATTACATTCCAATCAATTCCATTCCACGTTCCATTCCAATCCATTCCATTCTCTTCCCCCTTCCCTTGAACATTCCTTTCCATTCCATCTCACATTCCATTGCATTCCATTCCAAATTCCATTCCATTCCATTCCTCATTCCATTCCATTCCATTTCACATTCCACTCCATTTCATTCCACTTTCCATTCCATTCCAGTTGGCATTCAATTCCATTCCACATTCCATTCTATTTCTCATTGCATTCCATTCCATACCATTCCTTTCCATTCCATTCTGTGTTGCATTCCATTCCATTCCACGTTCCATTCCATTCTATTCCACATTCCATTGTAAATTCCATTCGACTTTCCATTCCTTGCCATTCCGTATTCCATTCCAGATTCCATTCAATTCCATTCCAGTCCATTCCATATTCCATTCCATTCCTTTCCATTCCACATTCCAGTCCATTCCATATTCCATTCCATTCCTTTCCATTCCACATTCCAGTCCATTCCATAACACATTCCATTCCATTCAATTACATATTCCTTTCCATTCCAATGCTCATTCCACCTTCCATTCCACTTTCCATTCCTTGTTCGATTCCACTTTCCATTCCATTCCACTTTCCATTCCACGTTGCATTCCATTCTGTCTTTCTTTCAATTCCACATTCCATTCCAAATTTCATTCCACATATCATTGCATTCCATAACACATTCAATTCCATTCCACATTCCATTCCTTTCCGTTTCACATTCCACATTCCGTTCCATTCCATTCCATATTCTACATTCCATTCCACTTTCCATTCCACGTTAGATTACACATTCCTTTCCACATTCATTCCATTCCATTCTGTGTTCCATTTAACTTTCCATTCCATTCCATTCCACTTTCCATTCCACTTTCCATTCCATTCTATTCCATGTTCCAATTCACATTCTATTCCATTCCATTCCATATTCCATTCCATTACATTCCACATTCCATTCCATTCCACATTCCATTCCACATTGCTTTCCATTCCATTCTACATTCCATTCCACTTTCCGTTCAGTTGCGTTCCACATTCCATTCCATTCCATTCCATTCCACAATCCATTCCACATTCCTTTCCGTGTCATTCCCGTTTCCATTCCACATTCCATTCAATTCCAATCCACATTCCTTTCCATTCCATTACATTCCATTCCAGTCCTCATTCCATTCCATTCAATTCCATTCCACATTCCATTCCATTCCATTCCATTCTACATCCCATTCCATTCAATTCCACATTCCATTAAATTCCATTCCACTTTGCATTCCATTCCATTCCACGTTCCATTCCATTTCATTCCATGTTCCATTCCACGTTCCATTCCATTTTCCCTTCAATGTTCCATTCCACATTCCATTCCATTCCATTCCACATTTTATTCCATCTCATTCCACATTCCATTTCGCATTAAATTCCATTCCATTCCACATTCCATTCCACATTCCATTCCCCTCCCTTCCACATTGCATTCCACATAGCATTATATTCCATTCAACATTCCTGTCCATTCCATTCCACATTCTATTCCATTCCATTCTATTCCACATTTAATTCCATTCCGTTCCACATTCTTTTCCATGCCACTCCACATTGCATTCCATTCCTTTGCATTCCACATTCCATTCAAAATTCCATTCCATATTCCATTTGATTGCATTCCACATTGCATTCAATTCCGTTCTACATTCCATTCCATTCCATTCCACAATCCTTTCCATTCCATTCCATTCCTTTACACATTCCATTCCAAATGAATTTCCATTCCACCTTCCATTCCACATTCCATTCCTCAGTCCATTCCTTTTCATTCCACATTCCATTCCCGTTTCCATTTCATTTCTTTCCACAATCCATACCAAATTCCATTCCACAATCCATTCCACAGTACAGTCCATTCCGGAATCCATTCCACATTCCATTCAAACTTCCATTCCATTTCACGTTGCATTCCACATTCCATGTCATTCCATTCCAGAGTCCATTCCATTCTATTCCACATTCCATTCCATTGCATTCCACTTTACATTCCTTTCCATTCCACATTCCACTCCATTTCATTTCACATTGATTCCATTCCATTCCATTCCATTCCACATTCCATTCCATTCCACGTTCCATTCCACTCCATTCCATATTCCATTCCACATTCCATTCCACTCCATTTCACATTCCATTATATTCCCTTCCGTTCCATTCTACATTCCATTCCCATTCCATTTCACTTTCAATTGCAGGTTCCATTCCACGTTCCATTCCTCGTTACATTCCACATTCCATGCCACATTTCATTCCAATCCATTTCATGTTCCATTCCACATTCTATTCCATTCCATTCCGCATTGAATTGCATTCCATTCCACGTTGTATTCCACATTCCACCCCATTGCATTCCACATTCCATTCCATTCCATTCCATTCCGCGTTTCATACCATTCCATTCCATATTCCATTCCGTTGCATTCCACATTTCATTCCATTCCATTAAACATTGCCTTCCATTGCGTTCCATTCTACATTCCATTCTATTCCACATTACATTCCATTCAATTCCACATTCCGATCCATTGCATTCCGTACCATTCCTTGTTCCATTCCATTCCGTGCCATTCCACATTCCATTCCATTCCACTCCACATTCCATTCACGTTCCATTCCAAGTTCAATTCCGCGTTCCATTCTACATTCTATTCCGCGTTCTGTTCCTAGTTCCAATCTCTTACATTCTATTTTCTGTTCCACTTTCCATTCCACGTTCCACGTTCCATTACACTTTCCATTTCATGTTCAATTCCACTTTCCATTCTATTGCATTCCACCGTCCATTCAATGCTCCATTCCACATTCTTTTCCATTCCATTCCACATTCCATTAAACATTCCTTTCCTTTCCATTCCACATTCCCTTCCACATTGCATTCCATTATATTCCACTTTGCATTCCACGTATCATTCCATTCCATTCCACACTCCATTCCATTCCATTCCACGTTCCTTTCCATTACATTCCCATCCATTCTACATTGCATTCTATTCCACTACACCTTCCATTCCACATTCCACTCCAATTCATTCCACATTCCGTTCCACATTCCATTCCATTCCATTCCATGCCACATTCCATTCCATTCCATTCCACACTCCATTCCTCATTGCATTCTGTATTCCATTCTGTGCCATTCCACGTTCCATTCCAGTCCATTACACATTCCATTCCATTCCATTCCACAATCCATTCCATTCCACATTTCATTCCATTCCACATTCCATTCCACATTGCATTCCATTCCATTCCACATTTCATTCTTCATTCCATTCCATTCCCTTCAGCATTCCATTCCATTCCATTCAACATTCCATTCCATTACATTACTTTCCACCTTCCATTCCATTTCATACTGCATTTCATTCCATTCCATCATTGCATTCCACATTCCATTCCACTCCATTCGACATTGCATTTCACATTCCTTTCATTTCCATTCCGCATTCCATTCCATTCCATATTCCATGACACATTCCATTCCATTCCATTCCACATTCCATTCCACATTCTTTTTGATTCCATTCCACATTGCATTCCATTCCAGTCCACTTGCCACTCCATTGCATTCCACATTCCATAACATTCCAATCCACATTCCATTCATTCCCTTCCATATTCCGTTCCATTCAATGCCATTCCACATTCCATTTCCTTTCACCTTCCATTCCTTTCCATTCCACATTCCATTCCACTTTCAATTTCCCTATCCTTTCCATTCCATTCCACTTTGCTTTAAACGTTCCATTTCACGTTCCATTCCACGTTCCATTACACTTTCAATTCCAGATTCCATTCATTTCTATTCCAGTTTCCATTCCATATTCCATTCCACGTTCCATTCCACATGCCATTCAACATTCCATTGCACATTCCATTCCACATTCCGTTCCATGTTCCATTCCATTCCATTCCCCTTTCCATTACACGGTCCATTCCTTTCCATTCCACCATTCCATTCCACATTTCAATCCATTCCATTTCACATTCCATTCCGCATTTCATTCCAGAATCCATTCCACATTCCATTCCATTCCACGTTCCCTTCCACATTCCTTTCAACATTCCATTCTTTTCCACATTCCATTCCACATTCCATTCCATTCCATTCCACATTCCATTCCACATTCTATTCCACATTAAATTCCACATTCCATTCCATTCCATTTCAAGTTCTCTTCGACCTTCCATTCCACCTTCCATTCCAGATTCCATTCCAGTTTCCATTCCACACTCCTTTTCATTCCATTCAACATTCCATTCAACAATCCTTTACACGTTCCTTTTCACAATCCATTCCACATTCCATTCCATTCCATTTCACATTTCATTCCATTCCATGTTCCCTTCCACATTCCATTCCGTGTTCCACTCCACATACCATTACATTCCATTCCACCTTCCATTCCATATTCCATTCCATTCAATTCCACTTTCCATTCCACATTCCATTCCATATTCCACTGAAGATTCCATTCTACATTCTATTCCATTCCATTCCACATTCCATTCCATTGCATTCCATTCTATTCCACCTTCCATTGCATGACATTCCATTCTGTATTCCATTCCATTACATTCCATATTCCATTCAATTACATTCCACATTCCATTCCACATGCCATTCCTCATTATATTCCACGTTGACTTCCATTCCATTGCATATTCTATTCCATTCCATTCCACATTCCATTACAATTAATTCCACATTTCATTCCATTCCGTTGCATTCCACATTCCATTCCATGCCATTCCGCATACCATTCCATTCCATTCTATTCCACATTCCATTCTATTACATTCCACATTTCATTCAATTACTTTCCACATTGCATTCCACATTCTATTCCATGTTGCTTTCCATTCTCTTCCATATTCTATTCCGTTACATTCCACGTTCCATTCCATTCAATTCTACATTCCATTCCATTTCATTGCATTCCACATTCCATTCCATTCAATTCCGCTTTCCAAAATATTCCATTCCATTATATTACACATTCCTTTCCATTACACTCCACATTCCATTCCCTTCAATTCCACATTCCCTTCCACATTCCATTCCACATTCTTTTCCACATTCCATTCCATTCCATTCAGCATTCCATTCCATTCTATTCCACATTCCATTCCTGATTCTATTCCTTTCCTTTCAACTTTCCATTCCGCATTCCATTCCATTCCATTCCACATTTCATTCCACGTTCCATTCCATTTTCCAATGCACGATCCATTCCACATTCTGTTCGACATTCCTTTCAACGTTCAATTGCATTCCAATCCACTTTCCATTGCATTCTATTCCACATTGCACTTCACATTCTAATCCATTACATTCCACATTGCATTCCACATTTCATTTCACATTCCATTCCACATTCCACTCCATTCCATTCCACATTCCATTCCAATTTCCATTCCATGTTCCGTTCCACGTTCCATTCCACTCCATTCCATGATCCATTTCATTCCATTCCACTTTCCATTTCACATTCCATTCCACATTCCTTTTCACATTGCATTCCATATTCCATTTCACTTTCCATTCCATTCCACTCCATTACACTACAAATTCCATTCCATGCTAATATACATTCCATTCCATTCCAATACACATTCCATTCCATTCCACTCCACGTTCCTTTCCGTTCCACATTCCATTCAATTCCGTTGCAGTTTCCATTCCATTCCATTCCACATTCCATTCCATTACATTCCACATTCCATTCCACATATCATTCCATTCCATCCTATTCCACATTCCATTCCATTCCATTCAATTCCACATTACCTTCCATTTCATGCCACATTACTTTCCACTTTCCATTTCACATTCCAATCCACTCCATTCCACATTCCTTTCCACACTGCATTCCACATTGCATTCCACTCTCCATTACATTCCATTCCTCATTCCATTCCACATTCAATTCCATTCCATACAATTTCACATTCCATTACATTACATTGCATTTTACATTCCATTCCATTCCATTCCGCATTAAATTACATTGCATTCCATTTTATTCCCCATTCCATTCCATTCCACTCTATTGCACAATCCGTTCCATTCCATTCCACACTCCATTCAATTACATTCCATGTTCCATTCCACATTACATTCCACATTCTATTCCACGTTCCATTCCACATTCTTTCCACTTTCCATTCCATTCCATCCCACATTCCATAATAAGTTCCATTCCGTGCCTTTCAACATTCCATTCCACGATCCTTTCCCTTAAATTCCACATTCCATTCCACTTTCTATTCCGTTGCATTCCACCTTCCATTCCACGTTCCATTCCACGTTCCATTCCACGATCCTTTCCACGTTCAATTCCACATTCCATTCCATTCCTTTCCATATTCCATACCATTCCATTCCATTCCATTCCATAATCCATTTCACAATCCATTCCATTCCATTCCATATTTCTTTCCACATTCCGTTCCACATTCCATTCCGTTCCATTCCACATTCCATTCCATTCCACATTAGATTCCATTCCATTCCACTTTCCATTCCACATTCCCTTCCATTTCATTCTATTCCATTGCATTCCATTCCACATTCCATTCCATTAAAATCCTCTCCACATTCCATTTTATTCCATTACACATTCTATTCTATTCCTTTCCAAATTCCAATACATTCCATTGCACATTCCATTCTATTCCATTCCATTTCATTCCACATTTCACACCATTCCATTGCATTACATATTCAATTCCTTTAAATTGCCGTTTCCGTTCCACTCCATTCCACATTTAATTTCATTCCATTCAAACTTCCATTCCACGGTCCATTCCACATTCCCTTACATTTCATTCTATTCCATTGCATTCCATTCCGCATTCCATTCCATTCCATTCCATTCCACATTCCATTCCATTCCATTCCACATTCCATTCTATTCCATTCCATTTACCATTCCATTCCATTGCACATTACATTCGATTCAACATTCCATAGAATTCCATGGCATTCCACATTCCATTCCTTTCCATTGCACATTCAATTCCATTCCATTCTACGTTCCATTCCATTCCCTTCCACAATCCATTCCATTCCATTCCGCCGTTCATTCCACGTTAAATTCCAGGTTCCATTCCACGTTGCATTCCACGTTCCATTCCACGTTTCATTCCATTCCATTCCACATTCCATTCCATTCCATTCCACCTCCCATTCCACATTCTACTCCACTCCTTTACACTTTCCTTTCCACATTCCATTCCATTCCATTCCTCATACCATTCCATTCCATTCCACGTTCCATTCCATTCCATTCCACATTCTATTCCACATTCCATTCCATTCCATTCCACCGTCTATTCCACATTCCATTCCATTGAATTCCACCATCTATTCCACATTCCATTTCATTCCATTCCATTCCGCATTCCATTAAATTTCATTTCAAAATCAATTCCAATTCCTATTCCACATTCCTTTCCACATTCCATTCCACGTTCCATTCCATTCCATTCCATCTTCAATTCCACATTCCATTCCATTTCATTCCATTCAACATTCCATTCGATATTCCATTCCATTCCATTCGATAATCCATTCCATTCCCTTCCACATTCCATTCCATTCCATTCCATGTAATTCCATTCCATTCCACATTCCATTCTTTTCCATTCCACATTCTATTCCACGCTCCTTTGCGCGTTCCATTCCACTTTCCATTCCACGTTCCTTTCCACATACCATTCCACATTAAATTCAACATTCCATTCCAAATTCCTTTTCATCCCGTTCCAGATTCCATTCCACATTCCATTTCATTCCATTTCCACATTACATTCCATTCAACTTCACATTCCATTCCACTTTCCATTCCACTGCATTCCACATTGCATTCCACGTTCCATTATATTCCAGTCCACGTTCCATTATATTCCAATCCACGTTCGATTCCACGTTCCATTCCACATTCCATTCCACATTCAATTCCACATTGTATTCCGTTCAATTCCGCATTACATTCCACATTACATTCCACATGCCCTTCCACATTCCATTCCATTCCATTCCACATTCCATTCCATGCCATTCCGCATTCCATTGCATTCCATTTCACATTCCTTTCCATCCCATTCCGCATTCCACATTTCATTTCACCTTCCATTCCACGTTCCATTCCACATTCCATTCCATTTTCCATTCCATTCCATTCCGTGTTCCATTCCACATTTCATTCCACATTCCATTCATTCCATAGCACGTTTCATTCCATTACATTCCACATTCCATTCCTTTC